>NW_024543831.1:8260000-11077500 GCF_018167655.1 Microtus oregoni | reverse complement strand
TGTTCCACGTTATGAAGCACAGTAACTACATCTCCAGGTTTGGCAGCAAGCGTGGGCTGCAGTGCATTGGAATGCACGAGAACGGCATCATCTTCAACAACAACCCAGACCTGTGGAAAACAGTTCGCCCTTTCTTTATGAAAGGTAAACGGCAAAACGCTGCGTTCTTTTCTGAGGTCTATGAATGGACTACTTTAAAAAAAAAATTATCATTTTAACTTTGCTGCCACATAATTTTGAAATAATACTTATGCATCAAACACCGTCCTAGACACTTGACATTGTAATTCTACAGCAACGTTATACGGTGAAATGTCATAGTTTACCTGCATTTTATAGGCGAGAAAACTTTTAAGTTTCAAACAGGTTAAGTTACTTGCCCAAGATTCCAACATTAGTAAATGCTAGCCCCAAGAATACAACCCCAGAGTCTATGATTGTGGCCACAACAAACTGAAGGGTCATTTCAACTAAGAATTTAGTGTTTTAGCTCAACGTTTCATCTAAACATGACTAAATAATGCATTGGCAGACCCGCTGTCTGTCAGGCCAGAGGCTTTAAGAGAGAACAATAAATGAGAATCTTAACTCAGGGAAAGACTCTGTGTGTTGACTCATGCAGCCTCTAAGTCTTACGGTTGAAGAAATGAAGTTTGAGATTCACACCAGCAGAGCAACAGAGGTGAACAGAGACTCAATCCCAAGCCTGGCTCTTACCCCTTACAAGCGATTAAGTATTTGAATCATTATTTAAAAGTAATATTAGCTCATTTTTAGTCAAAAAGGTAGGCGCTTTTTACAGAAAACCAGGGTAACACAAGAAGGTATGGAGAAGATTACAGAAATCCCTACCCTATCATTGAGTGTAAAGTTGCAGACAATTGCTCCTGACAAAAAAAAGGCAAGAACAGCCTGCTGGTGTGCGCCCCAGTGTTTATGACGGCCAAACCTCTGTGCTTCAGCTCTGACAGGCCCCGGCCTCGTTCGGATGGTGGAAGTGTGTGCAGAGTCCATCAAACAGCATTTGGACAGGCTGGACGACGTCACCGACAACTCCGGCCACGTGGACGTGCTGACCCTCATGCGACACATCATGCTTGATACCTCGAACATGCTCTTCCTGGGGATTCCCCTGGATGGTACTGGAGTTTGAATTGTCTTGCATTCTGCCCGCTTTTAAACAGGGCACGTGGGGACAGCACATTGCAGCAAAGTGCAGCTTTGCACACTGCTCTTGGTTGAGAAGGCATTTCTAAGTATTCCTTACTTGTCCAGACAACACCCTTTCAGGTGCCAGGATCAGGGATGCAGTAACTGTAATTGCCCCTCAGTCCAGGAAAGCCCGACCATAAGTGGATATGAGAGTCGAGGCTGTGGTCTCAAACTGGCAACTCTATGGTTAACTCAGGCAGTTCAGATGGCAAGTAGATAAATTAATAATAACTTTGCCTCATATTTTTATGTAGCTAGATTATCCACCAGAGATAAAAGACTGGTCAAAGAATCGGCCTGAAGTACTGCTCATCAGCTTTTATTTTCCTCGGTGAATTTGTTCTTGTTTTTGTTTCACAGAAAGTGCCATTGTGAAAAAAATCCAAGGTTATTTTAATGCATGGCAGGCTCTCCTCATCAAACCCAACATCTTCTTTAAGATTTCTTGGCTCTACAGAAAGTATGAAAGATCCATGTAAGTAGCGCAAGCTGGGAGTGCTTACAAGCGCAGTCGCACTGCGTGCTTGATTGCGTCTTTGCTGCTGTTGGCCACTCTGGTACGCTCGATGCTGCGCAGAGTGCAGAAGGATGTATTGAAGTTCCTTGTGAGGCATTCAAAACACGCTAGCTGCACTGGGACAGACCAAAGGCTAGAGAAAGCCAAGGAGCTGCTCAGCAAGGGGCCCAATGTGTGGCCTGAGGGCTCTCTGGAATTTTGAGTTGACAGAAAAGCCAGGGTTATTGTAATATTGATATTTGTCAGGACTTTCTGCATATCTAAGAAAATGGAAACAGAGTTAGAGTCACAGCTTTAAGATTGCTATCAATGTTTAGAAACGTCAGTTAACCCTGGTACCGTAAGATGAATGTTTCGTGTAATTCACATATATTTGTTAAAAAATAAGATATAAACTCATTTGCTCACAAGTGCCAGTGGCTTTAAACGAACCAGAATCTGTTTTGCGGATGTCTAAACTGAGAACATTTTGACATTTTTTTCCCCCCAGCAAGGACTTGAAAGACGAGATAGCTGTTTTGGTGGAAGAGAAAAGACAGAAGGTTTCCACAGCACAGAAGCTGGAAGACTGCATAGATTTTGCAACTGACTTGATTTTTGCTGAGGTATTGACCTGAATGAATCACAATCCCCCACCCGATATATATTATGATGGTATACCATTATTTAAAGAATCCTCCTTAGAACTGTGGCATTTTTTTTGTAAATTTCTCTAGCAGGCAGTCTTAACGGTCGTTCACCAAAATAGCCTAAACACTAGCCATTTCATGACATTTATCATTCAAACTCTTCTATATTGTAACATAATATATGAAACCCCCAGGAAGCGAGGAGACCTAAGACACTAAATAAAGGCATCCCTCAATATCTGGAATTTCTATTTCAGAACCCTTCCCAGATACCAAAATAGAGGGCTGTTCAAATCTTACCCCCACAATGCTACAGTACTTGCATACACTTAATGTCCTCCCACAGGGGTTTGTTTATAATATCTAATGCGTTGTAACATTGTGCTAAAAGTTATGACATTGTATTATTTAACTAGAGTATATGGAGGGGCAGAGGTACACGGGTAACTAGCTATTTGTTTGTCCTTAAGGAGAATGTCTATGTAAAATGTTGGTGCAGAGATCTGTAATTTCATTTTATTGAGATTGCCGAAGCTTGAGTGTCACCTCCCTTGCTTTGTGGAACTTTGACCCCGTCTTCAGCATTGTCTCCTCCTTTCAACTTCCCAGAGGCGTGGAGACCTGACGAAGGAGAATGTGAACCAGTGCATACTGGAGATGCTGATCGCGGCACCTGACACCATGTCCGTCACTCTGTACTTCATGCTACTTCTCATTGCAGAGTACCCTGATGTTGAAATTGCAATACTGAAGGAAATCCACACTGTTATTGGTAAGCAGTGATCAAATAAATGACAGCGCTTTAAAAATTCCCTTCTGAGTGTGGGCAGCTTCTCATGGCGTAAGAATCCGAGAGCACATGTCCTTGGGGTATGATGGAGCATCCTTTGGGTATATGCCCCAAAGTTACGGTATTGCTGGGTCTTGAGGTAAGTTGTTTCCTAATTTTCTGAGAAACTGCCATGCTGTCATCTAAAGGGGCTGTACCAGTTTGCACTCCCACCAGCAATGCAGAAGTGTTCCCTTTACCCCAATCCTCTCCAGCATAAGTTGTCATCAGTGTTTTTGAGCTTGGCCATTCTTACAGGTGTAAGATGAAATTTCAGAATTGTTTTGATTTGAATTTCTCTGATGGCTAAGGAGGTTGAGCATTTCCTTAAGTGTCTTTCAGCAATTTTAGATTTCTCTGTTGAGAGTTCTCTCTTTAGGTCTGCACTCCATTTTTTAATGGGTTATTTGTTCTTTTGATGACCAATTTCTTGAGTTCTTTGAATATTTTGGAGATCAGACCTCTGTCTGATGTGGGGTTGGTGAAGATCTTCTCCCATTCTATAATCAGCCGTTTTGTCTTGTTGACCATGTCCCTTACTTTACAGAAGCTTCTCAGTTTCAGGAGGTCCCATTTATTAGTTTTTTCTCTCAGTGTCTGTGTTACTGGGGTTATATTTAGGAAGTGGTCTTCAGTGCCAATGCATTCAACTATAATTGTAGAAGCATTGTTTGTCATAGCCAGAACCTGAAAGCAACTTAAATGCCCCCTAACCAAAGAATAGATAAGAAAAATGTGGTACATTTTCACAATGGAGTACTACACAGTAGGAAAAATAATGACATCTTGAAATTTGTAGGCAAAGGGATGAATCTAGAAAAACATCATATTGGGTGATGTAACCCAGACACAGAAAGACAATTATCACATGTACTCACTCATTAGTGGCTTTTAGACATAAAACAAAGAAAAACCAGCCTACAATTGACAATCCCAGAATATTTAGACAACAATGAGGACCCTAAGAGGGACATACATGGATCTAATCCACATGGGAAGTAGAAAAAGACAAGATCTTCTGAGTAAATTAGGAGCATGGGGATCATGGGAGAGGGTTGAAGGGGAGGGGAGAGACAGGGAGGAGAGCAGAGAAAAATATATAACTCAATAAAAATAATAATAATAAAGATTCTGATAGCAAACGTAAAACCTTAAGGAAAAATAAAGTAAGTAATCCTTCCACATCTTGGTTATGTTGAGTAGTTTAAAATTATAGTCCCTCCTATTTATATGCTGTATAAAACTTAAAAATAATATGTGCTTATTGAAAAATTCAAACACCAGAGCAATGCGTAAAGCAGAAAGTAAATATCCTAATTCATTTCACTGTCTTAGGGCCTCATTCTCATCCCCACCACTACGTGTTTTCTGTATGTTCTTCAATGGGATTTTTATTGTGTGTGTGTGGGGGGGGTCGTGTGTGTGCACATATCACACTATGAATGTGAAAGTCAAAGGATAGTTTGTGGGGAGTCCGTTCTCCCCTCCCAAATGAGTTCTGGTGCCCGAGTTCATGTTTTCGGTCTTGGTGACATACATTTACCTGTTGAGTCATCTCCCCAGCTTGAGACCTTATTCCATGTGTGCACAGACACATATATGGTCAAGTTTGCCCATCTTAGAAAGTCATACTATAGTTCTTGCAGGTAACCTAATTACAACCGTCCACAGACTAAGTCCCTTCTCCACTGTTTGTAATGCCTACGGCAATGCAATGCTTTATAAATAATTACTATATTGCATTATCTGGAGAGTTAACTGCAAAACAAAGGCTGTGGATGTCCAGTACAAATACAATAAAATCTATTTGATGCTGTTAGTTAAATCCGTAGATGGAGAACTTGAGTATATGCTCTGCCTGCCTCCTGGGTTGCATAAGTCTTCTTTAGTGAGCTCACCTAGGAAAATGGCTATTGGTTGTTTACAGAAGTGTTTGTGGATTTTACTTGGCCACAGGAGGAAGAGGGGAGGGTAGCAGAGTCTAAGTGATGGGCTTCCTTCTCCGCTGCAACCCAGTGATGTTGGCCCCTTTCTCCCATTCTTTCTGCCTCCTCTGCAGGAGTCCCCAGGGCCGCATTGGGTTCTTCCATGCCTATTTTCATGGCTCTAGGTCAGCATCATCCTGTCCCCACTCGGCTTTAGAAGCACAAAACCAGAACTCTTTCCCGGGAGGAAACAAATAGCTTATTAGGGGCTGCCCCCACCTGGGGGATCTGTTTAGGGACACGTTACTAAGCAATGGGAGAAGACATAGCACGAGATGGACTTTCCGGGCCTTGCACACACACAGTGCTGGTGACAGACGTTATTGGTTGTGGAAAGGCACCTCCTTTAACAAGTGATTTTACGGCTGCTTGAAGCAGTTGCCACTAAGGAAAAGCTGCATTCGTTTCACTGTAAGAAAAGATTCTGTAGGTGCTCGGTGAGGGGGAGGAGAACAAGGAGACAGGGTAACACTGCCCCAAATTCCAGAATGTTTTCTCAGTGTTTCCCGCCAGGCTTTCGGGGTCTGTGCAGAGGGCAAGGGCACTCCATTCTCTGGGTTGGCTGGTAGAGAACTCAATTGTACTGGAATGAAGAGAGAGGGCACTGTGGGAGGGTGTAGCAGGGGAAACTGTTTTGAGTGTGTGCTTTGGTCAGACCTCTAATACAAGTTTCTTGAGTGTGAGACCTGTTTGTGCCTCGTAGTGTCTCCCTGACTCTCCATCAGATTCTCAAAGATGGGAAAGCAGCTGAGCACGTTACAGCATTGATGCTCCCTCTTGTGGTCCACACACTTGTTACTTCCTAGGAAAAAATCCTAGCAGATACGAAAACCTCTGTCTTCTTCTCTCTGCCTCTCCACCCCAGTAGGGTCCTTAGTTACAGAGCACAGTACTTAAGATGCAGGCTCTCTTCCTAGACTTTTCTCATTGAACTAGATCTTCCCACATGCCTTGGATTTATAGGAGACAGGGACACCTTAGTACACCGGAAACTCCGGGATGCTTTGATTCTGTAAAAGTGGTGGCTCATTTGAGGGTGCTTCTAGATCCTGCCATATCGGGGACAAATCTAAGCCTCTTTGATCAATGCCAGGCCAGGCTGAGACAATGGGAGCGTCTGTTACCCCTCGATCACACCCAGAGTTAGATGAGGCACTGATGATGGAGAGTAGTAGCCGTTTTCCAGGACCAACTTGTTTGTGGTCGGATGTGGTGGGCCTGTCAGGGACATGTGTGGGAAGGTAGCTGCCCAAATGACTACGGCGTGGACTTTGTAAAATGAACTCGGTCCACGAGCTCCCCGACCCTGCAAGACCCTATAGCCCCTTGTTTGGGATGGTTATTATACTAGTCGGCTCACACATTAAGGGACAACGTAAATGTTCCGTAGAATGTGGACCAGATAGAAAACCCAAAGACTTGAGACCCACAGATAAGAGGACTGTGAAATGCAGAGTAGGTGTGGCCAACGTGGAAGTGCAGAGTGCATGTCCCCTCTGAAGGGGTGGCTGCCTCTGCCCCATCTTTAGGTGGGAATGTGGGTCCAGCATGAGCAAATTTTCAGGAAATCTTTTTTGTTGTTGTTATAAAACATCTGAACTTTAAAAAAAAAACCCTGTGCAGACCAAATAGAGCACATTTGTTTCCAGTGGGTGGTATGCATTAGAATTACAAGCATTTTTTTCTAACCGAGAACAAATTGCGCTATGGAGAAAAAAAAGGAGCTTTAGTGCTTATCATGGTAAAGCTAACGTCGCTTTTTATCTATTCCACAGGTGACAGAGACGTAAGGATTGATGATATCCAAAATTTAAAAGTGGTGGAAAACTTCATTAATGAAAGCCTGAGGTACCAGCCCGTTGTGGACTTGGTCATGCGTAGAGCCCTGGCTGATGATGTGATTGATGGCTACCCAGTCAAGAAGGGAACGAACATCATTCTGAATATCGGAAGAATGCACAGACTCGAGTATTTCCCCAAGCCCAATGAATTTACCCTTGAAAACTTTGAGAAGAACGTAAGAGCTCCTCCTTACACCCGAGCATGTTGTTTCTGGTGGTGCAGTCAGATCTGCTCCAGGCAGACTTAGCTCTCTTCACCTGCCCTTCTACTATTTCATGGGAGAACCTGTGTCCTGTAACTTAGAACATGGCTAACACATTCATCCCAAACCAAAGCTATCGGCTCTCTCTGTGTATAAAACGTCCGCAAAGTTGTCACTTAGGAAAGCAAACCAAGAAAAATCCTTAATTTGGCAAAGATTTATTTAAGGCAACTGATCTCTTCCATTCAAGTTTACCATTTAATTTTTAAAAGCTGTCTTTTGTGCATGAGTGTTTTGCCTGCATGTATGTAAGTACACTATGCATGTGCCTGGTACACAGTTCAGAAGACAGCATTGGAATTGGAGTTATGGATGGTTGTAAAACACCATGTGGATACTGGGTGCAGAACCCGGATCCTCTGGAAAAGCAGCCAGTACTCTTAAATCACGGAGTCATCTCTCCAGCTCCAAATTGATCACTTCTTCTATAAAACAGTAAAAAGGAAAAAAAAAACCAATAAATGCATCACTTTCTCATCATCTAGATTCAACTTACCACCAGCCAAGCAAAGGAAATACATTTCTGCTTCACACAGAAATCAAATGAGATTTAGTTTTATCACTGCCTTTACCCTATCAAATGGCCTCAAACAGTGGATCTCACTACAAATAAAACTCAATGGTTAAAAAAAATCAGTTACCTTCTTCATATGGCTGGTATAAAGAGAGATTTTTGCTTCCATTACACGAAAACAATATTTTTAAGGCAGAATTTTCCAAATAGCTCTCTGTGTCTCCTTTTGTTCCTGCTTGCATGTAGCACAGGGACTCAGTGTTGATCCAGCACTCTAGTTAATGTTTCTGGACAGGCAACCCAGATAATGCCTTGTCAACTGGCCAACAGATTTTATTTATTTTTTTAATTCTAGTAAGTTGAAGTCATGTAAATCCAGACTGGACAAGACAGACAGACATGATTCACATTAATTTTCACGGTAACGAAAAGCCGTTAGGAGACCCGGTGTAGTGGCAAACTCCTGTAATCGTAGCGCTCTGAGGTAGAGGCGAGAACACCAGAAGTCTGGAGTCATCCCAGGCCACAGAGATGCCTCCTCTCTCTCTCACAAGAAGCTTGACACTAAGGCAATCCATGTCTTTTATAATCATTTATCCATTAGATGATGTCACACA
Source organism: Microtus oregoni (assembly GCF_018167655.1). Classification (NCBI taxonomy): domain Eukaryota; kingdom Metazoa; phylum Chordata; class Mammalia; order Rodentia; family Cricetidae; genus Microtus; species Microtus oregoni. Next base: position 11,069,093 of record NW_024543831.1, on the reverse strand, counting down.
AAAACAAACTTTGTCTTAGTAACTTGCAAAGCACTCGGAAAGCCGGAATTGTCCAGCAGAGCTTCTGAATAGCTAATGTCGCTCATATGGTGATTTGCCATGCCTTCCCCCAGCTTATTGACATGTAAAGCAAAACCAGGGACCATCTGAGGCCAGGATGAGCCGATCTGGGTCGCAAGAGGGGCACAGTGGATGAGAAGGGTTTCTTCTTTAGCCCCAGCTGTGTGTCTCAGGGAGGAAGCTGTAGGGCTGAGAGGCCAGCCAGGCCTTCTGACTGACAAGCGTTTTCAGAGCAAATCAAAGAAAGACGGTTGCGTGACCCTGCCTAACCATCTGCTCATTTTCATAGGTTCCCTTCAGGTATTTTCAGCCGTTTGGCTTCGGGCCCCGCAGCTGTGCTGGGAAGTACATCGCCATGGTGATGATGAAAGTCACCCTGGTTACACTTTTGAAGAGATTCCATGTGAAGACATTGCAAAAACGATGCATTGAAAACATGCCCAAAAAGAATGACTTGTCCTTGCACCCCAATGAGGACAGACACCTTGTGGAAATAATTTTCACTCCAAGGAATTCAGACAAGAACATCAAGCAGTAAAGCAGTGTGGGCTGTGTCTCCTCTGGAGCATACTGTGTCAACCTCGTGATGAACTTGTGACGGCCTGAAGAGTTTGTGGTTTGTCAGCAAGATGGCCACCATCCAGAAAGCCAGGATGCAAAGAAAAGGAGAGAGACTGAAGCCTTAAAGGACAGAGCCTACAAAATAGACGTTGGGAAAGACAGGCCATCAGTTAACCCTGTCTGGTCTCGCTGCTGTCGCCAGCACATTTAAAGCCTCTGCCAGAAGTCGCTAGAAGGACCAGGCAGACCCGCTACTGTGAATAAGGATTAAAGGCATTCGTGTGCGCGTCGTGAGAGTGGGTAGGGAACGGCACCCCAGACTCTTCCCACAAGCTAAGCCCAGTTTCTTCTGATGAGCCCACGTGTAAGCTGCTTGGGGCAGAAGTTAAACTTGAGGGCACCTTTTCCTACTCCCCATTCATGTCCCCAGATATGTAGTTTTGCTGTAGTAGGTATACACTCGGGTAAACAGACCTAAGTAGTACTAACCTGATTAAAACAGAAGTGGTGTAGGGAGAAAATCACACGGTGCGCTTTAAATAAATAAGTTTATTTTCTTTCTTTCTTTCCTTCCTTCTTTCTTTTTTTTTTTTAATGCTTGCACTATCGCTTAGTTCCTTTTCTTACTTTAGTTTGGGGAAAGGAAGCCCTCTGTGTCTACATCTAATGCAGCATCCCAGGGGACCTCGACTTCTGAAGAATCATTTCCCTATTTGACGTACCTTCTTACCTCCCCACCCTGTGACCCCATTTTTTCACAGAGCAAAGGTCAAGCCCTTGCAAATCATTTTTTTCATCCTACCTCAGATTTAATAGCTCTCTTAGAGATCTAACCAACAACCAGCTCACCGAATCACTGTAGCCATGGATCAAGTGGACACCGTGGAATTAGCTGGCTGGGCGCCACATAAGTGATTCATTTTCCGTCCATCACTCCGGCTTCCAAAGTTACTCCAAATATATGTAATAGAATTCAGTAACTTAAAAACTGAACGTTAAAGCTCACTTACAAACATGGCATGTCCATCGAGTTGACAGCATCATGCCCTGCATGAAGATTGTCTGTCTTACTGTTTAGCAACAAGGCTGCAGACGAGTGTAAAATATGTATAGGTGCCTTGAAAGCATGAACTCTCTTTTGCTCTGCACCTCTATCCTTTCTCCATTCCTAACCTGGCTTTCCTTATTCACTGTCAAGATGAGCTCTATATAAACACATAGACATAGAGACAGTCTAAAAAATTCAAGGACGAACCTTGTCAGGAAGGACATATTTGAGCTTGACGTTATATGGTTTAAAGAAAGATAGTGTGTAACTGTCTACCCAAATCTGTCTGTTTGCAGGTCTAGATAATCATCCAAGTAATTTTGACTCTTATGAGCAAGGTGAGGGTCAGCATATCAAGCTAATTATGTCAGAATATTCTAGTTATAATAGAATGATCTATTGTCCTAATCATAATAATTATGTTAGTCTATTGATAATTCCTGCTGTCTCCGGAGCTGTGTAACTGAAGAGACTTCAAACCGGTAGTGTTCACTCACCTAATTCTCCTGGAATATCTGCTTTTACTTCACATGTAAGTGTGCATCTGAGCCTATATTTTTATAGTGAAGCGGGAAGCTGAGAGAGTTATATCTAGATAATGTGGACATAAGAATATGTTGGGAAAGAAAAACAGGAGTCGGGTAGGAACATGGAGAGAACAGAAGGAGGAGAAGCGCTTGGTCGATGGAAGAAACTTCTCAGAATCAGATATCTGGCTAACTCTTGAACTTACCCTCTTTGAACAAACACCATATGTTTCCACGGGTTGGACTAAGGAGTCTGTGCATTGGTTTCCCAGTAGGCTGATGAACACATATTTGAAAATCCTATTATCTCTTCAAAATATTGTATATCGTTAAGTGCTTGTTACCCTTGCATGTACCACAAATTCTACTGTTGTCCGTTTTCAAAGAACTAGAATGTGTGTTACCAATAAAATCCGTGTATGCATGTGTTATCAGTGTCGACTTATGGAAATTATGCCTTCTCTCAAGCGTGTTGGTCACCTCCCTCACACGAGGCTTTCTTTGAGATTATTTTCCAAGTGGAAAATGATCAGGTTCAGAACGTCTTCCCATATCGGGAAATGGCTGTTGGAAGTGGCCATTCTGTATGCGGCACTGACGTCCCGAAGTGATGCTAACTGCACTCTCTTTCGTCTCTCGAATCAGCTCTGGAGCTGACCTCTGGCTAAACCGAACTCGGTAATGAATTGGAATACGTACACTTTCAGGTAGATGCTCAGTTTAATTTAGGAAGTTATTACCTGCATTTCATGAAGCACCCCCTTCACCCCTATGGTCATTGTTTGTTACTGACCAGAGCACCCCTCTTCTACCCACACATAACTCCTCACACACGGACCATCTCCAGATTCTGCTAGTCAACACTCTTGCGTTTTTAAACTGGATTCCTCATTTGAAGATGTGACCCTGTTGGGTCTGGAACCCATGTCTCCCGAACCTTGTTCCAATTCCTTTAAAATAACCCTTAGTTCCCCTATTTTCTGCCTTGATCCCGCACTGAGGGTAAAATGGCCAGGACAGCAGCGAACCTCACAGAGTCTATGCTAAGACTTTATTATTTATTGGCGCATAGGTTCCAGTTTGGAACGTAGGCAATACACCACTCCCTACAAAACAGACGCAGGGCCTGGGAGCTCTCCCAGTGTCACTCAGCCATACTTTCATCCGAGAATGTGCTGGCAGGCTGCGGGAGAGAGCAGCCGTGCTCCAACCAGTCAGCAGGGGCAGGCATAGCAAAGGTTTGTTAGCTTTGAAGTCCAGCAGCTTCCAGCAGAGGGGGATGCAGCCTGCCCAAGCTTCCAGCAGTCTCTCCCCTCATGTTGGTATTATTGTCTGGCAAATGGAAACACCCTTAATACCAATTTATTTTGTCATTTCAGATTCCTTGGAGTTTGGCTCTGTTAATTCACCCAAGTTTAAGTCAGGAACTGTCCACTGAGAGCTATGACTTCTGGTGACTTCCAGAAAATTACCCTCTGAGCTTTGCTTTCTATATTTGAGTGTAGGAGAACCATAGGATCCACCTGATGGAGCTGTGACACCCTGGAAACCACCTGCTGTCTAGTGAATATTCAATACATAGGATCCAAGGACAATAGCAATGTATTAATTTAGCCTTAAAATATTTATAGACCACATTATGCTGGGTGTTTAGGAGAAATAACAATGAACAAGACATTCTCTCAAATATATTATAATTTGAAAATTTTAGTCTATCCTAATAACAACAGCACTATAATCTATGATTCTTTTCATTTCTTTTATTATAAGGAAGCTCAGCCCCAAATCTGAAGACCAGCACTTCCTGTGTTTGGCTCCACTTAGTCATCTAACTCGCATTCTTTGTTCTAGTTGGCTCTCACAGCTAGAACCATCTAGTTTTTATTTATGCCTCATATTTTACCAAGCCAATGTATAAAGCTTTGACCTGACCCTGGCCATCTAGAGATCTGTGCTTCACCCTTCCTGATGGAAAGTCAGAGCAGGCACTCTGGGAGCAGGGGGGGCTGCCCATCTGGGAAGAGAGATTTCAGGTAAGGAAATGACTCAGGGGACCTATGGGGAAGGAAAAGGAAACAGAAGCAGCGACGATCCCAACATCTCAGAAAGACAGACCGAATCCGCAACACGGGACAAACAGTGGACGTAAAGAGCTGGACCAAATCCAGCCCTGTGTGGTCAGAGCAGAGAAGGGATGAGGCTGGGAGGTGCGCGAGGCGAGAGATGCCACAGGCTAGGAGAGAAGCCACTTTTATCCATCTTAGGAGCAGACAAAGCGGGAGGGAAGCCGAATAGAAATGCTTTGTCAGTAGGGAGACAGAAGAGAAAAACAGGAGCATCGCCGCCACAGTAGGAAAACCCAGTCTGAAGGGAAATGAGTTACAGGGTCAACTGCTGAGTTCCCATGTTCCCTTGAGCCTGTGAGTCTTCCCCAGGAAGCTGATACTGCTCTCTGCGCCCTGGATGCGGGATGGATACAAAGAGCTGGCCTCGTAAACGTTAGCGCTCTAACAGGTCTGCTTTGGACCTTGCTCAGCACGTATTAAAGGCCTGCAAATGGTTTGGCATACATGACCCTAACAAAGGAAAAACACAGACGAAAAGCTGTTGATTGTGGCAATGAAGAAGTGAGGCAGACCCATCTGTTAAGCCCGAGTCAAGAACATGTCTTGCTAAATAACTCAATAACTTTTTTTAAAAATTAAAAAAGCAGATTCTACAAAAATATGGGACCCTGTGGGCCAGAAAGTATGTACTGTAACCACAAAGTAGAACCTTTTCAAATGTCTGCCCGTTCTATAAAAGATAAATTGTGTCTTTATATATCAACGGGAACAAACAAACCAACTACCTTCAACAATGTGGATAAATATCGCCAACAGAACATTGATGGATGAACACACACACACACTGTAGACCATGATTGCCTTTATATCAACATACGTTATACTGTTAGAGGCCTGGGGAATGGTTACTCTGGAGGTAAGGACTAGAGTCCGTGTGAGGTGGTCTTGGGGTGCTAGCAGCATTCTGTGTTTTGATCTGAGTGCTCTTGTGTGTATTTATATTCATATTCACTTTGTGGAAATTCACTGAATGGTACGTTTTTCTGTAAGTATATTTCAATACAACTTACAAATAGACATGCACATGAAAAACAAAACCAATCAACCAACCAACCAACCAACAAACAAATAAACAAAACAGACCCTGAAGTCTTACCCAGCAAACATAGGAAAATCAATGAGCCAGGCACCTATGTCCCAATCCAGTGCCAACTGGGTACAGAGATCAAGTGAATGAGAGAGGGACCACCAGCCTCATAGCTGATGCCTCAGCACGAAGAGCCAAGCCAGTTCGCGCTGCAAAGGTCGGCAGCACTGCGCACAGTAAGCAGTAACTGCCCCAAATTACATCCCAGCTCCAAAAAGCAGGACCCTGGTCTAGTGCAGGACCGCCGGAGACCTCAGTTCTCACACATGTAGAATGGACATGGTGATGTGTAAATACATTACAGCAGGAAGTGGGACTTGGACAGAGTGAAAAATCAAAGTGTTTGCTTCTGTTATTACCATGTGCCAGACACTTCAGTTTCTACAGTTCTAGCAAGAGGGACATTTAGCCAGGTGTCCTTCGTGAAAGCCATACATTAGCAACGCTGAATGGGGCTTCTCAGTTCAAGGTTTGTTTATCCTGAAAGCCTACAATCAAATACTTCCTAAGGATTCCTGGGAGGGAGAAACTAGCAGAGATACCCCAAGGGAAACAACTCATTTGCAAGGAAGAGTTTAAGAGTTCGGGATGAGTAAAGACGATTACCAAATAGCCTTTTAATGGCTGTTGGAACCCTCCCAGATAGTCTGATTCTATAGGAGTGCTAGCTGCTATTGCCTTTGAGTTGTTTTATAGTGCTGTAAATTATCACAGAAGTGTCAGTAATTCATGTCTATAAACCAGTCAATAATTCTGCTCTTCCCAAGTAGTAAAGCAAGCTCCAAGCCCGTATACAAATCACCTCAACGTTCTTTTGTTCCACAAGACCTGTTGTTTTGAAGGAACTATAACATCTACCGTTCCCCTGATCCGTTAATGAGTTAGACTCATTCATTAATGAGTTACTGGGCTCATTTTACAATTCTATGAGAACCATGATTTTTACTGTAAAGTAATATTATCCTCTAACACATGGGGAGAGGTCAGATTCAGTCCTGTGGCCCCTGAGTTTCCTGAGGAAGGCTCACTCCGCTGCAGGAGGTCTCAGGGGATTTCACAGAGCAGGCGCTAGCCCAAGATCCAGGTCTTGCCCTGTGTTCTGCTTCCTGGCCAGGGCTGATGAGGACATTGGCAGGAAAGTTGGACTTTGGGAGGAACTCTGCAGCCTGGAGGCATTTAACAGTAGACAAGTGGAGGCGGATTTAGGCCTCTGACTCCAACGGAGTTTTATAGTGAAAAAAATTAAAGAGGGAGGATGGTAGGAAGTTATGAATACTGGATTTTTTTTCTTTTTTTTTATTGAGAAAGGAAGAAAAAAGTTTCGCCCTCCTCCCAGCCTCCCATTTCCCTCCCCCTCCTCCCACCCTTCTGCCCCTCCCCCCACTTCTCTCCCCCTCCCTCTCCAGTCCAAAGAGCAGTCAGGGTTCCCTGCCCTGTGGAAAGTCCAAGGTCCTCCCGACTCCGTCCATGTCTAGGAAGGTGAACATCCAAACTGGCTAGGCTCCCACCAAGCCAGAACATGAAGTAGGATCAAAACCCCGTGCCATTGTCCTTGGCTTCTCATCATCCCTCATTGTTCGCCATGTTCAGAGCGTCCGGTTTTATCCCATGCTTTTTCAGTCACAGTCCAGCTGGCCTTGGTGAGCTCCCAATAGATCAGCCCCACTGTCTCAATGGGTGGGTGCACCCCTCGTGGTCCTGACTTCCTTGCTCATCTTCTCCCTCCTTCTGCTCCTCATTGGGACCTTGGGAGCTCAGTCCAGTGCTCCAGTGTGGGTCTCTGTCTCTATCTCCATCCATCATCAGATGAAGGTTCTATGGTGATATGCAAGATATTCGTCAGTATTGCTATAGGATAGGGTCGTTTCAGGTTCCCTATCCTCAACTGCCCAAGGAACTAACTGGGAACATCGCCTTGGGTTCCTGGGAGCCACACTAGGTTCAAGTCTCTTGCCAGCCCTAAGGTGGCTCCCTTAACTAAGAATTGTGCTTCCGTGCTCCCCTATCCAGCCTTCCTTTATCCCAATCATCCTGTTTCCCCAAGTTGCCCCCATCCTCCCCTTCTCACTTTTCTCTCCCCATCTCTCCTTACCCCCAACCCACCCCACCCCCAAGATCCCACTTTCCTCCCTGGCAATTTTGTCTACTTCCCATAGGCAAGAGGGTAACTATATGTTTTTCCATGGGTTCACCTTCTTATTTAGCTTCTTTAGGTTCAGCAATTGTAGACTCCGTGACCCTTATTTATGGCTAGAAACCAATTATGAGTGAGTACATCTCATGTTCATCTTTTTGGGTCTGGCTTACCTCACTCAGGATAGTGTTTTCTATTTCCATCCATTTGCATGCAAAATTCGAGAAGTCATTGTTTTTTACCGCAGCGTAGTACTCTACTGTGTATATATTCCACACTTTCTTCATCCATTCTTCCATTGAAGGACATCTAGGTTGTTTCCAGGATCTGGTTATTACAAATAATACTGCTATGAACATAGTTGAACAAATGCTTTTGTCATATGATAGGGCCTCTCTTGGGTATATTCCCAAGAGTGGTATGGCTGGGTCCAGGGGTAGGTTGATCCCGAATTTCCTGAGAAACCGAAACACTGATTTCCAAAGTGGTTGCACAAGATTGCATTCCCACCAACAATGGATGAGTGTACCCCTTCCTCCACAGCCTCTCCAGCAAAGAAGCTTCTGTAAAGCAAAGGACACGGTCACTAAGACAAAAAGGCAACCTACTGACTGGGAGAAGATCTTTACCAACCCCGCAACAGACAAAGGTCTGATTTCCAAAATATATAGAGAACTCAAGAAACTAGACTTTAAAATGCTAATTAACCCAATTAAAAAATGGGGCACTGAACTGAACAGAGAATTCTCAACAGAAGAAGTTCAAATGGCTAAAAGACACTTAAGGTCATGCTCAACCTCCTTAGCAATCAGGGAAATACAAATCAAAACAACTTTGAGATATCATCTTAAACCTGTCAGAATGGCTAAAATCGAATACTGGATTTTTGAGTTAGACTTAAGCGCCTTCTCTGGTCATTTCCTAGTTCTGGGGTCTTGGCAAATTATTTAGATTCCCTACCAGAGTTTGGACCTTAAGTTCTCACCCACTCTCCACCACCACTCTGTGAGTTTAAAGGCTCGGCCATCAGCACAGCCATAATGGAAATGGCAGAATCTTGAAGAAGTGGGGTTAGCTAGAGGTCTATGGGTAGTCAAGGGCCATGCCACAGAAGGGAACCTTGGGACCCTTTTCTTTTGTTCTCATTTACTCCTCGGGTATGAGGTGAGAAGCCCTGTTTCACTGCAGTAGCCCTGCCACGGTGGGCTGCCACGGTGGGCTGCCACGGTGGGCTGCCTTGCCACAGCCCCAAAGCCGATCACCCATGGACTGGCTACCTCAGGCGCTGCTGAATGAAAAGATGCCTAATAAATTGTCTAAATTTCATTTCTTCCTTTTTCAAATTTCAGAGCTACCACAATAGAATGGGGAGAGGGAAGTGGGAAAATGCGGGTGCAGGGATTAAATGCTGGAAACGGGACTATTTTCTCAAGAGGTGGGAATCAGCAGGGCACTATTTCTTTCTAGTATTTTCCAGCATAAAAGAAGAATCGTAACCCTTCCCAGGTGCAGCGCAACCCAATGGAAAGGAAAGTCAGATTCTCGGTAATCTCTCCAAGCAAGGAGTACAGATGTTTTGATTGTCAACTACATCAAGAGAAGGCGATGGCAGGGTGTGTAAAAAGGAAACCGTGAGAGTTGAAGGACAGCGGTGGCCATGGCATCACTGACTATGCATTTGCTCTCTGTTCCTGGGACTTCACAACTTGTCTTTTTTCTTCCTCGCAGATCGCAAGCCAACAGCAGTCTCATGAGGTGGGGTGTGCCATGACCCTTTGCTGGCAGGGAGGAGAAGTGGAGCTGAGAGTTAAACCCAGGCTAAGTCAGTCAAGCCCACTCTACTGTGTGTGTGGATTCCAGGAGGTCTGATCCTATATCCTAAGGGGTGGGGGTGGGTCTGAGGCACTGTCAGGACCTTCAGGTGATGCTATTCATCCCAAGTTGTAATCATCATCACGTGATGAGAAGGAGAGGATAAATATTTTATGCATTCCACAAAAAGTTATGAAGGGCTGTATGTCAGGGAAAAAAATGAAATCTTATTTTCATAGAGCTAAAATTGTAGTGGGGTGGGTAGATACGAAAACTAGCAAGTGAAATATATCGTATGCTAGTTACGGATACTTTTCATAGAGAAAATCAAGAGAAAAGGTTTGTAGAGGCCAGGGGGAGGCAGAGGACTGAGAGGTACCGACAGTGCTTAGAACGGCCTCACTTCACTCAGGGCTAGCTGTGGAAAACCTGAAGGAGATGGAATAATAGTCATACAGCAACCTGGGCAGAAGCATCTAGATGGTGGAAATAGCAACACAGAGGCCCTAAGATGAAAGGGTCCTTGGCATGCTAGCAGACACAAACCAAAACCCTCTAAACAGTTGACGTAGTCACACCAAAATAGATACGGGTAAGTGTGTTGGGGACAAAGCTAGAGAGTGGTAGGCACTACACACAAGGAAGTCCATCAAGGCTGAGTAAGATGGAAAGGGTCTGAGCAGAACATAATCGGAGGAATGTAAAAGAGAAGAAACATCCTGGTTTAGTTCATTATCAGTGTGGTAGGAAGCCCGGCGGCATGCAGGCAGACAGAGTGCCTGAAGAGCTGAGAGTTCTACATCTGGATCCAAAGTCCACCCTCAGTGACACACTCCCTCCAACAAGGCCACACCTCCTAATCCCTCTCAAGTAGCGCCACTTTCTAAAGACCAAGCATTCAAATACATGAGCCGATGGGGGCCGTTCCTATTTGAACCACCTCACCTTGTAAACTGGGAAGTCGTTGCATGTCTTTGGGGTGTAAGAGAAATACTATCTGTGTGAGGAAAGCTTCCTGGCTATTGCCATGCATGAGGGCAGCACGACAGATTTTCCTTTCTGTGAGAGAAGTCCGGACCCACCTCTAGCTGTGGAGAGCAAGGAGAAATGTATTGTGTGTCAGGAACTCTACTGCTTTTCTTTAGACTTTTCTCTGGATAGAGAGAAAATGCTATTAGAACCCACATCTCCATATCTATTTTTGCATCAAGAACTAGCCCCAAACATACTATTGTTGTTTTGCTAAATGACTATGTTGTCAAGTTGCCTTTTAAAATTTATGCTTGTACCCATAGATCTGTGCTGTTCTCAGCTGGACAGAGACTGAAGTGGGCAGAGGTTAAAGCAGAGGTGTGCAATTATCAGAGGATGACCCCCCACACACAAGCACATGAGCAGCACAATTTGAACTCAATGGTGCACAAAAAAATTAAGAAGAGTGTATGAAGTTTGGAAGGGAGTTTCAGGGCCCAGGGAGACAGGGAGGATTGGATGGGGGAAGTGATGGTTGGGTATGATCAAAATACATTACATACTTGTATGAAATTTTTGAAGAATAAGCAATAAATATATACATGAAGGAAAAAACCCAATTTCCCCAAATCAGATGTTGCAGGTCCGCAGTGCAATAAGGCACTGTGTTAGCTACTTTCTGTTGCAGTGATAAAATATCACGACTAGAAGCAACTCAAGGAAGAGAGGGTTTAGCTTGGCTTACAGTTCTAGAAGAATAAGAAGCCATCATGACCCAGAAGGCATTGCAATAGGCAGGCATGGCAGCAGGAGCAGGAAGCTGGCTAGCCACATTTCATCCATATGCCAGAAGCAAAGAGAGAGACCAGGAAGTGAGGGAAGGCTATAAACACACAAAGTCTGCCTCCAGTGACACACTTCTTCCACCAAAGCTCCACCTCCAAAAGGTTCCATAACTTTCCCAAACAGCGCCACTGCCTGAGGACCAAGTGTTCAGCTGTATGAGACTATGGGAGCATATTTCAAACCACCATAGGCTGTGTGGGAATGCCTTGCCTTCTCTGCTAGACCTAAGAGCCTGGGTCAAATCAAGACAGTAGCCATAGAATAGAGGGATATGGAGGGAACATTGGGGGATGATAATAACAGTTGACAAGGAAATCTCCAAAAGATGAACCAATGATTTAGCTGTAACCCTTCCCTCTTCTGTTCTAGAAGGCATGAAGCCAGGGTCAACTAACCATGAGTCTCCTAAGTTTTCAAGGGCTCTAGAAGCTGGCAAGCATCCACTCTTTGAGGCCGTCTGCTCATGCCATTCTGGATAGACTGAATACTAACAGTACCCTTGGGCGCATTTCACAGGGATGGCCTCCTCATTTGCTCACTGCCTTCTCTCTGCAGCTGAGAAGACCTTCCAGCAGTGACCGACATTGAGACCCCGTCCCTCTTCTGTTCTTATCCATCCAATGTGTTTATTTTCAAGATTCCATTTGTGGAAAGAGTTGAAACAGCATCGCTTAGAAGGAAACAAAAGTCACCAGATGGAAAAATAGACTAAGAGACACACATGCACACATAAACTCCCCAAGCAATCCAGGCAGGGTGGCAGAATGATGGTCCCCCTGCTGTGGACTGTGCAGCTGTGGTAGACAGAAATGCTGTCTGCTTTGACTGCCAAGAATTTTCCAGAAGAGAATGAACACAGCCAGTGGAATCCTATGCTCCAATGCCCTTGATGACACTTGGATGAACCTGTCCCGTCCTTTGTAACAACAGTTCCTAGAACTATCAGAGGTACCGAATTGTGAAGCATAGGCAATTTCATCTTGGAACAATGCCTTCAAGTTGGCTCGCCTTCAAGTGGGCAGGCCTGGTTCTCAAGAGTCCAATCAACACCCTTAGCTATTAGCAGCAGCAAAAGCAGGATGATGGGGGTGAAAAACATGGTGCAGCTCTGCTCTGCAAGAAATCAAGAAAACCAAACTGCTCTCCCGTTCCCTGCCCCACATCAAACTTACCATTATTTTGCCCAAGTGAGGGGAAGAAACACTGTATGAATAAGCCGCAGGTTTGGGCAGAGTAACTTTTATTTACAAGTAAGTCCTGACTAGTCTTTCCTTTCCTTTCCTTTCCTTTCCTTTCCTTTCCTTTCCTTTCCTTTCCTTTCCTTTCCTTTCCTTCTCTTCTCTCTCTCTCTCTCTCTCTCTCTCTCTCTCTCTCTCTCTCTCTTTTGACATTTGTTTTCCAAAGGGCTAACACACAGAGCGAAGACAGAAGCACAAAAGGACGCTCAAATCAGAACTTCTTAATGTTCCTTTTCCCTAGACTGGTTTGCATCAGACCCCTGACCTCTGTACACAATGTGTCTAGTATAACATGCTCAGAAGATGTAGGGTGTTGATAGCATTCATAGGAGAATATTGGGCCCTATTCAGACAATATACCCTGACTCTTAGCTGCTCTGTGATACTCAGAGATTTAACTTCTGTGAACTAGATCTTTCCAGTTCTAACTAGCAGTTTCTGCCTCATAGGATTACCCTGCAAATAAACAACAGAATATAAATTGAGAGTCCCTGCACACCATCAGCTCTGTAAACGGCAGCATTAAAACCGCTGTGGGGATGCAGCCTTTTAATAGCATAGTGAGGACCCAGTGATAACAGCTGCTTCCAGAGGCTGCTAACGGTAATGTAGCTATGGTTCTCAAAACAGTGATGGCTGATAGATACCCCGCAGGGACTTCACAATGAGGGACCAGTCACATCAAGACGAAAAGAGGCATGGAGAAGTCAGGCAGATGGTTCAGTCATCAGATGAGTGTTAGGGTCCTTCAAAGAAACCTGACCAACAGGAGACTGGTAATTGCCAGACAGATGTTGTAAAATTTTAAGTAGCTGGCTCACATGATTCTGGAGACCGATGATGTGGGAGCGTCATATATCAATCTGTTGATTTCATTGGTTAAGCAATAAAGAAACTGCTTGGCCCTCATAGGTTAAAACATAGTTGGGAGGAGTAAACAGAACAGAATTCTGGGAGGAAGAGGAAGTGAGCTCAGACTCGACAGCTCTGCTCTCTGGAGCAGAGATGCCATGCTCCTCTCTCCCGGGCAGACGCACGTGATAAAGCAAGCTGCCAGGTTAGACATGCTGAATCTTTCCCGGTAAGACTGGTGCTCACAGATTATTAGAGATGGGTTGATCGGAATATCAGAATTAGCCAGTAAGGGCTAGAGCTAAAGGGCCAAGCAGTGTTTAAATGAATACAGTTCGTGTGTTGTTATTTCGGGTAATAAGCTAGTGAGGCGGCCTGGGTGCTGGGGACGCAGCCCTGCCACTCCTATTACTACAGACCGAGAAGTCCCTTTATCTGCTATAGGAGAGATGGAGATTCGGGAAAGCCAGTGGTTCCATTTCAGTATGAGGTAGAGCCCTGTGAATAAGAAGTTCTGATGAAGTAAGTTCCAGTCCAAGGACAGGACAAGACCAATGTCTCAGTGGTCAACCAATAGATAGAATCAAACTTCTATACCCACCCCCATGTTTTATACAATAGGTTGAATGATACCCACGTACAGTGGTGAAGCTGATCTTCATTATTCAGTTGGCCATTTCGAATATTGATCTCAACTGGAAAGAGTCTCACACACAACCCCCAGTAGTGTCTAATCAGTTACGTGGTCATCCCATGGCCCGTATCAAGTCAAGATATAAAATTAACCACCACATAGAGAAAAGCTTGTTCACAGTGCATATGTTCCTCCTTATCTCATGCCACAGCCTCTGTCCACAGGGCATGCCATCTTCCCGCCCGTGCTGGTTTTCATTATTTCCTCTTTAGAATGGTCTTTTCTTATTTCAGATCTGATTACGTCCTACTCATACGTTAAGATTCAGATTAACAACCGCTCAGAATCTGTCAGCAGCCACTTCTGAATGTTCCCATAATGCTATATTATCCCTGCTCTCAGCTTCTCTTACATCACACTGTGGATTACCTACCACTGGTATATCAGTGGCCCTGTGTGTGTTCACCCACAACACCCGAGAACGTCATCTAGAAGACTAAATCACTTCTATTCCTAACCCTCTTCTAGATTCTACAAGAGTACCTAGCAGACAGAAGATGCTCCTCAAACATGTGCTAGGTGAGAAAATGGCTACCTAAATAAATGAATATATATTATACATTGCACAGTGGAACATTATTCTAATCAATGAATTTATCTTCTTCTTCTTCTTCTTCTTCTTCTTCTTCTTCTTCTTTTTGTTTTTTTCAAGACAGGGTTTCTTTGTAGCTTTGGGGGCCTGTCCTGGAACTAGCTCTTCTAGGTCAGGCTGGCCTTGAACTCACAGAAGTCTTCCTGCCTCTGCCTTCTGAGTACTGGGATTATTAAAGGCGTGCACCACCACCACCCAGCACATTTCATATTCTTAATCTATAAGTACTGACCTCAGAAAATATTTGAGGTTTCTTCTAATTTTCTATATCTAATTCTGGTTCTTAAATCACCAGACTCAGGAGTAAGGATTTCATCATTTTATCTCACTCAACTAAATTGAGCTTTGACAGCCCTCCAGAGTGCTGAGAAATTCAATATCAGTTACATTTGGGGGTGTCAAAGCATAATCTTCAAATTTCTAAAAATATAATTTATACAAATATATAAGGAGCATGTGTCAAAAGATTTACATAATTCATTAATCAGGGAAGGCAGAATGAAAAAAGCTGTCTCAAAGGATGGCACAAGAAAATAATAAATAGTTGGTCAAGGATATAAAGGGCACAAAGGAATAGTTGCTAACCTCACTATAGTTAGTGCCGTACCCAGCAGTCAAACCATCACTTTAGAGGCAACTGAAGAAATATTCATATTCTAGCTAGGTGAAAATTGTTTATTTTCTTTTAGGTTTGTATAAATGTGGTGGTTTGAACGAGAATAGCCCAATTTGATTTTTTTTTTTTGGTTGAAGAGTGTTTGAATACTTGGTCTCCAGATGGTGGACCTGTTTGGGAAGGATTGGGAGGTGTGGCTTTGTTGGAGGAGGTGTGTCACTGGTGGAAGGTTTTGGGATTTCAAAAGCCCAAGCCAACCCCAGTTATCCCTTTCTGCCACATGATGAGGATCAAGATGTAAGCTGCCAGTGACTTCTGCGGGCCCATAGCTGCCTGCTGCCATGTCCCTCGCCATGGTAGTCATGGCCTCTAACATCCTCTGAAGCTGTAAGCTACAAATAAACTCTTTCTTTAGAAGTAGCCTTTGTTATGGTGTTTTGTCACAGCAAAACAGAAGTGACCAAGACAATAAACTAACACATAGTTCTACAATGGTCCAGTGAGCTCACGAGAGTGCCCTTCTCCTGCAGAAAGCAAGTGGCCTGTCCTGGAAATAGTCCTGCTAATGAAGAGGGTAAATGAGAGTTAAATAAGCCACGGAGATCGATGAAGAGCCCAGATCAAATTAGATTCTGGCACAATGTGTATATGTGGCAGGGGAGTAGTAAGGAACAAAGTGACCTGGAAAATAAAAATACAATAGACAATAGCAGGGACATTGGACACAATGCAGATGCCAAAGAAGAATAAAAGAGCTGCATTTTCTTCAGGCCTGAGCCGCTTACTGAAAAGACTAGCAAGTTGTGTTGGTCAGCTCTCTAAGATCTGTCCCAATAAAGTATAAACTGAGAGTCTCCTTTCAGTTTGAGGTGTGCACCTGGTTATGATTGAAATGATTTTTTTTAATTTATTTTTTTGATTTTTCGAGACAGGGTTTCTCCGTGGCTTTTGGTTCCTGTCCAGGAACTAGCTCTTGTAGACCAGGCTGGCCTCGAACTCACAGAGATCCGCCTGCCTCTGCCTCCTGAGTGCTGGGATTAAAGGCATGCGCCACCACCGCCCGGCACACCTGGTTATGGTTGCTTCCTTACTGGATTCTCTATGAAGAGAATCGTTCGCAGAGCAAAAACCCACAGCCTTCCTTTTCACCAACAGCCGAGTAAGATCCCAATGTGTCTGCTTGCTACATTTTCAGTCTACTCTTCTGTAGGTAGACAAAAGGATGGAGCTAGAAAATATTCTGTGAAATGAGGGGACCCAATTTCAGGAAAAAAAATCTTGTGCCCCCTCTCATATGCAGATCCTGACTTTTAATGTCTGTCTGTGTATAAGTGTTTGGAAGAACGCGACGAGACATGAACCCAGATAGGAGGCCACCCAAGAGTGGTAAGAGGTGTTGGTAGCTGGGAAAATGCCACAGGCGACTAGAAAGTGGGACTGTTGATATCTGGAGTGGAAGAGCATGAGAGAAGGTTCTGGCTTTATTAATCTTATTGTTTTTATTAAGTTGTGCTTATGGCTACAATATTGCTTTTGTTTTTTAAACATAATTCTTTATTTTTTTTAGTAATTTCACATCATGCACCCCAATCCTGCTCCCCTTAGAGTCCCTCCAAATCCACCCCCACACTTGCAGCATGCTCTCATAAGGAACGCCCCAGAAAATTAATTAAAACCAAAATGAAACAAATAAACACAAATACCTCGCTCCTCCATCTTTCCAATACCTCTTCACCCCAGGGGCATTTTGGGCCACGGTGTGTCACATAGTATACCCCTTTGTCCAATCAGCCCCACCCACGAAATGTTCATCGCAATGAGTCATTGGTGTGGTTCAAGTCCTCTGGCACACCCTCATCATGGAAACTCCTCTTGGACATCCGCTGTTGTCCCAAGTCATGGGGATCCTGAGGTTATTGTTCTGCAGGACGAGTCCCTTCATGCACTCCATCAGGTCCTAGATGGGGTGGATGTTAGGGTGAGCAAACCCAAGGACCAGAATGTGGGTCTAGGTGGTAGATGCACTGGTCAGTCTGCCCACCTCAGGTGAGGGGCAGGGCCAGCTCTCCTAGGCCCATGCCATCAGGACCAGCTCTCCCAAGCCTGTCCCATGGGGGGTGGGACTAGCTCTTCTTCTGTAGTGTCCAGTGAGGAGCAGGGCCAGCTCTGAGGGGCTGGGCTGGCTTAGCAACCCTTGGATTTCAACATGCAGAGCTCCTATGACCCCTGTAGTAACACAGACTATGGACATCATCACAGACCCTAGCTATAGCAGAACATGACCCAAATATGGCCCTTAGGTGGCAGCACAGGTCACAAAAATCAGAATGGCCCCAGTGGCAGCAAGGCTCTCGCACACCAACATGGTCTCAGGTAGTTGTCTAGACTCCAGGCGTCCATGTAGTCCCAGGTGGCAACAGGAGCCATGGACATCAACCCAGACCCCGGCTGCTGCTGGGCCATGGACCCAGACATGGCCCACAGCAGCACCCTGGGCCCCGATGGCAGCACAGGCTCCCCAAGATGAGCATGGCCCCGAGGGCAGCACAGTCCTCAGACACCAACATGGCCATAGGTTGTGACTCAGATCCCAAGCATCTGTCTGGCCTTTGGTGGTGCCATGCCATGGACACCAACATAGAACCCGACTGTGGTAGCACAATGGATCCAGACATTGTCATCAGTAGCAGATGGCTATGGTTTTGTTTGCTTGTGCAACCCTGTGTAGATTTTTTTCCTTACAAATTATTTTGCATGCTTGTGCTGTAATTCCGAAGTCATTCCATAGTCCAGAAGATTTCTAAGGGGCCAGTGTATTACTAGATAGACAGTGTCAAAGCGAGTCTTTTCTTTGAGGAAAGAATGTGTAGATCGCAGCTGGAGCATTTTCCTCATGGCCATGTCATTTTAAACCAGGAACAAGGAGTGAGAAACTGGGTAGGCACGCTACCTCCATCACGTGGATCCAGAGGAAGGGCTTAGGAACATGGGATGGAGCTACCTAAACCTGAGCTGAACTCATCAATCAGTCGGCAAAGGAGAAAATCAAGACACCGCTACCCCCAAGAGGGAAGAATGGGCTGAGCCCGCATCCTGACAGACTCCTGAGCCATGACAGTGTTTCCTCAAAGAGGAGAGAGCCTCCATTCACCCTACTGTCCCCAAATGATTCTCCACGAAAGAAACATCCTTCTCTACAGAAACTCAGAAGACACATTTGTCTCTACTCCATCACCCTAACTAAATGTAGGCCTTCCCTATCTTTGCTTGGATCTGTACTTCTAGGCTAGAACACGGTGCTCCTTCAGTGAAGCAGACAAATGAGCTGTTTTCATAGGGCTGGATAACACATCGGGCTCTGAAGAGTCCAGATGATTCCCGTAGAAGCCACCGTAGACCACGACACAAACCTGTTTGTCGTAGTTTATGATCCAGTACCAACTTCAACATCTTGGGCAAATCACTTAACTTCTCTGAGGATGCTCCCGTGTCACCTGTGAAGCACAGATAACGGCGCTCAGGGTTGTGGCAGGCATACTGAACAAACGCACAAACCAAAAGCAGTGTGGAGCAGCAAGTGCACTTGCCAGTCTGGGATTGTGTTGATGCTAGCCTTGAACAGTTTGTATTACTTTCTAAAAAAAAAAAAAAAAAAAGACTGCTAAGGAAAATTTATGAAAATTCATCTTTTAACTCATATAATTTTCGCAAAAACTCTGGAAGTGTTAGCTTGTAAACAATGCCAGATACTCATTTTCTTTATAAATATCTATAATTGAAATCAGCTTTACAAAACAGAACAAATGCAAGTAAATTATATGCATGTGATTAATTACAATTTTTTGTCTTATTAACAAAGGCTTCTGTTAATCTGAATTAGGGATGTATAGAGCATCCTTGAACCTTGTGATCTAGTCCTTTGAGCTTAATTCCCAAAACCTTAGGAACCACACCATTCCCACTTCGGAGAAACAGCAGAAAATGAGCGCAAACCGAGACGGGGGCATGCTTGCACCTTGAGAACTGAGGGGAGAAGCTCAAAGCCATTAGTTAGCAAAGAAACAGACATCAAAACTACTAGAATGGCTAAAATTAGAAAGACTGAAAAGAACAAATATTTGTAAGATATGAAACAGCTTGAGCGCCTATCCACTGCTGGCGAGAATATGAAATTATACAGCAATTTGTAAGTGCTAGTTATAAAAAAAAAAAGCAAATCTGAATAAACCCCTGCCCCAAGAAGCAGCCTTTGTACCCAAGAGGAATAAGAACGCGCAGCCACAGAAAACGCTAGCCCAGGATCTGTACTGGCTTGGTTTTGGTGGCTATGCTAAAATACTAACCAAAAACAACAGGGGGGGGGGCATATTATTTCATCTTACAACTCCCAGGTCATAATTTATCAGCAAGCTAGGGAAACCAGTGCAGGAACCTGAATCTAGGACTAAAGCAGAGTCCGTGGGGAACCCCTGCTCACTGGACTGACTTCCTCCCAGGCTCACACTCTGCCTTCTTCCTTCTGCAGCCCAGGTCCACCTGCCCAGGGATGATGCCACCTGCAATGTGCTGGAACCTCTTCCATCAATTAGTTAAGAAAACACCCCACAAATGTGCCCAGTCTGATGGAGGTAAATCCTCCAGTGAGACTCCCTTTTCCCCCAGTATGTCTAGATTTGTATCAACTTGACAAAATCTAACTGAGACAGGAATATTAACGATACTTTTTGTACCGGATAGTTTGATGTCAATTTAACACAAGCTGAAATCTTATGAGAAGAGGGAACCTCAATCAAGAAAATGCCTTCATAGGTCCCAAGGGGGATGTATGAATCTCTCCGGGAAGGGGGAATAGAAGAGATCTTGAGGCTGGACTGGAGGCAGTAGGGATAGGAACGTGAGGGATTGAGTTTGGTGGTGGATGGAAGGAAAGAGTACTGGAAGAGATGACTGGTAAGGAGGGGAGCATCATTTCTGGGTCAAGTAAAATCCCGGGGCAAGGGAAACTTCCAGGAATCTACAAGGATGCTCCTACCTAGGACTCTTAGCAACAGTGGCTACGCAGCTCAAACTGACCATCTCCCATGGTCAGGCAAGACTACTAGTGAAAGTAGGGGAAACTAACCCAGTCACACAACCTTTAGCCTGCACTCTGTTCTGTCTATGGGCTGTGCTGGAGTAAGGGTAGCACAGAGGTTGTGGGAGTGACCAACCAATGACTGGTTCAGCCTGAGATCCCAGCAGCAGAGAGCCCACCCCCTGACACTGCCTGGAGTGCTGGACTCAGAGGCTAGATAGCCCAGGGACCTAGGATAGAACTAAACATGATTGGAGAGGGGAAAAATGTCTAATGATGCCTAATGTTCTGGAATATTCATAGATTTGTGCCTACCCCAGCTGTCATCAGAGAGCTGATAGAAACAGATGCAGAGACCCACAGCCAAACATTGGGTTGAGCTAGCTTGGGGAATCCTGCTGAAAAGAGAGAGAGAGAGAGAGAGAGAGAGAGAGAGAGAGAGAGAGAGAGAGGATTGTATGAACCAGAGGCAACAAGAAAGTCACAAGACTGGGGGTGGAGGCGAGGGACTGGGAGAATGGGAACATGAGGGATCAGGATGGTCAAGTTGTGGGAGGGACGGAGCGGGAGAGTAATGAAAGATGTTGATAGAAAAATGTTGATAGAGAGGCCATTATGGGGTTAGGGAGAAAACTGGTGCCAGGGAAACACCCAGGAATCCACAAGGATGACCCCAGCTAAGAACTCCTAGCAATAGTGGAGAGGGTGCCTGAACTGGCCTTCCCCTGCAATCAGTTTGATGACTACTCTAATGGTCACCATGGCGCCTTCATTCACAGCCAAGATCCACAGCCAAGCACTGGGCTGAACTCTGGGAGTCCAGTTAAAAAGAGGGTGGAGGGATTAATGAGATAGCTGAGCTGAGGTTGTGAGAGCTCACAGGCTCTGGACGGACAGGTAAGGAGCCAGCAAGGGATCGACCTAGGCCCTCTGCACCTGGGTGACAGTTGTGTAGTCTTTGGTGGGAGCCCCTAACAGTGGGACCAGGATCTGTTCTTGATGCATGAGCTGGCTCTTTGGAACCTATTCCCTATGGTGAGATACTTTGTTCAGCCTTGATGCAGGGGGAGGAGCTTGGTCCTGCCTCAACTTGATGTGCCATGCTTTGTGGAATCCCATGGGAGGCCTTACTCCTTCTGAATGGAGACAGAGGAACTGTGGATGGGGGTGGTAGAAGGGAGGTGGGGGAAAGGGAGGAGAGAAGGGAGGGAAAACTGGTTGGTGTGTAAAATAAATAAAAAAAAATGATGAATAGTAAAAAAGAAAAGAACATCACAAGAAAACCCACAGAAACAACTGATCTGGGCTCATCGGGGCTCACAGAGGCACTGGCAATCAGGCAACCGGCATGGGATCAACCTAGACCTTCTACATATATGTGACAGCTGTGTGTCGCTTGGTCTACTTGTTGGACTCCTGGCAGTGGGAGCAGGGCCGTCCCTAATGCTTTGGTTCGCTTTTGGGAACCTGTTCTTCACACTGGGTTGCCTTGCTCAGTGTTATTACAAGGGGAGGTGCTTAGTCCTACCACAGCTTGATATACCACGCTTTGCTGATATTCATAGGAGGGCCTGCCTCTTTCTGCAAAGTAGCAGAGGAGGAGTGAATTGGTGGGGCCATAGAGGAGGTGGTGGGGAGGGGATGAGAGGAGAGGAGGGAGGAAGGGGAAACTATAGTTGGGATATAAAATAAATAAGTCAATTTGGAAAATTTTCTAAATAAATGAAGATATATTTTCCTTAATAAAATACATTTAAATTAAAAAGAGAGAAAGAAAAAAAGAAAGGAAGGAAAAAAGAAAGAAAGAAAGAAAGAAAGAAAGAAAGAAAGAAAATGCCTCCATAAGATTTGGCTGTAGGGCATTTTCTTAATCAGTGATTGAGAGGGGAAGACCCAGTCCTTTGTGGGTGGTGCTATCCCTGGGCTGGTGGTTCTGGCTTCTATCAGAAAGTACATTGAGCAAGCCAGTAAGGAACACCCCTCCATGGCCTCTGCATCAGCTCCTGCCTCCTGGTTTCTGACCTGTGTGAGTTCCTGCCTTCACTGCTTTTGATGATGAATTGTAAGCAAAATACCGCCCCCCCCACCCGCCCCCCCCCCCCCACCGCAAGTTACTTTTGGTCATGGTGTTTCATCACAGCAATAGTAGTCCTAACTAAGACACCTTTATTCACAATACTCAAACCCGGGGAAACACATAAACCAACTGTGGTACATGTGTAACATGGAAGTGGTCAGAAAGGAAAACTGTATGGTTACATATGGGATGACTCTCACATATGCCATACAAACAGAAGAAGAAAACGTGAAAGAGTAGCAAGCATTGATTGATTTATCTGTAGTCATATAAAGGGTAAAACAGTCGACAGCAAAAATAAAAATCGAGCCGGGCGGTGATTGTGCACTCGGGAGGCGGAGGCAGGCGGATCTACCCAGTGTCTGGCTGGGGATCTTCACATCTGCGTCCATTACTTGCTGGATGTGGCCTCTTGGATGACAATTGGGCCAGGCAATTTGAGAGAGATTTGGAAGATAAAGGGGGAAAGCCAAAGCAGGTTCCCAAGATGGCAACTCCTTGTTCTGGAAGATGTCATGAGGCGAGATAGAATGCATGGGGCGTTAATAATAGATCAATTAGGGGAGAGGGAGGACCCAGAGGCCCTATGAAACACCCAACCCGGAGTCTGGTTAGCAGGCTCCCTCCCACCCCTCATGGAGCTGTTATTTGCTCCAGAAGCTGTTGTTTTGCTTGCCCAGGAGTCTAGGTCTTGTCTTTCCTGGACCTTCAGTTCTTCGTCCCACACAGCGCCCCATTACAGTACCTATGTGTTGCATGAACCTTCTTTGTTCAATAATTCAACATGGGCACACATTTTCGGATAATTAGTTTCTGAAAATATAGAAAAGGATTACTGTCCCTCTTTATTATCTTGTGTCCTGAACATGTTGAAGAGTAAAGGAGGAAAATAATATCTCTGGTGACCCTGAGAAAGTTGATACCGTTTCCCAGGGTGCTGAGTCTTTCAGACACAGGTCATTTGGAGGTATTTTATCTGCTTCCTCCTTACAAACGTGTTCTTTTCTCCCATTGCATCTACCTCCCCGCTGCTTGGGCACACGTAAGTGGATTTATAGGCTCATCACTTAATGGGAGGCAGAAGGTTTTTTTCCTTTCCAGTATTAATCAAAACCCTGCAATAAAATTAATCTGTGGGCATCAAGCACAATGAAGCACACTTTTAACCCCAGTACTTGTCAGGAAGAGGCAGGCAGATCTTTATGAATCTGAGGCTAGCATACACTACATAGAAAGCAGGCCAGCTAGGACTACACAGCGAGACTCTGTCTCAAAACAAAAACAAAAACAAAAAATCTAGGGCTGCATACATCAATCCTAGGTTGGGTCATATACATGCCTCCCCTCCTCCATGATTAAATAAAGTAGATCATTCCACAACTGGTTTGGGTTGCTTTTACAGCAGTATGAAAAGCCTTTTTAAAGTCCACTTTGGCTTTCTGCAGCTGTATCGGCCCTGTTAAAACGAGCAGGAAGACAGTGAGCAAGGGAGCACCTCAGAGGTGAGGTGGGAGGGACTTTGAGCTGATCCTCGGTTTCACACTGCCACTCAGGATCTTGACTGCAGTGCCCGTCAAACAAAACAAAATGGCTTTGCGACTAAAATGTAATTTTGTCATTTCTCCCTTCCCTTTCATCCCTCCAAGCCCTTTCATACACTCCTCCTTGATCCTTGATCTCTTTCAAATTCACAGCCTCTTTTTTTCATTAATCGTTATTGCATGTATATATGTATAGACATATATATTCCTAACTACATTCTACTCCGTCCATACAATTCTCTTGGTACGCATATGTCTTTAGAGCTGACCACTGGTATTGGATAGCCAGTTGGTGTGCTCTCCCCTAGGGAAGACTGTTTCTCCTGCTCCCAGCATTCCCTAGTTGCCCGTAGTTCTTTCTGTAGAGTTGAGCCACCTGGGCTTTCCCCATTTCATTTTATTTTATTGATTTTATTGAGCTCTACATTTTTCTCTGTTCCCCTCCCTGCCTCTCCCCTCCCCTTAAACCCTCTCCCATGGTTCCTATGCTTCCAATTTTCTCAGGAAATCTTGTCTTTTACTACTTCCCATGTAGATTAGATCCATGTATATCTCTCTCTTAGTGTCTTGGTCCTCGTTGTTGTGTCTATGTTCTCTGGGATTCTGATTTGTATGTTGGTGTTTCTTTGCTTTATGTTTAAAAACCACTTATGAGTGAATACATTTGATATTTGCCTTTCTGGTTCTGGGTTACCTCATTCAATACGGTGTTTTCTAGCTCCATTTATTTGCCTGCAAATTTCAAGATGTCGTTATTTTTCTCTGCTGTGTAGTACTCCATTGTGTAAATGGACCACATTTTCTTTATCCATTCTTTGGTCGAGGGGCATTTAGGTTATCTCCAGGTTCTGGCTATGACAAACAATGCTGCTATGAGCATAGTTAAGCAAATATCCTTGTAGTATGATTGAGCATCCTTTGGATATATACCCAAAAGTGGTATCACTGAGTCTTGAGGAAGGTTGTTTCCTAATTTTCTGAGAAATACCATACAGATATCCAAAGGGGCTGTACCAGCTTGCACTCCCACCAGCAATGTAGAAGTGTTCCTTTTACCCCACATCCTCTCCAGCATAAGTTGTCATCAGTGTTTTTGATCTTGGTCAATCTTATTGTTATAAGATGCAATCTCAGAGTTGCTTTGATTTGCATTTCTCTGATGACTAAGGATGTTGAGCATTTCCTTAAGTGTCTTTTAGCCATTTTAGATTCCTCTGTTGATAGTTCTCTATTTAGGTCTGTACTCCATTTTTTATTGGATTATTTATTCTTTTTTGTTTGTTTTTTTGTTTTTTGAGACAGGGTTTCTCTGTAGTGGTGCCTGTCCCAGAACTAGCTCTTGTAGACCAGGCTGGCCTCGAACTCCCAGAGATCCGCCTGCCTCTGCCTCTCGAGTGCTGGGATTAAAGGCGTGCACCACCACCGCCCGGCGATTATTTGTTCTTTTGATGATCAATTTATTGAGCTCTTTGTGTATTTTGGAGATAAGACTTTTGTCCAATGTAGGGTTGGTGAAGATCTTTTCCCATTCTGTAGGCTTGTCTTGTGACTTGTCTGTTGAAAACTACTCAACCAAATGTCAAATTTCTCATGTAAGATGAAAGGAGGAGACACGGAGAAAGTGCGTCAGCACAACCAGAGAAGCGGAATGGCTGTTGAACAGGTGCAGCTGGAGACGAAACTGAAGAGTCTGAGAAACTGGGGAAAACCAGGAGATAGGGGAAGCATTGCTCTTTCTACACGGAGAGTCACCACTGCAGCCCTGAACAGATGTCCTCCGTCCACGTACAGAGTAAGGGAACAGCATCACCTTGGCTCTCACTTCTCTCAAAGGAAGCAAGGAACTCTTAAACTAGAGGCCAAGGAAATCTAGCCTGGAATAATTTAAAGGCAAGAGACCTTGAAGCTAGGTGTGGCAGCTGGGAGGATCATCAAAACTTCCAGGTCATCCTCAACCACAAATCAGTTCAAGACCAGCTTGGACTACATAGAACCCCACTTCAAAAAAAAAAAAAAACTCAATAGAAAGACCACTTTTATAACTGGTTCTGTGTTTAAATGGCGTCGGGAAGCAAAGCAGTTTATTAAACATTCACATGTGTCTATCCTTTGACCCAAAGATTCACTCTGAAGAGTCTAGCCTATGGGAAACACTCAGGAACTCTGTGCAGAAATATTTGCTGCAGCATTCTCGATGTTTGCTTAGCCGTATCTAGTAGAAGGCAAAGTATTAGATACGGTTCAGAGTACTTCTAAGCAGAACACTTCCCCCTCCCTCACCAGAAGCCATAGGACTGTGTGGAATGTGGGTATTATGGCTGAAGACAGCATGCTGCAGAACATTAGTCATAAATTCTTATTTGGTTTATTTTTCCAGAATGGAATTAAAGTGTTTTGAACTAAATGCACTTGATTTAGTAATCATCAACTACACAGTTAATTTTCATCAAAGTAGTTATGCCTGCGTGTTTGCGCTATCCTGGCACTAGCAGGACCTGCTGGGACATTGCTTGAACATCCCTCTCAAACCCTCATTTGAACAGCCTGCTGAGTTAGACTTGATGACTTTGATGGCATAAGATTCTCTCTTTTTGTGGTTTGCTTCAATTTGGAAAAATGGAAGCCCCACAGTGACAAAATGGTCATAACTACACTTAGTGATATTTTTATCTCCAAAAATTGCCAAGTGGCAATGTGCTAAGCTAATCCAGCCCAAAAGGCAAATTACAAAGGACATTAACAAGAGAAGCCAGTGCCATTAATGTTCACAGTGCCCCAGAGACTCAGACGCTCTCAACAGTGTCCTTGCCACCAGCCTGCATTCCAGACAGCTCCATCCCACACACTGCCATTAGAGATCCCCTGAGCAGTCTCTCTCTCCCTGCTTATCTATCCTGTTCATAGACTATAAGTTCATATGGGTAGGGACCACATCTGTCAGTCACAGTCTTTGGCAAATACTAAGTGCTCAATTAATTTGTTGGGTGAATGTGTGAACCCCAAAGTGCCCTTGGGGGATTCATGCTTGAGGACTAGGGATTAGAAGAAGTACTATTTAAGCCCATATCTCTCGTCTTTTTCAACTAACCCAAGTTTTAAAAAGATCACAGATTAAGCAACCACCATCTAAAACATGACAACCATGCCACTTCCCAATGGGAGAGTCGTTTCAGGGAGGGCACTCTTTCCACTAAGGAAACTGAGTGCAAAGGCCCCAGTAGTCATCAGACAGGGAGTGTTTGAAATACGGAGACGTTGAAGGAAAACTACAGTGTCACAAATAAGTAAAAACAACAACAACAACAACAAACCCATCCAGGATGTAATAAGTAGCTAGCAGTTATAAAGTCATTTTGAAAGGTGCAGTCGCTTCTAAACACCAGCCATAGAGGCTGCTTTAAGAGAAACTTCAAGCAAGTAAAAGCACATTGTTTCTAAAGGGTTTTGAAAGCAGTTTCTACCGTGATTTTCTGTATCTGTTCCTTCTTTGCCTTTATATGCAACTTATCATGACTCGAAGTTGTTCTAATTAGTTGTCTGTCTGTATTTTTTCTTTCTCTCTCTTCTAGACTATAAATCCATAGACATAGGGACCATATCTGTCAGTTATACTCTCTGTCAAATAATTGGTACTCAGTTAATTTGATGGGCGAACGTGTAGATGGATTAAAAGCATTATAAGGATCCACTTATGATTTCAAACCAGCTGAGCATGAAACAGAAATAGAATAAAACCTCATTAGTGATCAAAAGAGCCCTGCAGGTCATAAGAAGAGAAATAGATGCCAGAAAGGATAAAACATGAAAATGCCTTTTACTGGGTCCTTAGTAAAGAAAATTACAAATTAATATCTTAATTTACCTGCTTAAGGTAACCCCTCAAATCTACAAAATGTTATGAACGGATATATAATGAGTCACAGAGGTTCTCTAGCCCATATGGTAGGTTGAGCGTTCGCAAAGAGGACAGGCTGCCAGGGAGCACAGTCTCACTGTGAATTCTTGCTCCCGGGGAGCATGTGCGGTCCCAAGTCAAACAAACCGTGCATGAACTCGTAGCTGAGGCTGAAGTACTGATACCAAGTGTATCATGTAGGATTTGTTCATTTGGATGGTATATGCTTTAAGCAAGGTCTCACTGGAGACACAGGTGCTGTGGCTGAGGTGGCACAGAGTTCAGTTTGCTTTAGAATAATAATCAGGGTCCAGGCTGGCAAGCAGAACAAGTTCAACGGGGCTGACCGTGAGCTGATGGCCCCTGGAGCTAAGACTGGGTGTGTGTTCTCTTGCTAGTGTTTCTTCTCCAATGTCTATAGCTAAAACTTTTATAATCAAAGGTTAAAAATGCATATGTAGATTAGCATATCAGTGCCTGAATGATGGGGTAAGTTTGTAAATGTCTCTCCGCTCTGCTTCTTCGGGGATGACGAGTCCTACCTTACACATTGCTGTAAGGCTTAATAAGATGCAGGTGTGTGTCTTAGGCAGGTGAGAGGCATACAGTGAGCTCAGGAATATTATCAGGAAGAGAGACACATAGGTATGAGTCTGGACATATCTTGACCAAAACATTAGTTCAGGTGAAGGAATCACATGTGATCTTAATGTTCTTGTTTGACTCTATTTTCTGATATTTAAAAATGTGACTGTGTATTGCTTGTATAATAAAAGTTAAGCTGAATATTGCCTCTTTTACAAAGTGCAGTAATCTAGTTAATGAACATTTTGTGACCAGGAGATTAATTATTAAGGGAGGGTTAACGAGAGTTAAGGGAAGAGCAAATCACAGAAGGGTGGTGTGGCCAGGGATGGAGAGATGAGGCTGGGAAGTGAGGGCAAGCCCTTTGGGGACTGCTGGCCCTGTACAGATGTCACATCAGTTTGCTAGTTTTCCTCCCGCTGCTGATGTCAGTCCTTACCTGCTGACGTCAGTCCTTACCTGCTGACGTCAGTCCTTACCTGCTGACGTCAGTCCTTACCTGCTGACGTCAGTCCTTACCTGCTGACGTCAGTCCTTACCTGGGCTATTTGCTCTACAGATGTCTTCTTGGGGCAAGTACCTGTTCCAACAGTTTTACCTATCACAGCCTAAAGTCTAACCCCAAACCCACATCTCCAGTCCTCACATCTACCTATACTTTCTCCCAGCTGTCTGGAGAGTGGGTTTAAGTTGGCACACATGCTTCTACTTGAACTCTTGGTTTATCCACAGTGGTTTGCATCCTTTTCCTCCTACATAGTAAAACAACGGCTCTTTCCATTCCTTGCTCTCATTCTCCAGTGTAAAAGCCTCCTGTCTCTGCTCTAGAAATCAGTTCTATTAAGCAGTATCTACACTGTAAACTCCCAGGTGGCAGCAAATATGAGTTGAGTTAAAGAACATTTCAGGCAGGAAGCCTGTCAGGGGCGTTTGACCCTGAATGATCTTGATTGAACTCGTATTCGCTCTTCAATACCCAATCTTTGTGACATTTTTCCACTTTCTTTTTCCAAGGCCTTGGTTTATAACCTATTGCCTTTTACAATAACTATTTGGTAGGCGAGGGACTGCTAATTGTCCTTCAGTATTTACTAACTCTCCCCCCCCCACCCACCAATAATAGAATGTCTAAATGTGAGCCCAAGAAGCGGTATCCCAGAATGAAGAATACATTTCCCAGTCTCCCTTACATGGCTTGAGACCATGTGAACAAATCCATTCAATGGAACATAGATGTCTAGGAAGACCCTGAAGGGAGGGGTTATGAGCAGTTCTTCCCTCTGCCCATCCTGCTAATTTGAGCCAAGTTACAGCCATAAGCAACATAGGTTCCAGCAGATGAGGTCAGTCGGCTTCCAAAGAGGAAAGGATGCTACCGCAAACCTGGGTGCCTCCCTCTTGTTTGTTAAGTAAAGATAACAAGGTGTTTGATTTAGGCCTCTCTCGTTCTGTGTGTCTGTAACACACAGCTGTACCCATTTCTTCTACTATATCCTTGCCTACCTCTGATGCACCCGTCAAGTCTGTGTAATTCCTGAAGGGGTTACACCTGCAAATAATACTCAGTGATAAGATGAGCAGCATAAAGCACGTGCAATAATATCACAAAACTGTCAAAAACCCTCAAAGTTTATCAGTGGTTTTCAACCTTCCTAAAGCTGCGGCCCTTTAATATAGTTCCTCATGTTATGGAGACCAGCCCCCCAAACATAAAATTATTTTCGCTGCTACTTCATAGCTGTAATTTTCTGATGTTATGAATCATAATGTAAATATCTAATATTCAGGATATCTGGTATGTGACCCCTGTGGGGATTTTGCTGCTGTTATGAATCACAATGCAAATATCTAATAGGCAGGATATCTGACATGTGACCCCTGTGGGGATTTTGCTGCTGTTATGAATCACAATGCAAATATCTAATAGGCAGGATATCTGACATGTGACCCCTGTGGGGTTTTGCTGCTGTTATGAATCACAATGCAAATATCTAATAGGCAGGATATCTGACATGTGACCCCTGTGGGGTTGGCGACCCACAGGTTGAGAACCACTGGCTTAGATTCGTGAAACTATATGATCAAAATAGAATAAAGTCAAAGAAAACTACAGTTATCAAATCAAAATAAAACAGCTGAAACCTCAAAGAGAAGATCTTGATGGCAAAAAAAAAGAAAGAAAGAAATATTATTTATCTGCCCAGTGCTAAGAAATAGAGCAATTCCAAAAGAAATCATTCTTAAAGGAGCAAGCAATGGCTCATCTGAAGTTTGATGGAGTAAGACTGCTTTGTTGCCCAGTCTGCTGTGGTAGACAGCGCAGAAATGGGCACCAGGAGGCCAGGGTTCTAAATCCAGCCTGCCTTAATTAGCAGTAAAATTAGACCACTGACTTCTCCCTCGAGGCTCCTGTGTCCTTGCTGCAAAACGAAGGCATCGAACTCTGCCCTCAACGGTGGAAAAGTGGTTTATTGAAGAGCAGCCTCACAGGCACCTGAAAAGGCTAGACAAGATCACAAGGCCATCAAAACCATCAAGTTAAAAGGCACTGAAGAGATGAAGTCATGGAGAGAAGGTAGCGTGTTGGTGAGCACTGGGCAGTCTGTGGGCACCTTCCTCTACAATATAGTTGCTGATTTGAGTAGACGGGAAGCCAAGGAGAACATGGTGCCAACAGTCTAGCAGCTAGCCTTGGCTTTTGTCATCTTCACAGGTCCTGAGGGAGACAATACTAGGTGAATATTCTTAAGTAGTTTCCTTGCCCTGGAAGCAATAAAGCAAATACATTGCTTTACGTAAAAATCTAAGAAGTTAGGAGTATGCATTGCTAACCTCTGAGGTAATCACTAAAAGAGAAGTAAAATGATGAATAATTAACCAGCTGGCAGAGAAGCAATAAAAAAAAAACGCTTGATCTCTTCATAATCTATAGAAACAATATAGACCTGTGGTTACCAGAGACAGGGAAGTAGACTCTTGGGAAACCTCTTGGGTAGTTGAGAAGCAACTGCTCAAAGGGAAGCAGGGTATGGTGGTCTGTGTGTGTGATACCAGCATTCCAAAGACTGAAGCAGGAAGGTGGGTTTGAGGCCAACCTGAGCTACATAGTGAGGCTTTATCTTACAACCCAAAGGGCCGGAGATGTAGCTCAGTGGTAGAGCACTCTCAAGGCCCTTTGATCCATTTTCAATCCTCAAAAAGAGGTGGATATGACATCTTATGGAATAATGAAAATGGCTTGAAACTAGACAGATGTATTAGTCATACAACGTAGGGAAGGTACTAAATACTATTGGATTTTTCATTTTGAAATGGCCTGATTTATGTTATGCAAATTTCACTTCAATGAAGACTAAAAATACAAAGAATAATATGAGTTATCTGAAAGGAAGCAAGAAGAGAAAAGGGGGAGAAGATGGCAGTGACCATGGAGCTGAGTCATTGGAAAAGTCCCTGGGAATGAGGCCGGGGAGCAAGTACAGTGCCCAGAGCAAGCTGCAGATTCCAGCTCTACAAACAAACAATGTCTCAAGTCTAACGACATTAACTACCACCTCGACCCATCTAGTCAAGCACACCAATAAAGAACCCTTGCTGGGGAGCCTCGCAGCTGTGGCAAGAGTGCAGGATCACCAGGATAGACAGACCCTCCAGTAAAGAAGAACCCACACCCTGCCAAAAGATCTTAATTCCTGTCTGAAGGCAAAGCCTACCTTGCAGGAGACACTGTTACCATGGTGGATGCCCTACTGTACTACGGGCTCTATCACTTTGTAGTTGACCTGATAGTCCAAGAAAAGGAGAACTCTTCTAACGCATCCCACTGGTTCTGCCACATCCAGCATTACCCAGACATCAGGCTACATCTGTCTACTGTTGTCTTCGTCAAGAGCAGACTGGATGCTAACTCCCACTCGAAGCCCCTGCTGTGCAGCAAGAGGATTAGAAGCATAGAGGAAAATGTATTTTGGACTGTGGCACTGACGTAAATGAATATGATGTTATATTTGTCCCTTAGTTGATACTTTGTTATTTTTTAATGTAAAAATTCAACTGTTATCCAAACAAATCGTGATCACACCACCAATAATCTTGCATTTGTAGGTGAAATTTATTTTAATAAGGGTTGCAAATCAGTGGCTTAGTCTTAAAAATATAAGTCACCCTGTCAGTGGTCCACATCTGGTTACTTACCTTTCCTGTGTTTTTAGATTTCATTTTCCTCTTAGTTACTTATAGTAGTTTATTAAAACCTGTGATAAATTATGCTGAGGTTTCAGAAGGGGCGGTAGATAGTTGTTCTCAAAATATTTATGTGACTAATAAATGTGATTTTAAACAAGAAGAAGAGAAAAAGGAATACAGACCAGGTGGAACAAAACAGAGGGCTAAGTATGTGGGTAGAAGCAAACTCAGTGTATCGGTAATTTATTGGATGTAAATGGCCCTGTTATATCAGTTAAAGGCAAAGTTACTCAAAGTCCATGTTTATTAAAATCAGTTTCCATACCATCCAAGTGACCCACAAATACAAACCCAGGGACACGCTGGGGCTGAGCTGGTGTCAGACAAGCTCGCCTCTGAGGCAAGGAGCATCAGGGATGAAAGGGAAACTCTATTTCAATAAAAATCACTACACCAGGAGCTGTAATAATTCTAAATCTGACTCCACAAAAAACCACACACAATTCCACAAGTGCAAAGCCAAACTTGACAGAATAAAGAGAAATAGACCCCAGAATCATGAAATATTTGACAGATTTCTCCCATAATTCCTAGGTAAAGCAGTAAACAAGAAAAAAACATTAAAAATATTCAAGATTTAAACACGGTGCTGCATAAACCTGATTTAAGTAATTTATAAATTGTGAACCTAAGAGAACATTGCATTCTACTATTTCAGAAGACACATCATTCTCCTTTTTTCCCCTCAAATTATTCTATTCTAAAATTGGAATTCATGGGGATGAAAAACAAGCTTCAACACTATTCAAAGAGCTAAAGTCATACAATAAATCTGCTCTGACCATAGTAGAATAGAACTACAATCAATTTATAAAAAGGCAACTTCCCTGCTCTGTGGTCTGCCATGGTGATTACAGCTGGTAGCCTTCTTGTGCTGCCTTCTTGAACGACATTAAATGAGATTTTGCATTTCTACCTTTAACAATGTTTTTATCATTAGAGAAATGCAAGTCAAACCCACACCGAGATCACACCTCGCACAGTTGTGCAGTCAGAGCACCCCCAGCTGCACATCCATCTAACCTCTGATTTGAAAGACTTTTCTTAAAAAGTGTTTGTGTGAACATGTAAAGGCCCTTTTAGCCACTATTTCCTAAATCATGCTATTTTCATAGCATTCTTACATTGTGTTAGGTAACACGGAGATCATTTACAGCATGCGGAGGGTGTGCAAAAGCACTCACAAATGCACGCCCTTGTGCAAGACATGTAACACAAAGATGATTTACAGCATGCGGAAGGTGTGCAAAGGCACTCACAAACGCACACCCTTGTGCAAGGCATGTGAAAACTTTCAGCTTTCTTCTATCTGGCAGGTCCTGGAGCCAGAGCCCCACAGGTAATGAGGGAAGGCTATCATCCAAGGTAGAGTGAGAACTGGTGGAATGTGGAACACTTGGGCATTGCTAATGGGGATGTTATCATGTGTCCACTGTGGGCTGTAGCTCAGTGGTTTCTCAAAAAAGCCAAACACAGAATAAGAATGTGTGACCCAGCAACATTACTATCATATGTGAACTCGAAAGAAATTAAAATTGGAGGTGTAACGGATATGTTTATGATCACCTCACAGGGCTAGGAGACAGAAAGACAGACATAGGACGGGATCAAGATATTCCCTCCGTGAACACACCACCACAGATCCACTTCCTCCAATCAGGCTCCACCTTCTACAGTTTCCACTTCAAGTATTCCACAAAATTACAAAGCCCTCAATCGACTAATCCGCTAATTAGGTCAGAGCGTCCCTGATCCAGTCCCTTTGTAAATCCTCAACTGCTGAACATTGTTTTGAGGATCAAGCCTTCAACACACTAGCCTTTGGGGGAGACATTTCACATTAACCCACAACAACCAATAGGGGGACTGATGAGTCCAATAGATGAACAAGCGAGAAAAAGTGACATGTATGCATTACACAATGAATATATTTATTTTTTATTATGGGTATTTTGCCTGCACTATGATTGTGCATATTTGTGTGCCTGGTGCCTACAAAGACCAGAAGAGGACACTGTATTTCCTGGGACTGGAGTTGCAGTTGGTTGTGAGCCCCATGTAGGTGCTGGAAATCAAACCTGGGTTCTCTGGAAGAGCAGCCAGTGAGCCATCTCTCCAGTCTCCTATACAATCAAATATTATTTAACCATGAAAAAAGTAATTGTGTTACTTGTTATAACATCAGTCAAAACTGGAACACTGCACTGATTTTGTATTGACAAACATCCACAGACAATCATACGATTCCATCTATGCGAGGTACCCAGAGTAGACACTCTCACGGAGACAGGATGAAGACTGTAAAGGTGATAGGACAGAAGTAGAGAACAAAGGGGATTTCTATTTACAGTTAGAGTCTCTGACGGAGAGAATGGAAAGTGCTGTTGCTTTTACACTCTTTACTGGGCTACCACCTGCTCCCAAGTAATCACACATGGAGGCTTATTCTTTCTTATGAAATGCCCGGCCTTAGCTTGACTTGTTTATAGCCAGCTTTTCTTAACTTATCCTGCCTACCTTTCGCCTCTGTGTTTTTAACCTTTCTCTATTTCTGTATACCTTTTCTTTCCTTCTTATTCCATGTCTCACTGTGTGGCTGGCCTGGACATCCTCCTCTCTCCTTTTTTCACTCCCTTATCTTTCTTCCCAGAATTCTCCTCCTATTTATTCTCTCTGCCTGCCAGCCCCACCTGTCCTTTCTCCTGCCTAGCTATTAGCCATTCGGCTCTTTATTAGATCAATCAGGTTTCTTTAGACAGGCAAAGCAACACAGCTTTACAGAATTAAACAAATGTAACATAAAAAAATGCAACACAATTTTGCATCATTAAACAAATATTCCACAGCATAAACAAATGCAACGCACCTTCAACTAATATTCCACAACAGACAAGTTTTGAAAATACACAACAGTGTGAATGTTAAAATAGAAACATAGATTTTATATTATATGTATATATTTATATATATACTTACATATATATGCAACTACAATTTAAAAAATAATATAGTACAGCAAACTATTGAATTTTATGCTTTAAGGTAGTTACTTGCATAATATGTATTATGCCTTAATAAAACTGCTTATGAAAAAGATAAACTTCCTAACTATTTAGAGATTAAGCAATACTCCCTAAAATGAGGAGTCTGAAACAGATGCTCTCCAGGATCCCATCAAGGACTGATGGTACCAGGGTCTGGACAAGTTTCATGGCGCCCTCATCTGCCAACTGTCCTTACCGAGCTGTGCAGGGCAGGCTTTCTGGCAATGTTTCCCTTGCACCTTCTGAGGTTAACGGGATTTCAGCCTTTGTCTCATTTTAAGAGAGAAATTCCCCGAATAGAACTGGACAAGCTCGCACTAGTTTTCTTCCTTTCATCTCTTCCCAGCCACCAGAGAGTGCATTTGTGCTCCCTAATAACCACTTTTCCCCAACCTGGGGCTGTATCATATTACATGGGAGACATCCACAGATGGTCCAGATTCCTGGAGGCTCTGTGATCCCCATAGCACAGGTCTCTCCATTTCTTTTACTTTTTTAAAGTGTGTGTGCACACACACACACATGTGCACACATGTGGTGTAGTCCAGTGTAGTATGGTGTGTGTGTGTTTATATGTGTGATGTGTATATATATTAGTATTTGTATGTGTGGTGTGTATGTATCTTTGTGTGTGTGGGGTGTGTGTATTTGTATGTGTATGTTTGTGTGCATGGTATGTATGTGTAGTGTGTGTGTGTACTTGTATGTGTGGTGTGTATATGCATGTCTGTGTGTGTGGTATGTGTGGTGTGGTGTATGGTATGTGGAGTGTGTGTGTATGTTATGTGTGTGGTGTATGCACGCAGATGTGCCTGTGTGTGTGAAGGCCAGAGGAGGATGTCAGGTATCCTGCTCCATCACTTCTTTCTTACTCTCTTAGATGGGTCTGGCAGTGAACTTGGAGCAGACTAGAAGTCAGAAAGACTCCAGTGGGCTGGTCCTCTGTCCCCCCATTCCTAGTCAGGGTTATAGGAATACATGCAACCAAGCCCAGAATTTTAGGTGGCTGCTGGTAATTCAAACTCAGCTCCTCATGTCTACGCAGTAAGCACTCTTATCATCGAGACACCCCCTAGCCCCCAGTTTCCATTTAGGAGTCTTCTCACAGGCCACACAGCAGCAGTGACCTGGGAAATGATGTCTGGATAGTATACAGACATCAGTAATGAAGCCCCAGGTGACTAAGACCAGCAGATATAGGATATCTTCTGTTTGAACTCTCCTGGCTAGGGCATGCGTGGCTCTATTGTTTAGGACCTGAAGGTAATTAAAAACAAATCACACATGATCCATGTGCCTTGATCCAAGATGAGGATCCAAGATGATTGGCAGGTCCCAGCCTTGTCACTTATGTACTGGAAAAAACTACTCTTTTTTTTCTAGAGTAAACATGATAGGTAGGGTTTAACAGGCACCTAAAACTCATGTTTTCAATATACATTTATTAAGTTTACTCCATAGATTCTGCAGTGACAAGGAGGAATATGGATGGTTCATATCTAGGTGAATGGTTCATATCTAACAGGACTATGCCTCCGGAGTCTGGGTCCATGCCCCAGGGGTATCGTTTGTGGTGAGTCTGAGCTGGGTCTGAGGGTTGCCATCAGAGCCTGAGTTGTGGGCAATGCAGGAACATAAGAGGCTTACCAGCATCACCACCACTACCCAGGACCCCTTCAAAATCCTACCACAGCAGACACAGATACAGAGACATATGCACCCAAGAAAAAGATGCAAAGCTACCACTCCCCACAGACTTGTGCAGTGGTGTCATGTCAGAGTCTTCTACTTCCAGATGTGTGCTGATGCCTTTTGGGGACTTGGTCATCAGCCTTGAGCTGAGCTATCTTTTCACTCACAGATGTCACAAAATGAGCACAAGACTCAGGATTCCGCAGAAGGATGAGGAAGCATGCTGAAAGAAACCAGGTAGTGTGGGAGGTCCTTCTGTCTGTGTGTTGCCTTTACTGGTTAATCAATAAAGAAACTGCTTTGAGCCTAAAGCAGGGCAGAACAGATCTAGGCGGGGAAAACTAAACTGAATGCTGGGAAAAAGAAGGTGGAGTCAGGAGAAGCCATGCAGACCGGCCAGAGACAGATACAAGATGGAATCTTGCCAGTAAGCCACAGCCATGTGGCGATACACAGATTAATAGAAATGGGTTAAATTAAGGTATAAACGTTAGCCAATAAGAACCTAGAGCTAATAGACTAAGCAGTGATTTAACTAATACAGTTTCTATGTGATTATTTTAGGGCTGAGCAGCTGGGAACAAACACATGGCCTCCTATAACAACCAGGTACCTATCTGGGCAAGCAGAAATGATTCAAGTCTTCCCTGGGTCTTCTGGTCTAGCTCCAGACTCCCTTGATGGCAGTTTTGGTGAATGGTGGCATCAGGCTACTGAGCTCATGCAGCTGCTCTTCAGTAATTCACTGGAACCTCCTCCTTTCCATCTCCAGAACTATCTGGTTCTGAGTTCTAAACTCAGGGCCTGCATGAATCAGGGTCAAGCTGATATCCTTGACTCTGGAGCCAGGCCACCCTCGGGGCCATATGAAACTGACACCAAGTCCTGCTACCCTGATGAGGCAGCTGAAAGCAAGGTCATGGGCG
This sequence comes from Microtus oregoni, assembly GCF_018167655.1. Classification (NCBI taxonomy): domain Eukaryota; kingdom Metazoa; phylum Chordata; class Mammalia; order Rodentia; family Cricetidae; genus Microtus; species Microtus oregoni. The sequence goes on along the minus strand of NW_024543831.1, from coordinate 11,030,849 downwards.
TCACAGAATTTGTTGAGGAGGTGGTCAGCTGCTTCCCAAAGCTTTTTGAAGAGTCAGTAGCAGAGACTGAATTCAGTTCTGGGTATTGTTCATGTGACAATTATTATTTGGCCTCCTCATAGCCTAAGGTGGAGAGCATATGCCACTGAGATCTACGGAGAAGCCATAAATGTCTGCTCTTTGAGTTAAGCTAGACGTTCCCCAGAGACCAGGCTACACAGAAAAAGAGAGAAAGGTCTTTCTCCTTACTGGATCTCTTTGATCCTTGTGGAACCCCTCAGTACTATTCCCTACCTGACACGTGCCCAGTGTTGCTTCCCAACAGTAGCCTTATCGCCAGCACCCCAGTTTCAACATATAAGGTGGGCAACAGCAATGGGAAAAAAGTAGATGGGTGCCCCATTTTATGCAAGAGCCTCGGAGTAGGCAAAGGAGAAAAATATTAATAGTTATTGCATATGTGATACATAGTTTTACTCAAACCAGTGAAGTGGGAGAGTTTCCTATTTTATAGAAAGCCAAGAGAAATTGATGTGCAAAGATGCTAATTCTGCAGTTTGCCCCAAATCATAGCCCTGTTGAGGAATGAGACTGAAATTGGAACTTAGGTCTCCCTGATGGACAGAAAATAAGCCTGGAAAACCAAGTGTGTCCTTTGGAAAGGAAGTGATACAAAGAACTGCATGCAAAAGCAATATAGTAAGCAATAGGATTCCTTGTAACAGTTCAAAGGCCAGGGATGCATACAGGACAGGAGACATTTCAGATAAGTTTTCAGAAAAAGAAGGCCTCTCCTTCCCTGAGTGAGTCTTTCTGAACTCTGGAGGCCCTAGCCTCTGCTGTGATTCCTGTGCACCCTTGGACGAGCTGCTACAGCCTCTGCAGGGTCAGGTTCAGGAACTCTCAGGAGTAAGCTGGCAAAGCAAGGGAAATGGAGTCTGTGGATGTGAACGACACATTCCAGAAATGCAGATTTGGCTAAGAAAGGAGAAGCAAGCAGACAACCGGAAGGGAGACCAAGGCTTGCACCTCAGCAAGCAGTGGACATGACTGAGACCAGCTCCTGGGAGGAGCAAGGAGCAGATCCCCAAGGAGACCTAGGGATGGAGGAGGGCACCTGAAGATGACCTCCACGTGTTATGACCTCTTCTGATTGCTCTACTGGCCAAGAGATTTCAAAAAATAAGGGGCATTCTGCCACAATCAGGAAGAGCGGGTAAAAAAAGAAACCTTGTGCTCCAATGGCAAAGGTAGGATTCCAGGCCGTTCCTTCAGAGCTGGTTTCTGCAGCATCTGGAGATCACTGCAGAGCTGGCACAGAGATAAATATCTATTCATTACGTAGACTAATAAATCAGGGGAGCTCGTTTCTGAGCCAATTCCACTTCTTCGTGAATCTGAACAAATCAGTGTGGCCTCTTGATATCCTTTCCATTCGTCAGTTGGAGAGCTTGGCTTGGACAGCCTCCAGCTCAGGTACTTAGTTGCCTCATGGCTGAGGACTCTCTTAGTGAGGTCACTGAGTCTCTGAGGCCCAGGGCCAAGTATATTCTTGGAAAAAGAGCAAGTGACTCCTGAGCTGGAATGAGATGGGGAGAGGAGAGCAGGGAGTGAAGAGTGAGCTGTCATGCAAGAGTCCCTCAACGTTTGAGCTCAGTTCTGCTATTAGTGCCCTAGGAGATGGCAGAGCATGCGTCATAGAGTTGGTCTAATCTGGGATTGGCTGATTGGAGGCTGTTGCTAGGAGTGTTTTTTTTTTTTCTTCAGAGATTTCCATATTGTTCTCTGTGTGTGATATGAAGATATTCCCCTGGCCAGAATGATTGCAGCACCTGGCTGAGGGTGGCCAGGTACCCGCAGAGGGCAGCCTGCAGGTGTGTACAATGAGTACGGAGGAGCAGGGTGCCAGCAGCTGCGCCACCCTTGTGAGTATGCTCTTAAGGCTTTTGCAGCCCTCATGTTATTGATGCACTGCCCAGAAGATGAGAGGGGAAGCCAAACCTGGAGCACAGCGATGGGTCTTAGGTAGGTGTAGTGTTTTTTACTCCCGTGAAGTGAAAACTCACATCTTAGTTTACAGCCAGGGATCTGTGAGTTTGGTTCCATCCAATCTCTTAGGGAGTCTCTCTAATGAAAAGGGTCTGTTTATTGGCATCTTAACCATTCTAGGCTCTTCAGCATATAGTAAATCAGAACAGCTAAAGAAAGTCTTTGTTATCCCTGATTTTCATATCAAAACCAACCAACTAACAGTTATAGGACCAAGGTCCTAAAGCTCCTGAGATTAACACGAATGTGAGAGAATATGAAACAGGAGTCTTTGTGAGCTCAGGGCCTCACATTCCTGCACTTGCTTGCCTCCCAGAGGCTCTGATGAATCAACGTTCTTAACCTGCAGAGCCGGAGTGAAAGGCTCGCCACACAGAGCCCAGCCAGGTTGCAGGTACCCTGTGAGGACTAGCAAGCAGTCAGCCCCAATTTCTCACACCCGTTTTCTACTTTATTCTCATCCTACTGAGAGAATATTCCTATGGAGGCCTCATTAACTCTCCTCTATTCTTGTCGAAGAAAGTATAACCCTCATCTTGTTAAAACACTAAAGACGATTTTATTTAGGGCTGTGATAGGAAACATGGGGGGCTGGAGTTCAGCTCCAAACACAGGGACTAATGGTAACTTAAAGCCAAGAAGCTGAGATGGGGACTAGTGGATACGGAAAATGACTATGAGGAAAAGGCAGTGGGAGGTGGACTCTTGCTAAGCCAACTCAGAAGGGCTCTTGCTGAGGGTAGACCAGGTGACCAGATGTCAAGGATGAGGCACTCTCTTAAGATTGACTGAGTTTCTCTCTAGAGTTGGCAAGGATGGGCACAGACATGGAAACTCAAAGTCAAGACCATTGAAAAGAGGCTCAGAAGAGCTTGCCAGAAGTTTAGTCAAGGAGTCCTTGTCACGTGACATAAATGGTCCAGTTAATATCGATGAAGCCACACACTTGGATTTGCTACTCTTCTATGGTGACCTTCAAAAATTCCTGAAGTATGGGACTAGTTGGTACTAGTTTGGTCTACCAACTAAAAATCTTCCCAAAAGTAAACCTGCTATTGTAAGCGGATGAAAGGGGTGGGATTGGAACCCAGAATGTCTTGCTTCCCACCCATAGCCCTAACCACCAGAAGACACAGCTTCTCATCTTGTTCATTCTCTCATGGGCTTAATGACTTCCTCCATCACCAACTTGGGCCTGAAAGGACCCAAAGAGATGGGCTCTCGTGTGGCTATCCCTCTACACACTTCAGTTTCTTTGAGGCCTCTACAGAGACAGTGCTGTGATAGATATTTCACGATGTGATTTGACAAAAAAAAAAAAAAAAAAAAAAAAAAAGGCCTTGTCATGCAGAGGAAGAGACGGGAGCGGGAGCAGACCCCTGCGCTCGTTTCTATTTCTGTTGTGCTCTGCTTTAGTTTGGTAATAAGGGGGAGGAGACCGAACCAGAGCACTTTATGTGTAGCAAGAATTTTTTATCCCCAGGAATGAAAAACAAGTTTTAATTCATTTCAATTTTATTTCAGTTTTGCCAGTGGACATCTGTGCTTATGGGCTTGGAAGCTATAATACATGGCTAGTTCTGTCCAATAATTTTCTTTTGATAATTCCTCTGACAGTGTGAAGAAAAGGGTCCTAAGCATGGATTAAATTCCTTATGACAACCCTTTCCCAGATCTGCATGGCAAACCGCTACTTTTCTTTCTGTGCTAAGAGAATAGGAAGGAAAACCACTCCAATTTGTCAGAGGGAGAAGCGGCAGATAAAGCATTAAGGGAACTTGCATTTCCCTGGCTCTGCTTCCCACTGGCTAACTGCAACTGACGCAGATGACCTAACTAACCTCTAGAAGTTTCTTGTCCTGCGTTGCGAAATACTGGGTTGTGACTGCTTGATCTTCATGGTCCGTTCAAGCCTTGAAGTTTCCAGAGTCTCTGATACAAAGTGGCACCAGATGGTTTTCATTATATTAGCACCTGTCTTCACTCACGCACACACACACAAACTCACACTACACACACATTCACATGCACACACACATGCATACATATAAACACAAACATACACACACACACACACGTAACCATACATAAAGGCATGAATTTTGGCAGCTTCGTGGCACCCCCTCAGAGTTTCCGCTCATACACACGTTTCTTCTGCCTTCTCCATTTCCTTCACTACCTACACCCTGGGAAGAAAGCCTCCTGCCTTTTCCCAGCACACCTCCTATTGCTCTGCACGGCTCCCTACGTGGTCTGCTGCCCACCTCTCAATGGACGGGGTCTCCTCCTTCCATTCCCAGGCCTTTCTCCTCAAACACTTGGTTTCCCTACAACCAGACCCTTGACCTCCCCTGTAGAGTGCTTCAAAATCCTTTCCTCTCAAGTGCTTCCCAGTCCATCCAGATAAAACTCCCAGGACGGTGTCTGCCTTGCTGCCTTTAAGTCCTCTGAGCCTTGAGATGATGAGTCCCATCTTATAGCACAGGGGCTCTCAGCCTTCCTAAGGTTCAGCCCTTCAGGACAGTTTCCCAGGTTGTGGCAACTGCAAACATACAATTATTATCATTGTTACTTCATAAATGTAATTTTTGCTACTGTTGTGAACTGTAACGTAAGCATCTGTATTTTCAATGGTCTTAGGTGACCCCTGTGGGACAGTTTTCAACACCCTGCCCCTCAAGGGATGTAACCCACAGGTTGAGAAGTGCTGTTACAGTGTTTCCAACGGTAGCTTTTTTTTTTTTTTTTATTTGACCCCTCAAAGACTTGTGCAGCATCTGCCATGTGCCATGTCCCCCCTGTCATACCCTATTCCCCAGCTTCTGGGTCAGGTACCCATCTGGACCCCTCTCTCTTCTCATGTTCTCCAAAGCCTCCCAGGTGGGCTGTTCTCTGAAATTCTTTTCCTGTTCTCCTTTTTCAAGTCGGTCCCTGGATGATCTCACCTACCAACCCACGCAGCTTCCTCCAAACCTCCAGGCTTCCTCTTTCAGCATCCCAGCTAATCTCTCCTGTCACACCAGCTGACAATACCCACACTTTCACTTCCCTGGCCATTAAGAATCCTGTTCCCTAAAGCTTCTTGTCTCTGTTATTGTTTTTGCAGTTCTAGGGACTAAACTCGTGACTCGAACATGTCAACAAAACACTCTGCCACTGAGCCCACCTCCTTTAAACTCTCCATTTTTGGCCCTATTATGGAGAAATAATTAACCAATGAAAATTGCATATATTTACTAACTTGCTCCTGCCCAGCCCAGATCTTCACTTGCATAGAATGTGAACAGTAAGCTCTTCATCCTTGGTCTAATTGTTCAGCTCTACAAACTAACCCTCAAACTGTCACCAGAGACCTTTCTGGAATAGTCTGATTATGTCATTTTTCTGTCCCAAACCAATACTCACATTTCCCACAGAAAGCACATTCCATTATATTTTAATAGCTGATGGGCCAAAAAAGTCAAAATTGAAAATTGATTGATCAAAACGCACTGTATTAAACATTTCTTTACTGTAGATACTCAAGACAAGTTAACCATCACTTTGAATCACCAAGGCAGTGTGGAAGTAGATCACTTCTCAGTTTCATGAAGCCTTTAGAGCATTTGTACTTAAGGAAAGATGTTGGAGTGGCAGAGCTACCAGACAGGAGCCCAGGTCCCCAAGTCTGCTTGGAGAAGAGCTCCCCAGGACAGATGCTCCACTAGAAACACCTGGGCTATTAGGTGGGTAAAAACAAACCATTGCTTTCAGCCTTCAAGCCTAAGAGTTGCGAGTTATAGTAGTTAGTCTATGTGTTCCATACAGAACGCCTTCGGGTTAAATTAAATAACCATTCCCAGCCCAGCTGGGGACAGAGTTAATAATAGTAATAAGTCACGTGGATGGCACTCTTAAGTAGCCCTGTGATAAACCAATGTTATCTGATTTTATTCTCTTGACCAGTATGTGGTGCTATCAATGTCCCATTTCACAGAGAGAGAAACTAAAGCTTAGAGAGGTAAAAGAATTGGAGATAAGAGACTCAGAATTTGAACAAAGGTCAGTTGGCTTCTGGTCCTTGATATTAGTTACATGGGGCCCTTATCTCCTATGTCAGCTGATAAGATTAGAAAAGGTGGACTCCTCACACCTCTTGACTGCTTATTTGGTTAGGAACACCGAGATGATTTACTCCCAGTGTTTTTACTTAGACATCTTTGGTTGTCAAAACTGCGAGGTACCCCTAGAGTCTAGTAACTAGAGTCCAAAGATGCTCTAAAACAGCCCACAGAGCACAGGGCAGTCCCACGACAAAGAGCTATGTATTCATGATGCTATCACGCTAAGGTTGAGAAACCTTGACTACACATTTTATATATTTAGGCAACAGAACTCCAAAGATTCCAAATAAGTTCATCCTCTTGTTTAGAAGAATAGGCACACTAAACATTCTGCCTTATTCTTTAGTACTCAAAAGAACAGGACAAAAAATTGCTAACCAGTAGCTTTGATAATGAGAAGTGTTAAGCCTTGGCTGTTTGGGCAGGGAAACCAGCTCCAAAGACTAGCCCCAGATAAAGAATTTGACTTGGCAGGACTTCAGGAGAGGTATATGGCAGCAGAATACATTCTCCTGAGTGAATGCCAAGGCTTTCTGGTTTCCTAGTAACATAATTTCCCTGAGATTCCTCTCCTATTTGAATTTTCAGCATCTTGACACCTATTTCACAGCAAAGCAACAAAAGAAATGTTAGGAAAAGACATTGGCAGAGTTTTTGGGAAAGGGAAGGAAACCTAGAGAAGATCTGGTCCAACATCTGTCCCCCCTTCTGCTGTAGGATGCTCACACTCCACATCATATGATGCAGAGATGACCCCATCACAAGAGTCCCCGTCCACTTTCAAAAATACCAGTGAGTTCATTTTGTGTTGGCTAACCACTCCTGGGCATGGAGCCCACACTGAAGTGTAGTTAATGTACCTGCTGTGACTCCATTGGAGAAAACCAATTATTATTATTATTATTGCCAACAGGTATCAGCTGCAGAGATGATCTTGGTTATGCATGGGACATAGGGGTGAGGCCCTATGTCCACTTTTTCACAGTATGGAGACACTTCAGGCCTTGTCCATGCTGCCATGGTCTTTCTGAGTTCATATGTGCATCGGTCCTGCTATGTGAAAGACAGTTTCCTTGGAGACATCCATCACTTCTAGCTCTAAAATCTCTCCACTTCCTCTTCTGAATAGAGTCCTGAGTAGTGAAAGGAGGAGTAGGATAAAGACATCCTGTTTAGGACAGGGTACGCACCAAAGTCTCTCACTCTCTGCACACTGTGGGTCTCTGTTCTAGTTCCAATCTACTGAAGGAAAACCTTTCTCTGATGATGGCAGAGTGTGGCACTGATCTGCGGGAATAGCAGAGTGTCATCAGGAGTCATTCTATTACTGTGTTCCTTTAATAGAACAGTAGTATTTAGTTTCCTATGAGGCCCATGATCTATGCATTCTCAGGTCCTTGGCCATTCTACCGGTGTCAGGCATGAGCTATATCTCACGGGCCTTAAGTCTAATTAGATAGTGGCTTATTACACCTTCCATATTGGTACCACTATTTATACAAACACATCTCACAGACAGATCACAGTTGTAGATCACAGATCTGTAGCTGGGTTGATGGCTACCTTTCTCCTTTGGTGGCATGCAGAGTATCTTCCAGGACCATGAGCATTAGTTGGTAGGAGTGAAGGTTCTAGTTAGACACCAGCTGGACTTCTCTGTGTTCAATGAGATATACAAGCACTGTCTTCAGCAATAGGACCTTACCATCAGTTTATAGAGTGTGACTAATAGCTCTGGCAGTAGCTGAGATGTTTGGGTTTCCACAAAACCCTTTAGTCAACAACTCAACAACATGTAATCCATTCCTGTCACTGGAGGTGTCAGTTGATGGGTAAGAAGTCTAGCTAGGGCATCGTCTCCCCATTATTTGATGATTCCATTAGATGTTTTCATAGGTGCATATGTTTTAGGAATCTTCTACAGTCAGAGGTTTCCATATGGCCCATAAAAGGTCCCTTCCTGCTAGCTATCCATCCCCACATTCCCTCTCTCTACATCCCTCCCCATTTGGTCCTCCAGTCCAGTTTCTCCCTCACCTCTTCATAACAGTATATCCCCTTCCTTGGGAGAGCCTCTTCTACTCTCTAGTCCCTGACGAGGTGCCTAATACCTATTGTTATATGGATTGTAGCATGAATAGTGAAGGCTTAAAAGCTAACATATACCTATAAAATAAAAAATGCGATATTTTATTTTGGGGTCTGGATTTTTTTCTAGCTCCATCCATTTTCCTGTGAATTTTATAATTTCATTTTTCTTAACAGCTGAATGATTGATATTCCATTGTGTAAATGCTCCACATTTTCATTATCCATTCTCCCATTGGCAGCTATCTAGGCTGCCCCAATTTCTGGCTGTTATGACTAGAGAGCCATAATGTGGGTGAGCAAATGTCTCTGTGGTAGAGTACAGTCCTTCAGGTATAAGTCCAGGAGTCCTATAGCTGGATCTTGAGGTAGCTCTATTCCCATATTCCTGGGGAGTCTCTGCACTGATTTCCACAGTGCCTATATAAGTTTACACTCCTACCAGCAATGAATAAGCGCTCCCCTCCCCCCACATCCGCACCAGCATGAGCTGTCATTTGTTTCATTGATTATGACCATTCTGACTGCTGCAAGATGAAATTTTAAAAATGGTTTTAATATGTCTTCTCTGATGACTAAGGATGTTGAAATTTTAAGTGTTTCTTAGTCATTTGTATTTCATTTTTGGAGAACTCTCTGTTTAGTTCTCGATGCCATTTTTTTTAAATTCTTTATACATTTTAGATACTAACACTCCACCAGATGTGAAAGTGGTAATATCTTTGCCCATGTTGTAGCCTACCATCTTGTCCAAATGTTGGTGTCCCTTGCAATACAGAAGCTTTTCATTTCTATAGCTTTGCAGTGCAACAATCAGGGCTGGTGATGTTCCCAGCAGTTCATTTATTATCCAGGCTTGTTTTAACTATTCTGGTTTTTTTTTTCTCTTTCTACGTGAACCTTAAGATTGTCCTGTGACTTCTGTGAAGAACTGTCTTGAAATTTTGATGGGGATTGCATTGACTTTGTAGATCGCTTTTAGTAGGATGGTCATTTTTTTTTTATTTTTTTACTAAATTCATTCTCCCAATCCATGAGCATGAGAGATTTTCCCATCTTCTATTATCTTCTTCAATTTATTTCTTTGATGTCTTAAAAGCTTTTATTATGCTGGTATGGTTTTTTGTACATTCATTTTTATTCAGTTCTAGAAAGTCTTTCATTTCTTTCTTGACCCATTTTTTTTCATTCAATGGAGAGTTGTTCCATTTCCATGAGTTTGTAAGCTTTCTGTGTTGTGAATACTTAGTTTTAACTCATGGCAGTCGGAGAGGATGCAGAGTGTTGTTTCAATTTTCTTATATCTGTTGATACTTTCTCTGTGTCCAAGTATGTCATCAACTTTGGAGAAAGGTCCGCAAGTTGCTGAAAAGGAAGTATATCCTTTGTATTTGAATGAAATATTCTGTAGCTACTTGCTATTTTATTTGTGACATTATAACTCCAGAATTTCTATTTGGTTTTTGTGTAGATGACCGGAATATTGGCAAGAGTGGGGTACTGAAGTCACCCGCTGTCACTGTGTGAGGGTCAATATGTGGTTCAAGCTGTAGTGGTAATTTTTATGAACTTGGGTGTCCTTGTGTTTGGGGCATAGGTGTTAAGAACTGCAGATTCCTCTTGGTGGACTTTTCCTTTGGTGACCATGCATGTTCTGATTAGTTTCTGGTTGAAGCCCATTTTGTCAGATATTAAAATGACTTTGCCTGCTTGCTTCTTGGCCATCTACTTGGAATTTCTCTGTTCTTTTACATTGTGGTAATGTCTATTTTTGGTGGTGAGCTGTGTTTGTTGAATGCGGCAGGAGGATGGACCCTGTTTTCTGAAGTTCAGTGGGTGGCAGAGAGGAATGGAGATGGCCTGGGAGGAATGGTTGGCTCTGGTTTGTTTATTTGGGGGGGGTTGCTTTTGAGGAGATTTCTCTTCCTTCCTTCCTTCCTTCCTTCCTTCCTTCCTTTCTTTTTTCAAGAGAGTGTTTCTCTGTATGGCCCTGGGTGTCCTGGAACTCTCTCTCTGTAGACCATGCTGGCTTTGAACTTAAAGAGATCTGCCTGCCTCTGCCTCCGGCGTGCTGGGATTATAGGTATGTACCACCACCACCCAGCCAGGAGATATCTTTCTATGTAGCCCAGGCTGGCCTAAACTCCTGGACTCCAGTGATCCTCCTAGCTTGACTTCTCAGGTAACAGGAACCACCATGGTGCCTGCTGAGAGCCAGCCTCTGTGACTGGATTAATGCACTTACAACGGGGACAAACTCTCACCCCCGATCTAACAAAAGGAATGCCCTCCCAGTAAACTGGATTCCAGCTCTCTAATTTTTAATTCTGGCCTTCAGAAAGTAAGTTTCTGGATTTTAAGAAACTTAGTCTGTACAACTTTAATATGATATTTTTGGGGTGACTTCCAATATTTTTAGACCATTAGTTTCCTTGCAAAACTTTTTAAGACCATAGCCAAGAACCAGGGTAAGAATTGGTGGGGCGAACTAGGGTAAGAATTCGTGGGGCAGGTAATGGTCACAGACATGTCAGCACGGGGCGGGGGGGGGGGGGATGGTGTCGATCCCTGAATGTTTTCAACAGATCTGTAATCAAATAGACAAATCACCCATACATGTGAATTTATTTCTTTCTTTCCATCTTAATCCCACAGCTAAAATTCTAGGCAGAGATTATGGCATGGATTAAAATAGCCCGAGAGTATCATTATATGTAATTTGGAAAGTGTCTCACTGGCATGCATCTGCAAGCGTTTCAGGAATTCTTTCAAGCTGTGTTTACATGATATTAAACATCTGGATGAAAACTGAAAAAAATAATCAATTTGGATGGAAAACAAAACAGAAGTGCCGATTTCAGTGTCCTGACCCCTGGGAATCTGCATGCAGAGCTGATCGTCACAGCCCAGGACTGAGATAATGACGAGTAAAAGGAGCCATTAAAATGGCCAAGGGGCAAAGGGGGCTTCTGTGGGAAGGCAGACTTTTAAAAAAAGAACTCTATTATGCAAGGAAGGAAGGGCTATAATAAAAAACTAATATGAGAACATGAGTCATAAAAATCCAAACTTCTGGAGCCAGGAGGCTTAAAGCTTGAAGGCAACGACTTCAATTCAAATGAAAACCCAGCAAACCCTTGTTAGCAGGGGTCTTTCAGGAAACTCGGGCTTCCAGACAGTCAATGAATTCTCCCTTAAGATACTTACAATTTATTTCACAGTTTGTTTTGACTCTTGGATGCAGAAAGCATTTCAAAATGTGGAGCTCACTCGCAGGCCTCTTCTAGAATTCTCTGAAATACACTTTGCCATGATTGCTACGTTAACTCAGTATGTTATACATGCTGTGACTCAGTGTCAACACACTTCCACCGCCAGCTCTAGTGCTTAAGAGTTTTCTCATTCCTTGGCTTTGTTCTTGTAGCTTGTGTTAGACTAGGCTCTGTCAGAAACAGACCCTGAAATAAAGACCTGATAACATATTTTTGGGGAAGTAATCCCGAAGTGTGCCCCAGTGTATGCTCTCACAGGATGGAAATGAGAAGGGAATCACGGCTGATGGGTTGGCTGGCCGCTTACCTTGAGGGCATCTGGAGCTTAGAAGACCGTGTAGAGCCGGACTGGAGGAGGAACACAGGCTTATTCTCCATCCTGCCCCTGCCGGCCGTTATTTAGGGTTCTTCTTTCACTTCCATTTCCAGAGGCCTGAAGTTCCTTTCAGTAAGAAGGAAGCCACCTCGGTTGCAGGAAGGAGAGTGGGTGATAGGCCATGTGGGCATGGGAAGGAATCATTACACCAGCTCTGGTGCCTACTGCACCTTCTTGTTATCATGCCTCGCAGTTTGGGGGTAAAGAAAGAAAATTAGACCATGAGGAAGAGCTGAAGAGACTTACTGGTAACATTTTCAAATAACCTGGGACCCTTTCTTCCTGATTTCCCTCTGGATCTTGGCTATAGTTTTGCAGGAAAACTATTAGTCTAAAAACATCGCCCCCCCCCCAAAAAAAAAGCCAAGCAAGTTAACTTTTTAAACAAAGTGAAAGTAAACACAATGGTAGCTACGGTAGGCGAATTCTCCAACGGTTTGCCCTGACTCCTTTCTGCTATTTCAGGTGTTCAAAAATGGCCAGGTCTCAGAGTATCAGATAGAAGGAAGCCTATGTTTCCAGGAGAGCGCCCAATGGGAGTGGTGGAACTGAGGCAAAGCAGGGCCCACTGGTTTACACTGGCTCATGGCTCTTTGCCGGCAGAGCCTTGAGGGGAACGTTGGACTGGAGGATGTATAAGGATCCCAGGAACAAAACATTCCAGGTTACAAACGGATCATTTCCTCCCTCATTATCTAGTGGAAAGAAATGTTATCAGAGCTGACTCAGGATCCCACAGAGAAAGTGGTTCTCAGAATTGGCACCTGAAGAGATCGGGACAGTCAGGCAGGCCTTGAATTTCATCCAGTTCAATAAAAGTTAGGCCAAAGTCAGACTTTAGTTAGGTGTCCCTGGACTAGAACAAGGCTGGCGAGAGTAGGGTCAGTGACGAGGGTAATGTCAAAGCGCGGCCATGTTCAAGTCTATGGTTCCAGTCATATACGAGGCTAGGATGGGAGAGTCACTAGAATCCAGTTAGGGTAGCATACAAGAGCCCGTCTTTTCAAAGTCATGGACAAGAGCTGTGAGAGCCATATATAGGAAGGAAAAAGTAAAATCAGGAGACTCACGGAAGAAGTGGCATTAGAATCTGATAGGGATGCCAATGTAGAAATAATACAAAAATTAGAAAGCAAACCTTGTCATCACTCATCTGGGATCGCAAAGCCTTTGGTCACAATGGGGACTTTAGAAAGACAGATTGCTCCATGCTGAAACTGGACATCCGCATCTCACTGACCCTACTCCACACAAGAGGACAGGAAGACTCAACAGATTGTGTTCCTGGGTTCCAGAAGCTGTCCTTTCGTTGCTGCCAGCAATTCCCCTTCTTTGTAACTTTGCTGAAACATCACTTGTGTGAAAGGAGAAAGCAAGTGTCCTGTACACTTGTCTTCCAAACTTATCAAGAGGAATTAATGTATGAATTACAGGAGTGTAGAAGACAGACTGAGTTCCTAACTTCTAACAGTTAAGTGCCTGAGACAAAATCCACACTGAGGAAAGAAACAAAATCTGCAAGGATAGAAAAACACCAGCCAACAGAAACTATGGTGTCAATACGCTCTGCTCCAGGGGAAGGCCAATATACTTGAACAAGGTCGCTAACCTTGTTCTTGTAAATGCCTATATAACACAAACTTGGTAAAGATATAAAACCCAGCGAAGATTGTTACTAACAGCCAAAGGAGAAAATCGCTGAAGCACTGAAACTTCATGGATAATATATTTTGAGAAGTGTGTGTGTGTGTGTGTGTGTGTGTGTGTGTGTGTGTGTAGGTGTATGAGAAGGCATTGGATTACCTAGAGCTGGAGATACAGGAGGCTGAGTCACCAGATAATAAATGCTGGGAACCAAATCCAAATGTTCTGCAAGAACAGTGCCTGCCCTTAACTACTAAGCCATCTATCTCTCCAGCACTGGATCATATGTCTTAATGAGAATAGATGTGATATTTTTGGCTAAAGGAGGATTTCCCACATCTGCAGTCATGTTTGAGGTGTGAAGACATTCACATCAGCAGCCAAGAAGCCAGGCAACAGTAGAGATAGTCCCACAGGTCCTGCTTATGCATAAATGTTATGATATTAACTTATGTCATTTGATAGAATGATTCAAGGTGTATGGCAACCAGAGTTCAGAACCAGAACTTAGAAGATTCCTTGAGTAGAAGAGTTCATGGTTTCAACCTGACAGACTGGCCTTGGATCAAAGGGGAGGAATCCATGAAGGGACAATGTCAAGGGAAGATTTGGGAAAGAACATGTAGGCTAGACTGAAGAGAAGAACGGACAGTTTAAAAACCCAGGAAAGAGAAGAGAGGGAGAAGAGAGAGACAAGGACAAGGACCCTGAAAAGAGGTGTTGGTTAAGTCCTGTTTTGAAAACAGGCCAGCAGCTGAGAGAAAATGAAGGGCAAGAGCAGTATTTGAGAAAGAGTATGTGAAGCCAGCGGGAAGGGGATAGGAAGGCTGGCAGGTGGAGGGGCCACAAAGGAGAATCGTCTTAAACTAGCCCAGTGACCTGGGTTCTAGTCCCACCTACCCCTGGCTCTGGGAGAGGCGCTCTATAATTTTAGGTGTGTTTCTTCCCATCTGGAGTGAAGAGGTTAGACTGGCTGACCTTGAGCAGTGACGAGGTTAGACCGGCTGACCTTGATCACCCTTTTCCCATTCTCCACCCCTACATTCCACACACACATTATGAAATCAGAGACTTACATAAATGAAGCCTTCCAGACTGGAACATTTATTTAGCCTTCCTAAGGATAAAATTTTTGAAGAGAAGAATAAAAGGTTCCACTCAACACTTGGCAAGCAACATTTGTTCTGTATAAAAATTAGCAAGTAAGCATTATTGAACTAGTTTGTCATATAATTACAATAAAATTAAAACGGGAAATTTTAGAGCATTCAGTTTTCCCCTTCCCCGGATCAGAAGGGTGATTAACATAAACCATGGAGAAGGGTTGTTGAAGGCATAGCCAGGGGAGGGAGCCAGCGTCAGATGAGGAGCTGAGGTCCAGCAAACCTCAGGAGTTCTGGGTTCCAATCTCACCTGCCACTCCCAGAACTTGGACACATGATTTCTCCAGGGCTTCAACTGGTATTAGTGCTGAGAACCAAATTCAGATCCTCTGCAAGAGCAGTTCATGTCCCTAATTTCTAGCTATCTCTCCTGCCCCAGATAAGGTCTTCATGAGAATAAATGTGATATTCTTAGCTATAGGAGAATTTTCCACATCTGCAGTAGTGTTTCCAGTGTGAGTCCAAAAGAATTGGAGCTCCAGGCTCCCCCAATATCTCTGCCCATGACTATCCAGGAACCAATATTCTTCTGATGAGGTCCTAATAAATTCAAATTAGGAAAGCATTTTTCCTGCTTTCAAAGGAGGCAGAGCAATTTGGGGAATTGGTTGCACAGGCCATGGAAGAGCGGAGGGCTAGCGAGGCGATCTGAACATTTGTCGCAGCAGGCAACCATTGCCACTCTGCATTGGAAGGACACAAGACTGGAGATGCTGCGATGGCATTCTAGCTACCGGGGCCACCTGAGTTTCATGGTGGTCACAGAGGAGACACAGCTGCCATCAGAAAGCCAAGATTCAGGGATAGACAGTTGGGAAGAAAGTACTTGATACTCATTTCCTGACCCCACCCCAGGCTTCTGCCAGCTAAAAACCAAACAAACAAAGCCTACAAAAGCAGAATACCATACAGCCAACAAGGGGAAAATTCCAGAAGATACACATTCTAGTTTGCTTTCTGTTACTGTAAGAAGCACCGTGACAAAAAAACAACCCGGGAAGAAAGGGCTTGCTTCATCATATCGTCATGGCAGGAACCTAGCAACCCAGGGACTTGAAGCAGTAGCGATGGAGGAACTCTGCTTGCTGGATTCCTCCCAGGCTCGAGTCCAGCTATGAGTCTTATACAGCCCTTGCCCAACTGCCTACAGGTGGTACAGTCCACAGTAGGCTTGTTCTTCCTACATCAGTTAGTTTAAAGAAAATTCTCCACAGATAGACCCGCACGCCAGTCTTATGGAGGCAAATACTCAACTTGAGCTACCTTTTTTTGTGTGTGTATCAAGTTGATCAACAATCACAGAACATTAGCAGGGATTATAACTTGTGGGATTATTGAGGATTTTTTTATTTTCCTTCTTTTAACTTATTTATATTTTCCTGTTTTCCGTGGTCATAGTGCCCTGCATTCGAAAGAAGTGGTGGGAATCATAAAACCCTATTTTTGCTAGAAAGAGAGAAATGTGGAAAACTCCTTCCTTCTTTCAAGGCTGTCTTCCAGCTCCTTGTTCTCTTAGAACAATACAAAACTACCCGTAATCATCAGCTCCTATGGAGCCATGATGGTTCTGGCAGAAGCTACTTTATGTCTACCTTGAGATAACTTGTCAATAAGGAGGTTTAGAGAACTCCTCATCTCCTGGGTCAAGGCCACCTCAGCCCAGAGAAAAACACACTTGAATCTGAAGCTGGAGCATTAGAAGCCACCTTCCTTGAAGCCTCCCTCCCCTCTGCTGTCAGGAGGTTTGCAGACACTCCCTTTCCATCCCACAATAGGAGACAGGCAGATGAGTCATTACCCTGGCTCAGATTAAAAGAGTATTATTGCCTTAGCAGAAATGGGTCTACTTTACTTTCTATTTCTTGACACCTTACAGATAAAGATACTTTTCCCAGCAGATAGACAGTTTCTCTAAAAAGTGAAAAATCCTATTCGCTGCTAAGAAATGGCCAAAGAGAGTTAGATGTTCTCTTGGCTTCAGAGTTGCCAGGCTCCAAAGATGTCGTGGAAAAACCGAAGAAGGCGGATTGTAATTCTCTGACTCTAGATTCAGGTCTGCAGAGTGAGGCCATTCTTCTAAAAATACACAAAGGCATCAATGAAATCTATTTCCCCTTTCAGCTCCTCAAGAGCCTTTTTGTTTTGTATTTTTATTTTTTAAATTTTTTTTTTAAGGAAAAAAATGCCAGGATGGGTTTGTAAAGAGAAAGTCACATTTTTTATTTCACTGTCTTCGGTCATGAGATGTTGCTTTAAGGGCTTCTCTGGCACTTGCTTTTCCATCTGGGGGCATAGATAATGTAACATTTCTCTTTACACTCGAATGCCAGCAATCAGTTCCCTTTGTCTCGTCCCATGACGACATAATGCATATCAAAGGAAACCAGAATGGAGACATTATTTAGTTTGGATCTCTTGCTTCCATTGTTTAATCGTACATACAATATTTCATTCTCCATCTGTCTCATTCTGCAGAAAGAATAGGCTGGGAAAGACTAACTGAGCAGGGATTACTGTGGAAAGACTTAGCTCCTGCACTTTCCAGGGCACTTTGACCAGTTCTTCCTCCTCTGCACTCAAAAGCACTTATCTCTGAGCTCAAATAAGCTGGCATTCAGAGGAGGTCTGGTGACTGACGGGCAGGTAAGTGTTGGGAATATGTGTTCCCAGGACTTTCCTGTTGGTCTCAGCACAAGAAGTCCCTGTTTAATTTTTGCTGATAGACACGATTGTATCCACATAACTCTCATAGAGCATCTGTCCATGAAACATATACAAACAAATAAAAACACAAACAGACCTACCAAGTGCAAGGAATCCAAGGATAAGGCCCAGAGAACAACTCATATTCCTGTTGTTGCATTTCGCCTTGGCATGTAGAGACTGTGTGTGCGTGTGCGTGCGTGTGTGTGCGCGCGTGCGTGCGCATGCTAGGGACTGAACTAAGAATCTTAGACACACTCCACAAGCAGTCGTAGTGACATGTGTCACTAAGCCACATGTTCTTCATACCAAATGCCTTTGGCCCAGCGTACTCAGTTGTGAGAAGTCATAGTTACAATTTTCCTCCGAGAAGTGGCGAGAGCAAACTTTTAAGAATTCTTGACTCATTATTTTTTTCAAGGCAGGGTCTCACCCTGCAGGACAGTCTGACCTGTAACTCATTCTGCCGCCCAGGCTGGTTTTGAACTTGTGGCCAGTAGGTCTGTCTCGGCTTCCCAGTGCTGGGATTATGAGAATGAGCTATCAGATCTAGCACAGCAACCTTTTAAAATGACCCAGCCATTTCTTTTCTGAGCATTGACTTGGACCCAATTTTGCATTCCTTTTTGATTTTCATTAAAAAAAAATAGGATTTTGGTTTTATTTTTTTTTCTAAATGAGACCGATTAGACTAAGGAATATATGCTCTTTCCCTTGTCAAACATTAACAATGTACCAGCATTGGGGAGTTACTTCCATGCCCACCACTTTTCCTCCTTCACAGGGCACTGTGAGGAAATGCTAATACAGGAGGAGACAGAGAGGCTGGGCCGCTTGCCCAAGAGCACACTTCTTATATAGGGGCTTTTTTGAGCATTTCATTCCATCCAACTTTTATCATTGAAGCCAAGGAGTTTGGTCTTCCAGAAAACTTTCCCCTAGAACATAAAGTAGAGCTTTAATAATGTTCTGTGAGGTCCGCCTCTCATGAAATGAGGTAGCTACCAGCTAGATGAGAAGCCAAAACTCGCCTGTAACAGCGGGCCACAACAGACAGTTGTCCACTCCAGACAGCCTCGATTTGTGTCCTTCCCACTTGTGCTCCCTGGACTGGAGACCCAGATTCTGCATCGTAAAGTGGGGGTGGCCATGGGTTGCTTCTATACAACAGCCAAATCGCAACTGTGTTTCTCATCTCCAAAACACAATTTCATCCCTGGGTCATACATAGTTCAGACAAAATGAGTGTTCAGAGGACACACTGGGAATCTGGCACCTCTAAGCCAACATTCTCTTCCTGATTTCTTTTCTCCCAGGTCAATAGTTTGTGACCGCCGCGGTCAGTTTATACTCAAGAAAAGCAGGCTCGGGGTTATGTGAATTTTAAGCCCATAATAGAGGAATACAATGAAAGCACATGTATACGCAGAAATTAACAGTAGAGTTTTGCTCAGTGTCTCCTCCATGGCTTGGTCTCTTGATCAGATAATAAAATATTTTTTTTTTAAAAAAATGGAAGTAAAAGGGGATGTTGAGAAAGTTTAGTTCTCTGCATTTAATCCCATCAGCAAGAAAAGGTTCCTCCTCACCTCCCAGGTCAGAGGAGGACACCAGGTGTCACTCATTCGCCATCATCTTATTCCCTTCAGACAGGATCTCCAATTGAACCTGGTGCTAGGCTGGTAGCCAGCAAGTCCCAGAAATCCTGTGGCTGTCCTCCATGGGGCCACAGGCACCTGTGGGGACCAGGTCCGGGGGGGAGGTTTTTAAATTCAGTTCTCTGTGCTTGAACACCAAGCGTTCTTACCCAGAAAAGAAAAGGTTTTAAAAATCAATTTGTGCCTCTTGAGCTGGAGGAAAAAATTGGCACAGAGCATGATTGCCAGGGTGGGTCCAGTCTTCCAGGCCAACTCAGGCTGGGCCGTCACCCAGCTCTCAGAACCAGCTCGACAGCCCACGCCCACGCGGAGAAGAGCAAGAACTGCAGGAGTTATCTCTACCTGACTAGTCCTTTCCTCCCTCACTAGGCGGAAGGCCCGCTTCTTGTTCTCTTACAAGTGAACCGGTATCATATATCTATCCCACAATATTCCTGCAAGACCGTTCACCCACTTTTCCACGCGAGGAAACAGACACACAGAGATTTCACTCAAGTAGACGTCTAAGGGGTGAAGTTGAACTAAAACGCGTGCAGCCTCACAACCCTAAACCTTAATAATAACTCCTTTTTTTTTAATGGTCAGAGGCGCTTTTTCACTGAAGAATTTTGCAAACTTTGCCACACCCAAAGAAGGGGGACTTCTGACTTCCAGAACCCGCACCACCTCGCCTGGCTCCCATTCCATGGCTCTGCGTGTAGAGGAACCCGGGCTACTTAATCCCAGCCAGGAGCCCTGGGGCACTGGACACTCCTCCTCCCCCTCTCTCACATCCTACCCCCTCCCGTCCCCCTCCCGCACCCCCCCCCCCCCATTACTCTCGCGTGCAGGCACCGGCGGGCGGCGGGCGGGCCACAGGAGCAGGCTGGGCCTCTGCGGAGCCGCCCCCTGGCCCTAGTGTCTGACCACACACTGCCCACTCTGCTCCGTCCCGGCTCCAGACTCTTTGCAGCCCATACCGAGTGTGCCACCGCCACCCGAACCGGGACGCCGGCTCCAGCGCCCCGCAGGCGGGCGGTGGTGGATGCGCGGGCGGAAGCCCACAGTATGGATTCAGATTCTGGAGAGCAGAGCGAGGGAGAGCCTGGGACTGCTGCAGGTAGAGAGGGGGCAACCCTGCCGGGAGGGCTGGGGTTGGAGAGGAGGGGAGGCCAGTGCAGGAAACCGAGAGTATTTCTTGGAGCTGCGGGGCAGGAGGCAGGTCCCCCGGCAGCCAAGATCTTTCAGACCCAAACTGGGAATTGGTTTTGGGGCGTCCTCCTACCCCACGGCACTTAGGTGCGTCGGAGGGACAAGAGGGACATTTACCCATGGATCACACTGTGGCGGGGTCTCCAGCTGCGGCCTTGAGGCTCACTATGGCGGGGGGGCTCGAGAAATCTACGCCTTGTAGTTTTCTGCGGAAACCGGCGCAACCCTTTGAAAGTAACTTTCCGTTTGTTGCCGGTTCCTCCATCCTGGGGCTGTGAGACCATGCCTCAGAGTCGGTGGGAAGAAAAGACCCGTGGGCAGAGCTCTTGGCTCCGCTTGTGTCTGCGGTTCTTGAGACTGCTGGGCAAGCCGGCACAGAAGTCCTAGCCCAACCCTGTGGCGTGGCTAGCGGAGGAGGGCCCTGGATGAGGGGTCTTAAAGCAGTCGCGGCGACACGCAGAGCTGGTCTTCCCCTTTAAGAGGAGCCGCAAGCTTTTCATAATCAATAGTTATGGAAGCAATAGGATAGGTGGCTGCTTATTAGGAGAGAAATGAATGTCCTCCTCCGCCTCTCCCAGTACCGAGCAACAGGAGGAAGCTGCCCACAACCATGGGTCTATTTTCCACCAGACTCAGCCCACCTCCACGAGCGACTCTGCCTCTACCTGCCCGGGGTCCAGACTCCAGGACCCCTCACTTTCTATCTGCAATCATAGTTCTGTGCACCTAGTACAGCCCCGAAAATTTCCTTTGCCCTACAGACCGTGACTGCCTGCGGGAAACCTCCTAGCACAGACTTCTACACCGTCAAGCCTTAATGCTTTTCAAGGCACGCTCGAGGGCCAGCAGTGGAGATCAATTGGTGGAAGGCCTGTTAGATCAGGCATAGGTGTAGGAAATGCATGTTCAGGAGCCAGAGTAGGACAACATCTAGCTAGGGGGCTTTTGTTCATGTTTATTTTTAATTTTTTAATCTCCATTTTCATAGGTCGAGGTTTAATAAAGGGCTTTCCCAGACTCCTAGTCATGGGCCCTGGGACTTATCTTTCTGAGCTGTGCTTACTCCTCAGAGGGTGGCTGTGGTCCCCAACTTAGAGTGGGTAGGATTCCTGGGCTAAGCAGGCAGAAAGGGAGGTGCCTGTGTATGAGTAAGGCTTCCAGCGGCTGTGCAAGGGAGTCCTACTCGGTGTGGTACGTGTGGATGTTGTTCATAAACGCTATCCTTTGGCATGCGTGTGTGTTTCTGTGACTTTAAGGTGCCAAGATTTTGCTTCCCAGGTGGCTTTTGGATCTTCTCTAATCATGGAATAATCCAATAGGTGTATTTCATAGGCATCTGTGAGTATCTAAGTATATTTCCAGAGCTCGGGGTAGACGGACACCAGACATGCTGTCGCTAACACTTGAGCAATGTCGGTAGCTTTGCCTCAGTCGGTCTACCAGCTTATCCTGTGGGTGGAAGCTAGGGGACTGAGGGAGACAGGGAAGAAGGCAAGGGAACTCCTTAACAAGGAGGAGGAAGCTGGAGAGACTCCAGGGCGTTTGGTAGTCAGAGGAAAAGAGAGAGAAAGAGCACATGTACACCCTGGTGTGCCCACCCCCAACCTGCTGCAGCTCGGAAGGCTCCTGTCTGTCCAGGTGACTGACAGCTTGTGCAAGAAGGCCACTGCCCAGCTGCACAGCTAGCAGCACACGTTAGCTACGGCTCAGGTCAGATGCGCCTGGAAGAGCAGGGGCAGCCCGCTCTCACGAGCTGACACCATTTGTTTGCACCTTACTGTTTCCTGCAGTCACTTCTTGCCTTGTGTGCTCGAAACTCACGACTTGAACATTTATTTTAATGTCATGAGCCATTATGCTAAATGGCATTTAGTCTCATTATTTCCAGTCTGAAAGTGTTCTCCTCTGGGACAAGGCTCCAGAATTAGTGTCGCTTCTCCGTCTTGCTTTGCTTGCATCCTGTTGCAGACACTTTGCTGCAGAATCAGGTATAATTCAAATGACAGACACCCACCCACAGAGGCTGACCTTTGCCCTAGGGAGAAGCTGGTATTCTCCTGTGGATCTGTACCTCCTCCAGGGAGAGTCTGTAACGGGGAAAAATGGCTCCTGTGTGGCACACATGCTTACTTTGTCGGGAGTTGAGTTGTAAGGACTATTGCCTCCACTGCACATAAGATGCCCTTTGTAAGGTTAAGGAAAAGTCTCTAGAATGAGAAAGACCTTAGTGTCTCTCTCAGGGGAAGTGTCTTACCAGGGAAGATCTTAACCTGCGTCTGTGTCCGGTAGGAGAATCATGGTGACTCCCTGACTCAGCTTCTTTCTCCCAGCATTCCATTCTGTTTACTCCGCCTACCTAAGGGTTGGCCTATCAAATGGGTCTAGGCAGTTTCTTTATTAATAAGAAATCACTCCCACATCAGAAGTTACTTCTCTTTCTGACCTTAGTACTTCCAGAATCAAGTAAATAACACCTAGAAAGTGTTCTTGGCCATTTCAGTAAAAGGCAACTGTCATTTAACCTGTTTAGGTTATCTCTAAGAACCCCACAAAATAATTGATCTTAGTGCTTTATAGAGTAAAAATTGCCAGATATATATCATATAGAGAGAGTAAAAACTGCAAGGCAAACACACACACACACACACACACACACACACACACAAGCATATTCAATAGAATTGTCATGATCCCACTGATTTGCTGGCGGGATTTCGAGTTGTCTTCTCAGGTTACATGTGAGTGCAGGGGGGATTTTGTTTACTTTTCTACTCCCCTTCCAGCTCAACAAGATGGGGACTTTGCGACCTCCTGCTTCCACCATCCTCTCCTCGACTCTAGAGGGTGTTAAAAAAGACAGAGGCCACCTCAGCCAGTCCACTTGCTAATGCAGAGATGGGAGCTCCCCTGTGCTGTGCTACATCAAATGGAAGAGGCATGGCCATCTCCTCCCAGTGCTGCTCCCACTCCATAAACCTCTTACTACTGTCCAGGTGGCAGGAGGCCCAGGAGATATTCATGCCCCTCTTGAACTTCCCCATGGTGGTCACCTGTTGGCAAGGAGCAAGACAGCTTCCATAGGTGACTTGCTTTTTGCTGCTTTAGGAGACTCTTCGAAAGCTCCTCCCATTTGGTGTGGGGTAGACTCTCATTGAGTAACAGACACCCTGGGTTCGAAAGGGTTGGGGAGAAGAGGTTTGAGTGTGCTGTTTGTAGAAATCTTCTCCCACCCCAGGAGGCACAGGATGATGTTTCTATGCCATTCTGCCATCCGCATCTCCACTGCTTTTCTGTCATTTTGTGGTTCATTCTGTGATTAGGAAAGCAGCAGAGTTTAGGGAACACTGGATTCGGTCCAGAGACTCAACTGTCAGCAAATCCATCATCCATCTCTTGGAAATCCTAGAGCTTGATATATTAATTCTAAAGGGAATGAGAATCATTTCTAAGAAGCAACGGGGGAGTAGCATTAGCAATATCAATTTTTTCCCTTCTGGTTTGGAAAATCAAGAGAGTCTTGTCTGCTCAGCCAAAAGCAAGAGAGCTTCTTGAACCACCAACTCCCTGGTTCAGGAAAGTCAAGATGATTGTACCTGAGGAGGCGCTGCAGAAAAGCATTTCCATGTGATGGGGTCTCTGCGAGAGATAGAAAGTGGCAGGCTCTAACTGCCTTTACTGTTTTATAAGCTCCTCAGTTGGTCCTTGTAATAAGCAATATGTAGATGTGGTAAAATTGTAAAGAGGAGACAGACATTCCAGGAGCGGGAGACAGCTGGAATTCTGGGAGTTCTCAAGAAATAAAACAGGCAGTGTAGGGCAGACCATCTGGAAAACTTGGGAAGGGGTGTCCCGTGATTGTTGGGCAAGAGATATGGCCAACAGAAACCACCTCCAGACATCACTTCTTGCAGAGATGAAGAAATGCAGGGATTCCTGAGATTTCGCTTTCAGAGTGGGAGCCCAACTCTGGAGAGGCTGGTGGATTGAATGTAGGATAAGGAAGGCTGCCAACGGCACTTCAGGGACAGCAGCACAAGTTACTTACAGGCTGCACCAAGGCAGTGGCAGGAAAGTGAAGAGAGACAGTGGCGTGTGCTGAGCTGGGTTGAGAGCGAAGCGTTGAGCGGAAGTGCCCTGGAGGCAGAGAAACGCTGGGGATGGACTCTGGACACTACCACTGTTCTCCAGAACCATGCTCCTTACCGCACTTGACAGTGAGGTTTTGTTTGAAGGGTCTTTTCTTCTTTGGCACTAAAGAAAACTCTGCAGGTGTGTTTGTTTGCAAGTTTAGGGGTCTGGTTCCCAGTGTCGGGTTAATGACAGAGGTTATTAATTACCCTCTGGTGACAGATGAATGATGAGTGAGCTGGCCATCTCACAGCAGAGACGGCCTGAGCATACTGTACTATTTCGCTATTAGTCAAGTTTCTTTTTCTTGTTCCTGTTTGTGAAGCTTGAACTGGTTTCTGTCCTGCCCACACAATGAGCTGTAGCTGTTAGCTGTTTGACAGTCAGGAACTTGTCTTGTGTTTCTGCAGATTCTCAGATTCTATGGATGAAGTTTTAATAGACATCTGAGCATCTGGAGGAACTTCCTGGGAGCTTCCCACTGAAGGCCAGGCCAGTGGCAGAGCTTTCCCTACTACCTAGAACACCTTGGTTGTGTTGTTTTGTGCTTTGTTACAGTGCTTGGCGATTTCTGTACTGTCTTGGACTCTGTTAGACATGATGAGGAACTGTGAAGAGAGACAACAGAGTCTGTTTTGTCTTCCAGGGTTAGGCACTGCATGGGGGAAGCCGGTTAGAGATACTGATGGCTATAATGAGTGAAGGTTCTAGATCTCTCTTGCCTGGGATTGCATCCCTGGCTGTCCCCTTTATATCCTCCCTTAGCCCTGGTCACAATATTCAATATTTTATGATTGTTCCTATACTGGACTATTATATTTATTAGTTCCCTAATGGGTAGAACTGACTTTTTTTCATCTGTGGCAGCCCACCCCCAGACCTCCTACATGCCCTAAACCCAGTGGCAGGCTGCTGGATGACTGGGCAGATAGAGGCATGTATGCACACACGGGTAGTGGGTTGGTTCTCCATGAAGCAGACGGGGGTACAAGTTGGCAGGACTAGGGTCGGCTTTGGTTTGGTTTTGGTTTTGAACTTCTTTGGGGATCCAAATCTGTAGAAGAAGAGGTGAGGGGGAGGGAGACAGGAAGCTGTTTGCAGTCCTGTTAGGTGGAGGGAAGCACTCACT
The DNA here is from genome assembly GCF_018167655.1 of Microtus oregoni. NCBI lineage: Eukaryota > Metazoa > Chordata > Mammalia > Rodentia > Cricetidae > Microtus > Microtus oregoni. The sequence continues at coordinate 11,005,345 of NW_024543831.1, read as the reverse complement.
CCAGACTGGATCTGGGAAACTAGGCGATCCTAGCAGGATGCCGTGTAGGATTTGGAACATGGGGGCAACACAATTTGTTCTCACAGGAAGTTTCTGAAATAGTGTATATGAATATGTACATATAAAACCATTTCCTGCATTATTTTTCTCTTTAAGAAACTATGGTACCTGCTTTTTTGTTTGCCAGCCAAATGAAATTCTTGTCCCTCTCCCCGTTAACACTTTCTCTAATGGGTTCGTCCTCCACAGCTGCCCCCAGCTTCCACTTTAATCCACATTCAAATCTCTAGAAAGATACTCTATAAATAATTTTGTTTAATTTTTAGTTACTCGGCCTCTAATTTCTATAAAATGTCTGTGTAGGTGGGTGTTTGGGGTGTGTTCTATGTAAGTCTGTAGAGAGGGAAAAGGAGGGCCGAGGGTGTATCTCGGTGGTAGAGTGCTTGCCTAGCATGAATAAGTGTTTGGGTTGGATTCCCAAAGCCACAAAGAGAAAAAGGAAGAAAGGGAGGCAGGGAAGGAAAGAAAAAGGAGAGCATTTAAAGGATAAACTTCATTTACGAGCCCTATAAGATGAGTGAATACCCTTCAGCTCCCATGTATGTTGAGGCATAAGAATATGCTACTTTTGTTTTGCAATAAGAAATGTTCTTTTTAGTTAAATGCTTACTGAGTTTCTTAGACATCATTGCTTGGGAATACATTTGAGCCTGTTCATGGAAAATCTGCCCGTGTACAGACTATAAAAATGGAAGGCTTGGCAGCACAGAGAGTGCTGGACACACCCTAATAGAAACCAGGATTTTGTAATTCAGTTCTCTGGGAAGAAAAGGAGACACTTTCGTGGTGTCCAATCTTGCTTAAACTAGAGAAACCGCAGAGACAGCCACTGGCTGCGAGATTCTGTTTCAAAAGTAAATCATGCTTTCTGTGAACTGCTCTAGCCTGAAAAGTAAGAACTTTAGTAATGGCACACAGCTTTGGGGGAGACCTCCAGCTTATTTCTTGTGTGGCGGAGGCATCCGCTTTTCGTGTGAGACAGGAAGTAAGTTATTGGTGAGCACGTGAGCACACGTGTGTGTTCTGTGTCTCCAGTTTGGGGCCTGCGGTTCAACTGGGAGGCTGTAAAACAGGGACTCGGATAGGAGAAGGAATGAAGGGCCTTTCTGCAGCTCTTCTTTGCTGCTCCCCTTGAATCCTGTTTCCTTGGTTTCTGTTGGATAAAATTAAGAAAGGTAGCGAGCAAAGACTGACATTGGGAATTCTGTGGTAGGAGAAGCAAGGAACTTAGGTGGCCAAACAAGAGGGAGACAGGAGGATGGCTTTTGTCTCCCAAAGTCCAGCCCGTAAGTCCTTATATGGTTACTTGTTCCTGTGGCATCTCACCTCGAACTCACCATCCTTCTGGGGTAAATACTAGGAATAGCCTAGTTTTCTAGGCAAGGAAATAGAGGCACAGAGTGTAAGTAACTGTCTCAGGACTGTGCAGCTTGTGAGTGGAAGTAAAGCCACCTTAAGTCCAAAACTGTGTTAGACTCCCATTAGATGGATGGGTGTCACTAGGCTGCTTTGCATATCCTGCTCAGTTTCCTCCGTACCCAGAACCCTAACAACTGGGCCCCTTCTGTTAATTAGGGCATTGCTTCTCCATGGCCCTGCTGTGAATTAGACAAACTCTGCATTAGTAATCACACATGGGCAAGGATCAACCCCCATAGGCTACAGAGTGGACTGATGGAGGCTGGTTTTGTGTCTGCTTTCTGTCGCTGTAACGAATGTCTAAAGCTGTGTTAATTACCAAGAGAAGGAGCTTTTAACCTAGGTTTGGGTTCCTACACACTAGTTTAGTTACTACTTTTCAGGAACATTCTTTTCAGGGCTTGTAGGAATGAAAGCTCATGGTAGGTCGTGTGAGAATAGAGCAAAGAGGAATATTAGGCAGGACCTGAAGAAGAAGGATGCTTTTCCCGAGAAAATAGTTATCCCAAGGCAATCCCAGAAAGATGAGAGACAGATTTATTTCGAAAGTGTGTTTTATATGAGAACAAGAGTCCCTGATCTTTAGTGTTTACACACAGAGGTAAACATAACAACAACAACAACAACAACACACCAAACCTCATTTGGCTGCATGGCCAGGCAGGCTGAGAACTGGGCTGGGAAGGCTAGGTCCTCTGACTTCAATGTTCCTCCCTAAAACCATATGTAATTGTGTTTTGTAAACAAAGAACTGTAGTTATTCCAGGGTCTGAGATAGTCACCTGTCTCCTAGTCTGTCTTCTGTTGCTGTGATAAAAGACCGACCAACAGCATCCAGGAGGAAGAAAGAATCTACATGCCTTACAGATTACAGTTCACCGCTGAGGGGAGCCAAGCCAGGAACTGAAAGCAGGAGCCTGGAGGCACTCCCTGAATCAGACACTGAAGAAACGCGGGCTACTGGCTTCTTCCTCGCTTCCTCAGCTACCTTTCTTATACAGCTCAGGCTCACCTGCCTAAGGATGCTATTACCCAAACTGGGCTGGGCTCTTCTAATTCAGTTAGCAGTTAACCAAATGCCCCGCAGACATACCCACAGGCCAGTGTGATGGAGGCAGTTCTTAGATTGAGATTTCCTCTTCCCAAGGTAAGTTCAGGTTTGTGTCTACTTGACAAACTTAGCCAGTACGATGCACTCCTTGTCAACTTTAATACACAGACACATCATTTTAAACCGTAACCTTTCCTTTCCTGTTTGTCTCCAAAAGCTCATGTTACTATCATAACATAAAACACAGGATAACTTTCCATGCTTAAGTGGATGTTGAGAGCCTACTTTGCCTGTTAAGAACTCAGAAGGACATGTCATGGATACTTTTGTATATATAGCCAAAGAAAAAGTGTTGTTAAGTTTTCTCTATAAGACTTCATCTTTTCCTCACAATTTTACAATTCAGACTTCAGCCTTGCTCTCAGCGCAGGCTCTTGTATTCTATGTGGAGTCCATTGTACCATGAATAAAGTAGCACCCACAGCCCTTTCTGCCTTTTAGCTCTTAAGTTAGCTAAGTTCTCACTTAGACTGGTAGTCCCTAGTTTTTACATCCAGAGTTCATAAGTGTCATTGTATGGTGGCGTTTCCTAAACTTCCCATGATTTGACATTTCATTTGTTGAATTTGTATAAACAATTGTGCCAAAACAATAACAAAGTAGAGTATATCTAAAAGTTCCACAGTCTTTAAAAAGCCAGTGTCTTAGAAGTTTAGTATTTCTATAAAATATTCAAAATATTTTAACTGTAAGAGCCTATGAAATAAAAAAAAACCAGTTAATTATTTTCAGATGTTAGCTTCAAGAAGAATTGTATTAGCCCCTAGTTCTCCAGTTACGTCCTATCTTTCTTGAGATTGATTTTTTAATAAAGGATTAAATTTGTTGGAAGGAAAATGGGAAATGAGTTTCCTTATGTTAAGCCTCTCTGTCTTTAGGACTTAACTTCATAATTCACTGATTGAATCCCATTGAATAAACAAGGAGAGCTAACTTTATACAAGGTTAACTTTTAGGAAGCCCAGAGAGGTGCATGGTATAAACCTCAATTGCCTTAACTCTTTTTTCTTTTTCTTTTTACTTTGACTAATTGGTCTATAATCCTGATACCCCTATCCCCTTCTTTAACTGTTACCATTGTATTTCTTGCAATACCCTTTTCCTTCCTGTGTCCCCCATGATAGAGTGGCAGCTTTGCTCTTCTGACAAAAATCCTTCCTTTGGGAAATACCTCTCATTCTTACAGCACAGCTCTGAAGAGCCCTAAGTTGTCTACTCAGGCTGGTCCTGAGCAAGACTCACATCTGCCAGAGGCCTTTCCTCCTAGACCACAGAGTCCTTGTAATGCCCATATCTTGGGTCTTTTCTCTCATCTTTCCTCAGCTCTGATGGCAGCCTCAGAGTGGACTTGAAGAATGTATAACCTTACCTCAGAGCAAAATCAAGACATTGGAAAAGCAAACAGTATCTATCAGGAGAGTTACATTAGCCCAAATGTGGGCTACATTTGAGTTACATCTCAAATGTGGGGCCTACTTTTACTATTTTAAACTGATGACCCCAAAGGAAGAAAAACCTCAAAAATAAACAACTTCAATATTCAGTTTACATGTTTTGGTTTTGTATTTTATTTCATTTAAAATTAGGGGAGAAAAAGAACATTTAAAATTCAGTATCACAAGATTACATTAGCTTATAGGCGGGCCACCTCCACCATTTTCCCATCATTCTAAAACAAATTCATCATTGAGGAGCTGTGTGGCAGTGAGTGGATCTATAGTATCTGTTTCTGAAGCAGTTGGATGGAAATCTGATTGAGGGGTTTATTGTGCACCTTGAAGCTTGAAAATAAGAGGTCATATTGTAGACCCCGCATTCATTACCTCCCCTACCTCCACCTCATCTTGCTCTACCCTACCAGGAAGGCAGCCTAGCAGGAAGCTGGCAGGAAAACGCAATACACACATTTACCAGCATTGTTAAAGCAGTTTTCAATTTCTCTCAATCCCTGTTGAGGATTGGCATTCCTTATTTGCCAGGATTTCTTGTCTATACTTTATTGGTTTATGTTGTGAAATAATGGCTTATTTTATGCACTTCAAATCTAAAATTATCATAAGATTCCGTAAAGAACTCCTCTCCTCCACATAAAGAAGCTCATTTAGTTTTCAAGTGGAAATCAAAGCAAGCCCTTTGTCCCCTGCTTACTAAGGCACTATCTAGGGACCAGAGTGTGGCCCATGACTGAGAACATTGGCTTGGGGAGGCCCTGGGAAGAATCCACAGTTGTTGTTTGAGAAGACTTTTCCTGAGGAGACACAACACACGTGCCTACTCACTCCAGAGAGGGAGCCCACCATCAGGACTGAGCCCACCAAAGCCTGGCTTGGTGAACCTATGAGTTTTATTGGTGTTATTTACAGGAATATGGGAGAGGGGTTATTACGGGGGTGGAAATGACTCAAGACAGCTAGACAGCTGCATTACCAAGGCCCCCCTTAGGATGGGTGACAGCTCACAGAGCTGGGAACCTGCAGCACACGGTGCAGCCTGCAGGCAACTCAATGGGTTGGAGAGTGTTCTCTCCAGGTGCCTCAGTTGGTCTGAGCTTCTCCAGGGCAGTTTGGCTGGTCTCAGAGCTTCGCCCTTCATGGCCTGAGATGGCTTTCAGCAGTCATTTCACTCCTGGGAGGGAGGGGCCCAGTGGGCCTGCCCACTTTCAGGGATTTCCTGAAGCTGTTTTGAACTGCATAATTTCTGCTTTAAGGAGCTTCCCTGCAGGGCGGGATGTTTCAGTCTTGGAGGAAACTGCTTATAACACTAGTGCTGGCACACACACAGCAACAAGAACCACAACAATAACAACAACCAGGAGAGGTTATCTTATTCTTCATAACTGAATATAACCAACTTGGCTTTTAAAACAAGAGAGCAGAGAGTATACAGGAAAAAAAAAAAAAACCAGTCGAGACAGAGGTAAATTCCTAGAGAAGCAGATGTTGTGCTAAGAATAATACACAGCTCCTCCTGAGACCATATCCACTCACAGCTGTTCCCAAACACCCCCACCCCAGGCCTTCTTCTCCCCCATAGCAGGATGGGCCAAAGTTCACAAGTGAGCAAAGAGATCTGTTTCCAACTGTTCTCAGTGTTGTATTTTGCTGTTAAAAACTCTCTAGGCTTAGAGCTTAGAGAACTCTCTAGGATGGAGCTTACTGGTAGAAAACTGCCTAATATGTAGACAGCCAAGGTTTTTTAAAAAGTGGGGAAAACAGAGAAGAAAAAAAAAACTCTCTATAAAGTTATCTCTGGGTGTGAATTTCTGCCTAAAGAGCTGAAAATAAGCAACTGTCAGTGCCCAGCTATGGCTGGGTGTGGTGGCACTATTAGGAGGTATGGTCTTGTTGGAGTGGGTGTGACTTTGTTGGAGGAATGTGTCGTTGTGGGGACAAGCTTTGAGGTCTCCTATGCTCAAGCTACACCCAGAGTCACAGTTGCTTCCTGTTGCCTGAGGATCAAGCTGTAGAACGCGCGGCTCCCTCTCGAGCACCACGTCTGCCTGCCTGCTGCCATGCTTCTTGCCGTGACGAAAATGGACTTAACTTTTGAAAGTGTAAGCCACCCCCAGTTAAGTGTTTCCTTTTATAAGGGTTGTTATGGTCGTGGTGTCTCTTCACAGCAATAGAAACCTGAACTGAGGCAGTGAGCCATCTATATCAATCCTCCCCAAGATGCAGGGAACCCCGAGTGAGAGAGGACACAGAGAAAGTAAGAGCTAGAAGATGGAGGGGAGGTGCTGTGAAATCCTGTCATGGCCCGGCTCCTGCACACATGAATTCACAGCAGCTGTGGGTACCTGTACAAGACCTGGGTTAGATCAAGCCAGTTCCAACTTCCCATACGGATTGAGGAGGGCCTTGTTGCCCCACCCTTAGCAGAAAAGATACTGACTGGCAGTTGATGACTGTTGGGAGTGGAAGAGTCCTTTAGGAACGTGGCCACGGGGAGCTTCCTCTGCCCCAGTGGATAACCTCATGCCTGTGATTATATGGGTATAACTTACTGATTCAGAGTGGTTAAAACCAAGGTATAAAAAGGCATGAAGTTGGGAGGGAGATGTGATGGGGGCATGTCCTGGGAAAGTTGGAGAGATGAATTGAGTTGTGGATATGATCGAGATACGTTGTATAAATATATGAAATTTTCAAAGAATAAATATTTTAAAAACTTTTGGGGGCTAGAGAGAGGCTGCATATTAAGAACACTTGCTGTTCTTTTAGAAGCCCCGAGTTCAGTGCCCAGATTGTGTGGCTTATAGCTGCTGTAACTCTAGCTCCCGAGGGTCTTACAGCCTCTTAGGGCCTCTGGGGACACCTGCATACATGTAGCATACAATCGTACAGATGCATACACATATACACACATACACACACATTTAAAAACAATATCTAAAGTTCATTATAGTGATGAGTACCAGCACTTGGGAGGCTGAGGCAGGAGAATTACTTGATTCTTAAGGGACTGGGGCTATAGCTATTAGAAGACTTGTATAGTGTGTATAAACCTTCTGTCTCTCATATATTCGTATCTGTTTAATTACCATAATCTAGTGGGAGTGGCTGAGGTGTGAGCGAAATCAGGGCTGGACAAGGACTAAGAACACCTGATCGTATAGTTAGAAAGTCAGGGGAAAGTGGTAACAAGTGCCTGTATATACGGAGTGCCTGTGTACGTGGAGTGCCTGTATATACGGAGTGCCTGTATACGTGGAGTGCCTGTATATACGGAGTGCCTGTATACGTGGAGTGCCTGTATATACGGAGTGCCTGTATACGTGGAGTGCCTGTATATGCGGAGTGCCTGTATATACGGAGTGCGTGTATATATGGAGTGCTGGTATATACAGAGTGCCTGTATATACGGAGTGCCTGTATATACGGAGTGCCTGTATATACGGAGTGCCTGTATATACGGAGTGCCTGTATACGTGGAGTGCCTGTATATACGGAGTGCCTGTATATATGGAGTGCCTGTATACGTGGAGTGCCTGTATATACGGAGTGCCTGTATATATGGAGTGCGTGTATACGTGGAGTGCCTGTATATGCGGAGTGCCTGAATATACGGAGTGCCTGTATATACGGAGTGCATTTATATGCCATGGCGCATATGTGGAGGTCAGAGGACAACTTTGCAGAAGCTGGTTCTCTCCTTCCACCACATGAGACCCAGGAATTGAACTCAGGCCACCAGGCTTGACAGCAAATGCTGTTACCAGATGAACAATCTGGTCAGTGTCCCCGTTCCCAGGCTTTTCTTCTTTAAAAAAATGTCTCATTCTGTTTTCCAGGCTGTCTGGCTTTCAATTTGTGATCCTCCAGCCCCAGACTTCCAAATCATTGGATTACTATAGATGTTCTGTGTCCTTTGCTCCTTCAGCATCTCTGGCCCTCCCAATTTCTTGACCCTGGATTTCAGCACATCCCCACAAGGCTTCCAGGAGAAATAAAAGAAAAGGAGTAGAAACTGAGTCCAGTGATCAGTTCTAGAAACTGGTTCTGAAGCCATGGTCTTAACCACCAGAGAGTAAAAACAGGACCGCACACTGTAATAGTTTTAAAAACCATGACCTTGAGAGAGGTGGCAATGGTAGTAAGTTCGTTGCATACTTGAGGTAAATGAATTTTGATAGCTTTCTGGGTCCAGTTAAACCATCCATCAAGTGTGAAGGTGGAATAAAGTCATTGTGAGACATGTTAGATCTCAGAAACAAAGGAACTTTCCAAGACCCCTTTCATGGGGCTCTACCAAAGCTTAGGGATCAGCTAACTGGGTCCTCGGGTGCAACATAATTTCCACCTTTTTTGTGTCTTTACATTTAAATGGCTACAGTTTAAATGTTTATTTAAAAACTTAAGTAAAATTTTATACTTTCCCTCTGGACCCTTTATTCTCTGACTTTTTAAGGTGTTTGTTGCCATCTATTCTGGACAAAGTGCCTATAGTGGTTTGAAAAAGAGTACCGCAGGCTCAGGTGTTGGGTGTTTGGTTCCCAGGTGGTAGCACGGTTTCTGGAGGCTCTGGAAGTGTTAGGAGGTAGGGCCCAGGCAGATGAAATAAATCATTAAGGGCGTGTCCTTGGGCTGATCTCGTTCTGCCTGTTCCTTTCTCTTTGCTTCCTCTCTGACCTTAGATGAACAGCCTGTTTCTTTACTCTCTTCATGCTCCTGCTGCCATGATGTTCTTCCCAAGGTCCTGGGGCCACACGACCATGGAGTAATCCTCTGGGCCGAAAAAACCCTTCCTTCCTGGTGTTGTTTCTGTCCAGTGCTTTGTCACGGAGATGAAGAGTAACAAATAGGGCATCCTGCTGGACAGGGAAGTAAATTAAAGGAGAGAAGCCACTAAGCTGAGAACTCAGACAGGGCCAAGGAGAAGTGGGGAAGGGGGAGGGAGATGTCAGGTATAGAGGAAAATCTGCTTGGATCTCAGCAGCAGACAAGTAGTTGATGTGTTTCATACTGAGAACCATGTATCTCTTAGAATTTCGGGGGTGTCTTAGCTCTAGATAGATAGGAAATAAACCAGATGATGGACAAGCTGTGTTAACTCCTGGGAAAAACAAGATGCGTAAGAGAGGAAATGCAGTCATAGAAGTCAGAGAACATCCTGGCTAAGCTATGAATGTTATCTAAATCATAATAATATAACTGCCAAAGTGTGATCTAACCAAATGTTGACAGAGAACCAAATTAGGAGGTAGACGGAAAAACAAGTAGGGAAGACAATGACATTTCCGCCTTCTGTAGTCTGAAGTTAAATGCAATAAAACCAAGAACTAGGAGTATAACCATATAATTTAAATAGTGGAGGCCATTAGTCATGGAAACATGTGAAATAGCCTGAAGGGGTTTGTCTCAAAGAGGCCAGCATCAGAGATGGGTCAGATGTCTCATTTCGTTACAAGTTTTGTTCATCAGTTTGATTTTGAAATGATATACCTGCATTATTTTGAAATTAAAAGAAAACCAAGAAAGTAATGTGATAGCTACAACCCTTCACTGGATAAGGAGCACAATGCAGGAAACCCTGACCCCAGGAGGAGGAAGTAGACCTCAGTATCACTGATACAGTATCATTGATACAGGTTATCATTGGTCTTCTTTTGTTGTTGTTATTGTTGTTGTTCTTGTTTTTTAAAGAAAGGGTTTCTCTGTGTAACAGCTCTGGCTGTTCTGGAACTTACTCTGTAGACCAAGCTGGCCTTGAACTCACAGAGATCTACCTACCTCTGTCTCCCAAATGCCAGGTTTAAAGGAGTGTGCCACCACCACCTGGCTATCATTGGTGTTAATGTGAATTCTAATACATGTCAGAATTGAGAGACATTCATTTTAAGTCCTGTCTGTAGCTTTTGGCTGCATGAACCATGATTTCTGTTCTTGAGGAGTTTAGACTCGGGGAAGATAAAGTTGTTCATCCAGGCATGGGTGATTAGTCATGGTTAATTCCTAAAGAGAATTACAGGAAAATTTTTCTCAGGAGTCTGAGGTACTTGAAGTAGAGCCCTTGAGGTTGAGTGGGGATTGGGCTGAGAAGGGGAGTGGGATGATTGAATGAGCAGAGTCATAGAGGGGGCCCTGGTGTGAAAGGTCATGGTATAGTTGAGAGATGATGCCAGACCAAGAGCTTGGAGATGAAGAGTGAACACAAGTTAGGCCATTAGCTCAGAGTCCTGGCTGAGGCATGCCTGGGAGTCCGCATAAATCTGTGAAGAAATGAGAACTGGGGGTGATGAAAGCAGAGACCCCAACCCTACGGAGGGCTCCATGCTGCTGACAGCCAGTGTTGGACTAGAAGTCCAAACATCAGGGAAGAGTTGCTCCAGACACCATTCACATAACCACAAATTGATGCAAAAGCAAGAGAATTTTTATTCTGTCATGACAGGGTCCTTCAGGTTCGGGATATGAGGGACATTGATAGCTGTTACAGTCCATCTTTTAAAACGAAAAGCCACAGACACAAGGGGGGAACCTGTAGGTTGTTTTCCAACTTATTGGATTGGCTTATTCAAAGGGTTACTAGTAGTGATTGGTCTATTCCAGGGCAGGAGAATAGCTGTGTGGTCAGGTGATAAGGGAGAGCATCTGTGGTCCATCCTGACCTTTGGTTCAGTGACTAAATTAATACATCAGGAACTGAGTCAACATCTGTGGGTTGTATTTGCCTCAATTCCCAAAATGGAGTTACATTTGAAGATTATTCTCTAGGGCACAGGGGGATAAGCAGTCCAGTATGTGTGTGTGTGGGGGGGGGGGGGGGCGACTGTCCCTTTTCCAAGATAGAGTGAGTGTAAGGTTTTAGAAAAATGTCTTAGGGTTGAGGGAGCTTACAAATGCATTTAGAGTCTTTCACCAGGTCAGTCAGAGACTGAGAAACCTAGCTGGGGGCACTCTTGATGTTCCGTGTCCTGGACTGTGGCAGTCAGCAGACCTGCCCAGTAAGGTCTGTAGCACTCTGTACTCTCACAGGGTGACAAACAAAAGTGCCCCCTTGCTTCAGACACCCCTCATGGACAATTAAAAGACTATCTGATTGGCAAACAAATATATGAGAAAAGTATTCAATATCTTTAGCCATTAGAGAAACTCAAATCAAAACTACGATGAGAAGCCATCTCAACATAGCTAGAATGGTTGTCAAAAAGCCCAAAATAACAAATACTGGCAAGACTGTGATAAAGGATAAATTCTCATACACTAAGGGTGGGAATGTAAATTGCTATAGATGCTATGGAAAAGTTTATGGAAGTTTCTTTTTAAAAAAATTAAAAATAGGAGCTGGAGAGATGACTTATGGGGTAAGAACATTTGCTACTCTTCCAGAGGACAAGGATTCTTTCCTAGTACCAACATAGTGGTTCAAAACCATCTATAATTTCAATCCCAGGGGAATCCAGACACTGCCCACTTGGTGCACAGACATACATGAAGGCAAAACAGCCAACCATATAAAAAAATTCTAAAAATAGATTTACTGCCTCATCCAGCTATCTAACTTTTATGTATCTATCCAAAGGAAATGAAGTCAACATGCCAGAGATACCTGGATAGCCATGTTTCCATGGCTTTTTTTTCCATAATGGCAGGATAAGAATCAGCATGGGTACCCATTAATTGATGAACGGACAGTAAAAATATGATATATACACTCACACACATATTTGTATAAATGCATATGAAGTAATTTTCAGCCGTAAGGAAGAATTGAATTCTGTCATTAGCAGCAGAATAGATGGAACTAGAAGACATCATGTTAAGTGAAATAAACTGGACACACAAAGGCAAGTTGCCACTCAGTGTGTCTCATTCAAGTCCCCCCGAATGGAGAATATTGAGACCAGAAGTTGGGAAGCAAGGTATGGATAAAATAAGGCTGGGTTTGCTCAGCACATGTACACGGGTTGCCGTCAAATGTACAATTAATAAAAGCAATCCAGACAATTGGCTGTCACAATTAAATTGTATTTTACAACTGTATTTTTTTAAAGGCCATTTGTGGCCCTGGCAACAGCAGTTACCGCTGAGTGTGGAGTGAAAACGGGAAAGTACAAGACCCCTCCTCCACGGGTACCTTCTTGTGCTGAACAGTCGCTATTTAATTTTTGAGGTTTAGGTTTATTAAATGTTTGCCATGTTTCAGGGATACCCCTCTTGGAACTGCCAAGGAACAAACAAAGGAAGGCCAAAGGGAATTCCGTGACTAGGCCCTGTGCAGGGCAGTCTGTTTGAAGGACAGTCACGGAGAGTGGCCGGACTTGCATGGGCTTGTGGAGATGATGCACAGTGCAATTGCCGTGAGTCTGGGGAAAACATGAGCTTTGATTTAGGGGAGACAGGGATGCGCATAGAGTGGGGTCTAACGGGAGCAGCTGGAGCAGAGGTTTTTACAGGCCCGTGTAGATAGCACAGGGCAGCTCGCTCAGGCCAGTGGCTGGCAGAACTGGCAGGCTGTGGCTCAGTCTGTGGGTGCTGAGGCTGGCACAGGAGGAGTCTTTAGGAGAGATCCTGCCAACTGCTTGTTCTGTGGTTGGCACATGCTGAGGCCTGCTGGAGGAGTCCAGAGCCCCAGAAAAGATAGGATAAGGCCCTCTGGAGGGGCACCATAGAAGAGGAAGACTGTTGGCTTTGAGGTAAACGCCCCAGGGTTTTCAAAGGAGGAGACAGCACTATGTCTAAAGACAACAGTAGAAGGGGAAGTCTGGACAGGACGGATCAGCCTTTGACTAAAGGACGGCTGCTGACCCATTCCACAAGAAACGCTTCTATTTGGTTTGTACCCCGTGGTGGGTTTTGTGGATAAAAATTCACCTGCCAATTCTGAAGGGGATCACTGTTAAACTGAGAACACGAACACTCTGGGCTGCTTCTCTGTTTAGCAGACTAAGAACTCAGGTACACAAGGAGATAGTCACCCCGGAGAATTTGAGGGCCTCGGCAGGGGGATGGGAAACCTGCTCTCCCATTGTTTCCTACTGTTCCTGAGTCAGGTCAGCAGGCTGTGTGTCCCTGTCTTTGAGGAGTGACTCCATGACCACCCCAGGAATTTTGACGCCATGGAATAGCTGTTCCCAGCATCCTTGAAAGACTACCTGGTAATTCAGCAGCACAAAACTTTCCACTGGTACTATCTTTGATTACTGTAAAGTCTACAATTTTTTTTCTGGACCACTTAACTTCCTAGAACCAAATAGAGGAGGGACGTTGATTTAGGAAGGCCTTCTCAAGAAAGGAGTACTTCTGAGAAATTTCCGGGAAAACAGGCTTCCTCCATCACAGAAATGTGAATCGGACAGCCCTTTGAGCCAGTCTACAAAATCCAGGGTCCCAACCTCAGACTCCTTGAGTGATCATCTTTCTCACCTTCCACTATGAGCTCTACCCCTCGGTGGTGTTAGTCTGTACGTCTGATGTTGGCAGTGGTGACCATGAATATTCCAATGTGGTTTACTCCAGTTCCAATTTTACTAAAGCTTATACACAAGGGATCTCATAAGCAGTGTGTTGAACGTGCCCCCTTCCTGCTGTTCCATATTCAGGTTTTGATTGAAATGAAATTCATATTTTCTTTAAAAAAATAAACTACATTGACGGTTAAATAAGAAGTACTGTTGCCTACAAGATTGTTGCCCCTCTGGCTTCTCCTGCATGTGTTCCAACCTCTTTAGTTCAATTTACAGGTGTGTGTGTGTGTGTATGTGTGTGCATTTATTAAACTGTATGTGTACGTGTGTTTATTAAACTGGGGTTTTACATGTTGCTGAGTTAATCAGATTAAATCGTTTTTCAGGATCTTTGGTTCTATGAGCATAAATAACCACCTCCTCAGTCTATAATTTATTTTCCCTGAAGTTTGCTCCAGAAAAATGTCAAATCCTAAATTTACTATTAGAATTCATCAGTATTTTGTCCACATACAGCAGATCAGGTAAGGCTTGTTATGAGAATGCAAGAATAATTTATGTTTAAAACTTTTATGATTGTTCAAGTAATGTATTATGAGATAAACAATCTAAGCAGACACAGAGAATGCATTTAATAAAATCAGGTATGTATTTCCACTTAAAAGCAGAGAGCCTTGGTAGACTAAGGAGCAGAAAGAAGATACTTTAACCTGGTGTTGCCTGTCAGAAAGCCACTGCAGGGAACATGGAATTCAGGGTAATCTAAATCTGTGTTCCCAGGGACATGTGTAATGGTTTAGAAATAAAATGCTGCAGGTCTCTGACTGGCAGCAGTGGGCAGCAGGCCATGAGACCACGGTGGGCCATGGAGGCAGCTGGGTCCCAGGCAGGGAGCCCCCAAATGGCCAGCAGGCCATGAAGGCCAGTGGGTCCTAGGCATGGAGCCACCTTGTGGGTGAGAGACCGAGATGGGTAGGTATGCCATGCAGAGTAAGGTTGGATATTTATTTAATGGATTCTGGAGGGGAAAGGGGGAGAAAGGGAGAAGGAAGAAAAGCAGCAGAGAGAGAGGGAGAGAGAGGGGACAGGGAGAAGTGGGGAGAAGGGAGCGAGACAGAGCTGCCTCTTTGGAAAGAGATGGAAAGGAAGAGACTCAGACTGGAAGCTGAAGATCAGCTTGCCTGGTGGACAGGGGAGGGAGTGGGCGTGGAGTGTCTCTTTAAAGGGACAGGACAGACCATTACACCACAGTCACTCAAAATGGCTCCATAATAAACTCATGTTCTCTTGAAGACAAGAGCTGTCGTGTCTTTTGGGTAGACAGTTACAGTGCCACAATGTGGGATTTGAGAATGGTCCTCTTTCCCTGGAGAAGCTACCTGAATGGAAGCCAGGTGTCTGCATGGACACACCAAGTCCAGACTGCCTGGTGATATTTCCTCAAGTGATTGTTGTGAGTTCTTTCCAGAGTCAGGGCCTCCCTTGGTTTGACTGACAGTCCATTTTTGTTTATTCTGAGCTGCTTAACAAGGATTCTATTTTGACAGACCCCATTTTGGTCCACTTCCAATGTATTTGTTTAAGAAATCTAATTAATTTGTTTGCTTTGAAAACATTTTGGTGCAGATATTTGGTTTGGTTGGTTGATTGGTTGGTTGGCTGGCTTGCTTTTGGATCTCTAAAGGCATTCTGGTCAACATTTTATTTTGAAGGTATTTTGGTATTTGTATTGGTTTTCACTGTCTTTGAAATGTTTTGATTTAATATCCTTTGGCCTTTGACTCCTGACATTCCTCCTCAAATGCGTAATTCTGACTTTTTCTGTTGCTACTCGTCTGACCTTGTCTAACCTTTAGCTTAGGGGTTTTATGATACCTGATGATAAAGACACCAAAGAGAGGAGGTACCTGTTCCCTCCCACTCAAAGGTATGGGGTATCAGAGGGACACCCACAATATTCCATAGACTCACAGGGAAACCTAACAAACACCCCCCATTCTTGGGTCAGAAGGAACTATATTGCTTGTCTGGGAAGACACCTATGAGTGATTGGCCACTCAGTGTCTTGAGCCCCATCATGTTTTTTGTAAACATTTGTGTAAATGTGTAAATCCTGAGACACAGTGAAGAAGACAACTTCATGGTAAAAACTGAGAAAGTCAACCCCAAAAGCAGCACATAAAACTGTCTAAAAGAGGTGTTCCCCAGTCAGCGTAGATAGGAAATTTTTCAGGAGAAAGGAAGAAAGCACGCACGTGTGTGTGTGTGTGTGTGTGTGTGTGTGTGTGTACACACGCACACACATATACACACAACAGGACATGCAAAAAGGAGAAGGTAAACACCATGAGGTACTCTATCTGGCTTTATGTGTGTCAACATAAAAATCACAGCTCTCATCTTGAAGGCAGTAAGAGATAGTTTATTCTGGAGCCATTTGAGTGACCATGGCTGGGGGACATAGATTTAGGTTACCCCAATTCCATGTTCTAATGTGGAAACAGTTTCATAAGGTTTTTGTAGATTCATAGAACAAAGAAAACCGTAAGTCAAGGCACTGGATGCTGTGTGATGAAATTCTTAGCTCTTGGATAGTAGACAGTAGTGTTCTGCTAAGTTAACTGATAAAATTGGTAATTCATTATAAAAAAGCTATTAAAGATGCATATCCGTTAAATTAGATGCCAAAGCAAAAAATTAGAAGTCTTTTTAGAGTGGACTTTGAAACTAAGGATAAATTCTAAAGTTACTGAGCATTCATCTTTTGGGAACATTGCTTGTCCTAGAGTTTCCTTGAGCAACTTTCTGTGCTCCCTCAAGTGTCTTACTAAAACTCCTTCCAGCCAGAAAGCCCCGAATCTCAGTTTGGCCCACACTGAGGTCCCTACAGTTAGGGGACTCCTCAGGATGCTAAATCAAATGTTGCTGTGTCTGCAGACCCTCACGATATTCCTGGGATTTCTGCAGAGACCCGTCTCCAAGCTTCTTGGTGAGTTTCCCTGTGTCATTTGACAGGTTGATCCTTTGAATGTGGGTCCTGCGTTTCTTTGCTTCTGCTTTTCTAACAAACCCACTAAATATTTAAGAGCCACGGACGCCAAAAATAGGTCATTTCCTACATGCATCTCTGCTCTGCTCCTGGGTCATGTGTAGTGTTTTCTGGGGAGCAGCTTCATAAAACTGATCTCTGCCCCCTCCAGTTATATAAAGATCCTAAAGAGGGTTTGTGCCTCTCAGTCTTCAAGCAATTGGCTTTAAGGATAACGGAGTTCCCCAGGAATCTCATTCTGGGAAAAGGAGAGGGCTACAGCCGGAGGAGCAAGTTGTCTCTCTGAAAGAGCTTTCAAACAGGTCTAACAGCTGGTCAGACCACCACCCAGGTAATGATGAGGTGGTGGTGTAACTACCTGAGCTACAACTGCTCAGAAATGTGCATGTCTGACCCCTCTATTTAAACTTTTTCTTACTTCAGAACCCTAGAGGTAGACTTGAGAGGTTTGCTCCATCTTTGTCACCCCTCCCCAATGTGACCACCTTGAATAAATCTTTTTTTTTTTCTGCTTTCTACTTTTAACGTGGCTCATCTAATAGGCTTGGCACAACTTGTGACTTCCAAGTTACCTCCTAGAAATCAGTTTGGGGTACAATTAAAAAATAAAAAACAACAAAACCTCACTCCTCCCCCTCAGCTAGAGAGAGAAAGAGAGATGATTTACCTTAAGTCTGTAAGACAGACATCAGCTTTTGACCCCTCTGTTGCTAATCATTTTTCACATCTTAAAGAAATAGGATAAACATTCTAACTTTTTTCTAAAGTGAGTACACCTAATTTCACATAATTGTGTCATGTGTCTGTGATAATTGTTTTTGTGTAGTTTCCTTGTTTTCATATATTGTTTGTGTCAAAGATTTTTTTCTCTTTTATTCTTATGTATTTATTTACCTACCAACCAGTTTTCCTTCCCTCCTCTCCTCTCATTCCCTCCTCTACCTCCCTTCTCACCCCCTATCCATTCCTCCATCTCCATTCAGAAGGAGTAAGGCCTCCCATGGGAGTCAACAAAGCATGGCACATCAAGTTGAGGCAGGACCAAGCTCCACCTCCTTGCATCAAGGCTGGGTGAGGCATCACGCCATAGGGAATAGGTTCCACAGAGCCAGCTCATGTGTTGAAACCAGGTCTTGCTCCCACTGCTAGGGGCACCACAAACAGAGCAAGCTACATAACTGGTACCCAGATGCAGATGTCAGAGTCGGTGAGCTCCCACAAGCTCAGGTCAGATGTCTCTGAGGGTTTCCCCAACACGATCTTGACCCCCCCTTGTTCATATAATCCCTCCTCCCTCTCTTCAACTGGACTCCTGGAGCTCTGCCCTGTGCCTGGCTATGGATCTCTGCATCTGCTTCCATCTGTTACTAGATGAAGGCTCCATGATGACAATTAGAGTAGTCACCAATCTGATTACGGGAAATGGCCAGTTCAGGGCTCCTCTCCACTTTTGTTAGGAGTCTTAGCTGGGGTCATCCTTGTGGGTTCCTGAGAGTTTCCCTGGCACCAGGTTTCTTCCTAACTCCATAATGGCCTCTCTATCAAGATATCTCTTTCATTCTCCCTCTTCATCCTGCCCCCAACTCAACCATCCCAATCCCTCATGTTCCCATCCTCCCATGCCCTCCTCTCTATCTCCCCACCCTCAGTTTACCCAAAAGTTTTCATCTATTTCTTCTTCCTAAGAAGATCCATGTGTCCCTTTTAGGGTCCTCTTTGTTACCTAGCATATCTGGGGCTGTGGATTGTAGCCTTATCTCTTGCTTTACATTTAATATCCACTTATAAGTGATTACATACCATGTTTGTCTTTCTGGGTCTGGGTTACCTTACTCAGGATGTTTTTTTTTCTAGTTCCATCAATTTGCCTGTAAATTTCAAGTTGTCATTGTTTTTTACCTCTGAGTAGTACTCTAATATGTAAATGTACCACATTTTCCTCATCCATTCTTTGGTTGAGGGGCTTCTAGGTTGTTTCCAAGTTCTGGCTATTACGAATAATGCTGCTATGACTATAGTTAAGCAAATGTCCTTGTGATATGAGTGTACATCCTTTGGGGATATGCCCAAGAGTGGCATTGCTGGGTCTCGAGGCAGATTGATTCCCAATTTTCTGAGAAACCATCATACTGATTTCTAAAGTGGCTGTACAAGTTTGCACTCCCATCAGCAATGGAGGAGCATTCCCCTTACTCCACATCCTCTCCAACATAGGCTGTCATGTTATAGATATTTTTAACACACTGTTCTTTACCTCAGTTCTCTTTTTAAAATTAATTTTTGTTATGTGCTAAAATTGTTTTCATATGCTCTGCAAAATTGGACATGTAGATTCAAATTTCAATATTATGATCATATATTAAGACCTGATAAATACATATTATTTATATATTTAAGTATGCTAAACATCTTAAAACATATTGAAATGATCTTTGCAAATGTTAAATGTTTCAGAAACATTTATTATTATAAATATATATGGATTTTGATAAGGATTTCTTTCCAAACCAGATCTGCATTATATAATGAATACATAAATTCATATTTTTCAAAATATTATTTTTGTATGAGTGCTCTGTCTGCATGCATGCCTACATGACAAAAGAGAGCATCAGAATCCACTATAGATGGTTGTGAACCACCATGTGGGTGCTGAGAATTGAACTCAGAATCTCTGGAACAGCAGCCAGAGCTTTTAGCTGCTGAGCCATCTCTCCAGCCCCCTCAAAATATTAACATAAAACTTAAATGTAATGTTTTTATTATGGCTGGACTACATATAAATTAATAGAGGTATATGTTTACTGAAGAACTCTATGACTTTTCCTTTTCATATTGAAAATAAAAATCCCAACACAATTATGTTGAAAATCTTGGTTTATTGAATAATATCTTATGCTTTATTACAAACATAAACTGTCTAAATTGGGTTATGTATTATTTTTACAAAAGGTACTTATTGTCAAATTGATTTCTAAGTGCTCGTGTAAACTAATTGGTTTGACTTCATTCTGACTGATAGTAAACTAAAATTAAGATAAATATATGATAAAAGACAAAAAGTATATTTAATCAGTGTGACATATAGGTAAAACATTAGAGATGACTAATTGTCCTAGATCTTTCCTTGAGACAATTACCGAGTTTTTAAATTAAAAAACATTGAAGCTGCTTTTAATGACAAGCGACTCATAATCCTACAATTCTGCTCAAGATGTTATCTTCTTGATCTGCATCCCAGATCTGGTTCTACAACATGGTCCCCATTGCTTGAGGGTGTAAGTTAACTTGAAGAGGTGATTGCTCCTACTGCAGGAAATGTTCTTCCTATTAACAACTGCCCTCCCTTGATGTTCTAAACTATTTATTCCACAGGTTAAAAGGATAGCTCATTGTTGTCTAGGCTCTCTGAGAACTGGTTTTCTTTGCTTTATGTTTAAAAAACCGCCTATGAGTGAGTACATATGATATGTGCCTTTCTGGGTTTGGGTTACCTCACTCAATATGGTGTTTTCTAGCTCCATTCATTTGCCTGCAAATTTCAAGATGTCATTATTTTTTCTGCTACGTAGTACTCCTTTGTGTAAATGTGCCACATTTTTCTTATCCATTCTTCAGTTGAGGGACATTTAGGTTGTTTCCAGATTCTGGCTATGACAAACAAAGCTGCTATGAACATAGTTGAGCACATATCCTTGTGACACAATTGAGCATCCTTTGGATATATACCCAAAAGTGGTATTATAGGGTCTTGAAGAAGGTTGTTTTCTAATTTTCTGAGAAATTGTCATATCCCAAGGGGTTGTACCAGTTTGCATTCCCATCAGTGATGCAGGAGTGTTCCCTTTACCCCACAACTCTCCAGCATAAGTTGTCATCAGTGTTTTTTATCTTGGCCATTCTTACAGGTATAAGATGGAATTTCAGAGTTGTTTTGATTTGCATTTCTCTAATGGCTAAGAATGTTGAGTGTTTCCTTAAGTATCTTTCAGCCATTTTAGATTCTTCTGTTGAGAATTCTCTGTTTAGGTTTGTACTCCACTTTTTTTATTGGATTATTTGTTCTTTTGATGACCAATTCCTTGAGTTCTTTGTATATTTTGGAGATCAGATCCCTGTCTGATGTGGGGTTGGTAAAGATTCTTTTTCCATTCTGTAGGCTGTCATTTTGTCTTGTTGACCGTGTCCTTTGCTTTACATAAGCTTTTCAGCTTCAGAAGGTCCCATTTATTAATTGTTTCTCTCAGTGTCTGTGTTACTGGGGTTATAAATATGTTTTCTCATTGGATAAAACCTCTACCTTTTCAATAGTCAGCCATTGCTTTAAGTATATAAAAATTCTGTTTAGAGAATAATGTCTCCTTAGAATAATCCTATTAAATTATATAGTGATGGTAAAGCTTGCTGTTGGACAGATACTTAAATCTGTTTATAAAGTCTGGTCTGCTAGATGAACCAATAGCACATAGTATCGTAAAAGACTTTAGATGTTAGCTAAAGTTTAAATTAGTTACAGAGACTTCTTATGTTAAAAACCAGACGATTTTATCAACTAAAAGAGAAAAAAGGACATCACACCAAAAACTACTTCCTACTTTACAGATGAAGACTGTGCCAGATGCTTCCAGCTCACTCCTAGGAGGCTGCAAACTCTTCCATGCCATCTGCAAGCACATTCGTGTAAACGCCAAAAATGATGGATGTTCCTATCTTCATCCACTGACAGCCTAGTGCCCCCCCTCTCTCTCTCTCTCTCTCTCTCTCTCTCTCTCTCTCTCTCTTTCTGTCTGTCTCTCTGGCTTTACGAGACAGGATTACACTGTGTAACAGCCCTGACTGTCCTGGAACTCTCTCTGTAGACCAGGCAGGCCTCAAAGTCAGAGATCCACTTGCCTCTGCCTCCCAAATGCTGAGATTAAAGGCATGTGCCACTACAGCCTGACAACCTTTTTTATTTCTTAGATATTTTTGTAATTAGATTTTAAAAATTGTTTGTGGCCAGATGGTGGTGGCGCACGCCTGTAATCCCAGCACCTGGGATGCAGAGGCAGTGCATCTCTGGGAATTCGAGGCCAGCCTGGTCTATAAAGCGAGTTCCAGAACAGGTTCCAAAGCTACACAGAGAAACCCTGTCTCGAAAAACCAAAAATAAACAAACAAACAAATAAATAAAATTGTTTATGACATCTAATATCACCTAATATTTCTAATTGATAGAGTACTAGTGTTGGTTTTAATGATGCCACAAGTGAAGCTACCGTGTTCTTTCATTTAACCACGCCTTTTGTTGTGACTGTTTGCTTATATGAAAATGTCTGGAAACTTCAAGTGTTTCCATTGTCTATATAAGTCAGTATATTTGGGCAAAGTTAAAAAGAAAATTTAGGTTTTAAGTTAAACTTTAACTCTATTTACTCTGCTAGAGATAACTAAGGTTTTGATTAATTCTTCTTATCCAAGTTATATGAAAGACATCAACGCCTAATAACATTCATGATGTTTATACCTTGAGTACTGCTTTGCTTTCAATTAATATCTAAATGTTCTATAATATAACTGGCCTTTCTTTAAAAATTAATTAAACAATATTTGTATTTAAATTAAAAGATAATACTACAGTAATGACTTCTTCAAAAGTCCCATTTCTAGCCATTCAAATAAAAGTCTGATAGTTCATAGGTTACAAATATAGGGAGAACTATACAGTCAATCTCATTAAAGATATGTAAATTTTGGTTATTTTAGATGTTTGATTATCCGTAAACGTCACTCCATTAGGCCAAATTGTACTCTTGATTACTTAATTTTAGGTTTAGCAATTGTCACATATAAATGTTATGTCAGATGCAGACGGCGTAAAACTCGTTCAGATTCATACCATAGCGGCTAATAGTTTTGATGTGATCCGAGGGTTTATTTCTTTTTTCTTGTTTTTATTGGATTATGCATTTTTGTCTGCTCCCCTCCCTTCCTCCTCTCTCTCCTTCGGCCCTCTCCTGCGACCCAAGTGTTTCTCTCTTCCTGGCCTTTGCTATTCCTCTCTCCTGAATGCAGACTGCCCGCCTGCCCCTGATCAGTTTCATTTGCATCAGATCCCAGAAATGAGCCTTCCTTGAGACCAGGGACCCTAACATTTAATAAATAATATGGAACCCCGCATGCACAAAGTACATTGTCTAACAAGCGGAAGTGTGAACAAAATCTCCTGAAAGAAGCTGTGTCTGCAGAGACGGATTGGCTGATTAGAAAGTCAGGGCTGTGGAGAGACTGGAAGGTCGCAGGTCCAAAGGCTAGCTACCTCAGCTTGGGCAGGTTCTAGCCCTCCAGAAGAGCCATTCCTTGCCCACCTCTGGGTCAGAACTAAATCTATGATTAATAGATTAAAGTCTTTGGGAACCCATTAATTTAGCAGAGTGCTAGCTTCCGCAAACCAAAAGCTAAGGATGTTATCAGGCAGCCTCATGGGCCAGGAGGAAAGTTATCCCCAGCTCGCTCTACCTGTCTCTCTGTCGTCTCTATGGGCTTGTTAGAAAAGAAGAGGAATGCAGAACCCACATTCAAAGGATCAACCTGTCAAATAACGCAGGGAAACTCACCAAAAAGCTTGGAGACGGGTCTCTGCAGAAATCCCCAGGAATATCGTTGAGGGTCTGCAGACACAGCGACATTTGATTTAGCAGCCTGAGGAGCCCCCTCACTGTAAGGACCTCAGTGCGGGCCAAACTGAGATTCGGGGCTTTCTGGCTGGAAGGAGTTTTAGTAAGACACTTGAGGGAGCACAGAAAGCTGCTCAAGGAAACTCTAGGACAAGCAATGTCCCCGAAAGATGAATGCTCAGTAACTTTAGAATTTATCCTTAGTTTCAAAGTCCACTCTAAAAAGACTTCTAATTTTTTGCTTTGGCATCTAATTTAACGGATATGCATCTTTAATAGCTTTTTTATAATGAATTACCAATTTTATCAGTTAACTTAGCAGAACACTACTGTCTACTATCCAAGAGCTAAGAATTTCATCACACAGCATCCAGTGCCTATACAATAGCCCCCTCCATCTCTCTGTGCCTGCCTGTCTGGCGTGCTCACCAATGGATTTTAAACTTGCCTGGATTTATGACTTTCTTTGTCCTGTAAAACTATAAAAAAAACTTCATGAAGATCACAGCATACATCATATTTTATGGAGAAAATGTAGAGATAGTTCTTTTGAAGTTAGGAATGAGATAGAAATGCCAATAATTCTTATTTCCCGAGGTCGCACTGGTGGAGGTTCCCACCATTGTAATAAAGCAATAAAACAACAAACAAGCAAGAAAACATGAGGAAAATATGGCAAATTTGTGTAGGCAATGTTGACTACATTATAATACCCAAGAGATGCTGCATGCAATCTACTAGACCACAGAGCCCACCAAGCTAAATCACTGGGAGAAGCGGAGGTGAAGTCGTCTTTGATGTGGAAACTTATCCTTTAAATACGATCCTCTCACCATTTGGCCAGATCTTCTCTGCTCTATGCTTATAGCATGTCTGCACATTTTACTCACCAAATAGCCTTTGATGTAACTTATAGTTTACTCTGTGTGTGTGTGTGAGAGAGAGAGAGAGAGAGAGAGAGAGAGAGAGAGGAAGAAGAAGAAGAAGAAGAAGAAGAAGAAGAAGAAGAAGAAGAAGAAGAAGAAGAATGGGTTCTCTGTGTGTGTTTCACAGCAGAGGTCAGAGACCAACTTCCTAGTTCTCCCCTTCCACATGGCTTCTGGGGACAAAACTCCCGTCATCAGCTAGGACAGCCATCTGGCTGGCCCTTTCTGACAGTTAACTAAATGGCTGTTAATGGTTGGGTTCTTCTGTGTTTATCTCCAAGTGACTTAACTCGCTGAACTCTGTCATTAGATTTTATGCAATAGGGTTTGAGCAATGATTTGAAGTTCATGTTGGAGAGGAAAAGAATAGTCAAGACAGTTTCTAAGCAGAACAAAGTGGGGGTACTTACCCATTGTATTAGCAATTAACGTGTGGCATTGCTATTGAAATACACCAACAGACTAAAGAATGCACTAAAAAAATCAGAAATATATTCATTAAATGTGGAAAGTTGATATGAAAAAAAATGGAGGGGTGCCTGAAAGATCAGTAGCAGAAAGGATGTAATATTTAACCAAAAGAATAAATTGTTTGGAGGCAAATAATCCAAACCATATAGAATATGCATAGATTCCCTCCAGGTGGGCTGAAGACCTAAATATGAAAAACAGAACTTTTACATTCTAGAAAATATGAGACCTCATTACCCCATGGCAGGAAATGCAGTTTTAAACATCATATAAAAAGAATCAAGGAAATGATTGGCCACTGTGTGTTAACATTTAAATCTTCTGTATGCCATTGGCTGAGAGTGATGTGTGTTACAACCAAATACCAGTTTTTGCACTATTCAGATGAACAAGAATTCAAAAGGTGGGCTATTAGTGAGGACGCTTAACCTCCAGAGCTCACCACTGCTGGGAGTGAAAACTGTGCACTCTCCATGCAGAGCAGTTGGCAGCACTTCCGCCAGGACTTGGCAAGCATCTTCTAGATGTAGGACCTGGCAGACTGCTGTGTGTGCACAGGAGGTGCATTGAATTTGAATGTCCGGCAAAGGAAATATGCAGACAACTTCAAACTGGGTAAATCTTGAAAGTGTGATGTTGAATGAAATCAAGGGTTCTAAAGGGTTTACCTTTTATGAAAAATTGAAACCACTCATCTATAAAAACCAGAGGTCAGAGATCAGTCTCTAGAGTCGAATGGATTCGAGGGGAGAGCAGCAGGAGAAAAGCTGGAAACAAAAAGGATGCCTCTTCCCTCTGTCTTGGAAGGCAAAATATTAAGAACTGTTCTTGGGCTGACCAGATGGTTTGCCAGGCAAAGTGCCTGGCTCACAATGACCTGAGTTGAATCTCCAGAACTTCTATATAAAGGTGACAGAGAGAACAGACTATACAGAGTTGTCCTCTGACCTCTGTGTGTAGGCTTTGGCACGTGTATATACCCACACTCATGAACCTCATGTGTTCAATAACAATACATTTTAAAAATTAATTTTAAAAGAATTGTTCTTTCTGTGCATTGGCCATATAAATGTTATATTTTCTTCTGTTTTATCCATGTGCTTGAAATGCTTTGTAAGTTTAAAGCTTTGTTGTATTGCTTGTGTGTGTGTGTGTGTATGTGTGTGTACATATGTGCATGTCTGTGAGAGAACATGCATGTGCCCATGGAGGCCAGGAGAGGGTGTCTGGTCCCCTGGAGCTGGAGTTACAGGTGTTTGTGAGTACCTGATGAGGGAATGGGTCTCTGAACTCTGGTCCTTCCGATAGAGCAGTAAACACCCTTAAGCACTGAGCCAACTCTCCAGGCTCAGTTATTGAAAAATTAATTCTCCTGAGGGAGATAAAACCGGATCAATTTTTATTTTAAAATGGGCAGTAATTCAAAAAACCATTTAAGCTAATTGGTTTATTACCCATGCTTGGAAGTTTAGTATGTATTAAAATAATGTGTATTTAGTGGGGGGGTGAAGTACAGGGCAATAGGGTGGCCCACAGAAGCCAGTGCTGTTAGCTCCCGCACAGTGCATTTAGAGAAGTCCCTTACTTTCTCTTGCCTTGGCTTCTCTGCGCGTAAGATGCTGCAGATGTTGTGTGTATCATAGAACTGCTGCAAGAATATGATCATTTATACGCATAAGTACTTCAGTAAGCAGGACTACCCTAAAAGGAGAGCATGACTAGGCTTTGTTTAAAGGGATTGCATGAGTGGACGCTGGCTTTACTGATGAATGCCCTTGTGTGGTATAAAAATCTCTCGGATCGTCAGATCCTGTCAAGTTGGAAATGATTCTGTCTCTAGTGACTTCACAAATATCTGCCTCAGATAGTCCTGGTAGAGGAAAGTGATCAGATTCTCATTTACTTTTCAGAGCTAGCTATAAAATCAATAAGAAAAACAAAATCCATGCATAGTTCTGTTAAAACAGACACAATTCTGCCCAAAACCAAAAACTGTATCTATCATCAACTTCTGGCAAATGTGCTATTCTCTCATAATTCTGTCCTTTTTGTGTTAAATGGTGAATGTTTGCTTTCCCAGGTAGATGGAGATTTAAGTTGAAGTCCATTTAATCACATAAGAAGTCACTGTCATTAAGGGGCTTTTTAGTTACTGTTCTATTGCTGTGAAGAGACACCATGACCAAAGCAACCTATCAAAAAAATTATTTAATGGGAGACTTGCTTACTGTTTCAGAGGTGAGTCCGTGACCATCATAGCAAGTAGCATAGTGACAGGCAGGCAGGGAGGGGCCGGGAGTTCAATAGCAGGTAGTGTAGTGACAGACAGACAGAAAGACAGACAGGCAAGCGGGCAGGCAGAAAGTAGAAAGGCCATGGTTGTAGGCTTTGTCTAGAGTCTTGGACCCCTGGAGCTCTGCTGCTGACTAGCTACACGTCTTTGAATGAACTGCTGCCGTCAACTGGGCCTCGGTTTCTTCCTTTATAAGCTGGAGCACCCAGGTCTTCTCGTGCAGGGCTGTAATGATCCTAGACCCTAGATAGGTGGCGCACTGCCCCTCAGGTGCAGAAACATGAGTTGAGTTGCAGATTGCTCCGTGGAGGGTGGTGGTTGGCTGGGTGGGTAAGAAAAGATAAAGCAGGAGACTGAAAACTTTGACAGCTGTCTCTGCCAAAATCTCTTCATTTCACCTAAAACGATAGGTACCTGGGAAAAACAAACAAGCCCCATCTCACAAAAGCCCCCCCCCCCCCCCCAGTGCTACAATTACAGAGGTGTACCATCAGGCTTGACGTTATGGCTGATTTCTTATCGGATCGTGTTAGAGCATGGCTTTTGCCTCAGAGTGTGTCTGTGGAAGAGCTCTTGCCAAGAGGAGAGTAGTCACTGACTCTGCCTGCTCTCCTCTGCTCATATGTACTTGCATGCTAAGAGCATACTCCCCAGCCCCGTCTTTGATTTTGTGTCTTGCACACAGACACTTTCTGAACTCCCTGCGGAAGGAAGTTAAAGAGCTGTTTGTGAGCATGCCCCACTCAAAACACCTTCATGTTTCCTGTTCCCTGCACGGAAACATAAGTGCCTGGTGGCCAGAAGTCTTCTGAGCTCCTCCATCTGGGTCTTGCCTTCTCCATGGCCACGGTCTTGCCCCCCCCACCTTCCCTGTACACTTGATTCCCTGCCCTGACAGATGGTGCTCCCTAAACAGCACACAATGCTTCCATCCGGATACCAAGTCCGTTTATAACTTCTGCTTAACATTTGCAGCTAATTTTCCCCTGCTGTCATCTTGAGTTGTCAATGGCAATGAAGTGATGCTGTTTGCTTGCTCTTACAAAGGATCCGCTGTTGTAGGATGTTAATCTGGCTCTCCGAACTCATGTTCAAGTTCTCCGCTCACTTTCTAGAGAAGCAACAGCGGTAGACTGAGGAGGGGGACAGAATAGCTGTGCTCTGGTCCCTCCCTCCACACAGCCTGACATCGCTCAAGAGCGCTCTCCCGGGTTCTGGTGACAGCGCAAAGTCTGATGTCTTTTCTAACATCGTTTACTTCGCCTCTCTCCCCAAGTTTATTACCTATTCTCGCGAGGCTCCTCTGCCTTTCCTGCCCACTCACCAAGCCTGGGGAGACTTTCCTGCTGTTTGCCACTATGGGCATGCCATTTCACCATCTGGGAGTGCTTCGTGTTTTCTAGAAATATGGAGGTATAACACTGTTTTTTTTTTTTTTTTTTTTTTTTTTTTTTTGGTTTTTCGAGGCAGGGTTTCTATGTGGTTTTGGAGCCTGTCCTGGAACTAGCTCTTGTAGACCAGGCTGGTCTCGAACTCACAGAGATCCGCCTGCCTCTGCCTCCCAAGTGCTGAGATTAAAGGCGTGCGCCACCACCGCCCGGCTGAACACTGTTTTTAACACAGCAGCTCGGTCTTGCTCCAGGCTTTTCCTACGTACTCAAGTGTCCACGTAGAACATCTTGGTGTTCTCTCTCTAGTTCATTCCCACTGTCGCATTGGAGTCAGGAATCCCTAAGCCTCACAAACTGTCCTTTACCCTTAATGGCTAGATAATGGGGACTTCTGTTCAGAGATAATTAACAGATTTATCCCTGGCCATAGGTTGTATCAATACCGATTCTGAACATGTTAGTGTTTACCACTAACTGTAGTGAAGCTTGCTTTCCTACTCAGCTTATCCTTGACTTTAGTTCCCAAAACTTGACTCTTCTAGAAGTTAGTCTACAGTGTCTCTTCCTGGTATATTACCAACATGGTACCCCTATAGCATGCTAATACTGAAGTATGGATAGAAAAAGCCAGGATATCCATGTGCAAAACATCTCTGAATAAGGCCATGTTCTGGGGTCCACACTCCCTTAAATCCTTAGTAGCACTGTGTATCTCCTCCCCCATAGGGCTCTGGGGGTTGAAAAGTGTTCTGTGGTCCTGATTGTCTTGATTTTACTTCTGCTAATCCTTCACACTGTTTCCCATAATGCATCCTATGGGATGTGTTTTATAGATTTTTGTGTGTGTGTGTGTGTGTGTGTGTGTGTGTGTGTGTGTGTACCTAGTAAGTTTGTGACTGGGTGGCTAAATAAAACCATGAGATTATCTTTCCTGCAGGACTTCTTGAAGCCTTGCCAATATCTGATGTACTAACCATCAAGAGCAAAAGTAGGTGATCATCTAAAACTAATTGGAGTGATCATAGAGCCTTCCTTCCCAGGACATCTGGGGGGATGGGTCGGGGGCCCTCTGTGATGATGCACATTTATGATCACGTTGAATGCAGCAATTCTGTGGTCCTGGGGCAATCCACTTGGTGATGCGACTTCTTGTTTCATTTGTTTTCCTGGTGGTTTTGATGGTTTTTGTTTGGCTTCTTCTGTCTCAAGCTCTGTGATCTTTCAAGTGTTTGGAGATTTCCATATTCAGACCTTCTTGAGTTCTCAGAGTAGAAGTTTGTAAGTCCTGTTTATTTGCAGATAAATAATTCTCCTTCTAGAGAGATGGCCAGAAACCTTAGGGAAACCACCGAGGGGTTTGGTATCATGGTGAGTAAGTGGAAAATCTTCTTTCTACCCACCTGAATTAGTCTCCTCCGCCATAACAATCCACCATAAACAGCCTTGAGATGCTGTGAGTTGTCTTCATGGTCCTGGAACTCAGAAGTCTGAAGCAGGTTCGCAGGGATTTGGGAGGGTGTAAGGAAGAAAGCTTCATCTTGCATTTCTAGCTTCCACAGGCCACCCAGATTCCTTGGCTCATGTCCGCATCCTCCATCTGCAGAGCTGGCAGTGACATCACCCCAGCCTCTGCTTCTACTCTCACACCACTTTCTCTTCTGCTTCCGGTCCCCTCGTCTTGTTCCCCTTGCAGCAACACATCATTCCATGAGCCTGTGGGTGGATGGAACAACATAATCTCTCTGCTTCAAGACCCTTAACCACATCGGTTTTGTCGTGTAAGACAGCGTTGGTTCCAGGTACTGGTAAATGGACATTGTGTTGCGAGCAGACATTTTCTTCCCCAGTCATTTCTGTCTTCTCTTGGAATTGATGGACCACTGTAATGTATTTATTAAGCCCCACAGAAAATAATCCATTTCATTTTGTGTAATACCCAGTATTTTCAAATTTCTTTAAGAGACTTTTTTTCCTTCACAAGACACATTATTTTGTCTTAAAAAAAAAGATTTATCCTATTTTCAAGTGTGTGTGTGTGTGTGTCTGTCTGTCTGTCTGTCTGTGTGTGTGTGGATGAGTACAGGTGCCCACAGGGATCAGAAGAGGCCATCCTTTGAAGACAGACTTACAGGCAGTTACGCGCTATGGGTGTAGGTCCCGGAAACTGAACTCAGGTCCTCTGCAAGAGCAGTCATACCATGCTGTTAACTGCTGAGCCATCTCTCAGCCAGATTTCTTATTTTATTTTGAAGTCTCTCAATAGCCCAGGCTAACCTCAAACCTGTGCTCCTCCTCCTTCCTGTGAGCATGCATTGTTACCCAGCTCAGACGAAGAGAGCTTTGAGGAAATGGACTTTCAGACACAAATCCCCTCTCCGGTTTCTATCGTCCTTTCTGTGCAGACTTTATACAGATTCATTTGCCCAGGAAGATGCATGAGGCCAAGGCATGGTGCTCCTCCTTCCCATTGTTCAATCATGGGGTTTCCTCCTAGGGAGAAGTTGAAAGAAGTTTGTCTCTCTGGGTGGAGAACCTTCCCAGACAAAGAGCCAATCTGAAATTCACACTGATGATGTGTCTTTTAATCAAAGTACCTTAGCCTGCTATTCCACATGTCATTTAGAGATGCGTTTCTTTTTTTTTTGTAGAGATGCATTTCTTATAAAGCTTTATTTTTTAAAGATTAATAAATATTCAGCCCAGATTAGTCTTGGTATGAGCACTGTGCCCCAGTAGAAAAAAATTTTCAGTCTGTGGAGGTTTATCATCAACAGACTCTTCCTTAAATTTCAATTTATTTACACACTTTGGTTGCAGATAATTATGATGGATTAATCAGATGTTTTCAAGCATTAAGAGCATACATGAAATTAAAGTTCTGTGAGTGAGCCAAGTGTGGCGGTCCATTCTTGCAATCCCAGCACCAGAGATAGAAGTGAGAGTATTGCAAGATCAAAGCCAGCTTGGGCTACATAGGCCAATTATAGACTTCATGGAGTATTTCAACAAATTCAAGATAGACTTATACAGACATAGTGTTGTAGGATTTAAAAACACATATGTTCTCCTTTACTCACGAAGCAGAAAAGAGCAAAATAAGCTGTCTGTGGTTTTCCTGCGTTTCCTTCAGTGTGCTAATCACACAAGGCATGCTTGATTTGTCATTTGTTGGTATTTGCATTTCCCACACAGTAACATTCTGTGGCCCTTGAGAATTAGTGACCTGGGCACAGAGACACACACTGTAACCCCAACACTTAGGAGGCAGAAGCAGGAGGATCTTGAGTTCAAATCTAGCTTATGCTACATAAGAAGTTCCAGACCAGCCTGGGCTACAGAGTGAATTTCAGACCAACCTGGGCTACAGAGTGAAATCCTGTGTCTTTGTGACTTTCTTTTTTGTCTTTTTTTTTCTGGAGCTGTGGACCCTGCCCAGGGCTTTGTGCTTGCTAAGGAACTGCCCTCCCATTAAGCTAAATCCCCACCCTGTGAGACCCTACCTCAAAAATAAACAGTTAAATTAAGTAACTAATAAACAAGTAAACATTGGTTGGGTATTATTCTTAACAGAGTTCTTTGACCTCCTCCCAAATTTCTGACTGTGTCGTGTAAGTTGAACATACAGGCAATGACAACCCCAGCACACAGCTGCCTGGCATCTGGAGCATGCCCCAATTTCCAAGACCTTGAAAATGAAAATAACGTATCTTAGATTCAATAAAACATGGATCCTGAGACTCAGGCAAAAGCAAACAAAGATTTCCACTATCAACTTGTCCATATTGTCCCTAGAAGTTGACTACATTCTGAGCACATGCACTAATTCTGTCTTATGTAAGCTGCAAAAATGAATAGTTTCCAGTGGCTGTAGGGAAACCTTTGGTAAGTAGTCGAGTAAGAGAGGCCTCGTGCATTGGGTGGGTTTAAACTGGTAAGACCTGGTCTGGAAGAGGGGAAGACGATTCCAGAACAGATGGATGAGTGTCCTGAGTAGCATTCAGAAACGTCTCAGAAGGATCCAGCCCGTGTGGAGAGGGCAGGTCAGCTGGTGGTTTTGATGTCTGTTTCCCCATAAAGTGTCTTTCTTTGTGCTGCCAGGAACAGTGATGAGGGTTGATGAGATTGATTCGGTTGTTGTAAGGGTGCTTGCCACCAAGACTGAAAAACTGAGTTCATCCTTTGAGACTTCACAAAGCTGCCCCGTGACCATAACATGTGTGCCCACACATTGTGTGTGTGCATACACACGCACAACACAAATAAACGCAATATAAAATTAATAAAAATGTTGGTGGGCAGGGCACGGTGACACACGCTTATAATCTAAGCCCTTGGGAGATCGTCTGTGGATATAGACATTAGCTTGTGTTCAAGGGTGTAAGATTAACTTAATGTGTTTTACTTGCAAAAAAAAATATGTAACAGTTCTCATAGTCCTACATGTGCTTATTTCTTTACCATAGGTCCTAATGTATTCAGCTCCAAAAGTCTTGCCCTTCAAGCCCAGAAGAAGATCCTGAGCAAAATAGCCAGCAAAACTGTAGCCAACATGCTGATTGATGACATCAGCAGCGAGATCTTTGACGAGCTGTACAAAGTCACCGAGGAGCACACGCATAGCAAGAAGGAAGCCCACAAGATCATGAAAGACTCAATCAAGGTGGCCATCAAAATCGGTATCCTCTACCGGAACAAGCAGTTCAGTCAGGAGGAAGTTGTAATTGTGGAGAAACTGCGGAAGAAGCTGAACCAGACTGCCATGACCATGGTCAGCTTCTATGAAGTAGAATACACCTTTGATACAAACGTGCTATCTAAGCTGCTGCATGAATGCAAGGATCTGGTCCACGAACTGGTGCAGCGACATTTGACACCCAGAACCCATGGACGCATAAACCATGTCTTCAACCACTTTGCTGACGTGGAGTTCCTTTCCACCCTCTATGGTCCGCATGGAAATTGCAGGCCCAATCTCAAGAGGATTTGTGAAGGAATCAATAAATTGTTAGATGAGAAGATCCTCTGAATGGCTTCTTGTCTCCTGGACTTTGCTGCTTTGAAGTTAGGACATCCAACCTGGTCCCATAAGAATCAAGCAGCAACCCTCATTCCAGACGTTCTAGTTTCATCCTCTTCATCCTTCTGATGCTGATCCTAACCCAGATGTAGTGCGTTGACTCTCTGAGCAAGGGCGTGAGGTTGCAAGTCTGAAAGAACTGTGTTTGCGAGCTCAAAGAACAGTCAAGGGTTCTAAGCAGGGAGCCTGCTGTGCTCACCACCGTGAGCTCAGGTCATCTTACAGTGGAAGGCATCCTGGATTAGGACACAGAAGACATGGGCTTGGGTATCCATCCTGCCACTATGGACTCTATCTTCTGTGTTCCGGAGACATGATGCTTCCTGACTACCTCACAGGGCTGTTGTGAGGACCAAACAGGACAACTCACATTCTTGATTTTGTGCAACAGACACCAGTGATTGTATATAATAAATAGATGGGGCATAACCATTCCTGATTGATGGGTTTGGTGTCTGTTGTTGTGGCATATTTAATAATCACAGTACCAGAGAGGCTGAAATATGAGAATTATAATTTTTTGGTAGTCTGAACCACAGAGTAGGGTTGAGACAAACCTGACCTATATAGAGGAAATGAAAAAGAAAAGGGGAGTTGGAAGAGGAAAAAAGAAATAGAACAAAAGGAAAAGCAAGAGTTCCTTGCCTGCTTTGAGAGAAATGAGAGTCAAGGTGACGTTGTTCCCTTTACTCTGCACGTGGACTGAGGACACCTATCCAGGGCCCGCGGTGACTCTCCGTGTAGGAAGAGCAATGCTTTCGCTATCTCCCGGTTCTCTCTGGTCTCTCAGACTCTCCACTTTCGTCTCCAGCTGCATCTGTTCAACAGTCATTCCTCTTCTCTGGCTGTGCTGACGCACTTCCTCCGTGTCTCCTCCTTTCATTTCATCTTACACAAGAAACTTGCCATTTGGATGAGTAGTTTTCAGTTTCCCTAATGAGATGATAAAAATATGTTTTGTGGGGTGTGGGGATTCTGTGCTAAAATTTTATTTATAACTGATCTGTAATATTTCTAAGCATCTGTTGTGGTGTAAAGCCTCAGTGGCTATATATATATATATATTGTATTATCAAATAGTGTAATTAGCATATCTATCACAAATATTTATTTTTTCCTGAAAGGATTATTCAGAATATAATGTTTTATTTAGTAACATTTAGTAACATGTAGCACATTATTATTCGCTATAATGACCCTATTATGAAACCGAACAGTAGAATTTTTCGATGTAACTATCAACTTCTCCCATGCCTTTCCTTCTCCACTTCTCACTCCACTTTTTCTTTCTCAGATAACGACTTCTGAAGTATTTCCTGTTTGTGAATTACACAGTGTTTGTTCAATGTCTGTCTCATTGCACTTAACATAAAGTTTTGTAATTTTGTCCATATTGCTGCAAATGTCAGAATTTTTTTTTACAATAAAAACCATTCTGTTCTGTTCAAATGTCACTGTTGCTCATCTGTCGATGGTGCTTTGAGTCTTAGCTATTGCAAATATTGCTGCAATAAACATGGGAGTGCCCGTATCTGTTTTCAACACGACTATTCCATTGACGTTGCATAGGTATACAGGAACGTGGTTTCTGGGGTAGCTCTTCACAGGGATCAGCCGCTCTGTGTTCTGCAATGGCCACTCTGCATTGCATCAGCAGCAACACTATATAAAATTTCCCTTTCCTCCTTGTCATCCTCTGTCTTTTTGATATTATCATTGCATCCTCAGAGAAGTAAAATCCCACTGTGATTTTGATGTTTATTTTCCTAGTAACTAATTATTTTAATCATTTTTACAAATATTTTGGCTATCAGTACTCCTCTTTTTGAGGAATTTCTATTCTTGCCTTTGCCCTTTTAAAACTTGGATTGTGTTTTAATTTGCTGTCGAGCTCTTTGATGACATTAATAGTAATCTATGATTAGAGTGGATGGGGAGAGCTGAGTGTGCCGTGGGCGGAGACACAGAGAGATGGAACTGCCCACACCAAGGTCTCAGTCAGTCCCAGATGTGGGACATTGAGCTACAGGATTTAATTTCCACTGTTAACCTTTGATTTGGCTCTGATTTCACTATCTCCTGGTTCTCTCTGGTCTCTGATTGGGGCTGTGCCCCGATTCTTACCTAACTTGTTTGTGACTTTAAAGGAGCCCAATCTTTGGCATTTTAGAGCCACTTTGGGTACTTTGAAGAAACTGAACTTTTTCATGCTGTGGGACTTTAAACGTTATACCATGCTTTATTATAGTGTGACGTTGATATTAATTTGAGATCTTAGAGATAAACAAAAAAGGAAAGGTTATGAATTAATAGTAATATTTTAGTATGCCAGTGTTTAGTATGACAAGGCGCCTGTTGTCTTGGTTGAGTGTTTGTTAACCTGACACAAGCTAAAGTTTTCTGGAAAGAAGACTATCTATTGAGAAAATGCACACGTCAGGTTGCAGGCAAAGCTCTGGGGCATTTTCTCAATCGGAGACTGATGTGGAAGGGTCCAGCTCACTAGAAATGGTGTCATTCCTGGGTAGGATACCCAAGCTTGTATAAGGACTCAGGCTGAGTAAGCCATGGGCACTAAGCCAGAAAGCAGCACCCTCCGGGGCCTCTGCTTTAGTTCCTGCCTCCAGGACCCTACTCTGGGTTCATTCACTGAATTAACTTCACGAAGGACTTTAATCTGGGAGGAGAAATAAGAGTTTTCCTTCCCAAACTGCTTTTGGTCAGGATGTCCCATCACCCCAGTAGGAAACGAATGAGGATATAGGATGTAGAGTCCTTTGAGTATGCCCTGAGTATAACTTGAAATATTCGATGGTGACACCTCCAGCCATCCTTTTGCTGGATTTTTGTTGTTATGAGTCTTTCATATTTTTTATAACATTTAAGGTTTTTTTTCAGTAAAGAATTGCATTTAAATTTTGATAAGAATTGCATTATATCTTTAAGTTGCCTTTTGTAGGACGGCTGTTTTTGTAGTATTAATCCTGCCGATCCAGGAGCATGGGCGCTCTTTCCATCTCCTGGTATAATCTTCAGTGTCCTTTTTCAGTGTCTTAACATTTTTATCATACAAGTCTTTCACTTCCTTAGTCATATTTGCTCCATGATTTTTTAAGGCGAACTTAATTGTTTCCCTAATTTCTTCCTTGGTGTGCTTGTCATTTCATATAGAAAGGCTATGTATTTTTTAGTGCTATTTTCTAGTCCTGCTACTTTGTGGATGTGTTTACCAGGTATGGGATATGTTTCATGGACTCTTCGGGGTCTTTTATGTACAGAATCCTATCATCTGCAAATAAGGATACACTGAATCCTTTGTATCCTTTTTATTGCCTTCACATGTCTTATTGAGCTAGCTAAGACATCCAGCACTCTATTATATTGACTAAGAGGGGGAGAAATCAGACATATCTGATTTGTTCCCAATTAAAGGAAAGGTTTTGAGTGTCTCCTTGGCCCCTCCTTCTTTCTTCCTTCACAGTTCTTCAGTAACACTGGGATTAAGCAAAATTAACAAGAGCCCATTAGCTTTGACTTAGTTTGGTTTTTAGCTTAACTGTAATTTGTGGAGAAAGTTGAGAATGGCAAGTTCACCCGCTGCAAACCGGCTTGAATAAGCTCCAAATGACCACAGACTTCCAGGCATCACCAGGTAGCAACCATAGAAACAGAGACCCAAGGCTAGAACCACTTCAAAAGAATGTTAGGAGAGTCCCCAAGGAAGGGAAGACCTGGCACTCAGGAAGGGACTTGGCTTTTAGCTACTGCTGAAGTCTTTGGTTTCCCAGATGAGCCTCTGTGGGGTAAGAGCAAACCTGTGAGCAGAGGCATTGATGCCAACTGCCTGGTGCTGAAGACACTTAGTGTCTATGACAAAGCCAATCCACAGATATTAGAGCAAGTACTAACTAGATTCGGCTGCCGCTGCTGAAGGAAAGAAGTGTTGCTATGGGATACTGGAGCAAACAACACAAGCAGAATATCTCCTCCCCACTTGAGTCCTGCAAACTCCCTAACTGTAGAGCCAACAGGAAACCTGGCAATGCAGGTACATGACTCTGGAGTTCTAACCCCAGTGCCACACAACAGAGTATTGAAGAGTGGCTTTGGAACTCAAAACTAATTAACAGAATGACATAGATACCCACGTAGAGTTACTTAATGCAATTAATAAATTACATATTATGTGGCTAGCTAACTAATATAAATAAACTATAAAGTCGAGCTCCATATGTTGTGTTCTGAGTATTCTGTGTATTATCAGTAACTAAATATTCTGCACATTTTCAGTAACTAAATAGTATCAGAAATTTTCTCCCTTTTGAACTTGATCTGTAACTTACATATCAATAGTTTAGGTTATACATTTTTATCTATGATGGTGATACTCTTGTAAAAATTTATAGCATAATTTTGCTTCTTAGAAGCAAATAAAAATTTGATTGAAGGTAAGTAGATTTTGGCTTTTGAAAGAGCTGCCCTGTTGCAAGTCTCCAGTATACTCTCAGAACTGCCTCAAGACTCAGTAGACCAAAACACTTTATGGGATTCAAGTTTTTCAAATTTATGAACAAAATTTAATTTAAAAAATCCAGGAGACTATTGTTGTAGGAAGACAGCAAAACAGAACTGAAAAATGGAGGAGACTAGCTACATTTCCCATCATACATATCACTAGTCAGAGGAAACATGAAAATCAATAAAGCTCTTAGTTCACTGCCGCGGACATCCACTGATGTACACACAGGCACACACATAACACAGACATCCACTACCATGTGCACATACATTTTACACAGCAATCCACTAACACACTCACATGCACACACACTTAACACAGACATCCACGCACACACACATAACACAGACATCCACTGCCATATGTACATACATTTTACACAGCAATCCACTAACACACTCACATGCACACACACATAACACAGACATCCACACACACACACATAACACAGACATCCACGCACACACACATAACACAGACATCCACTACCATGTGCACATACACTTTACACAGCAATCCACTAACACACTCACATGCACACACACTTAACACAGACATCCACTGCCATGTGTACATACACTTTACACAGCAATCCACTAACACACTCACATGCACACACACATAACACAGACATCCACACACACACACATAACACAGACATCCACTGCCATATGTACATACACTTTACACAGCAATCCACTAACACACTCACATGCACACACACATAACACAGACATACACACACACACACATAACACAGACATCCACGCACACTCACATAACACAGACATCCACTGCCATGTGTACATACATTTTACACAGCAATCCACTAACACACTCACATGCGTGCACACACACAACACAGCAGTTCACTAACACATGTATATGCACACACATACACACAAAAGATAGACATCCACTAACACACATTCACACATGTATACAAGCAGACACACACAAACACACACACATAATACAGACATACAATACACAAACATATGCACAGAGACACTCAAGCAGACGTATACACACCAACACACACACACTTGAACATACACTTTGTAGAGAGAAGATAAAAATGTATATCTAATTTAGATGTCCTTTATTGTAAGTTAATCAATGCATTTACCATTAGGGAATAAAACAGCTATCACTTAAGTTATGACTTATTCATGGTTATAAAATAAATATGTTACTTCAGAAATGTTAAAAACTCAAGACCTTTTGCCTGACAGTCTATGATGCTTAGTATGAAATAAGATTACAAGTTAGGTGTATGTGTTAGGGATGACATTTGGTTACAAGTGTGTTATACTAAGGGGGAAAAAAAGCTTTGGGATTCCGAAGTCCAACTCCTCAGATACAGGGATTTAAAAAAAAATAACCTATTCTGGCCTCAAGCTTGCAGTGATCCTTCTACATTGGCCTCCTGAGTGCTGGAATTATGGATGCGAGCCAATATACCATATACCCAGGAACACTAGTACATAGTTCTGTAATTGACAATAAGGAATTTCTTTCTAATGGTAAGGTCTAAGTTTTCATCCTTCAAGATGGGGACATGGAAACATTAGATGTGACAGAAATGTTTTAGAAGCCATGAAGGGGAGGAGGGAAGACCTTCCACCCTGGGGTATGGTCACGGCACCCATGGAAGGAGATGGGCAGGAGGGAGAATGGTCACACAGTACCCACCTTCCGCACAGCTTCAGGAAAGGCTGAGCAAAGAATGGAAAGACCCAAGATCACATCGTGGTGAGCAGAAGCCCTGAGTAAATACTTGTTGTGGACGTGATCACCTGTCAAGGACTCCAATGCCTTAGACCCACAGGACAGACAAAGCCTTGCCCTGGTCCCTGTGTGAATACTGACAGCAGTCTGAAGAATATGCCAAGCAACAGCTTCCTGCTTCTGGGTGTTTACAACGTGAAACTGTCCCCTACAGAGACCCTACCAAGATGAGTTCAATCTGCCTCCTCCTTCAGCTGTAAACTCATGACCTTGCTGTTTTCCGTGTGTCTTCGTCAGAGCACAGGGCCCACCCAACCCAAGCTTTTCTGTATGTGTGTCTGCTGTTTCTTCATTCCCTCTTGCCCCAGTTAAGTTAATCCCTGAACTGAAAA
Organism: Microtus oregoni; assembly: GCF_018167655.1. Lineage (NCBI taxonomy): Eukaryota > Metazoa > Chordata > Mammalia > Rodentia > Cricetidae > Microtus > Microtus oregoni. Next base: position 10,965,344 of record NW_024543831.1, on the reverse strand, counting down.
GGTCATGGCAAATGGAGCCAAAACAAGGACCCCTGACTTGGGGAACTCGATTGGTCAGGCGACAGAAGGCACCGGGGCAAAGCAAGCCCATTAAGGTAAATGGGGAGTGCTTATCTGTGTGTGGGGAACAGAACGCTGAGCCGGGAGAATCCGCAGGCACAAAGGTATACATTAATACTAGAAGCTTTTGAGAGGCCTCGGAAGTGGTTCCATCAGTTAATTCTTAGATTGTGTTCAGGAGATACACCATTGGTTCCCAAAGAAAGGACAGTGAGTTTGGTTCTTTTGGAGAGAACAGAAGACTTAGGAGGTGGCTATTACACTGAAGGTCCCAAACAGTTCCATTCCCCCTCCTGGCTTATGGAGTCACATATGTGATTCCACAGGTTTTCGAACATTTCCTTACAAAATAGAAGTCCCTGCCTGACTGAACTGTGGGGGAGTATGGCTTTGCCACTTAGATGACTAGGAATTGACCTCTTGTCCCTGACACAAATAGTGTCAGAGTGTTAGTATCCAGGCATCTGTACTGGCCCGCCCTTGGGGTCCTTACAGGATGTGTCTTCAGCTGCAGCCACTAAAGGCACCTCCTGTGCTCAATCCCACATTCGCTTTTAAAAGGTCGGCTTTGCCCACCTCCCTCTCTTCCTTTCTCTCTCTGCTTCTCTGCCTGTCTCTCTGTCTCACCTTCTCTTCTGCTGCCCCTGTCCCCCGAGGCCGGTCTTCCCTCTCCCCTCCCCACCTTTCCCTTTCACTTTCCCCCAGTTAAAAACTTCTCCACCTGAGCTCTGTCGCATGGCATCTTCCTCGGCCGTGCCACTTTTTAAAATTACTACGCAGGGGATGGAGTTCACGTCTGTAACTCCAGTAGCATCCCTGCAGCCTGTGGAGATAGAAAGGTGAATTCGATGCCCAGATCATGCTCACCCCAGCCTGCCTGGTACCTTGGATGCTGATATGCAGCAAAGGGATTCTGAGAATGAGGTTACCCAACCCAAGTCACAAGGGCACCTTGGGGCTGTGCCACAGAGAGACTGCAGGGGGAGTGGGCTCACTCCCCTACAGCAGCCCTGTCTAAGGTGAGAGACCCCAGGAAGGCTAATGGCTTTAATTGTTTGTCCCTGTTTGAGCAACCTGATCCACAGAATCCAAACTAGATGGCCCGACTTGCTATCACGAGACTGTGCCTTTAAGCCCTTAAAGGAGACCCAACAAATCTGTACGGCCTGTGGGCCTAAGGCCCCATTTATCTGAGAACCTCTTCCCAGTGTCCTCAGTGACTGGCTAAGCATGGGCCTCAGCCTTTCCTTTAGAACTGAGTTACAGGATTACATCAGGACCAGGATAACCACAGACATGCTCCTGTGTCCAGGACCTTATGAAGTGACCAGCAACCAATCACACTAGCCTTTGCTGGTCTGCCACATGAACATGGGAACATATTAAAGGCATGGAGAGAATTGCCCACCAAAGGGCAAAAACCTCCATGGATAACCGACATTCACCGGGCCCAGAAGCATTGTACCCAGACTCTGTGACCTGGCTCCCACAAGGGCGCCTTACAGATAGTCCTGAGGCAGGGAAGATGCTCAAAAAACAGTTGGCTTTCATAAATACTAACAAGACATGTAAAGAGGCACTTAGGGGTTTGATAAGCACTTAAATTTACAAGAGATGATTATACTGTGTGCAGACACAGGTCCCAGCCACCTTCAAGGTGTTGCTCTCACAGCAGCCCTTAAGGAAGTTACACGCCTTGAGGGAAACGGGGCATCTGTTATACATGTGGGAAAACGACATTTTGCTTGTGATTAACACATGGATTTAAAATTAAAAACCAAGCAGGCCCCAGTACCATCTGGATGACCTTCATGGCCCCTTGGTTTATGCCCATGATGTCAGAGAAGAATCCCCTGGATTAACAAATTCCATTCACAGATATACATGGGCAACCTCTGACAGGGCTGGGAATGGGGCCTGCCCTAGCACCATCAAATTCTAAGGGCTGTTCCCTGGGGAGGCTCCATGAACCAACAGAGCAGACAGCTGACCCTCAGCCACTAACTACATCCTCATCCATCAGCTCTCCAGAGCAACCTCGGGCAGCGGAGGATCCTACCTCATTGCTACCGCATGTCTTAAACAGCCTCTAACGTGGGACCCAAGCCATCCCTGCTGGCACAGGAGAGTTTATCTTAGGAAGAGGCAACCAGACCCTATAGGGACTACAGCTCCACCCAGAGGTAATAGATGGAGAGTATACAGAGAAAACTAAAGTTCTGACTCAGTTACCCCAAACTTGGTTTGATATTATACTTAAATTCAAAATAGCCCTTATTGATGTTATCCCCCAAGGTTAAACAAAGGAAGGTGCTCAATAAACTTTTTTTTTTTAACCTAATCTACCGGCACATTGCCTCCAATGGAAGATTCTTTTCTAGAGTATGAAAAGCAGCCCTGCTATGAGACAGGAATCTGTTGAGGCTACCTATCCACGTATGACAAAAACCTAAGGCCTGTATTAACTGCTATGTAGACGATCTTCTGATCAGCCATTCTGACTTATGAATTTTGGCAGCTAACTGTGTCCATCTCAAAAGCAGCTTTTAGGCCCATGGTCTTCAAATTACTCCAGAAAAAAGTTTCAAAAGACATCTGTAGTCCAATATCTAGGTATAATTATAGAGGAATATTCTCTATGCCCTCAAAATCTAGAAATCAGCAAGTATTGTCTCAGACCTCTTAGTGATTCTAAAAACTGTCGGGAGACAGTAATTGACCCAGACTCTCTCTTAAGCTTATTACCCAGAAAGTTCCTACACCTTTCCAGATTTTAAGATAATGCCAATCCCTCTTCACGCCATTTCAAAAGAGGTTAGGATGACTTTAGCTGAAGTGGGAGCAACTATGACCCCTACTGGGCTACTCTGGCAACTGCAGCGCATTTTGGAATGGTTGCATTTGGAACATTCCACCTCCAGGCTTCTAACCTCTTACTATGTATGGTTTGGGGGCAAAATTAATCTCGAAGGGACACGAATGCGCTATAGAAATTCTAGGTAGAGAGACAGAAATAACCATCGCCCCATATTGAGGAGACCAACCATATCAGCCCACGACAGTCCACTGCCTGACAATACCTGCTAATTACCTGCGCCCCCCCCCACCCCGCCCGCAGCTGGATTCTCATTTTCCACCATTCAGGACGTTACACTTTTCAACCACATACAGGTTTATTTTTGTCAAGGTCACACAGTCTCTACCCGTACAGAGGCCTCTGGCAACAATATGACTGCCTACCACTCTTCCTCAGGTTCTGAAATAAAACACATTCTACATTTCAGCTCTCCAAGCAGAACTCTCTGCAGCTCGCATGATTTTAGAGACGTTCGTTTTTCCCCATCAATGTTTACAGTGACTGCTCTTGTGTAGTTGGAGTAACACAGGTCTTGGAGATAACCCGTGTTGGTGGAACCCCAGATGGAGAGTGAAGCCATCTTTTCCGTAGGAGCCAGGAACTCGCGGCAGGCTGCCTCCAGCGTCCTCACTATGTTGGCCATATTCGGTTACATTCAAGTCTCCCCAGGCCATCGGCTGAAGGGAAAGCACAGCCGATGCATGATGTATTATTGTGGGTGCTGCTCTGCAGTCTGTCTTGATAAAAGCCCATGAGAGTCATGCTCGGTACCATCAAAACATCCCTTTATGAAAGGAATTTGCTATTTCCCCGGAACAAGCTGGGCAGATAGGTAATCAATGCACCCACTGTGTTCCTTTCCGGACTGTCATGCACGGTGGCATTAACCCTGGAGGGTTACTTCCCAATGCTCTGGCAGATGATATTATTCATGTCGCCTTTCTGGGGAGAGTACAATTTGTACAGGTTTCTATTAACAGTGATTCTCATTTTGTTTATGCCTCTGCCCACATGGGGGAGGTTGTAACATGTATCATTGCTCATTGCCTCCCTCCAGTTCATGTAACCGGTTATCCACAGCACCTCAAGACAGACAAAGTCCCTTCTTATACCTCATCTGCATCTAAAAACACTGTGCCCAACATAAAATAGTTCACGACAGGAGCATTCTTGAGCAGCTGCACCAAGGGCCTTAGAATAATGCAGATCCAGAGACACATCAGTTAGGGCTGTTGATTGCACCCCTGTAGCAAAAGATCTGAAAAGTAGTTTTTATAGCCATCTCAATGTGTAAAAATAAAACAGTCCAAGCCTCGGTTGTGAGATTTATTCTGAAGGTAAGGGACAAGGCTTCTAAACTCAGCTCTGCTATTTCACCGCCACACAAATCTACATTGTGATCTGTAACCAATGACACTGCAGCTGACGACGAGAGACATTTGCATTGTAAGCATGTTCTGGAGGGGGCAGCTGATGTGGAAGCAGGGTTGACACATTTGCAGATGCCTCTGCACTGAGGAAGATGGCAAGAATGAGATCTCTGACTCGTACACAGAGCAAATTTGGCCATTTCATCCCTGTGCTGGGCTAACGTGATAACTGCTCCTGGACACAAATCAACAGTAAATGGTTCCCAGAACAAAGAACTCAAGAAAGGCAGGACTAGTAAACGGTGCTCACAATAGGCCATCAGAAATAATTCTAACATTGGGCCACAGAGTTGAATATCAAAATTCTAATTGCACAGTGAAAAATGTCTCTTGTAGGGAAGGGAGCTTCTAGCTGATGACAAAAGCATTGTTTTGGAAGATTCAGTTGAGCTTGGAAATGAAACTTAATGACTTGGTTTATAAGAACAAGTGTCTACCATTCCTCTTTATTGGATCTTCATGAAACAAATGTCCAAGTTTATTGTAGTGAGAAATTCTAATAGGTGAGATTCATGGCTTTCTGATACCCTTTCACAGATAGACCTCTGTTAGCGAATTAGCTCAGTGTAGCAGTCGGGTAGAGGGTACAGTGAGTGTTAGTGATCAATTTGTGGTTGTGTTTTAAAACGAGTTTTAGTATCCAGGCTAGATGCAAAATTAGAACTAGGGTTCTGAGTAGGGTCTAATTAGGGTTAATGTTAGGGTTAGACTGTGAGTTAGGTTTAGTGTTAAGTGTCGGGGGTTAGTTTAAGAATTTGGTTAGGGTTAGGGCTTGGGCAGTTAGGGTTATGGTTAGGGTAGGGTTATGGCTTTGTATAGAAAATTTTAGGAATATTTTTAATATAATGTTTGAGTTAGGTACACACACCATTGGTTTTGTTTCTAAGGTTAGGGTTAGAGTTTGTGCACATTTGTGGTTAATTTAGAGTTATGTTTGGTATTAGGGTTATTTCTAATTCTAGGGCTAGGTATAGTGGTAGCTTAGGCTTAGGGTTAGGAATGTGGCAGATGCAGGTTTTGGGTTATGGTTATGCCAGAAGTTGTTTTAGGACTTGGAACAGTATTGGCTATATTTCTAAGCTTATCATTTGGGTTAGAAGTAGGAGGTCATTATTAGAGTTACAGGTAGGTTAGGGTTTGAGTTACAGCTGAGAATTGTATTGGTGTTATTTTTAAGGTTAGGGCTAGTGAGACAGGGTTATTGTTAGGACTTGGTATTTCTTTAAGTTTGGTGTTATAACTGGATTTATGGATAGAGCTAGGTTTAGAATTAAGTTTAGGCTTGGTAGCAGAGCTATCGTTTGGATTATTGACAGGGATTGGTTAGATCTTGGTATAAAGTAAGTAATAGAACTAGTTTAGAATACAGTAAGTGATAGAACTAGTGTAGTATACAGTTAGTGATGTAACTAGCATGGTATACAGTTAGTGATGTAACTAGCATGGTATACAGTTAGTAATGTAACTAGCATGGTATACAGTTAGTGATGTAACTAGCATGGTATACAGTTAGTGATAGAACTAGCGTAGTATACAGTTAGTGATAGAACTAGCGTAGTATACAGTTAGTGATAGAACTAGTGTAGTATACAGTTAGTGATAGAACTAGCATGGTATACAGTTAGTGATGTAACTAGCATGGTACACAGTTAGTGATAGAACTAGCATATTATACAGTAGCGAAAGAACTAACGTAGTATACAGTTAGTGATGGAACTAGTGTTAAGGTTAGTTTGAGACCTAGATTTGGTGTTCGAGTTGGAGATTGGGTTATATTTCTTTTGCGTCTAGGAACACATTTAGTTCTAGTATATAGGGTTATATTAAGGTGAGAGCTGGTGTTGTATTTGGTATTCAAGTTAGGTCTAGGGTTAGAACTTGTGTTAAGTTTGGGTTAGGGCTAGGATTTGAGATAGAGTTTGGGGTATGTTTAGGGCTAGGACAGCTGTCAGCATTCCTTTTGTGGGTAAGACTAGCATTGGGTCCAGTGTCTGTGTTAGGTGTAGAGCTTTGTTTCATGGTACAGTTAAGTTCTTGGATATGTTTACCTTTAGGTCAGGATTACTAGGGCAAAGTAGGAAGGAACGACAGACGTCTGTGCAAGCAGAATTGCTCCTTTAATCCGAGCAGTTCAAGGGCCATAGTCTCTCCACCAAAATGAGACTGGGTCCACATGGCTCAGGGGTCTTAGGGTTTCGTAGGATGGAAGGGGGGTACTCTGGGAATGAAACAGTCCAACTACAGATCAAATCCCCTTCAGTCTGGAAATGGTAGAGGCCAGTGGGTTTGGTGTGTGTGTGTGTCTCTTATGAAAACCTTCCATGGTTGTCATCAGTGAAATCAACTTTCCTGTCCAGAGCTTCTTGGTCCCCTGAGGCTCTAGGTCATTGACGCTTCATTAGTGCTGGTTAGACTAGGGTTGCCTTTAGCTCTTGTGTTAGGGTTATGATTAACTCTAACTGTAGCTTTAGGGTGAGTCTGGTCTCCAAGTATACTTATGGTTAGTTGTAGGCTTAAAGTAATGTTAGCAGTCAATTTAGGTTTCAGTCTAGACGTCAACTTACAAATAAAGCCATGCGGTTATGGTAAGATTAGGGGTTGTGACTAGTTTGGGATTTAGGACTAGAAATAATGCTCAGTGTAACATTAGGTTAAGGCTACAGCTACTGTTGGAAGTTGTATTACTGTTGGAGGATGGCTGCTGTTGGTTCCGAGCTACCCTGCTAGCTTAGAACCAAAATAATCATGCAGAAACTGTATTAATTAAATCACTGCTTAGCCCATTAGCTCTAGTTTCTTATTGGCTAATCTCTTACATATTAATGTAACCCATTTCTATTAATCTGTATATCACCATGTGTCTATGGCTTACCAACTAAAGTTCCAGTATCTGTCTCCAGCAAGGCTCCATGGCGTCTCTCTGACTCTGCCCTCCTTCTCCCAGCATTCAGTCCAGTTTTCCCCACTTACTAGAGTCTGCCCTATCAACAGGCCAAGGCAATTTCTTTATTCATTAACCAATAAAAGCAACACACAAGCAGAAGGATCTCCCACACCATATTACAATTAGTTTTAGAGCTAGTTTTATTGTTTGTGATAGATTTGGGTTTAGATTTTGGGTGTTGACTACTGTTGATTGGGGTTAATGAGGATTTGGGTCAAGGTCAGTGTTAGGTAGGTTTAGGGTTAGGATTGGGGTTAGTAGTAGGGCTATGACTGTGCCTGTGGTTAGTTTTAGGGCTAGGGATACTTTTTTGTTTCTAAGGTTATAGTGAACGGTAGGATTTGGTTGTAGTTGGGGCTAAGGACAGTAATGGTCCTGTTTCTACACTTAGTTTTCTAGTTAGGCTTGGAATTAAGAGAGGAGCCAGGTTTGTCCTTAATGTCTGTGCTGGTCCTGGAGTTACCCTCTGCCATCAGCGGCCACTTAGGGACTGGTATTGAGCTCATGTCTCCCAGAAGAACAGCTGTTACTCTCAATTCCTGAGCCATGTCTTTAGCCCCATGAAACTGAATTTTTTTAAAGTCGTTCTACAGTCTGAGTTTTTCAACATAAAAGTATTTGATTGTCTAAAAATTGTTCCTATGTATTTTATCAAATAAGATGCTAGCCACCTTTCATTTACCTCTACATGGGTTTTGGATAGCATCAAACATTTAACATAAGAAGCACTAAATTGGGTGTGGAGGTCTATGCCTTTAATGTCGGCACCCATGAGGAACATGTGGGGAATTTGGGGAGATCAAGACCAGCCTGGTTCACATAGCCACACTCTGTGGTACCGGCACAAGTGTTTAGACAGACTTACACAGATTCTGCCTCAAAAAGCAAAAATAACACAACAAAAATCTTCCTGTATTTCTGTTACTGATCGGATATTCCCTTAGTCTGTCTAGACGAGAGGTTCTGAACATCCCCAGTGCTGTTCCTCATGTCATGGTGACCCCCAACCATAAGATTATTTCATTCTTACTTCATAGCTGTGATTTTGCTACTGCTATGAATCATAATGTAAATATCTGATATGCAGTATAATTGATATGTAACCCGTGCAAAAGGGTTGTTTGACCCCCCCAAAAGGTTGTGACCCACAGGTTGAGAACTGTTGGTCTAGTCACTTCTGCCAGTACCATGGTCTGGCATGGGGCGGGCTTGGACTGTGGTGTGGAACTGTGCAACTTCAATCCCGTAGGAACGGAACTCGGCCCACTCTTGCTCCCCTCTCTTCTCAGTCTGGCGCTCCCAGGGATTCTGCTGCCTGTGTCAAAAACCGTCAGCAGTGTTTCTCTGATGCTTATTGTATGTAGTTGGGAAGGGGAGCCGTGTGTGCGATACTTTTTATTTAGTGGGGAGGGGATGACATGTGTGTCACAATGAGAATGGAGAGGTCAGAGGACAAACTGTCAGTTGGTTTTCTATTGTCTGTAATTCCAGCTTCAGTGGATCCAACACATTCTTCTGGCCTCCAAAGTCTCTCTCACACACACATGCACACAAACACACACATGCACACACACACACACACACACACACACACACCTTTTCTATAAGGGAAAGGTGGGGCTGACCATCACATGTGAGCTTGAGATTCTGTGTACAGCAGAACTTGGTTGAACCACAAGGGGGAGATGGACATCATCTGCATACATAGAAAACTCTGGACTTTCCAAGGCTACATGGTTTGGCCCCGTGTAAAACAATAATAATTTTTTTAGAACCGATGTGACTGGAACACAAATTCTTTTGTGCACTTGAGTACGGCAAATGGGTGGAGCAGTAAGCTGATACCAACTTGGCTGGTGTGCAATCCTTTGATCTTAGAATGATTTTGAAAACAGCCCGGTCTACATATCAGCCTTCAGGGTATGTAATGAGACCCTATTGTGATTGTGAAAATTAAAAATTATCAGGAGGACAGGACCCAACCTCCTGCCACCAGATGCTGTAGTAAATGGAACACAGATTTATCAGGAGCTGGGATTGCATGGCATGGATGATGAGATGAACCTATGAATGGAAGAAGCTTAGGGAAGCAGGAGGCAAGAGAATCAGTAAAGGGAAACATGTATCCAGTTTTAAGGACAGTTTAGCTGTGACAAACTAGCAGAGCTCAGGAAATTCAGAGACTCTGTCAGATGGTCTCCATAATTGAGGCTCTTGAGTTACCTTACTAAAGCATGCAACGTCCACTTTCTTCAACACTGCCTACCAAATTAACTGTATTCCCTGTAATATGTGTGCTTGACTAATTTTAATTTCTTTAATTTAGATGATTTTCTTGAATTAATGCATGCCAGGTATAGTGTTATATGCATTTCATCCCAGGACGAGGAAGTCAGAAACAGGAGACTCTGCTGGCTCTACACACTGAGAACCTGTCTCAAAAATAAAAATGAAATTAAACCAAATGCAAGTAAGGGTCTCTAAACCATGACTTGTTCTGAAACACTTCTCTCACGTCATAAGAGACGTTTTCTTATTAGCATCTGTGTGGATACTAACTCTGGGAGAGACATGAGCAATGGAGACCCAAGCATCAGTTTGAAGGACACCTGGGAAATCATGACATTTCCGATGCTCTTATTTTACAGATACTGAAATAACATTTTAACTACATTCTTGAAAAGAAGTTAAAGCAAAGGTAATATGTTTAGGTCATTTTCTAGGTGTTATATAAAAACACCTTGGGACAGGCAGGGTGGCTTTATTGATAAAAGAACTTTTCTAAATAAATAAATAAGCAATAAATAAATAAATACTTGTGGGTATGAGGAGGAAAAAATACAAGATGATGTACTGAAATGTTTCTTCTAGGATGAAACCCACCAATGAGAATGGAGTAAAATCATTTTCCTTCAAGGTCAAGTGGTACTCTGTAGGCTTGCCTGAAAAATCACAAAAAGTCACAGTATAAAAATAAATTAAGGATCCAAAGAATCAACAAAAGGAGAGAGAGAGAGAGAGAGAGAGAGAGAGAGAGAGAGAGAGAGAGAAAGGGAGAAAAGGAAGGAGAGAGGGAGGGAGAGAAGAGGGGGGGAGAAAGAAGGAAGAAAGGAAGAAAGGGAAGAAAAAAGAAAGGCGGCAATAGGGCTAATTGTGCACCAGTGCATCCCACCCCATGCAAAGGGAGCTTGCGCCATCTAGTGTCCATTATATGCAATAACTAGCAATTATGTTTCTGTTTGCTGGTTCAATGCCCTGCAGGCTAGGGAAGCCCTCTTATAGATGCTCTTCGAGCAGATGAGGGAGGGGGACTTGATCGGGGGAGGGGGAGGGAAATGGGAAGCGGTTGCGGGGAGGAGGCAGAAATCCTTAATAAATAAATAAATTTAAAAAAAGAAACAAAAAAAAACAAAAAGGGAGAGCAAAGAAATGTGGTTAAGAAATAAATAATCATCTCTTAGTCTCAAAAAAAAAACAAAAAAATAAAAGAAATTAATGAATATTACAGAAATAAATGAGGAAGTAAAACCCCAGCAGGATCATGGCATGCAAATGTGGGAAGAGAAGCATCAAGTAGGCAGAGGTGGTGGTAAAGGCAGAACAGGGAGATTAATTCAATATGGCCACATTGGGAAGAGGGTCTAGAGATCCTGTTCGGCCTCTCTCCCCTCTCTCAATAACTCCCAGTAATAACGTAAAGGCCAAAGAGACAATAATGCTAGATTATTTAGTAATTGATAAGGATAACAATTTAAAATATTGTGAGAGGCTTGCTCTTTTCGTGGCCGTGCTCAGGAAGAACTGGGCCAGGCAATGAGACAATGTGTCTGAAGCCCTGAGGGTAAGGGAGGCAGGAGAATCAGTTGGGCTGACTGGCCTCCAGATAAAATTAAATAATATCAAATTAAAGTGAAGAATATAGGCGAACACGAATAAATTAAGCCCACACTAACTCAGAACTTTATTTAGGGGGAACCAATGCAGATTGCCTACAAATCATAGCTCACAAGTAGTCACTCATTATTATTATTAGTGTGAGTAAGCTCACACTAATCTACTTATTATCCCATTCAATTTTCTTTTTCTTATGTGAGATCCCCGAGCCTACAGAATTTCCACCACAACCCCTACCCTATACCAATTATAGGTATAACACCATTACTTATACATTGGGTATAGGTATTATACTATAGGTGTTAAACACATTGGGTGCCAGATGTAGAAGAACACAAATTAATCCCACACTAACTCAGAATTGAGTATAACAAGGGATTTTTTATTTAGGTGGGCACTCACAGATCACTGTCCTCTGCACGAATAAGAATCAGGAACCAAATCCAGCATCCAGGTGAAAGAGGAGAGAGATTTGGTGTGCAATCACACACCATTTTGGTACCCAAGGCCCTGTCCAACCTGGTCCAGTCTCTCGAAGGCCATTGGCTAAGGGAGATTCCCCAGCAGAAGTACAATCAAATTAGCAAATAATGAATTTAAATGTAGAGTTTCCTTTAAAGAACTTAAGAAGGCTGGATTTTAGAAATCGGCATGGAGGCTTCTCCCCACCCCCACCCCCAACAAGAAGGTAAAGCTTCGCTAGAAGGCAAGAGATGAGTTTATCTAAGGAGTGCTGTCGAGCTGTGGCTCTGCCATCACTGTTCTTCCTGCAGTCTCTGGCCCAGGGTCAAGATGACCTTGAGTTTCTGATCCTTCTGCATCTGCCTCTCAACTGCTGGTACAATAGGCAGATGTCTCAGGGTCCCATTTTCTCCCATTCGAGTCTGAGATAATAGAATTCCACATCACAAAACTCATTTGTCTTTATTCCAGCATTCGTGTAGTTGATGGGCCACGATGGATTAAAGAGACCAACAGCATAATTTAAGGAGGGAGGGAGGGAGGGAGGGAGGGAGGGAGGGAGGGAGTAACATCAGGTCCCCTACAACTGGAGATTAAAAAACTCACACATTATGCATGAACAAGTCAAGAAATTAATCAGAAAAAGGAGAGAGAGAGAGAGAGAGAGAGAGAGAGAGAGAGATCTTAGGGAAACCTTTCCAGAGTTTATTGGTCAAGAAGAGCACAGACAGACAGACAAAAACAGGCACATATGCATGAACACCAAACACAAAGGAACAAAGAAAATACAGACTGTAGCTATCAGCCTCACATTCCCACCGTAAACAAGATGATACCCTTACTGAGGGCATAAGGCACTCTGGTGGCAGGAGTGGAGAAATATACTTTGAAGTGATATAAAGCTCTCTCCCTTCCAGCTGCCCCTCCTTCTCTGAAAAGTGCGATCCTGGAAGCTCTCCGTTTGTGCCTCCTCCTTTTGGGTTATGCCAGGAGTCCCCTTCTCTAGCCTGGGCACATGGTAGAGACAAGGATCAGAGAGGAGGTGACAGCAAGCACACCCGCCATTCTATACACTGCAGTAAGGGCTCAGACGCTTGCCCCAGGCAGTGGAGAAGCGAAGAAGGCAGGCTGCTCGCCACTGAGATGTATCCTGACCCAGCCCAGTCAGAGGAGCAGGTATTTGCCCTAGCAATCAGGAATAAGATATGATTGTCTGCTATCCCCACTCCTTTTCAGGACTGTTCTCAGAGCACTAGAGGGAGCAATAAGACAAGAGAAGAAGAGAGACACAAACAGAAGAAATCAAACATCCCTATTTGTAGATGACATGTTTTACGTCAGAGATCCTGAATTTTCTGCCACGGAACTAGAAATGAAACACCATGTCATCAAGAGACATGATATACAGTCAACTTGCAAAATTCCAGAAGCTGTCTACGCACCAATCACAAACATAGAGAAGGACATCATGAACAAACTCCCTTTTGCAATAACCTGAAAAAATTTAAATATCCAGGAATAAATCTAACCCAAGAGGGTAAAGACCTCTACAAAGAAAACTTCACATTTCTGAAGAGAGAACAAGAAAAAGATACTAGGGAATAGAAAGACGTGCCTTGCTCTCTGATCAGTAGAATTATTCGCATGAATATCACGGCTCTACACAAAGGCATGATTAGCTTCAATGCAAGGCCAACCAAAAGCCCCATCTTATTCTTTACAAAACAGGGAGAAAAAAAAACTAACTTAAATTTATATGGAACCACAGAAGACCCCAGTTAGCCAAACAATCCTGATACCATTTCAAACTTTAAGTTATCATACAGAGCCTTCATCACTGAAATGATATATTACCAACACAAGAACAGATACATAGACTGGGAGACGCAGTGTGAGTATGCGTAAGATAGCACATTCCATCTGCTAGTCCATAAAGATACCAAGAATCCACACCGGAGGAAAGATTACTTTCTACAGTGGTGTGGAAGAAACGGTGCCCACAGGTAGAAGAACGAAATTGGTTTCCTCACAGTCATCAGGCACAAAACTAATTGTGAATGGATCAAAAGGCAAATGTGCAAACGGGGCCGCTGCTAGGAGCATAGGCAACACCCACAGAGCATAGGTGTGGGAAAGGACCTTCTGAAGGGGACTCCACCTGCCCTGGGATACAGGTCAAGGGTATACAGATGGAGCACCATAAAATGAAAAAGCTTTTGTACAGTTAAAAAGATGATCTATCAAGAGATCTCCTCCTCCGTCCTCTTCGTCTTCTCTTCCTCCTTCAGATCAGTTTTCTTTTATGTGCATGGTCTCTTTGTACGTACTTGCAGTTCCTCCAGCGGCCAGATGGGGGCACTGGATCCTCTGGAACTGTGTTTAGAGACAGACCATGGTCAGCTGCTCCGTAGGGTCTGGAAGCAAGCCCATGCAGTCTGGAAGTGCAGCTAATGCTCTTGATCCCTGAGCCATCTCTCCTCTCCCATGAAACTGAACGTTTTCAGAAGCATTCTACAGCCTGGGCTTTTCCACATGTAAATATATGGCCTTCTGAAGCTTTTCCCTGTGTATGCTCTGAAGAAGGATGCCAGTCTCCCTTCATTTTCTCCTAAATGCTCATAGGTCGACTCCATTGTATAATTTTAACTTCAGCATTCATGAGGCCCATGCCAGGGATTGGTGAGGTCAAGGCCAGTGTGGCCTACAAACTGAGTTCCAGGCCAGTTACAGTGACCCAGACCCTGCCTCAGAAATCAAAACCAAACAAAACACACTTCCTCGTGTTTCTGTTCCTGATTGGAGATGCGTTTAGTCTGTCTAAACACTTCTGTCAGAACCGCAGTCTGGCACAGTGTGGGCTTGGACTGCGGTGTGGAACCGTGCAGATTCAATTCTGCAGGAACAGAACTTGACCCACGCTTGCTCCCCTCTCTTCTCAGTCTGGCGCTCCCTGGGCTCCTGCTGCCTGTGTCAAAAAGTCAGCAGCACCTCTAAGGTTTATTTATGTGGCGGGGAGTGAGAGCCATGTGTGCGGTACTCATGGATTCTTCAGTGGGGAGTGGGTGACATGTATGTCACACTGAGCATGGAGAGCTCAGAGTGCAAACTGTCAGCTGGCTCTTTCCTTTACTATCTATAATTCCAGCTCCGGGGGGTCTAACTAGTTCTTCTGGCCTCCAAAGTCTCTGTCTTTCTCTCTCTGCCTGTCTCATTCTCTTTCTGTCTCTCTGTCTCTGTCTTACTTACACAAATGCACACAATCTCTTTAAAAATTCAGACATGAATGGGTGTGTATATGTATGGGCTTTCATAAATGTGTATTTGTATGTGATGTGTTCATTCTTTTGGATGCCTGTATTCATATGTGACTATATGCATGGTCATATTACATATCTGTTTCCACAAGCATGGATATCATATACGCATATGAATGTTTTGTATTCATATGTACATAGGTATATTAATTTATATGAAAATTTACCCATGTATTGTGTATTTATAATCATGGATTCTTTTCTGTGTTCATGTTTTCATGTGCATAATTATTTCCATATGTTCATGTGTGGTTTATGTGCACATACATATGTGTTCATATGTGTGTATGTACATTTGTGTTTATATGTGTGTGGATGTCTTGTTAATATGTGCACTGTGTTCCTATCTGAATGTATATGTGTGTTACCATGTCCAGGTTCAAGTATGATTTCCTATGTGCATGTCCATGTGCGTTCATATGTGCATGAGTGTGTTCGTGTGAATATATGCATACATACATATGTACCTGAAGAAATTAATATTCATATGTACATATGTGCATTCATATGTTCATGTTTGCATTCACACAAATGTATGTGTGATTGTATGTACATAACTATGTTTATTTGTGCATGTGTGTCATGTGTGTATGCGTGTAGTCATGTGTGCACATGAATGTGTTTGCATTCATATGTTCTTATTGTTTTCCCATTTGTAGGCCTCCCATCAGACAGCCTGGAATCTGGCCTCTTATGTCATTACTGGGTTGGGAGTCTTGGCTTCTCTCTGCCTCTGTTCCTCATCTAGATGTAAAATGGGGACAATAGCAGACTTGCCTTTAGGGTTGTTACGAAGATCAAATTAGATAATGTGAATACAATGTTTTGAATAAATCCTGCCGTGAAGTAAAATTCTGGAAATGTTCAACACTATTTTTTAAATGCTTCCCTTTAAGGCTTTTCCCCCACCTCTGTCAGCTACGTCATGTTCCCTCAAAGGGAACTGTCTCGGTCCCTTGTGGCCTTACCATGCCTACCACAGCCTAATAAATATTAATGGTATAGAGTGGCAAGCATTTGGGAGCAGTTGGCATGTCGTCTTCTCTCTGTGGTCTGCCTATCAAATACTCTTGCCATCACTCTACCTCTGAAATGGCTTCACTTTGGCAAAGGAAGGAAATAATGCAATTACGTCTATGCAGAGAAGGCCTGGGGCAACATCTAAATTTCATTATTTCATTTCAATATGAAGCAAGAAACTCTTAGTTGATACATTTAGAGAACTGGGCTTATATCCTGTGTGTTCCTTTTTTATATTTTATTTATTGTTTTTAATTGAGCTATATATTTTCCCCACTTTCCTTACTCCCCTCTTTCCTTCTTCTCTCCCAATTTACTCAGGAGATCTTGTCTTTTTCTCCTTCCTAGGTGGATCCATGTATTTCTCTCTTAGGGTCTTCTCTGTTGTCTAGATTCTCCGTGGTTGTGGATTGTAGGCTCATTATTCTTTGTTTTATGTCTAAAAGCTACTTATGAATGAGTACATATTATATTTGTCTTTCTGGGTCTAGGATACCTCATGAACTATGCTTTTTTTTTTCTAGCTCTGTCCATTTGCCTGGAAATTTCAAGATGTCATTAGTTTTTACCACTGAGTAGTACTCCATTGTGCAAATGTGCCACATTTTCCTTATTCATTCTTCAGTTGAGGGGCATCTAGGTTGTTTCCAGGTTCTAATTATTACGAATAATGCTGCTATGAACATAGCTGAGCAAATGTCCTTATGGTATGAGAATATGCCCAAGAGTGGTATTGCTGAGCCTTGAGGTAGTTTCCTAATTTTCTGAGAAATAGCCATGCTGATTTCCAAAGGAGCTATACCAGTTTGCACTCCTACCAGCAATGGAAGAGTGTTCCCCTTACTTCACATCCTCTCCAGGATAAGTTGTCATCAGTGTTTTTGATCTTGGCCATTCTGACAGGTGTAAGATGGTATCTCAGAGTTGTTTTGATTTGCATTTCTCTGATGGCTAAGAATGTTGAGCATTTCCTTAAGTGTCTTTCAGCCACTTTAGATTCCTCTGTTGAGAGTTCTCTGTTTAGGACTGTACCCCTTTTTTGTTGGATTATTTGTTCTTTTGATGTCTAGCTTCTTGAGTTCTTTGTATATTTTGGAGACCAGTCCTCTGTCTAATGTGGAGTTGGTGAAGCTCTTTTCTCATTCTGCAGGCTGTTGTTTTGTCTTGTTGACCGTGTCCTTTGCTTTACAGAAGCTTTTCAGTTTCAGGAGGTCCCATTTATTAATTGTTTCTCTCAGTGTCTGTGCTACTGGTGTTCTATTTAGGAAGTGGTCTCCTGTGCCAAAGTGTTCAAGGGTACTTCCCTCTTTCTCTTCTATGAGGTTCAGTGTGGTTGGTTTTATATTAAGGTCTTTGATCCATTTGGACTTGAGTTTGGTGCATGGTGACAGATATGGATCTATCTGCATTCTACATGTTGATATCCAGTTATGCCAGCACCATTTATTGAAAATGGTTTTTTTTTCCATTTTATAATTTTAGCTTGTCAAAAATCAGGTATTCATAGCTGTGTGAATTGATATCCAGGTCTTTGATTCGATTCCATTGGTTCTCCTGTATGTTTTTATGCCAGTACCAAGCTGTTTACATTACTGTAGCTCTATAGTAGAGTTTGAAGTCAGGAATAGAGATGCCTCTAGAAGTTCCTTTATCATACAGGTTTGTTTTGGCTATCCTGGGTTTTTTGTTTTTCCATATGAAGTGAGTATTGTTCATTCAATATCTGTGAAGAATTTTGATGGGTTTTACATTGAATCTCTGAATTGCTTTTGATAAGATTGTTGGTTTTTTTATTATGTTAATTCTACCCACCCAAATAGCATGGGGGATTTTTCCATTTTCTTATGTCTTCTTCCATTTCTTTCTTCAAAAAGACTTAAAGTTCTTGTCCTACAGGTCTTTCTCTTGTTTGGTTAGAGTTACCCCCAAGATATTTTATGTTATTTGTGGCTTTTGTAAAGTGTGATGCTGCTCTGATTTTTTTCAGTCCATTTATCATTTATGTATAGGAGGGTTACTGTTTTTTTAGTTAATCTTGTTTCCTGCTACCTTACTGAAGGTGTTTATCAGTTGTAGGATTTCCCTGGTGAAATTTTTTGGATCACTTATGTATACTATCGTATCATCAGCAAATAGTTAAATCTTGATTTCTTCTTTTCTGATTTGTATCCCCTTGATGTCCTTTGTTGTCTTGTTGCTCTAGCTAGAACTTCTAGTACTATATTGAATAGATATGGAGACAGTGGACACCCTTGTCTTGTTCCTGATTTTAGTGGGATCACTTTGAGTTTCTCGTCATTGCATTTGATATTGGTGTTAGTTAACTGTATATTGCCTTTATTATGTTTAGGTATTTTCCTTGGATCCATGCTCTTTCCAAGACCTTTATCATGAAGGGTGGTGAAGTGTGTTAAAGGGTTTTTCAGCACCTAATGAGATGTTCATGTCATTTTTTTTTCTTTCAGTTTGCTTATGTTGTGGATTACATTGACAAATTTTTGTATGTTGAACCATCCCTACTTTTTTGGGATGAAGTTTATTTGGTCATAATGGATGATTTTTCTGATGTGTTCTTGAATTTGATTTGCCAATATTTTTTGAGTGTTTTTGCATCTGTTTGTGTTCATGAGGGAGATTGGTCTGCACTTTTCTTTTTTGGTTGTGTCTTTTTGTGGTTTGGGTATCAGGGTAACTATAGCCTCGTAGAAAGAGTTTGGCAATGTTCCTTCTGTTTCTATTGTGTAGAACAATTTCAGGAGTATTGGTATTAGTTCTTTGAAAATCTGGTAGAATTCTGTGCTGAAACCATCTGATCCTGGGTTTGTTCTCTCTCTCTCTCTCTCTCTCTCTCTCTCTCTCTCTCTTCTTTTTTTGTTTTGTTTTTGTTTTTGGGAGACTTTTGGTGATAGTTTCTATTTCCTTAGTAGTTATAGATCTATTTAATTTGCTTATCTGGTATTGATTTAATTTTGGTATGTGATACTTATCCAGAAAATTGCCTATTTCCTTTAAGTTTTCCAGTTTTGTGGAGTACAGGGTTTTGAAGTATGACCTGATGATTCTCTGGATTTCCTCCATGTCTGTTCTTATGTCCCCCTTTTCATTTCTGATTTTGTTAATTTGAATATTCTCTGTTTTTTGTTTGTTTGTTTGGTTAGTTTGGATAAAGGTTTGTCTAGTTAGTTGATTTTCTTGAAGAATCAACTCTTTGTCTCACTGATTCTTTGTATTGTTTTTTGGTTTGTTTGTTTTTTTCTGTTTTGTTGATTTCTGCTCTCAGTTTAATTATTTCCTGTCATCTAGTCATTCTGGGTGAGTTTGCTTCTTTTTGTTCTAGGGCTTTTGAGTGCTCTGTTAATTTGTTAGTGTGGGATTTTTCCAGCTTCTTTACGTGGGCATTTGGTGCTATGAATTTTTCTCTTAGCACTGATTTCATTGTGTCCCCTAAGTTTGGCTAAGTTGTGGGGTCATTTTTATTAAATTTTAGGAAGTCTTTAATTTCTTTCTTATTTCTTCCTTGACCAGTGGTGATTCAGCTGAGCATTGTTCAGTTTCCATGAGTTTGTGGGATTTCTGCAATTAGTGTTGTTGAATTCTAACTTTAAGCCATGATAATCTGATATACATGGGGTTATTCTAATTTTTTTGTATCTGTTGAGATTTGCTTTGTTACTTAGTATGTGGTCAGTTTTGGAGAAGGATCCTTGAGGTGCTGGAAAAGGTATATTCTTTTGTGTTTGAGTAAAATGTTCTGTAGATATCTGTTAAGCCCGTTTGAGTCATGGCATTTGTTAGATCCTTTATTTCTCTGTTAAGTTTCTGTCTGAAAGACCTGCCCAGTGGTGAGAGTGGGGTTGAAGTCTCCACTATTAATATGTGGGTTTTGATGTGTGATTTAAGCTTTAGTAATGATTCTTTTACAAATGAGGGTGTCCTTGTATTGGATGTTCAGAATGGAGATGTCATCTTGATGGATTTTTCCTGTGATGAATATGAAATGACCTTCTTCATCTCTTTTGAATAATTTTAGTTTGAAGTCTGTTTTGTTAAATATTAGGATAGCTACTCCAACTTGTTTCTTAGGTCCATTTGATTGAAAAATCTTTTCCCAGTCCTTTACTCTGAAGTAATGTCTGTCTTTGTAGTTGAGGTGTGTTTCTTATATGCAGCAGAAGTATAGATCCTGTTTTTATATCCAGTCTGTTAGACGGTGTCTCCTTATAGGCGAATTGAGTTCATTGATATTAGGGGATATTAATGATCAGTGCCTGCTAGTTTCTGTTATTTTTATTTCTGCTGTTGATGGTGGTATTTTGTGTGTGTGTGTGTGTGTGTGTGTGTTTCTCTTCTTTGGGATTTGCTGGTGTGGGATTATCTATTGCCTGTGTTTTGTGGGTGTAGCCAACTTCCTTGGGTTGGAGTTTTCCTTCTAGTACTTTCTGTAGTGCTGGATTTGTGGATAGGTATTGATTAAATCTTTTTTTATGGAATATCTTGTTTTCTCCATTTATGTTGATTGAAAGTTTTGCTGGATATAGTAGTCTGAGGTGGCATCTGTGGTCTCTTAATGTCTGCATAATGCCTGACTAGGACCTTCTGGCTTTCATTGTTTCTATTGAGAAGTCAGGTATAATTCTAGCAAGTCTGCCTTAATATGTTACTTGGCCTTTTTCCTTTGCAGCTCCTAATATTCTTGCTTTATTCTGTATGTTTAGTGTTTTGATTATTATGTGGTGAGGTGTACTTTCTTTCTTTCTTTCTTTCTTTTGATTCAGTCTATTTGGTGTTCTGTAAGCTTCTTGTATTTTCCTAGGCATGTTCTTCTTTAGATTGGGAAAGTTTTCTTCTATGATTTTGTTGAATATGTTTTCTGTGCCTTTGAGCTGGACTCTCCTTCTTCAATTTTTATTATTCTTACATTCAGTCTTTTCATGGCAACCCAGATTTCCTGGATATTTTGTGCTAAGATTAAATTTGTTGGATTCAATATTTTCTTTGACAGATGGATCTATTTCCTCTAACATATCTTCAACACCTGAGAATCTCTCTCCCATCTCTTGAATTCTGTTGTTTATGCTTACCTGTAGATCCTTATCATTTACCCAGATTTTTCATTTCCAGATTTCCCTCAGTTTGTGTTTTCTTTATTGCTTCTATTTCAGTTTTCAAGTCTTGAACTACTTCTTTCACCTGTTTGATTGGTTTTTCTTGGTTTTCTTTAAGGGATTTGTTGATTTCTTCCAATTTTTTGGTTGTCTTTTCCTCCATTTATTTAAGGAAAAAATTTATTTCCTCTTTAAGGGCCTCAATCATCTTCATAAAGTTATTTTAGTGTCATTTTCTTCTGCTTCATCTGCATTGGGATGCTCGGGTCTTGCTGTTGTAGAACCACTGGTTTCTGGTGGTGCTGTCTTGCTCCTATGTTGTTGAGTGCATTCTTACCCTATTGTCTTCCCATCTCTTATTCCAATCAGGACAGGTGGAGCCTGTGTTTGGGGAGTCCCTTTTCCTCCAATTGGTGTAGTTGGTGACTGTGGTTCCATGGATCCTTCCTTCAGGAGTAGGCAGAGGAGAGCCTTTGGTGATTGATCATTCCTCCAGGTGCTTATGGGCCCAAGGCTCAGATGGCCATTTCTCCTGGTATTGGCGAGGCTGAGGCTCCTGTGGTCAGATAATTTCTGAAGGTCACTGCTGTCATTGAAACCCGCTGTGCTGCTGCTCATTCATCTCCTCCCAGTGGCCTGGCCTGCCTGTGTGTTTCTTAAATAGCTACTTGCACCAGAATCCCCTGGGGGAGTTTGTACATTTTACAGTCCTGGGTCCATATCCCAAAGATTCTGATTTGAGGGGCCTAGGTAGTGTTCTGATATGCTTATTTGGAAGACATTTATCCAGATAATTCTGAATCTGATCTCTTGATCCAACCATGCCTGTTTTCTTTCTACCCATTCAACAAAAACCCACTTCGGCCAGAATAAATCCTATCCACAGTTTTGATGTCACTTTCATATAACTGTATATTATTAATAAACATTTCTTCTCAAAAGAGTTTTCTTCCAAAAGAAAATCCTTTCTTCTTTGATTATCCCATGTGATGATGCTCCATGAGGACTGAGTGACCATTAGGTTTTCTAGTGAATTTTCTGCAGTCTGAATGAGAGCAGCAACAGAAACTTTTGAGGTGTATTCTGGGACCGACTCCTTTGACTGCTGGCTGATGCTGCACCAGGACACTGAACAACACATGGTGGCTTTGCTGCTGAAATATCTAGTTTTCTCTTGGATGCTTGCCCACACTTTTAAATTTTAGGGTAGTTACCTACCTTCCTCTTAGAGGGACTCAGTTCACTCAAAACTTTAACTGGCAGATGAGAGCAGAACAAAGGACCAGAAAATGCAATGGAATCCTATCTACATAAAGAAATAATGCTTTTACCAGCTTTTACTTTTTTAGCATTTTTAACTTTTATTTATGTGTCTGCGTACCCAGAGAGGTAAGAAGAGAGTATCAAATCCTCAGGAGTTGGAGTTACTGGTGTCTGATGTAGGAGGGAACTGAACTCAGGTCCTCTGGAGGAGCAGTATGTGTTCTTAACCACTGAGCCATCTCTCCAGGCCTAAATCATGCTTTTCATTTCCATAGAAGGATAGAAAGAATAGAAATTAGAAACAAACACGCAAATGAATGAACAAAAGCCATATATTAGGTCACAGTTGATGACTTCTAAGCCTCCAAGGCCCCCTGTACCTTCATTGGAAACTTTCCTGCCTCTTTCTAAACACTGTTGATTGGGAACACAGCTTAG
This sequence comes from Microtus oregoni, assembly GCF_018167655.1. NCBI lineage: Eukaryota > Metazoa > Chordata > Mammalia > Rodentia > Cricetidae > Microtus > Microtus oregoni. The sequence continues at coordinate 10,942,557 of NW_024543831.1, read as the reverse complement.
TGGTATATCTGAGGTCCTGGACTCACTATCAGCACTATCAATAATAATCATAATCATAGCAAGAAATAAACTCTTGCTGATTCTGCAACCTGTCCTTTCTCTACGTCCTTTAAGGAAATCATGGCTGAAGTGATCTATCGAATTATAAGGAGATAATATATAAACATTATATAATACACACGCACTGGAGGTACTTGGATGAATGATGTATATCTCACTGAGCTCCAACTGTTTAGGGAACTGAATAGAAATCTCACCTGGAGATGAGGCTCGTTTACAGCAGGCACTTGAGAACTGCCTGTTGAGAAAAGGCCGTTAGCAGCACTGAGCTCCCCACGCCATACTTCAGAGGTGCTTCACAGAAGAAATGCTCTTTCCACAGGAAAGAAGAAAAGAACAGGGATGCTAAGCTCGGCTTTTCTGTGGGATGCCGAGAGCTGACAGGTCAGACTTCCAAATGCGCGGCACTCCAGGCTACTCAGTATTGTAATTAATGCACTTAAAAAGGTGTGAAGTCACCGACTTTAACAGGAACTACAGGACGGCACTGTATGAAGCACAGGACACTGGCTCTGCAGGCATGAACCTGGAGTTGACCCGCTTTTGAGTGGAGTATTGCCACTGTGTGCAGGAAATGCCTGTATGTACCAGAGATCCCTCCAAGGGATTCTATCCGAAAAATTGTCTAATCTCCAGTCCAAAGCTTTCTCCTTTGCTTGAAATTGATCTTTTTCTATTTATCATTTTCTATTAGATTATGAGCCCTTTGAGGGCAAGTTTCATGTATTCATCTGCATGTTCGTAGTGCCCACCAGAATGGAGCATACAGCACCTCAAAGTGTTAAATAACAGTAGGATGTTGAAGTCATCTTCTCTTATTTAGTTTCAGAATTTAGTAGAAGAAATGTCCCCACATATATAGTAATGTGTGTGTGTGTGTGCGTGTGTGTACAACAGATGTGCAAATTATATAGATAGGTTTGCATATGTGCATGCACTTGTGTGTGTTTATAGGGATCCAGCCTAGTACTCAGGAGGCAGAGGCAGACAGATCTCCCTAGGTTCAAGGCCCTCTGGTCTACATAGAGAGTTAGACCAGACAATGCTATATGGTGAGACCCTGGAGAGAGAGAGAGAGAGAGAGAGAGAGAGAGAGAGAGAGAGAGAGAATGAAACATGTCATCTGAAATAGAGACAATGAAAGAAAATATATAAAATCTTAATAGCATCAGAAAGGCTGTGTCATTCACTCATTCCTCCCTCTTCTCCTGTTCACTCACCTTCTACACATCTATCTCTCGTCCATCTAACACTTAGTGTAGACTACCAACCTAGTTCCAAGAATATAAATAAATGTTGATTTGACTTATTAAAGTAATTAAGGCTGGGCTGGAGGACAATCAGTGATTAAAATCACTTGCTTCTCTCCCAAAGGACCCAGGTTTGGCCCCTAGCACCCACATGGTGACTCACAACCATCTCTAACTGCAGTTCCAGAGGCTCAGGTACTCTTTTCTGACCTCCTGGAGCACCTGGAGCACATGTGCAGCACATATGCATGCGTGTAGGCAAAACAGCCACACACATAAGCATATATATATATATCCCAACATGATAGGCATGCACACACACACACACACACACACACACACACACACACTCATCATCATCATCAACATAGAGTACAATTTAAATTTCAAAAATAAGCATAGAGATAAAAACTGTATCTTTCTGCTCCCAGTATAATACGTTATAGCTTATATGATGTGGCATTTTAATTATGTTTCTGGATATATTTTAAGACATTTGTGAAATTTTTAACAAATCCAAATCAAAATTTTCTCTCTGCCTAAACAACCACCATGACAAAGAATAGATGTTCCGTATCCCCTCCATGTCGCTCTACCACAAGCTGTCAAGAAAATAGAAATTCACAGCCTCACTACCTATAATAAACTTTACCTTCAATGTTTCCTCACCTAACAGAGAATTGCATAGATATTCAAAAGAATCAGAAATCTTGAATTTTGAAATTAAAAAAAAGCGAAAAGCTCCTACTTCTGGCTAAATCTCGAGGTCCGGGGCGCCATCCCTGTGTTTGGAAAGCAGGGCGAGAGAATGGAGAGCTTGAGGCCTGCTTGGGCTGCACAGGAAGACTTCATGTCAGAATAAACAGGCCAGGTGTGGTGGTTCACTCCTGCTGGGGCAGGAGGATTGTTTTAAATTCAAGTCCAACCTGTGCTGCTTAGTGAGTTCCAGGCCAGGCTGGGCCACAGGATGAAATCTTGCATCAAACAAATAAGCATACAGCACTTCTGTTCTGACAGAACAAACAAGCTTTATCCTTCCTGTGAGGTAAAGAAGGCCCTCAGCATTAAAGGAAGTGACACTACACTGCGTCCTCAGTTATTTCAGTCTCCTGTCTTTGTTCATTACCTGCACAAAATGCTATAAATGTATAAATATTAATCTTACATTTAAAGTATTTAGAAAGACATCCCCCCAAATGCATAACATCTTTTGGAATAAGCTTCCAGAGAGGGAATGTGTATGTGTTAGTCCCCCTCAGGAATAATCTTCCAGTATTTTACATGTTCATATATGTAATTTTGCATGAGTTTTTCTTTATAGCTTTTCATCATTCTGAACTTAATGTCCACAGAATTCTCCCAAGAAAACTGGCTCAACCTTTCATAATATCTATGTTGTGGGACCATATAGATTGTTCTCCAAAGCCAACGAAGTTTTATTGTGACAGAAAACACAACATGGGGGAGGGGTACCACAATGTTCATGAAGATAGTATGTGATGGCAGAATTATTGAGACTATTTGGGTGTCCATTCCTAGAAAAAAAACAGCTGTGGTATTTTGCATTATTGAATACTGATTTTTTTTATTTATTTATTTAAGATTTCTGCCTCCTCCCCTCCACCGCCTCCCATATCTCCCTCTCCCCCAATCAAGTCCCCCTCCCTCATCAGCCCGAAGAGCAGTCCGGGTTCCCTGCCTTGTGGGAAGTCCAAGGACCTCCCACCTCCTTCCAGGTCTAGTAAGGTGAGCATCCAAACTGCCTAGGCTCCTACAAAGCCAGTATGTGCAGTAGGATCAAAACCCAGTGTCCTTGTTCTTGAGTTCTCAGTATTCCTCATTGTCTGCTATGTTCAGCGAGTCCGGTTTTATCCCAAGCTTTTTCAGACCCAGGCCAGCTGGCCTTGTTGAGTTCCCGATAGATCATCCCCAATGTCTCAGTATGTGGGTGCACCCCTAGCGGTCCTGAGTTCCTTGCTCGTGCTCTCTCTCCATCTGCTCCTGATTTGGACCTTGGGATTTCAGTCCGGTGCTCCAATGTGGGTCTCTGTCTGCTTTCATCGCCTGATGAAAGTTAATCTCCAGGAGGATGACTATATGTCTTTCTTTGGGTTCACCTTCTTATTTTGAATACTGATTATTAACTCTCTTCTCAAACTTCTCTTTTTCCTTTTTCCCAAATGGGTAACTATTTTCTTCCCAGGTATGAAATCTGTCTTCTCTCTAGGGTGGAGAGTTCTTCCCCAGTGGATTAGAAAGGAACCATTTCTTGCTATGTTGGCCATATCCTGCTTAAGCCTCTCCTCCAAGTCATTTACAAGAGTAAATGAATAGAAAACACCATATTGAGTGAGGTAACCCAGACTCAGAAAGACAAATATAATATGTACTCTCTCATAAGTGGCTTTTAAACATAAAGGAAAGAAAAACCAACCTACAGTTCACAATCCCAGAGAACCGAGACAACAAAGAGGCCCCTAAAAGAGACATACTTGGATCTAATCTACATGAGAAATAGAAAAAGATAAGATCTCTTGAGTAAATTGGGAGCATAGGAATCATGGGAGAAGGTAGAAGGGGAGGGGGGGAGAAAGGAAGAGAAGAGGAGGGGAAAAATATATATAGCTCAATAAAAACAATAAAAAATAAAGATAATATACAGAGAATATTCTTGATACAGATAATATACAGAGAAGGATATTTTTTGAAAACACAGTTTGTTCCCTTTTTTAAAAATAAAAGCTTAGAAAACCCTTGCCCGAATTCTAAGAGGTGCTGACCAAACTGACCAGCACAAGATAACTTGCCAAAAAAGACTGATGTTTATTATATATGTGTGGTACTTCTCAAATCCATACTCCTAGGCTAAGAGTCTTTCCTTAACTCAACATATATATTTAACTGACACCTCATTTTGAATGGACTATTTCAAACTCAATGTAATAAAGTTTATTCTCAAGAGAAAAAGAGCAAATGGAGAGCCCAGACAATGAGTCCTTCAAACCTGGCCATCCGGGGATCCAGGACTATCCTTGATGATATTTAGAGATATTAGCAGGCCCGTTGAGTCCCGTGCCACTTAAGCGTTGTACCCGCGGCTCCCCCGGTCTGGAAAACCATTCTACTACAAAGCAAAGCGATTTTTCTATTCACTTCTCAACTTTGCACAACTGAGCAAACTTAGACAAGACCCAAATCATTTTAAGTCCAGCGATTTCTTTTTTACTAAGAAAATTCATCGATGGATTATCTCCCAATTCTTAGTTCTCTAAGTCACAAAATTCAAACCTAGACTGGGAATACTCAGGCTAGACTGAAAATAAACAGATGGACCAAGGCATTCACTCCACCTACAGAATTATCCAGATGAGACATTCCTACTTGCTCATTGCTCAATCTCATCTTGCTAAAGAAAGAAGCCTAGGGTGGGGACATTCTTAGTCAAATAAATTCCTAAAGAGAATATTCAGTGAGTGATGGCACCAAGGAAGTATATCCCCTGTCCCAGAGAGACCCAAGCTCTGCATCACTAAGGGTGAGGCAGCACAGAGCCTGAGTGGATGACACAGGCAGGAGCCTCTAGTTCTTCCCCTTCCTCTTCAGCTCTCCTGCTGGGACTCTGGCACAGGTCCCCCTCTGGGGATTCTTTATGCATTGTTTGCTAATGATAGATCACATGATCTCAATCTCTTTGCTGTTGATTGCATGTTAATCTTCTGAGTAGACTTTTTCATGATGGTGAATTCATCCCAGGGTTAGTAGGAAGACCCATTAAAATGAACTGCAGTCTGAGGGAGGGACCAGCATTCCTATAGTTGGGAAACTGACTGCGGATCCACAACGTATCAGTCATCTGCTAAATTCCACAATAAAAGGATGAATGAGGCCTTACCCTGGAGGTGTTCACATTGTACAGTGTCAAGGTGATTGGCCATTGATCACCATGGATACCCGTATACACACCTGCTTCAGGAAGGCTGGTTCTCTGGCTCAGACAACAACAGGATCAGAGCGAAATATTGAAATCTTCCAGATAGCGAGAAGGTTCCAAGAGTCAGGTAATACATTTTGCAGAGTAACTATTGCCATAGATGCAAGGCATAGGTGGAGAGAGGTTTATGGATTAAGAGTTGAAAGAAGAGTCTAGAAGGTCTGGGAATCTAGGTTGACTCTGGCCCTTTGACAAGTGTGTCCTTAAATTAGATAACAGATATAGCAGTGTGGAGACCAGAGGCTCTGCCTCTCCCAGTACACACCTCCTACTCCTCACATGGTGATGGCAGCTTCTTTCCACAGTCTGAGATTAGAACAATTTTAGCCCGTGGAACCAAATGAAAGGAGCAAAAACCAAAGGTGCAAAAACAGACTAGCAGGGACCCCATACAGTCTGGACAGTCGTGGGTCATTATTAACACTTTTATCCACTGTTTTCAAGGGAGGAATCAGGTCTCTGTAGATTCATTTGATGGCTAATGCAACATCAAAAACAACTTAGCCTCTGTCCTTGGTGATGATTCCTATTTTAGGTATTTATTGCCTGTTTTTGTTGTTCTTATTGGACTCACTATGTAGACCAAGTTAGCCTCAAACTCAGAAAATCCACCTGCTTCTGCCTCCCAAGTGCTACCTCTATGCTGGCTTACCTGTCCTTTTCAGCAGATTGTGAGCTCTCTTTGGAGGAAACCCCTGTCTGCCTTTATTGCTATTTTCTTGGCACATAGTTTCGATGGCTGCACAAAACAATCGGTTTGATTGGTTTACCTTCTTCTACAGCAGTAGCTGACCATGTTAAGTACTGTGACAGTGGTGCTTGCCTAGGTGATCTCTGACAAAGGGACATTAACTAGCGTTGGAGACAAGTTTCAGAGAAGGTGGCATTGCTCACAGTGAGTAGGGCTTCATGAAGTGGAGTAGAAAGCAACGTATACCAGAGAGGACACAACACCACGGGCAAAAACAACGCTTCATGAGGAATGGTCAGTTTCAAAGGCCATCCTGTATCTCTGTGTTGTCCAGAAGCTCTTGCCTATGAAGAGTTCTTTATAAAACAGAAAATACAACTGAGAGAGAGGGAGTGGCAAGGGGGTGGGGTGTTTAGGAGTTAGGCCATTCCTGTTTCCCAAATAACTGCAAACCAGGATGTGTGTAATTCTTCCCATTATAATTAAGCCTGGGATAAGGTGTTGTTTCTGAAGCCCTGGTTGAAATACAGGTGTGGACCTGGGAAGGCTGAGCTCTCAGGCACACCTAATTAAAGAGCTGGTTCTTGGTCAACTTGACCTGACCTGTCCAAAAATCAGGAGAGGCAGAGCTTGCTTGGGAGACAGAGGACACAGGAAAGCAACTGATGGTTGGGTACCTGGATTGAGGGGAGGTTGACGATGAGCTAACAACAAACTTTGACTTCTGGGCAATCCTCTGCGGAGGAGTTGGAGGAACACACCTTGCCCTAGATTCTTCGGGAATCCCATTGACAGGTCTTCCAGGTTCACACAGTCCTAGACTCCTTTAGGGGTGGTCGACTCCTGGGCAATTAAACTGGGCCACTGCGGGCAACTCCGCAGTTTTAACCCTTTCCTCCCAGGTTCAGGCACGGGCCACGCTCTCATTCCTCCCCGCCGCGCCCGCGCCCCGGGGTTCCGGGACTGAGCATGCTCAGTAGCCGCCCGCGTCTAGCTCCCAGGGAAACCTCTGCACGCCCTCCCCAGCTGCTCTCGGTCGCCTCCTCGCCGCCGGCCGCCCAGGGTGCATCCCGGTTTGCAGGGCTCCACGCGACCCAGATTCCCGCCCCTCCCCCGCCCCTCCCGCGCCCGCAGCCAGTGCGGCAGCCGCGGCCGCCTCTGTCCAGCTTCCGCGAAGGGACCAGCCGCGGTGGTCACGGTCGCCAGTGCGTAGCCGGAGCGAAGACGGAGATGGAGACCACACTGGCGCTGTCCCGGAGCTGCTGAGCCCACCGCTGTCCCTGACCCGGTGAGTCACGACCCCAGAGGATTCGAGGGGCGAATGCCCTTGGAGAAGAGAGAGGCGGCTGCTGAGCTGCGTAGGGGACAGCAGAAACGCTCGGGGTTGGGGACAGTGAAGGGACATGGATGAAAGTGCGCACTACCTGGGTGCAGGAGCGCCGGGGTCACCCAAGACTATAAATCCTCTTTCTCATCCTGCGCTTGGAAATTAACACCCGCGGCGCTGCGGGTCAGCGCTGGAAGCTGTTTGGGTCCCAGGGGCGCAGGTCGCCTAGCGACTGAACGCCACTGCAGGTGCCTAGGGAGGGATCCGAAGCCGGGGACAAAGGGCGGTCTGACTAGGACGAGTGGAGGGTCCTGACCCACGGGGAGCCCTCGGCCCTGCGGGTCAGGCCCCAGGGCGGTGCCAGGCGGTAGAGTGGCAGAGCTGTAGACCGGAGGTCTCGGAGTCTCCACCCCGAGCCAGGTCTGCGGGGCTGCGCCTCCTCCCACTGTGGGAAACTCCACTCTTGGAGCATCTCCGGGGCAGGTGCAGTTGAACAGGCAGGCGGAGAACAACAGCCCCGAGAGCTGTTAAAGACAGAACAGTATAGCAAGGCATGCTGTTTTTCCAAGTGCCTTTATTTCCAAGTGTGGGCACCGACTACTCCCCCTCTTGGTGTGTCTGCTCAACCTCTAAGTGGCGAGTCCGGTAACACACCTTATGAATATTTCAGAAACGACCTCACAGACTCGCTTCAGATCAAGTTTAATGAATATGTGTGGGAGCCTTTCTGCCCCACACAGACAGATGGAAGCCTCAGCCACTGCTTGGAGCTTTCCAAATTTCATGTCTTTCTCCCCACAAACCGAGAAAAAGACGTCACAAATCCCCGCGAGCTTTAGATTGGTGTCATAAATTGAGGCTGTCATTTGGAGAGGCTGATTTTAGGCAGGCTTTCGGTCTTTGTTCTGCATCTCAGCAACGTGAGTGTGCGTGTTGTGTCGGTCGCTCGACAACCGTCCTTAACTGGTATTACCAATATGGTGGAAAGCAGGTAGCATGCCTCCATTGGGATAAACGTCATAATACCTTGTTGTCTTTGATACCACGGGGTAAGAGCAGTCTTATTCATTCTCTCCCTAGAAGTTTCCTTTTGAGGTCAGTCTAGTTGAAATTTTGCCAAAGGCACACATTCTCCTTATTCCTCACTATTGTGAGATATTTCTTCTTGACCTCTCTCTTATGGGAAAAGGGATGCTTTCTCTGTAAGACAACGCCGTCAAGAACAGCAACATGTTTTATTGCAGGGAACCTCCTGGCTTGAAGCAGACTTACACTTTGAGCTGTAACTGTCATGTTACCATCACAATTAACCAGTAAACCAGCAAGCTGACATACTACATACACACTAGCCTACAAAGTCAGCCCTCTCCCGGTCTGTGAGAGACAGGTAGGTAATCTGACCCATCTCTAAGGAATTCTGATGTTGACCAAAAGCTCAAGATTCCCTGTGAAGAATAACGAGGCGATAATCTTGCAAGTCGGCTCATACAAGGAAGAGGCTGGGGTGCTTCTGTTTACAGATGTTTCATATTTAGGAAAGGGTCTCTCTAGAAGACTACCGCAGTTACATCACGGGCGGGCTCCTTCTCTGCCTGCCTGGCTGCTTCTCCCAGCCTGAGGACAGTGAGTGCTGCTGTGCTAGGCTAACGAGGAAAAACAGCACTGGGGTGAAATTTTGCTCATTTTCTCTATTGTGTCCTGAGGATTCCACTGAAAATTCCCGAATGTTAGCTTCTGAGAGATTTTTGAAGCCAACATTGGAGTGTCTTCTGTGCTAAAAATTGTTGATGGCGTGTTATAAGGGAATTCTAAGGAATTAACAAAATCAGGGAAATATTATGTAACAAGGAGCATTTCCTAAAGCATGTCACCAAATCACTCAGGACGAGCCCCAGCTGCATTCACAGATGTAAAACCTGGCTAGTTGGGAAGTTTGCAGAGCTCCCACACAGACTTCCAGGTGTGTCAAGGAAGCAGACCCCAAGTCCTCCAAGAACGCTTTGAAACATTTTTTAGGATTTGGCAAAAGAAATTCAGGCTGCCTCCCTAAATGTGAATTTAAACAGCAAATACTGTTTTAATTTAAATATGTCACACATGATATTTGGAATTATACTTTAAACATTATTAGTTGTTTCTCTGAAATTTACTTTGGACTGGGCAGGCATTTTTTCCCCTGGCAACCCCATAATGGAAAGGTATTTTTCCTCCTTTTTTGGGTCTCCTACAGGTTAATAAAACAAAATGGAACAGAAGTCATATGCCGCTCTGCGGACAATCTGGGGCAAGCTCAGCTCTTGAGTTATTGAGAATAGCTCATGCCTGAAAGTGAGTATTCTCGGTTCTGCACATCTTTCCCGAATGCTTCTACTTGTTAGGCTTTGTGAGAGTTGTCAAGAATCTGAAGATGAGAAGAAGCAGGGGCCGGAGATGTAGCAAGCCCCACATCAGCCAGTTGAGGACTTGCTTTGTCAGAAGTGCGAGGTGTATATTTGTCAGGGGTGTGTACTGTAAAAGCCTGGAGGAAGACACAATTCTGCTAGATAGCTCCATCAAGGAATGAAACAGTCAGCTACCCGGCAGTGCTGACAGGGCTGGCCTCAGGTATGAGAATGAATTCTAATCACGGGAGAAGAGGAGCAAAGAAAGTGACATGGGAACAGAATGAAGCCAGCAGTTTCAGAATTTTTATCTGGTAGCCTCTGTTAAAAACACAGAACAGTCCTGTCCTGAATACAGTGTTTCAAAGCACTCCTCCTCATCTTTCAACTTTTACGTTGTTTCCTCCCCCACAAGAGACTTGTAAATAGTTTCCGATGGCAATGAAGAAGGAGCAGAAATGAGGCAAGGGTAGGGATTGGCAAATGGCAGTTAGGCAAAGGTATCTGTGCATTTAATTAAAAAGCTTTTAATTTTTCGAAATGTGTGTGGGTATTTTGCCTGCATATATGTCTGTGCACCACATGTGTACTTGGTGCCCTTGGAGGCCAGAAGAAGGCAACTGACCCTCTGGACCTAGAATTACAGACGATTGTTAGCTGTTATGTGGGTGCTGGGAAATAAACCTGGGTCCCCTGGAACCTCTTAACCTCTTCTTCAGTGAGCCATCTCTCCGGCCCCTCTCAGTGCATTTTACGAAGCAGGTCACCTGCCTTTGACTAGCATTATTGTGTTCTTTCATTGTTCCACGGCCATCCTGGTCTCTTTAGATAAAAAAGCCACTACACAGTATCGAAATGCATTGCTTCTTTAAATTTTACTTTGATATAAATGGAGACATTTAAATGTATCATATGAGATGCCGATCGATATTCAGTTTCTTTGGGTACACTTTCTTGAAATAAGATAAGCATATGTTTAGGTTTTAACAAATCTGTTGCTCCAAGTGGGAAAAGACATTAAATTGCTATCATTTTCTGTTTCCGTGAGTTGTCTTGAAGGAAGCACATGCTGGGGATGGAGAGAAAGTATATCTTACAGAAATAGCACTGTGCGAAAATGACCATATGCTTGTAGTATCAGAGAGTACCTACTTAGTGTTCTAAGGGAAATTAATTCCAAGGCAACACCGCAGCAAACACAGCTGTGTCTGTAAAGACACTGGACGTCCTAGCTCTGAGGGTCAGGGTAGGGCGTGGCATGGGAGCTGGAGGTTAAACCCAGGCCGTTCATGGAGAGACTGGTCGCTTGTTTTCTCATGATTCTAACTGGCAAAACTGCAGTGCTGATCTAGAATGTCGATCTAGATTACCCTTCTGTCAAGAAACCTGTCTTCACAATCATCCTTCAGAACAGCCTAAAATGTCGAATTATGCATATGTGTGGCTAATTCTCACTTTAGTTTTTTTTCCTTAAAAAAAATAAAGGTGCTGGGGAGTGTACCTAGGTTTTTATGGATGCCAGGCAAGCACTCTAGTACTGAGCTCTATTACATCCCTGAAAAAAATTAATTTGAGAGTCTCACTAAGTTATTCAGTGTGGCCTTGAACTTTCTCTGTATTCAAGGAAGGTTCTGTACCCACCTGCCTCAGCTTCTTGAGTAACTGGGATTAACAGGCCTGACCCATAAGACCCAGCTCATATTCTACCACAAATTCTCAAAATCCTAAAAATTACCCTAGTCTTATCAAATAAACGACCATCATCTAAGATAGAGCAGAAAACAGTTTGATTCAAGAACTTACAGTGGTCCTTTTTGCAAAAGGTCAAACATCTTCCTGCCTCATAATTCTGAGTTTATATGAGAGAAAAAAACTGTGGCCAAGGGACATACCGACATTATTAAAGTTCAAGGCAATTAGAGGCTAGGTCTTGTTTTCAGCAAGGTTTCCCGTGGACGCACACAGCTTATTACAGGAAGCGTCACTGCAGTGGTCCCCAGTGACGACTTATGTGAGCTATCACCCAGAGAGCCTCAGCTGATGCCAGATGCTCATTCACCGTCTGAGTCCTTAGTAAACATCCTGAAATCAAACACTCTGCATACAGAGTGTTTTCGTATCCCGTGAGCATGTAACCTTCCAGCCCCCTTGTGCTGACCGTGGGAAAATAGCATCGTGTCTTACTCCAGTTTATGTGCTGTAAAATGGAAGACATGAAGTAAAAAATCTAACGATATGATGCTAACCCTGATGTCTGTATCTATAAAATGAACGTTGAGGCCTTGCTGTGGTTTCAATAGGTGAACAGTTTTGATCCCAAAGAAACTGGAAACTTATGTAAAGAGAGTATACTCTAAACGATGCTTCCCATGCTATTGAAATGATTACACATTGGAATTTTTACATTTTTGAGGTGAAGCAATTTGGTTGTTGCATAAGTAGAATTTATTAAGCTACTTTAATAGGTCAGCCTCAGCTGGAGATAGTGGTATACATACCTTTAGCCCCAGCATTTGGGAAAAGGAGGAGGCAGGCAGATCTCCAATCGTTCAAGGCCAGCCTAGTATACATAATGAGTTTCTGGCCAGGTAAGGACTCTATCTCCCCACCCCACACACACACCAAAAAAAAAAAAAAAAAAAAGAAAGAAAAGAAAAAGTTTTAGACAAAACCCCCCAAAACAAAGATCAGTCCCTGCAGTGGAGATGTCTGAGACAGTAAAGACACCTTCAAACCTGATGACCCAACTTCCACCCTGGGCCCCACATAATGGAAAAAGAGAACAGACTCCAGCAGGTTGTCCTCTGCTCTCTGCATACACTGTGGGGCATGCCTGTGCACACTCAGATACACACACACACACACACACACACACACACACACACACACACACACCACAAACTAAAGAAATAATATGTGTAATTTTAAAGACCAGTCACAAGTGAGCTGATGAACAGCACAGATTCAGAGTTTCTCACATCCCTTTGCACTGGGGTTTCCATTTTAATTATTAGGCTGAATTTATTAATTAAAAGCCAGACGTAAGAGCTTATTTAAGCCATTGTAACTCTCCTTCCTATTTTCCCTTGTGCAACTCGGTGGTGAAAAGCTGACTTTAAAACAATATGTGTGTCTGTGTATGTGTGTGAACGCCAGCATCCTCAGAGACCAGGAGAGGACATCGGATCTCCTGGAGCCAGAGTTAGCCAGCTGGTGGTGGCGTACACCTTTAATCCCAGCACTCGAAAGGCAGAGGCAGGTGGATCTCTGTGAGTTCGAGGGCTCCAAAGTGAATTCCAGGACAGAATCCAAAGCTACAGAGAAACCCTGTCTCAGAAACAAACAAACCAGCTGTTGTGTGGCCCCCGACATGGGTCTGAGAATTGAACTATGGTCCTCGGGTAGAGCAGTATGTGCTGTTGGCCACTGTGCCATGTCTCCAGCCCTGGCCAAAGGTTTTGACGGTTTTTCACTCATGATGAAGCTAATCATTTCTTTATCTCATAGATTTTTTTATTTTTTGTTTTGTTTTAGTTTAACAGATATCTTCATGACATGAATTCTGTTCCCTACATCTTTTTTTCTCCCCCAGGTGGCATTGGAAATATGTGAAATGCAAATCAGTCACTGGAGAGCATTTATTGTGTAAATACATTTCCTCTTTCTTCTTTTAAATGAAGCAGAGAGATATTCTATTCAAAAGCTGAAAGACAATTTTTCTAAAAGTTGTGTAGTGTAGTAGACCCTTTACTTTTTTTGTTTTGCTTTTTTTTGTTTGTTTGTTTGTTCTGTTTTTGAGACAGGGTCTCTCTCTCTCTCTCTCTCTCTCTCTCTCTCTCTCTCTCTCTACTATGGAGCTCTGGCTGTCCTGGAACTGGCTCTGTAGACCAGGCTGGCCTCAAACTCACACAGTTCCACCTACCTCTGTCTCCTGAGTGCTGGAATTAAAGGCATGCACCACCATGCCCAGCTTTGACCCCTATATTTTTTAATAGAATATTTTCATTTATTCTTTGAGAATTTCACACAAGCATTCAATAGATTTTGAAAACCCACCTTTTCTCCTTTCCTCCATCTATGACCAAACCCCATCACATCCTCTCCAGAGTTCTCTCTCGTTCTCTTCCTTCCTTTCTTCTTTTCTTTTGTCTGTCTGTCTTTCTTTTTAATGATCCACTGAATCAAATTAGTGCTACCCATTTGCACATGGGTATGGGGCCACCCACTGGATCACGGACAGCCTGTCAGTGGCCAAACTCCCAAAAGATTCTCTCTCCTCTGGTCGTCGTTGACTGCCAATGGCTCCTTTTGCTAGCGAGGAGGCCCTCTGAGTCCTGCCACATCATCCTGGAATTTTGACTGTCTTGATCTGGTGTAGATCATGAGCTGTGAGTTCAGAAGCACAGTGATGATGTCATGTTTACAAGACATCATTTGACAACACTCTTCCCCATCCTCCAGCGATTACATTCTTTGTGCTCCCCCTTCCACAATATTTCCTGAGTCTTGGGAGGGGAGCAGTTGATATAGCTGTCTGATGAGGCCTGGGCATCCATAATTACTTATTCTCAGCACTTGAACCAGTTTTGAGTCTCTCTGTCAACTGCTGCCCATCACGAAAGGAAGCTCCTCTAGTCATGATTGAGAGCAGCACTAATCTATGGGCATAACACAAATATTTAGAACGCAGTTGGACAACATGACCACTTAGCAATACAACAGTGATGGATGGGTTCCTCCTGTGGCTTACGACTCTCTCGGAGACAGGCTTACTGTACTAGGCATGGATTCCCTCAGTGAGCAGGCCTAAGATCCTGTTAGAATGTCGCTGGTCACCTCCAGAACAGTCACACCACTAGGGGCCAGCAGCGTATCTTGCCTGGCAGGTCAGTTCTGTCCTATTGCAGGATCCAGTCCTAGTAGGACTAGCATCTTCTCTCTTCCTGTGGCTTTCGTAACACCTTCAAGCACGACCACAGCTGGCCACGGAAGAAATCAACTGGTCAGCTCCAGATTGATTTCTCTTGATCCTGCAGCTAAAGTGGGACACTTTGGTCTGAGTTTTAAAGTGTCTTTAACCTAAAGATCCATTAAAATTAGCTTTTAAAAAATGTAAGTAATTCCTTTTAGTTATGAAGCTTAATCATAGGCTCTCTTAAAATAGTAAACACTTATTAAAACTGTTAATTGGGATGTCTATTGCATGCATCATTAGTGATGATTTTAAAAGCCTTTATTAAAATGCCTAACATGAATGCTTTCATATTCTATCCTGTGTCTAATGTGTACATGGCCCAATATGTGAGCCCAATAAATACAGATCAGGATTTAACGATACAGATAATTTTGTCTTAGCTGTCATTCTGAACTGTACCAGATAGTTCCTCCACTATTCCTTTGAATGATAGTTCATATATAAATACATATAATAGATTCATAAAAATACGTATACATATAGAATCCTTCTGGAACACATCCTATCAATTATCTGAGAATGTGATAGAGAATTGAAATCTGAGACATGGTCTCATGTTGACCAACTATGTTGAGAGAATGTGGAAGAATAGACGGTGGGTTTTGCTGGTTTACTTTAGAATTTCTTATTGGCCATAATATTTTTACAACTTTATCAATGATCAAAATCTACATAGGTCATCATAAACATCTCAAAAAGTAGAGAATTTGTATAATAATAATAATTCAATTTGATATCCTTTGGTCCAGAAAAAAATCAAGAGTAAGATTATATTTTTAAAGGGTTGGCTATGAGATTCATTTAGGATCTAAAATCAGTTTCAAGACCAGAGTGTGGAAGTACCAGCTTTTCTACTGTTGGCTTATGGAAACAGTGTTCTCACTTGAATATGAACAATAGAACTTTTGGTTGGATTCATCAATGTTTTAAGCTCAAACCAAAAAGGGTCAAGAAACCAAATATACAGCATAGTATCTATAGAGTGACACCCTTGGGACCGCCTGTGGGAGGTGCAAGAAGAAAGAATGATTTCTCTGAATAGGATGTTGGCTCAGATGACCTGAAGATCACCACCTAAATTTGACTGTGGACTTTAAATTGAGTCCCTGGGTGTTTACACATGAATCTGCCATTGACTAACTCAACTTAATAAACTATATGTAACAGATAACTATTTTACCTCTGTCCTTTGTTTTAAAATGAATATATAACATCATTATTTTATACTTAATATTCCCTAGGCAACTAAAAATCACAAATTAATCAATTAAAAGTTAAGTATACCTCTTCAGTGACTACTACTGGGTTATTTCCAGAATATCCTTTAATTATGTAAGCTCATATCTGAAACTGTTCTTTCTGAATAATGATGCTTTTCAGCAGCCCTAAACCTAGGCATGTGTCTTAAGTTGTGCATCTAACTGAGTGTGATAATGGGTGTGTAGTCCCTGGCATCCCTCTGCGTCATGTTTTGGCTTTCAAAGACATTTGTTTATACCATAGAATGGTCATTTGCTATTCGTTTTAAACATGGCCTTCAAAATTCCTGTCCTGTATTGGTGACTATATTCAGTGTTATACAGAGAAACAGAGCCAACAGGAGATAGGCACATTTGTGCACACGCATCCATGTAGGGTGTGTGTGTGTGTGTGTGTGTGCATAAAGAGATTGATTACAAATGATGGGCTCTCTTGGTTGTGTCCATAATCTGTTGTCTGCAAACCAGAGACCCAGAAAAGCTGTTGAGATTCTACACAAGAGCAAGAAGACACCAGATCTCAGACATCATCTGAGAAACTACTTCCTCTTTCCTCCACCCTTGTTCCATTCAGGCCCACTGCAGCTGGATACTGTTGACCCGTACTGGGGTTGTTGAGTCTAGGGATCCAAACACTGATCTTATCCAGAAACTACATTCAGACATACCCAGAGATAATGTAACTGGGACTCTTTGGAGCAGTTGAAGTTGACATGTAAAATTCGCCATCACGAGGCCCCCACTACATTACAAAACAGGTCCACTTCCTACAACAGGTGTTGAAAGTGCCAGGTGTTTCTTTTTCACACACCTTTGAGGCTGAGACCTCTTTCTGGCATCCAAATTCCATTTCAGGGATTCCAGCCATTAAAGCCCCTCTACCAATGCCAGACAGTGAGGAAGCAGTACCAGCCAGTGCCTGGAGCTGGCACTGTGTCTGGAGCTGGCAGTAGAGGTTTCTTTCCTAGGCTGCATCTATATCACATGTTAAGGAAGCATTGGGAGGGGGTGTTATTTAATGTCCAGACAGAATTTCCTTGTCCACCTGGACATCTGGGGATTATTTTCATGACAAATGCATTTTCTGCTTAAATAGAAGAAAGGATTTATTTGGTTTGGGATTTGGGGTTTGGTTTTTGAGACAGTAGCGCAGACTGGTCTTAGATTCTTGGAGATCTTCCTGCCTTAGCCTCTTCAATGTTGGGGTTTTGGGTATGATCCACCGTGGCCTGCTAATTTCTGTTTGTGCAATAGTGAGCTCTGATTAGCACAGGACTGATCTTATGCTATTGGAGGGGCATTCATCAGTCTCTAGGACCCACCGAGTGAACGGCAAAGGTGGGGAGATAGTTATTCAATCTCTTAGTGTTAGTGAGACAAGTCACCTTGTGTGGCCTGAGCTAGTGATCTGGGGATAAGTAAGGAGAGGCAGGGAGTCCAGTGGCAAACTTATGTGGCGACGTATGAATCTATGAGCATAGTGATTTCAAAGATTGCTTTAGGGTGGAAATGGGAGGTGGTTATAAGAAAGAATGCTTGTCAGAAGAATAAATATTATGTTTCAACTATTTCAAGAAGCAACATTTTTTTCTTTTTTAATATATAAAGTTTTGGTCTCTAGAGTGTATCATGCCTTAATCACCAGTCTGTTCCTGCTCACCCCATCCGTAGTTCCCTGAATCTATGATGTTTTTGATATAAACTATCATATTCTGAGTAAAAAGCTTGTAAAAAAAAAAAGTCCTTAAAGTGCTTGCCACACACCCATGAGGACCCGAGCCTGTATCCCCATATAAAAAGCCAGGTGCAGCAGCATGTGCCTATAGTCCCAGAGCCAGGAGATAAAAGAAGAGGGTTCTGGGTCCAATCTTGACAAATCAGTGAGATCTAAGTTCACAGTGAGAGACCCTAATGCAAGAAATAAGGCAACAAGCAATAGAGGAAGCCTCTGATTTCCATGGCCACCTGCACTCATGCACACACACCCGTCCACACACATGCACACATGCCCATCTATACACACATGCCCATCCATACACACATGCCCATCCACACACACAGACCCATTCGCATGCATGCACACACACTCACCCATACACACACACATACCCATCCACACACACACACAAACATACCCATCTCATACACACCCATACCCATCCACACACACACACACACACAAACATACCCATCCCATACACACCCATACCCATACACACACACATGCCCATACACACACACAGACCCATTCGCATGCATGCACACACACTCACCCATACACACACGCACACAAACATACCCATCCCATACACACCCACACCACACCCATACCCATACACACACACACATATCCATCCACACCCCCACCCCTACGCAATGCCCATCCATACACACACACACATCCACACACACACACACACACCTACACATACCCATACACACACCATACACACAACTAGAAATAAGATACGAAAATAAGTACATAAAATAAATGGTTTCTTTACACCAGAGTGATACTCTTAAGACTTGGTACTCCAGTCCCTAGGACCCAAACCTTCCTCACTGCAAATCTGTGTTTCTGAGGAAAGCACATTTGACTTTTAGTGTGGAAACTGTCCCCACATTTCTATTGCCTTTTACAATGGCTTTTATTTAGAATTATAATTTTCACAACTAAAATATTGAGAACACTTTGTGTCAAAGGGACTATAACTTTTTCAAGTTCCCGTAGTCTCTTAAAGGTCAGAGACATATCTCATCAACTGTGCTCGCCAACCGTGTGCTGCCTGGAAAAGCAGAAAACCGTGTGCTTTTGAAGCAGGCCATGAGTAAATTTATGGGCAGCCTTGACTTCTGCAGCGAGCATGGGCTGCTGTCGCTCTAAATCACGAAATAACCCTAGACGAGTGCCCATGCCTGAGGAAGGGAAGGCGCTTCCGTGCTGCCGTGTCAGGGCATGTCAGCAGGTCAGGTTTAAAGACGATTGCTGAGGAAGGAGGAAAGAACAGCCCTGGACCGTGGCCTCGGGAGATGGGGAGATGGGTATCCGTGACATGCCCCTCTCGTGGGGTAGGCTGGGCGGCGTGTGGGGACAGGAGCTGTGCGGTTTCAAAGACTTCTTCATCCATTTTCATTCGGGGTGGTAATTTTTCATATCTAGTTTTCTGTCATCGTGTGAAAGCCAAATTACATGTTTCCATACTTTAGATGCTCACAGCCATACGTTTCTTTCTTTTCTTCCTTTTCACCCCATGCCATCCCATCTCTCCATCACCTTACTGGTTCCTTCCATTTTTTGTCGTTTTTATTCAGTTTGTTATTTTATTGCTTCATATTCTTTTAAAATCACAAGGCTCTCATTCTTTACATAGATTTGTTACTTTTTAGGACTTGCTTAAATATGAAGCAGGCTGAAAATACAGACATTATCTGAATCTGCTAATTGTCTAGTTAGGATTTCCTATTGTTGTGAAGAGACAGCATGACCACGGAAACTCTTTTTCTTTTTTTCTTAGTTTTGGTTTTTCAAGACAGGGTTTCTCTGTGTAGCCCTAGTTTTCCAGGAAATCACTCTGTAGACCAGGCTGGCCTCAAACTCACAGAGATCCTCTGGCCTTTGCCTCCCGAGTGCTGGGATTAAAGGCATGTACTGCCACCGCCCGGCCTGACCACAGCAACTCTTATAAAGAAAACATTTAATTGAGGTGGCAGCTTACAGTTTCAGAGGTTCAGTCCATTATCACCATGATAGAGATTATGGCAGCATGCAGGCAGACGTGGTGCTGGAGCTAAGAGCATTTGGTTGTTGTCCCAGGCAGATGTGTTCCTTGCTGGCATGCTCATTTTTGATAAGGCCTTTGTTCTGTTTTATTGGAAATCATCCCCAGACAGGCATGCATGCAAAGCATAATAAAGAATTAATGTAAACTGCATCAGCCTCAGGTATCTGGTAGTGGAAACATTTTCTAAAGTGTTCATGTTTTCCCTCCAGTTTGCATTTTTCACCAAAATATGACATCACTGAGGAAGGGGTGGGTCAAAATGAAACATATCTATTTCCTATTTCTTCTTGTTGTTCTTCTTTTTCTTTCTCCTCCTCCTTCTCTTCCTCCTCCTCTTCCTCTTCCTCCTCCTCCTCCTCCTCCTCCTCCTCCTCCTCCTCCCTTTCCTCCTCCTCCTCCTCCTCCTCTTCTTCTCCTTTTTTTTGGTTTTTTTTTGTTGTTGTTGTTTGAGACAGGGTTTCTTTGTAGCTTTGGAGCCTGTCCTGGAACTCACTCTGTAGACCAGGCTGTCCTTGAACTCACAGATCCTCCTGTCTTTGCCTCCCCAGTGCTGGGATTAAAGGCATGTGCCACCACCACCTGGCCAACTGTTTCTTTTTTTAATATTTATTTTATATTTTCTTTGTGTGTGTGGGGGGGGATTTTACTTGCATGTATATCCGTGTACCACATTTGTGAGGTGTCTATGGACGTTAAAAGAGGGTGTTGGATCCCCTGGAGCTGGCACTAGAGAAGGTTGTGAGGCATGTGGGTGCTGGGAGTCAAACCCTGGTCCTCTGGAAGAGCAGCCAATGCTCTTAACCACCGAGCCATCTCTGTAGGAACACTTCTATCTATTTCTAGTAGATTTTGAAATCCCTACCTGACTGAGGTATGTCTTCTCAATTCTTGTTTCATTACATTCTAGAAGGGCCATAATCATCATTAGATAAGACCAGAAGTGTCTGGAAGGTGATCTTCTAGGTAGCTCCCCAAGGATGCCATGAAGCTTTGGGTACAGGCTCAAACCCACAACTTGATGGCTTGCTTCATGGCTTTGCCCTTTAAGGTGATTTAAATGGAGTTTTCATTCTTTTTTCCAAGTCTATCTAGAATTTTGTCCCAGTGGCTTCTAGAGGCAGCACAGAAGCACGCTGGGTGCCACTGCCTCCTGAAACTCAACTCTGCCGTGTGCTAACTAACCATAGACTCTCCTTGGAAGATCCCTTAACCTCTTTAGCTCGATTTCCCCTGCTGCAAAGTGGAGACAATAGTTAAGATTCACTTCATGAAGTGGCTAGGATTGAGTTTATAAACAAAACCCATTGGTTGTTGCCCAACTCTTAGCAACTTGTGTTTAAATATTAACTGTTATTAATTCCACAAAACCTTAAACTGAGATTTAATTCTTCAGGTTGAATCTTAATATTATTTATTTATTTTGTTTTTTTTGAGTCAGGGTTTCTCTGTTAAACCTGACTGTCCTGGAACTCACTCTGTAGACCAGGCTGTCTTTGAACTCACAGAGATCCACCTGCCTCTGCCTCCCAACTGCTGGGATTAGAACTTTATCTTAAAATGTACTGTATACTCTTTTAAATGCTGGGATAATCACAAGTTGGACAGATGTTAGAATGAATTGGCATTCCCTTTGTGAGTTGTTTTTTTTTTTTTTTTTTTTTTTTTTGGATTTTCAAGACTGGGTTTCTCCGTAGCTTTTTGGTTCCTGTCCTGGAACTAGCTCTTGTAGACCAGGCTGGCCTCGAACTCACAGAGATCCACCTGCCTCTGCCTCCCGAGTGCTGGGATTAAAGGCGTGCGCCACCACCGCCCGGCTGTGAGTTGGTTTTTATGTGTGTGTAAACACCATGTGCCCATGGCATTTTGGTTGTTACAGTTAAAACTTCGAGAGTGTACAGGGAGTAGTCTCTCTCTCTCTCTCTCTCTCTCTCTCTCTCTCTCTCTCTCTTCCCTAGGGTTTAAGCTTTTAAAGAAAGAAGCTTTGCTGCCCCTAGTAGAGTCTCTAACCATTCCCTGGGGTGTTCAATGGCTGGATGGAAGAGATGAGGTTACACTGTGGTACTTTTTACAAAGAACTTCTGGGAGCTTCATGCTCAAAAAAGGCTTGACAAGTCCCCCAATGTCGGGGTGAGGAGCCTTTCAGAAGTCTTGGACCACTCATCACCATCCCTTCCCTCCCAGCTGGAAAAAGAGAGGAGGCAGATAACAGCGGAGCCCCATACCGAAGTGCCGACTTGCCTCGGGTGTTTGATCAGCAAGCTCGATCATTTGATCTTTCTCTTTGGATCTGTTCATCTCTGTACACACAGAGACAAATCACTGCCGTGCCCTGCCAAGCTTAACAAGCCCAGCTTAAAATCGTATTCTTTATTATAGGGGAAAGTAAGATCTAGATGATTTTTTTTCTTTCAGGTGGGAAATTTAGAGTTTGTTTTACTAGTGTTATTATCAATAGATGTTTTTAAAGTGTATTTTCCTAAGTTACAGCGTTCGTTCTGACAAATATGTTGGTGGGTATGCAGCTTGCCAGGCGTCATTCAGTTTAGGAGCCTGGGTAGGAAAGAAACAGCAAAGAGATCATTTGTGAGGAGTGAGGAGACGGCTTAGCGGGTGAGTGTGCTCGCTGCACAGCATGGGGACCCGAGTCCAGGTACCTTGTTCTTGGACATAGATGCCAGCACCTGTAACTCCAACACTGGTGGGACAGAGGTGGGAGGATTTCTGGGGCTTGCTGCCCTAGTACCCCAAAAAGAGCAAGCTCCAGGGTCAATGAGAGACCTTGTTTCAGGGGAATAAGCAAGAGAGTCCTAAAGCAAAACACTTGACATTTTCCTTTGCTCACCAGACAAGCACATGGGTGTGTCTTACACACACACACTAGTAAAATTTTTTTAAAAGTTTTGGAACACTATTAAGGATGCAGAATACAACAGACAATTCTGGTGTCCACCCCAGAATGAACTTCCTCTAGAGAATAAGTCATGAATAAGGGGCAGTGCAAAGAATTGCTTTTATGTTTTTCTTAATTAATAGTGTCACCCTTGAAAGAGGGGGCACTATTGTCTAGCCAGAAAATTGGTGAGCTTTTTCTGAATTAAAAATGTTTGACACCTGTACTTGTCAGTGGGTGAACTAGCTATAGCCAAGCGGGTAATTCACATTTGATCGTTAAACGTAGTAGCCTGGTGTGTATGGACACTTGAGATGTCTGTGGCACCAGTGTCTGTTGTGGCAGTGCTGAAGATGGGGAGACAACCCCATGGCTACAAAGGAGGACTGTGGCGCTTGGCACCTTCACTGAAAAGCAATCCAAGGATATTCCCTATGAAGAGCAGCTCAGGGCACCACAGATCATGTCCCATATCTCTTCCTGCAAAGACTGTCTAGCAGTAAAATTTGTCCCCCTTAAAACATAAAGAAATAGGCCACAAAGCATTTTTTTTATTTTTCTGTACAGATTTGAGCTCCCGCATGGCTAGCTAATGCCCGAAATAATTACACGGAAACTGTATTCTTTTAAATACTGCCTGGCCCATTAGTTCTAGCCTCTTATTGGCTAGCTCTTACATATTGATCTAACCCATTTCTAATAATCTGTGTAGCCCATGAGGTGGCTTACCAGGAAAGATCTTAACCTTCGTCTATCTGGAGTGGGAGAATCATGGCAACTCTGACTCGGCTTCTTTCTCCCAGCATCCTATTCTGTCTACTCTGCCTACCTAATTTTCTGTCCTATTAAAGGGCTGAGGCAGTCTCTTTATTTAACCAATGAAATTAACACAAAACAGAAGACTCTCCCCCATCACTCCCCCTTTTTCTGTTTAAACAAAAAAGAAAAGCTTTCACTTTAACATAGTAAGATTACATATAACAAAACAGTTATCAAGTAAGAATTACAGTTACAATATTTATATCTACTTTATCTTTATCATAATAATGGAAAACTGTAACTATCTATCCATTCTTCAACTCCATCAAAGACTCCAGAAGGATATACTATTACCTAAGCAAATAAGAAATCCAAAACTCTAGAAATGCCTGTATAGTCACCCAAAGTTCCTCTGTACCATTGGGGGCATCCATCTTCAGCCTTCAGGCCCATAGTATCCAGCAGACTTTTCCATGAAGCAGGAAATTTCAAAGACAGTTCAGTCACTTTCTGCTGTGTCCTGCAGAATGTCTCGCAGACTCTTTCATGAGTCAGGAACCCCGAAAGACCATCTCACCTTTAGGCAAGTTCATTAGTCCTCTCTCTGCAGGTTCTTTGTGTCCAGTTTATGCATCAGTCCAGGCAAGAGCAGTTTCTTGCCCAAATGGCTATCAAACTCCATAAGGAGCCTCTTTGATGCCCATCTTCCTCTTGAAGTAGATTGGTGCTGCCAGGAGCAGACGTGTCTCATTGTCATGAAAACCCTAAGTTATTAAAACATTAAATGCCATATTCTGCCGTCTTTGAAAGATATGAAGAATGCCTATCTGAAATATATCTATGCATATCTAGAAAATCTAACATGACTACAAGCTTGACTATTATTGATGATTATCCATTAACAACCTATATTTCCTAATTATACATTACATTTTAAAATGAACTACACAATCACAATACCTTACTCAAAATCAGAAATACATATACATATAACAAAATTGACCTTAAAATCCATACCAATGTGAATTATTCATATCTATATCATATCCCCCTTTAAATGTAAAAGAACATTTATAAACAATATATGGGGCCGGGCAGTGGTGGCACACGCCTTTAATCCCAGCACTCGGGAGGCAGAGGCAGGCGGATCTCTGTGAGTTCAAGACCAGCCTGGTCTACAAGAGCTAGTTTCAGGACAGACTCCAAAAACCACAGAGAAACCCTGTCTCAAAAACCAACAACAACAACAACAAAAAAAACCAATATATGGGAACATGGGCGCAGTTTTTTCTCTCCAAACTGCTTCCTGCTGAATGGGGGCTTCATTAATTAGGTCTTTCATGGTATAACCTGTATGCCAGGGTCATCTCAGTTGGCAGTTGAGTGAAGTAATTTTTTTGAGGGTGTACACAGCAACCTTTCAGGAGGGCGTGATCTATCATACCATATTGTGATAGATGCAATCCACAGGGTCTCATCCTCTGTGAAAACAAAAGAAGACCCTTTCCAAAGCATCATATCCTTAGACCCAAATTCTGAAGTCATACCCTCATGATATCCGTTCTGGTTCCACTTGGCAGCCCATATAATGAAATGTCTCTCTGTACTTAGCTCCTTTACAGTAAAAAGTTTTAAAGAAAACACAATAATACAAAGAATCCAGACTCTCTGTGAATGTTCCATTTTTACGTGGCTTATTTTTATTCTATCACTTTACTTTATTCTGTCTCTTTAAAGACTTTACCTTTTTTTTTTTAAACCATTAACTTTATTCTCTATATTTTTATTTTCTTTCTCTGAAGTCTGCGTATACTCATCCAACACTGTGATCCATTTAGTGGTCTGTCTGAATCTGTTCTATTGTGAATCTGTAAATTTGTTTTGAGCTTTTAAATCGTTTAGCGCTTAAGAATCTAAGCTGTCACATTCCTAGGTCAAAAACAGGTACTGCCCGCTTGTCCCACCCAGTCCAACATGGTGGAGCCACTCATGCCTCTGAGCCACAGCATGCAATGACTTCCTTTTAGGCACACAGCGAGTCCACATTGGAGCTGCACTCAGCAGTTTAATTCTGAGACTGAGCATGCAGCACAGAAACTCTTTTCATCCAAGTTACAGCCAAATATGACACGCAGAGCACTGTGTAGTCTGAAAACACATCTCTGTATGGCGGCAGGAATCCGCCATGCTCTTCTGCCTGCCTAAGCCTGATTCTGCCTTCTGCCCAGGTGCAGGCGGGAGCACTGAGCTATCGGCAAGGTCTCAGAGCACTCTCCTTCTGATCCCAAGCCGGAACAGAAACATCCAGTCCCATCAAAGCCATTGAAATGCTTTAAAGCCAGAGTTTGCACTGGCGGCACAGCCCCAGGAAGAAGCGCTTTAAAATGACACAGCTTTTTTTTTTTTCTGCTGCTGTTGCCGAATCAGGAAATCTCTCTACAGCATGAAACCAACAAACAGCAAAAATCTGTGTTAAACTTTCTCTCCCTTATTTTTAAGCCTTCTTAGGTTTTTAAGTGGATTTAGCTATCACGCTGGGTGCCACTCTGTTGTAATAGGAGCGGTGGGGCTACATTCCTGGCAGCCAGCCACCCGCACTGCTAGCTTATGCCCGAAATAATTACACGGAAACTGTATTCTTTTAAATACTGCCTGGCCCATTAGTTCCAGCCTCTTATTGGCTAGCTCTTACATATTGATCTAACCCATTTCTAATAATCTGTGTAGCCCATGAGGTGGCTTACCAGGAAAGATCTTAACCTTCGTCTATCTGGAGTGGGAGAATCATGGCGACCCTCTGACTTGGCTTCTTTCTCCCAGCATTCTGTTCAGTCTACTCCACCTACCTAATTTTCTGTCCTATTAAAGGGCTGAGGCAGTCTCTTTATTTAACCAATGAAATTAACACAAAACAGAAGACTCTCCCCCATCACTTATATAATGACTTGGCGGTGCGCAATGGGTTAAATGGCATTTTTCTTACTCCTTAACACCTGCCGTTTTTGATGTTTCTCTGGGGGAGGAGGGTGCAAATGAATTACATCTAGTTGTGTTGTCCTCCTGTTTGGAGGGCAGATGAGTAAAACTGATGATTGTTTTCTCCATCACTTTTTGTCCACCCAATAAGTGAACCCAGTTGCCTCTACCCTACAAATATTTCTTATCTCTTTCCTTCTCCCTCTGCCACCAGCATTTGTCAATTCAGGTCACAAAAATCTGCCAGAACATATCTTAACGATGTCTTGGGATTTTTTTTCTTTTGTTTTGATTTGATTTTGTTTTTTGTTTTGGTGTGTGTGTGTGTTTTGTTTTGCTTGTTTGTTTTTTGAGACAGGGTTTCTCTGTAGCTTTGGTGCCTGTCCTGGAACTAGCTCTTGTAGACCAGGCTGGCCTCGAACTCACAGAGATCCGCCTACCTCAGTGCTGAGATTAGAGGCATGTGTCACCACTGCCTGGCTGTCTTGACAATTTCGTAAGTGACTCTTGACAAAATGATCTTTTACTTTAGATGAAGATATAATAATAGTGACAAAGTAATAACCCCATGGGTGCTCAGGTCCTGGGAGCCCATTATGTACCTGTAAGTATCCTAAGAACCTACATACTTTGGTCCATTCGGTTTTTGGAACTACCTTGCAAGGTAGCTATGACTGCTCTTCCCACTGAACCCTAGACAGACTAAGTGGCTTGACTAAAGCTGTCAGCTGGCTAGTGGTACTTGTGTGAACTTTCTCTCCAAAACTCGTAACCACCAGTTCCCTCCCTACCCCTCTGGCAACTTGTCCCATGGATGTAAGTCTTCCTCAGAGTCCCAAACCATGCTGTACAATCCAGTGCAATGCTGGCCACACACACTGGACAAGTTTTGTCCCCGTGGGTAAATTTGGGAGCTACTATACATAGCCCAGAAAGTTTTTGCTTTAGTTTTTCTGTTGTATTATTTCATTTTCCCATATTGTTATGACATGCAGTCTAGATATGTTAATTTTATTTTTTTAAATTTATTAATTCTTCAAGAATCATGGACAATGTGTTTTGGATCACATCCACCCCCGCCCCAGCTTCTTCCTGATCTACCCTACTTCCCTCACCACCCATCTGGTGTCCAGCCAATAACTGTGACTAGACAGGTCAGAGCTTCCTTGGGCAGAACTCTTTACTATTATTCTGCTAAATGGACTTAAAAAGTTTTCTAAGATAAAACAATTTTGTAGCCACATGAAATTGAACTACTTGAGGATAAAACTGTCTGTTAAGTCTGACAACATATTCCTGACTGTAATTCATTCTTTACCACTTCTGTATTAGGAGAACTCTAATTCAGTCCCATCCTCATGAAAAAGAAGAGTTGCCATGAAGATGGGTTGTATATCTGGTTTGTTTAGTAATTTTTTCTGGGCTATGTTCTAATTATATTATAAATATTTATCTAAAATCTTTAGATATTAGATGATCTCCTAGCCTTCAGATCCATCTATCTCCATACCATCACTTAGCCCTAAAAACTAAGAATGTCCTAGATTCCTAAAAACTAAGAATGTCCTAGATTCCTAAGTCAAATTCTCCAGAGTTCTGTATCTCAGTGAATTCTCTCTCCAGTTGCCATCTACATGCAGGGGCATGTGTTGGCCCTCCTTTTCCTTCACAAATCCAAACATCAAGTGGTCAGTTTACAAAAGTCTTGCCAACTCCATTCTGCTAAGTATCTCTCAAATTCTTAGATCTGTAACTCCATCCACTGCCTTCCGACACCATCATCACGGAAGCTTCTAAAAGGTATCACCACTGTAATTTCATTATGGTACAACTCACTCTTTGCACTACGATCAGAATAGGTTTTTAGATTTTACTGTTATTTTGTGTGTATGGATGTTTTGCATGCATGTCTGTGCACCATTTGCATGTGTCCTGTACACAGAAGCCAGATGAGGGCATCAGATCTCCTGGAATTGGAGTTACAGATGGTTCCTAGCCACCATATGGGTGCTGGGAATCAAACCCAGGTCCTCTGGGAGAGCAGCCAATGCTCTTAACCATGAGCCATCTCTCCAGACCCTGGAGTGTTTTTCAACCAATAAAGCTGCGTTACATACCAGCTTGAAAGCCTGCAGTCATTCTCTGTTGTAATAGGAGTGGCAGGGCTGCGTCCCCAGCACCCCGGCCGCCAGCTAGCTTTACCCGAAATAACAACACACAAATTGTATTCTTTTAAACACTGTTTGGCCCATTATATCTAGCCTCTTCTCGGCTAACTCTCGCACCTGGACTAGCCCATTTCTAATATTCTGTGTAGCACCCCAAGGTGCACTTACCGGGAAGATTCTAGCCCACGTCCATCCTGGCGGCTTGCTTCATCACATGCATCTGCCTCAGAGAGCAGAGCTATCGTGTCTGCCTGGGAGAGGGGAGCATGGCATCTCTGAGCTCACTTCCTCTTCCTCCCAGCATTCTGTTCTGTTTACTCCACCCACCTATGTTCTAACCTATTAGGGCAAGCAGTTTCTTTATTTAATTAACCAATGACCTTCCTCCATCAATTCTCACTACTCATGCAAGATGCTTCTACCTCTTTCAACACCATCCACAGAGCCTTCTGAGATGACCTTCTCTGCCTTTCCACCTCTTGCTGCCTTCCCACTGAGGACCACCTTCAGTCACAGGAACATCCTCTCTATAACTATTGTCCTTTCTTTCACTTCTGGGGTTTCACATGTGCTCTTTGGGGAGTCCCCTATCCCCGACATTTAAGCTGGTCGTCTCTCTTCCTTGATGTCTCAGGGCACATTTCCACTTGTAGCCCTGTGCCTATGCACCTATCTGCTTTCCTGTGCCAGCCTGTCACTCAAGACTGTTAGGTCGGAAGGGTGCGGTCTCGCCCCTCTAACTGTGTCTTTGCTGCCTAGCACTGTGTCTAATCATAAGAAGCATTACGTCTCCTTAGAAATGCAAGTTTAGAATGGTGTTTGTTTACAGAGAAATCACTAAGAAGTACAGGTAGTTCCTTTACACCGTACCACCCAGTTTCCAGTATTAATATCTTGAATTAATGCAATATACTTGCCACGACTAACAGATATGTGTTGGAATCTCATTATTAATCCAAGTCCATCTTTTTCCTTTTAAATAATATTTTGTAAGTATTTTCAGTTTTATTTTATTATTATTGTATGTGTATGTGCATGGTGTGTGTGTGTGTGTGTGTGTGTGTGTGTGTGTGTGCTGTAAGTGCAAGGATGTAAATGTCACCCACATGTGTGCAGAGGTCAGAGGACAACTTTCAGGGGTTCGTCTCTCCTTTCCTCGTGGGTCCAGGGAACTGAGCTCTGGTCATCGTGCACAGCAATACTTCTGCCCCCTGAGCAGTGACACTCGGGGCTGTGCTTTTTTTACATTTCCTTAGCTTTTACTGCACACCCCTCTTGTGCTTTGGGACCTTGCCTGTGATGCCTCATCTAGTAGACCCATCTTCTTAGGTACACACCTCTTTGTTTTCACTCTTTATTGGACTTTTCTTATTTCTAATTACCTTAAGCATTTTGCGAAGCTCAGTTATGTAATCTGTGGCAGGTCCTCCCTCTGGGGTTTGTCTGACATTTCTCTCCTGATTAGACTGGGGTGACAGCGTTGAGGGGAAGTCACAGGAGCAAGTATCATTTACATATGGCCATTTGCTGTCAGCGCAACTTCTCGCTGGTGACATTTGCTTTATCACCTGACTCGTGCTTGTCAAGAGTCTCTGTTATCCACTCCTTTCTCTGTCTTTCCATACTGTCTCCAGGAAGACACTAGGTCTAGCCTTCCTCTGAGGGGAATGAAGATATGTAGCCTCCTCCTTGTGTTTACTGATCCAGTCATCCAGTACTGACTCAGTACTGATATGGACCTGGCTCTTCATTATACCTAGGTTCTAATTCAATACTGCCTTTTGTTGTTGTTGCCCAGATCATTCCTTCTTTGACCACTGGGGCTCTTTCCGCGTTTATCTGTTGTTTATTTTGTTTGTCTTAAACACATCCCTTTCCAGCACAACCTAATGTTTTTCATCATGTCCCAGACTTAGTTTGACCATTTCTCCAAGACTCCCTGGCTCCTTTCAAAGGTGAGCAATGAGGAACCATAAGATCTTTGGAGACACAAAATGATTAAGTTAAAACATTGATTCATTTAGAAACCACAGATCTGCAAAGAAGGATGTGAGAGTCCCACCATCCAAAATGAACAAATATTATTTTTTATTTTGCTTCTGACATAGTTTCTGAGAAAAACACTTAAAAGGTTAAAGATCATTGCTCTCCTCTCTGTCTTGCCAGAAGCAATCAACCACAGCCTCCACGTGTAGATTTTCTTTTTCAAACATGTAGACTCTACATTGTGGAGAGTACTTGCAGGAGAAAATATATGTTAAGGGAAAGACTGGACTTTAACTGTGCTCTGTCCCCCAGCTTTTGAGCTGCTCTAGATGGTAGCTGTGACTCTTCCCCTCACTGTTCCACTCACTTCTCCTGAAGCTAGACTTCTCTCTTGCCCCTCCTTCAGGGATATCTTCTCTTCTCTCTCAGTTGCAGCCAACTCTGTTTCGTTCATCTCACCCACCCTTGATTCTCTGAAGGCTGCCCATGTATCATCCTTCCCAGAAAAAAAAGAGAATGTCTTAGTTAGGTTTTCTATTGCTGTGGAGAGACACCATGACCACAGCAACTCTTATAAGGAAAGCATTTAACTGGTGTGGCCCACTACAGTTCAGAGGTTCTGTCCATTATCATCACGGTGGGAAGCAAGGCAGCATGCAGGCAGAAATAGTGCTGGAGCAGAGAGTTCTTACATCTTGATCCAAAGGCAACAGGAAGTAAACTGACTCACTGAGCATGGTTGAGCATATGAGACCGCAAAGCCCACCTCCACAGTGACACACTTCCTCCTACAAGACCACACCTCACTCCAGCAAAGCCACTCCTTTCAGGCGTCATTTTCTTTCAAACCACCACAGAGGGTATCATGTTGTAAGCTTTGCGAAAGCAAACATTTTTGAGACTTTTTTAAATTAACTTTGCTGTTTGACAATTTCATACATGTCTGATGCATTCTAATTACTTTCCCACTTGCTGTCTCTTCTTTCTTCCTCCCCATCAACCCCTTTCCTCCCTCCAAATCCCTCTCACATTCATGTCTTCCTGTTTGATTTCATCACCCACTGACTTTAATCAGGGCTGTCTATGGGAACTTGGTAGCCTCACTAATAGATACACAACTGAAGATGACGACTTCTCCTCTCCCTGAATCTATCTATTAGTGGGGTGGGGGTGTAGATGCCCCCATTCATAACTAATGGTTGACAGGAACAACCTTGTGCAGGCCCATGAACTTATATGAATAACTGCTGGGCGAGCGTGACTGTGATGGCCACACCATATCCAGAAGATGGCATTTCACAATCCATCTCCCTTCTTCTGATCTTATGCTCTTTCCACTCCCTGAGCCTGAGGGAGGCTTTGGACTGCAAAGAACTGTGCAAATGTAAGATCTTACTACTCTGTTCATTGTGAAAACAAAACAAAAAACAAACAAACAAGAAACTTGAACTTGACACTTGAGGCATCATTTATTTGTTTGGAGTATCTGACTCTTAGACAACTATTTTAGATCTTCTGTTAGCATATTCTACTTGGACTGATTCTGAGCTCAGCGATATTATCAGTTCCTTCCAGTTCTTTCTGAACTCTTGCTTTTGGAAGGCTGAGGCTGTCAGCCTGGAGGATAGTCATTTTCATGGCTCCTTATTTTTCTTTCATGTATTATTCCTCAAGATGTAGGAAAAGTACCCACCAAAGAGAAAAGGCTTATTATTGAAGCTCATACAATCATCTCTGGCAAGTGACTTAACATGGAAAGTTAATTGTACAGTCGTAAGTTGAAAGGCTGCCGTGTTCATCTCCAGCTCTTGAATTCCCTTTGTGGAAGGTTCTAGTGATGGTGTTCTGGGCAGAGCAGGAGGTTTTTGGAAATCCCAGTAACCCTCAGTTTTTTTTTTTTTTTTCTCTGTAGCCCACACTTATTTTGGCAGAAGAAAATTTGGAAGCAGTCGCTTGAAGACAGTTGGCATCGTATCTGGAGAGCAAACAGCAGCACAATGAAGCACTTCCTGAGGTAAGTGGTCAAGGCTCCCTGGGTGAGCCTCCGAAGTGGAGAAACCTCCTCTCCAGTTAGAGAGCCAGCTGTCTCCTCTGCTCCTCAGCTGTGAGCCCCAGACAGGGTCATTGGATTTGCATTTTGAACGAGGGTAACCTGTGAGTGAGGTTCCTCTCTTCCTCTGTCCACCCTTTATTCCCTAAACAGTACATTCTCGTAGCTGTTGGGCAACTTTGGAAACCCTTCCATTTCAACCAAGAAGAAGGTTATGTAAATGCAGCCTGAATGAATCAGGTATTAATTCCTGATTCTACATTAAGTAGCACGAGGAGCTGACTTTTCCTGGGGAGAATTTCAGCATTACTTAAAAGGCCACGGAAAGATTAATCTGTCAACTTCTGCAATGTTCTGAAATGAAGTGCTCCAGGCCTAGACCAGAGGAAACTAAATGAACCTTGGGGAGTCCAGATTGTAGGAAGGAATGAATTCTAACGCTCATTTAAAGTGTGTGCAGTCTATCTTAGTCCCTTTTCTTCCTAACTGCCTTATCCAAGCAATTTATAAGAAAGGATTTATTCAGCTCATAATTCTGGAAGCTGGGAGGCCCAAGGTTGAGGGACTGCACCTGGAGAGGACATTCTTGCTGCCAGAGACCCTGAAGAATCCCAAGACTTTCCAAACTCTGCTTGGTGAGAGAGGCAAGTGACAGATGCCTCACTCCAAGACCGTAAACGGATTGATCCACTATCGCATACATGGACTCAACCATGAGGGTGGTACATCCATGGCCTAGTCACTTCTAAAAGGCATCCCTGATCCCACGCCTTAACACTTGACAGTGGAGATCAGGCTGAGCATGAGTTTTGCACGGGACAGTCAAAGCAAAGCAGTAACCTGTCTCTTCCACTGCTGCGGCCATCGAGTATAGTGATGGCGGAGCTGCTCAGAGCATAACGGGATGGAGACTATGGTTTACATGTGTTTTTAGTTGCGTTAGGAATAACAAATAATTGCTACAGGATGAGCACGCCCAGCTAAAGGATATGTTTGTGACTGAATGCAGTCATGGAATATTGACTAAGTAACGGCCCTTGGTCACTCAATCAGCCACAGCTGCCCAAGAAGAAAGCAAAGCATGCTGTGAATGAGAAAATGTACCTCTGCGGTCTCAAAAAGAGGTCAGCGTGTCTTATACCCCAAGTGAAACTGAGGATTAGGGTTTAGTTTTTATAATCCACTTAATTTATTTTAATTCAATTGATAGTTACAGAAATAAGGGACTCGAGACTCATACTGAAAATCTTTTCCTTCATTAGAATTTCATTATTTTGAGATTTGATTTTTTTAAAGTCATCAGAACATTATCCTGGAAAATTCTGATAAAGAGAATTTTAAAGTCACCCCTCATAAATAATTGCCACTGGCTCTTCCAGCCTCAGAGTCTCACTTCTCCATTGTGAACCTTCCTGTGTATGCTCCTAAGAAAGGAAAGGCAAGAATTTGCCAACTTCAAACTGCCATGAGCAACTCAGGACCTATCCCTCCCTCCAGGCTTTGAAGTAATTAGGGGAAGTATTTTACCCTTCTGATTGGCTAATAAAGCCTCATCCCTCACGAATGTAACTGGGGCTTTGTAAGTCATTCACTCTCGACTAACGTTTGGCCCACTGATTCTTTCAGTCAGCATTTGCTGTGACGACACCGTATCACAGCGTTTCCCTTCTCAGTGCAACTGTGTAAAAGACTTAATGGGTCATCGTATAGAGGAAGACCAGGGAGCTTACTCAGTTGAGTGGCTTGTTCCAAGGCACACAGATACTTGAATCCAACCTATTTCTGGTAGCTTGTGCGTTGTGTGCCTCCCTTGCTATGTGTGAGTCTTTGTGGGTTGAGACAAAGGGATGGGAGACAGTCTCTGCACCCAAGCAGCAGAGCAACCGGAGGAGCAAGGCAGAGCTAGGATATAAGGATGGTTGTGGCCTGTGGCAGGCTGCAGTCTTTCTGGACACGGTATTGTCCTCATTAAGGCAATACTGACAAGAGTGGTTAGGGCATTGCTGGTTGGAGCTAGGAGCCAAACCCTCGGTTTTCACCTTCTAAGAATGTTCTTGGTCGTCAAATGCCATCTCCAGAGCTTGGACATAGGCAGTTTAGGATGAGGACCGCAGGTGCAGGAGATGGAAAAGCCACCATGAGCGAAGTGAAGTAGGAGTGAGCACCACAGCGCCAGGGGTCCCCTTCAGCGGGTGTGGACTGTATTTAGAGCGAGCAGAGGATAAATAAAGGAGTATATGGACATGTTTGCGAGTTTAACATCAAATCATGCTCGGCAGCATTGTCTTCCACGCTCCTACTAGGATGGCCCACTAAGCAGTGCTTAAAGCATTCCACCACCTTCCTAACCCAAAGTACCAAAGTCCATATTACTCCAAACGGGGTCCAGCGCCCTCTTCTGAACTCGCAGGTACCAGGCACACATGTGGCGCACACACAGACAGGCTGGCACAACACTTGTACACGTGAAAGAAATAAGTCTTTAAAGCAAACTTCCCTTCTTTGAAAAATAAAATAGAGAAAAATAAGGGGAAATTTAAATGTATCTTGGACAACAGATAGTGTTGCAAAGAATGCAAGGATGAAGCTTACAAAAGAGCAGGTAGTATGCGACAGCCGGTGCATTGGGGAGTTTGTCATTCGTGTTTTGCAGTGTGGTTTATGTGACTGTGGGCTGTCACAGTATTCTGCACACTTCAGAGTGATGCTTCTGTCCTAAGCCCCACCATGGCATTTCGACTACGTTTCACTTCTTTTTGACAGTGGAAATATCCTTGTGGGTATGAAAAAGAGAGCAAGAAAGAAAAGCAAACAGAATAGGGTGTCTTCTCTCTCCTTTTATGTAAAATTACCTGTCTATGAAACCCACATGGGTTTTTCTTCTGCAATACAAAGAGACCTGGGGAAGAAATGACACCCAGGCTCCAAGTCATTCTGCAGATAGACGCTTCCTGGCACCCAGGATGGTACTTTCAAGTCTCAAGCCACTCCTGTGTATAAACCTGGTGCAGCAGCCGAAGGGGAGCCATTCTGGAGCTTGGTTTAAGATAGAAAATGGCTAGTGCCTTTCCCCTGCGGAGAGGGACGATGAAGGAGCTCAACTCTGTGTTAATAAGCTTCTCTTGATATTCTCAATACCTGAGAGCAACTTCGAGTGAGATTTACTTGACTCGTACTTTTGAAATTCTGCTGTGCCCTGGCACTCTGGCCTGTGGGAAGGCAACACTTCAGGTTGGAAGTATTCAAGGAGCAGAGCTACTCACCTCGTGACTACACAGAAAAGGAGGAGGAGAGGGATTGAGGGACAAGGTCCCACAGTCCCCTTCACAGACAGACTCCCAGTGACCTAAAGCCTTCCCGTTAGGTCCCAAAAGTACCTTCCTAGGGACTAAGGCTTTAACACATGGGGCTTTGGAGGATGTTCAAGTTCTAAACCGTAGTCCTCCATAAGCAATTCTCAGAGCCTTTTGGCTCTTGGGAAATTCCATTCTACAAGGACTCAAGAGTGTGTGGTGTGGTCGCTATGCACGGACTTTGGTCCACATATTGAGGCCATTTGTCGTTGAGAACTGGACACAGAACAGATAAGATGGCTTTTCTCCTGTATTTTTACTTTATTGTCACAGGACAATCCTTCCCAGGATCACCGTCATGGCCATTTGGCTGGACACCAATCGACAAATGTACAACGCAATCTTTGTTTCTGGAACAGTCATCCAACAGTTAGAAAATAGCATTCATTTTACAAACAAACACATTGACGTTTTATAATCTTCTCAGGCGCTAACTAAAATGTTCCACTAACTTTATTTTTTAGGGTAACTATTTTTTTTCAAAACCTGTTAACCCGAATCCTACCAGAGCTTAGAATGTATTTAGCCTGAACACTTAAATGCCAGGCTTGATTAACACAGTAAGTGCAGCATCCAGCCGATTTCATAGTAACTGGCTGCATACAGAAAACACATATATCCCTTAATGACTTCTGGTGGCCATGTTATACGTGTTAGCGGCTTTATCATTTTCATGCTTTTTAAAATAACATTCAGGAAAAAGAAAGTGTGCTTAGTAAATCAAGAAGAAATTACTGCTGATGACTCCAGTAACTAGCAACGCCATTATTAATATCTTCATCCTGAAGCCTGCCGGCCCCCTGTTATTTACATATCACTATTAAAATGGTTTTACTTCTAGAGGAAATTGAGGTCATTGCATGAGTCTTTGTGTGCGGTTTTTCCTATCAAGGAAATATCACGAACATTTTTGTGTTATGAGCTGTCCTAGGATCTGATTTTCCTGCCTGTGGAGTATTCCACTGTGCCTGCTTTGTGGAATAGTTTGGAGGCCGTGCTCTTTCTCGTCATCGTTTCCTTTGTGTTTATAAAAACTTAAACCCTGTGCCTTTTAAACACATTGGACTCTACTTTTAACACAAGGCTGTTGACGATATTAGAACCAGACCTATTCAAACACATGACTATAACCAAAGAATTAGTTGACTAATCTGCCAGCTGAATGAGTCCCATTGCTAAGAATGCTGGTGACTGTAATTGATCCCAGTAGCCCTAAACACCTTATTTTGGAACAAGAGAGAATCAGAGAACATTTGAGGTGGGGGAACCTTTTAGAAACAACACCAGTGGGAAGCAACAGATATAATTCGGTCTCCTAGGAACACAATGTGAAGAGGGGCTGAACCTAACAGTCTGGGTGGCAGGTTGTCATTGTCTCTAAAGCACAAGTCACTGAGATCCTGAACAATAGCAGAAAGTAGCAGGAAGAGTAGTAGCATTTCATTTTCAAATCAAAAATCTACATAAAAAGCAAAGTCACAAGTTCAGTTATGTGTGAAAATGTGCCTGTTTAGAGACACGATTGCTGGTTTGCTGAGGTGCCACTGGAGTTGGGATGGGAAGAACATGGTGCTTTGTTGGAGCCCAGAAAAGACTCCTGTAGAGGTTCTGAAAAAAAAAATTTAAATTTAAATCAGAGAACATTGTCCTCTTGGAGTAAGAATAAAAGGTCCAAAGTGCCTCTTCTGAAAATTGATGAGGAAGCCTTTGGGCAGAAGCAAGGCATGCTGGGATTGGTCAGCAAGGAAGGCAGCAACCACATGACCAAAGGAGAGCAGCAGAAGCCAGGGGTAAGGGAGACAGGAAAGGGTGGAAGAAAGGAAGAGAAAATGCGGGCAGTGGGGCATGAGTGGAATTAGGTCTGGAGGCCGGGTGGGGATGGGATGGGTGATGGTGAACAGCCATTCATTCTGGCAGAGGAGGTATCCCTACCCCACCCGATGTCTCAGGCAGAGGCCATGTTAACACTGATTGAGTTCCAAAATATTTAGACAAAGCTGGGAGAAACAGAATCCCAGGGTTTCCCCCTCAGCTTGTTGGAGTTGTGTAGCCATGGTAATTGTCCCTCTCGGGAGTGGAATGATGAACACCTGTGGATGCTGAGATCTAATGGCTGGTTTTCTTCCTGGCTTCTTTTCTTGCTGGTGGTAGCTGCTCTCTCTTCTCTCGCAGCTTTCTATGGGAAGGGCGCTGTCTTTTGTTCCCCACAGGATGCTGATCCAGGTGTGCCTGTATTTCTACTGTAAGTTTTTGTGGCGCTGCATGAAGTTCGTGATGCGGAAGCTCACAGGAAGGTGTGAACTGCAAAGGATTTGCTACAGCACCAAGCCTGGAGCGTCTAGAACCATGAAAATTGGTGAGCGGGGCGTGGAAGGGAGGGCAGAATTCACAGTTGGTGGGACTGAGAAAGCAATATAATATTTTAAGTAAGTCATATTCGAACATTTATAACTCGTTATAGCTAATGGCATTTGTGTGTGTTATTACTTCAACAGAAACATCACTGAAGGATTCGAAAAGTAAGGTAAATAAATTTTTTTTTAATTTTTCAGTAAATTTTCACTGAGGGTCTTACTTTGATCATGAAACATAAAACCTGTGGAGCAGTGAGATGGCCCAGCTGGTCGAAGTGGCTGCCACCAAGCCTGGGTGTGATCCCCAGGCTCCACAGGGAGGAGCTGATTCCTCATGTGATCCCCAGGTTCCACAGGGAGGAACTGACTCCTCATGTGATCCCCAGGCTCCACAGGGAGGAGCTGACTCCTCAGGCAGTCCTCTGACTTCCCCTCCTGCTGTGCAGTGTGTGCACCTTACACAGGTGTGCACACGATGGAATAAAGTACTTTAAGACAATAAAAACTAAAATTGAACTTGCAAGAACAAAATAAATCACTGACGAAAAGCATATATAAACAGGAAGTAAATGCATGTTTGCATATATGACAGTTTCTAGGCGTACTTGTAAAGTTTAGTCTATGTCAAATTAACTCATTTTATACCACCTCTTAAATCATAAAACAAGAATATAATAGCTGGGCAGTGGTGGCACATGTCTTTAATCCCAGCAGTCAGGAGGCAGAGGCAGGTATATCTCTGAGTTCAAGGCCAATCTGGTCTACAGAGTAAGTTCCAGGACAGGCTAGAGGACCCAAGTTGGATTCCCAGCACCCATATGGGCTCATAACCTTCAGTAACTCCAGTCTTGGGGAGGTGCCCTGATGCCCTCTTCTGAACTCCAAGTGCACTGCACACACATGGAGCACAGACATACACACAGGTAAAACACCCATACATAAAGAAAAAAATATTTAAAAAATAGTACACAGTTGGCCATCTACAAAAGAGAAAAATATGCTTTATTTTGCAAGATTTTTGATAATTTTACCTCATCTTCTTTAACTTCGGCAACCCTCATTCTATGAAGTGAAAAAGAAGCCACCAGTGTACTATAAATAGCTTAAAACAAATAACGACAAAAAGAATAAAGCGAAGCCCAAGCCTTCTACGTGCCTGCTTTATGTCAAATACCTCAACTGGGCAAATGGCGCTACCCCGGCTGTGGAAACACAGAAGGCCCCGGGATCCAAACACACTGTGTCAGTCTGTTTTGAGCTCCTCCTCGCATACAGAGGTGTAGAATTGAAGCCTCCGTCCCAGGGGTATGTAAGCCACCGCTGCTAGTGGGAGAAACTGATGGAAAGATGTTTTCTAGCTGTTGCAGACCTCAGTGAGCGTTCACCCCGATGCCATCGAGAAGACTATCGACGACATCATGGAGCTGAAAAACATCAACCCTGACATCAACCCACAGTAAGAACTGGACTTGCATGTGAGAAATACAGACCCCAAATCACATGGCGCTCTCTCTCTCTCTCTCTCTCTCTCTCTCTCTCTCTCTCTCTTCCTCCCTCCCTCCCTGCCTCCCTCCCTGCCTCCCTCTTCAAAATAATTATCTGCAGTGTTTTGACTTTCAGATGAACATTAAGTAAAATGGAGGTGCTTCATGTATGTAAATGGTAATGACTTTAGGCTTCTTCTGGTTTGTAAGCTTATGGTCCTGTCTCCAGGAGTCGAAAAAGGGCAAAGGGAGTGAGAACTAATATCAAAACACAAGATCAAGGAAGACCATTCATCTTCAGGACATGACTTGATTTCGGTGCTTTACATTAATTGCATATATTCAAGTCATAAGTGTGCTTATACTGATTCTGCTCCATCTAGAATATTCCTTCAGTTCCCTCATGAATATTCCATTATGCTGGGCTGATAATCTTGGAGACAGTTCCTACCTGCTTGTCAAGAAGACAGGCATGCGTGGGAGGAAGAGATGGTTTTTATATGAATACTTCAGAACTTTATAATTTATTCCTCTCATCTTGGAAGTATTAAAATGCATTTGGCAATGTTCGTGACATTTAAAATTAGCTTTATATTTTCCATTGGGTGCAGCAATTTTTTTTTCAGTAGAATTTGGACCTTAAAGGCATTAAGGAGAATGAATTCTAAATGCAGGTATATTTAGACACAGCTTGAGGTTGGTAACAATCAAACTGTCTTGTAGATCTGTGTGCATGAGGGCATCAAATGTCACAGACTGTTAAGAACGAAGATGGAGCCAGAGTTGAACGGGATTTCAGAGTCTGCTAGGTGTTGCTCTTTCTCTGTCTATCCAAGAGCTTGGTCAAAAAACTCCATTTGCTCTTGGTCTCTGCAGCATCTTCTTATAGCTTTGCCTCATTCAGACATTAAGGTTGAGTTAATTATGTAATAAATATAGTTTTAAATTTTTCTCATGGGGTGGAGACATGGCTCAGCAGTTAAGAGCACTAGGGCTCCTGCAGAGAGCCTGGGTTTGGTTCCCAGGATGCAAACAGCAGCTCACAGCTACCTATCACTCCAGTTCTAAGGGATCTGATGCTCTCACCTCTGGCTTCTGTGGGCACCTATTGCACATGGTGCACATACTTGAACTCAGACACACACAAATAATAAATATTCTTTATTAAAATTTTAAAACTGGCTTTCACTTTTATATTTTAATTAGAATATAATTATATCATTTCCCCCTTCCTCTCCTCCCTTCCAGCCTTCCCATGTTCTGCCCCCCGATTCCTCTCAAATTCATGGCTTCTTTTTCTTTAATTATAATTGCTACAAATATACACATAGATTAGATATATTCAACACGCTATGCATTCACAGCAAAATGTGTACCTTATAAATCAGAAGCCATGCCCCATGAGAGGGACCTGAAGGGACAGGGCTTTCCCCCTAGCCCTGTAAATGAGACTAGAACAGCGGTTCTCGACCTGTGGCTCTTGACTACTGGGGGTCAAATGACCCTTTCACAGGGGTCACATATCAGACATTCTGCATATCATAAGTTTCTGATATTAAGATTCATAACAATAGCAAAATTACAGTTATGAAGTAGCAACAAAAATAATTTTATGGTTGGGGGGGGGTCACCACATCATGAGAAGCTGTATTAAAAGACTGCAGCATTAGGAAGGCTGAGAATCCCTGAACTAGAAGAGTAGACATCATAAAATAATTGGGCCTGGTGGGGGGGGGGGGTGGAGGTAAATCTGTTTAGAGCACTGAATTCAGTCTACTTGGTAACAAAAAAAAGCCAAGTTTGCTTCCACATAGGAAAGTGTCCAGATGTGTAGAGTGGTTGGACTCTGGAAGGGATGTTGCGGAGGAGGG
This sequence comes from Microtus oregoni, assembly GCF_018167655.1. Classification (NCBI taxonomy): domain Eukaryota; kingdom Metazoa; phylum Chordata; class Mammalia; order Rodentia; family Cricetidae; genus Microtus; species Microtus oregoni. The sequence goes on along the minus strand of NW_024543831.1, from coordinate 10,900,950 downwards.
ATGTCACTCATGGCACTCTCTCCGCTCTCGGGACACTATTCACAGGCGTGATGTCACCCCTTCTACCACAGCTGCCGTTGTGTTTCTTTTATTTTGTCTAGAAAAGTTTCTTGTTCTGAAACCCCTGAGAGCTCACTCCCTTTTTCCTTTCTTTCTCTCTCTTCCTCTCATACAAAGACTTTTGAAGTAAATCCAATATATCCCCCTAAATGGTCCCTAAGAATCTATTGTTTTCTGTCCTCACATCTTTCAAGCCACCTTCCTGAAGGCCTTCCTTGTTTGTTTTAAGCCAAACAGTTAAATTTGCACTTAAGAAAAAACTAAAATGAAGGGAGAGGATTTTCACAGTTCAACAAAATTGTGCTTCTAGCCAGGCATGGTGCGAGCCTGAGGCAGGAGGATTGTCTAGAATCTGAGGTCAGCCTGGCCTAAGGAGTGAGTTCTAGGCCAGCCTGACCTGCAGCATGAGACCCTGCCTGGAGAAACAAAGGAAGAGAAAAAGGAAGGGTGACTATATACATGAATATGAGTTCCTGAATATGTACATGAACCATTTACATAAAAACTGCTACAGGCATCGAGGGAGCAAATGCCAACGGCACATGGGTTCGTTTTTCCCACACTCGGTTCTTCTGTACTTTAGGCTGGGAATCTCTCTCCAGGCTTGCCTTCTGCAAATTGTGGGTTACAGAAACCTCATCGCAGACGTGGAAAAGCTACGCAGAGAGCCCTACGATTCTGACAACCCTCAACACGAAGAGATGCTTTTGAAGGTGAGTCCTTCCCCTAATGTCAGTTAATGGCTACCAAGCTCTCAGACCAGGCGGTCTCTGTGCATTGAGAATACAGAGCTGAGTAAGACATGGGTGTTGTGACGGATTGGCAAGGCTGAGTTCTCTTGCTAGTTGGGGGTAATTTTTTCATCAGAAAATTCATATGAGAAATTAACTTTAAAGCCAGTTAACTCTTATAATCTGAGAAAGCATCAGACGTTTATTTCTATGGGGGAGTGGCCCCTCGCACTTGGCTCAAGTTTGCATTGTTTCAGATGTGTTGAAGGCTGCAGGAGAATCGAGAGAGTATTTGTCAGAGTGTCATGGGGTTTTTACTTACGACTCTAACACACATCAAAGACAATGAGGTTGATTTCTGCTTTAGCAATAGCCCTCTGGGGAAATTACCCAAGATCCTCCTGCTGATTATTTATTCATGTAACTTGGCAAATGTTCAAAGAGGAGGTAAAGGTTTTTACTTGGCACACTGAGCCTGCCAGGAAGGTAATGTAAAGTACTCCTTGCTCAAGTCCTAGCAGCTCTGATGCTGCATCATCAGAAAACAGCAATAAAACATCAGCTTATGAGGTCAATCAAGTCCAAAGAATAAAATTCAGACCACCATTTGGAAGTGCTAACTCAATTAAAACATTTTAGACATCCACTTCTGAAAATAGATACTCTGCTGGCATGGAGTGCTTCTCTGTCTCTTTCTAAATTTTAAATAGGCGGCAACAAAACTAGGGGAGGGGCTAGAGAGATGGCCCAGTCAAGAGAGTGTGCTGCTTAAAGTTGCTGGCTTTCAACTGCCAATCACGTCTGCTCCAGGGGATCTGATGCCCTCTGCTGGCCTCTTCAGGCACCTGCACCTATGTAGGGGTAGTCATACACTGATACACACATATATGCGATTAAAAATAAATCTCAAAAAAAGAAGGAAGCCTTTGTTTATCTGCCTCGCCTTTGTTTAGCTGAAAATGTCAACAGGTGTAAATTTTTAAAGCATCTTGTGTTTTGTGTGAAAGAGTGCATGTTTTGTGTACGCAAGTACGTAGGCTGGTGATTCATTTTTCTCCACTAATTAGTGCTGGATCTGAGGTGATCGTTAAAACCTGAAGAAACCTCATTCTTGGCAATAGCACGCCTTCTTCTCTTTCTCTCCTGTTAATTTTAGCTAGCCTATTAGTTGAGTTCTGCCTTCTCCTATCGCAGGACCATTTTCTGATGGAGGATATCAAACTCACCAAAATGATTATTTAATAGCTAGGATCAAGGTGAATGAAAATGAAACAAATCAGCATAGTTGACAGCCTGGCTATCCGTGTCTGAAATGCTTCACAGGCCGAGATAAACTCAAAATTAGCTAATGGCATTTGAATGTCTGCTCTGTGAACTGGCTTATAGGAGGTGTTCGGCATAAAAGGGGGGTGAATTAATGACTTACTGTAGCACCTTAGTGTATTAGTCAGGGTCCTTTAAAGTAACAGGACTGACAGAATGAATATGTACTTTAAAATGGGGTTATTAGAGTGACTTCCCAGCTATGGGTCAAGTAATCCAACAACGGCCGTCTCCTGATGGATCCCGCAGTGGGTTAACCCACCGGACCGGATGTCTCATGGGTCCCGATCTGGTGCTGGAGTCCCAGGGAATTCCTAGAGAACTGCCACTGTTCAGTCTGTGAAGAAATCCTGAAGCAGCTGATAGAACTGGTGGTTCTAGCACCAGCAAAGGCCCAGGGACCGGACAGATGAACTTTACAGCCAGAGAGAGGACAAGCAGGCAAAAAGCAAAAGCGTCCTTCTTCCATGACTTTTTATGTGGGTGGCCACCAGAAGGTGTGGCCCAGGTTTATGGTGGGTCTTTCCGCCTCAAGTGACCCACCTGGGAAAAGTCCCTCACAGGTGTGCCCAGCTGCTTGGGTTTTTGTTAATCCCAGATGTGGTCAAGTTGTCAGTCAAGACTAGCTGTCACCCTTAGCTATTGTATAGTAATACTTTCTTGCCAGGACCGCCAGCCCACAAATAATGGCGCAGAGGCTTATTATTAATTATGAAGGATTGCCCTCTAACTTAGGCTTGTTTCCAAAGAGCTCTTATAACTTAAATTAACCTGTATTTTTAAACCTACATTCTGCCACATGGCTTGTTCCCTCATCTCTCTCCTGCACCTCCTGCTTCCCTGTGTCTCACTGTCCAGTTCCTACCTCTCTTCTCCCCAGAGTTCTCTCTCCTCCTGGAAATCCCACCCATTCTTTCCTGCCTAACTATTGACCATCCAGCTCTTTATTAAACCACTCACAGTGACACATCTTCACACGGTGTAACCAATATTCCACAATGTTTATGTTAAGAACAGCTGAAGATGGCTCTTAGCAGGCGTCCAAATGCTATGTTAGTTTCGCTTCTCTTTCAGCCAGTGAAATCCAGTATGTCAGACAACATGTGACTAGTCCAGTGGTTCTCAGTCTGTGGGTTGCAACCCCTTGGGGGTTCAAATGACCTTTTCACAGGGCCACACATCAGATATCCTGCATACCAAATATATCTGATATTACAATTCCTAGCAGCAGAAAAATTACAGTTATGAAGTAGCAACAATATAAGTTTATGCTTGAGGGTTACCACATAAAGGGTCTCTGAGCTCGGCAGGTTGAGACCCCCTGGACTAGGCTGTTGACTTTTATCGATGGCTGTGATTTGAGTATGCACATGCTCTCATTCTGATGTCATGGCTAAAGAATCACATAGTGATTATGTTCTTTATTTTAGAGGCGGGAAAACTACATTTATTTTAGTTCAGGTGGACTGTCTGATTATTGCCTATCAGTAAATAATAAAGCCAGAACTATTGACCATCAGGTTTGCCACTTTTTGCTTTCTATGTTTTTCTTTTAAGAGAAAGTCTCACTATGTTTTTGTGAGTTGGTCCTGAACTCTCTATGTAGCCAAGTCTGTCTTTGACGTTGTGGCAATCCTCCTGCCTCAGTTTCTAAAATGCAGAGATTACAGGTGTGAGCCACCGTGCCTAGCTCTGAGTTGAACCCTTTTATGACTGACTTTCCCTTTTACCCTTACATGATTTGCAATGTAATCAGGACATGTTCTGATCTCCAGAAATCCCTAACTATTATCCTCATGGTACAGCAAAATGTCCGTACCCATTCTCTTCTTGCCTTTGTCTCCAGTGTGCCTATTATAACCTTGTAATTCTGAACCTAACTATAAGACTCTTCCCTTCCATCTTCTTCATACTGACAGAGAGGTTTCTAGGAGACAAGTCTAGCCATTAAGATGGATTAATATTCCTAGACACCTGTAATCCCAGCACTGGGGACACAAGGCAAAGATGACTGGGGCTCAAAGGCCAGTCTGGGCTATATGCAAGATGTTTTCTCAAGCAAAACAAAACACCTTCAAACTTGCTGTGTCCTACAGTAGAGTCCCTATTGCTCAGGACAGCACCTTGGCCCCTTCCTGATGTACCTCTCTCAGCTCGACCGGCTGCATCCCTGTCCATTACATACAGAGCATCTCACCATAACTCAGGCTAGGCCATGACAGCCAAGTGCCCAGGAATTTGTTCATGTTCTTCTTATTGCTGTTCATTGGTCTCACAGAAGAAGCCACCTGGCTTTCTTAATCTTTATTCACTGGATTTTGAAATAATTTCCCTGAACACACAGAGGTGAGATCTTTCTTCTGCCCTTCTGGGTAATTGAATTTCCAAGTATGAGAGCAATGACATCATAATAACGAAACACTGGCTGGGTGTTTGCTGGGTCCTGGCCACTACAATAAATTCTGCACTGAGTTCCCATTTCCATTCTGACAATAACCTTGTGCTGATTGATGTACTGTATTATCTCCATTTGGAAAGGGGGTGAGAAAACAGGCTCCGCGGTGGCTGTGCAAGCCCACATCACTAAAAAGTGCTCCCGCCACTGTACTGCAGTATCTCTTCAGAGGAAACCGGGCCTAGTCTCCTTGTATCTGCAGAGCCTGGTCAGGGCTGGTGGATGACTGCCCCAGTTCAAGCTTCATCTTTAAGATGGGTGATGATAGCCCTGCTTCCTATGTTGCAAAATCGTTTAGGACAAGCATCCGCAAGCAAAAGTACATGAGCCACATCTACCACCCATTTTTATTAGTGTTGTATGGTCACATAGCTGTGTGTGTGTTTCTGTTGTCCCTGTCTGCTGTCCTACTATGAAGACAAAAGGAAAAGTAGTTACGGCAGAGTCCACACAGCTCACTGCCCGGAGTAGCTACAAAGACTGTGCACAGAGTTTGCTGCCCCAGTTTATAAGCTCAGCTAACCCAGGCGAGCCTTTAATTCATGTTGTTACCAAGGCTGACCTTGAACTCCTGATCCATCTACCTCTACCTCCCTTGTGCTATGATTTCAGGCATATACCACCACGTCTCCTTGTCTCTGTATCTTTAGATAAGTTGACTTGGCATGGCGTGACACCAGCATAAACATTTTATATGATTAAGAAGTAATATTAGAGTTGTGTCTATATTAATCACAACAAAAGTGAGCTGTAGGTTTGTGGGAGAGGGGTGCACACATGTGTAGGTGCATGCACACATTTGTGCATGTGATTGTGGAGGTGAGAAGTCACCTTAAGGTGTCACTCCTCAGAGTTCACCACATTGCATTTTGCAACTGTGTTTCTCATTGACCTGGTGCTAGCAAATTTTAGAGTTTCTCCTCTATCTCTACATCCTCAGAATTGAAATTAAAATCGGTAGCCATCACTCCAGGCTTTTGCACAGAATTCTGGGAGTCTACCTCAGACCCTCATACTGTGTAACAATCCCGTTACTGCTAAGTTCTCCCTCTACCTCTGAACTGCAGATTTTCACCTGTTTGTATTTTTTGCTATTGCTATACTTTACATTGTGCCTGGTATGTGACAATTCACAAGAAAGCAAGATAATTTTATATCACTCTTCTGTTGAAACTTTAAGATTCACCTAATATAAAATAAACATTCAGAAGGTTAACTATTTCTGAAAGAGTTGGAAGAAAACACAATATTTAGGCCCAGAGAAAAAAGGCTATTGGCAAAGGGCTTATTGTACAAGCATGAGAACCTACAGTTTGAATCTGCAGAACCTTGCAAAAGCCAGGTGGGATGGCATGTTTCTGCGACCCTCAATCCAGGGGAGGCAGAGGCAGGAGGCTCCCTGGAGCTCATTAGCCAGCCGGGCTAGCTGGACCCGTGAGCTCCTGGTTGAAAAAAAATAAAACAAGATAAAGAGAAATTGACGAAGACCATCAGTGCCAAACTCTGGCCCCGCTCAAATGAACAGACATGCGCACACATGTCCACACACACATGACACACCACACTCTAACACATACATACACAAAATACACACACAAAGAAATAAAATGTAATATTTGAATTTATATAATATTTGTGGGGTTGGAAAGATGGCTCAGCAGTTAAGAGGTCTTTCTGTTCTTCCAGAGGACCCAAAGCCGATTCCCAGCATCCGAGTCAAGAGACTCAGAGCTGCACGCACCCTTAAACATTACATATTATATAGAGCCATGGATTGCAGTCCCTGCCATCTGTCTACCTAGCTCTATCATTATGATGTGTGCTAAACCTAGTTTTCTACAGAAACCCTGGAAAGTAGAAAATTTATAAAGTAGTAAAGAGCATAATGTCCTGAATTTATATTTTCCACTGGGATATAGTTGATTTTGGATGAAATTATTTTAGCAACTCTTCAGGATGACACTGTATTTTGAGGCTCACTCGTGAGTACTGCCAGTGTTCCTTTATCTAGTTGTATGGTATTTGCTCTCACTCCCGTCACACATGAGACCTAAAAGATGAAACTAGAGTCAGTGTGCTGCTGTTTTTATTAATGGTGTCCATGCTCAGTTGTTGGTGGAATGCTAGAAAAGGGTTTCTGTGGAGTTGAACAACAGGAGACCTCAACATTTTCCATTCTTTTTTTTCTTTGTAGTCTTTTTTTTTATTTTTATTTTTTATCATTTATTTATTTATTAAAGATTTCTGTCTCTTCCCAGCCACCGCCTCCCATAACCCTCCCCCTCCCCCCATCAACTCCCCCTCTCTCATCAGCCCAAAGAGCAGACCAGGTTCCCTGTCCTGTGGGGAGTCCAAGGACCACCCACCTCCATCCAGGTCTAGTAAGGTGAACATCTAAACAACCTAGGCTCCCACAAAGCCAGCAGGTGCAGTAGGATCAAAACCCAGTGCCATTGTTCTTGACTTCTCAGCAGTCCTCATTGTCTGCTATGTTCAGTGAGTCCGGTTTTATCCCATGCTTTTTCAGACCCAGTCCAGCTGGCCTTGGTGAGTTCCCGAAAGAACATCCCCATTTTTTTTAATTTATTTATTTATTAAAGATTTCTGCCTCCTTCCCGCCACCGCCTCCCATTTCCCTCCCCCTCCCCCAACCAACTACCCCTCCTTCATCAGCCCAAAGAGCAGTCAGGGTTCCCTGCCCTGTGGGAAGTCCAAGGACCTCCCACCTCTTTCCAGGTCTAGTAAGGTGAGCATCCAAACAGCCTAGGCTCCCACAAAGCCAGTACGTGCAGTAGGATCAAAACCCAGTGCCATTGTTCTTGACTTCTCAGTAGTCCTCATTGTCTGCTATGTTCAGCAAGTCCGGTTTTGTCCCATGTTTTTCCAGACCCAGTCCTTTCTTTGTAGTCTTAAATAGTTTAGCGACCCTCCCAAAAGAACATTGTTGTAGGATGTTATCTATCTCTTTACCTCATTGATTAGGAACAAAAATATAAAGGTTTAATACACTAGAATATACATGCGTGCATTCTATTGCCTTCAAAGCAACAGCCCCATAACAGTGCCTACAGTTCGCTCTGGAGGAAAGAGTAAAGGTGTGTAACCTCCTGCTCTTATTATGAAATAACATTTTTGCTTTTTGGAGTCACCTTTAAAAACTGCTATTATGATATCTGTGCCTATACTCAGCTTTGCAACGCCTCTTGTGAGAATACAGCTCACAGCATCTGAACCAATAAGACAGGGCCCTTGCATGTGCACACCCAAGAGTGGCTCTCTTTTCTTCCACTGTAGCTGTGGCAGTTCCTGAAGCCCAACACGCCCCTGGAAGCTCGGATTTCTAAGCAGTGGTGTGAGATCGGTTTCCAAGGCGATGATCCGAAAACGGATTTTCGAGGAATGGGTCTCCTGGGACTTTATAATTTACAGTGAGTAAAATGAAGAAGAGTTGAGCATTAGAGCGATGCGCTGGTATCGAAATGCCAAGGTAGAACTATCACTTTCAAAAGCCACGTCCCAAAAGATGCCAGAAGAATATTCAAATCATCTGAGGGGAAGCTCGGGTTCAGACAAACTTGCCAGCACCTTGCCCGTATTTCAATAGATTTCATAGAATTTTGAAAGCAGCTCTTAGATAGTATTTTTAATTTTTTATTATGAAATCTTCAAGAATATTCAAAAAACTTTTATATTGATAATCTGAATTCAGAAATTTCAACATTATTTTTAGACAAAAATATTAATAAAAAATCCTATACTGTTTGTCATTTCATCTCTCATATTTCAATATGTACCCCTAAAATATATCAATGCTGGGCCTTGAAATGGCTCAGCAGAGAAAATTGGTGGCTGCCAAAGGCCACGACCTGAGTTTGAGACCGGAAACCTTCATAACAAAAGCTGAGAACCGACTCCATTGTCTTCCAACCTGCACATGTGCACAGACACACACAGTAAACAAATCTAAAATTTCTGCTTGGAATCTTCCTGTACCCCCCCATTAGATTTGTGTAATAAAATATAGAGTCATACATTAGTAATTTGGGTTTATAATATAGCTTTATTACTGCCCTGTTAAATACTTTTTATGAGGTACTTTGGAGGTAGTGTGAGTTTTTATGTTTATTAGACAGAAATTTCACTGTATTAACATCCCTAAGTTCTGTGAGATGAATGCAAATCCAGTATGACCGCCTTCTAAGAAAGATGCATTTGATCTGGGCATTGGGGCTCACACCTGTAATCCTAACTCCTGGGAGACAGAAGCTAGGGGATCAGGACGCATCCTTGGCTGTGTAATGGGGTCAGTGCTAACCTGAGCTGCAAGAAAAAAACACAGGAAGAAAGGATGGATAGAAGGGCAAAGGAAGGGAGAAAGAGAAAGAGAGAGAAGGAAAAGGGAGGGATGGGAGGGGAGGGGAGGACCTAGAGTTTTCTCTCCCTTTCACCATGTTACTTCTCTCAGGCTTCTGCCCCTGGGGTCTTCCAATCACAGAACCACCCACCCCTTATCTAGAATGCTGGATTATAGGCTTGGCTCTCTGGGTAGTAACGAAATTTGTAATTAAGTTTTCAAGTCTGTTGGCTCTGGAAGAGTGGTGACCTCATGCCAGTGTCTACCTCTGGGTGCCAAGAAGCATCCCACCAGGTGAGGGTGGCTGTCTCACAGACGGTGCAATCATGGTGTTCTTTCCCTCCTCCTGCAGATATTTCGCAGAACGGGATGCCACAGTGGCTCAGCAGGTCCTCTCCGACTCTCTTCATCCAAAATGCAGGTAATTGTTCCAAATAAAAGATGGTTTGGGTTTTGGGTTTTTTCGGGGAGGGGCATCAATAAATAGCATTTTCCACATGGATCTATAGAGAAGTGTTATCAGGAGAGCCAGCTCACTGGGAGCCAAGCTGTACGCGCTCTCGCTAGCCCTTTTGACAGGTACTAAACAGGAAGGCTAGCGCTCCAGATACTCACCTCAGGACTTAGAAGGTAGAGATGTGTGTCAAGAGTGCCTAGGAAGATTGAAAGGTGAGCGTGGACGGACAGACATAGAGGAAAGAATTCAGAGACAAGGGAGCAGGGTCTGGTCATGAGGAAGAATGGAAGTCAAGGCCCCATGGAGAAAGCTGAACTTTCTGAGGCTCTTTTGTTTTAAAGTTCAGGGCTATGCTTGTATTTCCATTTACTTGATTTCTTTTCTTTGACTGAACACGTGAAGGGATATCACTAAAGAGGAAATAAGGTATTTTTCTTTGCTTTTTTGTGGTTTGTTGTTTTTATTCTGCTTTAGAATCAATAGGATAAGAATTTCTAAAATAAATAGATTTGTGAAAACCACTTTTAAAGGCAAACATTCACCAACTTTTAATCTGATATGGTTGATCACTTGTCGACTGCATTTTTATTAGCTAAAATCCAGATTGACCTAATCTAACGAAAGGGTCGAGAAGCCAGGATTATACCCAGTTTGAGGGGCATATAATCCCTTCCTCTGAAGAGGTGGCCAGCTCGCAAACATGACCTAATCTCCTCAACAGACATTTTATTTTGGAATTTTCTTGCATAGTGAAAATTTGTTCTTTGATTAGTAATTGTGTTTGAGACACGGTCTCATTGTGTAGTCATAGGTCATCTTTACGTAGCTGTGGATAGCCTGGAGCTCACTATGTAGACCAGAAACCCACCTGCCTTTACTTCCCTAGAGCTGGGATTAAAAGCCTGCCTCACCACTTCTGGCTTTGATGGATGTGTTTCCAATGTGATAATTCTAAATAGTAGTTAATGTACGAGTCAGTGGCTCTTCTGAGAATTCCTCCTATTTTACTGTCCTGGTCCCATTAGATTATTTTTTGTCCACCTTATAGCACTTAATTATTACTGGCTAAATAAACCTAAAGTTATACTATAGCAGTCTTAAAATTCAGGAATTGGTTGACATGGGTTTATTTCCCTGATGTTACTATTATCTTCCTCCTAACCCCAGTTGACTAAGGTTCATTAAATTATATTACTTTCCCAAACTTACATTTATAATCTTTTATGAGATTAAAAATTTAGTTTCTTTACTTTCATTTATTTCAAGAAAAACATTAAAATCATCTAGATGTTTCTTGATAGATTGCATGATCAACCTCAAGCTATTTTGACTTTTAAATTGTATCTTCTGGATTGTGGAGCCGATGAACGCCTTCTAACTAAAGCTGGCTGAGAGTCTGTGTGTGTTTCCAAGTGGTGTTTCTTGGATCAGAACCCCGAGTCATGGATACTCTTTGGTCCTGGGGTAGTAACAATAAGCTTAAAATATTTTGGGGGTAACTGTGAAAGGGAGATGAATTTTGTCAGTGAGCCATCCTCAAGCAAGGGGAGGGTAGACAGAGGCTCCACGGTCGTGGCTCCTTCAGCGGAGATTAGAGAGGGCTTAAGGCACTGTGGACCACACTTCAGGAGGCTGGCCTCTGTGTGTGCTGTGAAGGAATCTAGTTTATCCCTCAAGCTGCAATCCAGTCAAAGAGAAAGATGCTTTTGTATTCGTTGCTTCCAATTGATAGTGGAGGTCACCAAGTCAGAATCAAAATGTCTTGAGAGCGCTGATCTATTTCTTATATAATTGTCTGAAATTTTGACCAATTATGGTATCGGCATAGCTTCTGTCAAACCCTGCGCATTCCAGGTATTCAGCAATGAGACAAAGATGTACTAAGGACGTGTTCCCAGCTGTCCTTCAGCAACCATGATACATTGCTGCCTTTGGGACTGATCATAGGGTCCTCAGTAACTTGAGGGATAAAGGTAGATGCGATCTTATGAGGAGAATTCTGCCTGCTGATTTCTGTTTACTTGGGGGACTATCTTATAAGTTATCAAATGAATGGAAGCTACTTGGCCTTTTGTTACATTTCAAATACAAAGGTTTCATTTAACAAATGCAGACGCAGATTTCATTTAGTAAATATGGACCTACTGTGGACTTTCAAAGCTTTGTTGGAAAGAAAATGGACACTTAGAACATGTTTTAATTCACATGCGACTCAACTCATTTTGAAGATGAATCTGGGCAAAACTCTCCTGGGTGCCACTTTAGTTTACTCTGTTGATTAGGAATCCCACTTTATAAAAAGGAGATGTTTTAGCATGAATTCCAGCAGTTATTTGGCATCATAGCCAATCATTCACAGAGTAGGAAGCTCATTTGTGTAAATATCCAGCGTGTACTATGTTTCTGTGATTGTGTGCTGTGGTAGTCCATGAGTGTTTGCCGTGTGTCATTTGCCATCTGTTCTAGAAAATTCTCCTTTTTCCCCGCTTAGATGGATTTAAAAATTGTATGTAGCGCCAATGCTAAAGTTTGTTTTTGAGACAAGGTCTTACAATATAGCCCAGGCTAGCCTAGAACTCAAAATCTTCCTGCACTGGCTTATGTTAAAACTGTTACCTTATATTTATGTACACTAACACTAATCAGTTTGAACATATCAACTCTATAAGCAACAATACAAGTTGGGATTGATGGGATTCAAGCAGTGTGCCCTCATGTCGTGCTTGTACTGCTGCCTATAGCACTGATAAATTCAGGCTGATTAGCGCGATAATAGAGGTACATGTAACGTGTAGTTAATGGTTTAGTATACACATTCAAAGAGAGCAAGAATAAATTAAATAATAAATGTTCATTTATTCATTCATTCTTTCAGCAAATTCAGCAAAGCAGAATGGGAAAAGAAAAGGATGGATAAAGCAATTGGGTAAGTGTGGGACCATAATGTGAATACTGTCAGCCCTGGCCCAGGGACAGCAAAACTAGGCTTAATTCCCAGCACCCACATGATAACTCACAACCATCTGTAACTCCAGTTCCAGAAGATCCAACGCCCCTTTCTTGCCTTTGTGTGTACCAGGCACTCACATTGTACACAGATATGCATACGGGAAAAAAAATCAATACTCATAAAATAATGAAATAAAATTTTAAAAATGTTTTACATTTTAACATTAAATACCGGACAACCTAGCTTAGCAGGTAAAGGAAGGAACTTGCCACCGAACCTGATGACCTGAATTTGATCCCCAGAATCTATATGTATAAGGAAAGAATGTTCCTGTCTCTTGGCTCCCACACACATATGCCATGGCACGTGAGGTCGCATGCACACACACAAATAAGTAAACAAACAAATTGATAAGTGTTCTTAATGGCCCATTCCATTCAGAAATATTTCTATGCCAGATATACAAGAACAGAGAGAATTTAAGAATTCTGTTCTTTTCTGTAGAAGAGGGACATAAAATATACCTTATGGTTTAAAATATAATAATACCTTAAAACTTTCTCACATAAAATTTAAATTTAGAAAAGCACAGGAAAGCGGAGCAGAACTCAGCCAGCAGCCCATCCTGTCACTTTCGCACTCATAGTAAGGACTCACTGCTTTTCATTCTAGAGGTTTCCCCCTGCATCCATGTGCGCCTACACTAAATCTCGGCTTGCTCGACACAGGTGTCTTGCATTAAAGTCTCTAAGAATGTAATTTTAGTTAGCTGTAAAATTACCATAATTTAGTTAACACAGAAATTGCCATAATTAATTTCTCTAGAAATCTTTTGTAGCATATTTGGTCTTGCATTGACCAATAATGCTGTAATAAATAGTCTTATGTATAAACTTTTGTCCACTGCAGATGATCACCTACCATATGTTTGGGAGTAGAATCACCAAGCCAAAGCGTGTGAATTCTCAGTTCTCTTAGCACAGGCTACCGAGCCCTTGCGGTAGAATTAGAGGACGGGGCTTTGATGTGGTGGAGATGGACAGCTGGTTTGCTACTCTGGTGGTCTAAGAGGAATTTGGAACTCGGATTGTCGGTTTTTGAAGTGTTTATATTCCCATGTGCAACACTTTTGGTTTTTGTGGGTCATACTTGCAGGTACTCCTTTGCAATTGTGGGTATCAATATCACCGATCTGGCATATAATCTGCTTGTGAGTGGTGCTCTAAAAACCCATTTCTACAACATCGCCCCCGAAGCACCGACGCTGTCTCACTTCCAACAAACGTTCTGTAAGTGTCCTGTTATTCAATTGTCAGTATGGATTTCTATAGAGCAGACAAGGATCAAAGCTGAGAAACCATTGTGATGGAGCTACGTTAGGCCCTGGAGGAAGTTTAACTTTGTTGTCTGTTTATTTTCTCCTTTAAACACCTACGCTTGTATTTCTGGGTATCATGGATTTTTCTTTTTCTCGGTTCTTATGTGATATGCATGTGTCAACTTCAGGCCTGACTTTTGGTCTGTCTCCTTCTGATCTAGCACAGCTTAACACTAAAGAATGCAACTCTAAAGACAACTTGAGTTGACTGCCAGGTCCTATGTCTGGACAGAAATGAGATTCACAAGAAGATTAGACAGTAAGGTTGAAAGACTTGCCTAAAATGTTGATCAAAAAGGTACTGGTGAAAAGTAAAGATAGAGGTTGAAACGTAAAAGGGCCTTGTGGGACATATCCTACCTGAAGAACGAGGGTGTCACAAAAAGGAGAAACTCACGGAAAGGAAACAAATCTCCAAATCAAGGGGAAAAAAAAAACCAGACCAGCAAGGTTGCTCTGTGGGTGAAGGTACTTGCTGCCAAGCCTGGAGATCTGAGTTTGATCCCAAGATCTATACAATGGAAGGCAAGGATCAGCTCCTGCAAGCTCTCCTCTGACCTCTCCACACACAGTCTCTCCCTCCCTCCCTCCCTCTCTCTCTCTCTCCCTCCCTCCCTCCCTCCCTCCCCCCCCCCTCCTCTCTCTCTCTCTCTCTCTCTCTCTCTCTCTCTCTCTCTCTCACATGCTAAATAAATATTGTGATAAAACTTTAGGCCTGAAGGACAGATTTTCATATTTTAAGTTCTAAGCACCCATATAGCAGATTAAAATCTATCAAGCCAAGGTCTATATCACTGTGAGATACTTGACACTGTGGAGAGATGATGCTGAAAAATTCTAAAACTGTCACGCAAAAACTTTGGAACCAAGACCACACTGGACTTCTTGGAAGCAGCCTTTTATTCTCAAACACAATGGAGTGTTGACTACAAAAGCTTAAGATGGCACAAAGGGAATATGATTTATAATTTTAAATTATATTCCCAAACTAACTTATCAACCAACTATTGAGTATCAAAATAAGATAGCCTTTGTTTATAAGCATAAGGTCTTAAATATTTACTTCCTCATAACTTAACAAGGAAACTCCTGAAAAAATGCATTGTTTCTACAAAATAAGAGAGTAACCCCAGGAAGAATAAATGAATCCAGAAAAGAAATCTTTCCAGGAGGAAAGCAAAGGGAATTCATAGGTGAAGGAGAGGGGCCCTCCCAAAACGGGTCCATGTAATAGGCTGAGAACAGATCTAGATTTGACCAAGTTCTGGAACTGAGCAAACATCTATCATGTTCAAACACATCTAGAATACATTTGGCATCCTTACGGAAAGTGGTTTATGGTTAAATTCAATGGAAAACTAAGTAAATGAACAAAGAAAGCAGTTAGACCTGGGTTAAAACCAATAAGGGGCTGAGTATGGCTGGGCGGGTGAACAGGGGCTAGAATCACATCTTCTGTAAACAGAGTTAAAAACAGCCCAGAAATGGAGTGCAGTGTGACTGTGGTGCTGGAGAGTTTGGCAGTCAGAAGGCTCACCTGGAGTGATGCAGAGCAAGGACTAGAGTAGACCAGGCTACCTCTTCACGGTGCTTGGTTTTCCCATCAGAACATAGTAAGCTATCTGATGCTGAATGATGCTAGTATAATTGGCAAAAAATGAAAAAGCTGTTCTTTTAAAGAAGTACTTACTTTATAACTTGTTAGTAGAAAATCTAAGCTCCTCACATGACGTTTAATAGCTCCCATTTTGACCAGTGGGTGGTTATATTCACTCCTGTAACAGTTCTGTCCCCAACAAATATGACTGGGTTTTGACCGCAGATCGGGGTCTATTCCGAGGAAGACTGGCATCAAAGCAAATAAGTACAAAATACTCGGAAGTAAAGATACTATTTCAAAATGCTGCAGAGGCATCTGACTGTCATCACCCACTGAGTCTGTAGCAGAGAGAGCTCCCTAAAGCAAATGCCATTTTCAGTGAGAACCAAAGGCTGGGTGGCAGAAAGTAAAGCAATGGGCACTGAATGGTACAGCCAGAGAAGTGGTGAGGACACCGGCCATAAGACAGGCATGTACAGCAGATCCAAACAATATAGTGGAGAGGGTATGATTAGCTATGACACTGAGCGGGTATGGTTAGATATAATACAGGAAATTTAAGAGCAGAATTTGGAACGGACCTTGAGGAGTTTTAAGCCAAGTTGGAGAGCACACGCAGAGCTAGTAACAAACAAAATCTCTTGCACCATGATTTTGTTAACCTTTCATAAGTTGCCTTTTTCTATAGTTTCCTTCTTTCTTGGGGAAATCAGGAAAGCTCTTGTGAGAGAAAATAGGACGAGTTTAACTTGAAGCAAACTGAAGGTAAATTCCGTTGGGGAAATCTATTCAGAGCTACAGAATGGACATTCCTATGAGAAGTCCTTTAACTCTGGTGAGGTGGAAGGGTTCTGCCTACAGACTTTGAATTCATCTGCTTGGAGTTAAAAATCAGAACCACACCGTAAATGACATCTCCCAGGAAAGAATCAGAGTTAAAAGCAAGAAGAATTGACATTTAAGGGTAGGAGAAGATGTCTTGTTCATTGCTGTATGCTCAGCCTACTGGAGTGTTTAGTAACTCTATATTGACTGGTGGATGAATGGACTGACAAAAAACATACTATAATATCATATGAGACTCTTTTCAGGGAAAAAGAGGGTGTAGATGGCCTGGAAATGTTTTAGCCTTACCCAACTGATAGGTTTTTCAGAAGTCCTAGCCCAGATAAGTTAGCATGAAGCAGTATTTCTTATTTCCCAGGACACTCTTTGGATTTTAGAAAGAGCAGCAATCACCAACAGATTAGATTATGGTCAGAGAGACTGGGTGAATTCAGAAGAGGCCAACCATGCCCTGGATTCATTGTCCCTCCACTGAGCACGGTCACTTCTGCAACCTCCTCTGTAATAGTCTTGCAATTATCTGCGTCTTTGCACATGCCTCTGCTCTCTCCTAACCGGAAGCAGTGAAGCAAAACCAAGACACATTTGAGCAGCAATAAATATGCGTAGGCTTCAAATAGCAAGCCGAATTAGTATTCAAAGCAAGTATTTCATCTAGAGGAAAGGAAATAGGAATGTAATGTCTCTATTGTCCTGACTGTGCAGTCTTAAGTCAGTGAACTGCTCTGCCAAGGCATTGTGTTGCAAAAAAGCTCCATCCTATCAAAAGCTCAACTGAATACACAACCCAACAGTAATGGGGTAAGATTAGGTATAGCGAGCTGAGGGAAGGACAAGCGCAGAAGAGGGGGTGAATTATCTGTTCCTTGACCTTCAGTGGAGAGAACTGTTAACACAGGAATAACTCCTCCCACCCCTGCAGGAGGCAGCCTGTAGAGACAATGGGAAGATGGCCTGGTTTGGCCCTGGCTTCCAGCTGTTAACTGTGTGAGCAAGCACCGTTCAAGCTTCCTGGCTGAACCCCGGTGTCCGTCTCCGTAAGGTGGAGATATAAAATCTGCTTGGCCAACCCGCAGCGCTGGGGACTGAAATGAAATGGAGACTAGAAGCAATAGATTGACTCTGCTTTCTCCCTCCTCTTTCCCCACTACTGTTAGCTTTCTCAGCTAACAAATCATTGTCAGAAATTGAATACCTATCTCTCTCTCCCTCCAAGAGACAGAGAATTAGGAAACATGAGATCCCTACCTTTCTCTCTATCCTCAGTGCCCAACGGTGTATCTGTTACAAACATAATTGGCAGATGGGGTGACCGGACAACAGGCCAAATGAATATTTGAATGTTGTGTAATAAATGAGTGGGATTTTATGATGTGTAGTTTGGAAGCCAGGTCACCATTTCTGTATTCTTAGTGCAATCATGTTATATGGTCTCTACTCATTTTCCTGATAAGATAGGGAGAGTCCCAGGGAATCTGCCTATAGGATTTGCAATTTACCTTTGTAGTTATCAAGGAAGTATCATGAAATTGGTATTAGATTATGAAGCACCATCGTCCTCCAAAATGGTCATTTGTAATTGTGTGTACAATAGAAAAATGAGGGACAGTTGTGTCTGAGTGCTCCTGGAACTCCATGATGTAACACATCCCCTTAGGAGTGTGATGCCAGGGTGTCTGCACACTGTAGAAAAGTGGGCATCTTTATGTCCACTACAAAAAAAAATAAGTCATTCACTAAAAGGAGATCGAGATGCTACATATTCTGATTTGGTAGTCCATATCATACCTGTGCCTCAGTTTATCGCATGTACCATATAAATACAGTCAAAAATACAATTGAAAAAAAAATGGTTCCCACAGTAGCTGCTCTCTCAGTGCCAGTGGGAGCATGCTAGTGAGACTAATGGGATGGATGCACCATGGATGATTTTAATTCATAATGTTAGAAATCTGACTCTCCTAGCAAAACAACTCAAGCATGTTTATTTGAGCTCAAAGACCAGTTGGAAAAAAAGTGTTTGTGTTTTATATATTAAGAAAAGGAGAAATTATAAAATCTCATTCGTTTCTTTTATAACCAAATTAATTGAAACATTCCTAGAAGGAGACGGGGGGGGGGGGGGGGGGTGAAAAAATAGAGTCTTCTAGATCTTGGGTTTTAAACTGCAATGACCGAGATTCATCTGGTTGAATCTGGGTGGATCTGTGTATTTAACAAATCACCCCAGGCTATTCCTGAGATATTTTAGGAGCTTTCCAGTCACTGAAATGGACAGAGGATTGAGTTCCTGTGGGTGAGTAGGAGACAGGGGTCAGGAGAAACAGTGCTGTCATCACACATTGAAACAACTGGGACAAAGGGCCGCCACCATCACTCACTGCATGTGAGCATGATGGGGATGCCAGATGCGTACCCTGCAGAGCAGACAAGTGCTGGGCACAATGCACACTGCAAGCATCAGAGGATTAGATTTGGTCCATGAGGTACAGACCAGCAGCTTTCTACACAGGGATCTTCTAAGACTCTTGGGCTGAAGCAGGAAGATTACAAATTGAAGACTAGCCAGGACGCCATACCAAGGCGTTAAAAAATAATCCCCTCATCTATGTAACTGTCAATGTTGTTTCGAGAGATACCAAAGCCTGGAATTCTTTCCCCCGCTCATCCCTCCTGGGTTCTCTTTATAGAGAAAAATAAAAGAGCTGAGAGCCCAACCAAGGTCCTCTCCAGCATTCTATCTGTATTTTCTGGTACCTTCTCAAGTTAGAACAAAGAAGAACTTATATAACATTCACCTTTTCTTTTTCTAAACTGAGATTATTTTCTTTTTTCTAATTTATAGAGAAGTCTGCCATTGCATTGGGATTTATTACATACAAACAAATATATAATATTGCCTTTTAAAGGAAATATTCACATTTCAATTATTTTAGATGTGTGTTGAAACAAGCAATGGGATGGAAGGAAGGATAAGATGGGGAAGAGAAAAACAATAAACAGATTCTTGCTTCAAATGCTTAGCATTTATTCCAAAAAAAAATCAACTCCAGAGTGTTCATAGATAACAACTTTGAAACACAAAAGCATTTGAATATGGAATTGGGCTTTGGAAAGAAGTATTATTAGCAATTTCATGAAGCTCGATCACGAGTCTGTGTAGCTTAGATTTGATTTATAGTTCTTACTGTCTCATAATAGGTGGTTAAATGCATTTGTTTGATGTGTCAGTGTAATTTAAAATTTTAGTTAAATTGAGTATCAAGAGGACAAAAGGCAGAGTGGAGTAATTTTGAAAGACAGAATCACTGTGTAATTTAGTTGGGAGGGAAGGATGAAGGAGTCACTGTCAGCTTTTTAGAATAAGTTATTTTATAAAGTGAGATTCAAATTTAAAAAAAAAAGAATAAGTTCTGGGGACAGGGTGGCTCACTGTGTAAGGCACTTGCCTTGCAAACACAAGGACCAGAGCACAGATCCCCAGAACCCACACAAAGACCAAGTAGATGTGATGGCCCATCTGCAGTTCCTGTGCTCAGGAGGCAGAGGACAGATCCCCAGAACAAGCTAGATAGATAGACTAACTGAAGTAGCAAGCCCTGGGTTCACGCTGGAGACTCCACCTCAATATATAGGCTGGAGAGTGGACACTTAAGACCTAATATTCTCCCCGGTCCCTACAATGTGTGCACATGCATGTACACATACCCACATTCCTGCAACAAACATACACAAATAAATGTAGTTTTAAGTATTTAAAAATATTTTTTGAAATACTTGAAAATAAAGGCATGGTGGCCCATATTTTTAATCCCAACATTCAAGAGGCAAAGGCAGGTGGATTTCTATAAACTGAGGCCAGCCTGGTCTACACAAGTTCCAGGTCAGCCAGAGCTACATAGACCTTGCTTCAAAAAGGAAGGGAGGGAGGAAGGTAGCAAGGGTGGGAGAGAGAGAGGAGGGAAGGAGGGAGGGAGGGAAGAAACCAGATACCAAAGTTGAGCTGGAGAGATTGCTCAGTGGTTAAGAACTCTGACTGCTTGCTCTTCCAGAAGATCCAGATTCAATTCCCAGAACCCACATAGCAGCTTACAACTGTAACTCCAGTCCCAGGGAATCCAGTGCCCTCTTCCGACCTCCAAGGGACACCGCATAGTGTGGTACACAGACGTACATCACAGGCAAACACTCATAAACATAGAAAAAAAAGAGTTTAATTAAGAAAAGAGAATATGTTCCCAATGTGATTCATATTCAAGAAGTGACAGAATTGGTTTGCCCTCCTACTTTGTGGAACTAAAAATGTCTCTAATGTTAGCAGCAAAAGGAGAAAACAAAATAGGCAACTTGGTAGCTTCTACTCCACTGGTCATAATAAACTTGGTGTTTCATGTGAACTCCACAGAGACTGTTACCTTGGTCTAACTCATCCGCAGTGGTTTGGAGTGTGGCTAAGGACTATCTCACTGTCTTGTCCCTAACAGGCTATTTGATGCACGAGTTTCACAAGTTTTGGATCGAGGAGGATCCCATGGACATAATGGAATTTAACCGTGTGCGGGAGAAATTCCGCAAGAGGATCATAAAACAGCTGCAGAACCCAGACATGGCGCTGTGCCCGCATTTTGCTGCATCTGAGGGTTTAATCAACATGTAGTGCCCGCGCCGGTTTCAATGGGTCCCCCAGAACACTGCCTCATTGTTGTCTTAGGTCTCTGCTTAGGTGACAGCTCACACACCGAATGCACATAGCAACTATACATATATAAATATATGCATGCCTTTTGGTACAGTATTTTCATCTCTTGGTCATAATTCCAAGATCCCCCAAATACCACTCTTTCTGGGGTATCTACCCTCCAGGGACTGCTCATATTGTGGCATCCTGCAGTGTTAGCATCTGTCCTTGACATCCAGGTATGGAGAAAGTTTTCTATTTTTTTAGATTTGTTCCTCCCCTCATCGTTCAATATTAAAAATGTGTAATAATTCTCTAGCTGTAATTTGTATGTAAGAGATTTAACTGGATCACATTCTGTGTTCATATTTATTAAAAATGCTTCATGAGGACTGCTGCTAGCTTCTCAAACTGGGTTCACGCTTGGACCCCATACTGGTAAAGTATAAGACTTTCAAATAATACAGACAGACACATGATAAGCCAAACTCTTCCTGCACATATAGCTGCACTTCACCAAACTGTAATGAGGCTATTAAGAAATTAGCTTAACTAGGAGTCAGCCTTGTGTGAAATCCGGCAGACCTGTAGCCTAACTTAACCACAGTTGCGACTGTGCTGTAGCCATCAGGATAGAAACTTATCTTATTCCCATCACTTCACGGCTTGGGTGTGTAAATAGGTATATGATTGTGGAGCCCCAGAAAAGAAGCCATATCTTCCCAAGGCTGCAAAGGGTTTCTCACTGCCTGCCTCTTGCTGAACCCAGAGTTAGTCCTTAGCGCTACCCCGATGCGAGCATCTTTGCTTAGGGGATTGAGGTCTGACTGGTTTGTTTTCTAGGTTGAGGGGCAATATTTTAACTTTTTTCAGGAAAACGTGTTA
This sequence comes from Microtus oregoni, assembly GCF_018167655.1. Lineage (NCBI taxonomy): Eukaryota > Metazoa > Chordata > Mammalia > Rodentia > Cricetidae > Microtus > Microtus oregoni. The sequence continues at coordinate 10,879,233 of NW_024543831.1, read as the reverse complement.
CAACAAAGGAACCTGAGCAATGATTCTATCATGCACTATTTCTTGAAATTAGCATCCTTGTAACAGTGGAAGAAGTTGCTTGGGAGAAGAAAAATGAAACCATCCTCCAACTGCTAAGAATCATCTTCTTCAAAATGTGATTTAGTTTGGAATTATGATTGTAGTCTGTTGAATAGTATTTACCATGGTATTTCATACCCATGGTATTTTATACTTTGGGACTATCGATTTTAGTATTACTAGATGTTTGTGTAATCACTTGCTTATTTAAATGAATTTTGAGTACTGCCTACTGTCAGTATATGAATAAATTACATATCATTCTACAGTAACAGAGAGTGTGTTTCATTTGGGTGCCTTTGTACTCTGTAGGTCTTCAGATATGCAAATGCGTGAGTGGGTGGACTGTCAAAGACAAGCGACTGGTTAGAAATTACTGTCTTCAGAGCAGCCAGGTGTAACCGGCTGAGAGATTTCCTTAATCTTGAGGTCCGGCAATGCTTTAATGAATAAGACTTCTTTTTAATTTTCTTTTTTTTTTTTAAGAATCTCACTATGTAACCCTGCCTGGCCTGAAACTCACTGTGTAGACTACACTGGCCTGGAATTCAGATATTCACCTGCCTCCAACACCAGTTAAATTAGGATTAAAGGCATACATCACCATGCCTTAACCCTCTTACCTTTCCTTAATGACATCCTATGAAATCTGTCTTGATTATTGCGAGATGTCTGATTTTTAAGAACCCTCCGCTGCCTGTTGCTGCTTGGTAGGATTTCTCTACTCTAGGGTTCTCATCCTTTCTTTCTCAGGCCTGGGGTCAGGTGGTAGCACTTCTACTGCCTCTCCTTCAACCTGTGCCCTCTGTTAGACAGCGAGAAGAGGAGCATCAGTGGATGCTTAGCGCACACCAAGAATAATATCTCCAGAAGTGAAAGCTACCCGCCTAGTGGACTGTCTGCCTTGAGCGTACAGTGTTTGCACCTGCCGGTGCAGGCATGGTTCCACAGGCAAGGCAGGCTTGGCCAACTACATGTGTGCACTGCCTCTTCCTATTTCCTGTGGTCCTCTATCAGCAGTGCAGCGTGACAGCATGTGGTACTCTTCTGCTCAGGCAGAGACAGCTCACGTTGCCAAGCTAAGGCATTCCCCTCCCTGCTCCTTAGCTGCTTTCGATAGTATCTAAACATGGCTGCACAGCTTCAGGATGAACGGTTGCTGCCAGCTCCTTCAAGGTATTATTAGCCTTCTCATTCACACCTCGTTGTAGGAGATGCAGTCTACCCAGTAACACAGAGCGAAGTGAGAAAAAGAAAAGGAGAAGGTTTCAGGAGCATCAGAGATGCGTGATGTATGCTATGTGTGTATGTGGTTCCCAGGGGAATCTTTAGCTTGCCTCATATTTATCCCGTTGAGCAAGGGTTGACCACATAAAATGTAAATGGTGTAGCACATTTCCTTCAAGTTTTCTGAAACACTACTTGATACATGATATTTAAAACATGTCTGGTTTGCGCTGCAGGGAAAGAAATAAAGAAATACTCTTTGAAGCATCGCTTCTAAAGCGAGACTTTGGCTGGATTCACCTCCTTCTCACAGTTCTTGTTATTGTGCTGCAGTGAAGAACATTTGCCTGGTAACCCATCCTCTTCTCTGTATCTGCAAAGAAGCCTAGATAGGTGTCATTCCAAAGACTGGGAGGGATGCCTTTACATTAAGTATATCTTCCAAATCAGGTGATGTTTAAGAGGATAGAGAAAGCAGAAAGCAGAAATTCTTAGTTCACTGAGCCCAGAGCCACCTGGCAAAACCTGTGGCACAATAGTGCACGCTCTGCCAAAGCATTGCCTCCAGCTCTCCTGGGAGCATAGTCAGGGAACACTCTAAGTCGGAGACAGCACAGAAAAACAGAGCCAAGTGAAACATCACGCCCTGGAAAGAGGTTCCAACATGGATTCCATTTCTAAGGCTAGCATTTAGTGAGTGAGCTCCAGGACCATATGTCAGGACCCTGCCAGCCCTGACCTTGCATGACTTCAGCTCCCTGACAGCCTCTGAAGCTGGGTAGCTTCTCTTCTTGCTTTTCTTTTCTTCCTTTTCTAAATTACTAAATTCATTTCTTTTATTTTATGTGTGTTTTGTATACATATATTATGTGTGCTTGCTTGGTGCCCATGAATGTCAGAAGAGGGTATCAGATGGTTGTAGACTACCGTGTGGTGGGAATTGAACCCAAGTCGTCTTTAGAGCAACCAGGGCTCTTAACCTCTGAGACATCTTTCCAGCACCCCCCTACCCATCAACCCCCACCCCCACTTTTCTTAATAGGCAGGCATATAGGATTTCAATGCAGTGCCAAAGGACTCAAGACAGGCAAGGAAATGAGTAAGGCATGGTGGCTCACACTCATGATCCCTGTACAGAGGAGGCTGAGGCAGAATCATAAGTTCCAGGCCAGAGTGGCCTACAGAGTAAGATCCTATCTCAAAATCCAAAAGTAGAGGCAGAAGAAGCAAAGGAGAAGGAAGAGGAGAAAGAGAGAAAGGGAAGGTGGAAGAGGAGAAGGAGTGCTAAGCTAAGCTTGAACCCATGCCCGAAAGTCAAGACTTCTATTCATTATATCTTCTATCTTAGTGGGGATTTCTATTGCTGTGAAGAAATACCATGCCCATGGCAACTCTTATAAACACATTTAATCAGGGTGGCTGGCTTATAGTTCAGAGATTCAGTCCATTATCATCATAGTGGGAAGCAAGGCAGCAAGCAAGCAGACATGGTGCTGGAGAAGGAGCTTAGAGTTCTTTTATCTTGACTCACAGACAACAGGAAGTGGTCTGAGTCACTGAGCATGCATACATGAGACCTCAAAGTCCACTCCCACAGAGTCAGACCTCCTCCAATAAGGCCCTACCTACTCTAACAAAGCCACACACCCTGATAGTGCCACTTCCTTTGGGGGCCATTTCTTCAAACCACCACACTCTCCACTTAGAATTCTACACTACTGCCCGGGTTTCTGGTGGATTGTAAATACAGCTGTTCATGCCTTGCTCCTAAGTGATAGCACGTTAATATTTCTCACTCAGATACCTGCAAAGTAAATTCATGCCTACAGTTGCTGTTGCGTTTTCCAATTTCCCATTTGCCTTTGAGGAATTCCCTGCTTTGCTACACAAACCATTATGGCGGCATCCTAAGTTTCTTTGTCACCTGCCTCCCTGGGGAAGAAAGCTGGCTTCCCTTCTTCCTGCTTCCCGGTGGGAAGCCTCAGCAAGATAGGTTGGCAGAGCCTGGGCTGGGTCATGTTCAGGTCAGATACTACTGGGCATGTCTGTGGAAAAGGAAGCATCTGAGATGGTTACTATGTGGACTCCTCATTAATAATGCATCCCCTCCTCCCACCCACCCCACTGACCTGGCGCAGCCTCCGGAATGCTGCTGCTTACACTAACAAGTATGATGTCATCTGTTAATATTCCTGGGATACTTCACAGGTACACAACAGACGTGGTAGGGAAAGAAGTCAGAGAAAGGTCACAGATCAAAAGTTATTTTTTATCTAAATACCTAGGATGGTGCTATGCTTTTAGAGGAAGCCATAGAAGAAAATTCATGACAATTTGGAACGTAAAGCAAAGACGAAAGAAACCAAGATTATGTTTGGCAAAACCCAGGCCTGGAGAGATGGCTGAGTGGGTAAGAGCCTTGTTCTACGAGCTTGGGGACTTGAGTTTGAATCCCCAGAACCCATGTAAAAAGTTACATGCATGCGGTGGATGGAGACGGGTGGATCCAGAGAACTCACTGGCAAAGCTAGCCTAGCTGAATGGTGAGCTCCTGGTTCAGCTAGAGACCCTGTCTCAAAGTAACACAGAGAGCATAGGAAAGGCATCTGGAATCCTGCCCTGGCTTCTGCATATATGTGTACATGCATGTATACCTGTATTCCCATGTGAACATGCAGCAGACACACACTCTTAAAAAGAAAAAGTTAAACCCTCCCTACCCTACAAGTCAACATTTCCATTGATGATTGTTGCCTACAGTACATACAAAGGCTCAAATAAACTGCTTTTATTCAGGACAATTCTAACTCCAGAATCCAAAAATGAAAAAAAGCATATGATTTGAATTCAAGTGTAGAGAGCCTCCCACCTTGTTTTTTATGTTTTGTTTCATTTTAGAACAAGCAAGAAAACAACTGTCAGAGCTGTAGCAAGCCTGGAAGACTGGACCTGGTTGCCCACTGACTGGGCTCAGCCCTCATGCCTGGGACATCATGGCATCTGGAGAATGTTGTTCTGAGCAAGGAAATACATCTCACAGCTTGTGAGAAGCAGAAAGGAGTGTAAATGTTCTGTTAGGGCAGGGAGGGGCCACCAGTGACTCCTGATTTGCCCAAGACTCCCAAACAGAGCTCCACAAAGTTTTTGAGAAACCTCCTCATATCAGAGCACACTACATTTTTGTCATAGTGGTGCCCCTGTGCCATGTGTACCAACAACAGAGAAGTGGGGACGTCATAGTGCCCTGTGCCATGTGTACAACAGAGAAGTGGGGACGTCATAGTGCCCTGTGCCATGTGTACAACAACAGAGAAGTGGGGACGTCATAGTGCCCTGTGCCATGTGTACAACAACAGAGAAGTGGGGACGTCATAGTGCCCTGTGCCATGTGTACAACAGAGAAGTGGGGACGTCATAGTGCCCTGTGCCATGTGTACAACAACAGAGAAGTGGGGACGTCATAGTGCCCTGTGCCATGTGTACAACAGAGAAGTGGGGACGTCATAGTGCCCCTGTGCCATGTGTACCAACAACAGAGAAGTGGGGACGTCATAGTGCCCTGTGCCATGTGTACAACAACAGAGAAGTGGGGACGTCATAGTGCCCTGTGCCATGTGTACAACAGAGAAGTGGGGACGTCATAGTGCCCTGTGCCATGTGTACAACAACAGAGAAGTGGGGACGTCATAGTGCCCTGTGCCATGTGTACAACAGAGAAGTGGGGACGTCATAGTGCCCTGTGCCATGTGTACAACAACAGAGAAGTGGGGACGTCATAGTGCCCTGTGCCATGTGTACCAACAACAGAGAAGTGGGGACATCATAGTGGTGTCCTGTGCCATGTGTACAACAACAGAGAAGTGGGGACATCATAGTGGTGCCCTGTGCCATGTGTACAACAACAGAGAAGTGGGGACGTCATAGTGCCCTGTGCCATGTGTACAACAACAGAGAAGTGGGGACGTCATAGTGCCCCGTGCCATGTGTACAACAGAGAAGTGGGGACGTCATAGTGCCCTGTGCCATGTGTACAACAACAGAGAAGTGGGGACGTCATAGTGGTGCCCTGTGCCATGTGTACAACAACAGAGAAGTGGGGACATCATAGTGGTGTCCTGTGCCATGTGTACAACAACAGAGAAGTGGGGGCATCAACAGGCTTAAACTGACAGAGAGTTACTCATGCTTTTACTATTTCTGGAGAATAACAGGAAAAATCCTGGCAACTGGAAGGTGACTTTCCTAGTGTCGGTGCTTCTAGCCTTCCTTAGGGCAATGACTCAACCTGTCTGACTTTGCTTTTATGCCCATAACAAATCAATAACAATCATTCCTCCTGAGAGAATTATAGAAAGCTTGAGAATCAAATACGATATTATTAATTAAAGTGTTTGGCGGCTTCAAAGTAATAAACACATGTTTAATTGTGGTTTGGTTTGTATGTATTCGGGTTTTGGCTAGGAATTAACACCAAGAGAAAAATCTATAAGATTTCTCCTTATAGCCAATATTGCCATTAACTTACTTTAGCAAATATTTATTGAGAAGTTATTTCTGTGCCGGGCATCAGGCCAAGTCTGGGGATCAAATGGGAAGCTTTGCTCTCAAGTGCATCAGAGTCCAAATCTAGGAATTTTTCCAAATCTAGCGTGTGTACCCCAAGCATGAATATTGACAGAGATGAACAACCTGAGGTCTCCCTCAAACCCGCGGAATGAGACTGTCACGTTAACTCCCTCGCTGGGTGATTTGTGTGCACACGAGGCTGAGGAGCTCTGCTCTGGAGGTATTGATCCGGTGGCTCTCCACTGAAACCTGACAAGGTTTGGCTGCAAATGTGAATGACCCGGAAAAGCAGCATCGGTTCTCTCTGTTTTCTCTCCACCCTTGTCAGTACAACTTGACACTGTGCCTCCCTCAGCAGTGTAGCTATTTCCTCAGACTTGGCAGATCCTCTCCTGGGAGCAGGGAGGGAGTGTTGGAGGAAAGCCACTTGTTCGTCCTGGCCACCCACAACCCAAATAATGACACAGAAACCATATTATTTAAGTCACTGCTTGGCCCATTAGCTCTAGCTTCTTATTTGCTAACTCTTGCATCTTAATTTAACCCATGTCTAGTAATCTGTGTATCACCACAAGGTCGTGGCCTACCAGGAAAATTTCAGCGTGTCTGTCTCCAGCAGAGGCTCCATGGCTTCTCTCTTACTCTGCCTTCTCTCTCCCAGCATTCAGTTTAGCTTTTCCCACCTAGCTCTGTTCCACCCTATCAGGCCAAGCCAGTTTTCTCTACTCATTAATGGTAATCACAGCATACAGAGGGGAATCCCACATCAAGGGAGCTTCATGGGACTTAGCTGGGAAAGGAGACTTACCAGATTCCCAGGGCTAAAGAAATTATGACATTTGCAAGGCCTCTCTCTCCCCACGGTTGTATAAGCAGTAACAATAACAAAGGAGACTGGTGGGCTGATCTGCCTGAAAGTTATACACAGAGCTCCAGTGCTGCAGCTTCCTGGGAGTCATCACCCATTCTGGGGTGGGCTTTTGGTGCTGTAGTTGTCATGAGTCATCCATGTTCCTGTAAGTCACCCCCAATCTCTGATCCTGTATGTAACTTCAGTGAACTCCCCAGTTCACTAGGCTAGATTTTGGTGGGATGATTTATTTGGTCTATGTCAGTAGACTTGGTTCATGTCAAATAGAAAAACTCACACAACAGCCACTGTTGTAAAAAGTGCATTCCTTTGTCACTCATCTCATGGTACAGCCAAGTGGGCATGGTGAAGGGACAGGAGCACCATCAGAACAAGTATTTGCTTCCTGCCAGCCTCATAACCACAGCTCTCCTCTTAAAGGGAATAAGAGATAGCTTTTTTTTTTTCTGGAGCCCTTTTGAGTGACTGTGGCCTAGGAACACAGATTTGGGTTACCCCAAATTCCATGTTCCAACATGGAAGCAGTGTCACAAAGCTAGTTTTCCAGAACAAAGAGAGTTATAAATCATGGCCATTTTAAAATATGTTGGTGGGTATGCCAGAGAGACAAATATAGTGAGATGGGAGGTTTCCTATAGGTCCAAGGCGACATCTGATGACATTCTTAGCTTGTGGGTTGGTAGAAGCTAGTAGTCTGCTAAGTTAACAGATTCCGAGAGGTTTTAATCTATTAGTCACAAGATGTTAGTACCAATACAGAGGTGGGCAAGGAGTGGCTGTTCCTGGGGAGCTAGGACCAGCCCAAGCTGAGGCTAGCCTTTGCACCTGAGACCTTCCGGTCTCTCCACAGCCCTAACTTTCTAATCAGCCAAACGGTCTCTGCAGACACAGCTTCTTTCAGGGGATTTTATTCACACTTCCCACTGGTATGTTCCCCAGGGGTTTCCTGCAGTAGGCAAAGCTGGTGTTGCAGGTACAGACCCCCACTGGAGGGCTTTCTTTGAGTTTTCTTCTCTCGAGGTGTCTGCCAGGATGTCCAGCCTCCTAGCTGCTGGTAAAAGCCAGAAGACTCTACATTTTTACCACTGTAATAAAATCATCCAGTTGTAGCTTGGCAACTGTTTTCATCTGCTTGGGCTACCATTCACAATACCATAGACAGGGAGGCTTAATCATTCTCACTGATTTGGAGGCCAGAGGTCCAAAATCAGCATGTCAGGACAGGCATGCCTTGGTGACGGCCACCTTCTAATTTGTGCCCATGTGGCCTCCTTTGTGTTCACATGGAGACATAGGAATCTTTTATTACAAGAACACCGATCCCATTGGATTAGAGTCCCACCCTTATAAGCTCTTTAATCTTAATTATTCTCAGATAAAGTTGCATTAGACAGTAGGGCTTCAGTGTATGAATGTGTGTAGGGCACACACAATTCAATCTTCAGTAGTAATTTTTTTTTGTAGAAGTTATTGGAAGTCTGAGCCTTGCACATCCTGGAGTGGATCCAGAACCTTGAAGTCACCAATTCTACCAAAAAAAAAAAAAAAAGAAAAGAAAGAAAAGAAGGAAAAAGAACTCTGCGTATCCTATTAACCCTGTTTTAAAAGAACATCAAAATATTTTAGTAATAAGATATAATCAATATTTAAATCAAAAGACTAACAGTAATCTGATTCTTTTTTGTGATCTATAATATAATGTATGAAAATTCAATTTAAAATACTCTCCAGGGGCTGGAGAGATGGCACAATGGTTAAGAGCACTGACTGCCCTTCCAGAGGACCCAGGTTCAATTCCCAGCACCCACATGGCAGCTCACAACTGTCTGGAATTTCCGTTGCCAGGAATCTGACACCTTCACACCAATGTACATGAAATAAAGTTAAAATAAATTATTTTTTTAAAAAACTTACTATCCAATTACAATTTTTCTTTTTTTTAAATATTTATTTATTTATTATGTATACAATATTCTGTCTGTGTGTATGCCTGCAGGCCAGAAGAGGGCACCAGACCTCATTACAGATGGTTGTGAGCCACCATGTGGTTGCTGGGAATTGAACTCAGGACTTTTGGTAGAGCAGGCAATGCTCTTAACCTCTGAGCCATCTCTCCAGCCCCCCAATTACAATTTTTCAATGCTGTTATCAAATCATAGGTTTGGGGTTACATTTATCCTTACTGTAAGCCACATCGATGAATTAAGAGGTATGAATATGCAAATGTGTGAGGCTCTCTCTTCTTAATTACTCCTATTTATTCAAGTGTGAGTCTGCATGAATAGCCTAAATAGGATTTTTCTAAAACACTCCTCATTTTCTGTGGGCTTATTTTTTATTTATTAACAGTTTTAGATCATATGAATTCTTTTTTAACCAAGCTCTCAGTAGGATTTTTATGAAGCCTCTAATAATCTTGTCTCAAAACAAACATCTTTCAAGAATGATATGAACAGATCATGTCTAACCTACATTCTCCTCCTGCCATGATGTTCTATGTAATTAGAGTGCCATGTGGCCATCAGAAAACTAATGCTGATACAATTCACCTAGCTTACTTAATTCCACCAATTTTTACATGAATTAAAGTGTCTGTTGTTTAGTTTTAAGTTAATTTAACATGAAGGCAGATTTGCACCATCACCAACCCTGACAATATTTAGAACAATTCCATCACCATAATGATTCTCTGTGTTAATAGTATTGTGCAAAATGTAATTGCTTTTTGGGGGTATTATGGGTAAAATTAATGAATTTGGGGAAGAAAGCTGCTTTGTGCTGTCCTTTAGTATCTGCATCCCCTTTCTGCCCAAACCCCAGTCTCTGCATCTCAACGGTCACTAATTTGTTCTCTTTATCTACTGTTGGATCACCTCGAGTCATAAATGGAATTACACAATATATATGCTTTTTTCTTTTAGTGTTTATTATTTTAAGTTACGAATGTGTGTGTGTGTGTGTGTGTGTGTGTGTGTGTGTGGTGTGTGTGTGTGCTTGTGAGAGTGTGTGCCCGTAGAGGCATTGGATCCTCTGGAACTGGAGTTACAGTCAGCTATAAGCCACCTGACATGGATGCTAGGACTCACACTCAGGTCCTCTGGGAGAGCAGTAAGCACTCCTAACTCCTGGGCTGTCTCTCCAGCTCCGATTTCTCTAAACTGGTTTTATCACTCAGTGTAATTCCCTTCAGTTCCATCCCATTCATGTGTTGACATACATCAATAGTTCACTCCCTGAAGGAACTGCTAGGCGGTAGGCCTTGGGATAATGAAGTATCCAGTGACTGCCATAGCAATATGATATGGTCAGATCACATTTAAAAAATTTTCTCTGCTTCATGCATGAGCAATAAGTGGGAAGTTGGTAGAAAAAGAAGCAAAAGGAACAGTGGTGCCCAAGTAAGAGACCCTGAGGGCCCAAATCGAAGCAGACACTGAGGGAATAAAGCACCTTGTCTCTTCTAGAAAACCATCCATGTTAGAACAACACAAAATACGTAAAAATCCATAGGGCTTGGAAACTGATGGGTGCAGCAGTTAGCTGGGAGGAGGGCAGGGTGACTCTGGGAAGTTCTGAGGGCAGCAGCTCCCAGTCACTAGCTCCCTACCCCATGCTAGCCCTTGAGTCAAGTTGTTTGCATCCATTGTCTCATTCACTTTAGAGCTACCTCAGGGAATGCTGCTTTTATCTATCCTTTATAGACTGAGAAAGTGAGGCAAAGCAAAGCTGAGGGCTGTGCTCCAAGCTCTCCAGCTGCTAACTAGCAAGGCCAGTTTTTCTGGCTTTCTTCAGGTCTTTATTAGGCAACCAGAGAGTAGATCCCATTTGTTAAGCTTTATTCTGTAAAATGATTTGGACGAAAATATGCCAAGATTATTGTGTTGGAGTAATAAGGTTAGAAGTTACTTTTACTGTATATGTATCTTATATTTTTCCATGTTTTCTTCCCTGAGCACATAGGGTATCCATAATCTGAAGAAATCTGGTTTCACTTGAATAATAAGATAATACTCTCTGAGAAAGCAAGCACAGCCTCGGGAGGCTAAATTTATGCATGTTCTTTGGCAAGGAAGAAGCTGTCTTCAGCAATGAGGCCTAGGAGTGCGAGCCAAGCCTGAGGATATTCCCAGTCTTGGCAGACAGAAACCCTGGGTGGGTGCTCACCCAGTTCCGCCTCTGCTCAGTCATTTCCATTACCTTGAGCTTCTCCTCATCTCGTTGGCTCACAGAGACCACTGGGTTTTGCTTTGTTGGGTTTTGTTATTACTGTTATTTTATCAGTAATAATTTCAGGCAGTGAAGCGAAAATTCCTGAAAGTTCATCCTCTGCCAACACCTCATAAAATCTCGGGATAATGGCATCATGAATATGTATGTCTTGCTATTGTCACTGCTTTGGGGAATGACAGTTTCAGCTCAAGTGACTGTATTCATTTCCCTGCCGGTGCTCAAGCCTGCATAGTCTGCTTTAGTTCAACCCTGACTATTCCACCTAGGTCCTCGCTCGCAGTCATGAGTTTCACACACCCTAGAGCAGCCTTGCTTATGTCTCTATTGTGGAGGGGGAAGACCCCTCCCAGAAGTGCTCATTTTCCCTGCTCCTGTGCAGTGGAGATATTTATTCTTTCATCTGCTCATCAGTCCAAACAAAGTCATGCAGTGTACCAGGCATGGAGCCAGTTTACCAAGGGGAGTAAGGTCTATTTCTTGCCCTCAAGTCAAGTTGGAAGGTAGACGCGACGAACAAGCCTACCTGCTACTGAGCCCTGGATGGTGTTGGGGAGCCAATCCAGAGGGCACAATGACACAGAAGTGAGGAAAGGTGACCAGAGCAGAGAGCTACAAACCATTCAGAGCTATCCAAGAAAAGGAGCATAGGAAAAGAAGGGAGACAAGACAATGGTGGCCTTCAACGCTTTGTTAAAGAGCTGATGAGCTTGGCTATGTCAGCAAGACTGTTGGGGGATGAACACTGAAAAGCAGTTCAGGTTTACAGAGGCCCAAACTGAAAGTGTGGAGGTGGGAATGTCGAAGAAACAGATTCAGAAAATAGGCACATGATGAAAATGGAAGGAAATAATGCGTGGTTGTCTTAGTTACTCTTCCATCACCATAACCAAGGCAACCTATATAAGAAAGCATTTTACGGGGGCCTCATGGTTATAGTTAGAGTCTGTGACCTGCTACATGGCAGGAAGCATGGTAGCAGGCAGGCAGGCAGGCAGGCATGGCTCTGGAGTAATAGCTAAGAGCTTACATCTTGATCCACAAGCTGGAGGCAGAGAAACAAAGGAGGAAAAAAAAACTGGCAATGGCATGGAATTTTGCAGCCTCCAACCCCATTCCAGTGACACACCTCCTCCAACAAGGCCATGCTTCCTAATCCTTCCCTAGCAGTTCCACCAACTGGAGGGCCAAGCATTCAAATATATGAGCCTATGGGGGCCGTTCTTATTCAAACCACAACAATGATTTCAGGAGAAAGGTGTCTATTTGGAAGGATGGGGGGGGGCAAAAACCTATTAAGAGAAATTTTTATAGATTACTTTAGGGGAATTTAATCCATTTAAATATGGCATCTTTCCATCCAGGCTCTGATTGTCTCTTTTCAAATACTCAGACCTTCTTAAGCTGACTTAATAAATTTGTCATTTTATTCACATATCTCTTATTTCTTATGTCAATACCTTTTTAAATTTCCTCTGTTGCTATTATAAGCTGGTTCTTTTGCAATCCTATTTTCTTATCAGTTGCATCAGTTAGGATTCTTTTTATTGCAAAGGACAGAAAATCTAACTTGAATTAGTATAAACAAATAATAGCACATGTTTGAGCATTTCCTGAAGACATTGATCTAAGTATTTGATATGTACAAACCTTGAGCTCATTTAAATAAAAAGAAATTATGTATTGCTTTGTGTGGCTGAAAAGAAATGGAGTCATATGTCTGCATCACATGATATAAGTGAATCTAGCAGCCAGAAGAAACAGCAGCTGGATTAAGTTAGCCCCATCCTTTGGCTCCATGATAACAAAACAGTTTCCATTCTGTATACTGTGAGATTTATTACCCAGCAAGGCAAGGGGAAAGTTGCTTCAAACAAAGACTAAAGGGTCTTTTTAGCCCAATTTCAAATAGGCCCATCCTGAAGCAATCATCATTGCTAGAAGATCATGATGCTTTGATTGGCTAAACATCATTTTGAAAACATCTCCCACTTACACAGGAGAGTTATACACTACTAAGGAAATCAAGTTCCTTTGCAAGAAGTTGTAGAAATGGAAAGTAAGGGGCAAATGCCAAAAAACAGCTACTATTCATTTTATTAGTAGGTTCAAAACTACACATACACACACAAACACACACACACATACCACACATACATACACACTGTACCCACATACACCACACACCCCACACATATACCACACATGCCACACACACATACACACCATACCCACATACACCACACACACTCCACACATACACATACCACACACACATAAACATACCACACACACACCATTAACAATCAACCAACTTAGACAGTTTTAAACTACTTTAGTTTGAATATTGTGCTGTTCCTGGAGTTGGTAGAATCAGAGCCTGGGCTCAGGCACTCATCCTCAGCAAACCAGTGAGAGACAGGTAATAGTAAAAGTAGAGAATGGAAATCTATTTGATGTGACCACATTGAGAAGAGGAACAAAAGAAGTTCCATAATGCCTCCCCCAGGTCTGTCTTTTGGGTCCTGACATGAGGTTCAGTTTTAAATAGAGGACAGTAAGTAAACAATCCTGGTCAAGATGTAGCTTGCCTGCTCCTCTCCCCTCCCCCACACCACACACCCAGTCACCGAGCCATCATTGCCTCAGCTCCAGGATCTCTGGCACTGTAGCCAGACAAGTTGTGAGAACAGGGGGGAGAAAAGCTTCCCTCCCCCGTCCAGCTGTCAACAGGCTTCAGCTTTTCCTTCTCCCAGCAGGAGATTCTTGGGAGAAATTCCACTTTCTGGGGACCCATTACCCCACAGCCTGAGAGTCAAAGGGAGGAACACAAATGTCTCTCCTTAGAACGTTTCACTCCAGCTAAGATGGCTACTGTGCTCGATGGACTAGACCAGCCATCCCCAACTTCACCCTTTCCTTTAATGCAATCTCTCTGCTCTTCCCACTGATTCTGGACCTGCCTGGGGCCTTACTCTTGGCCAATAGACAAAATCAACTTGACGCAGGCAAAGGCTTGAAGAGTTAAGTTTTAAGTTCCCTGCTGTTCCTCTGCTTGAACTTGGCCAACACCCTGAGAGCAAGCTTGAGTTGGCCTGCTGGAAGACTAAAGACCACATAGGGAAAGCCAAGTTGCACGTGTCAGAGCTCCCCTGGATCAACCAGTCCCCAGCTGGTCTGTGAACCAAGCACAGATGCTTGCATGAGCCTCGCCAAGATTGGCCAAGCCTGGCGCAGGGCAGCATGGTACCCAGCCATAGATTCATGAAAAATAGTAAGTTTTAGGGTTTCTAAAGCATCAATCTGTGTCTAAAGGAGACGGGCAAAATGATTATCAAAGGTAGCTAAGCCTAAGATACTCACAGGTGGTGTTGTTGGTTGGGAACAGAGCAAAGGGTGAACATGTGACTCCGCCTAAGTAGATTGCTGCAGTGGGCACACAGACAGCCGAAGGCCTTCAAGTGCTAGAAGCTGGAAGAAAACAAGAAAGTGGTTGGCAAATCAAACCAATCGATCTTCAAGTTTCCACTCACACATTCATTGAAAAACTGTTAGGTGGTACCTGTAGCTCGAATAATAAAAACCCAGAGACAGACATTGGGGTTCAACCTGAAGATCAGAAAAGCAAAGCAGCCAACCACTAAAGAGACCTGTTACCTCTTCCAATCCTCAGACTGCCAAACCTAAGACTTCACACTTCCCTGAGTTCCTGTCTCTTCCCGTCTGTATTCCTCTCTCCGTCCAGTCATATCTCTCCTGTCTCCACCTCCCTGTGCTGGATTTAAAGGCATTCTCGGAAGGGGCCTGCTTGTTTGTCCTGGCTGCCCCAAACCGAAATAATCACATAGAAAACTGTATTAATTAAATCACTGCTTGGCCCATTAGCTCTAGCTTCTTATTTGCTAACTCGTACATCTTAATTTAACCCATCTCCATTAATCTGTCTATCACCACGAGGTCATGGCCTACCATCAAAGTTTCAGCACTTCTGTCTCTGGCTGCAGCTCCATAGCTTCTCCCTTGACTCCACCCCCTTTCTCCCAACATTCAGTTTCATTCCCCCACCACCACCACCACGTACCTCTATTCTGCCCTGCCAGGCCCAAGACACTTTTCTTTATTAACCAGTGGTATTCACAGCATACAGAGGGGAATCCCACATCAAGGCATGTGATCCTAAGTGCTGGGAATACCTTTGTGTAAGCTGTTTCTCTTTTAGACAGAGTCAATCTTGTGTAGCCCAGAGTGGCCTTGAACTCACAGAGATCCCTCTACCTCTGTCTCTCGAGTTCTGGGATTAAAGTTATGTGTGACCCACTCCCTGGCCAGTTTGGCTGACTAGTATGGCTGCTTTGCCCTCTGATCTTCAGGCAAGCTTTATTTATTAAAACACAAATCATATACCACTATAGGTACCCTATAACCTGGATAAAGATAAAGGGAAGAGAAAAAAGGAGATTAATGACTAAGGATGTATAAAGCATAGGGCTAGGACTGGGGCTGAATGATAGAGCCCTTGCCTAACATGTGTGAGTTTGATCTCCAGGACTATTCTCTATATACCATGTGTGCAAGTAATAATGTTATATACATAGGGTGTGTGTATATATAAACAGGGAGCATAAGCATCCTTCTGACATGATCAAGTGTATGTTATAACCATCTTACTATATGATGAAGGATGTATTGCAGGATGCAAGAACTAAAGGAGATAAAGTAAAGACACAGTTATGAGAGGCAGGAAAAATAGAGAGACACCAACCCAATTTACTGCCTAGAAAGAATAGAAGAATTCATAGACATTTGGAAGCCTGTGAAATTTGACCTATCAAAGGAGTTGTTCATCATATTATTTAATTAGTCAAAGCCTCCCTTGATTCCACACAAGCTGTGTTTATTTTATGTAAAATAATACTTTTTAGACACAGCTTATCCTCAAGTCTTTTGCAATACTCATAGACAAGACTCTTCCTAGTCTGGTGAGAACATCATAGGGATGACAGTTAGGCATCTAAATTATTTTCTAGACTCACATGGTGAAACTCACATCTTTAAATGGCTGTGCAAAGTGAATTGGTGGCAGCGGATATAGGGGACATGGCCTTGACCTAATTTGGTATCTTAGTCTCTGTTGTACTGCTGTGAAGAGACACCATGACCAAAGCAACCCTTATGAGAGAAAGCATTTAACTGGGGGCTGTTTACACTTCTACAGGGCCGGTCCATTATCATCATGATGGGAACCACAGTGGCAGGCAGGCAGACATGGTGCTGGAGAAGCAGTTGAGAGCTTTACATACTGGCTCACAAGCAGTAAGCAGAGAGAGACTGGGCCTGCTGTGGGTTTTGAGTTTTGTTTATTTGTTTCTTGCTTTTTGTTTTTGGTTTTTTTTTTTTGGATTTTGGTTTTTTGAGACAGAGTTTCTCTGTATAACAGCCCCTTGGCTGTTCTGGAACTTGCTCTGACCAGGTTAGCCTTGAATTCACAGAGATCCTCCTGCCTCTGCCTCCCAAGTGCTGGGATTAAAGGCATGTGCCACCACTGCCTGGCTGGTGTGGGTTTTTTAAAAGCAACACACTTCCTCCAGCAAGGACATACTTCCTAATGTCTTCTAATCCTTCTCAAGCAGTTCCACTCCCTGGTGACTAAGTATTCAAACATATGACCCTTCTCAAAAGAGAGTACTTGGCTACCTAGATGGAAGAAATTATCATAGGTTTTGTTCAAAACCCATTTGTAGACTGTTGCAATAACTTCCCCAAAGAAACTTTACATTCAAGCTCTCCTCCCTCTGAGCTTTTTATGATGCTACTAACAGAGAAAAATCTGTTTAAAATCCAAACCTATGTCATGACTTCAAGTGTTCCCCATTTGTACATGATAAAGTACATGATAAACCTGGCATTAAGAAAGTGATTACTGCCGGGCGGTGGTGGCGCACGCCTTTAATCCCAGCACTCGGGAGGCAGAGGCAGGCGGATCTCTGTGAGTTCGAGGCCAGCCTGGTCTACAAGAGCTAGTTCCAGGACAGGAACCAAAAGCTACGGAGAAACCCTGTCTCGAAAAATAAAAAAATAAAAAAAAAAGTGATTACCTGTGTTTTCTGACCTCAGCTAAACAGCTTCGGTGCAAACATGTCTCCTTTTCTACTCTCCGTACCCCACTTTTGACTTTGGGCTTTGGGTGTGGGTTTCTTTGGCCAATAATGGAGAGTAAAAACATTTCATTCTGGTGAACATTTACTTGGAAATTCCTCACACTCAAGAATAGCTGCTGCCACAGACAGCTCCTATCTGACAATGTAGGGGTAGAAATGAGGCCAGAAAAATTACCCAGTGAGCCCCACCTTGATACACCCTTTCCCTTCCTCTCTTCATGCCCTACAAAGCCTCAAGCCCCCAGTGCCACAGCACAGTCTCAATTTCCTCAGAGACTGTGCCCATTACATTGCTCTGGTTACTTCTGAAGATGCCCATCTTCTGTCTTTTATTTCTGTGGTGCTTCCGTCAAACCCATTCTAACAAATAACACATGGCAGAAAAGACAGAGTACCAAGTTCAAACCAAGGTCTCAAGGGCCTTGACCACATTTTCTCCTTTTTATCCAACATACACACATGCACAAGCCCTGGGCACCCTGCTAATTGTTAAGACCTACACAGCCCCATCACCTCTATCCACCCTGCCAGTGTCCAGCCAACCACACAGCCTAAGCAAGACAGCTCCCAGGTCACCAGGTCACCACCTGCTTGTGATTAAGCCCAGCTAAAACCAACCAAGTCTGGCCCCGCTCAGTAGAGAACTTGGGCTATTCTACCCATCCTCTGCAAGCATAGTCTTATTTATGAGGAGCCGATGAGATATGTGCTAATTGGTAAACCTCTCCATTGAGGATGACGTGTTATTCAATAATTGCTCTGAGACATCAATGTATCTTCCAACTTCTTCTCCACCTCCCCTCATTCAACTCAAACTACTTAGTATGTCCGAGTCTCACAATCATATTCCAGTGCCTTGGCATGCTGTACCCTCTGCCTAGGAGGCTTGCTTCTCTTTCTTACTTTGCGTTTCTACTCATCATTCACAATACATCCACAAAAATGATCATCCAATCAGAGACAAGGCACTGAGATGTCAGGATTGAATCTGGCCATCTGTACACTCCCCAGATCACTGGTGAAGGAACACCAACTAGTTAATTAGGTTACTCTCCTCTTTCTTTTCTCTAAATACTGCTTTTTTTTTCCTTACTTTGTTTTCCAGTTTTGTTTTGTTTTGTTTTGTTTTGTTTTGTTTTGAGCTGTGGTCTTTCTATATAGCTTTCTTGGCTGGCTAGGAACTTACTTATGTAAACCAGGTTAGCTTCGAACTCATTCAGATCTATCTGCTTCTGCTTCCCAAGTGCTGAGTTTAAAGATGTGTGCCACCATGCCCGACTCTAATTATTTTCCTTATTTCTCCACAAGAACTATCTTTCCTCAATTAAAGCATGTCTCAGCATGACTAGAGAATAATAATAGTCTTATTTATGAGGAGCCGATGAGATCATAGGAGTTAAACACCAAACCTGGAGATTTAAAAAGCCCGATGCCGGTACTACTCATTTGAGCCATAGGCCTCTTGTGTTGTACTAGGGCGCCCTCTGCTGTGTGTATGTTTGTCTTGAGCACACTACTACAGAGTTTCCAGAATGGCTCATTCCAGGCAAACCGTCCATTTCCTTAATCATGGGTGTTCTGGGCCTCTCCCCAGGGCCATAACCGCGGTCAGTTCCTTTCATGGCTGCCACTAATGTATATTTGTTTGTTGGTAGAAAAATAACGCTGCTGTTTAATGAGAAATAAGAAAGAGGCATCCCAGCTGTAAGGGGTTAAGGTGTCAGAGAACATCCAGCTACACTCTGATGGCTAAATTGGAGAGGCTTGCCCTTCTGGATCTAGCCCTGAAACTCTCAACATCTTCCTTGAAGTTGTGAAAAGTGGTTTCAAGATAGCCTGCAGGGTCCAGAGCTCAGCAGCTGGCGAATGGGGAGAAAGTGGCCAAAGGCCCTCCTAGTAGAGGAAGGACAGAACCGGCCCCAGAATTCACATGGTAAGGACCACCCAAAGCCCAAGAGTGCCAGTTCCCAAAGTCACTGCGCTGACTTTGTTAAGGTCATGTTTGGCTCTCTTTGTGGTCTGAATCAACAAGATAATTTTGGTTTAGGTTTTGTATCTTATTTAGATTGCAAATAATCCCTTCACAAATAGTGAAGCTAGAAATGGTATGACAGATGAAAAATAGAACACTTGCCATGTCTGAAAGACAAAAAGCAGCTCCACACAAAGGAGTTTAATTACAGGCATCTGGATACAGCGTTTTTGTTGACGGAATAAAGAAATTCACAGATTACCACATAAAAAAATTCCTAAACCAGATTATATGCCATGATTACTAATGATATAATATATGTTAGAATATTGAAATAGCAAAGATAAAATATTGGGATTGGTCTTCTAACGAACCACTTACATTTGCTGCGATGGATAACCTTCTTGATGAACTTGCCCAGGCTTAGAATCACTAGAAGACAGGTCTCTAGGCACTGCAGAGGTTTAACCAAGGAAAGCTCCACCTTGAATGTGGGTGACGCTATCCCGTGGTCCAGGATCCCAAAATGAATAAAAAGAAGAAAGCAATTGGTCACACCAGCATTTGTCACTCTCTGCTTCCTGACTGGGGTCACAATACACCTCACCTCCTGCAACCAGAGCTGAAGCCACTCCCAACACAATGGCTTTTCTGCATAATGGACCACGTAAGGGGCCACCGCATCCTCAAGATGTGGTTATGTTGCCTTTGTCAGGTACTTTGTGAAAGCAAAATAACAAAGACGGTGCCGGGGCATGCCGCTGTTCTGATAAACTGGATCACCGGGTAGTAAACCTTTGGAACCAAGGTATGCGAAGAAGATGGAGGAGTTTAGAGCTGTGAACCAGAGAAACCTGAGAACGCTCTAAGCAGAGCTTAACAGGCCATTCTGATGGGAGTTAGGAAGACCAGAATGTAGACAAATTCAGACAGTAGAGGCCCAGCTCATGAGATTCCAGAGGGGAGCTGAACTGAGACCGTTCCTGTTATCCTCTGACAAAGAATCTGACTACATTCTAATCATGTGGGGAAAAAAATTTACTCAGGCTGAATTTTAAGGTAATGGACCAATTTCTTCAGTAGAGGGAATTTCAAGACAGCACAGCAGGCAAGCTGCACCATGGTTTTTGCTCATTGTGCTTACTCAGATAACAGGAAGGGGGGGGTGAAGGGAAGGATTTAGCAAAAGGAGAGAACACCTTTAAAGACTTGAATGAGAAAACAGACTTTCGTATGAAAAGGATTAGTGTCATTAAAGAGAAACCTTGCCTTCTGCTCTGAGACAATGAGGCAAGGTCCAACCCACCAAGGGCCTAATTCGTGAAGATGCAAATTTAATTAGGAAGGAGAGAGTTTGGACTGAGAACAGCAGCCACAGAGGTTCTCCACTGAAAAGCAACCACTGGGGAAGTGTTTTTCCACGTTCAACAGCAGAGGCATACACAGGCCTCCTTATCTGTGACAGATGAGAGTCAGACTGTATTACAGACTGACAGCAGATCTTGGCAATGGCCACCACACTGTGCTGGTTGTGCAGACAAGCAACATGCTAGAGTCAGGGATTCGTGGAGGCCTGTACCGATCTTCCAGCAAGCTTCTAAAGCCAGGCAATATGTGGTGGAATCAGATTCCTTGCCAGAAGGCCCTCAGAGGCCATTGGATGAAATACTGAGGTTTGTAGTAATGTTTTATTTGTATTTTAATATTCCACTCTCCTCCCAGCCATATCACTCCTGTCTCCACATCCCTAGTGCTGGAAATAAAGGTGCATGACTCCCAAACACTGGGATTAAATATGTGAGCCACCACCACTAGGATCTGTTTCTGGATCGGTCTTGGGTAGCCCAGGGTAGCCTTGAATTCACAAAGACCCACCTGCCGCTGTCTCCCGAGTCCTGGGATTAAAGGTGTGTGCCACTACTCCCTGGCCTCTAGTGACTTAGCTTTGCGCTCTGATCCTCAGGCAAGCTTTATTTATTAGAATACAAATAAAATATCACTACCAAGGTTCCTCCTCTCTGGTGACTCTAGCTTGTGTCAAGTTGACACAAAACTAGCCAGCACAGGCACCCACTGAGACTTGAGGGAGGTCATGGGTGTGGTAGGAAAGAACTCCCCAGGATTATTGGGGCCCAAATGTTTTGTCAGAAATCCAAGACGCCCACCATGGAGCTGCAGGCTTAAGTGGGTGTTTCTACTGGATTTTGTTCTTGTTTGCCTCAATCATTTTTTACTGGGGTCACGTTCCTCCCTTTCAGAATGAGAGTATCTCTCTGGACCGTTGTATACTGGAAGGATGTAGCTGGTGTTTGACTTCATGAATGCAGAGTGAAGAGTTTGTCTTTAACCTCAGAAGAGACTTTGGACTTTGGAGGAGTGTTGGGATTGTTAGAGCCTATAGGGAAACTGACATGTTTTGGATAAGGAAATGAATATGAGAC
This sequence comes from Microtus oregoni, assembly GCF_018167655.1. Taxonomy (NCBI): domain Eukaryota; kingdom Metazoa; phylum Chordata; class Mammalia; order Rodentia; family Cricetidae; genus Microtus; species Microtus oregoni. The sequence continues at coordinate 10,857,711 of NW_024543831.1, read as the reverse complement.
TAACTGTAAAAGCCCAGGGTAGAATACCATGGACTTAAACATTGGGGTGAGTTCAGTGTGGTGGCGCACAATACCTCCACTCAGGAGGCAGAGGCAGGTGTATCTCTGTGAGTTCAAGGCCAGCCTGTTCTACATATCCAGTTCCAGGTCAGCCAGAGCTATATAGTTAGATTTTTGCTTCAAAAATAAATAAGTGAATAGAATGTTTGGACGTTAGGTTGACAATGGGTGGGCTAGCGATGATTATGAGTTTCACTGTAACTTAACTGGCAAGAATCACCTAAAAGGCATGATAGGGAGGCGGGGGAGTGGGGGAGGGAGGACAGTGCTTCCAGAGAGATTCCACTAGGGGGCACCATCACTGGCCTGGGATCCCAGACTGGATGGAAAGGAGAAAGCATCAGCCTTCCTTTGTCTCTGCTTCCTGACTGTGGAAGAAATGTGACCAGTCACACCACCCCACTCCTGCTTCCCCAGAGGGGCCAATCTCATTGTCTTGCCTTCCTTGCCTTGATGAACCCTCATACTGTGAGCTGAATAAATCTTTCTTCTATTGGCTATTTTGTTACAAGAAAGCTGACTTTCTGCCTAAAAAGAATGTCTCATTTCTATCTTAGCAGTTGCTGCTATAAACTTTTGTAAGAAGGTAGGTATGTATGGGGATAGCATCATTTGGTTAAGATTATTTTTTTTTTGGTTTGGGTTTTGCTTTTATTTAAAAACATATTCCAGCTGGGTGGTGGTGGCGCACGCCTTTAATCTTAGCACTCGGGAGGCAGAGGCAGGTGAATCTTTGTGAGTTCAAGGCCAACCTGGTCTACAAGAGCTAGTTCCAGGACAGGCTCCAAAGCTACAGAGAAACCCTGTCTTGAAAAACAAAAACAAAACAAAACAAAAAAACATATTCCATGCTAGTGAGAGGGTTCAGCGGGTAAAGGTGCTTGCTACTAGCCTGATGACCTGAGTTTGACCCCCCAGAACCCACATGGTAGAAAGGACAAACCCACTCTTATGACTTGTCCTCCGACAGCCACATATGACACATGTGTACCTACACACATATGCATGTAAGTAAGCATATAATAAATTCTAGAATTTCAAAGAACGTTGCTTTGCCAAACTTGAAGTGTCCAATTTGATGCTAGTATTGTTCATGATTTTTTTGAGTACCAAATATAATTGTTAAATTGCAAAATAATAGCAAAAAGTTGAGGCCTATGGTTATGTTGTCCTCCTCCTGAGAGTTTCCATGTACTTTGCTGGGCTGTTGTGACATCATCAATTACTTATCACCGTCACCAATCAGAGACTTAAGAGACTTCAATTTTGACTCAGAGAATTCTGACTTTAGCTAAAATGAGTAAACTTGTCCCAACTTAGTTCTTCCTCAGCACTCCTAGGATAAGTGCTAGACGAGCGACTTCCTGCGTTTGTACTTCCCATCCATGTGTCCTGACAGACCACAGGACAGCACAACCCTGGGACTGCACTCCAGGAACAGACAGTAACACTCTCGATAAATCCTCTTCTGCCTTTAACTCTTAACCTCCTGGTTCTGCCATATGGTAAATTACAGAACTGTGGTAGCAACATCCAGGGACCCGCAGGCATCTAAAATCAGAGAACAATCATTTATTCCGAAGGGAACTGGCATGGTAAAGACTTTGAAAACCAAACCAATGTCAACCACTGCCCACGTCCCACACTAGCCTCTGGGTGGAGCACACCATGGGTACCAAAGTAGCACTGTTAAAATGCTACACCAAAAGTTGAGCCCCGTGGCAAAGGCCTATAATCCCAGATTCCTGAAGTAGGAGGGTCAAGGGTTCAAGATCAACTTGAGTATGCAAGCCCTTGTCTCAAAATAAAAGAGAAAGAGAAGAGTCTGTTTTGGTTCTTTTGTACTGTGGTTATAGTTTGGTGGTAATGCATTTGCACAAGTTAGGCCCTGGGTTCAGTCCTCAGCACCATGAAAAAGAAATAGTGATAAATAAATAATAGACTGTGGCTGGAAAGATGATTGGCTATTTAGAGTGCTTGCTGCTCAATCACGAGAACTGGAATTTGGCTCCCAGTACCAGTGTCAGGCGGCTGATGAATTCATGTCACTCCAACTTGCAGATCCAAGGCTTTCTTCTTGCTTCTGCAGGCACTCACACACACACGTACATAAACACAAATAAATACACAAATAAAGTAAAATAAGATAAAGCCTTTTTAAAATGGGTTGCCTTTGTAACTGAAGAACAGATGGCATGTCAGGGTTTATATCTGGGAATGCAGGTTTTCATAATTAGGAGCCTCGTAACACAATCTTCAAAATATCCAGGAAATAGCTAAAATTTACTTAATGTATGAAGAATTGGGAAAGTCACAGAAACTCTCAGTAGGAGAGACAGATAACAGACAGAAACCCAGAGATGACCAGATGTCAACACTATTAGCCAAGAACTTTCATGCAGCCATTCTGACACGCTCCGCGAATGAAGGCAACACTCGTAGGAGCTGAGTGATGGGGTTGGATGAAGAGTAAACGCACAAACACGCTGATAAACATACTATTGATGGAAAGCTTATATTTTTTCTTTTTTGTTTTTCAAGACAGGGTTTCTCAGTAGCTATGGAGGCTGACTTGTAACTCACTCTGTAGACCAGGCTGGCCTTGAACTCACAGAGATCCACCTACCTCTGCCTCCCAAGTGCAAACTTATTTTTTAAGTACTTCAAAAATAACAGAAATCACCTCTGAATGTGGGTGACCTTTGTGTGGCTTGGGCAGTCTGTGGGACCACCAGTTCAACCCTAGTGTGTAAACTGACTTTTTGGAGCCCACTCTCTAGGGAAGGATACCTTGCTCAGCCGAGATATGAGGAGAAGGGCCCTGGTCCTGCCTCAGAGTGATGTGCCATACGTTGTTGACTCCCCATGGGAAGCCTTACCCTCTCTGAGGAGTGGATGGGGGGGGGGTGGGGGGGGAAGGTGAGAGAGAAAGGAGGAGAGGGAGTGGGAACTGTGATTGGTATGTAAAATGAGAAAAGGTTTTAAAAAATAAATGAATAAAGTTTTAAAAAGAAAAAATAATAAAAATAGTTTACTTTGTAATAATAAAGATTATGAATCAAAATAACTCTAATAAAAATACATGCGATTTTTTTAAATATTCATTTATTATGTATACAATATTCTGTCTGTGTGTATGCCTGCAGGCCAGAAGAGGGCACCAGACCTCATTACAGATGGTTATGAGCCACCATGTGGTTGCTGGGAATTGAACTCAGGACCTTTGGAAGAGCAGGCAATGCTCTTAACCTCTGAGATCTTTTAAATAAAACAAAAAAAAATTATTGAAATTCCCCTTTTTAATTTTTTAAAAAATTTTATATGTATGAGTGTTTTACCTGCATGTGTGTGTACCACATGCATATAGTACTGCAGAGGGTGTTGGATCACCCTGAAACCATGTGAACTGCCATGAGGGGGAGTGATGGGATTTGAACCCAGGTCCTGGGAGAACAGCCAATTATCTTAACCACTGTACCAGCCCTGCCTACCCCACCCCCTTTGAGACGAGGTCTTCCTATATAGTCTCTGTTGGCCTAGAACTCTTTAGGTAAACGAAGCTGGCCTCAAACACAGAGATCTAAGTACTTCTGCCTCCCAAGTATTGAGATTAAAGGCGTGCACACTGTACTGGATCTGAAGAGCTTGTTTTAAAAAGAACAGATTAGAAAATCTGAGGGAAATACCCTGTTTATGGTGGGGAATGTTTGATATTTTGATGATTTTAGTTCTCAGAAATGGATTCTCAACAGTGAGTGTGCAGACACTTCAGGGGATGGTGCATCCCACAGGAGGGCCACCCTGGACACTGTGCTGGCCAGAGCGTCATTGCTTAGCAGCGGCTCTGTTAGAACTCTCCTCTAGTCAGAGAAAAGGAATGGCAAGCTTGTTCCTGCTTACATTGTTTAATAACAATGTATTAGCATTTTAAGGCCATATTTTTAAGATAAATAAGAAATAAAAGAAACAGAAAAAATGTTTTTAAGATGCTAAACTTGTAGTAAAAAGACAAGAACCAGTTTCTTGTCTTTTCTCACCCAGCCCAACATGCACACGCACGCGCACACACGAGCACACACACACACACACAGCTCTGGAGGCTAACAAACTCCCACGGCTTACGTTATATAGAAAGTGTATATAACATCCATTCTAGTAGCCACATCTAAACCAAACATCGCAGTTATAGGCTTCACTTATCTAGAATCTACAGTGTGGGGCTCTTTCTATCTCTTTTTTATATCCGCTATTTCTACTTTTATCCTTACTTTCTAAGGCAGGTACCAGCACCTCCAACTTCAGAAGGGAAAATTGTGACTCCGGAACTTTCATGTTCTTGTCTTGGCTCAATCACCAAAGTGACTAAGTCGGGATTAAAACCCAAGCCAGCACTGCAAAGGCCCGTGTTTCTTCCGCTCCACCAGCGCCTCTTCTTCTGAGGAACAGACTATGGAAAGAATGCCTCTGGCTCATCTCAGGGAATGGGATACTGTGTCAGTAGGAGGATTTCCTAGCCAAAAATCTCGGTGCCTGTGATGATTCATCTTTAGATCATGTTCCTTGAGAGTAGGGGAGGGTATTTGTAAGCAGCTGCTTTTAGCATCTGAGAGTTGTAAGTAAGGTTCTCAAGGGAACCAGCCAACCAGATGATGGGAATCTCAGAGGTCATGGCAACCACCTGTTTTCCATACAGCTAAAATGTCAGCCCTTGCTGAAACCCTTCCCACTGCCTAGTCAGGCATTTTAGCACATGCCTGTAATTCCAGTATTTGGGAGGCTGAGGCAGGAGATATCATGAGTTGAAGGCCAGCTAACTTTAAAAAAAAAAAAAAAGCCTGAGAGATTTAGAATACTTTTGATTCTGATATTTCTTTGACACCGGGCTTCTCACTGACCCTGAGGTCACAGCTTCAGCTAGACCAGTTGGCCAGTGAACTCCAGGGGTCTTGCCTGGCCTTAGTGCCCTCCACACGCCGCTATTTCTCCAATTTCAGCTTATAGATGAGGTTATAGATGCCCACTGCTGTATCTGCTTTTATGGGGTTTTATGGTCTAAACTCAGGTCCTCATAATTGCACAACCAGCACTTTGCCCATCAAGCCGTCCCACGTTCCTACCAATGTATTTTTAAAAGACTTGGTCATTCTTTATTCTGTCACGATAAAACTTCAGGAAATAGGCTGAAGGGTGACTCAGCAGTAAAGCGCACTTGTTGCCTTTGCAGAGAAACTAAGTTCAATTCCCAACACCCATATGGCACCTCACAACTGTCTATAACTGCAATCCCAGGGGATTCAGCGCCCTCTCCTGGCCTGAATGTATACATACATACATACATACATACATACATACAAAAACTTCATGAACCTGTTATTTGGGATGACCTGTATTCATGTTCCCAGTCTGTGGACACTGATATTTGGCTGCAGAATAAACTTACCTGCCCTTTAAAACAGCGCTGTGTTCTCATGCTAACGGGCTCTACCACATTAAGGCGCTGTGTTCTCATGCTAACAGGCTCTACCACATACTTCTTCTCTTCTCTATTTCGCCATGAAACCTAATTGCATAAATAGTTACAAACACCTTGATCTGAGACATTTTGTAGTTGTAGAATGGTAGAACAAAATCTCCTCAAACATAGCTGAAGTTTTGTTTATAGAAGAGTTAAGAATTACCTTACTAAATGTGACTAGAAGCTAATGTTTTTAGGAAATTGACTTAAAAACTTCAAGGAAGCCAGGTTTGGTGGCATATGCTTATAATTCCGAAAGTAAGGAGGCAGAGGCAAGAGGATTGCCATGAGTTTGAAGCCATTCTTGACTACATAGCAAGTTGCAGGCCAGCCAGGCCTACTTCACAGTGAGACCTTGTCTTAAATGAGCAACTTTATTCCTGGAGCATGGCTCAGCAATTAAGAGCAATTATTGCTCTCACAAGAAAATCTGGATTTGGTTCCCAGTGGCCACATCAGGGGAGTCACAACATCCTGTAGCTTCAGCTCCAGGGCCTCTGACACCCTTCTGGCCTCTATGGGCACCCAAACACATATGCACAAATGTGCATAAATAATTAATAAACTTAATTATTTTTATGTTTAAAACAGGAAATTTAAGCCAAACAAAATGTTCTTGCTATCTTCTCCCAACTGCCCTCTCTTGCCCCCCCTATGAAAATGCTAATTAAATTGCCTTATTCCAAATATGTAAGATATTATGATATAATTACTTATAGTTGAAACAATATAGTGACATAGAACAACTCATATTGTTTAAGAATTTTTAAAAATTTTAGGCCAGGCATGATGGTACACACCTTTAATTCCAGCACTTGGGAGGCAGAGGTAGGTGGGTCTTGAGATCCAGGCCAGCCTGGGCTACACAGGAAAACCCCTTTGTGTATGAGTGTGGGTGTGGGTTTTCGAAAGTGAGTGCAGTGCCTTCTAAGGCCAGAAGAGGATCTTGGATCCCCTGGAGCTGGAGTTACAGGCATTTGTTGAGTGTCCCAGAGCGGGTGATGGGAACACAGCTCAGGCCTCTGCCAAAGCAGTAAGTTCCTAATGACTGGGCCATCTCTCCTGGACCAGAACATCTCATATTCAAGGCCAAGATTTTTTTTTTCCCGTTTGATAGATAGATGGAAAAAAAACCTCCTGGCATCTTTTTTTCCAGTCACCATAGCTAATATTCTAAAGAACATTTGCTAACTTTGAATTACAAATGAAAACGGAACCTGTCAAAATGTGCTTCCAGCTGCCAAGTAATGGCACTGGGTTTTGATTCTACTGCATGGATGGGCTTTGTGGGAGCCTAGTTTGTTTGGATGCTCACCTTCCTAGACCTGGATGGAGGGGGAGGGCCTTGGACTTCCCACAGGGCAGGGCACCCTGTCTTCTCTTAGGATTGGAGAGGGAGAGGGAGGGGGAGTGGGGGGAGTGGGAGGGATATGGGAAGAGGGGAGGATGTGGACATTTTTAATAAATAAATAATAAAAAAACAGAACTAGCCCCACGCTCTTATCCCCAGATGTGAGTGTCTGAAGGATCGGGCTTCTTCTGTTTTACCGCTCCACTGGAGATAAAAAGGGTATCGCTTTATTCTGAAGAACAAACACAGCCTCCTCTGCATCAACCAGGAGATATTAGAACAAACATATCTGGAACACTGAAAATATCAGCAAAAGATGAAAAAGAAAGATGAAGCCAAGCATAGAGATCTCTTAGGCAGACATGTATTTATTTCACTATACATGTCATTCTCTGTTCCGAGACGCGCGATGGCTCAAAGACTAACCGTCAATCATATTAAATGTCAAAGATGGGATCTTTCATAAGTGACATTCAAAATGAACTGGTCCAAACTCGTTCTTAAAGTCAATTGTGTATGCTGTAACGTGCAGTGTATCTCAGATCGGCAGCCACTCACACTGCATACGGCTCTCTCGCCCAGGTCAGGATTTATGGGAGCCACCACGTGACCAGATCAGTTCTCCAAGTCCAGCCTCCCCCTTTTCTGTTGCTCTGTGTTCTGAACGAGACTCCTGTCACACAGATAGTGTGGGCTAGGGTGGGAGAAATGGTTTACAGGAAAGAGCTCTCTTTGTCACTGGCTTCCAACCATAGCTCTTCCATTCACAGAGAAGCCACCTCTCCTCTCTTTGGTGGGTTTGTTATTGTTGTTGCTATTGTTTTTCTTGTTTGTTTTGCTAATTGGTTGATATTTTTTACAATATTTCATGTATGTAGCTGAAAATTACCTTGAACGTCTGATTCCCTTGCCTCCGCCTCCTGTGTCCTGGGATTACTGGGGCAACCACACCTGGTTTATACAGTGCTGGGTTCCATTCCTGCTAAGCAAGCACTCTACCGGCTGAGCTACATCCCCAGCCTCCAAAGAGAAATCTGAAAACGGATTGCAAGGTATTAGAAGGCCTTATAATTCTGGATGAACGGAAGGTTCAAAGGGGACAAAGTCAAGATAAGACTAGCTTTAATGGTGAAGTTTCTGACACTGCCAGGAATCCTCTGACTCGCTAAGAGTTTGCCATTATGAAGACAGATTGGCCGGGGCCTGGCCGAATGTGTGGTGGGAATCCCTATATATGTCGTCACCATTGACCATTAAAGTAGCCTAGCTTTTTTTTCTCCAGGACCTTTTCAAGGCTGCATCAAAAAATATATAAAACGTATGCGAAGCGGGGGTGGGAGGGGATTGACAACTAACATTCGGATCTGGGTCACAAGACTGGCTGAAGCTTGTAGGCACTGCTCCAGACCACAGTCACGTGGTGCAGACTCCATGTGCACTGCTAAAGGAAATGCATTTTCGTCTCGCTTGCTCCATGTGAAAATGGCACAGTTCTGAATTTTAAAACACCAAGTTCAAAAGAGAAGGCTGTTCTGTGCTGTTTCTTTCTCCTCGGGTCTAATCTGGCTGTCAGGAAGAAGGTTGGGGGAGGTCAGGAACCCTCGATGGCTCACAGGAGTGGGAACCGGGGTTTCACCCCAAAGCATGACTGTGCCTTCCTCAAACCTTGTAGTAGTGAAACGAGAAGAAACAAAATGCAGAGGTCGATCAGAGAGGGAGAGCAGTGTGGGAAGATCTATTCAAGCTTGATGTTCCCAGCACTTTTAAAATCTGAGTGACAGTTCCTTCGTGCTCTCTGAGAATGTGTCGAAACATGCCTTTCACAGAGGCTAAGGCATTGCATAACCTTAGGTTTTAAGGTTTCTCTTTTGGCAGGAGGTTCTCTGCTGCTGTCACCCCCGAAGCTCTGTTGGCAGTGTACTAAATAAATCTGTTTTTTTAAAAAAAAAATGCATTAACTTTTTTAGTGTATGAGCATATCCCCATGAGGAACATGTGGAGGCCAGAGTCCAATGGGACATGTCTTCCTTGGTTTCCCTCCACCCGAACTCCTTGAAACAGAATCTCTCGCTAAACCAACTCAGTTTGATGGCTGACCAGCAAGGCTCTGGGATCTGTCTACCTCTGCCACGGCTCCCGAGTACTGGACTGTAGGTCCTGCCTGCCATGTTCAGCTTTTACATCAGTGCTGGGGACCAGAAGTCGAGTCCTCATACCCACAAGTTATCTCTCCAGCCCACATTTTGCTAATCACATCTATAGACACAGTCGGAGTTTTCTGGCTCGATGGCGCAAGCTTGTTTGAGCTAGAACCTGCTGTAAATGGAGTCTGGAGGGCACTGGTGGGCATTTCCAGACACTTGAGTCCCTCAACAAAGGTTTGTACAGAGATGAGTGGATAGTAGCAAAAGAAATAATTTATTAAGGGAGAAAGGCCCTTCCAAGGGTGGAAGAGAGGCTGGAGGAAGATCCAAGACTGAGTGTAGCTCTTTATAGGTCGTTTGCAGATCGCCCTCCTCCCATATTTGCATAGCGCCGACTTTTCCTCACACATGCTCTGTCGCTTGGTCCTGGTTGGGGTGGGGGCGTCCATTCTTTTTCTCTGCCCCTGCTTTCTTCCCTATGCTGATCGGAATGGCTCTCTCTGCTCTCCTTCCCCTCCACAGCACCAGAAAGCCTGTGTGGGACTCACTAGGAAGCAAAGTTGAGGATACAGAGAGAGGTGGGAAAGATAAGAACATAAATTTTTAGTTCATGGGGATGGGATTTTAAAAAAAAAAAATCTGTGGTCCCTCAGACAAAGATGTCATGTGCAAACATCTCAGGCCAACAGCTGACTGAACCCAGGATAATAATTAGAAACGCAAGTCCTAAGGGATGGTGTGTCAGGGTGCTGAAAATAACCGTCCTCAAACCTTAGGGAGTGAAAGGATCATTCAGGAAGTGGCTTTAAGAAGGACGCGGCAATCCAGACCCCAGTCTTGGAGAGTCCGTCCTGTCCCGTGGGGGCTGGGGCAGGCGCAACAGTCTGCGGCTGAGCAAAGAGTCGCGATGCTGTTATTCACATAAGCCCTTGTGTCTGTGAGAACTGTTACCCTCTTCAGAGCAAAGGAAACTGCAACCCACCTCTTTCCTCCGTTTAAAGAAATCATCAACTCCTGCCGGAGTGTTTCATTATCATCTTTCCTAAAATAGCACTGAAGCTGCACAGCAGCAGAACCAGCACCTGTAGTGGGGGTTTCTCCTGCGGAGGTGAAAACAGTGTCTAATCGCGGTGGACCCCACCAAGTCCAGCCTGGGGGAGCAATGAGTTTGATGGCGGTTGCTTCCAGGAGCACGGCTGACCCAAGGCAGTTAGTTGTAAGGAGTTGATTCAGACTCCCTGGTCAGCAGGCAGGGAGAGGGACAGTGAGGAGGTAATAAAGACTGGAATTCCAAGATAGCCAGCTTCTTCCTCACTCTCCTGACCCGAGACGAAAGCGTGGCATCTTAAAACAAAGGCCCATGGGCTTATTCTCCAGCCAATAGGCCTCTTGCTAATGGACTCACTTGGATTTGAAGACTGGATCAGGGCGTATTACACAGTAGCTGTGGACCAGTCGGCCACCCTGTCTTCAAACAGACCAATCTAAATTAGGGGAGGGAACTTCTTCAGAGACTTAAGAAAACAGAAGAGACTGGATTTTGGGCCTCCCAAGTCCCCCCTCTGCTTGTGGGGGCTACTGTATGTGTGTTTTTTCCTCTCCCTCAGCAAAAGCCTTTCTTCTACTGTTGATTCTGTCCTCTGCTGTATATCGTGTTCAATATTTCCCTGCTGCTAACTATCAAATTCGAGGTTTTCCCTACCTTTTAATTCTTTAACTGGCAGAGAAAACAAATCCTATCAGGACTCTTAGATAGTAACAGCTACATTACCATAAAAGCCCCAACCCAGGATAGATGACAATTAACAAAACCCACATCACTGGGTCCTTCCTTTACCCCTTGTCAACCTTCTACAGCCTATAAAATAAAGAACCAGACTCCAGAACCACAGTGTGCAACCGGGTTGCACATAGTAGGTGGCATCTCAGATATGGCTCTGGTGACACCCCATTCCCTTCAAGGAAGGAATGCTAATAGACTCCTTATCATAGGCCTGTTACTGCCTTGTTTTATTTTATGCGATTTGGCCACGGTATTCCAGAGTGTTAGCGCCTAGGGGTCTGCCTCCCAGCGCTGGGGTTACAAGCCCGCATGACCACTCCTAGCTTCCGTATGTGGCTTCTGGGAATCTGAGTCAGGTTCTTCCTGTTGGCAACACAAGTCCCTTGCCAACCGAGCTCTCTTCCCTTCTGTTTTTATAGCTAAGGACAGTAAAGCCCACGGAAGTCCCAGCTTGGGTGAGGGGTACCTATTGGTAAGCCGAATGCTGTCCGCGAATCCAGAGATGCTGTTCTCCCCGGAGCATTGTTTTTAATGATCTAGTGAGTAGAGATGAGCATTCCCACGTGACGAATCCCAGCGAGTGTGTACCAGCTAATCCTCGAGATGGAACTGTCGTCTCTGCTTAATCCCCACAGTTGACGACGACCCTGGCAACAGCTGACCAGCCACCAGCACTTTCTCTTATCATCTACCACCCACGTAAAGGATGTGGTTCTAGGGCTCTGTTCTCAGGAAACGGAAAACTATACAAATTGCACGTGCTGTGGGGCTGAGCAGCACCACAAAATGTTTGCCTGGAGGGCCCGCTCATGTACACCACTCCTTTGAGACTAGCAGACCGCAGTAAAGAAACCAACGTTAACTCTGAACCATGCGCCTAATGGTGTGAGGGACTGCCTTGATGGTTAGTTACTGGGGTCTCCCTTCTCCCTCACACTCTCTCTCCCTCTCCTTCATTGTAAGGGAGGGGCCCATCCTCAATAACTTCAATCTGCTAATCTCTCACTGCCTAATAGCCATGATTGGAAAGAGGTGTGACTACTTGGTCTCAGAACTGGATAGAACTAAATTTGCTTTTATGTTCTGGTTTTTAGAGTTAAGTACATATCTTTTCTGAGCACTCATCTCCTCTACTTTGAGATAAGAACCAAGATAAATGCTTCATTAACTCTAGGGACCCAGTATTGTTTATCTGTGTAATTCTGAGGTTCAGATGAAATGATTCCTTGAGTCCAGAGACCAGTCTAGACAATGCGGTGTCTCAAATAAATAAATAAATAAAATTTTCCAGCTACAAAGCAAGCTGGATGTAGTAATCCCAGAATAAGGAAACTGAGGCAGGGGATTGTGAGTTTGAAGCCAACTTGAGCTCTGTAGTGAAACCGTCTTTAAAAAAATTCTAAATGAATAAAATTCAAATAAAAAACAAATATTTCACATGATAAAAAATGATTAAATGAAAAAGAACCCATGAGAGTTTTTTTAAATAATTTATTTTATTTTAAGAGCATTGGTGTGGGGGTGTCAGAATCCCTGGAATTTGAGCTACAGGCAGTTCTGAACTGCCATGGGGGTGCTGGGAATTGAACCTGGGTCCTCTGCTGAGTCATCTCTCCAGCCGCTCCCCCAACAAGAGCTCTTAACACACAGTAGGCATCCAGCGAAGAGGTCCATGAAGTTTGACCCCAGCTACACACGACTTAAATAATGAAAATTTCTCATGTTGGTAGATGAACTTGAAAATATGCTCAACACATCAGGCTTTGATGAGTAATTCATAAACACTGTCAACTTGTTCGGGGTGGTGGTAGGGAAAGATCAAAAGCAGCAAGCACCTTGAATATTTCATGAGGGAGCTAACAGCCTTTGAGAAGGTTCTTTCAACTGGATAAAGTTTTTTTTTTTTAATTTAGTTTGCTTATTCATGTAGTAGAACTTTTAGAACTAGACCAGTTTTTTTCCCCACATTCCTACTTCTAAAAAGTGGGGTAGTGAGCACAGACTCACATAGAAACATTGCCTGTGTACCCCAAAGCTTTTACTATCTGTCCAGGAAGTCATAATGCTTTCAGTAGATACTGAGCTGGTGATGATGCTGGACCACTAGGCACTAAAATTAAGCATTGAAGGGTGTCTGCACAGAGAAGCACACACGGGAGAGACCACAAACAAACCAGCACAATGTGCTAAGTGCTATGAGAATGTGGGCAGGAGGCCCGGAGAGAAAGGAATTATCTGGGGACAGTTTCCAGGAGGCACTAACACTTAATGGCATTCTTAGCAAGTGAGCAGGAGTGCGCCAGGAAAACACTGGGACATTCAGACCATATGACAGCTCTGCAAGGTCGTGGCCAGAGGAGACAGAGGACACACTTGAAACTACAAATAGCCAGAAGTAGTGCAAATGAGAGCTGAGGACAAGCAGATAAAGCAGGCCACCAAAAGATAGACCATAGGTGGCCAGGGATCCACTAAGAAAGGCCGTCTGTACAAAATGATGATGGTGGTGATGATAATTCTGGAACAAAAAATGATCGAACGCCTAGAACAGTGGTCATCATCAGAAGAAAACAAGGAGCAGAAGTAGCTGACTTTTGCCCTTGACTGCTTTATGGGGGTTCCCTGGGCATTCAGGACAGGATTGTGGGTAGGGATAGACACACCTCCCTGCTGAGGAAGGCTTTGGGGTGTCATATAGGTAAGGCACAGACCACGGACTCAAGCGGCTCAAGGAGCTGTATTCCAGTGATGCGAAAGGAACAGTGGGGTGATAGGAGCTAATGAGCTTTAAAGAGCAGACTGCTGCCCTATGGGCTGCCTTCTAGACTGGGGGCCCCAAATTCAGTAAGAAAACCAAGCAGGTGCCACTGTCTTCTGGCCACTTCTTGTACTCTGTGTGAGGGAAGCAAAACCAGATAGAGGTTTGTGTTCCAGTATCTTGGGGTCTTCTTAGAGTTGTGGGCTGGGACACCAATTTATCTGAATGCTTTGTACCAGAGCCCCATTGAGAAGAGTTGGGGCGCAGAGACAGTGCTGAAGTTGTCAGGTGTGAATACAAGTGCGTGTTGTTCCTGTTTTGGGTTTGAGGGGATTGTTTGTTTTCTTGTTTGTTTATTTGTTTGTTGAGACAGAAAATATATATAGCCTGAGATGGCCTTGAACTCATAATCCTACTGCCTCAACCTCCCTGGTCCTGGGATTCCAGATGTGTCTTTCTATTGCCTTGAAGAAAGAGAAAACATCATGATCAAAGACAACTTGGGGAGGAAAGGATTTATTTCACTCACAGTTCCATGTAACAGTTCATCATCTGAAGCAATGAGGACAGGAGCTCAAACAGTACAGGAACCTGGAGTCAGGAGCTGATGTAGAAACCACAGAGGGGAGCTGCTTACTGGCTTGCTCATCAGGGCTCACTCAGTCTGCTTTCTTACAGCACCCAGGACCACCAGCCCAGGGATGGAACCACCCACAACAGCCTGGGCCTTCCCCCATCAGTATCTAAGAAATGCCCAGTTTGAGTATTTATTTCAATATAAGAGAGTAAGTTGGTGTTAATCTTGATTGTCAACTTGATTGGGTTTAGATCAAATAAAAGACACACCTCTGGGAGGGGCTGTGAGGATATTTCCTGGAAGAATTAGCTGAGCATGAGGACTCTCCCACAGAATAGGCTTCATCTTCCAGAGTTGGCCCAGACATAGGGATGGGTGAAGGGCAAGCAGTGCTGTTTCTTTGCCCCCTCTGCTCCTTGCTGGTAAGGGCATCTACTCTCCTGCCGCCACTGCTGTTGTCAGCCTTTGCCGGTACTGGAGCCCAGCTTGACCAGTCTTCTAACACAGAAGAAAGGTTCTTCAGGAATCCTCCAGGCCTTCAACACCAAATTGAGACTGCCAAGACATCTAGTTTGGTGAACTGTGCAGCCGCTGGGTTCTTTGCCTCTCTGGTGCACAGACAGCCATTGTTGGACAACCCAGACTGGGTCATGTACGCCAACCCAACATATGCCTTTTGTAATATTCATTCTGTCTGTTCTGCTCCTTCAGAACCTCGAACAATTTCAGTAGATAAAAAAAAACGAGATGGAGCCGGCGGTGGTGCGCACGCCTTTAATCCCAGCACTCGGGAAGCAGAGGCAGGCGGATCTCTGTGAGCTCGAGGCCAGCCTGGTCTACAAGAGTTAGTGCCAGGACAGGCTCCAAAGCTACAGAGAAACCCTGTCTCGAAAAACTAAAAAAAAAAAAAAAAAAAAAAAAAAAAAAAAAAAAAAAGAGAAAGATGGTTCAAGCATACACAATTTAGTGTGAGAATCGAATATACTAGAAGTAAACCAAGTAATGGTGGTGCTCGCCTTTAATCCCAGAATTTGGAAGGCAGAGACAGGTCAATCTCTATGAGTTCGAGGCCAGCCTGGTTTACAAACGCTAGTTCCAGGACAACCAGGGCTACATAGAGAAACCCTGTTTTGAAAAATAAAAAAAGAAATTAAACACCAGAAGCAAAATCTAACCAACACTACAAGATGTCTTTCTTTTTTTTAGTTCACATGGTTGCTTGGCATTATAAAGTGAGAAACTCAACTCTGGGTAAAGTTGAGGTCTTGGCATCCCAGGATTTAGAATAGGAAGAGGAGAACATCATACCACAGAGAACTGCTCAATTGGTGAGCTTGTGAGTGAAGAGCGTTGTCTGGCTGCTGTTACTAAATATGGACAAGCAGTTCAATGTCAGAGTCTACGCTCTATGTAAAACAGACATGGTTCTAACAACTGTTGGCGGCAAAAGGTCCCTTCCTGTGGATGAGGGGATACCAGGGATAATCCAACTTGGTAGGAAAAGAGATGTGGTCAGATTCTGAGTTCTGCCAGTAGTGAGACCAGCAGATCTTTTCTGTTTCCAGAATTTGCCATGTTGTCTGTTTTTTTGATGTTCCTGTTGCCCAGAATCCCCTCCATATGATCATTCTCCTGCCTAATAACAATTACAGCATTCCAACTGCCCACTAATGCACCTGTCTTCCTCCACTAAGCTCCATGAGGATGGACTTACCTGTTTTTTTTTTTTGGCATTAAAGATGTTTTAATAACATAAGGTTTTTCTTTTTTTAACTTATTTATTTATTAAAGATTTATGTCTCTTCCCCATCACCACTTCCCATTTCCCTCCCCCTCCCCCAATCAATTCCCCCTCCCTTGTCAGCCCAAAGAGCAATCAGGGTTCCCTGACCTGTAGGAAGTCCAAGGACCACCCACCTCCGTCCAGGTCTAGTAGTAAGGTGAGCATCCAAACTGCCTAGGCTCCCACAAAGCCAGTACGTGCAGTAGGATCAAAAACCCATTGCCATTGATCTTGGGTTCTCAGTAGTCCTCATTGTCTGCTACGTTCAGCGAGTCCGATTTTATCCCAGGCTTTTTCAGACCCAGGCCAGCTGGCCTTGATGAGTTCCCGATAGAACATCCCCATGTTCTCATTATGTGGGTGCACCCCTCGCGGTCCTGAGTTCCTTGCTCATGCTCTCTCTCCTTCTGCTCCTGATTTGGATCTTGAGATTTCAGTCGGGTGCTCCAATATGGGTCTCTGTCTCTGTCTCCTTTCACCACCTGATGACGGTTAATATCCAGGAGGATGCCTATATGTTTGTCTTTGGATTCACCTTCTTATTTAGCTTCTCTAGGAACATGAACAACCCAATTATAAAATGGGGCACTGATCTGAACAGAGAATTCTCAACAGAAGAAGTTCAAATGGCCAAAAGACACTTAAGGTCATGCTCAACTTCTTTAGCGATCAGGGAAATGCAAATCAAGACAACTTTAAGATACCATCTTACACCTGTCAGAATGGCTAAAATAAAAAACACCAATGATAGCCTTTGCTGTAGAGGTTGTGGAGAAAGGGGTACACTCATCCATTGCTGGTGGGAATGCAAACTTGTGCAACCACTTTTGAAAGCAGTATGGCGGTTTCTCAGGAAATTCAGAATCAACCTACCCCTGGACCCAGCAATACCACTCTTGGGAATATACCCAAGACAGGCCTTATCATACAATAAAAGTATATGCTCTACTATGTTCATAGCAGCATTGTTTGTAATAGCAAGAACCTGGAAACAACCTAGATGCCCTTCAATGGAAGAATGGATGAAGAAAGTATGGAATATATACATATTAGAGTATTACTCAGCAGTAAAAAACAAGGACTTCTTGAATTTTGCATACAAATGGATGGAAATAGAAAACACTATCCTAAGTGAGGTAAGCCAGACCCAAAAAGAGGAACATGGGATGTACTCACTCATATTTGGTTTACCTGTTTTATTAGCCATGTTATCTCCAAAAGTTAGTATGATGCTCAACACATAACAGTTGCAAAATAGGTATGTGAATGAGTGAATGAGTGAATGAATGAATGAATGAATGAACAAGCCAAAAAAGAAAGATGTTAGAATGAGTTCAGATGGGCAGAAACTTTAGTCAGCATCTAGAAATCAGTTCTCTCTATTCTAGAGGAGAGCAAGGATCATGTTTGGGATAGCCACCCATTTTGAGGGCCTAGGACAAACACTGGAGGGTCAGCAAAAGGTATTATGATGTTCAGAGTGCCCAAGGGACCAAGAAAAGTCACATATAAAAAGAGACTTATAAGTGAGGTGGGAATTTAGCTCTAATGACTAAGACTCCTCCATGTGGAATGTACTAGATGTCTTTCCTAGCTTCACACTTGATAGTTAGGAAATGTCCCTTTCCCTGGGAAGGTGATTCATGATGTGTCCTGAAACCCAGTCCTGTACACTTAGGAATCTTCCTGTACGTCCCTGATATTAGTATTTAGGGACAGAGAGAGGGTGGTGATCAGTAAGAGAAACCATACAGAGGTTTGCAATGTTAGCTTTATCTAATCAAGTCAGAATGCTAAGGAACACGAGGATAAAACCTGAAGCATCACTAAATGGTTTGAAGGTCTCCAGTAAAGCTGTTTCCAGCAAAGATTAAGGTGATCCTGTTGTCTTTGTCCTCCATGAGAATGGAGTGCACCAGCTCCGAGTGAGGTCTCCGAGCTTCAGTTTCCATGGCTGCTCGTGGTGTGATACAAACATAGAACCTCGGACAGGCCTAGCATGCAGTGGACTCACCAAGTGCTCCCTGTCATAAGCACCCTGTGTGGCACCAGAACCCAGGCTTCAACAAACGAGTCTGGGATCCGATGTCTGAAAAGTGTATGTGTCACTCCTGGGCCTGTTCCTCCCTGTCCCACCACACACATACCTGCTCAAACAGCAGTAGACCCTCAGAAGTGTTCTGCAAGTAAAGGACATTCTGCTAACCATCTGCCAAGGGCCCTCCAGGCCTCTGAGAATGTGTGCCACACGCTAACTCTTTAAAGACACACACACGTGTGTGTGAGCTAATTCCAAAATTAGAGCCAGGGTGTCAGGGACCATGTTTTGTTGGGAATCTCTCAAAGCGTAGTATTTTTTGTTTGGTTGGTTTGGTTTGGTTTGTTTTTCGAGGCAGGGTTTCTTCTCTGTGTAGCCCTAGCTTCCCTGGGACTCACTCTGTAGACCAGGCTGGCCTTGAACTCACAGAGGTCTGCCTGCCTCTGCCTCCCTAGTGCTGGGATTAAAGGCGTGCACCACCATCGCCCGGTACGCATATTAGTTCTTAAAGCCTTCATGCATTAGGATCATCTGGAATCCATCTTTCAAGAAACAACTCCCACATGCCCGTCTGAGCCGCAGTTGGGTGGCTTTCAACTCTCAACTTCGACTGCACTCAAAGGTCGTCTGGATGATGCTGTGCTTTCTGTTCGGGTTGTGTTTGCTGTTTTAACTCAGGTGCTTAGGCTGCACCACTAAGACTTCTATTTAATTGGTCTGGAAAGGACGCTGTGTCAATAGCTTGAAAGATCTTCCCTGCTTTATTGGTTTTCTTTGAATGCAGACGGGGATGAGAAGCAGGGTGCTGTGTAGGGAGCGTTGTCACGATAGTTCCGATAGATTCTCAGCAAGGAACGGCTTCGTGGAGGGCATCATGAAGCAGGAGGGTTAACATCTCCTTGCCTGTGCTTACGACAAAACTGGCACAAATAACAGATGTGGTCCGTCCATCTAGAAAGGGATTGCTAGCAACACGCTGTTTGTCTTGTGAACATGTATGTTAATGTGTATTTTCCATTCCCCCTCCTCGAAACTGTCCTTGTGTCTAGCTCTATTTGTACAAGGACAAGAACCACACTGGATCATGTGATTCGGAGGGGCATGATTTCTGCTCCAGCTCTACTCGGGGGTTAACTATTCTAAATGTGCACTCACAGATAGACATAGCAATGGGAGTAGACTATTTATTCCCTGTTCCTTTTTGGCAGACATGTGCATGTGTATATATGTATGCATGTTCACATGTGTGCATGTGTTTTGAATGTGTGTGTGCATTTGTTTGTGTGCATGTTTGGGGGTACTCACGTATGCAAGGATGTACATGAGCATCTGTGCACATACACATAAAGGTTAGAGAGCAACCTCAGGCATCATACCTCAGGTGCCCCCCCATCTTTCACTAAAGAACCCCTCGTGGTGTGGAACTTTGTCAAGTAGGCTAGACTAGCCTGCCCGGAAGTTTCCAGGATCTCTCTGGGCTGTTCTGCCTTCTACCTCGCCATCACTACAATTACAAGCTAACACCACTGTCCTGCGTTTTCACATGGTTACTGAGGGTCTGCACTCGGGCCCTTGAGCTTACAAAGTAAGGACTTTCCCCCACTGCACCCTCTCCTGAGCCCATTTCTTGTGGAAGCTATGCAAAAGGCACAAGACCAGATGAATTCTGTGCTTTTCGTGGGCACTCTGGGCTCTGCCCCAAGATGCCAGCAGGCTGGACTCATTCTCCCTCTGGCCGTAGGATTAGCAGAGGGAAGGTTTGAGAAGCAATGGGATCATTTGAAATGGGACACTCTGGCTTGTCTTGCTTTCTGATCCTAGGCAGCTGGAGCATCTTGGCTAATCTCAAATGCTAGAAATAATGTGCTATTTGTCACTTCGGTCCCAGCCAAGGGTCACGCAGATGCTAAAATAAATTCTAAAAGCCGTTTTCATGAGTGGCTTAACTTTATTGACATGAGAATTCAAGGGACTGACAAAGACTTTCTCGTCCATGTCTTCTGAAGCTTTGAGTCAGTTTGGTGGCAGACACAGTGGGTTGGGGGGATGTGTGTTGGCACAGATCAGGGGCTTGTTGTTACTCTGCATCATCAGGAATCCGGTTTAATTTTAACTTGGTGGCCTGCATAGTGCATTTGCTAGGAAACAAGCCTAGGGCTCACTGGCTGACGAGCCTTTGGCAGCCCACAAGAACAGCATCTTTAGAAAGCACACAAGGGACCTAGTGCTGCGGTGTGTCAGGCATTGTGAGTGTGGGTCAGAGACACTGCGGTGCCAGTAGTGGCATCCCATGACAATAACAGCAGCAGAAGCTCGGGGCACACAGGCGTCACTCCCAGGAGTGCAGCACGGCCCCTCAGTATTGGTAGGATCTCACAAGAAGCCACATAAGGAGAACGGTAATCAGGACAACTGTGAAGTTGAGGAACAGCTCCTGGGTAGACCGCTCCATCTTCTGAGTTGCTGGGTGAGAACTCCAGGCAGACTTCTGAGAGCGCACCAAGGGCCTCCGGCTTAGCCTCGCTTCCTAACAAAGTAAGAGAGACAACACGGTAGATAAGGGAACATGCCTGGAAGCTGCCCAGAGGAGCAGGAAAATGAAGTGTTGTGGAGGAGGAGAGCGCTTGTGATGACTTGCTCCATCCTGACCCCCAAACTTACACATTGACATCCTAGTCCCCAATACCTAAGAATGTGACTGTGTTTGGAGACAGGGTCTTCAAGATGTAACTAAGTTAATATGAGGTCACTGCCGTGGGTAGCTCCAGCATCAGCTTGATCTAAACCTAGAGTCACCTGGGAAGAAGGATCTCAACTAAATAATTCCTCCCATGTTAGGAGGCTCTCAACTGCCGATAACTCTAGCTCTGGTGGGATCTGCTGCCTCTAGCCTCCTTGGGCACCTACACCTATGTACACATACCCCCACACAAACACATACACATAATTAAAAATAATAAAAGTAAACATTAAATAATAAAAATAAATCTTAAAAAAAAATGAAACAGAAAGGTAGTTGAGCAAGCCAGAGGAAGCAAGTCAGTTATCAGTGTTCCTGCATGGTTTCTGCATCAGTTTCTGCCTCCGAGTTCCTGCCGTGAGTGACTGCCATGGCTTTCCTTCCAGATGGACTATACCTATAAGTTGAAAATATACCCTTTCACCTTAAATTGCTTCTGGTCAGTGTTTTATCACAGAAAAAGAAGCAAACTAATCAGTTACTAGTGAGTCCTAATTCAACATGATTGGTGTCTAAAGAAAAGAAGTTAGAACACAGACCTTATAGAGGGAAGACACTGTGAAAACATAGAAATGATGGCCACTCTCAGTCCAAATAAAAAGCCTTAAAGGAACCAGCCTTGCTGATGCCCTGGTCTCCAACATCTGACCCCAGACTTCATTTGAAGTTAAGAGGTCACTCCTCTCTGCGGCTCCAGCCTGGCAGCGCACCTTGAAGACTTTGGACTTACCAACCTTCACAATGATATGAACCAATTTCTCAAATACACACACACACACACACACAGAGAGAGAGAGAGAGAGAGAGAGAGAGAGAGAGAGAGAGAGAGAGAGAAGGGGAAGAGAGAGAGAGAGAGTTAACTGTTTCTCTGAAAAGCATGGATGTATAGAGACAGCCTAGTTTTTCTTCCTGCTGCCATCCCAAGACCAATGTTTTTAACCTGTATTAATCACATTGTTTTAGGTAGGAAATAAAATATTACATTTTTCTCTCTTCATCTTCGGCATGTCTGTACACACATGTTAACTTTGCTATTTAGAGTATCTCAAGCAGGGACATCAAAACAGAAAAAAAAATATATAGCTTAGCATTGCTCTTTCTTTGGATCACATTTAGGAGTAGGATAACATCATCCTTCTGATTTAAAGCTGCCCTAGGTCTTCATCCAACCCTGGTGAAAGGATAAAGCAATTCCAACAGCTGCATGGCTTCGCACAAGCCTGCCCTGGCATGAAGCCTCCAGGGGTCAACAGAAGGCCCTCGCACAGCAGGTACTCAGTCCAAAGAACAAGTGTTAGCCCCATGAGCATTTCTGTCTCAACAAGGGCTTGTGCCAGCTATTTTTAGTCAAACTCAGGATGTGCTTAGACTGTAAACATTTCAGAAAGCCGAGATGGTATCTTCAGCGTTGCATACAGATTGGACGCACAGGAAAGTATACTCCAAGCCTGTAGGCAACACTGTCAACCAGAGTATTAATTTTGGTAAAGTAACGAAATTGATACTTGGTTTATATGATCCAAACAAAATTTAGAACTTACGTATTTTAGATAATTTAAGTAGATATTATTATTGTAGGGCAAAATTCTATCATGGAAGGAAAAAATTAGATGGAAAGGTTTGCAAAAAATCAAAGCTCAAGGGGCCAAAACTTTGTAGCAAACTTTTGGCCTGACTGAACTACCTGTAATTGTTATATTTGTTGTATCATCAATGTACCAAATTATTAACCTCATAGATACTAGCAGAATAATCAACTTTTATTACATTTTGATAGGATAATATGCAGGTTCATACTATATTATGCCAGTGAATGAATTATAGGATCTGATTTTAAAATGTAGCCAATGACATTTTCTTTAAATTCCTAATTTTTATTACATTTCTTTATGTCTGTATTTGGGACAGATACATATGTGTATCACAATACACATGCAGAAGTCAGAGAACAACTTTAGAGAGTTGGTTCTCTCTTTCCACTTAGGGAAACTTGGGGTTGAACTCACATTATCGATCTGGGCAACAAGTGCTTTTATCAGTTGAGCCATCTTGCCAGCCCCTCCCCCTTTTCGTTCTTATCCCTATTTCAACCCCTAGCGTGATGTAAACTGTCACTCCTGAGTGAAAATCTTCACGCACAGTTCCCTGGAGCAGAGAAGAAGCAGAAGAAAATGAGGGTTAACAGAGGAGAACAGAATTCCGTGAGTATTCAGAGAAGCAGGGGAGAGAGAGGGAAGCCTGTTAGATGAAGAGCTTACAGCAAGGGAATCCTGAATATGGCCTCTGGCAAGAACTGGTCGCCAGCCGTAGAACGGATGTGACTTGCGGTATTCACATACGTCTGAATGTTATGGAGTAAAGAAAATAGGTGACATACCTGAGCTACACAGCGCAAGATGGGTGGATCTCACAACATACCAGTAAGAGGAAAGGAGGGTTTACAAGAATATCAGAGAATGTGACTCCATTTACCCAAAGTCAAGAGCAGGGAGCTTAAAGGTGTTGCTTAGGGAAACAGACACAGGCTGTAAAACTTGAAAACAGAGGACAGACAAGCTCCACACTTGGGGACAGAGGCAGAAGGGGAATGATAGCAATGGACTTCTGGGGTTCTGACAGTCATCTGTTTCTTGGTAAGTGATAGCTATGTTCCTGTTTCTTATAATTCATTTTTTAACTTCTTGCATCTTTTGCACTCTTCGCATTTTTTCCCAGCCTCTCTGAATTGAGTGAACACACACTTCTCTTTCCTGTGGCTTAACCTTTGCTACTTCTTGTACTTTGATGGCAGCCTTAAATATTTGTTGTTTTGTGTATTTTCAAATAAAAAACCACCAATCCAATGAACTCCCAATGGGTGCAATTCTATCAAGGTGTACGACAGCTGAAGGCTGGGTCTTACCTTCACACACATCCAGGCTCTTTAGGAGGAATGAGAAAGTTAGTTAGGCAGCTATCCAATCACCACTGTTCTATTTCTCCCCTATGAGCCCACCCAAGAGCTTTGGCTTCCTTTTATGCCTTCTCTAGGAGCCAAAATGGTTGTCCCATGTATGAACCTTACAAACCAGGGGAAAACTGCACAAGCAGCTTGACATTGGTTTTCTTCTGTGATGTTGGAAACAATATAAAATTAGAAAAAGAGAAAATGCATATCAGAGAAAAACAGGAATAGATACTCACTTTATAGCTTAAGAAATGCCGTATATTATGATTACCTGTTCCATTGGGAAATGTACTCATCAATTAACATTTTTACTTGAAAACTACAGAGAAAGAGAGAGAGAGAGAGAGAGAGAGAGAGAGAGAGAGAGAGAGATTACTAAGTATAAAATCCTTCTGTTACCTCAAGAGGGACCAGGACACACCCAGGCTGCTGTAGACTTCTCTCTCTCCCCCAACTCCAGCTGTCTGAGCTGCTGTCTGAGCTCCTGGACTCTGGGCAGGGCCTAAAGTAGTCTGAGGGAGGTGGCAATCACCGTGATGTCACTGGTGAAACATCTCAAAGAGACAAGCTCTGGAGGTTCCAGCCTGTTGGTGTTCAGCGGGACATGGCAATATGGTGACAAAGGCTTTGCTCCCTTGGCTGCCGATTTGAATTAACTATGCAGGTTTGTGAGAACTCTTGTTCCCAGCTCACTGTTGGTGCCATGCTGTGGGATTTAGATCCACCTTTTACCACTTTATAAAGGCCTTCACTACATCTGAAGAGATGCAAGAGCCATAGAGCGTTTCGAACAAATTGCTGCGCGGAGCTGACTTCACTACTCAACGCGTGATGCTACGAAACGTGATTTCATTTCATCTCCCATTATCTTTGGCTGCTTGAAGCATGAGGCGCTCTCTGCCTTGCACCCACACTCCCCACACCGCCCTCCAGAATTCCAAAACTGACTTTTGTTCTAGCGATGGAAGCTAGCCCCTGCCCCCACCCTGTCACCGGCTACACTGAACTTGCCCGCGAAGCTCGCACGTTCAGCCGGTTTCTCCCTCAACAGCCATGGAAGCCACAGCTTGTATCTGTGTCAGCTCAACTAGCAGAGCAGTGAAACAGACAGCAAAACGCAGTGGTTGGACTAACTGGGGGTGGGAAGTAGACCTGCTCAAAACTCATGAGAATGGGAGTTCTAGACTAGACAGAAATACCTAGAATATATCCTTTTTGCTTCCTTTGTGCTGTGGCTATTTTGCCTGCGTGTAAGTGTGTGCACCACGTGTCTGCAGTGCCCTGGGAGGCGAGAAGAGGTCCAGTGTGAGCTACCATGAGGGTACTGGGATTTGAACCCCAGACCAGTGGTAGAACATCCAGTGGTCTTAACCAGTGAGCCATCTCAGCAGCCCAGAGAGTAGATCTTAAGGGAAAAAAATGACACCGTTTTCAACCACAGACACTGACCCAAACCAGACAAGGGTGAGTGTGTAACAAATCAGATGTTGGGAGACAAGTGGAGCCTCTAATGTGTTTAAATGGACTTAGAAATCATTAATTAAAGAATTTACACATGATCCCAGTAATTGTGCTGCTCAGCAAATGCTGTCATTAAAGATCATAGCATCAATCTCCCCTAAGAGTTCCCAGTTAGGGCAATAAAAAGAAGGCGGTGCCCGAAGGCAGCAGCACACTCGGTTCCCTGCATACCTGTGTTCATGGTTCAGCCTTTCTCAGCACCCCCACCTCCCGAGAGGCTCCAACAGAAGAAGGATTTTCCATTCCATTTTTTCGTTTCAACATAAGCCCCATCGCAGGGTAATCTAATTACAACATTCTGTCGCCACTTGTCTTGTAAAACGATAGCTTGCTGAAGTGACAGATAGCGAATATTAATTATAGCACAATCGAACGTTGGCTGTTATCTCTTGCCATCTGGCAAGCTCTGCAACTGCAGTCGGATTTCTGCCTTTTACCTCCCTCCCAGCTCCTGCCAGATTGTCTCAAACGCTAGGGAATGTTGTCTTGGTCACCAAGCCGCAGCTGTCCTTTTTCTATCCACTCAAAAATTATTATTTGTCCACTTAAAAAAAATAACACTTTCAATGTAGCCTTTGTAAGAACATATAAATGTATAAGACATTTAAATTCCCACTAATGTGGGCCTGGCAGTGGGTGAAGGCACTTCCTGCCAAGCCTGGCGGCCTGAGCTCAGTCCCCAGGGTCCACATGGTTGAAGGAGAGACCAGCTCCCATGTGCCCACACACAAATTCACACATATATTTTTAAAAATAATAAATGCTTCTAATCCCAGCTCTTGGGAGGCAGAGGCAGGCAGAGGCCAGCCTGGTACACCTAGTGAGCTCCAGAACAGCTAGGACTACACAGAGAAACCCTGTCTTGAAAATAATAATAATATAATTAAAATATAAATGTAAAACAATTTTAAGAAAAAATAGCATTAATGTCACTATGGATACAAACCAATGCACTCGTGCTATGAACTTTCCTTCATGACACTGACTTGTGGCTCATTGGCAGTCCTCACTTATCAACTTCCTAGACAAATGCCGTTCCACCTGTCAGCAGCAGGACAGAACTAAACAGTCTTTGACACTGTGTCTATGCCTCCTAATCTACAGTTTAGTCAAGGGCCAGCAATGTCATGGACTCTCGGTGGCCCTGAAGCTGTTAGTGTTTATCTGCCGCACCATTACCGCTCGTGTGTTCATGGATAAAATACCATGTACTTTGGGGTTCAGCCCTGAGCTCTTGTGCTCGGTTAGCTGTTAAGTTAGTTGGTTTTGCTTACTTCCCACTTCCATCCAGATTTTTGGAAAATGAAGAAAGGCATCAGCCCTGCAATGCTGCAAGACCATTCATTGTGGGGAGATGCGCCAAGCCCTTCCTGAATGGCAATGAGCTCCTTGCACATCGCAGGGGTGAGCACCGCCATCGTGTGCCAACCCACTCACCATCGCCTTGTCCTCTCTGGCTGTTCCTGAAGCCGCTGAGGAAGAGAGCAGCAGCCTTCCAGGACACCCTGTCTCTAACGTATGAAGACAAGCCCAGAGAAGACAGAAACGTGCTTCTCACAGCTCCTCCGAGTGTCTGCTGCCGTGATCATCCTGTAAGACCTACTCTTTAGGCACAGGGGCTCCCAGGTCATGAAGATGCTTGAATGCACACGTTCAGAGTCTGCACAGAACTATCAACTCTAACAGGAAGTCTAAGCCTCCTCGGGGAAACCGTGTCATAAGGGATGATAGTGCAGGGCAGTAGAAAGTGGAGTCACAAACCCTGTACCCATATTCTGAATTTTCTCCTCACTAAGTAACATTAGGAAAATAACCCTCAGGGTCAGCAAGATGGCTCCGTGCATAAGGGCGCTTGGTGACAATCCCTAGGACCCACAAGGTTGTAAGAAAGAATCACCTCGACAGAGGCGGAGCGGCAGCGGCCAGACGCACAGAGGCGGAGCGGCGGCGGCCAGACGCACAGAGGCGGAGCGGCGGCGGAGCAACACCGCATACAGGAAGAGGCTTTCGGGGACCGGCGCAGAGGCAGACCCAAGCGGCGGGAACAGGCGTGCAATAAGGAGAGCAGATCGCCCTACTACAATCGAATCAAAGAGGTAGGCCTTTGGTTGGCCAGGTCACTGGCACAAGGGGAGCCTGGTCCTGTCCTGAAGATCCTTCAGAGGGGTGAGAGGGTTCTTGGCCTGCAGCAGGAACCACGAAAGAGAGTGAGGGCATTTTGTAAGCGGAGCCCTTGGCCAGCAGGGAAACCTGATCCGGTTTTTAAAGGACCCATTGGATAGGATCAATAGGAGGAGATGGGCAGGCGCCAAGGCAAGAATTCTCCCAATAATCCGAAAAACAACATGAAAACATCAGAACCCAATGATCTTACAACAGAAGTATTTGAACAACCTAACACAGAAGAAATGGAAAAAATCGACTTTATGAAGATAATAGAGTCCCTTAAACAACATGTAAAAAATGCCCTTATAGAAATGGATGAGAAGTATAATAAAAAGTTTGAAGAAATGAGTAAATACGTACATGATACCCTGGGAAACCAAGAAAAAACCATCAAACAGGTAATGGAAACAGTTCAAGAATTGAAAACTGAAATGAAGGCAAAGAAGAAAATACAAACTGAGGACCAGCTGGATATGGAAAATCTAGGCCAACGAGCAGAGTCTACAGAAACAAGCATAATCAATAGAATACAAGAGCTAGAAGAAAGACTCTCAGATGCTGAGGACACCATAGAGAAAATAAACGAACAGATCAAAGAAAACAGCAAAGCCAACAAATTCTCAACACAAAACATTCAGGAACTATGGGACACAATAAAAAAACCAAACCTAAGAATAATAGGAATAGAAGAAGGAGAAGAGTCACAGCTCAAAGGCCCAGAAAATATTTTCAACAAAATTATGGAAGAAAACTTTCCCAACTTAAAGAAAGATATTCACTTAAATATTCAAGAAGCATACAGAACACCAAACAGACTGGATCAAAGAAAAACATCTCCTCGCCATATAATAATCAAAACACAAAATATACAGGTTAAAGAAAAAATATTAAGAGCTGCAAAAGAAAAAGGGCAAGTAACTTATAAAGGTAAACCGATCAGACTTACACCTGACTTCTCGATGGAAACTATGAAAGCCAGAAGGTCCTGGATAGAGGTTCTGCAGAAGCTAAGAGACCATGGATGCAAACCCAAACTACTATACCCAGCCAAGCTATCATTCATTATCAATGGAGAAAACAAAACATTCCAGGATAAGAACAAATTTAAACAATACGTAGCCACAAATCCAGCCCTACAGAAAGTAATAGAAGGAAAATCGCAACCCAAGGAATCCAACACTGCCAACACTGCCTACAATAACCCAGGCATCTAATGACCCTTCACGAGCACATCTCAAAGAAGGGAGACAATCTCTACTACCAAAAGCAATAAGAATAACCGGAGTAAACAACCACTGGTCATTAATATCACTTAATATTAATGGGCTCAATTCACCTATAAAAAGGCACAGGCTAAAAGATTGGATACGAAAACAGGATCCAACATTCTGCTGTTTGCAAGAAACACATCTCAACCACAAAGACAGGCACCTACTCAGAGTAAAGGGTTGGGAAAAGGTGTTTCAAGCAAATGGTCCTAAGAAAAAAGCAGGTGTGGCCATACTAATTTCTAACAAAACTGACTTCAAACTAAAATCAATCAGAAGAGACCGAGACGGTCACTTTATACTCATAACAGGAACAATTCATCAGGAGGAGGTCTCAATCCTGAATATATACGCCCCCAATATAAAAGCACCTACTTATGTAAAAGAAATATTACTAGAACTCAAGGCAGACATCAAACCACACACACTAGTAGTAGGAGACTTCAACACACCTCTCTCTCCAAGGGACAGGTCAATCAGACAGAAACCTAATAGAGAATTAAGAGAATTATTGGAGGTAATGAAGCAAATGGACTTAACAGACATCTATAGAACATTCCACCCAAATAGGAAAGAATATACCTTCTTCTCTGCAGCTCATGGAACCTTCTCAAAAATTGACCACATACTCGGAAACAAAGGAAACCTCCACAGATACAAAAAAATATCAGTGTCCACCTGTGTCTTATCAGATCATCACGGATTAAAGTTAGAAGGCAACAACCACGCTGCCCCCAAAAAACCGACAAACTCATGGAAACTGAACAGTCAACTACTGAACCACACCTGGGTCAAGGAAGAAATCAAGAAAGAAATTAAAGTCTTCCTTGAATTTAATGAAAATAAAGGGACAACATACTCAAACCTATGGGACACAATGAAAGCAGTGCTAAGAGGAAAGTTCATAGCACTAAGTGCCCACTTAAAGAAAACGGAGAATGCATACATTGGGGACTTAACAACACACCTGAAAGCTCTAGAAAAAAAAGAAGCAGACGCGCCCAGGAGAAGTAGAAGACTGGAAATAATAAAACTGAGGGCTGAAATCAACAAAATAGAAACACAGAAAACAGTCCAAAGAATCAATGAAACAAAAAGCTGGTTCTTGGAGAAAATCAACAAGATCGACAAACCCCTATCCAAACTAATTAAACGACAGAGAGAGAACACGCAAATAAATAAGATCAGAAATGAAAAGGGGGACATAACCACAGACACAGAGGAAATTCAGAGAATCATTAGATCTTACTACAAAAGCCTGTATGCCACAAAACTGGAAAATACAAAAGAAATGGACATTTTTTTAAATAAGTACCACATACCAAAGCTAAACCAAGACCAGGTGAATGATCTAAATAGACCGGTTTCTCGCGAAGAATTAGAAATGGTTATCAAAAATCTCCCTTCGAAAAAAAGCCCAGGACCAGATGGTTTCAATGCAGAATTCTACCAGAACTTCCAAGAAGAACTAATACCTATACTCCTTAATGTATTTCACAATATAGAATCAGAAGAGTCATTGCCAAATTCCTTTTATGAAGCTACAGTTACCCTGATACCAAAACCACAAAAAGACCCAACCAAGAAAGAGAATTACAGACCGATCTCACTCATGAACATCGACGCAAAAATTTTCAATAAAATACTGGCAAACCGAATCCAAGAACACATAAGAAAAATTATCCATTATGATCAAGTAGGCTTCATCCCAGAGATGCAGGGCTGGTTCAACATACGCAAATCTATCAATGTAATCCACCATATAAATAAACTGAAAGAAAAAAACCATATGATCATTTCACTAGATGCTGAAAAAGCATTCGACAAAATTCAACACCCCTTTATGATAAAGGTCTTGGAGAGAATAGGGATACAAGGGTCCTACCTAAATATAATAAAAGCTATTTACAGCAAGCCAACAGCTAACATTAAATTAAACGGAGAAAAACTCAAAGCCATCCCACTTAAATCAGGAACACGACAAGGATGTCCACTCTCTCCATACCTCTTCAATATAGTGCTTGAAATTCTAGCAATAGCAATAAGACAACATAAGGAGATCAAGGGGATTCGTATTGGAAAGGAAGAAGTTAAGCTTTCGTTATTTGCAGATGATATGATAGTGTACATAAGCGACCCCAAAAGTTCTACCAAAGAACTCCTACAGCTGATAAACAGCTTTAGTAATGTGGCAGGATACAAGATCAACTCCAAAAAATCAGTTGCCTTCCTATACACTAAGGATAAGGAAGCAGAGAGGGAAATCAGAGAAGCATCACCTTTCACGATAGCCACAAATAGCATAAAATACCTTGGGGTAACCCTGACCAAGGAAGTGAAAGATCTACTTGACAAGAACTATAAGTCTTTGAAGAAAGAAATTGAAGAAGACACCAGAAAATGGAAAGACCTCCCTTGCTCTTGGATTGGGAGGATCAACATAGTAAAAATGGCAATTCTACCAAAAGCAATCTATAGATTCAATGCAATCCCCATCAAAATCCCATCAAAATTCTTCACAGATCTGGAGAAGACAATAATCAACTTTATATGGAAAAACAAAAAACCCAGGATAGCCAAAACAATCTTATACAATAAAGGATTGTCTGGAGGCATTACCATCCCTGACTTCAAACTCTATTACAGAGCTACAGTATTGAAAACAGCTTGGTATTGGCATAAAAACAGAGAAGTCGACCAATGGAATCGAATAGAAGACCCTGACATTAACCCACAAACCTATGAACACCTGATCTTCGATAAAGGAGCTAAAAGTATACAATGGAAAAAAGAGAGCATCTTCAACAAATGGTGCTGGCAAAACTGGATGTCAATCTGTAGAAGAATGAAAATAGATCCATATCTATCACCATGCACAAAACTCAAATCCAAATGGATTAAAGACCTCAATATCAGTCCGAACACACTGAACCTGATAGAAGAGAAAGTGGGAAGTACTCTACAGCACATGGGCACAGGAGACCACTTCCTATGTATAACCCCAGCAGCACAGACACTAAGGGCATCATTGAATAAATGGGACTCCCTGAGGCTGAGAAGCTTCTGTAAAGCAAAGGACACTGTCACTAAGACAAAAAGACAACCCACTGACTGGGAGAAGATCTTCACCAACCCTGCTACTGACAAAGGTTTGATCTCCAAAATATATAAAGAACTCAAGAAACTAGACCGTAAAAGGCTAATCAACCCAATTATAAAGTGGGGCACTGATCTGAACAGAGAATTCTCAACAGAAGAACTTCAAATGGCCAAAAGACACTTAAGGTCATGCTCAACTTCCTTAGCGATCAGGGAAATGCAAATCAAGACAACTTTAAGATACCACCTTACACCTGTCAGAATGGCGAAAATAAAAAACACCAATGATAGCCTTTGCTGGAGAGGTTGTGGAGAAAGGGGTACACTCACCCATTGCTGGTGGGAATGCAAACTTGTGCAACCACTCTGGAAAGCAGTGTTTCGGTTTCTCAGGAAATTCGGGATCAACCTACCCCTGGATCCAGCAATACCACTCTTGGGAATATACCCAAGAGAGGCCCTATCATACAACAAAAGTATATGCTCAACTATGTTCATGGCAGCATTGTTTGTAATAGCCAGAACCTGGAAACAACCTAGATGCCCTTCAACGGAAGAATGGATGAAGAAAGTATGGAATATATACATATTAGAGTATTACTCAGCAGTAAAAAACAAGGACTTCTTGAATTTTGCATACAAATGGATGGAAATAGAAAACACTATCCTGAGTGAGGTAAGCCAGACCCAAAAAGAGGAACATGGGATGTACTCACTCATATTTGGTTTCTAGCCATAAATAAAGGACATTGAGCTTATAATTCATGTTCCTAGAGAAGCTAAATAAGAAGGTGAATCCAAAGACAAACACATAGGCATCCTCAGGAATATTATTAACTTCATCAGGCGATGAAAGGAGACAGAGACAGAGACCCACACGGGAGCACCGGACAGAAATCTCAAGGTCCAAATCAGGAGCAGAAGGAGACGGAGCACGAGCAAGGAACTCAGGACCACGAGGGGTGCACCCACACACTAAGACAATGGGGATGTTCTATTGGGATCTCACCAAGGCCAGCTGGCCTAGGTCTGAAAAAACATGGGATAAATCCGGACTAGCTGAACATAGCGGACAATGAGGAATACTGAGAATTCAAGAACAATTGCAGTGGGTTTTTGATCCTACTGCACGTACTGGCTTTGTGGGAGCCTAGGCAGTTTGGATGCTCACCTTACGAGACCTGGATAGAGGTGGGCAGTCCTTGGGCTTCCCACAGGTCAGGGAACCCTGATTGCTCTTCGAGCAGATGAGGGAGGGGGAATTGATCGGGGGAGGGGGAGGGAAATGGGAAGCGGTTGTGGGGACGAGGCAGAAATCCTTAATAAATAAATAAATTTTAAAAAAAAAAATAAATAAATAAAAAAGAATACTTGGAAAAAAAAAAAAAAAAAAAAAGAAAGAATCACCTCACACACGTTGTCCTCTGACCTCCACATGCACGCCATCGTACTTGCATAAATAAATGTAATAAAA
This sequence comes from Microtus oregoni, assembly GCF_018167655.1. NCBI lineage: Eukaryota > Metazoa > Chordata > Mammalia > Rodentia > Cricetidae > Microtus > Microtus oregoni. The sequence continues at coordinate 10,824,487 of NW_024543831.1, read as the reverse complement.
ATATTTATAATTCTAGTTTAAAATGTGTATGCATGCAGAATCCACTTGACAAGTTGTGTAAAATCACCGGCTTTCTTCCCCGCATGAGCAAGAATTAATGCTATTCCACCGTGTGTAAAAGGAGCACGGAGACACACCTGTAGTAATTGGGGGTGGCGGGGCTGCGTTCCCAGCACCCCGGCCGCCTGCTCGGCTAGCTTATGCCCCCAAATAATTACACAGACACTGTATTCTTTTAAGCACTGCTTGGCCCTTTAGCTCTAGCACTTACAGGCTAATTCTCACATCCCGATCAACCCATCTCTAATAATCTGTGAGAACCGGTCTTACCGGGAAGATTCTAGCCTAGTCCATCCTGGGTCGGAGCTTCATGCCGGGAGCTGGGCATGGCGTCTCTCTCAGGCATCTGCTCCCTAGAGGAGAGCTGTCAAGACTGACCTCACTTCCTCTTCCTCCCAGAGTCCTGTTCTGCCTACTCCACCCACCTAAGGGATGGCCTATCAAAATGGGCCAAGGCAGTTCCTTTATTAGCCAATGACCTTCCTCCATCATTTCCCCTTTTTCTGTTTAAACAAAAAAAAGCTTTAACTTTAACATAGCAAAATTACATATAACAAAACAGTTATCAAGTAAAAGTTACAATAATCTTTATCATAACTAAGGAAAACTATAACTATAACTAACTATTCTTAACTCCATCAAAGACTCCAGAAAGATACAATACTACCTAAGCAAACAAGAAAAAAGCAACTTTTAAAACTCTAGAAATGACAGAGACATCTCGCTGCCTGGACAGTCACCCAAAGTTCCTCTGTACCGTTGGGGCATCCATCTTCAGCCTTCAGGCCCATGGTATCCAGCAGACATTTCCATAAAGCAGGAAAATTCAAAGTCAGTTCAGTCACTATCTGTTGTGTCCTGCAGAATGTCTCGCAGACTCTTTCATGAATCAGGAACCCCGAAAGATCATCTCACCTTAGGCAAGTTCAGTAGTCCTCTTTCTGTGGGTTCTCTGTGTCCAGTTTATGCAATAGTCCAGGCAAGAGCAGTTTCTTGCCCAAATGGCTATCAAACTCCATAAGGAGCCTCTTCGATGCCCATCTTCCTCTTGAAGTAGATTGGTGCTGCCAGGAGCAGAGTGTCTCATTGTCATGAAAAGTCCTATATCATATCCCCCTTTAAATGTTAAAGAACGTTTATAAACCATATTTGGGAACATGGGCGCAGTTTTTTTCTCTCCAAACTGCTTCCTGCTGAATGGGGGCGTCGTTAATTAGGTCTTTCATGGTATAACCTGTGTGCTAGTTTCATCTCAGTTGGCAGTTGAGTGAAGCAATTTTCTGAAGATGTTCACTGCAACCCTTCAGGAGAGCGTGGTCCATCATACCAAATCGGAATAGAAGAAATGAACAGTGTCTCATCCTCTGTGAAAACAAAATAAGAAACTCCTTTCCAAAGTATCATATCCTTAGATCCATATTCAAAATATCTATGTTGGATTAGTTCAGCAGCATTTATAAATAAATATCTGTTAGCAGCTGTTGCTCCTTCCTCAGCATTCAAACAATTCAAAGAGAGCATAATAGCATACAGTATCAAAATTCTCTGTCTATTTTCCATCTTTGTACAGCTTTGTTTTAACCTCTATTTCATTTATTTTTACTTTTAACTTTTTGCTTTTTGAGACAGGTTCTCTGTATCTTTGACCTGAAGTAACTCTGTAGACCAGGCTGTCTTTGAACTCTTAGAGATCTGCCTGTCTCTGCCTCCCAGGCATTGGGATTAAAGGTGTACACTACTACACCTTGAACTCACAGAGATCTGTTTGCCTCTGCCTTCTAGGCACTGGGATTAAAGGCGTGTGCTACCACACAACTCTCTTCCTTTTTTTTTGTTACTTTAAGAACTTTAAATTTTAGTCTGCATATATTTTTAACACACTTCAAACCATTTAGAAATTTTCTCTGTCTTTGAATCTCTCTTTACTGTATATCTCTCTTTTTCTGACCACATGAATCTTTAATTTACCAAGCAATATCAGTAGGATTAAAGGAGTGGCTTTGCCAGCTAGATCCAGTTTATTCCTTAGCTTTCCAGCCTCATGGCTGCGGTACTGGCTGTAGCCAGCAAGCGAGCTTCAGCAGCCTGTGCTTGCAAACCGCACAAACCGCCTGCGTAAAAGAGTCAGAGTTTGTCCTGGCAGGACAGCCCAGAAAGCCGGCATTTTTAAATGGCGCAGCTTTTTTCCTGCTATGGCTGAAAACCGAAAAGCATGCGTTCAGCTTTTCGTCAACACCGTTTAAGTATTTCGTGGCAGGACCTCTTAATGAGCTGCAGGCTTTGCAGCTAAAGCTGAGTCAGGAAGCCTCTCTTAGATGAGGTGCTTGCTTGCCTCTGGCAAGCAGAGCAGACCGGAGAACACAGTGAGTCTAGTTGCCATCAAACTAATCGTAGCACTTTACTCCATTTATGCTCTATTCAAAAGCTCTGTCTCCCGCAGGAGCCAGACAGAGATCGCAATGGCGGCACAGCCCCAGGAAGTCGCGCTTTAAAATGACACAGCGTTTTTTCTGCTACTGTTGCCGAATCAGGAAATCTCTCTACAGCACGCCACCAACAGACAGCAAAAATCTGTGTTAAACTCTCTCTCCCTTATTTTTAAGCCTTCTCAGGTTTTTTAAGTGGGTTTCGGCTGTCCACAAGTCTGGGCGCCAACTGTAGTAATGGGGGGCAGCGGGGCTGCGTTCCCAGCACCCCGGCCGCCTGCTCAGCTAGCTTATGCCCCCAAATAATTACACAGACACTGTATTCTTTTAAGCACTGCTTGGCCCTTTAGCTCTAGCACTTACAGGCTAATTCTCACATCCCGATCAACCCATCTCTAATAATCTGTGAGAACCGGTCTTACCGGGAAGATTCTAGCCTAGTCCATCCTGGGTCGGAGCTTCATGCCGGGAGCTGGGCATGGCGTCTCTCTCAGGCGTCTGCTCCCTAGAGGAGAGCTGTCGAGACTGACCTCACTTCCTCTTCCTCCCAGAGTCCTGTTCTGCCTACTCCACCCACCTAAGGGATGGCCTATCAAAATGGGCCAAGGCAGTTCCTTTATTAGCCAATGACCTTCCTCCATCACACACCTGCCTGTCTTTAAGTTAAGGGGGTATCCATAATTGAAAACAATCAAGCAGTGACAAAGAACCCCTTTCTCTAGCTCTGGTGCAAAACTTCTCCTTTTATTTACGGCCAACAGAGAACAGGCTGTCGTGTAGTATGTGTGAGGACTAATCTCTATTGCCAACTGGCTTGTGTTTGAAAACACTAGGAGCTACCTGACTGGGGTATCTGTAAGCACGTTTGGAGAGAGATCTGACTGGGAAGGAAAGACCCACCCAGAATGAAGGTGGTACCATCCCATGGACTGGGGTTCCAGAGTTAATAGAAAGGAAGAAGCCACATGAACATTGGTCTCTCTGCTTCCTGACCAGGGAATCAACGTGACCAGCTGCCTCCCACTCCCTATAGATAGTTCCTCAGACAGTTTCCGCTAGGGCAAAACAGGGAAAGTACCCTGCTTTGGGCCAACATCACTATCCTGCTATCACTGCTGAGAATGTTCAGCTGGTACTGAGTGAACAGTACTGCCTACAAGACATTGGTCTAAACATAAATCACAATACAGAATAGGGCCAATGCCCCAGAGAGAAGAAAGTTAAGAAAGGGTTACTTGCAATAACCCAATAAATTATGGAATCATAAGTGTGTATCAACAGACAAATAGTTACAGAAGATTGGCTACCTTGCACCATGGAAGACTACTCAGCCTTCAAAAGGACCTAGGGATCCCTGTCAGCTGTGACAACATGGAAAAACTGGAGAACATTGTGCTAAGGAAGTAAGCTGAGCAGAGAGAAACAAGAATATGTGCTGGCTATAATTAAAACCAAGCCAGTCCTACACAAATGAATTCATAAAGCAGAGTGGAGTAGTGAGCTTAGAGGCTCCGGGGAGTGGGAGATGGTGGCTAGAGGGGACCGGGGGAATAGGTGTTGTACCGTGAGTGTTTGAGATCTACTCTGGAGCATGATGGACAGAGTGAGAACAGGATACGCAAAACTCCTATGAGTGTGTTAGGGTTTTCGAGAGAAACAGAACCAACTATATACATAAGTTCACATATATAAATATAGATGTTATGCAAAGAGATGCACCTGCTTGTGCCAGCTGCCTAGAAGCCCCTCAAGAACCGGATGATGATGGGTTCACATCAGAAGGGTGAAGAAGCTGAAGAAGCTGCAGTGAGAACAGCAGCGATGCCCACAGGTACTCAGGAAGAGCTGAAGCTGCACATGTGTGTGCACTGGCTTCCTTGTCTGTACCACTCACCTTTAGAACAGACTGTCTCTTTTGTCACTATCCACCCATCACTCCTCTCTGACATGCCCTCCACAGAAACACCCGTAGGTGTCATCCACCAATCCTAGACATTTCTCAGCCTAGGCGAGGCAGCAACCAGGACCAACCACCACAGAGAGGAAGTTTCAAGTGCTCTCCCTACAAAAAGCACTTTTCAGAGACAGGTATAATGATATATACCTTTAGTCCCAGCGCTTGGGAGGCAAAGACAGACAGATCTCTGAGAAGACCAGCCTGGTCTACAGAGTCAAGTTCTAGGGCTACACAGAGAAACCTTGTCTTGAAAAAAAAAATAACAAAATATTTTTTTCAGTGATGGATATGTTCATCAGCTTGGTATAATTATTCTACCCTGGATCTTGATATCATTTTGCACCCTATAAAAATATGCAATTAGACATTGTTGGTTTACAATAAAACTTTTAAAAATTGAAGAGAGAAAAGTTCAAAGTCAGGGATGGTGGCATGTGCCTGTAATCCCAGCATTAGTGGGGTGGAGGAAGGAGGAGCTGGAGTTCAAGGTTAACCTCTGATACATAGCGGTTGTGAAACCAACCTGAAGTACATACAATCCTGTCTCAAAATCTCGAAAGATAAAAGAGACAAAGAGATGGGAGAGAGGGAGAGGTAGGAGGAAAGGAACAGGGGGCAGTGCTGGATGGAGAAAAAGCTATAGGCAATGGCTCTAGAATGCTCTACCCTTCAACATTTAGCCTCAACAGTGTGCAACATTGACTCGGAGAGACAGTCCCTATATGTGCGTGTCATCTTGCAGACCTCAGGGTATCCACGGATTCAGCAATGTAATATCCTTTCATGGATGTGTCTTGGCACCTGGCAGAAGCAGCAATACTTACCAACACTCATCTGAAGTTCATACAAATCCAAGAGACAGACAGCCACTGAGAGAGGCCAAAGCTAAGAACGGGAACAGCAGCACTAGCTCCTGGGCACATGTGAGTTCTGGAACTATGGGGAACATTCTAGGGATGCGATCTTGCATAAGGGGTGGAAGCAAGAGGCAGAAAATGATGTGTGGATCTTCTTTGTGACAACCTGAGTCAGTGAGGTGACACCAGTTAGCATCATCTGTTAGAACCAATTAAACTTCTTTTCCCTAGAACAAGTATATTTTTGCTCTATAATATGATTATGTAAACAGATGACTTTCTCTTAGCACACTGAACAGCTTCTTGGGAGTAAAAAGCAGCCAAAACGTGTTTACTACTAAGCTAATACCATCTGCCCGCCAAACTTTCCTGGATTTCAGATTGGCTTTGTTCTTTTTCTCATGGAAAGTGAGAATTCAACAGGACTTTGATGTGCTGTTATTGGACAGTTCTGGGAGGTTCTAGCCAGATACGCCTACTGGAAATATCCTGTTCTTTATTGAATTTAATCCACAAAATTATACAGATTCTGAGAATCTGCCAGTCCTGATAACACAGTTGCAGATTCAGCAAGAATAGTGGGGATCAGATGAACCCATTTGTTACTGTGAAAGAGTTCATTTGGCTTCAGCCTTTAGCTGGTAAGGATGAGATAACACTCACTGTGGGTCGTGAAAAATCTCTGTCCCCTGAAGGTAAGAAGAAACCAAATCACCCAGTTGCAAAGCTGCAGAAGAAAGGTCTCGGGATACAAGCTACAGGCCACATTTCCTTTCGGCTTAGGGGTAGGTCATCTCAGAGAGCAACAGGACACATGCCCAACAAGCCAGAGAGTAACCTAACTTTCTACACCTTTACAGTAAGAGCAAACATGGAATTGCTGCCAGCTACCAATATTGAATTAATATTAACTAATAATAATTCAGGGAGTTTATCCCAGAGAGTTGGGTCAGACATACTCTAGCTTGCATTGCACTGATTCTTGTCTCCTTTAGCCATTGTCCAGCAGAACCTACCAATAAACACACACACACACACACACACACACACACACACACGCACCACTAATCGCATCTGTGCTGTCATGGGAGCTCACTGTGTTAACAAACATCAAATCAGCTAAATATTATCTTCCTCTTTTGCTAGTCTGTTTCTCATTTGCTAGATGTTATAGCATTTTTCAGGCACGTGAAATCGGTCTTCTACCCTTCCCATGAAAGACCAATGTGCACTCCAGACCACCCCATTGTACCCTCTGTGGACAGATAGATTAGTCTGTCAAACACCTCCTTCATTTGCTTTGGGTATAACCTAAGCCTACAAAGTGCCCTTCCTCAAGCACCACCTTGGATGAGCCCTGCAGCTTTGGAAAAGAGGAGTTAGGAAAGTTACCATTACTTCTGGACACACTGCGGGGTGGGAGTGTGAAGACACTGCTCTCTCTACGGCCGCACCTTATGGAGCAGTATTGCATTAGTCAGGTTCTGTAGAAAACCTTTAATAGGTGTTTGAAGGGATTTATTATGGGAGTTGGTTCCAATGACTCTAGAGACCAAGGTATCTCACACTTTGCCATCTATGGGCTAGAGAACAAGGTAAGCTGGACGTGTGATTCTGACTGAGTTGGAAGGCCTGAGAACCAAAGAAGCCTAAGTCCCAGAACCAAAGGGCCCAAGGATTAGAAAGTTCAGAGACAGGAGAGGACAGGCACCCCTCACCCGCCCTCTTATTCTACTCAGAACCCCTATGGGCTGACAAAGACCATGTAAGCTGGTGAGGGCAATCATTTTTTAAGGTTTATTTTATTTATTATGTATATACAGTGTTTTGTCTGCATGTTTGCTTGCATGCCAGAAGAGAGTATCAGATCTCATTATAGATGGTTGTGAGCCACTATGAGGCAGCTGGTAATTGAACTCAGGACCTCTGGAAGAGCAGTCAGTGCTCTTAACTTCTGAGCCATCTCTCCAGCCTGAGAGCAATCTTACTCATGTCACATAGCTCAGAACCTCATCTCTTCATACTGCCCATGCTGCTTCTGCCACCTCTCCTGGTGTCTCCTGAGCAACTAGATTCCTTCTCCTCCTCCTCCTCCTTCTCCTCCTCCTCCTCCTCCTCCTCCTCCTCCTCCTCCTCCTTCTCCTCCTCCTCCTCTTCCTCCTCCTCCTCCTCTTTCTTCTCTCTCTCTCTATCTCTATCTCTATCTCTATCTCTATCTCTCTTTTCCCTCCCTCCCTCTCTCCCTCCGTCTCTCCCTCCCTCTCTCCCTAGAAGTCCTGCCTATACCTCCTGCCTAGTTATTGTCTGTCTCTTCAGCTCTTTATTAAACCAATCACAGCAATATGTCTTCATACAGTGTACAAATACCCCACAACACAGCAGCCCCCTAGCCTGATGCATAGCCATCCTGAGTACTAGGGAATACTACCTTGCCTCCACTCCAGGGTCGGCTCAGATATGTGTTCATAAGGGAGTGCAACAGAGAATACACAGAGGTAATGGACACCTCTAGCCTTAGCTCAGGGTGAGCCTTTCCTCCCAAAACTAATTCTGTTCTGTTAGCACCTCAGACTGCGCACCAGAGTCAAGCTGAGACCCCACCACATCAGCATCCTTGGACAAACCGGGAAGCATGCCATGTATCCTGCCGGTGAACTTTCAACCGAGATCCAGGTAGAAACAGGCTCTCTGTGTTCCAGATGAAACGTGCCCTGTTTCTTATTTCTCTGGTTTCTCAGAGCTCCCAGATTAGGTTCACAATCTTGCAAAGCAAGAGCCACAGTGACCTACGTCTAGCCTCATCGCCCTCCTGTCTTTAGTGCAGCTTGTTCTTTCTCAGACTTTTTCATATTCGGTGCCGCTCTCCCTGGTGAGAAGATCATCCTATGTGCTCAACAGCGCCCGTGGCGGTCTGATGTTTAACAAGTAGAGCTGATTTCAGGTGTCACATTCCCTGACCACTGCGGCCAGGATGGACAGCCCTCTGTGGCCTGTGCAGCTCTGAACACCTCTGAGGTCACCGCAGAATTCGCACCAATCTTCCTGACATCACCTTGTCTTAAATCAGGACTATGTCTCTCACCCCTGCAAGTTAGTCATATGACAACCTAGTGTAGAGTAAACCACCTCTAAGGCTGTTATATAAGTACATTTGAGGTGGCTGAAGACAGGGCTCAGTAGTTGAGAGCACGGGCTATTCTTCTGGAGGACCTGGGTTCAATTCCCAGCACCCACATGGCAGTTCAAACCTGTCTATAGCTCCACTTCCAGGGGAATCCAACACTCTCACACTGATATACATGCAGGCAAATTACAATGAACATAAAATAAAAATGAACAAAGTAAAGTAAAAATAACTCATTTTTTAAAAAATAGATATATGAAAAAAATGTATTAACTAACAACAGTCCAACTCTGGAGAGTTTGATTTTTGCATACAATATTACAAGCTGCCTATGGTGGTTCATGCCTAAAATTCTAGGACTCAGAAAGTTTTCAAAACCAGCCTTAGCTCCATAGTGAGTTCAAGGGCAGCTTGGAATACATGAGACACAACCACAAAAAAATAAATAAACAAATAAATAAAAGTAAAAAAAATAAAAGTAAAGGATAGGGGTTAAAAGAAAAAAAAATGCCCCAACCTTTCATCACTTTAAGTTCAGAAATGTTGGTGATATTTACAAGAGCTATATAGCAACCTGGACAAGTCAGGATCTCCTGATCTAAGAATAGCGTGTCCTAGGCACCCCGTCGCTCACCAGCCTGACAGCTGTTCGTCAGCTTAGCACATAGATGGACAGCTTTCTCTGCTGATGAAGCTGAGCAGCAAAATGTGTAAATTTTTCTTTGTTTGCAAACAATAGTGGTGGCGCACACATTTAATCCCAGCACTTGGGAGGCAGAAGCTGGAGGATCTCTGAGTTTGAGACCAGCCTGGTTGAAAAAAAGGAAGAAAGAAAGAAAGAAAGAAAGAAAGAAAGAAAGACAGACCTAAGAAGTTAAATTATGAACATTAAAAAAAAATAATTAAAACATTCCAAGCACACACAATTTAGCAATTTAATGTTCATTGTATTGCTTTGTCTTTTGTTAAATAAATGTTAAAATATTCTGGATAGAGCTGGAGTCCCATGGAGCATCCAAATGCAGTTCTAGTCTCCTTCCTACCTCTCTCTGTATGAACTTGGTGCATAATCCAAGTTCCAATAATTAACCCTTTCAAACCTGTCATCCAGGCTAGAGCAGCCTGCTAAATAGGTTTCCCTCTTTCTTCTCAAAAGAACTTTGTAAAATAAACAGTATCTGTGTATTATGGTGGTTCTTTTGTTTTGTACAAGTGAACCATTAGACTATAAGGGACTTTTGTGTTAATATATATATATACATATATATATATATGAATGTTTAGCCTGCATGTATGTGTGTGTTCCATGTGTGTACCTGGCGCCTGTGGAGTTCAGAAGAGGGTGTTGGATCGCCTGGGAGTTGAGTTACAGACGGTTGTGTACTCTTAACCACTGAGCCATTTATCCAGCCCCAGAAGAGATTTTAAAGATTTATTTATTTAGTGTCTGTTTGTCTGTCTATATCTATCTATCATCTATCTATCTATCTATCTCTGTGTGTGTTATTTAGTGTCTGTCTCTCTCTCCCTCTCTCTCCTCGCCCCTGTACATGTGCGCTCGTGTGTGTGTGTGTGTGTGTGTGTGTGTGTGTGTGTGTGTACATGCCCATGCCCACGGAGGTTAGAAGAGGGGTTAGATACCCTGGAATTACAGGTGGTTGTTAGCTGCCATGTGAGTGCTGGGAACAGAAACAGGTCCTCTACAAGAATAGTGACTGCTCTTAATCACGGAGCAATCGCCTAGCCCTGTAATTTAATAGTTTCGAGTGTTATATTAAATTCTGTAGATTCTATAAATACCTAATAAATAGTAGAAGATCTGATGTGTTCCATCATTAGATTGAAATGGACTTGAATCACAGACCTTGGCAATAACCTCTTGGCATCAAAAAACATCTTCTATCTGTTAAAATTTCATCAACAATGGGACATAATGAAACTCTTTCTGAACTTCTCGAAGAACTAGGCGAGGCTTGATACAACTTGATTATGGTGGAATCCAAAATGGATCATTCATTCAGTGGGAACACAGATGAATATCCGACTGATCTTAAAATTGCAGGACAGCTGATAATGGTTTTCTAAGATACAGAGTTTCTAAAACTTATCAGGAAGTCCTGGTGGTTTAGAAGACTTTAGCAACTGCTGTCCTCATTTAGAATTTAGTAGGTGTCACAAACATGAAAGTTCTTCCATAGATGACTTTCTTTCATCGAATTATTTTTTCCACTAAGGAGGAGTTTATTCATGGGATTGCAACGGTATGAACTCAAGGTCAGGTATAGTAAAGGTGGGCAAATGTGCCCTCATTCATTCATTCATTCCATGCTTGGCAGTTTCCCTGCATGGACCTCTGAGTCTGTTGCCCCTATGTGCATCATGGCTCTGTATGTCCACCTACCGTGTGTAATGTATTTTCCCATAGAAACTATCTTATAATATGCATTACTACATAGACTATGTGTTTGCTCGCAGAATTGTACACCAATATCATGCTCTGTGTAGCCGATTCAAGGGATTTCAAGAGTATTTTGTCTCTATCCAATTTTTATTTGCACACCCACCGCCTGCATTAACCCTGACACATGATCCCTATGACAGTTAGCTGTTTTGGTGAAGTTTCAGCACCTAAGCTTACAGGCACCACAGCAGTAGGGAAGCCCTGAACCCACAGGTATGTTCATCTGAAGTCTGTCGGAGGGTCTTGAGGAATCACAGAACCCTGGAGAGATGCCACAGCAGTGGGCCATGGGGAAAGGTCCCAACTTCCTACAGAAAAATAAATGCCAAAAAGTAAATCAGAAACCAGGCGTGGTGGCACACACCCTTAATCCCAGCACTCCAGAGGCAGAAGCAGATGGATGATCCCTGTGAGTCCAAGGCCAGCCTCATCTACAGTTCTGGGATGTAGGAAAGACCCAGCCAATCACTTTACTTGGGGGCGGGGTCCCCCGAGGATGTATTTTACTTATAAAGATTGCGGTCCTGCTCCCAGCCGCCCCTTCTGCTTTCCTGTTCACCCCGGGAACCTCTGGTTCTGTAAGTCTATTTCCCCATTAAAGCTGTATATATTTTTACAATCTGTCTGCATTCATTTTACGCCGATACTGGGACATGCAGAACTATGTGAAGAGACCCTATTCAAACACACACAAATATGACACTAATAACAAAAAAATAACTTGAGAATATTGAAATGATTAGAAGTCCTTAGGGAAAATTAACTAGGCAGCACAACTAACAACAATTCATAACAAGGTTAATTAAATGTTTTATCAAGGGCCAGTGGGATGGCTCAGTAAGTAAAGGTACTTGCTGCCCAGCCCGACAACCCCAGTTCAGTTCCCAGGACTGACATGGTAGAAAGAGAGAACCCAGTTCAGTAAGTTATCCTCTGACCTCTACACATGCTCTGTGGTACACGCACTCACTAAACAAATATAAATAAAGTTCAATACTTTTTAAATACTCAGACTGGTGTTCTGTTTTGTTTCCTTTTGTGATGCTAGGGAGTGAGGCGACAGCATTGTGAGCCCTGGACAGGCACCCACACACACTTAGCTTTTAACGTCTTTGGTGCCCACATTCTGAACGACGTGTTCTGTCTCCCCATGATTTCATTCAACTCGTTACTTTCTCTCCAGTATTTCCCATATATTGTTAGCTTGTTCTGTCCAGTGCATTTTAATGCTTCGTTAGCATATATTAATTACAACGGGTAATGGGTTTAAATAAGACATGTAGCATGAAGAGCAAAGGGGTCAGAACTGTGGTCTTGCTGTCTAGCCGTTTGGCTTTTTTGCTTTCTCTATAAAGTGGAGGTTGGACAAGACAATCTCTCACGTCACTTGCAGAGCTATGGATCCACACAAACTTAGAATAGGATGAATTCCATAAAATTAAAGAGAATATATTTCTTTTCCTTTTAGCCTAAGTGATGTAGTTTTGTACTAAATTTAACTTTTTACACATATATTATCATGAGTAAGTGAACCATCCTCCCTCCCCACTCAAACTGTCCACGGTTTTTGTTTAAGATTTATGTATTTTTAAATTTTTAATTTTGTATGTTTATGTGTGCGTGCACATGTATGCAGTTAACATGCACAAGTGGGGGAGCAGGTGTATCTGATCCCACTGAAGCTGAAGTTAGAAGCGATTGTGAGCCATCCAGTATGAATGCTGGAGGCTCAGCTCTGGTCCTCTGTAAGAGGAGTGTGAGCCCTTCACTGGTGAGCCATCTCTCCAGTTCCCGTATACATAAATAAATAAGTAAAAACTAAATAAGTGATTGTTTTCGATACAAAAGCTGAACTTATTCAGAGCTTCAAGCAATTTATACTCTGAGGATTAAGAAAAGATCGCATGAGTAAAGTCCTCATGATTTCGAACTGTACAGTCACAAGTACAAGCTGCACACCAAAAAAAAATCTTTTTTCCATAGATAGTTTAAACATTTACTTGAATAACGACAGCAACCAATAATGAGTAGCGTGTCATAAACACAGGCCTGTGTACAACACCTGGGAGGAGCCTGGAAACACACTCCAACAGCAGTTCCCGTGTTTCGAAGAAACCGGGGTCACATTCCAACAGCAATTCCCGTGTTTCGAAGAAACCGGGGTCACACAACTCCACCTTGTTTTCCTGCAGTTTTCTCACAAGTACTCAGAATTCTCCTCGCAGGACTCCATGCCTGGGCTGTGTTCCTACATTTTATATATTAAATAACATTGACAAAGTTAAGCACAGATGAAAACAATAAACCCAAGTAATATCTTGGTTTGCTTCTCAGGGATCTACCAATCTTCTGGAAACATTAAAGGAAAATAAAAGTCACGATCATGTTCCATATTTCAATTTTGACTGTTATGCTTCTATTTCTTTTTATTGTACTAATTCTTTCTAAAAAAAAATTTTTTTATCTTGAAATCAGTTAAGAAAGAGGTTAATAAGCATTCATAGAGCTAAGAATAAACTCTACTTGTTAAAGACTCAGCTATATCTTCTTGGGCATACACCCAAAGGATACTCAATCATACCACAAGGACACTTGCTTAACAATGTTCATAGCAGTATTATTTGTAATAGCCAGAATAGATGCCCCTCAACCGAAGAATGGGTGAAGAAAATGTGATACGTTTACACAACGGAGCATTACTCAGCTGCAAAAGAACAATGACATCATGAAACTTGCAGGCAAATGGATGGAACTAGAAAAAAAACATCCTGAGTGAGGTAACCCAGAAAGCCGAATACAGCATGTACTCACTCATAAGTGGATATTAGACGTAAAACAAAAGATAACCAGACAACAATCTACAGCTCCAGTAACTAATAGAACCAGATGCAGAGATCCACAACCAAGCACAAGGCCAAGCTCTGGGAGTCCAATCAAAGAGAGGGAGGAGGGAATATATGAGCAAGGGAGGTCAAGATCATGACAGAGAAATCTACAGAGACAGCTGAACCAAGCTCATGGAAACTCATGAACTCTAGACTGACAGCTGTGGAGCCTGCATGGGACTGAGCGAGGCCCTCTATATGTGGGAGGCAGTGGTGAAGCTTGGACTATCTGAGGGGCCCCTGGCAGTGGAACCAGGATTTATCCCTGGTTGCATGAGCTAGCTTGTTTGAACCCATCCCAATGATGGAATGCTATGCTGAGCCTTAATGCAGTGGGGAGGGGCTTGGTCCTGCCCCAACTTAATGTGCCAGACTTTGTTGATTTCCTATGGGAGCCCTTACCCATTGGGAGAAGTAGATAGGGAATGGGAGGTGAGAGGGTCCAGGAGGAGGTATGGGAGGGAGACTGTGGTTGTAAAGTTAAAATATAAAATAAAAAAGAATCTACATAAGTTATTTTAAAAACTCATAAGTATGTACAGGTCAAGGAGACAAGTAACGAAATATTAATATTAAGTAACATTGCTATTTTCTGCTTATTTTTTCCTTCTTAGTCTCTCCTTTCCCAACATTTATACTTACTACTCTTGTAATTAAGAAGTTCATAGGGCTGGAGAGATGGTTCAGAGGTTAAGAGAACTGACTGCTGTTCCGGAGGTCCTGAGTTCAATTCCCAGCAATCACATGATGGCTCACACCCATCTATAATGAGATCTGGTGCCCAGAACACTATATACATAATAAATAAATTTCTTTTAAAAAAAAGTTTATGTTCATGCTATACACAGGATCTATACTGGCTTGCTCTAGGTCCTCTATGTTGCAGAATAATATTTTAACTAGGCAAAGATGTGTTACATTTGTTTATGCTGCAGAATATCACTTTAACTGTGTGAAGGTGTGTTACTAATGTTTATGCTGTATTGGTTTAATGACATAAAGATGTGTGTTTAATTATGTAAAGATATATGGCATCTGTTTCACCTTGCCTGCCTAAGGCACCAGTTTGGTCTAATAAAGAGCTGAATGGTCAATAGCTAGGCAGGGGAGAGAATAAATAAGAGGAGAAATCTAGGCTTGTCAGGCAGAGAAAATAAATAGGAGGAGAACTTGAGGCTTGAGAGAGAAGAAAGAACAGCAGAAGAAGGAAGAGAGAACAAGGGGCATGCCTGGGGCAAGAAGCCAGGCAGAGGCCAGCCAGACACAGGGAAGTAGGGAAAGTAAGATCTACAGAAGAAAGGCAAAAAGACCCAAGGCAAAAGGTAGATAAAGAGAAATAGGTTAATTTAAATTAAAAAGAGCTAGCCAGAAACGTGCCTAAACTAGGCCAAGCATTCAAAACTATTAAGTCTCTGCGTCATAATTTGGGAGCTGGCTGGTGGCCCAAAAGGGAAAAGCCTGGTGTACCTCTGCATACATCTTATGGCTTCCAGTGTAGTGATTTTATGGGATTCCTGAGCGTGAACAAGGGGGTCTCTGGTTCTTGTGCCTTCTTTGCGGCTTTTCCTTCTGTTTGTCTTGTCCAACTCCAAAGTGCTAGGTTTTGTTTTATCCTATTGTATTTTATTTTGTTACATTTTTACAAGATAAGTGAATGAGAGAATACCTGGCCACTAGGGTAAAGTTGCTCTAGTGAAGAAAACTGACTTTTCCTCTCCCTGCAAGTGTATCAACCACTCCAGGACAGGCTTCATGCTCAGGAGTAGTTGACCAACAGACAATGGGATCCACAAGGGAGAGAGAAAGGGTGTGAATTCAGTTACAGTTAGGACTTGGGGGGGGTTCGTGGTTTGGGGGGCTTATTGTTGTTTGGAAGATTGTTCGGGTTTTATCTATTTCTTGAGAAAGAACTTAAAGTTGGATGGGGAAGGGGAGACGATCTGGAGGGCCTTTAGAAGGGGACATGTTCATGCTGATTACATGCTAGTTGGATGGGGAAGGGGAGACGATCTGGAAGGCCTTTAGAAGGGGACATGTTCATGCTGATTACATGCTAGTTGTGACCAGTCATACCAGAAGCTCCGTTGTCTCACCCTCACTCCCAGAAGACAGAAACCCATTTGGTTAAAAAGTTGTGTGGCAATAACTTCTGCTGTAATTGCAATAAATTGCCTATGGAAATTTATTCTGCTAGTTAAAAAAAAAAAATGACAGCAAGGCCATGGTTTAGTCGCTCATAAGCATGTGAATTATTCATAAAAGGGAGCGCTGGCTTTTGTCAGGAAGGGACTCTTTTCCGTAATGAGCTGAGGCACAAGTGTCTTTGAAAACAAGTTTTTTTTTCTTCTCACATTTTTCAATAATTAGCAGAATTGAGGTTTTTTTTCAGCCTTTGAAGAGGGTTACTAGATCTCCATCCCTGTCTGCTATTCTTTGTAACTGTTTCTTTTCAGGGTTCTGAGATTTTATTACCTACAATGTCAGTAGGATGTGCGTATGTGTACGTATACAAGTATGTATTCTCGCTGACCCATTTTGATGGGGGAAGTACAATAAAATAAGCAATACATAATAAAGTTTGTGGTGGGTATATAAAAGGAAAGGAATGGGCTGTTTATGAACAGGGGAATTAGTTTGAATTTGTCTATTTGGGAAAAAGTCAAGAGAAAATATTGCATATGCCAAGCCCAGACCAAATAAATCAGTATCATGTATGACTCTAACCTGTATCTCAGGCTGGACTGCCTTGCCCAACCTGTAGGGGGGGTTGGGGAGCTAGTCTTAAGGCAGCTTGATATGCTGTGCTTTGTTGGAGCCCGTGCTAGGCCTGCCTGTCCCTTTCTGAGTGATTACAGAGAAGTGGATTGAATGAATTGAGGGGAGAGGGAGTGGAGGACAAAAGGGAGGAAGACTGCGGTTGGGATGTAAAATAAATAAATATTTTAAAGTAAGAGAATGTGAGTGCATACCTTCATCTCCTCTCCCCTCCCCCTTCTCTGGACTCTTGCTTGGATTATAAACCACATATCAATCCTGCATCAACTATTTAAACGTCATCAATGTCTCCAAGTCGGAAAAACAAGCAGGACCCAATCACACACACACACACACACACACACACACACACACACACAATCTGTTCTTCCCTAGAACGCCTACAAATTCACTGCAGGTTTTGTGTCACCGCAAAACGGCCCGTTTAAGAACTTCTCTCCCACCTGCCTGTAATCTTGTGTTCCTTTCTGTCTTCCCCATAGACACTCTGAGAAATGGGGTGTGTTGCTCTATAAGGCGTCCTCTGGCTTGTGTTCCGTTTTTATTTTCTCTAACCTTGCTGTTTCCCTTGGCAGGTGCCAGCATTACGGTCTGACCCACCCAGCCAAAGACAGTCCTCACTCAAACAGAGGCCTGCGACAGATGGTGAGGTCCAGACCGCACCCCGGACTCGTGGATTACATTCACGCAGAGGTCCCCACGACAGCTGTGTTCCTTTGATCACAACACAGAGAAACACAAGCCCTCACGTCTTTCTCAGGACAGAGACATCCAGAACCCTGGAACAAGAGCAGGCATGCGTGTCAGCTACCCCACAGGACTTCCTATGTAGCAAGTGCACACACTCTCAGAAGAGCTGCTGAGGTGTGGGGTGGCAGAGGTCAGTGTGGGAGGAGGAGGCCTTTGCAGGGAGGGAGCAACTTGTGGAGGAAAGTACACACAGTACACACAGTGTCTGTAGCCATACAGGTGAAGTAGGACCCCAAAAAATTCTATTGAGCCAATGATTGAACAAATATACCACTTCTCTGACACGCATTCATCCTTCAATGTTCATTCTCTCATTCTCTCTCTCTCTCTCTCTCTCTCTCTCTCTCTCCCTCCCTCCCTCCCCCTTTCTCTCTCACAGGTGCATCTCTGTGAGTCTGAGGCCAGCCTGGTCTACAAGAACTAGTTCCAGGACAGGCTCCAAAGAAACACAGAGAAACCCTGTCTCAAAAAACAAAAACAAACAAAAAGACTCCAGAAGGATGTAATATTACCTAAATAAACAAGAAGTACATTGTAAGCAACTTCCAAAACTCTAGAATTGACAGAGACATCTCATTGCCTTGACAATCACCCAAAGTTCTTCTGTATCATTGGGGTAAACAATCTTCAGCCTACAGGCCCATAGTATCCAGCAGACTTTTCCATGAAGCAAGAAATTTCAAAGACAGATTCTCATCTTCTGTGGGAACAAAAGCAGAAATTTTTTTCCAAATCTACATATCCTTAGACTCAAATTTTGAGGACAAGGTACCTTTAAAGTATATATGTTGGTTACTTAGCTCCTTCAAAGTCAAAAATTCAAAGAAAACACAATAATATACATAATCCAGACTCTCTGTGTACATTCCATCTTTATGTGACTTATTTGTTTTAACTCTGTTACTTTTTAATATGTATTTTTATTATCTCTACTCCTTTATTGCTGTCTGTATTCTATCTCTTTAAAGACTTTAAAAACCTTTTTAAAAACCATTTCCTTCTTTTTATAACTATCTATACTCTTTTTCTTTTTTCTCCCAAGCCAGTGTACATTTATCCAACACTGTGGCCCATTTAGAGGTTTTTTTTTTATCTGAATCTGTCTTTATTGTGTATCTGTAATTATTTTCTGACCAGACGTACTTCTTTTTCTTAATGCTAAGTGGGCATGGCTAGGGACTTGCTCTGCCCAGTCCAACATGCCCAAGGCATGTTCATTACTTCTGAAAGCCAAGCACATTGTTCCATTTTTAGGCACATAGCAGGTCTGTGTTGCCATTAAGCAAGTTGTAGCACTCTGTCCACAAACCCCATTTAAATGCTCAGTCTCCTGAAAGAGCCAGAGTTCGTGCTGGCAGCAAGGACCAGAATGCCACTGGTTCAAAAACCACATGACTTTTCTTCTGCTACCACTGAATCAGGAAAACCTCTCTTAAAGGAGCCATGGCATTAAGCCATGCTTAACTCTGTTTTTTATTTGTTTGTTTTGTGCCTAGAATTTGTTCCCAAACTCTCTCAGGTTTTAAGTGGATTTTAGTTGGCCACATTGGCGCCAATTTGTTTTAAGAGGCCACTTGTTCATTTCCTGGCCACCCAGACTACTGAAATAATCATAGAGAAGCCATATTAATTAAATCACTGCTTGGTCTATTAGCTCTAGCTTCTTATTGGCTAGCTCTAACATCTTAATTTAACCCATTTATATTAATTTGTGTGTCGCCACGAGGCTGCAGCTTACTGAATAAAGTTCCAGCATCTGTCTCCAGTGGGGATACATGGTTTATCTCTGACTCTGCTTCCTTTCTCCCTCCAGTTCTATTCTACCCTATCACAGGCTCAAGACAGCTTCTTCATTAACCAATGGTATTCACAGCATACATACAGAGGGGAATCCCACATCAGACTACCACTTAGCAGAAAGGAGCATGTAACACTAAGTTCTAGTCCTCTTATCGTACAAATAGGAACACCAAACTACAATAAAGTTAGGAATCAGTGCTTCTCTTTTATCTGTCATCTTGCAAAACATCCTCACCCCTGACCAAGTGGAGCCCTGTAAAGCAGATTCATTTTAACAGGTCATGACACTGAGGTTCTGATGGAATTAGCAGCTGATAGAGCAGGAGCCAGGCCCTCTGGTGACTCCCAGTGCCCATCCTGCCACACCCTAGCTAGCAACCAAAGTCACATTAGCAGGAACAGAGCCAGCAGGAGATAACTCCCCTCCCAAAACTCCTTCCAGAAAGCAAGAACACTCTGACACCTGATAGGACTGACCACTAGCGAC
The DNA here is from genome assembly GCF_018167655.1 of Microtus oregoni. NCBI lineage: Eukaryota > Metazoa > Chordata > Mammalia > Rodentia > Cricetidae > Microtus > Microtus oregoni. The sequence continues at coordinate 10,804,905 of NW_024543831.1, read as the reverse complement.
ACACAGCCCAATTCGAGTGACTCATTTGCCAGTAGCCTGGGGAACTGCAGTGATGGAAGCTTGCTTCCCCCTCATTTGATGTTGGGTTGTAGGTCAGCCTTGTTATAAAGTTTTAGAAAAAAATGTTAATTTTAACTGTATAAAAATATCATCTGTTTAGAAAATTTTCAGCGTTAAACTAGAACTCTACAAACAGAGATGAAAGCAATAAATTGGACTTGATGACACAGAGTTGCACTTCTAGTGACTTAGATGACTTCAGGCAGGTGGATTTCAAGTTGAAGATGTACCTCAGCTTTGAGTGAAGTCATGGCCAACCTGGGCAATTTAGTGAAGGCAATTTAAAAGGGTAGAGACGTAGCTCAATAGTAGAGCCTGCCTAGGATGCATAAGGTCCTTAAATTCAAACACTACTAAGGGAAAAAAGATAAACCTCAGACTGGGAAAAATACTAACTTGATATAAAAACATTAAGGAAAAAGATTCAGTGTTCAAGGAATAGGAGGTTAACAAGAAGATTAAAAACTCTGTCAAAAAGCAAGCAACATATATAATCACACAAATCACAAGACAAACTGTAATGGCCAAAAGACACATGGAAATGATCATTGTTAATTGATACACACAACAGAGTAATGAGATAACCTTTCACCTAGCCAGATTAATAGACATTTAAAAGTCTTAACAGTTCAAGTACTGACAGGCCGACAAAGACCTTGATTTTGGGAGGGAATAGGACAATATGTAGTAATCTAAAAATGCTCTATGCTCTGGCAAGGATTCCACTTCCATGTACATAATATGTACATAAAGGAACATATGTGTAGAACGGGGTGTACTCTGAGAGAGCCACTGAAGTATTGTTTGTCATCAAAACAAAAAGCACAAGAGCTCATGTTTGGAAATACTATTACCCCATGCTACCATTCCTGTAAGTTAAAAATAATTACAGCCCAGCCTGGTGGCACATGCCTATAACCCTGGCACTTGAGAGGAAGAGGCAAGAGTATTACAATGAGTTAAAAGTCAGCCAGGGCTACATAGCAATACTCTATTTTAAAAAAATCAAATAACTAATTGATGTTAATACTCCTATGAAGCAAACGTTAAAAAAATGGGCTAAATATAGAATCATGATAATGGCTACTACAAAGTAAGAAATAGAAACATAAAGAACTTCAAAATTGTAAGGCTCTTTTTTCTTAATTTTCCCCCAAAAATATAAATTAAATACTCTTAAATATTTTATTTCTTGTTTCTGAAGTAAATAATACTAAAAAAACAAACAAACAAAAATTAATTAAATAAACAAACATTGAATTGGCAAATACATTAAGAAATGAAGAAGGTAGCCCCTCTGGCTGGGATAATAGTTCTCAGACAAAAGTTTTTCAATTTATTCAATCATATTCAAATGACTAAGGAAATCTTGCTAAGAGTCAGATAGAGGGCTGGACAGAATGACTGTTTAATACACTCCTCCTAAAAATAGCATTTGCTGAGTCAAAAGGACACTGTTTCCCTGGACACCTTTGTTTTGAGCACAGTGTCAGAGCTCAGTGTTTGAGGGAAATGGAGTAAGCCCATTGGAACGCAGCCCTATTTAGAGCTGTGCAGTCTGAAACACTATCCCAAGGGGAACCCCCTTATGATTCACCATGAGGAGGGGGTGTTTGAGGAGAATACTGTAGCAGGCAGAAGTATTCTAACTATGAACCTTGGTGGCTTAAGGTCCCTCACTGTTGCTTCCCACATCAAATCCTGTGAGGGACACTCACCTCCTGATAATGGAAAACTATTATTTTGCTAACCAGGTCCCATGTAAGAAAACTGTGAGTTTTCTTAGGACCAGGTCTCAGAAGAAGGCGAGATGTTCCAAACACCACATCTGCCATTTCAGCTAAGGACTGGGGACCTGGAGTTTACAAATTCTTGAGCTCATTTCAATGAAGTGCTTACAAGCTTGGGAGAGTTGTCACAGGGCTTCTCAGCATGCCATGCAACTTTCAGTGATCCGTTTATATAACCTCTGCCTGTGACTGTAAAAGAAGCCTGGGCCCTGGATTTGCAGAATGTTTTATGAGGCTTTGTTCGGCTTCATTCTAATTTAGATGAGGAGTTACATTAAGCATAATCTTAATTCTTAGCACATCATGAGTGATCCATGAACCTCTCTTTCATTTCTATCACCTCATTTTCCCCTATTCCTCCAAAGTCACCATATGTGACATATTTTCTAGCATTACATATATCTTCAGATATTCAGCGTTGTGTTTACCACTTTAGTGTAATTTTGATCCATTTCTTACATTTGTTGTTTCAACACCACTCACAACTTGTGTCTGTCCTAGCTGATCACCTCCGTCAAGCTTCCATCGCACTCTTCATCGGCCATGTGATGTGGGAGGTCCTTCTGCACATGTGTTGCTTTTATTGGTTAATGAATAAAGAAACTCCTTTGGCCTGTGCTAGGGCAGAGTAGAGCTAGGCTGGAAAACTAAACTGAATGCTGGGAGAAAGAAGGCAGAGTCAAGGAGAAGCCATGTAACCTCCATCAGAGACAGAAGCACCTGAACTTTACCTGATAAGACACAGCCACATGGCGATACACAGATTAATAGAAATGGGTTAGTTTAGGATATAAGAGCTAGCTAGCAATATGCTTAAGATATTGACCAAACATTATTGCAAATAATACAGTTTCTGTGTGATTATGTCAGGGCTGAGCAGCCAGGAACAAACTAACAAGCCTCCTCCAACAATTCATGTGTTAATTACCATTCTCTTATGCAATTCTTATTGCTGTTGCTGATGGAAAATAATTTTTCCATTACTAACTGAGGGAGGAGCAGTGTGTGTTCTTGGAAGCTGACCTTGAGTCTAGACATCTTGCCAAATGCAGACTGATTGGGGGGTGGGGGGCACCAGCTCACAAATAATGGTATGGAGATTTATTAATTATGAAAGCTCAGCCTATAGCTTAGGTTTGTTCCTAACTAGCTCTTATAGTTTAATTAACCCATTTCTATAAATCTAGTTATACCATGTGACTTTTTGCCTTTCATTCATTTTGTATGTCTGACTCCCTCCATGTCTTGTTGGCACCTCTCTGCCTCTCAGTTATCTCCTCCTACTTCCTCTCTGTGCCTGGAAGCCCCACCTATACCTCCTGCCTAGCTATTGGCTGTTCAGCTCTTTATTAAAACAATCACAGCAATATCTCTTCACACACTGTATATAGATATCTCACAACTATCAAACATTTTTAATTGGTTCTAATAGGGTAAGCACGCTGAGAAGACTGGGTGCTATGTCATGTCTTTATATCTACATTTTATGTCATTAAGCCTGTTTGTTTTATTAGCACTGGCCAAGACCTGCATCATGCTGGATGTAATACTCAACAAGGGTATTTACAGCCCTGAAGACTGTTAGGAATCCTGACATTTACCCCTGAAGGAACCACCTGTTACATTCTGAAAATGTGTGGTGTGTGTGTGCATGCATACATATACACATGCGTACGTGCCATAGCATGTGTGGAGATCAGAGGACAACTTACAGGCATCAGTTTTTCTCCTTCTAAAACATGGATCCTCGGTATTGAATCCAAGTTGTTAATCTTGGTAGCAGGTATTTTTAGCCGCTGAACCATCTCATAAGCCCCGTGAGGGACTTCTTGAATAGACTATGACAGAGCCACACAATCGTGTGATACACAGCTGTACAAGGAAATGATGAAAACCTCTATTTTATCTTGCTGTAGAATTACTCCTGGGACATAGTGTTGAATTTTAAAATAGGCTAAATCATAAAATAATTATTTCTTTTTGCTTGTTTTGTGAGATAGGGACCCTCTGTGTAGCCCTGGCTCCCTGACTGGCTTGTAACCAATCTGGCCTCAAACTCAGACATGTACCTGCTTCTGCCTCCCCAGTGCTGAGATTAAAGGATGTACTACTATGCCTAGAGAATGAATATTTAACAGCTCAGAAGATCCCAAACCGCCATAGCTGTTTTTTAAAATATAAATTACTAAATTCCCTTTTTTAAAAGAGGTGGGGGGGATCCAGAGTGGGACCAGGTGCTGTGGTTTGTTCTATTTATTTGACTGTTAAGATTCTACAATTGTCCAAATTAAAGCAAGCTGTATTTTGGGGTGCACCTGGAACTGGCCAGCCAGCTGTCTCACGCTAAGTTGGGACTTGAGAGAGCAGCCCTTGCCAGTCTCTTGAGGTCCCTTTTACAAGAGATAAGGTGTTCACAGTGGCGAGAAGATGGCTGTCATACATTGTTAGAAAAATACTACGAAAGGAAGCAAGAGTAATGACATATATCACGTGAATGGGGTCGCAAGTGTAGTGTAGGTTAAAAAACGTGGTGGAGAAACCCTGTCTCGAAAAATCAAAAAAAAAAAAACAAAAACGTGCTTTCCAATTTACATCCGGTCTAAGAGACAGGAACCTATTCTTATTTCCAAGTAGAAATGTTAACTTTCAAAGACTTAACCCAGGACAAACAGGAACTTAACCTGCGAGGTATAATCTCCCTGTTTGGGTCTCACGTGAACAGACAGGGAGAAATACCCAGTCTGTGGGGTGTGACCAAGATGACAAGGTCAGTTAGCGACTGAGAGGAAGGGCTGCCAGATTTGCCTCTTACTTTCTCCCCAGCAGATGACACTGCACAAACACCAAGTTGTGCATATGGGGTGTGAGGTTCTTGCAGCCAAGCCTGGGAGAATATGGCATCTCTAAAGAAAAATAAAATACAATTTTAAGATAAATGCTCTCCCTCCAGTTATTAAAATTCCAGGGCCCATTTGTCCTGTGTTTAATGCAGGATTAGAATGGAAAGTCTTCAATAAAAACGAGTGATATTTAATCTGACCCCAGGAAGGATGGGCTTCTGATGGTCCAGGTTACCCAACTGCCTCTCAGAACTCAGTGTTGCTGAGCAGAGTATACCCCAGGAGTCTCGCCTGAGGGCTCTGAGATTTGAGGTCTCAGTGGATGCATCACTCACAAAGTGCCTGCACCAAAGGGAGCCGGGTCTCCCCGACATTCTGCAGAGCAGGAATAGGCAGGAGGCAAGAATCAGACCCCATTGTCTGAGTGAAGAGGCAGCAAAAATGTCTGACCATCTTCTGTGTCTAATGTCAGCATCGGGAGAGAGGCAGAAGGAGACGGCAAGTGTCTTCCTTCTTCCTAAAATCACAAATTCGCAGTTTCACGACCGGATGTGGAAGCGAACGTTGATTGTGATCGTAACAAATCCTTCCGTCCTTAGTTGGTGGTAGTGCCCAATTTGGGAAATCTTAGAGATTTACAGCCCTAAGAGAAATGCAGCCCTTATAATCCACATGCTCTTTCACCGGTTATATTAACTATCAGAATGGTTGGTGGTAAGGATACGATTCCGTTGAACAAAGTCCCGGGAGGCTTCCGGTTATTTTCCAAAATTTTTATCTCAATGCTGCCACCTAGTGTTCAGTGCCCTCTCTTCTCAAACTTCAGCTTTAAAGTTGAAAGAGCAGCTATTTAACCCTTGAGTGGCAGAGGTCAAACTTCTCTGCCTTGGGAAAATGGCTACGATGTATTTTTGAGTGGGAAGAAAAAGATACAAAGAGGTATGTACGCTCGCATACATACACACGGATCATGTGCATGTATGTGTGCGAACTTTTTCATAGTGTGCATGTTAAAAAATGACATAGGGCTGGAAATATGGCTCAGGAATAAGGCACTTGCCAGGCATGGCATGAGCTCTGGAATCTCAATTCCCAGGACCATATACTGAAGAAGACAGACAGACAGACAGACAGACTGGTAGATTCTCCAAATTGGTGATTGCTATCTCTGGTTGATGGGATTTAGGGATAGTTTGTTATTTCCTTGCTTCACCCGCTGGCTTTCAAGAGCATATATTGGTCACAGATGGTTAGTGTATTCATTTCCTAATTTAAAAAAAAAAAAAAACACTACCCTAAACCTGGTGTCCTAAAGCACACCCCAACTGGATTAACCCATAGTTTGGGCAATCACAAGTCGGAAACCGTTCTCACTGGACTTCTGTGGCCTCTCCATCTTGTGAGTCAGCAAGAGGAGGCTGAGCCTTTCCCACTGGGGTTGTGCCTGTTCAAAATGATAATTTCAGAGAACCATGCCTGCTGACATTAGGTTGATTCCATAAGTCAACTAAGAGTATTTAGATGGGGGCTTGCTAGTTAGAGTACCCGGTTCTCCTCGCACATGGAGGAGATTCCAATTTCCTCATTGTCCTCTGAGGGCAAGGTTGAATCCCATTCTGTTCAGCTCCTCTTCCAGTTTACAGTAGCTTTCCATTGTGGGAAGTCTCAAAGGAAGTCATGCTGGGCAGCAGAAGATGGAAGGTGAAGGGCTGTGTGGGACAGAGAAGACGAAGGGAGTACAGGTTCACATAGAAGGAGGCTATAGCAGTCAGGAAAACCCCAGAGGCCTGGGGTACCGTCCAATGGAAGAGTCCCTCAGAATGAAGGAAAAAAAACAACCGGGCAAACATATAACCAACTCCCTAGGCAAGACACAATCTGCTTCCTCACCCAGGGCTTTGTGTGTGCTACGTGAGTTCTCTACCCCTGGGCTCCATCCCCAGTACACTCTTCAAGCAATAGAAAAAAATGGGTGGGTGGGAAACCTTTCCATCAGTTTCAAAGTCCTTGCTGTGGGCTGGACAATGGCTAGGAGGCAGAAATTGGTCATGCTGAGAGAGAAAACATAAAACTGACACGAAACAGGAAGGCAATAAAACAGAATGTCGCTGGTATTAGAAAGATAGATTTTTTTCACCACAAAAAAAAAAGGAGGCTAATATTTTCATTGGGCCAAAAATTGAAATTATACTCTTGGCAGGAAATGTTATTGCTATGGCAATAAAGCACAAATGATTATTAATCTACACCAGAGAAAAGATACTTGGCATCGTGCTTTTAAAGAGAAGTGATCATATTTTTCAAATTTGATAGTTTGCTCTTAAGTGTAAGTCAGTCTGGTGATGTGGTAGAATAACCTTATAGCTAACAAGCTTCTAAGGTTTTCTTTTTTTCTCCTTTTTAGTATGGAAGGCACCAGACAGCTGCCCTAGATAAGCTGAGAACATATCCCCTTTGGAACAGGTTAACTCAAAGTCATTAAAAATAATCTCCACTCCAGATCTTGCTGTGGACACACTTACACCCCTTGGAAATATCGCTTCTGAAAATGTGGGTTATCTCTACAACACTCAAAATATAAGGTTGTATCCCTGGGGCAGACTAGAGAGCTTGGCATGGATGGAGCTGTGGGTTATTCTGTTTGAGAACTGAGTATTTTATATTGCTTGGCTGGACCCTCAAGTCATTCCTTGCTGTCAGACCCTGGCTGACACCTTAAGAGATAAGGTCGAAATTATGTGCACATTAAAAGGTTAAGCTGGAAACGGCAGTGCAGAACTATAATCCCAGAATTCCAGAGGATGAAATAGGAAGGTCACAAGATCAAGGTCAGCCTGGGCTACATCACAAGACCCTATCTGGGACCCGGGGGTGCGTGCACTAAACAATGGGGTCACAAAGTGCCCAGGCAAGTCAGCAGGGTTAGATCATTCATTCTCTAACAAAGGACCAGTGGAAATCTGAGCAAATGTGCCATTGCACGGGTCTTAGCCCAGAAAGCAACGGTGTCTTCTGGGAGATGCTAGAAGACTTTTCCACAGTAAAAAGACATCCTGCAGAGTGCCATGCCATGCCAATCACACAGAACAGAAGTTAGACAAAACAAACAAGCCTCTTGGGTTTTCTGAGGGCTCATAAAGACCATGAGTTCTGAACTAATTCGATAGTAACGTTAGGAAAATAAGCGTAGTAAAAACATGCCCCTGTTTTATGTCATGGCTTATTTTTAATACCACATCCCTCTGAGCTCCCTTTATTTTTGGATATTTTCCTGGGCTCTTGACACCGAAACAACTGGTTATCTCAAGATGACAAGGGAGGTGACAAGCCTATGAAACTTGAAATAACCGAGGTGTTAGGAAGCGACGTGCTGCCAGATCAGGGGCTGAGCTGCCGCACGCAGAGCACAATAGCCCCAGATAGCCCCAAAGGAGCCCTGGCCGGGAACACTCAGCTCCTGATGGACATTTACTTAGTCCCCATTTTCTTTCAGGCCAGGAAATGGACTAGGACAATTTCTCTCTTACCCGGACTCACCAGCAGGAGGCAGAGCCAGGACTCTACATGCCGGTGCTCATGGTGTCTAGCCTGGGCTGTGTGATCACAGGGTGCTCATGGTATCTAGCCTGGGCTCTGCGTTCACAGGGCCAGCCAGTGAACTCCATCCCTCTTCCTTTAAACCTTTCAGTGAAAAAGGTCACAGGATTTAATACAGTAGGTACATAGTGCTTATGACTGGAACCTTCAAAACTGCCAAGGTTTAGGAGAAATAGCCCAAATCCAAAGCTCAGAGCTCTTTGTATGTGTGGTGTGCATGTATGTATTCATATGTGTGTATGTATGTATTCATATGTGTGTATGTATGTATTCATATGTGTGTATGTATGTATTCATATGTGTGCATGTATGTATTCATGCGTGTGTATGTATCCATATGTGTGTATGTGTTCATATGTGTATGTATGTGTTCATATGTGTGTATGTATGTATTCATATGTGTATGTATGTATCCATATGTGTGTGTATGTATTCATATGTGTGCATGTATGTGTTCATGTGTGTATGTGTTCGTGTGTATGTGTGTGTGCATTCGCATGTGTGTATGTATTCATATGTGTGCATGTATGTGTTCATGTGTGTATGTGTTCATGTGTGTATGTGTGTATGTGTTCATGTGTGTATGTATGTATGTGTTCCTGTGTGTATTCATATGTGTATGTATGTATTCATGTGTGTATGTATGTATTCATATGTGTGTATGTATGTATTCATGTGTGTATTCGTATGTATGTATGTATTCATGTGTGTGTATTCATGTGTGTATGTATGTATTCGTATGTATGTATGTATTCATGTGTGTGTGTATGTATTCATATGTGCAAGTGTGGAGCAAATGCACATGCACATGTATGCAGAAGCCAGAGGGAGATGCCTGGTGTCTTCCTCCATTGCTGTCCACTCTACTTACTTAGGCAGGGTCTCTCACTGAGTCTGGATCTCACACATTACTGGTCTAGCTAACCAGCTTGTCTTGGGGATTCCCTGTCTCCACTTCTCTGCTTCCCTGAGTTACAAGTGGGCCACCATTCTCACCCAGGTTTTACTTGGGTTCTGAGGATCCAAATTTACACCTCGTGGCTATTCATATGTATGTATGTATTCATGTGTGTAGCACTTTTCCCACTCCGAGCCATCTCCCAAGTCTCAAACTCAGCTTCTTTTCCAGGTTCCTGGGGATTAAGATTACTCTTTAGTAGGCTGGGTACTACCAAGTCTAGCACTCTCAAATGGTTGTATGTGGATACTACTTAACTAAGATACAAGGAGACTTAGTATTCAAGTTCAAATTCCTTTCTGAAAACCCTCTGAGTATCTAAATAAGAACGTTTTTCTGGCAGCACTGAGTATCGAACCCAGGGTCTTACACATGCTAGGTAAGTGTTCTTCCACTAAGCTATGCCTCCAGCCCCAAGACTTCAGGGTGTTTTGCTTGCTTATTTAGAGAAACATACTGTGTGCTGGTCTGGCCTTGAGCTCAGATCCTCTTGCCTCAGACTCCCAAGTGCTGGGATTATGTCTTAGTTAGGGTTTCTATTGCTGTGAAGAGACACTATGAGCATAGCAACTCTTATAAAGGAAAACATTTAACTGGGGCTGGCTTCCAGTTTCAGAGGTTTAGTCCATTATCATCCTGGTTCCCACCATGGATATAGCAGCATGCAAGCAGACAAGGTACTGGAGGAGGATCTGTGAGTCCTACATCTTTATCTGCCGGAAGCAGCAGGAGTCTAAGACACACTAGCAAGATTTGAGATTATAAGACCTCAGACCCCACCTCCACAGTGACACACTTCCTCCTTCAAGGTCACACCTACTCCCACAAGGCCACACCTCCTGTAATAACACTCCCTATAGATCAAATATTCAAACACGTGAGTCTATGGAGCCATACCTATTCAAATCACCATAGATTATAAGTGTGCGGCATCAAGGATGGATAATGATTTTGTTTTGGTTTGGTTTTGTTTTGTTTTTATGTTATAAAACAAAACGGAAGGAAGGAAGGAAGGAAGAAAAGGAAAAAAGAAAGCATCATAGTCTGATCATTTTTACTTTCTGCCCACATTGCTGGTTTTACTATTTCAACAATGGTAGAAAACACAGTGTTATAATTTTTCCATGTCAATACATCATGATAAATTAAAAAAAAAAAATACAGGTCCAGGACTAAGGAGAAGAGGGCCTAAACTTGATAGGGTTGTTTTACTTCTGTAAGTCTTACGACTGAAAGACACATTGAAACACCTCTTACGTCTCCCCATCCAAGCACATAGTAGAACTTACATCCTATGCCCTATTAAATTTGGACTGCACATTTGATTTGCTTTGGCCAGTGAAAGATAAAGTAAAGTTTGTCGGTCCCGGGTGGTAAGAAAGAACCAGGATGGGTTTTCATGGTCCCTTTTCTTATCCCTTTGCAACTGCATTGGTCCGTGTTCCAGAGGGACAACTTGAAGCAGGCTCACCATGGGATGACAGCACGGCCTAAAATTAAATCTGTAGTATTCACAACAATAAGGTATTTAGTATTGTTTGTTATGGCTCCAGAACCTAATCCTGATGACTGATACAGCCTCACCTCCTCATGTGTTAGTGGGGATGCAATTTAATATTCTTAAGATGTTGTAAAGCTTAAATAAGACATGCTTGAAAAGACACGGTCCACCACTACCAGCACATCTGTCTTCTACAATAATGAAAATTGCAAGAGGGTTGGGGCGCTGGTCAGTAGAGTGCCAGGGTAAAATTCCCAGTACTCCATAAAATCAGGTATGGTGGCCCACAGCGCTCATAGTGATAATCCTAGCCCCTGGGAAGTGGAGACAGAAGAATCAAGGTGATTTTCAGGAACGCAGCAAGTCCATGGTCAGCCTGAGATGCACGACACTTTATTACATTTTTTAATTTGAAAAAAACATCTCTCAGCTCATCCAACTTTTTTATTTTTTTTCAAGATTTATATATTTATTATGTATACAGTATTCTTGGTATTCTGTCTGCATGTATCCTGCAGGCCAGAAGAGGGCACCAGATCTCATTGCAGATGGTTGTGAGCCACCATGCGGTTGCTGGGAATTGAACTCAGGACCTCTGGAAGAACAGGCAGTGCTCTTAACCAGAGTCATCTCTCCAGCCCAACTTTTTTTTTTTTTTTTTTTTTTTTGATTTTCGAGACAGGGTTTCTCTGTAACTTTGGAGCCTGTCCTGGAACTAGCTCTTGTAGACCAGGCTGACCTCGAACTCACAGGGATCCGCCTGCCTCTGCCTCTCGAGTGTTGGGATTAAAGGCGTGCGCCACCACTGCCCGGCTTCGACTTTTTTTTTTTTTTTTTTTTAAGATAAGATCTGTGAGATCAACTCAACAGAATCTAGGATTGTCTGGGAGCCTCTGGGCATGTCTGTGGGGATTAGCTTAACTGCATTAATTGAGATGGGAAAGTCCACCCACTATGGTGGGACCTTGGACTGTAGAGCTGGAGACAGGGCTGAGGAGCAGCAGGCATCCATCCCCCTCTGCTTCTTGACCGGATGTGACGGGACAGCTGCTTCACGCTCTGGCCACCTTGACGGCTCCGCCATGATGGGCTGTACCCGGGAGCCAGGAGTGAGAACAGGCCCTTTCTCCTGGAAGCCGCTTTCGTCAGAGTATTTTCACAGCAATAAAAAGAAGACAAGATTTTACTATCCATCCTGCCCAGGCTGTCCCCAAACTCACAGTCCTTGTATCTCAGCCTGCCTAGCACATGCGTGCACCACCATCCCCAGCTTCCCTTGGGTCTGTAATGAAAGAACAAACTTCCCACCCCTCAAGCAGCTGGGAAAATGGTTTTCCTCCAATTAGATCTACAGGTTCTCACATCCAAATACAGTCATTTTCACCAATGTATGTCAACACCAGGGGCCATAATTTCCCTTCTATTTGATTTATCATCTCTCAAAAGCATATGTTCATTCCAATCATAAGAAATAGACCTACTAATCCGGGCTTTGGTTTTTCCCAACAGTAGCAAGTGTTTCCTGCGTAGCTACCAGAATACTTTATTCTGCCCTATTAACTGAGGCTGAGCCTTCTTGGGAGAGATTAATGTGTGCTTAATCATCAGACATTGTCCTGAATAATGAATCACCCTTTGGTTTTCTAAGCCATAGCACCATTACTATGTAGCCAAATGAAAACTGGTCTCTCACCAGTAGAGGACCCGCCAGAACAGAGGAAAGACACTGACCCAATAGATACAGTGTTCATTGTTGTCTGTTTATTAGTTTGCTGTTAGGTTGAGTATTAAAAGAGTTTGTTCTAAGTGTCCTCACCACACTGGGTGTAGCCCAAGGCATGTCTCAGCCCATCCTGGCTGTCCTAACAGAAATATCCAGGAGCAGATGGTTTAAAAACAACAGAAGTTGATTGTTCACAGTTGCAGAGACTGGGCGTCTTTAGATTGGGTATCTAATGAGAGTCAGCTTCCTGGTGTTTAAATGGCCAGTTTCTCACTGTTTCCCAACAGGCATAAGGAGGAAGGTAACTCCCTGAAGTCTCTTTTATAAAGGTACCAATCCCACTCAGGACTCTGCCATGGAGACCTACAGGCCTCCCAAGACTTGTAAACACCTCCAAACACCATCACATCGGGGATCGGCTTTCAAACATTCCATCTCTGCCTGCAAGGTTTTGTAATTAAGAGGCTAACAAATTCACCTGAATTGCTAATTAGGGGAATTGACAATGCAAGGCAGAAGGTAGACCTCCAATTCGTGTTTTCACTCGCGTGTCCATTTTCCTCATCTATAATAAATGCATCTGTGGGGCTGGAGAGATGGCTCAGTTGTTAAGAGCACTGGCTGCTCTTCCAGAGGTCGTGAGTTCAATTCCCAGCTACCACATGGTGGCTCACAACCACCTGTAATGAGATCTGGCATCTTCTTCTGGCATGTGGGCATACATGGAAGCAGAATGTTGTATACATAATAAATAAATAAATCTTTAAAAAAAATAAATGTATCACACTTTTGAAAGCTCTGGGGAGCCATACTAAAATAGTGCTTCTATTTAATTGCTCCAGGTTCAACCCTCATTGCTGAAAACAGTTTAAATGTGTGTATATTACAATATACATGTATGCGGAGTAGCCATGGAAAAACACACCCAGCAAGCAAAATTAACACCCAAGATCAGAGAAGGTGGGACTCCACAAGGAAACTCGCCACACCAGCTCTGCACATCTGGAAGTCCTGTCCTGTATGAACTCTGACCTTTTCACCTGGCAAATCCTGAGCAGCGTCAGGTGACAAACTGACAAGCGCTTGAAACATCCACATGTGTGTTGACGGTCACTTGGAGGCAATAAACGTTCCAACAGCCTTTTATATTAGCTCCGTTCTCACTACCCTTTCCATCTAAATTTCCATCCCCGTAATTATCTGTGCTTTGAATTGATTGTTAGAAGACAGCACTGTTTAAAACAAGGAATAAATTGCACGGTGAAGATTTTCACGTTAAGAGATAAAACCCTATGCTATTAAAGCACACAGGTCAAGACGCCGGAGGGCAGGTGATGGTCGGCCGCTCTGATGAGCTTCATCCTCTAAAGCACCGTTTATGTGTGCTGGCAGACTTGGGAATGCTCCCTCCATGTGACTTCTGGAGGGCTGTGTGCTCAGCATTACCTAATTTCCTCAAACCTCTTGCTTTTTAATCAGCTAAGTGGCTCTCTGCTGAATTTCTCTCATTTATTGATATATTGTGAGGGCTGATGCTATGCCCAGAAGCTAAGTAATTCGACGTGGATGAGATGGCACATCATCATAATCATGATGGAAAAGAGAGTCGTGCCCAGGCATACAGAAGGACTCGCGGAGACAAATGTTTACATTAAAAGCTTTCTTAAATGGCAGGCGCCAGGGTGCAGAGCAAATGTCACTCCCAAAACGAGCTTTTCCACAGAGGCCTTCCCAGCAGCTCTCGTGTGGCTGGCTCAGCATCTCCTCAGGACAAGATCTTCTCCCTCAGTGCTCACGGCCTGGGGCCTTGATGCTGACCACAGGTTACAAAACTGGATTCCATCTCCTCCTTAGCCATCAATGGTGAGTTCACTCACTTCATCAATGGTGAGTAAAATGTGTGTTCACAACTGTTAACTGGGGGCATTCCCTGCTGAGGGCAGTCCTGACAATACACTCTTTAAAACAAACACCACAGTCAAGGCGGTGTACATCTTTCATCCCAGCACATGGGGATGCAGAAGCTACTGGATCTCTGGGAGTAAAAAGTCAGTCGTGACTACACAGTGAGACCCTGTCTAAAACAAAAACAAAACCCACCAGGCTAGTGTTCAAAAAAGCTGGGTGTGGTCACAATCGTCTGCAATCTCCAGTCTGGGAGGCAGAGAAAGGCAGATCCCGGGGCTTGAGTGGCCGGAGAATGTAGCTGAGATGATGAGTTCCAGGTTCAGAGAGACCCTGTTTCCAAAGACAAGGTGGACAGCAATAGATGGCTGATGTCAACCTCTGGCCTCTGCACACAAGGGGGCACACACAGGCAAACAGCTCTGCACACAGATGGATACACATCTTCATATTCTCTCTTCTTTCTCCACTCCCCTCTCTCCCTCCTCCTGCCTCCCTCCTCCCTCCCTCCCCAAATACTTTATTTTAAAAATCCTTTAACAAACAACACTGAAGCAATATAAAATGAGATTGCTGTTACAAGTAGTCCTGGGGCTACTACAATTGTTAAAGTGCCACTGGCTGGAACCCCCTGATTAAATAGATATTAATTGGATGTCAGACATCCTAGTTATCAGGGGAGAAATGGTACCTGCCCACCTAAATACAATGGTATCAGCAAAGTCCCTTCTCTATAGTGGCACCACAATCTAGCTGCATATCTCATCCACACGGGGGAGCCAGCGAGCAACTCCATACGGTCCATTGGGTGTTGGGGTTGGAATGAGCCCATAGCTGATGGTGATCTTTTGGAAAGCTCCAAATTCTAGAGTCTACATAGCTGGCATTGATGGGGATAAAAAGAAGAACAGCCATTGAAAACACATTTTAAAGAGACTGTGGAGAATGAGAGACTTTCATTCAGAACAATTAACACTTACTGTGATCATTCAAAAGTATAAAACTGAGGTCAGAAGATCTCCTGAGCAATTGGGAGCACGGGGACCTTGGGAGAGGGTTGGAGGGGAGGGGAGAGTTAGGGAGGGGAGCAGAGAAAAATGTAGTGCTCAAATAAAATCAAGAAAAAAAAACTGAAGTCAGGCAGTGGTGGCAAATAAATAATAAATAAATAAGATAAAGAAGTCAGGCAGAGTTTGAGACCAGTCTCATCCAGGATGGCCAGGCTACACAGAGAAACCTTGTCTCAAAAGAAAAGAAAAAAAAAACCCTACTACAAACTATTGATTGCTACAAAGAACTTGTGGCCACTCAGTCCCAGTGCAGCCCACAAGCAAGCATGTCTGCCTTGCCTCACAGAGCATCTGGTTCTGAAAATTGTGTCTGTACCAAGCTATTTAATATCTACAAAGGACAGTCAGTGTGATCCTGCGAGGATCTCGGGAGGCTGAGGCAGGAGGACTGGGAGTTCAAAGCTAGCCTGGACCACACAGTAAGACAGTCTCACAAGAACAAGACCTGAGAAGATAGCTCAATTGGTACAGCACTTGCTACATGGGTACGAGGAGCTGAGTTCGAATCCCCAGAACCCATGGAAAGTCAGGCATTGCGATGGGATGCTGTATTCCCGATGTTCCTACGGTGAAGTGGGAGGAAGGAGACTAAAGACCCTCCAACAGCTTGTGTGTCACAGTCTGGTGTAGGCATCAGGGAACAGCCAAGAGATGCCTCAGACAAGGGAGACGGCAAGAACTGACACCTGAGACTGACCTCTGACCTCCATCTGAGAGCTGTGGCACGTGCATGCTCACACCCACACATATGTGAGTGCATACATACACATATCATACTCACACACACAGATGCACACAAAGCTAAAAATAAGATACATACACACAGATCAAAGTTCTGAAATAGGATTGGGGGAGGGAAATGGGAAGAGACAGAAATCTTTAATAAATAAATAAATAACAAATACAAAAAAAAAGTTCTGAAATAGGTTAATGGCAAACAAAAATACACAGTGTGAGTCTGTTTCCATGAGTTTAAAGTCTTTTAATAATATGAACACTTGCCCCAAATTTCTTTATTATACTTATACAAAAAGATTTACGTAGTTTTCAGAAGGTGGCATTCCGGGGGCTGACATGATGCTGAGGATTTGTCAGAAACCTGGGCGCGCTGTGACCTGTGGGAAGGAGGAGGGCACGTCTCCTGACAGTCGGGGGCTCCAGGACTCCAGCACGTACTCCTCCTGGAGGATGATTTTACATTTTTCAATCAGGGACAGTCACCACGTTCTCATCTTGCCGTGTGAACTTGCAACACAGATTAATTTTCTAAACTGTAGCTCAGTGAGGTGAGGTCAATGGGGATATTTCTGGGCATCTGAGACATTTCTAACATATCTGGGTTTTAGACACGGGGGGAATTTACTTGGTGAACTCTCAGAGCATGGTGTGGGGCTGAAATGAGGGATGCCCAGTGTAAAAGGCTTTGGGGGCAGTTTGCTCTGGAACTTGGAACACAGCAGCAACTGTGGCTGGCGAGAGGAGCAAGAGATGATGGAGGAGAGGGATTTGTTATAAAAGATAAAAACCAGTTGGGAGAGGACTCCTGGATTCTTGCACTCATTAGCAGCTTTCAAAGTAGACCATGTTATCTTGGGAGTTCTCAAATGCTGCCCTTCCCATCCTCCCTACCACGTGCCGTAAGGGACCAGGCATCGCGGGTGTCTAAATTCCTATGGACTGGGACAGCTCCCAAAGAACAAAAAAACCTGAGGCTTCCACCAGAGGAATCTTATTGCGCAACCGTCCCAGACTGTCTCAACGCCTAACTACCTGAACAGCCCTAGGCTAGGTCCCCCATCCTTCTTTCCCTTCCTACATGTGTCCCTGAGACCTCAGCAAGGGGCCTGCACATGTCTCTCTGACTCTGACAAGTACTGGTACTCACTACACAGAAACACTACCCTTGGGCTCTGCTCTATTTTGGTATTTCTAGTTTGGAACCACTGGTCAATGCTCCTTTCTAAAATCTAACCCCGATGCAATCCGGGGCAGAGGGTGTTCAGTCTGGGGCTGATGTCTCCTCAGATATATCCTTGCCAGTGGCAGGCTCTGCTCTCTCCTGGTGACACCCGGAGTCTGTGGCTTGTCTGATTACAAGACTGCCGAGTGGGTCTCTGAGAGACCGTTCTCCTCCAGCTTCAGTCCCAAGTTGTCGATCCCGATGCTAGTGACAGGGGGCACACTGCTTTCTGCTGGCTCTGCCGTGCGTGTTGGGGTGGAACAGTACAAGACGAAGCCCACCATGATGACTGTGAAGGACAGGATGTAGAGCCCTGAAAACTGGGAGAAGACAGCCGGTTACATTCCCTCACACAGCCCGGTACTGTGGCCTGTTGCCCACTGTTCTATGAGATCCACCTCTTTCTGGATGTTGTCAAAGGAGATGCCACCACCCCCACACCTCCCCCGTATGCTGGTGGATACTGGGCTGGGACAGCAGCACCTGGCTCGACAGTTAGCTGAATCCTTGGGTCTTTTCCGTTTGTTTGTGACAGGTCTTGTGTAGCCCAGGCAGATCTCAAACTCACAGGGTGGCCAGGGCTGACCATGAATGTCTGATCCTCCCATATGGTTTATACAGTGCTGGGAATTTGATCTAAAGCTTCATACAGGCTAGGTCAATACACTACCAACTGAGCAACATCCCTGACCAGATCCCTGGGCTTTGGGAGGAGCCTCTTTGCCTTTCTCCATGGTGATCCATGGATTGGATCCCATCTGAAAAGCACCCTCAAAATGGGATAATTCTTGACCAGCATGCACACCACAAGAAAATCCAGCTTATGGTACTGTTAGCCAGTACAGGACCATGTCCTTAGGCTACACCAATCCAGTGAACTCCATCTGAGCAAATTCAGACATCCAGAAGTAAAGAGAATCAAGTCTTCCTTCCTTCCTTCCTTCCTTCCTTCCTTCCTTCCTTCCTTCCTTCCTTTTTGGTTTTCCAAGTTAGGGTTTCTATGTAGTTTTGAAACCTGTCCTGGAACTAGCTCTTGTAGACCAAGCTGGCCTCGAACTCACAGAGATCCACCTGCCTCTGCCTCCCGAGTGCTGGGATTAAAGGTGTGTGCCGCCACCACCCAGCAGGACATTATTTCTTAGGCAAGTCTGAAGTTCAGTGGAGTGACCAGGGCAAGGACAGCTCAGGGAATGGTTCCCCCGAGTAGCATCTGCTTCCTGTCTCCACAAAGACCAAAACAGAAGGAACCCATGCTGATGGGCACCACAGGATGGAGAGAATTTTGGGTCCCTAACCTGTTCTCTCTTTTCCCTTCATTTTTACATCTAGTATTTAGCATGCTGCCCAACACATCAGTGGTGTTTACTGTTTGCGGAGAGGGATGACTCAGAGACCATTAGAGGAAGTTAAAGTTATTTAATGTACCCTCAACTTTTTCTCCCTTTGAGACTGAATCTCAATAAGTTACTCAAGTTGGTCTGAACTTCTTGGACTCAGGGAATCCTCCTGCCTCAGTCTCCCAAGTAGCTGAGACTGCATGCTTAGGCCACGGTGCTATTGCACCCAGCTTAGTAAACTTTTAAAATCCGAGTTATGAAAATTATTCCTCTTTTCTAGGAAGTGTGCATGTAACCAGTGGGAAAACCTATAGAGCTTGCTCAGAGTATGTCCTGCTTGCTTTAGCGATTTTCCCAGTGTCCTGAGAGGCTGTCACTTCTTTGAAACAGACTGAGTGAAGGAGGTTGGTCTCCTGAAGTCTTTCCCCACTTTTAATTTGATCCTTTCCATTGGGATCTGCATGGGAAGTTTCTAGAGACAATTCTATTCAACAGGCACTCCATCAGGACCAAGACTAGATAGAGATGCCAAGTGTGTAAGAGCTGAAACAGTTTAAGTTTTAAGGAGAATTTAAGCCTCTTTTAAATATTTGCTTGGAGAAAAATATGAGTCAAAGTTATTTTCAGGATTATAAATTTTTTAAACCAGTGTCTTACAAGAAACTACACTTAGGGGACAGGGAGGATGGCTCAGGGGTGAGAGGGCTGGCTGTTTAAACATGGGGTTTAAATTCAGATTCCCAGTACATGCAAAAAAAAAAAAAAAAAAAAAAACCTAGGTGTGACCAGGCAGTGGTGGCTCACATCTTTAATCCCGGCAGTCAGGAGGCGGAGGCAGGCAGATCTCTGTGAGTTTGCAGCCAGCCTGGTCTACAGAGCAAGTTCCAGGACAGCCCGAACTACTACACAGAGAAACCCTGTCTCAAAAAACCAAAAAAATTAAAAAAGAAAAATCTAGGTGTGACCCAGAAGTCTGTCATCCCTGCACTGTGGGACGGCAGGGGCCCCATGTTCTGTGAGAGACCGTGTCTCAAGAAAATAAGGCACATAACGTGTGTCCTCCTCTGGCCTCTGCATACACATATGTGCATGCACACACGTGCGTGCACACACTGCACCTAGAGCTCTGAAGATCATGGTAGAGCTGCCCTTTGCTCTCTGAATCTTCAAACGGCCTTTGACCAAAACCAATAAAGCCTGATATCAACGTGAGCTACTAGACAAGAAGGAACAGGGCGGTCACCCAGCGGCACTCTCCACGTTTGCTGTCATATGCCCAACAACAGGACACATAAAAACACATCTTCGTTTTAATGTCAGGAGCAATTAACAAGAAAGCATTTAAGATCTTAGGCTGAAATATTCACGGTTTATGAAACAAAGTATTTGTTATGATTCAAAATATAATAGGTTGGACAAGTGTACCTTGAACTGGAAGGTTTTATTGTTCTACCTTTATCTCCTCCTGAACAGAAAATAAAAAGCTAAATTACTAATGATAATACGGTTGGTTAAAAAAAATAGAAAAAGTGGGGCCAGGAAAAAGGTTCAGCAGATAAAGGTACCTGCAACCCCAGGTCCTACAAAGCTGAGTCCATCTGCTGAGACCCACATGACGGAGAGAGAGAACTGACTACCAAAAGTTGTTTCCTGACATCTTCAGGTATGCATGTCACAAGAGTGCGTACACACAATAAATAAATGAAATGTAATAATGGTGTTTTTGTAATAATGTTTTTTGTTTGTTTGTTTTGTTTCTTTTTGCTTTGTTTTGTTTTTTGAGACAGGGTTTCTCTGTAGCTTTGGAGCCTGTCCTGGCACTTGCTCTGTAGCCCAGGCTGTCCTCAAACTCACAGAGATCCGCCTGCCTCTGCCTGCCGAGTGCCGGGATTAAAGGCATGCGCCACCACCGCCCAGCTGTAATAATGTTTTTTAAATATAGAGAAAAAATGAACAGGTGAGGAAGGTCACAGACAGCCACTCCCCTAGGCTGGAGTCCCCTTACAGAGCATCCTTGTCCCGAGAGGGCCATGTGCAGCCTCAGCTCCAGAGAGCAACGCCCTCCCTTAGGAGAAAGGTGGCTGCCTTTAACAATTCCCATAGACATAGACATACATACATGCATACAAAAACAATTCATGAAAGAAGAGGCCATGGATTTGAGGGAGAGTGGGAAGAGGTATATGGGAGGGCTTGAGGGGAGGAAAGGGAAGAAGGAAATATTACAATTATAATCTCAAAAAATATAATCCCAAACTGGGCCTATTGTAAAAGCCGCTTCTCTGGGCAGACAGTGGTGGCGCATGTCTTTAAGCCCAGCACTTGGGAGGCAGAGGCAGGAGGATCTTTGTGAATTGGAGGCCAACCTGGTCTATTAGAGTGAATTCCAGGTCAGGCTCCAAAGCTACAGAGAAACCATGACTCGAAAAACAAACAAAAAAACCCACTTCTCTGATTCACTTATTCACTTTAACAATTTTGTGTGATGCTATCAATAATCTATAAACACTTCACCAGTGTTAACTGAGAAATTCATTCACCAACAAGTGTTCAGAGACAACAGCTGGCTTCCGTCCCAGGTCACGATGCAGGGTTAAAGGTTTATACTTGATGTTTCTGAGAACCCAGTGAGCTTTACGTATCAATAATTCAGACAAGCATTGTGAGCTCCTGGCTGCTAGCTCCTGGGGACAGAATAAATCAGCTCCAAGGATTCCTGTTTGGATATCTGGAAGGAAAGCAGGTGGGGTAACACAGGTCTGTAATTCTACCACACAGAATGTGGAAACAAGGGGATCCTGAATTCAAGGTCACCCTCTTCTACACAGTGAGCTTGAAGCTAGCCTAGGCTATGTGGAACCTTATCTCAGAAAACAAAGAAAAACATCACCGCCAAAGATGGAACCATTCCAAGCACACATGCATGGCGATATGCCCATCTCTCCTGCCCTTCCACCAGTTACTCCAGACCTTTTGTTGGTAAAAAGAGTGAACAGAAACTCTGAGCCTGCAGCCTAAATTGGAGTGTTTTTCAAGGTCAACAGCAGCCCCTGGGACGTGCATTAGCATTTCTTACAGCTGGGGTTCTCAACCACACGTCAAAGATGGACCCTGCTGTATTACTTCACCGCTTTGATAAGCCTCAGAAGGGCAATTCTTCTTCCGACCAAGTCCTAAGATGCACAGTAACCAAATGAGTGAAGTCTATCCAATGAGATTATTGTTAAAAGAAAAAGAAAGTTCTACTTTGAAATCCAGAATCTTCAAGAAACTTGTTTTAGAGCTGGGGATGCATCTCAGTTGAGAGAGTGCTTGCTCAGTACCCATGAAGCCCTAGGTCTCATCCCCAGCGTGTGTGATGGAACAGAAGTTGAAGATCGTCCAGCCTCAGCTACATAGTGAACCTCGGGCCAACCTAAGATACCTGAGACTCTATCTCAAATAAATAAGTAAACTTGTTTTAAGTCCAAAATGTTTTCTTATCTGAACATACTCTATTTTCTTACCTTATACCCAAACAGAAAAAGGCCAAAGAAAAGGCTGTAGAGGTCAGCTGTCAGGATGCCCAGGTTGACCGAAGTGGCGCTGGTCACCTTAATCACCAGCGGCATGAAGCTGTACAGGCAAAACATGCAGAGGGCAAACGCCACAAACAGCAGGGCTGGGAAGAAATGGAATAACTCAGGTTAGGAAGAGACAGCAGAAGGCAATGTGCTTAGAGTCTGAACGCAACCCAAAACTCCCTGAGCCTTTGCCAAGCTCTCCACAACGCTTCCCGTTAACAGCCAGCATTCTAAAAAGACTGCAAAGCTTTCCTTAAAAATAATAGTCGTAAAACAACAAGCTGTGAGGATCCAACAGGGAGTCAGATGATCAAGGCCATCAAATCTTCCTTCTGGTGTGACAGAGTCAATAGCCTATATCACCCTGCAGCACCCACCCTCCCAAGACAAAAAGTTGGCTGTGACAGAAAAGCTCAACAAAAGTCAGGTCAGTATCACATGTCAAAAAAAGAAATCCCTCTCTGGCCTTGTTTGCTTTTATTTGGTCGGTTGGTTGGTTGGATGTGGTATGTATGACTGAATTCACAATATAGTATTTTTAGGACATCAAAGATAGACATTAGATCCACTATATTTTATTCAACCCATTGAATTACATGTTCCAAGACAGAACAATAGTATTCTCCACTCTAGGACAGTGCTGGCCATGCAGATGACTGCAGGAGCCATATGTCTTGTAAGAAACTTTAACCACATCCTGTACTCAACACAGATGCATACACATACATCCACTCAGAAACACACACAGTCACACACACACAGACTTACACACACACACACACACACACACACATACACACACATGCACTTTTGGGACATCTAGGATATTTAATTTCCCTGCATTGTCTAAGCGTGGCATACAATCTTCAGCAATGTTTGTGGACTATTTAACTACTTCCTTACATCATTACGGTTCTTATCTTGCTCTCCTAACCCTTCCTGCTTTATTCCCACAAATTTCCAAAGATATCAGAGGAGTGGAGCAGCAGGAGGTAGCCCATGATTACATCCATCCATCGCTTGAGGTTTACGTTCCACACATTGCGTGAAGCCCATGACAAACTTGACAAGTTCAAGGACCTAGGATGTTAGACGTATCTCCTTGATAGCTAGTGTGACAAAGGTCAGCCTTGGTTCTATTCAGAATTCCTAGGAAAGAAGAGCTGTTTCTTACACCGATTAAGCACGAATTCTAGAGGCTTAGCTACCAACTCTCGGAGCAAGCCACCATCACTGATGTCTGTCCCCAGAGTTACGAAAATATGATTAAAATGAAGTGTTCATGTGTTGGTATGCATTTTTGTCAGCTAAAGGACAGAATACTGATTGGTCTTTAAAAGTCATTATACATACCGATTTTCCAGTCCCAGGGAATCCTGGCAATGTCCTTATATTCCACAATCAACCTAAGATCAAAACAAAAGGCTATGTAAAGATTCACATGTTAATTTTTCTTATTTTATAGGAAGTTTGGCTGTTGTAATTCAGCTAAGGTAAAGAGTTATGTTGTTTTACTTTTTCCTCAGAATATAAAATTATCTAGACAGGCATGTGGCTCATACTTGTAATCCGAGAACTCAGGAGGCTGGGGCAGAAGGATTGCCATGAAGCTGGGCAACATAGTGACTAGCCTGAGCTACACTGTAAGATCTTGTCTCAATAACCAAACAAATGTAGTAATAAAAATAAATAACAGAATCCTCTATTAGACTTTTCTCAAGTGACTGATTTCAAATGTGCTCTTGAGTTAAACAAATATTAGTAGTTAGAGAAAGTAATCATCTATCAAATATTTTCTCATTAAAACTCATTTTTAGAAAAAACTCATTTTTAGATTCATTATATGTGTATGAGTGCTTTGACTACATGTATGTCTGTACACCATGTGTTTGCTAGTGCCAGAAGAGGGAGTCAAGTCCCCTGGGACTGGAGTTGTGAGCCATGACGGAGGTGCGGGGAACTGATCCTCTGGGGGCCTCTGGCAAAACAGCAAGAGCTCTTAACGGCTGAGCCATTTCTCTAGGCCCTATTTCTAGTTTTAAAAAAAATCCAAGTTTGCATGTTAAGTAATGGGCTCCATTTTTCTATTTTACTTTTATTATATTTTATTTCGTGTGTGTGTGTGTGTGTGTGTGTGTGTGTGTGCACGCGCATGTGCGCACACACATGTTACAGTGTGCAGTGGAGGTGTGAGGACAACTTGCAGGAGTTTTTTCTCTCTACCGTGTGTGTCCCAGGGATTGACCTCAGGTCATCAGACTTGGCAGCAAGCATCCTTATCTACCAAGGCATTTTGCTGGCTCTTTATTTTGACATATTTCACATATATTATTATACTTTGCTGTAATTCATACCCCCAACTGTCCCGCCCCTACCCCAATACTCGTTCATTTTTGTTTTAATGAAAAACTTCAGATTCTCACAGCTGTATGCCACTGATAACTGTTCCAAACAGGCCCACCATTCCTAAAAACTCCTGTCTGCTCAGCTTCTTCACAATGTACTCTTCACAGGCGTTAGACACAGCGTACAAGGAAGCCCCAAGCAGGACCAAGATGTCACCAATCAGAACATCATTCCCTACAGGGCAGTGAGACAGAAAAAGAAAGGTGTTGTCAAACTCTGTTCATTTAAATAAAACTTTATTTAATACTACTTTCTATAAGTTGAAAGGCTCTTGTCCTTACTGTCTGGCAGAAAACTGCTATGATTTTCACATTCTGACTACCTGGGAAACCAACAGACTGGAAGATGGTGCAATATACCATCATGAAAGAAAGCCATTCAAAAACATGATAAATTCATAGACTGTATTGAAAGGATTTTTTTTAACTCTAGGAAAGAATGGTTGGTAAGGGGAGTGACTTTATCTTGATTTAAGTAGACACACACTGAAGTTGCCTCGGAGACTGGATAACTTCAGACCTGGTTTAGCGTCAATGTTTTCTATTGAAATATACCAAAGCATTTAGAACAGCAGAGTCATTTTAAAAAGTTTGCAGCCAAGTCTCTTTTTTATAAAAATGAAGCACCACTGAGTGTGGCGGTGCAGGTGTGTTGTCCCACAGCGATTGGGGGGTTGAAGAAGAATCTGTGTCCAAGGAAAGGAGGAAGGATGAGAAACAGGGCATGGGAGGAAGGAACGGATGGAAAAGAAAGAAGGGGAAGGGAAGGAAGAGATAAAGAGAGAAGAAACAAAGAAAAAAGGAAGAAAAACAAACAGAAAGAATGACATAAAAAGGAGAGGAAAAGGGCTGGCTCAAGAATACAGGGGTTTGGAGTAACTAATCCAAAATGTCTGAAGCAAAAGATGATTTCTACAATATATTTAAAATGACATTTTAGTTAATGCTTAAATGGGAAAGCGCAATTAAATGGGAAAAAATAATCACCAAACGAAATATTCTGCAGCAAGTGAGCAGCGCGCTCCAGGAAGAGCAGCGTGCTCTGAGGAAGCATGTCAGCAAACCCCACTGACGAGAAGCCAGCCCTGCACGTGGGAGCACGCTTGCCCACAGCATGGACCCTTGCTCGCCTTCAGGAGAGTTCCCCCACCACCCACTTTCTGTCAGTGTAACTTTGCCAGACTGAAAACATGAACGGATGCACTCCGTGAACACAGTCTCACCTGAATTATCTTCTCTCCCTGCTAATATATCTGCGCCAACCATGGTCCCTACACCCAGCAGACAGACAAACACGGCCACGAAGTGGATCACTTTGTATCTTGCACGGAGAATAAACCAGGAGAGAGCCATCAACACAGGAATCCCAAAGCAATCCAAGAGCTGCAGGGAAGGAAAGCAAGCAGCTTCAAACACCTCGGCAGCTTGAAACAAAAAGGCATAACTGAGTAGTTTCAGGAGGACGTACTTATGGAACACAGATTATGGCCGGCCCTACATACAAGTGCTTTACCTGAGCTAACTCGTGATCCTCAGAGTAACTCTCAGATTGGAATTGGAAACCCATGTTAGATACACACACAAAACTCCAAAGGCTAAAGAGAGATTACTTGTCCCAAATCATACAGTTAAAAGTCAGGCTGGGGATGTAGCTCAGTTGGGAGGGTGCTTTTGATCTCTAGTATCACCTAGAACCGGTACTTTGGAGGTAGAGGCAGGGGGATTAGGAGTTCAAGGTTATTGTTGGCTAGGTAGTGAATTCTAGACCCGCCTGGGATACATGATACCTGTCTCAAAACAAAGAGAGACTCAAGGGCTGTCTATTCATTTTGTCCAGGAGCCTCTACATTCCCGTCTGTGTTGATTCCTAAATTCAGGAGACAGGGTCTCCTTCCAGTACCTCCATTTACACAGTCAACAGGCATTTACTAAGCATGTTCAGTGTCCTAGACTCTCTGAGGGTTTGTGTATTCCGCTTAGTGATAGAGCACTTGCCTGGCAGGCACGAGGCTGTGTGTGTGTGTGTGTGTGTGTGTGTGTGTGTGTGTGTGTGTGAGAGAGAGAGAGAGAGAGAGAGAGACTGTGTGTGTCTATGTCTGTGTCTGTGTGTCTACATCATAAAAGGACCTGGGAATACGGCATTGAATAAGACAGATGTTAAGTCCCATTCTGAGGAGTGCAAAATAAACTGGACAGACATACAATTAAAAATCACAAAGTCCAATATTTAATTGTAACTGAGCAAAGTGCTACCCAGTGCAGGCTACTATGAGGACACAAACAGACCCCATCTCCCTAATAGAGTTCAGTTCTCCCGTGTGAGATGAATGCTTGCTCCCAGCACAGATCCCTATTCATCTTTAGCATATGTTCCTCCATCATCTGGGTCCATAAGATACTTGCTATGCCCCTCATACTGCCCATCTGATCAAATGGGGACTAAGGGTATTTAACTATAGCAAATCCAAAATTAATGGTAAGATAAGAAAGAATAGAGACTTTACTTAGTTCTTAATTTGACATTAAAAGATAATGAATTCAAAGATAAAATGTACTGAAATTCTTTTTAATTTGGGGGGCGTGGGTAGGTAAAAAAAAAAAAGAGGATGTTGAGTCTCCTGAAGCTGAGTTGCAGGTGATTGTGAGACACCTAATGTGCACAATGGAAACAATGACAGTTAGTTGCAGGGGCAGTGAGCGCTCCTAGCCACTGAGCCATCTCTCCAACTCCTGAAGGATAACTCTTGATGTCTTAACATATATTCAGGAATAAAGCGTAAATGTATGCCATACACTAATCACAGTCCTGAAACTGCTACTCCATTGCTCACTCTGCGGGGTTTGAAGTTTGTCCCTGGTTCTCTTCTCACTCGTCAAGTCATGGACGGGTCAGTCAGCGCCTTAAACCTCAAGAAGTCCGTGGGTTCCTGACTAAAGCAGTTTATTCCCTGTTTTCACAACAATTGGAGGCACTGGACGCCGGCATACCCCTATGATGGGCCCTGGCCATGCTTTTGTAGGCCTGACTGAACAAACCACCAAGCAATGTGCTGGAAGACACCAGTGGAATCCAGCCAGGATGGCTTAACATGATCTAAGCTATATTTCTGAGAGAGAGAGAGAGAGAGAGAGAGAGAGAGAGAGAGAGAGAGGTGGGGGGGGGAGCCCACTCTAAAAACTATCACGGGAGACTTCCTACCCACAAAGTGTGTCTTCATATCACACCTAAATTTAATCTATCTCTAAGAATCCTTGGTGGGACATGGCTATGAGGGGTTTGCTTATGTCATGGGAAGAACCACAGAGGCTTCAGCCTCAACCCTGTCACTGAGTGATCTCCAGCCAGCCAGACCCTGAGCCAAAATACAAAATCCCGGGAGCAGATCCTATGATCTCAGGTCCCACCGATTCTGAAATGCCACTGCGTCTTGTCTGACA
This sequence comes from Microtus oregoni, assembly GCF_018167655.1. NCBI lineage: Eukaryota > Metazoa > Chordata > Mammalia > Rodentia > Cricetidae > Microtus > Microtus oregoni. The sequence continues at coordinate 10,776,758 of NW_024543831.1, read as the reverse complement.
CCTGTCACCTTGGGCCATGTATCTACAGACCCTTGCCTAGCATGCACACAGCCTTGGCTTCAGTCCCTAGCTAGTGCTACAGAAAAGGAATGTGGCAGTATATACCTGTAATCACAGCACTTGGGAGGTGGAGGCAAGAAGACCAGAAGTTCTGGATCATCCTTAGCTACAACAGAGACCAACCTGCAATACACAAGACCCTGTCTTAAAAAGATTTTTTTTTGAAGCTATAGAAACAGTAACTCCCCCTGTAACCCTAGCACTTGGTGGCAAGTGGCTGACACAGGAGTGTGCACTTGGTACATGGGGAGTACCCGGGGCTACACGGAGAAACAAAAGGGATGCAGAATCACTGAACTCTGAAGTCTAACTCTGGCAGTGATATACCTCACTTTCACCTTTAATTATAGGACATTTGGCTGTCAAGGCAGGACAGTGCCATGTCCCATCCCTTGCTAACACTAAGACAGCTGGACTTGGTCTTCTCAACCCTACAAAGTTGAGAAGTACCGCTACAAAGGACCATTTCCTTTCGACCCAGCAAGACTAAACCCAACAATGGGCTGGCGAGATGGCCCAGTGGGTGGAGGTGTTTGCTGAGCAAGCTTGGAGGCCCAAGTTCAATCCCCAGAACCCATGGAAAGGTGGATGGGAAGGACTGAGTCCACAGAGTGGTCACCTGACCTACACACACACTAATAATAACGTCTAATTTTTAAATTAAATCTATGGAGAAATAGGGACAAGCGCTTCACCGTTGTTGCCGCCTCTCCCTGGTGTAACCAGTAGAGGCTCCTTCAGCGGCTCCTATGTCCTGATTGGCTTCCAAACCTCCAGCTTTGCAGTATGGAACCACACTTACTTCTGTGTTTGAGCCAAACACACAACAGAACTGTCAGCATCATGACAACAAGTGCCAGCTAAATATTTACCCTCATTTTTGCTCGGCACTGTTCTAATCTGCTATAGTGTGAGCAGCCTGGGAAGTGATTAACGTGTGTACACTGTCAGCAGTTTCAGAAAACGTGGCTCAGCAGCGCATATGCTGTGCTGGAAAACACCTATCATCCACCTGTGTTTGATATGCACAGGCTTCCAATAAAACCAGATGAACACGTTCTCCTCTAGGAAGCATAAAACCCGAGACGTCCAAACTCCCTCTTACCTGGACGCTGGTCAGAGTCGTGTACTGGTATGCTCTGACAATCAGATAATTGGCTTCCACGTCGGCAAGCCCCAGGAGAATGTATTTCCACCATTTTCTTCTCAGAATCTCTAAAAGGTTATCATTGCCTGGTTGAAAGAAAGCTGGGTGAGGACACGGTACACACGACACGACACATTTCAGTCTGCAGAGCAGAAAATCAAAGCAAGGGGCTGCGGTGTTTTTCAAGTGTGGCTTGTCCTAACCACCCAGAGCCAGACATTGGAACCGTCACCATCAGGTCTGTCTCGTATGAAGCTGGAAACTATGCAGCTATGTGAGGAGAACAGTAGGAAGAGAGCTGGAGACAAACAGAAACGTGCGTATGATATTCAGGGCTGGGGATGTAGCTCAGCTGGTAGAGCGCTTGCCTAGCATATATACATCCCCAGCACCACGTGAACCCAGCATGGTACACATATGTAATCAGGAGGTGGAAAAGAGAGGACCAGCAGGTCTAGGTCATTCTTGGCTACACAGGGAATTTTAAGGCCAGCATGGGAGACATAAGGCCCTGCCTCAGACAATAATAACAAATAACATCTATTTTTTGAGCATGCCTGAGGCCATTTTGACAAGCCACAGAGTGCTCTGGGAAAGTGTCATGTTTTGACAAACTAATTGGTTACTGAACCCCCTAGCATGGGTTTCTTTGAAGGAAACACAGCAAGGTCACTCTTTGGAAAGAGATGTACCTTTCAAGTGCAGCTGAAGCTGGTGATAAGCTTAGGGAACATTTTTAGGGGCACCATTGACAAATGCTTTCTAACCACTCCCACACAGCACAATTCTACCGCTTTAAATGAACTAGAATTTGCTCATCTCTGGATAAACAGGAGGCAAAGAATTCACACATATGTTGGGGAGGCTTTGTGATAAGATCATCTATAAAGAAATACTGGGTGTGGTGGTAAAAGCCTTTAATCCCAGCACTTGGTAGGTAGAGGAGGGTGAGTTCAAAGCCAATTTGGTCCACGTGAGGGAGCTCCAAATCAGCCAAGGCTGTATAGTTGAGACCCTATCTAAAAAAAAAAAAAAAAAAAAAAAAAAAAAAAAAAAAAAAAAAAAAAAAAAAAACAGCAACAGAAAGAGAGGAGAGAGAGGGAGGGAGGGAGGGAGGGAGAAAAGGAGGGAGGGGGGAGGGAAGAAAGAGAGGGAGGGAAGGAGGGAGGAAAGAAAGAGGGAGGGAGGGAGGAAAGAAAGAGAGGGAGGTGGGGAAGAAGGGAAGGAAAGGAGGGGAGGAAAGAAGGAAAGAAAGAAAGAAAGAAAGAAAGAAAGAAAGAAAGAAAGAAAGAAAGAAAGAAAGAGGAGAGGGAGGGAAGGAGGAAGGAAAGGAGGGAAGGAAGGGAGAGAGAGAAAGAAGGGAGGAAAGAAAGGAAAGAAAGGGAGGGAGGGAGGGAGGGAGGGAGGGAGGAAAGCACTGAGAATCACAATTATGGTAGTTAATACTGTCAGCCTGACAAGAACTAGAATCACCTAAGAGACGGACCTCCAGGCTCCACGCCTACCCACCGTGATAGGCTGTCCCCTTGAACTGTGAGCCAGAATAAACCCTTTCTCCCTTAGGCTGTATTTGGCAGACATGTAGTCACAGACATGAAATCCATACCATAGCTGAATAGCTATGGCTTCTTGGCATCTTGGCTAAGATCAAGTATAGTAATTAATTTAAGAAGAATAAGGTTTTTATTTATTTATTTATTATTATACAATATTCTGTCTGTGTGTATGCCTGAAGGCCAGAAGAGGGCACCAGACCTCTTTACAGATGGTTGTGAGCCACCATGTGGTTGCTGGGAATTGAACTCAGGACCTTTGGAAGAGCAGACAATGCTCTTAACCGCTGAGCCATCTCTCCAGCCCAAGAATAAGATTTTTAAAAAGGCCAATTATTAGATATTGGTGTTTTTATTTATTTGGTGATTCACTTAAAGCGCTGTATACTGCCTGTTGTCAAGCATGATTTCACTTGGTACCTGGAACAGAATAATCAGGACAAATCGCTAAACAAAGGTCGTTGCCCTTAACAACCTGCTGATGGGCCACATACGTTTCTGTATGCTTGCTTCCCTGGCCCACCTTGGTGTTTTAGAGTATAAAATGAGAATACAAACCAGACCCAGCACTGAAGCCTTTCAGGAACCGTCCTGGCTTCGGTCCACTGGGGACATCTCCTCTCCTCCCAAGTGTTTATTCCAGAAAGATTCCCGCAACATAACTACCACTGAAACCCAGTTACCAAGAACGTTCTGAAAACTCAGAGCTGGTATTCTCAACACATGACAGAAAAGCACGTGACAGCCATGGCTCCAAGGGACCGCACTGATGCATTAATGAATGACACTGACTTCCTGAAGGCAAGGGCCTCCCAGAAAGCAGAGCCCAGAGCTACCACTCACTTGCTAGTTCCGCCCACCCCATTGCCCTAGAGATCTTGCCAACTGTGATACCTTAACAAGTTCCTCTAATCTCACAACTGGCTTCTACCTCCTACAGTAGTGATGATAATTAACAGTAATGAGGTTCATAGGCAGGTCTGGTGGCCATAATCCCAGCTCCTCGGGGGCTCAAAAGAACAACCTGGCAAGATCCTGCCTCGAGATTAAGATTTACAAAGGGCTAGAGAGATGGCCTAGTGGTTAAAGCACTTGCTGCACAATCATGAGGAGAAGAGTTCAGATCTCAGAATCCGAGGAAGAAACTGGCATCCGGCACACACCTCTAACCCCAGCAAAGTGAGTGGGGATCTCTGGGGCTTGCTGACTTCCAGCCCAGCTGAAGAAAACATAGCTCTAAGTTTCGGGAGACCCTGCCTCTATGCATACCCCAACACACATAGACTCACATGGACACATAAGCATGTGTAATAAATAAATAAATAAAATTTAAAATATGCAAAGAGAGGATTGGGGACAATACCATAGGTTCAACCCCCTAGTACCACAAAACAAAGTTATTAATCTTGCCGCACAGAAACAACACTGATTGATTCCCTTAGGGAGTAACAAGATAGTAGTGGCTTTAAATGAGGGAAATAGAAGTCCCACACCCTCCAGGTCAGTTTAGGTCATGCACACACTTAAACACATCACATGCAAATATGTATACACACACGCACCACACATACACATGCAACAAAGGTTTAAGGGAAATTACGAACATTTGTGGAGCAGATGGCCCCCACATTTGACGTACCAGATCGAAACGCCAGCACCACCGTGTAGACCAGGAACAGCAGGCAGTAGTTGATGAAGCTCTGAAGCATGGGTGTGTTCACCCGGTACTTTTCCGCCAAATACTGGCTGGTGATGGCTGTGCCACATATACATAAGGACAGCATCTGGCCCAGAGCTATGGTCTTCAGAATATCCCTGGAAAATAGAGGGATAACTCAGGTCGACTTGCAAGAACCAGGAGCTCACACATACGCACACTTTTTGCTATAAAAACAATATGAATTATTCTAAATTTTATTCTCATAACTGTTCTAAATAGTTATTCTTTATATCTTTGTGCATATGTGTACAATGTGTAATCATTCTTTATTTCTTTGTGCATATGTGCACAATGTGTATGTGTGATGTATCTATATGTATATGTGTGTATAATGAGTAATTAATCTTTATTTGTCCATATGTGCACAATGTGTATGTGTAACATATATGTATGTATATATGTGTACAATGTTAATTATTCTTTATTTCTTTGTGCTATGTGTGCACTATGTGTATTATGATGTGTCTATATGCATATGTGTGTATAATGTGTAATTAGTATTTATCTATTTGTCCATATGTGTACAGTGTGTATGTGTGTGTGTCTGTATGTATTGATGTGTCTGCAGTCTCGTGTGTAGCAGTCAGAGGACAGCCTTGGGTATGCATCTTCCTGTTTCAACTTTGTGAGACGGGGTTGTCTTATCGCTTCACCACTGTGTGTCCCAGTGAACTGGCCTCCAAGCTTCAAAGATCCTCCTGTCCCCAGCTCCCATCTCCCTGCAGAACCACTGGGGTTACACAGGTCTACTACTGTGCCCAACTTTACAGGGTTCAGGTCTTCACATTTGCATAGCCAGCACTTGGCCCACGAAGCCCATTTACTCACTTAATTTAGAGACACAGTGTCCGGTGGCCGAGGCTGGGCTCGCACTTGCAATGGAGTGGAGAATGACTCTGGACTCATGGCCTTCTCGCCGCCACCTTCCTAGGGTTACAGCCATGTCCTACCATACCCAGTTTACGACATACTAGAAATGGAACCCAGAGCTGCGTCCATGGTGGGTAAGCATTCTACCAACCGAAACATATCCCAAGCCTCTCGAACTCATCTCATTGCTTACTTCATGGGCACAAAAGCTCAATTAATAGAGTTTAAAAGGTTGTATTTTTTATTCTCTTTTATTTTTCTCATACTCCACCCCCCATTTCCACGGAGAGCTACTCTTCCACTCACTGGCCATCCATTTAAAGATCATTTTGTTCATTTAGCTCTTCATGTCCCACTGGTGCTGGGTGGGGTGTATCATGCATGTGCTCCTATACACACACACACTAAATAAATAAGAAGTAAAAGAGAGGAGGCGACAGGAAAGTGACTCAACATGTAAATGCACTTGCTACCAAGTGATGACCTGAGTTCAAGTCCCAGGACCCATGTGCTGGGAGGAGAGAACAACCCCTGCAAGCTGTCCTGTGATCTACACACATGCGTACACACACGCGCGCACACGCGCGCGCACACACACACATTGTGGGGGGTGAATAGCCCAATGATAGAATGCTTACCTAACAACAAATCCTGGGTGTAACCCATAGTACCTCAGAGATAAACAATCAATATCAAACTAAGATTAAAGACTCCAATGTAAAAAAAAAAAATGCAGCCACAGACATTCTATAAAAATACGGAAGAATTTTTAAATATTTTATTACATTTCTTTATTGTGTTAGGCATACTCACTTAAACGCCCGTGGCGGCCAGAGAACAACTTGCAGGAACCCATTCTCTCCTACCCTGTGGGTTCTAGAGACGGAATTCAAGTCGCCCGCTTTGGCGGCAGCTTCACCACTGAGCCCTCACCAGCACCCTCCGTGCTCTTCCACTGCTGACTGTCGGGTTCTGGGGACACGGCCCAGTTGTGTGGTGTTCCTGCAGAGGCTCTGTGGTTTGGGAAGCGGTAGCCTTTCCTAACTGCTCCTCTGAGGCACCCCCTCTCCCCAAACCCAGTCTCCACACTGCTGGAGTCCCTTTCTAAAGTCTGAGCTCACGGATCGTTCCTGTCTAAAGCCGTAAGTGGTTCCCCTCTGCCCTCACTTGAGCGCACAACTTTAAAATGGCTGATAAGGTCACCCAGTGTCTGACCTCTGTGCCTGGCTCCAGTTAAATCTGGAAATGTTCTTCCTTGTGGCTTATTTAATTATCAAATTTTCTTCTTTGTTTTCCATCTCTTTAATTTTTTTTTTCTCTGATAAAGGGCTGATGCAGCCCAGGCTGACCTCAAACTTACTATACTACAGGATGCCCTTGAGCTTCCGATCCTCCTGCCTCTACTCCTCCAGCATGGGGATTATGTGCAAGCAGCATTTTAAGCAGTCCTGTGGATAGAACTCAGGGCTTCGTGAATGCTAAGCAAGCCCTCTAGCAACTGAGACACATGCGCCCCCCAGCCGCAACTACTAAAATTTCTTACAGGACATCTAGTGTATAACAAAGTTGTCCCCAGGGCCTCAGTTCCAGGACCTGCTGCAGAAGTCAAGTTCAATGAAGGCTGAGCACCCTCCGTAAAATAGTGTCATGTTTTGATACGACCTGCGCACACCCTCTCATGTGCTACATCACATCCGGGTCTATAATGCCTAGTACAATGTCGGTGCCATGTGAGTAGCCGCTGGTATGTGCTTCTCAGGGTCTGATGCCAGATCTGCACATGTTCAGTGCAAGTGCCATGTTGTTTCTCAATACTTTTAAACGAAATTGGTTGGCTCCATAGGGTAAAACGTACAGCTACGGAGAACCAAGTTTCTACTGTCTAACCGATATGGACTGCCTACCGGGGGCCTGGAGAAAAATAACCAGCAACACCAACACTCTTGGTTCTCCCCAGTTATTTTTGGACTTTCTCTAGGGCTGAATGCTTTTGAAAACTTGCTATTTATTATTTGCATACATTTCAACCAACATTCATGCAAGGATTACTAGTTGTAAATGTTCATTTTCTACCTAACCCTTCACTTCTGAGAAGCTGTTTCCCTCTCGCCTCTGGACAGTATTGTGCTGTGCGACTCTATCACACTTTATTCCTTTGCTGATTGATTATTTCGGTTAGATTGCAGCTTTTTGTTGTTTTTATAAACAATGCCCCTACAAACATTCTTGCATAGGTTCCCTAATCACATATCTGGTTTTGTACAAACGAGCCACAAACATGTGAAGAGAGCCCTCCTGGCGCTCTGGGGTATCTGGTGAGAGCCACCGGAGGCTTCTTGCAAGAGGCCAGCTTTTGCTGCAGCTCCAGTGTCCCAGGGTGACTTACTGCTTGGGTCATAGTTTAAAGCAGTTACGGTGAAGGAGAGACTGGTGTTAGGATGGAAGAGCGCCCCACTTCACTGGTTTGCTAGATCCCTCTTCAAAAAACTATTCTTCCCTGTGGCTCAGTCCGTTACAACCCCAAAGAAGGCACGGAAAGGATCTCCACCCATCGAGAAGAATGACCTCATGGACTAGCCAATCCCCAGCAGACCCTTGAAAGGTATTTTCACCAAGAAGAACATAGGCTCAAAACTGGCACCCAGCAGGTATGATTGTTTTCCAGACATTTCACTTCTATGGACCAAGGCCTGAGCAAGACCTGAGGGAGGCTACCTCCCCACCTGGAGCTCACCTCACTGAAGGGGCGTGGTTTGCACTGGGTGCGGCTGAGGAGGCCCTACCCAGACAACAGCAACTATGGCAGCAACAGGTGAAACTCAAATCCCCTCGGGTCTTACTGTCCCTCCTATGGTAACCCCAACAAGTGAGGTCATCCCAGATTTGCATCTTCTCCTCACTCTTGCTGGCCCCTCCCTACCACTGTGCACGATCCTTCTGTCCACCAGGGTTCTACAACATAGCTTCTACTGGAAGACCTCTTCTTCAAAGCCCCACCCTCACCCTGCCATTAAAAAGAAACCCCACCCCAGCCTCTCCCATCACACCCCTTCCTCAAGCAAAACCAGCAAGTTGGGTATTCACAGGAGAAAGCAATCCCTGAGAAACCGATCAAACCCAGACTGTGGTTCACAGCCCATCACGGACTTGAAAGCAACAATAAGTGTGAAATGAGTGAGAATACGAAATGTGGAGGCACTGAGCCCTCTAGCCGGCTCATTTTTGTAGCCTGCAAGAACCCAATTAAGCACACTGTCGTCCAAGAGTTAAGTATAACTGCCTCCTCAAAGGGGGGAGGGGATGCGTGTGTGTTCCAAACTGAATGTGGAGATTTAAGGTGACAGAAATGTACTTCTCCTGGCTCCAAATCCTGATGACCTCATCTATAATGGGAGCGGGGAGCGGGGAGGGAGGGAGGGAGGGAGGGAGAGAGAGACAGAGAGAAGTTGGAGTGGGTAAAGGTTTAAGAAAGAAGGGAAATCACAGAAGACCTCAGAACAACCTCAGGCCCCACATGCACGCCTGCATGTTACCAGAAGGGGGATAGTGAGGATAGATTCTGAGCAGACTCCACACCGTAGAAAGCATTCCCTGGCTAAAGGAGGCTTCAGGAAACAACACGCAGCCCACTGTGGACCATATCCTGGCACAGTCTTTTTAAATAGAACCTCCACTGAAGTGAACCTCAAAGGGCCGGATGTGCTCTGCCTGTGAGACGCACTTCCCAGTTTCTGCCTGCTCGCTGTGGGAGCAGGGTCTCCAGGAACCCAGGCACTGCCCCACCCAGAGTGCAAAGGCAGAAAACGGGCTGAGTACTCTTCTGCTACATTTTCTGTTTGCACAAAGCCTATGAATTTGAGAACCTATAAAAATGAAAGAAGAAAGGGCATTTTATTACCCCTCTTCTTTCTTCCAGGAAAGTCTAAAGTACATAGCTTAATATCTGTCACTTCGAAACACCAAAACACAGCTGTGCACTGCTTTTAAGTAAAGTTATACTTTTTTTTATTAATGTGGTAAATTCTTTTAAAGTGTTTTATTAATATGTACCAATCACACATGACACTGGGTTTCATAACGTATTTTGATCATATCTATCCCCACTTCCCTCTCTTCAGCCCTTCCTCCTCTTGACTGGTCACCTCCTTCTTTCACGCTCATGTGGGCTGGGTGTGTGTGTGAGTCTGTATGAAATAGCTTAATTAGGGTTAATTACAGGAGTATGGGCAACTTGCCAGTGGCTACACCACTGATGAAAATATTTCTCCCTGGGGGCTGGAGAGATGGCTCAGCGGTTAAGAGCATTGCCTGCTCTTCCAAAGGTCCTGAGTTCAATTCCCAGCAACCACATGGTGGCTGACAACCATCTGTAATGAGGTCTGGTGCCCTCTTCAGGCCTGCACACAGACAGAATATTGTATGCATAATAAATAAATAAATATTAAAAAAAAAAAGAAAAGAAAATATTTCTCCCTTCCCAAGCAACCATTAACTGCCTACAGATCCCAGAGAGGAGCAGGGGGCCTTGGGAGTCCCTTCCCACTTCCGTGATGGAATGTTGATAGGCCCAATCATGTTGGGGCCTTGTGCAGTCAATCATGGCTGCTAAGAGTTCGAGAGTACAAGGGCCACATCACACCTGAAAGACAGCATTCCGCAACACTTATCCTCCTCCTCCAGTTTTTAACATTCTTTCTGCCTCACTCAGTAAATTTGAAAGTGAATTCTGGATGTCGGTATGCACCAAACCCAAGGAATCTAGAATTTTTTTTCAATGTACCTATTTCCCAGTCCAGACTCTTTCCACAAGCCCCACAGACTCCTTATGGCTCACACTCCAAAACCCTAGGTTCCAAGAGCAGGGCACTGCAGCCTTTGTGATCAACACAATGTCTACATGGAAAGGGCCTAAGGCATGTTTACTTGTGATGTCTCCGTGAGGATCTAGACCCAAACCATGCAGAGAGGATACAATGGGAAGGCAAGAACAAGAGCTGTGCTGGCAGCCAAGGGCCAGGACTTCTTGCAGGAGGTTCCCAAAGGAAGAGAGGATGGGATACTCCCTGAAAAACTTCAAGGGAAATTGAAGGAAGGTTACCATTTAGTTTTGTGCCTAATTCAAACGCAAACTTTGCACAGTATACATAAGAGACAGACGCAATGACCCTTAGCCCTGTCTCCGGCACTTCTCACAATGACCATCACCCCTATTCCTGGCACATGTATTCAAAATGACCATCTTTGATCCCTGTCCCCAAATCTTCTTCACAATGGCCATCAGTCCTGTCTCTAGCACTTCTTTAATGCAGCTTCAAGTTGGGCCAGATGTCCTTTACTTAAATATATATTTCAAAATCATCAGAGGCTAAAAAACAAATAATAGCCAAAACCTCTGCTTAGACCAACTTGATCAGATTCTTGAGAAGTAGAGTCTAAACATCAGTGGGTTTACTTAAGCATCTCCTAAGAAGTGTAAGACATGATTAGAAAGGTAACTACTCAATTATTCTCTCCTTTTCATTTGGTTTTTTTGAAGAGGTCCAAACGACTGATAAAACAGGTCACTTGACTGATCCCTGGCTCCCCTCTACTGAATGTCTCAATAAACCTGTGCAGCCAGGTTCCATGTTGTCAGCTGAAGACAATTTTAGGATTAAATCTGAAAGACATCTATGAAGTGTATCTACTTTGGGCAGATTCAAAACTCCATCTTGTCTACCACCTCATGGGGAATAATAATTTTCCACACATTTATTAAAAAAAAAAAACCTGAAGAGAAATACTCATTGAGGCTAAGTCCTCACACTTAACACATAAGCTACCCAGCTCTGTTTCTAGAGCATTTTAGTTACATGCATACAAACTCAATTAATTCAGGTAGGCTTTCTCTACGCAGCGTGATGGTTGATCTTCACTGCCAACAAGAATGAATTTAGATTCATCGTGAAAGCATACCTTTGGGTGTTGTGGTGGTTTCAAAGAAAATGACCCCCATTAGCCCATAGGGAGTGATGCTATTAGAAGGTGTGGCCTTATTGGAGTAGGTGTGGCTTTGCTAGAGGAAATGTGTCACTGTGGGGGTGGGCTTTGAGGTCTCAGATGCTCAAACCAGGCCAGTGGCTCACACAGTCTCTTCCTGCTGCCCTCAGATCTGGATGTAGAACTCTCAGCTACCTCTCCGGCACCATGCATGCCTGTGTGCCACCATGCTTCCCACCATGATGACAATGGACTAAACCTCTGAACTGTAAGCCGGCCCCATTAAAGGTTTTCCTTTATAAAAGTTGCAAGGTCATGGTGTCTCTTCACAGCAATAGAAACCATAACTAAGACAGGTGTGTTCATGAGGGTTTTTCCAAAAAGGTTTAATGGAAGAAGGAAGAGCCACTTTGAATGCAGACAGCACCATCTCAAGGACCAAATAAAAGGGAGAAAGTGGGCATGAAGCCGCTATTCATGGCTCTGCTCCCTGACCCTAGATGCCATGTGAGCAGCCTCCTGCTCTTGCCACCATGCCTTCCCTGACACGACATCCTCAACCTGGGAGCCGGATGAACTTCCTTCAGGGGCTTTTGCCAGGCATTTGTCACAGCCTGGTGACTAATGTACACAGTGAGTGGCAGCTGACAGAACAGGCGTTCTTGGTACAGTAAGGATGGTGCAGTGGACCAAAATGCATGCAGGTATAGTAAAGATGCTGCAGTGGACTGAGGTGCATACAGGTACGGTAAGAATGCTGAAGTTGGCTGAGATGCATGCAAGTACCGTAAGGATGGTGCAGTGGGCTGAAATGCATGCAGGTACAATAAGGATGCTGCAGTGGGCCAAAATGCATACAAATACAGTAATGATGGTGCAGTGGACTAAAATGCATACAGGTACGGTAAGGATGGTGTAGTGGACAGAGACATAAAATGTTTGTTCCTGGGACTTAACAGCAGCACCAACTTGAGAAGGGACACTCCTTGGCCTTAGAAAGACTCATTACTTAAGAACGAATAAATGATCCTACTGCACGTACTGGCTTTGGAGGAGCCTAGGCAGTTTGGATGCTTACCTTACTAAACCTGGATGGAGGTGGGCGGTCCTTGGACTTCCCACAGGTCAGGGAACCCTGATTGCTCTTCAAGCTGATGAGGGAGAGGGACTTGATCGGGGGAGGGGGAGGGAAAAGGGAGGCGGTGGCGGGGAGGAGGCAGAAATCCTTAATAAATAAATAAATTTAAAAAAATAAAAAAAAGAACGAATAAATGAGAGGAAGCATAAACATTACCCTGCTTTTTCTTGGTTTTTATTCTTTTTTTTTTTTCTTTTTTTTTTTTTTTTTTGGATTTTCGAGACAGGGTTTCTCCGTAGCTTTTGGTTCCTACCCTGGAACTAGCTCTTGTATACTAGGCTGACCTCGAACTCACAGAGATCCGCCTGCCTCTGCCTCCCAAGTGCTGGGATTAAAGGCAGTTTATTCATTTATCTTATGTGTATTGGTGTTTTGTCTGCATGTCTGTGTGAGGGTATCGGATCCCATGGAACTTGAGTTACAGACAGTTGTGAGCTGCCATGTGGGAGCTGAACCCAGGTCCTCTGGAAGAACAACCAATGTTCTTAAACTGCTGAGCCATCTCTCCAGCCCCTCCTCTGCCTTGTCTGTCCAAATTATGTACCATGAGGTGAAGGAGGAGAGTTTGTAGAACTCTGGAAAATTAATGATGATGAAATAAGAGAGACGTGATCACTTTATAAGCCATAATTTAAAAAAAAAAAACAGCTATAAGTTAGGCATTGTGGGACACACCTTTAACCCCAAGACTTGAGAAGCAAAGTAAAGGTGGATCTCTATGAGTCTGAATGTAGTCTGGTCTACTCTGAGCTCCAGGGCAGCAGAGACTACATGGTGGGACTCTGTCTTCAAATACACACATACACACACACACACACACATACAGAGTTGTATGGTCTCATATACCCCAGGCTGACCTCAAATACACACATACACAACTCTGTATATATGTATGTATATACATATATATGTATACATATAATTTTTTGGAAATAGGGTCTCATATACCCCAAACTGACCTCAAATTCATTATGAATAATCCTCCCGCTTCCACCTCCAGAGTGCCAGCATCAGAGTCATGCATCACCATGCCCAGTGACAAGATTTTTTCACACACACTGAAACATCACATATGTGTGGTCTCAGTTATAATTATACTGAGTGTGGTCACACTCATTTGCTCTTGCTAATCAGGAGTTCTAGCATGTGATTAGTTAAAAGATAGCAAAAATAATTTCTCTATTCACAAATGCAAGGATGGGAACAACGTGTAGTAATCTTTCAGAACACAGAATGCCTACATTTCTAACCAAAATAAGAAGGAAAGTCAAAAAGAATTTCCATGGAGGAAGACCTAAAGTTAAACAGAGTATCTGTTTCTGTCTGGATCCCTGTGCAAGGCTCAGGCTCTAAAAGGCAGCTTCACACTCATCTCTGGCAGGGTATGAGTCAATAAGAACTTACTGAGCCACAGCAAGGGTAACACCGCAGGGAGAGCCCGGCTTTCAAGGACTGCAGAGGCCCATCCACAGCACATCCTGAGACAAAACCAATCTAGAGTGCAACTCAGAAACATGTTAGGAACAGAGTGATCTTAGTCTTGCACAAAGGAACACACAACAAAAATTTAAGTAATTTAGCAAAGCAAGTGTGTGTGCCGGAACCCAAACTGGACGAGCAAGCACACTTGGCCAAGAGGGCTTCTTTCTTTTATCCCTGTTGTAGGTGGTGACTGCATCTTATCTCATTGGTGGGAGCTCAACTTCACAATCTGAAGGCAGTTGGTTAATCTGTACAAATGGGAAGATTCTAGAAATAAGAGCCTTTACGAGGCTAAATATCTCTGATGTGGGGAGAGGGGAAAGGTTCCTAATAGTGTAGAACCACAGATAAATGCCAACAAGCATGTATTTAAATATGGTGGTGTCAGGCACGGAAGCAAGTGTTTATAATCCAGCACTTGGGAGGAGAGGCAGGAGGCTAAGGAGTTCAAGGCCATCTGCGAGAACAGCGTGGTACAGGTCAGTCTGGGCTGGACTCTGTCTCAAAACCCAGGACCAAGAGAGACAGTGGCTTGGTAGCTAAGAGCATAGACATTTCTTGAAAGTTCTTGCAGAGGATCAAGTTCAATTCCCAGCACCCTTGTCAATTCAGTCACCAACTCCAGCTCCAGGGGATCCAATGCTCCCTTCTGGCCTTCTTGACAGATACATATATGTACACATAAAATTAAACAAATAAGTAAATCTGATAATGATAATAATAATAATTATTATTATTATTATAATGATAATAATAATAATAATTATTATTATTATTATTATAAACAGTAATAATGTGGGGCTGCAGTGTAATTCAATGGTGGACACAAGGCCCTAGGACTGATCCCAGGCATGACAAAAATAAAAATACAAAATAAGTTACAATGCACAGTGAAATGAACAGAGCGGCAATGATCGGTTCTGCTGGGCAGCATGAATTCCGGGAAAAGGAAACTTGGCAACTGGGGACTGTCTTGGTCCATTAGCAAGACTTCTCTACCTGAATGGAAGACAGAGCCCAAGGGGACAGGATAGAAGGATGGAGAAAAGTATGGGGGGTACCAAAAGAAAAGAGAATCCCTCACCATGGAGTCTGGGTCAGAGCCTCTCAGGCTGAGAACCAAAAACTCCACTACAGTTAACGACATTTGTCTTGAAGGTTGCCAACACAGAAACATTACATCAAATGTTAAAATAACAAGGAGGCTTGCTTAGGTCCCAAGCCTACATGACCTTTAAGTACAGTCTTACTCCTTCTTACTGGAAATCTCAAAAACAAGGCTAAAGCTTTGTTTATAGTCAAAAACAAAAATATTCTTAATATTCTCCCTACAACTCTTGTGAACAAGACTTTCACCTTATTGACTGCAGTCCTGCCCAAAGCATAGGAACCACCCTAGGACGTCATTTAAATTCCTGAGATGCAACTTCAAGAAACTACCCAATCAGTAAAGACTTCATCGGTGCCCCTTTGATATGCCCCCACACCGACGTGTCTTCCTTCCTTCCTTCCTTCCTTCCTTCCTTCCCATGCACCTGTCTTTCTCTCAACTCTTGTGCTTTTCCCAGCTGGGGCAGTGGTGGCGCACGCCTTTAATCCCAGCACTCAGGAGGCAGAAGCAGGAGTATCTCTGTGAGTTAGAGGTCAGCCTGGTCTACAAGAGCTAGTTCCAGGACAGGCTCCAAAGATACAGCAAACCCTGTCTCGAAAAACAAAAACAAAAACAAACAAAAAAAAAATCACCTTTCCCTAAACTCTTACTCAGCGTCTTACTGGCTCATCCTAAAATTCTGTTCCACCATAAGAGCCCAAGTCCTTAAAAGATAAGAAACCTTCAGGGGCTGCTTCAGCTGGGTGGTGGTTTGCCCCAAGGCCTCTGAACTGCAAGAGAAGAAGGAAAAGGTCCCTGAAGTAGAGCTCCATAACTGGATTCACCAAGAAACTCCGGCTCTTTTCTTCCTCGCAATGGTGTTGCAGGCTAGCTACCATGCTCATCCAGCATCTGCAGGGCTTCTGAACTCTGGTCCTCCTGCTTGCACAGCAAGCGATTTAACTGCTGAGCCCCCTCTTCAGTGATATCAGTTAGCAATAGTTTTAGGACCTAAGGGATCTTACCAATCTGTCACTCTGAAAACAAAGAGAAGTAGAGACACAGCCCCTGACCTCAGGAAATTCACAACACAGCAGGGAAGAGCAGAAAAGAAACTACAGAAAGCGTGGTGGGTGTACTCAAAGGATGGGCAGCTAGGTGGGGTTTCATGGGAGACTTTGGTCGTGGCATTTCATAGACTTGAAGAATAAGCAGAGGTTATTCATGTCAAGAGAAGAGCTGTGGGGGATGGGAGGTATCTCAGACTGTGTGCAAGCATGACGACTGAAGCCCCAGAAGATGTAGAAAGTTGAGCACGGTGACACGCACTTCTAACCCCAGCAGTAGAAAGGCAAAAGCAGGAAGATCCCTGGGGCTGGCCTAGCCAAATCAGTCAGCTCCAGGCCAGAGTGAGAGACAGTCTTTTGAAAAAGATGGACAGGGGCGAGAGATGGCTCAGTGTTTAAGAGTCCTTGTTGCACAGAGCGGTGGTGGTTCGCGCCTTTAATCCCAGTACTTGGGAGGCAGAGGCAGGCAGATCTCAGAGTCTGAGGTCAGCCTGGTCTGCAGAGTGAGCTCTGGGACAGCCAGGGTTACACAGAGAAACCCTATAACAAAAAACTAATAAATAAATAAATCGTATTTGTTCTTGCAGAGGGCATGGATTGAGTTCTAGGACAGCCAGCGTTACACAGAAGAACCTGTCTCCAAATAAACAAGTAAGTAAATGAGTACTTGTTCTTACAGAGGACGTGGGTTTGGTTCCCAGCACCTAGAGTGGCTCACCACCAGAAGAGCCATCCTGAGGAACAATATTCAAGCTTGTTCTTTGGTCTCCACACCACACATGCACATGCAAAAACACTCATACACGAACATATGTGTCCACAAGCACACATACAAGGGATGGGTATGGAAAGAGTCCATGGGAACCATTATCCCATGAGACACAAGGAACAATGTGGAGGAGTAACTCATCCAAGGGTGTCAGTCAGCATCTACAAAACCTCTCTCAAGCCTGTGGTACCACTAGAAACCAGTCGTAGCAGCCCTGACGTAAGTTATTGCTACATTGTTACCAAATGCGGACTGCACACGCTGTCCCAGAGCTCCCTACTGGCCCTACATTACTTCAGCTCCCCAAATGATTATAGGTGTGCACATCCACCCTTAAAGCTATGTGTTTTGTTGTAACCGTTTTAGATCCTGTGAGTAAATGTGGGTGGGAAGCGAAGGCCATTCCACAAACAGCCACACTCTTCCCCCAAACTTGTAAAGAGGACACGGGGAAAGACCCTTGAGCTAGGGACACTGTCACTGATTACCCAGGAAGGCCCGGTAAGGAAGAACTTTTCCCAGCTTCTCAGAGGAAGATACAACTACAGACGGATTAGAGATGCTGGCTTGGGAGATGAGAAAGGGCCAGGGGACAAGACATGATTCTAGAAGCAGGAAAAGAAAGGACCGGATTTCCAACTAGAGCTTCTATAAAAGGCGACAGCTCTACCAATACTAATTTTGGCCCAATGAGCCTTCTGATGGTTGGCCTTCAGAGCCACGAAAGAAAACAAAGTCATGTTGCTTTGGCCATTAAACTTAATGCAGACGAAATAACAGAGACATGATCACTTTATAAGCCATAATTTTAAAACCAAGGCGATAGCCGGGCGGTGGTGGCGCACGCCTTTAATCCCAGCACTCGGGAGGCAGAGGCAGGCGGATCTCTGTGAGTTCGAGACCAGCCTGGTCTACAAGAGCTAGTTCCAGGACAGGCTCCAAAACCACAGAGAAACCCTGTATCGAAAAACCAAAAAAAAAAAAAAAAACAACAACAACAAAAAAAAAAAAAACCAAGGCGATAGGCTAGGCATTGTGGGGCATGCTTTTGGTTCCAGCCCTTGAGGGGCAGAGGCAAGTAGTTTGTTATGGTAGCTGCAGATAACTAACAGACAAAACTAACTATGCATGAGCTACTTAAAAACAGTACGAGTCACACTGTTGGAACTACTTACATTCTTAGTAAATTTGCTTAGGAGAACGATAATCACATCAACTAGAGAGTCTATTAAATAGCAGCGGGCAAAGTCAATCAAGAGCCACTTTGGATTTAAACACTCACCACTTGTACGGGGGATAAAAACCAGACCTTCAAGCCAGAAACTGATAAAATAGTTTTACACAAATGAAAAAACATTAAACTTGTAAATCTGGTGGTTTCTTCTTGCATCTTAAACTCTGTGTGAGCCTTGGAGAGTCAAGAATATAGAGGGCGTGTTAATATTCTCTCTCCCCTGTACAGTAAAAGGAACTAGGGACACATAGGCCACCATACTGAGTTCCCACATCTATTATCTTGCTGGATTGCCACACAACAGTAAGAGTAGATATTACCTCCTCAAAGTTTATGTCGCCTAACCAAGTTCAAATGGTAAATCAATCTAGGAACACTAAAGTCCAAAGACAATGTTAGGGGCTGCCGGTGTTCTCTCCATTCTGCCAGACTTGGAAGACGAAATAAGGGAGAAGAGAGAAGTAAGAAAAGAGATGGGGGCTGGCAAGCTGGCTCTGTGGGTAAAGGCGTTTGCTGCTAAGCCTAACTATCTGAGTGCCATGCCTGGGACCTGCATGGAAGGAGGGGAGAACTGACTGCAGTGGCTCGTCACCTTGCTTTCACACATGCACCATGGCATGCGTGCGCGCGTACACACACGCACACACACACGCACACACACATGCACACACACGCGCACACACACATACATGCACACACACACATGCACACACGCACACACACATACATGCACACACACGCACACACACATACATACACACACATACATGCACACACATGCGCGCACACAACGCACACAAACACACACATACATGCACACACACACACACACACACACACACACACAGGAAAAGGGCCCAGTACCAGAATGTCAACCTATAAATTCCCATTTCCTTTTGATTCTAATCTTCCTAATCCCTTTTTCTACATTGACATTATACATTGCATTTGTTTTACTGGTCTGTAAATGCAGACACTATCATGGATATTCTGCCTGCTTCCCCATATCTACAGTCACAGAAACCATCTAGTGGTAACAGTAATGGTAAGGACTGTGCCTGAGAGCACACCACAGAGCCCTGGTCTAAGGATTCACATCCCTACTTCATTTTTAACCCAGCAGCCTATGAGGGAGGCGCTATTGTTGCTCCTGTTTTCCTATTAATAGACAAAGACGCAGAGATGCGAAGTTGTGCTGAAAAAGAACTACCCCTGTCTCTGAGGACCTAAAAAAAAAAAAGATTAATAACAACCTTCATATATCCTAACAGACGTGAGGCAGTGTAATGAAAATACCTGTGAGCCAGATAGCACATTAAACAGCCTTTTGCGTCACTAAAATCCGTGCAAAACTCTTGCAAGACAGGGACTACGGGAACAGTTACATAGGCAAGAGACTGAGCTTCAGCCACTCAGAGGAATAACTTGCCTATGTCAGGGAATTATTAAGTCTGTCTTTTTCCTGCTTTGCACAGTATCATAAATAAAATACGATATTATTGAGGATTACGATGCCACACAGAGACCAGCTGACATGAATTACCCACACCTCTAACAACGGGCACTGATGAGCAGCCCACTGAGGACATGTTTCACAAATACTTTAATGCATGGTGTTTGGGTGAAAATATGGGAGAAGGGATAAAATCTATCCTGAAAGGGGCTGAGGGTAGGATGAAGAGGCGCAGGATTGACCTGGGGTGACATCGACATGGCTGTTTCAAGCCTGACCTACAAGAGTTTCCGCCCCTGAGACAATCCAAAGGCAGGCTCTGCCCAGCACCTGGCAGAAGAACTGAGGGCGGACTAACCCTGTGCTTAAGAGGAAACCAGGAAGCAACAGCCCATAAAACACACAGTGCTTAATGCTGCCTGCCGGGCGAGACTTCATAGAAAGTTCTCAAAGACTTTTTTTTTTTTTTTTAACATCTGGGTTTACCTGTTTGTAGATTAGCAAAACAAAAGTCATTTTCCCTCTGGTCGTGGTGTAGCTTACACTGTAGAATGCCCACAGTGAGAATCAAGGAGCCCACAGTGAAGGCGGGGCGCAGAGCAGGAGCCCTGGTGTGGTTTGGGATCCTGGCTCCAGCTGCCTCCAGGCTGTGGTTTGGCAGTTCCGCACTCCTCGACTCTGTAAAGCAACACATCCTTTCCCATACCAGTGATGAGCTGGGTTTCCCTAAGAGCCCATCTACCACAGGCATCAAGTGCCAGCCAGTCGTCTGAGGACAGAAGTGAGAAATGGATCTCAGAGCTCCTGGGGACAGGGCTCAGTGAGAGACTGGGGAGGGGAAGTGCTTGGGGAGACTTCCTGTGAGTCACTGGGTCCTTTGCCGGCTTCCCACACCCACCAGCTTCAGACCAGAAAGACTGTCACACTCCTGCTTGAGTCAGGCTCCCTTACGTGGGCTGGCGTTGATTTCAGCTGGTCCACTCGCCCTCAGTGCTCTCAAACTTTTTTTGTTGTTGTTGTTTTTTGTTTTTCAAGACAGGGTTTCTCTGTGGCTTTGGAGCCTGTCCTGGAACTAGCTCTTCTAGACCAGGCTCAAACTCACAGAGATCCGCCTGCCTCTGCCTCCCAAGTACTGGGATTAAAGGCGTGTGCCACCACTGCCCGGCTACTCTCAAACTTTTTAAGAGAACTTCTACCACCAGACCAGAGGGAAACAGCATCAATGGAAAGCTGGTGTGAGCTCGCGCACGCGCGCGCGCACACACACACACACACACACACACACACACACAAGCTTTCAGTCATAGAAACCTCTACAACACATAGAATGTATTATGTCATGGCTATAAAGATGGCTTAGCCATTAAGAATGTTTACTGTACAACCGTGAAGACCAGAGTTGGGACTCCAGTACACACAACATAACAAGCTGGTCATCTTGCAAGTGTCTGTAACTGCTGCTCCAAGGCATCTACCCCTTCTTTGGTTCTCTGCGTGTGCACAGGCACACACCACACAGACATTTGCACATACACGCACAGATAGCATGCATAAATAAAATAAAATTTTAAGTGCATATGCTCCGTTTAGTGTAAGAATGATGTTATCAGAAGCTAAATAAGAATAATATTGTGCAAAAAAAGCCACTGCATTCTACAGAAGTAGAAAGACAGGCAGCAAATAACCACACCCAAGGTCCACTTCATGGGCCAGGCATGGTCCCTCGCTTCTGGAATCCCAATCTTTGTGAAGATGGAGCAGAAGAACTTCAGGCTAGCTTGGTCCTCATATCAAATCCTAGGGTAGCCTGGGCTAAAAAATGAGACCCTTTTTATTTTATTCTCAGATAAAAACAATTAGTCTGAGGAAATGGTTCTGGTAGCGTGATTTAGTTTTTACCTTGCAAACACAAGGACATGAGTTCAATCCTCAAAATCCACACCACCCCCCTCCCCCCAAAAAATAAACAAAAAACACCAAAAGCCAAATGTGGTGGCTCAGGCTTCTAATCCTTGTGTGGGAAGGTGGGAAACAGGCCCAGGCAGCCTAGCCTACTGACTGAGTTCCAGGTCTGGGAGAGGAACGATACCCAAGGTGATCCTCTGGTCTCCAGGTGCACTCTTGTATGTATGAATACACAACAGACACACACAGAGACACACACACACTAGTAACCAAATCTGTGAATTAAGAGACTTACATTGGTGTGGCTGTTGAAAATGCCAAGTCTCACAACAGCGAGTGTGAGAAAGGAGCTGGCTCCACAAGGTTTCTCCCGTGTGTAAGAGTGTACCTGGCAGGGTGTAAATCAGTACCACTTTGGGAACCAGTTTGATACTGTCTTACAAAGCTCAAATCTCACAGCCCGCAAACCTTTCCTAGGCGAAAGCGTATTTAAACATGTAAATCTACTAGCTGAAGTGTAAACATAGGAAAAAATAAAGATGCTGGGATGCGAAGGGAAGGCTGAGCCCCCTGCACCGCAGAGGCTAAGTCATTCTCGTGTGTCTGAGTCTTCATATCGCGGACCCGCAAAAACACACACGTCCATGCTGAATTACTCGCGACAATAATCTTTTAGGAATACCTTTTAGGCCAGGTCTAGCTGTGCACATCTTTAATCCCAGCATTCTGGAGGCAGAGACGGGAAGACCTCTGTGAGTTGGAGGCCAGCCTGGTCTACGGAGTGAGTTACAAGCCAGCCAAGGTTACATAGTGAGAACCTTTTTCACAAAGGGGGGAGGGGGGGTGGAGGGAAGAGAAAGTCATAAAGATAAAAATTATATTTAAAATACACACACACACATATATATTATATGTTTTATATATATGAAAGCAAGCGAATGGTGACAGGAAGATTCAGGTGGTGCCTATCTATAATTATCTGTAGTCAGACAAGGGAATGACTCCTGGGTGCGTAGAAATTCTAGTTTAGGAATAGCAGCGGTTTTATGGGAATGTATTACATTAAAAAATTAATTAAGCCATTCATGTGCCCACACTGAGAGTATATCATGAGCCAGGAATTAAGATTAATCTGCTTTGTGCAACTGGAGTCTACAGAAATAAGTTAAATGATGTTTCCAGAGATATCTATCTCGAAGTTTATGTTCTGTCAGGCATGCCTGGAGATACAAATGGCTCAGCAGGAGGTTGCCAAAGGTCTGTTTGGGGTGAGTGGGTTGTTTGCTTGCTTGCTTTTACCATCCATCTCACAAGATGCAAGAAAATACCCAAGGCTAGCAGCACAGAAGGCTGGGCCACACTGCCTGACTAGAAGGGAGCTCGGTTGGTTCCGGGTACAACTCAGGAGGAGGAAGCAGAAGGTTGACTAGTTGAAGTGAGTACATGAGACCCTGTTTCTAAAAATCGAAACAAAAACAAACAAGACATTCTTTAAGGTGGGTGTAGTGGCTCACACCTTTAATCCCAACGTTCGGGAGGTTAAGACCAACTGATTCGAATGAGTTCCAGGCCATCCCACATCACGGAGGAAAAGAAGTTAGCAGAAGGATGATATGAACTAACTAATGAACCTGGAAGCCCTGGAATACCGTGGAAGCCCTGGAGTACACAGGGAGCCACGCTCAGCAAAGCTTGGCTCTTTTGGTTTATCTCTCACCCAACAATCTATGTGAAAACCAGGAGCGCTGGAAACAATGTTGCACACCTCTAATCCTAGCCACCAGGAGACAGAAGCAGCAGCACAGCCAAAAGTTCAAGGCTAGCCTGGTCATCATCTCATCTCAGTGCACCCCACCCCTTCACAGAAGCTTAAAAATTACTCTTTCCAAATTTATTCTAAATTCTTCTAAAGCAGGAATGTCTCCAGAGTGCTCTAGGCAGATCAATTGCACCCTGCACGAACCCAACCTCAAGTTCTCAGTGGTGGCACTGACTGGGGAAACTGAGTCAAATTCTCTCTTAAATATTCTGGTTTTAAAGAAATAACTAGTCAGGACGTGATGATTCATGTCTTTAATCCCAGCACTCGGGAGGTAGAAAGAAGCAGGAGGATCTCTGTGTTCGAGGCCAGCCTGATCTACAAAATGAGTTCCAGGACAGCCAGAGCTAAAAAGTGAAACCCTTTTTTTGTCTCAAAAAAACAAAAACAAAAAACAAAAAACTAGCCAAGTGATGGTGGCGCACAGCTTTAATCCCAGCACTTAGGGAGTAGAGACAGGAGAATCTTCAAGTTCAAGGCCAGCCTAGCCTACAGAGTGAGCTCCAGAACAGCCAGGAAAAGAAAGAGAAACCCAAAAACCAAAAATGAAGAGAGAGAACAAACGAACTAAAAAGGAGTTTTAGACTTCACTGTGATCTTCCGTGGAAACTGGTTCACAGCATTTGCATAATAGCTAACTTGTCCAATTGTTTTAATTCTATAGACTCATATAATCAACCAAAAGAAACATCCCCAAACCTGTGAATGAAGTCCTTTCATAAACCAGGCAGGGTGGCACATGCTTTCTTGCAGCCTCAGCATTCAGGTAGAGGCAAGAGGATCAGAAGTTCAAGGTCATTCTTGGCTACACAGTGAGTTCAAGGCCAGCCTGGACTACAAGAGATAATCTGTTATAACTTATTAAGAATCAAAACCACTGCAGTCTTCATGCAGGCCTGTTCCTACTTTGCCTGCGAGTAGTTCTGAGGCACTAAGTCGTTTGGTTCCTGGAGGGTTTAATAGGTAGAAACGATACTTTTAAAGGAACACGGGTTTCCAGAGATCTGCTTGATAACTCAGAAAAAAAAAAGCCACGTGTGACCACGTGGGAGTGAAAGTTAGAAGAAAGAAGACAAATAATTCACTTAGATGCCCCAGAGCACATTCTTGTTGCTCAGCAGAATAAGCTGAGCCCACGCGGATGGAAGCGGTGCCAGGGCCAAGGCACTGAGTTATGGAAGGGAGCGTGTTCTCGGGTTGCAAACGTGCAGTGAAGAGTTTAACTGTACCTCTTGGGGCTAGAAGGACGGCTCAGTGGTTACGAGAACTTGCTGTACAACCGGAAGGACCAGAGTTCAAATCCTAGCACCCATGCCTCAGTCTCTCATCAGTGGAACTTCAAAAGTGTACCATGATGCCCAATTAAGAATTTCAAAAAAAAAAAAAAGTTTTCTTCTTCTTGCCAAAATCTCTAGGATTAGCAGCAAATGGGCCTCCTAAGTAATTAAATGGATTGACCTACCCTAGAGAGTTGCCCAGGACCAGCCAACTCTATTGGAGAATAGCTGCCAAAAATTCTGCATAGATAAATTAGCCGAAGTGAGAGATCATTACACAAGAAGTGCCATTAGGTTCGATTTTTAAGGAAAGTTCACGTTTAGAAGAGAGGGCTTAAAGCTTTCTGCAAAACCAGTCTGTTTGAAATAAGTAAGTAATAGAAGGAAATTGCTCTAGCTTTTTTGTGTGAGGGGCAGGGATAAAGGGTGTTTGTTGTAAAGATCTAACTGTTCAGTTGTGGTTGTTTTGAGACAGGGTGGCCTGTAGCCCTGATGGGCCAGGAGATGGTCAAGGCTGGACTGAACTTGAACTCCTGATCCTTCTCCTCAGATGAAAGAGCTGTGCGCCACCATCCCAGTTTAGGAAGTGCTGTGGAAATGAACCCAGGTCCTTTGGTGTGCTGGGCTTTACACACTGAGCTACGGCCTCAATGCCTAACTTTTAAATGAGCTTACCAAAACATTCATCAAAACAGTTTCCAGGCTTGGTGACTCACATCGTCTGCCCACGTAGCCACCTTCTAAACATCTCTGAAAGCTGCCCTTCAGAAAGCACCTACTCTTACTCCCGTTCTCGCTCCCATCTTATTTACCACATCAAATAAAAGGAGGGGAGCCGGGAGATGGTGGCGCATGCCTTTAATCCCATCACTCAAGAGGCAGAGGCAGGAGGATCTCTGGGAGTTTGAGGCCAGCCTGGGCTACAGAGCAAGTGCCAGGACAGGCTCCAAAGCTACAGAGAAACCCTGTCTCAAAAAACCGAAAGAAAGAAAGAAAGAAAGAAAGAAGAAAGAAAAGGAGGGGACCACACATGGATTCTCCCAGAATATGAGTTATTAAATGAAAATTCCAGTACCAGGTATAGGATAGCTCCCTTTGAGGTCAGGGAGGTCCCACAGGCCCCCAAAACAACCCAGGCTACTGCCATTGCTCTTGGTTAGCTGCTAGAACCAGGTGGGAAGACTCTAGCACTGAGACAATACACTTTAAGTGCAAGACAGAGGAACCAAGCTGTAAGTGACCTGAAAACACCCTCTGATGACTAGTGCCAGAAGATGCTATGTAGACACCAATGGGACCCATGCAGCCAACCCTCTATGCTACAATACCACCCTGAAAGGTAAGACGAGTCAGGTGATGTAATAGTGGCATGAATGGCATGGGGGCAAGCAATGGCTTTTAGACTGAATTTGAGACCGGCTTCACGGGAAGGAATTCATGTCTGGTATAAGCTTGGTCAAAAGCCCATAGCTCCGGGGAGGTCACAAGGCCCAAGAGGAACCTATTCCTGTCATTTTGCTAAACAGCACTGCTTTCTAAATATTCATGCTTACACTTATAAATGAGCATTTTCCTCAACTTTGGCCACAAAAACTTCTCTCTGCAGTGGTCAGCAGTTAATACGGAGACTCGTCACTAGCCAAGTGCTAAGAATAAGTGTCTATTGTCCCTAAATGGGACATCTCTAGCAACCTCTCCTCATCCTTCAGGCTCAGGAAAGAGGTGGGAAAACGTAGGGACTGGAGGATGGAGAAGAGTATGTGAAATTCTCTCTTTGAGTCATGATATGGCTTTTGCACCCATAAACTCAATACATCTATAAGCTCAGCAAGCAGTCATCAAGCTCAGAGTCATTAACAACAAAAGCAGAGAGGATACAAGGGGGACGGGAGGTGCAGGGACTTTCTGGGGGGAGTTGGTGGTGCATATAATCAGCCAGCATTATTTACATGTATAAGATAATAAGATATTCCATTTTTTAAAAATTGGTTGTTGTTGGGGTTTTTTTTAAGTGTTTCCACAGAACTGTCCCATCTCCAGAATGGGAAGAACTGCTACCATTTTGGATTTGTGCCAAGGGCAAAGTACTACAGGAGCTTCCAAGATGAACTACAGCCTCTGCCCTAAGGCATGTTCCAGGGCTAGTGGTAATTATTGTCAAGTTCAACAGTAAGCGCAGTGCGGGTTGGGGACATATCATACAGTTAGAGAAGAGGGGCCTCCAACCGAGATGGGGGGAGCAGGTTGGAAAGAGCCACACATCCACTCTTTTTTTTTGTTTTTTGGTTTCTCTGTAGCTTTGGAGCCTGTCTTGGCACTAGCTCTTGTAGACCAGGCTGGCCTCGAACTCACGGAGATCCACCTGCCTCTGCCTCCTGAGGGCTGGGATAAAGGCATGCGCCACCACCGCCTGGCACACACATCCATTCTTTAAGCCTCCACGAGAAGAAGGCAGCAAGCAGTAAGGAGGAAGCCCCAGAAAAAAGGCTGGGTGGTGACAAGGGAAGCGCAGATGTCTCTATCGCTGAAGCAGTAGGTGAACCAGGAGTGGGAAGTGTGCAGGTGACAGAGACTTTGTACTCCCACAGAGACAAATACAGTAGGAGTCCAGGCCATCACCAGACAGCATCTAGAGAAGTCAGATTCACAGACGAAGTAGACAGAGGTTGGCCATATGGCAGAGCAGGTAAAGGTCCTTACTGCCAAGCCTGATGACCTGAGTTCAATCCCCAGAGCCCGCATGGCGGAAGAAGAGAATGACTCCTATACTCCTGCAGCATGAGCATACCCACATATACACAGATGGATATAATGAATACACAGATATTTTTAAAGGCAAGGAAAGGAAGCAGGAAAGGAGGAAAGGAAAAAAGAAAGGAAGGTATGAAGATCGAAGACAGGGACGGGTGCTGCCAGGGCCGAGAAGGCAGGGAATAGTCTGGTTTGTTTGTGTTTGTGGTTTGTTTGGAATTAGAAACGCATTCTGCAAGAGGACAGTGGTGAAGGCTACACTGTCTAATGACGCCTGCCTCTGTTGTCTGCGAAAAGCACACACAGAAGTAGCTAAAAAGGAAAAGGTCAAACTATGGGCATTTCAGCATCATTTTTAAAACCGAAATCAACTATCATGAACAGGTAAAAAGGAAGAAGAGAGAAATGAAGAAGGGAGGAGGGAGGCTGTCAGGAGAGAGACATGCAGTCATGTGACCTCTATTGGGCGAGCAGTGGATCTCAGGCTTGTGTTAGCTGTAGCTTTCTACAAACACAGACGATAGACTAAACGTTGTTACCCTCCCCAAGTTCTTGTGTTGGGATCTCATCCCCAAGCTGACTGTATTTGGAGGCACAGCTTTGGGAGATGCTTAGCTCGTGAGGATGTGTGCTGGTTATTTTTGTCAATTTGATATAAACAAGTAACCAGAGAAGATGGAAACATGGAACGTCATCTGAGGAACTGCCTCCATCAAACTAACCTATAGGCAAGTCTGGGGGGAGGGGGCATTTTATTGATTAATGATTGACATGAGAAAGCCAAACCACCCCTGCCAGTGGCATCCCTGGGGAGGTCCTGAGGTATACAAGAAAACCAGCTGAATGGAGCCACAGGGAGTAAGCCAGTAAGCAATGTTCCTCCCTGATCTCTGCTTTAGTCCCTGACTTGAGTTCCTTCCTTGGTTTCCCTGCATAACAGATGAAAGCAAACCCATTCCTCCCCAGGTTGCTTAGGAGCACAGTGTTTTTCACAATAGAGAAGGTAACTGGGACAAGGTTTTTCTCTATGCCCGGGATTGGCACACAGAAGAGAGTGCTCTCTAACCCTCTGCCACATAAGGGCGCTGTGAGAAGAAGGCTGTCCGTGAGGCAGTAGATATGCCTACACCAGACACCAAGTCTGCAGGAGCCTCAGCCTCAGACACCCCACTCTCCAGCGACAAGAAATGACTTCCTGCCTTCTCCAAGCCGCCCAGCCTGGACGCTGCTATTAATAATCTGGACGTCTTGCATAAAATCCCAGTTATACAAAAGAGCAACAGCAATGTGTCTGTGGATGCCAGAGACCAGCTGAGAAACTCACCAGGTCCCATTCTTCACTCGCTCCCCAGGGTAACCTCTGGGGAACCTCCAGGGACCCCCAAGATACGTCTCAGTTCGTACACCGTCGGTGCAGGTGAAAGGCGGCATCCTACAGCCTGGGCTGAAGATACGACGTGGTGAGGCTTCCGAACTAGTAAAGCAGGTTCACTTTGGAATCAGCCACAACTCTCTCTCTCTGCAGCTCGCCAGCTATGTGACCCAAGCGAGTTACTCATCTGATCCGTCAAATGAGAAACCAAACTGCGTAGGTGTGTCACAGGACTGGTGAAATGCAAGCAGGGAATTCTCATTTGATGACAGCTGTTGCTGCCCTTCTGTTTGATCTGACACCTCTCTGACTGTGTGACGCCCTGGATGGAAGCCACAAGAGTCCAGATGAGAGGTGGTAAAGGTGGACGCTGAAGTCAGGACTGAAGGACTGAAGGGGAGATGGGCTCTAGGAATAGTCTAGAAACAATGTGAAGATGAAGAACAAGCTCTGGCAGCCACCCATCCTCTCTACTTTCAAATTAGTCTGGGAAAGGAGCAAAGAGAAGCAGGACAAACCCAGAGGTCGTCGAGAACTATTCTGGGAAAGGCACTACATCCTGGGTAGCGTGGACAGAGGCCAGTGGAGGGTCTGCTGGAAGAGAACCTTTAAGTTCTACCCTCTCTTCTCCCCTGTGCCACACAGAGGCAATCCCTGCATGTCCTCTGACTCTGTGCAGTGCCCAGGAAGTGACGGCACAGGTCAGATGGGAGCAGCACCCAGCAAAGCCCTCAACTGTGTGCTGTGGCCCAGGGTTGGCAGGAGAATGAACGCTCAGTACAGAGCTGTGCTCTGAGGGTGGAAACGGGAAGTCACTGGGCGCCATGAAGCCCACATATCTGAGGCAGTTAAAAACAAACATGCAACCATGTCCGGAGACATTTTTGGTTGTCATATTGGATGTGTGTTGTGCCGGCATCTGTTGGACAGAGGCCAGGATGCACAGCTGCCTGCAATCAGGAATCATCCAGTTCAAAGTGTGCTAGAATAAAGTATATAACAGTGGACAAAACTTGGCTTTTCTCCTGCCTCCTGAGTCTAGAAGCAGACAGTAATTAATTGTGTAATAGAAGGTGGCTGGGAGAATTTACGGAGACTGCTAGAATAAAGGACTTCCCATGTCCTCACAGCACAAAGCATATGAAAGCTCCCATTTCATATAACTTCCTTAAACAATACTATATAACAACACCCTTCGTAGGGCTAGAGAGATGAATCAGCAATTAAAAGACTGCTCTTCCAGAAGACAGGGGTTCGGTCCCTAGCACCCACATGGGGTCACAACTGTAACTCCAGTCCAAGGTGATCTAATGTCATCTGACCTCCTTAGGCACCAAGCAGGTATGTGGTGCACAGACATACATCTAGACAAAACACCCTTCACCTGATGTTCCTATAGATGGTGAACAGTATCAAGGAGTGATACCTCCTGTGGACTGATGGATGGTGACAAGGAGTGCTCCCCTCCTGTGGACTGATGGTGACAAGGAGTGCTCCCCTCCTGTGACTGATGGGTGGTGACAAGGAGTGCTCCCATCCTGTGACTGATGGGTGGTGACAAGGAGTACTCCCCTCCTGTGGACTGATGGGTGGAGACAAGGAGTGCTCCCCTCCTGTGGACTGATGAGTGGGGACAAGGAGTGCTCCCCTCCTGTGGACTGATGGGTGGGGACAAGGAGTGCTCCCATCCTGTGAACTGATGGTGACAAAGAGTGCTCCCCTCCTGTGAACTGATGGGTGGGGACAAGGAGTGCTCCCCTACTGTGGACTGATGGGTAGGGACAAGGAGTGCTCCCCTCCTGTGGACTGATGGGTGGGGACAAGGCGTGCTCCCCTCCTGTGGACTGTCCTATACACGGACAGAAATAAAGAGCTCGCTTGTAGGCTGATGGGCGACTACGGCTCAGCCTCCTCCAGTCCGTGCCCTCCACACACTAAGCTCCTCCCAGTCCTTTAAGCAAAATCCTCTCTAGCCCTTCCAATCTTGCTACCTCTCTCACCCGGTAGGAAGAAAACCTCAAGCTTCTCAGCTGCCCCTCACCCTGGCAGGCCTGTTCTCTGCTCTCCTCTGTGCCAACCCTGAACTTTGGAAGGCAACTCTCTTCACTACTGTAGCCCAGCACCACCACTGAACTTTGGACTTACTCCTCTGGCACTTGCCATGATTCCTTTACTATAATTTGATTATGAACCTTCTTGGAAACAGGAATTAAACAGGGCCTGGACCTGGATATAGATAGCTAAGGTGTATTGAATGAAAAAAAGAAACCTGACCGGCATGGCATTACAAAAATACAAAAAGAATACAATAGAAAGTTCTGTCTCAAAACTTTATCCTTCATTGGTTAAGGAAAAAGATAAGCACATGAAATAATTAAGTTTTCTGCTAGAGATAGAAAGTTGACAATCATACAGAATATGCATTTTGAAATATATGAATAAATTAAGGCCTTGTCAGACGGTAAACTGCCTGATAGTGTAAAAATACTAAGTGTCTCTGGCACTTCTGGAAATCCAAGCTTTTTGTTAGAATATTTCATTTGATTCGAGAGCCATAAACAACAAAAGTCAGGTTCAAGGTGAGGGTGGTGGCGGTGTGTGCTTTTAATTCCAGCACTTGGGAGGCAGAGGCAGGTAGACCTCTGAGTTCAAGGCCAGTCTGTTTCATAGAGCAAGAGCAAGTTCAAGGACAGCTAGGGCTACGCAAAGAAACCACGTTTAGGAAAAACAAAGTCAGGTTCTGCGCCAGAACCTGTTGGGGGATATTCTGGGGCTGTTACCCTGAATGCTTCAGACAATTAGTGCCATTGAACTTGTGGAATGAGTACTCCAAGGATTCGAGACGTTTCCCTCTCCTCTGTCTTTGAGACAAGGGGTCACTATGGTTGGCCTTGAACTCCCAGCATGCCTTTGAACATTCCCTCCCACTTTCTGAGTGCTGGGGACTACAGTTAGGTACCACCATAATCAGCTAGTCATCAACCCCAAAGAAAAATGTCTGTACCCTAAGACAAGAGTTGGGGTCACCTAGAATATACGCTTCAGATAAAGAAGGCAATCCGCTTCAGGCCATTAACTTTTTCCTGTATTTAGTACCCACATGTCAAAAGTGGTATTCTCGGTGAAAAGAACAGAAAAGGAAAAACAAAACAAAATTTAAAAAACTCTATGATCTTGAAAAAAAACTCTATGAAACTATAAGCTATCTCCCTGTGTCCTGTCTTTTCTCCACTCCCCACAGTTCCCTGGACAAGAATGTTAGGAGTTCAAGACCAGCTGCAGATGATGCAGCAACTTGAAAACCAGCGTGGCCTACTTGACACACCAAAAAACAGCAATAACAAAGAAGGAAAATTGCAGGCCATGACCCTCAGAATAAACATCAACACAGGGAGGCATTTGGAGTGTGGTTAATGAATAGGAGGCCTAATGAACTTTGTCATGGAAACCAGATACATACACCTTGTAGTTCCAGGTACTCAGGGGTTCGGGCAAGAGGATCATTTAAACACTAGAGTAAGTGACCAGCTTGAAGACAACAGAGAGACACCGCATAAAAAAAAGGGTGTGGGTGGCTAAAAGCAGAAGATGAGCAAATGTTCGTGGGCTCTGCCATGACTCCAGCACCATACTGCTGAGCTAAACTTCCTTTCCTAGCATGCAATTCTGGATAAGAAAAAGAAATGGTTTATGACCAAAGAAAAGTAGGAATAAAAGAACTTTGTCATCTCTCAGCTATTCATTCATTCATTCATTCTTGAGCTAAGGACTGTGCAAAATGCACAAGGGAGAAGAGCAAGGCCTGCTGTAATGCAGGCCCATCCACCAGAAGTGTAAAACACCCACAAACCACCACCACACAAGAGAGTAAAAGGCCTCGGGGGGTGCAAAATAAACCTCAGAGAAGGAAAAAATCCCATGGGGCTCCTAGACTCTCCTGATCATAAAACATACTATCTGAAAACACTGTGCTACGAAGAGAAAAATCACGCTTGCTAGTTCTTGGTACTTCTTGATGAGCTGAGATCTGCTAGATTATCTACCCCAGCCTTAGGGTCACTGGCATCTTCCCAGTAACCACCTGTTCCCATTACCGAGGAATGGAGAGCGCTGATGGTGACAACTAGCCCATGCAGATCACTGAAAAGGGCTCTCTCTTCCCACTGCTGTGTGGTCAACCAGCGAATCCTCTCACAGCCCTGCAGGCTAAGCAGGTGGGGGGAAGTGATGGCGAAGACTGTTAGTAATCTTTTCTTGCATTATTTATTTATTTATTTACAGCCCATGTATGTTTATATGTGTGGTCTACATGCCACAGCACACGTGTAGAGAGATCAGAGGATAGTTAGGGGAACTTGAAGCTCCTTCCATCGTGTATGTTCTGGGTATTGAACTCAGGTAATCAGGCTTGGTGGCAGGAGCCTTTCCAACCCACCCCCATTTTTTTTTCTCTTGTTGAGAACTGAACCCAGCTAAGCATGAACTCTCTCTCACACTGCGCTGCGATACCGCCACGATCTTCAAATAGCACACAAGAACTGGGTGACTTGTCCAAGCAAGGCCAGCTCACTAAGATTTGAATTCAAAGTCTGTCCCCTTATTTATGTCACGGTAACATCTCCCCGCTAAGAAATCACTGCTAAAATACCAGGACATTACACAGCTGGAAGAGAATGGTCGATTTGGGGCCAATCTACTCCTTTGAACATGTGCATCTATTTTAAAACTATGCTTATTTGTGACAAAAAAAATGCATGTATACACATTTATTGACCAGCTCTGAAAGTGAGATGCCTTTTCAAGGGTGTAGCTTTCAAAATCTTTCCTGAAATTCATTGCTCAGGGTGGACAGTGACATGCCTGTAACCCTGGCTCTCTCATAATCCCCAGGTGAACGAAAGGCTTAGCCTTGTGTTTCCCTACCTAGAAAGTGGGTCTAACAATAGCGCCATATCCTAAAGTGAAGGAGATGCGGTGCTATTGTCCACATAAATGGCTAAGCGCAGTGCCTGGCACGGGGTGAATGCTCGGTAAATGGATTTCATTATTTGGATGTTAGCCTCTATGTGTCTTCAGAACGCAAGTCGTCCAGCGACCACAGAAAGCTTTCCCCAGAGTCGCTGCCAAGTCTTTAAGAACATCCCTCCCTACCTAGGGCCCCACGGAGCACAGTGACATCAGCCACCTGCTTCCCTGGACCGTCGCTCCGGAGGTGGTCACGTCACCTCGCTCAGGCCCCAAAACAGGGTAGACGCAGCCTCCGTCCGGTTTACCACAGCAGAAAACTTAACCCAGCTTGCTCACTTGAGTGAACTCCGGTTGGAGGCTGAAAGAATGCGGGCGCCGCGCCAGGAAGGGCAGCACTTCACCTGCCACGCGACAGGGTGGGCAGCCCTCCTCCACTGCGTCCACGGGGACACCCACCCTGCCGCGGGAGCGCGGGGACCGATCTCACAGTGCCAGCTGGATGAATCCCCTTGCACATCCTCTGAAAACCACCGCCGCGGTTTCTAAGGGTGTGCCACGGTATGGGAGCACCCAGTTGAAACGTCTCGAGACCTTCCGGGTGCGAGTGGGGAGTGCTCCGAACCCAAGTCGGGGCGCCGCCGCCCCCGCAGACACGTGTGCGCGGGTCCCGCCACCCGGGCCCGCCCCGCGCTGCACTCACCAGGTGAAGAGTTTGCTACGGATCCTGCTCAGGTGGCTGCCGATCGTGGCCACGGAGCCCAACGCCTGGGGCTCCGTGACCCCTGCGCTCGCTGGCGTTTCGGCCTCCATGGGGTCCCTACGAGTCTCTCGTGCCCGGAATCCCGAGAAGTGCCCCGGCCCGGAAGACAGGAGGCGGCGCCTGTGAGGACAGCGCGGTCTCGGCTCGCGCCTTGCCTTGCTCTCCTGCTGCGCTCGCTCGCGCGCTCGCGTCCCCGGCTCGTGCGACAAATCATTAACTGTCAAGCCCTTAGGGCCAGAGGATGCTTTTACAGATCATCTCCTGGCACCTCAGGGAAACTGGGAAGCTGGGGGGCGGGGGGGAGTTGGGGAGAGAAAAGGCAGGTTTATTTTCTCAGCTAGTGTCGGTGCTGGGTAGGACACAGTGTAAATTTAAGAGGTTGGGGGTTGGGCTTCTTCTCCCCACCCCCCACCCCGAACCCGGGTGGGTGGAGTTGATTTGGCTAGCTTGTTTGACCTCACTCTGTAGTCCTGACAATTCTGGAACGCCTCACGTAGCCGAGGCTAATCTCGAACTCGCAACACTCTTCCTGCTTCCAGAGGGCTGGGATTCACAGGCCAGCACTACCACACCCGGCACAATTCAGGATTTTATAGTTCCTTGTTTGAAATCAGCAAACTAGGTGATGCCTTAAGAGGTTATTTTGGCTGGCTCCTAGCGTGTCCTACGGGACGCAGCGAGTAGGTGCCAGCCTGAACTTTGCTAACTGAAAGGACCGACTGACCCCGCGCCTGTGTCCTGATCTCCCTCCCACTCCCTGAAAGAACTGAAGAAAAGCTACAGTTCTTTTCCTCGCAAAACAAAGATCTGGGAAGTGTGTCTTTGTGGCGCAGGCGAAGCCTATCTGTCTGGCGGGTGTGTTGGGTTGCCTTGTGACACTCAGCACCGTCCTGGCCTTGGTCCGGGCTCACCTTCTGATGCTTGACTAGTCCCAGAAGGGACAAGAGGGAATAAAATAAAAGGTGGGGTGGGGAATTTCCTGGTTCTTGCCAACAGAAAGAAGTCTGGAGTGCTGATCAAGCACTTTTTTCCTGAAAGAGACCAAGAAGATGAAAGAAAAGGTGTTGAGACCCATCCCCACCTCTTCAGTTCCTCCCCAGCCTCCTCCTTTCCTGAATAAATGAACACAGTCAACAGTAAATTCTAGAAAACTGTGGATGCAGAAAAGCAGGCAGTTCTGTAAGAAACACTAAGAAGAACCGGGTTTTAAACCATCTGGTAACTCATGTCTTCAGTCGCAGTTCCTAGGACCTAGGCAGTTGAAGTAGGAGCATCCCTTGAGCTGGAGGCTAGCCTAGAACAGTGTGGTTCTGGATCAGCCTAAGCTAAAGGGAGATCTTGCCTCAAATAAACACCGAGGGGTGAGCCGAGCGTGGGGGTGTGGCTCCACTGGTAAAGCAGGCTTCAGTCTGTGTTTCATTCCTAAAACCGACATGGTGAGTGGAGAGAATGGACTCGGGCAAGTTGAACCCCACATCCAGGCAGCAGTACACAAAAACACACAAATCAATACAAAAAAATTGTTGATGTACAAAAGGTAATAGATTTTGAAAACTGTAGCTAAAAGAGCCTCTGCTTTACCAACTACAAATGTGGCAAAGTTTAAATATGATTATTTTGTTTGTTTTTGTATTTTTGAGACAAAATCTCACTCCATAGACCAAGCTGATTTGAAACTCAACTATGTAGCCCAGGCTGGCCTCCAATTTAAGGCAGTGCTCCCAAGGGCTGGGGCATGTACCATCATGCCTAGCTAAAATGATTGCTGAAATATTTTTCTAATTTTCTTTTTTTTTTGTTTTTGTTTTTTTCTTTTTTTTTGTTTTTCGAGACAGGGTTTCTCTGTAGCTTTGGAGCCTGTCCTGGAACTCCCTTTGTAGACCAGGCTGGCCTTGAACTCACAGAGATCCTCCTGCCTCTGCCTCCCAAGTGCTGGGATTAAAGGCGTGCGCCACCACTGCCCGGCTTCTAATTTTCTTTATTCATTTTGTTGTTTTGTGTATTTGTTTTATTTTGATACGGGGTCTCTCTAAACCATCCCGGCTGTCCTGGAACTCACCCTCGAACCCACAGCAATTCACCTGCTTCTGCCTCCCAAGCGCTGGGTAAAGGCGTGGGCCATCATACGTGGCTATTTTTCCCAACGTCAAAAGGACTTAATCAAAATTTCTTTATAAGCACTTGAAAAAAAGACAGTTTGATGAGCCTTCTGAGAACATTAGAAGCACATGTAGGGCTTGGGATGTGGCTCAGTTGGCAGCTCTGGCCTGGGTTCAATCTCCTATATTGAAGTAAACCAGGAGTGGCGACACTTGCCTGTAATCCCAGCACTGGGGAAGTAGAGGCAGAATAAGAACTTGAAGGTCATGTTCAACTCGGGACACAGGAGAGCCTGTCTCGGGTGGAGTGGGGTAGGGGAAGGACTAAAGAACAGCGTCCCACTGGACTCTGCACACTGACAATGTGGAATGCCTAGGCCTTTAACTTAGAACCTGGGAGGCAGAGGCAGGTGAATCTCTCTGAGCTGCTATTAGCCTGGTTGACACAGCAAGCTCTAAGACAGCCAGAGAGCTACACAGAGAAACTGAAAGAAAAGAAGAAAAAAACACTACAACATGGAATGTCACCTGAACCCTGTACTCATCTACGTTCTTGTAAATGGCAGTACAAAGAAGTAGCTTCCCCGTGTGATTGTGTAAGATCCAATGACCTTTCAGATTCCCATCCTTCCTTCATAAATGATAGACTGAACCACCGATGCCCAAGAGTAACCAGAGCAAAGTACTTGTTAACAAAATTTTAATTAATTGATGAGACTGTTTTTGTTTAGTTGGCTGACTGGTTTGATTTTTTTTTTGTTTGTGTGTGTGTTTGTTTTTCGTTGTTTTTGTTTTTGAGACAAGGTTTCTCTGTGTATCCCTGACTGTCCTGGAACTCTCTCTACCAGGCTGGCCTCGAACTCAGATATCCACCTTTCTCTGCCTCCTGAGTGCTGGATTTACTGCCTGACTGCTGACTCTATTTAGAAATAGAGTATCTATGTCACAGAGGCTGGCCTAGGAATCTTGATCCTCCTGCCTCAGCCTCCCACGTGCTTTAATTATACAATTATCACCACACCTAGCTTTAACCCAAGTTTATCTCCTAGCCCCAGGCCTCTGAACTTTCACCACCTTGAGCCAGCTTGTCAGCCTTCCTGAAAGAGCCCCTGCTAAGAACAGGCCACTTCAAGGTAAAACCTTCTCTGTCCACTGTTAATCAAGCTGCCCTTCTCAGCCAGCTCCCTCGAGGCCTGGAACTGCCTCCCCACCAAGTAGATCTTGTAAAGATTCTCCCCTCCCCGAAGTCTGTCCAGATATTAGACTTCTTTGTTTTCTGTGTGACCGCAGAGAAAGGTGTGGGCAGTATCAGTACACAGAACTTTAAAATGAGGCAGATACTTAAATGAGCTGAACGTGCCTAGGACTTCTAGAGTCTATCTGCAGCATCAACCCCTGGCCCCTAAAAAACACCTAAAACCAGTGTAGGGGAGGGAGTAGTGAGCAGAGGAGAATTTTTTTTAATTTAAAGAAAGAAAAATACCCCCAAAATCAAATAATGTACAGAGAGAGAGAGAGAATATGAATTAATTAAGCTGGACATGGTAGTTTACATCTGTAACCCCAGAATTTGGTGAAAGAGAACAGAGGAGCAAAAGTTCAAGGACATCCAAACCGTGTAGAAAGTTTAAGGTCATCCTTACCACATAGGAAGTTTGAGGTCAGCCTGAACTACAGAAAATGTGTTAGAAACAAGCAAATGTAAGACAGGCTTGGTGGTTCAGGCCTATAATCCCAGGATTTAAGAGACCAAGGCAGAAGCTGGGCAGTGGTGGCACACACCTTTAAACCCAGCACTGAGGAGGCAGAGGCAGGTGGATCTACAAACTCAAGGCCAGCCTGGTATACAAAATAAGTTCCAGGAGAACCAGGGCTACACAGAGAAACCCTGTCTCAAAAAACAAACAAAAAAAAAAAAAAGATTTTAGGCTGGGGAGATGAATTCAGTGGTTGAATTCAGAGGACCTGAGTTTGATTTCCGGCACCCACAAGTCAGTTCACAACCATCTGTAACTACAGTCCCAAGAGATCCTGATGGAGGAAGGTCATTGGCTAATAAAGGAACTGCCTTGGCCCATTTTATTGGTTAGAGGATAGGTGGGAGGAGTAAACAGAACAAAATCCTGGGAGGAAGAGGAAGTGAGCTCAGAGTCTCGACAGCTCTCCTCTCTGGAGCAGAGGCCTGAGAGAGACGCCATGCCCTGCTCCCGGGATGAAGCTCCGACCCAGGATGGACATAGGCTAGAATCTCCCCGGTAAGCGCCTTGGGGTGCTACACACAGATGATTAGAAATGGGCTAAATTAAAATGTGAGAATTAGCCTAGAAGAGAATGGGCCAAGCAGTGTTTAAAAGAATACAGTGTCTGTGTAATTATTTCGGGGCATAAGCTAGCCATGTGGGCAGCCGGGGTGCTGGGGACGCAGCCCCGCTGCACTTATTACTACAAGATCCAAGGCAGATAGCACACAGACACGCATGCCAAAAAAAAAAAAGAACCTATACATACATAAATAAAAAAGATCTTTTAAAAAGAAGTTCTAACGCGTCAGACTGGATGATGCCCCCACCTCCAAAGATGGACTGGATCTGTAGAACCGACAATGGTCTGAAGCAGCAAAAGGGACTTTGTAGTTCTGATTACGGTCTATGCCCTGAAATGGGGAAGCGATCCTGGATTATCTCGTGGGCCATAAAGGAAGTGTCCTCACAGAGGGAACTGGGGGGGGGGGATTTGGGGATGTGTCCCTCACAGAGGGAAACGGGGAGATTCTCATCAGGAGAAATTACATAAGGGGACCAAGGGTGGCATACTTTAAAGAAGGAGGGAAGTATACACACAAGTCACACACACAGGTAGCTGTCAC
Source organism: Microtus oregoni (assembly GCF_018167655.1). Lineage (NCBI taxonomy): Eukaryota > Metazoa > Chordata > Mammalia > Rodentia > Cricetidae > Microtus > Microtus oregoni. The sequence continues at coordinate 10,737,379 of NW_024543831.1, read as the reverse complement.
AAGCTTGGAGCCTCCAGAAGAAACAGCCTTGACAACTTCAGGCTTGATTGTGATAAGGGAAAACTGATCTGGAACCTCTGGCCTCCAGAAAACCGAAGGAATAAATAAATTTGCCCTACTTGAAGCCACAAATTGATGACAGCTTGTGACAGCAGCCAGGGAAGGCATAGGCTACTTTATAAAGATCAAAATCTGCTGTCAAGTGAAACAAACGCCTGCCGGGCACCTGTGCAGCACGGTCCCATTAAGGACAGTCACCAGCAAAGTCACTACACGTCTGTGTGTCTACATGTGCACTATACACATATTTATACTGTTTTCACGACCAGGAGAGGAAGGCAGCTGGGGATGCTTGAGAATCTTTGTAACCAACACTTGGAAGACTGTGCTGGAGGTTGCCTCTCACCAGGAGTTGGAGTCCAGCCTGTGCACTATAGTGAGCCTCCAGCTCAAAAAGGGAAACAAAACAGAAAAAAAAAAAAAAAAAAAAAACGAAAACCAAAAACTGAAGCCACTCTGTGTACAGCGAGCCTGTAATCCCAGCACTTGGGAGATGAGGTAGAGTCTAAGTATAACCTGGCCTGCTAGTGAGTTCCAGGCCAGCAAGAGGTGCAGAGCTAGACCCTGCGGTAAAGGAAGGAGAGGGCTAAGGTGAAAGGGCCTGGCCAGGTTACTGAGAGTGGTTAAGTCAGGGGCGCAATCAGGAGTGTGCTGGGTTGATGAAAGAAGAGAGATTCCTATCTGTCTTCGTCTTGTGTTCTTCTGGGCATATGACTAATTTTGAAATTTGAAAACATTCCATTGAAACATTTTCAGTTGGTCATCTGTCACCAGGAAATACAGGCGACCTGGACATGTGGCTGTAAAGTTACACTGTATACATTCTCCATACACAGAGTCCTCCCCAGAAAGCAGCCCTTCCGAGCCTCGCTCCACAACGCGCCCATCCCTGACTGAGGGCTATTGATCAGCCTGCGTTATTTTGGTATTAGGATGAAAACATATTGAACTGATCTGTGGGCACCAATCCACAAGTTTTTGTCAAAGGAAATTTACTGAGGGAAAAAATAGTAGTTGGGGATTTTTTTTCATATAATAACCTCACTTTTTAGAAGTTCAAATAACAACCAAAAAAGCCACTACCACTTACTAAACACCTTCCATGCACCTAATATTATCTGCTATATGTATTAAATCAGCCTAAATCCCTGTGGTCTCAAACAATCATTTTTTATGTCTTGTGGTTTCTGTGGGTCAGGCGTTTGGGGACGGTATGGGCTGGGACTGTCTTCGGCCTTCGCAGAGAGAAGGTAGCTGGAGGCAGGAGGAATAGGAGGTAGGGACAGAACATCTAGTACGTACCCTGCAACTCTGCCATCTGTCTAGTTTAGGGGCTCTGCACGTCACCTCTGTGGATTGATCTGGATCTCCTCACAGCCTGGTCTGCTTGTCCTTCAAGGCCTTTGGTCAGCTTGCTTGGCAGCCATTCCCCTCAGCCCCAGGCAAGTATCAGTGAAGGCAAGGCACATAGCCAGCGCCCCCTAACAAAAGACCACCAGAAAGTCCTTTCTCTAAATCATAATGTTTATTGTGCTGGGCAATGAGCCAGGACCTCAGGCAGCATTCTTCCACTAGAGACGGGCCCACCTCTCTTTACAATGAAAAGTACGGTGAGATCCTTTACAATGGGATCTCACTGTACCATGGTCACAGAGCAGTTTCCACCCAGTTGAAGAGTTCTCTCCAGGAGGGAAAAGGAACTCGGGACATAAACAAAATGTCACCTCTCTGAGAATGGGGGATTTGAAAAGATTCTTTCCTGAAGGTTCTTCCCAGGCTTTGTAAAATGTGTAAAACCTGCTGGGGAAGGGGGCTCACCAACTGAGCTTGCCCGGGATCTCCTGAACGTTTTGAGCTGCTCAGAGGTTTGTGCAGAGGGTTCTGTGATGTCACCCCCGGGAGTGAGCTGCCCAGAGGTTGTGCAGAGGGTTCTGTGATGTCACCCTGGGAGTGAGCTGCCCAGAGGTTGTGCAGAGGGTTCTGTGATGTCACCCCTGGGAGTGAGCTGCCCAGAGGTTGTGCAGAGGGTTCTGTGATGTCACCCTGGAGTGAGCTGCCCAGAGGTTGTGCAGAGGATTCTGTAATGTCACCCCTGGAGTGAGCTGCCCAGAGGTTGTGCAGAGGGTTCTGTGATGTCACCCCTGGGAGTGAGCTGCCCAGAGGTTGTGCAGAGGGTTCTGTGATGTCACCCTGGAGTGAGCTGCCCAGAGGTTGTGCAGAGGTTCTGTGATGTCACCCCTGGGAGTGAGCTGCCCAGAGGTTGTGCAGAGGGTTCTGTAATGTCACCCTGGGAGTGAGCTGCATTTGCAAAGGCTCATGAGCTGATTAGCACATCAGCAACGTGGAGAGGATAGAATGTTGCAGCTTCATGGCCTAATTACGATTTATCTTGGGCTAGCTTTAGCCCCCTAAGTAGCCATTCCTTCCTTGCCCATCCCTGTGTCAGACTTAGCGTCCCGTGACGAACAGATAGAAATCCTCTGGAACACATGGACAGACCCCATACTGTCCACCAATCAAAGAGCTAAGTGTGCTGTCCGACTGCATCTAAAGCCTCCAGCAGTTTTCTCTGCTTTGCTGTAACCCACCTACCAGATGTGCCCACCAATGCATTAGGAAAATGACTTGATGCATGGCTTTCTTTGTTCTCTTACTATGAATAGCTCATGAAGTCACTACCCCATTGGAACACTGTTTGGGAAGACCTAAGTCTGTGTTCCCAGGCCACTGGTCACTCATATTTGGATCCAGAATAAACCATCTTTTTCATTCCTTTGGGGTGAGATCAGTTTCTTTCATCAACAAGCCCAGGAACAATCCACTTTTCACTGAAGGAATCAACTGGCTTGGCACCAGGTATCAGGACAGGGATCCTTTGTGGCCTACCATCCAGCACCGATTCACCAGCACATGGGGGGCAGAGGCAGGCAGACTGCTGTGACTTCAAGGCCAGCCTGATCTACACAGAGAGGACAGCCAGGGCTATGTAGGAGAGACCATCTCAAAAAGGAAAAGGAAACCAGTGAGCTTTTCCTTGGGGCTCGGACCTTCTTGCTATATTCTTACCTGCGGGTTTTTTGGTTTTTTTTTTTTTTGGATACTTTGCGTATTTTTTGTTTTGTTTTGTTTTCAAGGTATTTGCTTCAGAAATACTTTGGTTTCTGATTGGTTTGTTTTCAGATTGGTTTTCTTAAGATCTCTGAAGGTATTTTGGGTTCTGGTCTGGTTTGTCTTGTTGTTGTTTGCCTTGGGAACCTTTGGTTTATTACCTAGTTGGCCTTTGCCTCTGGATACTCGCTCAGTACCCAGTTCAACACTTCCCTGGGGCTCCTCCTGCATGTTGCAGCCTTGCTACTTTTAAGCATTTTCTGAGTGGGGCTGGAGAGATGACCCAGGTGCAGTTCTCAGCCCCTACATGGAGGTTCCCAGCCATCATCTGTAAATCTTCCAGACTCTGCAGACACAAGGCACACCTGTGGTACACACACATGCAAACAAAGCATTCATACGTGTAAAATAAAAATAAGTAAATCCTTAAAAATAATTTTTTGAGTGCTTGATTATTAAAAAACTTAAGCTAAGAGGCATTGTTCCCTCCAACACGAAGGGAGGAGGTATGCGGAAGAACTCCCCACACAAGCAATGACGTCATAGGGAAACCAAACAAATATGCCCTGTTCCTGGGTCAGAAGGAACATTAGCGTGCCTGGAGAAGACAGCCATAAAGGTTTGATCACCCATTGTCTTGAGAACCCACACATTTCCATAAACTCTCAGGATAAACCTGAGACCCAGTCGGGGACAGGGGTAAAAGCTGAGAAAGTCCATCCCAAAAGCAGCATATAAACCTACTCCAAGACACAAGTCCCCTTAGGGAGGCTTGCAACTTTTCAGGAGCAAGAAAAAGAGTAACAAGGCCTCCAAAAGGGAGGAACTGTTAGGAGATAAACGACCATCAGTGCTCCAGGCAGCTTCAGATATAATAATTATGGACATTCAACTTGCAAATATTTGGGAAAATGGGGAGATCTAACCAACGATAACTTAGCTTTACAGTTTCTTCATCATGGAACATTTGCTGTTCCAAAACTGATAGATATTTTTTATGTACAAAACTGGCAATAAGGCAAAAGTCATGAATGGGCAACATACTTTAATTGGAATTTAGAAGCATTTTAAGAGAAGAAATAATAAGATTGATAATTTACAGAAAATGAACGAAGGGATCCTAGCCAGCCTGAACATGGCAAACACGGCTCTGGCAGGCCTTGCCCTTCTCCCTCAATTCTCTCTGCCTTACTAAAAACCTAGAATTACATTCCTAAAGCTAGCCACTCTTCCCTTATTTGGCTGCTTCTGCCTCCTGAGGCTGACTACCAAGGTACAGCTATCAAAGTATTTAAGTTCAACAATCAAAAGCCCCCTGTAGGCTGCCCTAATGAACATGCCCAGTTAAAATTAAACACATAGGTTTCCTGTTTCCTTTTATAAATTGTCATTTGCTTATGGGTAGAGACTGTCTCCTCTCAATCTAGAGGCAGCCGTGACCCTCCTCCCCAAGAACAAAAAACTGCTTCCCCTCTCTCTTGTTCCCTTCCCCTTCTCCCTCATCCTCTGTCTCCTGTTTTTGTCTCTTACTCCCTGTCCTCTGTCTCTCTGGGGCAAATAAATCATCTTTGTGCTGAGAACTTGGTCTTGGGTGTTTTGAGCCAATGCCAAGTAGACAACGTAGGGACAATGAATAAGGGACTTTTAGAAACTCTCAGCATCAAAGACAGATTGAAGGACAGGAGGTTAATAAAAATGTTATAAGTTGTAGTGGCATTTCATTTGCATTTTAATAAATAAAACTTGCCTGAGGATCAGAAAAGTAAAGCAGCCACACTGGCCAGCCTTACAAACCAGGCACACTAGCTTGCTTTAGAAACCAGGTGGTAGTGCACACCCTTAATCCCAGAACTAGAGAGGATTATAAAATGGGAGGAGACAGCTCTTAGGCTCCTTCTGAGATTCCTGGAGGCAGGATCGCCATTTGGGACTAAGGGACAGTTGGAGGTAAGAGACAGTGGCTGGGTGTTTTACTTTTCTGACCTTCAGGGTGAACCCCAATTTCTGTCTCTGATTTTTATTAATTGTGCTTTAATAAATTGTTTTCAAACTAAAGACAGGTGTTGAAGAACTTAACTCTCCCCCAACCTTCTGTTCCCACCCATCCCCTTCTTCTCTTGACTCCTCTCTCTGAAGAAATCCAGCTTCCTTCCCCTTTACGACTTTTTTCCCTGTTCCCAAGGGGAACAAAATCCTTTACTAAAAAAATATTTGCAGACAAAAATGTTTTATTCTTTCATAATTTCACATACATTACATACTTTGATTATATTATTCAGATTTCTAAGTTTCAGTGTGTAATAAATCAAATATTGGTTGAAAGAAAAAAATATGGCTCCTTTTAGATATGACTCAGGGGGAGGGAGGACCCATATACTGTTCAAACTCCCTGAACAAAATGTGAGTTAAAGTCTTTGGTTATGGGGGTCCCTGATGCATATTAAGACCCTCTAGGTTCTGCTAAAGAATTTCAGATCACCCTGTGGACATATGAACCTGAGTTTTCTGACCAACTGATTCAATTATTGGCTTCGGGAAGCAAGGCGAGGAGTGGTTTCACTTGGCAGAATGGAGAAACTGCCTTCAGGACTTTAATAAAATAGATGCTGATGATAAAAATGCCTTCCAGGAATTAGGGAGGCGCCTCTGCTGTGTGATATCAAAATGATCTCCACAAATTCTTGACTGGGCCAAACCACAGCAATGCAAGATAAGGCCAGGGGCACCTGTACCTGACTTTTGGGTCAGATTTAAAATAAAAACAAACAGCCGGGCGATGGTGGCACACGCCTTTAATCCCAGCACTCGGGAGGCAGAGGTGAGTTCGAGACCAGCCTGGTCTACAGAGCGAGTTCCAGGACAGGCTCCAAAGCCACAGAGAAACCCTGTCTCGAAAAACCAAAAAAAATAAAATAAAATAAAAACAAACAAACATTTAAAAAGGTCTGAGGAACTCCCCCAAGAACTTGGAGGTTCACAAGTGATACCTTGTTAAAGTCTACATTTCTGTAAGGGCAGGAAGATGTGGCCACTTCAGTCAAATACAGTAGTAGTCCAGCATGTTCCTCATTTCCCACAAAGGTCCTTTTTAGCCTGAGTAAACCAACTTTCAGAGAGAGAGAGAGAGAGAGAGAGAGAGAGAGAGAGAATAGATAGATAGATAGATAGATAGATAGATAGATGATAGACAGACAGATGATAGATAGATAGATAGATAGATAGATAGATAGATAGACAGATAGACAGACAGATAGATATGGAAAAAGACATCCATAACCAAATCACGTGCTTACAGGTAAAGCAGTTTCGCTAACAGACAGAGAGATGCTAATTCCTTCCTTCTTGAAAACAGCGACTCTACAGCTATTGGGAAAGCTGGGCCACTTCAAAAGGGTTTTTATGAAACTGAAGTGGGTGCCTTCCCAGAAGGGACGGCTGGCCTCCAAGAGAGCTCTTGAGAGAAAGACCAGGCTAGAATCCAGAGGTTTCTCCTTACTAAACTTTAAGGGGGAGGGAAGAGAAACCAAAGGGGAAAAAGGAAGTCAGGCAACGGTGGCACACATCTTTAGTACCAGAGCGCAGAAGGGACAGGCAAGTGGATCTCTGATTTCTAGGCTAGCCTAGTCTATAAAGCAAGTTCCAGGACAGTCGGGGGGCTATGCAGAGAAACCCTGACTTGAAAAACAAAAACAAAAACAGACAAACAAAAAACCTTGCCATGCTTAAGTACTTCCTCAAAGTAAAATAAAATTCAAATGGTGGGAGTCTCTAACTACACATAATAGCCTTTAAGACAAATTCTGTAAGATTCCTTTTGGGACAAACCATAGGGCTCCACTTTTTCCTTCCTTCCTTCCTTCCTTCCTTCCTTCCTTCCTTCCTTCCTTCCTCTCCTTCCTTCCTCTCCTTCCTTCCTCTCCTTCCTTCCTTCCTTCCTCTCCTTTCTGTTTTATTTTATGCATACGGATGTTTTGCCTTCATGCACTGCCTGAATAGGCCACGAGAGGGCGCTGGAGGCCCTGGAACTACAGAGAGTGTGACCCTCCATGTGGATGCTGGGAATTAATTGAATATGGGTCCTCTGGAAGAGCAAGTCATTGCTCTTCACCTCGACCCACCTCTCCAGCCTTTATCCTACTCTCAACTGGTGAATTGTGTTAGGATGATTTGTTAGAAACAAAATGCTCATGTCTTCATCTCCTAACAGGGAGCAGTGACCTTAAACTCAGGTGACTTTGAGAATCTCCAGCCCCCACCAACACTGTCTCCAGGCCACTTGTGAGAGTTAGAAGACCTCACCAGAGGAAACGGACAGCCAGGGAAATGACGGGCAAAGTCCTCAACAGGCACAGGACAGATGAGATCACCTGCTCCAACTGAGATGACCACAGGCAAGAGTGGACCCTTGCCTTATAAAACAACACCCTCTGAGGCAAGAAGCCCTACTGGAAATCAAACCCATCGGAGAATACACAGAAAGTGGCTTATAACCCTGTACCTGTCCTTGCAACTTCTCCATGGTGCCCACAAAGAAGCCAAAGGAAAGAAGATGCAGATCTGTGCAGGGCCTCCAAGCCATGAATAAGCTAGCCATCCCTCAACAACCAGCGGGGCCCAATCTCCACCCCTCGCTGGGTGTTTTCAGCACTGCAGTGACCACCGCCCTCCTTTAGCATCCCTGACCCATCAAACAGCCAGGTTTTGTTCCCTTCCCTCAGGAGGAATGGCAGTGTGCTGGGACCTTGATGCCACAGGGACACATTGAAAGTCCCAGATATTGTTCTCAAATTGCTAAATTTGATTTACAAGATATATTATTCCTTTCATGAATCTGCTTTAATTCAATATGTGGATGACCTACTATTGTGTTCTCTCTCCTATAATCCTCTTATTACAACCAATTAAAAGGGGCCATAAAGTATCAAAAGACAAAATGCAGCTTTGCAAACGGGAAATTAAATGTCTTGTCATACAGCGATGTGCCAAGATTGCTCAAAATCCTGACCATATTTCTACTATAAGGAGTTTTCCTACCTCCAAAACAAATAGACAAGCAAACGAAACAATTAAGGAGAGTTTTAGGACTAACTAACTTTTACTGAAACTGTATTCTAAACTACTCTTCAATTTTCAAGTCACTATATAAGAACTTAAACAGGCCCTGCCAGAAACAGATAACTAGGCCTGAAGGAATAGGCAGCAAGTAACTTTAAACCAGGCCTCTGCCTGAGGACAACCAAACTACAGTCCTTCCTCTTCCTGTCCATTCGTGATAAGGGAATGGATGAATTGGGCATGCTGACTCAGAATCATGAGGAAAGACACCGGCCCCTTGCAGTATTTCAGTCAGCAATTAGACCCAGTAGCCAGAGATCACCATCCTGCCTGACTGCCGAGTTCCATCGGCCTCTGCCTCTGCTGCTGGATTAAAGGCAGCAGAAGTCACCTTAGGCTCTCCTCTCACCATTTATGAGCCTCCTTCTGTAGAACTTGTGCTAATTCCTCATCACACCAGCATTACTCAGCGAGCAGCCTGACCTCCTGTGAGACACAGCTTCTTTCATCTCCCAGGTTCCCTGCTGTCTCACTCTCTTTACTGACATGGGATGCCCTTCTGTATATGGCAAATATGTCTTCTTACCACTGGTTAATAAAGAAACTGATTTGGCCAATGGTCAGACAGAATGGAGCCAGGCAGGAAATCCAAGCAAAGACAAAGGGAAAATGAAGGCGGAGTCTGAGAGATGCCAGCAGCCTCGGAGAAACAAGATGTAAGGTAACAAGCCACAAGCCTTGTGGTAAAATACAGACTAATAGAAATAGATTAATTTAACTTGTAAGAACTAGTTAATAATAATCTGAGCTAATAGACCAAACAGTTTGGAATTAATATTAAGCCTCAGAGAACTGGTGGGTGGGAGAGAAACCTCAAGTCACACTTTGCCATGTGAACTAGAAGAGGCTGAACATGACTGTACTCCACCTGTAGACTTCTTGCCCTTAGAAAAGACATATTGGAAACAGCTACCCAAAGTGCAGAATTGATTTTATTTATGGTGGTTTTTATTCACAAGATGAACAAGAACATTTTCAGACAGTTACCTCCACTTATATAATAGAGGGTTGCTCATTTGCCTGGGATTAAATCTGTTGTGGAATAAGAGTTTAAACACATTCATTTATGCTGTGGAATATCTGTTTAATGATACAAATATGTGTTGTCTTCTTTTATGTTGCATTTGTTTTTTTTTTTTTTTTTTGGTTTTTCGAGACAGGGTTTCTCTATGGTTTTGCAGCCTGTCCTGGAACTAGCTCTTGTAGACCAGGCTGGCCTCGAACTCACAGAGATCCGCCTGCCTCTGCCTCCCGAGTGCTGGGATTAAAGGCGTGCGCCACCACCGCCCGGCTATGTTGCATTTGTTTAACTCTGTAAAGTCATGTTATTTTGCCTGTCTAAAACACCTGATTGATCTAATAAAGAGTTGAACAAACAATAGCTAGGCAGGAGAGAGGGATGGGTGGGGCTGCCAGGTAGAGAGAATAAATAGGAAGAAAAATCTAAGAGAGGAAAGAGAAGAGCTAGAATCAAGAAAAGGGGAAGCAGAGGAGAACGCCAGGGGTCAGCCACCCAGCCGCCACACAACAGTAAGAAGGAAAGAAAGACATATAGAATAAAGAAAGATAGCCGGGCGGTGGTGGCGCATGCCTTTAATCCCAGCACTCGGGAAGCAGAGGCAAGCGGATCTCTGTGAGTTCGAGGTCAGCCTGGTCTACAAGAGCTAGTTCCAGGACAGGAACCAAAAAGCTACGGAGAAACCCTGTCTCGAAAAAAAAAAAAAAAGAAGAAGAAGAAGAAGAATAAAGAAAGGTAAAAAGCCCAGAGGCAAAATGTAGAAGAGAAATGGGATAATCTAAGTTAGAAAAATCTGGCTAGAAACAAGCCAAGCTAAGACCAGGCATTCATAAGTAAGTCTCCATGTGAGCCCCCAAAAGACTAATAAAACCAACTATATAAATCTGCTCAGATGGCTGAACTCACAGCCTCAACCAGAGTGTGCCATTTAGTAGGAAACAGAAGAGCCAGCGTATGTACAGGCATTCACTGCATATTTGGAGCGGCATGGGACTACAGCAATCTGTGGTGGCAAGGGTGGATTCAGGACTTCCTACGGCCAATGTATTTGAAATAGTCACCAAATCTCAGAATCACTGAATGCTATCCATATGGTCAGCGGCTCCTGGACTGAGGTGCTTTCAGCTCAGATGAGAAGAGTTTATTAAAACTATATATGTATATTTTTATAAACTGAATGGCAGTCATTGTAGGTTTTTTCTTTCTTTAGAGAAATATGATTCCGTGTGTTTTCTCAGACATCCATATTGTTATTTTACCTCCCTCCTTCTGTTTTTAACCTTCCTCCCCTCCTCTAAGGAGCCCCCTTCCCCATCAGATAAGTTGTACCGACCATTCCCCTTTACCCTCTTCACACCTTCCTCTGTATTTACCTCCCTCTCCTTCCCCAAGGCGCCCCACCTCTTCCCTACCCAGGTCCTTGTAACCAGTTATCCCCCCTCTCTGTTACTCCCACACCCCATCCTGGCCATGGTCTCGTTTTGCTTTCCTGGTTTCTGTAGTAACTACAGGCTGTGGGCTCACATCTGAAGATTTGGAGCCAGGAGCCTCCGATAAGAGAGAACATGCCATGCTTGATTTATGGTCTGGGTTACCTCATTCAATATGATCTTTTCTAGTTCCGTCCAATCACCTGAAAGGTGATGATTTTGCTTTTCTTTACTACTAAATAGTGTTCCACAGTGTATATGTCCCACATTCTCATTACCCACCAATGGTTGTGGCACCATTTAGGTTGTTGCCATTTTCTAGCTTTTGTGAGTAGAGCAGCAGCGAACATGGCCGAGCAAGCGTTTGTGAAGTAGGATGTGGAGTCCTTTGCGCCTATGCCCAGGAGTGTACAGCTGGGTCATATGGTAGATTGATTTTTAGCTTTTTGAGGATTCTCCATACTGATTGTACCAGTTTGCAATCTCAACAACAGTGACTGATGGTTCCCTTTTTCCCACCTCCATTGTCTTCATCACGCCTGTTTGCTTCTAACCCTCCCATCTTTCGGGAACCAAATCTCCATGCTTGGAAAGATACAATTCTTCACTGCCTCCAAGAGAGGATTCAATATAATCTGGATAAAGAAAGGTTCCAGGTTTTGAACTCACGGAGTTCTAATTTAAATCTGCCTAAGGGAATTTCCTTTGTGGAGGGGGTCTCTATTTTAGGGCCACAACCCCTATCTCCAAGGAGATAAAAAGTTTTCCCACTAGGAAAGAGGGAAGAATTTTATCTGGGTCCAGCCAATCAGATTACTGTGTTGCTGCTGATACTGATGATGTTAATGTACAACAGATTCCCAGGTACAGTGGTCAATCTATTGCAGCTGCCTATGGTTCCTGCTGCAGCATAGCCTGCCATACTGAGCATTTACCCTGGATGGGCAGCTGGATGAACCACGAAATATATCAATCTCCAACTCATGGAGCAACGTGGTGAACTCAACCAAATGCCAGACAATGTAAATACTACTATTGGGCCTGGAAGGCCCTGGGAAGCCTCATGCACACCCAGGAAATAACCTCTACATATTGACTCTTATATGGAATTCTCAGAGATTGGGGTTGTCTCTTTTTATCCAAATTGTGCAAAAGGTATCACTAGTGGCAATGGCACTCAAGAGGCCAGCCTCACACACAAACAGCGATACTTAGCCAGCAGGGGGAGCTGTGAGCAAGAATTCCTGGGAATGAGCCTCATCTGCAGAGGCCCACGGACTGATTAGCACAACATCAGTGATGTGGAGACGGTAGAATGTTGCAGCTACACAACCTAAGATTATGATTAATCTTGGGCTAGCTTTAGCCCCTAAGTAGCCATTCCTTCCTTGCCCATCCCTATGGCTTTCTTTGTTCATGAAATTTCTATCCTATTAGAACGCTGTGGTTGGGGAGACCTAAGTCTGTGTTCCCGAGCCACTGGTCACTCAGAGTTGGATCCAGAATAAACCATCTCTTCCATTCTTTTGAGGTGGAAGCTGCTTTTCTCATCAGCAGTTACAGCCCATATTCCTGTTAGAAATCCCAATAAAAACTCATTAGCTCACAAAGCTAGACTTTGGTGTACTTTGGTCTGTTGTGTGTTCCCTTTATAGACTGAGTGTGTGTTGCCCATCCCCAAGAAGTTTGTCGCAGGACAGCCTTGAAATTGTGATGTTCTTGCCTTAGCCTAGAACAGAACTGAAAGCTACCTACGTTCAGTCAACTGAATTTGAGCAAAGGTGCTAAGGATATATATATATATATATATATATATATATATATATATATATATATATATATGGAAGTCAGTCATGGTTGCTCATGCCTGCAATCGTAGTGCTCAGGGTGCAAAGGCAGAAGGATCTCAGTAAGTGTGAAGTCAGCCTAGTTTACATAGTGAGTTCCATAACAGCACGATCTGTAGACTACGTTGTAGGGAATACGCAAGTACACAACAACAAAAGAACATGCATTGCAGAAAGGGCAGTCTTTGGAGAAATAGTTCAGAAAGGTCCGTTATTCACTGGGTGGAGCATGAAATTTAGACACCTATTTCTCACTGGGTACAGAAATAAACTCAAAAATACCTTAAAGATTTAAGCATAAAATCTGAAAATAAGAAAATTCTGGGAAAAGGCATAATAGGAAAAATACTTCAAAATAATGGAATAGGAAGGATTTTTTTACAAGACCCCTAAAGCAAAGGAAACAAAAAAAAAATAGACAAATAGGAATACAGCAAACTAAAAATTTCCTGCCAAAAACACAAGAGGGAGTCGCCAGGATCCAGTGACAGCCCACACGATGGAAGAGAATGTCTGCAAAGTGTACCTACAACAATCCAGATGACATAATGCATTCCCAAAGCCCAGGAGCCAAGAAACTGAGTAATCCCATTTAAAAGTTGGCAGTAGATCTAAACAGGCATCTGCAAGAGGGTACGTCCAAGCAGGAACAAGTGTATGAGAAATGGCCAGTATTGCTAATCATCAGGGAAAGGCAAATAAAAACCCCAGTGAGATTTCCTCTCACCCTGGTAAGCATGGCTACTATTGAAAAGTCTAGAGACAACCACTGACAGTGGGGGGTGAAGACAAGGGGCTTCCCTCATACCCCACATGGGAATAAAAAAGCGCAACCATTATGGAAAATACCAGAGAGATTCCCCAAAGTTAAGGAGGACTATTAGATGATCCAGTGAGCCTACCAGAGGACATATTCAGAAAAAAAAAATAAGAATTTCAAAGAGACATTCATACTTCCATGTTACTATAGCACAATTCATAAGAGCCAGGAAATGGAAGCAATCTATATGCCCATCACCTGACGGATGGATAGAGAGAGGAAACAGGGTGCATAGACCCAATCAGATTCTAGCACTAGGAGGATATGAAGCCCTGCTATTTGCAGAGACAGGTATGGACCTGGAGGCAATTATGTTACATGAAATAAGTCATGCACAGAATGATGGGTTCCACATAGCCTCACTTAGCTCTGAAATCAAGAGCTGATCTCCAGAAGTTGAGAATGGTATAGGTTTCCAAAGACAGGGTAAAGGCGTGATGAGAGAGGAGTGGGGAAAGGGTCTAAACACATATAAAATTATAATTTGGCAAGACCAAGGAATCCTAATGCGGTTTTACGCAAAGAGTGGCTAAGACAAGAACAACTTCACGTTAGTCTAAAAGCCACAAGAGTGCTAGGAGCTTAGCACAAGAGAAGGGTGCTGCCTGGAATGGGGAGCCACTGCGTCTGACCTCGGCCGCTACAAAACCAGTCACGATAAACATGAGTAAACAAAGCTAGAAGAGGGGTACTTTGAAAGTTTCATCATAAACAAATGATAATTGTTTGAGGAAATAAATGTTTCACCTGATCTAAACACCATGCAGTATATGTTAGTCACGTCTCGTTTCTGTGGCACAGACACGGCAGAGGCAGTCTACAGGAGGAATTGCGTTGGCTCATGGCTGAGGATGAGATGCAGTCCATCCTGGTAAAAAGATCATGGCTGTGGGAGCATGCGGCAGCTGGCCACGTGTCCACAGTCAGGAAGCAGAGGGAGGTAAATTCTGGAATCCAGTCATTTCCTTCTTTCCCCACATTTTTTATTAAGTTTAAGGCTCCAGCCAAGTTAGGTCTTCCCTCAGTTACACCTTTCTGGGAACCCATTCAGAAGTGTGTCTCCTGGGTGACTCCAAATCCAATCAAGTTGGCAGAGAAGACAAACCTTCATGGTGTACATCAAAACATAACATGGGATCCCATTAATATGTCTGATAATTACGTTTTGTATCAGTTAATAAATAAATAACATATTAAAAGCAAAAATCGATTAGACTTATAATCTTGGACCAAGGTGTTATATAATGTTATTTTTCATAAATTTAATGAGAACTTTCTTAATATAATCTGTATCTAAATATATATTAAAGGCCTCATTATCAAAGCCTGATTTTGAAGAGTTTTATTTGTAACATCCTATAAAAGGCATTTATTGCAAGTACCACTGAATCTTCCAGAAACAGACAGCCCTTTCAGCCCCGCTAGGCTTCCTCATCTTCTCTTCTGATATCTAAAAATCTCTATCAGTGCCACATCAATGTTAAGCTGTCTTCGATTTGAAGGGTAGCAAACCCCTGGAAAAGTCAGAATTATCTATCATTCCGCAGAGTGGATCAATAGTGCTTGGATGGCCACTCCGGACAGCTCACATCCTTACAATTAGCTTACCATAAAATAATCGAAAATCAGTCAGCCCAATATCGGATTAGGGCAAATCAAGAGCAGACTACAGTTCCAGTGTGATCTGTGATGTTCTAGCGATGAATTCAAGGCACTTTTATCCAATTCTTCCCTCCACAAATGTTTTAAGATCATCTGCTATGTCAAGGGACCCACGCCATGTGGCTAACGGGACAAAACAGCAATGCATTTTGATTTACCCTCAAACTATTTACAGTTTAATACATACGGAGACTTGTATGCAAGACCAAATGATCTTACCATTTGAAGAGGAAAGACACTAGAAGATGGATTTTTCCCCTCATTATTCATGACTTACATTCAACCCCACTTTGCCCTTTCTTGCCCATCCACAGTCCTAAAAGACATCTTTTCACCTCTTTCCCAGGTGTGGTCTGAACATCTCTTCCTAAGGCCAGAAAACTCCTGAAATAAACAGTGAAGAAGGGAGAAAAAGAAAACTTTCCAGGCGTTGGTGGTGCACACCTTTAATCCCAGGTCTTGGGAGGCAGAGGCAGGCGGATCTCAGGGAGATTGAGGCCAGCCTGGTCTACAACGCGAGTTCCAGGACAGCCAGGACTGTTACACAGAGAGACTTGTCTCAAAAAACCAAAAGAAGAAGAAGAGGGAGAGGAGGAGAAAAAGGTGGAGAAGAAGAAGAAAACTGATATAGACAGAATAGTCATCAAAAAATAAGAGTTTAATGATGCACACATAAGAAAATGTTATGAAAGTCGGGCGGTGGTGGTGCACGCCTTTAATCCCAGCACTCGGGAGTCAGAGGCAGGCGGATCTCTGTGAGTTTGAGACCAGCCTGGTCTATAAGAGCTAGTTCCAGGACAGGCTCCGAAACCACAGAGAAACCCTGTCCCGAAAAACCAAAAAGAAAAAAAAAAGAAAATGTTATGATGAGCCGAGCGGTGGTGGCGCAGGCCTTTCATCCCAGCACTCAGGAGGCAGAGGCAGGAGGATCTCTGTGCGTCTAAGGCCAGCCTGGTCTACAAGAGCGAGTTCCAGGATAGCCAAGGCTACACAGAGAAACCCTGTTTTGAAAAACTACAAAAAAAAGAGAAAATGTCATGAGGAAGCGTAACACCTTGCATGTATAACCTAAAAATCTAATAAAACATTTTTTAAGACAGAAAATCACCTGAAGAGGTTTTTAATTTTATGTGCAGCCGCTGATTCTCCTTATTGTCTAACCTAATGGTCTTAAATGTCAGCCGTGGACTGGCAATTCCAGTTTTTTCCAGTTTATTCTATTACCAGTTTTAAAACAATATCAAGAAATTTGTTTTATCGAAAACATTGCTTTGGGGTGTGGCTTCTCTGTTCACTACAAAAAGAATATGGGGCCATTGTAATGGGAGGCACAGCACTGTGTCGTCTCTGTAAGTAGATCCTCTGCAGGTGAAAAGCAAGCAAACAAACAAATCAAAACAACAAAAGCAAAACATTGCTTTACATTTTGTTCTTATGAAGTAGTCCATTATTCTTGATTAATTGATGTTATCCATGGCAACTTACTGGGTAATTTAAAAATACTCTGTAACAGCCCCCACAAAACTGACACCCTGTTGGAAGTGCCAAGGCACCATCCTGACCTAAGAGCCCAGCAATGCCCGAAGAGGCCAGAAGATGGCATCAGATACTCCTGAAATGGAGTTACATACAATTGTTAGCCAATGTGATGCCAGGAATTGACTCCTAGTTCTTGTGGAAGAGCTCTGATCCACTGAGCCATCTCACCAGCCCCTCATGGATAATTTTGCAGGATACCTAAGATCTCTCGTCTACCATATGTTTTATTCTGGCCAGATCCTTGGGGGCTGGAAATGGCTCTAGTGGTTAAGAACACATACTGCTCTTGCAGAAGCTCCAAGTTTGGGTCCCAGCACCCATGTTAAGTCAGCTCAGATAAGCCCAAAACTCAAATTTCATAGGACAGGATGCCCTCTTGTGGGCATACATAGACATAATTAGAAATATTAAAAAAAATATTTCACCAGATACTTAGTTTTTTTTAAGCATATACTAATCATTAAATAATGCAGCGACCAAACAGATGTCCTCTGAACCACTATTTTCTCATTTCAAACATTGCTCTAGGGGCTGGAGAGATGGCTCAGTGGTTGTGAGCAATTGCTGCTCTTGCAGGGGAGCAAAAATTGGTTCCCAGCACTCACGTGATATCTTAAAACCATCCATAACTCTGGTTTCCTGAGATCCTATACCCTCTTCTGGCCTCCAAGGGCACCATGCAAACATGCAGTGCACTTACATACACGCAGGAGAAATGCTCATACACATAAAAATTAATTTAAAAATTTACTATGGCAGCTGAGCAGTGGTGGCACGCACCTTTAATCCCAGCACTTGGGAAGCAGAGGCAGGTGGATTTCTGTGAGTTCAAGGCCAGCCTGCTCTACAAAGTGAGTTCCAGGACAAGCCAGGACTGTTTCACAGAGAAACCCTGTCTCAAAAACAAACAAACAAAAACACAATTTAATATGGCTACTACTTAAGTATTTACATACAGTGTTGACCCCTTTTGAGCTTCTGATACATACAAGCTATAATTCTGGTTTTAAGGCATTTCCTTGTGTGGCAGTTTGAATGAGTCTGGCCCCACATATGTTTGAATACTTGGTCCCCAATTGTTGGAACTGTTTGGCAAGGATTAAGAAGTGTGACCTTGTCAGAGGAGGTGTGCCACTGGGGATGGGCTTTGAGGTTTCAAAAGACTCACACCATTCCCAGCGTCCCCGCTCTGCCTTCTGCTTACGGATCAAGATGTGAGTTCCCAGCTGTTCTTTCCACCATGCCTTTGTTCTGCCATTATGAACTCCAAGCCCTCTGAAACCATAAGCCCATCAGGCCTAAATGCTCTCTTTTGTGAGTTGCCTTGGCCATGGTGTGTGTTATCACAGCAATAGAACAGTGCCTAATAGCCCTGGTCTACTAAGAGTGCACAGAAAAGAGATGATAAGCATCTAGGCCATGATGGTTCCTTTTTAGCACCTATGTGTAATTAAAGAAAGTACAGAAAGTAAATGCTGTGCTCACATGTGAAGTCTTTTTTAGAAAATAAAATTATTTTTTAAAGTGCAAATGAGAGCAAACAGTTTGTATACAGGTAGTGCATAATATTTAATATAAATCTAAACCACTAAGAACAACTGATGACGGTGTCTTCTAGGCATTGACCAATACCACCAACTTTTTTAGATGCATTCTTTCCTCCCAAGTAGTCAAAGATGCAACAGACATTATTTTAACTTTTCAAAGACTGCAGAAATAGATTAGGCCACTGCCATTTGTTTTTCACAAATTCAAAGAACAAAGTATTACCATTACCTGTTTATTGTCAGTTAAGAACCAGTCATGGGGCTAGAAGGATGACTCAGAGGGTTGAACTCTTGCTAGACAAACACAAGGACCAGAGTTCAGATCAGATCCCGGCACCCTCAAAGTAAGCCATGTGTGGGCCCAGGCCAGAGTATAACTCCAGCAAGGTCGGGGGAGGGCAGTGGCAGAAGGATTGCTAGGACTTTCTGGCTATCAGCTCAAACAAAAGGAACCATGAAAAAAAGCCCAGTTGCCCATGCAAGAACCCCCGAGTCTAATCCTCTCTGCTGGGTTGTGTTGTTGGCCACAGAAGAGCGGGGCCTTATAGGCCCCTGTAGTGAATAGAAAGAGATTGACAGAGGCGTGGATGGTCCAATCCTTTACCTCTTCTTCCCCTGCTAAAGGGATTCTTCTGGCCCGGTGTGGTGCTGTAACAGGAGATTCTGGCTCAATAAATTACTGTTGGAGGTGGCATCTGCTATGTGGTTTCCAGTGCCTGGTGGTGTTGCACAGAAAACCCCTCCAAGGCCAGTGGGCTGCCTGGTCTGGAAGACTGAACGGGAAGCTCACTGAACTGAGCGATGCTGAGGTTAGGAAACCTCTACAGCAAGACGGGAAAGGTTCTTGCCTTCATTTCATTCACTTGCCGTGATAAAATGCAGTGAATTCATGTCCAGGAGCCAGGAACCCAGGGACTGGCAGCATCCACTTTTAGGTCCAGGTCTTTCCATACCAATAAAGCAGTCAGGACAATGCCTTATTGAGAGTTGGCCCTTCCCTCATTGAGTCTCCTCTCAGGTGATTCTCGAACATGTCCTTGACAACTGGAATTAAGCATTGAGATAATGTTGAAAGAGTTGCATTTGTAGCTACAGCAGATACAGGGCTGTGACAGCCTGCACCTTTGGCAGTTGTGTGTGAAGAGGAATTCTGAAGAGACGTGTTACAGAGGGAAAGTTGGTCGTGGATGAGACAGTTCCACCTCGGTCATGTCTGATTAGACTTTTGAGTGATATCAAAGGTACCAAAGCCAAAGTCATCCTCCGATTGTTTAGAAGGGTGGTCAGACTTTGGACACCATATTCTTTAAGAAATAACTACTGTGTTTTGCTTTGCCTAGAGATGCCATAAATGTTCTGCCATCGTATACCCCATGCTGACAGACCGCAAGGCTCTGAGTGCATCTTCTGACGGGATACAGGCTCCACAAGCACTGGCACTGACCCCGGAGAGCCCCACAGGAAGTGCTATTGTGGATGATGACTTTACAGGCCTTACCAAACGTCCCCCAAGGATTTCAGCCATTTGAAAACCTCCAGTTCACTCGGTGCAAAGACAGAAAGACAACAGAGAAAGATTTCTTGGACCATACACTAGCCAAGTGTAAACCATGTTCTGCATTCTCTCATTTTGTCTGTTTCTTTTTTCTTGTTCTTTATCCCCAATGTGAATTTAATGCCAACACAATAGGTACAACAGGAAAAGCTGCCATCATCTCTTCTGAGGGCTCCGTGCAAGGAAGGCGGTCCAGTAGGCCAGCCTTTGCGCTGGGACTGAAGTAAACAGCAGAGCTAGTTTATAATGACTAAGAGGAAAGGATGTTCAGTGCTGAGATTTAAAAAGTGGAACTTTGAAAAGAGTCTGAGGGGGGCATTCCATTATGGTGGGGAAGGTGTGAGTGACAGCGGGGACAGGACACTGGCCGGCCATAGTGCATCCATAATTAAGCAGGGGGAGAGAAATCTCAAGTTTGTGCTGTAGGATAGGCTTCCTCTGGCCTGTAGCTTCTCTGAATAGCCTCCAGGAAAGTGTGTTGTTGTGGAATATTATTTTAAGATGGGTTACATTCATTTATGTTGTGGAATATGTGTTTAATGATGCAAAGATGTGTTGCATTCTTTTATGCTGTGTTACTTTGCCTGTCTAAAACACCTGATTGGTCTTATGAAGAGTGGAATGGCCAATAGCTAGACAGGAGGAAGGATGGGGGGGATGGCGGGCAGAGAGAATAAATAGGAGGAGAGAGAGGAATGAGGAAAATAGAAGGAGAGGAGGACATCAGGGGCCAGCCACCCAGCTACACACCCAGCAATGGAGTAAGAAGGAAAGAAGGGTATACAGAATATAGAAAGACAAAAGCCCAGAGGCAAAAAAAATAGATGGAATAAATTAAGAAAAACTGGCTGGAAACAAGCCTAGCTAAGGTCAGACATTCATAAGAATGAATAAGCCTCTGTGTGTGCATTTATGTGGGAGCTGAGTGGTGAGTCTCCAATGAACAAAAAGCTCAGCATAAAAAATAAGCAACTAGCCAGGTGGTAGCGGTGATGCACGCCTTTAATCCCAGCACTCAGGAGGCAGAGGCAGGTGAATCTGTGTGAGTTTGAGGTCAGTCTGGTATATAAGAGCTAGTTCCAGGACAGCTAGGACTGTTACATAGAGAATCCCTGTCTTGAAAAACAAAACAAAACAAACAAACAAAAACCCAACTAGTGTGTGTGTGTGTTGTGTTTGTGTGTGTGTGTGTGTTGTGTTTGTGTGTGTGTGTGTTTGACGGAGAGAGAAAGAGAGACAGAGAGCACAGGAACTAGGAGAAGGGACAAGGTAAATGTCCCTCCAGTGGTTTTAAACTTCAGTTTCCAGATTCATGAAAAAATAAAAAAATAAACATGTGTTGTAAGTCACTTTTTTTGTGAAACACTGCTATAGCAGACCTGAAAAATGACTATATTATAAACTCAAGAAGGCATGGAAGAAATGTCTGAGGTACTAGAAGTGACTGTCCTGTCCACTTGCTCCATGCTACCTCCAATTCTAAAATTTGGAAGGAAAATAAAAATGTAGTGCATAGAATGTAACTCGGGAGAGATACAAGAGACAGTCACTTTTAGGGCTCGTCTCAATGTTAGAGCTCTTGCTCCATATATGAATCTTCATACTTTTATGGTTTATAAAGTACCCATAGTGGGAGAAGAGGAAGAGGAGCGGGAAGAAAAGTGGGAGTTGTACAAAACAGTAGGGGAAATCTAACATTGAGCGCTCTGGCCTTTGGAAAGAAGGAATGCTCACTAGGAGAACTGAGAGGGAAAGTGGGCGCTAAGCAGGATATTAGCTCACAAGTGGAACACAACAGTCCCATCCACAGACGAATCTGTATTCCCAGTAACCGGGATCGCAATATGGTCTCTCTCTCTCTCTCTCTCTCTCTCTCTCTCTCTCTCTCTTTCTTCTGTGGGCTTTTTGTTCATTTTCTTAGAAAAGGTCTCATTCTGCAACCCACGCTGCTCTCAGCACCACAGCAATCCTCCTGCCTCAGCCTCCTGTGTGTTAAAGATTTAACTTTCTGGGCTATTTATTTTACCAGCCTCAGAATTGTATCTTGGTCCCAGTGTTCATTAGCAATGCATCATCCTAGAGTGGCCGTTCCTGCTGGATGCTGTCCACTCTGAGAGAAATGAATGTATTTTTAGTTTTCCTCTCAGGGCCAACAAATTCTGGGAATGCCTTAATGTAGTTTTCTTTGCTAAACTCCTCCTCACTTAGGAATATGTTCGATAGCACCTATTCAAAATGTCGAAGAGCGAAAAGGCAAAATGGGAAATGCATAAGGAAGCTGGTCTCCATTGCCTGGTATTGTTGCATATTTGAAAGCTGAAGTGGACTTTATCACATCACTATGCAAATACAAAAGAGTTTTGAAAACTTTCCATGCACAAGCAGAAAAAAAAAAGATCTTTGAAGGTTTGGGATGTAATGGAGCATCATTGCAAAGTGCGGCCGTTAGTAGATAGCACTTGAAGAATTTGGGCATGCAGCGCCAAGTGCACATAAAGATGGTCTTTTAGGTTACAGACTTGAACGTATTGAACTACTGACAGTTTTGAAAAGTATTGGAGGAACTATAGCTGCACAAAGAACTCAGAAGGCAAGTGCAGCGTCATCCTCGCGTGCAGCGTCAGTCTCACGCAGCGACGTCAGCCTCGGGCAGCGTCAGCCTAGCGCAGCCTCATCCTGTATCAATCATGTGCAAGGATCCTTTAATGTTCCTTACAATTATCCTCATCAGCTCAGACCACTTGTCAGCAAAAATTAAATGGCAGGGCTAGCGTGATCTTAGCGCCCGCCTTTACCAAACACTCTTCAAGACATTTACTAATGCACTGCTCTGTGTTGTTATAAATAATTAAAACCAAATAAATTCAGTATCGTTAAATAATTTAAACACTTGTCGAAATAAATCAGATAAGAGTATTCTGAGGTTTAATGTATTTTATTTTCAAACTTTGATCTACTAGTTTTCTTCTTAAATCAGATAAAAAGTTAAACTTTGAGTTCATATGTAGTAGATATCGTCATCTTTACTACCCCGTCCGTGAAGACACACTGTGAGCAGTGAGATGACTCAGGAGATGAAGGCACCTCGTGCCAAGCCTGGGGACGCGGGACCCACGTGGTGGAGAGAGAGAGCTGACTCCCCCTACAAGTTGTTGTCAGGTTTCGACATGTAGGTTGTGACATGAGAGAGAGAGAGAGAGAGAGAGAGAGAGAGAGAGAGAGAGAGAGAGAGAGATTGGAAAGCAAATTTAAATCAACAAGTAAGAACTTAAAAGCCATTTAAGAGGGGCTAGAGCTGGCTCAGTGGTTAAGAAAATGGTTGCTCTTCCAGGGGATCTGGGTTCAATTCCCAGCACCCATGTGGTGGCGGCACACAATCTATAACATCAGTTCTAAGGGATCCAGGGACCCAGCACTGTGTTCTGGGCTCCACAGACACCAGGCGTGCAAATGGTGCATGTGCATACATGTGGGGAAAACACTCATATAAAGTGAAAATAAATCTTTTTTGTTTGTTTTCAAGACATGGTTTCTCTGTAGCTTTGGAGCCTGTCCTGGAACTTGCTCTTGTAGACCAGGTTGGCCTCGAACTCACAGAGATCTGCCTGCCTCTGCCTCCTGAGTGCTAGGATTAAAGGCATGTGCCACCACTGCCTGGCAAATAAATCATTTTTTAAATATTTATTTATTATGCATACAATATTCTGTCTGTGTGTATGTCTGCAGGCCAGAAGAGGGCACCAGACCTTATTATAGATGGTTGTGAGCCACCATGTGGTTGCCAGGAATAGAACTCAGGACCTTTGGAAGAATAGGCAATGCTCTTAACCACTGAGCCATCTCTCCAGCCCCCAAATAAATCATTTTTTATTTATTTATTTATTCATTTTGTTTTTTTAACCACTTGCGGTGAAAAATAAATAATTTTTAAAGCTGTTTATGAAACCTGGATTTTCCACAAGTTGGAAGCACCCATCAAATAGTATTTTCATAGAACTTATTTCTAAATTTCCAAATTTTAATTTAATATATTATTCATGATCTCAATGTATAAATAGTATATTTATATATATATATATACACTATTTTCTTTATATATATATTCATTTTTCTAAATAGGTATTATGGATTGAATCCAGAGCTTTGTATGCACTAAGCACTTATACCACTAAGGTATATGCTGAGTTATACCTCGGCTGTTAAGTGTATTAATAGATAAGTGCATGTGTTCTGAGTATCAAGAAATTACGGGGCTGGAGAAATGGCTTGTGGCTAAGATTACACGCTGCTCTTGCAGAGGAGCTGAGTTCCCAGCACCCACATCAGGAGGCTCAAAACCATTTGTAGCTTCAGCTCCAGGGGAATCCGACACTTCTGTCCTCTGCATTCATGTGGAAAAAATGTTGTGCACGTGTGCACGCGCACACAATGAAAAATAACTAAAAATAACTCTTTTTAGCAAAAGAAATTATAATGGCAATTTACAGGATGGATAGATGACTCAGTCTATATAGTATGTCCAGAAAGCATGAGGGTCCATGTTCCGATCTACAAGAAACATGCAAAAAGCATCACATACATGCCTATAATTCTAGCTCTGGGTGGTAGAGATAGGAGAATTCCAGTGGCTCAGTGGCTAGCCAGTCTAGTCAATCAGTGAGCTCCAGGTTTGGTGAAAGACCCTATCTCAAAAAGTAAAGTCAGATACCAGGTGGTGGTGGCCCTCACCCTTAATCTCAGCATTTGGAAGACAGAGGCAAGTGGTTCTCTGAATTTGAGGCCAGTCTGGTCTACAGAGTGAGTTCTAGGATAGCCCGGGCTACAAAGAAACCTTGTCTCAAAAAGAAAAAAAGTGGGGGATAATAGAGGGGAATAGCTACCATCAGTGTATGTCTGGCCTTCACACATACATGTACTGCATGTGAACCTGTATGTGTGTGTGTGTGTATGTATGTATATGTATATATATATATAAACCTTTTATATACAAACACACACAAAATAAATTAGAAATTTATTAAGGCATATGTATTATAAGCTCCCTAACAAAGTATGAAAATACTGACCGCTGTAATGACACATGGATTTATAACTATGATTAAGACAGCTGTGGGTTTGAGCAGAACCTGGGTTGGGATGAAGGTGGAAATGGCCCTGTCTTTGTTACTTTTTAATTGCTGTGACAAAACACTATGACCAAAGCCACCCTCAGTTGGTGTGGGAAGTCCTTCTGTCTATGTGTTGCTTTTATTGGTTAATGAATAAAGAAACTGCTTTGGACCTATAGTAAAGGCAGAACTTAGGTAGGCAGGGAAAGCTAGACTGAATGCTGAGAGGAAGAAGGGCGGAGTCAGAGAGACAACAAGGAGCCGCCACTAGAGACAGAGTTGCTGAAACTTTGCTGGTAGACTACGACCTCGTGGTGATGCACAGATTACTAGAAATGGGTTAAATTTTTTTTCTTAAAATTTATTTATTTATTATGTATACAATATTCTGTGTGTATGCCTGCAGGCCAGAAGAGGGAACCAGACCTCACCACAGATGGTTGTGAGCCACCATGTGGTAGCTGGGAACTGAACTCAGGACCTTTGGAAGAGCAGGCAATGCTCCTAACCTCTCTTAACCTCTGAGCCATCTCTCCAGCCCTAGAAATGGGTTAAATTAAGATGTAAGAGTTAGCCAATAAGAAGTTAGAGCTAAGCTGGACAGTGAGTGGTGGCTCACGCCTTTAATCCCAGCACTTGGGAGATGGAGGCAGGTAGATTTATGTGAGTTTGAGGCCAGACTGGGCTACAATAGCTAGTTCCAGGACAGGCTCCAAAGCTACAGAGAAACCATGTCTTGAAAAACCAAAAAGAGGGGCTGGAGAGATGGCTCAGTGGTTAAGAGCATTGCCTGCTCTCCAAAGGTCCTGAGTTCAATTCCCAGCAACCACATGGTGGCTCACAACCATCTATAATAAGGTCTGGTGCCCTCTTCTGGCCTGCAGACATACACACAGACAGAATATTGTATGCATAATAAATAAATAAACATTTTAAAAAAAAGAAAGAAAAACCAAAAAGAAGAAGAAGAAGAAGAAGAAGAAGAAGAAGAAGAAGAAGAAGAAGAAGAAGTTGTTAGAGCCAATAGGCCAAGCAGTGTTTTTTTTAAATATTTATTTATTATGTATACAATATTCTGTCTGTGTGTATGCAGGCCAGAAGAGGGCACCAGACCCCATTACAGAAGGTTGTGAGCCACCATGTGGTTGCTGGGAATTGAACTCAGGACCTTTGGAAGAGCAGGCAATGCTCTTAACCTCTGAGCCATCTCTCCAGCCCCCAAGCAGTGTTTTAATTAATACTGCTTCTGTGTGATTATTTTGGTTCTGGGTGGCCAGGACAAACAAGCAGCTCCTCCTCCTACACTCAATGAAACCCCACACCTCCTAAATCTCCCCAGTGTCACCAGTTGGGTTCCCAAGTATTCGGATGCCTGAGAATGTGCGGGACATCTCACTCAATGGACTTCAGCCACTTTTCCTGAGAACTAAATTATGATTAGTGCTTGAACAGAGACTTTGCCAGAATTTGTGTTTCATTCTGCAGACTGTGGGCAGTAGTTCAGAAGTCTGCAGTTTTGTTTTGAGCCGTAGAGAACTAAGAATATCACCCTGTAGAAAAACAAGCAGAAAAGAAATTTCAGTGGTGAGCAGGGCCCACTTGTGCAGAGAAGAAACCAAAACAAAGGAAGTGTCTATATGGTCTATGGACCTGGGTCAAGGCTTGGCAAGGGGAAGGAAGAGATGGAAGATAACCTCAAGATTTGGGGTTGTTTTCTTATTACTGAATGAACCGGGTGGTGAGACAGGCGGATCTTTGTGAGTTTGAGGCCAGCCTGGTCTACAGAGGGAGTTCAAAGACAGACTCCAAAGCTACAGAAAACCCTGTCTCAAAAAACAAAAACAAAAGCAAAATAAGAGAAAGAGAGTGATATCAGAAACATTTTCTGCTTTGATTAACTGAGACAAGGTCTCAACCTCGAGCCCCTCCCACCCCAGCCTCTAGGTGCCGAGTTTACACAAGTGGGTACCAACCTGACTGCCTTTGTAAAGGAACTCTGCCAACAGAAACATAAGACATTAGGGGACACAGAGAGATAAATGTCCAGATATTTTTTTAATTAAACACACTTAGCTCATCTAAGAAAGATGAATGCTAATAAAATACACATTCACTAATATTTCAATTAATAATGAGCACAGAATATCTAGAAAGGGCTCCAAAGCCACAGAGAAACCCTGTCTCGAAAAAGCAAAAAAAAAAAAAAAAAAAAGAATATCTAGAAAGGATAATATGAAATTGTCTGTAATAGCTAAATCACCTGTGCTAGTGACCTGAACCAATTACATAACTGCATTCTTAAGAAATTAATTTAATTAGAACAGAAGAGATGGCTCAGTGGTTAAGAGTTCATATTGCTTTTTTGGAGGAGCTGAATTCTGTTCCCAGCACTCATGATGGATGGCTCACAACTGCCTGAAACTCCAGCTCCAGGCAATTAGCGACCTCTTCTGGACTCTGAGAGCATCAGCACTCACACATGCGTATAATCACACACACACACACACACACACACACACACATATATATATATATATATATACAACCACACACATATACACATAATGAAAAATAAAATAAATTTTGAGCTGGGTGGTGATAACACATGACTTTAACCCCAGCACTTGGGAGGCAAAGGCAGGCAGATCTCTAAGTTTGAGACCAACCTAATCTACAAAGTGAGTTCCAGGACTACATAAAGAAGCCCAGTCTTGAAAAACCAAAACCAAAATAAAACCAAAATTGTTTTTGATTAATTTGCTAATTAAATTTCTGTATTTGGTTGTTTTATAACTGTGAGATCAGCCAGAGCCAAGCTAACAAGTAGAGTACATGGCCCAGCCTGGAGGCCAACATCTGTAATCCCAGCATTTGGGAGGGTGAAGCAGGAGGATTGCCAAGGTTAAAGTCAGTTTGAACTTCACAATGAGACACTGCCTCAAGCCAAGAAAAAAAATTATACAGATGACTTCTAATTATTCACTTAGCACATTCAGAGTCTCTGAATTCTAATTGAATTGGCCCCATCTCTATATTAATTCAAGCAATAATTATGTTTGGAATTATTGACCTGTATAAGCCTATTGTGGGTAGACTCTTGCCTACCACTGGGCATCACTATGCAGTCACCATGTTGGTGAATTTTTATGGTGCCACCAAATTACTAGAAGAATTTGAAAAGTTGATATTAAGACCTGGAGCCGGATGGTAGAATGGCAATAGACTTGGAGGTTAGGCAAACTTAGACCCAAAGAATGCTGAAAAGATGCCATGAATGGATATATGCACATATATGACTGGTTAATTAATACTGTTTATAAAGGTTAATAAAATTCTGACCTTGGATTCCTATGGACAGCAAAAAAAGGCAGACATAGAAGTCACCAAAGAAAACAGAGTACAAGAGCCACGTTCCCCACACACCACGAGGCTGAGGAAGGATTGCTGTGAGTTCAAGTTCAAGGCCAGTGTATGCCACATAAAAAGATCCTGCCTTAAGAGCCCCCCCCAAACAAATACGTATGTCAATTAATTAAAGAACATTGAATCATGATCACCACTTACTATGCGCCAAATACTAACCTCATTTTATACAAGAAGACACTGTGTTAGGGAGCTCCTATAAACTGTACAATGTGTCACATCGTTAATAAGTGATCATTTCAAACCTAGACTTGGCTGGTCTTTGTGTCTGGGATGCCTCTGAGTGGCGCTGACGGAAATGCAGAGCAAGGTGTTAAAAACATCTGCCACTCAGAAGTGAAGTCTTAGGATCTATTAACAGTAAATCAGGGTCTTATTAATTTACAAAACATCCGTTTATATGTGGAGACACAAAGACATAAGTGTATTAGCTTATGCCAGTGGTCATCATCATACAAACAGATCCTGCCTCTAAATGTCAGCCTGACACTCTACCTTGGATTCCATCCATTAAGCTGTACTGCCTCCAAGTGTAACTAAGCTGCAATAGCAAAGCAAAAGCTAAATCACCTTCATTCTTTTAGGCTAGTGTTATCCACATTCACACACCCGGAAGCCAAAAGTAACCCAACAGATTCTCAGTTTAAGTGACCATTTAGGAAACTTTTTGTAAGTTATTTTATAGCCTGATATTTCTGAGCTATCAGTGATTTTTCTATATGACATATGAAATATTTATTCACAGCAGGAGAGAGGGCTCTGTGTGAAAGACCCTCTGGACACCCCCCCCCCCAGAACCCGCAGCTGGCCTGCTCCCATGAGAACATCCTGTTCGCTTGAGACCCTCAGGACCCTCTCAGGACCTGCAGATAGCCGGCTCTCATGAGAACATCCCGTTTGCTTAGGGAAACAGGATGCCTATAGCCAGCATATGTGCCAAACTTAGAATATCAGCAGTTCACAAAAGAAATAATTCCTCCTATGAAAGATCCCAGCTTAGCTGCGGTAACGTCATTTCACAAGGCTTTGATGAACAAATGTAAGTGCAGAGTGAGGTCAGGGTCCCTGGCTGTAAAGCAGGATATCTATATCTATAGAATAGGACAGGACATCAATTAACAGGAAATCTGTTGCCATACATCTGTGCTGGGAAAGGAAAAACCAAAAGAGGAACAGGATATCTGTTCCCATACATCTGTGCTGGGAAAGGAAAAACCACTTATGCCCCTTGCCCCATTCCAACCGACCACTAACCACGCATTTGCTTCTGTAATCTGCTTCTACTGCCCTCTTTCCTATAAAAAGACCTTCCCCCAGTCTGCAGGCACGCAAGTCCTCCGAAAGACTTTGCCGCCCGCAGGTACCTGTGTTTACTCAATAAACCTCTTGCTAATTGCATCCTGTGGCCTGGTCTCGGAGTGTCCTGGTTCTGGGGTCTTCATCGGAGAAAAAGTCCTCTCTGAGGGTCTTTCATGTGGTTAAGAGCACTGGTTGTTCTTCCAGAGGATCTAGGTTGGGATTCCCAGTACCACTGGCAGCTCACAACCATCTGTAAGTCCAGTTTGAGAGGATCTAATGCCCTCTCTGGCCTCCACAGGCATCGGGCATACATGTGGAACATAAAGATATATGCAGGCAAAACATCCATACACATAAAACAAGACTTAAAAGAAAGACTCAGAAATCTGAAATGACTTAATTTTTAGCTTTTTGTGGTAAGAAGACACAGACAAGTTAGAGTAAGAGCTAGGACCTGAAGACAATGTAGTGGTTAAGAGTGCTTGTTCTATAGCTGCTAGGATCAGAGATCATATCCCAGCACTGACGTAAAAGTCAGGAATCCCTATAAATAAACACTGGACCCCCAGGTCTGAGGGAGCCAAAGATGCAAGTGTTGCTTGGGATTGACCATTTACAACCTAACTGAGATGTGAACTCCAGAAAAGATCCTGCCTCTAAAAGTTAGGCAGAGTGGTTAAAAAGGATGCCTAGTGCCCTCTTCTGACCTCTTTGCATACACAGGCACAGGCGCCTGTGCACACACGTGTGTACATACATTCATACAGATGCTCTCTCTCTCTCTGTATCTCTCTCTCTCTCTCTCTCTCTCTCTCTCTCTCTCTCACACACACACACACACACACACCTTTTTGTTTTATTTTGTTTTTTTGAGGGGTTTCTCTGTAACTTTGGAACCTGTCCTAGAACTCACTCTGTAGACCAGGCTGGCCTTGAACTCACGCAGCGGTTCACCTGCCTCTGCTTCCTGTGGTGCTAGGATTAGAGGCGTGTGCCACCACTGCTCATCTAGAAAGTGTGTTCCTAAGGAACAGAGAAACACAGCCAAAAACCCCCTTCCTCCCTTCCTCCCTTCCTCCCTTCCTTTCCTTCTTTTTTTGTTTTGTTTTTGTTTGGTGTATCGAGACAGGGTTTCTCTGTAGCTTTGAAGCCTGTCCTGGAACTAGCTCTTGTAGGCCAGGCTGGCCTCGAACTTAGAGACCCACCTGCCTCAGCCTCCCAAGTGCTGGGATTAAAGGCACACACCACCACTGCCCCGCCTTGTTTTTGTTTTTTCTGAGATGAGGTTTCTTTGTGGAGCCCTGGCTGTCCTGGAAGTAACTCTGTAGACCAGGCAGCCTTGAACTCACAGAGATATACCTACCTCTGCTTCCTGAGTGCTAGGATTAAAGGTTTGCACCACCACTGCCCAGCAACACTGATTTCTAGTTCTGTAGGTTTGGAACTAGAGCAAAATTTGTCTCTACTTTTACAGTTTAGAAGTTCCAACAAAACAGCTTCCTTTAATGATCACGAAATTCACAGCAATGATTTATACCTTAAGCTTTGAGTTATTTAATTTCCGGTGACGGGAAAAGTGAGGTAAGGAAAATGAGAGCGATCAATCCCCGAGTTCGCCGCCCTCAGCAGAACTGTCAGGGCAATAGGGAAAAACCGCGTGCCGTTGATTTACATTTAATCTCTGTGATCACCAGTGCAGCTGGGCACTTCTTCAGCACTTCATATGGGCCACAGCCCTCTCACAGGTATAATAACGTCATATAACACTCCTGGTGGAGCAGACAGACCTAATTTTGCCTCCTTTTTAAAAACCATACCTTCATGGCATGATACTGGCTTTGGACAAATGGATAACAGGCTACAAAATAACAAGAGCAGGTACAGCAACAAGGCAGTATCTGGGACTGGAAGATGGTTCAGCGGTTAAACACTGGCTGGTCTCACAGAGGATCAGAGGACCTGGGTTCAGTTGCCGGCACCAACATAACTGCTGAGAGTCACCAAAACTCCATGACGGCTGCCGTATATACTGCATGCAGACTTAAATGCAGGCAAAACAAGACACTTGTACACATAAAAGTTAATTAATTAAGATACAGCTCCCACCAAAGCACCGCGACTCACTCGCGTGTCCTGTCTGGACAAATGTGGCGCATTTGTTGGCAATGTACACCATTGAAGTCGCCCTTACACGTTGATTATCATTGTATCAGTTTTCTCTTGAAGTAGGCAAGCGACTTTCAGGTTACTGACGCGGGTGGAAACGAGCTGTAACTTCTGTCGTAATTTAGAAAAAAACGGCACTCGAGAGAAAGACGCCATGAAGACAGAGTTCATGTAGGGGTCTTTTATTAAGGGCAAGGGAACTTAAAAGGCAGGAAAGTAGAGACAGACAGACAGACAGAGAAAGAGTTAGATCGGAGGTGGGCAGGGCCCTTTTAAAAGGGAACGTAGTGAATGTGCACATTAGGAGCTCTTAGTGGCTACAGCTGAGGGTGTGTACACCAAGGTCAGGCCAGTGCACAGGCCAGAAAACTAACAACTTCTGCTCAGTGTGGTAGTCATCCGGAGGGTCCACTTGACTGACGATATACTTAAGGTATTTTTTTCAATATTGTTATAGATTTAAATCGCCAGTTCAGGATTCCCCCGTTATTTGTTCAGATTATCCAAATGCCTGGATGGTTATAGGATCACATAGACCGGCAATGGGACCGGGTATGGTGGCACATATCTTTAATCTTTATTTTTTTTTTATCTTTTATTTAGTTTTTCGAGACAGGGTTTCTCTGTAGCTTTGGAGCCTGTCCTGGCACTAGCTCTTGTAGACCAGGCTGGCCTCGAACTCACAGAGATCCGCCTGCCTCTGCCTGCCGAGTGCTGGGATTAAAGGCATGCGCCACCACCGCCTGGCATCTTTAATCTTTAAACTCAGGTCGATTCCTGAGTTTGAGGCCAGTCTGGTCTATTGAGCAAGTTCCACAACAACAGGGTTACCCAAAGAAACCCTGTCTTGAAAAGATAAACAACAACAACAAAAAAAAAAAATTGGAGGTGGGGAGGGGAGCTGAACATTAGCCCAGCTGAGAGGCTCAAAGGCCTTCGCAATGCAATGGCTGAAGGATCTTCATTCTTTGTCTTTCATTTAGGGACCATGGTTTTGCTACGTAGCTTAGGCTAGCCCAGCACATGAGTTAGTCCTCTTGCCTCAGCCTTCCGAGTGTTAGGATCCCAGATATGGGCTACAGGTTAGTTTTTAATATTTAAGCACAGAGAAGTCAATAGAGGAAATCCAATCACTCAGATGCCCCTCGGTGCACATCACAAAATAAAACACTGGCTAGAAAACATTTACACTAGTTTTTACATTTTCTCATTGGCTTTCTGATTTACTTTTTTGTTTGTTTGTTTGTTTGTTTTTTGTTTTTTCTACACAGGGTTTCTCTGTGTAACAGCCCTGACTGTCTTGGAACTTGCTTTATAGACCAAGCTGGCCTGAACTCACTGAGTTCCACCTGCCTCTGACTCCTGAGTGCTGGGATTAAAGGCGTGTTCCACCACCACCCATCCTGATTTACTTTTTACTAGTAAATCTCATTCACAATCAGGTGTGGCAGCACACACCTTTATTTTTTTCATAAAGATTTATTTATTTATTTATTTATTTATTTATTTATTTATTTATTTATTATGTATACAACATTCCATGTATGCTTGCATGCCAGAAGAGGGCACCAGATCTCATTATAGATGGTTGTGAGCTCAGGACCTCTGGAAGAGCAGTCAGTGCTCTTAACCTCTGAGCCATCTCTCCAACTCCCCCCCCCCACCACCACCAGTACACACCTTTAATCCTAAAACACCGGCAGCAGAGGCAGCCTTACTTCAAGGCCAGCCTAATCTTCAATGCCCCAGGCCAACCAGAAAGCCTGTTTGAGACAGGGTTTCTTTGTCCTGGAACTCTCTCTAGGGACCAGGAGGGCCTCAAACTCGGAGATCAATCTGCCTCTGGATTAAAGGCATGCATCACTACTGCTAGGCTTAATAAACAATTGGGTTGTTTTTTTTTTTTTTTTTTTTTTTTTTTGGTTTTTCGAGACAGGGTTTCTCTGTGGCTTTGGAGCCTGTCCTGGAACTAGCTCTGTAGACCAGGCTGGTCTCAAACTCACAGAGATCCGCCTGTCTCTGCCTCCCGAGTGCTGGGATTAAAGGCGTGCGCCACCATCGCCCGGCAACAATTGTTTATTGATATTTATTGAGCTCTAATTTTTCTCTGCTGCCCTCCCTGCCTCTCCCCTCTCCCTTTCAACCCTCCCCCAAGGTCCCCATGCTCCCAATTTACTCAGGAGATTTTTGTCTTTTTCTACTTTCTACTTCCCATGTAGATTAGATCTACGTAAGTCTCTCTTAGTGTCCGCATTGTTGTCTAAGTTCTCTAGGATTGTGGTTTGTAGGCTGGCTTCCTTTGCTTTATGTTTAAAAACAACCTATGAGTGAGTACATGTGATTACTGTCTTTCTGTGTCTGGGTTACCTCATTTAAAATAATGTTTTCTAGCTCCATCTGTTTTCCTGCAAAGTTCAAGCTGTCATTATATTTTTCTGCTGTGTAGTACTCCACTGTGTAAAATAAATGTACCACATTTTCCTTATCCATTCTTCAGTCCAGGGGCACTTAGCTTGTTTCCAGGTTCTGGCTATGACAAACAAAGCTGCTATAAACATAGTTGAGCACATGTCCTTGTGGCATGATTGAGCATCCTTTGGATATATACCTCAAAGTGGTATTACTGGGTCTTGAGGAAGGTTGTTTCCTAATTTTCTGAGAAATCACCACACTGACATCCAAAGGGGTTGTACCAGCTTGTATTCCCACCAGCAATGCAGAAGTGTTCCCTTTTCCCCCAACCTCTTCAGCATAAGTTGCCATCAGTGTTTTTGATCTTGGCCATTCTTACAGGTGTAGGATAAAATCTAAGAGTTGTTTTGATTTGCATTTCTCTGATGACTAAGAATTTTGAACATTTCCTTAAGTGTCTTTTAGCCATTTTAGATTCCTCTGTTGAGAGTTCTCTGTTTAGGTCTGTACTCCATTTTTTATTAGATTATGTGATCTTTTGGTGTCCAATTTCTTGAGTTCTTTGTATATTTTGGAGTTCAGACCTCTGTCTGAGGTGGTGTTAGTGAAGATCTTTTCCCATTCTGTAGGCTGTCGTTTTGTCTTGTTGACTGTGTCCTTTGCTTTACAGAAGCTTTTCAGTTTCAGGAAGTCCCATTTATTAATTGTTGCTCTCAGTGCCTGTGCTGTTGGGGTTATATTTAGGAAGTGGTTCCCTGTGCCATTCAAGTGTGCTTCCCACTTTCTCTTCTATAAGGTTCAGTGTGGCTGGCTTTATGTTTGAGGTCTTTGATCCATTTGGATTTGAGTTTTGTGCATGGTGATAGATATGGGTCTATTTTCATTTTTCTACCTGTTGATATCCAGTTATACGAGCACCACTTGTTAAATATGCTTTCTTTTTTCCATTTGATATTTTTTGCTTCTTTATCAAAGACCAGGTGTTCGAAGATGTGTGGATTGATATCTGGGTCTTCTATTCAGTTCCATTGGTCCTCCTGTCTGTTCTTATGCCACTTTGATATATTTTTTAGAGTTTTTTTAATATATTAAAGTAGGTGGATTAACTTGGTCACAGATTTTCTGCCAAAACTGGAACTTTCTGCAGTGGCTCCCACCAAGGATCTGGAGCTAGACTGTTGAGGGAGCTGTGTGAAGTGCCTGGAATCTCTTGTTCCTCACAGAGACTGATTAAACTTGAACCAAAGCTCTGATTTGAGCTGCTTGACTCTGGGTCTTGTTCAACTACCCAGTGTTTGACAGAGAGCTTGGTAGAGTTTACTAAATAGAGGGACAAAAATAATTTCATAAAATTAAAGTCAGATGGGATATATGTATTCATGTTCTTTGCAGTATTTATGAAAATTATAATTGCTCTTCTAAATAGGAGTTTTCCCTCTCTCTCCCTCTCTCTGTTGGTTTTTCGAGATGGGGTTTCTCTGTAGCTTTGGAGCCTGTCCTGGATTAGCTCTTGTAGACTAGGCTGGCCTCAAACTCACAGAGATCCACCTGCCTCTGCCTCCCGAGTGCTGGGATTAAAGGCGCGCGCCACTACCACCCGGCTCGTGTTAGAATTTTTTTTTTTTCCGAGACAGGGTTTCTCTGTATCTTAGGAGCCTGTCCTGGAACTAGCTCTTGGAGACCAAGCTGGTCTCGAACTCAAGTCTGTGATCTCTATCCGCCTGCCTCTGCCTCCCGAGTGCGGGATTAATGGCGTGCACCACCACTGCCTGGCTTCGTGCCTAAATTACAACTGCAGGCCACCACGTCTGGTTTTTATGGAGCTGGGGGACGGTATCCAGGGTGTCATGTGCCTAAACAACTCTACCAACCGAGCTACATCCCCAGGCAAGAACAGAACTTTTAAATTAGCTATCATTAAATTTGAGGGAAGGTATGTGAGCATGATAGGATATCACCTAAATTTAAGTTCTACTTCGTTTAGTAGATCACTGGCCATATGCAAGTGGAGAGCAGGTGTCAACCGCGAATAGTGATTATTTGAACGCGCTTCTCAACGTTTCAAGTTTTTCCCAGGCTGGAGGGCCCCTCAGGGCTAGAACTGGGCCGTTTCTCTTGTCTAATCTTGAAAACGCTGTGGCAAAAAGCAACAGGCAGTCCTTAACAGAAACAATCAGAACTAGTTCTGCTAATATGTTTCCTTCAGCAGAAAGCCGCCAACTGGACTATTCTGAAAAACACGGACACCACGAATCCACACACAGAAACACATTAGCGCCTGGCGGACTTCCGAGAAATCAGAGTCCTAATATGAGAAACCCACCAAGATGCGTGAGAGAAAATGATTCTCACTTCCCATTGGCTGAACTCTCTGGAGTTTAACCCTCTAACACATTTTCATTGGTTGTTTTTACTGTCACGTCTGTCCACTTCCTGGTCCGCTTCCAGCAACTGCAGGACTAAAGGGCTGTACTGAGTCTGGGGGTCTCCCAGATCCCCGTACCCTAGCCGGAGGCTCTCGCCAAGCCCCCAGTCCAGACCCCCCGCCCCCGTGTGCTCGAGGGCCCGCCCCCAGACCGTCAGTTCCCTCCCCCTTATGGTTGGGGCCCCGCCCTCAGCCCAAGACACCGCCTCTAGAAATTAGATCCCCGCCCCGAGCCCGTGATCAAACCCCTTACCTGCGATCCTGCCCTGACTTGTAGCCCCGCCCTCATCTACAAGCCACGCCCCCAGACGGCACATGTCCACGCCCCCTGCCCGCGGTCCCGCCCTTCCCTCCCCAGAGGGCGGCGACCAGGCGGCGGCCGCAGCCGCAGGAAGATGCTGGAAGCGGGCGGGCGCGCACCGCGGAGGTGCTGAAGGGACAGTTCCCGCGGCAGAACTTGCCCCTGAGCGCGTGGAGCACCAAGCGATGGAGACTATCTGGATCTACCAGTTCCGCCTCATCGTGATCGGGGACTCCACAGTGGGCAAGTCGTGCCTCCTGCACCGCTTCACCCAGGGCCGCTTCCCAGGGCTGCGCTCCCCTGCCTGCGACCCCACGGTTGGCGTCGACTTCTTCTCGCGCCTACTGGAAATTGAGCCCGGCAAGAGGATCAAGCTGCAGCTCTGGGACACGGCGGGGCAGGAGCGCTTCAGGTAGGGAGTCACCCGCTGCGAGCTCTCGAAAGTGCTAGCGCTCAATGCTCGCTTCCCCTTCGCCCCTCCCCTTCCAGGGGCTACTTCCTCCTCCGCAGTTTCTTCTTTCTTTAGCACGGATTCCTGCGCCCCCTTTCTGTCTCCTTTCCTGTCCTAACCTGGATCGCCTGGTCTCCCCCAGCTCTGTCTGCTCCTCTAGGCATTTGGGTCCCTTTGGCTCCACCTCTGGTTTCTCCCCAAACTCAACTTCGCGTGTACGCCCTGACTCAACAACCTTCCGCCTAGTGTCCCCTTTTCAGCTTAGACCAAGCCTCTTAAGGGGCGGTAGAAATGCCTAGTGGGGTGTGTGTGAAAAATCTTTAGTTCTCGGCAAGCAGAACTCCAGCCGGGGTTATGGCCTGGGCTCCATTGGAACGGTTCACAGCGAGATGCATGCGGTTAATTGATTTGAAAAGCACCAAATGTGGTCATCAGAAAATACTGGGCCATGACCCTAGGGATTAGGTCCTGAAAAACAACTAAATGTAACATCGGAGTCACCGACCCAACTGAGGGTGTGTGTGTTTGTGTTTGTGTTTAAAGGGTGGAGTTGCCTTTGAAAGTTTGTCCTCTTTGGTGAAAAACGTAATATTGAGGTTCATCTGCAACTTTCCCTTTATTTCATTGATTCGTACTTAACGTTCCGGAGTGATAACAAGAGAAAATACTTTTCTGTACAAGGTTTTGTTTTGTTTTGTTTTGTTTTCGAGACAGGGTTTCTCTGTGGTTTTGGAGCCTGTCCTGGAACTAGCTCTTGTAGACCAGGCTGGTCTCGAACTCACAAAACAACTAAATGTAACATCGGAGTCACCGACCCAACTGAGGGTGTGTGTGTTTGTGTTTGTGTTTAAAGGGTGGAGTTGCCTTTGAAAGTTTGTCCTCTTTGGTGAAAAACGTAATATTGAGGTTCATCTGCAACTTTCCCTTTATTTCATTGATTCGTACTTAACGTTCCGGAGTGATAACAAGAGAAAATACTTTTCTGTACAAGGTTTTGTTTTGTTTTGTTTTCGAGACAGGGTTTCTCTGTGGTTTTGGAGCCTGTCCTGGAACTAGTTCTTGTAGACCAGGCTGGTCTCAAACTCACAGAGATCCGCCTGCCTCTGCCTCCCAAGTGCTGGGATTAAAGGCATGCACCACCACCGCCCGGCTGAGAAAATACTTTTCTAAATGGAGAAAAAGGCTCTCAAGTAAATAGTCTCATTCTAAATGTTCACTGAGGAACCTGAGAGATTGTGCAAAGACGACTGACGTTACAGAAATAAGAGGAACCAAAACTGAATTCCTTGGATATTTGAGATAAAATCATATCTAAAGCCTATTTCCAGTTATTTTGGATCGAACAGTACTTTGGTAAGGAAGCTGGTAATATACTGTTTTGTTCCTTTAAAATCACATGATCAATGGGAACTCTCCTAGGCAAATATTGTCACACCTCTCAGCAAGTGCTCTGCTTGTGAACTAAGGAACTCCTTTTAGGAACTTCCAAACATGGCTCCCCCTCACTCCTAACCAGCATCCATGCCGAATGAGTTCAGCCTACATTTGAAGAATGTCCAACACTAAAATCTTGGCTTTCATTTCTGGGTCTGACACTAATTCACGGAGATAATAAGGGAACTGCCTTGCTTGCTTGTACATTAGTTTCTTTTGTGTGTGAAGTAGAGAAACGGTAAGGCCTGCTTTCAGAGGTGTTAAAGGGCATCAGCTTTGTTTAGAATTCCATGAAGACATTTTTGTTCCCTTTTCAATCAGCCTCCTTTGATTGAAACAGTTTTTAAACCTTGTGCCTCATCTGTAAAATGAAGATATCGTCATGATTTCTAAGATTCCTTCCGGTTCAACCACTCTTGAGATCAGTTACCGATTCTTCCATTTGTGGTCTTAGGTTGAACTCTAAGTTATTTCAGGGTCAGAAAAAGAAAGCATTTACTTAGTGCTTGCTCTGCCCTTTAAAGGTAGTAAAATCTTCCTGTGTCTATTTACTTAAAAGTAATTCCTCGACCTATTGACAGGAAAATAAAGGATAATTAATCTGTTAGAATGTAAAGACCTTTGCTAGCTGACGGTTTTGCAATGCCTTTGAGAAGAATGTAAATAACAATTCATTTTATATATACATTATTTAAACAACCCAGTAACTGCCCTGTAATAATGCAAGGACAGTTAGAGAATGTTTACAATGAGTCATACTTTTCTGTTTTGCTTGGCCCTTTACCAATGATATATTCATAAATACATACATATTTCAGTAGCTACCTACAATGCTCGTCTTTCTAGCATATAGCGGAATGCTTCACCATACAACTGCATTCAAAACAATTGCTGTTAAATCATCCCGCATCTTCTAGAAAATAGAGATATTTGCTTTGAATCATGGGTCTCCTGGCACGTTTTATTACATTCAAGGGTGCGTGGAGATATATGCCTGTCATTACAATCATGCCCTGAGGATTTGTGGGAAATATCGTATTAGGACGTTTATTGGTGATTAGACATAAAGCAAAAAAGGAACTTAACTTGGAGAGCTCGTGATGTAGTTTGAAAGTATAAACAAACATATTACAGAACAATGAAATGACCAGCCAGGAATTATCATGACTAGTTCTCCTTTCAGTATTTAAGTTAACATTCTAGTGGGTTTTAACTACTTGCATAACAAAAAGGGACAAGATGTGCTGGACCTGGTGACACTTGCCTGTCATTCAAAGGTTGAACCGGGAGGATCTTGTGTAGTCATACCAGGCTCCACAGCCAGACACGTCTTAAAGGGAACAGCACAGGGCATGGTGGTACAGGCCTTTAATGCCAGCATTTGGGAAGTAGAGGTAAACTAGTCTCTGGGTTCTAGACCAGTCTCATCTACATAGAGAGTTGTGGGCCAACCAAGTGCTACATAGTGAGACATTGTCAAAAAATAAAAAATAAAAGAACTGAAATCAGGGAATATTGATTTGGTTTATACAATACTTAGGATTCCATGAAGAACCTTAGTTCAATAAGAAAGGGCCACCATGTGTCTAGGAAGTGGGGAAGGGGAGTCTAGGATTGTGAATGGTTAGAGAAGAACTAGAAATCACCACTTTCCTAGCTCAGTAAAAACAATAAAAAAATAAAAATGTCACCTTTTATAACTTTTAATTATAGTGGTGAAGTTTAGCAGTAAAAGAAATAAAAAGAATGCTTGGTGCAGTGTCTAAGATAATCTCTCTCTTCTCTATCTCACTATATCTCTCTCTCAATCTCTCTCTCTCTCTCTCTCTCTCTCTCTCTCTCTCTCTCTGGGAACCCACTCCATAGACCAGGCTGGCCTTGAACTCAGAGGGCCAGTTGCCTCTGTTTCCCAAGGGCTGGGACTGAAGGCATGCACCACCAACCAGGGGCCGGCCGGATAGTGTTAGTAAGTTTATAGGAAGAGTTAAAAATATGAAAGGTGGGGGACTGGAGAGATGGCACAGAGGTTAAGAGCACAGACTGCTCTTCCTGAAGTCCTGAGTTCAATTCCCAGCAACCACCTGGTGGCTCACAACCATCTGTAATGAGATCTGGTGCCCTCTCCCGGCATGCAGGCACACATGCAGACAGAATGTTGTATACATGATAAATAAATCTTAAAAAAAAATATGAAAGGTGTTAAGTTAAAGAACCAGTTTCATCCAGCTCCACCAGTGTAATTGGTGGGGATTTCTAAAAGGAAGGGTCTGAAGCGTAAAGTTATTGGGTCATTGGATACATCCTCCTTGGGAGGGATACAAGTAATTTCTCATGGAGGGTCTGCAAGATGGCTCTGTGGGTAAAGAGGAATGTGTTGCCAAACCTGGTAAACTGAGTTTGATTCCTGGGGTCCACAATGGCTCTGACCTATATGTGTGTACTGTGGTGTGCCCCCCCCCATAAGTAAATTCACAAAATAAAATTTTTAAGAAAATTTTAACATAGAGAATTTTAAAAAGTAATTTCTCATGAAGGTAAGTTCTTACAAAAGAATGAGCCCGACCCCTCCCACCTTCTGGGACCTTGTCTGGCAGTCGGATGTCTTCTGTCTTCCTCTCAAGCATGCTGCCATGAGGAGGTCACCTACCAGTTAAGGGGAGCCCACCAAACCTAGTGTCCTGCTGTTTGAACTGTCAGCTCCCAAAACTGAGCTGGATGAACTCTTTCCTTTATTCTGTATCCAACCTCAGATATTTTGTTATAGTAGCAGAATGTGGTCTGGTGTAGACAGTGGGAAAGCATAGCAGCAATATTGAACACACACATACCATGAAAATTCCAGATTTCAAACCAAATTTGACCATTTTTTTTTTCATATTGTCTGACCTTTGGAGTACTACAATTATAGCCACTAATTATTTTGTTTTGTTTTGTTTTTCGAGACAGGGTTTCTCTGTAGCTTTGGAGCCTGTCCTGGAACTAGCTCTTGTAGACCAGGCTGGCCTTGAACTCACAGAGATCCGCCTGCCTCTGCCTCCCCAGTGCTGATTAAAGGTGTGTGCCACCACCGCCCGGTTATAGCCACTAATTATAATGCTGAGAGAATAGTGCCTTCTTCCCCCAGTGCTCTCAAGGTGAGCTCTGTAGAACTTTCGTCCCTTATATTTTCAAAGGATACTTTGTATAGCCACATGTGTTTAGAAATCTCTATCATGTAGCATCCCCCTAAAGCTCCTTTTCAAAGCCTTTAAGAAGCCTGGCATGATGGTGTATGCCTATGATCTAAACACCTGGAAGCAAAGGCAAGATTGTAAATTTGAAGCCAGTGTGGGCTACATACTAAGACTTTGTCTCACAATACCAAGGACTAAGGCTGTAGTTGAGTGGCAGAGTCCTTGTTTACCGTTCCCAAGACAGTCCCAGCACTGGAGGAAGAAAGCTGCTAAGAGGGCTGGAGAGATGGCTCAGTGGTTAAGAGCATTGCCTGCTCTTCCAAAGGTCCTGAGTTCAATTCCCAGCAACCACATGGTGGCTCACAACCATCTGTAAAGAGGTCTGGTGCCCTCTTCTGGCCTGCAGACATACACACAGACAGAATATTGTATACTTAATAAATAAATAAATAAATATTAAAAAAAAAAAAAAGAAAGCTGCTAAGAAATAGTGCAGCAAAGAAATGTGTTTAACTTTGATTAAATTAACAGATTTACTTGGGCTATTTCCAAAATACCCAATTAGGTATAACTGATGTGTAAGGAGGACGCTTTGGGAAAGGCTCCTTTGATAAGTTGCTTTCATCTTTCTCAGACTGAAGCAATAGCAGACCCATATAAATGAGTTAGCTGACTTAGCAGAAGGCTGTCAGCTGTAAGGACGATGGTTAGTTAACACCAGGGCTCCTGTCTCTCTCAGTGCTGAGGTTACAGGTGCACATTGCCACATCTGACTTTTTTACGTGGGTGCTGGAGACCCAAATTCAGCTCCTCATTCTTGCAAAGCGAGCACTTTACCCACTGAGCAATTTCCCTACACTCTTTCTGATTCTTTAGCCCCTCCCAGTGCGTCCCTTTCTACAGGATTTGGTGTGATACGGAGTCATGTAGGTGCTTGCCTCAGACATACGGAGTATAGTAAGAGACCCAAACTGAAACCAAATGAGATCAAGAGAGAAGGCTGCAAAGGGGAGTTGGGTGGCTCCTAAGAACCTCCCTAGTTGTTAAAAAAAAAAAAAGCACTATGAAGAAAGATTATAGATTCTCAAATTATAGGTATAGCCCACCACTTTTCCTTGAAATAGTATTCAATGTGAAAGTCTTTTCTTTTTTATTAAACTAAATTTATATATTTTTATTGAGAAATGGTCTCATGAAATCCAGGCTGGCTCAAACTCACTTTGTAGTTATTCCCTTAAAACTGAACTCCTTGGGGTGTAGAGATGGCTCAGAGGTTAAGAACACTGGCTGCTCTTCCAGAGGTCCTAAGTTCAATTCCCAGAAACATGGTGGCTCACAACCATCTGTATAAGATCTGGTGTCCTCTTCTGTCATGCAGACAGAGCACTGTATACATAATAAATAAATATTTAAAGAAAAAAAACTAGGGGCTGGTGAGATGGCTCAGCGGTTAAGAGCACTGACTGCTCTTCCAGAGGACCCGGGTTCAATTCCCAGCACCCACATGGCAGCTCACAACTGTCTGAACATGTAGTTCCACGAGATCTGACACCTTCACACCAACGAACATAATAAAGTTAAATAAATAAATAAAAAATAAAACAACAACAACAACAACAAAAAAAAAACTAAACTCGTGATCCTCCTGTCTTAACTTCTCAAATGCCAATTTTATTTGTTTGTTTTTGTTTTTCAAGACAGGCTTTCTCTGTGAAACAGTCCTGGCTGTCCTGGAACTTACTCTGTAGACCAGGCTGGCCTCAAACTCACAGATTGCCTGCCTCCTGAGTGCTGGGATTAAAGGGTTGTACTACCACTGCCCAACTTCAAAAGCCATTTTCTAAGTCATATACTTAATGTATTAGAGAGTTTTTTACTTGTCCAAGATCTTATAGCTTATAACTGGTTTTCTCAATAACTAAGTTCTTCCTGGGCAATAGTGGCACACACCTTTAATCCCAGCACTTGAGAGGCAGAGGCATGTGAATCTCTGTGAGTTTGAAGCCAGTGTAGTCTACAGAGAGAGTTGCAAGCCAGCCAGAGCTACACAGAGAAACCTATCTCAAAAAACCAAAAACAAAACAGACAAAAAAACAAAACAAAAAAAAAACAAACAAAAAAAACCCCTCAGTTCTCTTTCTCTCAATTTATTTATTTATGATGTATACAGTGTTCTGCCTGCATGTGTGTCTGCAGACCAGAAGAGGGCACCAGATCGCATTATAAATGGTTGTGAAGTACCATGTGGTTGCTGGGAATTGAACTCAGGACCTCTGGAAGAGCAGCCAGTGCTCTAAACCACTGAGTCATCTATCTCTCCAGTCATGATTTTATTTTTATTCCATGTGTATATATACCAGTGTACCATATGTGTGTACCCGTGGAGGTCAGAAGAGGGCATCAGATGCCCTGGGACGGGAGTTAGAGGTGGAAATGAGCCACCATGTGGGTGCTTAGAATTGGTCACTGGAAGAGCAGCCAGTGTTCTTTCCCTCTGAGCCACTCCCCAGCATCCCAGGTCTCTCAACATTGTGTTTAGTGCTCTTTGTATGCCAGACTTCTTGTTATGGTTGAAGTAAACTGCAATGTGGCATGCACAATTTCTATCTTGGAAAGTCTTTGTTTCCAAATGACACCACACCCATCCCAGTGGACCCAAACTCATATCCGTCCAAACCATTATTTTA
Source organism: Microtus oregoni (assembly GCF_018167655.1). Lineage (NCBI taxonomy): Eukaryota > Metazoa > Chordata > Mammalia > Rodentia > Cricetidae > Microtus > Microtus oregoni. The sequence continues at coordinate 10,692,799 of NW_024543831.1, read as the reverse complement.
CTTACTGCTCTGTGCAGGAAACAAAGGGGGAAATTGCTTTACACAGTGGTTGCAATACCAAAATGACAACACATATCTGTGGCACCAGTGAATGGCAGCCTTCCTCTCTGTGCAGCCCTTACTGACCGCACTGCTACACGTACTAATAACAGTGAGCCCTTACACCTAAGTGGGCATCAGTCCTCTCCTTCCACCGTGTGGGTCTTAAAGGACTGAGCTCAAGTCTTCAGGGTTTGATGGCAAGTTCCTTACCTGCTGAGCCTTCTTACCTACTGGCCACCCTGACTCCGAAATGTTCTGTTTGTTTAGATAAGGAGAGGTCTTGGAGAACACATCTGGGTATGGTCCTTACAATTTTATAAGTACTATGAAATACTTTTCAGTCTTTATATGCTGTCTTCCTCTGCCCCAACCCCGAGAAGGCATGATGACTTACTTGTGAAAATCCTCATTAGTTCCATTGATTTCTAAATGAAAACAGTAATTTTAGAAGCAGGCTGAAATAATGGAAGGATAAATAGTGAGTGGAATAAGTTTCAGGACATGAAATCATATGAAACAAAGAGTGCAGAAAAATGTAGCAGCCTTTCTCAGACCACCAGCTCCCAAATCATGACAGAGACTTTTTATTATGTTATGGATGCTCAGCCTTATCTATGCTCGTCCCACTAGCTCTTATACCTTCATTCAACCTGTTTCTCTTATACCTTCATTCAACCTGTTTCTCTTCATCTACATTTTGCCTCAGGGCTTTTTGCCTTTTTTTTTTCATTCTGCATGTCTTACTTTTCCCACTTCTTGCATATTTGACTAGCGGGCCCCAGATGTCTCCCTCTCTTTTTTCTTCTCTTCATCTTAGATTCCCTCTCCTTTTTATTCCCTCTGCACACCAGCCCAGCCTATCCTTCTACTGCCTAGGTTTCTGTAGCTTTTGATATCGGTCCTGGAACTAGCTCTTGTAGACCAGGCTGGCCTCAAACAGAGATCCACCTGCCTCTGCCTCCCAGAGCGCTGGGATTAAAGGCGTGCACCACCACTGCCCAGCGGCCATTCAGCTTTTTATTAGACTAATAGGTGCCTTACGCAGGCAAGGTAGAACAGCAACACATTTTCATATCATTAAATAAATGCAGCACATCTTTACATAGTTAAGCAAATGCATCATAAACAAATACAACACACCTTTGCATAGTTAAAATAATAGTCTAGAACATAAACAAATGTAACACATCTTTACATAGTTAAAGTAATATTCCACAACATAAACAAATGCAACACACCTTTGCATAGTTAAAGTAATATTCCACAACAGAGAAACACGTGGGAGTAGACTATAGCTGCAGAAATGATAGGAGAACTCTAAACCAAAAATGTTTATTCTTTGCTTATACTGGGTAGTATTTAACTATCTCTGATTGGTCCCTTTTATTCTGTGAAAAGTAAAGTGATATTGAGAAGCTGTACAGTACTCTCTGCAGAAGATACCAGAAAGCACTGGAATAAGGCCTAGTAGATGGCTCAGTGAGGAAAGAGCTTGCTGTTCAAGCTTGAGGACCTGAGTTCAGATCCCAGCACTCACGTAAAACGGCATGTATTTGTTTGTGCAGGGCCTTAGAACATCGCCAAGGGTGGCTTTGAACTCATGATCCTCCTGCCTCAGCCTCTCAGTCTCAGGATTATAGCCATACACCACCATGACTAGCTCTGTGGACCTTATTTTATAATAGGGGCAGGGAGCGGGATATACTCAAATAAGTTGAAAATTATATAGAATGTCAGACTGTATTAATTGCTATGGAGAATAAGAACAACAATGGCAAATAGAGCATTGGGGATAACAAGAAGCCCTGTCAGCATTGAAGATGTGTCATGAAAGGGAGATAAAAGATGCCCACAGGGGAGTTACATGTTCAAAGGGAAAATGGGCTCCATTAGTTCCTTGTCAGTATTCCTTGGAGTCTCTGTAACCACAGCCTGATTTTTTTTTTAAATAGGAAGATGCTGGAATTATTAATGTTTGGGTGAAGAAAGACTATCCTAAGTTCACAGTGTGAGAATCGTTGGTAAGGGAGGGACTGAGTCCTAATAATGATAAGGGAGACTTTTGCTGTATGTTCCTGAAGTCATCCTAAGGGCTAGCATCAGGCAGAAGAAGCCGATGAGTGAAGTGTCAGCACAATGTCTGCTCCCACAAGGGCCGTCAGAACGTCCAGCCCTGGCTGCAGGGGAGGCTAGTGCATTTGTGGGTTACTAGCTGTCTTCAGCGTCAAAGCACTTCTGTCTTCTAAATACCTATTTTACAGTTGGCAACGCCATAGGTATTTCCAGGTGGAGCAGCTAATTCGTTTAACCTCAGCCAGCAAGTGCCCAGTGTTTTTAAGAGTCTGATGCCTGCCCAGCAAAGTCCATGATGACAAGCAAGCAGTCCATAATCTTAACACTTACATTTAAATATTTAGATATGTCACCGCTATAAATCTTGAGCACACCAGGGCTTATGGAGTGTTGTCCTCCATTTAGTAATAGCATCTTGCTTTCAGTGTCTGCCAGAAAACTAAATAGTTGCCTGAGATATCATTTATATTTTTTTAGAACCTCAATCATTGTTTTTATGCCAAAAGACTCCAATTTCCCCACAGCAGTTGCTCCCAGTTCGTTACATTAATCATACATTAAGCAAGACTTTATAAATGTCGGTGAGCTCCGAGGCTGCCAGCAACCATTCACGTATATGTTATCTCTAGGCGAGGAGGGGGGAGAAAACGCAACAGCTAAAACCTTTTATGTAGCCATGCTGGGCATGGTGGCACACAGCACTCAGAAGGCTAAGGCTAACTAGGAGTTTGAGGCCAGGCTGGGCTACACAGGGAGGTCTTGGAAAGAGACAGACAGAGAGCTATTGGAGGACAGATAACACATGATTCCACTATTAAAGCATTTAACTTGTCAAACCTAAAGAAGCAGGAAATAGAATGGTGGTCAGGAGGGATCTAGATTTGGATACCTAGAGGTCTGAGCAACGTTGTCCTTAAAAAATTAACAGTACTGTACTATACACCTAATAATTATAGAGGCGTGATGACCTGAGTCTTGATGTGACCCAAGGCTTGTATGAAAGGGACTTGGTTGCGAGCCAATGGGTTTGAGAGCAGTAACTGAATCCTGACTTAGCTGATGATGGATTAGTCCCCAATGGTGTCACAGTATGATGGCAATGTGAAGAGCTGAAGTGCGGTCGGGAGAAATGTCACTGAAAAATACGCCTTGTCCCTGGAGTGCAGGTGTTCTTCCTCGCCCTCCACGTCCCTCTGCCTATGGCTTTGCTCTCCCTCCCATCCTTGCAGCCCTCTCCCTCCCTCTCCTCTACCTCTCCTTGCCTGCTTCAGCCCTACCACCCTGAGGTGAGAGTATACTTCTGCTCACACACCCTGACTGCCATGACACCTCTGAGACCACAAGCAAAAACAAATCTTTTTCCCCTTGAATTGCTTTTCTCAGGTATTTATCATAGTGACATATAGTCTGACTGACTCACATGCAGGAGGATCTCCCATTGGTTTTTATTTCTCTGTAATTTATTAGATTTGATTATTGGTAATACAAAAAAAATTGTACATGTTTATAGGGGTGCCATGGCATTTTTATATACATATTTATTGTCTAATGTTTAAATATGATTACATTTATTTACCTCAGACAACATTTTTTGTTTGTTTGTTTTGTTTTCAAGACAGGGTTTCTCTATGTAACAGCCCTAGCTGTCCTGGAACTCACTCTTGTAGACCAGGCTGGCTTCAAACTCACAGAGAATCACCTACCTCTGCCTCCCAAGTGCTGGTATTAAAGGTGTGCACTGCCACCACCACCTGGTCTCTCAGATAACATTTTTTTTAAATATCTATGTATTTATTATGTATACAATATTCTGTCTGTGTGTATGCCTGTAGGCCAGAAGAGGGCATCAGACTCCATTACAGATGGTTGTGAGCCACCATGTGGTTGCTGGGAATTGAACTCAGGACCTTTGGAAGAGCAGGCAATGCTCTTAACCTCTGAGCCATCTCTCCAGCCCCTCAGATAACATTTTATGTGAAAACATATAAACTCTTTTCCTTAGGCTTTAAAAAAATATATATAATACATCATTATCAGTAGCTATATATTTTTTTTAAAAAAACCAACTGAACCTTTACCATGTAAAGCCATGTTGGAAGTTATGAAGGATTTGTGTTCCTGATTTCTATCATTTTTCCTAGACAATATCTGTGCAAATTTCCTCGAACAGCTATGTCCTGGGTGCCCCAGATAAAATCATCTTGAGGCTCTTCATAAAAAGGGAAATTTGCTCAGCTCTCTCTTGAGGCTGTCTTGATAGGCTAAGATAATCCCCATACTGGAGAACCACGTTTAGAAGAAGCAGTAGATCCCATGAGCTCTGAGCAGCCAAAAGCACAGGAAGCCTGTAGTCCTCACATGACAGGGCTGCTCTTTTTCCACAGGCTCACCTACTGTCATAGAAGCTCCAAGGAGCCAGTTGGCAGCCTGGACAAATTCACTAGAAGCATTACAGTGTTCTCTAGTGGCAACATCCCTCCCCTGCCTGCAAAAACTTCTTCATCAGCACAATAGAAAGGGATTAAAGGCATCCAAAATATTTAGTGACTCAGGAGCCAAACATGGTGACTCATAACCCCAGTTCTTGAGGGCACGGCAGAAGAATTACCTAGAGTTTGAGGCCCATAGTGGGCTACAGGATGAGTCACTAGCAGAAAATGGAAAAGACATTTGAAAATAAAATAAGATTTAGTGACTCATTAAATGCAATTGAGAAAGGTTTCATCACCCAACCTTCACCCCTCGCTTCCCATGGAACAACTGTGACTCAGAGAAAAGTCCCCCTCCTCCCGCACTAGTTTAGGATGCCTGCATCCTGAAGTATCGTGTCAAAGCCTTGCAAGGTGACCTCTCCTGGGCGTCACATGTCTAAATCCTCATGAGCTATCCACAGTTGTATAGGACCAGCTGCCTCTCGATCATAGTGGCAAGCTCTTGAAATCCCGTGGCTGACATCAGCCCATGTCCCATCTTCACCGTGATTAACTGAATACTTTAATCCGTGCCCTACACATAATACCACGGGAAAGAATGAGGCATTCTGCGATTTTGTGGATGGTCACTAAGATGTCCGCATTCCAGAGCGAATCCTTTACAGTGAGAGCATCCAGCTTCTCACATCAGCAGTTACTGGAGAGGTGGGTAGCAAAGGGTGACTGTCCAAGTCAACCTGGGTAAGAGGAGGACCCTTGAGCCTTGGCACAACTCCCATGTCCACTTCGCATTCAAACTGGAGCGGACATCTTTACTGATAATGACAGGACAGGGCATTTTGTTTTATAGATTATCAAGAATTCCTAGTCGAGCAGTAGAGGCTCAAGCCTTTTATCCCAGCACTTGGGAGGCAGAGGCAGATGGATCTCTGTGAGTTCGAGGCCAGCCTGGTCTACAAGAGCTAGTGCCAGGACAGGCTCCAAAGCTACAGGAAAAAACCCTGTCTCAAAACAAAACAAGAACAACAACAACAACAAAAAAAAAAAAAAAGAATTCCTGTATGGAGGAGCCTTTTGATAGGCTTTCATATAAGCTACAATAGTTCATTATTGTTTATTACATACTCATCAACATGGCCCTCAAACCTCTTTATAAGTAGATGGTGGTTTTCGTTTCTCAACATGACAAACCCTTAGCCTGTGCTAATGAATTGTGGATCTTGAGCCACAGGAATCCTCTAGGAACAGTGGACAGTGAGTTGGACCACTAGCTTTCCAAATGGGAGAGTTCCCTTTTCTACTTAGCTTTAAGTTCCCCAAAGAGTGGAGCTGAATGTGCTAGCTTGATCTCTCTCTCCCTGCCCCGCCCCCGTGTGTGTGTGTGTGTGTGTGTGTGTGTGTGTGTGTGTGCGTGTGGTGGTGGTGGTGGTGGAGACGACAAAGCCCAAGTCTGGTGCATCAAAGAATACCCTCATAGTGAGCATTCAAGTCGCACAGGCATTTTGGGTTCTAAAGATCGGCATTTAGTCTCTTTCAAAGCCAGACTATGAGCAAGAACTATTTTTCAAAAGTGTAACAGCCTTTGATGAAGAGCATGCCTCTGCTCCAAAATGTCACGGCTATAATTGTCCATCTGAGCCTTGTCTAGGCTTAATTGAACATCTCAGTCTGCTGTGTATACTTGAGGCTGGTACCATTAGATCTGATGGGCTAAGTGGCCAAGTTGCATGTGTTACAGCACAGAGCAGTGATTTACAGCCTCCCTAATGCTGCAACACAGTTCCTCATGTCCTGGTGACTCCCAACCGTAAGATTATTCTCGTTGCCACTTTATAGCTGTAATTTTGCTACTGTTCTGAATTGTAACGTAAATATCTGTGTTTTCAGATGGACTCAGGTGACCCCTGTGAAAAGGTCATTTGACACCCCCCCCCAAAGGGGTCTCAGAGTTATTGGTATAGACCAATTGAAGGTACTTCTCCTTTAATCCTGTTAAAGCTGGAACCTTTTGGATCTCACACTAATGGGTCCGAGAAGTACATTATACTATGCAAGTTCCCTCTAAAGTTAGAAAAAAAAATCTTTCTTCTTAACAGGGTCATAAAATATATAACTACAAGGTGGCGTACAGTCTGGTAGCCTGAGTTAAATCCCGGAATCCACATAAAGGTAGAAGGAGAGAACTGAATCCAGAGTCTGTGCTCTGGCCTCACAGCATGCTGTCACAAGCCCACACACATACATCATACATATACAATAATAATGATGGTAATTATTGGTAATTTTTTGAGATAGGATCTCGCAATGTTTACCTGGCTGGTCCTGGACTCACAGATATCTGCCTGCCTGTGCTTGAGTGCTGTCATGGAAGATGCAAACCACCATGCCCAGTTAATTGATTTTAAGGCTGCTAAGATTCACTTTCTCTGGTTTCATCAACACGGCTCCAGCGTAAAAGCCACCCCTCAAGGAACTTCCCTGCGAGCGCTGGTGACTGTGTGTAAATCAGCCCCTCCAACACTGATGGCAATGCTCCTGCGTCACACTGTGAGGTCAGACTACAAGGAGATGAGATGTTAGACAGCATGCCCTAGCTTCCACTATTCTGTCGTGTCTCTTATGTCCTCACCAGCTGTGTTGCTCCCTGACCTGATCATTCTGTACTGCACACTTGAAAGGGCACTGGGTATTCAGCGGTGAATAAAGCAGACACGGCCCTTCATGCCCCTTAAAGTTAGCGAGCCAGTAGCATGGATACACAAAGTGGGGAGGGGTAGGAAGAGGGTACCATGCAAAAGTACCAGCGGTTCCTTGGCACTGTTGAGTACCCACTTGGGATTGGTTATAATTAATTCATAGCAACTTCAACTGATGTACCCTGAACCATCTCCTCAGCCCAGATTTGCAGTTAGAATTATTTTACATTCATTTATTAGGAGGCGTAGGATAGGTGCATGCCAAAGGACAGCCTGTAGGAGTAAGTTCTTCCCTTCCACTCTGTGGGTCCTGAGACAGAACTCAGGCCAGCAGGCATTGTAGCCAGCACTTCTGTGCATCGAGCCATCTGGAAAACAGATGCTGGGGAACAACCTACCGGAGTGGATGCTGCTATCAGCAAAACGACAGGACTTGAGATAAAGAAAGTCAAGTGCTAAAATCTCTAGTCTGTGGAGAAAGGCCCGGAGCTGGCAGGTGCCAGCAGAGGGCTTCAGTCTCAGAGGAGCAGAGGATCTGTTTACAGAGGGATTGGAGGGAATAATGGGGGAGGGGTCCTGAGGCCAAGCCAGAGGAGACGCCTTTGAAAGAGGGTGAGATAGGTCACCTTCCAGCAGCAAAAGCTCAGCAGGCTTCTTGTACGTGCAAGAGCAGTGGGGTTGAGGACGTAACTCAGGGGCACATTTGTGGATTAGGATTTGGGTTTAATCCTCAATCCTAAAAGTTATAAAGAAAAACAAAACCTGGACCTTCCCTTTGGGTTCTGTATCTGCCCCCCTTGCATTCTGGCCAGAGGATAGTCTCACAACAAATAATTCCCTCTCTAACATATAGAATTAAGATTTTTTTTTAAAAAAAATGCAAGTTACTAGAAAACATGTTGTTTCCTACAATGTAAGGCATGCTTCTGTGTGTGTGTATGCATGTGTACACATATATATACATGCACGCAAACATTTCAATGTTGAATTTTCTATTTTAGATGGTAACTCGGTTTTTTAATTTGTAAATGCAAATACTCACTGAAATAATATAACTCTAATTTGGCAATTTAATGAGGTCATAAGGTTACTTTGTTTGTATTATATCCCAGTAATTTTTGAAATATCCATCCCTGTTCTTTTTTAAACATTTTTTTAGATTAATATCATTTCCCCTTCCCTTTCTTCTCTCCAAGCCCTCCTATGTACCCCCGACCTTACTCTTTTTCAAACCCAGGGTCTTTTTTTTAATTGTTGCTGGAGTGTGTGTGTATGTGTGTGTGTGTATGCGTGCACACATGCATGTTCCCTAAATATATAAATTCAACCTGCTCAGTCTGTGTAATGCTGCTTGTATGTTTGTTTCCAGAGCTGACCACTTGAAATGGTTTTCCCTAGGGAAGGCCATTTCTCCCACTCTCAGCATTCCTTAGTTGCCTGTAATTTTTTTTTTTTCCTGGCTTTTCAAGACAGGGTTTCTCCGTAGTTTTGGAGCCTGTCCTGGAACTCGCTCTTGTAGCCCAGGCTGGCCTCGAACTCACAGAGATCCGCCTGCCTCTACCTCCTGATTGCTGTGATTAAAGGCATGCACCACCATCCAGCTAGCTACCTGTAATTCTTTGTCTAGGGATAAAATTTAACTTCCCCCTTTAATGTTAGTATGTATTGGTGTCATCCTTGTTCAGGCTCTATTACTTTTAATTATGTATACTTGTGTCTGCATGTAAGTACGTAAATTTGAATGCAGTTGCCTAGAAGGGCAGAGACATCTGATCCCCCTGGAACTGGAGTTACAGGCAGTTGTGAGCCAACAGGGTGCTGGAAACCTAACCGTCCTCGGAGAACAGCACATACTTGTAACCACTGAGCTGTCTCCCAAGTTTCCATATCCCAGTAAAATCTTGAAAAACTTGCACTAAGTAATCTTCTCAACATTGCATTTTCAACCACAAAAAGGTTGTTTTTAAAAATGACACTGGTGAAGGACAGGTGGTGTTGGCGCATGCCTTTAATCCCAGCACTCGGGTGGCAGAGGCAGGTGGATCTCTGGGAGTGAGTTCCTGGCTCAGCAGGTCAAGGACCTTGCTACAAAGCCTGAGAACTGGAGCTCCATCTTTTCTTAGCTAAGGTTTTTAGTGCAGTGAAAAGACACTAACCACGACAACTTTTATAAAGGAAAACATTTATTTGAGGTGGTGGCTTACAGTTCAGACTTTCAGTCCGTTATCATTTGTGGTAGGGAGCATGGCAGCATGCAGGCAGATGTGGTGCTGGCTACATCTTGAATAGAAGGCAACAGCACAAGGCTGTCTCACGGGATATGGCTTGTGCATATATGAACCTTCAAAGCCGGCCTCCACAGGGACACACTTCCTCCAACGAGAACATATCTACAAACATACCATACCAACAAAGCCACACCTCCTAACATTTTTTATTTTCAAACCACCACAGATCCCAAAACCCACATGGTGAAAGGAACAAAAGCCAAGCCTTGAAAGTTGCCCTCTGATCTCCACATGTGCCGTGGTATGCATGTACCCAAATACATATATGACATATACACATAAAGTGAATAAATAAGTGTAATGAAATTACACCGATAGTAAGTTATAGAGAGCAAGGCAGATTTGGTGCTGATAAAGTTTCGGCCTAACAACATAGGCTTAATTGGATTTTTCTTATGACCTGGCATATCTGCCTGAATTCATACACATACAGAGAGAACAGTGGCAGAACGATAACAAATTAATTATCCCACAGAATTAAAGACGATAGCAACACCTTAATTAACTAGATTATTTAAATCCCGCTAAATATGGTGGACAATTTTTCTTGTCGTCAATGCTTGTATAGTACTGCAGCCCCCAGAAATTGTCGCTTGAAGCCTAGCTTGATGGTGCACGCTTACAGTCCTAGGACTCAGGAGTCTGAGCTGGGAAGACAGCTGGGCCACAGAGCAGTTCTAGGCTGAGCTGGACTTGGAAAACCTTGTCTCAAAAATAGAATGATGGATGAAAACACAGGAGAAGGGAGGGGAGACACTTGGGGCTATTTTATGAATTTTGAGGAGAAACAGGGAGGTGAGTGAATAAGGGGAGGGGACACATACATTCTTCACACTCAGAAAGCAAGGCTGGTGGGTTTCTTTGGCAGTACTAAGTATTGGACCTAGGGCCTCCTGAGTGCTCGAGAAGTACTCAGGGACTGGAAACATCTGCCCTAGCAGCAAAGGCGGGCACAGTGTTGGGTCGCTGAACTACTGTGGCTTTAGGAGTGAGGAGAGTGTAGTGAGCACAAGCGTCTGGGGCATCCCACTGTCCCTTCATAGCGGTCTCTGTATCTTGGTCAAGTAGATGAGTTTAGTGTGGAGCACAGACAGCTTGAACTTTGACACTCGGGAGGTCCTTGGCATTTAGCACTTTCCTTTGCCCTTTTGGCTAGTCAGCCCTGTATCGCAAACATTCTGTGATTCCTAGGATTTGCCAGCCAATATGATGTAAGACACATGTATAAAACATGTTTGACCTTTGGGAAACCATGGATCGAGCCAGAGGCATCTACATATCCAGGCAGCACATTATAAAAAATCGATGCAAATGTAATAGCAGTCTGCTACCCATTAGATGGGATTATTTGAGAAAGGAGTCTTTGATTGGGAAGGCTCCTCAGATAATACCTTTCTTGAAACTATTGAAGGATAAATGGAGTATGACAGAGAGAGAAAGGATAGATGACATTCAGGTGTCTGGCCAGCAAGTCCCAGGGGTCTTCTGCCTATCTCTACCTCCCCAGTGCTAGGATTGTAATTTTGAGCCGCCACACCAGGAGTTTTTTCCATGAGTTCTAGGGGCCAAACGTAGGTCTTGGTGTGTGCATGGCAAGTGCTCATCCTGCGGGGTCGGCTTTCAGCCCACCTTGAGCTCCTCTTCCTCTTACCTTCACCTCCCGTGTGAAGGGATTCTAGGAGTGTTGCCACCATACACGTCATATATGGGGACTGAACTCGGGGCTCCCTGCATAGAGGCACTCTACTACACAGTTACATCCCTAGTCCTCTGTTATCTATCTGTTTTTAACCCAGTTTTGTAATAACTCTTCTATCAAATACTTAAAAATAAAACCTCATAAGACACTGCAAGATGATATGCTGCAAAGGTTCTTCTGTGTCTAAGAAGTGCGACTTCAAAATTCTGTCCATATATGAAACAGGCATATGTGTTAATCTCAGAATATTTTTGTTCACCGAAGATACCTCATATTGGATTTATAAGCTCTATTTAAATAATGTTATTTCGCATTTGATTTTGGTGTTTCATTATTCAAAGGAGGAGCAAAGAGCATTGACCTTACACGACCTTTTTTTATTTTTCAGATCAATAACTCGATCCTATTATCGCAACTCAGTTGGTGGATTTTTAGTATTTGACATTACTAACCGACGGTCTTTTGAACATGTGAAAGATTGGCTGGAAGAAGCGAAAATGCACGTACAGCCTTTTCATATTATATTTCTCCTGGTGGGACACAAATGTGATTTAGCATCACAACGTCAGGTGTCAAGGGAAGAAGCCGAGAAACTATCGACAGACTGTGGGATGAAATATATAGAAACCTCAGCAAAAGATGCTACAAATGTTGAGGAGTCCTTCACAATCTTGACAAGAGACATATATGAACTTATTAAGAAGGGAGAGATTTGTATTCAGGATGGCTGGGAAGGGGTTAAAAGTGGTTTTGTTCCAAATACTGTGCATTCTTCTGAGGAGGCAGTTAAGCCCAGGAGAGAGTGCTTCTGCTGACTGCAACATGCCAAAGAACTGTCGTATACAGGCCAAGACGCTTCTGGATACATGTCCACATTTACAGCAGAACATCACAAAGCATCCAGACCCACGGTAGCATCGTGAGCTGCTGGCTACAGCGCTCTCTGCTCACCAGCTACACCGACAGATAGGAGGGAAAGCAGACAGCCTTCTTTCTGAAACCAGTGTCTACAGAATTACACCCACTCTCACTTTCTTAGCATATAGCTGACTTTAGTGTCCAGATGTGTCAGTATTATTCATCTTTCTTGACAATTGAAATTGGATTTTTTTGTATACACGTAGTCTGTCTGAAAATAAATGTGTCAGGATTATATTCTCCTCAGTCAATTAGTATTAAATATAAAGTGCACTTGAAGGGCCGACGAGATGACTCAATGGATAAAGAAGCTTGCCACCAAATCTGCAGACCTGAGTCTGATCTCTGGAACCCCTGTGGTGGAAAGAAAGAACCCATTTCACTTGAAATTGTCCCCTGGCCTCAACACGCACACCACCATACATGTGCTCACACAAATACACACGAGTGTGTGCAGCAACATACACCAAATAATATGAAAGATGCATAAGGTACATCCTGCAGGCTGGGGCCATAGCTCAGTGCTAGAATGTTTCCTTAGTTTCTGAAAACCTAGATCCAATCCCAGCATCAAAACTGGAGGGGGGCCTGGCTGTGGTGGCTCTCGCCTTTAATCCCAGCACTCAGGAGGCAGAGGCAGGAAGATCTCTGTGAGTTCAAGGCCAGCCTGGTCTACGGAGCAAGTTCCAGGACCAGCTCCAAAGTTACACAGAGAAACCCTGTTTTGAAAAACCAAAACAAGATCAACAACGAAAACAAACACTGGAGGGGGAAAAGGCAAAGTACTCTTAAGCAGTCGCAGAAGTACTGACTAGGACTAAAATATTAAGTTTTCCTTTCAAAGTACCAGGTTTGCCATTCTTAGAACATAATAAAATAAATTTTATATTCCTTTTTGTTTCTGGATTTATTGGTCCTGGAATCGTCACTTTTGGCAAGATTTGTAAGTGCTCAAAGGAGATATTTTGAGCAAATATTCACAGGAAACAAAAGGACCACTCAGTAGCAAATAGTTTGATGCTATAATACACTGTCCAGACTTAGCCAAGGAAACCAAAAACAAATTTAGCCAAGAAAAAAATAGTGACATTTTCAAAGAAAAAAAAAGCAGTTTATCTTGAACTATTGTCAAAATTATCAATATACATACATAGTAGTTTTTCAAATTTCCAAATTATCTTATTTCCAGTAAAAGTAGAAAAGATGTTCTGAATAGGAAAAATGGTGTTAGCCACTTGATTTAGCATTCACATTTAATTTTCTGATCTCATCAATAGAAGGGAAGATGAAATACTCAAGTGAAAAAATGATGTTCAAGTTCAGTTTTTTAAAACTAATTTTTTTTTTTTTTGCAGAATTTTGCTATATAGCTCAGACCCACCACCTCAGTCTCTCTCCCAAGTGCTGCATATGTGCCTTTTTTGGCATGGAGGTTGAGACAGGGTTTCACTCTGGTCACCCTTGTTGGTGTTGAACTTAATACACAGACTAGGCCTGTCTCTGCCTCTGAGTACTGGGATAAAAGGCATGCAGCTTACCATGCCTAATTTTTAACTCTGATCGAACATTCATGGAAGGGATATTTTGATCACAGTGTTAAATATTTTATAATGTGTATATCTGTTTTATGCTATAAATCACAGAAGGGTATCTAATTACCCAATGAAACTGCCTTTTGAGATTGTAAGTTTCTTATGCTTAAATTATAGTAAGTTTATTTCTTTGAAAACCAAAATGGCATAGTGTAAAGAATATTAAGGAAGAAATCAGAGATCAAAGCCCTAAGCTTGCCTTTACTCTCCTAGTTAGTATTAGACCATAAGAATGTTCTACGATCTCTTGACCATCACTCTTCTGGCTTATAAAATGAGCCTACTAATTTTTTGAATTTTATGGAATTATTCTGAAAATCAAGCAGATGGTGTTAAAAAGTTTTGAATGAAGAAGGTATTTTACATGTGTGTTGCTGATGCAGCTGCTTCTGGACACATTATATTTACAGCTGATGAGAATATGTTCTTGTGTTCTTTCCTTTTATTTCTGTGTGGAGGTACCAGAAGATGGTGTGTGTTTTCATGGACCCAGGGGAGTCCTTGGCTGGCACGGTCCTCTCTCCTACTTTGAACCTCTGATGAATCAATGTTTCTCTAAAGCATAAACAGTAGAGATGAAAGCCCTTGGAAAACTAATCCACTCAGAAAGTCACATCTGAAAATGTTTTAGTGAATCTTTGAAGTGGGCATTTAATTGTATTTTAAAACATTAGCACTTGAACATTTTCTAGGTTTGGGTATTTTTAATAGTGCTAGTGAAGAGAATATGTTATGTCACTATGAACGTTTTGAATATTTATATTGTCAACACTTTTATATCCCCAGGCTGTTTTGTGGGAATGAATTCAAATTGCCCACATGAAGCAGTCTATTTTACTGTTACAATTCTAAGTCTTACATTACAGTTTGCCATCACATCCAAAATGGCATGATCTAAAATGCTGAGGGCTGACCATTGAAAGTACCTTCTGTACCTGTACTCTACTTGTCGAGTTAAACAACGAAAACTTAAAGTATGATTTCATTCTCTGTGGACACCTTTAATAATAGCAATGCTGGATAAAGACTAAGGATAGGATGGGTTCTATACTCAGAATAGAATTGGGAAGCTGGAAGAAGAAATGGGAAGGTGGAATCCCAAAAAGTTGATACTTGTAGGGCAGAAACACTTATATGGGTGTGTGTGTGCACACATCCATGGTTGAGAAATGTAAAAGGGTAAGTAAAGCTGGGTCCAGTTGCTTTGACTTTATGGAGGAGATATTTCCCCATACCCCACCCCTTATAGAGGAGGTATCAGCAGTGAGTGAAAAACTTGGCATTGTGACATACACCTTTAATCCCACTCAGGAGGCGGAGGCAGATGGATCTCTGTGAGTTCTAGGCCAAGCTTGGTCTACAGAGCGAGTTCACGGACAGCCAGAGCTACACAGAGAAACCCTGTCTCAAAAAACCAAAAACAAAAACAAACAAAAAAAAAGACTGCCAAATGTGTATACCCATAACCTCAAATCTATCCATCCATATATACATATATATAGTATTGTATATATACATGTATTATGTATATGTGTGTATATGTATATATGATTGACCTGTTTCTTATATATTGTTATAGAAGATGTGAACGATAATGCCAAAACAGTCAATATTTGCTCTAGGCAAAAAAGAGTTTTCCCAGGTTTCTTTTTCTTTAGATTTTCTCTATGTAACAGTCCTGGCTGTCCTGGAGCTCGCTTTACAGACCATGCTGGCCTCGAACTCACAGAGATCTGCCTGCCTCTGCCTCTCAAGTGCTAGAATTAATAGTGTATACCACCACGACCTGGCTGCTGCCCAGATTTCTTAGAAACCACATAAACAACTTTAATCTTAGCACTCAGGGGGCAGTGGTAGTGGAGCTCTGTGAATTTGAGGTCAGCCTGGTCTACAGATCAAGTTCCAGGACAGCTAGAGTTATGTGGTGAAATCCTGTCTTTAAAAAAAAGACATACTTTATGTCATTACTATGCTTTATTTACTCTTATTAAAATTTAATACTCTATATGCTATAGCTAATTGCCATTAGAATTTTTTTTTTTTTTTTTTTTTTTTTTTTTTTGGTTTTTCGAGACAGGGTTTCTCTGTGGTTTTGGAGCCTGTCCTGGAACTAGCTCTTGTAGACCAGGCTGGTCTCGAACTCACAGGCCATTAGAATTTTTTAAATGAACAAAAATCTACTCAGTGTATAATAAACTTGTACCTGATTGAGACTGCTCATCCACAGTGCTAATAATTTCAGAACATGTAATGGCATGATGGTTCATTGTATGTAAGCTTAAACAAAATGTCCAAGTGATCAGAATGCTTTTCAATGTGATCTTTATGTTCTTTGCATCACCACAGGAGCAAGTAAGAGAGAATTTTTGAGCCTGGAAACCTGAAAATTTAGGCTTCCAAAAGCATCAAGCAACCAAAAATAATCGTGTATTATTTTTTGGGTTTTTTTGAGACAAGTTTTCTCTGTGTATCTCTGGCTGTCCTGGAACTCACAGAGATTCGCCTGCTTCTGCCTCCCTGAGTGCTGGGATTAAAGGTATGCGCCAGCACTGCCCAGCTACAATCATGTATTTTTAACACATCTTTATTGAGCTTTACATCATTGAAAAACTGGATCTAGATTACTAAAATCATTTTAAGAATGATATTGTCTGTTTTTACACTTTTTGGTTCAATGAAGAGCCTAAGTTATGCAATCCCAGAGTGCCCTGTGTTTGAATAGTTCCTTAGATCTGATCAGGCAGAAAGAATGAGCCAAAGACTAAAGACCCACTGGAAAGAGTTCGATTGGAAATGCAAAGGAAACATCACTCAGAGCCAGATCCTTTATATATCAAAATAGTAGAGTAGCAGAGCCAGGTGTGGTGGCACACAGCTGTAATCCAGAGACAGCAGGGTCACTACTACAGAGCAAAATTGCATATCAGTCAATCAACAGTAGAATAGAAATCCCACAGCTGGACTGTGCAGTGGTGGCTCCCGCCTTTAATCCCAGCACTCGGCAGGCAGAGGCAGGCGGATCTCTGTGAGTTCGAGGCCAGTCTGGTCCACAGAGCTAGTTACAGGACAGGCTCCAAAGCTACACAGAGAAACCCTGTTTTGAAAAGTCAAAAAAAAAAAATCCCCTAGCTGATGAATAGTCATTTATGCTTCAGAGCCTTTCTGAACCTCAAATGTTTCCACCCATCTTCTCCTGGGCAACCAGTCTTCACCTGTGAAGTAAGAACACTCCTCTTGAACCTGAATGATGTGCTGTGAGACTTGATACTCCTTGATTACACCAGTAACTGGGCAAGGAGACCTGAGTCATGGGCGGTGGCAACCTGAATCAGTCACCACTCATTCTAGTTCGCTTGCTGCACACAATCACACTAGAAAATAAAATGAAAGTTTTATGAAGACATATCACAAAAGAGTATACGTTGTTAACTCTCTGGGTAGAATTTTTGTGCCTATTTAAAGTAGTGCCTAACACAATGTTGTAACTGTGACATCCATGACAACTAATGTAGTTATGGTGTTGAATTAAGACTTCTAAATGTGAGTTCCACACTTTGAAATTTGTGTTCCATATATTTAATTTTAAGAATACATTCCGTGGAAGAATAGATGTTTGCTATCCTAATTTCTTGTTGTTTTTTCCATAATGACGAGAAAAGTAAAATATGGTATAAACTTGATGTATGTTATTAATGTGACCTGATTTAAAATAGTGAAGATTGTCACGTAAGCCTTCAAAAGTGTGAACTACAATAAACCTTTCAACAAGTTAATCCCTCACATGTTTTGTTAGAGACGGAAACTAGAAAGACAGCCCGGTCACATGCATGTCACCTCCCTTGACTGCACATGTTAGGCCATTTGGTTCTCTTCCATGTTACAACCAAGGTGATTCAGAGAAACAGAATCTACATGATGCTCATTTGTTATGCTGTGTTTGTTACATAGCCAATGAGCCTCACTTCTCCCGTGGAGGCTGTGAGACTCAGAAGACCCGATGCTGCAGCTGGACATCAAAGCCATCTGCCTAGAAACCAGCAAGCCAGTGTTGTCAATGAAGTCCAAAGGCAGTCTTCAGGAGACATCCGCTTTGCTCAGAGCGGACCAGCCTTTTCATTCTGTTCCCACCCACGTTATGAAAGCTGATCCGTTTACTTAAAGTCCACTAATTTAAAAGGGACACAGGCCTTTAATCCCAGCACTCAGCAGGAAGAGGCAGGCAGATCTATTTGAGTTTGAGGCCAGCCTGGTCTACACAGTGAGTTTCAGGATGGACAGAGCTATGTAGAGATCCTGTCTTAAGAAAAAGAAAGAAAAAAAAAACCCTAATCTCCTCCAAATACACTTGCACAGAAACATCTAGAATGATAATGATCATAGGTGTCATGGCTCAACAAAGTTGCCGCATTAAATTGGCTGCCCCAAAACCCAGAAAAGCAAAGTGTTCTTATTGACTTGTGAAATCTAGAACAATAGAACTCATAAAAGCAGAGATGAGAATGTTGGTTACCAGAGGCTGGGAATGGTAGGAAATGAACAAGTTATTGACTAAGAGATAAAATCACTCAATTAGATAAGATGAATGAACAATAAGTACTTACTGAACAACAAATACAATGATGGATATGTGCATTAGGTTGATTCAATAATCCCACATTGTATACATATGTCATTGCATCCCTTCGTACCCCACACATGTATGTAGTTTACTAATGAAGGGACCAGTATCAGCTCAAGACACCCTCAACACAAAGGTTTATTCACACTAGAGGCACCAAAGGCAGGAGATGAGAGACAAAGACAGGTGATAAAGGAGGGAGAAAGGTGAGGAGCAAGGGATGTTTGTCCTGGGGAGGAGGAGTGGGGGCGACAAAGAACTGCCTCTGTAGAGAGGAGCCGGTAGCTGCACACGGGCAAAGGGCGGTTTATAAAACTAAAGTTGAGTTAGAATGAGTTTTTTTTTTGGGGGGGGGGATTTTGTTTTTTATTGTTGTTTTGTTTTTTCAAGACAGGGTTTCTCTGTGTAGCTTTGGAGCCTGTCCTGGAACTAATTTTGCAGACCAGGCTGGCCTTGAACTCATAGAGATTTGTGAGTTTGTCCTGAGTCCTGGGTTTAATGTTGTGTGCCACCATTGCCTTGCTAAAAAGAGGTATTTAATTTTGATTGGGCATGTTAATTAGAGCAGCCAATAGGGGACTTCTGATAGCTGGACCTTTGTAGTTAGCACCAGAAAGAGGAAGTGGCCAAATGAGGGAACAGATCTTCTTCATGACTAGGAATGTAAGATAATGGTTTTTAGCAAGGCAGAGGGAATGGGGGAGAAGGGCAAGGCCTGTCAGAGTTGTGTTTGCAATGCTTGGGCTGACTAGAATCCTTTCAACTAGTACTTGGTTTTTAAATGCTAGCCATCACAAGATACCATGTCTTATCACTCACTCTAGGAAGCTGCAAAACAGTCACACCTGGCTGCCCTCTGAACTTGACATACATGGCTGTAACCATATGTCACTGAGTGTTGTCACACACTCTCTATTAATAGTGTCTCACAGTTGTTATTCCTAGCAGGAAGACTCTGTAATGACCTCCCCTATCACCAGCTGTGGCCAGAGAGGAGCGCTACAATAACCTTGGAGTGAAGAGAGATACAAATGCCCTTTTGGCTAAGACATTCTTCACTGCCCTCTCTGCAGTACACAGGTATTGGGAGCCTCTCACTTCACATAGAACATCCATCCAGCATGCTCAATTTTCTGGGCCTGTTCTGCCTTCTTTCCACTGTCACGGCAGTTCAGCATTCCAGCTGTGGTTAAAATGGATGACATTCTCTTCCTGCCATCCTGGGGAAAGGCTGGCACTATCTCCTGAGATTCTTGCCAGAGCATTAAAGCTAATATTCCTGAAAATGCTCCCAAATCAATAAAATCTCCCATGCTTACCACCCCCTTTCTCCTGGCCTTCTGTTAAAAAAAAAAGTGGCAGAGTCAGGAATACCCCTGGCAGATGTAGGGGGAAAAAAGATAGATGGATTTGCAGGAAAGAAAAGGTCAGAACTATTAGAGGTAGCCCAGAAAGTTTTTGATGGCAGAGACAACAAAGAACTTCTGATAAAGAAGATGGGACATGTCACGCGGCTGCACTACAAGCCCCAGCCACTCTCAACTGCCCGTGCACACCATGATAAAAAAAAGAGGAGCCTTTATAAAAGGACCAGTGTGCCTCTGGCAAAGAAATGGGTCATTGGAAAAATGAATGTCCACATCGGAAACAGATAGCCCCCCCCCCCAAAACCCAAGCCAATCCTAGCTATGGAGGATTAGTGAGACCAAGGCTCCTTCAAACCAGGCCCCCAGGAGTCTATGGTAACTGTCACCATAGGGGGTCAACCTGTAAAATTTCTGGTGGACACATGAGGTTACTCATTTGGTATTACAGGAGCCCCTGGGACCCTTTACCAACCAAACAATGGAAGCACAGCAGGGAGCCACACAGTGGGTGGGAGACAGAGATGGATAGGCACACACCATGCAGAGTGAGGTTGGATATTTATTTAGTGGATTATGGAAGGGAGGGGGAAAGAGAAAGGGAGGAGAAGGGGGATGAGGAGAAAGAGGCAGAGACAGAGAAAAAGAAAACCAGAGAGGGGGGAGTGGAGAAGGGGGAGAAGGGAGAGAGGCAGAAGCTGCCTCTTTGGGAGAGACAGAAAGGAAGGATTCACAGGCTGGAAGCAGAAGGAAGATCCACTTGCCTTGGCAGACAGGGGAGGGAGGGAGTGGGGCTTGTCTCTTAACGGGACAGGACAGACCATTACAGTATCTCTTTTTGGAATATTTGGAACCTTTAGACATTTTTCTAGTATTTCAGCATTTGAAGATTGTTTTCTGCTGTATAAATAGTATTGTTTAATCTGTCCTTGTTTAGAAATACAACTGAAGGGTAAGCTTTGGCCTTGGTTGACAGTAGCTCATGAAGAAGCTTGAAAGAGCTGATGACCATGCAACAGTTCCTTTGAGAAAAAGAGCTACAAAGTCATCAGCTCCATGTTAGCCTATCTGTTCCTGGCCCTGCACATCCTCTAGCAAACATCAGGTGAAACAACAAACTTGTAATGTCCATAGCCTTATGTTACTCTCCAAAGGAGATGAGGTAACGCTCAGTACACCCCTCATTCAGACAACTGGGAACTGCTGGAGACTTGCTTCAGCATGGGGTTTTTATGCCCAGTAAGACCACCAGGGAGACAGCTCACCGAAAGGCAAAAGCAAGGTTTTTCTTTCTTTTTTGTTTTTTTTTCGAGACAGGGTTTCTCTGTGGTTTTGGAGCCTGTCCTGGAACTAGCTCTTGTAGACCAGGCTGGTCTCGAACTCACAGAGATCTGCCTGCCTCTGCCTCCCAAATGCTAGGATTAAAGGCGTGCGCCACCACCGCCTGGCTAAAAGCAAGGTTTATTGTGTGCAGGGACCTTGTCAACGCACCAGCCAGAAGATGTACCCTGCCCTTCTAGAGAGCATTATTTAAAGGCAATAGCCAGAAAAGTTACTTTAGCAGGGTGTGGGGTGACAGGTTCAATGCTGACTGGCTCGTGTCTAGGGACTTTTCAAAAATTTTATTTTTGGTGGGAGGCTGGGAGGAGGCGGAAATAGTTAAAAATATAAATAAAAATAAAAAAATAAAAAGAAACACTGAGGGCAGAATACTAAAAAACAAAAAGAAAAGAAATTTTATTTTTGAACCTCACCTGTTGCTTGTCGACTAACCTTCGGGTGGGGACAATCTGCCGTTATCTGTACTCTCCAGGTAGCTACCCTGTTATTTCTGCCCTAGCCATTTCTAAGGACTGGACTGTTCTATGGAAAATAGCTTACACAAGATGGAGGTAGAGGACAAAATGGAGGAACTTTGGTTCTTCAAGTTCAGGTCCCAAAGATGTATGGAGTTGGGGGTGGGGGGTGCAGACATGATCTGAGGGTGAATCAGGATGGTTTCCATCAGTGTTTAATTGAAAAAGAAAACTACACATAGGATTAAATGGAGAAAAGGGGCATTTGAGCTGGGGTGTGGCTTGAAATCCACAAGGTATTGAGGAAGCCAGCCTTGACTTTGACAATAGGCACCAGTCATACGTTTGTTAGTCCCAGATCATGGGGTCCCCCAATCCCACCACAGAGTCTGTATTTGTATGTAAAAACAAAGAGTCTATATTCAAGCTCGAGCTTGGACCTTCCATCCATCTGACGTAGCAGTGACGTCAGAGAGCTATTAGTCCAATTGGGGTGGGGTTTCTATCATAGCAGAGGTTGGGGTAAGGGGATTTCTAAGGTCCAGGACTCCTAATTGGCTGACATTTGTCTAGGGGTGTCTTGGTGAAAGGGATGGGTGATGCTGGGCTAAGGGACATCAGGTGATTCTATCTATAATGGCTGGAATGTTAGATATTTCCCCTTGTTTGGTCTGTTCCTGGGTGGTGCCTGGGTGGTCTCTAGCAAGCCTGTGGGGCTGGGCCCTGCATGCTAATGAAAGGGACGTAAGTGCCTCTGGCTAGACATAAGGAGAATGACTGATTTAGCAAGCAGGAACTTTCCTCAAGCCCCCAAGGGAACGGAAACCCTTATACAAATGCCTGACCTCAGGAAAAGGACTTTTTCTGGGGAATGAACACTACACTACAATTTCTTAGTTTTACTATATGGGCCTGTTCCCCTCTTAATGTTCCCAAAAGGGAAGGTCCTGATGTCTTACTCTTTTCCCATTATATTGTACCATTCTGATTTCTCTACACTTATTAACTGAACTCTTGCCCTTAATGGTCTCAGGCTTGGGATCTGAACTATAGACATTTCATCCTTGGGATCAGGTGTCTAGTAAATCTCTAACTTTTCTGCTCCTGGTGTAACTAGACAGGCACAATGCAATTTCTGGTTCCGCAGTGGCCAGGATTTTTTTTCTAAAAAATTATTTTGTTTAGATACGCTACTGTTGTGCTTTCCTGTCGCTTTAAGGGACAAGCCTCGCCCACTCCCAATACCTCTGACCTGCCCGCTGCCATCTTGGGCCCTTCCTTTTCTGCTTCCTTGACATGCCTGCTTTTTATTATAAGGAAGACCTGGGAATGTTATGGTTTTGGTCCCTTTAAGAGACAAGCCACACCCATTCCCCTCCCCATCCACTGAGGCAGGCTGATCTTCAGCTTCCGGCCTGAGCTCGCTCTCTTTTCCATCTTCCTCTCGGAGAGGCAGCTTTGCTTCTGCCTCTCTCCCCACTTCTCTGCTTCCCCCCTTCTCTCTTTCTCCTCTTCTCTCTCTCTCTCTCTCTCTCTCTCTCTCTCTCTCTGTCCCCCCCTTCACCCTTCCTCCTCCATAACCCCCTGAATAAACATTCAACCTCACCCTGCATGTCGTGTCTATCCATGTTTTCTGTCTTCTGCCTGCCTGCCGTGTGCCTCCCTGCCTGGAACCAGCCATTGCTCGGGGACCAGCAGCCGTCTCTGCCTGGGGCCCACTGCCTGCTGCCACATGGCCCGCCACCACTGCTCTGGGACCAGTAGCTGTCTCTGCCTGGGACTGGCTGCTCCCACATGGCCCGCCGCCACCGCTCAGGCCGCCACTCTGTGACCGGCAGCCATTTCTGCCTGGGACTGGCTGCTCCCATGGCCCGCTGCCACCATTTGGGACCTACAGCATTTCTGCTGCCTACTGCCATTGGGATCTTGCAGCATTTTTAAAAAAAGAACAACAGCTACCATTGTATATATTTTTGTCCTTTACCAAAGCCCACACAGATTTCCCAAAGGAAATGATTCTATTGAGAATCATTCAAAATGAAAGTAAAAAGGTGCTGGAGAAGTATGGTCTGTGTCATAATTTAAAGTCTGTGGGAAGGAGTCATGCCTTACAACAGGGCTCACATGGGAGGTTTATTGGAAGAGGAGAGAGAAGAGGCAGAGAAGGGAATAGGGAAAGGGGTGTGAGGGGGGCAGGGACTTGTTCCTAGGGACAAGAGTGGCGGAAGAAAACGAGGGAGAGAAAGAGACTGGAGGTGGGCAAGACCCACCTTTTAAAAGAGACTGTAGGGAATGTGCACAGGGGGTGTTCTTAGGGGGATGCAGCTGAGGACATCTTCTATCAGGACCCCAAGGGCAGGCCAGTACAGATGCCTGAATACTAACAGCCTGCAATGTTGAAGTGCTGGAACTTTGTCAAGCAGCCATGGTCGCCATCCGATCTACACAATCTCCCTTCCAATATTAGGTTCCTTTCTCCACCTTCTGAGGCTGGTAACTGCAAATTCTTGCAATGTATTAGGTGAAGTCTGGGTACCTCCAAGTTGCTGCTCTGTCAGCATCTCCATACAGCACCAGGCTTGGAGTTGCTCCTGGGACTTCTTCCCTTTCCACTGCCACTTCCAGGTCACATTATCTGCCCCCTTCTGTTGAACCAAAACAAAACCATTTTGTTGTGGGACTGAGTTTTCCTTTGTAGCTCCGGTTGCTCTCAACCCCAGAATCCTTCTGCCTCAGCTTCCCAAGTTATAGGCATGTGCCACCACACCCAGCTCAATGATCATCATTGTCTTAAGAAAAAAAAGAAAAAGAAAAAGAAAAACAAATCTCGTTTTTTAAAATTTCACTTTGAGTTTTAATGGAATAACTATCCATTAACTCCTATTTTCAGTCATGTACAGACCCTTCCAGGTCATATGCTGTTGGGATCAGTGAGACCCCAGATCCTGAATTTCTTGTAATCCCTGGATCTGAGTGTCTACAGCTGCTCTGAGCACGAGACCTTCAGGAGTTCCTGATGGCAGGAGAGTGGTTTCTGGTGGGTTTGGCTGGGGCCTGGCTATCTCTATATAATCTGCCCCTGAACATAATAAAGGGGGCATTCTTGGGGAATTCAAAGATGACCCGTGTCGCTGTCTCTCTGTCTGTGTGCGTCTGTGTATTTTAACCTCCTGCCCCGTAGTAAGAGCTGCAGGTGGCATTCCTGCCGCCCTGCTCCCAGACGCCTGGTTAGCTTATACCCCGAAATAATGACACACAAACTGTATTCATATAAACACTGCCTGGCCCATTTCTATTAATGTGTGTAGCACCGAGGTGCACTCACCGGGAAGATTCTAGCCTATGTCCATCTTGGGTCAGAGCTTCATCACATCTGCCCCAGAGAGGAAAGCTATCGAGTCTGAGCTCACTTCCTCTTCCTCCCAGCATTCTGTTCTGTTTATTTCACCCACCTAAAGGCTGGCCTATCCAATGGGCCAAGGCAGTTTCTTTATTAGCCAGTGACCTTCCTCCATCACTGCCCCTTGCCCGAAGCTCGGTAACTGGGTGCCAGCGCACAGAGCGCAGACACGGGGGTGCAGTGCGCGGCAATATGCCTTTATTCCTTCCTTAATGGAATTAGGATTGGACACCATTATCATTGTCTCCAAGTCATAATTCTTAGTGACTGATTTCAATATCTGTGTAGTGGGTCATTAATGTGCTAATATTTCAATTAAGATTCATTCCTGAGATGTGTATGTCTGTGATTGGTTGTAGGTACATATGTGCCATGGTGCTTATATCAGAGGACAACCAACCTTGAGAGTCCATCCTCTCCTTCCACCTTGCTTCAGGCATGGTCTTTCTTGTTTTGCTTATTGTGCTTCATACTTCAGGCTATCTGGCCCTTGAACTCCAAGGGATTTGCCTGTCTGCTTCCCATTTGGTGGTAGGAGAACAAATATTACAGTTATGTATTATCATGTCCAACTTCTACAGGGCATTAAGTTTTTTTTTCTTCAAAAATGACAAACCTCTCTGCCAATGCAATAATACAAATCAGACCAAATCAAACCGAATTAGAAGAAACCAAGGTTTAATGGATACCAGCACTCCTGGGTAGCACTGGGAAAACAGGGATAGGTAAAAGGGAAACCACGTGTTGGTTCTCTGGGGAGCCATTTAAATAGCCTATGAGGGCCAGGCAATGGTGGCGCACGCCTTTAATCCCAGCACTCGGGAGACAGAGGCAGGCGGATCTCTGTGAGTTCGAGACCAGCCTGGTCTACAGAGCTAGTTCCAGGACAGGCTCCAAAGCCACAGAGAAACCCTGTCTCGAAAAACCAAAAATAAATAAATAAATAAATAGCCTATGAGGGTGGTCTTGACCCTCCCTGGAGAGGGATCATCGTTTGGCTGGCTTTCTTGGAGGTAGAGTCTGGCAACTCCCAGGGGAGGGGGTTTGAAATGGAGAGGGATTGAGGTGACACTTCTGACCAAACATTCCAGATTCTATTTTTTCTTTTCTTTTTTTTTTTTTTTTTTGGTTTTTCGAGATAGGGTTTCACTGTAGCTTTGGTGCCAGTCCTGGAACTAGCTCTTGTAGACCAGGCTGGCCTCGAACTCCCAGAGATCCGCCTGCCTCTGCCTCCTGAGTGCTGGGATTAAAGGCGTGCGCCACCACCACCCGGCTCAGATTCTTTGTATACATGTATGCTAGGGGGCTGGCGTAAAGCCCCCAATCAAACAATGGGTTCCAGAGAGCCAAACTTAGGCAACCGGGCTTGTGTGACAAAAGCTTTTAGCCAATGAGTTTCTTCCCAGCCCAGTAAAGTGTTTTGTTTTAAGGCAGTGTTTGAGACAGAGAGTTGTGATATAAGTGGGTAATTTGGGAAATAACTCAGTTAGCAGGAACAAATGAGGAATTATTAACACCCTCAGAGGTGTGATACCAAGGTGACTAGCATGAACAAAAGGAATCAAATCCAGTGAGTCCTCTGGTAATCACTTTGAGAAGCTCACAACTACACCATATATATATATATACCTATATACTATAAGAATTATATTCCAGGGGCTGGAGAAATGGCTCAGAGGTTAAGAGCATTGCCTGCTCTTTCAAAGGTCCTGAGTTCAATTCCCAGCAACCACATGGTGGCTCACAACCATCTGTAATGGGGTCTGGTGCCCTCTTCTGGTCTGCAGGCATACACACAGACAGAATATTGTATACATAACAAATAAATAAATATTAAAAAAAAAAAAAAAAAAAAAAAAAAAAAAAAGAATTATATTCCAGAAGACTATGAATTAGGGTACTACCCACTGGCTTTTTTTTTTGTTTTATTTTATTTTATTTCTTTTTTCGAGACAGGGTTTCGCTGAAGTTTTGGAGCCTGTCCTGGAACTAGTTCTTGTAGACCAGGCTGGTCTTGAACTCATAGAGATCCTCCTGCCTCTGCCTACTGAGTGCTGGGATAAAAGGCGTGCGCCACCACCGCCCTGCCCCCTCCTGAGTGCTGGGATTAAAGGTGGGCACCACCACTGCCCGGCCCCCGACTGGTTTCTTACTCCACTGTTAAGAGTTAGTTCTGGAAACATTTGCTTCTTCAGGCTCTGCTGTACTTGCCTGTGACTTTTGTGTGATCCTGGACCTTTGGAGAAGACCTTGAAGTCAAAGCAGAAAGAATTGTCCTTGTCAAGTGAACCAACGTCCTTAGTCCCTTTACTTTCCCACCACTGAACACAGTAATGTGTTATCTTTTCTCCTTTCTGCTTAAATTTCACAACATCCTATCAACTGATGATCTTCAGTTTCAAGTAGGGAAGGAAAGCAATCAATAGAATCTTCAGCTTGTTCTTCCAGAGGTTGAGTTTAATTCCCAGCAAACACATGGTGGCTCACAATCATCTGTAATGAGATCTGGTGCCCTCTTCTGGCCTGTAGGGATACATGCATACAGAACACTGCATACATAATAAATAAATAGCTGGGCCATGGTGGCACACGCCTTTAATCCTAGCACTCAGGAGGCAGAAGCAGGAGGATCTCTGTGAGTTCAAGGCCAGATGGCTCCAAAGCTACAGTGAAGCCCTGCCTCAAAAAAACCAATAAATAAATAAACCTTTTAAAATATTTATATTATATATTAAAGAGGAAATATATATCTATTTTGATGAAGGAAAGAGATCCAAATGCATGACCATGACTATGACTGAGGCAGGTAAGAGTGAACCCTGGTCCTCCTTTGATTTGAGCCAAGTCAAGCAGCCAGGCCTGCCCTACAGAGACCATCAGGTGAGGAGAAGCACAGTGGAACCGCCACCAGCCCAGCAAGGAGGCTGAAGGACTCATGAAAATGGCTGTGGATTATGTAGGGCTGGATGGGATAGTGTGGCTGGATGGGATAGTGTTTTTCAGGCCTCTCTACTCAGCTAAGTTACTTTCCTCATCAGAGTGACAGAACACCCTGACACAAGCTCTCAAGGAGAGGCTCACAGTATGGGTACAACCCATCCTAGCCAGTGAGTGGCATCGAGAACATGGCCACTCCTCTTAAGACATGAGGGAAAGTTCAGAGGTGTGTGGGAGGGTTGAGACTGACGGGGCTGTGAGAGAAGAGGGGCAGGGAGAGTGCCAGAGAAGTGAGGAGGAAGAGGAGGCCAATGGGACAGACACATGGAGTGTATGGGAACCAAGAGACCAAGAGAGGCTGAGTCACTAGGGATCTGAAGCTGGCTGAGGGAAGGGAAGCCCAGCCCCTGGGAAGGAGAGGGTTAGGGGAGGGGGCGGGGTGAGAAGGTCTGGGAGGAGCCACAGAGACTGAATGAGGCTGGTCCCAGGTTTCTAGGATAGTCCCATTAGATCTAGCTTTGGTGCCTGTCCCGGAACTAGCTTTTTTTTTTTTTTTTGGTTTTTCAAGACAGGGTTTCTCTGTGGCTTTGGAGCCTGTCCTGGAACTAGCTCTTGTAGACCAGGCTGGTCTCGAACTCACAGAGATCCGCCTGCCTCTGCCTCCCGAGTGCTCGGATTAAAGGCGTGCGCCACCACCGCCCGGCTCAAGTAGACAAGATTAACTACTACACTAACCCCGTGTCTGTCTGTGACTGTCTTAGCCCATACTGGCCTTGAACTCACTACTAGTTGAGGATGATCTTGAATTTCTGATCCTCTGCCCCTGCCTCCTAAGTGCTGGGACTGCAGGTTGGCAGCACCTCTTCCTTGTTTATGTGCATGCTGAGCAAGAACTCCACCAACTAAGTTACGCTCTTTTGACAAGACAACTAATACAAAGCAGGCTACAGCGGATATTGCATCCAGTCAGGAAGGTTTGGAGGCAAATGGCCATGGCTAAGGGTGAACTACCTCCCTAGGAGTTGTTGGTCAGGGAGGTCCTGGAATATCCCTACCCCACCCCAAGTCTTACCACTGACTGTAAGTTCTTATTTCTGAAGACACTCCACGCTTTGTCTGAAAGGATGTAAGGGAAATCGGCCTGACACTGAACACAAAACTCCCTCCTAGCTTTCATACCTGAGTGGAATACGTAAGATGCTGGGGGAAGATCTTCTTGCTTGGTTTGGATCTTTTGTTCTGTTTTTTATTTTTCAAGATAGGGTTTTTCTGTGTAGCCTAGGCTGGCCTCAAACTCAGAGATCTGCCTTCCTCTGCCTCTCGAATTCTGGGATTAAAAGTATGCGATACCATTGCCTGGCGCTTGGCATGGATCTTCATGCTACCCTAAGAGATGATGTGTGTTCTTTGGTGTGTAGTGGCATGGCTGTTATGAGTGTAAACAACTATTTTCCAAATGGATTTAAAGTCTGCTCCACGGGAGAAAATTCACACGTAGTGCCATAAGCCAGGACAAAAAGCCAATGTCTGGGAAGGTCTTAGGCCCCAGTGGGGCAGCAATTGCAACTGTGTTGTCAAATGAGTATTATATGCCTATTAAATTGTCTTCTCGGGCTGGAGAGATGGCTCAGTGGTTAAGAGCATTGCCTGCTCTTCCAAAGGTTCTGAGTTCAATTCCCAGCAACCACATGGTGGCTCACAACCATCTGTAATGAGGTCTGGTGCTTCTTCTGGCCTGCAGGCATACACACAGACAGAATATTGTATACATAATAAATAAATGAATAAATTTAAAAAAATTAAAAAAAAATAAATTGTCTTCTCAACATCTGTGACTATACACATAATTACTGCTGCTGTCAGCCTGCTTTGTCTTGGAGGGTTTTTTTTTCTTGCAGTTATTGCAGAGACTCATTAACCAGCTAGTTAGCCTCCTGAGAATAACTGTTGCTGTGGCAGAGTGGTCCAGTGCTCAGCGACCAATGGAAGGAAATAATCAGGTACCTATAGTATCCACCCCTACACACACACACACACACACACACACACACACACTCAGGGAACATCATATAAGAGGATGGAAAGAATGTAAGCCAGAGGAAAGGATGGCACATTGTGTAGCTACTTCCTCCTTATTGAAACACTTCTTCCTAAAGAGAGGAGGGAGGCTAATGAGACTCAGGAAGCAAATTTTTTTTTTTTGATTTTTCGAGACAGGGTTTCTCCGTAGCTTTTGGTTCCTGTCCTAGGAAGCAAAATTTTGAGAGCTCAAAGGTTATATACACTCGACGGTGCAGAAACCCCTGCTCTGTATGGTTCAGAATGATCTACGACAGCCACACTTTCCATTTTGAATGAGTGAGTTTATTAAATACACAGCAAGCAGAAGTAAAATAGAAAGAAGTAGACAGCAAAACATCCAGCAGAGATAACTGAAGTAATCCACCTGAGAAAGCACACAAAAGATAACTCGTCGGGGCTGGAGAGATGGCTCAGTGGTTAAGAGCATTGCCTGCTCTTCCAAAGGTCCTGAGTTCAATTCCCAGCAACCACATGGTGGCTCACAACCATCTGTAATGAGGTCTGCTGTATACATAATAAATAAATATTTTTTAAAAAAGATAACTCGTCAAATCCAGGCTTACAGACATGCAGCAGGTATCAACTGTGCAAACCCCACTGGAGCTGTCAGCTGGAGTTCCCAAGTGACCGTCCTGGACAGAGCAGGGCGTCTAAAGTAAAGGCTTCCAAGTGAAAGAGCAAAGAGCAGCAGATAGAGAACATCATGTCTAGTGCTTACAAATATCCAGTGGAAAGTCCCAAGGGGGTTGAGGCAGTCAGTTTCTGCCTGGACTTTCTCTCTATGGATGAGCTGCCTGAGGCTGAGCTTCCAGCTTCCTGTTCCCAAATGTCTTAGTTAGTTTGCTCAGGGTTTTTATTGTTGTGAAGAGATGCCATGACCATGCCAACACACTGAATTGGGGTTGGCTCACAGGTTCAGAGGTTTAGTCCATTATCATCATGGTGGGAAGCGTGGTGGTACACCGGCAGATGTGGTTGCTAGAGGTGGAGTCGAGGGTTCTATATTCTATATCTGGATCATCAGGCGGCAGGAGGGAGTATGCCACTGGACAAAGCCCACCCTCACACGCTTCACCCAACAAGGCCACACCTACTCCAACAAGGCCAACCCTCCTAATAGTGCCCCTCCCTAGTAACCAAGCATTCAAATCCAGGAGTCTATGAGGATCATTCTTAAATAAAACATCACACCACTGCAGGATTTTTTTTTTCCCCGTGACAGGGTTTCTCTGTCTTGGAACTAGCTCTTGTAGACCAGGCTGGCCTCGAACTCACATAGATCTGCCTGCCTCTGCTTCCCGAGTGCTGAGGTTAAAGACATGTACCACCATTGCCCGGCCACTGCAGGTATTTTTATGTTGTGAGACAAAAACACTGATAACCTTGCTTGGAATTGGTTTCCCTTCTATATGCCCTCAAAGACAATCTTCTCAATTCTCTTAGGAGGTTGCTGTTTTTCTTCCCCCTTGCTGCAGTGAGGGGGCCCTTCTTAGAGGAAATAAGGCTTCTACAATCTCTGTTCCTAACAAGCTTAACCATCACACGACAACTTACCAGTAAAATGAACATTATATCGATGAATCCCCACGGCTAAAGATACAGTGATGGCAGTAACCACTGCTGAAGGAAAACCTCCAGCCAGCTGCCCAGGGAGATTCGAGGGCGCATCTTTTGTGAGTCCTCCCCCATGCTGGGGTGAGCTTTTCAGTGATGCACTGGGGTGGACTCTTCTTTGGTCTCTCGTCAGCACTCTAGTGGGGAAACGGATGTTTGTTCAGGTTCCCTGAAGAGGAGTCACACAACAGTTACTCCTCACTACCCTAGAAAATGCGGTGCCTCGTATGCCGGGGCACCAAGTGCCATCCTATTTCTTCCTAAAGAACTTAATTCTGGGAATTTTCCCACTTTCATTTTTAAAAGGGCTTATTTTTAATTACGTGCATGTGTACCTGTGTGTGTGTGTATGCTTGTGAGTGCCAGAGCCTTTCAAGGCCAGAAGTATTAGATTCCCACAGAACTGGCGTTACAGTTGTGAGCCACTCAACATGTATGCTGGGAACAGAATTTAAGAGGCCCTCCCTAAGAGCCAGGTGTGTTCTTCACCCCTGAATCACCTCTCTGGTCCATCTCTATTTCTTTCTCTTCTTTCTTTTCGTTTTTAAAATTAACTTCTTTGGGGCTGGAGAGATGGCTCAGAGGTTAAGAGCATTGCCTGCTCTTCCAAAGGTCCTGAGTTCAATTCCCGGCAACCACATGGTGGCTCACAACCATCTGTAATGAGGTCTTGTGCCCTCTTCTGGCCTTTGGGCATACAGACAGAATATTGTATACATAATAAATAAATAAATAAATATAAAAAAAATTAACTTCTTTATTGATTCTTTGGGAGATTCACATTGTGCACCCCCAATTACACTCACCTTCTGGTCCCCCCATATCTTCCCCTTACCCCTGCAAAAACAAAGCAAGAAAACAAGCCAAAAAAAAAATAATAAAAACCAACCAACCAAACAAAGAAAAACCATGAACCCCTCCCCCAACCCCCCCCAAAATAAAAATCCTCTTTGCTTCTTCCCCCACCTCTCCAACACCTCTTCGTTTGCTCTGGTGGCATTGGGGGTCTCGGGTACCTTTTGTCCTATCAGTTGGTGGCACTGGGGGCCTTTTGTCCATCAGCTTTCCTTGCAAATATTCATTCAGTGAGTCACTGGTCTGGTTAAGGTCTGTGGTTTTTGGTAAACCCTCATCACCAGAACTCCTCTGGGATATCCCATGGCCACCCCAAGTCTTGGAGATCCTGCTGGTACTGCTCCACAGGAGCAGTTCTTCCACGATTTCCAGCAGGTCCTAGATGGGCTAGACGCTAGGGTGGGCCTGGGTGGTAGCTGAGCTGGTCAGTCCAGGCCAGGTGAGGGGGCGGGGTCAGCTACCCAAGCTTAAGCCCTCAGAACTGGTTGACACTTGCCTGTGGTGCAGGGTGGGGCCAGCTCTCCTGTTCCAGTGTCCAGCAAGAGGCAAGGCCAACTTTCTCTGGACCAGCAAAGGGAGAACACAGCATACTCTTCTTGATTTCTTCTGGTTCCTAAGTCCCCTCTCCCCGAAGAGACATGGGCTACACAGACCTAGACATGGCCCTTGGCACCAGCTTGGGCCTGGACAACATCCTAGCTCTGGGTGGAAGCACTGACCACTCAGGTCAGAGTGGTTCTGGTGGCAGCATAGCTCCTGGACACCACGAAGGCCTCAGGTTGTGGCCCCAATCCTGGGCTTCTATGTGACCTTTGGTGGCAATATAGGACTCAGATTTCAGCACAGACCCCAGCCACAGTAGGATCATACCTAGGCAGCAGCCCGATCTGGATGTCACCATTGCCCCTGGTAGCAGTGCAGGCCACTCAGATTGGCATGGGTCACGCAGCAGTGTGGCCTTCAGACAACAACATGGCCTTAGACCTCAGGTATCTGCATGGCTTTCTATGGTAAAAGGAGCCTCGGACAATAATTAGCACAGCCCCTGGCTGCAGCAGGGTCACAGACCCAAACATGGCCCTCAGCTACAGCTATGGCCCGGATGTCCCTATGGCACTCGGATATCAACCTGGACTCAGGTGGTAGACCTGACCCTGGGCATCCTCATGGTGCTCGGTGACAACAGGAGCCACATATGTCAATCCAGACCCTGGTTGCTTAGGGTCCTGGACTCAGACATGGTCCTCAGCAGCAGCCTGGCCCTGGGTAGAAGCACAGGTCAACCAGATTTGTATGACCCCTACTGCAGCATGGTCCCCAAATTCCAACAAGGCTGCAGGCCTGTGATCCAGATCCCATGGGCTCTATTGGTAACCTGGACCACAGACTTCAACACCCTAGGCAGCAGCTAGACCCCCATAGACATTGTAGCTCCAGGTGGTAGCCCTGGCCACTCAGATCAGAATGATCCCAGCAGCAGCGTGGCCCCCAGATACCAAAAAGGCCACAGGTTGCTACCTAGACCCCAGGCTTTATGTGGCCTTTGGTGGCAACTTGGGTCAAGGATATCAACACAAACCTTGGCTGTAATAGGATCGTGGACTCAGACATGATCCCTGGCAGCAGCCCAGGTCTGGCTGTCATCATGGCCCCAGGTAGCGGCGAAGGCCACCCAGACTAGCATGGCTTCAGCAGCAGCATGGCCCAGGGATCTTCAACAGGGTCCCAGGTGGTGGCTCAAGCTGCTGGTATCAGCATGGCCCTCCATGGCAACAGGAGCCATGTATATCAGCACAGACCCTGGCTGCTGTAGGACTAGGGACCCATACATGGCCCTTGGCAGTGGCCCAGCCCAGACATCACTGTGGCCCTGCGTAGCAAGCAGACATCCCCTTGGTCTACTCTTCATGGCCTTCACCACAGCCCCAGGTGGCAAGTAGGCATCTAACATCTGCCTACCGCTCACTGTCTTCCTTTCTGTCTCTTTCCACAGTATGTGGACCATTCTGCTTTTCTTTCTCTCCCATTTCTCCACACTTATTTGCTTATCAAAATCGGCACTGAGTAGACCCATGGATTTCTTCCTGTCAGTCAGGGCCTTGAGGACCCTGGCTGGCCTGTGGCTGACTAGTCCTGATCTGAGCAGAACTGTATCAGGCAGGCCATGGATTTCTTCCTGTCAGTCAGGGCCTTGAGGACCCTGGCTGGCCTGTGGCTAACTAGTCCTGATCTGAGCAGAACTGTATCAGGCAGGTCATGGATTTCTTCCTGTCAGTCAGGGCCTTGAGGACCCTGGCTGGCCTGTGGCTAACTAGTCCGTCTGGCCGTATCATCTGCATTTTTGTTTTTCCTTCACAGGTCTTCTCACCTGTGACGTTTAATTAATACTTAAGGTCTCTGCAAGAAGTAACAAATTATAGCATTCAATGTATTAACCTATTAAAATATATAGAACTATGTCTTACATATAGTAAACACACACTTTAAATCTTATCACACTGAATGCCTATATGTATAACAAATTAAACATTACGTTTTATATCATTATTATTTTAATGTTTAAAAATTTTTAACTTTTATGTGTTTTTGCTTGATGTATATTTGTGTACCATGCGCATGCCTAGTGCCTGTAGAGGTCAGACAGGAACCACTTGTGAGTCCCGTGTAGCTGCTGGAAATCAAACCCAGCTCCTCTGGAAGAACAGTCAGTGCTCTTAACCACAGGGCCATCTCTCTAGCCTTTATCAACCTTTGCCATAGCTCTAAGATGTAGATGTTTTTATACTAATTTCATCAATGAGGAAATCAAGATTTACTGTGGTTAAGTAAATCACTCAATGTCTAAGAGAAGTGGAGATCTTATCCCATCTCGAGCACCATTTTCTTTTTTTTTGGTTTTTCAAGACAGGGTTTCCCTGTGGTTTTGGAGCCTGTTCTGGAATTAGCTCTTGTAGACCAGGCTGGTCTCGAACTCAGAGATCCACCTGCCTCTGCCTCCCAAGTGCTGGGATTAAAGGCGTGCGCCACCACCGCCCGACTAAGCACCATTTTCTTAAGACAGCATCTTACTGTATAGCTCTGATTGGTAGGAACTCACCAGAGCGCTGGAGTTAAAGGCTTGCTCTAACACACCCAGCCCAAAGCAGATACAAGGAATTTTTGGTTATTTTGGAGGCATACACTTAAAATCCCTGCACTCTAGTGCCTGGTCTACATAGAGAATTCCTTGCCATCCAAGTCTATTTAGAAAGACATCTAAAATTAAACAAACAAAGCTATCTGGAATGCCTGGGACAAAATTCGCCTGCCTCTGCCTCTCAAGTGTTGGAATTAAAAGTGAGCCCCACTACTGCCTGGCAATTTGAGATCTCTTTATTTATGAAATAAAATGGAGTGGAGCCTGAAAGTCTGGTTTTTTAAAAAGCACCCCAGGTTATTCTAATATATAATTAATACAAAATACAATGCATCAATATTTGAGAAAATTTTTAATATATACTGTAATGGATAAAGAGGAAACAGATGAGAAAGCAAAAACACACTTCTAACAAGGAAAGTTTGATGAGGGAGGAGGGAAGAGATTAGAGAACGTTTTTTTGTTTGTTTTCCCAAGACAGAATTTATTTGTATAAATCTGGCTATCCTGGCCTTGAACTAACAGAGTTCCACCTGCCTCAGTATTCCAAGTGCTGGGATTGAAGGCAGATGCCACTAACACCACTGCTTGCTTTCTTTCTTTCTTTCTTTCTTTCTTTCTTTTTATAAATTCTCAGGTGGTCTCCCATCCAAGTACTAATCAGGTCCGACCCTGCTTAGCGTCCCAGATCAGACAAGACCAGGCTCGTTGAGGGTGGTGGTATGGCAGTAGACAATTTTTTTAATTTATTTATTTATTAAAGATTTCTGTCTCTTCCCCGCCCCCCGCCTCCCATTTCCCTCCCCCTCCCCCAATAAAGTCCCTCCCTCCTCAGCCCGAAGAGCAATCAGGGTTCCCTGCCTTGTGGAAAGTCCAAGGGACAATTTTTTTTTTTTTTTAAGCCAGGGTTTTCTCTGTAGCTTTGGAACCTGTCCT
Organism: Microtus oregoni; assembly: GCF_018167655.1. Taxonomy (NCBI): domain Eukaryota; kingdom Metazoa; phylum Chordata; class Mammalia; order Rodentia; family Cricetidae; genus Microtus; species Microtus oregoni. The sequence continues at coordinate 10,656,321 of NW_024543831.1, read as the reverse complement.
GGAAGTAGCTCTTGTAGACCTGGCTGGCCTCGAACTCACAGAGATCCGCCTGCCTTTGTCTCCCGAGAGCTGCGATTAAAGGCGTGCGCCACCACCGCCCCGCTCAAATGTTTTGTTTTTCTTTTTTGGGTTTTCTCTGGGCTAATCTAATCCCTGGATCTGGGGTTAGCGGGTGGGGGCGGCGCCGGCTCCAGCCAATAGAGGGCGCGCTCGCACCGTCGGCCCGGCCTCCAGACCCGGCGGCTCGCACGCTCCTTGGTTGCTCCCCAGCGAGCCCCCGCCCGCCGCGTCACGTGACGCCACCACGGAACCCGAGGTGGCAGGCCTCAGCCGAGTTAAAAGTCGTTGCCGGCGGCCTCCGCGAGTGCAACCCCAGAGGCTCACCCGGAGACGAGTGTGGGAGGCCCAGGAGGTAGTTGCTACCTCTTCCCGGTCTGGTCGGCTCACGGTCCCTTCTCATCGTTCGTCGCTCGCGTCCCCTGGAGTCTTTGCATACGTTCTCTCGCGTGGGCAGGCCACGGTGACCATGTAGCGGGGACCCCCGAGGAAGCACGGGTGCCGGGGACGAGCTCGGCGCGGACGGCACGCAGCTTCAGCATCTCCCCCAGCGTCTCGGCCGCAGCCCGCGGGGCCCTGCTGGGAACTCCGGCCTCCCGAGGAGGCCTGGCCCGGAGCGCCGCCAATTCTCGCCGCGTCTCGCGAGAGTCCAAGTTGAAGGAACATGGCGACGTCTAATCTGTTAAAGGTAAGCCCCTGCCTCCTGCCGGGCTCCTGCTCACCACCGAGGCGTTTAGTTCCTCGGGGAGGGCCGGGTTCGGAATGAGCAGCGAGATATGAGTGTTTCAGGGTTGTCTACCAGAAGGGGAATCGGGGCGACTGTCCCCGAGCACCCCGACGCAGGGCCCTGGCCTGGGGGTCCTGAGGCTCCGGTGGTTCCTACCGCAGACTGACTGACTCGGAGCGATGCTTTCGAGGGGACCAACCCAGGCTGCGAGCTCTCGAGAGCAGTGTCGCTGGGCCCTCCGCGGCCCAGCCATTGTGACTCGGAAGGTCCGTTTCTTCTGATGCGAGAGTCAAAGACATCTTAGGAACAGTCCCAACAAAATGATACCTAAAAGGTTTCAATGACGGGACCCCTCTCCCCCCCAGTTCCTTAATTTCTGGTTTCCCTCTTTCTTCAGGAAATGCGAGTCAGAATGCAGTGCCTCCCTCCCATTCTAACCCCTTTCTTCTTTTTTTGCATGTTACACCTTCCCTCTAGTTCTCTCATTCTTGACTTCATATTTACACCCTTTTTTGTTCCTTGAACTGTCTCTCCAACCCGACTCTCCTTATACATCAGATGGCATCCGGATGAAGTGCTACCATCATTTTAGGTTGTAGGCAAGTTTCTTTTCTCAAAGAAGACATTGAAAAGTTTTAAATCCCAAGAGAGGCACGGGGAAATGGGGGGGGGGGGGGAAGCAGATTCTGTTAAAAAGTTAGCGAAGGACTGTGGAAGATATGGGGCGAATTGAGTTATGTTTGTGTTTTTAGTAAGAATCCTATCCTAAAAGTACTAACTGAAATGGGAGTAGTGATCATCTGAGGGAAAATAAACTGTTTTCAGGCTGCGTGGATGAATAATAATAAAATAGAAAACGCTACCCCACCCCAACCCAACCCCCCTCCAAAAACAGGGTCTCTTTATCTCCATTTTGCCAGAACGTGCTGGCCTCAAACTCACAGAAATCCTTCTGCCTCGGTCTGCAGAGATTGAGACCTGCATCACCGCCCTGGGGAGTCCTTTAATAAGGACCTAGGTTCCCTGAATTTCTATGTCTTGATTTTTTTCAAGACGTGGTTTCTCTGCGGTTTCTCTGCGTAGCCTTGGCTGTCCTTGAACTAGCTCTGTAGAGCAGGCGTGTGCCACCACTTTTAGTGTTTTTCGAGACAGATTTCTCTGTAGCTTTTTGGTGCCTGTCCTGGAACGTGCTCTGTAGACCACCAGGCTGTCCTCGAACTCACAAGAGATCCACCTGCCTCTGTCTCCCAAGTACTGGGATTAAAGGCCACTACCGCCGAACAGATTTTTGTTTCTTAAGAGCTGTATCACTTTGAGTTCCTTAACCTCTGCCCAAGTTTCTTCTTTCAGAACCTTAGTACCATTTTTTCATAACGCTGTTGTGATGATCAAATTAATTATGTAAAATACTTAAACAGTGATGGCATTTAATATACAGTCACTAAAGCCCTAGAACTACCTATAAGAACGGCTGGGCGGTGGTGGGACACGCCTTTAATCCCAGCACTCAGGTGGCAGAGGCAGGTGGCTCTCTGTGAGATCGAGGCCATCCTGGTCTACAAAGTGAGTTCCAGGATAGACAGACTGGGCTGTTACACAGAGAAACCCTACCACTCCCCCCACCAAACAAAACGAAAACAGTTGAATCTGGTCCTGGAGGTTTGGGTTGTTGTCAGTACAGCGGCCACTGAGGCAGAAGGACCATGAATTCTAGCCTAAACTGAATTGAGTAGTGAATTTGGAACCAGCTGAGATTACATTTATAGACTAATTCACAGAAGTGATATTACTGACTCTGCTTGGCCTTGTTTATCATAATAGTGTGTGTGAGAGTACAGACACACACCTGTGGAGGTCAGAGCAATTTTTGAGGGTTCTCCCAGTCCACCTGGGATCTGGAGGTCAAATTCAGGACTGTCAGGCTTGCTTGGCAAGAGCGTCTTATCTGCTGTACCATCTTGCCAGCCCCTAGGTTTTTTGTTCTAATTTAATTTATTTTTGTTAATGTTGGAGCATTTCATATGCATAGTGTATTTTGATCATGCTCACTTCCCAGTTTGCCTGAAGCTGCTGTGTGTGCGTGAGTACCTCGCATGGGTGTAGGAGAGCAGAGGTCAGCTTTGTGGAGTCAGTTCTCTCCTCCCAGCCTTATGCAGCTCCTAGGACTCCAGCTCACTTTACCCCAGAGCCATCTTCCTGGACCCCTGCCTATAATCCTAATGCATTAGTTCAGAAATTTCTCAAAATCCATGTTAATGCTCTCATGTTCACATAAACAGTACTTTTATGTGATTACTTGAAGTGTGTTTAAGAAATATTGGGTTCCTGATTCTTTGCAAGCTTCTGACTTGTTCACTGCTTGACTGCCTATAAGGTACAATCCACCCTCTCCATCCTCAGTTCATAATTTTGTTTTAAAAGCTGGCAAAGAGGCCAGCTTTTAAATTTTTTTTTTTTTTTTTTTTTTTTTTGATTTGAGACAGGGTTTCTCTGTGGCTTTGGAGCCTGTCCTGGAACTAGCTCTGTAGACCAGGCTGGTCTCGAACTCACAGAGATCCGCCTGTCTCTGCCTCTCGAGTGCTGGGATTAAAGGCGTGTGCCTCCACCGGCTCAGCTTTTAAAGAGAGGCAGAGGCAGGAGGATCTCGAGTTCAAGGTCATTTTAGTCTTTAGAGTGAATTCCAGGACAGGCTCCAAAGCTACACAGAGAAACCCTGTCCTATAAAACCAATAAACCAACCAACCAAACAAAAGAAACTTCATGTGAAATTCTAAGACATGGTTTTATATTGGAATTTTATTTTATTTGAGTTTGTATTTTCTTTTACCAAGTGAACTGTTATTGGATCTTGGAAATCTTTTGGGTATAGAAAGATCTGTGTAGTTTATTTTGACATACATCAGCTGACTAGGGGAGTTCAATTTGACCCCTTTTACTTGGGTACTTTATCTGTTTTTTGTTTTTTTTTTACTTGCATAGTCTATCTGTAGAACATTTCTCGCAATGTGATAGTGCTCTTTCATCTATTTTAGATTACTTCTGAAACTTAATTCTGCTTGTTCTTTTTCTTTCACAGTTGTCATCTGGGCTCATTTCCTTCTTTTTCAGTTGATTATTCTATTCCAAATAGCAGTTAACAAAGCAGTTGAATTTCACACCTCAGTTCTTAGCACATTACCTACCAATTATGACCTGTATTCCCTTGGCCATACCACACATTTTTCTGGTTTCTCTGTATTGTGCTTTTCAAGTCACCTTCTACCTGTTCTTTTTTAGCCTTCGCTGTCCCAAGACTTGGTGGCATGTCTCCCTTTTCCCTCACTTCTCTAACTTATAAGAAAGTTTGTGTCTCCTTTGTAAACGTAGCCAGTACTCTGCTTCTGCCTCAGACTTTGCCTATGGGCTGCTTTGTAGCTCTTTTTCCTCAGTTTACCCTCGTGGTTATCTTGAAGCTATCAAGTGTAAAAGCATTGATAGTATCCTGATTGACAACCCAGATTCTCTTGATAAGCGCCCTTTGTTCTTCTGGTATTGTTGATCACATCATCTGCTGTCTTACTTGTTTGTGTGATTCCCCCCCCCCCTCGCTCTCCATATTTTACTGTCTTTCCCAATTACCTGTTTTTCACTGACATCCAAATTATTTCTCAGGATTGAATCTTCAGCACTTTCTCTCTGTATTTTTTTTTTCTGGTACAGTCCTAACTCCTATTTCACTAATTTTTTTTCCTTTGAGACAGGTTTTCTCTGTGTAGTCTTAGCTGACCTTGAACTCTGTAGACCAGGCTGTCCTCAACTCAAATCCATCTAGCTCTGCCACCTTTTGAGTGCTGGGATTAAAGGAGTGTATCACCACCATCTGATTCTATTTCACTATTTTTTTCTCTTAGTGCTGATCTGATCTCAATCTGACCATATCAATTTCTTGCTTAGATACTGTCTGTAGTTCAATCATTTGAGAACTTTCCAGTTGACTCTTAACAAGAAACTGAAAAAGGATTAAATAGGAAGCTTAGCTTTTTCTCATCACAAATTTTTTGTCATTTGGAAAGAGAAGGAAAATGAAAATATAAATTACCAATTCTAAGTGTCTAGAACTTACTCATTATTAAAATTATTTATTGGACAACAACATGCAAGGTACCGTTACGAATACAAAGGCATGTGTAATGTCTTGCTCTATGGGAGTTCATTATACTCAAAGAGAAGATGGTACTGATGGTTTTCTCAAAGGCAGACATTTCTGAAATGGTGCTACACAGGTGAAGAAAGTTTCTGATGGAATAGTGTTGTGAAGATGTTAAAGGAGCAGCCAGCCCCGGCTAGCTTTACACCCGAAATAATTACACAGAAACTATTCTTTTAAATACTGCTTGGCCCATTAGTTCCACCCTCTTATTGGCTAGCTCTTACATATTGAGCTAACCCATTTCTAATATTCTGTGTAGCCCCACGAGGTGTGGCTTACCAGGAAAGGTCTTAACCTGCGTCTGTCTGGAGTGGGAGAATCATGGTGACTGACTGACTCGGCTTCTTTCTCCCAGCATTCTGTTCTGTCTACTCCGCCTACCTAATTTTCTGTCCTATCAGGCCAAGCAGTTTTCTTTATTAGTTAACCAATGAAAGCAACAGATAAGCTACAAGACCCACCTCCATCATGAAGAGAGCATTGGAGCTGAATTTTGAAGAATGGGTACTGTTTGCAGGTGTGCATGTATGAATATGCATACATACATGTATGAATGTGGAAGCCAGAGGTCAGCTTCAGGTCTCATTCCCCAGGAGCTCTCCACCTTGTTCTTCGACACAGTGACTCTCACTTGGCTAGAATTGGCCAGTTAGCCTAGGAGGGACCCTCAGGGACGCACCAGCACTGGGATTATACAAATGCCACCATTACCAGTTTATTGTTTTTATTTATTTTTTTTAAATGTGGGTTCTGTAAGATTGAACTCGGGTTCTGTCATTTTTGTAAGGCAAATACTTACTAAAACAGAGCCATTGCTCTGTTTTCCAAGTACTTTTTAAAAAATATCTTTTTCTCCTTGGACTTCCCACAGGGCAGGGAACCCTGAGTGCTCTTCGGGCTGAGGGGGGGGGGACTTAATTGGGGGAGGGGGAGGGAAATGGGAGGCGGTGGCGGGGAAGAGAGACAGAAATCTTTAATAAATAACTAAATTAAAAAAAATAGAGCTAGAAACAATCATCCTGAGTGAGGTAGGCAACCTAATTCATGCATGCATTCTATTATAGGTAGATATTAGCTTTTAAACTTTAGGTACTTGTGTTTTATTTAGAATATAACCACAGAGTTTATATAGTTAGTAAGGACCAGGGAGTGGAGGGGACTCAGGACAGTTGAAGGAATATGGGTGTGATAACTAACACTAAAGACTTTTTGAAAGTCATACAGGAACATACTACTATAGAAGTTTCCTGAAATTTATACATATACTCATATGACAGAAATTTCAATGGATCCACCATATAATGGGGAGATAAACTCCCCAGTACCAGAAATGGGTTACATCTTGTTGAATCTTTGATCAAAGGAATTTCATAAATCTCCCTTAAAAAAATATCTTTTTTTCAGGTTTTTTTTAAATATTTATTTATTTATTATGTATACAATATTCTGTCTGTGTGTATGTCTGCAGGCCAGAAGAAGGCACCAGACCTCATTACAAATGGTTGTGAGCCACCATGTGGTTGCTGGGAATTGAACTCAGAACCTTTGAAAGAGCAGGCAATGCTCTTAACCACTGAGCCATCTCTCCAGCCCCCTTAAAAAAATATCTTTTTCAAGTTTGCTTTTATTTGATATATTTTATGTGCATGTAGGTGTACTGTGAGTCCAGTGCTCACGAAGGTCAGAAGAGGTCATTTGATCCCTTGGAACTAGAGTTATGAGATACCATGAGAACTGAACCTGGGTCCTTAGGAAGAACAAAGGCTTTTTAAAATATTTATTGATTATGTATATAGTATTCTGTCTGCTTATATGCTTGCAGGCCAGAAGAGGGCACCAGACCTCATTATAGATGGTTGTGAGCCACCATGTGGTTGTTGGGAATTGAACTCAGGACCTTTGGAAGAGCAGGCAATGCTCTTAACCACTGAGCCATCTCTCCAGCCCCAGAACAAGGGCTCTTGATGGTTCCAGCCTCTGAGTACTTTCTTAATCTGTGTAGCTTTGGAGCCTGTTCTGGAACTAACTCTTGTAGACCAAGATGGCCTCCAACTCACAGAGATCCACTTGCCTCTGTCTCCCAAGTGCTGGGATTAAAGGAGTGCGCTGCCACCATCCTGCCTCTTGAGTAGTCTTAATGGTGGTGATGAGGAATAAATTTGGTAGGAATGGAGAAATAAGTGGCAGGTTGTGTTGGGATTGTGTATGGATGATGCACCTTGGAACTATTGCATGATAGTACCCCAGAATCTAAGGAAACAAGAGGAAGAATAAAACAAAAGTTGGTGTCAGATGTGAAAGGTTCTCACTGTTAAGAAAACAACTTTGAGGTAAATTAGGACGATAATTGTAGGAAGAAGGAGGGCCGCTTGTTTGTTTCTTAGACACCCAGCTGCTCAGCTCCGAAATATTCATACAGAAACTATATTATTTAAAACACTGCTTGGCCTATTAGCTTCTTATCAGCTAGCTCTTACATTTTAATTTAACCCATCTTCATTAATCTGTGTATCACCATATGGCAGTGGCTTACCAGCTAAAAGTTCCCAGTATCTGTCTCAGGCTGCAGATCCATGGTTTCTCCCTGACTCTGCCCTCTTTCTTCCAGCATACAGCCTTGCTTTTCTCACCTAGTTCTGTTCTGCCCTTGCTATAGGCTCAAAGCAGTTCTTTATTCATTAACCAATAAAAGCAACACATAGACAGAAGGACTTTTCACACCCTTTCCCCTTTTCTGTTTAAACAAAAAGGAAGGTTTTAATATAGTAAAATTACATATAACAAAACAGGTATCAAGCGAAAATTATAGTTACATTATTTATATTAGCTTTATCTTTTATTGTAACTAATGAAAACTGTATCTGTAATGAGATCTGGTGCCCTCTTCTGGTCTGCAGACACACGCGGACAGAATATTGTATACATAATAAATAAACAAATATTAAAAAAAAGACTACAGAAGAATATAATATTTATTACCTAAGTAAACAGGAAGTGCATTGTAGGAAAATTTCAAAATTCTAGAATTGACAGATACCTCACTGTCTGGACAGTCACCCAAAGTTCTTCTGTACCATTGGGGCATCCATCTTCAGCCTACAGGCCCATGATATCCAACAGACTTTCCCATGAAGCAGGAAATTTCAAAGACAGTTTCACCTATATTGACAGTTTGTTACTCACTTTTTTCTGTGTCTTGCAGAATGTCTGGCAGACTTTCATAAAGCAGGAACCTCAAAGGATTGTCTCACCCTTTAGTCATTTCTCTACGGGTCCTGCATGTCCAGTTCATTAAGCAGTTGAGGCAAGAGCTGTTTCTTGCCCAAATGGCTAACAGACTCCACGAGGAGCCTCTTCGGTGCCCATCTTCCTCTTGAAGTAGATTGGTGCTGCCAGGACTAGATGTGTCTCATGTCATGAAAAGTCCTAACTTCTTAAACATTTTAAATGCCATATTCTGTAGTCTTTGAAAGGTTTGAGGAATGCTTATTCATCTGAAATACATCTTTGTACATCTAGAAAATCTAACTAATGTGTCTATAACCTTGACTATTATAGATGCTTATCTATTAACCTATATTTCTTAATTATACATTATATATATTTTTAATATTTATTTATTATGTATACAATATTCTATCTATATGTCTGCAGGCCAGAAGAGGGCACCAGACCTCACCACAGATGGTTGTGAGCCACCATGTGGTTGCTGGGAATTGAACTCAGGACCTTTGGAAGAGCGGGCAATGCTCTTAACCTCTGAGCCATCTCTCCAGTCCTATACATTATATTTTTAAATGAGCTACACAATCACAATACATTAATCAAGAGCAGAAATATATACATAAAACAGAACTGATCTAAAACTTGTATCAATAAACCAAGATCCATACTGATGCATATCCATCTCTATAGCATATTCTCCTTTAAATGTAAACAAACATTTACAAACAATATTTTGGAATATGGGCGCAGTTCTGTCCAAACTTCTTCCTGTGGTTTATTGGGCGAAGTAATTTTTTGAGGGTGTTCATGGCAACCTCTTGGAGGGTTGTGGTCTATCAAACCATATTAGCCTGGAATGAATCCACAGGTTCTCATTCTCTGTGGAAACAAAAAAAAAAAAAAAAAAAGAACCTCTTTTACAAAGTAACATATCCTTAGACCCAAATTCTTGAAGTCAAGATACCTTTATAATATGCATGCTGGTTTAGCTTAGCAAACCATATAATGAAATGTCTCTCTGGGGCTGGAGAGATGGCTCAGAGGTTAAGAGCATTGTCTGCTCTTCCAAAGGTCCTGAGTTCAATTCCCAGCAACCACATGGTGGCTCACAACCATCTGTAATGGGATCTGGTGCCCTCTTCTGGCCTGCAGGCATATACACTGACATAATATTGTATAATAAATAAATAAATAAATAAATAAATAAATAAAAAAAAAAAAAGAAATGTCTCTCTGTACTTAGTTCTTCAACAGTCAAAAAATCCAAAGAAAACACAATAATATACATAATCCATTCTCTCAGTGTATAGTCCATCTTTATGTGGCTTATTTTTCTTTACTCCTTTTAACTGATGACTGTATTCTGTCTCTTTAAAGACTTTTAAAAAACAATTTACTTCTTTTCTAGCTCTCTACTTTTTTCTTCTCTCTCCCAAGCCTACATACATTTATCCAACACCATGACCCATTTAGAGTTCTTTTATATCTGAATCTGTCTTTATTGTGTTATCTGTAATTCTTTACTGTCCAGGAGTGCTTCTTAAAATGCTAAGCATGTTTTAAAAATTTTATCTGCATTTTTGCTAGGAGAAATACCTCCTATGCCCAATATGTGGACAACTGTATCCACATAAAACCTGAGAGAGCTTGGGAAATCACAGCACTTTCTTGGGTGGGCTCTGCTTGCTAGAGGCAAGCACTCTCACTTAAGATAGGCTTCCTGACTCAGTTTCAGCTACAAAACCTTGCAACTCTTTTTTAAGAGGTCCTGTCTTGGTGAAAGGGGACTTGTGTGTGCTAGGCTAAGGGACATCAGGTGATACTTAATACAATGGTTGGAAAGCTAGGAATTTCCTTTGGAATGTTAGGTACTTTCCCTTTCCATGGTCCTTTCCTGGGTGGTACCTGGGTGGTCTCAGTTTGTGGTCTTTCCTGGACCCTGGAACTCTGGAACCAGCTAATCTGAAACTTAGACCTATTGAGCTTGTCATGGTTGTGCTCTCCATACCCCAGGCATAGACAGCTGTACTTTGGTTTTGTTTTGCCATTTTGAACAGGGTCTCTATGTCGCCGTAGATGAGATAGGGACTTACTATGTAGGTTCTGCCTTTCAAGTGTTTGGATTAGTGGCAGGTGCCAACACACCCAGCCTTTGCTTTTTTCATTAAAAAAAAAATTTATGTGCATATGTATTGGATTAAGTAAAATGCTGCAGATCCCTGAGTGGGTGGCTGCAGCGGGCAGCAGGTCATGAGACCACGCTGCAGATGCATGCTGCCTAGCTGGTCATCAGCTTCTGCAGCTGGGATCTGTGCTTGCTGTTCGCGCCCTGCACTTGTCTACGGGGCCTTAAGAAAAGGTGGCCCTATGGCTTTGGTAGACTTTACACAGTAAATAAAGACAGACAGATGCCCGTATGCATGTAAACTATGACACAGAGCTGAATCCTGGAAGACTGGTTAAGTAAAATGCTGCGGATCCCCAAGTGGATGCAGCAGGCAGTGGGCCATGAGACCGCGCCACGGGTCCCCAAAGTGTCCAGAGAGCAGCTAGTTCCAGGCAGTTCCTGGAGTGGCTGCAGCAGGCCAAGAGTCCCAGTGGTGCATGAGAGACCTCGATGGTTAGTCCCACGAGGAGAGACAGATGAGACCACGCGGCAGGTCTCCGAAGGCAGCTGGTTCTGGCAGGGAGCCACATAGTGGGTGAGAGACAAAGACATGGACAGGCACACCATGTAGAGTGAGGTTGCATATTTATTTAGTAGATTATGGAAGGGAAGAGGAGAATGGGGAAGAACAGAGAGAAACAGAGATGTGGGAAAGGAAGAAGTGGGAAGAAGGGAGAGACAGAAGCTGCTTCTTTGGGGGGTCTCAGAGACATGGAAAGGCACGCCATGCAGAGTGAGGTTGGATATTTATTTAGTGTATTATGGAAGGGAAGAGGAGAAGGGGGAGAACCGAGAGAGGCTGAGAGATCCAGAGATGGGGCGGGGAAGGGAAGAAGGGAGAGACAGAAGCTGCTTCTTTGAGGGGGGCTCTGGAAGCTGAAGATCAGCTTGCCACTGCTTGACAGGGGTGGGGGGAGTAGGTGTGGCTTGTCTCTTAAAGGGACAGAGCAGACTATTACAGCATGTATGTGCACCATGTACATGGATGGTGTCCCTGGAAGCCTGAGAGTGTCAGATGCCTTGGAACTAGAGTTACAGTTCTGCAAGAGTCACAAGCGCCCTTAACTTCTGAGCCATCTCTCCAGTCTGACAGCTTTTCTTTTTGTGAAGTGTAGGACAGCTACAAAATTAAGAGGGTTTACTCTGTAATGTGTCTGCTCATTTCCAACACCAGAAGGACACAGAATTTACTGCAAGCTGATATAATCATCACTGTTACTTATTATATAACATTAGGTCAATTAAATGGGGAGAAACATAGGCCAGAGTCTAAGAGGTAACAAGCATAACTTTTTTTGTTGTTGTTGTTTCTAAGACAGGGTTCTCTGTGTCTTAGCTGTCCTGGAACTAGCTCTTGTAGGCCAGGCTGGCCTCGAACTCATAGAGATCTACCTGCTTCTGCCTTCCAAATGCTGGGATTAAAGGTGTGTGCCATCACCACCTGGTCCAAGCACAGCTTCTGCTTTCCTTCTTGTAGTCTGCAGATATTTCTCTTTTGATGTCAGTATATGACAACATACAGAAATTATGCCTAAGGAAGCTTATCTAATTTTTATTGCCTTGACAATTTGTGTGGAATTCTTCACAAAGACATAAATGATTGCTCCCTTGGAACTTTGAATCTCTAGATTGACATTAAACCATTCTCTAAATTACATTGTTAATCTTTCTAAATTTGGCCAGCTCCTGCATTTAAGATCATGTAGCTATGGTTAAGTCCTTTACCAAAACCACATTGGTTAGTTTGTCTCATACACAGGACCTAAGGTTCACAGGTTCATACTAGGTATACATTCCATTTGTTCAGGGACTATCTACCAGAAAGAGCCAAGAGGAAGGACCAGACTCTTTTAGAGCAAATTCGTCACGGAACACTTTCATGCAATCAATCTTAGTATTGCTGTCCTTCCAACCCCCACTCTTGTATTGAACCCCGGGCCTCATGTACAGTGGGCTATACTTTCACCCTATAATTCCAGCCCAGAATTTTGTTTCTCTGATTTTCTGCTGTAAGATTAAGCTTATAAGACTCTGGTTTGGTCTAGACCCTCTGCATGTAGGTGACAGTCTTGGTCTGTTCGTGGGACTCTAGCAGTCAGGAGAGGATCTGTCTCTGGTGCATGAGCTGACTTTTGGAACCTATTCCTCATGCTGGGATGCCTTGCAGCCTTGATGCAGGGGGAGCATCTTGGTCCTGCCTCAATTTGATGAGCCTTGTTTTATTGACTCCAGTGGGAGGCCTGCCCCTTTCTCTGGTTTGGAAAGCTATGTTAAATTTGATCTCTGTTTTTTTTTTGGTATCTCAAAATAAAAAAAAAAAGTGAGACTTTTTAAAATCATTTTAAAATTAATCTATTATCTCTTATTTTTAAGAATAAAGGTTCTCTCCAGTTTGAAGACAAGTGGGATTTCATGCGTCCAATTGTTTTGAAGCTTTTACGCCAGGAATCTGTAACAAAACAGCAGTGGTTTGATCTGTTTTCGTAAGTAATTCAGTAATTTTATTTGTTTGTTAACAGAGCAAGTTTTGGTGGCTTTGTATACTGAGATGCATAGTGAGTTGAAGTATTTGCTTACCTGCGTACCCCTACTGGTTGTGATGGGGATTGCTAGTACATACTGCCAGTACAGTTCCCTAATCTCTTAGGTGAACTCACAAGCCTGACCTTACAAGGAAAGGCATGTGGGATGCAGTTGGAAGATTAAGCACAAATTTCCAAGACTCCTTTTCCAGAGAATTCACATGGGACATTAAAGTTTTATGTGTATGAGTATTTTGCTGCATGTATGTATATGTAGCATATGTTTGCTTGGTGCTGCTGGAGGTCACAAGAGTATTGGATCCCTGGGAAATGTAGTTAGTGAGCCATCATGGATGCCTCAGGTCCTCTGCTAGAGTGTCAAGTGCTCTTTACTGTTGAGCCATCTCTCCAGTCCTGGGACATTTAATTTCTTCAGCAACAAGACTGGCAATCATTCAAATTCTGGACTTCTAGGAAGAGTAAGCTTTCAATATAAACCATGTTCATATCAACAGTTTAGGTATACTGAACCAGTAATATCATTTCAGGAAGCTTTATTTAAATGTTTTCAGCTAGATACCAGTTAAAGACCAACCTTACAATCAGATTTTTCAAAGGAATTCAATCTCAGATCTGCTTTGTTACTGCTCAGCCCTTGGCCAGATGTCTTTATGGAACAGTTTTTTGAGTAGTAGTGCAGCAAGTTAAAGCAGCCCCATTAATCCCAGAGTTTACCTTAGAAAGCCAAATGGCTTTCTCCTTTGGTTTCCTTTTTTGGGGAGCTGGGGGAATTCGAGATAGGGTTTCTTTGTAGCTTTGGAGCCTGTCCTGGAACTTTCTTTGTAGACCAGGCTGGCCTCAAATTTTCAGAGATCCACCTTCTGGTTCCTGAATGCTAAGATAAAAGGCATGCACCACCACTGCCCAGCTCTCCTTCAGTTTCGATGTGAACTTTTTAGATTTATTTACTTTAATATATATGAGTGACTTGCTTGTATATATGCAAGTACCTTGTATACATGCCTGGTACCTGCAGAAGCCAATAGAATATGTCAGATCCCCTTGTACTGTAAGCCTCTATGTGGGTGATGAGAACTGAAACCAAGTCCTCTGAGAGAGGAACAAGAGTTCCTAACTACTGGACCATTTCTCCAGTGTCCCCACTCTCATACTTTTAAAAACTAACTTTTGGTCTACCAGGTATACCTCAGTGGCACTTGCTTAACAAGAAAAAGACCTTGGTTTAATTCCAGTACTGGCCTGGAAAGGTAGGAGCAGGAACATAGTAGCCAAGATCTGAAGCATTAATTCAGGCAGAGAGGCAGAGAGCCTAAGTAAGTTGAAGAAACCTGAAAGGACTACCAGGGCTAAAGGTCTTTGATCAGGGCATGTACACGAACATATTTAGTTCCAGAGGACACATTTTACCACTGTAAACAAAGATGTTTTTAAAAAAATTGTTAGGCTATAGCAAGCAAAGCCTACATTGATCAGTAGTTCCAGTGAATGATTCTGCCAGTGTTGTGGAACCATCGTCCATCTTGGAATTTCCAGTTCAGCTAGCAAATTAATCTCAGGCTATGACACCAGGTTCCTATGTTCGTCCTTGTGTTGCTTACCTGCCACAGCACTAAGCTGAGCAACAAGTGTTCTACATGGCAAGTGCAGAAAGAAAGGAAGGTTATCCCATCTGTCTCACCGTTAGTGCCAGTAGGTATTGTGTGTGCTTGCAGTCTGAATAGATAGCAAGCACCCACAGCAGTAGTAATGATCTTTTTCTCGGACTTCCAGGTGCTGCATTTATTTTTCTCTTAGAAAGTCAGTGTACCCCTTTCAGTTTTTTCATTCATTCAGAACTGAGAAGAACAGAAGCCTTTTTATTATTATTATTTATTATTTTTTTTCGAGACAGGGTTTCTCTGTGGGTTTGGAGCCTCTCCTGGAACTAGCTTTTTTAAATTGAAAAGATAGCTTTATATCTTTACTACAAAAGACGTGGAGTATTTGTGAATCAGGATGAAATCCCGAATTTCAAAATTTCTTTGAATAGGTTTATGTTACAACAGGAAAAGACAGTAAGTTACAAGAAATATTAAATATTGCTGGGTGGTGGTGGCACATACATTTAATCCTAGCACTCTGGAGAATTTGAGGCCAACCTAGTCTGTAGAGGAAGTTCCAGGACACCCAGACCTACACAAAGAAAACCTGTCTCAAACAAACAAACCAAAGTACTGCATATTAGTGCATACTCAACCTTACCAAATCAATTACCAAATAGTAGTAGAGTAGGGAAAAATTGCAATCAAAGTATAATTAGACTAGAGAGAGGACTCAGTATATACAGTGCTTGCTATGCAAGCAGGAGAACCTGAGTTGATCCCCAGAAATGCGTGTGTGTGTTTGTAATACATGTATATGCATGTGCTCCATGTGTATGTGTATGCAGAGGCCAAAGATTGACTTTGAATGCCTTGCCTTTCTTAGTAAGTCTTTACTTACTTCCTTTAGTAAGTCTTTACTTACTAAACCTGGAGCTCACCAATTCAACTAAATTGGCTTTCTTGGTTTGGTCCTCCTCTCTCTGCCTCTCAGTGCTGGGACTACAGGCATGTACCACACTACTGGCTAACAAAATATTAGTAGAAATTAACTTTGAGGATAGAGATTAAGAGACAGACATACTTTTGTAATGAATATGAGAATTAAGGAAAGTTGCTAGGTGCTGGTGGTACACACCCTTAATCTCAGCTCTCAGGAGTCAGAGGCAGGTGGGTTTCTGTGAGTTACAGACCAGCCTGGTAAGCAGTTCTAGGACAGCCAGGACAACGAAAAGAAACCCT
This sequence comes from Microtus oregoni, assembly GCF_018167655.1. NCBI lineage: Eukaryota > Metazoa > Chordata > Mammalia > Rodentia > Cricetidae > Microtus > Microtus oregoni. The sequence continues at coordinate 10,640,591 of NW_024543831.1, read as the reverse complement.
GTTTAGGGAGAAAAAAGCAAGCAATCAGTACCCATGAAATAATGGGCACAGTTACTTGTTTGGTTCTTGTGAATGGTTTAGCACTGTTACAGCGGTCTATGGGAACTGTAGAACTATACCAGTGTAGAACTTAAGATGAATGCTTGTCCCTGTTGCTGTTTCATTACTCATGTTTGCCCACTGCTGTGATTTTACAGGGATGTACATGCAGTCTGTCTCTGGGATGATAAAGGTTCATCAAAAATTCATCAGGCTTTAAAAGAAGATATTCTTGAGTTTATTAAGCAAGCACAGGCAGTAAGTTGTGCATGTTTTCACCTTTGTTTCACAATTTATTTTTACCTTGGTGTTTGACATCTATTATAGAGCCTTAGATGGTTAGTTAATAAGCATGTATTCATCAGTGAGCCACACCCCCATCCTTAGGCTTCTTTCTTTTTGTTTGGACAGTAAAACAGGGTCTCACTGTATCTCTGGCTTTTCTCATACTTGCTCTATAGACCAGGCTAGCATCAGTTCTACCTGCCTCAGCCCTCTTAATGCTAGGATTAAAGATGTTCGCCACTGTGCCTGTCCCCTTGGATTGACTTTAAAATCTACATATCTGGTGCTAGAGAGATGGCTCAGTGCTTTAGAACATATACTGCTTTTGCAGAGAACCTGAGTTTGGTACCCCACACCCATATCAAACACACATAACATCTGTAATTCTACTTCCAGAGGATCCAATGTTTCTAACCTATACAGACATCAGCACTCATTTGTGCAGATACATCCACAACTGTACATGTATGCTGTGATATGTACCTATTCCTACACACATAATTTAATACAGCAATGATAGCAATAAGATTATCTTCATGGCATTTATTTGTAATCTCAGCATTGGGGAAGTGGATCCCTGGAACTCTGGTCAGTCAGTCTAGCTTACTTGGCAAGTGGCAGGCCAATGAGAGCTAGTTTTTTGTTTTATTTTGTTTGAGACACTTGCTCATCATAGCCCTGGCTATTTTGGTGTACATCATATAGATTAGGTTGACTGACTGAGATCTATTTGCCTCTACTGTGTTTAGGCTCTAGTATGACCTCAGCAGTATTTCAACCCTTCAAAGAGAAATAATTTGCATGACATAAGATTTACTCTTTTAGCTAGATGTGGTAGTGTACACCTTTAATCCCAGCACTCAGGAGGCAGTGGCAGGCTGATCTTTGTGTGGAAAGTAAGCCTGCTTCACAGAATGAGTTCTAGGCCAACCCAAGAATGCATAATGGAGTCTGCGTCAAAAAGGAAGGAGGAAGAAACAAACAAGAAACAAAATTCCTCAACTCAAATGTATCTTGCAGAGAGGTTTAGTTTATAGATCATCAGCCATTAATCCTAGAATATCTCATCCCCCTCTGAAGAAGCACTTCTGTTAGCAGGCAGTCACTTCCTGTTACCTCTCGCTCAGACCCTGTTCCAGTAAACCACAAATTTTTCTGTTTTTGGCTTTTCCTAAACTGTGACTTTTATGACTGGTCTTCACTTGGGTTGTTTTCAAAACTTAGCTGTGTGCTGCATTCTCGGGCTGAGTACTGCTGTTTTGTAGCTTGTAGCACATACTGTTTGTTTACCCTTCATGAGATAATGGGCCTTAACATTTCCTCCACTTATTGTTGTTGGTAATTTGTGTTTGATTTTTAAGACAGAGTTTTTCTGTGTAGCCCTAGCCTTCCTGGAACTTGCTTTGTAGACCAGGTTGTCATGAGCTACTCAGATCTATCTACCTCTACCTCCCCAGTTCCGGGATTGAAACATCACTGCCCAGTTTAAATTTACTACTGTTTAGGATAAAATGACTGTAAACATGGCTGTGAACATTTATTTACAGAATATTTAGGGCATTAGTTTCTTTTAAATGGTTTGTGCAATGAATCATATATTTTAAAATCATTGCTTTATATTCTCATTTTCAAGACATTTTAAGTGTATTTCAAATTAATACAATTTTGTTTTTCAGCGTGTCCTGAGTCATCAAGATGATACCGCTTTGCTAAAGGCGTATATTGTTGAATGGAGAAAATTTTTTACCCAGTGTGACATTTTACCAAAACCTTTTTGTCAACTAGAGGTTACTTTATTGGGTAAACAAAGCAGCAATAAAAAGTCAAATATGGAAGATAGTATTGTTAGAAAGGTATGTCTCTTACCCCATTGTTTTCCTAAATTTCTTCAGGAAGAAGGCACTTCATAATAATTTACATATGCTTTGCTACTTCACACCATTCTTTATAGCTCTCAGAATTTTTGTTGTTGTTTCGAGATAGGGGTGCTCTGTATAACAACTCTGCCTGTCCTGGAACATGGCTCTTGGCTCTATGGACCTTGCTGGCCTCAAACTCACAGAGATCCTTCTGTTTCTTTTGGTTCCAAAGGTCTGCGCCTCCATCAGCTGGCTAGGATTATTTATTTGGTTTTTTGCGACAGGATTTCTCTGAAGTTTTGGAGCCTGTTCTGGAACTATGTTTATTACAAAGAGTCATTGATCTCATTTGAGGCCTCTGGTTTCTGCTATCAGTGTTGGGCTATTGCTGGGACTCCTTGGATATCTTGTTGTTACCCTGTGCCATGAAGGTCCTGCATGCAGCTTTGGACCTGCAGGACCGGCCCCTTCACATGCTCCATCTTTCATCTTTTTTTTTTTAAATATTTATTTATTATGTATACAATATTCTGTCCGCGTGTGTCTGCAGACCAGAAGAGGGCAGCAGACCTCATTACAGATGGTTGTGAGCCACCATGTGGTTGCCGGGAATTGAACTCATGACCTTTGGAAGAGCAGGCAATGCTCTTAACCACTGAGCCACCTCTCCAGCCCCCCATCTTTCATCTTTTTATTGTTCTTAAACTATAACTACTTCCAGACATTACCTCCTCAGTTCTTCCTTTTCTTGTTATCTTTTCCTAGTTTTATCTTCAGTACCTTTTTGTTGTGTTATTTCTTTGTACTTTATCTTCCTGAGAATTACTTGTTTTGTCTTTGAAAAAACCCTCTCTAACACATGTTACCTTCTAACCATGTGTTTAATTGTGGCTAGCCAGCTGTCATCTCTCTAGTTGCTTTGTGCTCATTGTTTAAGCTTAGTGTGTACTGTGCTTATTTTTATAATTGCATGTTTTCTAAGTAAAGACCTGTGCCTGGTGACTAACTATACTTTAAGGGACAAAGGCTACCTCAGTGTCCCAAGCTTCCTTTCAATTCTGAATTATTTTTTAAAATTGCCATACTCATTAGCCAACTGCTTTCCTACTAGTGAGAAATGAATGGAACCAGAGCTTATATATGTGAGCATACACGCTACGTACGCTCTACCACTGAACTACATCCTCAGCCTTAATGAAGGGTAGAAAATAAAAATTGCCATTTAAAGTTCAAATACTGTTTGCTATGAAGGTTATGTTAATAGACCAACATTAGAATTATGTGGTCTGGGTATTACCATCTCATCCTATTCTTAAAATTCAATTTATTTGGTAATACTATAAAATTAGATATACCTTTTTTTTTCCTCTCTCTTTGAGAGAGGTTTCTCTGTAGCTTTGGTGCCTGTCCTGGAACTAGCTCTTATAGACCAGGTTGGCCTTGAACTCACAGATCCACCTGCCTCTGCCTCCTGAGTGTTGGAATTAAAGGTGTACACCACCACCACCTGGCTTGATATACATTGTTTTTCAGTGCTAGAAATAGCTGCAAATTGAGACATTTATTTTCTTTTTAAAGGCAAAAAATCTTTGAAGATGCCATTTAACTTGTAGCCTTATAATCTTATCCTCTTTGGGTTATTAATTTTGTTATGAATTACCATTTTTTTAAATTTGCTGTGAGGCTTACTGAGTAAAATGAACATTGATTCTAGGACCATATTTGTTATATTTAAGTGTGGCGTGTGAGTGTTTCCTGCTGGGCCCCAGCTTTCACATATAAAGAGGAGATCATGGTAGCTCTTACTTGAGGACTGTGGGTATTACATAGTGCAGTCCCAGATACATGGTGAGAGGTATAGAATTGTTAACCCTCTTACCAACATTCTTTTTTCTTTTTCTTTCTTTTTTTTTTTAACCAACATTCTTACTGTTCCTGATAAATGCCTGACAAAGTTCCTGGGGACGTTGATCTTCATTTACCAGTGTGTACTTACAGCTAGTAGGTATAGATGGTATAGATGGGCACATGTTTTTATTAAGATGGTTAGCACAAGCATACATGTGAGCATTCTAAACACAGTTTTCCATGTATTACCATATTTAATTTTTGTAACAAACACTAGAAATTTGGATTAATATTTTACACTTGTAAAAGGATATAAATAGCGGAGGTAGGATCCAAATTCCATTCTGAAGCATTAGGGTCTTTTTTTGTGTTTGTTTTGGATTTTTGAGATAGGGTTTCTCTATGTAATCTTGGCTGTATTAGAACTCACTGCGTAGACCAGGCTGGCCTCAAACTTTAGAGATCCCCCTGCCTCTGCCTCTGCCTCTGCCTCTTGAGTGCTTGGATTAAAGGTCCATCGCTATGTCAGCCCTAGTTCTTTACTTTTATGATATATATGTGACCTCCTAAAGCATTAGACAATACAGACCTAGTAATAGGATTTTCTTTTCTACCATTTGTCCTTAAACTTGTGTGTAATACTGAATGTATTAATAACCCAAGATGATCCTTTATTTTCTTACTTTCCCAGCTCATGCTTGATACGTGGAATGAGTCAATTTTTTCAAATATAAAAAACAGACTCCAGGATAGTGCAATGAAGCTGGTGCATGCTGAGAGATTAGGGGAAGCTTTTGATTCCCAGCTGGTCATAGGAGTACGAGAATCCTACGGTATGTTCTCAACTTTTATAATCACATTTCCTTTCTAGAAATCTTCTAATATAGTTCTGCCAGACTCTACTTTGTGTACCATGTACTTTTTTAACAGTATGAAAATGGTATTGATTCTGTGTGAAAGAAACCTGCTAAGTTCAAATTCATTTTTGTCATATTTCCTCATCATTAATTAACCTCTTGGCTAAAACTTTCTAGTGTCCTAAACTAGAAAACTATAAATTGCAACCTATAGCTCATAAAGGATAACTTTTTTGTGTGTTGATATTTTTAGATGTTACTTTTCTGTGCATCCTCTGTTTTCTCAAGTTCTAACAATGACGTTGTCTGTCCTCTTCCGTCAAGTACCTGTTTCCTCTATAACTTAGAGAATGCCTCCTCACCTTCAGACTCTTCCCTCATTTTCTCATGGAGACCATTCGTAATTTTGAGACTAGGTTGTGTCCTCATGTTTAGTGATTCATAGTAATTGTTTCTCCCTGGCATAATTTTCTTAAGTGTCTTACTCATGCTTCATTTTACTGAGTGTATATATCTCACATGAAGTCCTTGCTGCAGCCTGAGACACCAGCTCTCAGGACTGCACCCCAGTTGCAGAAAAGAATGTCTTCAGAGCAGCAGTAAGAAAATTTTTGTCTATCTGAAGGTAAAAGACTTACATACATGATCTGATGGTCAGCCCTTTATTCTTTCCAGCTCTTGTTCTCCTGTTGCAATTCTCTCTGGCTTCTTTGTTTACCTAGCTGATACACAAATACACACACACGCACACACATACACGTTCAGGAACAAACTTTTTCAGTATAAAAGGTTACAAATGCTACTGTTGTGGGGTCTGAGTAACCATGGCAGCCTGGGCCTCAAGGTTGCTGGAGTACAGGCTGTGACCTGAGGGGAGGGCATACATAATGCCCAGTGAGACAAGCTGCCGAAGAATTTGTGCAGGGAAGTAGGTCTTTTTTCTGTTTCTGTTTTTGTTTTTTGAGACAGGGTTTCTCTCTAGCTTTGGAGCCTATCCTGGAACTAGCTCTTGTAGAGTAGACTGGCCTTGGACTCACAAAGCCGCCTGCCTCTGCCTCCCAGGTGTTGGGATTAAAGGCGCGCACAAGCACTACCTGGCAGGAGTAGGTCTTTATCAGCCACACTTGGAAAGAGAAACACGAAGTATTTTAAGTTGCTGTATACTAATAACCTTGGTTTAGACACCTGTGACTCTGTCCTTGTGCATATCTGTAAAGTCTTTAACTTACAATCCATTACAACTTACAAGAGACACTGTCTAGTTTGAAATTGTTCTGAGGTTTTTTGGTTTTTTTTTTTTTTTCTTTCCGAGACAGGGTTTCTCTGTGGCTTTGGAGCCTGTCCTGGAACTAGCTCTGTAGACCAGGCTGGTCTCGAACTCACAGAGATCCGCCTGCCTCTGCCTCCCAAGTGCTGGGATTAAAGGCGTGCGCCACCATCGCCCGGCTGTTCTGAGGTCTTAAATCAGTTAAATGTGTGTAGCTTGTCTCCTTAGACTGGGGAAAAAATTGTTGTTTTCTTATGTTAATCTGAGTAAAGAAACAAAACAGGCTTCTACATGTCTTACAGTCTTCGTAGAACAATAAATAGATCTATTTATATGAAGCATATATGCTGGCATATTTCTGTTCGTCATAATTGTACAATTAAATGAAAAGTCATCTTCCTGACCATCTACATCTATATGTGTGCCCAGTAGATGGAGTATTTTCATGAGAAAAACGCATAAACAGTTTGAAAAAATCCCATAGCTGTTTTTCCATCTTGTTGCTGTGTTTTATTCAAGTCTTTAGATTTCTTTCCCTTAGTATTATTTTGAAATTGTTCCTTTTTATTTCATCTACCACTGGTTTAAATTCTACATCTAGACTTTAAATGTTCTTAATTATTTTCCACACTGGAAATTAAACCTCAGGCCTCATACATGCTATGCCTTCACTCTGCTAATAAACTATAACCCCAGCACTTTTTCCCAATTTTATTTTGTTTTTATTTGTGTGTGGACATGTGCGTGCCATGTTCTTTCCTCTGTCTCTCCTCCCCTCCTCCCCCTGTATGTGTGTAGGTTAGAAAATGACTTGTAGAAGTCAGTTCTCCCCACCATGTGGGTCTCAGGGGTTGAATTTAAGCCATGAGGCTGGGCAGTGAGTGCCTTTATGTGAACCGTCACATCAGCACTCTACTTTCTACCCTTTAAGGGGTATCTCATGCTAAATTCAGATTTGAGGCTTTCCATGCTGTTTTCATTTATCATCCTATTAGGTAGCTTGGTCAATACACTTGTGTTTTCGTTATTCTGGGTATTGATTTTCGTATTCTGACTTTGTAAATCCTTTTTATTCCTGAAGATTCCATTAAAATGCCATTTGTTCTATGAATGGCTCTATGATCATCACTTAGAAAGCAGCCTCTTAAAAAAAATGTTTTACATGACTATAAAATTTATTAGTTTACTGCTTTGTGCAATAATCTTTGGAAGTTTTCTAGACTCTTACAACCATACCTTAGTATGTTACTCATTTGTTATAGTCAAAAATAATTAAAACAGCTTTATCTTTTGCGTTTCAGTTAACCTTTGTTCTAATCCTGAGGACAAGCTTCAGATCTATAGGGATAATTTTGAGAAGGCATACTTGGACTCAACAGAGCGATTTTATAGAACACAGGCACCCTCGTATTTACAACAAAATGGTGTGCAGAATTACATGAAATATGTAAGTCAGAATTTATTGCATTTTATAGTTTATCTAGTTTCCTGATATTCTTAAAATGATTGCTATTTTGCTTCTGGACAGGCAGATGCTAAATTAAAAGAAGAAGAAAAAAGAGCACTCCGTTACTTAGAAACAAGACGAGAATGTAACTCTGTTGAAGCAGTAAGTATTCAACTCTGCTGCATCAGTAAGCAATTGGTTTCCTTCTGGTGTAGCACAGGGGTGGCAAATGCAGACACTAATGACATTTCCTCTTTTGTTCTTTTCAAACTTATTTCATATGTTTGAGTGGTTTGCATTTGTGTATGTGCACTATATATATGGTACCTGTGGAGGTCAGATGAGGGTCGTGGGTCCCTGGAACTGATGCCTCGAATCTCTAAATCTTAAATCTATGAGCAGACAGTGTTCATAGCCATCTCTCCAGCTTCTCACACTTCTCTTTTTTATTTCTTTAACTGGTATTGATAATTGGTTATAATTTTCTTCTCCCTTGAAAAATACATCTGCAATGGTATCTTCTGAACTTTCTAGTCTTCACTATGTGCAATGTCCAGTATTTTAACTTTTTAAACTTTTTTTTTTGTTTTGTTATTTGAGACAGGGTTTCCCTGTGTAACAGTCCTAGCTGTCCTGGAACTAACTCTTGTAGACCAGGCTGGTCTCGAACACAGGGATTCAACTGCCTTTGCCTCCCAAGTGCTGGGATTAAAGGCATGTGCCACGACTGCCCGGCTCAGTATTTAATCTTTTATCATGCTCTTTAAGTATATCTAAAGATCAGTGGGATTTTACTCATGACCTTTTTTGAATTCTTCAATTTTGTGATAGTCATGCTAATTTTATTCTTGGAACAAACATCACACTGAGTAGAATCTTTCACCCTGTTTTTTCTTGGAGAAGGCTATATGGATTTTAGTAGTTAAAGTAATTTTGCTCCAAAGAAGTTGAGCTAATTTAGTGGTTGTTTAATAGAAACTTATAGCTAGGCTTGGGCTTATTCAGAAGTTAGGGCAATTGTATATTTTTAAACAGGTATTCCTTGGTCACAGTCATCCCTCATGGCCTGGTGAGGTGTCTCAGTGGGTTCAGTACTTGCTATGCAGGTGAGTTGTGCTGTTATAGAACAACCAAATCTAAAACCTTTGAAAAATATAAAATTGCCAATGAAAGGACAGAAAATGAAAGTCTCCTGACCTGAGTTCATTTTCCAAAATCCATGTAAAATGCCAGGTCCAGTGTGACACCTCTGTAATTACCCTACTCCTAAGACAATGATGGGATACAGGCAGGAGAATGGCTGGGAAGCTTTAGGGCCAGCTAGCCTGGAGTACAGTGCATGGACACAGAAACAAGGGACACTAGAGATACCGCAAGGTAGAAGAGCTGTCTTCTGAAAATTGTCCTCTGATCTTCACATTATGTCACAGACATACATAGACACACACAGACACAACTGTGAAATAGTCAAATTCGCTGTGATTCATAAATTATTAAATACACCTTAACCTTCAGTATTTCAGTATGCTAAAGGCCCTGGGTTAGTTGAGCATGGTGGTGCACGCCTTTAATCCCAGCTGGAAGGCAGAGGTAGGTGGATCCCTTGTGAGTTTGAGGCCAGCCGGGTCTACAGAGTGAGTTTCAGGACAGGCAGGGCTACTCAGAGAAACCCTGTCTCAAAAGAAGAAAAGATGTTGGGTTTGATCTCTATCAGCCAAAATTCCTACACCATACCTGGATGTACTCTTTTAGGACATTTTAAAAAGTCAATTCTAGTCCCCACTCCCTCTCCTCCTCCCATTCCTTCCACATCCACTCCTCAGATAGGGTAAGGTACATTGCTCTGGGGAAGATCCAAGGCCCTCCCTATATATCAAGGCTGAGCAAGGTATCCATCCAAAGAGAATGGGTTCCCAACAAGCCAGTACAAGCAGTAGGGATAAATCCTAGTGCCACTGCCAGTGGCCCTACAGTCTGTCCTGGCCATTCAACTGTCACCCACATTCAGAGGTTTACTTTGGACCCATGCTTGTTCCTTTCCTGTCTGGCTGGAGTTGGTGAGCTCCCATTAGTTCAGGTAAACTGGTTGTCCCCATCATAGTCTTGACTTCTTCAGGCAAAATATTCTTACACATTAAATAAATCACTGATGCTTTACCTCTTCATTTAGAACCATTTATTTAATCCAGCACTTGGAAGTCAGAGGTAGGTAGATCTCTTTGTAGACCAGGCTGGCCTCAAACTCACAGAGATCCGCCTTCCTCCTTTGCCTATATTTTATTTTATACCATAAGTTCGAGGACGAGCTTGGAATGTATGGATAGATCTGATTAGTAATTAGTAATATTCAGCAAGTGTCACTCTGGTCCAGTAAGGAATTTTTGTTCTTTTTGTAATTTGTCTTGCTTATTTTTTTCTTGGATTCATGTTAGTAATTTTTTATCTATATTTATGCATGTGTGTGTGTGTGTATATATATATATACACACATGCATATATATCCACATTTTTATGTATCCACATAAATCTATATGTGTGTATACATATGTATTAATACGTATATATATGGCTGGAGGACTTCTGACTGTTCTTCCAGAGGAACCAAGTTCAATTCCCAGTACTCACATGTCAGCTTACTACCTTCAGTTCCAGAAGATCTGATGCCTTTTTCTGAACTCCATGTGTAGCAGGCATGGGAGTGGTGCACAGATGTATATGCAAGTAAAACCCCCATGTACATCAACGTATATAAACGGTACTTGTTAGGAACATTTGAATGTTTCAGACTAGAAACTGCTTCAACAACCTGATTCCTTTCATTGAGATAGGTACAAAATTCTGTGCAGTTGGTATGGGTGTTTTGTCTGTATGTTTGTGTGTGTACCATGTGTGTACAGTGTTTGAGATCCCAGAAGAAAGTATCAGATACTCTAGGATTAGAATCACAGACTTTTGTAGCCCCTGTGTGGGTGTTGGGATTTGAACCCAGGACCTCAGCAACAGTAACAAGTGTTGAGCCATCTCTCCAGCCCAGGGGAAAATATGATTCGGAAGTCATCTTAGCAGATAACTACTTTAACTCCTCCTCTACCTCTTCATTAGTTACCTCTTCAGGATAGGCACCAGCTGTGTCTTGTCCTAGTGCTCAGGCATTACACAGTGGTTTGTAGAATGTATTACTAGTTTTTGAATTATGTGGAGTATTAGGATTCTGTAACGGCGTAAATGAATGCAGACAGATTGTATAAAAATACATACAGCTTTAATGGGGAAATAGACTTACAGAACCACCGTTCCTGGGGAGACCATGACAGCAGAAGGGGCTCACAGGCTCCCGCTAGCCCAATTTATAAGTAAACATTCGCCCGAGGCGAACACGCCCTCTAAGGGGCTGGGCTTATTCCTACAGGATTCTAATAGATTTCACCAGCTAGTAGGAGTTAGGTAAAGTTCACCCTTTTTTGAATTTTTGTATATTTTTTAGTTTTATTTATTTATTTCTTTTGAATTATATTTTAAAGAGAACCTCAGTTCTATAGTTTTACTTTAGTGTGGTTTATTTATTCATCCATATGTTAACAGTAAACCTGCATCAAGGTAGGTAAAGTATACTTTCAGTGTACTTTCTTTTTCTTACTGTTGAACCAATATAAGTATTCTGTAAAGGTTATTATTAACTGTTAATTGTTTTTGCTGTTTTTCAGCTCATGGAGTGCTGTGTAAATGCGCTGGTGACCTCATTTAAAGAGACTATTTTAGCAGAATGCCAAGGCATGATCAAACGAAATGAAACTGAAAGTAGGTAAAATCTCACGTCCAGACATAACCTCTTAAGAGAGTATCTTAAGCAAATCGCCTAATTAATTGCTGTTGGGTTGTTCTTAGAGACTGGGGTGGATTTCCTCCTGAATGTACTAACTCTTATTTGTTTTGGGAGGCTTTTGTCTTTTTCCTTTAAGGTAAACTGCTTTTAAAGGCTAGTATAAGTTGTAGAAATGGAGTATAGACTAGAACTGAGCTGCCAGGCACACGGCTTTAATCTTAGCATTTGGGAGGCAGAGGCAGGTGGATCTCTGAATTCAAGGCCAGCCTGGTCTACAAAGTGAGTTCCAGGACAGCCAGAACTGTTACACAGAGGAACCCTGTTTCACCCCCTACCCCCACTCTGCAACTGAGTATTTGACTTTTGTGTAGAAATTTGGTGGATTCTTAGAAACTAATAAAGATGGCTCAGTGGGCCTTGATGACCAGAGTTCAGCCTCCAGAGCCAGATGATGGAAGGAAAGAACTGACTACCACAAGTTGTCATCTGACTTTCACGTATTTAGGTTTCACTCAGGCATGTATGCATGTGTGCACGCACTCTAATAGCATAAAACTGTGTTAACAATGTTTATCCTGCTGAGAGGTGGTGGCACGTGCCTTTAATCTTAGATCTCTGAGTTCAAGGCCAGCCTGGTCTACAGAGTGAGTTCCCGGACAGCCAGGGATACACAGAGAAACCCTGTCTTGAACCCTCCGCCCCCCCAAGAAAACCACCCCACAAATCCAAAAATCTCTTTATTTTCCCCCACACAAAAATTAACGTTTTCTTAATTACGTTGTGTTTTGGGAAGTAGCAGGTATATATAAAGATGAAAATAATTACTCAGCATTACCACCCTGAACAAAACCACATTAAAATTTCTATGTGTACTGTTCAGATTGTCCTGTGTCTGTGTCTGGAGTCCAGTGCGTAGCCACTCTTAAAGGATGTATTTCAACTCACTTCAGTTCAAAACCCATTGAGTCTGGATACCATGTATCTGGGCAAGGCCAGGACTGCCATGCAGCTGAGAATGACTTTGACCAGTTACATCTGGTCCATACTGGTCCAAACTGGTCCAAACAGTTCATTTTGTGATCAGCACTGTAAAGTAAGGCGGTGTGAATGTCAGTTCAGTGCTTCATAAATTTTATACAGTTTTAGGTTAACTGATGCAAAATTATATAATTCTTGTTTTTAGTCCTTTTAACATTACACTTGCTTTATGAATAGTAGTCTTATGTGTAAATTTGTGTTCTCTCTCTCCCTCAAGATATATGATCTTACTTTGTACCTCAGGCTACCCCAGAACTTGCTTTAGCCTAGAGTGTCCATAAAATATCAGTCCTGTCTACCTCTACACCCAGCATCATTTTGTTTTTCTTAAAAAAATCTTTTTTCGTTTTTTGGAGGTCCAGTCAGGTTGCCTTGGCTATAAAAGATCGCTTTTAATTAGATTCTTAAAAGAAAATTACTTTCTTTTAAACAAATTATAGCCACAGGATACCCAATAGTATATTTCAAACTCCAAAGTAGCATTTCTACAGGATCTTGCTACTGAAGCCATAGCTCCGTGTAGTGCCGCACAGATGGGGAGGCATCAGTAGGCAGCTTTCTGTGAGTCTGAGGGGCAACCCGCACTACATAATAACAGCCAGGGTTACCTAGTGACCCCGGCATAAAACAAACGGCAAGAAAGAAATTTAATTTAATGTATAAAGTAATTCTGTGAATGTGTTGTGGTTTTTTTCAGAGTTACATTTGATGTTTTCGCTGATGGACAAAGTTCCTAATGGAATAGATCCAATGTTGAAGGATTTGGAGGAGCACATCATTAGTGCTGGCCTAGCAGACATGGTGGCAGCTGCTGAGACCATCACTACTGTAAGTTCCTTAGATGGCAGGAGTCGTGTATATCCAACATCACGTCTAAAGTTGTGGTTGAAACAGCAAAACAGTAATTTGAAATATTTTTCAGTTTTACTTTTAAGAAAAGAAATCTTCCCAATTTTAAAGCCTTAGTCTCTTTTAGAATAGTACTTTGTTGTTTCATATATTTTCCCTTTTAAAAGCTGAAATGCAAAACCTTTTTCCCAGGACTCCGAGAAGTACGTGGAGCAATTGCTTACTCTGTTTAATAGATTCAGCAAACTTGTCAAAGAAGCTTTTCAAGATGATCCTCGTTTCCTTACTGCAAGAGATAAGGTAGTGTTTCTCTGAGGACTTCTGTGTAAAAGTGCACGCAGCGAGCAGTGTCATGTTGCTAAGCTGAGAACTAGGAGTGTGGGCAGCAGCTCACTTACAGCAGTTTATTATTCAGTTCCTTCCAGTAAGCTGCAGGTACTTTGAGCTGGGATTCACGCAGTGAGCTGCTCCCTCCTTAGTTTTTCATGAGTGTTGCCCCTTTGTCTTGAAGGTTTCTGATATTTGAATTTTTATTCATCCTTTTAAGACCTTCCCTGCTCTACATCACTGTTCTCTATACCTCATCCCAAACAGAGTTATTTATTTTGAGGGGGAGTGAGGTTGTGCGTGCCAAGCCACATTTGAGTAGAGAAGTCAACAGACAACTTCCCAGAGATGTTTTTCTCAAAATGAGGGAGGGCATCAGGGTCAGTAGCTGCCTTTACCTGTGGGCCCCTCTGTGGCACACAGTTGATGCTTTCATCCTCTGGCCTTGGAGCTCCTGGAGTGGCTTTCAGATTGTCTTTGCTTTCCATGGAAGCATTCTCAGTGAAATGGGAGAACATATAATTTGTTGGGAATGGGCCTGAGTGTTCTCTAGAACTCTTAAAAGTAGAAGAGAGTTCCCACCACAGCACACATAAACTGTCTGTGCCTACCCCCACCCCAGTAGCGATAAAGTTTAAAGAAGTGCTGAGTCATTTAGATGGATGTACTAGTAAAAATAAAAGAGCATATACTTAATTTTGCAGCCTTCATCCAATTCCAGCACACACACACACAAAACCTGAGTAAACATCTGGTTCATGTTAAGTTGTTTCTTTGTATATTTTAAATATTAAATGTCATTCTATTTCAAATTGGGTTCTTTTTACAGGCATACAAAGCAGTTGTTAATGATGCTACCATATTTAAACTTGAATTACCTATGAAGCAGAAAGGGTAAGTTTCTACACTCTTTTTAAAAAATAATTCTTTGGGAGACACATTACTGGGGTGCTGGGTGATCAAGGTGCCTTGTTTCCCTGGTAAGTTTAGGCTTTTCTTAGGTTTGCTTTTAAGTTCTAATTGTTGGTATTATTTGTTATTGAGAAAAGGTCTGTGTCCCAGGATGCTCTCAAACCCCCTGTGTAGCCAAGGAGGAGCTTAAAAGACTGCTAATATTTCTGTCTCTTCTCCTGAGTGCTAGGATTACAGATTCAGGGCACCTAGCCTAGTTTGTTCTATGCTGAGAATTTAACCAAGGGCTTTTTTATGTGCTAAATACTCTACCAACTGAGCTACATCCTTTGACCTTAGATTTACAGCTGTTTGTGAGTCACTATGTGTGAGCTCACGATCAATCCTTTGGAAGAGCAGCCATTGCTCCTAACCACGGGACCACCTCTGAGCTCCATAACCTTTTTAATTTTTGAATTTGTTTTTTCACTGTGTAACCCTGGTTGACCTGGAACTTACTATGTAGATCAGGCTGGCCTGGTTACAGAAAGCTTCATTCTTCTACCAGCGCTAAGATTAAAGGCCTGGGCCACCACACCTGGCTTTCTTTGAATTTAAGAAAGTTTGTCTACAGAGACCCTTGTTTCCAGCCTTGAAGTGCTTCCGTGTTTTTCCTTGCTCGGTTTGGTTTTTGTTGTTGTTCTTAGAATATTTGCTACCTGCTGCTATTAGAACTCTTTTACCAAAATAATTGAATGTTTTGAATGTTGGAAATACATTTTGTTCAGAGTCTTTAGAATCTCTGCCTGTTTTCCCTTTATTAGTTACCCAAAGTGTTTTATCATAATGATATAAAAGGGGAAATGAATTTTAATGTGAATTTTGAATTTTGAATCTCCTTGGTAAAGCATGTCTACCAAATAGATAGCCCTGGGTTTGACCTCCAACTCAGAAGTGGGCAGGTGTAGTAAGAGAATGCATATACCATGAATGTGGAGCCTGGAAACGAGCTAGAGAAGGGAGGGATCAGCCAGAGCAGAGATAGGGAGTGGGCTATCTGTCAGAGTGAAGCCTGTATGTGGCCTGCCAGATGGCTAAAGTGGTGAAGATATTGGCTGCCAAGCCAGATAATCTGGGTTCAATCCCCGAAGCCCACATGATAGGTGAGAGTTGACTTCTGCAAATTCTCTCTCTGATTTTCACATACCCGCACACATAAATAGATTAATTAAATAAGTAAAAGAAACCCATTACTTTTTATACTAACTTAAATTTTTAATTTTAATTTAAAAAGAAAATAAATCACAGGACAGTTGCGGTATATGCCTTTAATCCCAGCACTAGGGAGGAAGAGACAGGCGGATCTCCGAGAGTTGGGGGCCAGCCTGGTCTAACAGAGTGAGTTCCAGGACAGCCAGGGATACACAGCTAAAACCTGTTTTGAAAAACAAAACACCAATAACAACAAAACTATTTCTTGTTGGTAAAGTGAATTGGTTTATACTAAGTAAAAATTAGAGAAAAATGGAAACTTGGAATTTGAACTAATCTATCTTGACACAACATCTAGTAGTTCTAAGTCTCGCCAGTTACTGGATAGAATCTACTACAGTTCATAGCTAAAAACTAGCATTTCATAGCAATGCTGGTGTGTGGTCTGTTCCTTTAATTCCTGAGGGTACAGGATCTTGAGTTTGAGGCCAATCTAGACTTTATAGAGCCTGCCTCAAACATAATGTAAGAAAAAATAATAATAATAAATCTTAAAAAATAAGTAATTCAAAAGGAAAAAGGCTTTATTGTGTTTTGTCAGTCCATCATGGCAGGGAGGTATAACATTAGCTTGCATCAAGACAGGAGGAAACATTGGGGTACTACCAGGAGTGGGCCAGGGAAGAGACAGCTGTCTGGACACCCACGCCTACCCCAGCCTGCTGCCCTACTGTGTCCAGTGAGGCCACCTAACAACAGCCTCTGAGACTTCACTATCTGACTTCATACCAGAGACTGGAAACAGTCTCACAGACAAATCCAGCAGGTGCTTTACTAACAGATGTTTCTCCGTGAAATCACATTGCCAACCAATATTAATTTACCACATAGAGTAAACCTGTAGTAGCATCCAGATTATATAGGACATTCATCTGTGAGGAGGAATGAAGCGCTTGATGGTAGGCCTAGGTGTCTGCTGAGAAGAGCTGAAACAATCAGATAAATGCTGGGAGAGCAGTTCTGATACTACAGAGCTACAGAAACAGATCAAGGAGCTTCCAGGGTCTCAGTTTCCCTGCTTTTCAAGAAATCTTGTTTGCCATAGGGCAATAGAGCTTTTGGTGGTCGTGCTAGCTTAGAGTGACAGGGTTTCTCTGTGTAGCCCTAGCTGTCCTGGTGCTCTCTCTGTAGACCAGGCTGGTCTTGTACTAAGTTTCACCTGCCTCCCAAGTGCTGGAATTAAAGGGGTGCGCCACCACCACCACCTACCTGACACTTCTTAAATGTAGTGATAAACCAGTTGAAGACTGATTCTTAGCATAACGGCAGTATAGGTTGAATCAGCTCAGTTTATACTTTGATCAGTGATCAGCTCTTCCCATTGCAGACCAAAGGGTGAACCCACTGTTAACATATGTCCTGTTGTTTGTGTCTCCATGGTGCCCATTGACAGCTCATCACCAGTGCTTTGGAGATGAAGAAAAATCATTTTAGAATCAGATGCTCAGCTGATCATGATATTGTAGTAAAAAACTGCTTTTGTGTTTTTAGAGTGGGGTTGAAAACCCAGCCTGAATCGAAGTGCCCTGAGTTGCTCGCCAATTACTGTGACATGTTGTTAAGGAAAACACCATTAAGCAAAAAACTAACCTCTGAAGAGATTGAAGCAAAACTTAAAGAAGTGGTAAGTATATATATTTTATGTTGTTATATAAACAGTGCATGTTTGCCTGCAGGCCAGCAGAGGGCACCATATTTTACTATAGATGGTTGTGAGCCACCATGTGGTTGCTAACAATTGAACTCGACCTTTGGGAGAAAAGTCAGTGCTCTTAACCTCTGAGCCATCTCTCCAGCCCCAGAAGTGATGTTTTTAATCAGTATTTTTTTAAAATCATTTAAGACTTATTTCCTGTAAGGAGAAACTGTTGTATCAAAATCAATGTTCTACTCCAACAAAGTATGGAGATGTTACATGGAGGTCTTTATAAATTCATCTAGGAAAACACGTCAAGGTAAGGCATATAGTCCTGAGCACATTCAATAAGTCTAACTAGGAAAGAAATATAGCAGGCATGCTTTGGGGCATACTTATAGCCAAGGCATAAAGCATATGTTTGAAGGATTAAAATGAGACATAGGAATGCTTGGAACCTCTTCAGCTTCTGTCTTTAGAATGCCATCCAGGAATGGGCATGTGTGTGTTTCTCTAGAAGTTTTAGCAGTGCCAGTAAGGAGAGGATGAGGATTCCCTTCCAAGGCAGCATTGTCCTCCTGTGAAGGAAGAAATAGATATTTTGCTATATTTTATGTTCTTAAATAAACTAACTTAACTTTGGCTTAATGGATTTAGAAGTGCATGCTCTGCAAGCAGGACCTGAATTTGGAACCTCAACGCTCATGTAAAAAAGCCAAAAGCTGAGGGGCTGGAGAGATGGCTTAGTCATTAAGAGCATTGGCTGCTCTGCCAAAGGACCTGGATCCAATTCCTAGCGTCCACATGGCAGCTCACAGATGTCTGTGACTCCAGTTTCCAGAGCACTGAACACCAATGTACATAAAGTAAATATAAAATACAACTAAAGCCAAAAGCTGATTGTGGAGATGAGCAACAGTAACCTAGCACTGGGGGTAAGCATTCGGCATAAAACAGGTGGATTCTAAGGCCTTCTGAGTAGCCTTGTTGAGTCCATGAGAAACTCTGTCCCAGAAAATAAGAGGGGCTGGAGAGATGGCTCAGTAGTAAGGAGCACTGGCTGTTCTTACAGAGGACCAAGTTTTCAGCCGTCTGTAACTCTAGTTCTAAAAGATCTAATATCCTCTTCAGGCCTCCACAGGCTCTGTATGCCTGTGGGACATGCAGGAACACCCATACACAGAAAATAAATAAATTTTAGAAAAGTACAGAGAAATAGTGGAAAGTTCCAGGTGCCAGATGTCAACCTGGCCTCCATATTGCACACATGTGCATATAACACAAAGAAATAAGTATTTATCTGTAAACAAAAGCTTTACAGTGTTACACTTTCATAAGGTATTTAGTTGTACCTAAAATTTTTTGTTCAATAGCTTCCTGAAAATACCATTTATTGTGTGTTCATACCCTTTCCCAGGTGTGGTCTCTTGCCCATGATGTATGATGTTGGAGATTCAGGTGGGCCTGTATGTGTTAGACAGACACTATACCATTTAGCTCTCCAGCCTTGTGCTTTTTAAGAATGGTTCTCTCTAATGTAGGTGGTTTACCTTAGCTCATTATCAGCCTGCCTTTGTCTCCTGAGTACTGGAGTTTTAACACTTCTGGCTCTGTCTTGATGCAGTAGGTGATTTTTTTTTTTAATTTTATTTATTTATTTATTATGTGTACAATATTCTGTCTTGTGTGTATGGCTGAAGGCCAGAAGAGGGCACCAGACCTCTTTACAGATGGTTGTGAGCCACCATGTGGTTGCCGGGAATTGAACTCAGGACCTTTGGTAGAGCAGGCAATGCTCTTAACCACTGAGCCATCTCTCCAGCCCATTAGTAGGTGATTTTTTTTCCCCCAAAGACAGGGTTTCTCTGCAGCATTAGAACCTGTCCTGGAACTCGCTCTGTAGACAGGCTGGCCTCGAACCCACAGATACCCCGCCTGTCTCTGCCTCTTACTGGGATTAAAGGCATGTGCCACCACCACCTGGCGCATTAGGTCGGTTTCTGTTAAAGAACAAAAAAGCAAGTGGAGCTTTTTTTTCACTCCTTTTTGTGAGAGCCTAAGATACATGGGGACAAGTGAGAGTATAGGAAAGTTAGTTGTTGTTTTGTCGTTGGGGTCCTCCTCGTTGTTTGTGAGTGAAATGATTGCCCAGGAGTGCAGAGGTGGGATCAGACAGAAAGGCCTAGAAAGATGATTGGTATCACAAAAAAAAGAAGAGAATACGATGAGTTTTCCCATAATGTATTCTTATCATGCATATATAAAATCTGAAAAACTTAGTAGTAGGAACTAAAAGATTAACTGGTTAAAGTCTGAAATATACAGCCAGGCTTGTAGCAGGTGGACCTCTGAGTTTGAGTCTAGCCTAGTCTACAGAGTGAGTTGAGTTGCAGGACATCAGGACTACATAGAGAACCTGTCTTGTCTTAAAAAAAAAAAAAGTTTCAAATTTGTTAACTTTGTATTATAGGAATTAATAGGCCTCTGTTTATGTTTTTGTAAATCTCCACATCTTGGCTATTGGGGAATACAGGAAGGTCTACATGACACAAATGGCTGAGAACATAAGAATTTAAAATAACTTTGTCTTTTGTTCAGCTCTTGGTACTTAAATATGTACAAAATAAGGATGTCTTTATGAGGTATCACAAAGCTCATCTTACCCGACGTCTCATACTGGACATCTCTGCTGATAGTGAGATTGAAGAAAACATGGTGGAGTGGCTAAGAGTAAGTACAGCCATTTCTTCACGTTTTCTGGGGGTGCGGTGGGGAGCAGGCATCAGAGGTAAGGATATGCTTGCAGGAGTCTGCTTTCTCTTTCTACCTTTGGGTCCCAGGGATTGAATCAGATGATCAGGTCCTTCTGAAAGCACTTTTGCCTGATTGGCCATCTCAATTGCCTAAAAGTAGTTTTTTTTTTTTTTTGGTGTTTTGTTTTTGTTTTTAATGTCTTTTTTTAATATATATATAGCACATGATTCACATGTGTAGTAAAATAATGTGTTTTTGTATCACTAGTAGTATCAATTAGATTCATTTTATAAGAATATATGATCAAATATATAATATTGATCTAGTAAGGTGATTTTTCTGAAGTTTTAAGCCTGCTTTTTTTTTTTAAATATTTATTTATATTAATTATGTCAGTGTATATGCCTGCAGGCCAGAAGAGGGCACCAGACCCCATTACAGATGGTTGTGAGCCACCATGTGGTTGCTGGGAATTGAACTCAGGACCTTTGGAAGAGCAGACAATGCTCTTAACCTCTGAGCCATCTCTCCAGCCCAAGCCTGCTTTATTTTTGCTGTTGAGCTTCCATTCTCACTCTTTCCGTTTTAACTGAATTCATTTAAGCAGTATCCAGGGTGAAATGACCAACTCTTAACATGTCTTTGGTACTAGATACTTGGAACTATAGAAATATTTATAAATAAATTGCAGCCACTGTGTAGCGTGGCAGTGATGAGGCACACCTTTAATCCAGCACTTGGCAGGCAGAAGCAGGTGGATCTCTGTGAGTTTGAGGCCCACCTGGTTTACAAAAGTTAGTTACAAGACAGGCTCCAAAGCTATAGAGAAACCCTTATTTTTTGCCTTGGGAAAAAAAAACCAATAAATAAATAAAATTGCAGCCGCTCTGATTTTATGAAAGGCTGGGAGTGGTGATACATGCCTTTGTGTCAAGAAATGGAGGCTTAGAGGATCATTATCCTCTAATCTATCAAAGCCACCCTCTGGGTTTGTTTTCTTTTTTAGGTTATTGATGAAGTCTAGGCCCTTAGGATGCTCTGACTCAGCTGTACTGATGTCCTTCTGTCAGTCTTTGTCCTGCTTTTCTGATTGAGCTGTTAAAGGTGTCATCCAGAGTTGAGCTGAGTTGGGAGCTGATTTTGTTCACATTGCAGTAACTGAGATCCATGCATCCTGGAATTTTACAAAGCAAAGACTGTCTAAAACTATCCTGTTTATTTTCTAAGAATCAAATGTAATAGATATTACATTATATTCTGATAAAGAGAAGAGAATGTTTTATTACAGCATAGGGATGAAGCTCAGTACTAGAGAACTTGCTTAGCATGCATTAGGCCCTGGATTCAGTCCCCAGAACCTCAAATAATAAACAAGATTTTTCTTTTTTCTAAACAAGTTTTTTTCCCCCGTGGCCGGAGAGATGACTCAGTGGTTAAGAGCAGTAGCTGCTCCTCCAGAAAGCCCAGTTTCAATTCCCAGCACCCACATGGCGGCTCAAAACTGCTTTAACTCCAGTTCCAGAGGATTCAAGACCCTCACACAGACATATGTTCAGGCAAAACACCAATGCATATGAAAAAATATAAAGATTTATCAAGTGTGGTAATTTGGAAAAAAAGAAGGAAAAAAAAGATTATAAGTTTTTTCCTATTGCTATGTCAAATTATATGGTTATTGTCTTTCTGTCTTTGGTTTTTGTAGGAAGTTGGTATGCCAGCAGATTATGTGAACAAGCTCGCCAGAATGTTCCAGGACATTAAAGTATCTGAAGACTTGAATCAAGCTTTTAAGGAAATGCACAAAAATAATAAGTTGGCATTACCAGGTATTATTTATAATTAAATGGAAGTGTGTGTTTAAGCTTAATAAAAGAGTATCTTCTTCAGTTATTTAAAGGCCAACCTGGTCTACAGAGTGGATTCCAGGACAGACTTGGAAGCTTTACACAGAAAAACCCTGTCTCAAAAAAACAAAAAAACAAAAATTAATAATGGAAGGAAGGAAAGAAGGAGGGAGGGAGGGCTGGCTGGAGAGCTGCAGAGATGGCTCAGAGATTAAGAGCACTGGCTGTTCTTTCAGGGTCCTGAGTTCAATTCCCAGCACCCACATGGTGGCTCACAACCATCTATAATGAGATTTAGTGCACTCTTTTGCTGTGCAGGCATACATGCAGGCAGAACACAATAAATAAATCTTTTTTAAAAAAAGAAAGAAAAAAGTAAATATCAAAAGATTTTTATAAAATCCATCTCAGAGCTGCTTATCAAAATATGGTCTATGAATACTTATCTCAAAATATAAAAAGGACCCTTTTAACAAAAGCTTCATCCTTGTTTTTATTCTGTAAAATTACTTGTTAAGCCTGGCTGTGGTGACCCCTGTCTTTAATCCCCAGCATTGGGAGGCATAGGCAGGTGAATCTCAAATGAGTTCGAGGCCAGCCTGGTCTACAAAGTGAGTTCCAGAATAGTGGGGACTGTTATATAGAGAAACACTGTTTTGAAAACCAAAGCAAATTTTTTTTTTAACTTGTCCAACTATTTATAATTTCTGATTTTCTTACCTGCAGCTGATTCAGTTAATATAAAGATTCTGAATGCTGGTGCCTGGTCTAGAAGCTCTGAGAAAGTCTTTGTCTCACTTCCTACTGAACTGGAGGATTTGATACCTGAGGTAGAAGAATTTTATAAAAAAAATCATAGTGGTAGAAAATTACATTGGCATCATCTCATGTCAAATGGAATTGTAAGTACATGGGCTATCATTTGGGTGCTGGCAGGAGTTATCTAAGGGCTGGAGGGATGGCTCAGTGGTTCAGTTCCCAGTGACTCCCAACTATCTGGAACTCCAGTCCCAGAGAGCTGATGCCCTCTTTTGTCCTCTACAGATACTGCACATGTGTGGCGTGTAGGCATGTATACAAGCAAAACATACACATTTGCAAAATTATAGTAATTTTTTTTTGTTTTTTTTCAAGACAGGGTTTGTTTGTAGTTTTGGAGCCTGTCCTGGATCTAGCTCTTGTAGACCAGGCTGGCCTTGAACTCAGAGCCTCTGCCTCCCTAGTGCTCTGGGGTTAAAGGCCTGTGCCACCACCGCCTAGTAAAAGTAAATGTTGTTGTAAGATAAAAGACAAAAAAAAATGTTAAGAACAAAAATAGTGGCTCTGTCCCTAGTTTTAGGTACACAGTTTTCAAGTTTCAGTGACTTGGGCTATAGAATCATTTTTTAAAAGGTTTATTTATGTATTAAGTATTTATTTATGCATATGAGTGATATTTGCATGTATGCCTGTGAGATAGAAGAGGGCATCAGATCCCATTATAGGTGGTTGAGAGTTACCATGTGGGTGTTGGGAATTGAACCCGTGTCCTGAAAGGGCATCCAGTGCTCTAAACCACTGAGCTATTTCTTGAGCCCTTTACTGTAGAATTTTATCTGATCCCTAACTCTGTCAGCCTGCAAAAAGGAAGGGAAAGGAGGAGGTAGATATTTTTATCAGTTTCTACTTGAAACACATTGGACAGAATGAAGTCACATGACCTCATTGAAGCTGGTAGATGGGTTAGAGGTCTTCTAAAATTTATTAACTATTAGGAAGGAAGAATGGGTCTTGGAAGAAAATTAGCAACCTATTTTTCCCTAGTCTGTCATGTACATATTACTAGATACTGGAGCAAGCTTCATGAAGAAATTACTTATTATTAAAGCCTCATTATCTGTTACAGATAACATTTAAGAATGAAGTAGGTCAGTATGATTTGGAAGTAACCACATTTCAGTTGGCTGTGTTGTTTGCATGGAACCAAAGGCCCAGAGAGAAGATAAGCTTTGAAAATTTAAAGCTTGCAACGGAACTCCCTGATGCTGAACTCAGAAGGACTTTATGGGTTTGTCTGATCTTCTGTTTGTCGTGTTAGATAGTTGAGAATATGTGAATCACTTGTGTAACTATAATTTTTTTTTTTTGGTTTTTCGAGACAGGGTTTCTCTGGTTTTGGCTTTGAACTCACAGAGATCCGCCTGCCTCTGCCTCCCAAGTGCTGGGATTAAAGGTGTGCGCCACCACCACCCGGCGTGTAACTAGAATTTTGGTGCTGAGAGTTAGATTCAGTGCCTTCCATACATTAGGCATGCATTCTACCACTGAAGCCATTGTAAAAAAAATTTTTGGGGGGTGTGATTTAGGGGTTTTTGAGACAGGGTTTGTCTTTGTAGCTTTGACTGTAGTACATGCTCTTTGAACTCAGCCTGACTCTGTCTTCCCAGTGCTAGGACTAAAAGGCATGTGCCTCCACCCCACGGCTTTCTATTTTTTCCACTGTAAATTTTTTAATTCATAACACTCTGAATATGACTTTCAACTAAAAAAAATGCACAATATTGAGGAATCTATCGTTAAAAAGAAAGGAAGAAAGAAAGAAAAGAAAATTACCAAAGTAGAAAAGAACCTGAGAAAGAAAAGAGGGAGAGATTGAGTTACTTCGTTTTGGTTGATTTGTTTTAGTTCTTCTTGATTATAATTGCATTTCATGCTTACTCTATAATTCAAATTCTAGAATAAACTAATGGAAATATCCCTCGCAGACAGGGTTCTATTGACCGACCAGTTTTTGACTCACTACACGTAGTAAAAGAACATTTATCACATTCTAGTACCAAATCTTTTCTCTCCTTTTTATAATCCATTTACTTTGCATGCACATAAAGCTGTTATGTTAAAGTTTGGCTTGCAGGTTTGTCTAGAAGTCATTGTTGCCTGTGTTGTAGAGTTGATCTTAGCACTCCTTATAACTTACTATGCTAATTGTATTTTTTTCCTCATAGTCTTTAGTAGCTTTTCCCAAGCTCAAACGGCAAGTTTTGTTGTACGAACCTCAAGTCAACTCCCCCAAAGACTTCACAGAAGGGACCCTCTTCTCCGTGAACCAGGAATTCAGCCTAATGTGAGGTTCATGTTGGTTGATTTAAAATAAATGTACCATGCTGAATTTTAGTGCTTTGATTTTATTAAAATAATCATTTGACTTATGTGATGTTAAAAGCATTAACTGAATATTATACCTGAGCCCCCATAACAAGCCTGGGTGGGGTTGCTTAAAGGAAAGATTTATGTCGTGATTGTTACTAAACCCTTTAAGCTGCACTGGATGTTAATTTTTAGAATAATTCTAACTTCTAACATTGTACTGTAATAAAATGTTTAACACTTTCATATTTTTTGCAGAAAAAATGCAAAAGTTCAGAAAAGGGGAAAAATAAATTTGATTGGACGCTTGCAGCTCACTACAGAAAGAATGAGAGAAGAAGAAAATGAAGGGATAGTTCAACTAAGAATATTAAGAACCCAGGTTTGTATAGGGAGAAAAGTTTCAAAGCTTTGAAAATTTGTTTTCAAAAGTTAGGTGTGGTGGTATATTCTTTCAACCTCAGCCCCTGAATTAATAACCATATAAGTTATTTATTTGTAAAGGAGAGCTAATGTGCATTTGACTGGAATTTAAAAATTAATCTAATTCTTTAGTGCTACCAGAAATACACCTAAAGTTTGGAGGCTTCCAGTAAATTCTAATATATTCTTTGGGTAATGCTTTGGCTTTTAGTTTTGTCTCCTTTTGATTGTAACTGAATTAATGTATCTCAGCAGCAACTTACAATTTATAGAACTTAAAGTTGTAAAAATATGATGATTTCTGAACATACTCATTACTAGGAAGGTGAGACACTCAGTGGGTAAAGATATTTGATACCAAGCTGACAGCTTGCTCCATCCCTTGTGGTAGAAGGAGAGAACCAATTCTTGGGAAAGTTGTCCTCTGGCCTCCATGCAAAAAACAAAAACAAAAAACATGGCACACCCACACACATAGACCGCAAGAGAAATTAATACAATATAATATGAAAAAGATATAGTTGAACATGTAGTAGTTGAATATGCCCTACACATCTTCTCCCATGTAGTTTATATAACCTAGATCATCATAACACCTAATACAGTATAAATGCTGTGTTCCTAGTCGCCATACTATGTTTAGGGAATGTTGTCTAGGTTTGTATGATTAATACTAACACAGCTATCATAGGCCTAATTACACTTTAGTTGTTTGATTTTTTTAGATTGGGATTGAAGGTATGTGTCACCACAACTAGCTCATGATTACATTTTTCATTTGTAGTATGGAACTCATAGATACAAAGAACCAGCTATATCTCTTCACATTTCCTTTATAGAAATATTCTAGTCTGCACTAAGACTCTATGTTGCTTTAGTTGACTAAGGAAAGCTAAAAGATAATGGTAATTGCAGTAGGTCACACCTTGTCGGTAACAGTCATTGTCGAGCTCTGTGTAGTTTCAAAATCACCAAGAACATGTTGATAAAATATTACTTTGAAAAATGTTGATCCCTTAGAAACATTAAAACATATAAAACATGTAATTAAATCAGTAAAACTGAAAACAGAATCTGTGGTAAACATTAATGGCACTCTCTTAGTCTAGTTTTCAAGACACGCACCCGTGGTTCACATCTATTATACAAAGGGATACCTGAATACTAGAGGCAAATGAATCTAAGGGGATTCTTGATGTTTTTCATTTTGTTCATTTATTTCTCTGTGTGTGTGCATATATAGGTCAGAGCACGACTTTTAAAAATTGATTCAATTTTCCACCTTGTTGGTCCCTAGCAGGGGTGGATCTCAGGTCATCATGCTTGGGAGCAAATAAGTGTCTTTACCCTCTGAGCTGTGAGCTGTCTCCTCAGCATCTCCCACATAGTGGTTCACAACCGTCTGTAACTACACTTCCAGAGAAGCCAGTGCCCTTCGCCAGCCTGTCAGGCTTCAGCCATGTAGACAAACACCCAAACACATTTTAATCTTTAAAAATGGTTAGAGAGATTATAGGTAATATTGGCTCTCTTCACTTTTCAAATCTTTGTAATAAGTGTAATGAAAAAAATCATAGTAAATATCCAAGTGAGTACCTACCTACCAGTTGTGCAGTTGGGTTGGTGTTAGAAGATAATGTAGGAAAAGTTACTGATTTCTTTACTCAAACAAGTTTAATGTATTAATGTACTTTCATTTTCATTTTTCTCTTAGGAAGCCATCATACAAATAATGAAAATGAGGAAGAAAATTAGCAATGCTCAGCTGCAGACTGAATTAGTAGAAATTTTGAAAAACATGTTCTTACCACAGAAGAAAATGATCAAAGAGCAGATTGAATGGCTGATCGAGCACAAGTACATCAGGAGGGACGAGGCCGACATCAACACGTTCATATACATGGCGTAGCTGAGCACTGTGCCTCTGTTCGCGCAGATCCTGGAGCACCTGGACAGAAAGCTGTCCCAGTTTGAGCTGGAAGAAGGTTTATTTGGACTTTGATTACATAAATATTAAACTCTCTGCCTTACCTTACAAACGACTGTATTTTGCCAGTCACATTAGTTAGCATGACGGCATTCATTCCCTTCATGTTGCACACTCTTTAACAGCATGCTGTTTCGTGGAGAAGATTGCATTCATGGAGAGCGCCCATTGTGAACTTCAAAGTCAGTTCAGTTTTACCAACCAGGAGAAGTAATGTTTTGGAAGGGTGAGGGTGGGGTTCTTGTTGTTTCTTTTCCCCCCTTTTTCCTTTTCAAAGGAATAGACTTGCACAAGGAAGGATATCAGATATTGCACTGAAAAAGGCTTTTAATCTTTTTTTTTTAATGCAATTAAAGCTAGAGGTAGCACTCTTAGCTTCTTGATGAAAAGAGTGAAATTGTCAACACCATGTTGGGAAAGGGCAGGTGTACTTGAGAAGACGAAGATGTAATATTATCAAGTTGTTTGTTAAACACTGCTTGCAGTTTGATAACTGGATTTAAATGGTGACCAGAAAATGGTATTAAATATTTCTATCTTACAATCCTGATTGTCATTAAGCAGGAGATTGTTGTTTTAGTTGTTTGTTGTTAAATGATAAGGATTTGGGGTTTTCTTTCTAAGTCTTGTATGGTTGGAGAGCTTGTTTGAAAATATGAAGATTATAATGAATGTTGCTTCATTTGTTAAATTTATGAGTATAGGTAAGTCATTGATTGCATAATCAGAACCACAAAGCAAAAATGTTAAGTGTGTTACTAATACACTTAATCCTTATACACGTAATATCTATTATGCTGTGTCTAAATTTATTGAAAACTGCAGAAATATGCTCTGATACAGAACCGTGAGAAAATTGCTTTCTAAATCTGTAACAAAATTATTTGGTGTTTTGAAAGTGTTGTGATTAGGGATTTACCACCTCAGTTTTCTGGAAAGGCATTCTCTGATAAAAAGTAATTATTATCTGCACCTATGAGGAAGAGAGGGCGAGATTAAGCCTGAGACCAGAGAAGCACTCAGAGTTGTTAGTCTTGGGTTTTTTTTTTTTTTTTTGGAGACAGTTTCTCTGTACCTTTGGTGCCTGTCCTGGAGCTCACTCTGTAGACCAGGCTGGCCTTGAACTCACTGTCTCTGCCTTCCGAGTGCTGGGATTAAAGGCGTGCGCTACCACCGCCTGGCCAGAGCTGTTAGTCTTAACATGAGCAGTAACCTTGCCAAATATGTACATATATATTTATATATTTTAAAAATAAACATTTTTAAAATGTTCAGAGGGCAACACTTACCTTGCTTCTCTCAGTTAATCTGGAGCGGTGACTCAGGACTTCATAGTGCAGTGAGTGGGAAGTTAGAAATTGAGGACTTGAGCAACTGAAGAGAGAATTATTCCCCATCAGGAACAGTGGCTCCGTGTGGATTTTTACTCATTATGGTGCACGTTTCAAGTTTTCTAATTATTTTATAACCTTTGATGTTAAGTAATATTTTGAAATATGGTTTTGAAGCTAGCAGAAATTGGAGTGTTGAGAAGCGTACAGTATTATATCACCACAGTGTGCTGTGGACCTGCCTGCAGCCTCAGCAGCTGTGGCCCCTTCCTGGAAGGAAGAGGAATCTATGTCAGACATTTAAGGTTATGCTAATTATCGTCAAATGTCTGTTGTGATACTCATAGGAAGTTGGAAGTGCACGTGTGCTTACCGTCTCCCCTGCTGCTCTGAGGAGCCGTGGCTAGAGCAGGTGTGAAGAGCGGCTCAGTGCCTGCTGCTTCCGCGTCGTGGATGGCAGCTACCATCGGCGCATCCAGAGTTCAAAGAGATAGTTTTATAATGACTGTGGCCCTTCTATTTAATAGTTTGGTGTTGGCAGATTTTCATGTCCCAATACCAGAATGCCAAAGGAGGAAACAATCAAGGGAAAAATTTTAGGCCATTTCTTAATGTTTAAGATTTGTCATTTTAAACCATAATTTTTCTTAGAACATCTTTGAAATTTCTAATCGCTTTGGTCATTTAAGAATGAGAGCTGTGATGTTTTGGTTTATAAAGGCAAACTTAATGCAAAGTGGGTAACACTAAATCCATAGCAAAGTTTTTTATTAAATTTTATAAATTTTTTAATAGTTAATTATGTCCTAATTGTATTTTGGGGAAATGAACAGCAGTAAATACCACAGACTTAAAAGTTTTCATTCTTTTTTTAAAATATATATACAAAAGTGTAACTACTTTTTGGTGTTTATCAAAACTGTTTAGTTGACAAGGTGCCTATTGCCTATACCATTGTTGAGATTTTTGTTAAATGTTTTATCAATAGATTTGCTAATTAAAAATTCTGAAACAGATCTTAACCAGGAGTTTTCTGAAGGTTCAGAATCACCCTTACTGTTCCCTATCTGACCTCTCTCTTCTCCCTGCAGACTTTACTCTTGCTGTCTGAGCAGGGCCAAGTATTGCACAGGTAAGGGGAAGAAAAACCCCACCTCTCCCACCACCAAAGAGCCATTTTTAAATGAATAGTGTAGCAGGCTCAGAGTTTTGAGTACTTCCATCTATAAATGGTAACCTCATGCCAGCTCATGGCCAGATTAAGGAGACAGGAAACAGATTCACATGCTGGAAAATGTGGAACACACTTTCCGCTCACAGTTAGACACATGTTAGACCATCGTTGTTCTAACAATTTTATAAGGATCCTCAAATTCTGAAGTCGCCCAGTTTTTACAATTACTGGAGGGGGTCCCTGAGTTTATCAACCTGTTCATTTAAATCTCTTGCTCTTACTTTGTGCATAAATATTAAAGTCTCCAAAAAATGAAATGTTATCATTCTTATTTTTACTGTTCATTAAATTGAATATGATATCATTAGCCCTGCTCCAAGGGCAAATTTTTAAAATTCAGTCTAGGTGAAATACTTGCTAGTTTACAGAAAGATTTGCTATCATGAAGTCAAGCTGGCTCTTCTGTTTTCATGTGAATGACTGGGCTGCTGTCACCAGTTCTCCCAAGTCACAGTCCTGAAAGAAACATTAGAGCATTCCTGTCACCTACACTCCGTGTGGTCTGGAGTTCCTGAGGTCTAGCTTATCCTCACGATGTGTACAGTTCAGGATGTGCACCACTACATACTGAGATGACACTAGTTTTACACGGAGCAGCTTCTGTATGCAGCAAGCTGAAATATTTTGAACTGCTTACATTTGGATTTTATTTTTAAGTTGTATAATTTATTTTCTTGCAAAAATAAAAGTGTAATATAAATGCTTTCATCCAGAAAATCTTGTTGTTCTACTATAAGAAGTTTTACAACAATTAAGGTTTCGTGTGCCTTTAATCTCAGTATCCAGCGGCAGAGCAGGCATAACCCTGAGTGCAGTGATGCACCTATGTCATCTAACTACTTCGGACGTTGAGGTAGCTGGTGGTTCAAGGCTGGCATGCGCAGAACAGTGAGACTTCTCTCAGTGAAGATGCTTAGTTCGGTTTTGTGGTATAATAATAAATTGTAGCCACTATAAAGACCAGAAATAAGAGAGTTGGGTGGATGAATACATGACTTCCTAATGACTAGAATCTAAACCTAGTACCTTCACTGAGATTAGGGGAGTCAAGAAGTAGGGGTGACTTGTGGATTCTCTACCCAGAGAAGTAGAAGGTTCACCTGAGTCAAAACAGGATTAGTAAGTAAGCTTAAATATTACGTTTCATTCACCAGCCCTTTCCAAAGCTTTGGCAAACTCCCAAGCATTTTGAGCTACTGAGCATTCTAATCCTGAGGAACTCCCCACCACCCAAACAAACAGCTGCACAGTGAGCTAAATTGGAAGCTATCTTCCTTGTTAAGAGAACACAACCATAGCAACCGAATGGAGCTTAGAGACAGGCAACATTGAAACAGCTGGATGGGCATAGGATAGATATGCCTATTATGAAAGACAGAATTTGCAAGGAATAAATACAGGTCACTGTCACAGGTTTAAACAGATGGGGAGTCTGTAGTCGCACACTCCCCAAATCCCAGTACTTGAGAAATGGATGAGCTCAGAGTTCTTAGTTATGTCTGGAGTTTGAAACCAGCTGGAGCTGCATAATACCCCATCTCCAAACCAAAGGGTTAGTCAGGTGGCACAGTGGGCAAAGGCATTGCTGTGAAGCCTGATGGCCTGTGTTCAGTTCCCACAACTTACGTAGAAGTGGGACCAGGGACTCTGGGCCGCAAAGTTACCATCGGATTCCACAACTGCGCTGTATGATCACAGAGTAATAATACAGACTTAGTCGTTTTTGGAAAACGGAATTTATGGATAGAAGGCCTGTCCATTATTTATACATAAGGTCATTTCTGGTAATGTCAAGTGGGCTAGATTAACCAGTTAATCTATTTTTGTGAGATAGGGTCTTTTCTATATAGCCCTTGCTGTACTGGAACTCATACTAGACCAGGCTGGCTTTGAACTCAGATCTGCCTGCCTCCTGAGTGCTGGGATTGAATGTGTGTGCCACCACACCCGGGTTAATTTTTTTATTCACAAGATTTTGAGGGGCTTGTGGCTCATTTGCTGCTTTTCCGTAGGTCTTGGGTCTGATTCCCAGCACCCACCTGGTGATTCACAACCATCTGTAGCTGATTTCCAAGGCTCCCATGTCCTCTGTTGACCTCCATAGCTACAAGGCATTTGGTGAATAGATAAACATGCAGGCAAAACGCTCATACACACATGAAAAAAAATTTTTTTAATCACAGAGGTCTTAGGTAAATAATGAACTTTAAGGTCTTAGAAAAATAGCATTATCAAAACCATCAGAAAAATAGAACAAGACAGAAATAAAAATTCCCATACAGGGGAGGCCAAGGCAGTGGTATCACTGCAAGTTCAAAACCAGCCTGGTCTGCAGTGAGTTCCAGGCCAACCAAGGATACACAGGAAAGCCTTGTCTTAGTAAAGCAGCCCAAAACAAATCAAAAATGGCAAACAAATAAGAACAAAGAACCAACACACTATTTCTATGAAAAGAAAAATGAACAGGAACGACAACTTTCCAGCTGAATTGGTCAAAAAAGAAAATCTAAATGAAATTATAGCTGAAAAGAAATGTTACAAATTAGAAAGTCTTGAATTAGATAAATTTATAGACAACTATGACCTCCTAAAACTAAATGAAAAGAATGTAAGCATAACAAGGTTGAAGTCATAAGGAAATGAAAGGAGAGCGCCTACTCCAGCAAGTTTTCCTCTGACCTCTACATGTGTGCTGTGGGACATCCATCCCTTCTCTGACCATAACAACACACACCCCAAAATCAACCAAACAAAATAACAAAAGACAGGTTGCAGATGTAGCTTAGCACAATACTTGCCTAAACTATGTGACGACTATATATAGATTATATGAAATCCTAGATTCAATACCCACCTGTATCCCCAGCAATCCAGAGGTGTAGGAGGAGTTCAAAGTCATCTTTGATCTACATAATGGGTTTGAGACCTTCCTGGACTACCTGAGACTCTGTTTAAAAAGCAAAATAAGTGGGGATTATGGCTTAGCAATTAAGAATACTTGACGCTCTTACAAAGGACATGGGTTCAGTTTCCAAAACACACCAGGCTATTCACAAGTGCCTGTAACTTCAGTTCCAGGGGTTTTGCTGCCCCCTACTGCCCTCAGGCACCTGCATGCACACTAATGCAGCAGTGTACATAGACACTTACTTATGCCTTACCCTCAGTAGGGCTGAGGTGTGTGCAAAGTGCTTGCTTCACAAGAAAGAGAATCTGAGTTTAGAGCCTCAGCACCCATGTGAAAAGCCAGGTATGCTGACTCTTGATTGTACTCCCAGTTCTGTGGATGGGTCAGGGAGAAGGAGTGGAGGCAGACTTATTGGTCAGTCATTCTAGTGAGCTCCAGGTGCAATGACAGACCCTGTCTTTAAAAAATAAAAAAGGCAGTGGTGTCACGTCTTTAATCCCAGCACTCCAGACAGGACGAGGGATCTCTGAGTTCAAGGCCACCCTTGTCTACAAGCAAGTTCCAGAGCAGGCAGAGCTGTTACCCAGAGAAACCCTGCCTCAAAACAAACAAAAATAAGGCAGAGAGCCACAGGATTCATCCGAGTGACTCACAGCAGTGCATACAACTACATACATCAAACAGGTTGGTTTAAAGGAAATTGTTCAAGTTGTATGTTGCTATACTTTCTAAGTGGAAATTAACATAAAGGAAAATGAATATTACAAGTCAGAAAGATTTGCAATCCTCAGCTGAAGACTGAAAGTCTGAGCTAGGCATGGTGGGACATGCTTTTAATCCTAGCACCGGGGAGGCAAAGCCAGCCTGGGCTACATAGTGAATTACAGTACAGCCAGAGCTGCATAGCAAGCGAGACCTTGTCTAAAAACAAACAAAACCCCAAACGAAACAAACCTCTAACGTCAGCAATGGCTTCCACAAATGTGAGAATAATTATCACTTAACTAACATCAATTAATACATGGAGGGTTTTTGTTTTGTTTTCCTTTCTTGTTTCTGAGACAGGTTCTCCGATCGTTGTTCTGGTTGTTCTGGAACTCGCCACGTGGACCAGGCTGGTCTGGAACACCTCACAGACCCACTTTCCTCTCTCCTGAGTGTTTGCCACCACACCCAGCCTGCAGAGAGTTGTGGAAGTTGATTTAATCTTATTCAATGAAGTTTAGATAGTAACATGCATTTTATTTCGCATCCGTCGAAAAACTTCAAAACTCTCTTAACGTAATTGGTTTATTTGTGTTATATGTATAAAATTGGATTGCTGGTAACATTTACCAATATCCATTGTCTGGGCAAACACAGTCACACGGTCAGGTGCAGCTAAGTGAATGGAAAGTCTTGAGCTGCAAGGGAAATCACCGGCGTCCGGAGGTCAAAAACTGCTCCAGCTAGGTGTCAAGCCATGTTGGTCAGTAGTCAATTTGTCCGGGACGGTTTCTGCCCAGCGCCAGGACCCGCCCCCTGACTGCGGGCCAATCCCTGCCAGCGCAGCGACCTCGGACTGCTATTGGAGGAGAGGGTCGGGGCGGTTTCCGCCCCGACGTCTTGGATCTGAGGTGGAAAGCGGAGGCCTCGGCCCTTTTCTCTGCCCTTGACAGCCCTTCGCGTCACCATGGCTGCCCTGGCGGCTCTGCGCGGCGGCGTCCGCCGGTCTCTGCTTCGCGGGCTGCTGCAGGTGAGCGGGGTCAATTCCGGGGGGGAGCCCGCCGCCGGCCGTCCAAGGTTCCGCCCTCCGTCAAGGCCCGGGTAGAGCCGTGTGTGTGTCCCCGGGTCCGCCTGTGCTGCTGTCACTCCTGCCTGGACCTGGCCAGGCGCGATCCCAGGCTGCAGAGAGTCGAGCCTCTTTACAGGCCCAGGAGTTTCGGAGACGTGCCTTAAAGTCATAAATACTTATGAATTTATTGGGGAGAGTGAGTTTATTGTCCCCCCCCCCTTTTCTTTAAATCCGGTAGCTAATCATTGGTTTAATTATTGATCTTATCAGAACTGAGGCACTATGTGACAATCAAAAGATACTATACAGCCGCTCCTTAAAACTAACAAGATGGCTACTCAGACACTACAAGAAATAAAGTATATTTGGAGCGATTGCCTCTTTTCTGGTTGTTGTGTTTGGGGAACACGATAGTGACAGAACTTTGCAGTGTTTCATTCCAGAAAACGCTTGACTGTTTTAGGAATGGGTGAGAAACTCCACAATGTAGTTGTGAAGTTTGGCGTTTCCAGTTTGATTGCAATAGGAAGCTTTGAAATCCACCTACGTTCTACGAGCCTGCAGTTGGGTCTGGACGGTTGCCGTTTTTTGTTTCTGTAACAATCAGGGTACATGGAACTGGGTAGTTCTGGCAATAGACGCTCAAGGAGAGCAGTGCTCTGCGAGAGGTTGCCAAAGAACAGTGCAGGCACGAGGGCTGTGGCCTGAGGGTGGGAGCGGAGGGGAAACAACTATAAAATTAATCTTACGGGCCAGCCGAGGTGAGAGGAGCTTGAGCTCAAGGTTCCAACCCACGTGGGCAATTTGGGAATACCCGAGCTCGGAAAGATAAAAAAGTTAAATTAAATCCTGAATGACTGAGATAATTGGAAAGCCAGAAGGATAGTTTATTGTCTGTTCTGGAGATGGGCAGTCCCTCACCTATAAAATAAATGTTCCCAGGAAAGACACTGGTGTTTTCCCTCCTAATGCTGCCTTTTCCTCTTCCCCTTCTCCTATCTTTTCTCCTTCCTTCCCCTCCTCTTTTCTCTCTTCCCACTTGGGTTTACTGTGTAGGTCAAACTGACTTTGAACTCCCCTCCCCCGTTTCAGCCTCTGGATTACCTGGGATTGAAAGAGCAGGCCATCATGCCCGGGAGTTCTGGATTAGTTTGTTAGTGTCTTTGGGGGTGGCTAGAGAAATTACAGAGAAGTCCGGTTAACTGAGATTCCGAATAATGTTGCCTTGATGAGTTAGATGAGCCAGGTACTTGAGGTGTGTCGAAACAAAAGTGTGGAACAAAAGTGTCCATCACCAAGAGCAAGTACATTCTGCATGAGAATGGTAAACCTGTGCTAGGGCGGCGGAGTCCACGTGGAAAAAGCCGAGGCAGAGGGATTGTGCATTTGAGACCATCCTGGGCTGCATAGTGAGAGTTTGTCTTAGAATAGTGCCATCAGAATGATTGAAGTATAGAATAGGAGTTTGAAGGAAGGATTGCTGCATAGGATCGAATGCATTTTAAGGGTCACTGAGTCTCCCATTAGTCCCGGCTTTGGGGTCTTCTCTATATTCTGCAGCTCTGGGTCTTACTGACCTAAGTGTGTCTTTCCAGCACTGATTGCTATCCTGTGGTCCGGGCTCCTTTTACTACCTGTAGATTATGTAGCGCATGCCATGGGCTTCCCATGGTCTCTACAATACACGCTCTTCCTGCCTCACGTCCTGAGTACTGGGATTAGCAGTCAGGTGCTGCCACGTGTTTGGGATCCCATCCAAGTTCTCCAGTCCAGTTCACTTTGTTAAACTCTAGAAATGACCTAGTGGATGCCACTTCAATTAAATTGAGCAACCATTTATTTAACCACAGAAATCCTTGTCTGAAAAGAATTTTCAATAGGCTGTGTGTGCTGTGTTGTAGAATGGAATCTGACCTTTTACCCATTACATGGGCTCTTTATAACCTTTGCTTTCAAATACACACGAATCAACAAACTTTTATGGGACTTTGTCTGTCTGTCTTTTTTTAACACCAGTCTCCTGTAACCCATGCTGGCCTTGAACTTCTGGTCCTTTTTCCTCCATTTCTTAAGCACTGAGATTACAGGAATGTGCCTCCATGCCTAACATACTGGGCAGGGTTTTACACTTACTTTAATATACAGGATTTACCTGTAAATTTTGTTTGTGTCTCCGGTTATACCTATACCTACAAAGGGACAATAAAAAAATTAGTGTCACTGTTGACAGGCTTGACCAGAGAAGCAGATAACCACTGGTCAACAAGCGAAGCAGTGCTTTGGGAAGAGGTTCCTGGGACCTGTTATTACGTTAGTAAGGTAGAAGATTTAGTAGTCAGATGCCAAGAGTAGAGGCTCTAGAGGACTTGACAGGACTTGCCCTTGGCTGACTGGGTCGGCCAGGGTTCAAATTGCTGTCCGCGAAAGGAGACCTGCAGTTCCCGTGGCTACTCCTGATGTTAAAGGTATTCCAGATCCTGTGGAAGATCCATCTCTTCCGTACCCTGACAGCAGCCACACAAGCTGTTGCCTGCCCTCTTTATACACAGCCACATTCAGCTCTTTTGTTTTGGTTTTGTTTTTAACTTTTATTTGTTATTTATACAGTGTTCTGCCTGCATGTGTGCCTGCAGGCCAAGAGAGGCCACCAGATCTCATTACAAATGGTTGTGAGCCACCATGTGGTTGCTGGGAATTGAACTCAGGACCTCTGAAAGAGCAGCCACTGAGCCATCTCTCCAGTCCCCTACGTTCAGGTCTTTCTGCACTGGCTATGGTGTTGGTAGCAAAGCCATCTGTGAGTGTCTGAGGTGGCATGGGCAGAATCCGACCTTTCCTGTGTCTCTGTCTACCTCTGCAGTGTCGGCTCACAGACCGTGCTACTTCTGCATGCTCCTTTTTTCCCTTAACCCGAGAACTGACATTAGGGCCTCAGCAAGCTTCTCCCACTGAGCTCTACTCCCAGCCTTGCCCTCTGTTCTTCCTGAGTTCCATTTCCAGCTTGTAAGGCAGTAGGCTGCAATCACTCCTGGCTCTTGGTTTTGCTTCTTTCTTAAGGCATTACTGGGATTTTGTTTTTCAGCCTTGTTAGTAAACATCAATCTTTGTTGTGGTCTCGTTTAGCACCGCAGCCCTCATGGAGATAAGAAGTAAACAAAATCATGTCTTGTAACTCACCATATAGTGGGAAGACAGTAGGACCATCTCAAATTCAAGTTATATCATGGTATCATGGAGGAGCAGTAAGAATGTGCACAGATCAAATAAAATAAATCTAAAAAAGGTTTTAAAGGGTCTAGAGAGATGGCTCAGTGGTTAAGAGCAATGACAGCTTTTGTGGAGGATCAGGGTTTGGTTTCCAGCACCGATATGGTAGCTAACAACCATCTGTAACTTCTGTTCCAGGGTATCTGACACCTTCCGATTTCCTGGGCACCAGGCATGCATGCTGTGCACATAAAACACAGTCAAAATACACGCACACACATGCACAGCCACCCACCCATATACACCACACAAAGAGAAGAAGAATGTGTGTAGGTTACTGTGGAAGCAAGATGGAAGTCCCTCCTCTGGGGGGTCTGGTTGAGTAGGGTTCCTGGGTTGGCTGTGAGACTGAGCTGTGCCTGCCTGAACTGGTTTTATTAATTTAGTACATGTTTATTACATAGTGTTCATGCTTCTTCAATTGTAATTAATTTTGAGACAGTCTCACTATGTAGCCCACGCTGACCTCCGTCTTGTACTTTCTCTGCCCCGGCTTCTCAAGTCCTGGGATCTCAGGCATGTTCCAGCACACTGAATTCGGTCATTCATTCTTCAGAATTTTGATGCTGGGATGTATTGTTGAAGAGGAGCCACAGTCCTGGTCTCAGGGTGATTGCATTTTGTTTGGGGGAGATCCAAGGGATGATAACAATGTTCAATACATGATGATGTCAACATAAGAAAGAGTTAATAAATAGAGGTCAACTTTGTTATATCAATTATCTAGACACAGGTTCTGACTGTAACTTAAGCTATGCTAGAACTTACTATAGAGCCCAGCTAGCTTTGGACTCAGGATCCTCCCACCTCTACTTTCCTAGTGCTGGAATAACATGTGTGCTATTATCCTTGGTGGCCCAACTTTTAAAAGTAATTAAAGAAGATCATGTAGGGTTTGTCATTTGTGCTTAGATATGAAGAATAAAAATAAACCAGCAGGGTCAGAGAGATGGCTCAGTGGGTGAAAGTGGCAACCTTAGTTCAGATCCCTGGACTCAAATGCTGGATTGGGTCGGGGGGGGGGGGGGGCTGGAGAGATGGCTCAGCGGATAAGAGCATTGCCTGCTCTTCCGAAGGTCCTGAGTTCAATTCCCGGCAACCACGTGGTGGCTCACAACCATCTGTAATGAGGTCTGGTGCCCTCTTCTGGCCTGCAGGCATACACATTGATGGAATATTCTATACATAATAAATAAATAAATAAATAAATAAATAAATATCAAATGCTGGATGTGGTGGTGCACATCTGTAATCCCAGCCCTCCCTCAGTGGGATGGGAGATGCAGATAGGAGAATCACCAGTTCTTGGGTCAACCACAGCTGCAGAAACCAGAGACCCAACCTCAGTCAGGTAACTCCCGATGACTTTCACATGTGTGCCATGATAACTGCGTGCACATGTGTGTGTATGTGCGCGCGTGTGTGCGCACAGACACACAATGTCTAACTTAAAAAAAAGAAGCTGCACATGGTGACATACACCTTTAATCCCAACATTCAGGAGGCAGAGTCACTTTAAGTTCGAATTCAACCTGGGCCACATAGTGAGTTTCAATCCAGCCAAGGCTACAAAGTGAGGCCCTGCCACAAACAAAAGAAAAACCCCAAATAAAGTTAGCCCACATGATTTACTGTGAAGTACTCAATAAAAACAGGCTGGTATTTCCCAAAGAAGGAAGGAGAGTCCAGTGTTGCTGAGGTTGAAAAGATTGTAGTTAAACATTTATTTTTTCTAAATAGATACAATTATCTATTTAGTATAGATAAAAGTATAGATAGTGATAGTGCATAAGGTATACCATTGTTTTCTGCTGCATACCAAGAATGGTGACTGGAGCCACATACATAAACATGGATAAATGTTCACACTTATTACTGTACGCAAGTGTTTCATAAAACAAATTTGCATGTGCATATGGACAGCCACTTACTAAACAGGACAGCTGTCATGTGGAGGCATATCAGGATTGATAGCTATAGCCAGCCGTGTCTGGGTCTCACAAGGCTGCTGTGCAAAGTCTCTGAAGTGTTATTTGATTTTGCTCCACAGACAGTGTTGACTTTGCTCAGGGCCAACATTGGTAAACTGGCAAAGATAACAGGAACCAAGGGTAAGGAGACATTGCAGGCAGTATGGGTAATGTCAGAGTTCACTGTAATGTGGGCTAGGGATATGTTTATTTAAATTTTTAGGCTACAGGAGTCGGACAAGAGTGTAATTACATGCGTATGGAATGATCCAGAAGGAGGAGGAAGAAAGGATGCACAATAGGAAAGCATGCATGTGGCACAAGAGCCACAGTGAACACACAGGGACCATCAGTGAAAATGGACTAGACACTTGCAAGAAAAGACCGAGAAAAATGGGCACAACCCCGCTTTACAGTAGCTAAGGGGGGTGGTACTCGAATTAGAACCAGGGCTTCCATATACCAAGCACACACTCTGCCACTAAGTTCGTCACAACCGTTTGAAGAGATAGAATACACAAATTCTTGGACATTCAAGGACAGGAAACGGGTGCAGTTGGCTTTGTTAGACCCTAAGTAGAAACTCGCTGACCATGGAATCCCCTGCCTCTTGCAGAGCGCCAAGCCCCCATTTTTCAAGTATGCTTGTACCTTTCCTTTCATTCTCTACTTCCTGTGGCTTTTCTCTCTGGGATCCAGCCTCTTCTTTTATGTGGTGTTAGCTGGCTGAGGTCTGACTGCCTTCAGCCCCTCAGCTGAATTAATACCCATTGCCAACTGGCCAGGCTCTCAGGGTGCCAGCCAGGTAATTCTGGTCCATTCTTGGTGCCATCAGCTCTGCTCAGAGCTGGGGATGGAGTTGTCTTAGAGGGACTTAAGGTTGCCCCTTAGAGAGGAAGAGTGTGGATGGTAGCAATGACTAGCATCTTTACCATACCAGAATTTTCATTCAGAGTTGTATTGCAGACAGTGTGATTACATAGAAATAACTGATTTCCCATATGTAGAGGGTGTGTTTGTGGAGGACAGCCATGAAGCAGATGCACTTGGGCCTTGACTACTTGAGCACAGATTTTTTATTGGTCATGGCTGAGTGTACTGTCACTTAAGGGTCGTGTAAAGCTCAGGAGAGTAAAACATTTCCTAACATAATGACAGTCTTTAAGAAGTACAGATACATGGCCAGGTTTGATATCACACCTGTAATCCTAGAACTTGAGGGTCTGAAGTAGGGGGATCTTAATTTTAGTTCTTACCTGGTCTATATAGATAGTAAGACCTTATCTAAAACAATTTTTTTAAAAAAAGGATAGAGATAGTAGCTGTTTTATTTCAGAGTTGGAATAAACACAGATCAATTTGATAGCAACTAATGCTATCTATGTATTGTGTTCCTATCAGATTTAAACAGTAGGATGAAACATGCTTTTCAATGGAGCCCTAGGGTTTGAAGACCATCGCTCAAACTAAGGAATCTTTCTCCTTTGAACCCCAGGAGTAGCTTACTTATGGTACTGTTCTCGTAGTTCTTATCAAACTCTAAGGAATATGTCCAGGCAATTTCAACATTTCTTCTTTACAAGCTTGCCTTGCGGCCAAAGGTCCATGGTGACCACTCTCAAAATGCCTTCTTCAGGGGGAATGAGCGCAAGTGCTTTGTTGACAAGGAAGGATCAAATCGTCTTGTGCGTGTTGGTCATCTCCCCACGACACAAAGACTGTGAAAACCTCTTCAAAGCAGAAGACACATTGAAATTTTGTGGTGTTGCCGGGCGGTGGTGGCGCACGCCTTTAATCCCAGCACTCGGGAGGCAGAGGCAGGTGGATCTCTGTGAGTTCGAGACCAGCCTGGTCTACAAGAGCTAGTTCCAGGACAGGCTCCAAAACCACAAAGAAACCCTGTCTCGAAAAACAAAAAAAAAAAAAAAAACAAAAAAAAAAAAGGAAAAAAAAAGGAATTTTGTGGTGTTAACATTTTAAAATCAAATCTAGACTAAGTTGTTTGTATCGCAGAGTTGATTGTGAAGCATTTCCCCATCATATTTTTCTCACGCTTTCATTGAGAAAACCATTGCTGTGGAGCCACTTCTGTCCTAAAAGAGTATGCCCGTGTCAGGCTACCTTTGTACATACTTCTGTCATTCAAACACCGTGAAAATCAGTTTGGTTCCATGGCTGTTCCTGTTTATAACTCCATTGTCAAACTTACGTTTTATTTATTCTAAGTTTTCAGTTGAAAGTTTTAGTTATCTGTGTTCAGTTAGGACAGAGTGTTTGTTTAATCTGTGAAAGGCTAAATTCTTGGATCACCTATAAGTCCAGACTTTTGTGGGCTATTTATTGCTCTTTCCATGAGCTATAACTGTAGCTATCAGTTGATGTGTGACTATATGCTGCTGCTTTTGAATATTAGGCTTGTTGACTTCATGTCCAGCTTCAGATCAGTTAGGGCTTTGAACTCTGCCCTACATTTTCAGAAATACCTTTGTTGACATTTGTTTCTACAAATAGCATGGAAAGAATTTAGATGTCTTTCTTTCTGTTCCTTTGAGTGTGGTGCTGAGGATCAACCAGAACTTCTCACATGCCAGGCATTCACTCTGCCACTGACTCATACTCTAGCCCCCTCTTTTACTTCTTAAGAATTATCTGGCAATATAGGCCATATTGTATGACATTTTTTTGCCTTGTGTAAATCAAGAGACACTTGCTGGAAGGTCTTGGGGAGTAATAGCAAGTTTTACTTAATTTTTTTAAAATGGATATTTCATACAGTAGTCTTTTTTAGAAAAATTATTATTATTATTATTATTATTATTATTATTATTATTATTATGTGGGCAGCGAGTATGTGCTGGTACCCGTGGAAGTCCTTCCTAAGAGGATTTTGGGTCTCCTGGAACTGGAGTCAGGTAGCTCTGAAGCACCCAGTGTGCTTGCTAGACCCCAGCCTGGGTCCTCTGAAAGAGTAGCCTCTGAACCGCAATCTCCTGCCCCCTAAAAATGCAAACTGTGAGAACTGCGGACCTCTAATATTACACAATTGAGAACTTAGATGGAACTTAAATTATATTTTACTCAAGAGGCTGAAGCAGGAGGAGGGAGGAGTGTGTTCAAGGCTACTCTGGGTCTCAGTGAATTTGAGGTCAGCCTGGGCTATATAGGAAGGTGCTTTTCCAAAAATGTAGCCCACGACTAGAGATGTAGTTCAGCTGCTAGAGTGTCTGAGAGAGTATGATAGTGTGGTGTGCACAAAGCCCTAGGTCTGACCCCATCTCTGAAGCCCAGGTGTGGTAGCTCAGCCTGTTATCTCAGCATTTTGGAAGCAGAGAGGCAGGAGAATCAGAAGTCAGAGTCATCTCTCACTGTACAGTGAGTTTAAAGCCAGCCTAGTTCCCATGATTGTCTCAAAACCAACACCCTCAAAACAAACCCACCAAACAAAGCCGTTAAAGTGTAGTAAGTATTTACCTTATTATTAGGAATCTTTGTTGTTGTTATGTTTACTTAAACAGTTTTAAGGGCTGGAAAGATAGCCTAGTGGTTAAGGGCCTTGGCTGTTCTTGCAGAAGAACTGAGTTCAGTTCCTAATATCCCTACGGCAGTTCACAACTATCTATGTCTCCAGTCCCAGGGGCTCTGATACCTTCTGTCCTTCACTGGCACTGCATGAAGGTGGTACACAAACATACATGTAGACAAAAACCATACACGTGAAAATAAATAATATTAAGAATATTTTTTAAATGGCAGTTCATCAGAAGTTAAAATTCATATTTCTAATGAACAGCTTATCAAAAAGTAATATTTATTGTAACCATTTTCTTTATGATTTATAAAAATGGTGTATATAGATTGTGTAAAACTTGGAAATAAAAGTGTAAGAATGAATAAAATCACCTTAATTCTATTATTGCTAATTACAAAATTAATGGATGAATTTAAAAATATTGTAACATAAATATTTATCTTACAGGAAGGAAGATGCCTGGAGCGAAGTTATGCATCCAAACCCACTTTGAATGTAAGTATACATTTAAAAAGCACCATATAGTTTCAAGAACTTAAAGCAATGTTGCCAGTAGAAACACACATGTTGCTAGGCATGGTGATGCATGCTTGCAGCGTGAGCTCTCAGGAAGGTGAGGCCAGAGGCCCTATCTCCAGCAAATCAACCAAAGCACATTTGCATATATTTAGGTCTTGAATGTATTTGACAATTAACAAGGTTATGCAGTTAGGGAAAGCTAACAGTGCACATACTAAGTTCCTGCATTATCACGTTCATTCAGTCTGTGAGTAATTCTCTATAATCCACTATAAAACAGTTTCCTCTAAAACTGTGGAGTAGCTGGGCGGTGGTGGCACACCCCTTTAATCCCAGCACTTTGGAGGCAGAGGCAGGAGGATCTCTGTGAGTTCAAGACCAGCCTGGTCTACAAGAGCTAGTTCCAGAGAGGCTCCAAAGCTACAGAGAAACCCTGTCTCAAAAAAACCAAA
Organism: Microtus oregoni; assembly: GCF_018167655.1. Classification (NCBI taxonomy): domain Eukaryota; kingdom Metazoa; phylum Chordata; class Mammalia; order Rodentia; family Cricetidae; genus Microtus; species Microtus oregoni. The sequence goes on along the minus strand of NW_024543831.1, from coordinate 10,596,035 downwards.
ACCAACCAATCAAACAAACAGAAACCCTGTGGAGTAGTCTTTCTTTATTGTGATGAGCCCCATTGCATTGTGGGTGGTGCAATGCAGTGGACGTGGGGGATTTGACATGAGAGGGGCTGGCTGACTGCTTGGGGTAGAAAGGTCTCTACTTCATTCCCTAGTTACTGCTTTCTGCCTTTGTCTATAGGTTCCCAAAGTGACACCAATTCTTTCCATCCTTTTCAAAATGTCACGTTTAGTAGGAGATTGTAGAATCCAAATGTGAGGGAAATGTGTTTCATAGTATTGATGAGGACTTTCATCTACCTTTTCTTATTTTATAGTTTAGGATATTATGGTTCTGGCTGTGTCCTAATTGGTACTGTCCCAGGTAGCATACACATCTGGATTGTTAACCCAGAGTGTTTGTCAGTAAAGGAGCATTTAGTTAGCGTTGTTTATTTTTTATTTAAAAATTAATAGCACTGTCCTCGTTAGTATAGTGGTGAGTATCCCCGCCTGTCACGCGGGAGACCGGGGTTCGATTCCCTGACGGGAAGCCAAAAAAAAAAAAAAAGAAAAGAAAAAAATTAATAGCACTGGAAAAATGACTGAGTAGCCAAGAGCATTTTCTGACTGGGCGGTGGTGGCGCATGCCTTTAATCTCAGCATTTGGAAGGCAGAAACAGGCGGATCTGTGTGAGTTCGAGGCCTACAGAGTGAGTTCCAGGACAGCCAGGGCTGTTAAACACAGAAACCCTGTCTCGAAAAACCAAAAAAATATTAAAATAAAAAAGAGCATTTGTTGGTCTTCCAGAAGACCTGAATTTAGTTCCCAGTATTCAAGTTAGTAGTTTTAAAACTACTGTTGCTAGATATGGTGAGGAGGCAGAGGGGGCAACTCTGATTTCATGGCCAGTCAGCACTACCTATCAAGTTCCATGCTGGCCAGTTATGTGTCAGAGAAACAAAACAAAGAAAGAAAGAAAAGAAAATCAAAAACAAAAACAAACTGTATTATCTGGGGTTTATGCATGCATGGTGCATGTGTGTTGGTATGTATGCACACATGTGTGTTGTATGTATGCACACATGCACTCTCGTGTGTACATACATGTGGAAGTGAGAGGACAGCCTTGCAGGTTATAAGGTGAGCATTGAAAGTCCTTTACCTGCTGAGCCACCCTCACTGCCCCAGGTTTTAAAGCTTTGACTAAAGCAAAACTGGAACTTAAGCTTCTGGCCTTAAACCTTCCAGAGAGAAGTGGGAGGGATTTTTATGTCTGCTTTAGAATTTGCCTTAATTTCTTCCTCCACGTTGCTCATTCTCTCACTGTGTCTCCCCCCCCCCCCCCCCCCCCCCCCCCGTATCCTGCTCCCCAGCCTACTGTGGATTGAGCCCAGGGCCATGTGCCTGCTAGACAAGCATTCTACCCCTGAGCTCTACCCAAGTCTTGTCTTTGTGGTGTGCCGTGGTGCTTTCCAGCTGCTCAAATATTATTTTAATCCTTGCTAACTATTCATAAGTGGTCTGAGTATGAATGTTTAATAAATGAAACATGATTTGAATATGCCTATGCTAATTTTTACCTTTTTCTGCCTTGCCAGGAAGTGGTTATAGTAAGTGCTATAAGAACTCCTATTGGATCCTTCCTGGGCAGCCTTGCCTCTCAGCCAGCCACTAAGCTTGGTTCTATTGCAATTCAGGGAGCTATTGAAAAGGCAGGTCAGTGGTTGCATTGTTTGGAGTTGAGGGGGCCAAATGATTGGGGGATACATAACTGTTTTGCATTTACTGTATATATAACTTAGAAATTATGTGGTTCCTGCATATCTAAATTCCCTTGAGCTTAATAGGAATGAAACTCAAAACTAACAGGAAGGAGAAATCCTTCCTGCTCCATGTCATGTAATTTGCTTGGTAATCTTAATTATTAAATTGAATATTAGAAGAGAAGGTTCAGTGACTAAGAGCACTGGCTACTCTTCCTGAGGACTTGGGTTCAGTTTCCAGCACCCACATGGCAGCTCACAGCTGTCGGCAACTCCAGTTCTGGATGATCCTGTGCCCTTTTCTGGCCTCTCTGGGTCCTGCATGCACATGGCGCACAGACATCCATACAGGGGAAACACCCGTATACATAAAATAACATAAGTAAAATCCTAAAAAAGAAATTGAGTAAATCCAGGACATTCCTTTCTGCTGTTTTTAAAAGGAATTCCCAAAGAAGAAGTGAAGGAAGTCTACATGGGCAATGTCATCCAAGGGGGTGAAGGGCAGGCCCCCACAAGGCAAGCGGCATTGGGTGCAGGTATGACGAACACGTTTGCTGTTATACTTAATGTTCTTGAAAATGTCAAGGCCATTTCAGCTAAACGAGTAAATGAATGATTCTTATAGAAAAGAACATTTGTAGATTATGGTCACATGCTCTATTTTAATTATACAATTATATTTGAAAAATGACTTTCATTTTTTTCAAAAGTATGATTTATGTTGGCGTTAGGTTTACCCATTTCCACTCCATGCACCACGGTAAACAAGGTCTGCGCGTCAGGAATGAAAGCCATCATGATGGCCTCCCAAAATCTTATGTGCGGACATCAGGTAAGAGACATCTGTTTTAATAGATTGGGATCGTGGGGGGCACGGGAGAGAGTAGAAGGGGAGGGGAGCAGAGAGAAATGTATAGTTTAATAAAAACCATAAAAAAAATTTAAAAAAGAAGCACTTGTTTTATCTGTCACTTAAAATAATTTCAAATCCTAGAAAACACCAAATATCTAAGCACATTTATGCTGTGTTGGTGAGATTCATTATTTCTACTGCATGCATATGAGTGTTTTACCTGTATGTCTGTGAACCACATGTGTGCCTGGCGTTCAGAGGCCAGAAGAGGGCACTGGACCCCTGGAACGGGAGTTAGAGACAGTTATGAGCCACTCTGGGTATACAGTATAAAACTCAGGTCCTGTGGAGAACAACATACGCTCTTTACTGCTGGGCCACATTTCTAGCCTACTTTCCACTCCCTTTTAAAAGATTTATTTCCTTTATGTGTGTTAGTGTTCTGCTTGCATGTATGTTTGTGTGCCTCATACATGTCTGGGGCCCATGGAGGTCAGAAGAGAGTATTGGATATCCTGTTGAATGGTGCTGGACTACTATGTGGGTGCTGGGAATTGAACCTGGGTCTTTGGAAGGCCATTGGCCTTCTCTCCAGCCCCCTTTGTTTTAAAAAGATTTATTTTTTACTTGTGTGTGTGTGTGTGTGTGTGTGTGTGTGTGTGTGTGTGTGTGAGTGTGTGTGTGAGTGAATGCCACATGGACAGACCTGTAGGGGTCTGAATACAATGCTGGATCCTCTGGAGTTAGAGGTGGGTGTAAGCTGCCTGATGTGAGTGTTAGAAACTGAACTCCAGCCCTGAGATTCTCTTCTGTTAAACACATGCCCCGTTCTAGCATTTGTGAGGCAGAAGAAGGAGAATTTAAGTTTGAGGCCTGTTGCTTGAAATCTTATCTTTGTCTAAGACTGAGAAGAGAGGCTGCTCAGTGCGAGCTGTGGCATTCAGAAGCTGTGTCTGGGCTTAAGAACTAACCCTTCATCAGTTCTCAGATGGACGGATACTGAAGTAGCCACAGATGCAGAGTCACAGGGAAACACACGTCTTTATTAGAATTTATTTCTAGACGTTCTAGCTTGCCATTGTATGTCACAACCAGGCTAAAGGTCAGCATGACATGTTTTCATATTATTTCTCACATATGTAAAAAACATACTTATGGGGCTGGAGAAATGGCTCAATGGTGAGAACCCTTCAGAGGACCTGTGTTCAGTTGCCAGCACCCAGACAGTGGCTCACAGTCATTTCTACTCCAGTTCTAGGGTATCAGGCATGATGCACAGACACACATGCAGGCCAAAAACTCATATGTAATTGGGCTTTCTTTTTTATTCTACCCAGCTCCCAAATGAATACATGGAGACTTATTCTTATTTATGAATGCCCAGCATTGGCTTGTCTTGTTTCTTGCCAGCTTTTCTAACTTAAATTATCCCATTTCTCTTTAACTATGTTTTGCCTCTGGACTTTTTACCTTTCTATATTTTCTGTCTTCCCTTCTTACTCTGTGGCTGGCTGTGTGGCTGGCCCTGGCATCCTCCTCTCCTCCTTCTTTTCTTGTTCCTCCCTCTTCTTCCTCTCCCCCAGCGTAGATTTCTCCTCCTATTTATTCTCTCTGCCTGGCAGCCCTGCCTGTTTCTTTCCTGCTTAGCTACTGGCCATTCAGCTCTTTATTAGATCAATCAGGTGTTAGACAGGCAAAGTAACACCGCTTTACAGAGTTAAACAAATACAACATAAAAGAATGTAACACATCTTTGCATCATTAAACAAATGTTCCACAGCATAAACAAATGTAACACATCTTAACCACAACACTCATATACATAACAGAGATAATGGAAACGAAAAAACCAAACCATACCTCTGTGCTCTCTTTCAAAGAAGAAAAGGGTGCACTGAGGTCTGAGGTGTTGTGACAGGGACCATGTCACACAAACAGCTTGTGCACACCCTAGAAACTTCACAGTTATAGAAGGCCCTGCCCCCTGCCCCCATCCTGTCCTACCACTTTGGATACTCTGCTACTTAAAAGTGGAGAAACTTTGGGTAGGTAGATATGTGGAAGACTTGTTACTAAATCTGACTATTTTCTACTGAGTACTTAGGATTTATGAAACTAGAACAGTGAACAAGACAACTTTGAAAAATACTGAAAATAGGGATGGAGAGATGGGTCAGAGGTTAAGAGCATTGGCTGTTGTTCCAGGGGTCCTAAATTCAGTTCTCAGCACCCGTATGGTGGCTCACAAGCATTTATTTATTTATTTATTTATTTATTTATTTTAAAGCTATTTATTTTTTATTTTTTTTAAATTTATTTATTATGTATACAGTGTTCTGCCTGCATGCATACCTGCACCCCAGAAGAGGACACCAGATCTCATTATAGATGGTTGTAAGCCACCATGTGGTTGCTGGGAATTGAACTCACGACCTCTGGAAGGGCAGTTAGTGCTCTTAACCACTGAGCCATCTCTCCAGCCCTTCACAAGCATTTATAATGAGATCTGATGCCCTCTTCTAGACTGCAAGGACACATGTAGTCAGAACACTGTATATATAATAAACAAATAAATCTTAAAAATATTAAAAACAAGTCCTAAAGAATTACTGAGTGAAAGGATTTAAATTTTTGGAAGTTGCCAAATGCTTTTCAAAACTTACCAGGTCCATCTTCCAAAAGTTAAGTGTAGTCAAATCTTTGACTGATTCTTATCTTTTTCTTTGTTTGCTTTGTGTTTTCTGAGACAGTGTCTCATTTAGCCCAGGCTGGCCTCAGCCTCACTAAGTACCTGAAAATGAACTTGAACGCCTGCTCCTCCTGCCTGAGCTTTCCAAGTGCTAGGATTATAGATGTAATCTAACTTTAATGTAATTGTCACTGACTATTTTAAACCACTGTTTTCTAATGGGAGCGAGTCGTGAAGAGGGCATTCACCATGTAACCGTGGTTAGTAAAGCTATACAGCTGACAGCTGTGTGTGGAGTGCAGCAGCCTGCAGCTCTGAACTGACCTAGGCTTTGCTGTGCTCTGAGCAGGATGTGATGGTGGCAGGTGGGATGGAGAGCATGTCAAATGTCCCATATGTGATGAGCAGAGGAGCAACACCATATGGCGGGGTAAAACTGGAAGACCTGATTGTGAAAGATGGGCTAACTGATGTCTACAATAAAATTCATATGGTAAGTGCTACTTTTAAGAAATGTGCATGTGTTGGTACTCATGGAAGCCAAAAGGTGTCAATCCCTGGGAGCTGGAATCGAGAAGAATCTAACTGGAGTTCTCTGCAAGAAGTCTGTGCTCCCAGTTGCTGAGGTCTTTCCAGCCCCCAAATGCTGTTTTTTTTTTTGTTTGTTTGTTTTTCGAGACAGGGTTTCTCTGTGGTTTTGGAGCCTGTCCTGGAACTAGCTCTTGTAGACCAGGCTGGTCTCGAACTCACAGAGATCCGCCTGCCTCTGCTTCCCGAGTGCTGGGATTAAAGGCGTGCGCCACCACCGCCCACCAAATGCTGTTTTAATAGGGAGTGCCGTTTAATACATAATCCTTGACTTTTCATAACACATGTATTTTTAATACTTTTATGGTGGGTTCTATAAATGTTTTAGTCATTCACTTTATAAAAGTATTTTGCTATGTCCACTTCTTTAGCGTCGATCACCTATTAAAAAGCTGCCCCATACTTGATTGAGGTATTTCCTCCTAAAATGGCAATTGTTTCTTTCCTGCAACTATTAGAAGACAAGCCACGAGGGAACATCACCTAGAGTAGAGGAAGGGAATTAGAGAAATGGAATTGAAGCCTTAACCACTGAGTTACGCAAAGGTAATTTTTCCTCCTTTCCCAGGGTAACTGTGCTGAGAACACTGCGAAGAAGCTGAACATTGCACGAGGCGAACAGGATACTTACGCCATCAGCTCTTACACCAGGAGTAAAGAAGCCTGGGATGCAGGGAAGTTTGGAAATGAAATCACTCCTGTCACGGTCTCAATAAAAGGTAGAGGAGGCATTTCCAAAGTAAATTTCAAGTTTATAGACATTTGTCTTTTCTTTGTTACATTTTACTTTTTTTGTTTGGGTTTTTATTTGTTTATTTGTTTTTTGTTGTTGTTGTTTTTAATTTTATTTTAATTTTATTTATTTATTTATTAAAGATTTCTGTCTCTTCCCCGCTACCGCCTCCCATTTCCCTCCCCCTCCCCCAGTCAAGTCCCCCTCCCTTGTCAGCCCAAAGAGCAATCAGGGTTCCCTGCCCTGTGGGAAGTCCAAGGAACCCCCACCTCCATCCAGGTCTAGTAAGGTGAGCATCCAAACTGCCTAGGCTCCCCCAAAGCCAGTACGTGCAGTAGGATCAAAAACCCATTGCCATTGTTCTTGAGTTCTCAGTATTCCTCATTGTCCGCTATGTTCAGCGAATCCGGTTTTATCCCAGGCTTTTTCAGACCCAGGCCAGCTGGCCTTGGTGAGTTCCCGATAGAACATCCCCATTGTCTCAGTGTGTGGGTGCACCCCTCGCAGTCCTGAGTTCCTTGCTCGTGTTCTCTCTCCTTCTGCTCCTGATTTGGACCTTGGGATTTCAGTCCGGTGCTCCAATGTGGGTCTCTGTCTATATCTCCTTTCCTAGCCTGATGAGGGTTAATATTCAGGAGGATGACTATATGTTTTTCTTTGGGTTCTCCTTCTTATTTAGCTTCTCTAGGATCACTAATTATAGGCTCAATGTCCTTTATTTATGGCTAGAAACCAAATATGAGTGAGTACATCCCATGTTCCTCTTTTTGGGTCTGGCTTACCTCACTCAGGATAGTGTTTTCTATTTGCATCCATTTGCATTCAAAATTCAAGAAGTCCTTGTTTTTTACTGCTGAGTAGTACTCTAATATGTATATATTCCATACTTTCTTCATCCATTCTTCCATTGAAGGGCATCTAGGTTGTTTCCAGGTTCTGGCTATTACAAATTATTTATTTGTTTTGTTTTTCAAGAAAGGGTTTCTCTGTGTAGTCCTGACTGTCCTGGAACTCACAGAGATCTGCCTGCCTCAGCCTTTTCAGTGCTGGGATTAAAGGCATGAGCCACCACCATCCAGCTAGCTTTTACTTTTAATAAATTTTCCGTGTTGTAGAACTGATGTTTCCATTTTAAATGAGTGTTATCTTTGTTCATTCGAGCTGAACATGTTAACAGTTCTGCTTAAGTTAAGACAGGGGAGGGTTACAGGTCATCCAAGTATACAGTGCACTAAGCTTACTATTTTATAAAGTATTTTTAAATTTATTTCTTTGGTCTTGTGCTTATGTGGCATGTGCATGCTGTGGTGTAGCTGCAGGCGTTGGTTCTCTTCTCCCCCATGTATGTTCCAGGGGTTCAGGGGAGGGCATCAGGCTTAGTAGAAAGCTGGTGAATATTGTATACATAATAAATAAATAAATATTAAAAAAAGGGGGGGCTGGAGAGATGGCTCAGCGGTTAAGAGCATTGCCTGCTTTTCCAAAGGTCCTGAGTTCAATTCTCAGCAACCACATGGTGGCTCACAACCATCTGTAATGAGGTCTGGTGCCTTCTTCTGGCCTTCAGGCATACATGCAGAAAGAATATTGTATACATAATAAATAAATAAATATATATTAAAAAACAAAGAAAGCTGGTGTACTTACTGTTTTTGAGAAAATGTATTTATTAGAATTCTTTCTCAGCCGGGCGGTGGTGGCGCACGCCTTTAATCCCAGTACTCGGGAGGCAGAGGCAGGCGGATCTCTGTGAGTTTGAGGCCAGCCTGGTCTATAAGTGCTAGGTCCAGGACAGGCTCCAAAAGCTACACAGAAAAACCCTGTCTCAAACAAACAAACAAACAAACAAACAAAACAAAAAGAATTCTTTCTCATGTAAGTGACATATAGCAGATACATTTTAAATTTATTCTCCTTTTTTCTTTTCTTTCAGTTTCTCGACACAGAGAAACCTGTTTCTGGAGCCTGTCCTGGAAGTCCCTCTGTAGACCAGGCTGGCCTTGAACTCAGAGAGATCTGCCTGTCCCTTCTTCCCAAGTGCTGGGATTAAAGGGGTGTGCCCCCACTGTCTGGCCTTGCATTTATTCTTAAAAAGATTTTATTCTTACTATATTGTGTGTGATTTATATACACATAAGTACAGGATCCTGAAGATGCCACTCAAACTGGAGAAACAGGAGGTTGTGAGTTGCCTCACGTGGGTGCTGAGAATCAAGCTTGAGTCCTCTGGAACAATATTGTATGCTCTTCACCGCTGAGCTGTCTATCCAGCCCCACTTACACTTATTATTAGTGTGCATATGTATGTGTGCACGTGTGCTCCATGGCCTGCATGTGGAAGTCAGAGGACAATTTGTATAATCAGTTTTGGTTTTTGCTACATGTACATGGTTTCTGGGCATTGAACTCAGATTGTCAGGCTTGCATGGTGAGCACTCTGTCTGCTGAGCCACCTCACTGACCCTAAAAAGTACTTTTTAAAATGGATTTATATTAGAAGTCAACATCCAGAAATGAAGGATGAATGGCATCCACCTCTAGAGCTCTGAGTCAAAGAAAGCAGTCCAACAAATCCATGGTACAGACTTATTACTTGGTTGGATCACTTCCCAATGATCAGTGTGCGTGGGTGATAGGAATGCTTTATCACGCAGCACTGGCTGGGCTCTACCCTTGAAGTACAGTGAGGTCTGTGATCATAGACAGGGCTGGGAGACGGGGAGTGCAGGCACAGGCAGGAGGATGTATGTGCATTTGAGGCCAGCTTGGTCCACAAACTGAGCTTCAAGACCACTAGGACTACATAGAGAGATCATCTCAAAAATGAGGGCGAGTGGAATAATGGGTTGTGGGTGTAGGCTTCACTTCTAGATGGACACTTGTTTGGAATGGCTTAAAGTGCATCCGAGGTACCATGTTTAGCAGTTTCTCCCCGAGGGGCCATTTGTTGTCCGGACTGCGTGATTACTTAGCATCTCAATTTTAGGTAAACCAGATGTGGTGGTGAAAGAAGATGAAGAGTACAAGCGTGTTGACTTCAGTAAAGTGCCCAAGCTGAAGACTGTGTTCCAGAAAGAAAATGGTGAGTACTAAGAAATCAGACATGAGTTAATATGCAATGTTTAGTATTGAATTTGCCTAACGTTTTTTAAAGATTTTTTTTTCTGTGTGTTTGACCTGCATGTGTGTCTATGCACCACTTTGTACCTGGTGTCCTTGGAGTTAGAAGATGACCTATAAATCCCTGGGACTGGTTACAGCTGTGAGCTGCCATCTGGGTTCCTCTGGAAGAGAAGCTAGTGCTAACTGCCAAACAATTTAATTAGCCCTTGCCTAACAGTTTAAACAAAGTAACTGTAGAAAACATCTAGATGTTACTTAACATGTATAGATACTGTATTCAAATAAAATTAGCCAAATAATAAAAATTCAAGGTATGTTTAAATTTGTTTAACAGTTCATATCTTTAATATATTAAGTCCTAGCATGGGAGAGGGGATTATATAACATGGCTGGAGAATTGAATTTTCAGAGGCAGGTATCTCCATAGTTTGTGAACTGAAAAATACAAATTTACATAATACATTCCTTGAGGCTTCTGCTGATGGCTGTGTTCACTGGTATACTAAATATATAAATATACTAGCTGGGCGGTGGTGGCGCATGCCTTTAATCCCAGCATTTGGGAGGCAGAGGCAGGCGGATCTCTGTGAGTTCGAGACCAGCCTTGTCTATAAGAACTAGTTCCAGGACAGGCTCCAAAACTACAGAGAAACCCTGTCTCGAAAAACCAAAATATATATAATATATAAATAAGCCTCGCTTAGTGTATGTTACCCCAGAATGTTGGGACAAATGGAGTCTATGTTCTGAATATCCTTTGGGGAGGCTGTCCATGTTAGGCAAGTACTCTTCTATTGAGTGATATGCCTAGCCCTAAATTTCTGAGTGGTTTGGAGCCCTCAACTTTGAGAAAATATAAGCTTTTCCATGTTGGCTGTGTGCAGCTGTGATAATCTGCGGTTAGTTTTTCCTCTTTCTTGAAAGAGTTGCTCAGTTCTAAGTATAGAAATCACCAGTCGCCTTTTTGTCAGCATAATAAAAACATATTGTAAACAGTGGTGGCACACACCTTTAATCCCAGCACTCAGGATAGAGAGGCAGGTGGGGCTTTTGAGTTTAAGGCCAGTGTGGTTTACAGAGAGAGTTCCAGGACAGCTAGGGATATACAGAAAATCCCTGTCTTGTAAAACCAAGAAAAAAAATCAATACAAACAAAAAAACCTTTAAAAAACAAAATACATGTTAAACTGGACATGGTCATTGATTTCTTGGGAGGAAGAGGCAGGTGGATTTCTGTGAGTTCCAAAGCAATCAAGGTTCCATAGCAAGATTGTTTAAAAAAAAAAAGAAAGAAAGAAAGAAAAAAGGGCAGAGAGAGATGAGATCGAGGCCAACCTGGTCTACAGAGCAAGTTCCAGAACAGTCAGGCAGGGCTACTCACAGAAGAATTCTGTCTTGAAAAACCAAAATTAAAAGAAAACAAAATAAGCCAGGCATGGTGGCACATACCTTTAATTCCAGTGCTTGGGAGGTGTAGGCCCGAGGATTTCTGTGAGTTCCTGGACAACTAGGGCTGTTACACAGAAAAACCCTGTCTTGAAAAATCAGAAATAAATAAATAAATAGACTAATGCAGGGTTTCCATTGTCAATATTAAATAGCTTCATGGTACACAAAATGATTTCAAGTATATAGCTGAGTGATTTTAGTATTCAACTTCAAGTGACTGTAGAGAACACCTGATTCTGACAGGGCTTTGGGGTGCTGAGAGGAAGCATGAGAGTTAGTCCCGTACCCGCGCCTCCACTACTGCAGACATGCACAGTGAACAGCAGACATTCACTGTAGAGCCAGCTCTGCGCGTGTTTCCCCAGGGCAGAAATTACCTCCAGGCCTGTCTATAACTTGTCTATATATTTGACAAGGCAGACAGTGCTCTGTGGGTATTTGTGGGAGAGAAGAGGATGGACTCAGAAGAATGTGTGACTTTACGTTTTGTTGATTTCAGGCACAGTAACAGCTGCCAATGCCAGCACACTGAACGACGGAGCAGCTGCTGTGGTTCTCATGACTGCAGAGGCCGCCAAGAGGCTCAATGTGAAGCCACTAGCACGAATCGCGGGTAGATGCTCTCACCTTGTTTTTTCTTTTCTCTTTTTCTGGTATTGGGAATCCAGGGCAGTAAACTGTAAACACATTGTCTGTCAGGGCTAGTACTGCTGGGATGAAACACCACGATCAAAGCAACTTGGGGAGGAAAGATGTGTTCAGCTTATGCTTCCACATCACAGTTCATCATCAAAGGAGGTCAGGACAGAAACTCAAGCCGGAACCTGGAGGTGGGAGATGATGCAGAGGCCATGGAGGAAAACTGCATCTGGCTTGCTTCTTGAGGCTTTCTTTTTCAGAGGGTCTCACTTTAGTCATACAGGCTGGCTTGAACTCATTCTGTCTAGTCCAGGCTGGTTTTGATCTTATCTGCCTGGCACAGCATTCCTTATAGGCTTGTGCCACGAGGCCTGGTTTGACCATTTTTCTTTATTTCTCTCTCTCTCTCTTCCTCCCTCCCTCCCTCCCTCCCTCCCTTCCTTCCTTATTTAGTTAAAAAAAAAATTCTGTGTGCATGTATTTTCTTGCCTCTGGAGGCCTGGGCACTCCTCTCAATTGCTTCCTATCTTTAGTTCTGAGAACAGGATATCACCTTGGTAACACAGAATAGTGGAGTTGGCTTTCTATTTTGATTGATGTAGAAGTTCCTTTAATATTTTTGTTAATATATAATAATTTAATGATTTAAGGTGTTGGCAGTACTTTGGTGGGTAAAAGGTGCTTCTTGCCAAGTCTCATAACCTGAGTTGAAGCCCTGAAACTCATATGGTAGAAGGAAGAGAACTCATTCCCACCTCTGACCTCCACAGATGCCATGCCATGCATATGCCCACTCTCACACAAATACCCCGCCCCAATTTTTTTAAAAAAGAGTATTATTTAAAAACAAACAAACAAACAAAAACCCATGCCAGGCATGGTGGCACATCCCAGCACTCAGGAAGCGGAGGCAGATGGATTTCTCTGAGTGTGAGTTCTTTTGTAGAACAGGACAGTTAAGGCTGTTACAAAGAGAAACCTTACTCAGTGTCTGCATGTATGAGGTGTAGAGGTCAGAAGACAACTCTGTGGAGCTGGTTTTCTCCTTCTACCTTTGCTTGGGGTGTAGAGATTGAACTCAGGTCTGTATACTTTGTACAGTGAGTGTTTTACTGAGGGAGACATCATGTCAGCCCTTATTTTTACCTTTAAAATCTGTTGTGTCTAGATGTGGGATGTCCTTCTGTATGTGTTGCTTTTATTGGTTAAAGAAAAAAAAGTAGGTGGAGTCAGGCAGCCAGGCAGTGAGGGAAAAAGGTATGTATGCAGAAAATGAGGTAATGCCAGGGCCACATGGCAATGCATGGACTAATAGAAATGGGTTAATCTAAGATGTAAGAGCTAGCTAGAAATACGCCTGAGCCATCAGCCAGACAGTGTTGTAATCAATAGCTTCTGTTATCTTTGTGATTATTTGGGGTCTAGGCAGCCATGAAGTGAAAGTGCAGTTTGTTTACAGTGTCTTCTCTGTAAATAGAATTTATAATACATTTACTATTTTATTCTTAGCTTGTCATGACTAACTTATATTTGTGGTACTTGGGGTTGAACTAACAGCCTTATGAGCTCTACCCCTGATGCACCAGCTCTTGTGGTGTAATGGTTAATGCTCTGGACTCCTAATCTAGCGATCCAAGTTTGTTTCTTGGTGGAACCTGTTCCTTGAGGAAGAGACCTGGTCAGTCGTCCTCATCAACTTAGACCATGAAACCCAATATAAATGGCCTGCCCATGCGTGCTTCAGGGGGGGGGGGCATGCTTCGCTTTCACTTCTCATGTGCCAGCATTGCTGCCCCCTAGGGGTTAGAGACAGTTGTGAGATGACTGGTGTGGGTGCTGAGAACTGAACTCTGGTCCTCTAGTAGAACAGCATATGCTTGCAACTGCTCCCAGACCAGCAGTTCTCATCCTGTGATCCAAACACACCCCTCACAGGGGTCACATAGCAGACACATTACGATTCAGAACAGTAGCAAAATTCATTATGAAGTAGCAATGAAAATAATTTTATGGTTGAGGGTTACCACACATGAGGCTGTATTTATAGTGTCAGAGCATTAGGAAAGTTGAGAGCCACTGTCCTAGTGCCACAGTTTTAACCTCTTTCCAGACAAATCAGTGTCTTAGAGACTAAATTTTATTAAGAACAGAATCTTACGAAAGGAGCAAATGTGTAGCTGGGTGTGGTAGTATACACCTTTAATCCAAACACTTAGAAGGTTGGGGCAGGGATGTCCTGAATGTGAGTCTATCCTGGTCTATAGAGTAAGTTACAGCATAGGCACGGCTACATAGTGAGACCCTGCCTTAAAAAATAAAAAAGAGCAGGCCGGGCGGTGGTGGTGCACGCCTTTAATCCCAGCACTCGGGAGGCAGAGGCAGGTGGATCTCTGTGAGTTCGAGGCCAGCCTGGTCTACAAGAGCTAGTGCCAGGACAGGCTCCAAAGCTACAGAGAAACCCTGTCTCAGAAAAACTAAAATAAATAAATAAAAAATAAAAAAGAGCAAATACAGTCACACGGCACAGAGATTAGGCAATGCACATTTACTTGTTAGCTTTGCTTTTGAGTCTTATATACATGGATGAATCTTTGGGCATATGTAGAAGAGTTTAACAGTGTTTCTTTTTCAGCATTTGCTGATGCTGCTGTAGATCCTATTGATTTTCCAGTTGCGCCTGCATATGCTGTACCTAAGGTAAGAAAAGGTGATTTTGCTAACTTGTGCTTTGCTTATTGTATTAAGATTGCAGTTTTTTTGCCAGGCGATGGTGGCACACGCCTTTAATCCCAGCACTCGGGGGCAGAGGCAGGCGGATCTCTTGAGTTCGAGGCCAGCCTGGTCTACAAGAGCACAGGCACCAAAAACTACAGAGAAACCCTGTCTCGAAAATCCCACCCCTCCCCCCCAAAAAAAGATTGCAGTTTTTACATTTTACATGTTCATTTGCAGAACAGTGATAATTTGGTATTGAGTCTGTTCACTTCAGAAAATAGTTATGAGAGGAAACCTCAAAATTACCTTCATTAGAACAGATTATAAGTGGCTAGCTGCATCACCTGTAAATATGATGCTGAATGCATACACCTGGTGTGGTAAAGGAAAGGTACCCAGTCTAGAATAGAAAGTAAGTAGCTGCTTGCAGAGGTTTCTCCATGCTGACAGGAACCATGGACTGTATGTCTTGCAGGGAAGAGTTAACACTAGATACAATAAATCCACATTGTTTTCTGTGCTTTTAAAGGCAGACATACCAAGCCTGTGTGAACACATTAAGAGGTCATAGGCAAACAAAGATGCTCAGGACGTGGAACCCTGAACCTCAGGGGCTCAGGGTTCGGAGATCTCAGATGTGTTCAGCAAATATATGCTTACAAGGGATGTCCTCACCTTGACCTCTTGTTTGTGTGAAAAGGTCTTGAACTTGAGATCCTCCTACCTCAGCCTCCAGAGAGTTAGGACTGCAGGTGTATACTGCCCATCCGGCTAGAGCTGACATCTGGGAATAGTTTACAGGTAAAAAAAAAGGAGATGTAGACATAGACTAGAGAAGGTCCAGACACAACACAAGTAGCTGCAGATCTCACTGAAAGTTAATGCTCTAGATTTGCAGCCAGTGGCAAAATTTCTAAGGAAAGAGGACTTTAGAAATTTTTATTTTTATCAAGCTCTACATTTTTCTCTGCTGCCCTCCCTGCCTCTCCCTTCCCCACTTCAACCCTCCCCCAAGGTCCCCATGCTCCCAATTTACTCAGGAGATCTTGTCTTTTTCTACTTTCTACTTCCCATGTAGATTAGATCTATGTAAGTCTCTCTTAAGTGTCTGCATTGTTGTCTAAGTTCTCTGGGATTGTGGTTTGTAGGCTGGTTTTCTTTGCTTTATGTTTAAAAACCACCTATGAGTGAGTACATGTCATAATTGTCTGTGTCAGGGTAACCTCACTCAAGATAATGTTTTCTAGCTCCATCCATTTTCCTGCAAAATTCAAAATGTCGTTATTTTTTCTGCTGTGTAGTACTCCATTGTGTAAATGTACCAGTTTCCTTATCCATTCTTCGGTTAAGGGGCATTTAGGTTGTTTCCATGTTCTGGCTATGACAAACTAGAAATATTTTTTAAAAGTTATTATTATCGGGGGCTGGAGAGATGGCTCAGTGGTTAAGAGCATTGCCTGCTCTTCCAAAGGTCCTGAGTTCAATTCCCGGCAACCACATGGTGGCTCACAGCCATCTGTAATGGGGTCTGGTGCCCTCTTCTGGCCTGAAGGCATACACACAGACAGAATATTGTATACATAATAAATAAATATTTTTTTGTGTTTTATTAACGGTTTATTCTGTATCAATTACAATAAATAATAATTTCAGTTTTTCTTCACCCTGTTTCTATGTTTTCATGTGTTGAACAATCTTTGCATTCCAAAAGTAAATCCTAGCTGTTTAAATAAATATTTTTTTAGAAAGTTATTATTATCATAAGGATAATCAGCCCAAAAATCCCTTCCCCTCAAGATGAGGAACTAGTGAAACAAAACACGATCAAGACTTCACAGAAGGTATTTGTGTCTGAGGTAATCCCACAGCTTTTCTAGGGAACTGAGGGGACGTGTGGGAACAGACAAAACTCTGCAAGAACATAGAACTAAGTAACATACAGCCAGCAAGATACATGTTAGGGACATACAGCATGATGTACTGTCATGTAGAGTACATGTGGAATGTCCAGTTACATAAAAATTTCTGTATCTCTTAAAAGTAGACATCATAATGCATGGAAAACAAAATTCTGATTATAATACAAGGAGAAAAGCAAAATTTGAAAACAAACTCTTTCAAAAAGAAAAGAAAAGGAAAGCCTTTCCTATTTAAGTAACTAATTACATCAAGGGGGAAATATAAACCAAAACTGTAAAATTCCAGAAAATAACAAAAACAAGTTGATTGCTAAATATCTGGATAACCATCTAAAATTTATTTTTAGGTTCTTAAATATGCAGGATTGAAAAAGGAAGACATTGCCATGTGGGAAGTAAATGAAGCATTCAGTGTGGTTGTACTGGCCAACATTAAAATGCTGGAGATTGATCCTCAAAAAGTGAATATCCATGGAGGAGCTGTTTCTCTGGGCCATCCAATCGGGTTAGTACTGTAACAAATAACCCACCCAAGTTAATAGTAGCCTCTACTATCTATCTATCAGCTGTTTCACTGTGTCCCTCAAACATGATTTCTGGGTGATCACATCCCACAGCGAACAGACTTAGCACATCTGTGTTCTGAAATCTGTGTCTGAGTCGGAGTTTCTACTGCTGTGACAAAACACCACTCCTAAAGCAAGTTGGGGAGGAGAGGGTTGAAGGAACTCAGTATAGGAACTCAAAACAGGGCAGGAACCTGATGCAGAGGCCAGGAGAGGGTTGAAGGAACTCAGTATAGGAACTCAAAACAGGGCAGGAACCTGATGCAGAGGCCAAGGAGGGGTGCTGCTTACTTGCTTGCTCCTCATGGCTTGTTATAGAATCCAGGATCATCATTTCCGGTATGGTGCCTCCCCCATCAGTCACTAAGAAAATACCCTAGAGGGCTGGAGAGATAGCTCAGAGGTTAATAAGAGCACCAACTGTGGTCCTGAGTTCAATTCCCAGCAATCATATGGTGGCTCAGAACCATCTGATGAGATCTGGTGCCCTCTTCTGGCATTCAAGCATACATGCAGGCAGAACACTGGATACATAATAAAGATTTATTTATTTATTTATTTATTTATTTATTTATTTATTTAAAGAAAATACCCTAGAGTCTTATCCACAGCCTGATCTTCTGTTGGTGTTTTCTTTATCTAGCTTATGTTAAGATAACACAAACAATTCAGCACACTAAAAGTGATGAACAGTAAAGAAAACAAAACCTAGGCTTTTGTAAGAGCTGTAACCTCTTCCTGAAACTCATTTCCTCAACCGAAACGTAGTTAATGCAGCTACAAGTTCTGGCTAATAAGGTTTTCAAGAAGTTAATTTGGAGTGGAAACTCTTCTGGTTAGCTCTAAATTCTGTCCTTCATTAAAGAACCAAATGCTTTCTTGATCCTAGGATGTCTGGAGCCCGGATTGTTGTTCACTTGGCTCATGCCTTGAAGAAAGGAGAATTTGGTCTGGCCAGTATTTGCAATGGAGGAGGAGGTGCTTCTGCTGTGCTGATTGAGAAGCTGTAGACAGACAGCCTGTTTTAGGAGACAGTTCGATGTGATCAGAAACCCTGCTCAAGTGAACTTGACTCTCTTGGGCCAGCTTATATTCAACATAAGTTTTTCATTTTTTATTATTTTCTATTAAATTTTTTAAAAAAAAATAATCATTATATCCAAAACCTATTGAAAGTACAAATAAAAATTTCTTCTTTAATATTTTTAGTAAACTTGAACAGTCTGACACCACTATTTGAAATACCAGTGTTGGTGCTAGAGACCTGGTTCAGTGGTTAAGAGATCTGTTGCTAGCCAGGTGCCAGTGGCACAGCCTTTAATCCTAGCACTCAGGAGGCAGAGGCAGGCAGATCAGATCTCTGAATTCAAGGCCAGCCTGGTCTACAGAGCTAGTCTCATGACAGTCAGCCTGGGCTACACAAGACACCCTGTCTCGAAAAAACAAAACAAAGAGCATCTGTTGTTCTTGCACATGATGTTTGGTTCCAGGACCCATATTTGGTGTCACACAACCAGGGAGGACTTGCACACTATGTTGCCGATGCCAGAGATATATGAGATACTATGCTTCCTGACCTCACTAGCTGCTGGTATAAGGAGAGAGAAGCCATCCTGAGATACTTTGTAATGGGGGCTCTCTCCTGATGAGACTAGAGATCCAGCATTTTTACATCTAAATATACCAAGGAAATAGGATTAGGTCACAGATGGGTTTCTTCAGGAAGGCTGCTGATCACCATTGCAATTGCAGTAACAAGGCTCCTAGACTTTCCCAAGTCTCCAAATCATCTGTTTAACACCCAGCAAACTTCCCATTCTGCCATTAGAATGAACAGAGTAAGACTGTGGCTTTTTATATTTTCTGTTTTTGAACTTTAATCTTTGGGCAGTCAAAATTGGTTTCAAATAAAGTTATATGAGTACCAATGAAAAGTAGATGGTTAAATCTTCCAAGTGAGCATAAACAATAGCAATTCATGTCAACTAAGTCAGCACTGACAATCCTTACAGGAATCCTACAGAGCAGGAGGAAACAGTCACAAATATGAGAGCACGGCAAAGAGTAAGTTCTATGAGAGGAACCGAGAACCAGAGAGAATGGAATAGACCATGCCCAGCTCAGTAAACCAGCAGCTAGAATAAGAAAGAATGAAATCAATAGAACTATTATAATGGGGAAAATTCTCAGCCCAAACTTTCAGTGGCTTCAACTTAAAAATAAAAGTATCTCAATTAAAAACATGATCAAAGTGTTGTCTACAAGAGAAATACTGACAGACTCATAGACTAACACTGGCAGAATGGTAAACAATATGCTCTTCAATAGAAGCTAAGAGCAAGCAGATGCAGCTGCTCATATAAGACACCAAAGAATGCCACTATATATTAATGGAACAGTCCATCAAGAAGAGAGAACAGGGCCTTGGTTGTGTTTGCCTGGCATTCCCAAAGCCCTGATTCCATTCCAGCACTACATAAATAGAGGTGGAGTTACAGAAGAAAGGATATATTTACTGCGTGCCAGACATGGTGGCTCATCTCTTGGAGTTCAGGCCAGTCAGGTCTACAGTTAGCTACAGGTCAGCCAGATCTACATAGAGAGATCCTGCTTCAAAACCCCAAAATGAAACCAAACCAAGACAAAAAAAACAAACAAAACAAAACAAAAAAAAAAACAACTTTATTGAGGGGCTGGAGAGATGGCTCAGAGGTTGAGAGCACTGACTGCTCTTCCAGAGGTCCCAAGTTTAATTCCCAGCAATCACATGGTGGCTCACAGACATCTAGAATGATCTGGTGCCCTCTTCTGGCATGCAAGCATACATGGAAGGAATGTTGTGTGTGTGTGTGTGTGTGTGTGTGTGTGTGTGTGTATATATATATATATATATATATATATATATATATATAAACTTTATTGATATTTACTTCATGATGCTTACCATTTGATCCTGGCAATGCTCCTACCCCATCTGAGTGCTAGGATTACAAGTTTGTGCCACCAATCACCAATTTTACCTCCACTTGCTATTTAGCATCAATTAAGCTATGACTTTAATGTACTTTGAAAATTGATTTCAATGGAACTTTAGTTTGAAATAACATGATTCTGAATCAGGAAGTAGAAATGGCATACTTGAGAAAAAAATTAATATTTAGTAACAGCTAGAGTTATGATGCAACCAATGAACATAATCTATACACATAGTGTATTAGTTCATACACATGTAGGTAAATGTCATACAAGCCTGAAATCCTTGACTATCAACTTTTGAAGTAAGCCCTGTTTAATAATTCAGAATATTTGGGGTTTGTTCAGATAGAATGAAATAGAAGAGTGTAAGAGGACTCAGGCCCTTTGACAATGTTTTACCATGAAGTGGGTTCTAAGTTAAATTTGAGAACAAGGAGTTAGCTGTCAGAAGCTTTCGGACTTTAGAACTGCTGAGAGTGTGAACTGCGGTAGGATGAAATACAAATGAACATGGGAAAGGACAGCTGATTTTAACAAACTGCGAAATGAGTCAGGAGAAAGCATTTTCCGCCATTTTTTCACGCCAGTTACCCAAACAAATTACATATGGATTTAGAAGTTAACTACTGCTATTTTAAACACGTTAAATAAAAGCCTAGAGAAATAAGTGATGATTTAGCTGAATATACATCTTGCAAGGTATAAATATGTGGTTTAGAAGAAACAACTACTTGTTGGCAGAAAAGTAACTAGTAAAATGTCTAAGGAAATAAATGAATATGTAAACAGATGTTTCTTTACAAATTGGCTCAGTGATGTTTCCATTTGTAACACCTAAAAACAATGAAATGAAGGCAGAGCAGGTGACTTAGTGGCTAAGTGTTTGCTGAGCATGGAAATTCAGATCTTCAGCACCTATATATGAACAGCACATATGAAAATGGCTTGTATACCTGTACCCTTGCTGCTGGATGTGGGAAACAAAGACAGGAGTGTTGTACCCAGATTGCGACCCCCAGAGAGAGACCACTAGAGAGGCCCAGACTGTAATAAGCAAGGTTTAATTAGCATAATACAAACATGTTTGGAACCCATCTCTGCCCCCGCTGCAGTGAGGTAGAGAGGAATTGTATCTCCTCTGTGGGGTAAGCGTTTAAAGGTGTAACTACAAAGACGCTTTTGAAGCTCCTTTGGCTCGGGGGCAAGGACTTTTACTCTCTCCCATTCTGCGTCTTTATCACCAGGTGGTTGGCTGGCTGGGCTGAGCTAAGTGACCTTATGCTCCCAGGTGGGAGAGGGGAAGGCCACATTCTTCCTGAGAAAACATTCTGCTAGGAAATTTCTTCTCGCCCCTTTGAGAATAAGGGGGGTGAGGGTCCCACAAAGAGGAAGACAGGAGAATTTCTGGGACTTGCTGACCAGTCAGCACAGGTTAAAATCATCAAGCTCCAGGCCTAGAGAGACCTTGTCCTAAGGGAGAATGGCATAGAGAATTAAAACATCCTGACACTGTTCTCTGGTTGTGTGTATGTGCAGACTGTCTTTGGACTTACTATCTAGTGCTTCAGGATAGTTCACTAAAAATCCTGAAGGCCAGGCATGGTAACACACACCTTTAATCCCAGAACTTGGGAGGCAGAGGCAGAAGATCTCTGAGTTTGATGTCAGCCAGGACTACATAGAGACCTTGTCTCAAAAAATAAAACAAGCAAACAACAACAAACCCACCAAAGAACAAGGAAGAGAATTCTGAAGAAGTTGTGTGTGGTACATGCCTACAATACTAGGCATTTAGGAGGTAGAGAGGAGTATCAGGAATTAAAAGTCACTTGACTATATAATGAATCCAAAGTGAGCTGAGCTACATGAGAGACACTGACTAAAAACCACACACAACTATTACATAAATCACGAGTTAACTTATGTACGAATTTTCACAATGTAGCACATAGATTTCAATTACACAAGAAAATCTGCAATTTTCTGCATTATGTGAATTCCTAAAAAAACAGTGAGAATTAACTAACCTGCAAAGAAATTGAACCAACAGTTTCTAAATAGGACTGTCCAATATAAATTCAAACTTGTAAAGTTAATGAAAATACATTTATTCAAACTTAACTGTAGGAGAGATCCAAACTGAGTTATGTAAATATTAACTGTATGATTATTCAGTTCCTTAGGACTAGATCAGTCATATAAAAATTTCTCAGTATAAATTTATACAGTAAAGTCTAGCAATTAAAGACGTAATTTTTATATTGAAAACTTTTTTGTTATTACAGCGGGATGGATTTATTTGTTAAAGGCCCAGTACAAAAAATGGTTGAAGAAAGTGACTTTTTAATAAAATATACACTCGTAGGAAAAAAATCCTAATATACTGATATTTAGTTAAACAGAAAGGACTTACGAAAACACTTCAATATCTAGGCACAATTGGTCAAGTATTAATGATAATTTCTGTCATTACTTTAAAGTTTAAGCCAGCTTTTCAACTTGACTGTTACTTCTATAACACACTCCGTCAGCACAGAGAAGGCACCTCTCTCTTCCCTAAGGCCCTCGAGAACAAGTATTTACAACATTCTAGGAACACAATGCTCTATAGGTAAGTACAGACACAGTTATTTACACACCCCACTTTAGGGCAAACTAAATTACAATAGAACTATGATTTGTATTTTTACATCTTATGATGGACATGACTTTCAAAGACACCAGAAGACAATCCTCCACATAAGCTTTTACATACAAATTTAAATTAAATGTGCATTGGTCACTAGTATGTGAAAAATTCTATGAATTAGTGCAATTCTTTGTATCCCTAGTACTCAGGGAAAGTTTATATACAATAAAGAAATCTCAACTACTACGTAAGTCAAATTTTTTATGGCTCAATAGTCTAACCACTTAATGTTCTGTAAAATTTTATAATTGAAGTACCAGAACACTTAATAAATGGTTTATAAAAATCTCTTTAAAACAAAGAGAACAGATGATTGGAAGAAAGTACAGAATTTCAGAAATATAGTTTTTACTGCAATTTATGAGAAAGGAGTGATAAAGTATTGATTCCGAGGGTAATCATCAAGCTGCTGCTTTCTGATTAGGTATTCTATTAACAAGTTGAGGTGGTTATCATCATTATTTTTTACTTAGTGGCTGTATATTTAAGTGTCTTATTAATGTTGGCTGAAGGTAATTTATATGAATAACCATCATCTTCCTACAAAGGAGATGAGAAACTACTCCAGAAGCCTTAGGCATCATAGAAGTCAAGAGTGTGGGAACTAGGCTGACTTAAGCTGTATTTCTACACGATATACACATGTACAATATACAGTGTCAAAGCTGTACAGTTTCAGATTGGCTTTACTTACATTTTTGCACATTTTCTTTTGTTCTAAAATAAAAATATAGCAAGGAAGTCTATTTACAAACCAGGAAGCTGCTTCAGAAACAGCATGACTTAAGATATAAAGTGAAATCTCAGTACAATGAAAGTGCAGGTCATGTTTGCAGAGTCTGTCGCGATCCCATTTCCTACACGCACAGTTTGAAGGACATTAGTTTTAAACGGCTACTGTTCTCTACATCAGGGGGTTTACTCATCATAATGCAACGACAGCAAGAATTTGTCCACATCCATTCCTGCTGGAAATGAACTAGGTAGCTTCTTTTTCTGTGAAGACAAAAACAAGAGAGAAGGAAAAACAATAAACTCTAGGCTAGATAATTTTCTTAGCAGATCACCTAAAACATTATATAGAGTTCTTTACTATTAAACTGCATCATTTTTGATTCTGTCAAAATTTTATTTCTACAGGGAAAGACAGACAGGTTTTATCAACCCAATGTTAAAATACACTTTAATTGTAATTAAATATTAGTTTAGGCAAAAGGCAGGAAACAAATCTCGAGTATGTTATGTGAATGTCAGACGAGAACATGCTTCCTTTAAGGTGGTCATGTTTGTAAAACCATAGGCCTTAGAAAGTATTACTAACAAATATTGTTTTATTATACTAATTTTGTATGTGTGCAACACATTTGTACACACACATATACACAGATGAGTACACAAGTCAGAGGACTGTTTTGGGGGAGCTTTTCTGCTTCTACCATGTGGTTTCTAGGGATCAAACTCCATAATCATCAGTCTTGAGAACAAGTACCTTTACCATCTGACCCCTTTGCTAACACACAAAGATTACCACTCACTCACCAAGTTCCTACCATTAACTAGAGATACTTTTTGAAGTAGTAGACTATATAGCAGACTATAAAACCACAGAGTAAGATGTATGATTTTATGGTAAATGATGAGGCACAGAATCATGGACAGTCACAGGGATGACAAGCAGTTGAAACAGGTCAAACTCAGAGTTGCAGGGCACAAAACCTAGATATCCTTTTCCCCACCTATTCTATTTTCTCTATGGTACTCACATATTTTCGATTCAGTCTACTCAGTAAAACAAACAAATTTTAGATATATGCATTTATCATTGCTACTACCCTTGCACTGCCTTACTAAAGACAATCATGGTAAGAAAAAACACGGGGACATGAATTTTTCTTAAAGACCATGGAAGAGAGGGGAAACAAGTAGAAAACTCCAAGTCAAAGAAAGTAAGGTAGTGTTTTACTGGGTAATTCATGTTATGGTAGTTTCCCAGTCTTTCACATTTTATGTGTTCCCATGAAAAATCCTGGGTGATAGATATCAGGATAGAAACATTCACTTTTCCTAAGAATGATATCATCACGACTGGGAAACACTACTAAGTGTATGGTCCTGAGGATACATTTGGTCAGGTAGCTGTAGCAAAACAGTACCAAGTTCTCTCTCTATCTAATGTGAACACTGAAGGAAGGGACAGAAGTGGAACTGGAATGAAAAACTTTTAAACTTGCCTTGATTTTCTTCTTTTTCATTGGTACTGATGAATTTGCAAGATTTTTAGTAGAAGTACGGGAGTTTCGCTCCCGCTCATCTAATTCTTCAATTTTCCGCTTTTTTGTAGTGCTCCTTGAAGATGTTCTAAATTGCTGTGTGTTATCTTTCAGAGGAGTTGCTGTTGTCCTAGCGATTGCTGCTCTAGAGAGAATCATAAGCGTATGAGCAGCCATGCTCACACTATTTTCACTGCCTGTTTCACTGGCTGGGCTGCAGGCAGGCAAGTCTGCAGTAACAGGAGGGACCATTATTCTGGGCATGCTGCCATCTTCACCAAAGCGCCTACTAGAGGGTGCCTTCATACTGTCGGCAGGTTCTTCTTTATGCTTTTCCCCTGCTCCTGAGCCAGGTGTCCGGGGTACTGGCAAATCAGTATCAGCAATCCTATTTGCTGGGCTGTGCAGTGGAACATCCTGCAATATTTCTGCACCAATTAAAGAATTAGTAGATTTACTTTGCTCTTGTTTTAGGTCCTTCACAGTTCCACCTATAGAAGTAGCATTTTTATTGTTTGAGGACGTGGCTTGTTTTTTGGTCAACTCCTGCAGGGAAGCTATAGCTTTTTCATTCCGCAAGCTCCCATTCTGTTGCCCAACAGGCAGTTTTGAAGAGTCTGGACTCTTCTGTCTTTCCCCATCACTGCACAACTCATTCTCCTTGTTAGCTGTTGCTTTATGGAAAGACTCAAGGGCCACTTCTGTGGGGAAAACTTTCTTTTCAGACTGAATTTCTTTCACAGTGGTGTGTCGGCTAAAGGCAGCTTCTGATTTAGATAAAATCTTGGGCACAGTTTTTTCTCTCTCTCTTTTAACGGTACTATTAGAAAGTGGATTTAAGGTGGAGGGGACAATGGCTAAGTCAGTAGCAGGAAAGGACGTGTCCTTCTTTTCTTTGTTTTGGGAGGTCATCTTATTCTGTGGCCCCTGCGTATTTGTCACAGAAGAAACAGTGCTATCGAAACAGAGCACACGCCTATGACTTTCAAATGGCTTGCTGGCAGGAGCTGTCCTCTCTGCTGAGAGGGGAATTGTGACCTCTTCTAATTTTTTCCCAAGTTCAGGGGCTATATTCTTATCAGAAGCTTCAGTTCTACTGAAATGAAAGTATAACATCTCATTTTTAGTAACATGAAATTTGTCATTTGAGCATTTTAATAATCTACAGTATAAATTATTTTATCCTTACCTTTGCATATGACATGCTCCTGAAAGACTGGACAAATCTGTCAAATTATTTACTTGTTTTCCTGGAATCATAAGTTAATTCATTAGAAAAGAAAAATATTTGTGAAAGAAAATATATACTCCACTGAAAAAAAAATGAACCAGATGATAATGTTACATGAGAAAAAATTTAAATGACTGCTAATTTGCAAATAAAACATTTTCATAGATATATTATTCTCTTTATTTTTAATTTTATTCATTTATTCATTGATTTATTTGATTGTTTGGTTTTTTGAGACAGGTGCTCTCTGTATAACAGTCCCGACTGTCCAGGAACTCTCTGTACACCAGGCTGACCTTGAACTCATTGATGTCCGCTTGCCGCCTGCCTCTGCTGCCTGCCTCTGCTTCCGGAGTGCTGGGATTAAAGATATGCACCACCACCACTGGCTATACTATTTTTTTTTAAATACTTAAATTTTCTATAGCATATTCATTCATTTCATAAATAAAATCTAGATATAAACTAAATGACTTAATTTCAGGCCAACACAAATCCAGCCTTCAAGAACTACAGCTTTTAATGGCACTTACTACACCAGTTCGTCTGAGTGAATTGATCCCATTGATAACAACACCTGCACATAGCTTGGTTCCTTACAGAAAAATGGAGCTGTACTTGCACAGAACTTAAGCATATCCTTTAATCATTCTCTAGGTTACTCATATGAAATATCATGTTAGTAGCTAATACTGTATTGTTCAGGGAAAAACAATGAGAAAAGTCTCTTCAGCACAAATGCAGTTACAACTCTCCAAAATTCTGCCTGTGGTTGGCTGAACCTGCAAATGTCAAAGAAACTGAGAAAAGAAGTCAACTGTACTTAGATCAAGAGAGCTTAAGTGTAAGAAAGCATCTTGAGAGAAGGAGCTATGATAAACTAGAAGTAGTGTTTGTGAGACTTGGAATTTGGATGGAAGAAAGCAGGAAGCCAAAGTAATAAAATCACCAGTGGAGGAGGAAAAAAAAGGAAGAGCTACATGAAATAAGACTAGACAGACTTTTCTCCATAAAGAAGCCAGCTGGTATACCCAGCCACACCACACTGTTATGCTGAGTTGGGTCCAGGAAAGTGATATCAAACAACTCTGAAAACCAGATGCTATAGGAGCCAGGCAGAGACAGTACCAACTGGAGGCTGAATTTAATGGAGCTGGAGAAGAGAGTGGAGCAACAGGCCATATATAAGGTACCAGAAAAGGGCACAAGGCCCTTACCATTTCCTCATGCCTGCCACTACCCAGATGAGCAGATCCTCAGACTGCAGGAAAAGCAGCAGAATGGTGAACATGTCACAACATCCTGATGGGACTAACAGACTTGAAACAGCAGAATGGGGATCAAAACAGAGGTGCAGTAAGGGGTCTTAATCTAATTCTCAACAGCCCCCACCCTGGCAAGAACAGGAAGAAGATGTATGGATAGTTTGGCAAACCTGCTTCCTTATAGACTAAACTAAAGTAACCAGAAGGCTCTCCCCAACCAGGAAGAAATACAAACTGAAAACATCCTTCTATAGCCTGGCGGTGGCACACGCCTTTAATCCCAGCACTCGGCAGGCAGAGGCAGGCGGATCTCGGTGAGTTCGAGACCAGCCTGGTCTACAGAGCAAGTTCCAGGACAGGCTCCAAAGCCACAGAGAAACCCTGTCTCGAAAAACCAAAAAAAAAAAAAAAAAAAAAAAAAAGGGGGGGGGGCTGGAGAGATGGCTCAGTGGTTAAGAGCATTGCCTGCTCTTCCAAAGGTCCTGAGTTCAATTCCCAGCAACCACATGGTGGCTCACAACCATCTGTAATGAGGTCTGGTGCCCTCTTCTGGCCTGCAGGCATACACACAGATAGAATACTGTATACATAATAAATAAATATTAAAAAAAAATCCCTTATCAATTTTAGTTTGTATTTTAAGCTTTGCCCTAAATGTTTTCATTTCTTTTTTGTTATTATTAATTTTTAGTATTTATACTTCTGTACTTTTAGGAGGTCAGGTGAAACTTAAAGTTTTATATTTGCCTACCTGCCTGGAAGAAATTCAGATCCCCAGAGTTACCTGGAAATGATTCCAGCCAGCTGTGTTGCCTATAGATTGTACAGTACACTCCAGGTTTCTACATCTATTAGGGGGTGCAGAGTGGCCAGGTTCCTAGATTTTGTAAGCTGTCACCCAGGCTTTTGTGGGCTTTGGTGATACAGTTTGAGTCTGAGTCATTTTTGCTGTAAGTAACCCCTCACTCAAGTTCCTGTAAGTAAATTTAAAAGAGCTCATTGGTTCACCAAGTTAGATTCTGATCTATGGTCTGTTCCCTGGTTCTTCATCTGGGGCGAGGAGATGTTTGTTCACATCTCTCCAAGAACAGTGTCACGGAACAATGATGCATCAGAAGGTTCCAGCAAACAAACAAACTCAAATGCGGAAAGCAGATGGTAAGGAATGATAAAGATCAGGGAAGAAACAGGTACTAAAATAAATACAGAATGAATCTCACAAAGAGCTGATTCTCTGTAAAGATTAACAAGACTGAAAAGTTCCTAGGCCAAACTAATCAAAAACAAACAACTGAGGTGGGAGGGAGGGGACAGGGAGTTCCAAGTTAATAACACTGGCAGTAAAAAGACAGACATTACAACACACTCCAATGAAATCCAGAATATTCTTAGGGAATGCTCAGGGAGCAATTCCTTCACTTCCTTTCCCTTCTCAAGAAGGATCTCACTAACTTGTTCCACCTGGTCTAGCCTCTTGTTTCAGTCTCCCATGTGCGGGTTATAGTTTGCCACCACCCTAGGCCAGGAGCTTCAGTTTTATCCTGTGACCAACTGGGAGTTACTAAAATTGTTTAGGTAGGAAGTCACATATTCTAATATGTATGGGGCAGGGGTGTCACTCAACTAAGAAATATAGGATGAACAAGAAAATTGAGGCTCTTAAAAACAAAACAAAACAGGGTAGAACACTACTGATGTGACAGAAAGTTATGACTACTTGAACTAAGAGAAATGTGTGTCAAGAGTAACTCAGTTTTTTGACACATGTAAAGAGATGGTAGGACCACTTGCAAAAGCAGGGAACAAGAGAAGGTGTTACATTTATTTTGTTAAACACTTCAAAATTGTTTGAAAAAAATGGGAATTATGATTTTAGGCAGCTCCAAAGAACATACTGAGAAACAATGGATAAAACCTAAAGCCTTCAGCAAAACAAAGGGATTTATCAGAATCAAAGCTGTCCAATCAAAAACTGCTTGCTTGAAGGGAAAGAGAATTGCTTGTTAGGGATGTACAAGGTATTCAAGAAAACATTCTCTGGGTATCTAATTTCAGCACTTGGGAGGCAGAGGCAGGCAGATGTCTGAGCTCAGCCAGAGCTACACAGAGAAACGCAATCTTGAAAAAACAAAAAAGAAAGAAAACATTCAGTTGCTGCTTCACAAACACAACGTTCAAACTCTTTGAACAAGTACCTGTAATAGGCTTGTTTCTGAGTCCCTGAGCCTTCTGAGATTTTTGAGGAATGGGGAACTGAGTAATACTTCTGTTACAAACAGGTGCTGCTAAAGGCATATGAAGGACCTAGAAGGAAACACACAGAGAAAATTAACTAAGCAGTTGTTGGAATGCTTCCCCACACTATTCTTAGTTCATAAACATACCTGCTGAGGAGGAGTAGAGAATGTATTTCCATTCTGTCCAACTACAGACACAGGTATCATTCCCATCATTCCTTGAAGCACAGGCTGTACTGGAGAAGCAATTATGATAGCAGAGCCTAAAAAGCAATTTTCATTAAAATCAGTTTTACTTCCATAAGTCTTCTGACAATAAATGCCAAAGAAATTAGTATTTTGAAGCAAAGTCTATCACTAAATCTTCTTTCCTAACAATCTCTGCACCAGCTCCAGCCTCCAGGTTCCTGCCCTCACTGATGAACTGCTATACAGAACTGTGAAATAAACCCTTTCCTCCCCAAGTTTCTTTTGGTCATGGTGTTTCATCACATCACTAACACTAACTAAAACAGAAGTTGGTACTACGAGTGGAGTATTACTGTCAGACCTAATCATGTTCTGGGGAGGACCGCGGAAGGACTTTGGAACTTTGGGCTAGATATTAATAGTTCAGTGAGCGGTTCTTTAGGAGCTTGGAAGATAAGAATGTTAAGAAGAGTGCAGATGATGAAGGCCTGAATTGTTAAGTTTCAGAGGGAAGCAAACACTGTATTGGGCCTTGTGTGTGAAGAATCTGTAGTGTCTGGTCACCTGGAGCTGAAGAATTGGCTGTGATTAGCAAGAGCCCAGAAGTACTCAAGTAAAACCTTTGCTCTGCTGGGATAGTTGGTGCTGAAGAACCAGTTGTGACTAAGAGACTAGCATCACTGAGGTGAAGTCTTCTGGGAAGTACTTCCTTGGGGTAAGCACACAGAAGCTGTGTTCCAGAAGCAGCCAAGGTTGTACTTCATACTGGTAGCCAATCTTGGTAGTGTAAGTAAGAGTCACCCTGGCAGTACTGATTTTGAAGGCATCAAGGGGTCATGGAGAGCAGCTGAGGCTTGGCACTGTGTGGCGGGGCTAAAGTCCCCGAAAAGAGCCCAGGAGAGGCTGTTGTTGAAAGTGCAACTCAGTTGTAGGCAGGGACCCCAGCACTATGGGATGACCACCAAGAATAGTAGCAGGTGGTGGGGTGGAGCCATCCATAGCCTAGACAACGAGCTGTGTGTGCTGCAGAGGGCAGAGTCTGAGAAGTGACCCAAGTTCTTTGTGTTACTCTGGAGGAGCCCAGAAGATGAGTGAATCTCACACATCAGACAGTGAATGATTTATATTGTTGAGTTTGGTTTTGCTTTGTCCAGATTGTGACTGTGCCCTTGTTCTTCCCTCCTTAAGTAACTATTTTTGGTTTGATAAGACCACAGTTGAAAGACTCTGAATTTTAAAAGAGATTGCCTCTTTTGAAGACAGATTTTTAAAAAAGATTTTTAAAAAAAAATGTTATCCTTTGCCTGCACATATGCTTGTGTAAGGGTGCCAAACCCCTGGAGTTACAGACGGTTGTGAGCTGCCATGTGGGTGCCGGGAATTACACCTGGGTCCTCTGGAAGAGCAGCCAGTGCTCTTACCACTGAGACATTTTTCCAACCACAAGAGAATGAATTTTTAAAGATCATGGGACTTTATAATTTAAAATTTGGAATGTTTATACTGCAATGTTGATACTGATGTGTGATCTTTGAGAAGAAAAATAAAAGTTGTGGCTTAACAGTAATGTGTTTGTGTGTCAAGATGACAAGGCATCAACTGTGCTGGCTAGTTTTATGCCAACTTGATACAAGCCAGAGTTATCTGAAAGGAGGGAACCTCAACTGAGAAACTGCCTCTCTAAGACTGGGTTGTAGGCAAGCCTGTAGGGCATTTTCTTAGTAATTGACACAGGAGGGCCCAACCTATCGTGGGTGGTGCCATTCCCAAGCTATCGATCCAGGTTTTATATATATGAAAAAAAAAAAAAAGCGGACTAAGCAAGTCATAAGCAAGAGTGGGAGGAACCAGTAAGCAGCAGCCCTCTATGTCCTCAGGACTGCTCTGCATCTATTCCTGACTCCACTTCTTGAGTTCCTGCCCTCACCTCTTTCAATGATTAACTTTTCCTATGGCATAATGAGTGAAATAACCCTTCCCCTACCATAACTGTTAATGATAATGGTGTTTACATCACAACAATAGTAACCCTAATTAAGACAATCTTGTTCATAAATTTTTGATTAAGTACAGTAATAAAGTTGAGAAATGAAGAAAAAGCAACTTAGCGATATTATCCTAAGCTCGAGACTAGACTATGGCTAGAAGATCCATTACATACTGATTCTTCTAATGAAGAAGACTGAAACCAATTAGACACTGAGTGGTCAATGTCTCATGTTTGAACTTTGTATCAGAAAACTTGGGATTCCAAGTGAGAATTTACAGCCTTTAACTATTTTTTATCTTAATGGTATTGACCAAAAACAATATACTTTTGTGACCAGATTAAACTACCAAGGGAAAATTATAGTGCATACATGGTCCTTAGGAGTCAGCCACAAGAAAAGCTTAGTTATTTAGTCATGGTGTGAATGTACCTTTTCCTAATACACCAACTATCCCTGTCAGATTCATCTTATTTTCACACAAACCTGCCAGTTTCCCAAACATCCATGAATACTTATTCTACTCCCCTTGGCTTCAAATCTTACCTCATTTCTCTAAGCTTTAACTCAAGCTTCATATTATGCAACAGTTCTGGCCTCTTCTTTACCTCATTTGAAATAGTTCTTAAAATAGATTTACCAAATTTAATAGTTAATAATAATTAAATAATCTATAAATCAGTACACATGGGGATATAAGAGAACACGTGTAAATTCTTATCTCTAAAAAACATAAACCAATAGATATGATAAGCTTGTCAATTACTAACTGTATGTAAACCAGCATACAATGAAGACAAGAGCCCCCGTGGAGCCTCTAAAGAATCATTTCTAAATAGCAACAGAATGTGAGAAATGACAAAGAGTTTTAGTAGAATTCAGGTTTTCTTGAAAGTCTCTCTAAAAGACAAATTCCTTAAAAACTTACTATAGGGTCAGGTGGTGGCAGCACATGCCTGTAATCCCAGCACTTGGGAGGCAGAGTCAAGTGGGTCTATAGAATGAGTTGCAAAACAGCCAGGGCTATACCAAGAAACCCTGTCTCAAAACTCCCCTACCCCCCAGAAAAAAAAAAAAAAACAAAAACAAAACTATGACTATAATAAGAATAAAGAAATATCCTGCTACATTGAGTTAAAATATTTTTACAGCTATGAAATGAATTATGTTCTTTTCTTTTTCACAGCTTAGTGCTATAGACGAAAAACTATGACAGAAAAAAATTAAAGCTATAGCCTACCAGATTTAAACAAAACCTGGCTGAATTAGGTAGGAAGAAAGGCATAAGCAATTATTTGTATGGTATTTTGTCATGTGAATTATCTATTTTATCTCCTAGTCAGTGACTTCACACAAGAAAATTAAGATTGCAATCCAGAGAAGCTCCAAAATGCGTGCACACATATATAAATTACACACACATACACGTATCACTTTTCATTCAGTGTTGGAGATACAGTCCACAGTCTTGCACATGCTATACAAGTGCTTTTCCACCACTATATCCCCAGCTCACCTCCAATATGCTCTTAGAGTTACCTTGTGAAAAGTTTGGTGACACAGCTTGGTTGACAGCAAATACACTGTTAGACTTTGGTGGTGTCTGTAACTGCTGCGGAGGAGGCTGTGCAGTCATAGGTGCAGAATTCCCAGGCAATACCACTACATTAGATTGACTGACAGTTGGTCCCAAGGCTGTTGGATCAGTCATACAGGTAGCTATCAAAATGTTACTTGAATTGCCAAAGGCTGTGCTTGTGGCAGGCATCAACTGTATGTATCCTCCGTCCTTAGGAACACATGGTGCAACACTGGTTGAAAAAGTAATGCCATCTTCACTCTGAGGATTGCTTACCACAGGTTCCTCAGGTTTCAGCACCACAAGGTTCTGCTCCACTGAGCCAGAATCCCCTACTTCCACAGATACAACAGCACTTGTAGTTTCTTCTGAAGACAGGCATGTAACAAATTCTGCATTTTTGGCAGGAGATTTAGAAGACAGAATTATTGTTGGCAAGTTTTCTCCACTGATACTAGATACAGCGCTGTTAAGCTCTGCATCTGAGGAAACAAATGGATCATCACTAATGATAATTTTGAGAGACACAATACTTGACGCATCCACCTCCACTGAGTCTTTGCTAGGCTTACCATCAGTACTTTGGGTCTCAGGAGACCCTCCCACTGAACCACCAGATTCTGAAGGAAGCGAATGATTATTTTTCACAGGATTATCCTCTCGGGGAACCAGTGCAACTTCTTCACAGCTGTTGTGTTCACCCAAAGAGAGAAAAATTGTATCTCCATCTTTCACAGAAGAGGAAGGCTCTTGGGAGTTCTTAGACTTAAGTGTCTCAGGCTTGTTTTCCATATGATTCAAGTCAACAGATGTTGAACCATTAGATAGCTGTTTATCTGAAGGGACTGATTCTTCAAGATGAATTTCTATTTGTTCAGATACATTTAAACCTGAACTTTCAACAGTCCCAGGTGATGTTTTACTTTGCAATGGAGAATTATCTTGGCAATCTGGTAGTGGCTGTGCTGCAACTGATGATACACTATTAGTTTCAATTTTACTGCTTTGAGTTTGACAAGAATCTAGTGACTCGGAACCATGGGAATTAGTTTTAGCTTTTATTATATTGTTAGAATTTTCACAAAATTGACTTTTAGATGGCTTTCCAGTCAATGGAGTATCCTGGGACAAAAGCTGGGTATTTTTCCCAGAGAGAATTAAGTTTTCACCATTGGCTTCACTACCAAGGGACACAAATGAAGTCACTGGTATATCAGGCTGATCAGGCTGTATCTGAGGTTCATTCAGCATACTTGTAGACAAAGAATCCTTTTCAACCTCCACAACCCTTTCAGTGTCAGTGGGCATCTGACTGGTGTATAACTCAGAACAATGGTCATTACATTCAGTGGAGCCTCCTCTTTGGTTAAAGTCACTCAAATTAGATACAGACTCAAAGGCAATATCAAGGGCACACTTCTGTTCAGCAGGTACAGCTGTTTTAAAGACCTTTTTTTGAATGTTAGTGTTTATTTGGGAGAAATTTTCCTGGGATTCTTGTTGAAGAACATCGTGGCTATTGCCATTCTTCAAATCACTTAATAATACATCTTCATTTTGAAAGGATGTACAAAAGGGAGGCTGACCAGATTGCCCATCTGTAAAACACCAGTGTGATGGAAAGTTACGTTGAGTATGTTTAGCTTCTGAAAGCAGCCATTTTTCCTGTACAACCTACTTTGCCAAGAAAACACTAATCTTTGGCATAACAGTTAAGTTTAAGACTGATGCACAATTAACAAATGTCAGATTGTTTCCAAGTTTCTAGGAAAACAGACGCCAAAGAAGGAAAATGTACACAGGCTTAAGAACATCCAGTACTTACCAGAAGACAAAATGCCCTAATCTGGCTCTAAACAATAGTGGAAATAGTTGCTTCCCTATCTAGACTTTTTTCTTCTTCTCAGTGTTTTTTAGAGAGGTCCCACTACGTAAGTAGCCCACACTGGCCCTGAACTTGCAGTGATTCTCTCACTTCAAGCCTCCTGAATGATGGGATTTTCAAATTTTGCCATGTCTACTTACTCTATTTGCCTGATTTATTTTTAATGGTAAAATGAGACCAAGATCATTTTGCTCAATTAACACGATTTCTGTGTACACTTTAACATTTAACATATTTACTGAGGACAACCATACACATTTTTCTAGCATGCAAATATGAACAATTGACTCAATGATCTTATAGAGATTAAAATATCTAGGAAAAAACACAGAATAGAAAATTGTAATATAATATAGGAAAAAGGCCAAAAAGAAATTTAAAAAAAAATCTTTTTAAGAGGAAACAATGTAGCATCAATACAGTGAATTTTACAGAATAATTGAGACAATTTGAACAAATATGGAAAGAAATAGGGAAAAATCCAGAAAAATGGCTGTAACTATCATAACTGGTAAAATCATATAGTGTATAGAGCCCACTTAATTCTATATTGAGGGAGAGATTAGGGGAAATTATATTAGGCCACACAAATACAGGATAAATGACATTAAAAAAAAACAGTGCTAAAGATTAAATTGAGCACTAGGTTACATAAACACTCTTGCACAAGCTCCATTTTCAACCTGAAAGAGGTTTCTTAATGAATTTGTAAGACTTTCTGAGGACAGGATTACAAATTTTATTTTGCTTATGCTAAAGCTTCAGTGAAACAATCTTTTAGTTGTGAACAAACACACAAACAAATGCACAAATATAGTTCAGCCTAAGAAATGCAAAGTTGAGCTTTGTTATTAACAATGAACTCAATGAAAGACATTCTAAAACAAGTTTTTGAGGACAGGATGTGAAAAAACTGGAAGCCATTACTCATTTCACTTAAAAACAGGCAAGGAGTCAGGTGGCGGCGGCACACACCATTAATTCCAGCACTCATGTGACAGAGACAGGTGGATCTCTGTGTTCAAGGCCAGTCCGGTTCTATAGAGAAAGTTCCAGGGTAGCCAGGGTGACACAGAGAAACCCTGTTACAAAAAATCACCAATCAATCAAAACAGGTAAAGAAAAATGATGATCAAGCATAGCTTGTAGAGACACTAAATAATATGGAGGTGGCTGATGCTGAAAAAGGCATAAAGTTTACCAAATTATGAAAAGTGAAGATGATGACTATCTGAAGAACAGAGACCCAGGGACTGAAAGGACTCTTTGTTGTGCTGGCAAAGACCCTTTTCTCACTTGAGAGGCAAGTTCTTGATTTGATTTCATAACAGAAAGCTAATACAATTTTATTATGTACTTCTATAAATTTGTGCTATACTTGACAAAATTTCTTTAAAAATATTCTATATATTAAAATTTTAATACTGA
Organism: Microtus oregoni; assembly: GCF_018167655.1. Classification (NCBI taxonomy): domain Eukaryota; kingdom Metazoa; phylum Chordata; class Mammalia; order Rodentia; family Cricetidae; genus Microtus; species Microtus oregoni. The sequence continues at coordinate 10,559,269 of NW_024543831.1, read as the reverse complement.
TTTACTCAGTTTTTCTTTAATTCACAAAGTGCTTCCTATGTATGGACTAACTATGCTATGTTGGTACTCCAAGACAGATATAACTGAAAGGCTCCGAATAAAGACAGCAGGGATGCGGGATAACCTAAAACTTACAAATAACCAAATTCAAGACTATCAGCATATACTGTATAATTTCCTTGAAATAATTATGACTGTCAGCTTAACTCAGAAGACTGAAAAACTCTAATAAATCAGACATTAGAATTTGAGCCTTAATAAAACTGTTTCATTACAGACTTGTCCATTGGCTAATCTATTTATTATTAGATTGTGTGTCTACTGCTCTATGAAAAAAATGAGTATGAAAAATTAATCTTCTAATCAAAGGATTAGATTAGACAGGAAATTATAAGCATAAAAATGAACTATGTAGTAATTTGAATAACTTCTAATTTAAATAGTACTGCTTTTGAATTTTGAAACAATTTTAACATTTTAGTTGATCAATAACAAACAAAAAAAATCTTACCAGATTCTTCTGTTTCAAAAGAACTTTTAATTGCTAGATTAGTTTCTTCAGTTAAGACTATATTAGGATTAGTTTCCATATGTTGACTACAAACACTTTGTGATATATTTTTATTATTCTTTGTTTTACCTGTTAAAAAGAGAATAGAGAAATAATTAAGTGACCATACTACAAAAAGCACGAATACTGCCATTCTTAAATAAATTATTCAAAGTTTTATTTCAGTCATACTTTTTTCTTTTTTGAGACAGGGTCTCAGGTAGCTCAGGCTGACCTTGAACTTATTATTTAGCCAAAGCTGACTCTGAACTCCTGATTTTCCTATCCCTACCTCTGAATCCCTAAAGATTATTATAGCCACACCCTTAAGATTGTTAACATGCTGCTTTATACGCCACTTACAAATATGAATTCAAAGCTTTTCTCACCAAATTTTCATTATTTTTTTTCTATGCTGCCTTAGGCTGCTTTTGAAGTCTTTGGTTCAAGCAATCCTCTTGCCTCTCAGCCTTTTGAATACTGAGACAATGGGCACATGTCATGACACCTGACTACAACTGCTGGGTTTGTTTGTTTTGAGACAAATTTTCTCTGTGTAACAGCCCTGGTTGTCCTAGAACTCACTCTGTAGACCAGGCTGGCCTCACACTCAGAGATCTACCTGCCTTGCCTTTGGAGTGCTGGGATTAAAGGCAAACACCACCACTGTCCAGCTCAACTAGTGGCTCTTTTTTTGTTTTTTAAAGATTTTTGTTTGTTTGTTTAACATGAGTGCTCTATCTGTACATATGACTTTATGCCAGAAGAGGGCATCAGATCCCACTAAAGATGGCTGAGAACCACAATGTGGTTGCTGGGAGTTTAATTTAGGACCTCTAGAAAAGCAGATCACGAGCCATCTTTCCATCCCAAACGGTGGCTCTGAATGATAAACATTTATTAAGAGCTCTGGAAGGTTCAAGAATCTGCACACGTAACAAGTTCATAGAGAATGCTGATACGATGGCTGTTCTGACTTTAATGCTGAATACTTCACATTCTTTTAGGACCTCTCAATTATATTTACCTGTATTAGAATAGAGTCAGCATACCTCATGTTGACTGGTAAAAATACAAAACCAAATAAAACCAAAAACGCAATTCTCTGTTTTTATAATTGAACTTTCCTAAGTAAACATAAAGGTATACCCTTGCATCTCCATACATTACTTGCTGTAAAGAAACAGGAAGTTTTCAAAAGCCCTAGGTGATGTTACTTTATTCTGTGCTAGGTTATTCAAGATAGTGGAGAAAATTTTGTCTACTTGCTATAGTAAATGATGTATTTACCATAGTCAAATAGATCAAAGAGAGCCTGAAATGCTGGGTCTGATTCTGTCTGTTCCAATATATCTTGTATTGCTTCTTCAGACATGTGGATTTCACTCTGCAAAGTAAAAATAAAGTCATGAACAAGTAGAATTAACATAGCTTTAATACCAGAGATATTACTCATGTTATTGTTATCTTTATATATGAGAATTTCCCTACAAGAAAATCCTTTTGATTTGAACAACAGGCCTATCTAAAAGAAAATAAGACTTCTTCTGGGCTCGTGGAATAGAAACTGTAGTCGATGAGAAGAGTGAGGACCAGAAGGATCAGACTATATTTTGAAAAGAATAGGAGGAAGGACAACAGGGTAACAGGATAGCTGCAAGGTGTGAATGGACAGATGGTGATACAGTATAAAGGAATTATGAAGCACATGCTCCAGTGGTGACTGGGAAAGGGAAAAACACAGCCTCACTCAAAGAGAAAGCCATGTGGTAGGGTGAAAGAGAGATTGGCAATCTTATATATCCACAAGACAAAACCCCAGTTCTCAACATCCTCAAATGCTATTGGGAGTGTTGCTGAGATAGTGAATCCTCACTGTGCCAGGCTAGCAGTGGAGAAGGGGCCCATTTTGTTGCCTGCCCTGTCTTGGAGGGCTGTAAGTGGACACAATCTTGAGAGGGATTCTAATAAGATGAGACAACCTGAGATCTGAAAACAAGGGATGTTCAGAAGTCAGGGAACCTAGAATCAACTTCCCACATACCGAGGGTCAAACAGCTGAGGGAAGGAGATGTAGTGATAAAGAAGATAGATATGGAAATGAGGGAAAGGAAGAGTTCGGTCTGAGCATCAAAAGATATAACTGGCAATAGTCCCCTTCTCTGTGGCTAGGCAAGCCGATCATCACCTGATAGCTCAGAGACTGTTGCCTGAAGACAGTGGGTTGTCTGGAAACAACCATTCTGCTATGTGGTTCACTGGGTAAGAACTAAGAAGCCTGAAGCTTCAGCAAATTACTTCATGTTCATGGTCACATTGGCAGGATATTTAATGTCTATTGTTTTCAAAGTATGATCTTAGTGCGGTTTGCTTCCCTGACTCCAAAGACTCCACCGTAGGGTATATGAACTGATAAAGTGGGAAAATTTGGCCTACAGACTGAGGGAAGCTACTGAAGTAAAGACAGCTCTATTAGTTTAAGACATTTATCCAGTGTGGATTAGGACTAACCTAAATCACAGAAAACAGAAGTCTCCGAAGAGACTCCCACTCTGTACTTCTATCCCACAGATTAAATTGTATACTACCCTTAAAGACGTTGCTACAATAATTCAGCTCCACACTCTTCTGCTTCCTTTTTAAATAAATAATACTTTCAGTAGTATTTTGACTATCTTGTCCTGGAACTCAATGTTTAAACCAGCCTGACCTTGAACACAGAGATCCTCCTACCTCTGCTTCCTGGGTGCTAGGAATAAAGGCAATGTGCCACCAGGGCTGGCTTGATTTTTTTTTTTAATCACTAGTTCTTTCTTCTCCTTTTTAATAACTTTCTTTCCCATTCTTTTATTTAACCTTTCCTTCTCTCCTTTGCTCTAGTCTTCATTCCACTAGCTTATTATTGTCACATTTACCTTCACTAATTTTTAACTTTGTAACACACCACATTAGTTTTGTCCATTTCTGTTCTATGGTCTTTATGATGTATGAGCTGGATTTAGTTGAAGGTGGATTTTTTTTTTTTGGGTATTGTGTTTGATTTGGTGTTGTTGCTGTCATAGTTTGGTTGCTTCCTTTGAGAAGTACTAGGGATGGAAGCCTTAAAAGTATGAACAGACACATAAAACCAACGAAGACGCTACCAGCAAGAGATAACCAACTTCTCAATTACTGAATATACAAAGATGCTACAAACTAGATAAATTATATGACACAAATTAAGCTAATCAGTGACTTTATAGAGAAAATAAATGAGATCTTCAACTCAGAAAGAAGCAGCTACGAAATTATGAATATTACCCCAACATACCACAAACAGTTCAGCAAGAGGGGAAAATCCCTCAGGTGTTGGAAGTGAAAGTTCATTAAACAACAGTGAGACTTCTACATCACCAACACAAGACGCAAACATGACAAAAATATTAGGTGAAGAAAACTGGAATTAGGATTGAGAAATGCTACATTTAGGATCAGTTTGTTAGAAAGTACATGATGAATGCAAGTCATATTTAATATACTATTTCAGTAATCTTTAAATTACTTCTCAGTTCCTAGCAATGTATAGGAAAGACAAGACAGAGTGCTGCTGTTCATCAAATACAAAGATACCAATGTAGTGAATTTGCAAGTACTAAATACTAAAAAATCCATGAATAATTTTTTACAGGTATAATAAAGCTGCACTGGTATCTATAAAGCAGATTAGCTATTAGAAGCGTTAGAAAAAATTCTTACCATTTTTGCTATTTAAATAAGTGAGTCTTTGAAATGTGTTCACTGCTCAAATATATTCAGAAACAGATTACATATGCAATAAAAATTTTATTTTAATTATTATAAATTAGATTTTATACATACAATATTTAGCAATGATTTTAAAATAAAACCAAGATAACATTTAGTTCTAACTGTACAATCCTCCAAAACTCTCTCACCCACTCATATCCCTATACACATACACACACACACACCTACACATACCGGAAGCACTAAGAGTTCATCAATTGAAGTTTCTGGCTCAGTAGGGTTGTTGTCTGTTTGCTTAGGTATTTGAGCAATACTATTATCACTGCAACACAGAAATGAAAAGATTAGTGCAGTTGGGTGATTGAGCAAAAATAACCAGAGCTTTGAATCATAGCTCACCTAGTTAAAAACTTATTTATGTTTTCTGCTAGCTTTTCTTGAAGAGATTTGTTGCTTAATATCTTCTCTCTTGCATTTTCAATAACCATTTGCTGAAAAAGAAAATCAAGACTAGTAAAAGGCTAGGAAAAAATATTATATCATTGAAAACCAAATCAAACCAAAGCCAATGCTTTTTCATCCCAGCAACTTGGGAGACTGAGGTAGGATTAAAATTAGAGTCGGGAGTTTGCGTTCAATCTGAACAGCATAACAAGACCTCATCTCTAAATAAATAATGAAAAAACAAAAATGTCACAAAAAACAGCAGTAGACAGTTATGATAAATGCAAGTAGAAACCCAAGTTCTGATGCCTCCCTCCACGTGGATTTAGTCCTGAACAATGTTTTGCAATTCAGAAGTGTTGTCACAGATCTTTCCCCACCTTGGTCTTCAGTACATCTAAAACACAGTTCTACACATTATTTTGTCACACAATGCCTTTCATTATCGGATCCTGGTAAAATGCTCAATTAAATCAAAGAATCCGGCAATCACAAAGAATTTTTACTTGGTGCATTTGGCATGTGTGTGTTCTCTAAGTATAATTTTACAGTTACAATTCTCTATTCAATATGCAATTCTGTTCTCAGATTCATACCAAAGTTCATAAGCACACATAACTATTTAGATATACATCAGTATTTTTAAATTTCAGACTATTTCAAGCTGCAAACTTTGGGAAGGTCACTTACTTTTTCTACTGCAAATGCATTTGGATCTTGTAAATTCCTTATTGAAGAATGAGGTCCAGACGATGTGAAACTCTTCCTTTGTGATTCACTGAAATACATTTTAAGAGCTTATCTTTTACTATTATATTTAACAGACCACATATATACACCTTGAGTTCATATTTTTTTCTTCCCATAAAAACAAAGTTAGAAGAACAGAGAAAGCATTACCAGACATAGATTCAAATGTAACGGACAAAGTTAGAAGAACAGAGAAAGCATTACCAGACATAGATTCAAATGTAGTGGACTCGAGCTCTAATAAACAACGACAAACTACAAAGATGAAAAAACAAACAAACAAACAAAAACAAAACTTAAACAAAATTAGCTATGTGGTCTCAAGTCTATGAACTCTTGTTACTTTTATCCTCCTCTTCCTTTGGTACTGCTGGAGATTTAACCTAGGGCTCACACATGCTAATCACGTGTTCTACCACTGAGCTACACACTCAGCTCCATTACCTACCTTATGATAGAATGAGATCAGCTGTATTAGTGGGTTTATAGAAAGATAGTTAATTATTCATGAACTTTTATAATAAAATGGTCAAAGTTTCTGAAAATATTTTACTGTTTTATGTGGTTAAATCAGAAGGCTTGTAATAAAGGAGACTTTTAATTAAAGGAAGCTTGTAATAGTCAAGTCTTAAATTAGAGAGTGCTCACAGTGAAAACTCTTAATTAAAACCAAAAACCAAAACTAAAATAAAAAAAAAAAAAAAAACCTCAAAAAGTCAAAAACCCCAAACCTACTGGTTGACAGATGATCAAATAGATAAAAATCACTTATAGGGGCTGGAGAAATGGATCAGTGGTTAGAAACACACTAGCTATTAAAAAATATCCACATGGTTTGCGTACAACTGTCTGTAATTCCAGTTCCAGGGGATCTGAAACCTTCATAGATGTACATGCAGGCAAAACACTAGAGCACATAAATTAAAAATAAATAAAGTCATTAAAAAAAATTAGAGCTCTGATCTCTTGCCCTGGCCAGCGGCAGTACACGCCTTTAATCCCACCACTTGAGTTTCAGAATTAGGTGGATATCTGTGAGTTCAAGGCCAGCCTGGTCTACAGAGTGAGTTCTAGAACAGCCAGGGCTACACAGAGAAACCCTGTCTGAAAACAAAACAAAACAAAAAACCAAAGCCAACCAAACAAAACTCCAAGGGAAAAAAAAAAGCAATCACACAAAAACACCACTCTGATCTCTCATATTTTGTTTTTAAGAAATACAAGCTGAAGTAGAACAAAAATTTTTTTTTCTGGAAAAGACACCTTAAAACATGCTGGTATGATTCAACTTCATGTGTTCTTGTGGACCATAAAACTAACACTACTTACATTCATTTAAGAGAACACTATAAACGAGAAAGATCATCTGAAAGACACACATTACTCTGCACATCACTACAGAAAGTGAGTGAACAGTAAGATACACTGTTGATTAAAACACAACTCGAATTCAGTGAAGTCAGAATGCTGGAAAAGTCGTTTATGGAATGAATAATAGTCCCAAGAACTTAATCTAGTCTTTTTACTTTACTCACAATGTAAATATTCACTAAACTCTATTTTGTCCATCTTAAATGGCTTGGGGCAACATGTCAAGCAAGTATAAGAAGTAATTACCTTTTACGCCTACCAGGAGACATTAAGCTGGTATTAGTTTTCCTTTCCTGAGGACCAGGTATGATATTTAAAGACTCTGCAGCTGTATTTTAAGAAAACACAATAAGTCAAAGAAACACACATAAACTTGTAATGACATCAGAAACATTAGAGACTAATTATTATTCTACACTAAAGTCCAGTAAACATTCACCGAGTAATACTATGAGCAAGGCACTGTACAAGATAATAAAATAAGAGCTATGCAATACAGTACCTATACCTTTAAGGTTTTAAACTTAAAAATACAAAAGAAATACAAAAAAGAAAATAAGTATAAAAGAAGTATCAGCTGAATGCTCCTAGTGTAGAACAGGATTTGAAGAAAGACAAATGAACAGTCTTTTTGTTTGTTTTTTTTTTGAGACAGGGTTTCCGTGTGTTGCCCGACTGTCTTGAATTTAGAGATACGCCTGCCTCTGACTCTCCAGTGTAATCTCAAAGGGCAGTAATAAAACTCCTCCTTAGAACAGAGACATGAGTTCTGAAGTCAAATCTCGAAGCACATATTAACTAGCTTCACACTTCTTACTATTCTGTATAAGTATGTATATAACAAGAATTATATTAGAACTTCATTTCTAACTTTATATCTAGCTTCAATACTCAGTTGGAAATATACAAAACAGTCAACACATAAAGACGGTCATATATTGGGAAGACGTTCCAGGAGGACAGACTGGTAAAATATAATGTATATTCTGTTTAAAAACACAATCAGGTCTTTCTTATTATTACCCCCAAATTAAGAATTAGATGAATTCAAGGATGGACTTCAGTTTGATTAGAATAGGGAAGAACTGTAGCCAAGATGACTCCCAGATTTTAAGTCAAGATTTTTTTATTTGAAGGCACATAGCAGAGGATAATCTTGAATTTCTGATCACCCTTAGCGCTGAGATTACAGGTGAGCCAATTTTTATGCTGTTTCATAGTTACATTCTTGCTGCTGAACTACTTCAAGTCTGCTCCTTTTATAAGTTCTCTCATCTCTCTCTTGGGTCATGATTATGTATTATAAATGGAAGGCATTGTACAGAACTTAAAGAATAAAACAAACTTACTAGTTACAGTATTTTGTGACTGTGACTGGTTGACTACTACAATATTTGATCTCACTGGAGTTGAAATTTGACCAGTTGGTTTAACAGCTTGTGTGGCTACCAAAGAAGAAGTGGTAAATTGTCCTGAACCATAAGGTAAAACGAGTAACTCTGAATTGACGGGAGCTGCCTGAGATGCAAGCCACCTCTGTCGCTTGATTTCTGCAATTCCGTTTCTTGTTCGGGCTGAAACACATGGGCATTACAAAATTAACTCATTATCAAGAGTCATTTCAGAATCTGACCAAGATTCTATATGTTGTATGGCCTATACACTATATAGACTAAAAGACAGCCTTGAAAACATAATATAGCTTTATGCAACAACTTCATGTAAAACAAACTAAAATAAATACATTGTACTTCACAAATCCCAAAATACACCTGTTCTTCAATAATTCACATTGATGTTTCCCCAAATTTAAGATATTAAAAATTATGGATTAAGAATGCTAGTACTTAACAGTCAGCTAGTAAAACTAGAATATATTTTATATGAATATACACACACGAAAATGTATATTTACATATGTGCATACATATATGGTTTTAATTCTGTTTTAAATTGCTAGGGATCAACCTCAGGACCTTGTGTATGCACTACCAGTTACCTATACCTCAAGTCCCCTCAACTGTGATATATGAAAATGTCTAATGATTGTACTTAAAAAAAAAGCAATTAAAAAATATAGATTTAGCACAAATGTGCTGTTAGTTAAAACGGTCATGAGAAAGAGTGTGATTGCTTAAAGTTAAATACCAACCTCTCTGATGGGCGGCAAACCCTGGAGAACTTTGCATGTTCCTAACAAATAAAACAAAGTAGTTATTCTTTAAGTATTGTGTTTTAGATGATATATATCCTGGCTTAGTTATGGCCAGAGATAATGTAAATTACGAGTTAAAGGGTGATTGCCCTAAGATAAAGAGTCTACATGTGATTTGTTTTAGAAGAAAACCGAAAACATATAAACACCCATACAACATAATTTTGGTGATTAAACTTCTATTCAAATTGATAATTATGCACTGGAATGCTATGATATCAAGGTATAGTTTGATCTGACTTTAGGAACTTGATATATTTAAGTAAGCCACATATAGTCATTCTCAATTCAATTTTGTGACATGAGACTTTCCTATAAAGAAATCCTGATTCATATACATCAATACTTTATAATCTCGGTTCAAGACCTCTTGCTGTCATATTTATGACTATGAAATTATATTGATCCTCCATATACGTAGAAAAGTAAACATAAAAGTTCATAGTAGACAGTAATTATTTTTATATTTTTTAGCTGTATTCATTTTATGTATGAGTGCTGTATCTGCATGTACACTTGCATGCCAGAAGAGGGCATCATATCCCATTACGTTATGGTTGTGAACCACCACCATGTGGAACTGAACTCAAGACCTCTGGAAGAGCAATCAGTGCTCGTAATTGCTGAGTCATCTCACCAGGCACCAAAAGTAATTCTTATACTGTGAATTTTAATTATTCACTAACATTGGGTAAACACTCATAAGCACCATGTTCTTATCCCATGAAATTTGTCAATTTTTATCAACAAGACCCACAAAACTTAAACTGAATAAAGATTTTTTTAAAATATTTATTTATTTATTATGTATACAATATTCTTTCTACATGTATGCCTGCAGGCCAGAAGAGGGCACCAGACCTCATTATAGATGGTTGTGAGCCATCATGTGGTTGCCGGGAATTGAACTCAGGACCTTTGGAAGAGCAGGCAATGCTCTTAACCTCTGAGCCATCTCTCCAGCCCCCTGAATAAAGATTTTTAATACATAAAATCTTAGAGAAAACCTGAACCTGTGTAAAAGGAATCTTATGTAATAGCTTACAAAAACAACTGCTCCCCCCCCCCACCCAAAAACCCTCAAAATTAAATCACTTTAAGAGACTGAGTTATAAAGGCCTATTTTTTGGTACTCAAGTGCAGTATGTGAATTTGGTGGTATAGGTGTGTGTGCACACTTGTGGTACGTTCAGTGTATGAAGGACAGAGGTAATGTTAGGCTGTCTTTCCATAATTCCTCGCTACCTTGCTTTTTTTTTTTTTTTTTTTTTTTGACAGGATCTTTCACTGAACCTGAAGTTCACCATCTTAGCTAGGCTGGCCAGTGGTCCAATGACCTTCAGGTTTCCAGGTGTTTCTTTCCCCTACCAACCAGGCTGACATTATAGGCAAGCTCCACTGTGTACAGTTTTTGACATGGGTTCTGGGAGCCAAACTCAGGTACTCATGCTTGTGTTGTAGACATTCTTAATGACTGACTGAGCTCCAGACACTGCAAAAAATCTTTTGAATTGTTTCCAAGGACAGAAATATAGAGACAAAACTACCAAATAAGACGTGGTTCACTGCCAGGATGAAAGCATTTAGAGTCATTAGCCTAACTAGAAGATAAAAATGAGGCCTCTGCTATTTAGATGGAATATTCACTTGTAGCTTTTAAAGGAAGGGGTTTTCATGAGACTCTATCACTACATAAGAGATGCCAACACATATCTCAGCAGAGCTGGTATACTTCTAAGGATGCTGAGCTGACATTCTAAGGCTATGAACTAGGTAGAAGGTAATAAGTATTCTACCATGAGAGAATACTAAAAGTAGAAAATACTAAAAATACTGAAAGTAGAAAATTACAGAAGAAAAGAATCAACTAAGCATGAAGTCAACAGTTCTCACATTACGTCATTAAGAAATGGTTGTCTAAAGAATTCTATATATTGGTCTGAACTGTTTCTAAGTTGCTATGCAAAACTGAAAATGTCATTAAATTTCTATATATTGCAATTTCCTCATTTGTAAACAATCTGTTAAGTATGCAACAACAACAAAAAAAGCAGGGCAGTGGTGGCCCACGCCTTTAATCCCAGCACTTGGGAGGCAGAGGCAAGCAGATCTCTGTGAGTTCAAGGCCAGCCTGGTCTATAGAGCTTGTTCCAGGAGAGGTTCCAAGGCCACACAGAGAAACCCTGTCTCGAAAAACCAAAATAAAAGCATGCAATTTGTTTCAAATTATTTCTATTAAAGACAAAGAACTTCTACCACCTTCTATGAAACCTTCGAAATTCTCAAGATGCTAGATGTGCATATTATAAAGATCTCAAGTAGTTCTGCAGCAGAAGTGCATGTACATTCCTCAGCACATTGTAATGAACATAGTACCTGATCTGAGAAAGGGTGTGGTCTAGCTTCTTCCACAGAGATGACATTATTGTTGGGACCTCATTTGATGTTTCTAAATTGTAAGAGGAAATAAGCTCAGTTGAAGAAAATTCATTTTTCAATTTGAACAAAAACATAGATTATAGCAGGAAAATAAACAAAAACTTTTCTAAATTGTAAAAGTTCCACTGGCGATTGAAAAGTAAGCCTATTTGTAACTGTGAAAAGGGCCAACGAGGTGGCTTTATTTTCTTAAAACAGAGAATCAAATCCAATACTAGTAAAAAAGTGTGTCTAAAAAACTTAGAAGACTAATAATTTTCTAACTTCTTTGTATCAGAAAAGGCAAACTATAATTGTCAGAAACATTATAGAAACTCCTATATGTACAAACTTAATTATATATCTTTATTAAAAACAGTTGTAAAAATTACTTCTTACTGGGTTAAAAATTAAATGAGATACAATATGAAGCACCTAACATGAAGCTTACATACCCAGGAATTAGTAAAGCAAGTTACTTTTCCTTTGGCTATTACTTCATGATAATTAATCTAACAATAATAGTTTTGATGATATGAACTATGAGAACAATGTCAAGAAAATAATCTCTAATTCCCTCTGGATTATGAGAAATTTAAACAATTATTTTATGTTCTGTTAACTCTGAGCCAATTTTCCGACTAAGTCCTGTGCCCAGTTTCATATTACACAGAAGATTAAAATTAAATTGTCAGTTCAAAATATTTTAGCAAATATCAATGGTTGTTAATCATTATGATAAATAACCTAGAGTTCATTCAGCTTTATTTCATTTTAAAATGAGTTTTGGCTTATGCTTGTTAGTTAATATTTGGAGTTTTAGAATTTGCTTTACTCAATATAAGCAAAAATAAATTGTTTCCCAGTAAAATATATCTTATCAGAATAATATTAATTTTTTCAAAGCTTTTGATGAGACTATATCTTAAAACAATGACATCCAACTTCTTACCTTTTGTTTTCATGGCTACATATTCGTTCAAAATTGTTGTCAAGTTTTTTCCAAATAAGGACTGAAAAACAAAAGATCAAATATTACCAAACCATACAACTATCACTTTCCCATCATAAAAGCCAGCGAAAGATGTAGACTGCAGAAATCCAGTAAGGAAAGGGTAGAGAAGCAGGCCATCAACATTCACTAAGGTATTTGTGACACATCTGACAGAAAGCACGCTATCTGTCTGAACTGTGCCTACAGGAGTCCTTATGTAAAACAAAAGCACGGTCATGAAAAGCAGTTTCCAGTCAGGAGGGAGATATTCTGTTTTACTGTTTTAAAGAAATAAGGTCCCAGGTCTAACCTGAAAGCCACGTAAACCATGTAAAACTGAACTTTTAAAAATAAGTGTATGGGGCTGGAGAGATGGCTCAGTGGTTAAGAGCATTGCCTGCTCTTCCAGAGGTCCTGAGTTCAATTCCTAGCAACCACATGGTGGCTCACAACCATCTGTAACGATGTCTGGTGCCCTCTTCTGGCCTGCAGGCATACACACAGACAGAATATTGCATACATAATAAATAAATAAATATTTAAAAAAATAAAAAAAAATAAGTGTATATGAAATACTCTTCCTGAGGAGCTCTACATTTCTGTTAACCTTCCTACATGCCTTCCCTATGCTCACTACAATGCAATAGTCTGTTACAACAGTATGATCACATACTCTTGAGGTTATTAAAATAGCAAGGATTTTGGAACCAAGAGATCTGATTTCAAAAAACTTAATAGCATGTGTCAAATCCTTTAAAATTTACTGCAAACATATTGTACAATTATTTTAGATAATATTGAGGACGTATGTAATATACTGAGGAAGAGGTCTGACACAGGCAATTAGGTCTCTTTTCCCTCCCAACTTTCAATACTAGATTTCTTTTTTTGAGGGGGGGCACAGGGAGTAACAGGGTCTTACCACAAAACCCAGGCTGGTCTTGGTTTCCTGAGTGCTGGGATTAAAGGAATATGGTACAGTTCTATATTCCTAAGTACTTGCTTGGGAAGGTAAAGTAGAAGGACTGTAAATTCAAGTTCTGTCTGAGCTACAGAGAAAGTTCAAGACCAATTCAGGTAAGTTAGGGAAAACCAAACTCAACGTAAGAAGTAAAAATGAAGCTGGGATATAGCTCAGAGAGTGCTTAACCAGCACTAAGCTTGAGAAGGCAGATTTGCCTAAGAACTCACTCCCCATTTTCTTCATTCTTTGTAAAAATGAATTGAATTTTGGGCATGCAATTTTCTTTTCAAGACCTCAGTTCACTTATCTGAAGTGACCAGAGGGTCAGAGAGTACTACTACCCTTTCAGAGGACCAAGTTTAGTTCTCAGCACCCACACAGGACAACTTACAACTACCTGTGACTCCAGCTCCAGGGATCCGATTTTTCTTCTGGCCTCTGAGAGCCCCTGCATACATGTGTACATATTCTCACAAAAACAGACAAATACACATAATCAAAAAAAATTAAAGAGCCATCAGACACGGGCACTGGGTATGAAATGTGAGTGCTTTGGAGGAGCCACAGGTGCTTGAGCCGTCTCTCCTAGTGCTGCAACTCTTTCAAAATGTTCAAAACTGTTTGGGGTATTCTAATCATCTTTTTATGTAAAAATTAGAACAATCCAAATAATTCACTAAAAAGTCATCCTTAACATACAACTTCAAGTACCATGTGAAATCACGTAACTCTAGAATATTCCTTTTATATAGAGATAGCTACAAAAGGAAGTGACGATATTTTCTTTTAATTTCTGGACAAGGTCTTGTTATATAGCTCAGGTTGGTCTAAAAGTAACGACAATAGTCCTGCATCAGTCTTCCAAAGTCTGCATTATAGATATCTACCACCTGACTAAATCTCTGTCTTCCACCTATGTGAATTAGGCAGTGATAAGTCATGTTGCTATGTGCCATAGCTCACTTGGCTGATGAATGACAAGGGTCTTGCTATGTTGTCTAGGTTGTCCCTAACCCCTGGGTTCAAGTGATCCTGTGATTATTAAGTTCCCAAGCAGATGGGACAACAGACACAGTGCCTCACATCATTAATAAGTTAATTTTAAGGCTTTGCTTTCCAGTCTTCTGTGTTGGTTAGCAATGAAATGTCCTATAAGGAATGAGTAACTCACCAGTAAGCAGGCTGGAATAAAACCTTCATCAGTACAGTGTTCTGCATATTCTTTTAAATTTGAGCTTTCCAAAATAAACGTCTGGCACGTAGATGTGAGGTTTTCTTGTTGTAAGTAACCTAAATGACGAAGAGAAGTTCAAATACTTCAGTAATTCTGTACTTTTGATAAGTGACTTTCAAAATGCTAGAGCATGTAGGAAAACTATTAGCATAGCCTCAGGCAAACACACTGGTGTTTTACAACCCTTCACTAGGTTGGGTTGCAGTATGAAGCAGGACAGCTACAGTCATTGGCTCCTCCATAGAATCCAATTCTAGCTGCGCTTGTAAAAAGATATTTGACAAACGACAATCGTTGCATAATACATTTAGAAAAACAACAACAAAAACAAGGAAATAGTAAGCAAGTACACTCCACTACTCCATGGCTTAGACAGTAACTAGGAAAGGGGATGATAGATATCCATTTATTGGATTATTGAAACGCCATATTCTCTCAGTATCAATTACTTGTGTGTTTGACTATCTACTTCAAGATTGAACAAAGTGAACAGAGATCTTTGTACATTGTGTTAAAGGTCAGAAGAAAATTCTAATTTTCAATTTATAATCATTAAATTATATTAATATCAACAAGAACTTCAACTTTAACAAGTAAAGGCTAAGAGGTAGTTAACCACTTAGCTCTATAAAAAAAAAAAAGAAAGAAAAAAAAGAAGCTGGCCCCCCAAATCCAAACAAAAAAGAAAACTGTAACGGCAAAGGTTATAAAATGTTTAGAAAAACAAAAACAAATAACAAAAAGATAAACTTTTGGTCTTGAATAGAACAATGATATCCTAGGTATAATATCTGAAACAAGAAATCAAAGAAAAAGATAAGCTGATTTTCAACATTTCAGATTTTTATGATACAAACTGAGGATGCCATCAATCCAGTAAAATAAGTTTTAAAATGGAAGAAAAAATTTGCATATCATATATCTGGTAAATGCTAGAAAGCAAACTATATAATGAACTTGAAAGGGTCAATAATAAAAAGGTAATATAATTAAGAAATAAGCAAAAGCTCTGCAAAGAGGGTAATACTACAAACTCCTGGAAAGGCATTCAACTTTACTAGTCATTAGGAAAATGTAAAAGGAAAACCATTATTCAGTTCATACGAACTGGGACAGAAGCCTTAAACCCTTTATGATCTGAATCACTCTTGAAACCATGCTAAAGGAATGCAGGCAAAAAAACCAAACCAAAACAAAAACACAAAAAAACCCACAAATATTTCAATTATAGGTGATGTCCAGAAAAAGCAAATCCATACATATAAAGAAGGTAACTGCTGGAGGCTGGGAAAGTTGAGAATGATTATTATCGCATATATTTCCTGTCAGAGATATGCAAATGTTTTGGAATTAATGGTAGTATTGCTTATTAAAAATATTATATTCTCTCCAATATTTTACTTTGCGTTATTTACTGCCATGAAAAAAACCTAATTGTAAATTCAGCACATACTGTATGGAACTTTACTTGTTGCATCCTAATTTCATTTTAATTGTCTTACAATTCCATCTCTTCAAACAAATTAATCTTACAAAAGTTCCACAAATAACAATGCTCTTATTTTAAAGCCAAATGTATACTGTATTGTTTGTTTGGGCAGCTCATCTTGCCTTAGCCTAGGTAGTTTCAACTCATTCTTTGGTGTTTAATATAATTTTCAATTCTTCAGAAAACTAATTTTTCTATATATACCGTATTCCCTTTGCTTATACTTGTAAGTCTTTTGTAATAACTCTAAGTAATCCCTTACATTGCTTATCCTAAGTGTATTTATCTGTGTTGGTAAAATACAGCAAGCAAAAAACATTTTTGTTTGCCTTAATAAATGACATCTAAAGTTTCTTCTTATTTTAAATTTTAAGAGTTTCTTCACTTGGAAATGTATATTTTTTTCCCTCGAGACAGGGTTTCTCTGTGTATCTGTGCTGTCCTGGAACTAGCTCTTGTAGACCAGGCTGACCTCAAACTAAAAGATATCTACCTGTCTCTGCCTTCCCTGAGTTTTGGGATTAAAGGAGTACATCACCACTGTCCAGTTGTAAATGTATTTTTTTTTAAAAGATTTATTTATTTATTATGTATACAGTGTTCAGCCTCCATGTATGCCTGCAGGCCAGAAGAGGGCACCAGATCTCATTACAAATGGTTGTGAGCCACCATGTGGTTGCTGGGAATTGAACTCAGGACCTCCGGAAGAGCAGTCAGTGCTCTTAACCTCTGAGCCATCTCTCCAGCCCTGTAAATGTATTTTTTAACACAGTTTTAATTAAAAACAAAACAAACAAGGGCTGGTTCAGAGCACCTGCTGCCCTTCGAAAAGACTGGGTTTGGTTCTTGGTGTTTTGCCCGTATGTATGTCTGTCTGAGTGTTGAATCCTCAAGAAATGGAGTTACAGACAGCTGTGAGCTGCCATGTGGGTGCTGGGAATTGAACCCAGGACCCCAGGAAGAATAGCTAATGTTCTTAATTGCTGAGCCAATTCTCCAGCCCTGGCTTCAGTTCTTAGCACTCACATTGTGGTTTTTAACCATCTGTAACTCCAGTTCCAGGGGCCCCAACAAACACCCTATTCTGACCCCCTACATACAGTAGGCAAAACAGTAAAAAAAAAAAAAACCAAACAAAAACAATAAAAAACCCAATCCTGATGAGATGGCCTATAAAGCCATTATATGACTTCCAACGAGGAAAGAGCAAGGAAAGAAAAGGTCATTTCATTTTAGGTCCAGCTCTGATCTGGGAATCAACTCACCACTTTCGTCTTGTAGTTAATAAATAGGTTTTCTTATTTCTAACTTATGCCTTAGATGAAGAAAAACAAACATACAAACATAGGGTATTTTTTTGGAGCACAAGAAACATTTAGAAACAAACAAACAAACAAAAACTCAAACCAAAAAACAAAACAAAACAAAAAAAACCAAAAAAAACCAAACAAACCGAAGCCAAACAACAACAACCCCCTTTATTTCAGATATCCCTACTTAAAAATTGCTACTATTGAAGATCACATTTCAGATGTATTATTACATGAATTAAAACGACAGGTCTGGCCGAGCAAAATAGCTCAGTTGTAAAGGCATTTGTTTCATAAGCCGGAGGATCTGGTTTGAACCCTGGGACCCACAGTGGAAGGAGGCAGCTGACTCCTGAAAGTTATCTTTTGGCCTTCACATGTGTGCACATTCACTCTGTCCAATGTTTCCACCTTCATCTCTCACACAATATAATAAAATTCAACTACAAAAAAGCATTTTTCCCTGTTTGTGAAATATAACCATTGAAAAAATGCCTCAGTTGGTATTCCCGAAGACTATGGAAGAAGTGAAGTGGCACCAGGATTTATGAATACCAATTGAGAACACATACAAACTACTGGAATCACCTTAGAATTCGGACAGTGAGAACTTTTCTTTAGATTTTGCATTAGATCCACCAAATAATTTTTTCTCATGGTGGGGAGTTCTGAAAGCATGAATCACCTAGATGTATTCAGTCACTTGAGAATTTTGACAGGTGGTCACTGTGAAACAGGACTCGATCAAGATTTTCCTTCCTGGAGAATATATATTCCTAAAAAGTGATATCATCCTAAAACAGGGTAGAAACTGCTTATGAGGGAATAGGAATATTTCATTTTTATGCACATACAAGAGATATACGTCTAATATAAAAAGATGTACAGTTTACTTGTGACATTAAAAATATATGAGGGGGCGGTTAGAAAAAGTCTACAAAGACTCCTTAAAGGGCATGACAGCAAAATGAAGGCTGAATAGCAATGCCCTAGAGAGTAATGTAGTTAATTCTTCCACCCTTAAGAAGAAAATATGATCAACGGTGCTAGAATACCTTGGGGAAAGAATATCAGACACGACAGTTCATGATACATTCTAAGTCAGTACATGCTTACAGAGCATATTTGAGAAAAGGCTCTGTGAAAATGCTGTATTACTTCTATTTGTTAAAACAATGCTCAAGTTAGAGACACCTATAAATACCTGGGGCACATTATGTTCTACTCTTAAAAATATGCTTTAGTAAAATATGAGCTTCCATTTTTGGTTAAATTTGGTTAAGTTCTACTTTGTCTTACTTAAGAGTTCAAAAACAGCCAGGCGGCGGTGGTGGCGCATGCCTTTAATCCCAGCACTCAGGAGGCAGAGGCAGGTGGATCTCTTTGAGTTCGAGGCCAGCCTGGTCTACAAGAGCTAGTTCCAGGACAGGCTCCAAAGATACAGAGAAACCCTGTCTCAAAAAAACCAAAGAGTTCAAAAACAACGTAGGAAATACTTGAAAATATTAAACAATGCCATAGTTTATATTGTTTATGAGCAGGCTACGAAAACACCTACTCACCATCATTAACCACTGACCATAACCAATTATCAATCAAACGACAGATAAAACCTTAACTACAGCAAGGTTACTTAAAGTTTGGAAAGCATAATTCCAAGAGCTTGGCGTTTTGAGGGAAAGACAAAAGGAAACCTGAAGAAAGCAAGAACTAATGCCCCCTTTGTGTAAATACCCCTTCATGTATTGATTCCCTAGCAATATTGTTGGTTCAATGTCCTTGGAAAAAATATAAATTCTTAGAAAGATAACAGTGTTCTTAATGTAGTAGATCTACAAATTTAAGATAAATCCATAAATTATGAATTACGAGGAGTTAGAAGATAGAAATGATTTATGAAAAGCTAAAAGTAATGAGAAAATAGGAATGGCTCAGTTCATGAGAAGATACAGACTCAAGAATTTACTACCCGGCATGAGAAAATCATTCAAAGCTTTAAGAAGGTGTTGATATGTCCTGATATGGTTGGGAAATCAAAACACAAACACCATACACGCACGCACGCACGCACGTATGTAGGAATTTGCCTAGTATAGATGCTGAATAAAAGATAAAAATAGTTAACGAGATTCAACAGAAAAGACAAATAGTTAAGAACCATGAATAACTAGTTTTGTTTATCAGTCAAAAGTGTGTATTATTCTTCAAAGGACCCAAAGTTTGATGCCTAGCAACCACGTCAGGTGGCTTACAACTTCCTGCAAATCCAGCTCCAAGGTATCTCTGGCCATACACCTGAAGGGAGTGAATACAGGTAGTACTCAAGATATAGAATAATCAAAATTGCATTCTGGTGTTTATTAAATTATCTATGTCTCTAATATAAAAGTAAATAAAACCAATGGTTCTTAATCTCTTAAGAATATATCGATAAGTCCTGGTCCCGTTTGTTTTCAAACCAACTGTTCATTTTCCAGGACTCTAAAAACAGAAGCCAGATTTAAAACAGGCAAAGTTACCTGGCTCACCTGTCTGTCAGCTGACGTCTGGCTAAGTTTGCTAAAATGGCAAGTGCTTGTTCAGGTTGGAATTCAGGAGGAAGAAGCCACATTCCCCGATTGCCTCAAGAATCTCTTCTCTGACTACTGCTCTCCTATCAGACAGGTTTTCAATTCCATCTTCCCACACAGTTGTCTGATTGCTTTATATTGCCTTGTCTCCTGGCTGAGCATGGCTACATGCTGTCTCACATAAGCTGTTTGGCTTCTTAGCTTTTGTTTCACTGGTATAACCAACTCCCTCATTAAATCCTAACACATTAAACATACAACTTAGTTTCTGATTTCTTTTCTGAATGGATGCCAACTCACGCAAAAAGTTACCTACTTATGAAATTGAAGAAAATCCGAACCCTTCAACCATGAAAGTACTTCTTTCATACATGGATTTTAAAAAAAAAAAAAAACAACAACATCATTTTGGTTCCTAAGAACTCTTGAATCTAAGATAAAAACTACTGAGAAGGTTTCAATTTAGGAAGTAAAATTTTAGAGGTGGATGGTAGGGATGGTTGCAGAACAAAGCCATGTAACTAACACTATAAGCTTATAAATTACTAGAATGACCAATTTTGTTATGTGTTCCTTACCAAAAACACTGTTTTCTACCAACACATCTACTTTCACAGGACACTGGAGAAATTACTAACTGTAGCTATTGGAAGAACTTTCTGATATTACATTTGACTCGAACCTTTAATACAAGTGTATTAGGAAAAAGGGAAAGAGGAATATATAATATTTGAAGCAAGTTTTTTTCTGCTGTAGCCTAGCAACAATATTAAGAAGATGGGCCTGGGTTGAAAGACAAGTAGAATTAGCTCCACAGAGCACTTCTTATGGCATATTAGTAAAAGCCAAACTGATGAGCTTAGAGGCAGTAAGCGACAGTTTACTGGAGTATCTTGGCCTCTCCAGTATTTTGAAAATTTCCATGAAGGCAATAAATAGCAGGCTATGGTTAAGCAGAGAGCAGGGAGATGAGTATTGTAAGCTGAAGAATTAGAGGAAAATGAACTAGTAAAGCAGCTAAGCAACAAGTCATTTTACAAGGTAATCTATCTTCTAAGTGACAAAGGGCATAGGAAAACGTGAGATGGGGTTCAGAAAAAAAATGTTTTGGCGTTAAAGGGTTAAAAAACAGAGGAGTGAATGCTAAGGGAAGAAAAATTACCTTTTCCCTTATGCCCAGAAACTGGCAGCATTTGGAACATGTCAAAAAACAACAACGACGACGACAAAAAAATCACAAAGGACCAAAAGAGAGGGGCTAAATAAAGATGGTAAGGGGGCACAACAGAAGAATCACAATCAAGCAGTAAACCGTTGACATAAGTTTACATATGTAAAAGATAACTAAATCACAGAACTGAGAGTAGTGAGAAGATGTTTTATATACCAAGAGTGTCTCATTCTTAGAACATGTGGTTAGGACCTGAATGCTTCAGGAAGACTTGAAACAGGAGTAAACATGCATTGCAAGTGGAGTACACAGAAAGAAATCACGATTTCAAAACAGAAGGGAAGGAAGGTACCCTGGAATTGATGACACTGAAAAGAAAATCTGAATAATGAAGATGGTTTTAAGGTTTTAAAGCCAAGACTTGAGTTTCTAGACACCAAGGGAAAATTGTCCCTAAATAGCTTGATAGGGGGGCAGAAGCACAATTACCCCAATTAGAAAAACCTTGTCATTTCCTTAAGGTTTTCTCAACAGGCAGGACTTTCTCTGGGGGTACACTGACAGTATGCAGAGGCATTTCCTCCTTACAGCTGATTGTGGAGGGAGGCCCTAAAGGGTATCTGGTTGGAGAGAAATCAGGATTGCTGCTAAACAGCTCATAAAACAGGAACACAGGAAAACCACTACAAATAATTATCCAATTCACAATGCTTATAACGCCAAACTCGAGTAACTTTTTTTTTTTTTTTTGAGACAGGGTTTCTCTGTGTAGCCCCTCACTCTCCTGGAACTCCAATTCACAAAGATCTGCCTACCTCTGCCTTCCAAGTGCTGGGATTAAAGGCATGGGCCACCATGATGGGAAGGCTGAAAAATCTTTTTTAAGACTATGATCACGGATTTCATTTGGATCGCCAGACTTCTAAAAGACACAACAATTCTTACCCAAACAATAAACAGAGGGAGTAAAAAAGGATATATTAGTACATACTTTTCATATATCCCCAATAAATTTTAAAAATTACAAGATAGCTAACTTTCAAAGTTACAGGTATAAATCTAACTACTCAATTCTGATGAAGTGGGGAAAAAAATGGACATTCAGAACGTTAAGTTTTAGTGTTTAAGGTTCTCCAAAAATGGGCAGTGGAACCATTTAAAGTCACTTAATATTTCCTGCTAAACGTGCTTATCAAGAACCCCAGGCAATTTTTATTTTATTTTTTTGAACAGGACTAGGCCAATGCAAATGTTAGTAACGGTTGTGAAAACTAGGGAAGGATTCACCAAACTTGTACCAATTTCTCCTAGAGATGTCGCAAATGATGTCTCAAAAAGTCACTGCCCAGTTTTGAGCCAAAGAGGCACTTGTTCCCAGCAGTACAATTCCTTTTATTCTTTCAGAGGGCAAACAACGAAAACTGTATTTCACATAGACAATCTACCCCGAGCACCCAGTGGTGTATACGAACGAGCCTTTTTCAAAAATGGAGGAAAAACTCGGGCTAGAGAACGTGTGCAATCAGAAGGCAGTCGTCCGATCCCCCGAAATATTTGCCCAAGAACATGAAAAACGGCCGTTCTAAAATATGCAACTGGCATTTCAAGCCTCTCCGGCAAGGGGTATGGAGGGAGAGCTTGTGCCCCGAATTCCTAGCGCTAACGTCGGGTTCTGGATAAGGGCGTTGGGAAAGTCTTTCCAAAAAGCTGGGAGGCCGGGGAAGCGCTTTTTTTTTTTTTTTTGTTTCTTCCCTTTTCCTTTTTCGGCCCCAGCTGTGACAAGGGGAAAGGATGAGGGCCAGCCAGCCCCGTCCATCACGTAGGCGACCCTCTTCCAGGGGTCCCAGCGGGCCTGGCTCTGCCTCGGAATCCAGGCCCCAGGTGTTCCACGCTGAGCTTCTCTCTCCGGCTGCCCCCTCGCCGCGCAGCTCGAGGAGGGGCATCCACTCACCCCGGGCTTCCGAGGGACCGGGCACCTCCGCAGGGCTGAACTCGGACCCGAGGGGGCGACCGCCCAAAGCTTCCCCACCCTAAGCAACTGTCCCTCCCGCCTCCGGTCTTTCCGTCCCCTCCACCCCGGTCCGATCACCCGCCCTCCGGGACCGGCACTTACCCAACACCAGCCTGGCTACATCCGAGGGTAACAGCATGATCCGCGCTGCACAGGGAGCCGCCTGACGGGGCGAGAGTCAACTCAAAGCAAACACAGCGACAGCCCCGGCGTCGCCGCATCTCCCGGTTCCAGTGGCGGCACTGAACCCGCGGCAATTCGTCCCGCCTCTTTCGTGACACACCAACCAATCACTTCCGCGGGAGACAGAAAGGCGCCGAAATGAAACCCGCCTCCGTGCTCTGCCGAATTGTCGTCATTTCCGTCCCCCGGAGGGGCGGGGCTAGCGAGGACCCGGTGGCCGGGTGTGGGAGCGTCGGCCCCTGGGCGGAGCTCCCGGCGCGAGGTCGTTCGTCATTGGTGCGCCGCGCGCAGGCGCCTTTCCTCAGGCCGGGTGAATGTTTTGAGGGGGACGAATGTTTTGAGTCGGAGAGGGCGTGATCGCTGTGCGCACGCGCGCACCGTGCAGCGCCTCAGACGCCTTCCTTTGGGGACCCTCGCTTCACGAACTTGCTGCTTTTGAACCGGAAGCGCGAAGGCGTGCTTGGAGAACCAGCTGCGGGGTGCGTGGCCGCGGGAAAAGACGAAGCAACCTCGGTTTGCACTGGGAGACAAAATGCAACGGTAGGAGCGCGGAGCGAACTCCGGGGCTTCGGTGCGGGAAAAGTCTCCTCAGACCCCCCATCTTTACTCGGCTCCGGAATGGCCTTGGACGCCTCTCACCTCAGCTTGCCCGGCCGTCTGTGGTCTGCTCCCCCTGGCTGCGCACCCGGCTTGGAGTGAGCCTGAACCTTCCCTTGTGCGTGTCCCCTCTCCCCGTCTGTCGCCGGAAGGGTTCTGATATTTCCATTTAAGCTACAGGTTCGTAAAAAACAGAGGTTTGTGGTTCAGAGCGTGGGCTCGGGAATCAGTCTGAGTTCAATTTTTATTGTCAGCTGTGTGACCTGCGCTGTCTTCTGTGGGACGGTGCGTGGCAGCCCCCAAAGAGTTAACCGCCGGGCCCCTCGGTCCCCACCACCTGGCACGGATGATTAGCCAGCTACCTCTCAGGGCGACAACGTGAGAGGAGAGCGCCGCGTTAGCCGCGGAGGGACGGCTCTGGAAATTGAGCCTGATTACTGCGGGACTTCGCCGGATGTTAATTGTTCTGCACGGTGCTTGCGGAGCTTTCCGACCGGAGGAAACGCGTAGAGCGTAGGCTTCTGAAGGTCCAGAGCGAGCTCTGTTACTGAGTGTTACAGATTTTGCAGGTTTTCAGCCACAGGAGGGATAAGAACAAAAAGAGGAGGGGAAAAAGAGAGAGAGAACCATTCAAATAGACTTTTAAGAAGTTATCCTAAGGGAAAACGGTAATAGGATGGCCGTTACACTGAATATTTGGGCTATCGCCCCCCCCCCCCCCTCTCCCTGTGTGTGTGCAAGAGAGAGAGAGAGAAAGAGAGAGAGAGAGATATACTGGCATCATTTTCTCGTTTAGCATGGAGAAAGCAGCTTTGAGAGGTTAACCATCATGCTCCAGGGTGGATACCTGTTAACTGAGTGGACTTGCAGCGCACAGTACAAACCGTAGAGCCCAGTCTCTTGCAGCCCATGCTAGCTGTGAACTCACAGTCTTGCTGCCTGTCCTCCCCAGGCCTGGGAATTTCGAGGTGTGCTGCCATACTTGGCTGAGCCCTGTGCTCTTTGCACTAGCCGAGAACGGCATGCCAGAGGTGGGGTTACTTCTGGGAAGATGACATGTAATTGTCACTGTCAAGTTTGTGACTACATCCACTGGATTGAAAGCAAGCGTGAATTTGTCAGTTCCAGGGCTTTTGCTTAGGAGACTATTTCAGTTGACTGTTGGGAGTTGAAACTATGTTATCTGTTTTAGTAAATAGAGTTTGTTTACTTGATAGCTCTCCTATCTCCTTGACTAGCTTTGGTTCTGAAGCTAGCACAATCTGGCATCTTTCAGTTCCTTTCACAGGTACTCTTTTTTTCCGTCTTAGGGAGTTTTGGCTTCTCCAGTTTTCTTCCCTAGAATGTTCACTCTTTAGTTCTTGTAATTGGCACCAATTCAGATCTTGACATTATTAAACCTCCTTTGATACATGTTGCTATCAATTTATCTAAAATATAAACTGTTTTTTTTTTATTTTTGAAATAGGAGCTTTTTTTTTTTTTTTTTTTTTTTGGTTTTTCGAGACAGGGTTTCTCTGTGGCTTTGGAGCCTGTCCTGGAACTAGCTCTGTAGACCAGGCTGGTCTCGAACTCACAGAGATCCGCCTACCTCTGCCTCCGGAGTGCTGGGATTAAAGGCGTGTGCCACCATCGCCCGGCTGCAATAGGAGCTTTTATAGCGCAACCTGGTATTGAACTCACACTGAGGGTGACCTTAAACTGATCTTCCTGCCTCTGCCTCCTCACCGGGTGGTACTACATGCATATCACACTCTGTTCATTCTGTTGTTTTCTACTGTATTTTTTGCTTCTTTGAGGCATATGTTACAATTTGGAGCTATGCATTAATATTTTTGTTGTCATCATTTTCCCCAGATGTCTCCCAGAGGGGAGGCTTTGTGTCAGTGTAGTTCATTTATTTTCTTGCTGTCGCATACACATGCCTAACAAACACTGTATATGTGAAACAAATAGTTTGCACTATCAATAAATGTTTTCTCTTTATAGAGATAATACTGAACTGTTTCATTTTCTTCAAAATGTACTTAATTCTGCTATACAGAGCACACATTTGAGAAGAGCATAATTTTAATATATTCTAAGAAAATGTCCTATAGAAATGTTACAAAAAATTATTGCAGTTTTGATCATAGTCTGCCTCTGGATGTACAGTTAGGTTTATATGTATAGAGGTATTGTAGTGTAAAATAATTGCAGATTTATAGCATAGCCAGTTCTCAGCACCAAATAACCAAAATAAATGAAATTAATTGCGTATATTTATTTTTATTTACAGATGAGGATGTATGGTCTGAAATCTTAAACCATGAGTCTAGCACTTAACGATCTGCTCATTTGCTGCCGACAATTAGAACATGATAGAGCTACAGAAAGAAGGGTAATAAATTATTTGAATTTGTTTTTCCTAAAATAAATGTTTGATAGGTAACATGTAATTATTATTATATTCTTTTTTTTTAATTTTCAGAAAGAAGTGGAGAAATTTAAGCGTCTGATTCAGGATCCTGAAACAGTTCTAAATTTAGATAAGCATTCAGATTCCAAACAACAAAAATATTTGAATTGGGATGCTGTTTTCAGGTATCCTCTTTGATTTTGTTTTACTTTCTTTTTCTGTTTTGTGATCCCTTTTGATTTTCTTCATTGTGTGTTATATAGGAAGTTGGCACTTAGTTATCTAAGATAATTTTGAAAACTCATACAGAATATTGAAAGTTTCAAGTCATTTTTTCAACAAAATGATTTAGATATATGTCATTTAAGATCAAGAAAGAAGCTGGCCATCATGGAATTTCTGTAATACTGTATTTTTGAGGAAGGAGGTGTATGAGTTCCAGTCTTAACTGGTCTGCTTAGCAAGACCCTGTCTCAAAGAAAACAAAGAACTGATTAAGAATTCTTTTCACTTTGACTAGTTTATACGGATTTGTTCCAAATTAGATTTATAAGTAGTAATAACTGGGCAGTAGTGGTACACGCCCGCCTTTAGTCCCAGCACTCTGGAGGCAGAGGCAGGCATATCTCTGAGTTCGAGGCCAGACTGGTCAACAGAATGAGTTCTAGGACAGCCAGGACTATATCACAAAAACAAAACAAAAAAACAGAAAGAAAACAAAAAAGTAACTTATAATATTTGTTTATCATTTTGATTGTTGCTGATTATAAGTATTTGGCATGTGCTAAATTATACTAAAGCAAATGAAGTAAATATTGGAATACTTTCACATTAGCGGAGTTTAAAAATACTTGTTTGTGGCATAGTTTATACATTTTTATATTGAAACTTCATTTTTTTTCCTTAAAAACATATTTATTTATTTGTTTTTATGTACTAGTGCTCTGTCTGCGTGTATGCCTGCATGACAGAAGAGGTTATCAGATCTCATTACAGACGGTTGTGAGCCACCATGTGGTTGCTGGGAATTGAACCCAGGACCTCCGGAAGATCTAGTATTCTTAACCACTAAGACATCTCTCCATCCCTAAAACTTTATTTTCAACCGCAAATTTATATATAACTAGAAATAGATATTGTGAGACTTTTTGGGGGAAAGTTTTTGAAAAAAAAATTGAGAACATTTTTGTGTATGTATGTATGCACGCACACGCGCACGTGTGTCTTTATCAAGTATATGCAGGTTCCTAGGAGTCAAAAGTGGACATTGGATACCCTTGAGCTGGAGTTGAAGTAGGTTGTAATCTGTTTGGCATGGGTGCTGGGAACTGAATTCTAGTCCTTTGGAAGAACAGTAAGCACTCTTAACCACTGAGCCATCTCTGCAGCCCCCTAAATGTGTTTTAAATTTATGTAGATATCTGAAGCTGGTATGGTGGTATAATACCTGTAATCTTGGCTCTTGGGAAGTTGATAGAGGAAGATAATGAGTTCAGTTCATTACAAATTAAATAAATAATTGCAGTAAAGAAAGGTTCACATTTCTTTATAGACTATTATATTGTCTTAGAATACTTCTAACAGATAAACTTATTTATCTATTCATTTATTTATTTATTTGGGGGACAGGGTTTCTCTGTGTAGCCTTGGTTATCCTAGAACTTGATCTTTAGACCAGCTGACCTCAAACCCAAAGATCTTCCTGCCTCTGCCTCTAGAGTGTTCCCAGTTGATAATTCCTCTCTTGATTGATACTAAACTGTTTCAATTCTAAATGCATATGATATGGAAAAATGCATGCTTCCTTGTTGAGCATTTAATTTATTTGCAACTTTATAAATATAGTTATTTGTTTTTTATATGCTGATTAGATAGGCCATATTTGTACCTAATAATCTTGGCCAGCTTTCAATATCTTCTAGCCAGTCTTCATTTAAAGACCAGAAATATTACTAGCTGCTTGTAATGTAAGGAAAGTTGAAGTCCTCAGTAGCATTCTGAGCAAGTAGGTGAGGTGACAGACAACCGTGCAGCTTACAGGCTTAAAAGCTTTGCAAGCCAGGCTTTATATTGATTTTGCACCTTGTTAGACCTTGGAAAAGATAGTTTCATGTAACTAGTACAACACTGTGGTATAAATGATGTTTTGGGGGAAGGCATACAGGAGACTTTTGAATGATAAAACTATAAGTGTTAATGAGATATGCATTTTTTCTTCCAGGTTCCTACAGAATTATATTAAAAAAGAAACAGAATGTCTGAGAACAGCAAAATCAAATGTATCAGCCTCCACACAGACTTCCAGACAGAAAAAGATGCAAGAGATCAGCAGTTTAGTCAGATACTTCATCAAATGTGCAAATAAGAGTAAGCAACATTATGTATTACACACAGTCAGGAGTTAACATAGCATAAATCGGATTTTAATAAAGTACTGTAAAAATTTAGTACTGACTGAAATCCCTAGCACATACTGATTCTTAGTACTGTTGTACCAAAATTGGGGGGAATTTAGCATAAAATCTTTAATCTCCAAAATGGAAAGATCAAAATTATTTCTTTAATTCCCCTCTGTATTTAGATGTCAGCAGAAGTGTTGTCTTAAAGATTCAGTAAGCGTTTTGAAGCTGAGCAGTTTCAAAGGTGTAAGAGCCTGGTAGGGTAGTGAGATGGCTGGGCACCTCAGTGTGAGTCCCACAACCAAGCTGTCCTCTGACCACCACACATGTATATGACAGGGGTGTTTTAGTACATGTGTGAGCCATGTGCACACACACAAAGTAAATAATGAAAAATAAAATATAAAAATAAAAATTTTAAGGATTTTTTTAAAAAAAATCTGTCTCTATTACTGCTTCTTAATAAGTCTTAATTTCTCAGACTTATCTATTTATGTATATGGGTATTTTGTCTGCATATGTGTAAGTGTACCATATGATATGTTCCTAGTACTTGTAGATAGAAGAATCTTCTGGAACTGGAGTTCTGGATGGTTATAAACTACCATGTACATGCTGGGAACCAAATCTAAGTCCTCTGCAAGAACATTAGATGTTCTCCATTGAGCTATCACTTTAACCCCTACAAATTCTTAAGTGATATACAGAAAACCTGGTAATTATTTCAGATGATAACACTTGATATATTTGAAAATAGTCATAGAATTCCCATGTTCTTTTTTTCTAAGGTAAATGTACCCAATTCTTCCAGCTCATGTGAACTTGTTTTTATTTTACTCTCTTTCATATTCTTTGGTTTGTTATTTCTCTCAAAAAAGGTGGAACTCGACTTTGTAGTATAATCTAACTGACATAGTCTACAGCATATTTGTTTCAAGTTTGTTTTGTGAAACAAGGTCTTTCACTTTAGCTTAGATTTGTGATTCTGCTGTCTCAGATCTTCCTTGTGCTGTCTGTGATTGCAGATATGTGCCCCCATGATGCATTTATTTATTTGTGTGTGTTTGTGTTCATGCCTATAAGTGATGGGTGCACCCAAGTGTTCTGAGGACAACTTCAGCTGTCACTCCTTTGGTGCCATCCACCTGTGTTTTCTTACAGAGTTTCTTGTTGGCCCGGAGGCTGCCAATAAGTTAGACTTGCTGACCAACAAGCTGCAGGGATCTTCCTGTCTGTCTTCCTCATGCAAAGATTACATGTGCATGCCACCATGCCCAACTTTTTGGTGTGTGGTCTGGGAAATGAAACATAGGTCTCTATTCCTGTAATCAAGCACTTTACTAACTAAGCAATTGCTCCAGAATTTATTCATTCTGAGATAACGCTAGCATTCTTGTAGTCAAAATACAGTTGTATATTGTGCTGTCATTTAAAGAATAAAGGTCAAGTCCTTTTTTTGTGTGCATGTCACTGATAAACCTCATATCTTTCATCTTGAACTTACGTATAGTTAAGTGTGTGTGTGTAGATGCATATATGGTACTGGGTGCTAAGCCTGAGGTCTTGTTTGTGCTAGATCAGCTCCCCATCGCTGAGCAGTATCTCTAGTGCATACAGTTGATATTCTGAAGGATTGATTTTTAAAAACTTCACTACATTTTCTTTATTTTGTATACATGTATATGCATTTGCCATGATGTGTTCATGGATGTCAGAGGACAACTTGTAGGTGTTGGTGCTCTCCTTATACCATATTGTCCTGGGGATTGGACTCAGATCTTCAGGCTTGGCAGTAAGCACCTCACCAGAGGAACTGACTTACTACGTCAAGAATGACATTTTTTGAAGCAGAAATGCAGGATCATCATAAGCTTTTGCAAAGAAATAGGTTTTACATAGCACTGAAAACTAGAACAAATATCATTTGTTGAGAGATCTCAGACTTTGTACACTTTGTAATAGCAACTTTAGGCTAAAATGAGGCGAATCCATGGTGTAGCATGATGGCTCAGCAAGTAAAAGGTACCTGCTGCCAGGCCTGACAACCTGTGTTCAGTCTCTAGGAAGTTGGAAGGAGAGAACTGACTCTCACAAGTTGTCTTCAGACTCCTATGTTCATGAGTTACAGATATGCACCACCATACCTGACTTAAAGTTTTTACTCTTGTTTCTTAATTTTAAGACAGGGTCTTGTTAGGTGGTGGTGGCGCATGCCTTTAATCCCAGCACTCAGGAAACAGAAGCAGGCAGATATCTGAGTTTGAGAACAGCCTGGTCTACAAGAGCTAGTTCCAGGACAGGCTCTGAGCTACAGAGAAACCCTGACTCCAAAACAAAACAGACAGGGTCTCTATGTGGCTCAGGGTGTTCTTAAACTTTTTTTTTTTAATTAACGTTGTTTTCATTTATTTTACATACCAACCAGTTTTCCCTCCCTCCTCTTTTCCTGTTTCCTCCACAACTCTCATTTATCCCTTTCTCATCCACTCCTCCTCCATTCAGAAAGGGGCAGGCCTCCAGCAGCTTGAATAAAGCTTGGCACATCAAGTCGAAGTCAGACCAAGGTCCTCCCCCTGCATCAAGGCTGTGAGTTAATTCAGCTTGGGGAACAGGTTCCCAAAAGCCAGCTAAGCGCCAGGGACAGGTCCTCACTGCTGGGAGCCTTATGAACAAATCAGGCTACACAACTGTCACACACATGCAGAGGGCCTAGGCCGGTCCCATGCAGGCTCCCTAACTGTTGGTCCAGTGTCCATGTGCTCTCATGAACTCAGGTTAATTGTCTCTGTGGGTTCCCCCATCATGACCTTGACCCCTCTGACTCATACGATCTCCTCTTTCCCTTTCTTCAGGAGGACTCCTAGAGCTTTGCCCTGTGCTTGGCTGTGGATCTCTGCATCTGCTTCTATCAGTTACTGGATAAAGGCTCTCTGATGACTATTAGTGAAGTTACCAGTCTGATTTCAGTAGATGGCCATGGTGTTCAGGCATTCTCTCCACTATTGCTAGGAGTCTTAGCTGGGTCATCTAAATACCGAATAGAAAATGGAGTACAGCTCTAAGCAGAGAATTCCCAACAGAAAAATCTCAAATGGCTGAAATACACTTAAAGAATTGTTCAGCATCCTTAGTCATCAGGGAAATGCAAATTAAAATAACTGTGAAATACCAACTGACACCTGTCAGAATGGCTAAGATCAAAATCACTGATGACAGCTTATGTTGGAGAGAGTGTTCTTAAACTTACTGTGTAGTCAAGAATGACACCTTGACCTTCCTAATCATGCCTTTACCTGGGGCCACTGAGATTATTGGTGTATAATACTGTGTCTTGTTTAAATTGTTTTTAAATGTAATTTTGTGACTCTTGAGATTATACATCTAGATGTGGGAAAGATGATTCTGGTTAAGGGCATTGGCTACTTTTCCAGAAGACTTGGATTTACCCACATGGGAGCTCCCAACCACCTATAGCTCCAATTCTAGGGGATCTGGTGTCAGGTCATCTTCTGGCCTCTGGCACTGCACGCATGTGGTTCATATATACATACATGCAGGCAAAACACCTGTTCAAATATAAATAATAAAATTTTAGAAAAGGTGTCTGCTTTAAGTGCCCGTTTTAAAAGAATATTTGTCTTATTAGCACTGAATTTTTAGAATCTAAAATGTGTTGCTAAGAATTCAGCCTTTTCTATGTGTGTGTCACTTGTATGCTGTTAGATTCCATGAAAGTCATCGTGCTTTTTAGAGTAAATAGGCTATTTCTAGTTAGAATAATCCAAGATTATTTTAATAAATTTATTCATAAATATGCTCAGATACTTATAAGTCTAATGCCAGGAATTGTGAATCGTTAAGTATAAGAATTAATCTTTATTTTTGCTGTATCTTTATGAATTGTCAAATTTAATCTTCAGTGGGGCCATATAGAAAAAAAATTTTGTTTTAACTTTCTGGGCCATATATCTGTACTCATTTCTTGTCATTTATAGTAGTAAATGCATGAATATGTTTGTGTTCCAGTAAATTTTTTTTTTTTTAAATATTTATTTATTTATTATGTATACAACATTCTGTCTGTGTGTATGCCTGCAGTCCAGAAGAGGGCACCAGACCCCATTACAGATGGTTGTGAGCCACCATGTGGTTGCTGGGAATTGAACTCAGGACCTTTGGAAGAGCAGGCAATGCTCTTAACTTCTGAGCCATCTCTCCAGCCCTCCAGTAAATTTTTTTTAACAAAATAGCCAACCAGTTGAATTTTACTCAGGGACTATAGAATTTACTAATCCCTGTTATAGGAGAAAGTGAATTGAGAGCAATTTCATGAATGGAATCATTTTAAAAAGTTGGCATTCCAAGGTTTTTTTTACTTTTAATATCTTTATGTTTTTACCTTTTCATTTTATTTTTAAATAGGAGCACCCAGGCTAAAATGTCAAGACCTCTTGAATTATGTCATGGATACAGTGAAAGATTCATCTAATGGAGTAACTTATGGATCTGATTGTAGCAACATACTACTCAAAGACATTCTTTCTGTGAGGAAATACTGGTGTGAAATATCTCAGCAACAGTGGCTAGGTATGTTTTGAAGGCTGTGATTATTTTCTCTTATAAGATAAAATTTTAATAGTAAAAGCATTATACAACCTACACATGACTCACAGTTTAACATTACATTGATGAAATTATATCATTACAGTATCAGTTCCTTAATTCTTTTCTTCTTCAAGATAACATCTTAAAAAAAAGAAAAAAAAAGATAACATCTTGCTACATATCATGTTCTTGCCTTTAACTTGCAATCCTCCTGCCTTGGTCTCTCAAGAGCTAGGATTATAGACAGGTATGCACTACCATGTTCAGTTCTCAATTTTTATTTATAATATACTTTTAAAATTATGAAGTCACGTATAGTTTATAGTAGATGCTTACTACCAGAACTGGAATTGCAGATTTCAAAGATTACTGCTCTGTTTTTAACTATTCAGCAATCCAATTATTGAATAAAGTCCAGTCAACTAAAAATTACCATGCCATTTGTTTCAATACACATACGTGCACATACAGTGTGTACACACAACAGTGACATCTCAACTGGACCATAAATAATGGAGAAAGGAGAAAACCAAAAGAGGAAGAGATGTTACAGAAGTTGAAAGCTAGAGTTCTGCCTGGGCGGTGGAGGTGCATGCCTTTAATACTACCACTCGGAAGGCCAGCCTGGTCTACAGAGTGAATTTCAGGACAGTTAGGGCTGTTACACAGAGAAACCCTGTCTCAACAAAAAAACCAAAAGAAGAAAAGAAAGAAAAAGGAAAAAGGAAATCAAGTATTCTGAGTTCAAAGGGATGTGGTGGATGGTGGACACTTTAAATGATACAGAAAGGATGAAGTGTATAAGTATTTATTGGATTGGGCAGAGATATTAGGTAACTGACCAGGCAATGAAAATCAAATGCATTAGAATATCTTACCCATTGACTTACTTGACATGCAAAGTGCTATTTTTTAATTTCTATTTCCAGATTGTTCAGTGATGTGATAATGATTGTTTTTTTTTTATTTCCGATATCCTTGTTTTAGCACTTGAGAAAGATATTAAACCCTGATTCCAAATCACTGATCATATAAGTTTTCCTACCATTGTGATGCTATGCGACTTGAGGCCTTACCAGAGTCAAGCCCGTTTGTACAGCATTTCAGCATTGTATTGTAGTCCAGGCTGCTAAGCAAAAGTAGCAGGTCTGAAAGGTTTATATCATTTAGTTCATTTGCAAGTGACAGGATTACTCGTGTATAATGTCTCAAGAAATTTACACTTGATAATATTTGAGGTTTTTTTTCAACTTCAGAAACGAATTTCTCATATATAATTTTACTATCTACTTTGATTTTTTTGTTACTGGATTCATGGAGAAATTATATACATCTGAATACGTATATATCACTCCTTTTGAAGAAGCAGGATTCTGCTCTTCTGAGACGTCTAGAAATGTCTTTGCCATCCTTTATATCCCCTCCTGCAGAGCATGATGGATTCTGTTATCATTTGAATCATTTCCAAGTAACGTGTGTCTTGAAGTCTGTGCTTTAATGAGAAGCAGTTGCAGTTTTGTCTTTTGCTATTTCGTCTCACCTAATCTGTCAATAAAAGAGAAAATTATTTAAAAGAATACCTCTTCTATATGTAGAAGCGTTTTTACCATTGAGTAGCTATTTCATGCAATGAAAATATGTTGGCATAATTGATATAATTCTATCAACTCTTATTTTGAAGTTTGATTGAAATACTTTTTTTTTTTTTTGATTTTTGAGACAGGGTTTCTCGGTAACTTTTTGGTTCCTGTCCTGGAACTAGCTCTTGTAGACCAGGCTGGCCTCGAACTCACAGAGATCCGCCTGCCTCTGCCTCCCGAGTGCTGGGATTAAAGGCATGCGCCACCACCGCCCAGCTTGATTGAAATACTTTATTGCAATATAATATTTAAATTATTTATATTGGCCTTATATCTTGTACGATACCCAATTTTAAGCCATTTATCCATTTCTCCAAAATCTGACATAAACAATTGAAAAGGAAGATACAAATAGTTGTTATACTTTCTGTTTATTACTGTCTCTTTATCTTCTAATAAGAATAAAGTTGTAAGCCACTAGCTTATTTTTTATTATTATATTTGGGATAATTCTCAGTTGATTTTACTTTTCTGCATGTCTCTGACAGAGATACTGGCTGCTTTTTTTTTTTTTTTGTCCAGACTACTATTTTTTAAGGGTGTATTGATTGTATAGTGAATAACTTGGGAGGTAGAGTCAGTGGCTTCCTTCATACAAAGAATGGTTTTGCTTTTAACCCATTTGTTTATAAAAGTGCTATTTTCATGTGGATCAGATGTTCCTCTTCCTGATGCTATTGAGGTTTGGGAAACTAATGCAGAGATGGAAGTATTCTGCCTGCTGTTACTGCTGTGAGGAGTAAACTTTTCTTTTTCTTTGAGTAAGAAGCTCATATCCTTTGACAAAAAGCATGAAACTTTTATACTGTTGGTTAATTACAAGCAGAGTGATTGTAATTACAGTGAGAGTAATGCAAGGCCATTCATAAATGGTAATATATTTAAAGAACATCATTGATAGGACACCAAGACTCTGTCAAAGACTTTGTTAAACCTAGATAAAGGAATGTGGTCATGGAGAAGTTAGGTAGCTTATCTGAGGTTTAGTTGTTAAAACAGATTCCCACACACCGTGTTACTTATGTTCCTATTTTAAGTATAATATCTAAACATTTATGGAGTATTTGTTAAATTCAGATAATCTTTAATGCTCTTGCCTATGGAGAATTATGGCATACTTAAGTTGAATTGTGATGTTGAATATACTTTAAAATAATTAGCTAATACTTTTCTCCCCCAATTTTTAGAATTGTTCTCTGTGTACTTCAAGTTGTATCTCAGACCGTCACAAGAGATGAATAGAGTTTTAGTGGCTAGAATAATTCATGCTGTCACTGGAGGATGCTGTTCACAGACTGACGGATTACCTTCACAGTTTTTAGATTTTTTTTCCAAGGCTGTTCAGTATGCAAGGTAATCTAATCACTGTGTTTTCATATTGTACCAAACTGTGTTAGATCTTCTTGCCATCACCATGTTTTAGATATAGTGGCTAAAATATACTACTTTTTAAACAGTGGTTATTTCAGTTGCTCAGATTTGTGATGTAAAATATGGTAATAGATATACAGTATGTAATGATCAAATCAGGATATTTCTATTTTTTTGACCATAGAATTCAAATGTGGTATTTCATTTTTTATATGCACTTGACCTCTATTTCACATCCTACATGAAAAACAAAAACAAACCTAAAACCTTAAAATAGACCAAAGCTTTATTTGTAACTTAGAAACTTGAGGAAAGCAAACAGACGAAACACTTTAAGATACTGATAGAAGGGACACACCAAATGTTTGTATTCACCAAGCCACCTCCTCCACCACATAAAACAGCTCAGTGTAGTGTGACAAGTTTTAAATTCAGCACAGAGACAGAATCATTAGGACTTGATGACCACCAGCCTTGCTCCAAAATGGCAAACTCTTCAAGTGAGTGAGAGATCCTCTTTCAAGGTAATGATGTGGAGAACAGTTGGGACACCCAGCATCTTCCTTTAGAGATCTTCATGCTTATGTGTGTGTGTGTCTGCACACACTAAATTATTTCTTAAGATAAACACAGTGATCTTTTGGGATACCCTACAAAAACACAAAAGCAAAAAAGGGATAAATAAAATCACATTAACTGCAGCTTTTTAACAGAAAGAAAATACTGAGAAGAGTGAAGAGATAGCTTTGCAAATGGAAGGGGCTTTTGCACACTGTTTATCTTATTAAAGACTTAACAGCCAGATTATATGACGTCAGGAAACTGAATAACAAGACCATATCATTAGGAGATAAGATTGGGGTGAATTTGATCAAGACACATTGTATGAAATTCTCTAAAGAATTAATAAAATTGGTTTATTATTACTCTTATAAAAGGTAAGCAAAGGGCTAGGTGTAGGGGTGTACTTCTGTAATTCCTGTTCTTTGGAGACTCTGTTTAGGATGATTTTAAGTTTACAGCCACTTTGGTCTGTATCATAAGAAAATAGATGAGAGGGGGCTGGAGAGATGGCTCAGTGGTTAAGAGCATTGCCTGCTCTTCCAAAGGTCCTGAGTTCAATTCCCGGCAACCACATGGTGGCTCACAACCATCTGGAATGAGGTCTAGTGCCCTCTTCTGGCCTGCAGACATACACACAGACAGAATATTGTATACATAATAAATAAATAAATAAATATTTTGGAAAAAAAAAGAAAATAGATGAGAAAAGAAAGATAATTATGCAATCAGTGAATTTATA
Organism: Microtus oregoni; assembly: GCF_018167655.1. Classification (NCBI taxonomy): domain Eukaryota; kingdom Metazoa; phylum Chordata; class Mammalia; order Rodentia; family Cricetidae; genus Microtus; species Microtus oregoni. The sequence goes on along the minus strand of NW_024543831.1, from coordinate 10,521,535 downwards.
ATGAATACATTTAACATCATTAGCTGTGCAAGACCTGAAAGCCAAACCACGGTGTGATAAAGTGGTTCTATAGAAACAAACAGGAAAGGCTATCAACAGTTTGGAGAAAAGATAACTCATTGCATCAGTGAGAGGGTAAAATACTGTCTCAGAAGTAACCATTCACTCAGAACCAGCCGTTTCTCCAAGGATCAGATACAAATTTCCTTAATAAACACTAAATGTGAGCCTTGGGATCTTTTTTCATATGATAATAAGGGAAGTTGAGTATCTTAAGTAATTCTCTTCATTTTAAGGATAGATGAAGTATATTGAGAATAAGGTAATAAACTATTTTAGGGAAGTTGAATATCACTTAAGTAATTCCATTTTAAGGATAGACGTGGTATAATGAGAATAATACAATATTTTGGAAACATTGGTACACATCTCTATGACATTTTCTAGTTCATGTTAAACGTGTGAATTGTAGGTATACAAATCAGTTGTGTGTGTTTTAAGACAGTGGTTTAGTAGTAGAGAGATTTAGCAACAATTTTCTTGACCCCAAGTGAGAAGAATATGTTTTTGTTACTGGTTAGTGTAACAGGCTTTCTTGGATGGCCAAACAGCTCCCAAATCAAGACACAGAAAGTTAATATCATGTATGAATGCTCAGTCTTATCTTAGGCTTGTCCCACTAGCTCTTAAAACTTACTTTCACCTGCTTTTCTTCCACATTTTGCCTCAGGGCTTTTTACCTTTCTTTCATTCTATATGTTTTGCTTTTCCTGCTTCTTCCGTGTCTGGCTGCACGGTTGACTGGCCTTGGGGCTGTCCCTCTCTTTCTCCTTTGTTCTCTTTTTTCAAGAATAGATCCTTCTCTTTTTCTCTCTGCCTGCCCACCCTGTTTATTCCTCTACTGCCTTGCTATTGGCCCTTCAGCTTTTTATTAGATCAATCAGGTGCCTTAGGCAGACAAAGCACCACATCTTTACCTCATTAAACAAATGCAGCATAAATAAGTGCAACATACCTTTACATGGTTAAAGTAATATTCCACAGCAGGTTAGTGCTGTTGTGTTTAGTTTTTGTTTGTTTTCCAAAGAGATTTGAACCCAAGATATGATACCGTTTGAAAATTACACTGAGTTGACTTTGTCTTCTGTTGCAGACAAGAGAAGAGCTCTCCTGGCTTCAGTCATATCTTAGCAGCCCTTGTCATTTTCCTCAAGACGTTGGCTGTCAACTTCCGGAAACGTGTGTGTGAAGTAGGAGATGAAATTCTTCCTACCTTACTGTATATTTGGACTCAACATAGACTTAATGATTCTTTAAAAGAAGTAATTATTGAACTAATTCAACTGCAGATTTATATCCATCATCCACAAGGAGCTAAAGCCCCTGAAAAAGGTATAACGGGAAGTTTTTCTGGTTTGAAAATGATTCATTAAAATGTAAGAGGCCTAAGCATGATATTAATATTCTGTAGATGAATGAAGTATCTCTGATTAATAGTGTAATTAGTCTTGACTGTTTTTTATACATTTTCTTGAATTTGAATTATTGGCAGTAAATTATATCTTGCCTTTCTATTGTTCACTAAAGTATGATGCAACCAAATATGAGACATTGCCTATTTCTCTAAAAGCCATTTATCCCTCTTCAGTGTTAAGAGGTGACACACGCTGTAGAGCAAAGAGGTTTAGAAAATGCAGGAACTTGTTTATCTACATGTTGCTTCTTATTTCTAGTAGAAAATAAGAAAGCTAAATTGAAAACAGGCAATCCAATTATTCAGTTTCTAAAGAGGTTTTGTACTTAAGACTTTGCAAAGAGATGCAAGGTTAAATGGGTCAACGACTGCACCTTGTGCCTTTAGTTACACCTTTTTTGGAGAATGAAAGCAGCAACAGTAAAACATTGGTTTAATTTCCTTCCTGATTGTTTTCCTTATTTATTTTTTTAAAGATTTATTTATTTATTTATTTATACAGAATCCTGCCTGTAGGCCAGAAGAGGGCACCAGATCTCATTATAGGTGATTGTGAGCCACCACGTGGTTGCTGGGAATTGAACGCAGGACCTCTTAAAGAGTAGTCAGTACTCTCAACTGCTGAGCCATTTCTCCAGCCCTTCCCTTATTTTTTTTAAACCAAGTATTGCTCTTCAGTCTTTTGGAATTAGAGTGAATGACAACTGACTTAAAAGAACTCCATCGTGACTATCTGTAATTGCCTTTGGGCTTACACTAGCCTTGTACTAGTTCATTGTGGCTAATAGTGATAATTTTTGTTAAGATGACTGCCACATAAATAACAACACCTAGAATGGGAGATAGCCGTTGTAGCCACTTTCTATTCCATATGTATCAGCTCTTAGATTTCTGTAGCCCATGAAATGATGTGACTTCCCAGTTCTTTGTCTTTTACCCTGTTCTAACCAGGATAAAAAAAAAAAAATGAGGTTGGTTAACAAGTGGTATCAAATGTTAGTTAACTGCATATTTATGGTGGAAATTTGACAGGATGATCAGGCTGCCAGAAAATTCACCTGGTTTTAGCCTCCAATAATTTATTTTTATGGTATACTGTTTGTGAGAATTGATAACCCTGTATTTTTTTTTTTTTTTTGGTTTTTCGAGACAGGGTTTCTCTGTGGTTTTGGAGCCTCTCCTGGAACTAGCTCTTGTAGACCAGGCTGGTCTCGAACTCACAGAGATCCGCCTGCCTCTGCCTCCCGAGTGCTGGGATTAAAGGCGTGCGCCACCACCGCCCGGCAACCCTGTATTTTTCCATGAGACTTAGACAGTTGGAGAATTATGTTCACCAGACTTTGCAGACTCCAGGTCAGCATTTTAAGAGAGACATAAGTTAACTGGAGTATGACTTGAATGGTGCGATAACCACCATAAACGGATGGCATCATATATGTACTCGTTGAAGAAGCTAGTAATAGTTTCCTGTTAACACTTATAACAGTTAAACAGAAAGCTAGGCAGTGGTGGTGCACTCCTTTAATCCCACCACTCAGGAGGCAGAGTCAGGCAGATCTCTGAATTTGAGGCCAGCCTGGTCTACAAAGCAAATTCCAGCACAGCCAGGTCTATTACACAGAGAAACCCTATCTCAAAACTCACCCCCATAAAATAGAAACTGTTACTCATGTGGAAGAGGGCATATTATCTTCCTTAGGGGACATCATACAAAAAGGGAAGATTTTGATGAGAATGTAAGGACATTAATAACAACCACAGTTACCTAATTATGAAGTGAACCCTTAGGGAGTAGAGTTTTCAAAGCTATGGCCCAAGAGGCATTAGTACTGAAGAGACGCTGGACTGGACATGATATTGATGTGGGAGCTGGCAGTGCAGATGGGTTTGTATATAAATACCTGTTTCTGAATTACAGGTGCCTATGAATCAGCGAAATGGAAAAGTATCTTGTACAACTTATATGACCTGCTGGTGAATGAAATAAGTCACATAGGAAGTAGAGGGAAATACTCTTCAGGATCTCGTAATATTGCAGTCAAGGAAAATTTGGTTGACTTGATGGCAGATATCTGTCACCAGGTATAGTAGCTGTTGTCACATTTGAAATTTCCTGTTAATTTTCTTTCTGCTGTGCTTTTATACCTTTCATGATCACAAGAAGCCTATAAAATTATTCTATATATAAAAAAATGATTTTCAAGTTATGTGTATTTGAAATTAACCCTTATAATTGAAAGATAACTCTTTTGAACATATGTCTGGAGCTAGTGGTGACAATCATACAGGGAAGGTGAATATACCTTAATTAAAAAGTTAAATTATCATGTAGCATAAAATTCACTGATATTTACAATAGTAATTATTCTTAGTTTGTTCTAAGACTATCACCAAAATCTAATTCCAGAGTCTTTCTGTTATCTCAAAAGAAACTTCAGACCTCCTAGCTTTCAGTTAGGTTTATTTGTTTCTCCTAGCTACTAAGCTACTTCTAATATCTGAATGGTTTGTCTGTTTTGGATATTTTATAAAAATAGAGTCATATGTATGTGGGCTTTTGTGCCTGGCTTCCTTTACATCACGTAGTATTTCCCATTGGGCAATATAAATTAGTATTTTATTCCTTATAATGGAACAATAATTATATGTGTATAGTACATTTTGCTTAACCATTCATCAGTTGATACCCTACTGTGTGTCTTAAGTAAAACTCTTCTTCATACAGATTTGGTTGATTACCTGGTGGTAGTTTTGCTCTCTTAAATGTTAATGGTAAATTTAAATTTATTTTATTCCCCCCTGAGACAGAGTTTCTGTCCTGGCTATCTTGGACTCTAAGGACCAGGCTGGCCTTGAACTCACAGAGATCCACCTGCCTCTGCTTTCCAGGTGTTGGATTAAAGGCATGCGCCACCACCACCTGGCCAAATTTAAATTTCTTTTTATTTTATTTGCATTGGTGTTTTGCCTGCATGTATTTGTCTGTGAGGGTGTCATATCTGGAAGTTACAGACAGTTGTTACCTGTCCTGTGGGTGCTGGGAATTGAACCTGAGTCCTCTGGAAGAGCAATCAGTGCTTTTAACTGCTGAGCCATCTTTCCAGCCTGGAAATTTAAGTTTTAATCCTGTTGAAAATACACTTTTTGCAGTTTTGGTAAATATCCCCAGGAAATAATGCTACCTACATGCAAATATTTGCTAAGATTTTTCTCTTAATATGTTTATATATTTCTATAACTTGTTAATTATTATGAGTTCCTGTATCTTCATTTGAGAAAGATTTCCCCCAATGTTTTACTAGAAAATTGTAATTGTAGCAATAAAAATGTGGTTTTTTTTTCCTCTTCTTCTTTTTTTTTTATTTTTTTTTTGCAGCTTTTTAATGCAGATACCAGATCCGTGGAGATTTCTCAGTCTTATACTACACAAAGAGAATCCACTGATTACAGCGTGCCTTGTAAGAAAAGGAAAATAGAAGTAGGCTGGGAAGTGATAAAAGATCATCTTCAGAAGTCACAAAATGATTTTGATATTGTGCCTTGGTAAAATGTTTATTTTTCTCATTCAATGTCATTTAATTGTATTTTTCCCAGAAAGTGTCCACTGACCAGAGCTGTCATTTGTCTACTCCCAAACCAGCTAGTAGTAACAAAGTGTGGTTGCTATAGCATATTGAGCTAACCACTAAAGGCTCATCTGCTGCACTAGAGAAGACTACCTTCTTAGGTGTGTAGACATAGCAGGGAAGTGGGGCCTGGGTGTGCTAGGCAGTCTGTATTTTCTGCCCTCAGCATTCACTGAGTTATAAACCTCATTAAGAAGACTCCCCCTTCCCCCCCAGTGCAAAGTACCTTCATGTAGGTTGGATTAGCAGTGAATTAAAGAACATTAAGGAATCATAGGGTAATTTTGATCTTTGTCATGATAGTAGGGTTTGTTTTTGTTTTTTTTTTCTTCTTCCTCTTTTTATTTTCATTCATGCGTATTTAAATGTGCCCAATTTTAGAATCACAGATTAGCTCTGATAAGGATCATTAGACTATATCTAGTTAGGCCTGTTCCACTTTGCTGAAATGGACCAGCTCTATTTAAGCAGAGTACCTAAAGACACTTAGAAATTACAGGGTTTTTGTGTTTTTGTGTAGTTTTCACCAGATTGCTGAAATACTTAGATATAATTGAGTTGTGGGGAAAACTATATAGACTTTGTTACTTATTGCTTAACTTTATATTTATATACCTGACAGTTCTACTTTAGATTCTTTATTTAATCAAGAATAACTAGCTCTGCGATGGCGATGCACACATTTAATCCCAGCACTTGGCAGAGACAGGCAGATCTCTCCCTGAGTTCAAGGACAGCCAGGGCTACACAGACAAACCCTGTCTCGAAAAGCAAAAACAAACAAAATAAGAATTACTGAATGACTTTTATGTGTCATACTTTAGACATGCAGCAATGAACAATACAGGATTCTTGGTTTTGAGTAGCACTCTTTCTAGACCAGTGGTTCTCAACCTTCCTAATGCTGCCACCCTTCAATACAGTGTCTCATGTTGTAGTAACTTCAACCATAAAATTATTTTAGTTACTGCTTCAAAACTGTAATTGTGCTGCTCTTCTAAATCATAATGTAAATATCTGATATGCAGGATATCTGATCTATGACTATGACCCCTGTGAAAGCGCTGTTAAACTCCCAGGTTGAGAATCACTGTTCTAGAGAATAGACAACACATTGTGTTGAATAATAAATTGGTTTCAAAGAACAAATGTTTAGAAATGTTTAGGTTTTTTTTTTTTTAACATAGAATAATTTTGGTGACTAAAGATCAGAAATTTAGTTTTTTCTCTCTTTCTCTTTTTTTTTTTTTGAGGTTTTATGTAAAGACCTAGCTAGCCAGGGGCTGGAGAGATGGCTCAGTGGTTAAGAGCATTGCCTGCTCTTTCAAAGGTCATGAGTTCAATTCCCAGCAACCACATGGTGGCTCACAACCATCTGTAATGGGGTTTGGTGCCCTCTTCTGGCCTGCAGACAGAATATTATATACATAATAAATAAATAAATAAATATTTTTTTTTTAAAAAAAAGATCTAGCTAGCCAGTAATAGGTTTTCTGTATTCTGATAATACGTTTCTCCAGGCATACAGTAAACCGGATCAAACCAAACTGAAAGAGTAAAAGAACAGGTTTATTTGAGCAAGGCAAATTCTAGGTGATTTCTCCAGCCCCCCAAGATAGAGGCAGGAGAAGTCATATATCTACCTGAACTAAAGCAGGGAGCTTATATAGGTTGTAGGCAAGGAGTGAGGACGTGTCCACCACAAGCTGGTCTTATGTCCAAGTATGGTCAAAAACAGACTACTTTAAGCAGGAACTTTGGACTTTAGAAGGGCTGACAATTTCAGGGGAGGAGCTGCTGTAGCAGCCAAGAGTGCAAAACTGGGCTTTTTGGTGCCTTCCATTTCTTGATTCTCTGAGAGAGAGCTAGGAATGGGGCTTTCAGATGAAGCAGGAGTGAGCTGGAGGTTCCAATGGAACAGCCAGAAGTTATACTTCTTTCTTTCTTCTGTAATTGGCAGCAGGGCCTAGTAAATATCAAGTTATTCTATTTTGAAAGCACTATGGGAAAGAGTGAAGATGATACTTTAGTTAGGATACATAAAGGTCTATAATTTTTTTGTTTTTTGCTTCTTTGTTTTTTCAAGACAGGGTTTCCCTGTGTTGCTTTAGAGCCTGTCCTGGAACTAACTCTTGTAGACCAGGTTGGTATCTAACTCACAGAGATCCGCCTGCCTCTTCCTCCTGAGTGCTGGGATTAAAGGCATGTGCTACAACTGCCCAGTGGGTATATAATTTGTATATTTGTTTCTTTTAGGTTGTTAATGGGATTGAAAAAAATTTCAGATTAATTCTTTTTTTTTTTCTTTCAGGCTACAGATTACAACCCAATTAATATCAAAGTATCCATCCAGTTTACCAAACTGTGAGCTGTCGCCATTACTACTAATACTGTACCAGCTTCTCCCTCAACAGCGGCGTGGAGAACGCACACCATATGTGTTGCGATGCCTGATGGAAGTTGCCTTATGTCAAGGCAAGAAATCAAACCTAGAAAGCTCTCAAAAGTCAGATTTATTGAAACTGTGGATTAAAATTTGGTCTATTGCCTTTCGTGGTATAACTTCTGAACATACACAAAATGAAAACTTTGGTTTACTTGGGGCCATTATTCAAGGTAGTTTAATTGAACTTGACAGAGAATTCTGGAAGTTATTTACTGGCTCAGCCTGTAAACCTTCAAGGTAGGTTGCATTATATTTGATTTTACATATGGACATAAGTGGATTCCTTTTGTAGTTTGTTACTTCAGTAGAAGATATATTAGGTTTTGTTTTGGGTACTTTTGTTTGGACCCAAATGCTTAATAATACAGAGGTTTTTTTTGGGCCAATTTAGTTTTTTGTTTTGTTTTTTTTTTTTGGAGATAGGGTTACTGTGTGGCCCTAATTTCCTCTACTTCTAGAATTGGCTATCCTCAGACTTAGAGATATCTGCCATCTGCTTGCCTCTGCTTCCCAACTGCCTGGATTAAAGATATGAATCATTGTGTTCTACCTTTTTATTTTTTTAGGCCAGTTTCCTTTGAAGGATTATAAAGTTTAAATCTTTTACCTATATATAATAATTATTCACTATTCATAAACATTTTTGTAGTTGTGTATATTTTTATTGGACAGAAAAATCAAGAGTTTTCTCAAATGTAACCTTTTAACAAAATGTACCTTTTATTGCTCTGAACTTGAGAGGCTCAGTGGAAAGCAGGATAAGTAGGTAAGGCTCCTCAGAGAGCTTGTTTCTAAACGTCGTCTTGTGTTTCTTTATAGTCCTTCAGTATGCTGTTTGACTATGGCACTTACTATCTGTGTAGTTCCGGATGCAATGAAATTGGGAATAGAACAAAGTATGTGTGAAGTAAATAAAAGTTCCTCTATAAAGGAGTCAATAATGAGATGGCTCTTATTCTACCAGTTAGAGGATGATTTAGAAGTCAGCACGGAACCACCCCCGATTCTTCAGAGGTAATGGTAATTTATTGGAATACTCCTGGATTCTCGTTTTGTTTTGTCTGTACATGTCTACTTGTTTAATTTTATAAGGCTCAATCTACATATTTAATGTCAGATAGTTTAATTTTATAATCATAATGCAGAATTTCCTGGAGTTATGTCTAAAATACTGAAGTTACCTGTATCTTTGTGCTTGATCATTTCTAAAATAAAAGATTACATCACTGTAGGATATGGGAGATGGTCATGAAGGATAGACACATAATTCTTGTTAAAAAATTTAGAATATTTATAAACATTCATAATTGTGGTATATCATTTAATATTTTGATACTTGCATACATTGTAAAATGTTTAAATAAGGGTAAACATACTATCTTTTCAAATAATTGTAATTTGTTTATTAGGAACACATTGAAAACTATGACTTGACTTTTTTAGAAAATATACAGTAAATTATTATGATCACCCATTCCATAGTACGACATCAGAATGTCTTTCTCCCTTATAAATTATACCTGTTCTTTTCTTTTTCTTTTTTGGCTCGTTTTTTTGAGACAGGGTCTCACCATGTAACTGGGTGGTTTGGATTGGAACTCAGTATATAGACGAAGCTGGCCTCTGGTAGGGATTCTCTTTCCTCTGCTTTCTCAGTGCTAGAATTAAAGGCAAGTGCTACCACACCTGGTCTGAAGTATTTCTTTGTGACCTTCTGAGCAATTCCCTTATCTTGTTCTTATTCCGTGATCAGAATGGGTGTTTTCTGGTGAAATTCATTACCTGAGTGATAAGAAAAACAAAGTAGAATTTAAGGCCTATTATGGGCCCTGCTTTACCTTTCCCCCAGAGGGTAGAACTTAGTTTATAATCTTTTATCTCAGAAATAGTATTGGGGGAAAGGGTGCTCGAAAAATAACTCAAGCAATTAAACAGCATGGCTGTTCTTCCAGAGGACCAGGGTATGATTCTTAGCACTCACGTGCCTGCTCACGATTGTCTGTAACTCCAGTCCCGGAAACTTACACCGCCTGCTGGACTAGTGGGCACCAGGCACACATGTACAGACATTGATGTGGGAAAAACACCGATACACATAAAAATAAGAATATTAAATAAATAAATTTTTAAAATCCTACTTTTAAAATTATATATAGCTTATTTTTAGTAGTGCTGGAAACTATAGTAGTATTGTTCCAACCTCTTTAATAAATCTTTCAAATACTAAGAGATTTAGGACAGATGAAAGCATTTTTAGTTTGGGATCTGAGTTCTAGGGGGTCATAATTTGTAGCTTTAAACACAGAGAATATGATCTTTTAAGTAAAGCTTTTTCTTTTTTTCTTTTCTTTTTTTTTTTTAGTAATTTTCCTCATCTTGTACTGGAGAAAATTCTTGTAAGTCTCACTATGAAAAACTCACGAGCTGCAATGAAGTTTTTTCAGAGTGTGCCAGAATGGTATGTTATATAAGAAAATATGTGATGTTTTAAGATATAGTATTAATTAAACAGATAATTCTGACTGTGTGGAAGTTTATTACTAATTTTGATCTAATTTGATCTGATTAAAGAAAAAAATTATAGTGGTATATTATTTGTGTTTTAATAAATAAAATTTGCCTGAAGATCCGAGAGCAGAGCAGCCAGAGGACCCAGGTTCAATTCTCAGCACCCACATGGCAGCTAAAAATTGTCTATAACTCCAAGATCTGACACACCTTCATACAGACATACGTACAAGCAAAACGCCAATACACATAAAACAAAAATAAATTATTAAAAATACGAAGACCATCCTGAGCCGTGTAACTAGAATCAATCAACCTTAATTACAATTAAATTAAAAATATCTAAAACCTTGTTTTTAGTTGATTGATTTAAAGACTTAATTTTGTCATTGTGACTGAAAATAACTCAGTGATGTAAAGATACCCAGTCTCTCTCTCAAAGGCATTAAATGAAAGAGAAATCATGCATTTTGGCAATGAAAAGAAGGCAATGTTTTTGGTGGTTACATTCAGTTATCTAGTGTTAATGTCTAAAGAGTTCTCTGAATTTGTCTTTTAAATTGTAGCTTCTATATTTTTGTGAGTAAAGTTCGCTACGGAATGATGACATTTTTCAATGTGAATTTAATTTGCCCATAGAAGAGAAACATTTGGCAGAATAATTCATGAATTGTATGAGCAGTCATTGAATGCTGCAAGTGCTTTCTTCATTTTTTTTAGATATTTATTTATTTATTATGTATACAATATTCTGTCTGTGTGTATGTCGGCAGGCCAGAAGAGGGCACCAGACCTCATAACAGATGGTTGTGAGCCACCATGTGGTTGCTGGGAATTGAACTACTCAGGCAATGCTCTTAACCACTGAGCCATCTCTCCAGCCCCTTTCTTGATGTTTTTACATGTAATATATTGCAAACAAGTTGAAAAAGTTGTTTGATGGTGGTTATTAATCAGTAATCTCTCCCTTAAAGTGAACGGCACTGCCAAGATAAAGAAGAGCCTTCGTTTTCAGATATAGAAGAACTATTTCTGCAGACAACTTTTGACAAGATGGATTTTTTAACCACTGCAAAAGAATGTGCTGTAGAAAAATTTCAATCTACTGTTAGCTTTTCTGTCCATCAAAATCTTAAGGAATCGTTGGATCATTATCTTCTGGAATTATCAGAAAAGCTTCTAAATAATTATTCGTCTGAGGTAAGATTTATTTAAAATTGAGGTTATAGTAGTATATAATGTCTTTACTCTTTTGGGGGCCCGCCCTCTAGCTCCCAAATGAATCACACATGGAGTCTTATTCCTATTTAGAAATGCCTGGCCTTAGATTGGCTTGTTTTTTTGACAAGCTTTCCTTAATTTAAATTATCCTGTCTACCTTTTGCCTCTGGACTTTTTCCGTTCTCTTACTCGTTGATTGCTGTGTAACTGGATGGCTGGCCCCAAGTCCTTTTTCTCTGGCTATATCTCCTTCCTCCCAGATTTCTCCTTCTAATTATCCTTTTGTCTGACAGCCCCACCTGTCCTTTCTTCTGCGTCTCTATTGGCTATTCAGCTCTTTATTAGACCAATTAGGTGTTTTAAACAATTACAGCTTCACAGAGTTAAACAAATGCAGCATAAACAAAAACAACACATGTTAAAATAATTTTCTACAGCACAGGTATTTATATGTTTATGTATCTTAATTTGCTTAAAGGACATACTAGTTTATTAATTTTTATAATTTATACGAAGTCCTGTCTTACGTAAATGACACAATTTTAAAAAGCTTGTAAATTCTCCCCAAATGAGTGAAATAAGCACCCAGGAAAAATGACCAAAAATCCAGGTAGGGGCAGTGTGCCTGTTTCTTCTGTCATTGCCATTTGTTGATGGTTTTTATTATCACAGCTGTAGCTAATTTTGTTCTAAAGTAATTTAGTTTTCTGTGGTTTTCTTCTTAGGAATGTCTTTTCTTACAGGATTGGAACAAAACAAGATGATCTTTATGGGTTCTTTTGTAAAACCCTGTAAAGTTATCTAACTCATGTAAACTTGCAAAAATATTTTCTGACAGTCTGGAGTCTGATAAAGCTTACTAATCAGTAAAGGCTCTCGTTCAGAATGTTGTTTTTGCTGGAGTGGTGGAGTAGGTGGAGAGGAGACTGAGGTGATCTGGGGGTGAATTGGGAGTGGCTGCCTGTTTTATTGACAAAAGGCTACCCGTCTTCTACTCTATCATTGCACTGAGGAGTAAGTGAGAGAAAGGGGGCGTGTGATCTGGGATGCAGCTTGTGACCAGGGATCCAGGGATCCAGGGCTAGCGTCGATCTTGACAAGGTAACAGGTTAATGGAAGGGCCACAAGTTCCTCTTGCCAGAGATAAGAATGACTCCCTTTTTAGTAAGCAGGAACTTTCTTCAAGCCCTGGAGAAAATGGGGACTTTTGTCTAATTTCCTGACTTTGGGGAAAAGACATCAGTTTAAAGTGAGCAAAGCAAAGCTAGACAAATATTGCTGTGAACTTGAATAGATCTTAGGAATTTATAAATCTTGATTATCAAATATACCTTGTTTATCAAGCACATGTTACTTATCTAAGTTTTCTAGCAGGTGGTGTTAACTTGTGTGGGAATAGGCAGAGTTAGAGCCCTATATGATTCCACGGTGGCAGGGATTTTTCCAAAGAATTTTGTAGAGTCTGCCATTTTATACATTTTCATCCTTCACCCAAGCCTTCACAAAATTTCCAAAGAGAATGGCAGCATAGTGAGAATCATGAAAGAGTAAAAGAAAAAGGGTGCTGGAGAACTGAGATTCACAAAGTTGAAACTTTGTCAAGTAGCAATAGTTGTCGTGTGGTCCACACCAGTTTTTCTATGAATCTAGTTTTTTATCATGTTCAACGTCTTGTTTTTTTTTTTTCCACTCAGCATTGGGCATCAAACCTAGGCCCTGTGTTTGTTAGGCACGCACTCTTCCCCTGAGCAGCATGACCAGCTCTCTGCTCATGTTCTAAGACACTTGTTTGCTTGCTGGACTGTTCTTTTTTCCTTCTTGTATGTTGCTACTTTGGGAGGAGTAGGAGGAGATACTCCTACCTGTCTTTAGGAGTAACTTAGATTATTTGTTTTGAAATATTGGTTATCATAACTCTACAGTCATCTTTAAGCTGATTTTAATGGCTACCCTGGAGCATTCCAGTTTTAACTCTGCTGAATTTTTATTTCTTCATATATGCATGAACTTCTTTTTCAGAGGTAATTCCAAGTACACAGAATTATTTATTTCTAATACTATATTTTTAAATTTATGATTTAAGATTACAAGTTCAGAAACACTTGTCCGGTGTTCAAGTCTTCTGGTGGGCGTTCTTGGCTGCTATTGTTATTTGGGTATAATAATGGAAGAGGAAGCATATAAATCAGAATTGTTCCAGAAGGCCAAGGTAGGTAAATTTATACTGATAAAGTTTTAGATGGATTTAAATGAATTCCTGGAAAAATTAGGGAAAATAAATTTTTGTGTTTGTTGAATGTTCCTAATCTGAAAAAAATAGGAAATCTGAAACACTTTAGAACTAGAAAATTTGAGTCCCAGCACAACTACAATGATGAAAATTTCCACATCTGCCCTCATATGACAGGTCATACTCAAGATGTAGGCACAGGTTAGCATTGGATGTGTGTGAGATGTTGTCTTTAGTTTTCTGTTGCTGTGATTAAAGACCATGGCCAAAAGCAACCTGGGGAAGATGATGGTGTTTGGCTTATACATCAAGATCATGGTCCAACATTGAAGATAATCAGGGCAGGAACCTTGAGGTGGGAACTGAAACAGATGCCATGGAGGAATACTGTATATTGACTTGATCCCCCTGGTTCACTTTTATTTCTTACCCAGGACTGTCTGTGGATGGCATTGTCCACAGTAGACTGGGCTTTCTACAGCAATGATCAGTCAAGAAAATGCTCCCACAGACTTGCCTATAGACTAATTTTCAATTAAGGTCCCCCTTCTCTTATGACTCTAGCTGTTGTCAAGTTGACAAAAATCTAACAAACACAGGGTTGATGAAACAAATGAGTTTTGTTTTTAGATTTGAAATCTATCCCAAACATATCTTGTTATATATATATACATTCCAAATTCTGAAACATTTTTTGTTGTGTATATTTTAGATAAGAGGTGCTCTTTCACTTATACAGTCTAAAAAAATAGCGTGTCCTTTCTTAAGATATGTAGTTATTACAAGCCAGTAGTAAATAAATATGGTAAAGATCTTTATCACAATGTAACCTCATTACATTACTGATATTTATGATTGTTGTTGTTGTTGTTGTTAGTAGTAGTAGTATTTTGAGGTAGGGTCTCTGACTGTCCTGGAACACAGAGTTCTTCCTCCTCAGTCTCCCAGGTTCTGGCATTAAAAGTGTGCACCACCATGCCTGGCTATACACATTGATTTTATCTGTACTCCTAAAATTTTTCCCCAAGATAATCAATAGTGAAGAATTCTTGATTGGGCATATTAATCAAGTAGGTTCTAAGCTTAAAACTTGCTTAATCTCTTGATACTAGTATGTCTTATCTGTGGTGAGATTTGCAAAGGGAGCAGGGTGTAAAATTCTGGTGAGTTTTTGTTCCTATTTTGTTTGTTGAGACAACCTTATTGTACAGTCCAACCTGCCTGGAACTAAAAAAATCCAGTACCCTCTAAGCACTGGAATTATAGGTGTATTGCCACACATGACCTAAATTTGTCATTTTCTTTTTTGGGTGTTCCTCATTTGCAATCTTATTACATGGCCATGTGCATTTTTATTTTTTATTTTTTTGAGATAAGGTCTCAGATTTTAGCCCAGGGAGGCCTCATGGTCTTTCTTAGTGCTAGGATCACAAGTGTCAGTCATGTTCAGTTTATATATATTTATATTTAGCTTTGATTCTTAAATGAAATTTTAAAATAGCAATACTAAGTTGTTATTTCAACTGAAATTTGTCTTTTTTCCTCTATTCTAAATAGTCTCTAATGCAGTGTGCAGGAGAAAGTATCTCTCTATTTAAAAATAAGACAAATGAAGAATCTAGAATTGGTTCATTGAGAAATGTGATACATCTGTGTACAAGTTGCTTGTGTCGGCATACCAAGGTAAGATCATCTTTTTGGTAATATAGTATATTCATATGGCTTATTACTTAGTGATTTTGAGTTTTTGGTTCATTTATAAGTTTATATACTGATCTGAAATTAAATTGAATGATAAAAATGTTCCAAAAATATTGGTTTATTATAAAACTTATTTTGTAACTTCATTTTCTTATTATATATAATATGTGTATATATATATAACGACATAGATGAGTCTTTTATTGTTAGCACATTTTCATTAGTTGATTCATTGTTCACAAGTCTGCAATTTTTCCTAACACTATACCACAGGTGGTATAAGTGGTACAAAAATGAATAACACCACCTTAGGATGAACTCAGTCTGTAGAGTGCTCATAAATATAAATGATATTAGTACAAATGTTTCTTTTACCCATATTACCTTAGGTAACATTTGGTAGAAAAAGTACAGCTGTGTGTAATCTTTGTTTTGATTTTTTCAGAAGCCTGTTGGGATAGCCATACGGATGTAGAAGGTTGCTAATTGGAACTGTCTTTGAAAGCTAGTACATAAGCAACCTAATATTCATAGCATATAGTTTCAATTTTCTAATATGCTTTCTTGTATTTTTGTATAAGTGTGGAAGGCATGAAGTGAAAGAGGGAGCCTCACAGATAGTTGCTTACTATGTTTAGTATCAGTAGCTGATATGTTAATGATGCATCAACACAAAGACATTTACTTCGTTTATTATTTCCTTAAGGAGATTAGACTGTAGTTGCTATTCTGGTTACTTTATAGTTCACTCCCTTCTTGAAATAGACTCAATAAGTTCTTGTTCTTAAATAAAAAAGAAAGAAAGAAAGAAAGATTGTAATGTACCTCAACTTATAATTTGGCCTCAGTTCTGGACTCGTTATCTACATTTCATTCATGATAAAGAAAATACTATAAACAACAATCTGTATTTGTTTTATGTTTTATTGCTTGGATCTTTGTTTAAATTACAGCGTAATCCACACAAGATTGTATCCGGCTTTTTCCTACGATTGTTAACTTCAAAGCTTGTGAATGACATTGCAGATATTTGTGAAAGTTTAGTAAGTATGAATCTTTTTTGACTAATAAATTTCATTGATTCTGAGATGCAATTAAAATTATATATACATATATGTGTGAGAGAGAAGGATGGAGGATGAGCAAGCACAAGCAAGCCGGCACTGTGTACCATGGTGTATGTGGAAGTCAGAGGACAATTCTTGGGAATGGATTCTCGTCTGTCACTTTCTGTGATCCAGTAACCGACTTGCATACAAAAGCCTCTTCCACTGACCCATTTTGCTGGCCCTAAATTGCAAATTTTTGTTATAATGAATAGATATTATCTCCTGGTATATAGCATCTTGAACTTTTTTTAAAAAATAAATGTAGCCTTTAATAAACTTATTGCATTAAGAGGACTTGTATTTGATTTTTTTCTTAATATCAGTATCTGGCAGGGTATTTTAGTTGCCTGTTAGTTTCCTACTAAATCATTGACTGATAGATTCAATTTATTGTACGAGATATATTCTCACCATATAGCTTGGCTAGCCTAGAACTTTTTGTGCAGACTAGGTTGGTCTTGAACTCCCAGAGGTCTGCCTCTGCCTCCCCAGCACTGGGATTAAAGGTGTGCACCATGCCTAGCCAATTCATTAAGAAACAAAGAACTCCCAAAGTAGAGGAAGACACCTTGTCTTCTAGAGAACTTGTTCTTACTATTGTGTTTAAACTTCATTTCTATCACATTGGGCTTTTGTTATACATGCTCAGTAACAGTGCCTGAAAAAACTTTAATTGCTTACTGAGTGAAAAAACACTCTGTAACTTTATTATTTGTATTTAATGACAATTTGTTTTTCTTTTCGCTATACTTAACCTGTGAGATACATACTGCTGTGCTTTATGTGGCAGTTATGGTATTCCTTAGCTTAGGGATAGTGTGTGTATATCGCTATCAGAATAATACATTTTTTTAAAAAATCCACCTGCTTTTGCTTTTTTGTTTCCTTTCTGTTTGTCTATCTGTTTTAGAGTGCATCTTTCTAGGATATCCCTGGCTAGCCTGTTACTGATTACATACCTCAGTTTGGTCTTGAGTTTTTGACAGTCATCCTACCTAAGCCTTGTAAGCAATCTGCTTAGGGACCATATCCTTATGCCTTCCATACTCACCTGCTCTCACTTAACATTTCAAGTCATTTTCCCCTTTTAACCAAAAGTTCTGCTACAGAGACTTCTGCGTTTCTGTTTTGTCTTCTGGAATTTGTGCACTTGAAAGGATTCAAGAAAGTGACTGTATTGTTCAAAGTAATGTGAGGATTTTAGGGAGTGTATATGTGTGTGTTAGTTATGATAAGATATTAATTGTGTTGCCCAGGCTCCCCTAGAACTCTAGGCTCAAATGATTCCTTTGCTCTTTGCTTCAGGTATCCAAAGAGGTGGGACTACAGGCACATGCTTCCATGCCCTTTAATTTTAATTTCGATGGGTATTATTATTGTCCAACAAAATAGTCCTAATAATTGACACTTATTCTGTGCTTTCATCAATTTCTGGTGTTAAATTTTAAAAGTTTTTGTTTGTAAGGGTTCAGAGTGGTGCTCGAATATTTAAATACAATTTGGAATGACTGCTAGACTCTTGTATTACATTTATTTATTTATGCTGTGTGTGGGCACGTGTGTCACAACATTTCTGGGAGTCTTTTCTCTCTTAACATGTGGATTCCAGGGATTCAACTAAGATCATCAGGCGTTGACAGCAAGTGCCTTTATCCCATGAGCCTTCTTGATGGCCCATGGTAATTTTTTATATAAGAATTTATTTTTAAGATCTTGTTATTACCATGCTATCTAAACAGATTACAGTTTATATATTCACTTCCTACAATATGATGGATTAGGGTGTTTCTGAAAGAAGCTGAAAACCGCATCTTTGTTTCTTCTTTCTAAAGGCATCCTGTATAAAAAAGCCATTTGATTATGGAGAGGTAAATTCCATGAAAGATGCTGCTGATGAAAATCTGATGGAGGCACAGGGTCCATCATCCTCAAGTCTGTTTAGTGGTTACCCTGCTAGTACTGTGAGCGATGCAAATGATTCTGGAGAGAACCAGAATACTGTTGGTAAGTAAGTGTTTACTGCTTGGGTTTCCTTTACCACTTTATATGAATTTGTCACTGTAAAGGACCTCACTGAAAAGAACTTTAATTATAATTTCATTCCCCTGAGGTATTGTCTACTTGGATTGTTCTTTTTCTATACATTAATTTTTTTTTTTTCTGGAGACAAGAGTTTTGCTATGTAGTCCTGTCCTAGAACTCATTATATAGACCAGGGTAATCTACAAACTCAAAATAATCCTTCTGAGTCTGCCTCCCAAGTGCTAAGATTAAAAGTGTGTGCCACTATGCCTGAGCACTTAAAATATATATTATTGTTTATATTATTTTCTGTGTTCACGTGTGTTAATGTGGTCACACATGGAGGTTGAAGGACAATGGCCCAGAAGTCAGTTCTCTCCTTCCACTGTGTGCTCTGCGTTCTGGGTTTTAAACTCAGTTTTATTGGCTATATGTAAACCCTTTTACTTGCTGGGTCAACTTCACTGGCCCTCCGTACTGTACATTTTAAATCACCCTCATTTTAAAACTCAAATTTTTTAGTTTCTTTCTTTATTGTTCATAGAAAAATTTAAAATAGTTTAAACGAAAACTACATGATAACATTATTTCAACTGTGAAAGCAAGGGGATGTTTTAGGTCATATCAGTATCAGTCTACTGTGCCCCTGTCTGTGCTAATCAGTGCCTTTTGTTTTTAGGTGCCATGAGTCTTTTAGCTGCTGATTATCTGTCAAAACAAGATCATCTTCTTTTAGACATGCTCAAGTTCTTGTGCTTGTGTGTAACCGCATCTCAGAGCAATACAGTGTCTTTTAGAGCAACTGATATTAGAAGAAAGTTGTTAATGCTACTTGATTCTAGCACACTGGACCTCACTAAATCCATCCACCTACAGATGGTGAGTAAAGTGGAAGAAGCTTTTTGATTGTTTTTATGGTGTTACCAAAAAAGGTAATAGTTGGATATATAAGAGTGGTACAGTAACTTTAAGACTTGTTTTTTAGAAAGATGAATCTGAGACTAGTTATAAAATATATTCTGCATGTGTGTGTATATGTGTTTCCCAGATTGAGCAGAAGCAGTTTTATTGAATAAGTGGGGTAACAGGTATATGTTATCACGCTTGGTTTTCTCATTTTTCTCTTTTAGCATGCTATGAAAATAATTGAAGTTGAGGCTGAAACATTAAAACTTGGGTATATTTTGAATATTATTCTCTATAATTATTATGTATTATTATACACTAGAACAGGAAACATCTTTAAGAAAGGTTCTCACTGTGTAGCCCAGGCTGTCCTGTGCTATACAGTCTTTCTTCCAAGTGCTGAGATTATGAGTGTATTCAGCAGTCAGTAAAACAGGTCTTGATTGTAAAAATAATTCATAACATGGAATTTGATGTCTGAGTGTTGCTTTCAAACTAATGCTACTAATATATACCTTCAATTTTAATTCATGACTTTGTGGCTTAATCCCCCCCCCCAAATTTGTAGCTCCTTTGTTTGTCTTTATAAGACAAAATGAAAACCCTACCTTTTCACAAATAAGTAATGAATTTATTTACTCAGTAACTGTCTATGGAACTAATTTCTTATCATGTGGAAGATGTCCTTACCTTATTCCCAGTAAGCAGTTGGTGATAGCTCTTGAGCCATTGAGTATCTTCTGGATAGATTATAGACTTGGTTTGGTAATTAGTAGACATACCTGGTGCATTCCTAACTGTGTAATGGAATCTCTTGTCATGGGATTAGGCTGAACAGGCATTCTCTGATTGAAATGGGTTTCATTGTATCTTGTTGGGACCCTTGGTTTCATTCCTCACAAATACTCTAGTATAAAGTTTACCCCTGACTTGTGGGAAGGGTTATATGCTTGTCTTGAAGCTTTGATGTTTAAAATCATTCCACATTCTCAGTAACATTATATATGACTCCCAAGTTAAGTATTAAAGAGGGTTTTTAACAAATTCTTTATTAATATATAAGAAATATCTCTTAGGATTTTTTGCTTGTAACTAGAAAGTTACTTAGCACCTCTGAGAAATTGATTGCTTATTTTTAACTACCATTATAAATGTTACTTATAACAGCTCCGTGTGTGTGTGTGTGTGTGTGTGTGTGTGTGTGTATAGTAACACATAGTTACAGAGTTGCCATGGTTAAGTAGGTAGGTTAGGATATTTTACTTTTCAGGATTATCTTTGCTTCCCAGGACTCAGTACTTTTTCACCATTGAATTTAGCATTATTCTGAGAGTATAGAGACATAGTAGTTTCAGATTCTTTATCTTTTAACTGCAGTGGTGACAGTGATGATCATTTATTGAATTCCAGCAATAGAAGTTGTTTCTACTCCTTTGTTACCTGACCAAATAATTGATATATCCCCATTTTACAGGCGAGAGTGTGGGTTCTCCATGCCATACGGTCAGGATTCTTAATCATTTAAGTTAAAGCTGTTGTGCTGAATTTTGGATTAAGTCTTTGATTTTAAAGATATTTTATTATATGCTGTGTTTAGAAATGCTCTGTGATGTTTATATGTGCTTAAAAGAGTGATGTATGGGTAAAGCTGGCTTTTTCTTTTTTTTAAACTACCCTAGTACTTAGTGCTTCTGAAGGATCTTCCTGGAAGAGACCATTCGTTGCCAATGGAAGATGTTGCTGAACTTCTGAAACCATTATCGTAAGAATTGAAAGCCATGTTACGTTATGCTCACTTTAAATTATAAGCTAACTGACATGTTCTTGTAAGCTTAATAACAAAAACCTTTTCTACCACAGCCTTGCATGTTCTCTGCATCGTCGTGACCAAGATGTTTGTCGAACAATTTTAAGCCATGTCCATCATATAGTGACAAACCTAAGTCAAGGCAGTGTGGACACTGAGGGCACAAGGAATGCTCGGGGACAGTTCCTGACAGTGATTGGGGCGTTTTGGTAAGCATAAGTCTCTTTCTTCACTTCGGGATGCAGATGTAAACTCTATACTTTGGTGATTTTTTTTCCTGAGTATCTCGTGTAACTTTCTGCATATTTAACAATAGTATAACATAATCTGTCTTCATTTCTTTAATGTGCATGTCAGTGAATATTGCTTACATGAGTGTGGGTACATGTGTGTCACTGTACTCTATAACAGTCAAAGAACAACTTGGGGTGTCAGTCCTCACTTTCTACCTGTTTAAAGCAGGTACTATGTTCGCTGCTGCCCATACCAGGATACCAGACCCACAGATTTCTCCTTTTCTGTTTCTCATCTTGCTGTATGCATGCTGAGATTACATATGGATGCTACTGCATCTTATTTTACATGAGCTCTGGAGATCTAGATTCTGATGTTCACATGTTCACACTTACATGGCACGTACTTCAGCTATAGAGCCCTTTGCCCAGCTCTGTCTTCCAGTTCCTAACTGAAAAGCTACACTAGTTTTTATAAAGTTTTGTGTTCTAAAGTGTTTAGCATATGGCCCTGTAAATTTTGAATCACACATAACTTGACATGGATGGTGCATAAAAAGTGCAGCAATCCTAAACCAACTGGATTGTTGGTGATGAAAATGAACCCATTGGCTTTGACTCTGTTTATTTCATTCATAGTCTCACAAGAACAGTAGTAAACATCTTTTTAACACTTTATTTAGTGTGTGGGGAAGTCTGAGCACAGCCATGGTGCCCATGTTCAGGTTAGAGAGCAACTTGTAGGAGTCAGTTTTTCTCCTTTTACTGTGTGGGTCCCAGGGATCAAACTCAGGTCCAGCAATAACATATTTGTTACTTATAGGAGATCACATAATGTCACTTAGATGCCTCATTCTTTTAGAATAGTAAAGAATTTTCTAAGTCAGTATAGAGCATAGATTTCTAAATATATGTTATAATGACGAAAGCCTAAAGGATATTCTGTTCATATTCAGTTTTCTATAGTATGGCTACCTGAAGTATGTCAGTTCCAAGATATAAAACAAGTGTACATTAGAATGAATTTCTCTTTATTTAGCTTGAATTTTAGGGAAGATAAATATACTGCCATGCTGGCATGTTTCTTATAATGAGAATTATTTATTTGCGGTTTTGTGGGTTGTTTTTTTCTTTTTGTATTTTCGAGACAGGGTTTCTCTGTGTAATAGTCCTAGCTGTCCTGGAACTAGATTTGTAGACCAGACTGGCCTTGACAATTAATTTAAAGCAGAATTTTTTGAAATTATCTATGATATTGTTAATATTTATTGTTTTTTTCTGTTTTTGCTTTTGTTTGAATAATTATTACATTAAAAGTCTTATCTGATTTCAGGCATCTAACAAAGGAGAAGAAATGTATATTCTCTGTAAGAATGGCATTAGTAAAGTGTCTTCAAGCTCTCCTTGAGGTGGGTTACTCCATATTACTAGAAAGTTTTTCATTGGAATGATCGAGGCAGGCCACCTTTCTTTCGGTATGCTAATGAGTGGTTTTTTTCTTAATATTTTGCATTTAACTTTGATTGCTATTTTACTATAGGCTGATCCATATTCCAAATGGGCAATCCTTGACATAAGGGGACAAGACTTTCCTGTAAATGAAGTATTTCCACAGTTTCTTGCTGATGATCATCACCAAGTTCGGATGTTGGCTGCAGGGTCAATCAACAGGTAATGAGTTAGGTTTTCACAAAGCTCTTGTAATGCTGCTGTTAGCAGCACCTTCACTAGCTGCAATGTTAACAGCAACGTCCACTTAATCAGTGTATGCATGTGCCTGGGAATTGTGTTTTTTCTTTAATCTGACAGTTCTGTCACTTATATAACATTGTCTCTAATTTATAATTGAAAACTGGCTTAGAGGGTTAACTGGCTTGGTGCTATGGAACTTATGAGCCATTGGTTTGAATGAGAAGTGTCTGCTAGCACACAGAAGGTATAGAATATTTGGCTATTAATGGCTTTATGTGAGTCAGTAGTCTCTTCATTTTGTATGATGCTGATATAATTTCTGTTTTTAGCCTAAAATAATATTTGGCTATGGTGGCTTTTCATTGATAATTGGTGAAATGAATATATTTGAAAAAGAAATTCTGTGCTACTTTAAAAACATCAAAGCTGAGCCGAGCAGTGGTGGTGCATACCTTTAATCCCAGCAATCAGGAGGCAGAGGCAGGCGGATCTCTGTGAGTTCGAGGCCAGCCTAGTCTACAAGAGCTATTTCTAGGACAGACTCCAAAGCTACAGAGAAACCTGTCTTGAAAGACAGTAATAATAATAATAGTAAAATAAAATTTTTAAAAAGCTGAAAATTGCATATTTTTCAGATCTAAATGACCAATAAAAGAAGGTTGCCATAAAGAAATTATCCAAGCAGGCACATACTCTATGGCAGTGGTTCTCAACCTGCGGGTTGTGACTCTTTGGGATGGTAGAGCGACCCTTTCACAAGGGTCATCTAACACCATCAAAAAACACGGATGTTTACATTATGATTCATAACAATATAAAAATAATAGTTATGAAGTAGCAGTGAAAATAATTTTATGGTTGGGGGTCACCACAACTTGAGGAAGTGTTTTAAAGGGTTGTAGCATTAGGAAGGTTGAGAGCCACTGGTCTGATGTTAGAACAAATGTGTCCAAAATTTGAGTCTGTGACAGTGATGTTTCCATGAGCCAGGTGTTGTTCCTTTTTCCTCATTTATTTTAGTAAGAAAATAGTGCATTGTCAAGATTGCTCTTGGTTATGTGTGGGAGTTCAACTTACGGAACTGAAGTTTAAATTATCAGGCCATAGAGGATCATAAGTTGAATGCAATAATAATATCACGGGGGGGAAATCGAAGTTTTCAAAAATTTCAAGAAAGATAAGTAGACTTGTTATATTTTGTTTTTTTCTTATATTTTGATTTGTTAGATATTTAATGTTGGGCTGTTTCAAGAGAGGCTAGCAAAATAAAGGAATCAGAAATAACAAATTTCTAAGAAATATCAAGACTAAACTTCATTACAGTTGCCCTAAAATATGTGTTTATTATGTAAGAGACATTGATAACCTCTACATCAAATATAATGTTAACTGAATATCCAAGTGTTAAGCTATTCATTTGGGGGATGATTAAACATTAGAAAAGATTGATAAATAAGTTTGTAGACTCTTATGATTCATGTTTGACAAGAGGAGACAATCTTTCTGACAGCTTGGCTTTGATGTTCAAATCTGACCAGTAGTTAAAGAACTTTGAAATCTTTTATATCTAGAAAAATTGGCTTATAGATTAAGGACCTTAACATTTCACAGATGGTCTGAACTACTTGCCTTTCAAAGGAAGAGCTTTGGAGTGGTTTATTTGTGTTCTAGAATATGCTTTGATATGTAGGCTTTGAAATAAATAGATTTTGTTTGTTTTTAAAGATTATTCCAGGATATGAGACATGGAGATTCCTCTGGATGGTCGAAAGCACTGCTTTTGAAGTTTCAGCAAACAGCTTTTAAAAATGCATACCTGAAAGCAGAGGCAGGAATAAGAGACGTGGTGACTACAGTAAGTTGTCTGTGCTCTGCACTCATGTGCGGTCTGTCAGTGTTACATGTTCTTAGCACAGTTTTGATGAGAGTTTGCGTTTTGTAGTTAACACTGTAAAGCTGGTCTAAGTCAAGTGTATGGACTGGATAAAATTTTCCTGAATGAAATTTATAGGTCAGAATAAGTCAATAATAACAATTATTTTTGCTTCAACTAATCTAATTATTGTGAGGCGAATCCAACTTTAATGGGGATTTCAATATAAAAGAGAGATTAAAAGGCCTTTTTTAGTTCAAGAAATCTTTAAAGCCAAAAGGAAAAATCCAAAACACACCAGAAAATACTGTGTATGATGGTGTGTGCCTGTGATCTTACTATTCAATGACTGAATTAAATTTGAGAGCTCCCTGGATTGCAGAGTGAGTACACCTAGTCAGAAAATGAAGATAGGGGCTGGAGAGAAGGCTCTCAATTAAAAACGTGGGCTCTGAAGATCTGAGTTTGATTCCCAGCACCCACATGGCATCTGTAGCTCCAGTTGCAGGATATCTGCCACCCTTTTCTGATCTCTGTAGGCACTGTACTTAGACATCCATGTGGACAAAACACCCACACACATAAAAATTAAAAATAAATTTAAAAACTGAAGAGGGGTGCCTGTTGGGACTTTTAAAAAAGTAGTTGACGGCTAAGCTGAAAGCATGTTGTTCTGTCCACAAGGCTTTCCTTTACTAATATAGACAGATGGCAGTGATTTTTAAAGAAGAAAACATAAAAAGTCTTAGGAGTAGCACCTTGTAGTGGAAGAACTCTTAAAACTTCTCATTTTCCTTTTGCTGTTGTTCTTTAGATAACTTAATACCATGTGAAAATGTTTTTTCTTTGGTAATTGTTTCGCTTAGATCTTTGGAAATGGCAGCTTTTCTTAACTATAGAAAAGCTTGTTTCTCATGTCTTTCCTTTTAGCTCATTACTATAAGATTTAAAAGTTTGCAGGTTACTTAGAGATTAGCGAATACTTGAGCTTGCTTGCTTGATTTATCAATTTCATTATTTATGTCATTATTCTTGTAATTTTCTTAAGTCATGTGTTACTCAGAACCCTGATCTTCTGGATGAGATTCACAATAGAAAATCTGTTTTACTGGTGGTGATAGCTGTGGTCTTGCACTGTAGCCCTGTGTGTGAAAAACAGGCTCTGTTTGCCTTATGCAAATCTGTGAAGGAAAATGGATTAGAACCTCATCTTGTGAAAAAGGTATGATGAATATTTTCACATTGTTTTTATGTGTCATTTGATGCTTAGAAACAGTTTCTTTTTTGGACTGGGAATATTAGAAACAAGTTTTATTGTGTGCGCATATACATGTGTAGGGGGTGCATTTTTTCCACTGCTGGCGCTTGGACCCAGAGCCTTGTACTTAGTAAGTAAGCACTGTACCACCGAACTATTGTCTTTTTTTTTTTTTTTTTTTTTGGTTTTTTCGAGACAGGGTTTCTCTGTGGTTTTGGAGCCTGAACTATTGTCTTTTCCCCAGCCAAATTTATTAATTCTTTAAGCAGTATATTTGTTTTCAGTATTTCTTCTTAGTTTTATAAAACACTCATTGAGAATTAGCAAAATTTAGTGGTTGTGTCCACACAGACCAGTTCCTCTAGAATACTGGAGATTTTTGCTTGCTTATGCCTCAGATTGTGGAGCAGCACACTGGAATTTAATAAGTTGAGGACAATGTGGCTTTTAGGTTAGATTTTGAAAAGAGGCTTGGGCTCAGTCATTGCAAGCATAACATCCCATTTGTATACTGTGGTAGCTCTCCCTGTTCTTCCACTCCAAGCTCATTATTTGAGACCCTCTACAAGTTCTTGTTGCAGGTTTAATGTGGTAAATATGGACTGATGGGCAGTTAACTTTGTACCAGCATGGGTTCCATGAAGCTTTATTGTAGGTCATTGTCTAGGGAACTGGTCTTAAATGAATTAACCTTTTACTTATTGTTATTAAAGTGAGTGACATGGTTTTGGATTTTTAAAAATTTAAATGTAAAGATGAAAATATTTAAATTTTCCTTAGACTTTTCTTTGAGATATAGTCAGCTATATAAAATTATGCTATTATTTATTTAATGTCTATTGTGGGTTTTCTATGTGCTCTGGATGCTGCTTCAGCAAATGTATAGTAAGTAACATTTTCCATTTTCTCATTTATTACTACCCCTGTGTCATTGATAAAGAAGTCAAGGTAGAAAAATATTAAGTAACTGCTACAAATACAGTTTAAATACTAGCAAGCTTAAACATCACATTTTCCTTTTGTGCAGGTTTTAGAGAAAGTCTCCGAATCTTTTGGGTGCAGAAGTTTAGAAGACTTTATGACTTCTCATCTAGATTATCTGGTTTCAGAATGGCTGAACATTCAAGATACTGAATACAACTTATCTTCCTTTCCTTTTATTTTATTAAATTACACAAGTATTGAGGATTTCTATAGGTAGGTTTATATATATTGTTTGCAGTAGTGTTTGACAACCCTCCTCCCACCTCTCACATCCATATCCACAGGTAGGAAGTTGCCTGGTTTTTTATTAAAAAAAAAAAAGACATAGTGAGATTGTATCAAAGGATGTATGTATGCTTTTAGTTCAAAAACTTAGGATTTGTTGGTAGCAATATTAGTAATCAGTTGTGTGTCATTGAGTAAGCTGTAGTAATATCTTATGTATCTCGATTTACACATATAAGATATATTTACATGCTATCTTATTTATCTTGAATTGTACATAATATCTTATGTATCTCAATTTACTTTTGAAAATAATCTTCTAAATTACTAGTGGGGTAATTATTTCCTTTTCTTTCCTATTGCTTGATAGTGAATTAGTCATTATTTCTATGAATTTTCAAAGTTTATCGAAAAATGCTGAGATATAGCTCAGTTGGTATAGTGCTTGCCTAGCATGCTCAAAGTCCTAGATTCAACACTGGCTACATAAACCAGGCATAGTGGCACATACTTATAATCTGACACTCAGAAGGTCAATAGATGAAGGAAGCTCAGTAGTTCAAGGTCATTTTCAGCTACATAAGGAGTTCAAAGCCAGCCTGTACTACAGAGGATCCTGTATTTTTTTTAAAAAGAAAATGTTTTTTGATAGATGTACATTTGATGGTTTTTATCATCCATTATATTTTGCGATAACTTTCATATTTGTTCTTTGAATTTATAAATTGTTTTACCATTGGTCTTACATTAAGTTTTGATTGATTGATATTACCATTACCATTGCCATAATCAAGCACCAAGTTGATTATGGGTAAAAAATAAAAGTTCCTTAGCTGGATATAGTGGTGCATACCGTGTGTCTATAATTCCTGACCTCGAGAGGTAGAGGCAGGAGGATTCCCACAATTTACAGGTCAACATGGTGTGTACATAAGTATAGTTAGTCCAGGCTAGCCTGGGCCACGGAGTGCTATCGTCTCAGAAAAAGCGAGGGAGAATAGAAGTTGTACTTTTTTTGTGTGTGTTATTATTTATATTTTTTCTTATCTTTAATTTCTCCATTTATAAAATGAGAATAAGAGTATTTAATGATCTAGGGGCTGGAGCAATGGCTCAGCAGTCAAGAGCACTGACTTCTCTTCTAGAGGACCCAGGTTCAATTCCCAGCACCCACATGGTAGCTCACAATTTTCTGTAACTTCTTTTCCAAGGGATCCATTGCCCTTTTTGTTTCAAGGGATCCAATGCCCTCTTCTAGCCTCCATAGGCACCAGGCAGAACACCTGCATCTGTAAAATTTTAAATAAATAAATAATTTAAAATAAAAAAGTAAGTTTGTTTATTTGTTGTTGGTTTCTTGGGACAGGATTTCTCTGTGTAGGTTTGGAGCCTGTTCTGGAACTCAATCTGTAGACTAGGCTAGCCTCGAACTCACAGAGATCTACCTATCTCTGCCTCCTGAGTGCTGGGATTAAAGGCATGCGACATCACCGCCCAGCATATTTTGTTATTTTAATGTAAAATTTTACTTGTGAAAACATTTGTAACCTAAATTTTAAACTTACACATTTTCAGATCTTGTTACAAGGTTTTGATTCCACATTTGGTGATTAGAAGTGAGTTTGATGAAGTGAAGTCCATTGCTAATCAGATTCAGAAATGCTGGAAAAGTCTGTTGATAGACTGCTTTCCAAAGATTCTTGTACACATTCTTCCTTACTTTGCCTATGAGAGCACAGGAGACAGCAGCATAATACAGAAGAGAGAGACTGCTACCAAAGTCTATGATATACTTAAAGGTGAAGACTTACTAGGAAAACAGGTATGGCTTCACTTTTTATCTACTCTTATCCCCTTACTGATAAAAGATGTAAGCTTTAAAGTCTAAGGTTATCAGACTTGGGGTGATGACTTGGTAATGTGTTTGCTGTGTAAATATGGCTACCTGAGTTCATAGCCCTACATCCATGTAACAGCTTGCCTTGGCTGGCAGCTCACACATGTAACCCCAGAGCCAGGGATCTTGGATGCTTGCTGGCATTCCTAGAGAATTTCTGCCCTTTGTGAGCCTGCCTGTAGCAGAAGCAGATTGGTGAGAAATTTACTTTTTTCACAGTCATTATTTTAGCAGCTGTTGATGAAAAGCGATCCTGTCACCAGATACGGAAGAAGAGTACAGGGCATCTCAGGGGCTCACAAAGGTTTCTTAATAGTTAAGATTATTAAAGAGTTAACAGATGAATAAAAAGTAAAATGCAAATCAAGGAAAAGTGTAAGTTATGGAACTTTACTAGCTGGAGAACTTCCGGTTTTAGAAATTTAATGTGAAATCCAAATTCTTTTAAAATGATTCTGTATAATACAAGGGTTAAAGTAAGGAGAGTTGGTTTGTTGTGATTTCCTTATGCTCATCTTGGTCTATGGATTGGCTGTGTAGAAGAAAATATAGAGGTTTTCTTTGCAGAACTTGGGCTTGGTTATCTTTTTTTAATAGTTATGAAGTAAGGAATTAATGCAGACCCTTAGTGCTGTTGTAAAAATCACAGATATAAAAATGTTTAATATATTTTAATTTTGTGTCCTTGCAGATTGATCAAGTATTCATTAGTAATTTACCAGAGATTGTGGTGGAGTTACTGATGACATTCCATGAAACAGCTGATTCTGATGCCAGTCAAAGCACTGACCTCGCTGACTTTTCAGGGTAAGCCTTTTCCATAGAAAGGTAGCATATGTAGTATAAGAGTCACCCCAATCACCTATCTCCTTCACTGCAGCCTTCCTACTGTACTTGCTTTTATAGCTCCCTTTTTGGGGAAACCCAGTCTTTTCAGTCTTCCCTTGGTATTTAAGCATTGAGTTACATAATTCCTTTTGTGACCTTTTTCTTGATGTGTTTTATTACTGATTCTCTTAGCCATGTCTTGCCTTTTTCTCTGCCTCCTTTCTTTGTGGTGCTCTTTAGCTGTTCAGTTTAACTCAGATGTGAAATCAGTTGGTTGTATATGACTTTTTTGGCTTGATTGTAAGCTACTTGAAAATTCTCAATTTTAAAAAATAAATTAAAATACTATTTTTTTGCATATGGATGTTTTGCCTGCATGAATATCAAAACATTACGTGCATGTTATGCCCATAGAGGCTGTAAAGGGGGCATTAGTACACCCCCTACACCCCACACTTCTTGGAGCTGTAGTTGTAAGCCACCAAGTAGATGTTAGGAATTGAACCTGGGTCCTCTAGAAAAGCAGTCAGTGCTCTTAGCTGCTGAGCCATCCCTCCAGTCCCCAAAATATTTTGTTTGTGTTTTGTTTTTGTTAGACAGGGTTTTGCTGTGCAGTGTTGGCTGTCCTAAAACTCTCTCTGTAGAACAGACTGGCCTCAAGCTCAAGGATCTGCCTGCCTCTGCCTCCCAGTGCTGGGATTAAAGGTTGCACCATTGTGCCCAGCTGAAAATACTCAATTTTTATAAAAGCTTACTGTGCTAAGCATATAAATTAATTAATGCTGGGAAAGAAGTTAGAGTTTATAATTGTATTCTAAATAATGTTACTGATCTAATGTGTTACCTGGTTTAAGATACTATTGGTCTTGCAATACTTAGTCTAATATAGAGTTGTAAATCAGACCTGAAGGGAAGTTTTGCTAAGGCTTGACTCTGGGACTGCCATTAACATCATAAAAGGTTAAATAAACCAATTGTTTTAAACAAATCCATCTGAAGTTAAGTCTGATTCATATGTGAACTTTGTTTTACTGTTTGTGATTTTAAAATATATTGTTTCAGTAAGAAGCCAGTTTTGTAACTTGGGAGTTATTTAAAGCTCCATTTTAGAAGTTCAGTCTTCTAATTTTGTTTTTAAAATACCTACATTTTTTTTCTTCTTTAGGGATTTGGATCCTGCTCCTAATCCACCGTATTTTCCATCACATGTTATTAAAGCAACATTTGCCTACATCAGCAACTGCCATAAAACCAAGTTTAAAAGCATTTTAGAAATTCTTTCTAAAATTCCTGTAAGTACATGTTACATTATTAGTATAATAATTGATAAGAAAAGTCCTTTTTATCTAGAAAATCTAAATATATCTGGGGGATAATAAGCATGAAAACTTACTTGACTAATTTAAAAAAGAAAAACACTTGATTTACAAGTTGTATTTTAGTATGTTAGTTATTGTTAACTAAATGTATCAGGCCAGGATTTCATGACCCTGCCTTATTAATTATCTCAGGGAATATGTTTACTGTTTCATAATAATCTATTAAGTTTCAGTTTACTTTCTAAAAACTAATGTAGCAACTTTTTAAAAAGTGAAATACTCTTAACAATTTTAATATAATATTTTGCATGTGCTGTCAAGCCCATATCTAAATGATCATTTAGTAAAGTTTAAACTATACTGGTTGTAGCTGAATATATTTGATTTAAAAATTTTTTTCTATATGTATATCTATTTTATAGGATTCCTATCAGAAAATTCTTCTGGCCATTTGTGAACAAGCAAATGAGACAAATAATGTCTATAAAAAGCACAGAATTCTTAAAATATATCAATTGTTTGTTAGTTTATTACTGAAAGATATAAAAAGCAGCTTGGGAGGTGCTTGGGCCTTTGTTCTTCGGGATGTTATTTACACATTGATTCACTATATCAGTAAAAGGTAAGGAATAGATTGAACTGATGCATTAGCAGTATTTTTTGTGTGCTGGTCTTTCATGTGTGCAAGCGCATGCATGTTGGACATGAGTGTAAGTAGAGTTGAAGTTGACATCAGGCATCTTTCTTAATTGTTTTTCACCTGCTTCGTTGAGTCATGGTCATTTAGTGGAACCAAAGCACACCAGTATGGCTGGTCTGTCTAGCCAGCTTGCTCTGAGGATACCTATCTGTTTCCTGCATCCTGGGATTGTAGGCGAACACTGTGCTCTTTCATTGGTCTCTGTGTACATTTTCATGATAATCTCATTCTCTTTTTGCCTATGTCATTGTCATCAAAAGTAGTCTAATACGTTTGCTTTGTTCTTTTCACTCGAAATTGCTTTGGCTGTTTGAGATTTGTGTGTGTGTATTCTGTTTGAATATTGGAAATTTTATTTATTTTTAGTTCTCTAAGGAGTCATTGGTATCTTTAGGGATTATATTATTGCATTTTGCTTTGTGTAGGTAGAGTGAGCATTTTAATAATGATTAAAGGATTTCTTCCTTTTTACCTTCTTTCATTAATATATAATAAATTTTTTGTTTTGTAGAGATTGTTTCTGTTCAGGTTAAAATTTTTTGTGGTTGTTATAAATGAGATCCCCTACCTTTTTCCATTTCATTCATTATCATTGTGAAGAAATCCTACTGATTGTTTTATGTTGAATTTATAACCTGCACTTTACTGAATACATTTAGCAGTTTTAGTGGGTTTCTTTGTGGAACTGTTAAGTTTACCTGCAAATAGTGATGATTTGAGTTTTCTCTGTTAGTTTGGATACAATTTACTTTTCATTCCTATGTGTTCTATCACTGTCTTGAAATAGAAGTGAAAGAGAAGCTCTTGTCCTTTTAAAAATGATAGAGAAACTATTCAACTTTTCTCTGTCCATTGTGTTAACTCTGGACTTCTTATTTTATTGAGGTATATTCCTAAAATATCTGTTTAGTTCAGATTTTTCCCCCACATGAAGGGATGTTAAATTTATTCAAATTCCTTTTTTGGCTCTTAAGATAGTCATAGATTTTACTCTTAATTCTGTTGATATATGGTTTAGCACTTTTATTGATTGGTATATGTTGAACATCCTTGCATCTCTGGGATGCACCCCACCTAATCTTGTACAATCTTTGCTGTGTGATGTTGAATTTGATTTGCTAGTACTTTATGGGAGTTTTTTTTGTATCTATGCTTCTTAGGAATATTGGCCTGCAGGTTGTTTTTTTTTGTTTTGTTTTGTTTTGTTGTTATGTACTTCTGTGGTTTGGGTGTCAGGATAATTCTGGTCTAGTGGAATGAACTAGTAGAAATTGTCTTTCTAGTAGTAATTGAGAAAAACCAGTATCAGTTTAGTGATGTCATCTGGTCCTGGACTTTGTTGTTGCATGACTTTTTATTTAGTCTCATTACTTGTTATTGACTTGTTCAAATTAGCTATTTAAGTTAGTTTTTCTTTCCTTATTATTGACTATCAATTGTTTTAAAGTGTTAGGGCTTTGCTGAATTGCCTTCAAACAAACACCTATGTTCAGCAATTTCTCTTTCCTTGACCTTTCAAATAACAAGAGCTGCAGGCATATATTCTCTGGATAGTCTCTCATAAGTTCATTTGACCTTGTCCTTTTTTTTTTTAATAGCTCCAGAGGTTTGTCATTTTTTTATATCTTCAAAGAATGGAAATTTAAAAACATTCATCCTTTTGTTATGATGAAAGCATTCAAAATCCTTTCTTGTAGCTTTTTGATCTATACAGTTATCTGCAGTTATCCTCTTCCGTAGCACACCAAAATGTCTCATTCCCAAGCTGTGACTTAGTGCCCACAGATCTCTTCCCCATCCTTCCATATCTCCACTCTCTGTTCTTTGGTAACCTTCATTCTATTCTCAACTTTTAATTAAATTTTAAAATTATTTTGAATTCTTTCTTTAGTAACTCCAGTATCTGGAGTTCTTCAGGAAATGTTTCGATTTTCTTACTCTGGATATTTCTACTTCATGCTTTATTTCTTTATAGGGTTTGCAGTTTTGTTAATAAAATCTGACCGCTTCAGTACATAATGAGGTTAAGTGTTGAAATCAGATTTTCCCTAAGGTTTGACTCTGAATGCTGCTCCATGCATGTTGGTTGTCTGGGTATGCATATGGATACTAGAGTGGGACATGCCATGTCTTCCTCTAGCTTTAGACAGCATCTCTCACTCAGTGAGAACCAGGCCATTTTAGCAAGTCTGGCTGGCCAGCAAGCTCCTTGCCCACAGTCCTATAGTATGGATATGAACAACCATGCCTGCTCCTTGTATAGATGCTTAAAACTAGAACTCAGACCCTCATGCTTTCAGGGTAAGCACTCTCATCCGCTGAGCCATCATCCCGGCCTTGTTTGTCCTTTATTCGTTTTCTTCTTTTTTCTTTCCTCCTCCCTTCCTTTCCTTCCTCCCTTCCTTCTTATCTTATTTTATTTTTACTGAACACCAGCTCTTCTCTTATGGTTTTCTTGCTGTAAGTATTCAATGCAGCCTGGCTTTCTTTTCCTTCTTTTGGGTTTTCAGCGGTTATTATCAGGAGCACTGTCACAAGTACTGGGGATAGGGTACACATGAGAGAAAGAGTAAAGACTTTTGTTTACAAAAATGACTGCTACGACTGTCCTTCAGTGCTTGCTGGCTTGCAGTGATTCCTGGATCTCTTACTTGAATGAATTTTGCAGTTTTCTTGTTTTCCGGTAGTTCTAATAGGATTGTATATTGTGTATCTTTCTGACATGCTTTTTTTTTCTGAATTGTAACCATTGAAGTATTAGTTATAAAAGTGACTTTGTCAAGCCATGTCAGAATTAGAGACATTGACTAAAAATGATTTGAGTATTATTTCAGAGTAGTTTCTTAGACCTTGATATTTTTTTCTTAATTTTTTTCCTGTTAGGCCTTCTCATTTCACGGATGTATCAAAGCATAGCTTTTCCCTTTGTTGTAATCTGTTAAGTCGAGTTTGCCATACAGCTGTAACTCACTGTAAGGATGCCCTAGAAAACCATCTTCATGTCATTGTTGGCACACTTATACCACTTGTGGATTATCCGGAGGTTCGAGAACAGGTAATTTACCAGTTGATCTACAGAGGGGTATTTGAGATAAATGAACTCTTAGGAATTGAATGCTGTTAGTTTGCCTGGTGTAGTTTTAATGCGAATGTTCTTTTGATAAATGGTGGGGAAGACAATATTAGTAAATTAATCTTTGAAATCAGTTACCTAACCAATGGTAATTTTGATCTAATAAACCTTTTAGTTTTATCTATTACACTGAAATGTAGTAGTCCAAAGTAAAACTAGCAGTTCCCACAATTATGGCTTGTGAGATCCCATATAAAATGTTCAGTTAACCCTGTTATTTGTTACACCCGCTGTGTGTAGCACTGTACGTATTTTAGTTTTTGAATCTATGCACACCAATAGCTGGGTACCACACATACCATTAGTTCATTTCTAGGTTAGCAGAGGTTTGTTTGTTTAACTCTCTGAATATAATTAATGGGCTTTAATTCTCTGAATATAATTAATGCCCCCCCCCTTTGGTTATTATTTAGGTATTGGAACTGTTGAAGTACTTGGTGATAGATAACAAGGACAATGAAAACCTCTTTGTCACGATTAAACTTTTGGATCCTTTTCCTGACCATGTTGTTTTTAAGAATTTGCGGCTTACTCAGCAGAAAATCAAATATAGTGGAGGACCTTTTTCACTCTTAGAAGTAATAAAAGTTTTATTTATAACTTTGTATTATACAATATAGGCAGTAGTATTTTTATAAACCTTTAATGCTCTGTTGATAAAGACAGAAAACTTTATGTTGTAGTAAAAATAATGCATGAGATTTACCTTCTTAAATAAAACCTAAATATTTTAAAATATACATATATATTCTAAATTTGTATGTCTGTGTGTATACCTTATATGTACATGTACTCAAGGAAGTCAGAAGAAGTTTTCAGATTCCCCTGCTGCCGAAGTTACAGATAATTCTGAGCCACCTGACATGTGTTCTGGTAACTGAACACAGGTCCCCTGTAAGAGCAACCATGTCTTTTAACCACCGGTGTTCTCTTCAGCCCCTCAAAACAGATCTTTATGCATCTTTTTGCATTGCATTTAATGTCTGGATATCAAAGCTCTGACTAAGATGAATTTGAATATTCAAAGAATATGATACAAAATATTATTAATTTTCATACAATAAGGTCCTATGGTTCATTAATATTTGAAAATTGTTGCCCTTTTCTTTAAGGATTAATAATGTTTATATTAGGGGCCTGGAGAGATGGCTCAGTGGTTAAGAGCATTGCCTGCTCTTCCAAAGGTCCTGAGTTCAATTCCCGGCAACCACATGGTGGCTCACAACCATCTGTAATGAGGTCTGGTGCCCTCTTCTGGCCTGTAGACATACACACAGAAAGAATATTGTATATATAATAAATAAATAATGTTTATATTAGTGATGATATTTAGCACGTTAATCTTTTATAAATTTTAGTTATGTCTGTATTCTTTTAAATGTTATAATTTAAAATCATTGTATTAGACTATAAATCTCTAAACATTTAATGCATTCAGATATAAAATTCAAGTTATACTAGTAAATAAATAAAAATTGAACTGCTTGCTGTGGTAGTCTTAGAGTCTGTTGTTTTGACATCTAATGTAGATAAGAGACTCTTATCTACCTTAAAACATTGTCAGAACTAAAGTGGAAGAAGGAATGTGTTGTTTTGTATTTCAGTGTCTATAAAGACACTGCTTATTATTTTTTCTTTTTTTGTTTTATTTTTCACACTTAGCCAGTACATACTCAACTAATACTAATTTGATTTTGTCTTTTAGGAAATTAACCATTTTCTTTCTGTGAGTGCTTACAATCCACTTCCACTGACCAGGCTTGAAGGATTGAAGGATCTTCGAAGACAACTGGAACAACATAAAGATGAGATACTAGATCTTATGAGAGCATCTCAGGGTACTATTTATTTTTATGTGAATGGGTGTTTTGCTTGCATGTATATATGTGCACCACATAACTTTAAGTGCCTATGGAGACCAGAAGAAAGTATTGGACTCTTCTGGAATTTGAGTTAAAACATGGTTGTAAGCTGTCATATATGTGCTGAACCCGGATCATATATGTGACTGAACCTGGATCCTCTGCAAGAGCAGCAATTGCTCTTAACAGATGAGCCAGCTCTACAGCTGCTTCCGGGTATTAATTTTAGCATTATGAATTTTTTTCTTCCTGTTTCTTCTTCAGATATCCTTTTGTATATTCTTCTTGGTCAGATTGCCACCATTGTCATTTATATTCACATCATTGCAGAGAGGCCACTGTATAGTGTGTGCTAAGTTCTGAATACTGTATGGTAACAGACTAAGCAAGGTCCCTGCTAGCTTTTGTGTTTAATGGTTCTTATTTTTCTCGTCATTTGTGACTTTGGTAAGGTATTAACTTTGCTGTTTAGCTTGTTCAAGCTCTTTCTCTGTCTGCTTGGTAAATTTTGCTAATCATTTTCATGTGGCAATATTTCAGAATTCTCTCTGTATTTTTAAAATCCATTTATGATTTAAGATTGGGCATATGTGTTGAAAAAAATATATATATTGCCCTTATGGAAATTGGAGATCTTTTCTCTAAACTATTTCTAGATAACCCACAGGATGGCATTGTGGTGAAGCTGGTTGTCAACTTGTTGCAGCTATCCAAGATGGCAGTGAACCAGACTGGTGAAAGAGAAGTTTTAGGTAATGATTAAGTGAATGGTCTTCTTTAGTATGGTCATAGTAAGTGTAAGCTTGTTGTTTGATTTACTGGAGAAATAAGGGTGGTTTGCTAAGTTATGTTTCTGCAGGTAACTCTAGATACCCACCTTTCATATTCCTTAGATGTGCTTATAAGATAAAGTTAGCAATAATCATTAATAGTGTATAAATGTTAATTTTAAAACACCTTATAAAGATGTAGGAATATCATAAATCTCTGCTCAGTAAACTTATGAGATATTTTATAAATATGGCTTACTGGTCTTTATATACTGGTCTATTTTGTACATAGCAAATAGGAACAACGCTTCTGAAGAATGGTTAAACTCATATCTTTTAAAATACCATTTAGATTTTTCCTTGAGTATAGGTATTTAGATTTGGTGGTTTTAGAATGGAAAGTCACATGATTAACATTGGCTGGAAGCTGGCATGGCAGTGGTGCCTTACTGAGAATGGGGAGTGTAAGAGCTGTTGGTGCACTTTCTCAGTTCCCACTGGAGCCTGTTATCTAGCATACTTGCTTTTAGTTTGGTTTTTATTGAAATGTATCTTTCATATAAACATGAATACAGACCAAATGTACCTAGTTTAAAGTATACAATCAAAGAATACCTGTGCATCTGCCACCCAGATCCAGGAATTGAACCTTACCAGAACCCTTGAGTCTCCCCTGCCCCCAAAATTAACATCTTTGTTCATTTTCCTGCTTCTGGACATAAAGCTGCTTTGCTCCAGGAGCCCAACGTAGCTTTCTTGTGTGACACAAGAAGAATCCTGTTTTGTGCCTCATTTAGTGGTAATAGACTGAAATCTTTCCTCTAACATCAGGAATTAGAAAAGTATTTTTTACCTTTACTGCTTGTATTCGGCACTACATTGAAGTTCTAACCAGAGTGCCAAGCAAGGAAAAGAACTGAAAAGTGTGCAAAGTGGAAAGGAAGCAATGCCTGTGATTATAGATGGCATTTTCACTGAATTAGATGTTTAAGATTTATGAATAATATATGTGTGATACCCGGGATTTCCTTTTTTTAATGTTTTAAGGTTGACACTTTATACGGTGTCAGCCATGTTAATACTTGTGCTTTTAATATTCTGTTATTATAATTGTTAACTTATTTTCTGTCACCTCTGAGAAAAAATATATATTACAACATTGATGTGTTGTAATGTTGGAAGACACTGAAATCTTTGAAGCATGACAAAATGGTGTTAATACTTTTTAAATTGGAAGTGTTGTATACCCTTCTACTTATGGCTGTACTAAAATTAAGTTTTTATATGTAGAGGCTGTTGGAAGGTGTTTGGGAGAAATAGGTCCTCTGGATTTCTCTACTATAGCTGTACAGCATAATAAAGATACATCGTATACCAAAGCCCTTGGGTTACCCGAAGATAAAGAACTTCAGTGGACTTTGATAATGCTAACTGCCCTGAACAATACACTGGTAGAAGACAGGTGAGTACTTACACACCTTGCATTCAATTATAGAAACTGAAACCAAATCTGGCTCTCAGGAAGATTATGCTAATGCTTCACTTACCACTTCGCCTTGCAAGTTCTTCCTTGGTTCCTTCTTCCCTCTTCCCTCCCTTCCTTTCTTTCTGTTTCTCTCTCTTTCTTTTTTAAGTTTTTTATATTTCCTTTATGTGCATGAATGTTTGGCCTGCGTGTGTATGTACATGCATGCCTGATGCCCACGGAACTCAGAAGAGGGTATTGGATACCCTGGACTGGAGTTGGGTGATTGTGAAACACCATGTGGATGCTGGGCATCTAACCCAGGTCCTCTACAAGAGCAATGAGTGCTCTTAACCACTAAGACATTTCTTTACTCTCGACTTTCAAGTTCTTACGTTAAAAAAATCTTGTATGTTTTTTTTATTAAGTTTCTTTATTAATTTGTGTGATTGAATACCCTCTGTTCCTGATACTTGATGGTGATGAAGAGTAAGGTCTGTTTTAAATCTCGTGAGACTAAGTTAGACAAAGGATAAAGAAGTAAACTGCCAGGTGGTTCCACACAGACAATGTAAATCATGAGTGTAGGTAGGCTGGTGGGATGGTTCAACAGCTAAAATGCACCTGCCATCAAACTTGACAACCTGAGTTTGATCCCCAGAAGTCATGGTAAAGGGACAGAGCCTTGTCCTGGAAGTTGTCTTCTGACTGCTACAAGCATGGTGTCATGCACCTTCACCCTTACAAATTTAAACACAGGGATGTAAAAAGTAATATATTTTGTGATTTTTAAAACCAGGGTGCTATGTTCCTCCAAGCTAATCTTTATTTTGAATCTTTTAGAATAATCCATGGAGCAAAAGCTTTCTAACCACCAAAACTTTGAAATAATAGAATTTTCTATTACTATTTTATTCCTTGTTCAAAACAAAATTTTAAGATACAGTCACTATTTTAGCTTGTTGATTGTCGGATTACTTTCCTTTCATTATTTATTAACTTCTTATTTATTGTACTGTTATTTTTAATTGTTTGCAATAATGGGGACTAAATCCAGGGCCTTACATCGAGGCATCACTGAGCCATATTCCCAGCTCTCTCATTATTTAGTCATTGACTTAACTGGTTTATTTGTCCACCCCATCATTACCATTGTGGGAGGCTCAGTTCAGAGGATTGACAATGGTAGGAAAGTTAGGGAACATGATTTTAAAAAAAGATAGCAGTAAAATGTTAATGGACGAAAAATGTCAATGCAAAAATTTACACAGTAAGCATACAGATATTCCCTGTAAATTTTTTTCACCTTTACTGTATATATGAAAATTTATATAATAAAATGTTAGGCCGGGCAGTGGTGGCGCACACCTTTAATACCAGCACTTGGGAGGCAGAGACAGGCAGATCTTTTTGAGTTCGAGACCAGCCTGGTCTACAAGAGCTAGTTCCAGGACAGGCTCTAAAACCACAGAGAAACCCTGTCTCGAAAAACCAAAAAAAAAATAAATAAATAAAATAAAATAAAATAAAATGTTAGGAAAGAATCCATGCCAGCCAGTTTAATATAACAAAAACAGCGATAACGAAAAAAGTAAAGGTTCATTAACTCTGTAATGGAA
The DNA here is from genome assembly GCF_018167655.1 of Microtus oregoni. Lineage (NCBI taxonomy): Eukaryota > Metazoa > Chordata > Mammalia > Rodentia > Cricetidae > Microtus > Microtus oregoni. The sequence goes on along the minus strand of NW_024543831.1, from coordinate 10,480,627 downwards.
ACATGGTAGATTATAAGAGGATAGGCAGAAGAATAAAGCCAACAAACATATATACTTTTAAGAGATGACCAGAACTAGTTTCAACACAGCTTAGGCTACACAGAGAGGAACCCCCATCTCGTCTCAAAAAAGCCACCAAAAAAAAAAAAAAAAAAAAAGGAAGAAGAAGAAGACCAGGAACTAGAGCAGAGCCCATGGATAAATGAATGCTACATACCAGTTTGCTCTCTAGGTCAGCTACATTTCTTATATCTGTTAGGATCACCTGTCCAGGTGTAGCACTGCCCTCAGTGGCCTGGGTCCTAACCACTAATTAAGAAAACGTCCCCAGACTTCTCTACAGGCCAGTCTGATGGAGGCATCACCTCAGATAACTCTAGATGTGTCAAGTTGTCCAAAAACAAAAATCAGTACAGTGACTAAACAGGAATTGGTTGTGAAATTATTGCTATAGTACAGAGGAGAAAAAATTATCATATGAGTTAGGGAGTTAGGAGACCAATAATGAACATGAGGGGCATGGATGGAAGCAGGATATGTTTTTAACAGAGTCAATTGGATTTAATGAGGAATGAATCCAGGTTTATAGGTCATCTTCTGGGTAATTAGCAAAGCATACCTGAACAGAATTAAATCTTCTTTGTTAACTTGTCATTATTCTAATTTCAGGGCCTGGTAGCTTTTCTTTTTTTTTGTCTTGTCAGTTGCCATATTTTCAGGACTGTTGTAGCCCTCTATCTCCTAGGGTGTTTTGTTTTAAAAGAAGAAATTTTACTTTTTTTCTAGAAATTTTAAGTGCTAATGATTTTCAACTAACTGCTTTGTCAGAATGAGTATGTACCTTCAAAATATATATATTTGCAATAATTTTATCATTTGGAGTTAGATATCATTGTACTTCACCTCAAAAATAATTTGTATTACTAGAGAAAATACTGTCAATATGTTTTCTTAGGTGAATTCATCATATTTATGATACTATGTTTTTCCAAGTAATTCCCCTTAAGAATTCTTTAAATTATGATCATTGTAACATAGTCATTATTGTATAGAATGAAGAGAATTGCTGCTGAAGTGATCAGTAACTCATGTTTACTGAGGGAATATTTTAAAAATCTTTGGCTTTTTTCTTCAGTGGTACAGAGTTTTATAGATAGGAAGTTTCTAATACTTTAAATTTTAGTTTTAAAATTTTCCAGTTGAATTTGCATAACATTCCAAATTGATAAATTAATTGTGATGTTTTTCAGTGTCAAAGTTCGATCAGCTGCTGCTACCTGTTTGAAAAACATTTTGGCTACAAAGACTGGACACAGTTTCTGGGAGGCTTATAAGACTTCCGAAGATCCCATGCTGATCTACCTACAGCCTTTTAGAACATCAAGGAAGAAGGTCCCTTAAATAATAAGTGTTTGTTGAGTACCTATTATTTGTAGAATGATTACATTTGTTTTGTACTATAGATACCAAATTGCTTAAAATAGTTATGTGCTAATATACTGTTCTCTAGAAAAATTCATACTGTACATTTTTGAACTTAAGGAACTTGTTATTTTTCACTAGGGCAGGATAGAAACATTGAAATAGATAACCTAGAGAAGTGGTAATTTGGTGCTGAGGGAAATTCTTTTTTGGTATAGCAAACCATTTGATCCCATGCACCATCAATCCCGGATGATTTTAGATGTTGTGATCAGCCAACAAGCATTTACTGCTTAGCACAACTGGGATAAATATAAGAGGACTGTAAGCATCCTCCTTGTATGTTGATGTCATAACAATTCTGCTGAACGCAGTCTGCAATAATGTTAAGAGCTTTTGCATCTCTTGTTACTAAGCATTCCTCTTTTCAGAAAGTGATAGCAATATGCAATTGCTTTTTTCCTGCTTAAGTTCAATAGAAATGCCCATCATTAAAGTAGTAATTTTAATGCATCATAGTTTGACTCTTAGTAAAATTAGTAAGAACTGTTAATGAAGTTACTAATATAGCTTAGTGTAAAGTATTTTTAACATGTAAAAATCTCATTTTGAAATCATTTTTTTATGGTAAATTTGAACCAGTTTTGTAGCTGAGCCAGATAAGGCAGAGTGTGAGTTGTATAATACACTACCAGCGAGTGACGGAGCTAACAGTAGAACTTGGGTTTCTCACTCCTGCAGTAATATTGTTACTGCTTCACTCCCTAGTTTAAACCCCCCCATCTCACATGTGTGCTCCCCCTTCCCTCTCATTTATTTTTGGAGCAGGGATTGGATCTTAGGGCCTTGTACTTGACTTATATCCCAACTCTGTTTTACTTTTATTTTAAGACAGGATTTCACTAAGATACCAAGCAGGCTTTGAACTTAAAATCCTCCTACTTCAGCTCCTGAATAGTTGAGACTGCAGCCTGAACCACCATTCCTAGTCTAATCTGTTTAACTTTTAAAAGGCAAATAATTCTATTCAGATTTACTCCTTTTATTAAGCATTTATTTTCTCTTTTGTGTGTTTATACGTGTAGACATGTGCCAGAGTCAGTTCCCTCCTCACACCATGTAGGTTCTGGGGATCAGACTTAGGTCAGTGAGGGTTGATGGCAAGTGCCTTTACTTGCTGAACCATATGGCGGCCCTAGGTGTAGTCTAAGTGTACTTAGTTTTATTGGAAACAGATTTGACAAGGAAATGATTTTCTGCTTCTAGTTTTTAGAAGTACCCCAGTTTGTTAGAGAAGATATCTTAGAAGGCCTGGATGATGTGAATCTGTGGGTTCCTCAAAGTGAAAGTCATGACATTTGGATAAAGACTCTGACATGTGCCTTTTTGGACAGTGGAGGCATAAAAAGTGAAATTCTTCAGTTATTAAAGCCAATGTGTGAGGTAAGAGGATTAATTAATCTTATTTAGAGCCTGTGGTTTTGTTCTTCTTTGCTTTTCCCATTCTATTTAATTTCTGTGTATTTGATCGTGATTTGTATATTTGAAAAGAATACTAAGTGATGAGTATATCATCTGCCTGCAGTGTAATCCACATTTAGTTGCTATAAATCCATTGAAGTAGGTATCTTTGGTTAGCCAGAACTACATGGCAGACTTTAGTTTTTTTGTTTGTTTGGTTTTGGTTTTTTGAGACAGGGTTTCTCTATGTAACTGTTCTGACTGTCCTTTGTAGACCAGGTGGCCTCAAACTCACTGAGACCTGCCTGCCTCTGCCTCCTAAGTGCTGGGATTATGGACATGTGCCACTACTGCTTTGCCACACTTTAGTTTTGAGATGACAACATACTAGTTAAATTTTACAAAGTACTAGAATAAATTAGTAATGACATGTTAAACAATGGTGATTATAAATTTTTTGTATTACTGAAAGTCAGCTCCTGTTTGCTGTCAATTGGCATTCTTCAGCATGCTTTCTGAGTGAAGAAAGTTAGGTAGCGGTAGAGTTTTACATTGGAAGGTCTGGTACAGTTGATTTCAGCAAATAGTAAGTATATGAACCAATTCAAAGAGCTAAAAATGTTTGGGGACAAAGGCTGTGGCTCACCGGGAGACTATGTGCCTCTAGTGCATTAGGACCAGGGTCACTGCTGGTGTTTTGTTGGTTGGTTATTGTTTCATTTTGAGATAGGGTCTCCATGTGTAACCAATGATGACTTTAAACTCCTGTTCCTTATCACCATCTCTCAAGTCCTGAGATACCATACTTGGTATTACTGTTTGTTTATTTATTCTTTAAACACTACTTGATACACAATTTTGGCGATGGTGGTTGGTGTTTAGTACTATCTTGAGTTCATGGCAGACCAACGTAGTATTTTTAAATTTTTCATATGTCAGCAATGGGGTAAACATTTTAAGTGAATTGTGTTACTCTAAGCAGTTGTGTGGGTGTGTACTGTGTTCTAGGTGAAACCTGACTTCTGCCAGGCTGTGCTGCCATACTTGATCCATGATGTCTTACTCCAAGATACACATGAATCTTGGCGGACTCTGCTGTCTACACATGTCCGAGGATTTTTCACTAGCTGTTTTAAACACTTCTCACAGGCAAGCCGATCAGCAACTCCTGCAAGTTCGGATTCAGGTATGCTGTTCAGTTGTTAATGTTTATACTGTAAACTTCTCAGCCTTAGAGAAAGATGGTTCAGTAAATAACAGGGCAGCTTACTGTGCATTCTGTATGTCTGGCATTGTGCTTGTAATGTTTGTAACAACAGAGCTCCCATTTTAGATAAAAACGTAAACTTATCCACATGTTTGGTACCATGGTAGAGGTATGATGGAATTTTTATATTTTTAGACCTCTACATCAGGCGTATTTTTGTAGACAATAAAGGTTCTATAAGTTTTTTAAAAAATACATTATCCAAAAAGAAAAAAAATTAAATTGCCCATAATCATATAATCTAAGATATCTACATTTGGATTCACATGTACATAAGATCTGATGTTCTGCTGCAAAGTAGGGTGACAGTTGATAATGATAATGATTGCATATAAAAACCTTTTGGTTTGTTGGAAAGTACATCACCTGAGTTTGATTCTCAACACCACATTGGGTAGCTTACCTGTAACTCCAGCTCCATGGGGACCTGACACCTCTTTCTTCCATGGGCACTTGTCTTCATGTGCATATACCTACATATACATTTAAAAAAATCTTCCTAAAACACACTGAAGAATAGTTACTATGTTTTTATTGTACTTAATTTTTTTATATTTATTTTTTGTCATAAATATTTTTATTGATATTTATTGAGCTCTACATTTTTCTCTGCTCCCCTCCCTGCCTCTCCCCTCCCCCCTTTAGCCCTCCCTCAAGGTCCCCATGCTCCCAATTTACCCAGGAGATCTTGTCTTTATCCACTTTCTACTTCCCATGTAGACTAGATCTATGTAAGTCTCTGTTAGTGTCCTCATTGTTGTCTAAGTTCTCTGAGATTATGGTTTATAGGCTGGCCTTCTTTGCTTTATGTTTAAAAACCACCTATGAGTGAGTACATGTGATAATTGTCTTTCTGTGTCTGGGTTACCTCACTATAAATGATGTTTTCTACCTCCATCCATTTTCCTGCAAAATTCAAGATGTTATTTTTTTCTGCTGTCTAGTACTCCATTGTGCAAATATACCACATTTTCCTTATCCATTCTTTGGTTGAGGGGCATTTAGGTTGTTTCCAGGTTCTGGCTATGACAATGCTGCTATGAACATAGTTGAGCACATGTCCTTGTGGCACAATTAAGCATCCTTTGGATATGTACCCAAAAGTGGTATTACTGGGTCTTGAGGAAGGTTGTTTCCTAATTTTCTGAGAAATCGCCACACTGACATCCAAAGGGGTTGTACCAGCTTGCATTCCCACCAGCTATACTTAAATTTTTGAGGAGATAGATATAATCCTGATTTAACCTCACTAAAACATTATAGAATACATACTTATAGTGAAAAATCAAATGGCATCTCATTAATATGTATGATTTCAGTTAAATTCAAAAGTAACAACCTGTCCGAAAGAACATACAAATATCAACACAGACATGGCTGCCCCACCTTTGATCTTATTAGACTAGAAGTTGTTCATCAAAATGATCTGGAATATGCTTAATGAAATTTTGGGGGAATTGCTGAATTAAAAATCCTAAAGTATGGGTTGATGTGATGGTTTTAATGGGTAAGGTTCCTTGCCACCAAAAACTGATGACCTGAGTTTAGTCTTGAGAAACCCACATAGTGGAAGGAGGAAACCAACCTGCACAAGCGTCTCTCCTCTGATCTCCATACGAGCTCCCTGCCTCAGTGCCCACATGTACAATAACTATTGTAATTAAGTCTATTTTAAAAAAATAATTTAAGATAATGTAAAAAATCTAAAATAAAAACTCTTGATGAGACTTTGTTAGCGGTCTACAATATATCACCTATATTTACTTAGGGAAAAAATATGTGATCCATAGGTATAAGTAATAATTTGAAGTTTATCTTAAGTTTTGGGTTTTTTTTTATTTTTTGAGACAGGGTTTCTCTGTAGCTTTTGGTTCCTGTCCTGGAACTAGCTCTTGTAGACCAGGGTGGCCTCGATCTTAAGTATTTTTTAAACAATTTTACCACTTATGTTTATACTTTGATCACTTAATAGCAAAATTATCTAGTTTTGTCTCTAGAGAGGGCTAATAGAGAGCTAATATTTTTATTACCTTAGATGAAATTTTGGACTTTACATATATAAAACTATTATTGAAATGGCAATAAATGTAGATTCCTATAAATCTTAAATGCTGTATCTGTTTCTGGTGTCTGGAAGTCTCACACCTTTACTTGAATGTATCACATGAATCTCAAACTCAGTTATGTAAATAAAAATTAATGGTTCTTTGCTGCCCACATGGAGACCCTTCTCACCCTCTGCGTACCTAATCTGGCCAATTCTGTTTGCTCAGTCACCATCATTCTTTCTGCTGTCTAGCTCTGATTCAGAAAGTTGAGATGCCCTCACTACCTTCTGAACTCTACTTACTACTAGCCGTCTCAGGTACACATTTTTTTAGCATTTAGTTTTTTGAGACAGCAACTCAAATTCTCCTCATATAGCAGTGGAAGACTTTGAACTTCTAATTCTCCTGTCTTTACCTCTCAAGTGTTGGTATTAGAGGCACTTGCCATGACACCCAGTTTATACAGTTCTGGAGATCGAGCCCAGGGCTTCGTGCAGGCTAGCACAACATTCCTTCCAACTGAGCTGCACTCACCCCATTGGACTCTGCTGACTTTCCCTGGCACTCCATCCTTTCCCTTCCCCCACTGACCAGTATTTTGGCTTCAGATGTTACTTTCTCCTTCAAGCTTTTCTTAGTCCAGGTGAGGTCACTCTCACATAAATTCTACAGCAATCTCAACCTTTCTCTCACTCCTCTTGTCACACCATATTAAGAGCCTCCAGGCTAACCAGTGAGTTCTGTGTGCAGAAACAGTCTTGATTTGTTCATGGTTGTGAATGTACTAAGCACCCAGCACATATGACATCTCAAGCCAGTAGGTACTGTTTCAGAAACAAATTACAATCGGCACCATCAGTTCTTGTTTATGCTATACATATTGTTTCTTTTGAAATAAAAGGAAGGGCGCTAAATTAAATTGGTTTAAATTTATTAAGAAGCATTTTTGTTTTGGGTAACCACCTATCAGTGTAGAAGGAGAAGGACACAGACAAGAAAGTACTTTTATATCACTCTGAGATTTAGAAGAGCTATTTCTATTTCTTTTAGAGCCAGAGCACTTTCTCCGATGCTGTTTGGATAAAAAGTCACAAAGAACAATGCTTGCTGTTGTCGACTATTTGAGAAGGCAGAAGAGGTAATATGGTAACAGTTGTTTCTCAGGTTGGGAACTGAGCACTGTACCTTTTTTCTGGCTACATTTTAGCTTGATTGTTTTATTTGCAACTGCTTCAGACTGCTAAAATTAATGGGTACGATACTTCTATATTTTAGTAATCTGTATGCAGCACAACACTTAGGTCAAGTGTGGGGAACTGTCGGTTCTTGTACCAGTTGTCCAGCAGGCATACTGCTGTGGCTAAGTCATGCTCTAGTGAATGTGAGAAAGAAGTATATTGTTTTCCCAGATTGTTCTCAGTACTGCTGCTGCTGCTCATTAAATAGTTCTTAGAGTACCTAGAGTCAGATGTCTCCTTTATCATCTGTGTTATAAGGTAAAGCTTTTGTTGCTGTGTGCCATACTTACGATGAAAATCTCTAGAATTTTTGTGATATGACAGAATTGATTTAGGTAAGTTACTTTGCAATATAGTGTCTTTGTTCTATTGTTATTTTTAACTTTCTTTTTATTCTTTGTGTTTTTCACATCATGCATCTCCAACCTATTCATTTCTCCATTCCTTCGTGGCCACCTTCTGCCCTTGCAACCTTTCCCCCTCAAATAGAAAATTTTTTTTTGTTTTGTTTTTTTTTGTTTTTTCGAGACAGGGTTTCTCTGTGGCTTTGGAGCCTGTCCTGGAACTAGCTCTCTAGACCAGGCTGGTCTCGAACTCACAGAGATCCGCCTACCTCTGCCTCCCGAGTGCTGGGATTAAAGGCGTGCGCCACCATCGCCCGGCTTCAAATAGAAAAATTTAAGAGAAAAAAGGAAAAATTAGTCTCGTCATGGAAGCTGTAGTGTGACACAGTGAGTCACGTAGTAAACCCTTTTATTCCTATATCTTTACTGCAAGTGTTCATTGCAAAGAATCATTGGTCTGTTTCAAGGCCTCTGGTTTCTTGTACAGTTTCAATGCTGGGCCCTCACTAGGACTTTTCTTGATTATCCTGCTGTTGCCTTGTGTTGTAGAGATCCTTCAGCTTTGGGTCTGTGCGCCAACAGATCATAGATAGGGTGGGCCAACTCATAATGCTACTTCTGGGCCTGGGTATTTGCAGGGTTGGTCAACCTGCCAGCTTTCTTCACCACCAAGGTGAGTTCTCCAACATTGCCTTGCCTGGTTCACCCCTTGCAGTTATGAGCAGTGGGTGGGGCCAGTTCTGTTTTCACAGTCTTAGGGTCCACTCTCCCACACCTACATCATCAGGGCTAGCTCTACTGTGTTGACCAGGGTGTTGAACTCTCTCCTGAGTGCTTTAGCCAGTGAGGGGTAGGACCAGTTCTCTCTAGTGTTGCAACGAGTCGGGAAGGTGGGGGTCAACTCTTTATAGCCCTATCCTCTAGGCCTTCTGTGGTATCAAGATCCACCAACATCAGCACAGACTGAGGCTGCATCAGGGCCATGAACCCAGACATGGGTCCTGGCAGCAGCCTAGGCCTAGAAATCACCATGGCTCTGGATAGCAATCAAGCCACCCACCTCAGCCTTCTGACCGCTTTCACCTCTTCAGATGTGTAATGAGTCTTTTTCTGTCCCACCATCCAGCTCCCAAATAACGACACAAAGGTTTATTATTAATTACAAAAGCTAGACTTTTGGCTTAGGCTTGTTTTTAAATATGTTCTGCCACATTGCTTTTACCTCTACCCAATTCTGTGCATCTAACTCATTCTATGTCTCACTAGCATCTGTTACTCCCTCTCTGCCTAGTGTAAGCATTGCAGCTCGGGTAGAATGGTATCTTGGCAGTCAGGAGCCAAAAAGTACCACAAAGTCATTGTTAGCACAGTTGTAAAAGATACATGCCTTTCATGACATTCCATCTCACTAACAGGCTTGGGTTTTTTTGTGGGTTTTTTTTTTCCTTTTTTCTTTTTAATGTCTTTTTGTGACTACAAAGTTTGTAATTTATCTTGTTTTATGCCATATCCTCCTCTGAGAAAGCACTTCACTTGTAGCTGCGAGTGCCCTTTTCTGGTATGGGAGGTAGTTTAATCTTAGAGCCATTTATTTCAGGCTTAATGAGGTAGAATGATGATGTTGGCAAGATAGAGAAGGTAAATCTTTTTTAGAGACTATTTTTAGGGATGGGAAGATGGTTAGTGAGTGGAATGCTGACTATGTAAATCTTACATGCTGCACAAGCCTCATGGCCTGATCCTGGATCCCAGTGGTGCAGTTGACCATGCATCTAATCCCACAACCATAAAAGGTGACACAGGAGAATGCCCAGAAGCGTGTGGGCTAGCTAACAAACCTAGTTTATGCATTCTGGACAACAAGGGAAACCTTGTCTTAAACAGGATGATGACATGGACCGACATCCAAAATGGTTTTCTGACCTCTACATGTGCACAGTAGCACATGATGGACATACACGTGCTATAGATATACACACATCTAAAAATTCACTTTTTTGTGTTTAGTTGACACATAGTAATTGTACAAGACAGAAATTCTTGAGTTGGGCGTAGTGGTGCACATCTGTAATCCTAGAATTTAGGAGGCTCAGGAAAAGGATTGTGATTTGAGTCCAGCCTCAGCTAGTGAGTTTAAAGTCAACCTAGAATTACAAAACAAAGACACTATCTCCATACAAAAAAATTTTACTTTTTTATTGTTATTAAAACCTGGAGGTCTGGTGTGGTGGTACCATGTTTCCCATAACTCAGGAGGCAGAGGCAGGTCGATCTCCCAGTTCCAGGTCAACCTGTCTACATAGTGAATTCCAGCACAGCCATGGCTACACAGAAAGATCAAGTCTTGAAAAAGAAAACAACCTTTTTAAAAAATTACTCAAGAAGATGTGACTAGGGCAGGACTTAAGTGCTTTGTTAAAAGCTGTGTGATCTGACCGTGTTACCTGATATCTTCTCATTCTTAAAAAATCAGGATAAGGACACAGGCATCTTGATGCATACCCTTAATCCCAGGCAGAGAAAGGGGGATCTCTATGCATTCCAGGATAGCTAGGACTGTGAGCCCTGCCCCAAATAAATATGAGTATAAGATCTACTTTAGGGGCTGGAGAGATGGCTCAGCGGTTAAGAACATTGCCTGCTCTTTCAAAGATCCTGAGTTCAATTCCCAGCAACCACATGGTGGCTCACAACTCTCTGTAATGAGGTCTGGTGCCCTCTTTTGGCCTTCAGGCATACACATAGACAGAATATTGTATACATAATAAATAAATATTTTAAAAAAACATCTACTTTAAGGATAGAGATGTATGGTAAGCAACATTGACAATGTATGTAATATACCTAGCATTCAATAAATGTACAGTTCTTTTCGGTGGGCAACTTTGATTTTTCTGAACTCGAGTTTCCTCAGAAGTAATTATTATACTGAAGTGCTGACTATGTAGAAAATGTTGTTTGTGCTGTTCTGGTTTTTACAGATAGGACTCAAAATGACTAACTTAAGTTGCTACAGATGATACAGCTAGGAGCAGGTGGTAAAACTAGCTTTGTACTTAGCTGTATACTACTCCATAGCCAGTACCCTTAACCGCTATGTTGTCTTATGGCTATAATTTTACCTTTGAAAAAGATAATATCTCTAGTTTTCAGTTCTGATCTGTCATATCACAGTGGACATTTTTTTTAATTAAGTAGTTCAGTGTTGGATAATAGGAGCAAATCATTACAACAGAAAAGACATGTATATTACTTTTCCCATCACTGTGACAAAATACCCTATGAAAGTAGCTTAAGGAAAGGAAGGAAGGGTTGATTGTGACTTTTAGTTTGAGATGTATGTTTGACTGTGTTGGGGAAGGCACGGTGGCAAAAACAGGAGGCAGTTGATAGCTTTTTCTTCATCTTTAGGAAGCAGAGAGTCATTGATGCTGGAGCTCAGCTTTTTAGTTAGTGCAGGATCTGAGCTCATGAAATGGTGCTACCCACATTCAGGGTGGGTCTTCTAGAAATCTGTGAAAGACATGCCCAGAAGTTTGTATCCACGGTCTTTCTAAATTCCATCAAGTAGTCAATTAGAATTAGCCTATCACAGTTTATTTTTCCTGTCTGAGAAGAAACCATGTTTTCATACTGAAAGTGGTTATGAAGCTGTCCTTTGCAACTGATGATGTAAAGTGTGGGTGCAGAGCCCAGATTTGTATGGCGTGATAATTGGTAGTTCTCTACAGATTCTCTGAGAGGTTTATGAGTCAAGACCATTGAGAACTGGACTTTAGCCGGGCTATCTCAGAATGGTTTATAATCATACACTAGAGAATTGTGGCTTTCAGCTCTGTTCTGTACCATTGTGCTTCTTGTGTTAGCAGTGACATGGGATCATGTTTACTTCCTCTTCAGGCCTTCTTCAGGAACAGCTTTTGATGATGCTTTCTGGCTGGATTTGAATTACCTGGAGGTTGCAAAGGTGGCTCAGTCTTGTGCTGCTCACTTCACAGCATTGCTCTACGCAGAGGTCTATTCAGATAAGAAAAGCATGGATGAACAAGAGAAAAGGTAATGGATTTTGACATTTCGGTTTTTAAATTTGTATTAATATTGTTTCAATAAAATTATATAGTAAAGATTATTTTGCCCCATTTCTCCATTTAAAAGACACTTTAGCCAGAATTTTTTTTATTAGATTTAAAAAAAAAAAAAACCAATCCAAATTCCCACTCCCTCTTCTCCTCCCAATACCTCCACACACCCTCCCACCCCCCCACCCCCTTCTAATCCTAAGACAGGGTAAGGCACTTTGCTTTGTAGAAAATCAAAGGCCCTCCCTACTACATCTAGGCTGAGCAAGGTATGCATCCAAAGAGAATAAGATCCCAAAAAGCCAGTACACGCAGTAGAGATAAATCCCAGTGCCACTGCCAGTGACTCCTCAGTCTGCCCCAGCCATACAACTGTCAACCACATTCAGAGAGACTAGTTTGGTCCTATGCTTGTTCCTTCCCAGTCCAGCTGGAGTTGGTGAGCTCCCATTTACTCAGGTAAACTGTTTCAGTGGATGAACCCTTCATGGTCTTGACCTCCTTGCTCATATTCTCATTCCTCCCACTCTTCAACTGGACCTTGGGAGCTCAGTCCAGTACTCCGATGTGGTTCTTTGCCTCTGTTTCCATCTGTTGTTGGATGAAGGTTCTATGGTGATATTTAAGATAATCATCAGTCTGACTACAGGGCAAGGCCAGTTCGGGGCCCCTCTCCTCTGTTGCTTAGGCTCTTAGCTGGGGTCATCCTTGTGGATTCCTGGGAATTTTTCTAGAGCCAGGTTTCTTGCTAACCCCATAGTGGCTTCCTCAATCAAAATATCTCTTTTAAACTTAGTAAGGTAGTGCTGAATTGTTTCTTAAAGTGATTGTACTAGTTTGTATAGTTAACAAAAGTGTAGTTGAGGGCTGGAGAGATGGCTCAGTGGTTAAGAGAACCAGCTGCTCTTCCAGAGGTCATGAGTTCAATTCCCAGCAACCACATGGTGGCTCACAACCATCTGTAATGAGATCTGGCGCCCTCTTCTAGCGTGTGGGCATACATGGAGGCAGAATGTTGTATACACAATAAATAAATAAATCTTAAAAAAAAAAAGTGTAGTTGAGCTGGGCGGTGGTGGTGCATGCCTTTGATCCCAGCACTTGGGAGGCAAAGACAGATGGATCTCCGAGAACTCGAGGCCAGCATGGTCTATAAGAGCTAGTTCCAGAACAATGAGAGCGGTTACACAGAGAAACCCTGTCTGGGGGGGGGGGGGGGGACGAAAAAAAATATATGTTGTAATAGGAGCAGCGGGCTGCTTCCCGCCACCCGGCTAGCTTTACCTGAAATAATTACACGGAAACTATTCTTTTAAACACTGCTTGGCCCATTAGCTCTATCTTCTTACTGGCTAACTCTCACATCTTGATTAACCCATATCTAATAATCTGTGTAGCACCACAAGGTGGTGGCTTACTGGTAAGATCTTAACCTGCATCCATTCTTGGAGAGGAGAGCTATGGCAACTGCCTGGAGAGGAGAGGCATGGCGTCTGCCTCACTGCCTTCTTCCCGGCATTCTGTTCTGTCTACTCCGCCTACCTAATCTTCTGTCCTATCAAAGGCCAAGGCAGTTTATTTATTAACCAATAAAAGTAACACATATACATCATTTCCCTCCTCCATCAAATATGTAAATGTAGTTGATAAGAAAGTGCCACATTGGAAGAAGAAAGCAAAAATATGACTTTATCTAGTTTGAAGGAAAATAGTATAGATAATACAGAACATATTTTAGAAAGATATTAGAGGGACTATCATAGGAGCATTTAACTTATATATTGGATTATTATAGGCATAGTAAAAGTCATGATATGAAAATGAGTCACCAAACTATACACCCATATATTTAAATGCTTAATTAGAGTGGATAAATCTGAGTTCTACTCTCATTATTTATTACTTTTATAATCTTAGGTTTCAGTGACTCCAACTTACTTTCATCAAATGTCTTAAGTTTTCTCAGTTTACTGGAGGTTAAATGTGTCTTGTGGTCTTATTATGTATATCTGCAATTATCAAGTTGAACTTTAGGTAAGACTACTGATAGAATATTTAGAATCAAATTGGGAAACTTCTGCTCTATTTTAAACAGGCCTGTTTCTATATAAATAAGCATGTTTGGCATATAGCTTTGCCATTTATACAATATTGTTTTTATATATAATTTCTCAAATTTCTTTTCAATTCCAGGTCTAAGTGATATTCTGTGTAAAAATGGATTACCATTCTTTTTGCAACCATAATTAGTTTCTTTCTGTTAAAGAGTAGGATAAATATATTCATAACCTCTTCGTATATTCTCATTAAAAGAGCTGTTCTTATAATAAACAGAAGTCCAACATTTGAAGAAGGGAGTCAAGGTACAACTATTTCTAGTTTGAGTGAAAAAAGTAAAGAAGAAACAGGAATAAGCTTACAGGTAAATATTAGAAATTCTGTGATGGTTTTTATGTGATACGTTGTATTATTTTTTATAGTGATATCATTGATTTTAAAACTGAAGCTACTTACTGGACTGAGCATCATATGTATGTATCTGCGTGTGTATGTATGTATGTATGTGTATATATGGTCTGAGTAGAGAAATAATTTCCAGTCTTGACCTGCCACTTTTTATGTAATGCTGCATGAATAACTGACCCTGTCTGACTTTAAAAGGCTTAAGTGAAATCACCTGTCTCATGGTGTAAATTTATACCACACAGCTTTTGCTGTTGTGTTTTCTTCTATTTTATCTATAGCATTTCTAAGTTGCTAACTTTTTTGCATGTATACATATGTCACAGAGCAGCAGCTTCATTTGTAAGTTTCTAAGTACTGTCTCAATGTACTGCGTAGCACTGTTTGGCACTCCTGATCTCCTTGGCCAGCTCATTCCTCTCTGCTTTGACCTCTGAAGTCCACGTTTTTTCTAGCTGTCTTCACCTGCCTTCTGCTTTTTGGAGAGAATAGTTGATGTCTCTGTTACTTTTCTATTGCTGTGGTAAGAAACCATGAAGGCAACTTAGAAGACAGCGTTTAATTTTGGGCTTATGGTTTTAGAGGGTTATAGTCCATAACGGCAGAGCAAAGGCATGACAACCCTCCCCCCAAGACAGACTTCCTCCATAGGCTGCATGGCCTAATCCTTCTCACGCTTTTCTAATGGGGGACCAAGTATTCAAGCATGACAATCAGACTTAAATCTCCCCACATATGCTCTTGTCATTATTTCTCTTATTAAAATAGAATAACACTTTCCCTTTGTCTCAGGTTATTTATCTGTTCTTTCTCAGTAACTTTGATATGCTGTGCTCCTTCAGAATTGTGTCGTAACCACTTCAGACCTTTACTGTTTCAAACATATTCCTGTTCTTGGAGATAGGAGGTTCTCTTTAGTCTCACTGTCTTCTTTCCTTTAACAGCTGGACTTTGTGATATTGTCTCTATTTGCTTTCTGCATTTCTTTCCTTCATTCCATTAAAATGTCACTTGCCTAATGTTTTCCACGAACTAGAAATTGCTAAGTTTGCTTATAACCTTTTATTTCTTTCTCCTTAACTTCTAACTTCACATTCAGCCATGGTGTGTGTGTGTGTGTGTGTGTGTGTGTGTGTGTGTGTGTGTGTGTGTGTTTGCGGAAGCAGGCCAGATGTTGAAGTCAGGTGTCTTTAATCAGTATCTTATTTTTTTGAGACAAGGTGTGTTCTTAAACCTAGAGCTCACTGATTTTGCTAGGCTAATCAATGAACTCTAAGGATCTACTTGCCTGCCTCCCAAGAGGTAGGATCACAGATGGTTGCAGCTGTTCCTGAGCTTTTTTTTTTTTTTTTTTGTTTCCACCTCCTCCCAGCCTCCCATTTCCCTCCCCCTACACCCCCTCCTCCCACCCTTCTCCCCCTCCCCCCACTCCTTTCCCCCTCCCTCTCCAGTCCAAAGAGCAGTCAGGATTTTCTGCCCTGTGGTAAGACCTAGGACCTCCCACCTCCGTCCATATCTAGGAAGGTGAACATCCAAACTGGCTGGGCTCCCACAAAGCCATCACATTACGTAGGATCAAACCCCCATGCCATTGTCCTTTGCGTCTCATCAGCCCTCATAGATCGCCATTCACGATAGCCACAAACAGCATAAAATATCTGGGGGTAAATCTAACCAAGGAAGTGAAAGATCTATTTGACAAGAACTTTAAGGCATTGAAGAAAGAAATTGAAGAGGATACCAAAAAATGGATGGACCTCCCTTGCTCTTGGATTGGGAGGATCAACATAGTAAAAATGGCAATTCTACCAAAGGCAATTTATAGATTCAATGCAATCCCCATCAAGGTCCCATCAAAATTCTTCACAGATCTGGAGAAGACAATAATCAACTTTATATGGAAAAACAAAAAACCCAGGATAGCCAAAACAATCCTATACAATAAAGGATCTTCTGGAGGCATTACCATCCCTGACTTCAAACTCTATTACAGAGCTACAGTAATGTTCCTGAGCTTTTTATGTGTACTGGGGATCTGAACTTAGGTCTTTATGCTTTCGTGGCAAGCACATTGGTGACTAAGCATCTCCTGATGCATCCTCAGCCTTGTCTTGTGCTTACCACGTGATCCACTATATTAGCGTTCCTTTTTCTCTTAATACTAAATAGTTTAGCCTTTCTGTGCTGATTTTTTATGAGTTTCTTTTTGTATAAGCATTGTTAGGGACTAAGTGTTTCAACTTTCAAGGTTTTTTTTTTCATGTCTATGAATAGAATATTTGAATAAGAATTTTATGTAGAATTATACCAGTATCGGTGGATTTGTATTTAGGAAATACTTCCCATAGCAAAAATATCAAGGCAAGTAAATTGCTTACTCATTTTTTTAAAAAACGTAGCTTCTTTTTTTGTTTTTGTTGTGTGTTTTATTTCATTGAAGTTAAACAGCACTAGTATTTCCTATGTAAATTTCACATAGGTGTTTAAGTAATTAAATTGCTGCTTTATGCACTTAAACTATGAGTCCTTTTAAAGAAAATGTATGACCTTTGTTTTTACCAGTTTCAGTAGTTAGGCTTTGCAGAATTTTATTTTCCCATTTACAATTTCATCTGCTGACTAGATTGTTTTGAATGGTAATTATTGCTAAATATGATTGAAAAAAAAACCTAGTATGTTTTATCTAATTCATAAAATTGTGAATGTCACTTCTTTTTTAGATTTATTATTTTATGCATATGAGTATTTTGTTTTCATGTATATAAGTGCACCGTGTGCATTCCTGGTGCCTGCCGAGGCTAGAAAAATGCTTTGGATCCATAGTACTGAAATTACAGATGATTGTGAGCCACAATGTGAGTGCTGAAAATCAAACCTGGGTCCTCTGCAAGAGCAGTAAGTGCTCTTAACTGCTGAGCCATCTCTCCAGTCTGTGAGCATTCCTTCTAAATTAGACTATAATCATTTTATCGTATGGGATGAATTTACAGTCCTATTGATTCAAATATTTTGTATGTTTTTAAATATCACTGTATTTTACCTTTACAACACATTTATATGTTGTGAATTATGAATTAATAATGATGAAATTTGAAGCTTATAAATTCATGAACTGATTATTTTTCTTTTTTTTCAATCTCTATCTTTGGTATTTCTGTTTTCAGGATCTTCTCTTAGAGATCTACAGAAGCATAGGAGAACCAGACAGCCTGTATGGCTGTGGTGGAGGGAAAATGTTACAGCCCCTTACTAGGTAAATTGGACTTTTTAGATAATAATTGTTCTTTTTGAAGTAGCTACATGCATACAAAAACAAAAGATGTTTTTATCATATTTTCCTATAGAATACGGACTTACGAACATGAAGCAATGTGGGGAAAAGCCTTAGTAACATATGACCTTGAGACCGCAATCTCCTCTTCGACCCGCCAGTCAGGAATAATTCAGGTACACTCTTTTTCTGTATCTGCTCTGTAAAGCCATCATCAGGACAACTGCTAACATTATTTCAGCATCTCAGTAAACTGTTTACACAGTCAGGTAAACTCTGAAGACAGGACTGGAGTTACTGCTTTCAGACATTAGGCTAAAGCCTCAGGGATACACAGGAAAACTGGACAGGACAGTGTAGTTTTGTTGATGAAGCTTTATTAGACGACAGCAGAAGACTTTTCTTGAGTGTATACACAGTATGCCGGGAGATACTTAGTGCTTCACATGGCATCTCTAGTTTGCAGTAGAGATGGTCCCAGAAACTGTTATTTCCATCACTGATCAATATGTTGAGGTGTTTTCCACCAAACATTAGCATCCTCTGAGGAAATATGATAAGCGTTATTTTAGAATTTTAGGTGGTACTGTTGATTACAACATTTTAAGTTAATTTTTGTTTGCTCCCCCCATTCAGTGATTCTCAATCTGTAGGTCGCACACAACCCTTTCATAGAGGGTTACATATCAGATGTTTATATTATGATTCATAACAGTAGCAAAAGTAAAAGTATAGTTGACAAGTAGCAATGAAAACGATTTTATGGTTTTTTTATGAGGAACTATTCTTAAAGGATCACAGCATTAGGAAGATTGAGAACCACTGCTGTAGTTTATGTTGAGATATTTGATTATTTATTTTGTAATAACTTCCTTTTAGGCTTTGCAGAATTTGGGGCTCTCCCATGTTCTTTCCATCTATCTAAAAGGATTAGATCATGAAAATAGAGAGAGGGATGCTGAACTGCAGGAACTTCATTATCAAGCAGCGTGGAGGAATATGCAGTGGGACCTCTGCAGTTCTGCCACGTAAGAATAAATGGACATCTCAAAGCATTAGCCTTTCCCTGGTTACGTTTTTGTCTAACTCTAAAATGTAATCTTTAAAAAGATATTTTTCTTATTTATGAATATTAAGGTGTTCTTTTTATATTTTACTGCTACTGTGGGCTACACATGTACCTAAATACTATACCTAAATAAGGTAGCAATAAGTAATTAAAACAGCAAGGCTTAAATTTTATTCTTCAGGCCGGGTCGTGGTAGCACATGCCTTTAATCCCAGTACTTAGAATCCCAATACTTAGGAGGCAGAGGCAGGTGGATATGGATCTCTGTGAGTTCAAGGCCAGCCTGGTCTACAGAGTTAGTTCTAGGATAGCCAAGGCTACACAAAGAAACCCTGTCTCAAAAAAAAATATATTCTCTTCTTTCCACAAGATAAATTCTGTTCCCTGCCTCAGGCATTTTTGAAGATAAAATATTTTATTATTTATCTATTTGTTTATTTTTTTGGTTTTTCGAGACAGGGCTTCTCTGTGTACCTTTGGAGCTCATCCTCAAACTCGCTCTGTAGACCAGGCTGGCCTCATAGTCACAGAGATCTGCCTGCCTCTGTCTCCCAAGTGCTGGAATTAAAGGCGTGTGCTATCACCACCTGGCTCACAAGTAGAAATTTTAAAAGGGTCTTCTCCTATGAGAATACTGTTTGTTAGACTGAGGAATCCAAAAGCAAGTAAAGGCATTCTTCCACATTTTGCCTACATTGTAGTTAGCCACAAACACTTTCACTAACTATTGACTGGATAGTAAAATAAATTAACTTGTTAATATTTTCTTCTGTTAAAAGTTAATGCTAGGCTAGAAGAAATGATGCATGCCTTTAGTCTAGCATTCAGGAAGGCAGAATCAGGCATGTCTACATAATGAGTTCTAGGCCAGCCAGTGTTATACAGGGAGACAATGACTTAAAAAACAGATAGCCAAACAAAAAGAAGTAGTGCTAAACCAAGGTGTCAAAAGATGAAAGTTGTAACCTGTATGTCAATCACCATATTTTTAAAAATGAAAACCAAAACACCTAGATTAGTAAAGGATTAGTAGTTCTATAAAAATCTTTTTTAGATTTCATATTGTAAGTGCTATAGATTTATCCTCTCCCCACCCCCACCCCCCTCTTTTTTGAGAGAGTTTTTCTCTGGTGCGTTGGCATTCTGGAACTCACACAAATCCACCTGTCTCTGCCTCCAGAGTGCTGAGATTAAAAGTATGCACTACCACTGGCTATTCTCATATTTTAAAAACATTTTATTGTTTAAAGTGGTCTCTGTCTGTTTTTGTAAACTTACATAGATAGTTCTTCTCCTTGCTTGGTGTTTCAGCCATACAGGTCACCTTTTATGTTTTGATTTAGTCTAATATAGTGTTATATAAAGGCTAGAAGCCTGTTTCCTCCAATTTTCATGTTTGTCACAGTTTCTTGTCATCCATTTTCTATTTTAATAGTACCCTACCCGGGCAGTAGTGGAGCGGTGGCGCACATCTTTAATCCCAGAACTTGGGAGGCAGGGGCAGGTGGATCTCTGTGAGTTTGAGGCCAGACTGGTCTACAGAGTAAGTTCCAGGAGAGGCTCCAAAGCTACAGAGAAACTCTTCTCAAAAAACTCAAATAAATAAATAAATTAAATAATGCCCTAATTCAGAAGCCTTTATTGACCACTCTTATGTCAGCTACTCTTTCCTGCTAGTTTGTTACCCTACATTGATTCTCTGCATGACTCTTGTGATAATATAGTATTTTTTAGATTTATTGTCCAAAGCAGAATATAAGCTTCACAAGAGAGAAAACTATCTAATTTGTCCATTAATAGATCTTTTGCATCTAGAACTTGGTTCATAGAACCTGGAATATAATAAGAAATGGAAATAAAAGATGGAGAACCAAAGAAGTTTTCTAGAACCTTTTTTTATTTTAATAATTTAAATAGCCTATAAAGTGCTTTGTTTTATTTTTTTATTTCATTATTATTTATTTATGTCAGGTCTGGAACTTGCCATGTGTAGACTAGACTGCCCTTGAACTCACAGAGATCAGCCTACCTCTGACACCCTAATAAAGGCATGTACCATTACACCCAGCTTTTGGTTAATTTTGCAAATTTTTATAAGAAATAATTTTAGTTTTCAATTTTATTCTTTCAGTTAGTCATTTATACATGCATATGTTATGATTTTCTGTTTTTAAATTTGTTTTTTAATGCCGCAGCCAAGAACTAGAAGGAGCCAGTTACCATGAATCATTGTATAATGCTCTGCAGTCTCTAAGAAACAGAGAATTCTCCACATTTTATGAAAGTCTCAGATATGCCAGGTATCATAAAAAGCCAAGATTATTTTTACATTTAATGCCGTGACGGTTGTCCTCACAGTGTGAGTAGTTCTGATGTGAGTATTTGCGTCAATGAAGGGATGAAAATGTGGTGGCTGTGATTGGTTGTTTCCTTGCCATTCTTTGCTCTCTCTCTCTCAAGAAAGGCTTTTCTTCCCCCAGAACTCTGTGTCCCTTCTTCACTCTGAGCCCTCAGGAAGATCGTGATAGTGTTCTCTTTCTAAAAGGTTTCAATCTTTGTCCTCTCTAGTTCCATGGCTGCACTCTCTTACCATTGCATCTCTGCTTCATAAGATGATGAGCAATAGTCCTTCTAGGTTCTAGGTTGCTTTGAGTCACACATGAGATGACACATGATGTAACATAGCTATAACAAGTTAAAATAAATGCTTTAACAATAACCACTGATATTATAAAACCAAATATATGGCAAACAATATTTTTTACCCTTAAAGTGATTGTATTAGGAATACATAGAGTCTGAATCAAAAACCAGGGAGCATGCATTGGACTGACATATATAATGTAGCTGTGTAACTTGGTCCTCTTGTGAGTCTCCTAACTATGGGAACAGAGGTGATCTCTGATTCTTTTATTGGCTTTTAGGATCCTGCTCCTCATACTGGGTCACCTTGCCCAGCCTTAATTCATGGTGAGGTGCTTAGTCTTACTGCAACTTAATATGACATGTTTTGTTGATATCTATAGGAGATCTACCCTTTCCTGAACAGGAATGGAGGAAAAATGGATTCAGGGGGGTGGGAGCAAAAGGAGGGTAGGGAGACAGACTAAGAGGAAAGGAGGGAGTAGAAAATGGTCAGTATGTAAAATAAATAAATTAAAAATAAATAAATATAAAATACTACATACTTTGTCAGGCTCTTTCTACACACGTTCTTTAAAGTAACTTCAAAGGTGAAAAACAATAGCGGTGGCAGAATTGAGTAGCAGATTCAAGGGTAGACAGACATAGCAGAACTGGGCTTTCAGTTTAGAACTGGGTGACCCTAAAGCTAGTGTTGGTCGCATTGCTGTGTCATCATCACTGTTTGTGTGTAGTAGTCTTGTTAGATCAGCAGCAAGCATATGCTAAATATGAATAGAAGTTCTGTGCATTAAAACTTGTGAATTTCAGACTCTTCTCTCTTTTACCCCTAGATTGAAAGAAGTTGAAGAGTTGTGTAAGGGCAGCCTTGAATCTGTGTACTCGCTGTATCCCACACTTAGTAGACTGCAGGCACTTGGAGAACTGGAAAACATTGGGGAGATTTTCTCGAGGTGTGTGGTTCATAGGTTTTGGTAAGCCTGAAGCGCATTCTGTTACTGTAGTAACATATGATGGATGGGCATGTTTATTTGTTTAGTTACGTGAGGAAAGGTTTATTTTGGGTCATGGTTTTCAAAGATTTCAACCCATTATTAGCTACTTCTATGTTGGCCTGGATGAAGCATTGTGTTGATGGCAGACAACAGGACAAAAGGGAGAGAATTATTATAAAATAAACTTGATAGATGTCATCTGTGAACCAGGAAGTGACCTCAGCACACTCAATATCTGACACACTGTGATATCATTTAAATTTATTAGTATATGTAATAAATACAATTTAGATTTTTCACAGATGAGAAATGTAATGCTAACAGGTATAACTTAAGAATTGAAATGGGAAGCTCTTCAGAATCTTCATTAATTTTAAGAGTATATAGAGGGCTGGAGAGATGGCTCAGTGGTTAAGAGCATTGGCTGCTCTTCCAAAGGTCCTGAGTTCAATTCCCGGCAACCACATGGTGGCTCACAACCATCTGTATTGAGGTCTGGTGCCCTCTTCTGGCCTGCAGACATACACACAGACAGAATATTGTATACACAATAAATAAATAAATAAATATTTAAAAACACACACACACACAAAAAGAGTATGTAGAGGTTCCTATGCTTAAAATGTTTTAGGTCTATGATTAAAATGTTTAGGTCGGTTACTCTGGTGTCATTTGTGGAGGAAGTAGCAGTTTGGTTTTTATGTACATGCATTATTACATGCATTACTGTTTCCTTCTCTGTCAGGCAACTAGAATGATTCCTCACATTTGCTTCATCATTTCCTTAGTCTCCCTGTCAACACAAGTCTTGAAAGATAAGATAGTATTTCTTACTTTATGCCTGTGAAAGGCAATGTATTCATATTAATGAACTTTATATTCTGCATTTTCTTTTGCTTTAATGATGTAAGCAGATGGAATCTTTTTAAATGCCAGCTGCTTTCTTCTGTGAACTGATTTTTTGACATTTATAGGTAATTAATGGAATTAGTTGATTTCCTTGAGGATGTGTCCTCCTTTGCTGCATGGAGGACTAGAGTAGTCATATCTTTATATGTCTGATTACAACATTCTCATTTCAAAACAAAATCTGTTTAGAAAGGCTGCCTTTTTAGAAAACCTTTTAAGTACCCATTATCTATAACCTTCCTATTGACCTCTGACTACATAGTTACAGGTCTAAATATTTAGGGCTATTTGTAACTTCTAATCTTGCTATTATAAAAGTTCCTATACAGTGTCTTAAGTTTCAGAACCTGAGGGCCCTTTCCTTTTAATTTCTTTTACTCACATAAGTTATGTGACTTGATTTCCAGGTCAGTCTCAGATAGAGATCTCTCTGAAGTGTATTTGAAGTGGCAGAAACACTCCCAGCTTCTGAAGGACAGTGACTTTAGTTTTCAGGAGCCTCTCATGGCTCTACGCACAGTCATTCTGGAGATCCTGGCGCAAAAGGAAATGGAGAACTCCCAAGGAGGGTGCTGTAAGGACATTCTTACCAAACACCTTGTAGAATTCTCTGTTCTGGCCCGAACCTTCAAGAACACCCAGGTAAAAAAAAAAACCCTTGTAAAATTTTGTCATCTCACTTCTTGGGCTTCTGTATTACTCAGATACCAGAAGGTATAATAATGTAAAGAAGAAATGTCATTGAAAACTAGAAATCACTACTATGTATAAAATTACTTAAGATTTCATGTTGAGCCAGGCTTGTGCATAGACCTGTTATAATCCTGTTATTGTAGAGGGTGAGGTAAGAAGATCACAAGTTCAGAACCTACTTGGGCAAAATGAGTTCAAGGTCAACTTGAATAACCTAGTAGGATCTGTCGTAAATGCACATTGAAAAAAGGGCTAGGACTATAGTTGTGTGGTATCATGCTTGTTTGACTAGTATGTGGAATCAAACTCCAATATTAAGGAGAAAACCAAACAAAACTTCTATATTGAAATTAGACAAAAACCTGAACTCTGCCCCAATTCCTGGTTATAAAATGAAGATAACTTCCTGTAAGATAAAGGTAACAAAACAATGGTTTCACATACTTATACATGCAAGATTCTCTGGTCTGCAGGTTGGTAAGTAAGCAGGGAGCTCATAAAGATAGTCCCGAACAAATAGTGAAGTTCTTGGTGAATGGTAATTGCTTCTTTGGTTTTTAATCTTAGTGGTAAAAGTATTTATCTCCATATGCTATTTTTATTGCAGCTCCCTGAAAGAGCAATATTTAAAATTAAACAATATAATTCAGCTATTTGTGGAGTCTCTGAGTGGCATTTGGAAGAGGCACAAGTGTTCTGGGCAAAAAAGGAGCAGGGTCTTGCCCTGAATATTCTCAAACAAATGATCAAGAAGTTGGACTCCAGCTTTAAAAAGGTATGTGCTTGGTTTAGTTGGCTGGTTTAGTGTTTTCATGTTATTGAAAAGCATTTCTGTGCTTCAGAATATGATTAAGGTTTTGAAATTACTGACCCATGAACAAGATATTATGAAAAAGAATTTTGAAAATTAATTCAGATATAAAACTAGGAAACTTTTTCTTATTTAAAATGAGTCTATCCGTGTTGTAGTATATTCATTTAATTGATCCCAGTGCAAAGTCTTTCAGTTTTCTATAGAAGTCAAGAATGATATAGAGGAAATAAATGGAAATACATATTATAACTTTGAAGTAGCAAGAACAAAAATGGAATTAGAAACGTCTGAGAGAAGAAAAGTAGAAAACAAGTTAGAACAGTTTGTCATTCTAAGTACTCTGAAAATATCATATTCAGTGGACAGTTCAGGGTTTTGTAGGGCCAGGAATTATTTATTATAACAAAGCACTGGGTGCCAGTACAACTTGCTTAAATATTCCATAATGGTACAGGCCCTAAAGTATGGGCTGTTTGTATACTCAGTTTTTGCATTGTCAAGTAAGTAATAATGATATACCTAGTTAGTTCATAGGATTCCTGTGAAAGTCATAAGTTAAGCTGGACAGTGGTGGCATGCGCCTTAAATCCAAGAAGGCAGAAGCAGGCGAATCTCTGTGAGTTCGAGACCAGCCTGGTCTATAAGAACTAGTTCCAGGACAGGTTCCAAAGCTACAGAGAAACCCTGTCTCCAAAAAAAAAAAAAAAAAAAAGGAAAGAAAGAATATCATAAATTAATATACACAAATCTGTTGGAAGGTTTCTGGCATTTTTAAGTAAATGTGAGTTGTTGTTCTGTTGATGAAGATGATATATCAGGGTGGTTATTTCATGAACTTGCATATTTTACTTATTTTAATAGTTACGTGGTAAAAACATTAATAAAAATATTTCTGAGTGCTTTTTCTACCTACATGGAGGACATTTTTGTAATCTTGAAAAGGAATGACATTTTAAGATTTTTACGTCTTAATACAGAATGATGCAGGTCTAAAAGTCATATATGCTGAGTGTCTGAGGGTTTGTGGCAACTGGCTGGCGGAAACCTGCTTGGAAAATCCTGCAGTCATCATGCAGACCTACCTAGAAAAGGTAGGTTGTTGGTGCAACTCTGAAGATTGAGGTATAGCATAAATACACTTGATCCTAAGCAAATGCAAGTGTAGTTTCATGCCTCAGTTCCTGCTGGGGATCTGTAATCCTTAGAGCAGAATGAAACAGAATGCTACAAAAGAGGGAACAACTTTAAATACATGTGTGTCTTTTATCTACTCTTTAGAACCACCCCTAACTACTCTTTGAAGAATTTATTGTATCTTACAAACTATCTTATTAGATAACATACAAGATGTCATTGTCACTGTATGTGGTTCAGCTACCCAAAGTAGGGATTAGGTTTTTTTTTAATTGATTTTTTTTTTAAATTTCATATTCCATCCCCATTTTCCTCTCTCTACCCTTCTCCCACCTCCTGCTCCCCTTACCCCCACCATCTCCTCTTCAGAAGGGATAAAGCCTCCCATGGGGAGTCACCAAAGTCTGGGATACCACGTTGAGATAAGACCATGCCCCTTCCCCCAAATCAGACTGGGCACGGTATAAGATTGCACTTCTAGTCCCCATTGACCTTACTATTTCTCCCTTTTTATCCTTCCTTGTCACTAATTTGGGAAATAGTTATTTTACTCAGTAAATTTAATATGAAAAGTGAAATGTAATTGTCACTGATACTAAAGAGCTCTTCATTTCACACAGTTCATAGCATCTCTTATCTGATAAGGGTTCCAGGTCATCAAGTTTGGCATTTACGTATACATAAGTGATTTACCTTGATTTGAGTAATTCTTTAGCTTTGTTTAACACTTGTAAATATGAACTAAGCTGATTGTATGTTGTTGAAGGCAGTGAAAGTTGCTGGAAGTTATGATGGCGAAAGCAGTGAGCTCAGAAATGGACAGATGAAGGCATTTCTCTCATTAGCACGTTTCTCTGATACTCAGTACCAGAGAATTGAAAACTACATGAAATCATCAGAATTTGAAAACAAGCAAGCCCTCTTAAAAAGAGCCAAAGAAGAAGTGGGCCTTCTAAGGGAACATAAAATTCAGACTAACAGGTAATATGTCTACAAGTGGTGGTATTGTGTTCGGCTAAAGGAGAATTTTCATGAGAAATGTGACTCGAACTTGTCATCTAAATTACAGTTTTGAACACATAAATTGGCTGTTTTTACAGACTTTATCAGTAGTTACAGCTTCAATCAGTCTTCAGTACACTGACAGATGTTCTTCTCTGAAGAGCTGATATCTTGGTTTAGCTCTTAGCAGACTACGTGAATGTTAGTTGTTTGGTTTTCCTAGGTACTGAAATTAAGCACAGAAGCCTGCTTTGGCATTGTCAAGTTCCTTTAAGTCTGCATTGAGTTTTGTGTGTTTGGAATAAGCAGAGAATTAACTATAGAATCCACTCTGTTCTTGGGTTTATGGAAGACTTTTATAGGTTGCAGTTGTGACATTTAGTTCCTTTCACTATCCTTAGATTTTTTTTTCCCTTGGGAATAAATACCTTGTTTTTCATTTATGCTGTATGAGATGTATGATTTTATAGTTATGTAAAGTTTTGTGACTTTTATGTGTGAATTTATCAAATGCAAGATACACAGTAAAGGTTCAGAGAGAGCTGGAGCTAGATGAGTGTGCTCTCCGTGCGCTGAGAGAAGACCGTAAGCGCTTCCTGTGTAAGGCAGTTGAGAACTACATCAGCTGCTTGCTGTGTGGAGAAGAGCATGATGTGTGGGTATTCCGGCTTTGCTCCCTCTGGCTTGAAAATTCTGGAGTTGCTGAAGTCAATGGCATGATGAAGGCAAGTCTTACTCAACCCAGCATTTGAGCATCTGCTTTAAAAACTGAGGCATAAGCCCCTTCAGTGTCTGGTTTTTTTTACATCCCTGTGCTCCCCAGCAGTGGGTTTGGTGCTCCGAGAATAAGTATAAGCTCTAAATGATGCAGGTTTGTGTAGGGGTGAGAGATTTATCCTTGCAGATATCATATGGGAGTGCCTCAAAGGGAATGCTAGACTGGGGAATAGAAAAACCATTAAAGATAATATGATCCTAAGCAAGAATTTTCCTTTTTCCTTTTTTTAAAATACTTTTAAGGGATTTTTTTTCCCAATAGAGTGCTTTTACAAATAAAGAAATTTTATAATATATACAGGAATACTTTCTAAGTTTTTATTGAAAAAAAATCTTAAGATATGGTTATAAAATATTGTCAATTAGTTTGAAGGCAAAATGTTTCTCTGGAATGAAAAGAATAATAAAACTCAGGGTTAAGTAGAGCCAGTCTATACTACTGTGTGTATTTAACTTCATTATTTCTGGCGTATAGGGAAAAGAACTTGCATTTTGGTTATACACTGACTTCTTGGAATGGAGAGCATAGTAGGACTCGGGTCCACATTTGTGTTCCTCAGAGTCACTAGAATGTATGCAGTGGTTAGCATTCCAGCTCGAGATGCAACTTAATTTAGGGCTAAGTATTTTTATTATCACTGAATCAAGGCTTCCTAGGCTTTGTTAGAAAGTCTTTGAGACAGGCCAAGGGACAAGGGAAATTGTGTAGTTCGTGAAGTTTTGATAGCCACTAGGTTGTGCTAGTAGAGGAACATTATTTTACTATCATCATTTTGGCTTAGATGTGAGGTTATATTACACATGTCTTAATCTTGCTTTTTTTTAATAATAGAGAGATGGAATGAAGATTTCATCATATAAATTTTTGCCTCTTATGTATCAATTGGCTGCTAGAATGGGAACCAAAATGATGGGAGGCCTAGGATTTCATGAAGTTCTCAATAATGTAAGTAGACTTGAAGTCAAAATGTAATAATTACCTTTCTTTTATATTACTGAATAAAATATAAAGGAAAGTGAGAAATCAGAATGTAGTAAGAGGAGCAGCTGCATCCTGCCCGGCTAGCTTATATCAGAAATAACCACAAAGAAATTGTATTAATTAAAACACTGCCTGGCCCATCAGCTCTATACTCTTATTGGCTAACTCTCACATTTTGATCTAACCCATTTCTAATAATCTGTGTAGCACCATAAGGTCGTGGCTTACTGGGAAAGATTCTAACCTACGTCCATCTTGGGCCAGAGCTGCATGGCGTCTGCCACACTTCCCTTCTTCCCAGCATTCTGTTCTGTCTACTCTGCCCACTAAGGGCTGCCCTATCAAAAGGCCAAGACAGACAGACTCTTTATTCAACCAATGAAAGCAACACACAAACAGAAGAACCTCCTACACCATTAGAACATCAAATTGTTTTCTTTTATTACAGATAAATTTGTCTCTTATTTCTCATGTTCCTTCCTAGTTCTCTTTCACACAGACATGTACTACTTACTGCACAGTAGTGACATAATTTGAATTTATATGTAAAGCAAAATTTAAAGTGTATATTTAATTTTTTTCTATTGGGTAAAACTAATAGTTATTAATTTTCTGATAGCTGATCTCTAGGATTTCAATGGATCACCCCCATCATACTCTGTTCATTATATTGGCTTTAGCAAATGCAAACAAAGATGAACTTTTGAGCAAACCAGAGGCAGCAAGAAGGAGTAGAATACCCAAAAATGCACCAAAAGAAAGCTCTCAGCTTGATGAGGTATTCAGATTAAATACAAATGCCCTTTGTGTTGTCGTGGTTGTTTTTTCTCAGAGTGTTCCTTTCTTAATTCTCAGATTTTAGGAATGTGTGTTGCTGGTAGTAGATTCTAAATACTTTATTATGATGATGCCACCCAAAATTTGTTAACAATCCCTGAACATTTTCCAGAGCATAAATACTGGCTTAGTTTTGTTTTCTTGTAGCAATAGACAAAGAAAATCTAGATTTTAAATAGATTTATTTTTAATACGTATGTTTGCATGTATGTATCTTGTGCTCACAGAGGCCAAAAGAGGTGTTTTAATCCCCTACACCTAGAATTGCCATGTGCATGCTGGGAACTGAACTTGGGTCTTCTGAAAGAGCAGCAGGCGCTCTTAACCATCAGACCAATCTCTCGAACCTCAGAAAAACAGATTTTTTGAAAAGTACACAAGTCTTAACCTTGGATTTTATGTGTGTATGTCATTCACTGTATGGGTGTTTTGTTTATATCTGAGGAATTATAGTCCTTCCATTGTCTAGATATAAATTCTCTTTGTGTAGCTCCAAGAAGCTTGGTTCAGTGGATCTCGTTCTGTCTTTCTTTGTTCCTTGTTGATGATAGGATCGAACAGAGGCTGCAACCAGGATAATCCATACCATCAGAAGTGAGAGGTGTAAGATGGTGAAGGACATGGAGGCACTCTGTGATGCCTACATTATTTTGGCAAACTTGGATGCCTCTCAGTGGAGGAACCAGAGAAGTATGTTTGAAAGTGTTGTTGCTGCTGTTGTTTCAGTTGACCTTCAGTGATACTCCTCAGTTTACTGTTGTCACTAAACTCTTTATTTTTAAATATAGAAGGCATCAATATTCCAGCAAACCAGCCAATCACTAAACTGAAGAATTTAGAAGATGTTGTTGTTCCCACTATGGAAATTAAGGTAATTTACCATTAAATCTTGATTTTTAATAATACTAAATTACACATTAGTAGATTAAATTATCTGTAGACCTTTTTATGTAGTCCAAATGGCTAGTCATTGCAGTTTCATGTGTTTCCAACTAGATATTGTCTATGTTAGATTTCCTTTCCCTAAGCCTTAAAATAGTCACAAGCCTTTAATCCCAGCACTCGGGAGGCAGAGGCAGGCGGATCTCTGTGAGTTCGAGGCCAGCCTGGTCTACAAGAGCTAGTTCCAGGACAGGCACCAAAGCTACAGAGAAACCCTGTCTCGAAAAAAAAAAAAAAAACAACCAAAAAAAAAATAGTCACAAGCTTCTGAGAATTCCCATTGTTTTACTATTACTTTAGCACTAAGGACTAAACCTTTTTATACTAAGCCTTTTTTTTTTTAATAATATTTATTTATTATGTATACAATATTCTGTCTGTGTGTATGCCTGCAGGCCAGCAGAGGGCACCAGACCCCATTACAGATGGTTGTGAGCCACCATGTGGTTGCTGGGAATTGAACTCAGGACCTTTGGAAGAGCAGGCAATGCTCTTAACCTCTGAGCCATCTCTCCAGCCCCTATACTAAGCCTTTTTATACTTTTAATTTTGAGACAGCATCTCACTGAGTTGACCTAGAACCTGCTCTGTAATTTAGGCAAGCCTGAAACTTGACAGCCCTCCTTGTCTCAGTTTCCTTAGTTCCTGGGACTGCAGGCCCATGGCCCGTTCAATTTGTTTCACTTCATGTTGCTCCACTTTTTTCAAGTATGTACATGCTTGCATGGGGGTAGGGGGACATGGTGCTCGTGGTAAGGAAGCACTTTACCAGTTATTTTGTTTTTTAATAATTCTTTATATAGTGGAAGTATTGGTTGTGATGTATTGTATTATTTAATAGAACAACAGTATTACAGTACTACAGTACTTTTAAGTTGCTGTGTGTACATACTAAATTTAGCTATTCACAGTGGTCTTTTTTTTATTACTAGAAGTACCATGTAGACAGGATGCATGTAACAGTTATGGTTATCATTTTACAAACTGATGTGTGAGTTTATATATTAAAATTAGTATCTTTGTTACTGAATCTGACCTGTTACTGAATCATATTTGTTAACTGATTGAGGCTCTGTTGTTTAACTGAATATTTTCACTTTTCAAAATTAACCTGATGTTTTTGTGAATTAAATAATTCCTTAGATGATTTAATAGATGTAAATAACAACTGAGTTCTAATTTTTCAGCAACACTATTCTAATTGACTTGAAATGCTGAAGTTTTATTAAAAGATGTTTAAGAAAGTAAACTAAATTATATGTAATTTTAAAAATCTGGGTTGGCAAGATGGCTCACCATGTAAAGACACTTGTTGCCAAGCCTGTAAACAAAGCTCAACCCTGGGACCAACATGGTGGCACATACAAATGTAGACTCACATACAAAGTAAACAAGCAAATGAAATAAAAACCTACCAATGTCATTTATTCTGACTTTAAACAAAGTAAGTTAAAGATCCAGTTATTAACCAGCAGTTTGTTCTTATCTGTTTTTCGCTTACTATTTATGATTTGTTTTTCTTCAGTGTTCAGTGTTTATCTCTCCTATACTAATTATGTGTCATTTTTTAGGTTGATCCCACGGGAGAGTATGAAAATCTGGTGACTATAAAATCATTTAAAACAGAATTTCGTTTAGCAGGAGGTTTAAATTTACCAAAAATAATAGATTGTGTGGGTTCTGACGGCAAGGAAAGGAGACAGCTTGTCAAGGTAAGACTTCCTGTTTCTGGTATAGTCCTTTGAGGGTTAATGACATCAAAGTCAAGAACAATTTGAGTAGATGTTGTCTTCTTCTCTCATTTGCTGGCTATGTGACTCTAGCTTTATCCTGAATAATGACAGGTAGGAAACATCTGTGAAGTAGACATACAGTTTGCTAGAACCAGACTGCTTTTTTATTGTGTGTCTTTCTTGAAAGACTATCAGAGAAAGTTTTTCCTGATATTGTGGATTAAAATCAGGTCCTTGCTCATGCTCAACAATTCTCTGCTTGTGAGTTACATCCCAGCTCTTGTTTAGGTGTTATTTGAAATAGATCTTGTTAAGATGACTGGGCTGAGCTTGACTTTGGGACCCTCTCAACTCAACTTCTGGAGAACCTGAAATTGTAGGTCAGCACTACTGGGTTTAGCGTACTATCGTTGTATGGCTGATTCAAGAGAAAGAATGTTACCAAAGTATATACACACCATGAGCTTGTTTCTGAAAAAAACTTTTGGTGGTAATTAGAACAGTATATTAAGGCCCTTGCTTAATATACTGGGCCTGGTACTGCGCCATCTGCTACTGTACTGGAAAGTGACAGCATTCCTTGCTTTGTTCTGCTTGCGGAGGTGCTTTTGAGGTCCTGCTGAAGATAGAAAAGAGATGAGATATTACTTTAGCTGGGTGTTTTGTTTGTGCCTTCAGGTGAGAGAGTTCAGTTAATAGTGAAGCAAGAGAAACTTAGTCTTTTGTATTAGTCTGCTTCCCAGTTTCATAGTTTTTTCTAAATGAAAGAATCACAGTAGCTATTAATTATTCAAGAGACTCTGAAACGGAGCATACCTCAGATTGATTTCTGAGGGCCTTGTACTGCTGTTCTTAGATGACTGTGTACTTACAGTACCTGTTTATGTCTGGTTGTTCTGAAGGGCCGTGATGACCTCAGGCAAGATGCTGTCATGCAGCAGGTTTTCCAGATGTGCAATACACTGCTGCAGAGAAACACTGAGACTAGAAAGAGGAAACTGACTATCTGCACATACAAGGTAACTTACTGGCTTCTATTCTGGTGCTTCACCAAGTAAAGTGTACTATTTGTGCCAAGGATGAGCAAATGTTTTCTGTAAATTAACAAATAGTGAATATTTTAGACTTTGAGAGCCACTTAGGTCCCTTGCATTTTAAATCTGTAAAGCCATTCTTTGCTTACATGCTGTACAGAAATAGATTGATGCTGTTATTTTCTTTAGAGGCCATTGATTGCCACTCTCTGGTTGGACAATACAATTTTTATTATCATTAAAGTTATTTACCATTAGATATTTCCTGTAGTTACCTGAAATATTCTGTCTGCCGTTATTGTAATGAACTATAGGGATTTTGCTGTTGTTTGTATGTGTATCGTTTATTAGGTCATGGTTTCATTCATACTCAGGTCAGTCTATTGGAAAGATTTCCAAAATTTGGATTAATAGGTGATTGGACACATGCAACTATAATTTGGTAGATTTTGCTAGAGGACAGTCAGTGGAGTTAGACCCATTTCCATTTCCTTCACAGTAGAAATCTTCAAGTCATGTTATTCTATTAGCTGATCTTTGGCTTCTTAATTAACTCTTAATTAGTTAATATAAGAACCAACTATTTTAATTAATTAATAAACATAAGAGATAAAATTCTGTAGGTGTGTCCTTCTCTGGCTTTGTTCCCAGGTCTCACCCCCCTCTCCGTCCTCTGTCACTGCTGTAACAGGACTTACTGCTACTGCGTTTTCCTTTTCCCAGAAATATATGAACAAACTAAAAAGCATTTAATTCACCTTGTAGTCGAGAACCAGTTCTTTCCAGACAGTCTAACTATCTGTCTCTTTTATTTTCAGAAGGGTAGATTCTGTAAGTATTTTCTCTAGAAATTTAAGTATTTTATCAGGAGCTAACCTAAACATTAATACTTGTTTGAAAATACAGTGGGAAAATGTTCCCTTCACAAGTTAAAGAGTAACATTAAACTCACTTCATAGCACATATACTAAAATTGGAACAATTCAGATAAAATTAACATAGTTCCTGCGCAAGAAGGAAAATAAGAGTAACTGCCTAGCAGTGGCATTAACAAAATAAATACAGGAATGGGTTAAAAAAAATTAGGAAAGCATAAAATGTAAAGGAAAGCTGAGATATATCTTAAGTGGAATGGCATTGAAAAATATCAGCTTATTTCAAAATAATTTTTGATGGTATAATTTCAGTAAGACATTTTGTAAGTACTGTTGATTGCTTGCCTAGCACATACATGGCTCAGGGTTCTATCTCCAGCACTGGGGTGGGGTGTAGATGGGGGTGGAGGAAATCAGTAAAACTGAATAAGCCTTAAAATATTTTCAGGGATATATTTCTAAAAGCCCAGTGTAGATGCTACCAGCTCAGTTACATTCCCAGTCCAACAGATGTAGTTACGGTTCTGTGAAAGCTTTTTATTTTTAGATTTATTTTTGTATATGAGTGTTTTTCTCACATATGTGTCTGTGCACCACATTGTGTGTGGTGTCCTCCGAGGTCAGATGAGCTGCCATATAGGCACTGGGAACTGAACCCAGGTTCTCTGCAAGAATAAGTGCTCTTAATTTCTCTCTCCGCTTCCCTTTCTCTCTCCACCCCTACCCCGTCAGAGTACCCGTTTAAGGCTAGGTCACCTGTAACTCAGACTCAGACAGTGTTTGGGGCTGATGTCCTAGTGTGCTTGGGCTTTTGAAGCCTTTCAAGTTGCTAGAAGAATTTACCTATGGATTGTGTCCCTGCGCTCTTTGGAAATCTAACTTGCTTTTAAAGACTCCCTGTTTGTCCTTCATTTGATCTCTAAAGATAGATGGTCACCTAGCACGTAACCAGTTGGAAGGACTACTTCCTGTGAGGTTATTTGCATCTCAAACACAATAAATGTAAAGTAGAACTCTTTTGTTAACCATCTTCACTTTCAGAATAACCCTTTCTTCCTGCCTCAGCTAAAGGTACTGCTTTCAGGCAGAGTAAAGCTCAGACACTGTATTTTATTTTACGGAAATTTAATATGTGGGGCTGGGGAGATGTCTCAGTGGGTAAAGTGCTTCCCTTGCAAGCATGAGGACCTGAGCTGGAACTAAAGGGTTCCTTGGGACACAAAACAAAGTATTTCTACATATCTAAATATAGTAAAAGAAAAAAAAATATTTAGAATTAAAGATACCATAAAAACAGGGGATCCATAAAGAAAGTAAATTTTAATATTATAACAAGAAATTTACATGTAGACTATATCAATACCTCTTACAGGGAATTTAAAGGTTGTCATTAGAAAAAGATAGAAAAGAACAGAATTCATAAGTAAAAAGTTGTGTGGCCTATAAATTTATCATATGATATTCTGTTAGTCATCTGAAAAATACAAACTAAAACCCACAGTGTGCTACAGTTAGCATGAAAGTGGCAAAATGTAAAAGTCAGACATGTGTTGGAAAAATTCAGTAACAACTTTCTTGGTAATTCTATAAATTGCAACAGTCGACTTGGATAGTTACTTCATTAAGTTAAAGATATACATTCCCTGTAACCCTGTTATATTTTTACCCATGGTCTATCACTGCAGCAGTATTTCAGGGAAAATTGTGGGGGTCTCCACAAACGCTCTGGCCAGCAGAGGCAAGAAGTCGGCTTCACCACAACTCAGTAGCCAGTGTTGGTCAAACTTCCAGAGTCTGGCACTCAGTAGTTTACTTTAGGCATATTTAAGCACAGCACAATTTGGTAAAAAATTTCCAAATGATAATTAACTCAGTCCCATGTGCACAATAAAGGTTAAAACATGACTACATCAAAACTCCTGCAAAGTACAAGTGACATAAAGATAGGTTCCACATATTAACTGAGAGCAGACTCAAGGTCGTCAGTGCTCATGATAGGGATCTAGGAGAGGATAATGCTATAAATTAGCCAAGATAAGCTCAAGGTAAGGGTTTAGAGGAGCTGGTATGTCCTGGCCATACAGATAGCAGAGTTCACCAGGCTATTATCTGTCTCTGCTCCCAGTCTTCTGAGCAGAAAACAGGTTATACAGCTCTCCCTTTGAAGAGACAAAGGTTTTTCTAGTTCTCATCTGTGAGCACAAGGACCTACATGTCTCCTTCAGGAAATAAGAAAACAATACCAACCAATATAAATGTTGAAATGCAAGCTGGATAAATTGGACAGTTGTGTGTATGTGTGTTACCATAAAGTTATGAAATTAATGATAGTTAAGTATATTAACAAAGCCAAACATGAGAATATCAAGTGAGAAAAACCACATTGTAGAAGCTGACACACATATTTTTTTTTTTTAAAGTTTGCAGCTCTCTTGTCTTCTGGCACGCATGCCCCCAGTAATAATTAATTAATTTGTGAAATAATGTTGGCAGGTATTTGTACATAAATAGCTTTAAAAATGAAACACCAAAAATGCATGAATGTGGAAAAGCAGTAGCAAGCATTGTGATAGTGGGAGGAGGCGTGAACACAGCAAGAGGCACAAAATAAGCTTCACTTCTTCCCTGCAAATTTGACAAACTCTTAGATTTGGTAAAGTGGTTTAATGTATAAAATAATATTTGTTTCTTATTATTTTTACATTTGTATGTTTATAAAATATCATGATTTTAAAAACAATTATCTCAGTAAAAGTTCTCATTTTTGTTGAGAATTATATTTTTTCTCTTCTTAAAATTAATAAGACTATAAACAAAAATACAGTATAATTAAATAATGAAAGTATGTTAAATTGAGGCCACAGTCACAAGTAATTGTTTTCCTAGGTGAAATGTCCTAAGTGTCCTGGGTAACAAAAGTGTAAGGGAAGTAGTGGGTGTAGTGGTGCATACCTATAATCCCAGCTACTCCAGAGGCTGAGGCAGGAGCATTGCAAGTTCAAGGGTCCTAGGCTACATAACCACCCTGTTTCAGAAACAAAGCATAATTGAAGCATTCTCTACTAAATGAACAAATTAATTATGGACCAATCACAGATAATGTTGAGTGTCACTAATACGAATGATATCTCGGAGAATTTTGGGTACTGAGGGATGGGTAGCTTCTCTTAAGTCTAAGCAGAAGCTAGAAAGGTGTTCATTTCTGAGCCTTGTTATTTCTTGCTTTCCTCCCAAGATGTTAATAAATTCTGGGAGATGCTTTGCATTACTGATGATGAATGGTCATCCACGGGTCTTTGATGTCTTTCTGTAATCAAATGTATTTGATTTCACCTCAGGTGGTTCCCCTCTCTCAGCGAAGCGGTGTTCTTGAGTGGTGCACAGGAACCATCCCTATTGGTGAATATCTTGTCAACAACGATGAAGGTGCTCATAAAAGATACAGGCCAAATGATTTCAGTGCCCATCAGTGCCAAAAGAAAATGATGGTGAGTTGAAAGGTTATTTAATAGCTTATAAAAATATATAAAGCTACCAAATATTGTAAAATACAAAATATAGCTTCATGAGATAATTGTTGAAGATAGTATTTAGTTTGCGAGATGTAAACTTACCAAGATAATGTGTAAGTGACATAGGGAGGTCTTTACACAATATGAAGTGCCAACTCTGTCATCTTAAAAATATAAACATTGTCCAGTTTATACTAGTTTGCTTCCAGTTTGTGATAAGGTGATTCTTAATAAAACAAACAAAATACCAGTTAAAGTAGAGAAACAAATTAAGCCATTTTTACATTAAACAAGTTTCTGAAATAATTTCCATGCCATTGGCTGTCTGGTTTGGCTTTTACTTGCTGTTTTAGCAGCACTTATTGAATGCCTCTTGTCAACCAGGTACTAAGCTGAGACGTCACAAATTTGACAGTCATTCTTATCCCTACTTTAAAGTGAGATTAGGGACTGTAATTTGCAGAGCTTTAAGACTTGTCTGTCCAAGGTAAATCATTTGTTTTTTGTTTTTGTATTTTTGTTTGTTTTCCAGAAAATTCAGTTGCATTTGTCACATGGTTTTTGTTGTTATCTTGTTTTAAACTGTGTGTGTGTGTGTGTGTGTACCTGTGTGTATGTGTGTTTGTGTCCCTGTATGTGTGTATGTGGCGCTCATGTCATGGTACAAATTTGAAGGTCACAGGACAACTCTGCAGTGTCAGTTCTGCTTGTGCCTGTCTGTGGGAACCAGAGATTAAACTCAGGTTGCCAGACTTGCATGACAAGCTCCATTACCTGCTGAGCCACCTCACTGGCCCCTCAAAGTTTATTTTAAATATGTGATCTGCATTTGATGGAAGTTTGTGCAGGCACTAGTGGTAAAGGATAGGCTTAGAGGAGGAGGTGCTTCTTGTGCCTGGTGGGGAGGAGTGGAGAGTTAGATTCTCGAAACAGACCCTTGTGAGGAATAGGATATCAGGTTTCCTTTAGCGGGAGGGTAAAAGGGTGGGGAGCTGAGGTAGAGTCCCTCTAGACCTGGCTATCCTGTAGGTTTCAATGTAGACCAGGCTGGCCTCAAACCTGCAGGAATCTGCCTGTCTCTACTTTCTGAGTGCTGGGAGTAAAAATACATGCCATCATGCCCAGCTACAGATTTACATTGTAGAAAGAGAGTTCTGACACCAATGTATGTTGTCATTTTGAGAAAACAGATTAGGGATATATTTTAACTAAGTAAGACTAATTAATGGTTATATATGTATATATAAAATGAAGAAAATCAGAAATGAAATTGTTTAGGAATACAAAGGATTCACAGCGGAAGGGTATTGGGTGGGGTAATATACTCAATACGTAATATATACCTGGATGAAATTTTATTAAAAAGTAAACAACAGCAACAAAAACCGTGTGCAGAAGGGTGTGCTCTTCACAGTTTTCTGGAGGATGAGGTGAGCAGCTGTGTTTGGCTTTGGCACATCACTCAAGTTAACTGGAGGCGCCTGGACCAGGTTAGGATGTCATCATCTAGTGTATGGGCACTGAGACCGCTGAAGTCGATAAACTTTGCCTCAGGAGAATATTCCAGAGAGAGGTTTCAGGACAGAAGCCTGATGTCTCCATCCTGTCACAATGCATGTGGTGACACCACTTAAGATGATTGGGAGCTGCCTCTAGCATGTCTGTGTCACTCCATCTATAGTATAAGACCCTTCAAATTAGAATTTAATCAGTCAAAGGATAGGATCCTAATGGGATCACCACTTGAATAAAACTTTCCTGACCAAGTTGCTAACCTCTTATGGGTAGAATGTCTCGGTTTTCTTCTTATTGTCCCTATAATTTGTTAGCTATTTCACATAGAAACATTGTAGCTATTAGTTGAATGACATGACGTGAACATAACACTGAGAAAATGTTGCAAATGTTCTGTTTAAAGGATGTCCAGAAGAAGTCTTTTGAAGAGAAATACGATACCTTCATGACTGTTTGCCAAAACTTTGAACCAGTTTTTCGTTACTTCTGCCTGGAAAAATTCTTGGACCCAGCTGTTTGGTTTGAGAAACGATTGGCATATACGCGTAGTGTGGCCACGTCGTCTATTGGTAATCCTGTATAACTTACATATTGAGCACATAACTATATTCTGACTTACCAGAGGATGATAGTGGTAATGGTAGTTGTTGCTCAAACTGTCCTCACCATTTGATCATTGTGTTTGTTCATGCTAATTTGTTAGCTTGCAACCATCTTTATAGACGAGAATTCCATTCAGAGGTAGGAAACTAAAACCAGTTTTGTTTTGTTTTTAATATAGTGGATGTAGTTTATTTTCACTCCCTTTAATATAAGTTCTTTGAGATTTTCTTTGGAATATAAAACTTCTCATAGCACCCTTTTTGGCTTTCTTTTATTATTGTTCTTCTGTACAGAATCTCTGTAATAGATTTCCACTCAATGGTTCATTGTTTAGTAGAATCTCAGAACAGAAATTGTGATATGTATTTAAATACTTGCTATTCAACGTATGTTTTGACTTTTTAATTTTTTATGAGAATGGAATAAAGTTGTTAGATAAATTAGTTAACAAAATCCTAAAGTATGAAAACCATAACAATGTAGAAACTGGGTGGCCGGGAAGAACAAGTGGGCCCTCTCCCTACAAAAATAACAATGTAGAAACTGTCTCATGTTAATTTGCAACTAAAAACACTGTCTTGTGCCACTTTTGTAATGTACTTAGAGTGACAGGACATGTAGGTTTAGGCAAGATCCCCAGTACTTGTGGAACCTCTTCTGCCTTGAAAATCACTAATTGGGTTAAAGTGGTGTGAGTTATGAATAAGAAATCAGGCTCAGTTAACAGTAAGGCCAGCCAGGCACGGGACATCCTGTTTGCCACCCAGTGACTTTTCTGTAGTACTACATGGTAGCTCAGCGGGCTAAAGGTATTTTAAGGCATGTCATTCTCTGTCTTAAAAATCAAAATGCAGTTATGCCTGCAAAAGCACCTGTGAAATCAAGTAGTGATCCGTTTCTGGTCAGCGTAGTTTATCAGGCAGAGAGGAAAGTTTCACTGTTGAATGTTGAAGTTGCCAATCACTGTATCTCTCTTAAGAACACTTAATAAAAATTTGAGTGTATTACACTGGCTGAGGTAAATCAGGGTCTCGAGCTTTCCACTAATTTTTCCACACTAATTTCAGAGAAAATCAGTGCTTTCTAATAAAGAGAAAACAATTTTAGCAGCATATCTATTTTTAAAACATAGTATACATTAAAATATCTGGCTAGATTTGACTTAAACTCTACATGCTACTTACAATGTATAATTTTCTTTAAATAGCTTTAAAGTCTGAACTACTTAAAAATTGTTTAGAATCAGCGGTATTATGGTTGGATATATGTTAGAGATTTTACATGGTTGTTTTGTTTTTTCCCTAGTTGGTTACATCCTTGGACTTGGTGATAGGCATGTACAGAATATCTTGATAAACGAGCAGTCAGCAGAACTCGTACAC
This sequence comes from Microtus oregoni, assembly GCF_018167655.1. Lineage (NCBI taxonomy): Eukaryota > Metazoa > Chordata > Mammalia > Rodentia > Cricetidae > Microtus > Microtus oregoni. The sequence goes on along the minus strand of NW_024543831.1, from coordinate 10,439,583 downwards.
ATAGATTTAGGTGAGTAGTAAAAGATTTGTATCTTTCATTAATGTTTAGTCATCAAGGACTATTTGCCTATGAGAAAGTATATAACTTAAGTTTTTTTCTTTAGCATAAGCACTTGTGAGATGAGCAACCATCTTCACCTACAATAATAAGTAAAACTTACTGTAAGAGGTGGCAGCTCAAGAAAAGAAGGAAGAGTGATCGAGAAGGTGGAAATCTAAAAATGGGGACAGGGTAATAATTGAGAGCTGTCCTAAGTATCGCTAGAGGGAACTCTGCCTATAATTAAGTAGGGGGTGGGGGGTAGTAGATTAACAAGATAGATAGGCTAAAGAGTTTTGACTTTTCATCTGCTAAATGTTGGGAAATATTTAACCAAGAGCCAATCATGTTTGAATTTTAGGTAACTTCCTAAGCAATTTGGACCAGGAAGTTAAGAGAGAAAATAATAGTGTAGATATGAAATGATGAAGGTTTGGACTAGAGTTGTAGTGACCAGGAGATTAGAGTTGAAGATGGTTGTGTTCTAGGTTTTACCACTAACGTTAGTTGTGCAGACTGAGAGAGGGATTTCCAGACAGCTGAAGCATCTAACAAAGGAATACAGCAGGCTTCATAAAAAAACAAATAAAATAATGAACGAATAAATGAAAATAAGAAAAATAATGTGTTTTCCACATTATTTTAAAACAGTGAGATTTCTGGAAGGTAGTGGAATCTTTTTTTTTTTTTTTTTTTTTTGGTTTTTCGAGGCAGGGTTTCTCTGTAGCTTTGGTGCCCGTCCCGGAACTAGCTCTTGTAGACCAGGCTGGCCTCGAACTCCCAGAGATCCGCCTGCCTTTGCCTCCTGAGTGCTGGGATTAAAGGCGTGCGCCACCATCGCCCGGCGTGGAATCTTGATATAAAAGCGTTTGGATGTAATGGCAAGTCAAACTCTCAGCAGTAGAGAAGACTGAAATCCCTGGGCTGGCGGAGATTCTGATCTCACACTGGAGATGGAGGCTTTAGGAATGCTAAACCAGAGTGGACTTGGTTACTATAATCCTAGCACTTAAAAGGCTGTGGCAGGAGGATTTCTGAGTTCAAGGACAGCTTAGGTTATATAGGGAACTTTTTACCAGTCTGAGCTATGAAATGAGACTCCATTTCAAAACAAAAAGATAAAAATAAGTCTCAGAAACCATGAGGAAGAGATATCTTAGCTGCTGAGCCATTTCTTCAGCCTTGCAAGGAGTCACCTTCTGAGCCACAGGAGGAAAATATCCCATGAAGGCCATAATAAAACCCAGGGTTAACTACAACAGAGAGGTGAAGAGAATTAGAGTGTCCTCCTAGTGAGGAAATCCCATCCCAAAAGCTGCATACTGTGTGACTTCATTTATATAGTCCATTTGATATGGCAAAATTATATAAATAAGCAAATTAGTGGTTGTTAGATGATTGGGGAAAGTAGGTGTGGCTATAAAAGGGCTGTATGAAGGACCTCTTAGTGATGGAATGTTATATGCCTTGGCTGAACTAGTGTCCATATCCTGGCTATGATGCTGTATCATGGTTTTTTCCTGTAGTGAGAAAGACTGGGAGAAGATATAAGGGTGATCCTTGTGCATTATTTCTTAGAATTGCATGTGAATCTGTATTTTTACCTCAAAATAAGCATGTGAGTTTATATCTCAAAACATTTACTACACGAGTCTTCTACACTTCAAACATGCCAGTTTTCCACTGTTTAAATCATCCTTTAATGTGCATTCCTTTGCCAGTAAGCTGTTCTTTTGCATTTGAAGTGGTTCTCAAAGATGATGGAGAGGTAGTAGGCAGGGAAAGCAAAAATAGAGTAATCCTCAAGTACTGATAGCATGTGAGTGACAGGTTATTTGCTGCCTTTACAGAGTTAGCATGTACTTAAGGAGACCGTGTGTCAGCCAGTCACACTTTCTTGCTTCACATCTTTGATTTTAGGAGTGGCTTTTGAGCAGGGTAAAATCCTTCCCACTCCAGAAACAGTTCCTTTTAGACTCAGCAGAGACATCGTGGATGGCATGGGCATCACTGGTGTAGAAGGTGTCTTCAGAAGGTAAGGGAGGAAGGCAGACAATTTTTGCTATCAAGTTTATTATTCAACTAATAAATTTATATAGATGATGGGATTCAGTGGTAGAATGACATCCCGGTACTTAGTACTAAGGAAAAGACCCTTGGTACAGGCAGTAATTGTTCTTTCCAGCCACCTGGGACTTAATTCAGCATGGCACATGTTGTCACATCTAACGTCCTCTGGAAGAGGCCCACTTTTACTGTTATTCAACCTTAGCTGACATGCTCTGTTTTTACTGTTTTGTTGGTGCTCATTGTTGGGGGTGTTAAAGAGATAGTAGTTTTTTGTTTTTATTTTTATTCTTCTCTCATATAATACATTCTGACTTCAGTTCCTCCTCCCTCTACTCCTCTCAAGCACACCCCACCTCCCCTGTCTCCCAGATCCACTCTCCCTCCATTTCCTTTCATAAAAGGTCGGCTCTCCCAGGGTTATCAACCAAACATGGCATAACAAGATGCAATAAAACTGGCCACAAACCCTCATATTAGGGCTGGGCGAGGCAACCCAGTAGAAGGGAAATGGTTCCAAGAGCAGGCAAAAGAGTCAGAAACACCAAGCTAGCAGCCATAATATATTTGCAGAAGACCTGTCTCAGACCCATGTAGACTCCTTGATTGCCGCTTCAGTCTCTGAGCTGCTGTGAGTCCCTTGTTTGTTGATTCTGTTAGCCATGTTCTCCAGGGTCCTCAACCCCTCTAGCTCCTACAGTTCTTCCTCTGCCTCTTCAATGGGGGTTCTTGAGCTCCAAGGGGAGGGACCTCATAGAGATCTCCAAATTGGGCTCAAGAGATGATACTTCTGTCTGAAAGAACCATGTTCTAGTATAGTTCAAAGCCAAACATTTTTTTGTAGTTTTCCCAGTAAAGGTCTATAATCTCAGATTGTAAAAGTAAATTAATACTTGCCCCAGTAATCAATCAAGACAAAGTATTTCATAGCAGTAGTGTCTTTTTTTTTTAAACAAGTGCTGATCTTATAAAATACACACCACATATTTGTATTTATTTATATTAATTTCTGGGACATCTCTTAAATGCTGTCTTTGCCAACTGGTCTGCTTTTTGAAATAAAATTTTGGGAATTGCTAACAAGGATCATCTAAGTATGCACACATAAGTGCATATAGGCAAAGATGACTGAAATATTGGTGTGCTACAGAATTCATGTTTGTAATGTGTTTCACCTTGCAGATGCTGTGAGAAAACCATGGAAGTTATGCGCAGTTCTCAGGAAACTCTGCTAACCATTGTAGAAGTAAGACATCTGGATTCCTTTACTGGTCAGCCTACCTTGTTAAGAAGTCACTCATTTGAAGAGCATTGCTCATTTCATGTAGACTGGTGCTGGGCAGCAGCAGGAAGGGACACAGTGGACATTTTCTTACATCACAATGTTTGGGGTTAGAAACGTGTCGTGGGATATTGTAGCATTTTTAAGTAATCTCCAATTTCTAAAAAATAAATGAGCACTTTGACATCCTAGACATCCCACTTCGGCCTGTTGCTGTTGTGCTTGCCACACAAGCATGAGGGCCTGAGTTGGTATCCCTAGAAGCCTTATAAAAACCTAGCATAGTAGTGCATGTTTATAATCCTAGCACTTAGGAGGCGGGGACGGGAGGATCTTTGGGACTCATGGCCAGTTAGTATAGCCAAATTGGTGAGTTACCGATTCGGTGATAGGCACTGTCTCAAAAAGAAAATGAATAGAAAAATGATTGAAGAAAACACCTGACATCAACCTCTGGTCCCATCACACCCACACACGTGTACATATACATACCAATGTAGCTGTATGTATCCCATATGGGATTGAGATTGGTTTCCATGAAATCAATAATATATGTCATTTTCCCTCCAAATTTCAGAGCTAATTTAATTGCAAATCAGAATAGCAACACTGTTAGTTATGTAACTGAAGAATGAGGTTTGCTGTTGAGGCTCTTGTAGTTCTTGTTTGCTATGTAGCTTTGAGACAGTTCATCTGAATGGAGCTGTGTCCTGCAGAACATGTGTTTAAATCAGGTTTATCATCTCATGTAGACCCAGGACAGAGAGGGAAAAAAGTCATACTTCCAGTGCTTATGACACTAATTCTACCCAAGTGAGAATTATGTGCGTCTGGCAGTCATTACAAAGCTGGTAAGGATGTGTGAGACAAGAACTCAGCTATTTCCTACAGAGAGAAATAAAGGAAGTTGAGTACAGGCCCGACTGCACATAGGTATCACCTATTCTGCTTCTAACGAGTACTGTTAACTGAGTTTGAACCAGATTTTTAGGGACGAAGAAGTAGGAGCGTGTGTGTTTTGTAAATCCCTCCTGTGCAGGCAGGGTTGAGAGTCATTTGTATTTCGCTGGCACTATTGAGATTCATAGTAAGGGTGGAGCTGTGTCCTTTAGAAGATTCAATTAGCAGTTTGCCATGCTGGTCTGAGTGAGAGTATTACATCTGAGAAATGATTTCTGTTCCCACTTACAATACCTCTATCACCTTAGAACAAACCCACCCTTCACAGTCACACAAAGTTCTATTGTTGCCCCTGGTAAATCAGTCCAAATTTCTGAGAGTCATTTGCCATGGTTTTCCTAATATTAAGGAACAGTTTCTCTTTCATCACTGCTGTCTCCTGCTCTAGGGCAGTGCTTCCCAATAGTGTTTTGACTCCCAATCCTGAGGTCACTCCTTTTAATTTCAGTCCCTCCATGGTTTATCAGTGGTCCTGGAGGACACTCAGAGCAGCGGCACAAAATTAAAATCTTTTGATACTGCTGATCTAGTACATGTCCTAAAGTTAAAATATGCTGAAGACATTTTACAGTCCTAGCATGTGGATGCTGAGGAAACCCAGTGAAGGTGACTATCAGAAAGGATTGTGGTCCTGTGATATTGGCCTGGCCTCTGTAACCAAGTATTCTACTTACTACTGAGACTGCCTAAGTCTGACTGAGAAACAAGAAATGTCTGTGTGTACACACAGCAGGGCAGTTTGCTGTTGAACACTTTACATCCTTTTATTAGATTCACTCTGCTTGGGATCTAATTAATAGAAAAAGAGCCACTGGAGTGGGTAGTAGGATGGTGGTCAAAATGTTAGTTTTGATGGAGCTAAAACTCCATTAGGGAACATGGCTTAAGAGTGAGGTGAAATAGACCTGGAGAGAGAAGGGAGTGAAAACCACAGTGACAATCTCCTCCAGCTGGGACAGTGTCATCCAGCCTGACACCTGACCCTGGGGGAAGAGTGAACTCGGGGTGGGATGAGAACCTTGGAGCTTATATTTAACATAGCTCCTCTGCACAAATGCATAACTCATCTCTTAGTCTGCTCCCTCCACTGGCTGCTCCAGACTAGTGTTATTTCATGTGGTTGCTATTGTTGATTGTAATCAATATGCACATCGTTTGTTTTTCTGTCTAGGTCCTTTTGTACGATCCTCTCTTTGACTGGACTATGAATCCTTTAAAAGCTTTGTATTTGCAGCAGAGGCCAGAAGATGAGACTGACCTCCATTCTACCCCCAATGCGGAAGATCAAGAATGCAAACGAAGTCTTAGGTGGGAGATTTTAGGAGGGACCCATTGTTAGTTACTTATATTTTGTTATTCCCAAGCCCTTAACTGTTGTGCCTCATTGATTTCTTCATGTTTTTCATCCTTAGTGATACTGACCAGAGTTTCAACAAAGTAGCTGAACGTGTCTTGATGAGGTTGCAGGAGAAACTGAAAGGCGTGGAAGAAGGCACTGTGCTCAGTGTGGGCGGACAGGTGAACTTGCTTATCCAGCAGGCCATGGATCCCAAAAATCTCAGCCGACTCTTTCCAGGATGGAAAGCTTGGGTGTGACCTTCAGCTCAGGAATTACTCTAAACTCAAGACTTCAGAAATTACATATCAGCCACCATATTTGGATGGAAATTAGTTAATAACTGCTTTTGAACCAGTCTTCTCCTTGATACATAACCAGCCAAAAATTAATATTTCTGCTCTTGTATGTTAGGATGAATGTTGACTCTTAAGATCATGCTTGTATTGTTTTCAGTGGGATCACTGAGGTGCACAGTGACCTGAAGCCAGTGGGAGCAGCAGAGTGAGTTTTGCTTTGGTGTGTGTTAGGACGAGTTTGTAACTCTTGCTCTAAGCAGTCTTTAGTTAAAGCAAGTTCCCAGACAGTCACTGTGTGAGCATGTGCGTGCGAATTCCAAAGTACTTAGTAATACTGTAGAAAGGGTAGACGTTAAAATTATAACTGTCACTATATCATGGGAAACTCACATTAAAATAAATGTTGGACTGGAGTGTAGCTCAGTATAAAACAAGTGCCCAAACTGTCTGAGGCCCCAAGTTCAAAACCAGAATTGCAGATTAAAGGGGTGGTGGGGAATGGAGTAAATGGTGTTGAAAACAAAGTAGTATAGGTTGAACACACTTAGTTTCAAAGTCCAAAACATGAGATGTTCTGGTATCCAAAGCTTTCTGACATATTGAGCACATTTCAGAGGTTCAGATTAGGCGCATAGCTAGTCTTAGCTTGCAGTCGTCACAAATGCTTTACAATCTGAAAATATCCAAAACCAGAGGCAGCTCTGGTCCTCGGCATTTTTAGGAGGGGACACTGAATAAACCTGCACTTAAGAAATGGTCTGCTTTCAAGCCAGGCGTGGCGGGACTGTCAGAGCTACACAGAGAATCCCTGTCTCTAAAACCAAAGCAGAAGAAATGTTCTGATTTCAGTTGCAGGATCACTCAATGTTCCCAAGTGATGAGGTCTGGAGAGGAAGAGCATGTGTAGCTAGTGGTGTTTAAGTGAGTTCTGTGCTCTTCCTGTTTCAGACCCTCTAGTATTGACCATTGCTGTATGTTTCTTTCTTATCTTTCTCCTAGTTCATGAATTCTCCTGTTAACTACATCTCATCTCCTAGATTCCTTCAAAAATTGTTTTTCAGGGTTGACAATGTGGCTCAGTAGGTAAAGCGCTTGCCGTACAAGTTCCGCCTGAGTTCCGCCCCGAGAACCCATGTAAAGCTGTTCTCTGACCTCCACATGCCTGCCATGGCACATGCATGTCCACACACATACAACAATGAAGCTTATTTTTATTTTTACAAGGGAAAAAGTAGATTTTATTTTCAGCTATGTGCTCTGGAACTAATAGACCTCTACCTGCTTCTGCCTCCCAGGTGTTGGGATTAAAGGTATGCATCACCATACTCAGCTTAATGAACTTTTCGCGTCCTTTTCTGTCACTAACCGTCTTACACGTCTCATGCTGGGTGTTTATATTGTTGATTCTTGAGTTTGGTGGGCTAGTTTGTCTTTTTGAAAGGTGAGCTCATTTTCAGCCCCCTTCTTACATATGTGTGTGTGTGAGACTCCTGCATGGCCTAGGTTAAGAGTGATTCTTCAAGAGAGTTTGCTCATGTCTCATCCCCAGGGACGTCACAGACATTCCTCGGCTCCAGGCTGTAGGTCTCAGGAATAGTGTAGATTGCTGAGAGCAGAAGAGTCTCCCAGGCCATGACAGAGGCCTCTGTTATCTCTGTGCAAATAGGCAGAGTGTTGTACTGATACCCTTTTCAGTGAAAGCTAAGCCTGCATGTGCATCAAGGTGGTAGGGTGAAGGGAGGTGCATCTAATGTCTCTCCCTTGCTGTTTGCAAGCCTAAGATTCTTTAGTCCATACACAGACACTCACACACATATATATATACATCGATACACATATGGATGTTTGCATTATTGTGTGTGTGTATATATATGTATATATGTATGTATATATGTGTGTATATACATATACACACACATACACAAAGCCAAACTCTTGGTTTCTGCAAACTATTATGAAAATTATTTTGCATTTTAACTTTCCTGCTTTGTGTCTTTTGTCAGAATTTGATATTATGAATATTTGTTATCTACTTACTGTAGTAATCAAGGGGATGTGTTGAACTTAGAATGTCTTTAAGAAAGTGTTGATCTCCTCATAGATAATGATATTAGCTAATAACGGCTAGTTAAATGAATTTGTAATATTTCTGTAGTTAAATCACTGAAGAGGTTGGAATAATATAGTTGATCCATTCTTCACCCTTGAATTATATGCCACAAACATATTTTATTGATGACTTTGAAAAGTTTATATTAGGTTTTCAGGTAAACCTAGAAGCAGCTAATTGAAATATAAAAAGATTAAATTATAAAATATTTTTGACAAACTTGAGTAAGATGGGCAGTTACAAGGAGCCAATGAGGTGAGATTTACAGGTATTAAAAATCAGGTATTTCCTTTATGCCAAGTACCTGACATGTCTATCAGCAGTATGTTTGATTCCTACAACCAAAACTTGTAATAATGGATGGTTTTCTTTTTTTTAATGCTTTGAAAACTAAAATTTTTTTACTGTACTCATTGTTTAAATCCATGACAAGTGCTTCACCTATACACATAAAATTACTAAATTGTTTTATATATACAATATATACACCTATAGAAAAAGGAAGTAGGAAAATATTAATAGATAAAAATATAGCATATAGACAGAGTATTTATGCATTCCAGCCTTGTTTGAGTGACAGGTAAAGAAACTTGTTACAAGTCATAATGCCTCCATATCTGCTAGGAAAAGACCGCGGCATCTCTGAGTCACCTGGGAAAAGCCATATTCCTGTTTTGCTTTTGAAAATAATTATTCGTAGGTTTATATTTATTAAGTATATCCTTAAGCCTTTCATCACTTTAGAAACCTATAAAATTAGCAAACTAAGCTACATTTTAGTAAATCTTTTGATCCCAGAAAGCAAAACTGGGCAACAGACCTATATACAAAGTACACAGTTGAAATCTTTGGGCAAAAGCCAACAAGAATGTTAATGGATGAGTAGCTCTCCTAGTCCAGTCCTATCAAACTGTGGATCACAGCGGGCGGATGAGCATGCCCAGCTGCTGCTGCTGTGTAAATTCTTTTCATGATGAACCTATATAAATAACGCTACGGTTAGGCTAATAATAGAAAAATACTGTTTGTAGCATACTATAATTAGAGAAAGTTATTGGTATAAAACACAGAAAAATAATCTATGCCTTTTACCTGTCAGGAAAAATGGCAACAACATTGTGATATTTATTACCTCACAATAAATTTCATTGATTGTAAGTTGAGCCACGATGATTGAAACATTATAGCATGATTTTGCATACCATCAGTTCATTAGATAATCAGCAGATATATAGCCCTTGAATTTTCCAAAACCTTCTTAGTTTTTCATGTATAAAAGTAGGAAACCAGATTAGAGAGCCCTCAGAAACAGAAGTGTTGAAGGTACCATATCGTTACAACTCAAAAATTCAAAATACAAGCATCATACATACGAGCAATAAATAAGTCGGACTTTTGTTCTGAATGCCTTAGCTATACACTAAGTGCCCTTTTCCTGAGAGAAGAAAATGTGCATATAAGGCTGGGTTCATGTTTTACAATGACTCTTTAAAACATATATTTTTGATGGGCAAATTGTATTCCAAAGTTTTTTTAGGTAGCCGACATTCAAAACATTGGTATACCTTCTATTTTATGAAGAAATAATTTTAAAGTGTCAGTTGGAAATTTTTCATGCTGCTGATTAGTCATTATCTTGTTAACTGATGACATCAGGTATTTCATTTTATATCCAGAGAAAGTAAAAGTTGGAAAAGGTTACTTGTCTGAGGCCAGAAGACATTGCACACAAGTATCATATAAGCAGTCTCTTCAGTTGAAGAGCTTTTAGTAAAAAGAATCTGGCGTTCACTGGTCAGGTATAAGTCAGTGAAAAGCAAATAGAGAAGCTGGTAGAAAAGGAAGTTAGACAGCTGGTGTGTCTAGAGTGAGGGAGGCAACAGTCCCTCTTCCAACCCTGTGCACCCTCAGAGTGGTCCCAAGTCAGGCCCCAAATGTAAGGTTGTCATAGTGTTCACTTAAAATGGGGAAAAGATTGTGCACCTAGAAATCTGTCACAAATTTAAATATGGTAAAAGGAACAAAAGCAAAAAGGAAAAACTTTGGGCACCTTAAGGTTTATAATAACCACCTTTTTAAGTAGAAGGCCAGTATGGAATAGAGAAAAGTGCCATTTCAAGTGTTTTAGTTGCACCTTAATGAAATTATATATTTTATATAGATGTGTTTAGTGTTATTAAATGTAATCTGTTACATTGTTACCTGAATGTTATAAAAAAAATTTTAATAAAGAATTATACAAGTTTATGTTAACGGTACAAGTGTATGTCAATTTTATGAAATACTTGATATGGGCCCATCATGGGGCTAGTTCCTAGGGAGACAGCAGTGAGCCCAGAAGTCAGCACGCGGTTCAGAATCCAGGTAGGAGGGCTCCCGGCTGTGTTCTTGGCTGTGCTTTAGAAAATGATCTAGTTGACGTTTCTCAAATCTGAAAAACTGAGTTGCACCAGGATATGACAAATAAAGATCCTGATATCCTAAATGTGATGTTTCATTTTATCATATTATTTTAAAATAAATTCATTCTTCTTGAGAGTTTCATGTTCCTCTGTGCAGCTTCTGGCAAAATGAATTTTGTATACAGTGTGGTCAGAGTGTCCAGAAAAATTGGGTTCAGACTTAGTAAAAAATCTCATATAATGGAATTACTCCTTGGAATAAAAGCCCCCTACTTTGCTCTGATGGGATGCATGGTTTTGTATACAGCAGGAGTAAGAGTGTATTCTTTGCAGTACATTGCTCCTTCCCCTCTGTTCGCTTATCGTTCATTGCCATCACCAGTTTCACAGGTAGTTAAATCTTTTCTGTAAGGACTTCCCTTCAACGCTACCCAAGTCTTAGAGTTTCTGTTGTGGAGGTCCTCATACTGTTACCTCATTTCTTTCTCGGCACCTTTGTGGTTTTTATACGGTATCTCTTGTCTCTTATTATTTGGAATTTAAGGTGCTTACTCTCCATGGAAATGTTACCTAGTCTTTCTAGAAACTTACGTTGGTTCTTTTAGCCCCAGTGGTTCTCAACCTTCCTAATACAGTTCTCATATAGCTGTTGTCCTCAGCCATAGAATTGTTTTCATTGCTACTTCACAACTATCATTTTGCCACAGTTAGGAACTGCAAAGTAAATCTGTAGTTTTCAGTGGTCTCAGTTGACCCTTACGAAAGGGTCATTCAATCCCCGCCACAGGGGTCACATCCCACAGGTTGAGAACTGGTGTTTTAGGTGCTCATTTCTGCTATGAATAATTATTTTTTTCCTCCCAGATCTAATACTATTTTGTTACTTTATCTTCCTCTACTCTTTTGGCCACAGCCTCTGCTTGTGCAGCGATAACGGAAGATACAAGCCGTCATGTTGGCTCATGGCCAACGCTCAAGTGTCCGTGTTTCCCCATTTTCTGTTTCCTGAAGGGTTTTTAGTGAGGCGTCTGTGTCACTTTTCCTGTTAAAGAAATCCCTGGACTGCTGTGAAGCTTTGGTTGGGTTAACAGTTACTGCACTTGCTGTAAATGACCACTTTCTGAAAGTGAGCGTGTCACTTTGGTGTTCACACTGTTAGGTTTCCTAAAATTAAGTCAGCCATACACTTTCAGCACCTGAGAATTGGTGGGATCTTTAGGAGGTAGGCCAGTGCAGGTAGGGGAGAGGCAGGTTATGACCTTTGAACTCATAAAGTGGAATCCTGTTGCCTCTTTGTGTTGCTGCTCCCTGTCTTTGAAATGGTCAGCTTTGCAAGACAACTTGCTCCCTGGCGTGATACTGTCTCACCACAGAACCTGAAGTGAAGGAGTCTGATAAATTGTGTACCTTAGGCATTTTACCCCAACAATAGAATGCTATCATAACATACATGGGTATGTGGACATCTTTTTAGGACTCTGTCCTTAGTTCTCTGGTATAAAACCAGAAATGGTGTCCTTTTGTTTGGGGCTTTTTTTTTTCACCTTTTAATTCTCACAATGTATGATTTCTTGAGATTGAAAACATATGCCATCAGGTTAAGTGTTTCTCCTCAAGAGGACTTCTGTTGTTTGTTTTTAGGTGTATGGATGGGTTTTTGCCTACGTTTATGTCTGTCTACCACTCACATGCTGGAAGATGGCAGTAGATTATCTAGAACTGAAGTTAGATAGTTGTGAGTCACATGTCAGTGCTGAAAAATCAAACCTTGGTCTTTGGGAAAAGCAGTTGGTGCTTTCAACCACTAAGCCAATTCTCCAGCCCCTGGTGTATAGTTTCTTTATGGTAAGTCTTCACAGCCCTTTCTCTCAGGCTTTTGGAAATATACAGAATATTGTTGCTTATAGCTACCCCACTACAGAGGCACAGAACCTAAGACATATTGATTCTCTGTGTGTGCATGTGTGTAAATTTACTGATCATGTCTGATCTTCATTCTCCTCTCTTGGGGAGGTTTCCTCCTCCCTTTTATTTCCATGTGACACAAGAGTGCCTGTTGGTTTTGCTATGTCTGACTTTTATTTTATTTAACATGATACTCTCCAGATCTATTTTCTCCCAGATGCTAGGTGACATGATTTTACTCTTTATGGCTAAATAGTACTCAGCTGTACATATAAACTACATTTCTTTTTCTAGAAGAGGATGATTTCTTGATGAGGTATTTAAATCACTGTTAACTGTATTTGGATATGTCTGTCCCTGAGGCTACTCCAAAAAATTCAAAGCAAAACTACTGTGTGATCCTGCAGTGGTACTTCTGGTGTTTATCTAAAGGAAACCAATGTATCAAAGAAATTCATGCTTCCTACATTGACTGCTTCCATCAAAGGCACCAAACTAAAGGAGATGGAACCCTGAGCACCCAGATTTGACGGGTACATGTTGTATGTGCATTGTGAAATACACTTCCCCACCTTGAGATGTGTAAGTTGTTACCTGTGCATCATTTAAAAAATACTTAAGTGAACAGTTCAGGAAAAAAATAAGTGAGGGCCATTTGTACAGTGAATGAGCTCTGCCCTGAGCAACTGTGCTAAAAGCAAATTGCATTTGGAGGTTTTTTTTTAAACAACCTAAATATACTTTATTTTAAGTGTGATTTCAGACAACTACAGTTTATCAGAATACCAGGAAGAACTATACACTGTCCAGTGTAGTATTTCTGAAGTCCTCCTTAATAGGAGCAAACATATACAAAAGTCATTACAGTCGAAATAGTCAGTCTCTAGGCTTTAACTGAAAAATGGGCTTGAAGGGCCATTGCTCAGAAAAGGGAGTCCTTTATGGTTTCATTCCAAACATGGAATTGGGTGTTAAGCTAGTGAACTGTGGCCTTACGTAAGTATTTGCAAAGTAATTATCCTCATATGGCCCTTCCGTTGGTGCCTCTGACTCATCAGAGTTATACAGGTTTTTCTGGATTTGTTGAAGCCTCATATCTAAAAAGAAATGACAGATGGTTACAACAGTACCCTGTCTGTAAGTCCTTCCCGTCACACTTTGAACACATGTCCTTATTGCTGTTTAACAGAAATTCTCAATGCCCCCATCTCTGTTCATTCTATTTTAACCACTGTTCCTCTCTACACAGGTCTCCGTATGACCCAAGTTCTAGGTGTGACCTACCAAAAAATACCTCTGTAATTTGGGGCAGTCGTTGATGTTCTATAAGCCCAAGTCTTCATCTGTAAAATTTAAGATTGTGGTAGCACCTGCTGCATGGTGTATATACCCCCATGGGGGTCAGAGGATGTTGTGAGGTATCCTTCTCACGCTGCCCTAAAGTCTCACTGAACATGGAGCCTCTCGGATCCACGTGTGTCTACTCCCTCATGCTATGGTTACAGGCACCCACAAGCTCTGCCTGGCCTTTCCTGTGCCAGGGTCTTTAAGCTTGCACAGTAAGTGGTCTTCTCCACTAAGCCATTCCCAGAACCTGCCTGGATTTGTGATAACTAAATGAGATGGTCCATTGTGTTTGGAATGAGTGCTTTGTAATTAGCCAGAGCCGTTTCTTCACTCCCAAATGAACTATCTTGTCCGTTTATGAATCTGCTCTGGATACCTGCCCCATCCAGCCCGTGTACACACATGCACACCCTGTCTCTTTGTTTTGTTTTGTTTCTGAGACAGGGGTCTTTGTATTATGTCACCCTGGCTATCCTGGGAACTTAATATGTTGATCAGGCTGGCCTTGAACTCAGAGAATGCCTGCCTACCTCAAGTGTTCGGCTTTCTCTAGCTTCTTAAAGGGTGGCACACATATTCTCCCGGTGCCACCATCTTTCCTCAGTATTTAAGATAGTTTTCCCTTACCCAATGATAATTGGAAGGAACATATTTTTACCATAACCTTTCATAACTTAATAATTCATATTGTTTCCTTTTTTGTATCTGTCATGTATATTCTTCATCAGTAAATCACTTAAGTGTGTACTTCTTGTGATTTCTGCTTTAATCTCCTTGCCCTTTATCATAAAGACAGTTACCAAAATTGTTCTGTAGAAGGCCATTGTAATGGTTCGACTTGGCCGTCAACTTTACTCTGGAATCAGCTATCCCATGAGGAATTTGCTTTACCGGGTTAATTGAAGTAAGAAGGCCCACCCACAATATGGGTGGCACCTTTTGGTGGCAACCCAAAATAAGAGAAGGTGGAAAGGAAAGGCTCGCTTTGCCTGCCTGCTTTCATTATAATGGCAAGTTCGTCTATGCTGTTGCTGCATTCTTTCTCTGAGAGCAGAATCAGCTTCTTCAGGTTTCTGACATGTCCTTAAGGTCAGCAGCTCTCCAGGGACCCTTCCAGCTTCCAGTGCTGACGTTGCACCCAGCCCCCATGGAATGAGCAGCCGCGGGATTCTCAGACTGTCCCATGGGAGCCGTTGCTGGACTATACAGATTACACCATATAAGACAGTCTAACAGATCAGCACTGACTCCATTAATCCCCAATGTAAAAACTGCTTGGTGTGTTTGAGGAACAGGCATGGGTCTGGAAAATGAAGAGTATGAGTGAAGTGCAGGACATGTCCATGTAGGTACAGCCAGAGACCATGGTTTATATGTGGAAAGCGTGTATTTGAGGCAGCAGACTATGACAGTGTTTCAGCTGTGAATTCTTAACCTGCTTTAGTTCAAATCCCAGCACAGACTGGCTTTGAGCAAGTCATATCGTCTCTCCTCCCTCAGAAAATGCAGATAATGGAACCTGTTTCATATGTTTGTTTGAAAGATCAAGTTAAATTCATTCTCCACAGTAGTTGCTAAGAGTTCACACTATCTGTTGTGTGTAGAATGGCCCTGGGCAATATCAGCATGGGAACCATCGCAGAAGGGATGAGGGGCAATCACATGCTGGATTTGAGTGGCAGCAGTGAGCTGGGAGGAAGTGAACAACGAATGAAAACGATAGCTCATATCGATGGGGTGATATGTGTTGGGCAGCATCCTAAGCTCTGCTAAGTGTCAAGCCCTAGTCTACGCTTCTTCTCTGTGTTATAACAACAGCAGAACAGGAACTCAAACCCAGACTCCACACTCTAACTGCTCTGCCTGGCTGCTTCTTATACAAGGTAGCAGAGTTACATTCTGGTCACAGGTAAATAAATCATAGTCTTTGACGGTTGTGCTGGTTAGTTGTGTCAACTTGACACAAACACAGACATGGGTAGAAAGACTCCTAACTGAGAAATGCCACTTTAAAAGCCTGGCCTGTAAGCAAGCCTGAGCTATGGCTTTGACCAGTGATGGGGGATGGAGGGCCCACCTCTTGTGGGCATTGCCATCCCTGGGCAGGTGGTCCTGGGTGGTATAAGAGAGCAAACTGAGAAAGCCACAGAGAGCACAGTAAGCAGCACTTCATGGCCTCTGCATCAGCTCTTGCCCTCCCTTCTTGGATGATTGAGTGTAATGTGGAGTGTAGGTGAAATAAGCCTTTTCCTCCCCAAGTTGTTTTCGGTCCCGGTGTTTTATCACAGCGTAGAAACCCTAAGACGTTAGACTCATTGTACTTCTGTGGCATAATGGTAGGATTCGGTGTGCCGTTACTGAAGGACAAGAGTGGACTGGAACTTAAACATTTCCAACATTTGTAGGCATTCATTTTGCCAAATCTAGCTTGCCCACTGGAAGTCATTACTGAGACCATGAGCTATACAACTTTCAAAACTTTTATCCTGCCTTAAATAAAATGGAAAACATATTTCCAAATGAGAGCCCAGCATATAAAGAAAGATAGACATGACGACCATGACCTGACATTTATATCCACGTGTGCATACACACATTCTTCAGATAATGATGAATATGTACAGCTCATTTGGACCCATATAGGTTTTTCCAAAAAGTATTGCTAAAAACCACGTACTTTGGACTGGAGAGATGGCTTAGTGGTTAAGAGTACTGACTGTTCTTCCAGAGGACCCATGTTCAGTTCCCAGCATCCGTGTGTTGGCTCACAACTGTAACTCCAGTTTCAGGGGAGCTGGTGTCCTCTTTTAGCCTCCACAGCACTTCATGCATGGGGTACGCTTACATGGAGGCAAGATTCTCATACACAAAAAACCAATCACCTACCTTTTAACTTAGCTGAAGACATGCTTGTAGCAGTTTCTTTCCAGGTAGCAATATATCTGTAACATATTATATGGGCATTAAATTGACTTATTACTAAATAATGCTAGTTAACAATGCCTAATGATCGCATCTTCACTAGCCTCAGTGTCTGATTTTCATGACTTTACCACCTCCTAGTGGGTCACACGTGATTATAAGGCAATCTCCAAGACGAGTTACAAGAGGTTCAAATGGAACCTCTGGCCATGGTGGCGCACACCATTAACTCCAGCACTCCAGAAAC
The DNA here is from genome assembly GCF_018167655.1 of Microtus oregoni. NCBI lineage: Eukaryota > Metazoa > Chordata > Mammalia > Rodentia > Cricetidae > Microtus > Microtus oregoni. The sequence continues at coordinate 10,422,666 of NW_024543831.1, read as the reverse complement.
AGGTAGGCAGATCTCCGAGTTCCAGGACAGCCGAGGTTACATAGTAAGACATTGTCTCAAAATAATGAGGCGCTTGTAAAACAAATTCACCTTTAAGTGTATTTATTCAGATTTTTTAGAGGTCTTTCCAAGAAATTACTAACTTACCAATTTTCCTGTAGGGAGAAATGGCAGATTCTGAATTTTTCTCACAGGATGTGTCAGTAAACCAATTATAACTGAAGAGAACAGTAATGGGGACCGGATGCCATAAAAGCCTAGGGAGGTTGCTGTTTGCCGCTGCCTAGGACCAGGCTGCCGCAGAACCTAACTGCATCAGACACCGTGTGTCTGCAGGCAGAAGTGCCGCCTGTACACTCGCAGCAATCACCTCGCCTGAGCTCGTCAGGGTACAGCTAAACACTTTGCTTTTTATTTACTTAACTGGAGTGAACTGAAAGAAGTACATAATTTGGAAACATTTAGGCGAAAAATGTGGCTCTTCAGTTCTCTCACCGTGTCAAAAGAAGGTGTGTTCATCCCACAGAGTCTAACAGAGAGATGACTGGCAGCATGGGCTTGTCTAGGCCAGCATCTCTTCAGACGTGATGACAAAGACATCTCCACCAGCATCTCCTCAGACATGATGACAAAGACATCTCTGCCAGCATTTCCTCAGACATGATGACAAGGACGTCTCTGCCAGCATCTCCTCAGACATGATGACAAAGACATCTCTGCCAGCATCTCCTCAGACGTGATGACAAGGACATCTCCGCCAGCATCTCCTCAGACATGATGACAAGGACGTCTCTGAATAATGGGAAGTTTCCCTTTTATCACCTACTTCCTCTGGTCTCTTTCTCATGTTCTGTCAATGGCTGACACCTTAATTCTTCCTGTCCCCTTTTAACTCCCTCTTTCTAATGTCTCCCATTTCTTTACCATCTTTATAATTTTTCTCTTTGCCCATGCAATATCCACAGTTCTTGTTGCAGCTGAATATGCATTGAACATTTTAACGGCGATCCTGAGGTATGACTTGTTGGCTCTACAGTCCACTCATGGTTCAGAGACGGTTAGTATATTCAGAGTTGTGCATTTTCTCCACAGTCCATTTTCAAACATTGTCATTACAGCCAGGAGACACTCAATGTTCCTTAGTTGTAACCTCCCTGTAATCCCCGGTCCACAGCCTCAGGTAACCACTGCTAATATATGTCGTCTCTAAACTTACTTATTCTGCATATATCACTTGTAATTAAGCTGCTATCACGCAACAATTCCATGGGCATCATGGCACGTACCAGAATTTCTCTGCTCTGCTGCTGAGCAATCCTACATTGTGCAAACAAACTGCGCTTTACTCACCTAACCCACACCTGCTGGACATTTGGATTACTTCTAAGTTTTTCCTCGCTGTAAAATGTTTCTGTGAACGTTTGGCTAGTCTTTGCACGGATGTACATTTTCCTTTTCCTTTGTGCAGCCGCTGGAGTGGTATTGCTGGGTTACAGTGCAACACTTGAGCAATCACCAGCCATCTCCCGGAGTGGCGGAACCACCACACATTCCTGCCGGCCCTGTATCAAGGCTCCACTCTCAGAACTCCTGCCAGCACTCCTTTCTAGCCACGCTGGTCGTGTCAAGTCCCCACTGCGCTTTCAGCTGGCATTTACCTGATGACTGCATTGAACTGAAATTCCCACCACACAAAATCCTAAAAATACCTTTCAATGGCCATTTAAGTTACTGGTACAGTTTTTTAATATCTAAAAAGAGTAGACCATATAGATTGAAGCTATTTCTTAACATAATTAATGCAATTAAGTTAAAGCTTTATATATGTTATATATTTATATTTAAATAATATTTGTATATAAATCTTTAATTTATTTAATTTACATAATGCAATTAAAGCTTTTTATAAATATAATACACCTATATAATATATAATATAGTAAAACTTTATATATAAAGCTTTTATGTATGTTTATATATAAAGCTTTAATTATTTACATTAATTATATGAATTTATTTATATTAATTATGTAAAGAAATAGCTTCAATCTATATGGTCTACTCTTTTTAGATATTAAAAATTTTATTTTTTTTCTGTTTCTGAATCCCAAAGTAAAACAGTAAATTAGACATAGCTGCTATAATCTACTCTTCTGCCTTGCTATATTTTCTCAAAATCAGTTTTTCCTTTTCTGTTTTAGACAAATTATATTTTTAAAGGTTATGTTGATAACCCAAGGTTCAACCTGGAAACAGGAAATTCTAGAAAGAAAAATACAGGACTTCATCCCCCTGTGAGTGGCTGTAACTTACTCATCAAAGTTGAGTGTGTTTGTCCAGTTCAGCACTTCGTCTACTTCCCACTCCATCACAGAATCTATGCCGCCATCTTCAATACTCTTGATTAGTCCTTTTGTGGCTTTGTGAATTAGGCCTAGCGTTTCAAGATGGGTCGCCTTGGCCTCCAGACTTCCCAGGTAGTACCTAAATAAGGGAAAAGAAGTGACACACATCCTTTGCAATAAGTGATTAGAAGTAAATACAATTGATAGATGTTTATATATTAAAATTATAAATTAAATCAAGCTTTTGTTCTGTATATTTCTAAACTAAGACCAGTGTGAATGACTCTTCCTGGGGCAAACTAATCACTAACCAGAAAGACTTCACTTACTCAGCTGCTGTAAGTTTCATAACAAAATCTGAACCCAGTTCTGAGAAGACTCTTAGAGACTAAGCCAGCTCTCTGGTCTCACAGGTGAAGAACTAAGACCAGGAGGAGTCATGTGACTTCTACAAAGTCACGAGGCTAACAGCAAGTGAAGGGGAAAGGAGGTTTATTTACATCTTAGTGTCTTATACACTGCACAATTTTCATATCTCTCTTTAAAAAGACAGCCATTTGTGGTGGTTGTTTCTGCTTTCTTATATAAAACATTGAGACTTGGAGAAGTCAAGGAATTGCGAATTTGACTCTGAGCACATGCTCCTTCTGACTGGATACTATCTTAAGCATTAGTTTAAGGTCCATGTTCCTACCAAACATGAATAGGGAGATATTAGTAGTTCTTACCAAGAACAGGGAACACAGAAATTCATTGAGAAAACGAATATATCATCAGCAGACTTTGTCATCATTACTAGACCTGAGCTACAAAAAAATGCCTAGAGTAGGCCAGAACCTGTAGTAAACGGACATAAATAATATTTTGCCCTGGTGCGGAAGAATTGTCTGTATTCTGTCAATCATGTTTTAAATAAATACTGATTGGCCAGGCAGGAAGTATAGGCCGGTGAACCAGACAGGAAGTAGAGGTGGGGCAATTAGAACAGGAGTATTCTGGGAAGCAGGGAGCTCTTCCAGCACTCCTGCCCAGACCACTGAAGAAGCAGGATGTGATCTGCTCCACTGTGAAAGGTAACATAGATAAGAACAATGGGTTAATATAAGTTATAAGAGTTAATAAGAAGCCTGAGCTAATGGGCCAATCCCTTTTATAACTTATGGAGATCTCTGTGTGATTTTCTTTGAGACTTGCCAGCTGTGGGGTACCAGGCGGGACAGAAACCCCAACAAGCAAGCAGGCCCCTCATGTTACGTTGCCCCCAGAGTGCCTAAGGAAATAGTGCTCCCACAATGCTCCTCATTGTATGTAAACACTCATTTTGGGAGAGTCTGAACCTGCTGTTGCATGCAGCGAATCCAGGAGCCACTGATGAGGCAGGGAAGTAGTTTATTTCCATGGCCAACTGGAAGCAAAGCCAGTGTCCTTTGCTGGGCCAACATTCAAAGAGACATGACTTTTTACTCCAAGGGCCCATTTGTAAAGTTAGTCCAACTTAACCACCAGGTGTAGACACAGAAGTATGGAGAAAACAAGGTAACATGAAATTTCCAAGGGACCAGACTCTAGCCACAGACTTCAAAAGGAAAGTATACTAATTAAATGCCTATTCAATATTTAACAAATCTGAGAAAACTCAGCGAGATACAGGATAATTACATACAGAAAATTCAACAAAATTGTGGAAATTCATGAATGAAATTTCTAGCAGATACAGATAAGGAAATCTTTACAAATGAGGAATTCATTATTTCAAATTAATCATGCAGTTGAGAGAGATTCATCATTGCATTAAACCAAGAGAAAAAAAATGAACATAAAGATAGGCATTTTGTGATATCTTAGATGGAAAAAATGAAGAAAAACTCTGGGACACAGTGGCACTGTTAAAATATTTGAATCAGTACAAGATGTCAAAAAGTAGAAAGACACGGAACCTTGTCAATGAAGTGTCTCTGACTTGGAAAAAGATGCGGCTGTGCAGGCACAGAGAGGCCCAAGGGCCCTGGAAGAATTCGATACAATAAAGCCCTGTGTGATAGCTCATGCCTGTAATCCAAATACTTGGGGATGCCATGATCTGGACAGTTTGAACAAAGGTCATTAAGATGAATAAAGACTTTCTGAGCCAAGAACTGAGGGAACTCACCACCTCATCACTAGACCTGACCTAAAAAAAATTGCTCAAAGAATGCCTGCATCTCAAGTACAAGGGCAGTGTCTTCTAAATGCAATTCCTCGTGCAATGTCCTAGCCACTTTTAATTGTCCAGATCAGACTGGCCTATGGGTATGTTGGGGGGGGTGTCTTGATCATTAGTTAATATGGAAGACCCAGTTTGCCTATTCGGTGGGCAGGTGCTGGGCTGGAAGAAAGCTAGCTAAGAATGAGCCAGCAAACAGCATTACTCCATGGTTTCTGCTTCAAGTAGTACATGGCCTCCTGCCCCGACTTCCCTCAGTGATGGACTGTAACCTGCAAGCTGAAATGAACCCTTCCCTCCCTTAAATTGCTGTGGTCAGATTATCTTCTCAAAGCAGCAGAGAAAAACCGGACACTTTGCTTTTAAAAAACTAACAGTGTATGTGTGGGTCTTTTTTTCAGTCCTATGGTCTGACCCAGTCATCTCTGTGGCTTTATGCTGGTCACAATGTCTTTATTGCAGTTGTTTTGTAAGCCTTAGAATTCAAAATTAAGTAGTATGAGTTCTCTAACTTCTTTTCTCAAAAATACTATTTCTTTGGACTGGGACTGATGGAGCATGTGATCAAACCAGACTCTCTGAATGTGGCTGACATGGAGGGCTGACTGAGAAGCCAAGGACATAGGCACTGGGTTTTGATTCTACTCCATGTACTGGCTTTGTGCGAATCTAGTCTGTTTGGATCCTCAACTTCCTAGACCTGGATGGAGAGGGGAGGACCTTGGACTTCCCACAGGGCAGAGAACCCTGACTGCTAGAGAGGAAGGGGGAGGGAGAATGGGGGGAGGGGGAAGGAAATGGAAGGAGGTGAAAATTTGTAATAATAATAATAAAAAGAAAAATATCTTGAAAAAAATACTATTTCTTTAATATGACCAAATTATCTACTTACATTTCCCGCATCCATTCTATCTTTTTAATTTTTCTTTTCTTTTCCATATCTTGCTTTCTCTTCAGTTTAGAGAAATGGAATTCACTTTCCTTTGTGCTTTCCAACACTTCATTTTCAAATGGTACCCAAAACTATGGCCGAGTAGAGATGAATATACACAGAATTAAAATACTGATTGTGAAGGACCCTCCATAGACAAGAACTTTGTGTTGGTGGGAATGTACAGGACAGGGGTAGAAGAGAAGCCAGCCTTTTCGAGGCGGCTCTCATTAAGTCATGTGCCCATTAATAACATAGCAGGTTCAGAAGCACGTGTTATAGCAACACTGGCAAACCACTTGTGCACTGACGCATTCCTTCTGTACTTGGTGAAGTGAATGCATAGCAGACCTGTTCTAAGCATGTCCATGTCATCTCACCTGAACATATCCAGCCCCTCCTAGTGCCGCTGGCTTTTCATGACTATCCTCAAGGATTATATCCACTCAGAAAAGAAGTGTCCACTGCTATGTCCCAAACTGTGGTGTCTTTGAATGCCATGTCCTCCTAGCTGGTTGGTTGTTTTCCCAGTTCCAGTTTATCTTCTCTTTCCACAACACTAGATAACGTTTGCTGTGTCTCCCAACAGTTGGTGCTGTTTAACCACTTCCCATACCGCATGAAAACATCCTGCCTACTTGACTGGTCCCTAGGTACAGCATTCTCTGTGAGAGAAGGAGCTGTGTCTTCTTACCACGGTGTGCTTAGTTAGCATCTGGAACCATGCCTAGTGTATGACAGGCACGTAATCAAGTACTGAATGAGCAGATTCACACCTTGGTCATTTTAAACATCTCAAACATTGAAAAATGTTGTTATATAAGTATACCACATCCTATAATTGGGGTTTTGAGTATATAGTTAGCAGAGAGAAAATAAAAATGCCCTAGTTTCAAACCTGATTGTTAAAAATAAACGCAAGAGAAGCCTGCCCGCTGCCTCATGATGAGCATATATGTGGTGGATAGAGAGGAGAGAGGGATGTGGGCAGTTCTTATGCGGTGGAGAGATGACAGCAGTGAGAACCAGACTGATGGGAGTGGCCTGTGCTGCCACCTGGGTCCCCAGCATCTACCCCATCTATGACTTGCTGGACCATGTGAAGGGGTCGGTTCTGTGGAACCATAGCTACCACCTGGGTCCCCAGCATCTACCCCATTTATGACTTGCTGGACCATGTGAAGGGGTCGGTTCTGTGGAACCATAGCTACCACCTGGGTCCCCAGCATCTACCCCATCTATGACTTGCTGGAACATGTGAAGGGGTCGGTCCTGTGGAACCATAGCCATAGGGTCTCCATGACTAGGGCAACAGCAGGATACCCAAGAGGAATCTTGGTGAGGGTCCGGTCAGTATTGATGGTGTAGCAGAAACCTTGAACCAGACCCAGTGACTCACTGCAGGGAACGTTGGCAAGTAAAGCTGTTTAGGCAAAAGGGTATACTGTGCGACACACTGGAGTTCCTAATCCACCACAACAGATGAATATGTGGTAGAGAGGCATGATGGAGGAGAGGAGTGGTACACGCCAGGCGGACCTGGAGATGGCACAGCCATGATGGGTGTGGGAGAAGGCTGATGTTGATAGAGAAGCAGGTAGTTGCCCAGAGGGGTCGGCAAGATGTTGGTTTTGTTTGGTTTTTAATTTTTACTTTTGTTTGTTTCCTTTGGATGGGAAGTTACAGGGGTGGAAATCAGGCATGGAAGGATTGGGGAATGAGTGGGATTGGGGTGCATGATGTGAAATTCCCAGAGAATCAATAAAAAATTATGATGTTAGCCAGCAGTGGTGGCACACGCCTTTAATCCCAGTACTTGGGAGGCAGAGGCAGGCAGAACTCTGTTCGAGGCCAGCCTGGTCTACAAGAACTAGTTCCAGGACAGGATCCAAAGCCACAGAGAAACCCTGTCTCAAAAAACCAAAAAAATAATTATTGTGTTGAAAAAAATTAAGCGTAAAGAGCCAATGAGTCAGCTCACCCTGTAAAAACACCACTCAAACCTGACAACCTGGCTATGAGGAGAGCCAACATCTACAAGCTGTCTACATGCACATGGAGCACATGATCCCCCATGTTCGCACACACACCATTTACACCCACACACCCACAGAATAATAATTCAAATAATTTCTAAGGATAACAATTTATCATATATAACAACTCCATAATAGCTAAGTTAGCATTTTTTCAATTGAATCACAACTATTACTTTTAAAATTCAAGATTAATTTCTAAATATATAAAAATAAAAATGACTACTATTGCCATTGTCTTACTCTCTGGGTGACAGGCCTCCAGCCATTGTTCTCTATGCGGCGGTACCAGCCACTGTGGTCCTCAACCGGAGGCGGATCATTCTTGTTATGAGATGTGTATCTTGCTGGAAGCTTAGTGTAATCTCTAGGGCTGTTAGCACACAGATCTTCAACATGTCTGTGAGTAAAAATTTTATAGTATATCTCCGGTGGAAATTTAACCTGTAGATGGGAAAGTTCAAAGCGTCATTGTAAGGCGGTAACAGACATGGATTACATTTTAAAAATTCTTTTGCACTTCAAGTAAGTGTGCTTTAAAACTACCAAATCAGAACTCCAGCCAGGGAATCAGGTAAGCCAACTGTAGAGCTTCACTTCTTCCTCAGCTCTTTCAAACCCAATCCCCCTGACTAAGCTTTGCCCCAGACCACCTGCTGAGGCCCTTCAGCTCTGTTGTCCCATCTCCAGTGGACCACACACATCTTGCCCTCCTAGCCTCCTTCCCCCACTTCATTGCTCTATCTCAGCTGCTAATCCAGCAGGCACTCCCTGGGCACACACAGGCAACTGCAGATCTTCTCCTTTCTCTCTGTTCCTCTAAATCCAATCCCCCAGTCTCATCGCCAGCTCTGTAGCGGACCTTCTGAGGCCTCTCCTCACTCTCTGCCCCCACTCCCAGGGGACTAACCAGGTCCTCTGGAATACCCTGCTTTCCTCCCTCCCTCCAAATCTCCCTTCTAGCCCATCCCCATTCTTACCTGTGAGCGCCCAATATCTAGAAATACATTTTATCTATCAGGATCCCAGAAAAAAATTCCTACCAGGCAACACATAGCGACTACTATCTCCTAAGAACCAGAGAGGGCCACAGACACCAAGAAACAAAACACCTAACCAACAAAGACAAGATCAGCATCAGTACCTAGAATTACAATCTTTCCAAACCCAGATACCTAGACACCAGCATAAAACCAAGAAAACAGCCAGAACAATCTCTCTTCTCTAGAGCCCAGCAACCCTCGCCCAGTCCTGAGAAATGCAGCAGAGCTGAAACACTAGACAAGGGCCTTAAAATAGCCATTATGAATATGATAGAGGCTCTTAAAGAAGAAACAAACAAATCTCTTAATCTATGAAAACATGACAAACAGTGGAAGGAAATGAATAAAACAGTTCAAGACCTGAAAGTGGAAATAGAATCAATAAAGAAAACCCAAATTGAGGGAAATCTGAAAATGAAAAATTTAGGAACTCAAGTAGAAACCTCAGAGGTAAGTCTCCCCTCCCCAACAGAATACAAGAGATGGAAGAGAGAATGTCAGATATTTGAAGACACAATAGAATAAATGGCTAAGTCAATCAAAAAAAAATGTTGACTCTAAAAAAAAAATCATGGCATAAAGCATCCAGGAAATCTGGAACACTATTAGAAGACCAAATCTAAGAATAATTGGAATAGAGGAAAGGAAGAGAGACACAGGTCAAAGGCACAAAAAAATGTTTTCAACAAAATCATCAAAGAAATTTCTGTAACCTGAAGAAAATGCCTATCAAATTATAAGAAACATACAGAACACTAAATAGACTGAATCAGCAAATAAAGTCATCCCCTCAACCCCTGGTACATATTGATCAAAATACTAAACATACAGAGCAAAGAATATTAAAAGCTGAAAGGGAAAAATACCAAGTAACATATAAAGGCAAAGCTATTTAGAATAACTCCTGACTTCTCAACTCAATGGAGACTCTTAAAAACCAGAATGGCCTGGAAAGATATTTTATAGACTCAAAGAGACCATAGATGCTAGCCCAAACAAAATTTCCACTAAAACAGATGGAAAAATAAGATATTCCATGATAAAACCAAGTTTAATCAATATCTATCTATAAATCTAGCCCTACAGAAGGTGCTGAGAGGAAAACTCCAACCTAAAATGACTAACCACACCCCAGAAAACATAGGGAATAATCCCTGATAAGTAAATCAAACCAGAGAAAACACACACACTCCTACCCCTATACATACATATACCACCACCATGACGACAACAAAACAATCAACAAACACTGCTCATTAATATCTCTCAACATCAATGGTCTCAATTCCTAAATAAAAAGACATAGACTAACAGAACGGATGCAAAAACAGATCCATACTTCTGATGCATCCAAGTAATGTATCTTAACATCAAGAATAGACATCACCCAGGCTAAAGAGATGTCTATTCAATCGACCTAAGAAGCAAGCTGGTGTAGCAATTTTAATATCTGACAAAATAGACTTCAAACCAAAACTAATAAGAGATAGGGAAGGACACTATATGGTCATCAGAGGAAAAATCCACCAAGGAGACATTACAATTCTTAACACCTATGCACCAAACACAAGGGTACCCACGTAAATAAAAGAAACACCACTATAACTTAAATTGCATATTGACCCTCACACAATGATAGTGGGAAACTTCAATACCCACTCTAACCACTAGGTCATCCAGACAAAATCTAAACAAAGAATATTGGAGCTAACTGGCATTATAAACCAAATGAACCTCATAGATATTTACAGATCATTTCACCCGAATGCAGACGAATATACCTTCTCAGAACCTCATGGAACTTTCTCCAAAATTGACTACATAGTCAAACACAAAGTCTCAACAGATATAAAATTTAATATAACTCCCTGCATCCTAACTGACCACCACAGATTAAAACTGGATATCAACAACAACATAAAGCTTGCAAACTCACAGAAGCTAAACAAATCACTACTGAATGAAAAAAAATGATCAAGGCAAAAATTAAGAAATAAATAAAAGACTTTCTAGAATTGAATAAAAATGAACACACAATGGACCCAAACTTATGGGACACAATAAAACAGTTCTAAGATGCAAGAACATAGCACTAGGTACCTACGTAAAAAAAAAAAAATGGAGCTATCTCATATAGTAACTTAACAGCACACCTGAAAACTCTAGAACAGAAGGAAGGAAACTGCACCCAAGATGAGAAGACAGTAAGAAATAATGAAACTCTGGGATAAAAAAATCAATAAAAAAAAAACGTACAAAGAATCAATGAAACAAAAGGTTGGTTCTTTGAGAAAGTCATTAAGATCGACAAACCCTTATTCAAATTAACTAAAGGGTGAAGTGAGAATATCCAAATTAACAAAGTTAGAAATGAAAAGGAAGACACAACACACCCAGGGGATCCAGAGGATCATAAGGACATACTTAAAAAGCCTGTAAGAAATGGATGATTTTTCTTGGTACATACCACTTACCAAAGTTAAATCAAGATCAGATAAGCAATTTAAACAGACCTATAACCTCTACTGAAATAGAAGCAATAGTTAAGCATGCTAATTAAAAAAAAAAAACCTCCAGGGCCAGATGGTTTTAGTGTAGAATTCTATCAGACTTTCAAAGAACAGTTAAATCCAATCCTCCTCAAATTATTCCACAAAATAAAAATTGAAGGAATATTGTCCCATTTGTCTTACAAGGCCACAGTTTCCATGATATCCGAACTACATAAAGACCCAACAAAGATAAAAAAAAATCACAATTTTACTTATGAACCTAGATGCAAAAATTCTCAATAAAATCCCTCTGAACCAAATCCAAGAACATGGATAATCAAAAAGATCATCCACCATGATCAAGAAGGCTTCATCCCCGAGATGCAGGGATGATTCAACATATGTAAACTGAGAAGTGTAATCTATCATATAAACAAACTTAAAGACCAAATCCACACAATCATCTCATTAAATGCAGAAAAGGCCTTTGACAAAATCCAACACCCCTTCATGATGAAAGGCCTGGAGATATTAGGGATACCATGGGTATATTGAAGCATCATAAAGCCTATAGCCATCATCAATTTAAATGCAGAGAAATGCAAAGCAATCCCAGTAGAATCAGGAACAAGAAAAGGCTGTCCACTTTCTCCGAACCTATTCAATATAATACTTTAAGTTTTGGCTAGAGCAATATAACAACTGAAGGAGATCAAGGGGATACATATTGGAAAGGAAGAGGTATCTATCTGTAGATGATATGACAGTATATAGAATTGACCCTAAAAATTCCACTGGGAACTCCTACAGCTGATAAAACACTTTCAGCAAAGTAGTTGGGTACAAAATTAACACACAAAAATTAGTAGCTCACCTATATACAAGTAACAAACAAAGAAATCGGGGGAAAACCTTTCACAGTAGCCTCAAATAATATAAAACATCTTGGGGCTGTCTAACTAAGCAACTTATAACCAAGTATAAAAAAAACTTAAAGACATTGAAGAAAGAAACTGAAATTATCAGAAGATGAAAAGATTTCTCATGCTCATGGATTGGTAGGATTAAATACAGTAAAAATGGCCATCCTACCAAAAGCAATCTATAGATTCAATGTACTACCCATTAAAATTCCAACACAGTTCTTCACAGATCTTGAAAGGACAATTTTAAGCTGCATATGGATAAACTGCAGGAGGCGTCACTATCCCTGATTTCAACTGTACTACTGAGCTACAGTAATTAAAATCGCATGGTACTGGTACAAAAACAGACATGTGATCAATGGAATCAAATTGAAGACCCAAACATAAATCCACACACCTATGGATACTTGATTTTTTTAAATAAAGAAGCTAGAAATACACACTGGAAAAAAAAGGCAGTATCTTCAGCAAATAGTATTGGTCAAACTAGATGTCTGCATGTAGAAGGATGCATTGGTCCATACTTATCACCCTGCACAAAACTCAACCCAAATGGATCAAAGACCTCCACATAAAACCAAATACACTGAACTTGATAGAAGGGAAAGTAGGAATACTCAAACTACTTAGCAGGGCTGGAGAGATGGCTCAGACTTAAGAGCAGTGACTGCTCTTCCAGAGGACCTGGGTTTAATCCCCAGCACCCACACAGCAGTTCATAACTGTCTGTAATTCCAAGATCAAACACAGACATAATGCAGGCAAAACACCAATGCATATTTTATATATATTAATATTATTAATTAATGATATGTCATTGGCACAGGAAAATACTTTATGAACAAAACACCAATAGCTCAGGCACTAAGATCAACAATTATATAAATTAATAAATGGGATTTCATGAAGTTGAAAAGTCAAGGATACCATCAGTAGGACAGACAAAGCAGCAGCCTACAGAGCAGGAAAAGATTTTTACTAACCACATATTGGATAGAGGTCTAATATCGAAAATAAAGAAAGAACTAAAATAACTAGATAACAAAATATATAACCCAATTAAAAAATGGGGTACAGACCCAAACAGAGGATTCTCAAAAGAAGAAACTCAATGGCTAAGAAACACTTAAAGAAATGTTCAACATCCTTAGCCACCAGGGAAACGCAAATCAACACTACTTTGAGATTTCATCTTACATCTATCAGAAAGGTTAAGATTAATGAGACATGATGGTGAGGATGTAGAGTAAGGGACCCACTCTGCCATTGCTAGTGGAACTGCAAACTTGTACAGCACTTTGGAAGTCAAGCTGGCACCTACATAAAGCCTTCACCCCCAAGTTGAGCATCTATGACACAGGAAAATATTATGTACACTACCAAAAGAGAAATGTAAACACCAAATGCAGCCACCAACCCTCTGATCTACAATACTGTCCCGCCTGCTAGACATGCTAGGGCAATGGTGGCACCAAGTCTGTAGGAGTAAAAAACCAATATCTTATCTGACTTAGGGTCTACTCTATGATATGGACCCCATACCTGACACTGCTTGGGGGGCCCAAGAACTTGAGGCTAGATAGTCCAAGGACCAAGGGTAAAACCAAATACTGTCCCCGCAAATAAAATGACTCCTAATGACATTCTGCTATACTCATAGAACAGTGCCTTGTTCTACCAGCATCAGAGAAACTTCCTCCTGCAGCAGACGTTCAAATACAGAGACCCACAGCTGGAACGTAAGCAGAGAATGAGAGACCTTGAAACACTCAGTTCTAAATGAGGAATCTCCATCAAATTCCTCCCCTTACGGCTCGGGGAACTCTGTGGAAGAGGAAGTGGAGTGTAAGAGCCAGAGAAGTTGGAAGACACCAAGAAAACAAGGCCCTCTTAAACCAATACGAGCAAAGCTCATATGAACTCACAGAGACTGAGGCAGCATGCGCAGGGCCTGAACCGGTCTGTACCAGGTCCTCTGTGTATAGATGGCGACTTTCAGTTCAGTGTTTTTATGGGGTCCCTGAATGTACTAACTAGTGGGGCTCTGACTCTTGTGCCTTCTCCTAGGTTCTTTTCCTTCTGTTCGCTTTGTCCAATTCTGGTGTGTTAGCTTTTGTTTTATCATAACGTATTGTGCATGTCATTATCCCTTAGAAGTCTGTTTTCTAACGAAACAGAGAGTGGATCTGGATGAGAAGGGAGGTAAGGAGGAACTGGGAAGCATAGAGGGAGGGGAAACTGTAATCAGGATATATTATGTGAGAAGAAAATCTATTTTCAATAATGGGGAAAATCTAACCTACCAAATAAAGATTTCTCCATACTCACCCCACCCAGCCTGAATCGAACTTGAATGCCAGCCGCAGCATCTAGGAGCTCCGCCTGTGAGAAAAGAGATAGATGGCCCTCAGCATTCTGTGAGCAGCACCTCGTCACTCTCATTCTGTCCATTACAAATAGTCCCTGGCATTTACTGTTTATAAAGCAGGGTGGGTGAGTGGACTTCAAATAATTAGATTTAAATCATAAGATATTTTTATTTTTAATTATTTTTGGTTGTGAGCCCAGCCTTTAACGGCTGAGCCATCTCTCCAGCCCTTTATTTTTAATTATGATTGTGTGTGTGTGTGTGTGTGTGTGTGTGTGTGTGTGTGTAGGTGCTCACGGAAGTCTGAGGCATTGGATCCCACTGAAGCTGGAGTAAGGTGGTTGTGAGCCTCTCTATGTGGGTGTTGGGAACTGAACTTGGGTCCTCAGGCAGAGCAGTGTGAGCTCTTAACTGCTGGGCTATTTCTCCAGCCCCAAAATCATGATACACTTTGAGAGCTAAGGACTTATGGACAGTCCTGAGGATAACTGGAACGATACTGCCAAACTCTCCTCTCTGTGCAATATAAATACAATCTTCAAATGAGCATGGTGGTGCACACCTTTAATCCCAGCACTTGGGAGGCAGAGAGAGTGGATCCCTGGGAGTTCGAGACCAGCATGTCTACATAGTAAATTCCAGGACAGTCAGGACTGTATAGATAGGGAGATCCTGTTGCAAAACAATAAAAATTACAAATCCCAAGTAACTAATAAGTTCTCAAATATATGACTTACATATAAAATATTACACCATGTAAATAAATTCAGGAAAAAATAATAACCGGTCCACTCAAGCTCAACACTACATGGGCTTTTTCTAACTAGTTTTTGTTAAGTCAAAAAAGATCTTAATTTTGTGTGTAGTAAATCTTGTAAATATAGTGCCCTGTACAAAAAAGAAAATGGAAGAGGGGGATTGATCTCTTATCTGAAGACAATTCTCATCTACCGCCTCGATTATATTAGGTTAGATGAGAAAATAGGTATTTTAGTTGGAAAAAAATCTATTATTTTTTCACAATTTTCCTGGATAAAGCCTTAGTAAATTAAAAAGAAAGTATAAAATTCTGCATATTTTTTCATATTTGGATAGTGACATCATACATGCATACATACATACATATTCACTAGAATTTGGACAAATTTTAAATGTGTAGCTATATGAATTTTTACATATTTGTGTATTCAATGGACTCTCTAAATCATATAAAAATCATAAGCATTTTCAGCATTGTGGTCCTGTGACCTCTCCCAGTTGGATATCCTTAAAAATCTCTTTTATCTTCATGGATTAATGTTGTCAGTTTTTGAGTTTCATACAAAAGGAATTATACACTGTGTACTATTTTGGTGCCTGGATTTTTGTTCAGTTTCAATCTCTGATGCATCTATAAGGATCCATCCATCCATGTAGATACATGGGTTGATTTGCACTGCTACTAGTATTTCATCATTTTGCATTGCTACTAGTACTTTTTTTCATGACAGGGTTTCTCTGTGTATCTTTGGCTGTCCTGGAACTCACTCTGTAGATCAGGTTGGCCTCCAACTCACAGAGATCTGCCTGCCTCTGCCTCCTGAGTGTTGATATTAAAGGTGTGTGCCACCAAGCCCAGCTTGCTGCTAGTATTTTATCATATTGACTTACCAACTCTCATTGTTCCACATTTGCTCTGTCTATACTATAGACTCTACAGCTTGGGTTACAAAGCTGCTGAGAACATTGCCCTTCATTCTTCTGGTGGATTCTTCAATTTATTTCTCTTTGTTATATACTGAGGAATTGAATAGAAGAGGCTTTGGGATATATCAGTTCACTTTCTGTTGCTATCACAAAATATTGGTGACTAGGAAGTTTTTTTTAGAGTTCTGGTGGCTGTGGTGGCAGCATCTGCAGAGGGTCTTCCTGCTGTGAGGCCATCACATGACAAGATAGCAAGGATGCAAACTTGGGTTTCTCCTCCTCTTATGGAATACCTGGAGGTAGGAGCTGATGCAGAGGCCATGGAGGGATACTGCTTACTGGCTGGGTCTCCATGGCTTGCTCAGCCTGCTTAGAGCCCAGGACCACCTGCTCAGAAGTGGCTCCACCCAAGTGGACTTGGACATACTACATCAATCATTATCACATTAATTATTATCAAGAAAATTCCCTATAGACATGCCTCTCCCCAAATGACCTGAGCTTGTGTCAAGTTGACAAGAATAACCAACCAGAACAGCACCTCAAGGCATGCTTCCAAAGAAGGAACTAAACCATGATATTGAGTTCAAAATCAACATGCTTAGATTGAAAGGAAGGGCTCACAAGTGAATGGCAGGAACAGTCAGTTAAGAAATAATTTCAAGGTTTTGCTTTGTGATATTTCATTGAACTACGTAGTTTTGCTTTCTGGGCTTTCAACATGCGTGTAGTAGTTTTGCAGGTGAGTGTTACAGCTCTGGAGGGAAAGGTATCCTGACTTACTGGGTGCTGGGAGCCATGATGACATAAAAACAGGAGACAATAATTGATACTCAAGTTGTCAACCCACCAGAAATAATTTCTGATGGAGAAAAACTTGTTTTGCAAAGATTGAAAGATATACAGACTCCAGAATATCTGTTGATTCTGCCTGTAATTTTACATGTGCTAAATTGCATTCTTTCCTTAGAGGCCATAGGGAATTCTCCACAGCCTGTATATATTGTGTGTGCATCTTATGAATACATCCTGATCTAAAGGGCATTTTTAGCAGTGAATTGTCAAGAAGGTGGCTCTGCCTTAGCTGTATTGTCAATTAATATTAGTAATGTTAGACTATACAGTTTCGATGAATAAAACAAATACAAAGAGATGCTGCCTGAGTCAGGGGTTATAAGTTACCATTAAGAATTGTCTTGGAGGGGGGCTGGAGAGATGGCTCAGTGGTTAAGAGCATTGCCTGCTCTTCCAAAGGTCCTGAGTTCAATTCCCGGCAACCACATGGTGGCTCACAACCATCTGTAAAGAGGTCTGGTACCCTCTTCTGGCCTGCAGACATGCACACAGAATATTGTATACATAATAATTAAATAGATATTTAAAAAAAATTGTCTTGGAGCACAGTCTAAGAAAACAGTTGTATTTTCCCCAGTTGCCAAGATAGTCATATACTATCAACTGATATAAAACTTCAAAATAGCTTTAGATCAGACCAGGTGCCCTGCTAACAGATTTTAAGACAAACTATTCACAGAAAAATACAATCTTATTTACAAGGACACTAGCTGGTGGTCTGATTTGCTGAACCAAAGTAAACAGTGTGAAGCAATCTAATTGTGGTGCCAGAGGAGAGCGATTAACTCTCAGGACAAATTCTAACATCAGTCTTATGGCTTTTGTCTAGAGACCACGGGAATAGGTTCCTTACTGACCAGGACCATAAAACATAAACTAACTTCACAGACCTGGAAAGGAATTACAAGTCTCCCTTCTTATGGTCAAGGGTTACAGGCAGGTTGCTGTGCCCTGAAGAGTGCCGAGTAAGCTCCTCTGCTGTGCTCCACCCCCTGCCCTGCAGCTCCTGCCATGAAGGGCTCCTCAGCTGAGGGTGCTGCACACTCTCTACCGATATGTTGCGTTTTGTAAAGTCTCCAGTCTGAGAAAGTCCTGGCTTTTAGGACCACTACATATTTAAAAGTATAGGCTGCAGCACACAGTTTCTATATTTCTCTTAGTCTCCTTAATAGTTGAGTTTCATAAGACCACCTCTGTAGATACGATGACAAAATGACTTGTCCTCCTGCAGCTGTGGTTTGCAGCCCACTAGTCAGGAAGCCGACTGAAAGAAAATGCTCTTTTCCTGATATCTGTAGTTACTGCTGTTGAGAGGACTCTGTTTCTTATCGTTTACTTAAGAAATGGTATGTGACCTTCAGATATAATGCCTGAAAGGTTGTGTGGGTCTTTGTAAGCTGTGAAGCACAAAGAAAGCTGGTGGGATTTAATACAAGGGAATAAAGAGTAATACCAGCAAGAACGTATATGCTTGTTCTTTCCCCCTGAAATCCCTCAGATAAAGTCTTAGATTTACAATGCTGTGGAGTTTTTCTCTGAGTCCTGCTTGTAGCCCAGAAGCTGGTTCTTTTGGGCTGCAGTTTTCGGGAAGTCAGGTGATGCCTGGAGCTGTGAAGGGCCAGCTCTGGAGAGAAAGATACCTTGACTTGTTGGGAAGTCAGGTGATGCCTGAAGCTGGGATGTGGTGGGGAATGATCTCCCTGAAGGATGTAGCAATCCTGTTCCTCTCAGAGAGCCAGTGCAGCTGAGTTCTGGTCTGCTCCCCTAAGGGAACATCCTAGCAGAGCTATGGCTCTAGTTTTGGGTCCAGGGCGTATTTCCTTCACTGGTTCTGGTTCCAGGGCAAAGGTGTGTTTCTTTGGCTCTGGTTTCAGAGTCAGGGTATGTTTCTTAGGTTCTGGGTTCAGGGATAAAGTCTTTCTGTCACTGGCTCTGGTGTCAGAGTTAAGGTGTGTTTCTGTCACTGGCTCTGGTTTCAGGGTCAGGGTTGGTTTCTTTCACCAGCTCTGGTTTCAGGGCCAGAGTGGGTTTCTTTGGCTGGCCCTTGTATGCTACAGCTTCAGTCAAAGATTCAGAAGGAAGCAAACATGAGAACACTGAAGATGCTGTGTCGGTAAGAACCGTCTCACCTCTTTGGGATTAATATACTTCACTATCTGACGCGGCTCCCCCTGTCTTCTCAGGTCAATCAGGCTTTTGAAGTGACGGAACACAGAAACATTCTAAAATCGGAACACAGAATTTTATGCTTAAAACTAGATTCTCTACATTTTCAGGGTTTGAAAAGGTAGTTTTACATTTGTTTATTTGTGATGGGGATACTTTAGTACACATTTGGAGAGCAGGGGGCAACTTCTGGAAATTGGCTTCACCTTTCTGGCATGTGCATCCTAGGGCTACAACTTACATCACGAGGCCTGGTGGCCCATGCCTTTACCCACTGGGCTATCTCACCGGTCCTGAATTTTCTATTTCTTATTACCCATTCGTACACCTACCCCAAAACACAGATCTGAATAGTCCTGCAGGAGCAGAGAAACGAGGCTTCAAACTGAAACCCTTTCAGGGAGAGCAAAAGCTCCTCACCCTCATGGCTCTCTCCAGCTCCTTTGAGGAGGCTGGTGTTATCCTGACATTAAGTCTTCTCGAGAACACTGTAATAGAGGGGTGAGGGGTTAGACACAAGGACAGAGGGAATGCTGTATATAGACCATCACCCACTCCGAAAAGAACCAAGTTGACAGACATAGCTGCGTTATGAGCCGAGCGACTTCAGGAGATGATTGGGGACTAAATAAGAGCGACAAAGCAGAAGGGAGGGAGCGAGGGAGAGAGGAAAGGATTAAGATGTTTGGGGAGACAGCATAGAAAGAAAACCATTTCCTCAATTACCACCTGGCTCCACAGAGTTACAAGGAAGCCCCGCCCCCACACCTTGTAGGAGAGTTCCTATAGACTCCTGTCAGCTTGGCTGCCCCTGCTAGCAAAAAGCTTCTTAGTTCTCCCAGGTTTATGGTTTAGTCAGGTAAGCAACCATAACTCTATATGGTGGCTATACTTTGGACAAGGACTTCAGGCTCTCCAGGTGGATGCACAGGCTTCTATAGCTGGTGGCTTCTCAAGACATGTACTGTTGTGTAAATTTGGAGGGTTCTAGGAGTCAGAAATCCCTGTGCACCCCTCCCCCC
Organism: Microtus oregoni; assembly: GCF_018167655.1. Classification (NCBI taxonomy): domain Eukaryota; kingdom Metazoa; phylum Chordata; class Mammalia; order Rodentia; family Cricetidae; genus Microtus; species Microtus oregoni. The sequence continues at coordinate 10,402,593 of NW_024543831.1, read as the reverse complement.
TCCAAGGTTTCTTTTCTTTTCTTTTTTTTAAAGATTTATTTATTTATTATCTATGTATACCTGCAGGCTAGAAGAGGGCACCAGATCTTATTACAGATGGTTGTGAGCCACCATGTGGTTGCTGGGAATTGAACTCAGGACCTGTGGAAGAACAGCTAGTGCTCTTCACCGCTGAGCCATCTCTCCAGCCCCTCCAAGGTTTCATAGACACCTACTGCACTGACTTGGAGGATAGCTACCTTGCAAACCCAGCCTGACATTGCAGAGTCTCTGTGCCCTATGCTAGTTGGATGCTCTGCATCGCAAAGGACGGACTTCTAACATGAACACAAACGGGGCACAGACCTTAAGAACCAGCAATTCTCGGCACTTACATCCTGAGGCCCAGGGTGTGGCAGCTGCTTGTGGCCTTGTACTTGTGTCAAAACTGAAGCAGAGACCCATGAAGCTCACTAGAACTGTAAGGAAACACTGTGGTCCCTGCTGCTGGTCCACTCACATGGGCTTGCTAAAGGGGCTCCAGCTCCTGCTCTGTGCCTGGGTCTGTTACCACTGGGATGGCAGAGAGAAATGCCTTGGCTCCAGTTACCTCAGTGAGCAATGATCCTGAGGAAGTGGAGGGACGGTCATGGTGCCTCAGGCTCCTCAGGACGGTTGGAACTCGCACTGCAAGCAGACTTTTCCAGAAGCAGTGTGTGGGGAAAAAAACATCTGATCCAGGCTGCTGTTCCCACTGTGGTGCTGCCCCATCTTGGGCACCCATGCCTGTGTCTCAGCTCCCTGGACCACTACAGTCCCCACTCTTGTTGGCCCCCAGAGACCATGAGTCTGTCTCACAGTAGCTAGCAGGCTCTCCCTGGTATACACCATGCCCAAAGTCTCCCCTTCCAGTTAAAGCAGCTATGGTGCTTAGTGGAAACAAAGCCAATGCCGTGCAGCAAACTGATGCTGCTGGGCTCATCTTTAGGAGCAGAGCGCTCACTACCTGTAGTAGGAGCTGCAGGCCTCTTCCCACAGCCCTGCTCCTGGCTGCTTGGCTAGCTTATGCCCCAAAATAACAACACACAAACTGTATTCTTTTAAACACTGCTTGGTCCATTAACTCTAGCCCTTACAGGCTAATTCTCATATCCCGATCAACCCATCTCTAATAATCTGTGTAGCATCAGTCTTACTGGGAAAAATTCAGCATGTCTGACCTGGCAGCTTGCTTCATGGCGTATGCCCAGGAGAGGGGAGCATGGCCTCTGAGCTTACTTCCTCTTCCTCCCAGCATTCTATTCTGTTTACTCCTCCCACCTATGTTTTAACCTATGAGGCCAAGCAGTTTCTTTATTACTTAACCAATGACCTTCCTCCATCAACTACCAAGGCTACCCTGTATGTTAATGGGGCTATCTGACCTACCAGATGTGCAAATCTCAGTGTGGGAGACAAGAGATGTCCTGCAAAAGACAATCCATCGGCTCCAGAGACCCAAGGGGTCAATATGCACACGTGAGAAAGCACAGTGTGCCGTGAGGCGACAGAGTTAAGTGAAAATCTGTTTGAGAGAGAGCTCGGCTCAAAGGTGAACAAAAGATAGCATCACGAGAGCACGTGGACGCATCGACCCCACCAGAGCCAGCAAACAAAAGGAAAATGAAGAATAATCAGTCTTGGGCTGGAGAGATGGCTCAGAGGTTAGGAGCATTGCCTGCTCTTCCAAAGGTCCTGAGTTCGATTCCCAGCAACCACATGGTGGCTCACAACCATCTGTAATGGGGTCTGGTGCCCTCTTCTGGACTGCAGGCATACACACAGACAGAATGTTGTATACATAATAAATAAATAAATATTTTTTTTTAAAAAAAGAATAATCAGTCTTCATCAGAAAACAGTACACCATCAATAAAATAAAATTACAATGAATATTCAAGACAATTACAAGAAATGAACAGGAGTCTTTACTTCCATTAATAATCTTAGATGTAAACAGACTAAATTCTCCAATTAAGCGATATAGAGTTGATCAGCAGAATTAGAAAACAAGACCAAAACAATATTCCGCCTGGAACTTATCAGAAACTTAAGCCATCAGTCAAGGCACAGGGGATGGTGGAAAAGGCATGGATTGATGTTTAAAGTAAATGCAAACTTAAAGCAAGCAGAAGCTGCTGTCTGGGTGACGGAAATCAGTGGAGAAGCACCAGCACAGGTTGTATGGCTTTTCCAGAGGGGGATGATAGGGGATTTGCAAGATCTGATCGATCTGATGGTGGTCTTGTGGACTAGAAGCAGCAGTCTAACTTAACACAGGCCACCAGGCATAGTGACTGAAGGGACCCACGTACTGCGTGGGGTCCCCCTCTGGACTCCGGAATTAGGCATGGACCACACAGAAACGCAATTTCCAAGCATGAGCAAACACAAGGCAAAGAGACTGGTGGCTGAAAGTGGATGGGCAGAAACAGCAGCAAATGGCTTAGGGCAGTCTGTGTTAGAATGAGCTAGGACGCGTTGGTAAGTTCTGATTGGGTATTTTAATTAGGTTAGTTAAATAATAAATTTTGATTGCTGAGCCTCGATGTTTTGATAGTTGGACCTTGGTAATCAGTCTCAGGAATGAGTCACACCTGACAACGTGACCAAATAAGGAACTAGACCTTGGTGGCTAGCTTTAGGAATGTAATCTAAAGGTTTAGCCAGGCAGAGGGAAGGGGAAAGGGCCCAACCTCCTGGAGCCACATTTAACCAGGCTCAGGGCTGTCAAAGCCCTTCAGTGACAGAACTGCTGGGGCTATAAAAAGGAGTGAAGTCATCTTACCTCTTGGTTGTCACCCAACCAGGTAAGCAAACATGGAAAATTACTTCTGAGACCAATTCTATCCAAGTTGAGAGTGCCGTAAGCGAGCAATACATTAGTGCAGATAAATTATGTCATTTAGCTATAAGATCCTCAAGAGTATTCCATAAATACTGGATGAGTAAATATGCCCTCACCATTTCCTCCCAAACATGACATGGGTCAAAGTCAAACGAGACTACCAGTGATACATTTAGGGGTATTAGCTATTATCAAAGAGTATGGCCCTGTTCAGAAACTCAGTGGGGGCCAGAGGGATGGCTCAGTAAGAAAGTGCTTGCTGTGTAAACATGAGGACCTGGGTCTGATCTCCAGCACCCATGTAAAAACGCTGAATGCAGTGGGACACCCACAGTCCTGGCACGGGGGAGCCAGAGCCGGATGGGTCTTTTGATGTTGGCTGGATAACCTACTAGGCAAGTGACAGGCTAGTGAGGGTCCCTGTCTCAAAAACTAAGGAGACAGCATCCTGAGGAATAATGTCTGAAGTTGGTTTGTGCCCTCCACATGCATGCATGCACGCACAAATATGTCCACACATACCACAAAATACCTTCATACATGAACACACACACACAAACTGTTTTAACGAAAAAGAACGTAAATGTTTGTGAACCTAATGAAATAATTTTAACTTATTTTTTATTTTGGCTTTTTCAAGACAAGGTTTCTTTGTGTAACAAGGGTCCTAGCTATCCTGGAACTTGCTTTGTATACCAGATTGGTTTCGAACTCACAGTAATCTGCCTGACTCTGCCTCCCGGGTGCTGGGATTAAAGGTGTGCACCACTGTGGGAAACTTTTTGCTATCTTCTAAGTTCCCAGCCTAAGAACTGATTATTCAGATTTATTAACCTTCTGATATTACTAACAGTCCCTTTTTCTAGCTAATTGCTAAAAATATCTGTTTCCTAGAAATTAGTGACTTTCGCTGTAAATCTCCTCTGAAACATTTTTCATGAGAGCTGCCTAGTTACCCATTGACGTAAGAACCCGCTCCTTTTTCCCCCATTGTCCTATATCTACCCTGTTTATTCCCCTAATAAACAAGACTTGATCAGAATCCTGTCTTGTCTCCATCTTTTGTGTCTCTTGTCCCTTTTAATTCTCATTCCTCCACCCCCCCCCCTTTAGGGTCTCCGTTGACTAACCCACGGGTCGGGGCACACCACCACCGCTAATTATAACTTTTGAAACTGAATAGTAAACTTCTAAGTTAAAGGGTGGCACAAACCTGTATAAATACACAAAAGAGCTATTGAACTGTGCACACTTTACGGACATGAATTTTGTGAATTGTAAGTTATCTCTGAAGGGATTAGCTAAACAGACTCACAAGGTAACGTTTCCAGGCCCTCTGAATGACTCTTGCAGCCAGTTCCTGCTTTGGAAGTTCTGAGGGCAATTTGCTAGGCATCTTGAAGTCCTAAAAGAAAAATAAGCAAAATGGGAACCTTGAAATAATTGTATATGCTCCACTGTGAAGCTGGGACCCAGTAGAATTTAAATAAAGTTGTCTAAAGGAAACAATGAAGTAAGATTTGGTATTTAAATTATATTCTTCATATATTACACTTGGTTTTCTAACAAGTGCCTTCCTTGCATAAGAGATTTTTGAAAAGATGGATATTTGTGTGTGCAAGTGCCCACAGATGCCGGAAGGGGCCATCACATCTCTTGGTACTGGAGCCACAGTCTTTTGAGAGCCACCAATGGTGGTGCTGGGACCCGAACTCTGGTCCTCTGGTAAAGCAGTGAACACTCTGCTTAACCATTAAGCCATCTCTCCATTCCCTGCAGAGGTTTTACTATGTCTGTGCTGGGATAAATCTCAAGATTTAAGGTCAAATAGTAAATAACTCGTCAGAGTTGATCTCAGTCTGTGTCTCTAAAGCCTGTGCTCTTTACCTACTTTGTTGTAAGACTTGAACTTAACCAGAATTCATAGGGAAACAGCTGTAGCCACAAGGTTACCCAAGCCCCTAACCTAGAACTGGGGATTGGTTATAGATTTCTTATCCACACTGCCTATTTTATATAGATCATGCATACCATCTTTAGAAAGATGACGTTTGAACTATTAATGAGCAAAACAAAATCACTACTTGTACTGCACAGATTTTATTTGAACTGTCAAGAGTATTGGGGAAATCAGACAGACACTCCTGCTCCCTATCCCTGCTATAGCTTTTGACGACTATGTCGGGAGGTAATGGATGGCAAGCCATGCTACTCTGAGGGTGTTCTGTGGACTCATGCTGGACTCAATTCCTATGTTAGCATATGAGATTACATCCTTCAAAAAGTTGAGCGATTGGGGAGAGGGTTCAGTGGGTTACTTCTTGCTCCGTAAGCGTGAAGATCCAAGTTTAGATGCTTAGCATTTGTATAAAAAGCAGGAAGCTACAGCCATCTGTAGCCCCAGCCCTTAAGAGCACAATGGGGCAGAGACTGGAGGATCCCAAGTGACTCACTGGCAAGCTGGTCGAGATAACATGATGAGTTCCAGGTTCACCAAGGCTGTCTCAACAAATACATAAGCAGGGACTGGAGAGACAGCTCAGTGGTGAAGAGCATTTGCTGCTCTTTGAGAGGACCCGAGTTCGGTTTCCACCACCAAAGCAGGTGGTCCACAACTGCCTGTAATTCCAGATCAGGGAGTCTGATGCCTCTGGCCTCTGTGTGCACCTGCACTTGCGGCCACATATCCACATTCACACACACACACACACACACACACACACACACACCACACACACACACATACACACACACACCCACACCACACACACACACCACACACACTACACATCACACACACACACCACACACACGCACACACACACATGAGAGTAGATACCTTTATAGCCATTTTACATTGCTGTAGCATGCAAACATATAATCAGTGGGTATGTAAATATTTATATGTGTACACACACATTTAGTTTCTCCCCTTTCCTAACAATTTTAATGACTATTAAACATGATCTGAATTACACTTTTAAAGTATAGCTCTGAAAGGGTACAAAAGAAACATAAAAAAGCCCTAAGCTATCATTGTTGCTTAACCACGCATAAAGGTAGTCATAAGAAATTAGACTTATAAATCTAGTCAGAACCTAAGACTCTTAGTTATGCTATTACAGCTCCTTATTACAACACCGTTGAGGTGATGTATGTCTATTTCAGTATTTCTTAAGAGTGGCACTCCTGGTTCTTCAGGCTGCATTATTTTCCTGTGAGTGGTGGCAGGGAGTGCAAGGCACAGTGCTGAGTAGAATCCCCTCCTCTGCCTACCAAATATAACCGCACACTGTGACAGCCAATGCTGTCTCCAAAGGGCTGGGGAGAGGGTTCAGCGGGTAAAGGCACTTGCCATCTACCTGATGACCCAAGCTTGATCCCCATAAAGGTGGAAGGAGAGTTGCCCCCCGACTTCACGCAGGTGCCACGGCACAGGTGCTTACACACATATACACAAATGGAAAGTTAAAAAAATGTCTCCAGTAATTGTCACACTTGAAGAACAGTAGTCTATTGAACCAGCATGGTGGGAAGAGGGAGGGCTGGGGTTGCACCTCAGTAGCCGAGTGCTTACCTGGCTCCCACAGTTCAATCCAGGCTACTTCCAAAATAATAACAATAACACAGCAATAACAGTAACAATAACGATAAAGAAGAAACTCGTGATAAAACATTGCCTCGTTTCTCCCACATCCTGAGGCTGTGAGATTGACCATAGAAGTATTTACATCATGAAAGCTGTCTAACATTTTAAATCAGTATCTAATGTTTTTTTTCTGGTTGACTTAAGATGTAAGGATAACATGGTGATGTGTTAATAATGCAGATTAAAGGTGTAGTGTGTGTATCATTCCGTCATGAGCAGCACAGTGATGCAGACATGATCCCGAGGAACAAAGGCACATCAAGACAGGAAAACAAAACAATCACAAACTCAATTGTCCTAAATATTGTTAACGCACTAAACGGTGGGTCAGGCAAATGAGCTTGAGTAAAGTCAGTAGCCATTTTTTTGAGAGAGAGAGAGAGAGAGAGAGTCAGAATTTCATCATGTAGCCCAAGATGTTCCAAAACTCACAGCCTCAGTCTCCTGAATGCTGACTTTACGGGCAGTGGGGTAGCAGAGGGAAAGGCAGAGGTGGGTAGAGGAATTGGGCAAGTAGAGAAAGACTCTGGAGCGTTATGCAGAAGCAGGGACACAGTAGCTGGAAGAGGGAGCTGGACTCGACAGGGCTTTTCTTTCTTAAACATGATGCACTAAAATATGTGAAAATATTGCTGGACTGCAGGAGTGGGTAGAGGAAATGAAAAATCCTTTGAGTAACGGGACGAACTAATCACGTGAAAATACTGCTTTTAAGACTCGAGTATTTGTAAACCATCGGCCAAGTCATGACTTCGCTAGATCCCCGGTGCACGGATGATTCCGAGATAAGGCCAGCAAGCCAATTCCAAATCAATATCCTCGTCATGTGATGCAGAGGTAGGCCTGCAAGCCGATCTTAACTCAATGCCCTTGTCATGTGATTCAGAGGTAAGGACAAGCGGATTCCAAGGCAATACCGTTGTCATGTGATTCAGAGGTGGGCATTCAAGCCGATCTCAAATCAATTCCCTTGCATGTGTAGTTTTAACGCAGAACCTGTATTCCCATCCTCTTTACTAAACTGTATTCTCTCCAGGAATGTGCCATGATTTTGTTTTTTCTCTTTACCTATAGACGCTTATTCTGAGAGTCAAGACAGACGTCAACAGAAGCCCTTATTCATGTACCCTTTAGAACGCTCCCTCTATCTCTAAACATTTTAGGGCAAAGGCCTAAAGCCACTCACTACATTGAACAGGGTGGGGGGAGGAATCCAGAGGTGAGAAGTGAATTAGTAATGTCCTCAAGGCTGCAGGCCCGGGATTAGGGAAGGGCTGGAGAAGGGGTTGGTGAGCTAGAGGAAAGCTTTTCCTTCAGACCAGAGCAACTGCGGACAGAGCATCTATACCGGGATGAATGGGAGCGTGCTAAGGGTGTTTAGGGTCCCAGAAAGGCCAAGTTCCAATCAGATGCCAGAGCTAAAAGGAGCCGGGGAGGGGATGCGTCCCTTGACTTGCCAATCTCCGTGGCCTCTCTCTCTCTCTCTCTCTCTCTCTCTCTCTCTCTCTCTCTCTCTCTCTCTCTCTCTCTCTCTCTCTGTTTGTTTCCTTGGTAACGACGCAGTGGGAAATGACTTAACAGCTCCTTCCAAAGCAACCTTCTTAGGCTCCACCCCCAATCTGTTCTGGTTTGTTCTGATGGAAGTTCTCTCTTCCATTCTCGGTGACGTAGAGGCAAAGGACTTAGAAAGGAACTCCGAGGGACCGCCTGTATGTGCCGTGAGGCCATAGTCTAATGTTTCCAAATTTAAGCTCCTTAGCACGATTCAGATTTTCTGTAAAAATAGAGGACTTCCCAGAAGCGGAAATCTTACTGCATATTTAACGCATGCTTTATTTGCTTGAATGCCGAATATCCCACACATGGACGTTACCTCAGTGTCAGAGTGTAAGGACGTAAAGTGAGGCGTCTTTCGGCCTGCCCAGCTCTTCTATGTTCCTTCAATGCTCTCGCATGGAAGATGCTTCTAGGAAAATACTTTTTTATATACTAAACACATTTGTACAGAGGGAAGAAAAAACCCTGTAGAGAATTTAGTGACAAAGCAAGCTTCAGAGTCCTTCAAAAATCATTATAAGTTATTAATAAATAGCTGTTATTGATACACAGTATTAACACATAGCTGTTGCCTTGTATTAACACATGAGCAAAATTTAATACTCGTATCTTTTAATCTAGTACAAACAGTTCAAATTTTTATACTCAGAACACAGATACTCAGAACACAAAAAAACTAGAATCTGAACTTTCTCACAATGCCCAGACACGGTTAGGAAACAGTGGGTACTGTGGACCTGGTGGAGAACTTACATGAGGTCCCTAAGGGCCAGTGTACCTCCTCAGACCTACACGACTAGACCAAAATCACTTAAATGTCCTAGAACAGTAAAGTCAGCAGGGTTTACTCAATCCAAGCAAAAACCCCAACAAAACTATTCAGGAATCTGTAATTGACTTTTGCTGAAGGGTGTTCTGAGAACTTCAGTCAGCCTCTGCCCATCGGCATTCAGAAGAAACAGACATGGGGCCTCAAAAATAAATTACCTACAGCGTAGTTAGCCAGTCGGTTGTTACGGCTCATTTGCCTGCTAATTGGATGCAGGGAGTTTTGCAGCAAGCTCAGGTGCTAAGTACCACCAGTCTCTGGGCTCCTCTGGCTCGCTGGGCTAAGGGCAGGCGTCCAAATCCATGGGCTCCCTTTAGTAACAGAAATTCCACAGTGCCAGTAAAAACAGAATATTTATAACATTTCTCCTCTTGTGAGGCTCCATGGCACTCCAAACTAGTTCAGTGAACTCGTTGATGAATTTCCCCCAAATGCTAAAGTCCTGGCACAGTGGACAAACAATTGTTCATGGAAGGGTTTTTTTTTTTAATTTTTTTCTTTTTTTTAGCTTCCATACCAGGGTCACCTGTCTGTAGGCAGTAATGCCTGTAGTGGCAGGGGGCTCTCATTACTCCTAGAGACATGGACACTGCTTTCATGTTTCTCGAGGGAGCTCATTTTCTCTCCTTTCCTCCCAATTGTTTACAATGAAGGTGAATGTGGGACCCTCACCCCTTATTCTCAAAGGGGCAGGAAGAAATTTCCTAGCAGAATGTTTTCCCAGGAAGATAGTGGCCTTCCCCTCTCCCAGCCAGGAGATTCCGAGCACAAGGTCACTTAGCTCAGCCCAGCCAGCCACCTGGTACAGGCTGATAAAGATGGCCTAACTCAAGAACAGTGGCCTTGCTTCAAGAACAAGGAAAAGGCTGACTTAGCAGAATGGGAGGGAGCAAAAGTCCTTGTACCCGTGCCAAAGCAGCTTCAAAGATTCTCTTTGTGGTTATTATGCCTTTAAAAACGTACCCCATAGAGGAGATACAACTCCTCTCTACCTTGTTGTAACGGGGATAGAGATGAGTTCCAAACATGTTTGTATTATGCTGATTAAACCTTGTTTATTACAGTCTGGGCCTCTCTGGTGGTCTCTCTCTGGGGGTCATAATCTGGCCACAACAGTGAATCTTTGGAAACCATGTGTGTCAGTTACTTTGCTGTTGCTGTGGCGAGATGGCAGACTTGCAACTTGAGGAAAAAGGAGTTATTGATGGAGGAAGGTCATTGGCTAATAAAGGCACTGCCCTGGCCCATTTTATTGGTTAGAGGATAGGTGGCAGGAGGATTAGCGCTGAGTATAATGACATATATGTAGGAGAATAGCACAATGAGACCCGCTACTTTGTATATTAACTTTAAAGATTAGTATTTAAATATAGTGGCATGAAGCCTGTTTTTTTCCTATTTCTGCAGAATAGAATTCAGACAGAATGACCACAACAGCAGTTTTAGTTCAGTTATTCATGAGGACATAAGTTAGACTCATCTAAATGGCTCAGGGGTTAGGAGCACTGGCTGCTCCTGTAGAGGACCCAGGTTCAGTCGCCAGCACCCACGTGGCAGTCATAAGCACTCCAGTCCTGAGGGAATCCAACTCTCTTCTGGGCTCTCTGGGCACCAGGCACTCATGTGGGGTACTAATGTATAGGCAAGCAAAACTTCATACACAGAAGATCAATAAATAAAATCTTTAGAAATTCAGGTTAGACTAACTGTCATAGACACACCAGGGAGAAAGTGGTGATAACCTTTCTTAAAACAAAGCACATGGTTTCCAATTTTTAATTAAGAAAATTTGCTTTATTTAAAAAGAGTATATAATAAAACCACATGACAAAGTTCTAGACATAGGTTTTTAATATGGCATCGTGGAAAACATTAATAACATTTTTCTTTCTTATATCCTCTGTGGACTTATTCTTTTACCATGTTGACATTTTTATTTTACAACTTGATTTATATCCATGGTTAAAAAGCAATTTAAATATTATAAAAAGGTATAAAGCAAAAAAAAAATTCCCTTCTCTCCACAACTTTCCTCAACACTGGCAGTTTGTCCTTCAAACTCAACCATTTTCTTTTCATCTTTGGCAAAATGTTTTCACATACTATGTCCTGTACCTTTGGTCTTTCTGGAATTTGTCATGGGAACTCTCCATGCAGCGCAGTTAAAACTGCTTTGTTTTCACCGATGGTGTACGCAGTCCTCAATGCATTAGGATCTCTCTAGGCAATGCATTCACTATTGATGGGTGACGGCCACGTCTGTTGGAAGCCACAAGCATTGGTGACAGTTTATTCAAACGAGCACAACTATATCTTTTTTAAAAATTCATTTAACTTATTTATTTTATGTGCATTGGCATAAGGTATCAGATCCCTTGGAACTGGAGTTACAGTCAGTCATGAGTCACCCTGTGGGTGCTGGGAATTGAACCTGGGTCTTCTGGAAGAAAGTCAGTGCTCTTAACTGCTGAGCCATCTTTCCAGCCCCATGGAACTATATCTTTACACCCTTACATCCCTCTCTTTTCAAAAGTTAAATTAAAAATATTTTTGTTGAAATTAAAATAAATCATTGTCTCTTTTCCTTCCTCCAACCTCTCCCAGGTAATCATCTTAACTCTCTCTCTCGATTCCTGGCCTCTGAAGCCAGATACATTTTAATAAGAATTTCAGGATTGAAAGTGGCTCTGGGTATATGGGTAACAGATGAGCCGGGAAGGAAAGAATCAGGGCTTAATAAGCCAGTTTCTTTCACTAAGATCTATTCAATCTAGTAAACCAAAAAGCCATTTAAAATTCATTTCAAAGGCTGTGGTCAAGCTGGGGAGATGGGGGATTATCTAAATTCCGTGATAGACTTTAGCGCTACAGTTTAGATGTGAAATGTCCCCTGCAGGTTCACGTCAGAGACTCAATGCTCCAAAGTGAGGACCGCGGGGACCCCGAGGAGTCCATAGAAACTGCCCAGTTTGTCTCAACTCCTTTTAACTGTTAGGATTGTTCATCATACGACATCAACCTAAAAGACTTACTGTGTCTACGACAAACTGCCATTTGCTTCCTGGACCTGGGGTTACAGAGGTAGCAAAGAGGAAGGCAGCCTTTCTTTCCATAACCCATTCCCATAAGGCTCTACTCTCTATAAACAACAGAAGGCAGACTCAGATGCACCAGGTGTGGCCTCAGGCCAGCTTGTCCTTTAGTTCATACTACACAGGTCGGGTTTAAATCGGCGATGGGCTTGCTGATCATTTCTATGGTCTACTTAAAAACATAAATTCCCGTGTTCCTTTCGGCCCTCGGGAAAATAGACATGACCACATGAGCTCCCCAGTTCGGGGAGCTCTGGTTTTGGAGCGCACTCTGTCATGAACTGTGTCTTGGATTGATGGTGCTTTGAGGAGTTAGACAGGAATTTAAGGGTATGAGACTTAGATCTCGACCCTGTCCTAAAAGGCAGAGGCAAGTGCCAAAGTTTTTATCTTAACGGTTCAACCCATTGAAAGAGGAGGCTCTTTCCGTCCATCTGTAGATCCAGGAACCAGTACCTGCCTCTGTCCTGGGCATATTAGTGAATCCCAGGATGCTGAGGCCTCCTGAGGCTGGTGTAGCAGCTATCGAGGACTCTTTTGGAAGGACAAAGGGAATTAAAGATCTCACGTTGACAGCTGTTATTTCTTATATTCCTAGTACATAGATGATAAAGATACCCACAGAATGCCACCGTCTACATTAATAGCTATGCTGTCTTTAACAGGTGTGCAACCCAAACAGACTGATTCACCAGTGTAAGGTACAATTTCCCCTTAATTCTGTCCTAGGCCCTGGCAAAAACTTAGCTGAAAAGATTTAAACGACGCAGCCGGGCGGTGGTGGCGCACGCCTTTAATCCCAGCACTCGGGAGGCAGAGGCAGGCGGATCTCTGTGAGTTCAAGACCAGCCTGGTCTACAAGAGCTAGTTCCAGGACAGGCTCCAAAACCACAGAGAAACCCTGTCTCGAAAAACCAAAAAAAAAAAAAAAAAAGATTTAAATGACGCAGCGTCTCTATGCTACCCTTAACAGCAAGGAGACTTGTTCCTTACTTAGCTTGTTCCTCAGTTAGCTTCATCAGCTCTTCCAACAGGAGGCCGGAATCACAGAGCATCAGAACAACTTGCAAAAGGAGAAACTACACAGGGCGGAGAAAATAAAACCTTCCCCCAACGTTTTTCCCTTCATAACTGAATGTAAAATAAGTGAAGAAAAGATAGAAACAAACCAGTAAATGTGACATCCACAGATTCCCAGGTGATTTATAAGTCCTTTTATCTATTGTGATGCTCAAATGAGCAGTTTCACCCCAAATAAAATGAAGATCCAGAGGCATTTGGTAATACTGGAACTCATGATCTTCCTGCCTCTGCCTCACGGTGTGGGATTACATGCTTAGTGTCTCTCTGCGTTTCTTTTTGCTTTGGCTTTTTGTTTGTTTGTTTGTTTTGTTTTGTTTTTGAGGCAGGGTTTCTCTGTGTAGCTCTGGCTATTCTGGAACTCACTCTGTAGACCAGGTTGGCCTTGAACTCACGGAGATCTGCCTGCCTCTGCTTTCCAAGTGCTGGGACTAAAGGTGTGCACCACCACTTCTGGGTTGTTTTGGCTTTTTGATAAGATTCAACTGGGAAGTCTGGGCTGGCCAGGAAATCACCATATATCGCAGGCAGGCTTTGCAGTAAGAAATCCTCTTGCTTCCACCTCCGGAGTGCTGGGATTAGAAGTGTGAGCCTGACCCACCAGGCCTGGCTCCGCTCTTTCCTCACGGCTTGGCATCTTTCACAAGTCTTAAAGATGCAGCCAGCACACAAAGAGTGTGAAGCCGGGGCCTCCTTAAAGCTCTTCCCTCCCAGGCGTCTTCCTGTGGCACCGGCAAAAGGATGTGGCATCCTCCGGCTGGGGAACAAGCTCCATCCCGTCACGTATCGTGGGCTTGCTGGTCTGGCGCTCCGCATATTTCTGAAATATGGAAGCCATGGAAGGTTTAGTTGATGCTTCATTCTAGTCCCACCTCCCACACATCTCCACCTTCAATCGCAAAGTTTCAGACCCAAACCAAAGGCTGGTGAAACATCTCATAGTCTGTCAGGGAACTCTAATCTACACTTCTGTGTAAATTAGAAAAGAGATGCCAAGCCAAATGCCTCTAACTGAGACAGTGGCGCCAGCATGTATCCTCCCTTCTAATGAATGTTTGTCTTGTTGGATTTTCATGACAGCAACTCAAGATGAGAAGCATCTCCAGGCAGTGTCCATCCATCCCGGAGGGCTGGAGTTACAACCACGCCAAGAGGCCCGTGCAAAGTTCTTTCACCCTGGTCAGAAATATCCCTATGCACTGAGTCTTTCCCTGTGTTCATTCTGGGTCCGCTCTGGTATGTATTCCTAGTATTGGGCTAATGCCAACAAAATAACAATATAACTAAGGGAACTTAATGAACATGTTAGGGGTAGAAAGCTCCTACCATTAAAATTAAAGCTAGGGCTGGTAAGATGGCTTCCTGGGGAAAGATGCCTGCCTCCTGGCCTTAAAACCCTAGTTCAATCCCTGGGACCTACGTGGTGGAAGGAGAGAACCGACTCCTACAGGAGTCCTCTGCCCTCTGACCTCCACAGGTGCTCCACTCCTCCTCCACCTCCCCGAGCTCACAAAATAAGTAAAATGCAATTAAAATTAAGATGTTAAAACTAGATTAGTACACAGGATGGAACCAATCTAAGGATGACAAGACAGACCTGGTGGGGGGGAGTGGCTCAGGGGACGTAACTTGCCTTTATTCCACCCACAGACAAGAAGGACGGTCTCTAAAAATCAACCACCAGGGGGCGCGCCCTAACAAGAGGGGAGGAGCCCCTAATTAATCTATTTCCCTGCACTCCAAGAACAGAGATTGAAAGGGTGGAGGCTACAGAGAGAGTCAGCACTGGTTCTTTCCTCCCTCAGGCTGGAGTCTCAGCTGAATCCAAATTCTTTCCACAAACTGCCGCTGATCCCCTCAGGAAGCATGGTACAAAGTGTCCCGGCCACTCATGTGGCCTAAGGACCCCGACTCACCAGGTTGGACCCTGAACTGACCTGCAGCACTCTGTAATAGTAACAGAAAAGTCGGGGCGGCTGGAGCAAGTCCCTAGCAGTTAACTGCCCTTCTTTCGCAATCTTCTTTGCTTCGTCATCGTTTTCCTAAAAGGAAAGAACAAAAATTGCTGCTGCAGCCCACAGAGAACGCTAAGTGAGAGAGACAGGCGAGGCGAACATCAACAGCACGGAGGAAGTGGACTGCAATGGGCTAAGGCAAAGGAGGCCATGGGATCGTTTATAATATCTGTTAAAGGGGAAGGATCGTAGGTGTGTGGACCCGACTCTACCGGCCTCACTGGCCTCTCCTGAGCCTGTTCTGGTGCTTTCCTGGCACCTAGGGAGAAAGCCTGGGGTCCATCGTCTGCCTCCCCAGCGGGGCCCTCTGCCTAAGGACAGAATGGATCGATTTTCATGGTAAAATGTCTTTTAAAAGCTTCAGCGCTGGGGAGCTGGCTGGGCAGTTAAATGTGCGTACTGCTCTTATAGAGGACCCAAGTTCTGTTCCCAGCACCCACCTTGGTGGTTCTCAATTCCAGCTCCTGGGGATCCGGGGCCTGAGGCCTTTGAGGGCATCTTCACTCAAGTGTACAGACCTCTACACTGAAACGTGTGTAAAATTAAAAATAATAGAAATGTGTTTTTCATAAAGCTTCATTCAAATATGCAGAGATAGTGTTCTGTTACAAAGCGATGGCCACAAAAGACTAAAATGCTGTGTGATAAAAGTTATCCACCCACTAGTACTCACGGGCCAGGAGTAATCAATGCTCCTGATTACAGCCATAGGAAACGCCTGACTTTCTGCATGCTGTTGATAGGAAAAGCTATTTGCTGGCGATCATGGATCTTAGGGAAAGCCAGAATGATGATTCTGATCCATTATTCCCATAACCAAAATATTATTTCTCAAAACTTAAAAAATGTTATTGTAGGAGGATAAATCTTTATAGTTTCATAATAAACCACAGTAGTTCTTAATATTTATTCCTTCAAATTTATTTTAAAATTTATTCCTTAAATTTTATTTTAAAATTTCCTTAAAAAAAAAAGAAATCCTTGTTTTATGGGGACCTTGCTCTTGGTATGCTTTGTAGTTTGTGTTGGGTAAGGGCTTGTGGTTTTTTTTTTTGTATATAAGGAAAAGAAGACTACCAGATTTACCTGGGATGTTCTCTTAAAATATAAAGCCTTTCAATTCTGGCCTTTTCAATCTGCAATTTTCATTTTGCAATTCTTCTTTTGCATATATAAATGCAAACGGTGAATCATTTAGAAAAATCCACATCACAACAACACTGGACTTCAAATCCAACCCTCGACAATGTTGACAGAGGCATACAAAATGATTCTGATGGCCTTTCTGTCTCTTTGACATGTGCACATGTGTGTATCTGCACGTGGGTTTGTGCGCATGAGTGCAGTGACTACGGAAGCCAGGAGAAGCCCTCTGATCCCCTGAGCCGGAGTTACAGGACCTTGTGAGCTGCCCAACGAGGGTGCTGGAAACCAAAGTCCTCTGGGAGGACAGCAAGGGCTCTCAGCCACCTCTCCAGCCCCATGTCTATTCTTTAGCTACTTAAAGGGAACACATTTTTTTTTTTAAAGAAAATTATACTTCCTTTGATTTTTATTTCAGTATGATACATGGTCGTAATGGAACACAGGTCCTCCATATCGATAACTTTGATATTGCCCTAAGAAGGAAAATGGCATGAAGCATACCTTGGCCCACCTCACTTTCTCTAGCAGATCACTGAGGTTTCTTCTCACGGGAACGTAGTGTTTCCAGGGCCTTAGCGCCACATAGAAATGCTCATAATACGGCGACTCCTGCTTCAGAACCAGGCTGTCCCCCAGCATGAGGTAGGGAAACCTGTAAGCAGCCACCGTGCCGTCCACGTTCACCTGGTACTTGTACTAGAAGACGAAAAGAAAGAGCCTCAGCAAGCCATTGCTCCACTTCCGCTTCTCACAGTATTAAATCAAACACGAGGGATCATCTTCCACGTTCCCACACCTGCCCTGCAAACTGCTTTCATTTTCTCCTCGTATAAAAATGACAAACAGCCTCTAACGCGTCCCTAGCAGGACCTTCTCGGACACAGGAACGAGTGTCTGTTTCAGTTATGTCTGTGAAGCGGAGAGTCCTGACTCCTGTAATCAAAGCGGGAGCCAAACTATCGTCAAAGCTCTACGTCTGAACACTCTGAAAAGTGATATTATCAATTTTCATGTATATATAAAATTTCGTTTATTCCTTACACTAAACCCACAAAACATAAACTAGAGTTTGTGTAAAACAGAGTTTACATCTTTCCAGCCTGTGAACTGTAGGAAAAATGGCTCAGTGAGAAGAGAAGTTTGCTGCCAAACCATGACCCAAGTTCAATACCCAGGACCCACCTGGTAGAGGAAGAGAACTAACTCTGGTAAGTTGTCATTCACACACACACACACAGACACACACACACACACACACACACACACACACACACACGCACACACACACGCACACACAGAGAGAGAGAGAGAGAGAGAGAGAGAGAGAGAGAGAGAGAGAGGGAGGGAGGGAGAGAGAAAGAAATTAAGTGCTATAAAAACTAGTTACTCCACTGACTTGTATTGGAGTAGTAAGTTCTAATTTCCATTTCAAAAGCATTTATCAGCCGGGCGGTGGTGGCACACGCCTTTAATCCCAGCACTCGGGAGGCAGAGGCAGGCGGATCTCTGTGAGTTCGAGACCAGCCTGGTCTACAAGAGCTAGTTCCAGGACAGGCTCCAAAACCACAAAGAAACCCTGTCTCGAAAAAACAAAAACAAAAGCATATATCAAAGGCATGAAAAATCCTATTTAATTATACTATGAGGCAAGGTTTTTTTGTTTTGTCTTTACAAGTGAGAAAACTGGAATACAGAGAAAGCTATAAACCTTCATTCTGAACACAAATTCACTGCTCTTTTTACCACGAAACCCCCCAGATGAAGCTGGTCCATTTCCGACTACACTGACTCCTCCCTTCCCCCTCCCATTCCCCTCCCTTTCCTTTTCAGTGCTGGAGATCAGACCTATGCCTCTCTCATGTAACAGAAGTCCTCTGCACAGGGGTACACTCTAAACTCTTAGTAATCTCTTTAAAAAAAAACAAATTTATTAAATAATCAGTACCAGGTGTGGGTTTCATGACAGAGAAAGGGGCACACACATATGTGTGCATGCATACACCACACACACGCACACACACATTCATATACAAACACACATGCATGCCAAAATCAATATAAAAAGAAAGTAAAGGAACATAGCAGGCATCACAGGTCACCAGAGCCACTAAGAGATGAGGGGCCACAGGCAGGACCCGCACTCGAGCTCCCCCTCCCTCCAGCTCCACCTCCTACTTTGCATATATAAAAATGAACACTCTTTTTATTTACCAAAGATACTTGAGATCACTTCACATAAAAGAAACATCTTTGCAGATCATTAAATCAAAGGGAAAAGCCATAATAAATACATAAAACTTCATGTTAGCTCTTACATTAAACATTAAATATAGTTCTAGGTTGTTCGGTTAACAAAATTAACAAACAAAACTGTGAGAGTTCAGTGACTCCTCAGTCAGACTGGAAAGAGCGAAAGTCAAGTTAGCTAGACACCTAAGCGACCTGCTTGAACCACCAGTTTCGTGGACTTTGGACACAGTTTATCACTTCATAGCCATAGGAAGACTCATACCTTAAAGAAATCAAAGAAACCCATCAACTTGGCTTTTCCAAGCTCTTTTTCTTTCTCTTGGAAAAAGAAATATCCTGTAATTCCTGCATCTAGCAGCTGTGGATTTTCTTTGGACAGCTGTACCAACTGCAGCCTCTCCTCCCGGCTATCTCTACCTCGGAAGAAAGCTTTCTCTGTTTTATTGATCCAGGAAGGCCCTAGAAGTTTAAGGCCATAAAAAATTATGATTAAGAATCTGAAATCATAAGACAGCACAATGACCTTTAATCCACCATTTCCATTTAAAATGTTGGTACTCGTCACAAACCCATTTTGTAACACAGACGCTGTTCCCAAAACACCTGGGACTGAGTCTCAGTTTGCCAGAGGTGCTTTCAGGGGCTGTCTGTCTGTCTGTCTGTCTGTTCCAGCCCCTCCCATTTACCTATCAACCACAGTTCTCATGGGCACTGCTATTCACTGTGTTCCACACTGGGAAACAGCCCTCACGGTATCAGAGCAAACGGTTCTGTGACTTGTCCTACTGCCAAGGCCACAGCTCCTTTCACTTTCATGGTTCACAGTCACACAGGGGTTAGGCTTTTGTGCTTGAGGTCAGCAGAAAACTGCATAACTAAGCCACCCAACAGAGTTCTTAGTTCATATTTCTCCCTTTAGTTTTGTTTTATGTGTATATGTATTCCATGTATGCCTGTGCACTGTGTGCATGAAGTACCCACAGAAGCCAGGGGAGGGCGCCAGATCTCCTGGGACTGAAGTGACAGATTGTGCACCAAGTGGGTGCCGGGAATTGAACCTGCGTCCTCTGGAAGAGCAGTGAGTGCTCTTAACCACTTGACCATCTCTCCAGTTCAGCTACTCATAAGTTTGAATAGAGAAAATATATTTTTCTTGGATGCCGCTGAGTGTAATTGTACAATTCACCGCATTCACACAGGTATATGGGGAGTCTGAGACAAGCTCTTGTTCTTCATCCCTGGCTGATCTGCTACCTGCTACGTAGCCCAGATGGATCTCTAACTAAAGACACTCTTCCTGCCTCAGCCTCCAAGCGCTAGGATTGCAGGCATGAGCCACTATGCCCACCTCTCTCTATATTTGTATCTTATCT
This sequence comes from Microtus oregoni, assembly GCF_018167655.1. Lineage (NCBI taxonomy): Eukaryota > Metazoa > Chordata > Mammalia > Rodentia > Cricetidae > Microtus > Microtus oregoni. The sequence continues at coordinate 10,382,736 of NW_024543831.1, read as the reverse complement.
TTTTAGGAAGGGAGATGTTTTAGAAAAATTAATTTCAATCTCTGAAAAAACCCTCTTACTATTCTAAAGTAAGATGTTGGCTAAATGCCCATCAGTGCCCCGGGGACATCATAAGAGAGAAGAATGGAAGGGGCTTAAGCTTCTCAGAGTACCCAGAAAGTCACCACTATCAAATTGAAAGTAGGCCAACGTTTACTTCATACGGTTTTCATCTTATTCTTATTTGTCTTTTCTCTTCATGATATCTTTAGGTACTTTGCACAAATCTCTGATCTTGCCTCCAAATAACAATAAAAAGAAACAGAGGCTGGAAAGGACAAAGCCAAGTTTTTCGCAGCCCAGTGAGTTTCCAAAAAGAGGCTTCCATTGTGTCGCAAATGGAAGAAATCATAAAGAGAGGAAGGATTCCAATTCTGAAGACTCAGGAAGTACGGAAAGATGAAGTGAATTCCTTACAGAGTACCCGAGGATGGGTTCATGATGCCCAATGACACCATGTCCACGGCCGTCTTAGGGTTTTCAGGCTGCTCTCATTTCATCCAGTAATAAAAATCACTGGAGTCAGAATTAGTGACAGGTTTACCAAATAAACATATCTTTAATGTTTTGATTTAAAATTTCATGTAGGTATAACCAATGCGACTTGAAAAGATGTCTACGCATGACTGAACTCAAGGGAGCCTCCGTGAATACAGGCCTGGGTGTTAGTTCCCTAAAGGATGTGTTTTTAATTTTCAAATTGGAATCCCAAACGTTTTCTTTTAGCCATAGGGAGCTTTTCCCTACTTTGCTGTGCTGGGAATGGAGCTTGGGCCCTTGCACACGCTAGACATGTATTCTTCTTGGGTAGAAAGCAAGAGTGATTAAGCATACACATCTATTCTTTCTGATTCCCTCCACCTTTTTTATCTTTAAGGTTTTTCCCCATGAGAAATAACCTTAGCTTACCTGTGTTTCCCTGAACAGAGAGGAGATCATTTGTGACACCCCTCATTGCTTCAAGTACGGAATGGGTGACATCGTATGTTGGAAGGATAATGTCTCTTGAATCCAAGGAACCGCACCAGGAAATGATAGGTATAGGGCCAGGAGTGTCATTGACTTTGCGATGCTCCAAGGGCCAATCTCCAAGGTTAATATAAAATTCTGAATCTGGGAGGGTGACCTACAAAAACAAAGGCTCAAGCATCAGTGTTGGGAGGCACCAAATACCCCAGTCTCTTGGCTATGCATGTATATGTGTAGGGGACAGGAATCAATCTTTGGCATTTTTCCTCAAGAGCCATCTACCTTGGTTTTTGTTTGTTTGTTTGTTTTATTATCCTCCACCGTTTCCATGTCCATGATTGGTCCTCCACGGAGGTCTTCTTGCTTGGAATGCTGCCTCAGTTTCCTTCTTGGGCATTCTGACTTCACCTTCCTCAACTCAAACCTACATAGCTATCCAAATCTCTACACCCCCATGAATGTCACCTAGGCTTACCGGAACCTTTAGGCTATGGGATAGGACCTGTTTTCTGTCCTGGCATTCAGAGTCTTGCTCTTTCTCTAGCTTAGGCTGAACTCTTTTGTGAGCCTGAATGCCAGATTACAGGCAAGAGCCACCAAGCCCACTTTAGTTTATACCTTACAGGAAAGAGTCATCTACAAAGACACACGCATATTCCGTGACACAGTTCTGGGTCCTAAAAGCCACCCGATCTAAATATGTAGCTGCTGCAACAAAAAGAAATTAAATGATACTATTTTTGAGATCTGGTCCATTCGTTTTCATACCTTTCTTGCCAGAGACAGCAAAATTTCATCAGAGAACATTTTGAAGTCTGTGTATTTCCCCAAGGATCTCCGGTGGATGTGGTTATTGACAATTGTGTAATGAACAACAGCACCCCGCTCGTCCCCAAATCTTTTGGGGATTTCCTTCAGCATCTGCTGGAGATTGATACTGGGGAAGGCAGTAAAGTCTTGCTCAATCTGTGGTTCCGTGTCTGGACAAGACAGGGTTTCCTGCCAGGCCTGAGGATCCTCTTCTGGGCAATCACAGTACTCATGATACACGGGTCCTGAGGAGGTGACACACACACACACAATGTCACCCCCAAGTTAACAACGAGAAGTGAACACTGGATAAGAGCTTGGCAAATCTGAAAACTACCAACAGAGGCAAAACTATCTTAGACAAGGGAGTGGCGCAGTATTTATGTCGGAGTCCCATGTCTGCCCCGTCTCGAGGCACTTTAGACAGACTGGACAGTACATGCTTCCTCCCACCCAGTCACTTGGGTGACACGTTCGCGTCTAGTGAGCTGTCAGTAATTAGTATACAACCACTTCATTTTAGCACACAGAAGGAGGGCTTCCTGGTTTTTGGACAGTTGAATGTAGAAGCAGTGAGTTTTTGAGAAATTGGAGGGCCTCAAAGCCTCTAGTGCGGTCTCGGTCGGCACGTCTCAGAGAAAGACAGAGTAACTGAAAGGACCTCTCAGTATGATGCTAGGGGGGCAGCTGAATGCAGAGGGCTTTCCTGAAGACGCATCTAGAAAACAATGTGTACAAATCTAACATATAATTTCAGGACATACTCATATTTATTTTAATGAAAAAAAATTAAATTTTCTTGAGGATTTATTTATGATCTTTGGAAATAGTCCCATGTAGCCCAGTTAACCTTAACTCCTGATCCTCCTGATTCTATCTTCCTAGTGCTGGAATTACATCATTAAGCCTGATATTTGGTTTTGTTTTGAAAATTTCTACTTCAGAAAGACTAATAGGAGGCACTGACTTATTCTTCACTTGGAACTGGTGAACCAAACCTGTCATAACTTAGGCACTCACAGTTTCCAGACTCTTGACAGGAGGCAGTGAAGGACAGTGAGTCTGGGGGATGGACACCAGCAAAGCAAGCCTCCGGGTGGCAGGAGCTCGCTTAAGGCAGAGGAAAAGGGAAGGGGGCGTGGCTAGAGCTGGGCAGTCTCACTGAGCTTAGGAAAGCAAGAGTATGGGAGAACAGGGCAACAGGGCCTGGGAAGACAGAGTAGGTGAAGGGTAAGAATGGAACATGGAAAAGCCTGGAAACATGCAGGCCTTTGTGAGTGAGAAGACATCCCAGCCTACGATCAGGGCATCTGTGATGAAGTCACCCAGTACAGGAAAGAACCACTCAGAACACTGGAGGGCAGTGTATACCACTCCACAGGGTTGAGGAAAGTGCCTGTACCAGCCAAGGTACAAAGCCTCTTCGTTCTTGGGACTTGGGAAAAGCATATCTCAGTCCTTGAGAATATTTAGCCCAAGATTAAATGTGGCTCAATCTCATCTACTAACAAACTGTGAAAACTTAACTCAAAATAATTAAATTATGGGCAGACGACGCAGGCCGCAGGCAGCCGGACCGGCGGGGACCAGCGCAGCGGCAACCAGCATGGCGCAGACGCAGGTGGCAGGGACCAGCGCGCAACACCGAGAGCAGATCGCCCCACTACAATTAAATCAAAGAGGTAGGCCTTTGGTTGGCGAGGTCCCTGGCAAACGGGGAGCCTGGTCCTGTTCCTGAAGACCCTTCTGAGGGGTGAGAGGGATCTTGGTCCCCGGCAGGAGCCAGGAAACAGAGCGAGGGCATTCTGTAAAAGAAGCCCCTGGCCAGCAGAGAAATCTGATCCGGTTTTAAAAGACCGATTAGATAGCATCAATAGGCGGGCGCCAAGGCAAAAATTCACCCAATAATTTGAAAAACAACATGAAAACACCAGAACCCAATGATCTTACAACAGAAGGACTTGAACACCCTAACACAGAAGAAGTGGAAAAAATTGACTTTATGAAAGCAATAGAGTCCCTTAAACAACATGTAAAAAAACGCCCTTATAGAAATGGATAACAAAAAGTTTGAAGAAATGAGTAAATACGTACATAATACCCTGGGAAACCAAGAAAAAAAGATCAAACAGGTAATGGAAACAGTTCAAGAATTGAAAACTGAAATGGAAGCAAGGAAGAAAACACAAACTGAGGACCAGCTGGATATGGAAAATCTAGGTCAACGAGCAGAGCCTACAGAAACAAGCATAATCAATAGAATACAAGAGATAGAAGAAAGAATCTCAGATTCTGAGGACACCATAGAGAAAATAAACGCACTGATCAAAGAAAACAGCAAAGCCAACAAATTCTCATCACAAAACATTCAGGAAATATGGGACACAATAAAAAGACCAAACCTAAGAATAATAGGAATAGAAGAAGGAGAAGAGTCACAGTTCAAAGGCCCAGAAAATATTTTTAACAAAATTATGGAAGAAAACATTCCCAACATAAAGAAAGATATTCCTTTGAATATTCAAGAAGAATACAGTACACCAAACAGACTGGATCAAAGAAAAACATCCCCACACCATATAATAATCAAAACACACAATATACAGGTTAAAGAAATAATATTAAGAGCTGCAAAGGAAAAAGGCCAAGTAACTTATAAAGGTAAACAGATCAGACTTACACCTGACTTCTCTATGGAAACCATGAAAGCCAGAAGGTCTTCGATAGAGGTACTGCAGAAACTAAGAGACCATGGATGCAAACCCAAACTACTATACCCAGCCAAGCTATTGTTCATTATCAATGGAGAAAACAAGACATTCCAGGATAAGAACAAATTTAAACAATACATAGCCACAAATCCAGCCCTACAGAAAGTAATAGAAGGAAAATCGCAACCCAAGGAATCCAACATTGCCAACACTGCCTACAATAACTCAGGTATCTAGCGACCCTTCACCAGCACAACTCAAAGAAGGGAGACACACAAACTCTACTACCAAAAACAATAAGAATAACTGGAGTAAACAACCACTGGTCATTAATATCACTTAATATTAATGGTCTCAATTTACCTATAAAAAGGCACAGGCTAAGAGATTGGATACGAAAACAGGATCCAACATTCTGCTGTTTGCAAGAAACACATCTCAACCACAAAGACAGGCATCTATTCAGAGTAAAGGGTTGGGAAAGGACTTTCAAGTAAATGGTCTTAAGAAAAAAGCAGGTGTGGCCATACTAATTTCTAACAAAACTGACTTCAAACTAAAATCAATCAGAAGAGACTGAGATGGACACATTATACTCATAACAGGAACAATTCATCAGGATGACGTCTCAATCCGGAATATCTATGTCCCTAATATAAAAGCACCCACTTATGTAAAAGAAATATTACTAGAACTCAAGGCAGACATCAAACCACACACACTAGTAGTAGGAGACTTCAACACACCTCTCTCTCCAATGGACAGGTCAATCAGACAGAAACCTAATAGAGAATTAAGAGAATTATTGGAGGTAATGAAGCAAATGGACTTAACAGACATCTATAGAACAATCCACCCAAATAGGAAAGAATATACCTTCTTCTCTGCAGCTCATGGAACCTTCTGAAAAATTGACCACATACTTGGAAACAAAGGAAACCTCCACAGATACAAAAAAAATATCAGTGTCCACCCGTGTCTTATCAGATCACCACTGATTAAAGTTAGAAGGCAACAACAATGCTACCCTCAGAAAGCCGACAAACTCATGGAAACTGAACAGTCAAATACTGAACCACACTTGGGTCAAGGAAGAAATTAAGAAAGAAATTAAAGTCTTCCTTGAATTTAATGAAAATAAAGAGACAACATACTCAAACCTATAGGACACAATGAGAGCTAAGAGGAAAGTTCATAGCACTAAGTGCCCACTTAAAGAAAACGGAGAAAGCATACATTGGGGACTTAACAGCACACCTGAAAGCTTTAGAAAAAAAAAAAGAAGCAGATGTGCCCAGGAGAAGTAGAAGACTGGAAATAATCAAACTGAGGGCGGAAATCAACAAAATAGAAACACAGAAAACAGTCCAAAGAATCAATGAAACAAAAAGTTGGTTCTTGGAGAAAATCAACAAGATCGACAAACCCCTATCCAAACTAATTAAATGACAGAGAGAGAACACGCAAATAAATAAGATCAGAAATGAAAAGGGGGACATAACCACAGACACAGAGGAAATTCAGAGAATCATTAGATCTTACTACAAAAGTCTGTATGCCACAAAACTGGAAATGCAAAAGAAATGGACTTTTTTTTAGATAAGTACCATATACCAAAGCTAAACCAAGACCAGGTGAACTATCTAAATAGACCTGTTAGTCGCGAAGAACTAGAAACTGTTATCAAAAATCTCCCTTCCAAAAAAAGCCCAGGACCAGATGGTTTCAGTCAAGAATTCTACCAGAACTTCCAAAAAGAGCTAATACCTATACTCCTTAATGTATTTCACAATATAGAAACAGAAGAGTCATTGCCAAATTCCTTTTATGAAGCTACAGTTACCCTGATACCAAAACCACACAAAGACCCAACCAACAAAGAGAATTACAGGCCTATTTCACTCAAGAATATCGACGCAAAAATTCTCAATAAAATATTGGCAAACCGAATCCAAGAACACATTAGAAAAATTATCCATTATGATCAAGTAGGCTTCATCCCAGAGATGCAGGTCTGGTTCAACATACGCAAATCTATCAATGTAATCCACCATATAAATAAACTGAAAGAAAAAAACCATATGATCATTTGATTAGATGCTGAAAAAGCATTCGACAAAATTCAATACACCTTTATGATAAAGGTCTTGGAAAGATTAGGGATACAAGGGTCATACCTAAATATAATAAAAGCTATTTACAGCAAGCCGACAGCTAACATTAAATTAAACAGAGAAAAACTCAAAGCCATCCCACTAAAATCAGGAACACGAAAAGGATGTCCACTCTCTCCATACCTCTTCAATGTAGTGCTTGAAGTTCTAGCAATAGCAATAAGACAACATAAGGGGATCAAGGGGATTCGTATTGGAAAGGAAGAAGTTAAGCTTTCATTATTTGCAGATGATATGATAGTATACATATGAGACCCCAAAAACTCTACCAAAGAACTCCTACAGCTGATAAACACCTTTAGTAATGTGGCAGGATACAAGATCAACTCCAAAAAATCAGTTGCCTTCCTATATACTAAGGATAAGGAAACAGAGAGGGAAATCAGAGAAGCATCACCTTTCACGATAGCCACAAATAGCATAAAATATCTTGGGGTAACTCTGACCAAGGAAGTGAAAGATCTATTTGACAAGAACTTTAAATCTCTGAAGAAAGAAATTGAAGAGGACACCAGAAAATGGAAGGATCTCCCTTGCTCTTGGATTGGGAGGATCAACATAGTAAAAATGGCAATTCTGCCAAAAGCAATCTATAGATTCAATGCAATCCCCATCAAAATCCCATCAAAATTCTTCACAGATCTGGAGAAGACAATAATCAACTTTATATGGAAAAACAAAAAACCCAGGATAGCCAAAACAATCTTATACAATAAAGGATTGTCTGGAGGCATTACCATCCCTGACTTCAAACTCTATTACAGAGCTACAGTACTGAAAACAGCTTGGTATTGGCATAAAAACAGAGAAGTCGACCAATGGAATCGAATAGAAGACCCTGACTTTAACCCATAAACCTATGAACACCTGATTTTCGATAAAGGAGCTAAAAGTATACAATGGAAAAAAGAGAGCATCTTCTACAAATTGTGCTGGCAAATCTGGATGTCAATCTGTAGAAGAATGAAAATAGATCCATATTTGTCACCATGCACAAAACTCAAGTCCAAATGGATTAAAGACCTCAATATCAGTCCGAACACACTGAACCTGATAGAAGAGAAAGTGGGAAGTACTCTACAACACATGGGCACAGGAGACCACTTCCTACGTATATCCCCAGCAGCACAGACATTAAGGGCCTCATAGAATAAATGGGACCTCCTGAGACTGAGAAGCTTCTGTAAAACAAAGGACACTGTCACTAAGACAAAAAGGCAACCCACTGACTGGGAGAAGATCTTCACCAACCCCGCAACTGACAAAGGTCTGATCTCCAAAATATATAAAGAACTCAAGAAACTAGACCGTAAAAGGCTAATCAACCCAATTATAAAATGGGGCACTGAGCTGAACAGAGAACTCTCAACAGAAGAAGTTCAAATGGCCAAAAGACACTTAAGGTCATGCTCAACTTCCTTAGTGATCAGGGAAATGCAAATCAAGACAACTTTAAGATACCATCTTACACCTTTCAGAATGGCTAAAATCAAAAACACCAATGATAGCCTTTGCTGGAGAGGTTGTGGAGAAAGGGGTACCCTCATCCATTGCTGGTGGGAATGTAAACTTGTGCAACCACTTTGGAAAGCAGTGTGGCGGTTTCTCAGGAAATTCGGGATCAACCTACCCCTGGACCCAGCAATACCACTCTTGGGAATATACCCAAGAGAGGCCTTATCATACAACAAAAGTATATGCTCTACTATGTTCATAGCAGCATTGTTTGTAATAGCCAGAACCTGGAAACAACCTAGATGCCCTTCAATGGAAGAATGGATGAAGAAAGTATGGAATATATACATATTAGAGTACTACTCAGCAGTAAAAAACAAGGACTTCTTGAATTTTGCATGCAAATGTATAGAAATAGAAAACACTATCCTGAGTGAGGTAAGCCAGACCCAAAAAGAGGAACATGGGATGTACTCACTCATATTTGGTTTCTAGCCATAAATAAAGGACATTGAGCCTATAATTCATGATTCTAGAGAAGCTAAATAAGAAGGTGAACCCAAAGAAAAACATATAGGCATCCTCCTGAATATTAACCTCTAGCAGGCGAGGAAAGGAGACAGAGACAGAGACCCACATTGGAGCACCAGACAGAAATCTCAAGGTCCAAATCAGGAGCAGAAGGAGAGAGAGCACGAGCAAGGAACTCAGGACCGTGAGGGGTGCACCCACACACTGAAACAATGGGGATGTTCTATCGGGAACTCACCAAGGCCAGCTGGCCTGGGTCTGAAAAAGCCTGGGATAAAACCGGACTCGCTGAACATAGCGGACAATGAGGACTACTGAGAACTCAAGAACAATGGCAATGGATTTTTGATCCTACTGCACGTACTGGCTTTGTGGGAGCCTAGGCAGTTTGGATGCTCACCTTACTAGACCTGGATGGAGGTGGGTGGTCCTTGGACTTCCCACAGGGCAGGGAACCCTGATTGCTCTTTGGGCTGATGAGGGAGGGGGACTTGATTGGGGGAGGGGGAGGGAAATGGGAGGCAGTGGCGGGGAAGAGACAGAAATCTTTAATAAATAAATAAATTAAAAAAAATTAAATTTTGTTCAGTCAACTCGGCCATATCCCAGGGATAAAGCTTAAGAAAATTAAAAAGAGTGTATGTGTATATATATATATATATATATATATACACACACACACACACACACTGTAGGGTATTAATAGCAACTTGGCAGTGCAGGACAAAAGGATGAACAAATCAGCAATAGTAACTACACAAAACGAGACAGAAAGACATTTTTTTAAAAGATAACTTTAGGTGTGTGCTTGTCTACATGTTTGTGTGTACACTACATGCACGTCTGGTACCCACAGAGGTCAGAAGAGGATGCCGGATCCCTGGAACTGGAGTCACAGATGACTGTGAGCTTCCCTGTGGGTTCTGGGAACTGAACCCAGATCCTCTGCAAGAGCAACCAGTGTTCTCCAAACCCAGACAATGATAATTTTTTTAAATGCCAAAGTGATATAAAATTAGAGCTTCAAGGAGTGCCTATCTAATGTTTACTCTGTCGAACTTGACCGCAGGGTCATTACAGCCATTCTGAAAAGCATGCCTCCCACAGAAGTCGAGGTTCAGGTGACTAATATCACTTACCTTTCAAAATATAGGGAGACTCAGCTACGTGTTCACCACCATAAAGAACCTCCACCTTGAGGCCTTCGTGGACAGTCTCGTGCATCCTGTATCTCACCAAAAATGTTCCATCATTTCTGTCCAAAGGTTTAGGGACATAAATTCGGGCTGACTCCTTCGGTGAAAGGGATTTTACGACTACTTTGAATTGTGTTTGACCTGGGAGCAGAAGAAATACAAATAGCATGACCATTTCCTGATTTTCATGTCTCGTGATTAGACGGGGATTTTTGTACAGGAATTCTTTTGCCCTGCAGTGCTCATGGTAAACCACGTTCAGCTCAGCCTGGGAGATCCTTGAGGCAGCAACCCATCCTCAAGCCAAGGATCTGACTTAGCAAGGGAGTTGTTAGCTATTCAATAACAACAGTGAAGGGAGGGAGGGAGGGAGAAGAAATAAAAGATAGAAAAGCTGACTGAAGGGAACGTCGTGACACAAAGGGAGGCAGCAAGTACCAAACCCTTACATCAGAAATTCTGAACACTTAAATTTCAAAGAAGCCAAAAGCATTTTTTTTAAAAAAAATATATATTTACTTATCCCCTACGATGGGCTATTCCTTGTGTTCATGTCTGTTTATTTATTTTTTGGATCAACTTCTTATTACATAGTCAAGGCTAGCCTAGAACCCACAATTTTCCTGCTTCTGCCTCTCAAGTGCTTGGGTTATAGGCCCTCACCATCACATCAGCTCTCGAGCATTCTACCTGCTTCCTGAAGACTGGTATGTCAGATAGGTAGTTAACACCCACGCTGTGCAGTGAGAGACCCAGCTCCAAGAAGTAATCGAGGGCCAATATCAACGAACTGCACAGCCAGGAGACAGTCACAGCTTTCCAGCTTTTTAAGTGGAAGAGAGTCTCTGGCAACGGGGATCTCGCCACCCACCAAGACCAGTTAGGAAGTTTACCAAAGCTCTCTGCAGTTACAGGGAAAGCACTGATCTTACATTCGCAACTAGAGTGTCCCAGAAGACCAAAGTGTTACGCCCTAGGACTACATAATCCTCCAAATATGTCTGACTTCTTACCATGGACACACTCCAGGATCCATCCACTCATGCACTGCAAACATATCGAGAGGCTTCCCCCCCCTCACTATGAAAACATGATGATCTACTGGGGCTGAGAGTTGGCTCAGGGATTAAGAGCACCTTCTACTCTTCCAGAGGACACATGTTCAGTTCTCAGCAATTAGGTAGTTCACAAGCTGACCTCCAGCTACGACGGCTTCAGCGCCCCCTTATGGTCTATATGCACACATGCATACAAGTGGCACACACACACACACACACACACACACACACCACATCCATATAAATATAAATAAGATAGAATCTTTGCAGAAAAGTTTATTTGGGAAAAAGAATGCAAAAAGGAATTAGAGGAAAAATCCTTACTCCCTTGCTGTAACCACAGACGTGCATGCGTGGGTTCATTTATTGGAAACAAACTTGGAGTGATACTATGTCATGTTTTGAATCTGAAACATGCCCTACGGGCTTCTGTTCTGAACAATTGGTCCTCACACTCTCAGCTTTTGCACATCTGCAAGCATGCCCAGAAAAAACAGCCTCCAAACCCGTACTCTCGAAGGTTTCCCAGACTTCCCTGAACCCACCGGCAGTTCTTCAATGTTTACACCACGCTGTACATATCCCACTGTAGTAACCGTGACATGCCCTGATAGCTCAGTTGCTTATCCATTTTCTCAGCAGAGTCTTAAGTTTTCTGATAGGCAGGCATTAACATCCTCTCTTAACTCCAGGATTACCAAATATATAGCGATCTTCAAGTACCTTTGCACTGTGGAGGAGGTAGGCCTAGACTCTTTGCTGGCAAAATAGGGCGCCTGTTAGGAGCAGCCTTAAGTTTAGACACAAATGAGCAAATCCTGACAGGTAACAACTTGAAACCAGCTGGACAAGTCCAGAGAAACTGTCAGATGTGGGAGGAGAACCCTGCAGAGCATCAGGACAAGATCCCGCCCCCATCCCCCGTCCCGATTCTACTTAGTTTCACCGATTTCTGTGGTCTACATTTAATAAGTCAAAGGTAAGAAGAAAAGGAAAACCCTGCGTGCAAGAAGGCCCTGCACTGCAGGCCTAGTGGGTGCAGTCAGGGAGGAAGGACCATCTGCATCACGTGATCGCGCCACCGCACCCTATAGGACAACAGCGGTGCCATTTACGCCAACAACAGTCCACGCGCGGGACGTACGGCCCAGCCCTTGGAGTTAGTCACCCAACGGACCAAGGTGGTGTCTCCCGCCCCCGTGGGTGTCAGGGAAGGAGGAAGGGGGCGACACTCACAGCGGGAAATGGCTGTGTATGGGGCCAGGGACGCGCGGGGATGGCGACCGGCACTGACCTGGCGGCGAGCTAGTGAGGTTCCGGCCGTCCGAGTCCACCGCCTGCAGGAAGAAGTAGCGCACGGGCAGGACGACGGCGGCCTGCAGCCCCGGGCCCCACACCAGGCTCCGCGGTGCGCTCACTCGCGCCCCGGCCCCCGCGGCCACCAGCAGGGCGAGCTGCAGCCGCAGCAGCGGGGCCCGCGGGATGCCCAGCATGGTCGCCGGCTCACAGCTCGGCCGGCCGGGGAGGGGCCGGAGCGCCGGGCTCCAGGGGACACCCGGGGGCGGGCCTCTGCCAAGAGCCGCCCCGCGCGGGCCCTGTGCGCGCCCCGGCGCCAACAGGGTGTGGACGTACACCGTCCCCAGGCCTCCCTCCACTAGAGGCTCGAGTTTGTCAGAAGTTTGGAGAAAGGCAGCTGTTGTTGTAACCGCTTCCACTCATTTTATATTTTGTTTTTGTTTTTCCTTTTGAGAAGGACGTCTCCCTCTTAGCCCAGGCTAGTTTTGAACCAATGGCAATCTTTCCTCCCAGCCTTGTCTAGTACGGGGTGTGTGTGTGGGGGGGGGGGGGGGGAATTAAAGGTGTGTAAGCTACCTTGCCCTGTGGAGAAACCCTGCTTTTAATTCACAGCTCTTGCTGGTCTGGAACTCTATGTAGACCACCTGGCCTTTTACTCACTGTCATCCCCCTGCCTCTGTCTCCCAAGTGTGGGGATTAAAGGTGAGCACTACTACATTCAGTCAGAAAAAAACAGCTTTAAACGTTGCAGGGTCGGGTTTGGGTTGTGGCTTTAGTGGCACAGTAAGTGTCCGCCGTGTACGAGACCCAGAGTTGGAACTGTGAAGTTCGCTGGCATGGTTCACACAGAGGCTCACCTGTTTCATTTCTTTTGTGCTTGGCAGTCTCCCTCACTGGAGTCCCTGGAGTGTGGTTCCTCTTTCAAACAGTGTTTTCTGAGTATCCACTGATTTGGAAGGAGCAAGGAGCAGGGCACTTGGGCACCAGCAGGCAGTGGCTGGGCCTTCCCGTGCCCTGTGTGGGCAAGCTTCTCCAGAGTCAGGCCCCTTCTCTCCCTGCCACTTTGGGGAGGTAGGATGGGCAGCCAGGTTGGCCCCACTCCTCAGGCTCAGGGGCTAGAAAGAACATTCTCTCCCCTCCACTCCCAGATCGCTCATGTTGGCTATTTTTCCTTCTTTTTTACAACCCCTGGCTCACTTCTCTGCGTAAAGAATATTTAAAGTCCAATTTTGGCAGAGTGTGAACAAAATGTGTTTAACACAGGCTTTTGGGTTTTTTGTGTGTGTATGTGTATGTGTGTGCGTGCATGCGCGCGCCCTAACTGGAGCAGAATAGGACGTATAACATTAAAACTCTTAGGAAATATTGTCCCCAGGCTGAGAAAGCTGGAAGAATTCATCCAATAGAATGGACACAGGACTTTTGACCCCCACCAGGTAGATCTCAGCTCAGAACATGTCAGAGCCAGGTCCGGAACTGCCCTCTGCCTTCCCCAGGCTTTAATTGGGCTCCTGAGCATATCGAGCTTGGGCCCAGGTCTCTGACTCCCATTACCAACGGCAGGTTAGGGCAGAGAGGCCAGTGTGGAGAAAGCACCCAGATGCCCGTGTGCACTCCACAGAGTGCCCAGATCTCGGGCTAGCCTGGTGTCCATCCCTGGAGATGGTAGACAGCCCTCTGTGGTCAGTGTAGCTTGGCTTAGTGTGAATCCCACTGTTTCCTTCCTGAAGTTGTTTGAACGCTTTGATGGAATGCCCAGTCTGCTCCAGTTAGCATTTAAAGAAATACCCCCATACACACCCAAGCAAGCAAACAAACCCAAAAGCCTGAACACATTTTGTTCACATTCTGCCAAAATCGGACTTAATTTCGCAGAGAAGTGAGCTGGGGGTATTTGGGTGATAGTGACATTTATATATATATATATATATATATTCTCAGGCCATATGATATATATATCACTTGAGGTGACAGTTGTTTGAGGGGAACCATCAAGGAATTGATTCCCATCACTGCAACTAGTCAGCCAATCAACACTGATTAAAAATGTCATTAAATCAAGTAAAATTGCCATTTTTCTTTAAAAAAAAGCAACATTAAATATTCTTCTGGACAGCTAATATTTTGAAAATATCTAGTAATTTATTATAGTTACATAAATATAATTATATGTACTTCCCACAAATATGCATACCCATGGATATATAGTTCTACGTAAAAGTATAATCACCATTATACATGTGTATTTATTCATCTCTACATATGTATACATGTGTGTACATGTGTTGATGAAGAAAAGGCATTGGGTTTTCCTAGAAAAGATTGTTATAATTAATACCGAAGATAGACTAGAGGGATTAGTGAGAAATCTTTCAACTCATTTACTTGACAGTAATTAAAAATGAATGTCAGGACCAGAGAAATGGCTGAGTGGTTAAGAGCACTTATTCTTGCAGAGGACACCGATTGATTCCCAGCATCCACATGACAGCTCACAGCCACCTGACACCAGTTCCAGGGATCTGATGTCCTCTTCTGGCCTTGGTGGGCACTGTGCATACATATGGTGCACATACGTGCATTCAGGCAACCCACTCACACGGAAAATAAATAAATCTAATAATAAATGAAATTTATATCTCGAAGCTGGTTGACTACTTTGGGTGTATATGAAGAGAGAGAAGCAACCACCCTTTTTGTTTTTAAATTATTATTTGTATTTAAATTATTGCAAATCTCTCCCAATAATCAGAAAGATTGGGCACATCTCCCCTGGTATCTTAGATTTTTTCGTGAAAATTTCACACTAAAAAAAAATCATCTTTCGAGGGACTAGAGCGATAGCTCAGCAGTTAAGAGCACTGCTGTTCCTCCAAAGGACCCAGGTTTGATTCCCAGCGTCCACAACACATTACTCCAGTTCTAGGGGATCTGATGCCCTCTTCTGGCCTCTGCGGACACCAGGCATGTATGTGGTATACAAACAGGCAGGTGAAAAACCCATACACATAAAAAAATTAAAAAGTAATCTGAGGATAGGAAATAAAACCAAGACTAACAGTAAATTTGGGGTTGAGTCTGTGGCTCAGTGGCGGAGCGCTTACCTAGCACGTAGGTTCCATCTTCAGAAGTGCAAATACAACAGATAAACAAGCATAGTGTGTCTGTTCAGGCTGTTTATTTCAACACAAGCATTGTTTTAAAATTTCACCTCCTGACATGTTCCATACTTTGGAAACAGAGTTGAGGAAATAAAAACATGATTATTGGACAGTTTTGACAAAAGTGCTTATTGTGGGTTATTGTTTCAGAACAGAATATCAGTCACAAGTAGTAATGCGAACTCGCAAAGTAAAATATTTACATATTTATACTGTACAGTTAGATAGGATATTCTCCAGCTCCACTACAGACAGCAAACTCTAAACAGTAAGGCCTGTTTGGACACACCGGCGTTCAGTAAAGGAACTTGTTTCACGGAGGTGTGATTTTCCATTTGACTGTCATCTTTTCCACAACCTAAGAAGGCTTCTCTCAGCGCCGTCGTGCCTCATCTTTATCTCCCATACAAAATAGTCTCTCTTTTCAAACTTCTTAACCAAACTCATGTGAGTAGCAATTAGCATTTTATTAAGACCAATGTGTTTACGATGTTAGAATAAGCCATTCAGAAGGGTGGTATCTAAAAAGCAATCTTATTAAACCCCATTTTAAGTGAATTTAACACAATATCTATAGCTGTGTTAGCCTAACATTGAAGCAAGCTGATAATTTCCTAGGCACTTATTAGTATTGATTCATTAGTGTTTTACTCCATTTACAAGAAAGTTTAATAATCATTACGTATTTTAGAAAAAAACAATATAAAATGACTGTTGTTAAAGTTACCACGGCTACGCCCAAAATGAGCATTAAAAACAAGCGGTTTACATATTACAACACAAAGACAGTATCTGCCACACTTCCTTAATGAAGTGCTGCATGGAGCTATAAACAGTAAAGGTGCTTGCTGTTCTGCTTTTGCGAAGTCCACTGTTTCCCTGATTCCTCGCCTGACAGCAGGGACCCTCACACAGTGCAGAGAAGCAGTGGCTTCAGTATGGATAACAGACCCTATCCTGGAGAGTCTGCGCCCCAAAGTACTGTCCATTCTTCCCCTGCCGTCCCTCACCAGAGCCTCGCCTCGGTGAAGAGCAAGTTAACTTCGCGTCACCTTTTGTAGCAAACATGTAGACACAATATTTATTGAAACAGCATCTCATGGTGATCATTAAAAAAAAAAAACCCAAGGGTGTTTATGTTAAAATATCTTGGACTATCTTAAAATTACATACAAAAAGTCATGATATATGAGTTTTACTTAAATAACCAGATAAATAGCAAAAGAGGAAAGGCATATGCACAAGCATACATCATCAAACAAGAAATTGAATGTTACTCTGTACCATTCAAGTTTGAATGAGCTAAGAACAAGTGAGCTTTAAATCGGCTAGAGCTCGAAGTCTGAGCGGACAGGTTTAAGGAAAAGTGTCTGTATTAGGGAGTCCCCTTCACTAGCTTTGAGCTCTGTCATTAGGCTTTCAGAATGATTGATTATAAGGGCAATAATCATACAGATCTTCCTTGCATTCACGCCAGTGCCAGATCTCTGTACGTTTTTGCCAATACCCGCCCTTATTCAGTTCATCTGGATGAACAGTGGGAAATAAAAGTATGTCAAAAAAACAGCCATAAAACAAGACAAAATCCATCCCTGTATTGCGACCCGGGATCCCATGCTGCCTACAGGTCTAGCTCATCTGTAGACCTTGAATTACAAGGAGAGACAGCCCCGGGTGTCTAGGGGGCAACTAAAGAGGTAGGAAGCCAAATTAGTAATCAAATTAATAATAGGTATCACAAATATTTAAAATAAATTAGGAGTGCTGAGTTAGGTGTTCCTGAGAGTTTAGTAGG
The DNA here is from genome assembly GCF_018167655.1 of Microtus oregoni. Lineage (NCBI taxonomy): Eukaryota > Metazoa > Chordata > Mammalia > Rodentia > Cricetidae > Microtus > Microtus oregoni. Next base: position 10,365,541 of record NW_024543831.1, on the reverse strand, counting down.
TGGTTCAGCAGAGAAGCCAAGTGCTTCCCAGATATTACATCTGACCTAGCATTTTAAGGATTTGTCTAAGATCCCCACTAAATGCCCGATCAGAAGTGTCCTAGCCCAAAGCTTCTTAAACCATGGGTCCTCACTCTATATGGGGTTGTCTAACTAAGTGTGCAGTTGAGGAGAATGGCAACAGTAAAATGTTTCTGAACGTGCACTGGACAAAAATTAATTTGAAATTAAACATTCCTCCTGCAATGCTCAGCCAGGGTGTGACGTCAGGGCAGCGCTGGTTCAAGCACACAGCATGTACACCTTGAAGAGTGTGGGGAGAGAGGTAGAGGAAGGGAAGGGGAATCTGGTATTATTTTATCATGAACTACAATGCTTCTATTGCACATGCGGAGATTTCTGCTCATATACAAAGGCAATGACAGACACCAAAGGCGTGTTACTACTTTATGCTCCAGCCTGTGGGTAACAGTAGAATGTCCTTGTGCTGCATTGTATCCATCTCATTAGCATATCTTTGTTTTTATCTTAAACAAATGATAAATTTGTGTGTAAGTCAGAGAACTGCTTTAAAATAAATTTGAGTTATCAGTGAATGTTAGACTTGCACACCTATTTTATATATGTATACCTGAGGGCATGTAAAAGTGGTGAAGAATTTCAGTGAGAAAAGCTTAATAAGCCCCAGTCTGGACTAAAAACAAGGAAGTGAGAAATGCACGTGGCTGGAGAGATGGGGGAAATCAGCTGTGGAGAGAACAGCCACAAAGCTGGCGCAGTAATGTGCTGTCTGCTCCTCTCCGTCTCTTAGCAGTGTCTCTGCGGCCAAGCCACTGCCTGCATCGCTTGGCTTCACCCACGTGCTAGGCCTGATGAAAACTTGTCAGCCAATCACCACAAATGACTTCAGAGAGATTCGTGAAGGCACTAGGGACTAACTGTTCATTTTTAACCTCCAAATGTTCTCTAGACATGTGTGTCAAGAAGCCACTGCTGAAGTGCAAAGATGCTCTCAGGACAATCCCCTTTATCTTGTGGCTGGAGAGAGAGCTCAGCAGTTAGGAGCACTTGCAGCTCTTGCAGAGGACCCAGGTTTGATTCCCAGCACCTGTATGACCCCTAACGCTCTGTTACTCCCATTCCTGGCTCCGATGCCCTCCAGAGCCTGTGTGGGCACTGTATGAACACAGTGTGCGTGCAAGGACAGTATTCTTCCTGACTATCCCTTCCCCTTATGTTTGATATCTTGAATTCAGGCTGTGGACAGAGGGGGGCAGTACAGTTTTGCAACTGTGCTCAATAATTAACAAGTAACAAGCTTTAACATGTGCCCAAACTATTAAGTGTAAGAGACATAAAAACAGTGATGAGGAAGATAGAGCAGGTTGGGGGAAGAGGTAAGAAGGCGAAGTTCAAACGCACCAGGAGAAAATATCAGGAGAAACAAACAAAATCCCTCAAAACCAGCAATCATTGTTCTTAGAATTCAGAAGAAAAATACATATATAATGGAAAAGAAAAGAATGGTGCAGACACTGGCCAAACCAGATCTACCTGTCTATAAATCTAGACTCACTATAATGATATTTTTGGTTAAAAGCCAAAAATCGAGTATAATATTACACAGTCTCTCAGTCTCACAGTTCCGATTCCTTATCGTTCTCGTCCAGGTAGTACTCATCATCGGTGGTTGTGTCTGTGTCCCAGTCCGAGTCCACTGGGTCCTCCTCGTAGATGTTAAGTGGTTCACTTGGAAATGAGCCATCTTCGGGTGACCCACCACCAGAATCCAACAGCTCGGACTGTGACAGGTTGGAAGCATGGAGTACATCATCCTTGAGGAAGCCAGGGTTCTTAAGAAAACTTGGCTTCCACAGTCTTCCCTGTGTGAGTGACCGCTTGACATTCTCCAAGAAAGCCAGCTGCTGCTCTTTCCCAAAAATCCCGTAGTCAATAGGCCTGGAAATGGAGGAGGTAGACTTGGGACCCGATCTAGTCCTATTGTTATACAAAGCCCAACTTTCGCCTTCATCAGAGGTAGGAAGTTCAGAAAAAGATTTGAACCTTCGGCTGTAAGCCCTGCTGTGGGAGGAGTCATCATCAAGAGACAGCTGGCTGAGAGCGTGGTCAATGGAAGTGTTCTCAGAAAAGTGGCGCCCCCTGGCCTTGGGAGGGTGACTTGTGCTCAGCCGGTCACCATGCACACTGAAGTTTTTTAAACTCTTTGACCTATAGAGGTGAGGCTCAGGTTCTGACTCTGGAGATGGGGCACTCCAGTGGCGCAGCTGACAATGGGACAGCTTTACCGTAGATTTCTGTGCAGATTCCAGGGGAGAAGGGGGACTCAACCTCTGCTGAGGGTTAGCGCTTCGTTCTCTGGGGCTGGTAAGCGTGAGCTGAGCTGGGGCTCCCGACTCTCCCGAAATCTGGGCTTTAGAATCTTCATTCTTTGATGGTGTTTCTAAGATACTGTTTGGCTCATTGTGATGTGGTTGTGAAATGTTAGCAGGCCTCTGGCTGTAGGGCTGACAGAGAGGTTCTGGGTAGGGTACCGCAGAAGCTTGGAGCGGGGTCTCTGATGGGTCCACATTCATCAGGCTGCTTTCATCTGTGGACTCGGTGGATTTTACAATAGGTTCAGGGGACAGTGGGCTGTCCTCTGATCTACAAAGAGATAACCTCCTATAGCCAGACTGGCTTTCACTTTGGGAGAAAATAGTGGCTATGTGTCTTCTGGGACTCATTTCCTTAGCTGGGATTTTCCTGCTTGCTTTAGACATGGCTGCCAACCCATGTTTAACTGAGTATCTGTTTTCTTTTGTTTCTTGGTCACCCGTGTTGGTTTTATTTCCTCCAGGAAGTAAAGTTTGATCCCATGCCAACTTTGGTGTTTCATCTTTAACCTTCCTCACCTCTGCTGTGTTTGTTTCCTGACTTCTTGCCCATCTGGGTTCCGGCTGCAGATCTGTTCCCCCTGACTGAGCCTCTTCAATCAACTGCAACTTATGCAATGCTGGGGTTGGAACAAAGGCTTGGCTTTCTGAGTCAGGGAGCATTTTATCAGTCAGGTTTTGGCAGTCTCCAGTTGTCCCCCTGGCTTCCCTAGGCTGTGACCCACTAGAACTGTCGTTTACGACTACAGTCGTGTTATCTCTCTGAGGATACCATCCACTTCCTGTTAATCTGGTGGCTATGCCCCCTGCACAGGCTCCAGAATTTCTTCTGGTTTGGGAATTCTCAACAATAGCTTCTGAGTGGCCTGGGAGACCAGGGGGCGCACTGTCTCCTCCTTTAGAAGGCTGTAGATTTTTAGCGTTTCCTTCTCCAGCACCTTTTTCCTGAGGCAGTAATGGGCTCTGTACGATCTGTTTTAGCAATGGCCCCTCTCTCTTTTTCCTGCTTAGTGAGTCATCCACGACTGTTTTAGCTAAGCTACCTGGGGAAATCTCTTTGGTCTTAGGTTCTCCTTTATGAAGAGGGACAGCTGGCCCCACAGAAGCCATTTCCTGTAAGGAAGATTCGGAAGCCTCCCTCTGTGGTAATTGGGAGACAGTCTTCTTTTCATTGCTGTGAGAAAGACAGCGTGGGGCGGAGTCAGCCTGCTTCCTTAGGTCTTGCAGTGGAGGTATTCCTGACTGCACTTGTGCGGGACCACTTGGCTCATTGCCTTCTAAAGCACTAGGCAATGCTTTCATCTCTCCCTGAAAAGCATCTCGAAGTGAATCTGTACCTTGCGCATACTGCTGAAGGAGGCTGCAGAACTTTTTGCTGGGTTTCCTTGGTAGAGTATAATATACTGAAACCACCTCAAGACATTTCACATTCTCTTCGTCACCAGAAACGGAGAACATGCTGGTTGTCTTAAACTTATGTAATGCTTTTCCTGATGCGTCTGCAGACAGCGGCTTGGGGGTTTGGTTTGAAAGGGTGAGCGAGCTCATCCCAGGGACAGGTGCCTCGTCATCTTGAGCAAGTTCCTTTCGGTTGTGTCTTTCAGAGAAAGTACTCTCTCGAGATGATGGGTCACCTTCGAGAGAACTGAAGATTCTCCCCCGAGGCCTGGGCATTGCAGAGGAAGCATCCACGTCCAGGACCAGTGACTTTGCTCTTTCACCACTCTCCGTCAAGGTACATGCCTCCCCCGAAGGACATGATACCGCCCTCTTGATGAGGAAAGGAAGGGGCCCTTTCCTAACAGAAGCAGATCTAATGGCTTTCCTGTCTGTCATCTTCTTGGTGGCTTCGGGCATGCCCATGATGGGACTGGAAGCATCGCTCACTGACTTAGGAGAACTGGGTTTGTCAGATGTGCTCTCCCCCGTTGGAACACTCACTTTATTTTTCATTTGGAATGGAAGTGGCCCGTTCCTAATTGAAGCCGCTGTAATCTTACTTTCCTGCTGCCTGCTGGGTATGAGAAAGCTGGCTGGTTTTCTTGGCAAGGTGCAGTAGACTGTGCTGAGCTCAGGGACTTTGACACTACTTTGGTCCCCAGTGAGGCTACGGCCTTCACTTCTGGGTGCTGCTCTATTCTCTGTCTTGGCCAGCTCCTCAATATAGGACACGTGGCGTCTTACTCGTCCTGTCCCTCTCCCGTTTCTGAAGGGAGAGTACGGGTGGCAGTGGACAGCATCGTGCAGAAGAGCAGTCCTGTCGTGACTCTCTTGGCTATCTGTGGAATTGACGGCCAACGAATTTTGGTTCTTCGCAGCCTTGTCTTTTTCTTCTCTTTCTTCTTGAGATGGATCTTGGTCGGAAAGCCTCCTGGAGAGCGCTGTAGTAGAAGGAATGAAAAGAGCATCAAGGGACGAATCGCTCAACGGTAAGGAATCTTGGGGTGCACCGGAAGCATCATGTGAGACACTGTGCCTGGCGGCCAGCTTGCTGCCATTGGTAGGATGAATGGAAGGACGTTGTTGCTCAAGATTTAGAACAGCAGGCTGCTCTGGGGACTCTGCCTTTTGGGTAGCAGTGGGTTCAAAGCACCAGTGGCTATTTTTAATGATGTCTGGGCTGTCTTCATTACTTCCTGTTGTCTGGTGACAACTTTGATTTGGGCTGGGAAGAGACGGTGACTTTCCATGTTCTTGGATGGAAGTTGGGGAGGCCGTTGAGTCAAGTTTCCTGTTTCTAGGAAAACCTTGATCTTTGTCCAAGTCCTTGGCTTTATCTCTTTGTGACGTGTGCATTTGGGGAGTGCCTTTCCTGGAAAAGACCCTGGGTGACTTTATGGAACCTACTGTGGTAGATTCATTAAAGACAAACCCGTCGCTTTCGGCTGAATCTTGGGAGTGGGCATTTTGAGAATGAGGTAAATCATTAGAGATCTGTGAATGAGGTTGGGGTAATCCACTTGCCTTGTTTTTCCGGCCCATCTTGTTTAGCCGTTCACCGTCTGAAATAGATTCATTCATGTCTTTCTCAGTGTTCATTTCTGTGGCTGGGATGTTGGGCTGGGTTTCGGTAAGAGCTAGCGATTCAGTTGAATGGCTTCCAGACACAGCGACTTCTGTACAGTTTCTTACTGGAAGAGAGCCTGGCTTATTAGGGACCATTTTCTCCAAAGTAACTGTGGAATGCTGGAAGCTGGGACTCTGAGAATCCCTTCTGTCATCAGGAATCAGGGGGAAGGAAGTTCTGAATGAGGACACTAGAGTCTGAGCCTTGCCAAACAAACGGGACTCCTCATCCACAGCTACGCCTCCAGGACAGTGGCCTTGCTGACAGTCCAGGCTGGAAGAGTGGATGTGGCAGCTTGGATCAGTCATGGAAAAACCATCCGGTGTGAAAAACCGGGGTAGAAATTGGTTCTCATTGACATGCGATGTGTCCATGCTCTCCAGAGGAGACGTCTGATGATCAGATCTCCAGCAGTGTGGATCCGCTTGACCTCTGAAGACATATGTTCCATAGCCAGAAGAATGTGGCTTCCAGGGTGGAGATGGGACACGGTGGCTGTAAACAGATGGTGCCCTGTTTACTTCAACAGAAATCATTTCAAAGTCCCTGTCTGGAGGGAACGGCTTCCTGCTCTGCTGTGTGTCAGACCAGAAAGAATATTCCTCCTGTTGGCTCCAAAAGGAATTCTGTCCAAATCTCTGCTCTCCACTCTGTATGAAGGTACTGCTGAGGAAAGACCTTGTGAGTGGGTTATTCTGATGGTAGAGTGGCATATTCTCTGAGTCCTCCAATGTGTCAGGACTCATTACGTTATCCATGGGGGCATTCAGAGGGATGCTTCGGTAAGCACTCTGTGAATGGTACAACTCATACCTCCTACTCTCCTGAGAACACCTCGGAGCCACGTACTGGTCAGCAGGGTCGATGTCCATTGGCGACGGTGCCCCGGACTCCTCCGGATTCAGTCTGTGTCTAGAAGAATCTGACCTATTCCATATGATGGATGACAAAGGAGTTCTTTTGGGGCTTTGCTGGTGCCTTACTGGTGTAAAACTGTTCTTGTTTTGAGTAGCAGCTGGAAAGTGTAAACTCCTGGCGGTAAAACGCCCTGTGGCCGGTGAAGCTGACCGCTGCCGGCTGTCGAAGCATAGTGATGTGCTACCAAATGTATTCTTTTGCATGAAGTCCTCTTTTAAAACTCTGGGCTCCCTGGTCCTGTACATGTCATAAATTGTCTTTGTCCTAGGAGAAAAGGTTTTGAAACCTTCTCTAGGAGCTCCTGGTCTCAGGATGTCATAGATGGACATATTGGAAGTTTCACTGTGGTAGTTTTGGTGCCTTCCCGTGCTGTTCAAGTGAGAATGGTTGAGCTGGGTTCTTGATCCGTAGTTGAATGGTGCTCTGGTACTCACTGAGCCTGCAGATTGTTCCTGGGCCAGCTTGCTTTCCAAATCATCTAAAACTAAAGGAGAATGTGAATGAATCTTTGTATATGATTTTGTAGTTTTATAATAATTAGAGTCATTGGAGTACCCCTTTCTAAAAATCACTTTGTTATAATAAATACTATATTAATCTCTTTTTTTTTCTCTTTGTTTTTTCATGACAGGGTGTCTCTGTATAGCTCTGGATGTCCTGGAACTCACTCTATAAACCAGACTGACCTTGAACTCAGATCTGCCTGCTTCTGTCTCTTAAGTGCTGGGATTGAAGGTGTGCGCCACCACCATCTGGGTAATATAGCATTAATCTTGAGTATGTTTTAATGACAATCTGATTTTTACAAGAGTGCACTGCAATTTTCTTTTTTTTTCTTTTCATATACTGTTAAGGATATAAAGCTATATTTGGGGGCTGAGGAGATAACCCAGTCAGTAAAATGTTTGCTGTTCAAGCCTGAGGACCTGGATTCGATCCCCAGAACTCATGTAAAGAAACCAAAATAGTGGCATGGATTTATAAACCCTGTAGTAGTGGGTGGGGGGCGGAAACAGATGAGTCCTTGAAACTTGCTGGCCAGTCAGCCTAACCTAATCAGCAAAGTCCAGGTCCCAGGAAGACAGGGATCGGATTAGTGGCTCAGACAGTAGAGTGTTTGCCACACAAGCATGACAGTTTGAGTTTAGCTCCTGAGTGCCTGTGGAAAAGGCCAGGCGTGATGACCTGTGCCTGTAATCCCATTGCCAGGGAGACAAAGATGGGGGTTCCTGGAGCCAAATTCGTGAGCTCCAGGTTCAGTGAGAGACCCTGTCACAAAAAACACAGTGGAAGCTGAGGTAGATGGCTCAGCAGTTACAAAATTCTAATGACCACAGACCCCAGAACCGACATTTAAAAAGCTGGATGTGGTGGTACACACCTACAGGAGTGGCCAGGACCCCTGCAGCAAGATGGGAAGTGGAGAGGAGAATGGGCCAAAAACCTTGTGGACCAGCTACCATGGACTATGCTATGCAATGACAGAAACAGCAAGCGAGACCCGGCTTTAAAAAGGTGGAGAGAAACGACGTCTGAGAGTTGCCCTTTGACCTCTTCATGTGAATAATGGCATACTTGCTTCTATGCACTACCTTAATACATAAAGTGAAGAACGATCAAGGAAGATATCCATTGCCAATCTGGGCCTCTCCATACATGTGCACACGTATGCACAAACTCTGATGCTGCACTCACATACATGCAAATATGCACACACACCCCTAATACATTCATCTGTAAATAAAAAAGTAGAGAGGCAGTTAGGAGGACAGTGTTGACAGTGTGTATCCACCAAACATACATGAATATAACACACAAAACAAGGTGGATAGCTCCTGAGGAATCACACACAAACTTGACCTCTGGCCTCCACATGCAAATGAACACACTTGCATACACACAAACCTTCCTACACATGCCTATGTGTGCACACACATACACACAGTTAGATCTGTCCTAACGAATTCTAACCAGTTTCCCTCTGTGTATTTGGTGTGTTTACTCTGTGTGGCGTGGGTTAGTAACAGAAGAGAATATCGCAGATTGCAATATGGGCTTGCCACTGAATTACTAGGCAAGCTGGGGTTATTAATCATGCTTCTCTCTTTCTTTTATATCATTGGGTTGCTGTAATAGTCCAACCCTTGGTCATATCATAAGACTACAATAAAAGAAACCTGTAAACAGTATATGATTTCTCAGTTGTCTTGTTAAGAAAACAATTACAGGCAAAGGTTTATTACCACGTAATATACAAAAAGTTGGATAAATTTGGACAATGTGTGTGATTTAAAGTTTTACACAATATTATTAAGTGACATGTTAACTGTAGATTGTTTCCCCGGAAACTATTGTAACACAGCACTTCCCAGGCACATAACATCAATTAATAAATACTTATAGATCCTTACAGGGCTTCTTAAACTATTTTTACTATTTTTGCTTTATAAGTGAGGATGAGAGAAATCAAGTAAAGGCCCAGGTCATTTAGTGCAGTGATTTGGACCCAGACTTCCCCTGAGTCTTAATGCAGAAAAGGTCTGAGCCCTGCCAATAAGACACAGCTTCATGAGGAGGCGAAGCTGCTGTTGTCAAACAGTGCTGACTTTTACCTTAGGACAAGGTGATTTCCAAGCCAGGGCCCAGCGACCTCCTTATAATACGAAGGATGGAGGCCAAGGCCAGACTGTGTGCGTGACTGATGTATCTTAGTCTGGGACTTTAAACAAGTCACAGTGCATCACCTCGACCACTTCAGGCATAGTAAACATTTTCCTCCATTAAACTGTTAGGATTATAAAATAACTGTACTCTCCTTAAAGCTTTTAGATTTTTCTAAGACTTGTCTTATAATAGACATTATTATCATATATAGTTTATGATGAATATAATCAATTATCTATTTATTGATGAAACATTCGTTAATAAAAATCATATCTGACACAGAAATAGCTATTTTCCAAAGTGCTGTGAATCTGTGTCTGCAGAATTATTTCCTTCTGAAATGATATACATGACCCACATTAGTTATCTTATTTGCTATTTAAAGTTTTCTTGTTTTGTTTTTTAACTAAAAAAAATCGTGGAGAGCAAGGCATGTCAGCATCTGCACGTGTACAGTAGCAATGTATAAGTAATGTACAGATCACATCTGGGCAGGGACCAGAGGGATCTGTTCCCTTCTGTTCTGGATTTCTCTGTAAGTGCTCTTGAGCTCACAGACAGTACTCATCTTGACCACTAAGATCTAATGAGGAAAGGATCTTTTTTTTTTCTTTTTGGTTTTTTGAGACAGGGTTTCTCTGTAGCTTTGGAGCCTGTCCTGGAACTAGCTCTTGTAGACCAGGCTGACACCAAACTCACAGAGATCCGCCGCCTCTGCCAAGTACTGGGATTAAAGGCGTTCGCCATCACTGCCCAGTTTGAGGAAGGGATTCTAAATGATTCCTATCACTGAAATAACCCACATAAAATTATAAAGCTATGTCAGATTATAAGGCAGGGGAAAAGAAGAAAACAAAACTCTGTAGAGTTAATAAAATCAGTGAAAACAGTCCTACATTGGCATAAGAACAGACAGGAAGATCAATGGAACCAAATAGAAGACCCGGATATTAATCTACACTCCTTTGAACACCTGATTTTTGACAAAGAAGCAAAAAATATCAAATGGAAAAAAGAAAGCATATTTAACAAATGGTGCTGGCATAACTGGATATCAACATGTAGAGGAATGAAAATAGACCCATATCTATCACCATGCACAAAACTCAAGTCCAAATGGATCAAAGACCTCAACATAAAACCAGCCACACTGAACCTTATAGAAGAGAAAGTGGGAAGTATACAGGAGACCACTTCCTAAATATAACCCCAGCAGCACAGACACTGAGAAAAACAATAAATGGGACCTCCTGAAACTGAAAAGCTTCTGTGAAGCAAAGGACACGGTCAACAAGACAAAATGACAGTCTAAAACAAATGATAAAATTCTCTGTTTTGCTGTTTATACACCCCCCCCCCCCATTTTACGTTGACTACAGAACAAAACACATTTAGAAGAGAAAACACAAGAGATTCTGCTACCTGGGCTCCTGCCGGGAACACTCACCACTCTTCATTCCTGGGCCATAACAAAATCCGCCCGTTCCAAGTCGTTCAGAATGTCACATTAACTCTTTTTCTTACTCCTTCAGAGGCTGGAGAAATCAGTCCTCTGCCTCCCACCTTTATTTTCAGACACCCATGCTAGCCGCCATCCTCTTCAAACAAAAGCTTCATTTAGAAGAAATTTCTCCCTGGTCCCTGCCCTTCTTGCCCCAGGATGTCCTTCCATAGAGAGCCTAGCCTAAGGCTCTCAAGATTGCCTTAGATTACTCCTGCCAGGGTAGGGAGCAGGGAGAGTTCTAGCTGTAAACTGAATATCCTTTCTCACTTCCCTGAATGACCGTGGACTTCCCTTTCTAATGGCGGTCTTATGGTGTTACAGGATAACCTGTGGAAGGTGGACCATGATATTCATAATGAGATTCATTTGCATTACGTTCTCCTGGAATCCAGGTCAGTGCAGGTGAATTGTTTAACGACTGCTGGATTTCGTCACAGTGCACATATGCCCCCCCCCCCCCAATCAGGGACAATAAAAACTCTTCAGAGAAAGCTGTATAGAGGCATTTCTTTTTGACCTGAGGTAAAACATTAAACATTATTATCAGCCTGTATGTCTGCCAGTCTTTGATCTCAGAATATCTGCTTGGATTATATTTAAACCACAAGGTTTTTCAAGGTTTCGGTTCATAGGATCTAATGAAACCCACTTCAGATGAAGTAAGCAAGGGGCTTCAGAAACTAAGTTCAGGCCTGGATTTGTTTAGAACAGTTTAGTAAGAACTATCGTTAGCATTTGCCTCTGTGGTTCCTGGTGTTCCCAGGGAGATCTGATGTGTGAACTTACCTTGAAAAAGCTCAGTCTCCAGCAGGGAAGAATCCCAGGGTGGAGGTATGCCACTCTCCTCCCTCATGATGGCTGGCTTAGGGACAAACACACTGGCAACTGGCTGATTTCCAACCGGCAAATTGTATATTTTTGCCTGTCAATTTTAAAATTAAAATATTAGATTTCACATCTTCTCTAGCTAAAATAGTCATATGTTCCCCTAAAAATATCAATGGTTCTAGTCTAGGAACTGCTGATTAATTTTCTGACTATTTATGTCTCAATTTAGTGTTTTCTTATTTTTGCCGTTTCCAATGGAGCAGGAACTCCCTTACACATACCCTCATATGCTTGCTTTCCTAGATAGATATTCACACATACATTATCCTACACACGTATTCGTATGTATAGTCGACTATGCACACACTCACATGTATGTTCCCTTATACATATTGTCATATGCACACTTCTCTATACATATCCTCCTAGGCATGGTCTCCCACACACACCCTCACGTGCATTATCCCCTATACGTGCCCCTATATGCATATTCCCCATACACTCATATGTCCACTCCCCTCTATATTCCTTTGCAATACACTATCCTACACACATTCATATATACACTCCCTGCACATACATTCATATGCATGACCTCCTATACATAATTCAATGTATGTTCTTTCTTTTAATGACAGTGTTAAGGCAGACTCCTACAGAATTAAACAACAACCAGGAAATTAACCTTTCTCAAGTTGGGAATACTGTCTCCATGGCGCTAATGGCTGGGACTTTGGATCTCCTAACTCTGCATTTTCTATCAAAAGCATCTTAGCCGCCATCTAGGTGGACCTTGAGTTTTGCGAACTCAAAGGGCTTTGGAAAAGATAGTGTATCTATCCAGAGGCTATTCTGAATGACAGAACAGAGAAGAAACAAAGAGAGGGATTAAATACACATGACATGAAAATAGAAGGGAGGAAAGGGATCAGAGGGCAGAGGACAGGGAAAGGAGGCCGTGAGCGAGCAGGGGATGAAGGTCAAGCCAAAATATAGTATGGAGATGCCAGACGGGAACTCATCACAGTCATGTTAATTTTTAAAACAAATCAGATTATATTTTAAGAGGAAGACAAGAAGAATGGAGACCCCCCAAGCCCCTCCCACCCTGAGCAGATTCAGTAGTTCTGAAATGAAGGCATTGAAAGGTAAGATCTTGCCTTTTTAAATCACTGCTCCTTTGAAAGGATTTAGGAGACAGATGCAAAGCTCAAGTTATATTCCTTAAAACAAACAAACAAACAACTAGCAAGTGTTCATGCTGCTATCAGGTTCAATCACTGTCTTACTTACAACCTTAGTTTGTCTTTCTAACACTGGGACAATTACCCACGCCACTCCTTCACTGTCCTGTGCGAGAACCCGGCCTACATTTCCAGGCCCCTGCCTCAGCTCCACCTGGCTGTTGGGGTCCCTGAGCAGGACCAGCAGCTGTGGTTCTTGTCCCTGTATCTCCAGCTCACTCTGCTGTCCCATCCTGGGCTTCCGAGTCCCTCTGCTCTCTAGACTCCCCTCTCCACCTCACAGCATATCTCATCTCATCTTGTCTATAAAGCCGAGGCCAAAGGCCTAACCTTGCCAAGACCTTGATTTTTAAATTCCTTCACCATAGGCTGAAAGTCAGGGTCCTCTTGCACCCTCACGCCTCCCTTGTTTCTTCTTGAAGCCTGCCCAAATCTCATGAATTTGTGTTTGTAGCTTTTTTTTTCCTTTTTTCTTTTCTTTTTTTTTTTTTTTAATTTTTGACACAGGGTTTCTCTGTAGCTTTTTTTTTTTTTTTTGGTTCCTGTCCTGGAACTAGCTCTTGTAGACCAGACTGGCCTCGAACTCACAGAGATCCACCTGCCTCTGCCTCCCGAGTGCTGGGATTAAAGGCGTGTGCCACCACCGCCTGGCTTGTATTTGTAGCTTTATAGGCATAAGTGAAGACCCACAAAGGGGGCTGAGTAATAAAGAAACAATACTCCCATGATAACTTATTCATTCCTGGATATAGCCTATCACACTAATATAAAAACCTAAAGTAAACAAACAGAACCTATAGATATCCATTTGACAGAAGAGAACTGAAAGTTAATTACTTGAAAAAAAATGGTTAAAGTGAGTTCTTTATCCCTAGAGTATGAAGAGGCTTCTCTTTTGTACTCTTCTGTGGCTCTTTAACTTTCTAGTTCTGTTTTGTTGTTTTGAGACAGGGTCTCAGTAGCCCCGGCTGACTTGGAACTGACTAGGTAGCCTACCAGGCTGGCCTCAACTTCAGAGCAATTTTCCTGTCTCCGTCTCTCCAGTGATTAGAAGTGTGTACCACAACACTGACTCGATTTTCTATTTGAATAATAATTTATTATAGATGCTATAAATCCATTATTCCCAAACCTATAGTTTTGATACTTGGTGTAGGCTTCCTGGATAAAGGTCACCAAGCACCATTATCTCTTAACCATTTAACACCCAAACAAACTTCGGATTTCCTCTATGCAGAGCAGCGTACAGGCCTGTGGCCTCCTGGATCATGATTCTGCATAACAAACACTTTTAGTGAAATGGAAAATATGTGAGCTGGGGGCTCAAGTGAGAGATGAGCCTCTGGAGGCTGGAAGGTTCCTCTGTCTGGGGACCAGGTTCTTCTCATCAGGACCAACGCTACACACTCAACACACCCGTGCTACTTCCGGTAGAGAGATGTGAATTGAATGACTAAGAAGAACCCCAAGATTTTACTAGTAATATGCAGCATTAACTCGGAAGCCGGTCAGTGGTTGGTACCTGGCATAAAGAGGACTAAGTGTCACCTTCGCTCTCCAGACTCTTTATTTGAGCGGTAAGTGAGATTGTCTGTAGTTGTTGCCTTAACCAGAAGCAAGTGAACGCTGACTGTCAACGCCATGACTTTAAGGACCTTGAGTGGGACACTTCTCGGTATTCTAATAGTCCCACAAAGTTGGTGCTACTATTGTCCCCGACTTCAGAAAACTGACGTTTCAAGAGGCCTTGCCGTTTGCTTAGGTCCCACTGCAGTGGGGTGAGGATTTGTCCCCAGGCTGTTGGACTTTAGAATGCTACTGAATCTCTCTGCTCCTGGAAGAATCCCACAGTTCTTGGTCTATCACAATGCTGTATCCAGGTAGCGGGAATTTTCATCAATGAAACACAGGTCCCACGGTACCTTGGGAGCAGCTGCAGTCCTTCGTGATGCAGACCAGACGGACATTGGCCCTCGGTTGGGGCTCAGTCTTGTCCTCCTTACTGCATGGTCGCCATGAAATGAGACGTTTATTTCCCCTTCTTCGCTAAGAGTGTGAAGCTCAAACTCCTCTTTACAGTAAAATCATGTCAAGGTGCTTTCTCAGCTTTTGATGTAAGCCTTTTTCCCCCTTTGTCCAGATTCCCTGTGCTCCAAGCTCTGACGCAGTGTCCCAAATATCACGGACTTCTTGACCTTTGTCCCTGTATCCTTGATTTTTGTTCTTTCTCAACCTTTTCTTTTAGAAACGGCTACCGTCCTCCAAAGTCCAGGTCTTACTCTCCCCCAGGAGCCTGTTTCCAATGCTCTCAAGCAGAGCTCATTCCTGCCGTCCTTCTCTCGACACCTCTGGCATTCCACAGCACAGCGTCATGTCCAAAGTTGGTCTCTCTTCACTTCTGCTGACACCAGCTCTCTTTCGCTCCTCCCTACCAAAAAATGTCACTCTCCTAAGCAAGGATTCAGACCCTGGAAGTGGCAATGCATTCTTATTTGTATCATGAACACCAACACAACACGCAGTCTGCAAGGTGTGGTTACTGCCAAATTCAAGGTGACCCCCACCCCAGCAATAGTTTCTCCTTCTGAACTTCCCAAAACTGTTTTTAAAAATTTGTGTGCGGAGGTGGTAGTGTGCTTTGTGCATATATGTGCATGTGTATATGAAATGTGAAGGTACATATACCCATGTGTGCACCTACCAAAGTCAGGAGGATGTCAAGCCTTCCTCTGTCACATTCCATGTTATTCTCTGGCTAGGGTCACTCACTGAATCTGAAGCCTGTCGCTTTGGCTAGACCTGGTGGCTACTGAGCTCCCATGACTCACTAATTTCCACCTCCCAATGCTGGAGTCACAGGAATGCGACCTGGCTCTTATGTAGGAGCTGGAGATTTGAACTCAGGTCCTCATGCTTACACAGCAAGTATTCTTCCCCACAGAGCCTCTCCCTTGCCCCTCTAATACATCTTTTTTCTACTCATCTGCTATCTACTTTTTTTTTTTCGAGACAGAGTTTTTCTGTAGCTTTGGAGCATATCCTGGAACTAGCTCTTGTAGATCAGGCTGGCCTCGAATTCACAGAGATCTGCCTGCCTCTGCCTCCCGAGTGCTGGGATTAAAGGCGTGCGCCACCACCGCCCGGCTAACATTCTTATTTTTAACACAATTACTCATTCATTTTAAAAAATAATTGTAGACCTAGAGAGATGACTCGGCCGTTAAGAGCACTGGTTATTCTTCCAGAGGACCTGGGTTCGATTCCAAGCACCCAGACGGTTGCTACTAACTATCTGGACTCCAGTTCCAAGGGATCGAATGTCTTCTTCTGACCTCTGTGGGCACTGCACGCATGTGGTGTACAGTCACACATGCAGGCAAAACACTCAGACATAAAATATAAATGAATAAATCTTTAAAACTATTTATTTATTTGAGGGAGTGTGTGCCCTGGCATGGCTGTGGAGCTCAGAGGACAGCTTGTAGGAATCAGGTCTTTCATTCTCCCATGCGGGGTCCCAGAGGTGGAGGTTGTCAGGCTTGGCGGCAAGTGTGTTTCTTTATCCTCTAAGCCCTCTTACTTTTTAATACAATATTATTTCCCATATCTTTTCTCTTTGGATCGTTAAAACGAATGTGCGATCTAGTTAAGGGTTGTTCCCATTTTGGGGATAAAACAAGCGAAATTCAGGTTAAGTGTCTTACTGACATCACAGGAATGACTTCTGCAGGAGCGGCTAGTCACACCCATCTGACCTGATCCCAAACCCTGATCTGTGACTTCTGCTGATGTACATATCAACATGACAATCCCTCTGAAAGGGGGAACCTCACCTTAAACACCCCCTGGCCTCCCGTGTGGAGTGACACCGTGCACGTAGTTAGGAACTGACTTACGACACGTCAAGATAGGAAACCACAGAGGGGAGGCTACTAGAAAAATTACAACATAATTGATCTATTGAAGGCGGAGGCAGGCTAATCTTTGAGTTCAAGGCCAGCCTAGTCTACAGAGCGAGTTCCAGGAGAGCCAGGGCTACACAGAGAAACCCTGTCTCGGATTTTTCTCTATTAGAACTGAGAAAAGCATGCTGGGGGGAGGACAGCACGGTGGTTACACATAAAATGCGACACAGTCGAAGCCTGGTTCCTCCCAGACAGGGCTACATCGGTGGTTCTCAACCTGTGGGTCACGACCCCCTCGGAAGCCAAATGACTCTTTCACGGGGGTTGAATGTCAGATACCCTGCATATCAAATATTTACATTACAGTTAATAACAACAGCAAGATCACAGTTATGAAGTAGCAATAAAAATAATTTTATGGTTGGGGGTCACTATAAATGAGGAGCTGTATTAAAGGGTCACAGCATTGGGAAGGCTCAGAACCACTGCTCTACATGGCTCTGGGAAAATTACTTAACCTTGTGCCTTAGGGACTTTGTTGGTGAAATGAAACTAAAGCCAGTGACAAAGCAACACTTCCTCTGCTAAGAAGGCTGGTTTAACAGCGGGGAGCAGCTGAGAATGGGATCCAGGCCCTAGGCGATTCCTTCACACTGACTGATGCTGTTCTTGGGTTATGGAGAACTTTCTGGAAAACTCCTGAGAGTGTGTTGAACTTAAGAGCAAGGCAGGTTCCCCACAGTACACCGTAGGATTTAGGACTTTCAGGAAACAGGGAACATAAAAGCCGAGGCGAGAAACAAGCCCTTTAACACAATGTCAATGCCCTCTGCTGATACTGTCTGCAGTGTTGACGTAACTAAACAAACAGAGCTCCTGTCAGAGGGTAACCTTCAAACACTGGAGAACTTCCTAGGGCAGCCAAACCTGCAGAGCGGCTGTGGGAGCTGGAACCCACGCTGCCTGATATTATCAAACGCCTTGGTAAAGTCAACAAATTAAAATTTCAAGGTGCTCCCAGATTTGTCCTGTGAATGCTTTCCAGCAGAGATTACATTCAGCAATGTGCTCCAGGCTCTGTGGCTTAAAAATCACGTATTCGTTCCTGCTTTCAGGGCCTGGACACACATGTTAGCTATCCCAGAGGGATACAGAGAACTGAGATGCTAGCTACTTGGTAAATGCCACATTGGAGATGCATCCCTCCAGATAACAACGCTGGTGGTAGCAAGCTAAGCGAGAATGCATTCAGAAAAACTAAGAACAATTAGCTGGCCCAGGAAACATTTTTTTTAATAGCTTGAGTTAGCCTTCCACTTGGTATGTAGCAGAGACTGCTGTGAACTTCTGACCCTCCTGCCTTCACCTCCGAAGTGTTGGAATTACAGGCACGCATTGCCCGCCACACAGTGGGTTTGTCTGGTGCATGCACATGCAAGTGTACATGTGTGTTGAGATACAGTCTTGTAGAGCCCAGGCCCAGGCTGGTCTTGAACGTGCTATGTATACAGAGTAGGGAGACTCTGTTACACGTCATGCAGTACATTAGACTGTGCCCACGGTGCTGAGTCTGGGAGGAATCTTGGGCGAGGTGACCTTTAAGCTTCCATCTAACACCAAACATCCAGTAAGTAGTGTGAATGCTTAAATAGCAACTGCTGTCTCTTCTGAGAGGAGGGTCATTCAATAGTAAACCTCGCACGAAATACTATCGTCCCCCGGACCATCCTGCCCGGCTGCCAATCAAGTGGTGGGAAGTTTATCAAATCAGATCTTGGCAAGAATTTTTGTGGCATCAGTGGTCAGCTTCCAGGGTACCACACACAGTCTAGCTTCAGGCAGAACTTCCTTCCTTTTCCTTTTGTCACTGGTGGGAGCTTCCAGTCACTCTCAGTCGCTCACTGTCAAGTCCCTTATATGCTAAGAGCTCATTGAAATAGTTTGTTGAAAGTGGCAACCAAGAGTCTCAAAGGAAAATATCTGCCGATCCTCAGATTCGAGTTTCAAATCTCAAGAATGCCATGTTACCCTGCCACTTTATACATCACAGGTGCCCACCTTGCTCTTTCTACAGACTCTACATCTTATTCACATCCCTAGACTCATGAACATCGGAGGATGCTCAAACATTCCTCCAGCAAAACTGAGAGAGCAGAAGCGTCTAGAACCATGACCTTATCTTCTTAGAAACCAGAAGTAGAGGCAGAGTGGGTGCCACCCCTGTTCACTGCTGAGCTAGGGTAAAACCTCTGCAGGGAGTAGTTCACTGGGGTCTACATGCAAAGAGCACATCAGGGCGGGTCGGCTGGAGGCCCAGCTGTTCCAGCTGTTGAAGGTTCAGATACGGCTTTTCTAAGTGGAGTCTAGCATTTACCTTTGATTCCCCGGATACTACGGCAGTTGTGTCCCTCACAGACACATGAGGCGCCACACGGTCATCACACCTGTGGGAAGAATTTAAAATCATTTCTTTGAAGAGGTTGACTTTCACCAGGAATAAAAACCAATAACAGTACATTTACCATTACAGGTCACTATCCAGAGAGGATAAGAAACATTTTCTCCTGAAGGACGCGTCACTGAGCAAAATTTCAGAAAACTTTCGCATGGTAGCTTAGAGTTGATGTTCCTACTTTTGCCACCCAAGTGGATTTGCATTTGAGCACAGTGTGAAAACACGTGACAGGCTGTCTAAGCTGCTGAATGTTTATTCATCGGCGTGTCCCACATGGATTTCACTCAGATGCCCCACACCTTCAGGGCAGAGATCATGGATGCTTCCATTTCACTGATGATCAAAAAGTGCGGTGAATTTGGGAGACAGAGCTCGGGAAAGAGTCAGTGTCCTGGCTGGGAACTGAGTGCAGGCTGTTTAAGTTTCTAGTTGGCCTGGCAGCAAGACTCAGCAGGCAAAGTCACTTGCCCCCAAGCCTGCTGAGCAGAGTCGGATCCCGGGTTCCCATGTGATGGAGAGAGAGAAACAGCTCCTACACATTACGCTCCAACTCTCATACACATGATGTGGTCTGCACACGCCATCTCCCCCACGAAGTAAGTAATTATAAAAATGAGAAAAGACGGGTGCTGAGCTTGTCAGTCTGTAATCCTGTGCCAATGTGCGCTCTTCCTGATCCTACTCAGGGTCAGTAGACTGCCATGACTCACAGCTCTTTGTGAAATTAGGGCACCTCCTCCACCAAGGCAGCAGCAAGGGAGTCCAGAGTTACACAAGCTGGGACTGTGGACGGGAGCAGTCAAAAGGAGCTGGGCAACAGCTATCCGCCATCTGTTTCATCGCTTCATGGTTAGTGAAAGTTGACCATAAAAGCCGGACACCAACGGTTTTCTATTTTAAAGACATCCATAGCTGTTTTATAGTTGAGTTCAGATTTTGACCAGAAAATGAATTAATGTTGTGGATTTTTTTTCATATTATCCTGAAATATAAGTTATACTAATAATATCTGCATGTCAAACACAGGTCAGGATTCCTTACCCAGTGTGCTTGGGACCAGGAGTGTTTTAATTTTTCTTTCCTTCCTTTCCCTCCTCTCTCTTTCTCCCCTCCCTCCCTCCCTCCCTCCCTCCCTCTGTCCCTTCCTGTCTGTTTTTGAAACAAGTGCTCTCTAAGTTGCCAAGGCTAATCTTGAATCTGGACTCTATCTGACTCGGGTTTTTTGTTTTGTTTTGTTTTATTTTGTGAGACAGGGTTTCTCTGTATAACAGTTCTGCCTGTCCTGGAACTTTCTTTGTAGACCAGGCTGGCCTTAAACTCACTGAAATCCACCCGCCTCTGCCTTCTGAGTGCTGGGATTAAAGGAGTACACCACCACCGCCTAGCTCTTACTCAGGGTTTTAAGTAGCTAGAATTACAAGCCTGTGCCAATAAACTCAGTTCTGTTTAAAATGTGAATATTTGCACTAATTAAGGAGATGTGTTGGGAATGGGACCCAAGTATAAACAGAAAATTCATTTGTTTGAGAAACATCTTACACGTGGTGCCTCAAGATGATGTAATCCGACTGGAGCCTATCACATGAGGTCATGAGGTTGGATGTGGAATTTTCTATCTGTAGAATCATCAACAGGTTCAAATTTTAGGGGATGGGCAGCGAGAGGCCTTAACCAGTAAAGGCACATTCCATCAAGTCTGGTGGCCTGAGTTCAACCCCTAAACCCACACAGTGGCAGGAGAGATCCTCCTTAGACAGTCGTTCCCCTGACCTCCACACACGTGCTACAGCACACACAGGCCCGCGTACATACCCAATAAATAACAAGCAAGTAAGTGTAAACAATATTTAAAATTTCAAGTTTGAGGTTTTTGGATTGGGGCCGGTGCACCGTGTTTATTCACTTGCCTCATGAGGCAAAGTTTCGCTATGCTTCTCTTGCTGGCCTGAACTCACTATGTAAAGCAGGCAGGCCTCGAACCTGCCACAACCCTGCATCTGCTCCTGAGATTACAGGCGTGCGTTGCCTCATCTGCTTCTGGTCTTCCCGTCTATGCCTGTTGAAGCTACGTTCCTCCTACAAGTATTGTGTACACAAACCAGTATTGTTTTGAAATCTTTGAAGGAAACGAATGCGGCCGAGAGAGGCAGTCTGTGTTTCAGAGCACTTTCACCCAAAGGAAGCACAAAGAGCTGAGACACCACTTTAGCCTTGATAAAGAGGGTGAGCTAATGCGTGGGCAGTGTGGAGCGGACACTTCCAGGGGACGCCCCGACAAGGCAGGAGGGAGAAGGTGGCGGAAAACTGCCCAGGAGACCAAAGGGTAGGATGGGTAAAAGCTGGGAGCCTGATGCCCTCATGCAGGCCTGCATTCCCAGCACTCTGGAGGCCAGCCTGATCTACACAGCAAGTTCCAGGGTGGCCAGGCGTGCATAATGAGACCCTGTCTCACAAGCAAGCAAGCAAACAATAAAGGGTTGGAGAGCAGGCTCAGCAGTTAAAAGCATGGGTGCTCTTCTAGAGGACCCAGGTTTGATTCTCAGCACTGACATGGCGGCTCATAACCCTATGTCAGGGGATCCAACATCTATTTCTGGCTCCATAGGCACCAGGGGCGTACCTGATACACAGACATATTTGGAGACTGAACACCCACCCAAACACATAAAAAAATAAATAAAACTTAAAAATAAATAGAATTTAAAAATAAATAAATAAAATTAAAATAAATAGATAAACACACTGTCCCAGAACAAAAGGCTTGGAGATAGGAATGTTACCAGTTCGGGTAGGAACTGGCAAACAATGCAGTTAGCCGCAAGCCAAGAGTACATACAACCCAGATGGTGCCAGTTCTTGCTCTTTTTATAATCCTAATGGCTGCAGCCCTCACTGCACCCCACAGCCGGCCTCGCACTATCTCACTAGGTCCCCATCTGGTTCGGAATCAGTGCAGCAGGGGTAGGGTGCTGAGAGTGGCAAGCGCGCAGGAAATGGCTCCAATGACACAGACAGAACAGATGGCCATCACGTGCAGAGGCACAGAGTCGAAGGATGTGTGTTTGTCCGGTGTGTGCCTTGCTGTGTGTGCTACCGTTCACTCCATAAGAGGGGACCGTCCAGCTGCCTGGGAGGCCTTCCGCAAGCATCTCTGGTGTCACGAAGGCTGTGCTGGAAAAAGCCCTCTGGACTTGGCGAAAATAGCTCACCTTCTGCCTTGACCTCCAAGTCCGTAATGATGTCACACCGCAGGAATCTCTCACAAATGCCCTCACCCCTTCCATTACAGCCATCTTGCTTGATACTAATCTTGCTTCTCTTCCGGAACCCCCTCCACCCTTCACGCCACCAACAGGGAGATCTTTGGAAAATTCAGACTCCATCTTTTCAGTCCCCACCTAAAAATCCCGGAGGGGATTGTTCAAAATCTTAACATGACCCAAGGCTTTTCTCTTAAAAAAAAAAAGTTTTTGTTATTAGGTTTATTTAATCATTTATTTTGTGTGTGTTTAAGCACGCGTACACAAGTGCACTTAGAGGTCAACGGACAATTTCTAGGAGTTGGTTCTGTCTTTCCACCACGTGTGTTCTGGGCATCACGTGGGTCACCAGGTTTGGTGGCAAGTGTCTTTTCCTATAGAAGCAGCTCACTAGCCCAGGGCTTTCGTTTTATCTGGTGAACCTTTTAAGCAAGCCCTTACCCACCCAACCTTATCTCTCAGCTCTCCTAGGCATCCCTGACCTGCCAACTTAGTTCCACCTCAATTATCCTCTCATTTCCACGCCTTTGCAGATGCCGTTTAGAAAACCCCATGCAACAGGGCAGGGCAGGGCTCGGGAATATTCTTTTCTAACACTTGGATCTCTGAGAAGATCCACCTATCAGGTCACAAGCAGCTCAGACCCCGTGAGTTAGACGTGAGCTTTTTGTATTTCCATTCTCACTCCTTTCTATCCGGTCAACAAACCCTACTGACTCCAACTCAGTGTCCATTCTTGTTTCTGCATCAAGCTGCCATTACCCTGGTCCCAGCATCACCCATCAGCTCTTGCCTTTCTAGCGCAGTAACCCTGTTCACTGTCCTGATGTCTCCAAGCGTGTTCCCAATCCATCTCTGTACGTGAGCCACAGTCATCAGGACAAATTGAACCCTTCCTCTTCTTGCAAACTTTTACTTGCTTTGTAGTGAAACGTGAGGCTATTCTCTGTATCCACAAAACCCTACTCAGCCTAGTCTTTACACACCCAACTTCCCTATGTCCGCTTGGCCAGAGGGAATTTATCAGACACCTGAGTTTCTGCAGGTACTGTCTTCTTCCTGGACAATTATCTTACACTTGAAGGATGATATAGAGGTCACTTCCTCCAGAAGACTGAACCAGACTTACACTAAAGCCCTGTCCCTCACACAGGCTCCCACGCCATATGGGTCTTCTCCGCTGTAGCCTTTTTCTTGGCCTCTGATTTTGTCTCACCCTCACAAGAACCCAGCGTGTGGAGGGGAGTCCTGTCTATGCTGGTCCTGCGGAATTCACGTGTTGTCCGGTTAAGTCAATGGATGTGGTCCTTCCACTGCTCCCATTGGCTCTTCCTTTCATCCACCATCCACCTATTTCCTCAAGGCAGGGTGGAAGGAATCTCACCTCGGCTTCTCCTTCCTCCTCACCCACCACATCCACTCGAAATCCCACACAGCTCTGTTCATTTTTACATTTGTTATCCCAGTAAGGTAGCGAGCGGTTTCTTGTTGTGATCAATACCCGACAAGCATAAGGGTAGGGGTGAAGGGTTTATTTGGCTCATGGTAAGATACACCTGGGGCATGTCTCCATGATGACTCTAAATGCAGTCAAGTTGGTAACTGAGATTAAATATCATCAATCTCCTCCCACCAGCTTTGCCTCTCAGTCTCATTTTCATTTGTCTGGGTTTTTTTTTTTTTTTTGAGACAAGGTCTTATGCAGCCCAGGTTGGCCTCATACTCACACTCACCACTTAGCTGAGACTGGAAGGCAGGGGATCCCAGCTATGCTCCATCATGCCAACATTCCTGCTCTGCTGACTCCAACGTTTCTCCCTCCCTCAAATCCTTTTTTGTTTGTTTGTTTTTCAATACAGGGTTTTTCTGTGTAACAGTCCTAGCTGTCCTGGAACTAGCTCTTGCCTGGCCTCGAACCCACAGGAATCTGCCTGCCTCTGCCTCCCGAGTGCTGGGATTAAAGGTGTGCGCCACCACTGCCTGGCCGCAAATCCATTCTTTGTGCTATAAATTGGAGCAAAGATCCTTCTTCCTTGGCACTGCTGATGCTGCTTTTCCTGAGGTGGCCTGTCTTAATCGCCTCAATGTTCCTCAGCACCCCTGACCTCCACCCTCACTTCAGCAGTGAAAACTGGACACATTTTAGAGCATTGCTGAGTGTCTGTCAGGATACCCACATGCCCTTGGCTGAGGAACCGTGGACCTAAAGGGGTCTTTCTAACATGAAAACCAGATACTGCTGACTTGAACTGACTTCGTGAGTCTCTATGACTGAGATGGATTCGGCTTTCTCTGGTTACTACATCATTGCTTGGTATAGACTCTTGTCCTTAGTCACCTAGTATGGTCCTCTTCCTCCAGGAAGCCTCTGGATCCTCTAGTTTAGTTAACAACTTCCTGGCAGGAAGATCCTCAGTCGCCCAGATACTCGCCATGTCTATCTGCTGTGACCTGGTTACACCTGGGCCACATGGAATCCCTGTGTGAGTTCAAAGGACACGACTTCCTTCACCATCTTTTGCCAGAATTGCTAAAGAATGGATTTGGTGGTACTCTCCTTTAATCCCAGCACTCAGAAGGCACAGACAGACGGGTCTCTGAGTTGGAGGCCAACTTGGTTTACAGAGTGAGTGTCAGGACAGCCAAGGCTACACAGAGAAACCCTTTGTCTTGACAAACAAACAAACAAACAATCCAAAACAACAACAAAAAGGAAGAACAGAGCAGAGCAGTTCTGAGGCGGGCCAGTCGCTGCACGGGACAATCAGGTGCCTTCATTAGATTACAGTCCTCTGGGAAGGGACTTGGCTTTCGGTCCATATTTTACCTCCAACACAGTAAATGTGCTGTCTGATTCTGGCCAGGGCTTTGATAAAACTTGATACTACATGAAAGTAAAGCTGTCGTCTTGGTTATTATCACCCACGTTAGGAATTGTTACAGCCATTACCTTGGTCTGAATGAATTGTTCTGCAGGGCTCCAGATTATCCCAGAGAAATAAAAAGAAAGCTCTCGGTTCCCATCCTTGTGCCTACTAAGACAGATTCCACAACCTGATCATCTCTCAATGGAAAACTGCTCATGAGACTCAGACTTAACCGGATCAACAGGAAGCCACTGGCTTCCCAGGATGGGAAAAGCCAGACTGTCCCCCATGTCTTGCTTCTCCCTGGTGCTTCTCTGTCTACACCATGCCAGAGACCACAGAGAGAGCACAGCCTGAGAAAGATCTCACTCGCTCTGAGGCCTCTGGGTAAGGATCTTAGAGTCTTCTCTATTTCAGCTCAAGACTTTCCAACTAGAAAATGAGGAGGGGAAAGAAGGAAAGAGGGAGTGGGAGGCACAGAGAGAATCTAAATTCAGGGAAAATATGATGTATCTTTTAACTTTCCAAAATAGTCTTTGACCTTTCTGCTTACGTAAGGGAGTTTGCAGCTGAAAGGCCCAAGCTGTGTACGCCCTATGGATCAGGCAAATTTGGGCATGTCTGAGAAGTGGCTAGGTGGAGCCACCAGAGCTCCTTGCATTTGAAGGGAATAACATCACCCCTAAAGGAGCAGGAGAGTGAACCTGCATTCTCACCCCAAAGTCTGTTACCAGTCCAACTGTGGCCATGTTGGGATAGTCACTTCTGGGTCACGCACTAGGATAATCCTCCAAGGAAAGGAGGCTTGAACGTACATAATATCCACGGACTTTGCAAACTAGCTCCCCTGTGCTTTTATTTTGGGACTACCCAAAGGAAAGAGCAAGGTTAAAAAAAAAACCAAACAAACAAACTTCATTCCTAAAATTGAAATAAGCAAGAGAATATATGGCTGTGACTTCAGATGGTGGGTGGACAGAGGGTGGTGACTTCCTGATGGAGCATGCCAAAACACATTGCCTCATCATGGCAAGGAGGGACTCATTTCTGGAACTGGGAATCTGGACCAAGAAAGGAGTAGCTGAGGATGCTACTTGGAAGGCTGGAGGGCCCAGGCTGTATACCACAGACACTTACTAAACTCTAGGGAGGAAACCTGGGGGAAAGCAGAGAGCACCACAAGCCACAGACTCCAGCTACCTCATAACACGACCCAGGAGACACCCCTGCTGGAAGGTGAGGTGAGCAGAGGGCACTGCATTAGGCTCATCTTGAACACATGGACAGCAACAAATAAACAATAAACACAAATGCTTTTCTTTCTTCCTGGGGTTCGAGGCAGTTCATTCATTTGCAAATAGCATTTAAATCATAACGGGAAAGCTGGACAGTATGAGTTTTGGAGGGAGAGGATATGTATGAAGCAGAAATCACTTGGACATTTTATAATTTATGGAATCACTGTGTTCCCGTTTTTTTTTTTTTCTCCATTGAAAGTAATAAACCAAAACTTCAAGATTCCACATACTGCTAGACCTGGTGCTCATGTCTGGAATCTCAATATTCCGGAGGCTCAGGTAAGAAGATTGCCATGGATTCCAGGCCAGGAAGGGGCACATAGATTTCCAGGCCAGCCTGGACTACACACACACACACACACACACACACACACACACCTGGACTACAAACACATACACACACACGTCATTCTAAGGTTCCCCGGTGGCTACTAGAAACCATAGACAGTACAAAATCCTGTACTAACCTTTATTTTCCTATACATAAACACCTATGTTAAAGCTTAACTCACATATTAGGCACAGGGAGAGAAAGATATCACCAACGAATAACAAACAGGGATAACTAAAATATACTATAATAAAAGTTACACGAATCTAGATTTTTCTCTCTCTCAAGGCTTCTCCTCATCATATTGTAGTTTTCAGTTGGGGTTGAGAATTAACTGAAGAGGGAGGGGGAACTATCTTGCTTTAAGTGGTTGGTCCTTAAAGTGAACAAGGATATCGTGACAAATTATGAAACCTACATCCCAATTTATTTTCTAAGAAAGGTTGTCTACTTTGCAGGGACATTTCTCAAGGAAAACCGAAGCACAGAGCTGAGTTTGGTGGCACACATTTATAATCGCAGAATCCAGGAGGCTGACACCGAAGGATTGTGAGTTCAAGGTCAGCTTGGGCTACCTGGTGAATTTGGGACTAGCTTGGGCACCACAAGACATTGTCTCAAAAAAAACAGAACAAAACAAAACAAACAGCCAAAGCTTAAAAGAAGCAAATAATCTTGGTATAGTGGTGTATGCCTTTAATCTCAGTATTGAGAGGCACAGGGATCTCTGTGAGTTCAAGGCCAGTCTGGTCTACAGAGTGAGCTCCAGGAGTACACAGAGAAACTGAGTTTCAAAAAAGAAATGCAGAAGAAGAGGAGGAGGTGAAGGAGGATGGATTATTTACCTGATTATCAAGAGCTTTATATAAAGTTTGATGCTTTTTGTTTTTTGTCTTGGTTACTTTCCCTCTGAATACCACTCTGGAAAGCCAAATTGAGGTCGTCCTCTAACTCTGAATTGCCTGCCAGAGATGTAAATGCCTCTACATCATTCATTCATATCTTATAGCTAGATTAATAACTTTGATGTTGACTTTTGTGTCTGATATTCAACTGTGTATTTGCTACAACGACAACCACAAATATGATTTGATAAAAGAAAAAGATGAAAATAAACTGAAAAGTAAGTTGCTTCAAAAATTAACATTGTAGTATAAATTATACACCTTAAAAGGAATTCAAATAATTCATTAATGTGAAAAAATATTCTCTAAATTGCTTTGCTGATTTGTTCTCCAGGGCACCAAGCAGTCAAGCCTTCTTTTGGCTTTCAGGAAGTAGAAACCTGAAGGTTGTCTGTCCTGTGTAACCAAGCTTCCCAGATCCCACCAGACTCTTTCTCAGAGCTCAGGCAAGAAAGAGTTCCTGGGTCTGAAAGTATTTTAAAGGTTGTTTCTGTGTTCTGAAGATCAGAACTGCTAAAGGGAAATGCTACCTGGTATTAGAGAAGCCATGAATCCATATTAGCTGCCTTATGAGACCTCCCCACGATGGTAAAAATGTTTGTTCCTCTCACACTTGAGATTTCGATCTAAACACTGGAGTCAAGTTCCAATTTTAAAATAAAAGCATGTGTTTTGCACAATCCTCCGAGACCTTGTGAGAATAAACACCAGTGTTTATCCTTCATTGCATTCTATCCTGGCAGAACAAATATTTGCCAAGGTAGAGACGGGAATATCAGTGTGAGTTTAAGGCCAGCCTGGGCTATGTGAGTTCTAGGACAGCCAAGGCTACAATATATATATTCTTATCTCAAAAGAAGGAACAAAAGCAAGCAAGTAAATAAAAGACATCACTATGAATGGTCATGTTAAGATAAACATTAGATATTCCCACTTAAAGTTTGAAAGGAAGATGTATTTGGGGTTGGTGAGATGTTTCTGTGGGTCAAAGTACAACTTGCTGCCAAGGCTGATGGCAGAAGTTGATCCCCAACCCACACAGTAGGACAGAACCAGCTCCTGGAAGTAGTCCTCTGACCTCTGTCACACGTGTGCTATAATCCAGGCATACCTCCTCTCTGTCTTGTCTTTCTCTCTTTCTCAGACACACAGTAATAGTAATAAAAAAAAAATCAAAAATTTTTTTTTAAAGGAAGAAAGATGTATTTAAAGATGCCAGTGCCTGGGAAGTACTGAAGCAATGACGTTTGTCACCTGTCTCCAGGCTGCAGTCAGCAGCTCAGGCGTTTGGTATCTGACAAGGACATCTGCTGAACAGAGCCTGCAAATTTTCTGTTTTCTTTTTGCCCTCTGGCCAAAACACATACCATAAATGAAGATCCTAGATCTTAAGATCTATTATCTTCCTTGATCCACTTTTGGAGCAATCTGTAACAGGAGCTTGGAAGAAAACCAAAAAGCAAGCAAGCAAACAAACAAAAAACCAAAAACCAAACAAACAAAAAAACCGCACCCCCCAAAAAAAAAACCCAAAAAACACCACCACCAACAACAAAAAAACAAACAAAAAGCAAAACAAAACCAACAAACCTGCCTATGGAGTAGGCACGTTTCTTTCACTTTCCCCAGTTTCCCAAGCCATCTCCTTCTGCTCTATAACTCTCCCTTTAAAAAAATTCCAATTGCCTGAGATACAAATCACAGTGAAAACCTTCATTCCCCAACTCGCTGGCAATCAACCTTTCTCCTTGAACGAAATAGTTTCTACAAACCATGAAATATTTTTCAGTTTTAAACCTCCCAAACAACAATTGTCCCTAATGCTTTGTTTCGTTTATTAAAGCAACTCACCGACGAAGAGTATTCTTGGCAAGTGGCTCTGGAAGGTTCAGTTCCACTGATCCACATTTTGCTCTTATTTCATCAGAGAAAAGCCGAAAGTAAAAAGAAATCCGGGTGCTCCGCGAAGTCCCAGAGCCTCAACACACGCCCCAGCAGCTGCTTGCTGAGGCTCGTTTTTTCAGGGACAGTGACCTCCAACACCTTTGATTTAGCGCTGCAACTCAATCTTAATGGTTCGCCAGGCAGGGAACACGTCACGTGCCAAGCCAACACCTTAAGAGGGTGGGAAGCGTTGTAACCAGGAAGACACGCGGAAAATACTCTGCAGGCAGCTCGGCTACCCTGCAGAGCTGTGCTTGCTTGTCTGGAAACAACCCTATGACTGACACTCCCCGAGTGGAGGGGGACTGATTTATGCAGCGTCCAACCGCCAACTGTCTGCGTGCGCCCCTGCCTGCGCGGCTCCAAAAGTGGGCTCTACCTCGCCTTAGACTGAAATTCTGGACAACCACTCATGAACAGCGGCGTCAGCATTTCTGAAAATCAAATTCGTCTTCCTTTCTGTTTTGAAGTTGATTTTTCTCCACTTCTCTCTCTCCCCCCAGCCCCTATCTAATACTTAGCTCCACTTCTGGCGGAAGCACATGGTCCCCGAAAAGCAGCGATTTCAATTTATCTTTCCAGCCCAGGAACAGACACTGCTCCAGGCTCAGCAGAGGACAGTCAATAACTCTTTCCCAACACTTAACCCGTGTTCTCCAGCTTCACCAGGTCAGCAGTTGCTTAAAAGGTAGATTTCAGGTGAGCCGAGTTTCACAGTCCCTAAGCCGTGTCCCAGTGTGAACGAAACACCATTTACTCCTTCCTGTCTACCCGGACTTCAATTCTAAGAACAAACGCTGAACATTCTGGCCACTAAACAGGCCTCAGTACCCACTAATCAAGGAAGCTGTCACTTGAACTGAGTTAAACTCACCCTTTTGGTCTTTGAGACTGAAGCTTGAGCGTCTCCTTCCCAGATCTTCTGAAGGAGAACAGCGAAGCAAAGGATGACCGGATGCTCGTTCGGGAAGAAACAGATGGCTTTTGGTTGGTTAGGTTTTTAGATCTTGATGTTTGTAATTCCAACGGATCTGGGGTGGGGGAAGCGAAGATTTTTCACCATTAAAATACCTGCAGACGTGCTGGAGAGGTAGCTTGGTTGTGGAGTGCCTGCCTAGCATACACAGAACCCTGGCTTCTAGCCCCATTACTGATAGACCAGCACCTGCCTATGATTCCTGCTCTTGGCGGGTGGAGGCGTGTGGGTAAAAGCTCAAGGTACATATTAAATTTTAGACCAGATTGTGCTATACGATAACTTTTTAAAGTTTCAGAGTAATATACTTTTGTTTATTTTTAATTTGAGACAAGTTATGATCATATAGCTCCAGCTGGCTGGGGAGGCCAGACTGATCTCAAACTTGCGATCCTCCTGCCTCCTGTGGTTCCAGGCATCTGCTGCTATGCCTGCTTTCAGATAAATCTCTGTGGAAGAAGAAGGAAGGTGTGGCTTTTGTTTCCCCCTCCTGTGATCTAGAAGCTGCTAGCATCCCCACAGGACCCCAAGAACAAAGGGAATGCAGAGCTGCTTCTCAGGGTCCTGTGCTCCCGAGGTTCCGCTGGGGGGAGAAAAACTTCACACTCCAACAGAGTTTTCAGTATGTGTCACAGAATTCCTTGTTTGATGCCTCTCCGTGGGTCTTTCTCATTACACCTTCTACATAGATGTCCAACATCCCAGTTCGCAAGCCAGGGGACCCATTCATTTCATAGCTTGCGGATCCAAGTA
The DNA here is from genome assembly GCF_018167655.1 of Microtus oregoni. Classification (NCBI taxonomy): domain Eukaryota; kingdom Metazoa; phylum Chordata; class Mammalia; order Rodentia; family Cricetidae; genus Microtus; species Microtus oregoni. The sequence goes on along the minus strand of NW_024543831.1, from coordinate 10,334,229 downwards.
TCTTTTAGAAAAATACCAGTTCTTTAAAATCAAGGAGTTTTTCATGTAACTCTTTGATGCCAAAGAGAGTAAATAGAAGGGAAATGAAAGCATTTAGAGTGTTTCTTATTCTTTTCCAAAATCTATCCTGCTGTGGCATGTGATATGTGTGTGTATGTGTGTGTGTATATATATACATACATGTATATATGTGTGCACCTATGTACATATATTTGGTTTATGCATATGCATGCAATATATATATATAATAATTTATAACTTTATATATGAGCCTTCAATTTTAAATTTAAGGCCCACCAACATATACAAACACCATAATACCATAACCCTTTTGTGCACACTGATTTTTATAAATATTGGTGTTCAAGGTAAGGCAAAGCCATCATGGTGTAAACATGGGCTCAATCTAAAAGCCTGAGTTTCGGGCTGGAGATGTAGGCAAGGGTCAGGCCGCTTGCCCAGCAGGCCTGCAGCCCTGTTTGATCCCAGCACCAGCGGCACCACTACCACACTTTTCCCACACGCAAATGAGAATCTGGACTGTTTCTTTTTTTTTTTAATATTTATTTATTTATTATGTATACAACATTCCTTCCATGTATGCTTGCACGCCAGAAGAGGGCACCAGATCTCATTACAGATGGCTGTGAGCCACCATGTGGTTGCTGGGAATTGAACTCAGGACCTCTGGAAGAGCAGTCAGTGCTCTCAACCTCTGAGCCATCTCTCCAGCCCTCTGGACTGTTTCTTTCTTTCTTTATTTTTTTTTTGTTTTTTTGTTTTTTTTTTTCGAGACAGGGTTTCACTGTGGCTTTGGAGCCTGTCCTGGAACTAGCTCTTTTAGACCAGGCTGGTCTCGAACTCACAGAGATCTGCCTGTCTCTGCCTCCCGAGTGCTGGGATTAAAGGCGTGCGCCACCATCGCCCGGCTTGGACTGTTTCTTTAGACTGTTTTCTTATTAGAGTTGTAGTTTTATCCATCTGTGCATCCAGAAATGCCGCCACCTGTTTCAGGGTGCTGCTCATGTTGACAATGTAAGGGAAAGCGGTTGACGGGACTGGTTCAGTAGCATGCTAGTTTATAGTCGACTCTCTGAGAGCTTGCCACGCTCATGGGTGTCCTGTGGGAACAGGTTTCACTACCCTCATTAAAAGCTTAAGAAAACTGGGTGAAGTGACAGGCTGGCAGTCACAACCGAGTGTCCACGGCAGGCGCTTACGGCCACCCGTGTGGAGGCACGGAGACTGCAGAGGGAGTTTAGGTAAGAGGTTACTATGGTCCGGGGTAATTCTCCCTCTTTCTTTTCTTTCCATATTTTTGGGAACAAGGTCTCATTCTGTAGCTCAGACTGGCCTGAAACTCATGACAATCTTCCTGTCTCAGCCTCTCGAGTGCTGGGATTAAAGACACAAGCCATTGCAATCTTAATTCTTTTTACCTTTAAGTTTTCAGTGTGTTGATGCGTGTGAGTGTAGGTGTGCGTGTTTATGCATGGCATGCTCATGCATAAACATGAGTGTGGAGGTTGGGGGAACCTTAATTTGTGAGTCGCCACCCTTCCACCTTTGCTGGTATTTTGCTTCTATGCCCTGTGTCAGGGTAGCCCGTCCAGAGGCCTCTGAGAACTCTCCTGTCTCTAACTACTATCTTTCACAGGAGAGCAAGGCGACAGCTTATTTACTGTGCACAGACTTACGTAGGTGCTGGGGATTTGAATTCAGGTCTTCACACTGTGCAGTAAGCGTTTTAGCTACGGAACTGTCTCCTTGGCCCTTAGGCTAATCCTTAGCACATAGAATCCTATTTTATCCTATGAGGTAGACATTATGTCCATTTATAAATGAAAAACATATCGAAGTTTATCAAGAGTGAAAGCTTTGACCATATTCACAGTGAGATGTCTTAGGCATTTTGTCATCCACCTGCACTGTCTTGTGTATTCTATAGTACAAAACTTAAGTCCCTTAAACAGTCCTGAGCCCTAAATTGACAAATTGCCAATGCATGGATTTGTTATCTACAATACTGTGCCACAAGGCAAGGAAAAGATAATTTAAAGCAAAAAAAAAATCTTTTTTCTCTCACCGTTTTTTGCCATCCCCTTCCGTAGCCTATATGTGAGTGGTGGTTTTAACATCTGGCTAACATCTGTTTCATTGCAAAACTTCTTTCTTTGAATTTCTTCGAACCATTCTCCAGTTGCTCCTTGAAGCCATCTGATATCCCTCTTTGTCTTTTGAAGTTTGCTGAAATAAAACAAAAATATCAGTGCACCATTCCAATCCATTCCTCATTCGAATAGACCTGTGAACTTTGCACTACAGAGGCAGGAGAGGCTCATAACCTGAGGAAAAGCTGCCCTAGTTAGAATCTCTCTTTGATCACGGTGCACATATTTACACATATTGTTCTGTAGATGGTGCATTCTTCCATATACGATGACAACCTAAACGTTCTTACTGGTTGTTCAAATAATCACAGAGTCAATGACAAGAACCTTGGTTAAGCAATGTGTTAAGACCTGATCTAAAACAGCAACGAAATGATAGCTGTTCTAATGACATGCACAAACCGGAACATTCCGGTTCTGATTACTCATGCACTTATTCATTAATATATTAAATGCTTATTGAGCAACATTAACCAACTAAATGTTTATTGAGGTCCCGTGTAGGCTGTGGGGAAGGAAACAGATAGGATCCTCACTCATCCAATTTAGTGGTCAGCAACTGAAGTTAACACGCAGATTGTTAGTGTAATCGATGGCCTTAGATGGTAAAATCTGCTCAACACAAAGACACAAAGACCAGGAATGTGACCAGTGTTAGTGCTCAGGCTGAAGAGGACAGTGGCCACTGAGATGGAGGGAATATCATCCAGGGAGCAACCGTGTGCAGCTGGCTCTCCCTGGGGGGTACTAGGTCTGGAAGCCTAACTCATCTATTTTTTTCCCATACTTTCCCTTATTCAGCTGTCTATCCAAAGAAAAATTGCTTTATGTCTTTAACTAATTCCTCTCCGAGATAAATCATTTCTCAGGAGGACTCTAGAAGTACTTGAAAATGATAGGTGTTAATCCAGAGGGAGACGACCCTGGATGAAGACCACGATGCCAACCTTAAAAGCAGATAGTTTAGCACTGATGAAAACTTTAGGATTGCTGGTTTCCAAATTTGGGAACTTCTAGTATTTGGGGAATTATTTCAAGTTCCTGTGGCTATAATCCTTTGTCTAAGGTCTTCTGGAAAACACAAGTGTTAGGACCGTGTGTGTGTGTGTGTGCGTGTGTGTGTTTTGAGGAGGATGTCTTGCTATATAGCCTAGACTGGCTTTGAACTCACGGCAATCCCTTTGCTTCAGTTTCTCAAGTGCTAGGATTACAGGTTTGATTCACTGTGCCTGGCTTCCGGGTTTCATTTTCTTATTGCTGAGAAGATAGCAAGCAAGAAGACAGCCAAGTGGCCACTTTGGAGTTAAAGTCAATGAACCAAGAAAGCTGTAACTCACTTCTGCTTGAGGCTACGATACTGCTGTTTTATAAAAACGTATTTGAGAAGCCAGGGGTCATCCTGCCCAGACTTGCATTCTGAAAAGCATTAGGTAGCAGTGTCATTATTCAGCCCACAGCCTACAGATTCGGGTCAGTGCCTCTTTCTGCTATTGTATCGCTCGTCACTTGGTCAGCCACTCCTATCTCTATTGCCATCTCCTCCACTCCTACCTCTATTACCATCTCCTGTGCCAGCAAACAGAGAAACCCCCAGTATCTGCTTCCAACCAATATCGTCATTTCCCTTTAGAATGTCTCTCTACCAGTCTGTGGATTCCATTTTCTTAGATCCCTCTCTAATTGTTGGTTTCCCCAAAGCCTGACCCCTCCTCCTCTCCTAACATATCCATCTTTTTCAGAAGTTACCTGATTTAGGTTGCTCTATATAAAGCTATATAGAGGGATTTTCCTGCTTTTATAGGCTTGATGCAAATTTAATTCTCTTGTAAAAATAATCACAGTCAGCCCCACTTCAAGCCCTATTCTGTGCTTGTACATGTGACCATCACTGTGTCTTTTCCACATTGTGGTCAAAGAAGCCAGTAACCTGTATTTCCCTGTGAATGTTCATATACTTTGAATTGTATCCCAGGAAATATACCTTAAAGTAAGAACCACTCTCAAGTACACAAATTTAAATGAATACCACATAGTTGCTAACTATAATTATGTAGGCAATGTAGAATCCTAGCAATCTGGATTCAGCGTGAAGCAGAAAAGAAACAAAACATAGAATTGAATCTATGATTACAGTTATGCAAAAATGACACAAGCATTTGTATATACTAGGGGAAAATAGAAACATCTCATCTCTTACAGTAGAATCATTGTAGGTACTGTATCTACAACTAGCCTTTTTTATATGTATTCTACAATTACAATGTATTAGAATAACCATTCCTTTCTCTTTAATTGTGAATTTTCACTACATTATCAATTTGAAAAATGTTCTACTTTTATAATTTCTAACTGTGGTTTTGTTGTTGTAGCTTTTTCCTGTGTTTTTACATGGTCATGGTAAATGTATCCAGTATACACCTGGAGAAGGCCTTCTACTGTGCAGGTACTGGGATAACTCAGTAGGCAGAGCAGGAATGGGTCCTCCCTAGGGAGACTGAAGTCTAACAGGAGAAAGCCCCAAGAATCCCACAATGACACAGATTAGCTAAATGGCAGTGCTGCATGTGACTTAGGAATTCAATACACATTTGAACTTTGGGGAAAGAAGAGTGAGCAAATTAAGTCCCTCTTCTCACAGAATTCAAATTCTACTGGCATGGGGTACTGCGTGTGTGAGTTGTCAGCAAGAAAAAAGCAATGAGGTCACAAGAGAGTGTGACAAGGAGACCTGGTCTAGGGCAGCAATGAAGATTCCCTGAGATGATGGAGCAGAAGGACAAGGAAGAAGAAAGGTTCTTGCAGAGAGCATCATAGACAGGAAAGTATCAACTGTAAACAGTGTCCTAGGCAGGAGAGTATCAACTGTAGACACAGTGTACTAGGCAGGAGAGTATCAACTGTAGACACAGTGTACTAGGCAGGAGAGTATCAACTGTAGACAGCATCCTAGGCAGGAGAGTATCAACTGTAGACACAGTGTCCTAGGCAGGAGAGTATCAACTGTAGACACAGTGTCCTAGGCAAGAGAGTATCAGCTGTAGACAGCATCCTAGTCAGGAGAGTATCAATTGTAGACAGTGTCCTAGGCAGGAGAGTATCAGCTGGAGAGAACTGTCTAGGTAGAGTGTGACAATGGAGAGAAAACTCTAGAGAGGCAGTTACAGTTTTCTGTAGCATTTGGGGTCAGGTAAGGTGTCGGGCATTTGAAACACTGGTGTATGTGTGGGAGCCACACTGGATTTACAGGCAGAGAACAGATTCCAGCATGGGATGAAGAGTACCTGTAGAGTTCAGTAGAAAAGCCATTTATTTCAAACAGGATGATGGTGGAGCCGAAGAAAAATAGTTTTTAGAGAGATGGAATGATTTGGGGGCTAAGGCTACATGCCAAAGAAGACCCCATAGATTTTTTATTGATATAATGCATAGGAGATACAATTTGTAGAGATCTAACATATATAACATTAAAACAACATTTATCAAAAGCCCTTTTAGGGTTGATGAAATGGCTCAGCAGGCAAAGGCACTTGTCACCAATTCTGATGACCTGAGTTCAGTTCCTGGGACCCACACGGTAGGAGTGAGAACCACCCTCACAAGTTGTCCTCTGACTTCCACAAATGTGTCTTGATGCTCAGACACACACACACACACACACACTAAACCCACTTGTAACATTCCTAACTTTCTGAGCAATCACTAAATATTCAAGGCAATATATCTTTCACCCCCCAGGAACAAGTCACTGAGATTTCCTCTTGTAAATACCTGTAATTAACATACCATGCATTTTTCTGCCTTCCTGGTATCTGAGACAGAAATATAATAATGGGGTTAAAGAGTCAATACATTTTTCTGATTCTTTATACATAAAACCAAAATGACTTCCAAAGGTTATTAATTAGGCTACAAACCTACTACAAAACATCCTTAGAAAGCTAGGTACAATTATTTCAATTATTCTTATTTTAAAGGAACTGGATTTATAATTGTTGGTAATTATTTTTCCTTTGAGAATTTTCTTTATGTTCAGTAAAATTTCTAAGAAATGAAGTTTGAATATTTTGTGATTATACTTTGTGTTTTGGCAATGAGCGGCTTTTTAAAGTTTATGAATGAAGATTTCTCCTTTGGAATCAGACATTTTAAAAAGTCCTAATTTTTTTCCTATCTGTTCTAAGTAGTTAACCCAGGTTTTTGATTTCTATTTTGATTAAACTTTGAATATTGGAACTTAAAAACATGATTCTAACCAGGGCTGGAGTAGGTATAATCTATACTTAAATTTGTGATAAAATTATATTTGTTTCCTGAAAGCAATAAGGAATGAAATCCAGGAAGTGAAGGAATGAAATCCATATACAATAAGAACATGATTCAGAACAATTTTAGAAACCCTTAAATAAAGTGCAAGTAGGCCAGGGGTGGCTGGGGGCTGTCAGAGAGGACAGTAGACCGGGTAGGGACAGGCAGGAGCCAGGAAGTTCAAGTTCAGGTGATCAAAGAAGGCACTGTCTTCATGGGTCACAAAAACAAAGCCAGAATTAGTTCTGGCGTTTGAAGCAAGAGCAATGAAGGTGGAGAAACTAAGCACGGCAGGAAAATCTAAACTTTGTAAGGACCTGGAACTCGCCCTCCCAGTCTGGAGTAGGTGAGAGTTTGTGGACTCTGTAGCGTGACTTGCACACCTACGGCAGCTGATTGAAAAGAACACAACATTTACTCAAATCAACACGGCCTTGAGTCACGCATTTACCCCAAACGTAAGATAGGGAGTAAACTCACCATGGACAAGAAAAGACCCTGAACATAAAAGCAAGGGCACAGTGATGTGTGAGACAGGGCAGAAATTTACATCTCAGCTGACCTTGTTTTCATGGAGACTTTGTTTGGAAACAGAACTCAATGGCACTCCTAAGCAGTCCACAGGAGACTCATCCCCTGTTTTGCTTTGGTATGTACCCCGGCAGTCAACTGGGGTGGACTGTCCATTTAAGCCAATAGGAAGAACTCTAGGGTTAGAAATGACATACATGAAGGCAAATTACTAGGACACAGCTTGTCTGCTTAATTAGTCCTGCCTGACTCAACATATCACGAGGGACTCCTGTCTACACTTCTAATTTGCTTTACCCCCGGGCTGATCAGCTAGACTACATTAGATCAGGTCGCTTCTTGCTGGTCCAGCCCTTAGCTCCAAGTGCCCAAGTGCCCTTCCTTCACGCTGCCCTGTGCTGCTTAAGACTCCATGCTGGCATGTCCTCACCACGCCACATGCTCTAAGGTTCTTCTTCCTGAGTGAATGGTGTTTTTCTGTCGTTTGCATCCTTAAGGTCTGCCTATCATGTCCCTCATCTCTTCCTGGTTGTCCATGTTTGACCCTTGGTGACCCTTCCTACTCACCTTTCTTTGTATTTTTTTTCTGAGAAAGTTTTTTGGCCTCATCTCTCCTCGCTGCTAATCAAAGTTGTTGTTGTTGTTTGTTCTTTTTTAATATTTCTTTTTCTTTTCTTTTCTTTTCTTTTTTTTTTTAAGGTCAAAATCTCTCTACATAGCTCTGGCCTATCCTGGAACTCACTCTGTAGACTAGGCTGGCTTGAACTCAGAAATCCGCCTGCCTCTGTCTCTAAGTATTGGGGTTAAAAGTGTGTGCCACCACACCTGGCTAGACTCATTAAATAGTGGAAAGATCACAGGGTCAGGATCAGGGTCAAGGGTCAGGCTCTAGATGGATGCCAAGGTCAAATATTTAATTTTCTTTCTTTTTAAAACATTTTTTTCCATTTGTCAGGCTGTTTGCCTCCACAGCTCCTCCCCTGCCTGAATAAATCTACAGTTATCATTGTGACTTTTGCAACCAAAAGGCAGGGGCTCTTCCACAGCCCTCTGGAACCTGGGCAGGCCTAGTGCTTGTTTAGACCAACAGAACATGGTACATGTGAATGAAGCAAGAGACTTCTAAGGCCAGGTCTCAAGAGATGCTGAATTTCTGTCTTCTCCCTCTCGCAGCATGGGGACCTCAATGCAAAGACGTCTGGGCTGGAATCTTTGAGAGGGAGACCCAGTTGAGAGCCATCACCAACTGCCATACACATGGGCAAAGCCACCATAGACCATTCAGAACCAGCTGAGCCACTGGGGTCAAAAGAAGGAGCCTTGGTGGAGTACCTGGCTAAGCCAGCCCAAACGGATGCCCCTAGTACCATAAGCTAGTAAATCAAAGTTTTAAGCCTTTAAGTTTGGAGGTGGTTTGTTGTTTATGGTTTTTAAAAATGGATACAAGGTCTGGAAAGATTGCCCAGTGGTAAGGGGCACTTGCAGCTCTTCCAGAGAGCCTAAATTCAGTTCCAAGCACCCACATGGCTCCAGGGAATCTAACACCCTCTTCTGGCATCTCTGGGCACGCTCAGACATGTGCTGTGCATGTGCACACACACATAAATAAACATAAAATAAAATCTTTAAGATAAAGAATAAATAATAACTAAAAAATAGGTACAGATGAGGTATTCTTGGAGATACCATATTTCTGGTTTAAGTCTGTGGTTCAAAAAGATTCAACAGTGCTATATACATAGTGACGTTTCCCACAAATGTTCTTGAAGAGAGGGAAGTTATAAAAATATAAAATCAAACAAGTCCTCTGAGCAGAATATAGGGATTATAGCTATAGATTAAATAGCTTTATATGCCAATATGATCTCAATGCTTATTCAAAATCACTCCCATGACTCTTCTTTTTGTTGTCCTTATCTTTAATTTTTAACCTCCTTACAGAGACTTTTTCCTCCGAATTCCTTTTTTCTTTAGCTGAGCTGCCCACCCTGATGATCTGATTACAGCTTCTTCTGTCTTTCTCACAGACCAACTTTCCTACCCTACCAACCTCTGCTCTAGATCTCTGGTACCTCTTGCTGTGGACTCCTCAAGGGCCCCACCCTATCCCTGCCTTATAGGGTCAGTTCTCAGTGATCCCCCAAATGAATTTCCCAACTACACTGTATCCCATCTACCCATTCACAGGGGGTCAAAACAGTCCTAAGCTTTTCCTGCCAAACAGGAATTCTAGTTCAGTTTTGGTTCATAACTGTCTGCTAACCACAACACACAGGAGGCACCATGGACAACATACATGTACAGGATGGAGCAGGAACTACATCCTGAGACAGAGACAAAATGCAAGGTAAATGTGAAAGGAGAATGGGTTAGTGCACCCAAGCAAGAACCTTTTCAAACCCCGAGTCCCTCAGCAGACGCACCGCTCAGTCAAGCGCCACCCTTGTCTCCCTGCTCTAGTAAGACAAAGCTCCAGGCATAGGCTTCTTATGCGTTCACCCCAAGGGAGAGCCTTCCACCCTCAGCGAGGAGGAAGTCAAGCTGAGATCGACAGTGCTGGGATTCACTAAGGGCACTCATGGTTTACAGTCCAGGGTCTGGTCTCTCCTCTCCCTGTTGATCTTTTGAAAAGGTTATTTGAGAGCCTTTGCCTCTGACGCTAGAGACTGATTTGTGGTTAGGCCCAAAGCCAAGATACAAGGAGGGGCAGAGATTTGAAAAAGCAAGCATGTGTATTGAAAAAAGATGTGTTCTTTTGATAATGGCGTAATTAAACTATTGGGGAAGCCTGGGAAGAAGCTCAGATAAAGAAAAGGTAAACTAAATAGCAAGCAGTAACTATAGCAAATCTTTAGAACTCTAAGGGCAGCGGGAAGTGGTCCAATAGCACCGGCATTTAGCCAAGAGAGACAGAATAGCCCGTTTAACCCCTTGAATGGCTGTGATCTAGACTGCCCATTCCCAGATAAAAGTTTTGTTTTTTAAAACTGACCGTTATAACCTCCCTGAATTTGTTTGTTCATTTGTTTTTAATATGGCACAAAGTTATAACAGAAATAAAATGTGGAGGACCTAAGTAAAAAGAACACTATGTACTTGCTCTCCTGATTTGATGCTCATCTAGTGACCCCTCACCCAAAATTACTCTACAGAAGGTGCTGTATGAAAGTCTGGCTCTCCCCTGAAGGCCGACTGTCCACTCAGGGTTTATGTAAATTCCTCTTGAAGCTGCATGGGCCCTTCTGTCACCGTGATTTCATTTACAATTAATGTTGTTCATTCAAACCACTTCAGATGGCACCCCGCTTGCCACATAATATTGAATTGCTTGGCATGTAGTAGTCTGGATATTTCACCAGACTGTTGTCTCCTTAGAACAGTGTCTTAGTTAGGGTTTCTATTGCTGTGAAGAGACATGACTGGAATTCTTATAAAGGACAAACGTTCAAGTGGGATGGCTTACATTTCCATAGGTTTAGTACATTATCATCATTGTGCGACATGCAGGCGGCACGCAGACAGACATGGTGCTGGAGAAGCAGCTGAGAGTCCCACATCTTGCAGACAGCAGGAAGTGGACTGAGACATTGGGAAATATCTTGAGCATATATGAGACCACACTTCCTCCAACAAGGCCACACCTACTCCAATAAGGCCACACCTTCCAATAGTGCTACTCCCATTGGGGGCCATTTTTTTTTTCAAACCACCAAAAACTGGACTGTGTTTCATTTACTTGGCATCCCTTGGGGTCTAGTTATGACAGTCCTTAACTAAAGTCAACCAACATATAGTTTTGCTATTGTTGGTCAGCTCAGGTGGCAGTGCATCAGTTCTACAAGGTTTGATGTTTTCTCTTTTCCTTTTTCTTTGTTTGTTTAGTTTTGCTTTGTGACAGGTCTCACTATGTCACCCAAGCTGTTCTCTAACTCATTATCATCTTGCCTTAGCTTTCTGAGTGCTGGGATTACAGGGATGTGGCATTATTGTTGTCTGAGGCTTTCTGTCCTGCCCAGTTCCCTCAGTTGTTAAGTCCCAAAGAAATCACACAGAGGTCTACATTAACAAATGGTATTAGATTCAGAGTTCTTGTTTTTTTTTGTTTTTGTTTTTGTTTTTTAAAGTGGGGAAGTGCTGTGGGACAATGGTTTGTACCCTGTCAATTGTATTTTAATAAAACACCGATTGGCCAGTAGCCAGCCAGGAAGTAGAGGTGGGGCAACAAGAACAGGAGAATTCTGGGGAGAGGAAAGCTTGGTCTGCAGTTGTGACCCAGTCACAGAAGAAGCAAGATGTGACCTGCCTCGCCGAATAAGGTACTGAGCCATGTGGCTAACATAGATAAGAATAATGGGCTAATATAAGTTATAAGAGTTAATAAGAAGTCTGAGCAACTAGGCCAATCAGTTTATAACTAATGTAGAACCTTGTGCATTTCTTGGGACTAAATGGCTGAAGGACCTGGTGAGATAGAAAACCTCGGACAACACATTATGCCCAGCTCTTTTGTTGCTGTTGTTGTTGTTGAGACAGGGTTTCTCCGTGTAACATCCCTGGCTGGCCTCAGACTCACAGAGATCACTTCCCGAGTACAGGGATTAAAGGCATGTGCTACCATGTCTGGTTATGCCTAGCTCTTAAACTTCCTTTTAATTTATAAAAGATTTATTTGATTTTTTAGTTCTGTGTATAATGAGTGTGTGTGTGTGTGTGTGTGTCTGTGTGGTTGCACACATGTATGTATATATGTAAAGAGGCTAGAAGAAGACATCAGGATCGTGTGCTATAATTACAGATAGCTGGGAGCTGCCTCATGTGGGTTCTGCAAACTGTACCCAGGTTCTTTGGAAGAGCAGTGAGCTCTCTTGACCACCTCTCCAGCTCCTCTTCAAACTTCTCATGCCTCCACTGTGAAGGAACTCAGTCAATATTGACAGAAGTGAGAAATGAGGTCCTGCATAGAGATTAAACTCATACATGCACACACACACACATATTTAAAATTTTCTGTAAGAAAAATACTGATAAAGCTAATCACAGTTATCACAGTGCTTTTAGGCATACTGACGTATTTGCAAGCACTCTTATGAAAGTTAATAGTATTATTTATTCATGAGAAAAATAAAATACTGAGAGTCTAGAGCACATTCCTACTAATTGTGTTGAACACGGACCCAACCTTTACCAACTGTAAGTTATCTTTGTGCCTCAGTCTTTTCACCCCATGAAATGGGAATAAAAGTGGTGACCTTTTATGAGGCTTTGTGAGGATGATGTGAGTTGACATATAAGTCGGAGCCTGGCACAGGCGAAGTGCCTACATACAGGAGGACCAAGGTCAACAGCTGTTGTCTTTCTCAGGCACCCTCCCTGTTACTTCCTGAGAAAGGGTTTCTCATTGAATTGTGGTCTTATCTATTCAGCTAGCCTCCTGTCTCCACCTCCTCAATGCTGGATTACAGATGTGCAATGGCACACCCGACTTACGAGATGCTGGAAATCTAAACTCACTTTTTCTGCTCACACAGCAAACATTCCATCAATAGAGCCAGCTCCCCAGTCCGTGGGATAGAATGGTGGTAGCATCCCATGGGTTAGGTCCCTGAATGAGGAGGAGAAAGCCCCGGGGAGCACCAGTAGTCACCCCTCTCTGCTCACTGAGCAGATGCAATGTAACCAGCCGCCTCACATTCCTGTGACCGCGTGTCCCTCCCTTTCCCCCATCAACAGGCGGCGTCCTCAAGCCTTGATCCAAGACAAATCCGTCCTTCTTTGAGCTGCTTTGGACAGGTATTCCCTTCACACGGTTCTCCTTCATGGAGATTTCACACCATTCCTCTGATCGAATTTTTCCGTGGCTTCCTTCCGTGCTTACCTTACCAAGCTGAACTCCAGAGTCTTCGAAGCTGTATAGTACTGGCCTTCTGCCAGCCTGACCACTTTTAATCATGATGCCTTCCTCTCTTCTCAACACTTGGCCCCTTTCTTTCCTCCAAGGAGCTAAGCTAGCTCTCCTTTGGGCACTGCACTTGCTGTCCCCTCCCATTTTGTCACATGACAGTCTTTGTCTCACTTAGGCCTTAGCTCAAATGTCACATCCTTGCAGAGCCCTTCCAAAACTAATGGTTCTGTCTCCCACCTGCAGTCTCTGGTTCTCAAAGTTCCTTTTTTCCTTAATTGCATTAATCTTCATTTATTTGCTTTATTTAATGTCTTCTCCTGCCCCACCCTTCCAGTCCCTATCCCCAGTACAGCCCATGACAGAAAGGCCTTGTTTTGTGTTTCTGATAATGCCAGACACAGGCAGAGACTCGGTGCGCAGAGAACAAAGGTGTGCACATGAATTTGGGGGACAGCTCTGTTCTCTGAGGCTGATTCCTCACCTGTGAAATGCTGAACTGGAGACTGCATGGCCTGTTCCCTTGCTGTGGCTTGGCGCACATACATTTACAAAGGTCTGGAAAGGTATTCCCCCCGTGAAAGAATGTTCCTTGCTAATCCAGTGTAGCTCTAGCTGGGATCGCATTGATCTCAACCCTGTGTCCTCGGACCTCTGTAGTCGGCCCAGCTCTTTCTCACCATTCCCTGGTGTCCGCTGTCCTTTCATTTTCTTGCCCTCTCTCTTTGGAATTTCTCTCTGGATCTAAGAGATAATTAAAACGAAACAACTGAAAGAGAGCACCGACTCCCGCTGACGAGGGTCTGATGCAGGATGGAGGCACCGCCCTTCTAAGGCAACTGAATACCCTGAGAACTAGTACACAGTGACCTCACTCTGCCTCCCAGAAGAGAGGGAGTTAAGCATCTGCTGTGTGACACCTGCGGTGTGGGGTCCGCATAGCCTCTCTCAGCACCATGAGAGCCCAGTGAGGGAGGGGTTACTAGAGCCAGCCCTTCAAAGACATGGATTCTGTTATCCTGCAATGAAAGTGTTTCTGGGCTTTGCCAGTGCAGATGTCATCTGGCCATTGGTCCCTAAGCAAGGCAACATACCAGCTATTTACATATCATTTGCATTGCATTAGTTATTCTAGGTAATCTATTTCCCTATCATTTGCATTGTATTAGTTATTCTAAGTAACTAAAGATGCCTTCAAACACCTGGAAAGTTCTCAAAGGTTATAGGCAAGTGGCGTGGCATTTTATATAAGGGACTCAAGGATCTCTGATTTTGGAATACAAGTAGTAGGGTACCCTAAAGCCAACCCCCTGTGGGTATCCACAGACTGTGAAACTGTGAAAGATAAAACTCACCCAAGAAATGAGTGGAATAAGGAACCTCCCGCCTAACTTCATACCCCTTTTATTATGTCCAGTTTATTATATAAACTCTGGAGCCTGAACTATTTGACACTTGGCTAGAATTAAACTTTTGTGTAGAGTCTCTAAGCCTTTTTCATGTTGACTGACTCTCCTCAGATTGTCCTTTCCCCAAGCCAGACTGCTGGTTGTGCATAAATACTGTTGCATAATCAACCAAGACACACAGGAGATGAGCAGCTAGGGCTATTAGCTGCTGCCCACCTCTGACTACCTCCATACAGTTGCTCAGACACCTCAGCTAAGGCTCACAAGCTGAGTGCGAGGATTCTAGAGGCACAAAACGGTGCTTGAAGGACTCTCAGACAAAGTGCATGAGCTCAACACCTTGGGTTTGTTTGTTATGTTATTCATGGCTGTTCTCCAAAGACAACTACATCCTAAATTCTGACCACATCCTCTGTACTCGTGCAGTTAGGTAACAGGCTATAACCATGCACGCATCTCCACAGCATCCTTCTTTCTTTTATAGTAACAAGGGTGGAAGCTATGTTCCCTTACCCACAACCTTCAATTTAATGCTTATTCTTAGAACACATCATACCAGAAAAAGAAGACAGAAAGAGACGATTTCACGGGCTAGCAAAAGAGCCGCTCTCTTCCTAGACTCATCCTGGGTCTAAGCAGAGCATTCCCTTCTCATCCTGTAATTAAAATGTGCATTTATCATCTTCATTCTGTTCTGTGCAGATCTTAAATGTGTTCGGACATTGTCTTAACTTTCCTGGCATTAGCATCATTTTTAACACCTCTCATACTGCGTGTATAATTTCTCCTTTTCCTAACCAGTCCTCATACACGGACCAAGCATGCAAGCCTAGAGGAAGAAAGTATTACACTGGGCCTCTCCTTCAGGAAAGCAGAGAAAGCAGCCTGAGTTTTCTAAATGTAATCGCTGGGAATATATTGTGTTCTGGGTTCCCACCAGGAACAGTGGAAGTCAGGGAAACCTGTGACCTGCAGGTACAGTCCATGGCAGGAGTCACTTGGAGAGAGCTTTGTGGGGACATTAAAGCTCATGGGATTGGTTACAGTGTGCAGGGTGTTTCCAGGAAGGCTTAGGCTCTGAAGGAGGCTTTGCTTCAATGGTTATGCCTTTCTCAAGTGCTGTTTTGAGACAATGTTATGGAGATCAGCATTGTGAATACTCTGCTTTTCTTCGTTCTATGACAAACCGCAGGACCTGGCATTCAGCATCCTCCAAAACCATATAACCACGGGGCAACACTTTGAATATGGTCCCCACTTTGAGCTTTTGTTGTTGTTCTTGCTGTTGTTTTCTCCAAGACAGTGTTTCTCTGTATAGCTCTGGCTGTCCTGGAACTTACTTTGTAGACCAGGCTGGCTTCAAACTCAGAGATCTACCTGCCCCTGCCTCCCTAGTGCTGGAATTAAAGGTGTGTGCCACCATGCTGGGCACACTTTGAGTTTATTCACGTACATACATATATATGCACACACACACATATATAAAAGTGACCATCATAATAATCACTCTGCTGATAATATATTCTGCTTGTTATTATTTTATCTGTGAGACTTTAAGGTTTCTCTTTAGACACAGTTACATCTTGTTTTTAGACCAAAACATCTTTCTTGAAACAGTCCTGAAATAATTTATAATAAATCTGCACTTGGAGCAAATGAAGTAATAATGCTAGAATACAAGTACATATAAGTTATGTAACTCAGTTTTGGAAATTTATGACCAGCTGAATGTGTAAAGGGAGGGGAACATGTCGTTGTTGGTGTGTCCATGTGTATGCAACAATGTGCATGGAGAGATTAGAGAACAACTCTTTGGAATTGGTTCTCTCCTTCCACTCTGTGGGTCCCGGGGATTGAGCTCAGGTCATCAGGTTTGGCAGCCAGTGTGCTTACCCACTGAGCCATCTCACCGACTCACTGACTAGAGACCCTGTCTTAATAATTTTTTAAAGTTTTTTTAAAAAATTATTTTTAACTTTTTAAAAGTTTTTCCCCCTGGGAGTGTCCCTGTTGTTATTTGATATAATTTCAGCTTTTAGGTACTAGCATCTATCTATTCTTTGTTCATTTGTTTTGTTTTTCAAGACAGGATTTCTCTGTGTAGTCCCGGATGTAGTCCTGCAACTCGCTTTGTAGACTGGACTGCCCTTGAACTCAGAGATCCACTTGCCTCTGCCACCTGAGTGTTGGGATTAAAAGTGTGCACCACTACTCCCTGACTAGCAATAGACCTCTTAACTGCTAAGTCTTGTCTCTAGCATTGACACTGGTATTTTATAATTTTTTTTAAACATTTTTTTTGTTTGTTTTTCGAAACAGGGTTTCTCTGTAGCTTTGGAGCCTGTCCTGGATCTAGCTCTTTTAGACCAGGCTGGCTTCAAACTCACAGAGATCTGCCTGCCTCTGCCTCCCGAGTGCTGGGATTAAAGGCGTGTGCCACCACTGCCCGGCGACACTGGTATTTTAAAGAGTAGGGTCCTGGGACCAAAAACATGCACCATCACACCCGTTTGGATGCTAGTACCCAAATTCATTTGATCTCAGAAACAAAGTTTGAGCTCCTTCTTCACAGTGTGTTAAATACTTAACCATAAAGTCTCCGTGGGTCTTCAGAGAAGGGCTTTGAAGGGACCTTGTTGACCGTCACAATGACAGTGCCTCTGACAGGATAGAGTGCACTGTGAGCTCATGAGTCTTTGATGTGAATAGGGACAGGATTAGCTTTCTTGGTGTGTAAACGACCAGCCCACTTCTCAAGAATGAAAAGAAAAGTCAATGCCAGGTGCATTTTATAGAGGAAAAGCAGCAATGAAAGCAGCTGCTCACTTGGCAGCAAATGGGTGTGGCTCACCTATTAACAATGACCTTAAGAGTCAACATCTCTTCTGCTGTGAATTAATTCAGTCTTGTTTTCTTTTAGGGCAGAATAAAGTAATGTCTAGCCTAGAAGCAGGAATCTGAGTAACCCAACAGCCCCTACCTTTTGTTTTGGTTTGTTTAAAACCATTCTGAGGCTGCTGAGACAGGCACCTGCCATCAAGCCGCAGGGCATGAGTTCGATCCCTGGACTCACACAGTTAAAGGAGAGAACTGACTCCTGCAAGTTGTCCTCTGGTGTCTACACACGTGTCATGATACATACATAAACAGAATAAAATTTGATAAATATTTAAGAAATCATCCTGTTATATCTATTCTCTTTATAAACACCACAGAACACCACCCTGCCACAGACTTAGCTCAAGCATGGGAGATCTGCTGAGACAATGGACCACCACAGGCAGCCCAAGGTGTGCTGGGACACACTAGCACCAAAGCGGTCAGGAGTGACTGCTGTGCCTTGGGTCACAGGATCATAAATGTTTGGCATTCCTGGCCTCAATGAACCATACCAGCAGCTTAGGATAGACTCAGAGCTAAACTTGAGCAAGGGATTCCCCGAGCTAAACTCGAGCAAGGGATTCTCCAAACCCAGGCAAGCTGCAAGAAGCCCAGGGAGGGAAGCCTGCTTGGTGGGATTTGCAAAAAGCCTTCTTGGAGCAATCCTACCTTTAACCCACATTGGATCAGGGCAGTGGAAACACAGGGGAGGTTGGCAATTGGAAGAGATTTATAATGTTGCCCACAGTTTGGGGGGGAAGTGACTGGCATCTGACTCATCTGCTCCACACTGCATGGGGCCACCCTACACCACTCAGTTTACTATGCTTTTTAAAAATAACTCTAATTTGTGTGTGTTGTGTGTGTGTGTGTCTGTGCACTTGTGTGTTCAGTACCCACAGAGACCAGAAGAGGACATCAGGTCCTCTGAACTACAGTTACAGATGGTTGTGAGCAGCCATATGGGCACTGGGAACTGAACTTGGTCCTCTGCAAGATCAGCAAATGCTCTTAAACCCTGACTCATCTCTCTAAGCCACCAACTATTACATTCTTTTAATCTTTTGCTTATCAGATAAACCCATAGACCGAGTTTGTCCTTTGCTATTGTCTTATAAGAAAGTTGAACATTATTTTACGTGTTCTTGGGTATGAGTCGTCTTATGGCTTCTCTGTTCTGGACCTTTATTTGATATTTGAACCCAGGAGTCATTGATAACATTGGTCCTTTGATGCTCGAGATAACAAAGAACAAGGTTGGCAAGACCTGGTATCTGCTGTGAGTAGTCCATGGGTGGTCTAAGTATCTGTGGCCTGGTCACTGGAGTGTGTCACAGACCTGTGCTGAATGTCACGTTCGGTTCACTTAATCTCTATGCTTCTTTGCTTCTTCCCCTTCAGGCTGCAGCGCTAAGTACAGAGAGAACCTTCGTGCCATCCAGCTCTGCAGACGATACTGTCAGGACATTCTCATCAGTTAAGATAGCCATCTCTTCCCAGGTCCTTGTCCCAGACTGGCGTGGGAGTTTAACACTGTCTGAGTTGATGGGAGGATGCTATATCTGGGTGGCGGGGACGCTCATGGGCTGGGCTCCAACCTCTTTGTTCCTCGGACTGATCAAATAACTTCTGTCTCCTTTTCCTCCCCACCTCTGGGACTCCTGTCTTTGTCCTCAGCCCTGTTTACTTATCTGGACTTGTTTGCCTTTACTCTCTCGTTGAAACCCTGTTTGTCAACCATTCTAAAGTCTTCGTCATACGCTCTGGGATTCTTTCCAAGTTTCTCTTTTGCTTGCTATGCAAATGTTTTCACACATTCTTTGCCCCATGACTTGACTCAGTGCTGACACCTAGCGAAAGTTTTAAAAAAACGTCTTTTTTACTAGGAGGAACTCCATTTCAACTGTAATGAGCTTTAATATTTGTAATGATAGTATAAAGACACTGGGAAATTTAGGACCTATTAGTGGATAAAGATGGATGTAACCTAGAAAATGACAGATCTTGTATAACGGAAAGCCACAATTCTTGATTTAGGCTCCCAAAGAAAGGTAGGATTTATTATATATATTTATATATACATGTGTGTGTGCACACACACACACACACACTTATATTACTTATACCCTTTAAAGACATGGTTAGTCTTCCTGGGGTTTGAACTCCATTAGAACAGTGCCTGAAGTGGCCCTTGGTTGTCAGCCATGATGCTCATTCACAGTGAGTGACTGGATGGTATTTTAGTGGTTGTGGGTGAGGGCTGCCATTCCACCAGAGAAGAATCAGAACATAAGAAAATAATTGAGGGCTTGTTTGGAAGTTCTGTTTTGCTTTGTTGAGAGGTCTACAGTTTTTATTTGCAATCCTTGCTTCCAAAAGCTGTCCAAATTTCCCTGTGGAAGTCAAATCATTATCTGTTACTATCGCACAGTTGTCTCGTGTTGTTAGGCTACACGCAAGATTTCTCCAAACTCTTAGATTCTTCAGCTCCTTAATAGATGCAAGATCACAATCTTGCTTAAAACGGTAAGATCATGTAAGTCTTCTGGAGACTTCTAAGACAACCACGTGAGCTTGCTGGGGGTAGTGAGGACGAGTTGTCCTTTTGTGCTCGGTGAGCCATTTATTCAGAGGAAAGCACTGCATTCTGGGGAATCGCTTCCTGATGTAACTGATTCAACAGAAAGCCAGAAATTAGAGAAAGATTCTACAAATCGTTATTGCATACTTAGTCTTTCAGAGGTTACTGCGTTTCCTTTCTATTTAAAATGTGCAGAGTTGAGAAGTGAAATAAAACAATCTACATTCTTTAGATGTGCCGGTTGTTAAGAAATTTACATTTAGCAATAGTTACTGAAGGTAAATAGGAACACTGGGAAGGGGGAGGAGGAGAGGTAGGGCCAAGACTCTAGACTGAGGAGACAACAGCTACCACAGAACAGCCCCAAGTCTTTTGTGTAGGGCTTCAGTTTCCAATAGGAACAGAAATAGATTTTTCTGAAGTGAAGATTACATATTCAAACTATGAATTAAATGTTGATAAGTGTGATATCCCATTCAGTGGAAGAGCAACAAGCCAAAATGAGAACTCATTTTCTGCAACCGTGCTCTGCATACCCACACCATCGCTGAGCCCACATGGCCAACTGCTTGACAAGCCAGAATGAGCAATCATTTCTCCAGCCACGTTCTACACATCCACACCACTGCTGAGCCTGCACGACCAGTCTCTTTGCAACAGCTTTCACTATAAGCTTAGCTCCCATCCACGTTTCTCTGTCTCCCAAGCTCTACTTTACCAATCTGTACCGCTCACGAGCAGTCCAATAGTATATAAACTCTCAAAGTGTCATCAGACTTTTAAAAGTGGCCTGGGGCACACAATCAGTTCTAGAACAGCCTGGGTCACGTCTTTAATCCCGGCACTCGGGAGGCAGAGGTAGGCGGATCTCTGTGAGTTCGAGGCCAGCCTGGTCTACAAGAGCTAGTTCCAGGACAGGAACCAAAAAAAGCTATGGAGAAACCCTGTCTCGAAAATCCAAAAAAAAAAAAAAAAAAAAAAAAAAAAAAAAAAAAAAAAAGAAAGAAAGAAGGAAGGAAGGAAGGAAATTATTTAAAATAGTATGTCCTGTCTTTCCAAATCCATTATACATTTTTTTGGGCCCCAGGTTTGGCATTAACAATATCAAGTTGCATAGCTTATATAAATTGTAACTCTCACATCTGTCAAGGATCTCAAATGTTGCTGAGTAAAAATGCTTCTCACCCTGATTCCATAAAAGTCTGGGGCTAAGCTAAGCAAACGCTCATGCTCACGTACTTGAAGGAGGTGTCTGGATCTCATTCTTAGCCTTGTTGCTTTGCCGTCTGAGGCATGCGTTCAATGTGTTTACGCTAAACTGGAGTCACTGGCCTGAGCGCTCTGGGGGGGGGCTTCACACAGGTGAACATCTCCTACCTGGCTGGGGCTTGGGTGCACACAGAATGATCGCTTTGCCTCTCCTCTTAGTGACTTTGCATGAACTTCGAAAGTGACATCTGTGGTGCCCTGCGCTGGGGAGCAGGATGGATTGAGGTGGGGGATTTCCCACTTTCTGGGGGTGAACTGTATTTCTATCCATCCGGATGGGATAGGGGCAAAGCTGCTGGAAAGGAAGCTTGCGGCTTAGTAGGGAGAACAAATGGCTAGAAGCAATAGTCCTGGGCTTTGGTTTTGTTTTATTTGGAGTGGGAGGGTTGTCTCAATTAGTTGGCCATGATTATTTCTGCTTAGAGAAAAAAAAAAGCAAGAAATCTTCACATTGAAGTCCAAAGCCAAAGGGGAGGAAATGAAAGGACCTGAATGTTCTTCTGGGCTGGTTGGTTTCCTGCTGTTTGACAGGCTGTTCATCATGGTTTGTATTTGTGATGGCTTCTGTCCCCTTCTCTACTGTTGGATGCCTGCTCTCAGCTTCTCTCCCAGTAGTCACTCCCAGTCCATCTGGAGCTGGGGAACAGTTCCAGGATTCTTGCCAGAATGCTGCCTGGAAACGGGGCCACTCTTCCCCTCACCTCCAGTACTGGTCACGGGTCTAAGACTTGATCTCAACTGCCAGGAAGTAATGTCAAAATATTTCTGAGAGATGACCATCAGACTGCAGCTTTGTTAGCCGTCCTGGGATTCAAAGTGTGCAGTCTGTTTGGACCCACTAGATTAGTAAACAGTGAGCTGGATCCCCAAACCCCAACACAGCTGAAACTTTCATTTACCCATAATCCCCTTTCCACATCTGCCTTCAGAAAAGGGGCCACCAAGTCCTGCAACTTAACATTCCAATATTTCTTGAACCTCTTCCCTTCACTTAATTCCTCTCTGTCTTGCTCTATTTTATGTTGCTGTAACAGAGTGCTGCAGGTGGGTAATTTGTTTCTCATAGTTTTAGTGGCTGGGATGTCCAAGTGCAGGGCATTGGCATCCAGCAGGGACCCTCGTGCTTTGTCATCCCATGGAGAAGGGCAAAAAAGCAAGAGGAGAGCCTGAGAGAGCAAGCAAATCAGAGAAGCTCAATTTACTCTCTCTTCTCTCTCTCTCTCTCTCTCTCTCTCTCTCTCTCTCTCTCTCTCTGTGTGTGTGTGTGTGTGTGTGTGTGTGTGAGAGAGAGAGAGAGAGAGAGAGAGAGAGAGAGAGAGGGAGAGAGGGGAAGGGAGGGAGAGAGAGAGAGAGAGTTTGTGAATCCCAGGCTGATATTAACTTGCTGTGTAACCAAGAATGATCTTGAATTAATGGTCTTTTCACATCTGTCTTCTGAGCGTCGGCATTATAGGTGTGTGCCAATGTGCCTGGTTTATATTGTTCTGGGATGGAACCCAGGGCTTCATGCGTGCTAGGCAAGCACTCTACCAACTGAGATACAATTCCATCCCCCACACTTGATCTTATATCAAGTCCCTCTTCTGCAATAATAACAGTCTATTCCGATGGACATAGCCCTTATGACCCAGTTACCTCATAGGGTTCTACCCTCCAGCATCACAGTAGTGGAAAAAAGTTCCCAATACACGAGGACTTTAAACTTTTGTGCAGAATTCTCCTTAATCCAGACTGGACCCAGTGCTACCACTGGGTCTTTCTTTGACTTCGTTCCGTTGCTCTAAATATGTCCACGGCTCCTCCTTGTCTTCTGTTTTACAGAGCGTAGGGTCCTAGGCATGGCACAGGACCTTCCATGACCCATCTACGCCTCCGAATTTGCCTCTCACTTTGTGTCCTGGTGATCCCCCCTCTGCTTTCTGGTTGCACCTCACTGTGGTTTTCCACATAACCGAGTCTTGCCAAAACTACTCTGCATCTCCAGGAACCTTCCTGCCTCTACCCACCCCTCATCTCTCTCCAGACTCAGTTCGGCTGGCATCTCCTCCAGCATGGTATTCAATGATCTCTGGGCTCCTATGCACAACTGCCTGATCATTTACCACACAGTGGTGAATATACAGTTGGCCTTCCCTATTCCTGAGTTCTACACAACAAAAAACAAAATACGAATTAACGATATTTGAAAATCACATTAAATTTGTATGAAACACATAAACATTTTAGTCATTATTCCTTAGACAATACAGACTAACAATTTTCATAGCATTTAAATTGGGTTCAGTATTATAAATAATCAAAAGGTAGCTTAAAGTAGGTGGCCTGCAGGTTGTATATAAATACGGCATCATTTTAAACACGGGACTTCAGCATCTGTGGATTTTGACATGTGATGGGGGATGCTGGCCCCAATCTCCCATGGACATTGAACATTGACTATTTGGAGCGTGAATGATTTTATCGAGGAGTTTTGTATCTCTGCAACTAGGAACATGGTAGGCGCTCAGACACACCTGCTGGCAGAATGAGAGCTTGCTGCTGATATTACTGAGTTCTGATGCAAAAAAAAAAATCTGTCCCATAATGCTGTCATTAAAGGAAGGAACAGAGCTCCCAACTTCTGTTCTCTGGTGCGATGCAACCCTAAGAGGAGGAACCTGGACCCCAAAACTGTGACATGTTCCAAAGATAAAGACCAAATAGAGGTTCTAGTCATCCCTGTCAGCTCTGGATGGAGGTCACAGTGTAATGTTGATGGGTGCCTGACTTACACTCCCAAACTCCTGCCTCCCAGGAAGAAAAAAATCCAAGGCAAAGAAGTAGACAGGCTCTGGATTCCCTCCTGACATGACCTACTCATGGAGGTACACACAGCCTTCAACTGTAGGA
Source organism: Microtus oregoni (assembly GCF_018167655.1). NCBI lineage: Eukaryota > Metazoa > Chordata > Mammalia > Rodentia > Cricetidae > Microtus > Microtus oregoni. The sequence goes on along the minus strand of NW_024543831.1, from coordinate 10,310,295 downwards.
GGCTGCCACCAACTGTGCCTGTGGTACCAAAGATACCGCCATAGAGAGTGGGAGACAACGGACATTGGTGCCAGCTGGATCATCAAACCATCCCTGGGGTTCAGAAGATTGTTCAGTCAGTAGAGTGCTTGTCTTAGATCCATAAAGAACCACATTTGATTCCCCAGAACTCATATTTAAAAAACCAGACTCAGTGACATACACTTGTAATCTCAGTCCTGGGGATGCAGACAGATGGGTCCCTGGAGTTTAGCTACTTAGACCCTGGTCAGCTAGAGACTCTCTCAGAGACCAGGTAAAGGGCTCCTGAGAAACAATACCTGATGTAAATCTCTGGCCTCCAATGAGTGTAAGACACACACACACACACACACACACACACACACACACACACACACCTCTGAACAAAAATTACAAACATTTCTGCTATTTTGAAGGGCTACTGATTGGAAATTGTAGTATTTACACTATTTGCAAATTGGGTTTTTAGATATGTGCAAATTGTTTTAATAAAAATTTACACCAGCTTGGGAGATAGTTTAGGCAGTTAAAGCATTTGCATGCAGACATGAGGCCAGAGTTTGAATCCCCAGGCAAGGCGACCCACCAGTAAGTCCCAGTGCGTGGAGGATGGAGGCAGGGGAATCCCTATGGCAAACTGGCCAGCCAGTCTAGCTGAATGGACAAGTCCAGGTACACTTAAAAACTAATGTTTAAAGTGACTGAGGAAAGTTTCTGATTCTGGCTTCTGATCTCCGCACACATGCACACACATATGTGCACACACACATATGTGCACACACACACACACCATACATTTGTCTATTGGTTTATTCCAGCAGACTCACTTCAAAAGCACAGAAAAGGTGTTAAATGGCAGCCTGCAAAGAAGTAAGAAGAAAGCTGGGGAAGAAGTTCATCAGAAGCCGGAGAAGGTGGGATCTGCCGCGGCTTTGAAGGTAGAGACAGCTAACCTGGAGAGGATATGTTACTCATAAATGTTTAAAGACATCGGCCCGGATGGCAGAGGCTAGGTAATTAAACAGCTGTGGATAGACATGACCTCATTTATTGACCTCTCCGGTTGTCTTCTCTGGAGCCAATGTTATATGGCGACCTACAGTAGGAATGGACTGTGGTGAGTGGAGATCGCTTGACGACATTGAAGAGGTAGCCATACTCTTCTTCACACACTCCCCAGTGGCGTGTAGGGCCATTGCCACCCCTCCCACACACACATAGGCGTCTTTCTTTTTATACGGTAGGACTAAAAGAACGCCAGCTACTTAGGGATGACTTCCAGCGAGCAGAGGCCTTGCTTGACTCCTGGTCCTGCAGAGGAACTTCTAAGTTATTGTGTAGCCATGCCCTCCAAATGGGAACATTCCTTCCTAGAGGGATGTCCTTCAAGGCTCCGGAAGTAAATGAAACTCATAAGCTCAGGGAGCTCCGAAAACTTGCGAGGCCACGAGGCGCCTCCCTAAGGTTATTCTCACAGTAACAACTGCCAGAGAGAGGAGACTGACCCAGCTCAGCCAAGTAAGCCATTCAGGGAGTTTTGGGGATGCAGCCTTCCTGCATCCTACCCATTCTGGTGTGAGCTTTTCAGCAATGCAGCAATGCAGCTGCCTTTAGTCACCCACATTCTGTAGCTAACCCCACATCTAGAGTTCTGCCAACTCTGGTTCAGGAAGCTAGATCTCTCTGGAGTTGTTTCTTTGGTCAGTTGTTAGTGCTTTATCTGGGCTGAATAGGGAAAGTCACGTGATCTAAGTGCACTCTCAAGTACAAATGTTATATGTAACCCAGCTAACAAGTTAAAATGACCCTCAAATCTGCACAACCCCTAAAGTCAGTTTTTATATATCTCCATGGCATTTCGGAGAAGAGAGCTGCCACACACAAATACACAGCAGCCATTTAAGAAATTCTTTTCAAAACCGGGTGGTGGTGGCGCACGCCTTTAATCCCAGGACTTGGGAGGCAGAGGCGGGTGGATCTCTGTGAGTTTGAGGCCAGCCTGGTCTATAAGAGCTAGTTCCAGGACAGACTCCAAAGCTACAGGGAATCCCTGTCTCGAAAAACCACACACACACACACACAAAAAAAAAAGAAAGAAAGAAAGAAAGAGAAAGAAATACCATTCAACAGTCAACGTAGAACTATACCTTGTAATGGAGCTTAAGGAAGTCTGTTCTTGGGACCAGGACCTGAGTAGCTTATGGCCATCACAGCCTTGTGTGTACAGTAACCTGCACTGGAGGGGGTGGGGTGGTATAAAATAAAAACAATGAAAGCAAAAGGTGAAGCTCAGTTCATGAAGAAACCACAAGTCTTGGAATGTAAATTCTTATTAGAGAGGCTTGGGGTCCAAGGAGCCTACTGGAAGCTTCAAGGATACAGCATGCCACATGTGTTGGGCTTTTATTACCTGCAGAAATACTGTACAATCATCAAATCATGCTTATAAGGAATAGGAGGTTTCGTTTAGTATCTCACTAGGGTGGACATAGACAAAGGAGTATGAATAGAAAAATATGAAAATATAAGAATCCCATACATCTCAAGAGAAGCCTATTCCAGCTCCTGAGCACAGATCATTTCCTTCTGTCCTTAGTGAGCCAGTTGCCTGGCTACACAGCTCCGGGGGGCAGAAGATAACTTTGATTGGTCAAGCAACTGTAAGTCAGGAAACAGCAGAAACAAAGCTCCTAATGTTTGCAGCAGGATGGTCTCCTCAATTGGTCTATGCCAGGACCCCAGGCTCTTTCCTCCCTAGCACAGGATTTCCTGAAATATTAGCATTCTCTCAACTCATGCAGAGGAGTGGAGTGGAGTGGAGGAAAGATGGGACAGTTGAAGTACATGATCCAAGGGCCCAGGGGCTGTCAGGTCCCTTAGCGTATGTTAGTCTTATCTGAGGAGCTTTAAAAAGGCCCGCTCCATATGTCTGTCACCCCATAGTCAGGAGGTGATGGGCTCCAGGGGGAGCTGCTGCTGTTCTTTTGCTAAGCGGACTTGTTAGAAACTGTCTTCTAAATATTTATGGTTATACTCATAGATTAGTGCTGCCCTCAACCTCGGCCACAGAAGCCTCTTTCTGCTGTGGGCAGCAATACAGATTAACAAAGAGCTGCGAATAAGCGAATGTTGAGTGCATAGCCATAACCAGGACATCTACACCACCCACTCCATCAAAGGCTAAGGGAACGTCACCAAAATGAGGCGGGAAAGCACACAAGTCTAGGAAAATGTGCTGTGGATGGTATTTTGTAGACACAACGTGTCTATTGTGCCGATGAGCACACCACAGCTGCGGTTATCTGCATAAGACCTGCACAAGATCAAACCAACAAACTTAGCCAACATTCCAGTTGGCAGCACTAACTAGACTCGGTGGTTTCCGGGGGACCATTCCTGTGAGAGGAGGATGTGTTGGTCTGTGTCCAGGAGGATGGGGGGCAGGGTTGGGCACGATCAAGATATATTGTATACAGGGATGAAATTGTCAAAGAACAAATGATGTTCTCAATAGCCTTGTCTGAGAAAGAAACACATTCTGCACCTAGGGACATTCTGAGCCTCGGCTCACTAAGGACAGAAGGAAATGATCTGTGCTCAGGAGCTGGAATAGGCTTCTCTTGAGATGTATGGGATTCTTATATTTTCATATTTTTCTATTCATACTCCTTTGTCTATGTCCACCCTAGTGAGATACTAAACGAAACCTCCTATTCCTTATAAGCATGATTTGATGATTGTACAGTATTTCTGCAGGTAATAAAAGCCCAACACATGTGGCATGCTGTATCCTTGAAGCTTCCAGTAGGCTCCTTGGACCCCAAGCCTCTCTAATAAGAATTTACATTCCAAGACTTGTGGTTTCTTCATGAACTGAGCTTCACATTCATGGTAAGTGGAACTGTAGAACCTTAGACATTAAGTAAAAAAAGAAAGAAAGAAGAAAAGACAAAGATAGACAGGAGGAAGTGAAGGAAGAAGGAAAGGAAGGAAGGAAGGAAGGAGGGAGGAAAGGAAGGAAGGAATAAAGGAAGGAAGGAAAGAAGGCAAGAAGGCAGGAGGCAGGCAGGAAGACAGGAAACCAGTTAATACTGAGGTGGGGCCAGGCATTGGTAGTTTTGACAGTTTCTTAAATCAGCCATAGCTAAGAATCACCATGGCCTGGGACATGTCATCATAGATGCCAAACATGCCCAGCAGATGTGTCAAGGGCCTGAGTGAGCACGGAGAAGGCAGGTGCACAGCTAGTCCCTTAGACAGGCAAGTCTCGTGTCTGCCACGACAGCATTGCATCACTTCAGCTGAACCCAATCATTTACAGCCTCAGCCTCTGCGTAGGCACGAAGCTTCACCCGGGAGGGACTTCAGAGCGGGTGCCTGGCCTCACTCAGAGCAGCTGATTAGAGTTGCAAGCGACAGTCATGACCCTCAACCAGAATCCGAGCCAAGGAGGATCATCTGATTGGAGGACAACAGAGCCAGAGGTCTGGGAAGATGGTGTGTGAGCAGCCTGTGCCTGAAGGAGTTCAGTTTCAAGTTCTTCAGTTCTCAGTTTCAGACCCAGAGCCTCCAGTACCTAAGGGGCCCTGCCCTGAGTCTATGCTCAGAGACCTTGTCTTTTGCATGTACGATAGTGCCTGGTCACAGTCCCTTCTGGGAAGGGACTGCTCCACACGGAAGGGAGCAAGGCAGAGAGAAGCAGCAGGCTGGGGAAGCCACAGCAGAGTAGGGCACCTCCCAAGGTACTTGGTGTAGGGAAAGAGCAAAGAGCAAAGCACGGGCTGTGGACAGCAGTGTTGTGTATGGGGGATGCTCCAGAGAACCTTCAGGCAGGATAGCGAACGTGGATGAGCAGCGCTGGGAGAAAGACTCTAAACTGCGACAGAGGAGAGGCAAAACTATGGGAAGGAAGAAGGGGTGGGTATGAGCTACTGAGAGGGGACACCTGCCTGCATCCTCTGCCTCTGACTGTGGTCCTGCGGGAACTGATAGGTAAGGAGGAAGAGGGAAGCCAAGGGTTTGCTTTCCTCTCTTGACTGACTTAGATAGGGAATTTCTGCAAATGACCTTCTCGTATCATCTCCAGATACTGGCTCACACCCACCAGGGCTCCTCTTTCTTTTGCAGGACCCAGAGGCTTAGAGAACACCACCCAGCCCTCTTGTGTATAAAACAGTGACTCTTAGAGCTGGCTCGCACTGGCTCTCATTACTAAATATTCAGGAATTTTACAAGCCAACCGGTTGCTTAACTATTGCTGGTTGGAAATTGGCCAACACAACAGATCAGAAGTTTGTTTTTTCTTCCCCATTACCTGAGAAGAACTACTCCCCAGCATGCTTTGGTGTCTATACCCCCAGTGGTGCAGGTTCCCCCCCAGAAGAACCACTCCCCAGCATGCTTTAGCATTTATACCCCCAGTGGTGCAGGTTCCCCCCCCCCCCAGAAGAACCACGCCCCAGCATGCTTTGGTGTCTATACCCCCAGTGGTGCAGGTTCCCCCCCCCGGAAGAACCACTCCCCAGCATGCTTTGGCGTCTAAACCCCCAGTGGTGCAGGTTCCCCCCCCCAGAAGAACCACGTCCCAGCATGCTTTTGCGTCTAAACCCCCAGTGGTGCAGGTTCCCGTACCATACCGCCTTCCTCTGACTCGCCATCACTCCCCCTCTCCCCATTGGTTCTGTTTGTCGCCACGAGGCCAGTTCACTACCTTATACACAGAGTAGTTTCTAGAAACTACTAACCGATTCCCAGAGAAGGGACGGGAGTTAGCCAGAAGTGTCCAGAAGGTGCCTCTAGTTTGGATTTGGGGTGCAAGAAAGGGGTCTCCTGGGAGCAAGCTTGCTCACTGCTGAAACACCCATGGAGGGAGACCGCTCTGATGGGAGCTGCTGCCGTTCTAAGATGTGGCAACTCCGGCACCCAGCTCTGATTCCCCCCCCCCCTTTCTACATCTTACAAGAAGATGGAGGACTGATAGGGGCTTCGGGGAACTAGAAAGTATAAAGAGGGCCCAGCTGTGGTAGCACCTGCCTGTAACCCCAGCAAAATAGTGATTATAAGTTACCTGTAAAAAGACGTGTGTGTGTGTGTGTGTGTGTAATCCCAGAGCAACTACCAAATATATTATACTGATAAACAGTTAAAAACAGTTACAACTTCAGTAAACAATTTTGAAAAGAATACTTAAAAAGGCTGCAAGAGATAAAGGCGATTGCTACTAAGCCTGAGGACCTGAGTCTGATCCTTGGGACCCACATGGTGGAAAAGAGAACCAGATCATTCCCATTGTCCTCTGACCTCCGCATCGTGTGCTGTGGCACATGTGTACCCCTTCCCACAGAAAATTAATATTAAGTATTTAAAATATTTTAGTGTTGCAGGCGGGAGAGGAGAAAAAGAGGAACAGAAAAAAACAAATAGGAAATAAAATGCTAGACCTAAATAAACACACTCATGCATTGATAGAAATGGTCACTATGCCAAAAGAGACACTATTAATGTAGCCCACAAGAAACACACTCTAACAACATCATGTACACAAATGTGATGATTTAGGCAAAATGGACTCATTTCTCTGAAAGTGTCAACTACACAATTTATGCAGGGAAATCTAGTTGGAAAAGCCTGGTTTCGTTAAAGAAATTTGATTTATAATTAAAATCTTTGAGAAAATAAAACTCTATTTCTGGAACTTTCCCCAAATGCTTATAGAAGAAGCTCCACTCCCTCTCATAGGACTAGGAGAGAATCCGAAACAAAGCCAGGGGTACTCAGCATTAAAACAGACAAAAATCAGCTGGCCCGTGGGAGTGCACACCTTTAATCCCAGCACTTGGGAGGCAGAGGCAGGTAGATCTCTGTGAATTTGAGGCCAGGCTGGTCTACAGAGTGAGTTCCAAGATAGGCTCCAAAGCTACACAGAGAAACCCCCTCTCAAAATACAAAACAAAATAAAAAAACAAACAAACATAGAAAACAAACAAACAAAAAAAACCCCAAAACAAAAATCCAGATATAAATCCTAAGCATGCCATAGCGATTCATTCCTGTAATCCCAATGCTTAGAAAAGGAGTCAGGAGGATCAGAAGTTCGAGACCAGCCTGGACTGCAGGATATGAGGATAGACGGGGCTACACATAAGTCTGTCTCAAAAATAAAGCAAAACAACAGGTTATAGGAAAGACAGTACATCAGTATCTTTCACCAGTCCAGATGCCAAAACTAAGGAAATATTAGCAAACCAATTTAACTATAGTAGCGATACACCCTTGACCAATGGGTCTTACCTTGAGAATGTGCCTGTGTGTGCTAGCCCGACGGTATGAAAGTCCTGGGATAAGGGTCATACTAAAGAAACTGTGTGACTGTGGATGGATGGATGGATGGATGGATGGATGGTCCTACAGTCTGCAGGTCAAGATCAAGTGAGGCAGGGTCCTGCTTTCTCCACATGACCAGGCCATGACCAGCCCTGTTCCTGACCATTCATTTCCTGTGTAACTGTAATGTCAGTCTGCACATGGTTTCTCTCTTACGTCTGCTCCGTGTGTCCAGAGTTTTTAAATGAGGATATTAGTGTCATTACTGTGGATTCCCTTCAGTGATCCCATTTTCAGTAATCTACCTATGTGAAAGCCCTCTCTCCAAGGGCCACACTGAGGGACTGGAGGTTAGGCCAGCACGCATTTTCAAAAACACAGTTCATTTCTGCAACAATATTAGTATTTTAAAGGTGGTGACCGTGAACACCATATTGAGTCTAAAAATGCAAAACCGCATGGTGCATTAACTTTTGTCTCAAATCATTTGACCAAAAACCTCAGCAGCAAGAAATAAACTCTAATGCAAAGTGTCTGTCAGAAAAGTGTAACCAACATCACATTTAATGCCGAAAGACTGAAGCTTCTGGGTCAAGGCCAGCATGTGTACCCCTACAGCCCTGTTCAGTGCCATGTTGGAAGCCCTAAGGAAAAACAACATACCTGTCAGACAAGAAGAAATAAAACCATCTCTATGTAAGTTTAGCAAAATATTGGGACCCAAGAGCCTTAGTGTGGATTTGCACTAATAACACACAGATAAATCTAAGACTAATACAGAAAAGTGAAGGAACATAAGAAGCAAAATAATTATCTTTATAATTTTGATGTTAAGATGTACTACCAAACCATGGAAATCAAGCAAATGGTATTTATTAAGGAAAGAGCATATAGACACAAAAATAGGACTGAGTCCATAAACACAACCCAATACATAGTTTTACAAAGGCATAGAAGCAGGTCAGCAAAGGAGGGACTTTCTAAGAAATATATTGGGACAACTGGGCATCCATAGCCAGGAAATAAGATGAAGCCCCAACTAAACTGATTACTATGTATGAAAATATTTCAAAAATGGAACCATCTAATACATCAGACTTGAAAGAAAATCCCTTTAAACCACAGGAGAAAGATTTCTGTGCTTTTGTGTCTGGCAAAAATTCTCCGAATGCTACCAAAAGCACAATTCTCAAAAGAAAACTTTGTATATTGGTTTTCATCAAAGTGACCTTTTTGTTCTGTAAAGATACTATGAAACAAGCTACAGCTGGGAAGAAAATGCTTGTAAAATCCTGCACTCCACAAAGGTGGTGTCCAGGATATATATAGAAATTAAATAAACCAACAGTAGGAAAATGAGCAACACAAAAATATGCAAAAGATTTGAATAGACATCAAAGAGAATAGATGAAAAGCAGATAGCTACATGAAAATGTTTACCATCGTTAGTCATTAGGAAATGCAAAATAGAATATAATAATACCACAAACTTATAAGATGGGGTAAAATAAAAACATTGAAAACATTTGATATTCAATATTAGACCTGGTATTAGACTCCCAGCTTCAGATCTGTGGACAATGAACTTCTTGTGTTTATAGATTACCCAATCTAAGGTGTTCATTTCACTAGAGCAGCCTGAGTAACTAAGACAAAATCAGGAACTCTCATATTCTATTCATAGGAATGCAATATGCTATAGTTATTATGAAAATTATCTTAGAAAATACTATATGTATTCAAGAATAGGATCTGACAAGTTCATTTCTTGTTTAAAAAACATCAGGGCAATCTGGGATAAAGGGGATCCTGCCTCAAAAATGAATAGAAAGCTGCAAAATGGCTCAGTGGATAAAAGCCCTTCAAGCCTGTTCTTTGGAACCCACAGAAAGGCTGAATGATCAGCTTGTACCCATGAGCTCAACACTGCCCTGGGAATGAGCACCTTGTACCTGTGAGTCTAGCACTGCTGTAGGAAATGGGAGGCAGAGAGAGCTCATGGGCCAGGTAGCCTGGCATATTCAGCAGCAGAAATAACAAGAGAGACTTCAAAAGCAAGGAGGAAAGGAAATTAAATATTATTCCTAAGACGTAACTATTTCAACAGTTTGGAGCATAGCCTTATGTAATGTATCTATATAAAGGGCCAGTGTGAAGTGAAGTCTCAGCTGGAGAACCCACCTTCCCCCAGGTCTGACAGCCAGAGTCCATCCCCTGGAGAGAACCAACTCCTACAAGTTGTCCCTGGCTTTTACACAAGTACTGGGGCATGCACACCCGCATGCGTGTGATCGTTGCGCACACACGTAAATAAACAATCTAAAAACTTTAAATGTATATAGGGCCAGAGAGATGGCTCACTGAGTAAAGATGTCCCCAGTCCTGACAACCTGAGTTTGGTTCCCGAGACCTACATGATGGATTGAGAGAGCCAACTTCTGCACATGGTCCTCTGACTTCCCACATGTACTGTGCACATGTGTACACATGGCACCCCCTCCAAATAAGTAAATAAAATACAAGATACTGGTTAAAATGTGCAATAGGCATTTTAGTATGTGTGTGTGTGTGTGTGCGTGTGTGTGTGCGTGTGTGCCTACTGAACTTTACTGTTTTCCTTAATCCTTTCTTTACCATTTTATTTACTGGCAAGGTCTCTTCACTGAGCCTGGAATTTCCCGAATGGCTAGACTGGACTGGCAAGTGAGACCCAATGACTCTCACCCAGGGAATCTATGAAAAAGAAACCACTGGGTATTAGTGAGGCATGCCTTTAGGTATGTCTGTGGGGTGTTCCCCAAGAGGGTTGACTGAGGGCAGAAGGCTGGCCCTGGCTGGGGTAGACACCATCCCATGGCTGGGTTTGGATTGAAGAAAAGGGAACGAGACAGCTAGCTAGCTGAGTTCTAGCATTCTTCTTTCTCCACGTCCTGGTCCTCCGACATGAAATACAAACCCCATTCCCACAACCATGATCTCCTTCACACCTTCTCTGTCATCATGGACACTGCCTTCTCCAGCTATGACCAGAGTAAATCCCATGAAGCATATTCTGTTTTGGGTCACAATAATAATAGAGTACCCAATATAACTACCTAGGGTCATTGTGTTCTCTGTTTCCACAGTCAGTGGAAATAGGAAGTGTTTTCAGATTAGAGATTTCAGTTGTGGATTTACTACCAGCTGGATGAACAAAGCAAGAGTGTCACTTCATGCTTTTTGCAGCAGTAGTACATGGTGATGGTGTGCAGAGACACACCACACACACTTCCTGGCTTGCTGCTGTTAGTGCAAGCTACATCCTATGTGCTGGGAGCTTCTAGTGAGACTGGAGATTTAAAACATTGTAAGAATTAGAAAAAATGCAAGTTCCCAGCCAGCGGCAGCCTTCAGTACAATTATTGTTACCTATTTTTGCTTCAAAAAATTTAAAAAATTTATGTGTATGATGTTTGGCTGTATGTATGTTTGTATGTGCACGGTGTACATGCTTAGGGCTCGTGGAGGTCAGAAGGAGGTGGCAGATAGATACCCAGAAACTGGAGTTACAGATGTTCGTAAGCCACCATGTGATGCTGTAAACTGGACCTAGATCCTTTGCAAGAGCAGCCAGTGCTCTTAATTACTGAGCCAACTCTCCAGCCCTATTGTTAGCTTTCAAGAAAGATAAATAAAAATTTCTGTTTGATCAGCTATAGGATGAAAATAAAAGCAAATATATAAAAGTCCATACAGATGTAAATATATACAGATAAATACATATACATTCAATATGGGAGAAAGAAAAGTTATTTAAAGCCAGATAGCTCTTGGATCAAGTTTTAGATTTGTGATTTGTACTTTGTAAACTAAAGGACTCTGAGCAAGTGTTTTGCGCTTGTTAAATATCATAATATGTGTCCCAGGGAATGGCTGTGACTATCATTCAACATTGACAGAAAAAAAATAATTCTAAGACAGACTTAGATTCAAATTCTATTCTGTTACTTACTTTAGACAAAATACTCAACTTTTATAAGTAGCTTCCTTCTCTGTGAAATGGAAACTAAAAAGTGTGCCTAACATGGTTATTGGGAAGATTTGTTAAATCTGTACAGCATGTTTCTGCGACGACCAGCTTACAGTATTGCCTAATAAATGTTAGCTGCTATTATTATGACAATAATTACTGTTATTATATAAAAGGCAGTACTTAATAAAGGCTGCTATGGCTATCTCCTCTTACTTAAGCCTCCTACTGATGAGAAATATCTAAGAGATGGAAAACTGGGTCAAAGGTAAAGTTTAACCAAAATGTGCTATTGATCACTAGGGTTGACTGCGAAGACAGCTCAGCAGTCAAGTATGCAGACTGATTTCGCAGAGGGTCCAAGTTTGGTTCCCAGTACCCATAGCAAGCAGCTTATAACCACCTGTAACTCCACCTCTGGAGGACTCCATGCCCCCTTGGGGTTTCTATGGGCACCTGCTCTCACATGCACAGACCACACACCAATATGCATTATATGCACAATTAAAAATAATAAAAACAAAACTTTTGGAAAAGGTTTGCAATCTACTTAAGATGCTAATAACATGCTTACTGTGGGTATCTCAAAGTTAACTTTCCTTTCTGATTGCAACTCCACATTTCCCCATCTCTTTTGTTTATTTCTGATGTATATTCAAGTGTGATTGGTCTACTTCTCTCTTTTGCCTACTTATCAACTTGAATCTTGGTGGTTCCCTTAAAATTTTGAATGAATTTCCAATTTATTAAAACCACTGTAATAGTAAATGCAAATCCTCTCCCAGAAACTGGAGCCAAAGAGGTCAAGGGCTGATGAAGATTCGGGGACATCTCTGCATGACTAAGAATACTTGTTGAGTCAGGGTCAGGGCACCTGTCTTTTACATTGGGATCTCAGCTATTCCTGTAGTTTTGACATCTATATCCGAACCCTCTGGCCCTGTGTAACTGTGCCATCCTATATTTCTAACTATAGGAATTCCTTTCAGTCTTCTATTGACATCTCAAATCTATAAGAAACACAAGCGAATCCATCATCAAACAGCTAAACTCCCCTATCTAGTCCCTCACTGTCCTACTCAAGAGTACTTGAAGTTGGTTCTGAGGAAGCGTAAAGGCCCCAACATCTTTCAGACAGCTCAAAGGTCTGAGCTGTTTGAAGTTACAGCGTTCTTTTAAGTCACCTATCCTGAGTTTTTATTTGGAAAATATAATGATCATACTTCTTGAGATAAGGAGCAGAAGAGACAGTTGGGTTCCAAGCTATACCCAGTCCTTTCTGGAGGCCACTGTCTGCTACAGAGACGAATGAACATGGGCTAGAAGATGGTAGATAATCCCATGGAGATTGGGGTATTCAAGAGAGGGAGCCAGGAAGTAAGCAGGAGAAAAGGTGCCAGAAGTCATTGCTTTGGACACCATCTACTTTCCTTGAAGGGGTTTTATGTGTCAGCAGTGGTGACGTTTCAAGCTGTTTGGATGATCATTTTAGTAGTTTAACACAACAGTTCTAAGCTTGATGTTCATATTAGTATTGTAGCTCTTCCTGTTGGTGCTTCATTTATGACCTGAGTGTCATGAGATCAGAAGATGTATTGCAGCTTTCCACACAATAGCTAATCTTCCAGCATTAGCCAACTATGCATAGACCCATTTTCCTTAAAGGCAACTGATGTGGGCAACATGAGTTGCAGTAGAGAAAGCATAAGGCAAGGGCTGGGGCAACTCTAAAGCTACTTTAAAGAGGGGGGGGGGTATAAGAGCACTTGCAGTGCAAGTGAAAGACTTGAGTCAGCACTAGCGGATATAAAAATCCAAGTGTGGTAGATGCTTGTAGCCCCAGAGATATGAGGGTTCTAACCCCGGAGATGTGAGGGTTGTGACCCCGGAGATGTGAAGGTTGTGACCCCAGAAACGTGAGGGTTGTAACCCTAGAGATGTGAGGGACAGAGACAGGAGCATTGATGGGGATAGCTAGCCACCAGCCAGCCTAACTCAAGGTTCAGTGAGGGACCCCGTTTCAAAGAAATAAGATAGAGAGGGATAAAGCAGGACACTAGCCATCTTCCTCTGGCTTCCAGGACTATGCAGATGCATACACATATGCACTCACCTCACGCACATGTACCACACCCATACAATATAAACACAACAGTAATAAATTAGTATAAAGATGTCCTACACACCCTTCGCCCATTTCCCTTCAGGTGTCATGTTTTACATAACTCGAATACAGTACAAAATAAATTCCCTTGAATGGAATTTAAAATAAATTATATCAGTATTTCTAGGACTACCGGTTTGTATGAATACTGCCACTGGAACTCCCAAGACTATAATTTAAAAAGGGCCAAGCTGGTGCCTAAATGCAAGCTCTCCTCCCTCTCACCATTTCCTAATTCTGCCCTTGCTTTCCCCTCATACATAATGGCCACCTTCTCTTAAGAGACAAAGAACATTCCCAATAACACATTGAGAACTACAGGTTGGGAGCCTGGGGATTGTGTATGCTTTTGAGCTATCCCTATGCAGGTCTAATGTCCATCTCTGAGCGGGGTGATACCTGTATGGCCAATATGGGTGCGGATACACTGTTTTCAGAAGGAAGACTTTTTACACAGCTGGAGGGGATGGAGCCTGATTTTCAGAAGCAGAGTGTGGTAAGATCTCCATTCTGAAACTTCAAATGTGTGCCCCCCCACCCCCCCACCCCCCCCCACCCCCCACCCCCCCGCCCTGCAGCCTCCCCCCTTGTCTCCCAGAGAGTCCTGTAGGAGAGGAGGGTGAAGATGGAGCTTCGGGCACAGTGTCTTCCATCTCTGCAAAGATTAAAAGCATCCCCCAATTTAAAGATTGTCCTTGAAGGGGTTTCTTTTGAGGTAAGGGAGAGAAGAGTGGGCGTGGAAGGGGCTGGGAGGAACCGGGAACCTGATGACTTCACCTGCTTTCTAAACCCCAGTTTATGTCTTACATTGCAGCCTGAGGGATATCTTGGATTTCCACCCACAGTTCGCTGCAGAAGACTTAGATAGGTCTGTGGGTCCCTACCCTAGCAGGGATTGGGAGAAGGTTGATTTATACCCCCAGTTAACCACTTCTGAATTTAATTTGCTGGTAACTTATCCCTCCCTTACCTATAACACTGTATTTAATAATAAGGTCATTGGTTAAATCCCGTAGAAATTCCTTCTTACATCACCACACTGCAGCCAGCCCCACGTGTCTAAGTCCCATTCACCCACGCAGAACTCTGACAAGTTCCTGGATCTCCCGCCCTGGGCCTCCGGCTTGGAGGGAGCAGCTGCCAGGATCCAGCTCTCGGGAATGCCCCACAATAATTCACGTGCCTCAAACGGTCAGAGCCCTTCCCTAGTGGCTTGTGAGGCACCAGAACTCCTGAGATGTCTGAACCTCTCTCAGCCGAAGTTCGCCCAGGTGTCCTGAACAGATGGGGACCTAGGCGCAGAAAATGCGAAGAAGTAGCTACAGTCTCCCTCCTCCCCGCGGAGATTCACAGCTAACCCCAGTGGGGATGGAGAACCTGGAGAGAGCACCCGGAAGGCATCTGGAGACCCACAGAGAGAAAACCACACAGGTTCCGTCTTCCCACCCGGTAGCAGCAACTGCGCAGGGTGCCAGTAGGTGCCCGGGAGAGCAGAGCCGTTCCCTGGATTCCCAGACCTACCCCCCAGATGCAGGCCCAGCCCCCCCCCCCCCCCGCCCCAACACACAGTAGGAGTGCGCTTCCTACCTGATCCTGTCCTTCTCTGCCCTTCGGAGTTCCTCATTTCTTTCCAGAACCTGGAGGATCTTCCTGGCTTCTTCCTCGTTTAGGAAACTGAAATCAAACCCCTGAGGAACTTTCGTCATTTTCTCTCCCGTGTGCGAGTTATGTGTACTTAAGATCCTTGGCGCCTCCTGTTACAAAGCCATTTTTCAAGATAAAGAAGACTAGTTTTCCCGAACTTGATCCCATAGCCCATAATAGCTCCGCGCCTTTGAAAAGCTAAAACCACAAACCTAGGGACCGGCCCACACATACAGGGCTCCTTTTGACAACACCTTAATGACATGTTTCTCTCAACCTGTCCAACCGAGATGCAAACTGAGTGACTAAATGGGGAGAAGGAGCCAATCGCATCTGGGGGGGCGGGCCTTGCCGCGTCTCCTCCCTCCCTCCCCCTTCCTCCCACCCTCTATGTGACTTGTTAAGCAAACAAGCCTACATAATTCTGTCTCTAAGTGAGGCTTATCCTTAAGTGTTAGCCCCAAAATATTTGCTTGACTGTTGCTGTTGCCTGGAAGAACTTGAGCTCGGCTAGTAGAAAGACAGAAGAAAAACGACTCATAACTAACTAATCCTGTCTTTCCCTGACTAAAAGCAGCCCGTTGGAGTTTGAGGGTTAGCAGGAGGGTTACCCCGTTTGAAAGACCAGAGAAGGTTAAACTTAGTCCAGGTCCGTTTGTCTCAGAGGGACTCATAGAAGGACTGGCACCAGGTTACCCGTAGAAACGGGTTCTTTGCCAATCTTGCTGCTGCCCTCCCAAACACACTCCCACTGTCTCAGAGAAAGTCGTTCTCAGACTTTGGTAAGCTAACAAATGACAAACCCCACTTAGGTTATTCTAGAAGGTGGCCCCGAGGCCAAGGGTATCAGAAAGCGCCTGTGTCTGGAGCACATTGCAATCCTGTGCAACCACAGACGTTGCTTTTCCTAGAAAGACAATTATTCCATGATGAAATAAAATCAGATATTTCCCAAGATGAGCATCTGTGTGCTTTTTTTATTATTATAAATGCCTTTCCAAAAAACACATTTCTTTACATAAAAACAATTTCGTCCAATGAACATGTATGTCCCAACACCTTTAAGTTGATCCTTTCTGATGTGATGGTGACAGCTTCTAACATCTACACGGTCTGTCCACACACACCATCTTTTCCCGGCAAATTAACCCCCATAAAAGAAAAACAAACAAAGCCACGAAGTAAAAAATGGCCGGTTTTGCCTCTGGCCCCATGGCTTATTTTGATTATCACTGATGGCATGTTGGGACAGCTACCCTTTGAGATGACTTTTTGTGGGTGTCTATTATCGGCATGAAGTGGGGATCCACTCAACGCATCCATTGTACAACACAGAACTCTTTCATAAATTGCCCCTATGTTAATGATGGTGGTTTTGAAATCTGTCACACACTGTTCAATTATTCTTGCAGGTTCCTTTATTCATTTATTAGGTATACATACCGATTTTCTAATGTGGATAGTTGTGCCCCCTCA
Organism: Microtus oregoni; assembly: GCF_018167655.1. Taxonomy (NCBI): domain Eukaryota; kingdom Metazoa; phylum Chordata; class Mammalia; order Rodentia; family Cricetidae; genus Microtus; species Microtus oregoni. The sequence continues at coordinate 10,293,658 of NW_024543831.1, read as the reverse complement.
CCTCCAACTTTTTTTTTTTTAAATCAGTGAACTAATTGCAGTTAAACTATTCTGGATCCCGTTTCATGAAGTCACTGTTTATACACTAAACAACATAGTCCTTTCCTCATAATCCCCATGAGGAACTTAGCATGAATAGAGATATAATTACTTAATAAAAAGAATCTCTTGGACTTGAAAGCTGGTTTAGAGGTTAAAGCATTTGCTATTCTTGCAGAGCACCTGGATCAAGCTCTAAGCATTCACATTGGGCAGTTCACAACCACCTGTAATTCCAGCGCCAGGGGGATCTGATGCCCCTGGTATCCTTGGGCTCCTGCGCTTATGTGCACGTATCTGTACATTTGTTAAAAACAGTTGAAGTATTAAAGTACCCCTGAGCATACAAAAGAAATTAGTTTTAGCTAAATGGGTCAGTGCAGAGGATGTGGCGTTTGGGCTGAAACAGGACGAGTAAGGTTTGAAGAAGAAAACAGACGGAGGTGGGAGAAGACATACGACTCTATTCTAGGCAAGGAGAACGGCAGTGGGTTAGATCACAGAAACGCACTCTCGGGATCTTCCCAGGTTCTCTCGGTTCCTCTGATCAGTGGCCACGATGAGCACAAACTTTGAAGCTAAAAAGTACAGGTATGTATACAAGGACTAGTAAGTACTTGATCTGCTTTGGCTAAAACATACATTTTCTCTTATTTTTGAAACAAGGTTTCATGTAGCCCAGGCTGGTCTCACAATCCCTGTAGCTGAGGTATGTAGGCAAGCACGACCCTGAATATCTGCTGTTGCTGCTGCTCCACGTTCCGAGGGCTGGGATCATAGGCATGTACCACTACCCTCAGCCTAGAGCATACATTTCCAATAGCAGGAAAATCTTACCTTTTTATGTATAAGGCAAAGATATACCCATGACACACAGGTAGATAAATATATCTATAATATTAGCATTTCATGAGGGGTGATTAGTTTTCAAAAGATTTCAGGAGGAACAGCAGTGAAAAGGTTTAGGAGCGCTGGGCTACAGAGCACAGGAAGAATAAACAAGGCTAAGATCTGCTGTGAATGTTGTCCTAAGGAATATACTCCGTACTATATGAGCAGTGCACAGCCAGCGCAGGTTTTGAGGGAGATGATGATGACACAGTTGGAACTGAGCTTTCAGAAGATGACTTTGATGGCCAGAGACAAGGAAGAATAGGTAGAAGAAGGAAGACATATATGGAGTTTGAAGTACCTGCAGTTCATTCATGGGGCAATCAGGACCCTGCAAGGACTGGATCCCTTGAAGAAGGGACAGAGAAGTCATTTATTTAAATATGATTGCCAAAACCTAGAGAGCAAACAGGATGGATTCAGCAAAGGGTGTACAGGGAGTAAGACTGAGCCTAGAACTTTCATGACCAGCTTCATCATTGGCACCAAGTCATGCTTTATCCTTCATTATGGCTCCATAGGGCATCCTATTGGGGAAGTTTTATTCTGGCATTTTATATTGAGAACTTTGGTGGATGGGGCCACAGGAGCTGCCCAGCAAACCGCACGGGTTGCTTAGAATGGCTTCATTGGGATTATGACCACAGGGCTTTAAAGGAAAGCTAGCGCTTACTCAACCAGCTGTGTGCAATCTTAGCATCTGGCAACCTTGGCAACCTCCTTCCCAGCCTTTCAGCCAAAGAGATACTCATCAGTTTGGATTTTAATACTAACAGCTGGATAGAAGAACAAACAATCTTTGGGAACCTCCCATGGTCTATCTGTTCCAGGTTGCCGACCAAATCCCAGCAGAGGAATTCTTGATAACCACTGAGCCAAGAGAAAAGCAGATCATATCACTTAATGGAGTGTCTCAAGTTTGGCCACTGCAAGTCCCTCTGACCCTGGTGGTCCACTGTGAAGTAGCACTGAGGGTCAGGGGGACTTTTCTCATAGTACTATCTTCCTTACCTACTTTGGCCCGTCTCCCTGCACACTCTCTTTCAACAGCAGATTATGGGGTGCGCTTGGTGGCAGAGTTCAGTTTAACAAGCAAATACATGTCAGCTTGAAAATAAGACATTGGTGTAGGGCCTTTATTAGTAATGAGGAGATGGAAGGCTAATCGTTCACTTCAGTTTTCACAGTTCTCTTCGGTAACTGGCTTTACAAATCTAGATAGAAACTTCTGTCTTAATCCCCCTGAGGCTCAGTCCTGTATCCACAGTTACAGAGTCTCGATTCTGTGAAAAAAAAAAAACAAAACAAAACAGACCTCAAAACTCTCTAAACATTTTCTCTTGTTTTTAACGTATAAAATGAAGATCGTGACAGAACCAGTCATACAGGATTAGCGTAAAAATTCAATGGTGACATAAAGCAGTTAGCAGAGATAACACAGAGCTTATATTTAATAAATGGCATCTATGAATATTGTTCTTTGGACACAATGTACAGAGCATGAATTCTTTTTTATTTATTTATTAAAGATTTCTGTCTCTTCCCCGCCACGGCCTCCCATTTCCCTCCCCCTCCCCCAATAAAGTCCCCCTCCCTCGTCAGCCCAAAGAGCAATCAGGGTTCCCTGCCCTGTGGGAAGTCCAAGGACCACCCACCTCCATCCAGGTCTAGTAAGGTGAGCATCCAAACTGCCTAGGCTCCCATAAAGCCAGGACGTGCAGTAGGATCAAAAACCCATTGCCATTGTTCTTGAGTTCTCAGTAGTCCTCATTGTCCGCTATGTTCAGCGAGTCCGGTTTTATCCCAGGCTTTTTCAGACCCAGTCCAGCTGGCCTTGGTGAGTTCCCGATAGAACATCCCCTTTGTCTCAGTGTGTGGGTGCACCCCTCGCGGTCCTGAGTTCCTTGCTCGTGCTCTATCTCCTTCTGCTCCTGATTTGGACCTTGAGATTTCTGTCCGGTGCTCCAATGTGGGTCTCTGTCTATGTCTCCTTTCCTCTCCTGATGAGGGTTAATATTCAGGAGGATGCCTATATGTTTTTCTTTGGGTTCTCCTTCTTATTTAGCTTCTTTAGGATCACTAATTGTAGGCTCAATGTTCTTTATTTATGGCTAGAAACCAAATATGAGTGAGTACATCCCATCTTCCTCTTTTTGGGTCTGACTTACCTCACTCAGGATAGTGTTTTCTATTTCCATCCATTTGCAAGAGCATGAATTCTTGACTGTCAAAGCAGCACTATTTGTTGGGCTGAGAAAAAACTGGGAACCATAACACAGGAATGATATAGAAGATGTATCAGTTACTTCTCTTGCAGCTATAACTTAATGCCTGAGAAAAGTAACTCAGGAAGGAAGGGCTCTTTTTGGCCCAAAGTGTGAGGCCTGTCGCAGCAGGGAAGATACGCAGCGATGGGTGTCACTAGCTGCGGTTATCAGAGCCTCCGGCAGCTGGGCGCATTGCACCCACAGTCAGGAAGCCCTGAGCAATGCATGCTGGTGCATGCTGCTTGCTTTCTCATTTTTAATCAGTCTGAGACTCCAGGCCTGTACAGCAAGGAAGACCACAGTTAGAGTAGGGTCTTCTCTCAGTCAAACCCTCCGGAAATGTCCTCACAGAGCCAGCCACTTATTTGTTTCTTCCGTGGTGCTAATTCCTGACAAGATGGCCATGAAGATTGCCACAAATGGAGACGCAGCGCTCGGGCTTACTGTTCTCGGTGGAGATTAATGTAAGCATGTGGTGCAGTTCTGCAGGGTGGGGGCTTTTCCTGTCAACTCTTCCCAGTCTGCCTCGAGGAAGAAGACCCGAGCAAGGCTTGCATTGGGAGCGGACATCATTGGAGATGCTGTGTGGCAGAGATAATAGCTACCAAGTGTTCCCAGCTTTTTAATGGAGGAGCATCTCCCCATGAAAAGCATGCAGGAAAGAATTCATATTCTTACCACCTGAGTCAGATAACTTACTCCTCTTCCTACCCTGGAAAGGGACAAGTACTGGTAAGGCAGAGAGGTTCAGTGAGATTCCATTCATGGGAGTCCCCTCAGAAAAACGAAGGGGTCTTTATTCCCCATAATAATGTCCATCATGTATAAATGTAAGAACGCATAAAAGAACAAAACATTTGTTGGTTATTTAATGTTTATTTATTATTCACATGATGATTTTATGTTTAGATTTTTATAAATGACATTATATAAAAGTGTTCTATAATGTACAATGTCCCCTGCATGACTGCATAGACTTCCACAGGACAATGCAATATCTTGGACCTCTGAGTAATATGAACTTCATGAGGGATTCGTAAGGATATTGGGGGCATTTAAGGAAGCCACTGAGGCCTGATGTGACAGATGGCATACGTATAGCATTTGGGAACCCAAAGCCCTGGATGAAGTCAGGAGATAAGAGCTCCTCACTCACTCAAGCCAGTTTGATAATCTGTATTTAAATCTAAAAAAGTCCTACCTGGCATCCTTCCCTAAAACAAAACACTAGAAACCTGGCAGAACCCAGGGCTGAGCAGCACATGCTTTTCTGTGTGGTACAGTGTTCAACCCTGCCATCGTTCATGGCTTTCAGTGTTCTTACTCTACTCAAAAGACAAAGGAGGGAGACAATGGGCCTTGGGGTTTATGCAAACACCCAAAAAATAAACATCATATTTCCACATATTCAGTGAGAACACTGCTACTTTGATAGCAGAACATGAAAAAAATCAGCTCAATAAACAGACATAAACCCAACAAATGAGTCACTGTCACCCCAGTGACCACAGATGTGCAGAAGGTCCAAAAGAGCCAGAAAACAAAAGAAAGCAGAAATACTCAATGGCTAGTTTATTCCAGAAATACAAGACTGTTTCAGCCTGGTGTGGAGGTACATGTCTGTAATTCTAGTCCATAATTCTAGCATTCTGGGAAGGCACTGGAAGAGCCAGAGTTCAAGGACAGCCTGGTCTATATGAGCCCTTGTTTTCTCCCCTTCCCCCATAATTATGTTTCAATATTAACAAAATCCCAGAAATTACCCCTTCAGAAAATCAGAGTAAGAAAAGTCTGTGATCAAATCCTCTTTGTGAAATTCAAGATGGTTTATGGCTAAAACTAACCTACCTTACTCTAAACTAGTACTAAGTGTGGTGGTATATGCCTAGAGCCTCAGTACTTGGGAGATTAGGGAGAAGGATCATGAATTTGATGTCAGCCTGAGATACACAGAAGTATTTTGTCCAAAACCAGCACAAAGCAAAACAAAACAAAACAAAACCCAACTAGTCAACCAATCAACCAACCAACCAACCAACCAATCAAACAGCCAATCAATCAACCAACCAACTGCTAACCAAAATTAACTAACCAATCAACCAAACAACCCTAGAAAAACCTTAGTAAAGTGGGATTATAAAGATTTACTTTGCGTGATAAAGAATTAGTTTGTTTCAGTTATTAACAACGTCATAACTAATAGTGATTAATTAAGGACAAAGCAAAGAGATATGCTAGTATCTGTATAGCCTCATACTGTTGTGGTTCTGTTAATATAGTAAAAATAAAAGCAAAAGTTATATTCTCAGAAGAGAAAATTGACTAGACATGTAAATTAGGAACTTAGAAAAAACAAAGAAATCCACTTAAAAACTAGTAGGCTTGCTAGGTGTGGTTACATATGCCTGTAATCCCAGCAACTGGGAGGCTGAGGCAGGAGGATCAGGAGTTCAGAGCTAGACTCAGCTACGTAGCAGGTCTGAATCCAGCCTGGGGCTACCTGAGACTCTGTCACAGATGTACACAAACAGACTATTTGAATGGCCAAATGATTAGAACCAAGAAGAGACACACAATTGGCCAGAGTTGGCTTGATGAACAAGTATTTGTATCTGTCTGTTGGGAAACGTTCTGGAAATTCTGCAGCAGTGACAGTCTTCTCCAGAACATTGTTTACTTTCTAATGTGGAGAGGTTAAAAAAACAACAGCATAAGTTTAGAGGTGATAAGTATGGTGATCCAAATAAATTGGGAGGGGTGGTGAGAGGCAGGAAGATGACGGCAAGATGCCACTTGAGTCAAAAGTAAAGGAGAAGAAGCCAGACTTGAGCTGGAACAGGAAAGTAAGTGCACATCCTCCAAGGGACATAGGGTTGAAAGGAATGTGGGTAAGGCATAGACAGATGCTGTCTCTGCAATCTACGTCACCTTCATGTAAGATATAATCCACTGCCCTAGATACTGTGGCTTAGGGACTAAGGGCCTCAACTATCATATGTCAGGTCTTACGCCAGGTTCCTGAAACACAGAATTACAAAACACCCAACAGCTGTCTTCATTGAGTGTGCCTTCCTGGAGGAACGGATAGATAATATATTTTCTAGTGTGATTAGTGACATGAAGAAAACAAACAAGGCAAAATGGCAGAGGAAGTCCTGGGAGAAGGCGAGGACACTCCTTGCATGGAGTGGCCAGGAAGGTGACTCTGGACAGACAAGTAAGTGGCTATATAAAGGATGTCTGAGCTGGGCGGTGGTGGCGCACACCTTTAATCCCAGCACTTGGGAGGCAGAGGCAGGCGGATCTCTGTGAGTTCGAGACCAGCCTGGTCTACAAGAGCTAGTTACAGGACAGGCTCCAAAACCACAGAGAAAACCTATCTCGAAAAACAACAACAAAAAAAACCAAACAAACAAACGAACAAAAAAAAAAGGGTGTCTGGATCCAGCTTTGAGACAGCCAGGAGAAGGACTTTTTAAGAAGAGGTAAGCATCTAGACACCTCGGCAGGAGAGAGATGAGCATACTCTAAGCTAATATTTATAGACCTTGGTAAACAAACATCAAAGAATACTGGAGACTACACAGGAGCCTGATAAGACAAGTAAGCAAGGCTGGAGAGATTATATCTTGTCTTAAGGGCCTGGGCTTGGAGTTGGGAGTCTGTATTATAACTCTAGATGTGTGACTGGTCTGGCAATCTCACCTCCTGCCAGGAAAGGGTAATGATGGAGCCCACCTCAGAAGGTTGTGGAATGAATCTGATGATAAAGGCAAAAGGGGAGAGGAGGAGAGAAGGAATAGGAATAATAGGAGGTGGTGGGGGAGAGGAATGGGAGAGAAGAAGAGAGGGACATGAGGGGAGAGAATGGTTCTCCCCAGTCAGGTGGCCAACTGGATTCTGTTCCACTGTCCCTCACACTGTTCCATCCACCTTGCCAATTCTGGGACAGGGAAGGATCTTTAGACACACCTTCTCTGACTCCAAGCAGGAAGAACTCTCACCTCTGAGAGGAACTCACCCTAAATCATTTGTGATGCTGGGTTTAAAATTGTTTTACATAGAAGTTATAGTATGATACCAACATTGTAAAAGAAAAAGGAGGTATAACCACACCTAACTAAAGACTGTTCCATGTTTGAATATCACCCTGACGTTCTCCACAGGGCTGTGTGTGGGCGTGTGTGTAAAGACTGTTCCATATTTGACTATCACCCTGACGTTCTCCACAGGGCTGGATGTGGGCGTGTGTGTGTCTGTGTTATCCCTGTGTGTGTGCAGTGTGGGAGATGGAATGTTCCATTTTCCTTTCCCCATACACGGTGATCAACAGCCTCTCTGCAGACTCTAACTAACTGGATCATTGCAATTAAGATACCACTTACCTCTAATCTCATGGTGGCTCAAACTAAGCCAGAAGTTTTATTTTCCTCATTGTACAGTTTAAAGAGAGTTTGCCTGTAGAGTTGAATATTTTCTCATTTTGATGAAAAGAAAAGGACAAGGTTTAAAACTACATAAAAATATCATCTGTTTGATGTGATTAACACAGTACCGAAACTGTACATAGCTGTAGCTATAGTCACTACTGACCACCGCAGGCTGAGCAGTCAAAGGGGGCAGGCATTGAGCAAGTCTTTTTATACTGCTACTGAAAACCTCTGTAGAGTTCCAAGTTTAGCTGGATTTAAATGTTTTAAAACTTCATAGAGAGTAGTACATTTTATTTTAATGTGTGTGTGTACACAGGCCATTGCACACATGTGGCAAGCACCTTTACAAGCTGAGCCATCTTGCTTGACTATTTTTGAGAACTTGAAAGTGTTTTACAGAAACAGGTTCTTTTTGTTTGGTTGTTTGGTTGGTTGTTTTTTTGAGACAGGATTTCTCTGTGGAACAGCCCTAGCTGTCCTGGAACTAGATCTTATAGATCAGGCTGGCCTCAAACTCACAGAGATCTGCCTGCCTCTGCCTTCTGAGTACTGGGATTAAAGGTGTCCACCATTACCGTCCGACTCAGAAACAGATTTTGAAACAAAGTTTTGTTACACATCTCAATCCAACCTTAAACTTATAGCAATCCTCCTGCCTCAGACTCCCCAGTGCTGGGATTACAGGCAGGTGTCAACATGCCCAGTCTGAATTTAAATTATTGATATTTTTCACAGTGCCTAGTACCTAACTAGCATTCTATGGTCTCCATTCTTGGAGCATTTTTCCTTCTGAAGACTGAGCCTGCTTCCGTGTCTTATTAGAAGACAGTGGACCCTGATACACTTGTGTGCACTTCAGCTTACACCTTGCAAATAAATCTTTTGTTTGATTTTGGGTCATCTGCTCATCATTTAAAGAGAGCAGGGCACGCAAGAGTCCCCCTTCCATGGAGTGGAAGGAAGAACAGCAAGCTTGCTCTCGACGAGACTATAGGGTTCGAGGTAGCTCTCGACTATAGAGTTCTAGGTAGCTTCTGACTATAGAGTTCTAGGTAGCTTCTGACTATAGAGTTCTAGGTAGCTTTCGACTATAGAGTTCTAGGTAGCTCTTGACAAGACTACAGAGTTCTAGGTAGCTCTCAGTTCTAGAGTTCTATGTAGCTCTCGACTATAGAGTTCTATGTAGCTCTCGACTATAGAGTTCTATGTAGCTCTCGACTATAGAGTTCTAGGTAGCTCTCAGTTATAGAGTTCTATGTAGCTCTCGACTATAGAGTTCTAGGTAGCTTCTGACTATAGAGTTCTAGGTAGCTTTCGACTATAGAGTTCTAGGTAGCTCTTGACTATAGAGTTCCAGGTAGCTCTCAACTATAGAGTTCTAGATAGCTTTTGACTATAGAGTTCTAGGTAGCTAACTTCTTCAACAATCACAGCTTCTATTTGTTCGCAATAGAATGTCAACCCATTAAGTTTGCCTTTGCCCTCATGGGGTTACCACCTGAATGACTTGGAATATAGAGAGCTAGTGGGAAGAGCGGACCATGCCCCATGCTGCTTCCAAACAGCATATAGAGAATGAGAGAAGTGGAGGGCCGTGAAAGGAAGTATTAACTTAGAAGATGAAACCCAGGTCCTTTTAGGTGAAAGGAATGTCCTCCCAGGAGGAAAGAGTGGAGTAAAATTGAATGCTGTCTTCCTTTCCACATCTGTAGCCTTCTCATCGGTCTCAACAGTACCTTTGCAACCTCCAATTAGCTGGCTCGTTGCAATTAATTAATATGCCACTTCCATCTCATCAAGCATTGACTAACACTAACCTAGAAGGCTTTTACCTCACTGTGACTTTTTCTTTAATATGGTGTCTTATGTAGATTGGCCCAAGCATTACGTGTCTGAAGACAACCTTGTGCTTCCTGTTCCCTGTGCCTAGAAATCAGTCCCAGGGCTACCTGCATCCCAGGCAAGCCCGCTACCAATGGAGCCACATCCCAGCCTTGTCTGTGATTTCTAAATCAATCTACATGAACATTCTGTTTTTCATTTATGAGTCTAGATCTTAAAGTAGGTCCAGTTACTGTTCATTTGATGTGACCAGAGCCAAGATTGGAGTTCTTCAGTACTGTGGAATATGTGTAGGCAAATCTCTATTTCCATTGAATAGGGATGGACAATTGTGTTTCATATTCCAAAGCTCATCATCAGGGCTGAGCTCTGATCTACCTTTACTGATCAAGACCCCATAAGGTAACCTGGAAGAGTTCTAAGTTCTTGCTTTTGGTCCCTTGTTTATCTTGTTCCTCGTTTCTTCTGATTCATGATGCAAGCTTCAAACACACGTGAACTGTACACATGTCCCAGTCTTCACATCACCTGTTTTATGGCATTACCTGTCTTCCTTTGCTAAACATGCTGTTTCACATTGTTGGTGGTTTAGTGTCAGCCGACAATTGGATGACACATACAATGTAAAGATGAGCTTGTGGAACCACAGGAATGACCTACAAAGGGCACGGGGTGGGGGCTTCCCCAGGGAGCAGAATATTCCTGCCAAACACACAAACACGCCAAACACACTCACAGTCCCTGATGTAGACTGTCTTCTATAACTGTTAATTTAAGAATGTTTATTTATTTTTAATGCATACGTATATGCGTGAATGAGTTTATGTGCATCACCTGTGTGCACATGCAGTGGATGCCAGAAGAAGGTGTCAGATCCCTTGGAGGCGGAGGATTACTTTTGAGAATTTATTCTCTATTCCCACTGTGAGACCTGGGAATTGAACTCCGGCTGTCAAGCTTGCGAGACAAACACTTTCACAGGCTGAGCCATTTCTAGGACTGTGTTCATTTATTTCTATGTTTTAAATTTACTATTGTGTGTGTGATTATGTATCTGTGTGTGTGGGCATGCTAGTGCCACAGCACTGTTGTGGAGATCAGAGGACAACTTGAGGCTGTTGAGTCTCTCTTTCTACTACGTGGGCCTGGAGACTGAACTCAGGTCATCAGGCTTGGCCACAAGCACCTTTTTCTGCTGAGCCATCGTGCCAGCCCTCAAGTGTTCACTTTAAGCACAAATGAACTGGAATCAACTAATTTCTAGGCCTTGCTAAACCCCATTAAGTTAATTATTGTGTTGATGAAAATATGCTGGTGCCTTAATAAACTTCGTTATACTTCCGATGGTTACAAGATATGTGTCATTCCAGACATTCTTCTGGTCCAGGGGTTGACCAGACAAACTTGAAAATTAATAACATATCTTGACTAATAGTCACAAGGGAGAAAAATGCACCTAACACATCCAGAGATACAAACTAGGAGTGGTTTCCCCAAGATTGACTCAGAAACAGTCATGTAAATTTACAGCCACATGGGGCTCAGTCCAAGCCCATAAACAAGGATTTATACAGTAAAAGAGGCCCTTCTCCTTCTGGCCTTAAGTATTGGAATGCAATCAGTTTTTTTTTCCTTCAGTGCTGTGTTATACCTGGTACGTGGAATCAGAAGTGAACTACTGAAGGAGGAAGAAGGCAGGAGGCGGGAGGAGGGGGGTGTGGGGCTGCAGGAAAGCGCTCAACAAGAAAAGGTATTACAAAAATGCCCTCGACCAAAGGATGGATAAGGAAAATGTGGTACATTTACACAATGGAGTACTACACAGCAGAAAAAAATAACGACATCTTGAATTTTGCAGGAAAATGGATGGAGCTAGAAAACATTATTTTGAGTGAGGCAACCCAGACCCAGAAAGACAATTAGCACATGTACTCACTCATAGGTGGGTTTTATACATAAAGCAAAGAAAACCAGCTCCACAAACCACAATTCCAGAGAACTTAGACAATAATGAGGACACTAAGAGAGACTTACATAGATCTAATCTACATGGGAAGTAGAAAGTAGAAAAAGGCAAGATCTCCTGAGTAAATTGGGGGAGGATTGAAGGGGGAGAGGAGAGGCAGGGAGGGGAGCAGAGAAAAATGTAGAGCTCAATAAAAATCAATAAAAAATAAAATGTCCACTACTTAGCATGCTGATTTCAAAACAATTCGCATCCTGCATCCACTTCCAAGGCAGCCATTTATTCATTCATTTCTCTAGATGAATAGATATTTTTTGTTCACTCTTTCATCCCACAGACACACACTGGCTTCTGCTGAGCAACGCCCTCCAGCTCTTCTTGGTTTCTTTTTGTCTAATTCTAGCTTTATTTTCATTTCCTCCAAACTCCTGCCCTGATAATTTAAAACAACTTTTTACCTTTATTGCCTATGCCTCTTTTTTTGAAGAGTGTCTTCTATGTAGATTTAGGCTATCTAGTAGTTTTCTAGAAATACAGATTTCTTGGGCTAGGAAGGTTTTCTCCTAAGTAATTCATTATATTCTCACTTCCGAGAAAATATCTTTAACATAAAATGGACTATATTGGAGCAGTAGGATGAAAAAATTAGAAACCTAGCATATATTTACAAATACTATATAAAGCATATATAAATTCTAAAGTTAGTTTAAAATCATTCCACATGTGTTATTCGATTTTCATTTGGAGGTACTTAAATTGTTCTGGAACTAGGCAGAAGTGAAAGTTAAACCACCTGTGAGTACTCTAAATGTTATTGAACATTCTACTTAAAAAGAATTGATTATATGGAAATGTGAATTATACGCTAATAAAAATAGTTTTGATTGCATTTCATCATTTTTGTCCCTGTTGATAAAATTATAAACCTTTCCCAGCTGGTTGCATACAGAATAGTCCAATATCACCTCGGTGCCTTAAACATCCCACTGTCATTTACTCAGTCTTCCCAAAATATGAAGCACGGACTTAGCTCATCGGGACAGCATCAAGGCAAGAGCATGGTAAACACTTGCAAGTCACAGCCGTTCTGTTTCCGATTACAGTCCGCTTGCTCCACAGGAGACTGATGCTGTAACAGCTAGGATTTCCGCATGTGGGTGGAAGGCACACCTAATAAGCTCTAATAGCCACAAGGAACACGACTCCCTTGTGGGCTGACCTGGAGGAAGCAAAGGCTGTTTCTAGGATAACAGATATAGATTTCAGAGAAAGGCAGAAGATGTCTGGGCTCTCAAAGGATGCTGGGAAGCCTTCAGGCCATTATTCATGAGAGAATAGACATTACAGGTGGTTATATACAGTACCTGGTGACTAGATCAGAAGGGACATTCTGGTAACAGTCAACCTGATTTAGACTTTTGGAAAGAGAATTATTTTTCATCAAAAAAAAAAAAAAAGCAAAGGTGGGGCTGACCCTATTTGCCAATTAAGGACAACAGGGACAAAAATGATGAAATGCAAACAAAATGCTCAATATGCTAACAATTGTTTTGCTCTTTCTTTTCAATTCATCCTGCCTCATTTCTGACCTATTTGTGTTTTCTATCTTGACCTTGGGTATACTATTATTGAACCAGAACTGAGAGAGTCTGTTCTGTGAGTCCTATTACTGATGACAGGGTGTGACTAGCGAGAAGAGGACTTCAGTACAGGAACAGAATACCGAAGAGAGGTGACTAGAACAGTGGCGTACATGTGGACACGGAAGAGATGCCGACCGCTGAGGGGCTTGAGACCCCGTGATCACGGGTCAGTGGTAATACAAGAAACCATCACTATCTGTGGTCAAAGAGGAAAATAAGAGGAAAAATCAATTTTGGACTAAATGGAGAGGAAAAACCTCAAATAAATGCCTTTAAGTATATAAAACATTATATAAATAATTATTTATATAATTTATATATAAAAATATATAATAATATTATATAAAAATTATTTAATAACATTATTTATAGAATGAAGCAGGTTTGGGGATCACAAAATAAACAAGTTAGATAATTGGCTGAGCTGGATGGAACTTTATCAAAGGGACAGACTTTAAAAAGAGGTCACTCAACAAGAAAGCCATTTCCCAAGAGTGGGAAAACAGGGAATGATGGTCTCAGAAGATAGGAAGGGATCTCTAGGAGGAGGATACTAGGTCACTCATCCCCCAAGTTCCAGGTGGAAGTGGGGTGTGGTGGTGAGACACCATGACAAGGACATCTGGGTTGAGAAACTTTCCCTGTCATGGCTTTCAGGCATGGTTTCAGGGCTATTGGCAGGAAGGCAGTGACCCTGCTGTGAGGCCCTCCCAGTAGAGTCTCTGTGGTTGAGCAGTACTGAAATTTCCAAAGACTGGGAAGCAGTTCACAGAGCTGAGACAACTGTTCTTACCAACAGTCAGGCTGCGTGGTACATCCAAACAGTCGTCTCTGCTGGCACGGGGTCTGTTCCGTGCTCTCCAGTCGTTCCCACTGTCTTCCCACATCCCCTTCTGAGGCTGGCTTCATCTTAGCCTCTCTCATGGATCCTTCTGTATCTGCTCTAACTGACCTGCCTCAGTTTTCCAGCAGGGTTGTGTGTCTTTTGCCAGTGTCACTTAGCTTACTGTCAAGTAAGTTATTCACTGAGTTTTTCAGAGACTTAAATCCAGACTTTCTCTAGAGATTATAAGACGTCCTCAATGTTAGACCTTTGGAGGAAGTTTTCAAGCTACACACTCAGCTGAGACTCAGAAGTGTACGAAGCCTTTCCCCTCCCTTCCTCTTATGATTCACTCCTGCCTGGCAACAGCCTTCCTCAAAATTCATCCATACAGATAGGTCTTCCTTTCATGGCACCGGGAGTCACTCTCTCCGGCAGTGACAGGTGAAACCGAAGTAGAGACTGTACAGCTTGATCTTCTCTCACTGAACTCACACTCTCTGACCCAAGCTCACCTTCACACCACTCATAGGTTTTTTTTTTTTTTTAAGTTTAGAAACCTTTGAAAATATCTCCATCCATCCTCCCAGAATATAGCGAGCTTAAGTTATGACTACCCGGAAGTCATCACACTGAGGCTCACAAGAAGTAGTCTAGAACTAAAAATAAAACCAGAAATGCCATGAAATATGAATCTGCTAATGTCCAGAAAAACACCAGCTATGTCAGACAGTGGCTACAACACAAACACGAAAAACTATGCCAAGTAGGAGGTCATCGAGAGTTTTCCTTGCTCCCGTCACCATCAACGTGTCATTCATTTTCTTCAGTATTGAAAGAAGAAACAATCCCACAGTCCCATGTTGGGAACAATCAATAGTAACACTGAATATTAAATTTTCAATAATGTTTTAAAGGAAAAAATAAAAAGCAGAACTAAGAAACCCAAGAATTTAGAAAAGAGAGATTGTTTTTTTTAAAACTTGTTTGGCTCTATAATAAATGTTTTCTGGTTTTTAGTGTGAGAGAAATATAGAAACAACCAGAAAAAAAATCATTTCCCCTCATTTAATGTCCAAAACACCCTCCAAAGGAAACATCGTTGCTTCGGTATGACTGTCAGAACATCAATTGAAACCCACGTCATTGCTGGTACTTACATTCTGGCGGCTGGCATTGATGGTGTGACCGGCATGGTGGCTCAATATGCTAACAATTGTTTTGCTTCTTTTGACTCCACATATATATATATTCTCTTCTAATTTGCATGCATAATGACCTAAATGCCAAGCAATTACCCACTTTCCTCACAGGGTGATTTATCCGTGTGAGGAATCCCTCCCCTTCACTAATCTTTCATACCTCCACCCAGAGTTGCATCAAGCAAAAGCTGAGACAGCTGCCAGATGCCTGCCCTTAAATCAAGTCTAGAGACATTTCTATAGCCCTAGGATTCTGACCTATTATTTTATGAGCTCTTCCTTGGGAAGCAATTTTTTAAAACTTCATCTTCATTGAAGAAAGTTGCACAGTCTTTGCTGGCAAATCATGCATCTCTAACTAGTTTCAGCAATACTGATTTAACCTCCACTCGGTGCCAATGGGGTTACTTGCTAAGAATGCAAACCACTGGGTTCACTCGGGCTTCCTGAATAGGAATCAGAAGCCTGGATCTGCAGCAGGACAAGTCTTGTGCATACAGAAGTTTGCATCCACTGAAAAGGGTTTTATCTTCCCATTTCCTTCCCCAAAGAGTAGCTTATCACCCTACAATCCTATATCACAAAATGAAAAAGTATGTTGGTGCTCACTAGATTCTCAAAATGGAAATTCAGTACAAGCTAATACCCAGAAAGACTGGAAGGTTCGAAGACACCAGTTGAACGTAGCTTTCCTTCAGTGCTCTTTCTCTCCATGGTTGAGTGTACACTTGGTGAGTAGACGAGAAAGCGGGTCCTCCGTTTTTCTTGTGCTTTTACCCCAGAGGCTCAGAGGACTGGTCTGAATAGGGAGATAACTCAGTTAGGTAACTGCTTGCCAGGCAAGCGTGCTGACCTGAGCTGAATCTCTAGCACTCAGGTAAAAAAAGCGAGGCATGGCGGTACACACGTGGTGGGAAATGCTTGTCACCCAGAGCTGGAGAGGTTGAGGCAGCTGGGTCCCCGGGGCTCACTGGTCCAATGAGAAAACTGCCTCAAGGAATGGGGTGGTTGGCATCTGAGGAGCAAGATCCGAGGTTGACCTTTGGCCTCCATATACACATGCAAATACACACACAATTAAAAATATAAAGATGTTTGAAAATAGTTCCTGCATACATTGCAAACACTTCTGTTTCGAAGGACTACTCATTGCATGCCAAAGTTACATCCTCAATATGAGAAAAAGGAAGATGGGGGAGGGAGGGCAAGACGGAAGGAGCAGGAGGATAAATGCCAGAGAGAGGGGGGAGTTCAGAGCTAAAGCCAATGCCAGTAACACCCCTGAAAACTATCCTTGACTGAACTAATCCTCCTCATTTAGATTCCTTTGGGGGCTGTTGGTGTCTCACAATAAACTCTGAACTTTGCTGATATTATTCTATGCCAGTAGTTCTTACCAGGGACAGTTTTGTGCCCCCTCCCCATGGCCCAGAGAAATTTTTGATGGTCGTTATGAAGGGGTGATGCACATGGGTCATGGCTAGAATCTAGTTTCACAGAAGTCAGGGAGGATAAATTTTCTTTCATGTTCAGGGAGTCCTCCCCATCCAAAATGCCAATAATGCAAGATGGAAAAACTTTGACCTATTGGACATTGCCTTGCCTGACCTACCTGGTATGCGACCCTTGTTCATCCCCCACCTCCTACCCTGTTCCTATTAGCAGGAGTTTTTAGAATATTTCCACTCCAAGCCCTAGTCCAAGTTTACTACTAGGCCTGTCTGAAAAGTTAAAGCATGTTAGGGAGTTCACAGAGAAGATGTGGTCTCCTGAACGGAAGGTTCAGAGCGGGTTCAGCCTGGGACCATTGCCTTGTTCTGGGCAGAGAAGCTCGGACGGGCATCTCTCCCCATTCCTTTCTATATAGATGGTGTGTCCTCAGACTCCTTACTGGAGGCCTAAGTCAATGAATAAAATCCCAAGACTTCCTAAGGATATTCTACATTTACTGTCAGAAGAAAATGTGATATTTTAATTGACACAGCTCTCTGCAGTTTGCCTAACCTGACTCTCTAAATCAGGCCAGTTACCGTGGATCTGGGGCCACGGGGCTGTGGTGGAGCATGAGCAGTGGACAGTGTCCGTGGGGACAGAGAAGGTGAGATGGGAAACAGGGAAGGAAAAGAGGGTCACACTGCAGTGGTGCTGCCAGGCATCTACATGACAGGGAGAGCCATGAGATTCTGTGTTGGGTTGTTTGGAACGGAGGACCTGAGAGCATGAAATGGATATTTTATTTGGCTATGGTTACTTTGCACTTTTAAAGTCCGTCATCTACAAAAATGCCAAACTTGAAATAGGACAGGTAAAAGACTGAGAGTTTGTGATTACTTAGTTCAGAATGTTCCAGCAGCCTGGGGAGGAGTCAGAGCAGCCCTGCTGTGACTCCTAATATAATGGCTACCATTTGCTTGTGTGTATGCTAGCGTAGCATTAAGTCTTCTAATGTATTTTATTAACCCTCCCAGTAGGTCTTTGAAGATTCAAGTGTTACTCAAATTTCACCGTGCTAAGGTGCACTTTCCCCATACCTAACATCTCTGGATTCAGAATGCATCATGCAGCGGGTGATACTGCATAGTCCTCTGGGCACAAAGGCAGCTCACAGGCAAACTGTCGTTACCTAGTTGCTGTCTCTTGAGGCGTGAAAGTTACAACATCAAAGCAGGACTTGGAAGAAGATCTTGAAGGCAATTGCACTTACGTCTTTTAAGGAAAGGGGGCGTCCAGTGCTGTGTCTGTCTCTCAGCGAAGTGACGGCTGCATAGCACGAAGACCTGAGTTCAATTCTTAGCACCCAAGTCAGCACAAGGCAAGGTGCTGCATGCTTGTAATCTCAGTGCTGGAGAGGAGAAGATGAACAGATCCGTGGGGCTCTCTGGCTGGTGAACCGAGCCTATTGGTGAGTCCCAGACCCCACTGAGAGACTCTGCCTCAAAACAGAGAATGGAGAGACTTTTAGGAATGGCATCTGAGGTTGACCTCTGGCCTCTATATATACTTGCATACATGTGCATATTCATACACATGCATCTGTAAGGCGCATATACACATGTGGATGCACAAAAGAAATGAATATTATCAATGCTTTTGATGGCGTACAGCAGTGGTTCTCAATCTTCCTAATGTTGCGGCCCTTTAATACAGTTTGTTCTGTTGCACTGACCCCAACCGTAAAGTCACTTTGTTGCTACTTCATAACTATAATTTTGCTACTCAAATGGATCAGAATGTAAATATCTGGTGTGTGACCCCCTGTAGGGGTTGCAACCCACCAGCTAAGAACCACTGGCATGGAGGTGATAACAAATAGAAATGTGGATATTGTGACAGAATCAAAAAGCACTATGCCATAATTGAGGAATATTATTTTATTTTTATAGTGTTTTTCTTTTTACCTTTATAAATATAATTAAATAGCTCTCTCAATAAATATGAGATCAGAATGAACAAGGAGACACAATCCTATAATCTTGTCTATTTTGAAAACTGAGGCAGGAGGACCATGAATTCAAGACCAGCCTGGGCAATATAATAAGAACTCCATCTTAAGGAAAAATAAATGTGAAATAAAAAATTCTTCATTACAGGAAAGCACTGTGTGCAATTGGCAATCTTTTCTTTTCTGTCTTAAAACGGGGTTTCATCTAACCCCAGCTGGTCTTAAACTGACTGTGTTGCCAAGGATGACCTTGAACTTCTAATCCTCCTGTCTGTACTTCCTGAGTGCTGAAGTTGTAGGTATGTGCCCCTCTACCTTCTGCGCATGTGAACCTTGGCAGTGTTTCTGTGGTTGTGGGGACCAAACTCAGGAGCTCACGCATCCCAGGCAGTGTTTCTTCTTCTTAGTTATATATGAAAGAAGAATGAGCCTTGCATGCTATGGAAAAGTAGACTGAATAAAACTATGTTTTATATTTCATAACTTTCCTCTCTATGAAGAAAACAGTTTTTAGGAGCATCCAGTATCTTGTTCAAAGTGACAAAAGCAGTTCTTGGATGAATTTGATGTGACCTTAGTTCTGCTTCTTTTTGAAATCCATGCTTTCTTTGCACTGCACTGAACTGCTCCTCTACAACCGTCTCAAAAATCCTAGGTTGGTGTGTTCATTTTCACTAGCGTCTTGAGAGTGTAGAACTAGAATGTTATTTTTCTCTTCCTTCGTTCTTTTACAATGTGATTCATGAACTGAATACATTTGCTAAGACTCTTGGCTCTAGAGGCAAAAATCTGATTTTTAATTTCTATTTTACTAGAGCTCATAAAAATCATAGCAAGTGTTAAAAAAATCAGTGAAAGATTCTCAGCTCCAGTGACAGCAGGCACTGTGTTTGTGTGTTGGGGACTCTTGGGTTATTACAGATGAGGAAACCCTCAGACTCTGGGAAGTCAAAGACAATACTTCTAGAAAGTACTACAGTTCTGATCTGAGCTCTATCTCTTATTATCTTATTACTGGGTGTGCATGTGTGTATGCACGTTTGCGTGTATGTGGGGCATGTGTATGCACATGTGTGCACTCTCTGGAGGCCTGAGGATGTCACTGGTTGTCTTCCTCGATCACTGTCACCTCATTCCTTGAGACAGAATCTCTCAGTCCAACCCAGAGCTCAGTGCCACATCTAGACCGGCTATGCCGGCTTGCCCCACCTCAGCCTTCCTTCCTGGAGCTGGAAACACAGGCTGGCTGCCGTATCTACCCAGCATTTACACGGCTTCTGGAAACACAGGCTGGCTGCCGTACCTACCCAGCATTTACACGGCTTCTGGAAACACAGGCTGGCTGCCGTATCTACGCAGGATTTACACGGCTTCTGGAAACACAGGTTGGCTGCCGTATCTATGCAGCATTTACACGGCTTCTGGAAACACAGGTTGGCTGCCGTATCTACGCAGGATTTACACGGCTTCTGGAAACACAGGTTGGTTGCCGTACCTACCCAGCATTTACACGGCTTCTGGGGATCTGAGCTTTGGTCCTCACGCTTGTGCAGCAAACGCTTTAATCACTTAGCCATCTCTCTAACTTTCTTGCTTTTTGTTTACTTACAACGTCACAAGCTTCCCTTGCCCTTTGCATATTTAGTTTTGGTTGACATTTCCCCAACAACGTTTCCTCCCACATTTCCTCGATCCCCATCCCCACTTACACCCTTCTACCCCCAGGACTTTCCTGTCCACTTTCCTTTCAAACATGCCCTATTGCCCTACCCACTCCTCTTCCTCAAAGCTTGTTTCCCCTTCTAAGAGACGGGTCTCTTTCTAGTTTCCTGGTCTCTATACTCTCTCTCACATAAACACACATATAAACATGGGAAGCTAGTATCGACATATTTGAGAGAGCATGTAGCATTTGTCTTTCTGGGTTACCTCGCTTTATAAGATGATGGTTTCTAGTTGCATCAAGTTCCCTACAAAGATCCTAATTTCATTTTTCTTTACAGCTGAGTAAAATTTCATTGTCTACGTGCCACACTTTTGTTAGCCATTCTTCAGTCGACAGATCGGTTGATTTCATTTCCTTGCCATGTGAATATAGCAGAGACGCACATGGATGGGCAGTTTTTGGTGGTAGAAACAAAATTCTTTGGTCAGATGCCCAAGAGTTCCCTTGGCTGTGTATTCCTCTTCCCAATAAACAAAAACAATGAAGTGTATTTATTCACTGTTATTAGATATTATGGACTCAAAGTTATATTTATCTATCATCAAGAATTCAATAATAAAAATTTCTTCTTTTATGTCATAGTATTTTGTATTAAATGGTAGGGTTTTTTTCCCCCCCTCAGGCCACATCAACCAGACACAGAACTAGAGACTAGATTCTGAATGTTCATATTTCCACTGACCAGTTCTGCCCTGTACTCTTAACAGGTATCCAAGGAGACGTAGAGAGCAAGACAACTCTCGCTTACAGAAACACATTCTGAGATGCTGAGGTCAGTGGTGGTACTTTACCAATGTCGTTCCCTTACTCAGCCTAGATACAGCGGGGGAGGGCCTTGGTGCTGCCTCAAGCAATGTGATAGACTTTGTTGACTTCCCAAAGGAGACCTCATCCTCTCTGAGGAATGAGTGGGGAGTGGTGGGGAGAAGATGAAGGGAAGAGGGAGAGGGAACTGAGACTGGTTTGTAAAATAAGATTTTTTTAAAAAAAAAAATAAAAATAAAAAAATGTTTCCCAGAAAAGAATATAATTTCTTGGCCTTGTTGGGAAAAACACAGGCCAATCAACAAGTCACTCGACCTTTCGTGTTTCCCGAGTGGTCCAGGAATATGGTGAAGAGCTATTCAGTTAATGGCTCAAGGAGTGTGCAAACATTAAGAAAATTCATAAGTTATAGAAACCTCTGAGGAGCTCATATTTTAGCGAGGCCAGACTGTTCCTTCTTAGATAAGCTACCGGGGTAAATTAAAATTTTTCCACTTCTAGATTGAAAAGTACTTAAAGGAAGGTTACACAAATAACAAGGAGTTTGATATGAGCTTATGCAGGGTTTAGTTGTATAAAGAGTACAATTGCATTTGTAGTGCAGATCAGTGTTGAGTTAGTGCTCAGCCAGACACGCCAACTGAATTATTATTGTACCGGGAAAGTTAACTTGCAGCAGAAAGTGTATAATGTGTATACCTAATTTTGTTACATCACGTTTCCCCTTAAGTTTCTCTTTATACATCATATCTATTGGGCACGGTGGCACCCGATTAGCCGTGAGGGAAGGAATTTGCTATATGTTTCATTCTTACTCCGCACAGAGTGTTACAGGGCTGGCACCTATAAGTATATTGACCAGAATGCAATGCAATAGTCCAGTCTAGGTCATGATTGCGGGGATGTGTCTATGAGTATCAGAGGACCTCTAAGAAGTCTAGCTTGTCAAAGTTGAGAAACTCGTTACTAGCTCCACCTATTCATGAATTAAATACATGCTGGACACCACTGTGTGGAAGAGGCTACAGAAAGGCAAAGCGACTGAGGACTTGGGAGAGGAAGCTTCATTATGGTAATATCTACACAGAGGGTGAAAGGCTTAACTGCCAGAAAGAATGGCCTGTTTCTTATTAAAAGTCATGGGGAAAATATTGCTTATCAATCATGGTTGCTTCTTTTTTTCTTGTTACCTTGTTGCTCTTTATGACTGTAATCATATGTATACATATTTGAAAAAATATATTTTGTTTGTCTGTTTTTTGAGACAGGGTTTCTCTGTGTAGTCCTACCTGTATTGGAACTTGGCCTATAGACCAGGCTGGCCTTAAACTCCCAGAGATCTGCTTGCCTCTACCTCCCAAATCAATTATATTTTTTAAGAGATAACAACTCATACCATCCTAAGAGCTATTGCTATGCTGTTCATAAGAGATGTTTTCTTCCTCTTCCTCTTCCTCCTCCTCCTCTCCTTCTCCTCCTCCTCTTCTTCTTTTTCTTCTCCTTCTTCTTCCTCCTCTTCCTCTTCTTTTTCTTCCTCCTCCTTTTCAGTTTTACAAGACAGGATTTCTCTGTAGCTTTGGAGCCTGTCTTCGAACTCTCTCTGTAGATCAGGTTGGTCTTGAACTCACAGAGATCCACCTGTCTCTGCCTACCAAGTGCTGGGTTTAAAGGTGTACACCACCACTGCCCAGCAAGAGACATTTTCTTATGGTAAAAATTCAACTCTTTCTTCACTTCCAAGCTATTCACAACAATTTAGGCATCTTGTTTGAGGAATGTGTAGCTGAGTGATTATACACCATTGGTAAACTCTTTCCCTGGGAGAGAAACAAGGTCGAGCTCTTCCTTGTAAGGTCCCAACTACAAAAGGAGCTATAATTATATCAACGTTCACCTCGAGGAACCAATGTTAGACTTACCAAAAAGTGAGTAAGGGGTTATAGGTAGGAGCATGAGTGACTTTAAAGTACCCACACTGGAAGGTCTGCACCCAGCCTGAATGATGGCTGTGTAGAGAGAGTCACATCTCCTAGCCCTTCCCTCCTATATATGAAAGCTCCTCCAGGAAGCCACACGCGGTCAGGACACAACTGCACACAACTTGTTGGGAAGAGCTGCTGGTAACCCCAGCCCTCCCTATCCTTCCTCCTTCAGCCTGCCCTGCCTTCTGAGAGGAGCATCAGCAGTTAGCAGCCCATCTGTGGTGATCTTTTGCAAGTTGGCATAGCTGATTGGGGAAGATGACAGTAGTATAGCCCAGAGGCTAGTCCTGTACAGAAATAAGTCCTAGGGATGTGTAAAAATTCAGAGAATAAAGAAAATTAAAGCAAGTCTCCATAGTCATGAAACTACAGGTTTTTTTTTTTTTTGTAGGAGGAAGGGGAGAAGGGGAGGGTTGAGGAGATCTTGAGGTAATGGGATAGTCCAGATGGAGGAAGGACAGATATGAGAGCAAGGAAAGAGATATCTTGATTGAGGGAGCCATTATGGGGTTAGCAAGAAACCTGGCTCTAGAAAAATTTCCAGGAATCCACAAGGATGACCCCAGATAAGACCCTAAGCAATAGAGGAGAGGGGGCCTGAACTGGCCTTGCCCTGTAATCAGACTGATGATTATTTTAAATACTACTATAGAACCTTCACCCAACAACAGATGGAAACAGAAGCAGAGATCCACATTGGAGCACTGGACTGAGCTCCCAATGTCCAGTTGAAGAGTAGAAGGAATGAGATTATGAGCAAAGAGGTCAAGACCATGAGGGTTCATCCACTGAAACCTGAGTTAATGGGAGCTCACCAACTCCAGCTGGACTGGGAAGGAACAAGCACAGGACCAAACTAGTCCCTCTAAATGTGGCTGACAGTTGTATGGCTGGAACAGACTGAGGGGCCACAGGCAGTGGCACTGGGATTTATCTCCACTGCATGTACTGGCTTTTTGGGATCCTATTTTCTTTGAATGTATACCTTTCTGAGCCTAGATGTAGTAGGGAGGGCTTTGAACCTTCCACAAAGCAAAATGCCTTACCCTCTCTTAGTATTAGAGGGGGTGGGGTAGGAGGGTGTGTGGAGGGAATGGGAGAGAGGGGAGGGAGTGGGAATTTGGATTGGTATTTTTTAAAAATATATATATATATATAATAAAAATAAAATTAAAAAATTAGGTAGAGCAAGAGATGAATGGCAATTCCTAATAGCAAAACAGAA
This sequence comes from Microtus oregoni, assembly GCF_018167655.1. Lineage (NCBI taxonomy): Eukaryota > Metazoa > Chordata > Mammalia > Rodentia > Cricetidae > Microtus > Microtus oregoni. The sequence goes on along the minus strand of NW_024543831.1, from coordinate 10,269,412 downwards.
TACAGACACCCTAATAAAGTTATATAACTATAAATAAATAAATAACATTTAAGTTCAAAAAGTCAAATAATTTATGCCTTCTGTTTTCTTCTATATGTAGGAATGCTGCCTATTGTTTAACTGAGAACCAAAACAACTAAAGCATGGCTGTGGTGACTCATAATTTCTGTTTGACTTTAAGTCCTATTGTCTGCCAATTGCCTCAGCAGCAGGGCGTGAGTCATCGCCCAGTCTTCCGTGTTTGTTGACTAAGTAGACGGATGCCTCCTGGTTTCTCCTGAAAGATGGCTTCCTCTTTGCTTTGGTCAACGTCTTCACTGGGACACCTCAGCCAGGTGACCACATTCCAGAGCAGGAGTGGTGTACCCCGCTGCATGAGCAATAGTAAGAGAGTCTCTACCCTCAAGCATTGCAGGAGCATCTAAGCAACGTAATACTCAGTATCCTAGTCTGCCCTCTAAACTGTCACAAGCTGGCAAAGGAACAAAATATACAAAGATAACACGAAAACAAAACAAAACAAAACAAAAAAGCAAAGGCAACAAGATGGTTCTTTAAAATGAAGCTTGACCTAACCCCAAATGCACTCCCAATTTGGGACCAAAAATCCTCAGGGAATTCCTAGGACTTCTGCATTTTAACATCACATTGAATTCACATTATTAGAAAAAATGCCATGAGTTTATTTAGAGTTACTTTGTAGATTTTTAATTCTACAGACCATTTTAAGCCCCTTGAATTTTCAATCATTCCTTTGCTTCTCCAGTCTAAACAAGGTTAATAGAGGGATGCCACTAAAACCATTACATAGGAAAGAAGGAAAACTCTTTGTGTCCTAGTCCAACGCCCTCTTCTACACTCTAAGAATACTGTGTGTTGGCAGGTCTTCGTAGCTGGGTATAGGAGGGAGAGTGTGCCAATAGGAAACAAACAGAAGAAGGTGACTTGAAATTAGACTAGGGCTGCTTCCAGGTTTAGAGAGAGGTGGGAGCTTTATCTGAAGATCCTGTTTTGTCAGATCATGGAGTGCGGATGCCACATGTGGGCATGGAACACTGAGTCACCTGCTAAGGGTGTAGATGGGGTAAGGCCTTTATTCTTTTCCTTTGTGTGCTTTCTCTCAACACCAGAAGTATATCAGGGAAGTTCTGGAGAGAGTCTTGGGGTTGGGTCTGGTTAATGAAGAACTAATGATTTTATGGCAGAATCTGGGGAAACTGAAAGTCAGCAGAAATGGAGCCACAGTAAGCTGGAGGCTTAAGAACATGATTGTGTGGGTCTAGCCTGTTAGGGAATGCTCTGGCTCTGTGACACCCTCTCTTTCCTTATCCCTTTGTGTCACCAGGAGAATCCAGTTTTACTTTGAATGTGCACGTGTGTGTGTGTGTGTGTGTGTGTGTGTGTGTGCGCGCGCGCGCGCGCCAAGTGTGTGAAGTGTCTTTGGACACCAGAAGAGAGTGTCAGATTCCTTTTATGAGCCACTCCATGTGGGTGCTTGAACTGAACTTGGATCATCTGGAAGTATAGTGAGCCCTCTTAACTGCTGAGATATCTCTCCAATCCTGACTGAAAGCATATATTTGTTAGAGTTATAATAATAATAATAAAACACAAGACAACATATTTTTTAATTTAGAAATACTGAGTAATAATTTAGAAACACCTTCAATCCCAGCATTTGAGAGGCAGAGAAGGGGGTGTCTCTGAATTTAGGGCCAGCATGGTGTATGTACATAGTGAGTTCCAGGACAGCCAGGGCTATGTTAAGAGATGATGTCTCTTCCTCACACGCACATAAATTTCAGATGTATTTGAATACATCAAAACTGGGGAGGCTTTTGTTTAAGGGTTGGGGTAGGTAGTACGTGTGGACACCAGCAAAGTCAGTTTCAGAATTTATGACCTCAAGTTTTAGAAGAAAGGGATCTCATAGCATTAAGAAGTAGTTCCCTTAAACACATTTATTTTCTTTGAATGTTCTAGAATATTCTTGGTGTCTGAAACACATACATCCTGAATGGAGAACACTCACATCATATGGTTGCCTCCTGAGAGTCATTGTGCCCAGCTTTCGTTGGGGTTTCTGAGAACGCTAATAATCTCAACCACACAACTCAAACCTTATCTAGAATCAAGCAGAGAGACTTCATTAAAAGATTTAAAAGTTCAAAATTAATTATATTGTGAAATCTACTTCCTTTTTCTCCCCAGTCCCATGTAAATAAAAAATGTGACAGTAGTCATCTTATAATAAATATGACTCACGGCCACTACAACCCCTTGAGAAATCAAGTCTCATGCTACCTAATTCTCATGACTACCTGAGGCAGGTTCTTGAGAAATTTTTTTAAATAGCTCCATACCTGGAACTTTAGATTGAATTTTGTGTCACCTTAGATACTAATGAAAATGAATACTGACCACTCAAAATATGACTGGCTAACCTTGTTTGGCAATCCTTAATTCTTTCCCCCACACCTTTTTGGTTACTCTGTAGTCTGGGTTTGTCTAGAACTCACCATTTAGTTCAAGATAGCCCTGAACTCAAGACAATTGTCCTGTCAGAGTCTCTTGAGCACTGGGACTGGGTGTGAGTCACCACATCTAGTGGTGTTTCTTAACAGTCTTCCTGTCCCTTCCACTGTGTGCTTCCAACTCTTTGCTTGGTGTCTGCACTTGCTGGCTAAAAGACTTTGTACATTTTATATATATGCTTGTGGATTTATGTATCCTTTATATATTCCAGCTTTTATTAATTTCTTTTTTTAAAAAATTTAGGTCAGATGTGGTGATATACACTTCTAGTTCCAGCACTCAGGCAGATGGATCTCTGTAAATTCAAGGCCAGCCTGATCTATATAGTGAGTTCCAGAACAGGACAGCCAGAGCTACATAACAGAGAGACCTGGTCTCGAAGAAATCAAAAATATAAAAAATAATCTTGTTTTGTTTTTATTTACATGCACTCTGTGTGTGTGTGTGTGTGTGTGTGTGTGTGTGTGTGTGGTGTGCAGTTGCATATAGGGGCCAGAAGAGGGCACTGGAGCTCCTGAAGCTGAAGTTACAGGTACTTGTGAGGGGTCAAACTCAAGTTCTCTGACAGAGCAGTACACCCTGTAACCACTGAGACATCTCTTCTGACTCCTTTAATCCATTCTTAAGGTAAGTAACCTAGTGGCTTATTCAGCTATTCACTTTGGTTTAGAGCATAGCCTTTTGGCTATCAAATCAAGATCTTTAAATAGTTATCTACTTAAATGCAATGAGAGTTGCATATAAATTTTGTTATAAGTGGCATAATCCTGACATCCTTTCCAAGTGGGTATTGGTGCTGAGTCTGTTCTTTATGAAACACACAACACCCTGGCTTTCTAGGGTGGGATTGTAGGCAGTTACTTGAATTTAGGCTTTTAATCAAACCAAAAATAGCAATGGTGGACATGATAGCACACACCTTTAATTCTAGCACTTGGGAGAAGGAAGGTAGATCTCTGTGAGTTCAGACCATCTGGGGCTACGTAGTGAGAACACATCTAAAAAAGGAGTGGACACATTCCCAAACACGACAGGACCTTTTTTTTGTTTTTGTTTTTTTTTGAGACAGGGTTTCTTTGTGTAGTTTTGGACCCTGTCCTGGCACTTGCTCTGTAGACAGGCTGGCCTCAAACTCACAGAGATCAGCCTGCCCCTGCCTCCCAAGTGCTGGGATTAAATATGTATGCTACCACCGCCCAGCTGACAGGGCCATCTTTAAAATCTGTGGAGAATTTCCACTTTTGGGAAAATTTTATCTTTCAAGAAGTTGCCACCCCTCTTGTGTAGGGGCTGGATTACTAGAACACCTTGGTCATCCCATGGAAATGGAGCAATTGTCTGATTTTAAAGACCCAGACTATACTTCTCTGGGAATATATATTTAATGGAAAATGACAATCTATTAGCTATGTTCTAATGTATAAGCAACCATCCATCATTATTTTATCTAGGCAGAGATGTGTTACTTTGTTTATACTGCGGAATATCACTTTAACTGTGTAAACGTGTGTTACTTTGTTTATACTGCGGACTATCACTTTAACTGTGTAAACGTGTGTTACTTTTGTTTATGCTGCATGTGTTTAATGATGTAAGGATGTGTGTCTAACTATGTAAAGATGTGCTGTATCTGTTTTACCTTATCTGTTTAAGGCACCTGACTGATCTAATAAAGAGCTGAATGGCCAATAGATAGGCAGAGAAAGGATAGGTGGGGCTGATGAGCAGAGAGAATAAGTAGGAGGAGAAATCTAGGCTGAAAAAAAGAAGAACGGGAGGAACAAGAGGAAAAGGAGGAGGCTAGAATGAGGGAGACACCTGGAGCCAGAAGCCAGACAGCTGCCAGCCAGACAAGAGACAGCAGGAAAGTCAGATAAGCAGAAAGAAAAGTAAAAAAAAAAAAAACCCAACGCAAAAGATAAAGAGAAATAGGTTAATTTAGACTAAAAGAGCTAGCCAGAAATGAACAGAAGCTAGACTGAACATTCATAAGTCTTTGTGTCATGATTTGGGAGCTTGTTGGCTGCCCAAAAGAAAAAGCCTGGTACAACTATCTATGATAGATCAGAGCCATTTTTCTCTGTTTTACAAAGGAAAAGTGATAGGCTCAAAGACTTAAGTTTCTTTTTCTTTCTTTCTTTCTTTCTTTCTTTCTTTCTTTCTTTTTTGAGACAGGGTTTCTCTGTAGTTTTGGAGCCTGTCCTGGAACTCAGTTTGGAGCCTGGCCTTGAACTCCCAGAGATCTGCCTGCCTCTGCCTCCCGAGTGCTGGGATCAAAGGCATGTACCATCACTGCCTGGTTCCATAAGTTTCATTCTTAAGTCTATTATCTATTTTTGGAACATCCATAAGTAACTTTTCCTAAATGAAGGTTCAGTGAGTAAAGGTACTTGCTGCTAAGCTTGGAGACCAGAGTTGGATTACCGGCTCCTTCATGGTGGAAGAAAGAACATGAGCAAGTTGTTCTCTATCCCACAATGTGAGCGCTGTGGCCACCTACCCATCCACTTCCACACAATTAGAAGGTTTTTAAAAAGCACTGTGGTTGAATATGTATCAATGACAGATGCCTGTATTGGAAGCCTAGTCCCAGATGGACAGGCTATTTGGGAGGTGGTGGAAGCTTCAGAAGTCTGGACCTAACTGGAAGAAATAGGTCAGCAGAAGTGTGATTCGGACCTCTCCTTGATCTCTGCTTCTGTACAACACAAGGTAAAGAGCCTCCAACACTTTCTGGGGTAGTGGGCACTTACATCAAAATCCATATCCAACTTTGGGTCAGGGAGGGGGAAGTTCTCACTGCACTTACATAGTTATTTGTAGGTTCTTGATTTGGTAGACAGTAGAAGCTTATGTTCCAGTTCAAAGTGAATAGGAATAAGCCAGCAGACTACATACCTTAAGGCTCTTTACCTCTGGCCATATGCCCTGTCAATGTGATACTCTGCACAAGTGCAAGGGGCCAAGCAACCCTCTGAAATTGTGAATGATGTGAATCCTTTCTTTTAAAAATTGTTCTTGTAATGGGGTTAGTGCTCCCATGCTTGCAACTTTGAGTCTGGTTTACCCACACCTCTGCCAACAGGATTGACTCTGTTGTGCTGCCCAGGTGAGGTGCAGGGCCTGCTCTCCCGAGTGTTGCCGTTGGTGGCTGGCAGGGGCAGCTCTTCTGCCCTTCTCACCTCAGGGCCAGCTTTCCTAACCACCTCAGGTTGATGGGTACATCTCTCCTTTGCCTGTGCTGCTGTCACATGACCTTGCTCATCACTGCAATGGGTGAACTCACCAGGGCATTGCTGGAGGACTCACCCTAGTGGTGAGGGGAAGGAAGAGCTGACTGGCTGACCAACCTGCAACTACCCAGGCCCAGAACCAGGGTTATGGGTTGGTCTACCCCAACATTCACCCCACCGGGGATCTGCTGGAGCACTCAAAGGACCCAAAGCTGCAGGATCTCCACCACACAGGACAAGAGCAGGATAGCCAAGAGGAGTTCCAGTGAGGGCCCAGCATCAATAGCGTAGCAGAAACCAGAGGCCCTGATCCAGACCAGTGACTCTTTGCAATGGATATTTGCACGTAAAGATTTATGGGCAAAAGAGTTTACTGTGTGACTCACTATGCCACACTAAAGTGCCCACAATGAGATTTTCCCCCTTTTTCTCTTAAAATTTTATTTGAGGGAGAGGCTGCAAGGACAGAGAATGGGTACGCAGGGATGGGAAATGAATGGGATCAAGATGCATGATGTGAAAGACACAAAAAGTAAAAAGAAAGTTAAAAGAGTGTTCTTGCAGGTATTTTTAGTCCCAGCTATGCAAAAGCAGTTACTACAGAAGGTCATGATATAATTCTACATGTCTCAGCCTATAGGAAGTACAGGATACTGGTGCCTCTGGCCTGTCTCCACTCACAATTATTCTTCCTTACTTAGATCACTCATGATGGCTTCCTTTTATTTAAATGCATACAAACATAAGATTAAGCATAAGCTTACAATTCGTGTATTAACTATGAACAAGTTTTTAAATTTGAAAACTATATCAAATGAACAAAAATTCCACAATTTGTCAACATACGTAACGAAATAGAGGGTATTGTTTTATTGGAAACAACAACACTAAACCAGCCTTTTTACAGGTGTGTGTGTGACAGTACAATGTGGGGCACATACATCCGCGTGAGCGCACCTGGAGGCCAGGGCTGACGTCAGGTGTCTTCCTTAGTCAGCTTCTACTTTCTACATTGAGGTCTTTTACTTGAACCCAGACTTGTTGATTCAGTAGTCAACTAGCCAGGCTGGCCTGAAGATCCGTTTCTTTGTCTCCTGAAGCCTGGGACTGCGGGAGGGCTGCCCCACCCACCTAGTATTTACACGGATGCAGGAGACCTGAACTCCGGTTCCTGGACCTGCGTGGTAAGTGTTTTATCTAAACTACCTCCCCCACCCTCAGAGTCTTTTCTTTTTAAATTGAGATGGGGTTTCCTGAAACCCAGATTGGCCTCTAATTTACTATGCAGTCAAGGTTGGCCTTGAAGGTCAAAGTTTTCTGCTATTACATATAATAATAATAATAATAATAATAATAATAATAATAATAATAATCACCAATCCATTACATTAGTGAAACATCTCATTGATGGCATATCATTTATGCAATGCAAACGAATAAACAGTTTTGAGAAATTTCTTGCCCATTTATTTACCACTACCCCGTAAAGTGTTGGCATTTTCCTGCACAGAGATGAACTTTACGTGGCCCATCTGCTCGCTGATGACAACCTGCCTTTTATAGAACTGACTCTGGTGACTCAGGCCCTTCTCCCACTGCTCTGCTGTGCCCGCCGCTTGTAATATTCTCGCCCGTGTAGACGCGAAGCCTCCACTAGCCCTGGACCCACCTGACATTCCTGCGTTGTGTTTGCTTCTTGTGGCCCTGTAGCCCATGGCTCTGCTGACTGTGTTCTTCACACGGCAAACCAAAGTCCCCCTTTCCCCACAAAATGACCTTTAATTTTGAATTAGCACAATAAAGAAGTTCGAGTTGGATTAAGAATTAAACATGAGTACTCTTGTGCACACAGAAAACTGATGTTTCCATCACTAAACCAGCCTTTTTACAGGCTAGAAACAACTGCGAGTTCTCATAGCACAGGCTAGCATAACACGGTGTCCTCTCTTGCAAACCGGGGAAGCCCAGATTAAACAGAACCACAAGGGCTGTATGGAGAAATGAGAAGTTCCAAATGTGAACAGTGGAAAAAGTCCTGACTCTGTGTGCCATATGCTAAGCTCACAGCCTTGAGCTGCAGTGGCCTTGGTGAGCAGAGGCTTTGAAATTAAAAATCAGATCCAGAGGCATAAACCTGTGCGAGGGTCATAGAATCTACATGTGTGAAGAGGGACTGGGAAGCCCCTCTCTTGTCACAGAGGAAGACTCCAATGAAACTTACTAAGATCTTGGGCTTTGGGAAGGGAAAAGCTCCCAAGCCCCCAAGAAATAAAAACCCTAAGTTTACCTCATGGACAGAGCCGAAGTCTGAAACCCCCATCTTCACTTGCAGATTTGGTACTTTCCTCATGGCCTAGGGACATCCATCCCTATCAAAGCCTAATGTAAAACAGCCCAACAGCCTAGAAAAAACAAAAATGCAACTAACAAAGGAGCTACTTTGGAAGAGGTATGGGTCTCAAGCTGTGCAGAAAGAGCCGCACTGAAGCTCAGGGTGAACTTTTCAACATGACAGCACACAGCCGGAAGTAATTGAGCAGGTGTAACGATAAGAGACTCAACAGCCAGCAGATGGATGTGTGCTGTCCCCCGAGGTCTGCAGCTTATTGCCTCATAAAGCAAGTGTGCTTAAAGGAGCTCGAGATAAGAAATCATGGGAGTAAGAAAGTATCCAAGGTTCACTTTCAGAATTTCGAAAAATATTATTGAAAACTACAACTGACATTTAAAACTCAACTCCGTGTTTCCTGTACTCATGACCTACAAAACCAGCCAAGAAGGTACATCCAGAAGGTAAACCTCAAAAGGGTTTTAAGAAAGGGGAAATATGATGGCTTCTAGGATATTGAAGCACATAGGAAGGTAGTACACGTCTGAGTGCTAGCACTTGGGTGGAGGAGTCAGAGGGATCAGCAACCCAAGGTCATTCTTAGCTGCACAGTGAATTTGAACAACACGTGCTACATGAAATCTCATCTGAGAAAGAGACAGAGATGGAGACAGAGGCACACTCAGAAAAAACGGGTCCTATTTATCTACTAAGAATTTTCGAAGGACAGAATGGACAGTGATGGAAGTAATATTTTAAAATATAATGTTTGAGAAATATGGTGGCTTAAATGAGAAGTTCCTCCATAAGTCTGGCTAGCTGAACACTTGGCCCTCGGTTAGTGGGACTGTCTGGGATGGTTTAGCAGGCATGAGCTTGCAGGAGGAAGTATATAACTGAGGGCAGGCACTGAGAGTGTATAGCTCTGCCCTATTTCCAGTTGGCTCTCTGCTATGTGATTTCTTAGCTTCCTGATCCTGCCACACGCTGCCATGCCTCCTCACCACGATGGACTCTAATCCTTCTGGAACTGTAAACCAAAATAAATCCTTCTTCTATAAGTAGATTTTGGTCGTGGTGTTTTACCACAGAAATAGAAAAGTAATTTATGCAAGAATGTTTCTTTGGTATAAAACACATTTCTCTTCAGAGGAAAGAACTACAAAACATCTAAAATATTTTAAAGAGACAAAGACTAAAAATTACACTAAACAGCCACAATAATTAAAATAATAGTCCTCTCAACAAAAATCAAGTTCAGAGCCCATGGAATAAAAGTTCTGAAACTACCAATAGGATATAGCAACATTATCATTATTTAATTGTGATGAGGAAAAATAGGGTTGACAAAATAATTCAGGAGGACCCAGCCCATTGTGGGTCACATCACCCATAGGCAAGTGGTCCTGGAATGTGTAAGAAACTAACTTAAAAGCCTGGAGAGATGGCTCAGGGGTTAAGTATGTATATTGCTCCTGCAGAGGACCCAGGTTTGGTTCCCAGCACCCACACCACTCAGTCACAACTGCCTATAACTTCAGTTCCAGGGAATCCAGCATGCTCTGCCCTCTGCAGGCCACTGCACACATAGGATGTACATAAACTCAGGCAGACACAGCCAAACTAGAAACTAAAGCAAAACAGAACAAGAGCCAACTAACCAATTTGATTGATCCTCTGGTCCAACACGGTAGAGGAGAACTGGCTCTTTTGGGTTGTCTCTGCCCTCTGCAAATACATGTATGCCCTCCCTCTAAATAAGTCAGTTAAATAAAGTTTTTTAAGAACTTTTCCTTCAGGTTTATTTTCTCTGACACATAATTATGCACATTCAACATGGGACAGTGTGACTTTCAACAGTGTGTGTAAGTCATACTTTTGTTTTAGATCACTCCCATTCTCTTGCCCACCTCCCTGTCCTGCTCAACCCCTATTCTTTCCAATTAGTCCCCTCTCCAACTTCCGTGTCTCTCTGGAGGTACTTGTGTCTTACTGAATTAAATTCATTGTCTATGCCTTATTCTTAAGAACAAAAACAATGACTAAGAGAACCAAGCATTTTGGGTTTGAGTCCGTTCTTTAATCAGGAAGACAGAGATTTTGAACAATTGTAGAAGAAAAAAGAAAGGCAATGAGATGAGTGTTTTCATGACTATTTTTACTTGCATATTCCTGCATATAAAATCTAATTAAGATTTGAAGGACAGCAGCCCAGCACAGTGGTGCACTCTAGAATTTTAGCACTTGAGAGGCTAGGGCAGGAAGATTGCAAGTTCAAGGCCAGCTTGGGCTGCACAATAGAACTCTGTCTCAAAATAATATTAGTATTTTAAAGTGCATCCAAAAGACTGGAATGAGATAACATTTTAAAACGGGACATTTATGAGTTCGAGGCCAGTGTGGTATACAAAGAGCAGTGCAGGACACCCAGAGCCGTTCTTCAGAGAAATCATCTCTTGACAAACAAAAACAAACAAAACAAAAAAAGGATCATTTAACTGGATATAGTGACTCATGCCAGTAATGTCAATAGTAGGGAGTCTGAAGCAAGAGCATTGCCAGGAGTTTGACATTGGGAAGATAAGTTATTCTGCCAGGTCACAATCTTGTGGTAACTAGGGAGTAAGGAGAGATACAAATAGTTGTTTCACATATAAAAAAAGAGTGCAGAGAGGGCATATCTTTCAAGAGCACCTGAGCAACCCATGGAGCAACACATCTAAGTGCCAGAGGAAAAAATGGCTTCCCAGCCAGAATTCCATCCCTCCTGCCCTACCTAAGAAAATGTGAGTAGGAATGGAGCCATTTCAGACAAACGGGCTCTCGACATTTTGACCCCTCAAATTTTCTTCCCAGGAAGCCTTTGAAGCAGTGTGCACTAATCATAAATAAGATTTAAACATAAAGCCGGGCGGTGGTGGCGCACGCCTTTAATCCCAGCACTCGGGAGGCAGAGGCAGGCGGATCTCTGTGAGTTCGAGACCACCCTGGTCTACAGAGCTAGTTCCAGGACAGGCTCCAAACCCACAGAGAAACCCTGTCTCAAAAAATCAAAAAAAAAAAAAAAGATTTGAACATAAAGATATGAATGCTTGCTTGCCAGGGTAGGAAGTCAAGACTGCATCTAAAACTGAAAAGAGGGAATTCCTGCATGGGCTATGTGCAGTGAACAGTACCCGCATGTGCTGATTTCTTTCTCGAAAACTAGGGAAGCTTGTCCTCTTCGAGGCACACCAGCCTCATGGAAGCCAGCAGACCTGATGGTTATCTCTTCTGATAAGGCCACCACGAGTTCCAGCCTGCAGAAAAGCCACTTTGGGATTGTCTGAGCCACATCACGCTGTGTGACCTTCCCAAACCTTAGAAACCTTGACTTGAATTCACGTATTTTAACGTTAGCTTGCTAATCATTTACTCGGATCCTTGGCACCTCAACTTCCTCCACTTGACAGTATAATTACAAAATAGATGCTGCATAACTTCCCTCCTGATTTATTATATCCTGTATCCCAACCCATCAGACCGCTAAAGTTAACTTAATGACTGTAAGATACTGGTGGGCTGGCCTTTCACACTTCAGTTTTTCTCCTGTGTACAGTTGCTTTCTGTCCTGTTTCTCTTTTACCCACTCCAGACCTGCTCTTAACCCCCCACCCTGTTGTGTTGTTTTATTCTAGAAGCTTGTTTTCCATATATTGGCTGACACCTCAGAAGTCTTCTCTTTCCACAAGCTTACCCACACACGACACAATTATGATAAAATTCAGTTGGGTGTTTCCAATCCAGTATTGAAACTGTGAACAGAAGTTCTTCAGATAGCCACCGTGGTCATAACCTGCACCTTTTTGTTAAACTGCTCAGGTGTCTATAGCAAGTTGGTTTGTGCTTACTTTGAGCCACATAAGTCATCCCGTTCTAGTGCAGGGCAGCCTCTTTGTAAGCACTTTCTCCGTCCTGCTTTGCTCCAGCTCTGCTGTGAAGTGGTTAACAGTTCTGATTCTGTTTCTCCGTCGTCAGGCGAGCAGTCATGTGGATGGAATGTTGGAGAGTAGCATTTCAGATCCGCGGATACACGTGTCCCTGAAGAAAGCAGCCACGAGTGTGGCTCTTGACTGCTTCTCTTAAAGCAAACCATCTCGTAATTCTCGTGTCCATCCTATCAAGTTTATTGCTCAGATTATTGCCAAATACAGGGACAAGCTTGCTTGGTTCACCTTGATTAGTGGCTAGACTGGTTTTCACCTCCCTCCTTCTCCACTGCCCACCTGGACCAGGATTCTTGACTATAATAGCCCTGGTCAAACTAATTACAGATATTATTTTTTAAGCATCATGGTCTCCTACTCTACAATACAGTCACCAGCCCTGGTAGCCACTGTAAACAAATCATTGCTTTTTGTTCCACAGATAGAAGCAGATACTGCAGCAAATGGTTGGTTGCAGGCACTTACCATGGCCAAGTCTGAACTTTAACAAGAGAACAAGCAGGAATATTCACTAGTGTGGCATTCAACCAAAGTGCATTCTTTGTTTCTTTGTTTGTTTTGAGATGGGGTTTCTCTCTGTAACAGCCCTAGCTGTTCTGGAACTCACTTTGGAGACCAGGTTGGACTTGGAGTCACAGAGATCTGTCTATCTCTGCCTCCTGAGTGCTGGGATTAACGGTGTGGGCCACCACTACCAGCTGTGCTTTATGCTGTGCATGGTACAATACAGTTTTTATTACTCTAAGTAAATAAATGTCTGACGATGTCCAGTGTAATAGAATCGAAAAGTGAAAGTGGCAAACACTCTGAATTTTCTTCTATAATGTAACTGAAAAATACACACTATATAAGCTTTACATGAAGGGAACTAGATTAAGATAATTTGCAAGCATTCTTTATTTATACAGAGATGTGCGCGGCTGTGATTGCTTATAGCACAATCAATGCTGTATTATGTTTGAGCGGAGTCGTGTTCCTGTTATGAATCTTCCGCAAGACACTGACCCAAATTCAATAACTCCAAGGCTGGTTTATTCATTTATTATTTGCACAATTTGTGTCAGCTTGTTTACTACATTTCATGAGCTTCCCGCACATGACTGCCTTCATGTTTGAAATATATCACAGAAAATGAGGTAGGGTATTTCTGAGGAAATGAGCCTCAAATAAGTTGGTAATAAAAATGGATCAAGGAGAAGATTCTCCTTTTCATCTCTCAATACTTACCGAGGTTCAAGAAAATATGGATAAGAGAAACGCATAAAATTACAAAGAGATTTTTATCTTGTTCCCAGCAGAACAGCTCTTATTAAAGAAACAGAAATGAAAAACACTGGGGAGGATGTGGAAACAAAGGAACCCTATATGTCCTTATTGGGAATTTTAATTATAGCCACTACTGTGGATGGGGTATGAAAACTAGAAGACTATACAGTCCAACTATGAGTACCTGCCTAGGCGAGGTACCACCCACAACAAGTTGGGCCCTCACTTTTCAATCAAGAAAATGCTTTATGGACTTGTCCTATAGACTTCCCAAATGATCCCAGCTATGTAAAGCTGATATAAAAACTAGCTAGCATGGCCATCTTTGGACTGAGGTATATTTGATCAGAGAGAGTTATTGTGGTGATTTGAATGTAGTTGGTCCCCAATTCTTATAAGGAGTGACATTTTTAGGAGGTATGGACTTGTTGGAGTGGGTGTGGCCTTGTTGGAGACAGTATGTCACTGTAGGAATGGTCTTTGAATTTCCCATGTTCAGGATACCGCCCAGTGAGTCAGTCGACTTCCTGTTGCCCCTGAGTCAAGATATAAGACTCTCAGCCTAAGCACCATATCTGCCTGCACGCTGCCATGCTCCCTGCCATAATGATAATGGACTGAACCTCTGAAACTGTAAGCAAGCCCCCTCAATTATAAAGTTTTCCTTTGTAAAAGTTGCTGTGGTCATGGTATCTCTTCACAGCAGTAGAACCCTAACTAAGACAGCTATCCAACCAAACATCTGGGAAAGAACAAGAACAAGCGACAATTTCAGAAGCCAGCAGGGACAAGCTGGGTGGATGTTGTCAGAGCATGGTAAAGGAGGCGACACTTAAGCTAACTGAATGTAGCTGAAGTGAGAATAAGGACAGCCCGGAAGCTTTGGCAAAGAATTTGGTTCCTGTTATAACCATAACAGAAAGATATTTAAACAGGAGGATGAACTTAGCCAACTTGTCTTCAAAAGACTGTGAAGCTAAGTATATATAAAAGAAAAATAAAAACACTGTAATGGAATTTAGAATCACCTAGGAAAAACAGCTTGCGCAGAAGCATGCCAGCATGTGTGCGTTTGTGTGTATGTATGCATGTGTGTTTTAAGAAATGATTAACTGAGGAAGAAGACCTCTGTAAAAAGAGGCTTTTAATTTTCATTTCCTAGCCACCCTGACCCAAACAATTACACAGAAACTGTAATAATTAAAACACTGTTTGGTGTGGACACATTCCTAGCTAGCCATTATATCTTAAACTGACCCATTTCTCTTTATCTGTGTATCACCATGAGGCTGTATCTTTCTTCTTCGGCAGCTACATGACGTCTCCTTGTCTCCAAATTCTTTCTCCCTGCATTCAGTTTAGGTTTAGTTTTCCCATCTTGCTATATCCTGCCCTGCCATAGGCCAAAGTAGCTTCTTTATTAACCAATGGTAATAAAACACATTCACAGCATACAGAGGGGAATCCCACTTCAGACCCCACTCTCGAAATGGGTGACATTTACTAAAAGAGTGACCCAGATATAAAGCAGTCTAAAAGAACATTGGCTTGTGCCTGCTTGCCCTTGCTGCCTTTTGTCTGAGCAGTTGCGTCTCTCAAGGCTCCTGTCACTCTCTGTGAGCATCAGACTCTCCAGAGAATGTCCAAGCTCTCAGCACTAGATGGCACTGAGACTAGATGGAGCTGATGCTGGTTCTTAACACACTCGCAAGCAGACAGCCACTGTTGGGCTACCCTGCCCCTTTTGTGTAAGCCAATCTAAGGAATCCTCCTTCATCTCGCATACACTATCTAGTGAATTTGGTCTTCTAGAGAACCCTGTCTAGAACATACACATAAAGACTTGTACAGGAATTTTCATATTCTTAATAACAAGGAATAGAAAAGGCCCAAATGTCCCTCAGTTGAAGAAGAGATTGACAAAAGATGGTTAATCAGTACAAAAGCTTATTGTTTGTGCACAAAACGAGAGAGCTGGTGATATCTGAATGAATGGAAATCTTTATGAAAGAAACCAATCACAGAGGGTCATATACCATATTATTTCACTTACATAAAATATGAAGAATAGGCAAATATTCAAAAATAGAAGGATTAATGCTCGCTTAAGGCTGCAGGAATACGATGATCTGAGGAGGTGCTAGCTAAAGAAGTCAAGGTTTCTTCAAGAGCTCTGAGATTGAGTGTGGTGCTTACCAAAATGTGAGTATACTCAAAGCCATGAATTGTATATTCTAAAATGAGTAAATTGTATGATACTGAGTCATAGCCCAATAAAGCTGCTACCCACCCAGTCACCCAAAAAAAGATTGCAGTAAATGCTGTAGAATGCTGATATCTTCTTTTTTTGGCTGACCAAGAGAAACTTGAAGGAGAAATCGAGATTCTAGTCAGCTCTAAAAAGGGAGAAGAGAGCTCACATGCGTGTAATAGATGCATAAAAGTTTATTACAGTAATATAAACAATGTTGAGATATAATGTATGATTATGTGCTACATAATTTTCCAAGAGACATTTTTGTTCTACAATAAAGAGGCTCAGAGAAATGACATTAATGATCAAATAAATTTTAGAAACAGTCATATTGTATTGCTTCTTGGAGATTTGATTTATTTTATCAGCCTACTAAAAAGTTCTGAGAAATCTTGCGGCTGCTGCGGTGTATAACAAAAGTGCCCTGTCATAAGAGAATTCAAGTCTCTTCCCTGGACACGTTCTCCTTCAGCTCAGCATTAAGGTGACAGGAAGACAGAGCCCAAAGTGGTATGAAAAGGAAGTTACCGTGAAGGTAAACCCCTTTCAGAAAGGACCATCTCAGCTGGACTGCGAGGGCCAGCAGATCATCTACGCTGACACTGGGGGCACAAGGAAGTGATGAAGGAGATGCCCCATGGGGCTTTGACTCCCTAATGAAAGCAGAAGCAAGCTCCTGAGGCCTTTCCCTCCAGGAACCACTGAGCCTGTGCTCTGGTCTTTGCCCAGGTGCAAGCCTTTGGGTCTGGAACCCATTGGTCACTGGGTTCTGAAACCAAAGGGAGGCATCTAAGAAAATCTGAATTGGATTAATTCAGCAGTCTGTTTGCTCTGAGAACTCTCAACAAGTTTTTTGGATCTTAAGCTGATTTGCTCAACAAGTATTTAAGACGAATTTGGGGTGTGTCTTCTGCGCCATAGACCCTGGTACACAGCAGAGAGTGAACCAGGAAGGGAACCAGTATTCTGGTGGAGAGAATAGAACTTAGAGGAAATCTGTAAATTAAATATGTCAGAAGAATATGAAGAGTCAGGATGGCAATGGGGAGTCGAAGCCTTTGAAAAGGTGATAAAATCATTTAAAAGATACCAGCTTCAGGAGGAACAACAGATGCAAGCCGCCAAATGCAAGCATGCTCATGACATGTGGCATGCTCTGGGATGGGCATAGACCACAGTGTGGCTGGGGTTGAGACTGGGTGAGAAGTACTGGGAAATGCGGTTGGAGAGATGGCATGCTGTCAGAACACAGACCAAGAGTGGAGTCGTGCTAGAATTCGGAGAAAAGGGGGAGCGCTGGGGGACCTGGGTGGCAGAGGAGAGGTGGTAAAAAGAGACTGTTTAAAGAACTACTATTCTTGTTCCTATGGTTAATTAAAACTAGCCCAGGCTGGTTTTGAACTCCCTCTGTAGGGGAGGGTAACTTTCTGATCCCCTTGCCTTCATCTCTTGAAAGCTGACTTTACAGGCAGAACACACGGTGTATGTGGTGACTTCAAGGAGTCTTACACACATTAGATCAACTCTAACTGCTCTGTATCAGCCTGGGTTCCTTCCATGCTTCAGAGAAGGGGTTGCCAGCTGGGAAGTAAGAGATCAGGACGATCGCCAATTCTCGTTCAACCACTCCTCCTCATTTTACTCTTCAGAGGCTAATTTCTCCTTGCCTAGTCAAAAGGAATGTGTTCTATTCTAATACTCTCATTCTTTATCGGATCTTTGAAATTGCCTCGGGCTATGTGCAGACCCCTTAGAACTCCCACCAAATGACGATTACACAGCTTTCCGCTAGGAAGGCTCAACTGTTACAAATGCTTTAGACTGAGCATGCTCACAAAGGTCTTCTGCACAGGGTGGATGACCTAGTTACAGTTGGTGGCAGAACTACATAACTCCTAATTCACCGAGCATAAACAAATAGTTTTAATATGCCTACACCATCCACAAATATAGGGCAATAAATAAATAAATGTTAGCATAACAAAACTGAAGATTGGATTTCAATGAACTGAGCTGAAGAATCTGGAGAAGAATTGCCCATGCTGAGATCAAGGAGTTACAGAGAAGGCTCTGCCTGTAAACTATCTGCTGAGCAAGCAGAAGGATATGAGTTCAAATCTTCAGCACACACATAAGCGCCAAGAGTGCATCATCCATAATACTAGTCCCGGGGCACTGGAGGAGTCCCTAACGCTCATTGGCCACTCAGCCTAGATGAATCAATAAACTTCAGGTTCATTGAGAGACCCTGTCACAAAAACCAAGGTGGAGAGTACTGAAGGAAGATCCCTGACGTCATCCTCCGTCCTTCCCTAGAGCAGGTGCACACTAAAATGCACACATTTACACAAACAGATACATATGCACACATTTACACAAACAGATACATATGCACACATTTACACAAACAGATACATATGCACAGAAAATAGCCAAGAGGGCGTGTCAAATAGGGAAATGGACACAGAAAACCTGGGGTTTGTAATCCACGCTTGTATCCAGGATACAATCCTGGAACCATCACTTCCAAGATGGCATCTAAAGCCACATGACTAAGTAACTGCACCTAGGAAGTGAGTTTAGGTCAGAAGAAAGATTGGTAGACTCATATGGTCCCAAAACTTAGAGGCCAGGAAAATAGGGAATCAAATGTGGTTGGAGTCAATTGAAGATGAACATGAGAAAGTCCAACTGTGCCAAATGGTGCTACTGGTAGCGATGAGGGATGCCTGGATTTGCCATTGAGACAATCTTGACACAGCAATTTAGATGGATGGCAAAACCAAAAACTGGCAAGTAGATGCCAGAGTGGATGGGAAAGGAAATTAAAGATGAAAGATTCAGGCAACATTCCCAAGGATTTTGTAAAGGCGCGGGGGAGGGGGCATGGGGCATGATGGTAGGGTAATAATAGTCCATCAAGGGAACTTTTGCTTTGATTTTATTTTTCTCCTATAAAAAACAAAAGCAAAGAGAAAGATCCACTAAAAAAAGAAAATTTGAGATAGAGGAGAGAGAGTGCATACTTGCTGGGCTGTGGGGAGGCGGCCTGGAACAGATGGTGTATAATTCGCTAATTTTAGGACTGTCCTAGGATAGAATTATGTTCAGTTCATCTTAGCAACCCGTGTCAAATTAAACTGGGAAGAGCTGGTCTTTGGCATTTTGAATTGAATTTGAAGCTGCAGGGTTTTACTACCTTCTACTCTAATGAATAAGATGAAGTATCTTCATGATTTGTATTTTAATTTCACTCTGGGATTTTGATAGAGGAAGGAATTAAAGCATTCAAACTCAACTTTAAAAAAATATTGACTTTTTGTTATTTGAAACAACACCAGACTTACAGTAATAGTCACTGTGAAGATATAAGTAGAGATAGTATGACCCATTTCTGTCCAGAACAGACCTAATTTATGCTTTAGGAAAAATTGTTAATAATTCTTCTTTCCCTGTTAGAAGTGACAGTTTAAATGCCTAGGTCCAAAATCCTGTTGAAAGTGGAGGAATCTTGGGGGCTGGAAAGAAGGCTCAGTGGTCAAGAGCATGTCCTGGGATCAAACTCAGATTTGGGAGGAGTGGCTGCCTTCCCTCACTGAACTATCTGTTGGCCCTCAACCAACTAGTGCTAAAGGTAGTCTCACAAGAAAACAGCATTTTTGTATAGTTTGCTGGTTTTCTAGGAGGTATTCAAGGGTTTGCTTATACCATACTATAATCTTTGGATAGGATTGCTTAGCATTAATATGAGAATGCTGTCTGAGATCTCAGTCTCTATTCTAAACTATTATAGGTTCTCTGAAAAATTAATTTTTCCTGTTTTTTGGGGGGAAGGTTTACTGTTACAAGTGCCCCCAAAGAAACTGTTGAAAAGGAAGAAGATTTATTTAGTTTGTATTTAGTTTAGAGTTTTAGGAGTCCCACTCCAAGGTTGTCTGAATCCAGTACTTTGGGCCTGAAGTGAGGCAGAATGCCGTGTGGTGAGAGAGTGTGGCAGAGGCCGATTGCAGTCAGAGAGACTGTAAAGCAGAGGTGGAAGGAAGGGGAAGAGACAAGATGGCTCCACAGTCCCCCCTCCTGTCCCTGAGTTACATACTGTAGTTGGTTTCCTTTTCTTTTCTTCTTACTTCTTGGGGGCCCACCACCCAGCTCCCAGTTAAATACACAAAGATTTATTCTTACTTATGAATGCCTGTCCTTAGCTTGGCTTGTTCCTAGCCAGTTTTTCTAACTTAAATTCTATTATTTCTCTTTAACTACATTTTTGTCTCTGGGCTTTCTACTTTTCTTTATTCTCTTTGTCTTTCTTCCCGTCTTACTTCATGGATGGCTGTGTGTCTGGGTGGCTGGGTGCTGGCTCCTGTCGCCCTCCCCTCCTCGTTTCTCACTCTTTCCTCTTCTTTCCAGCCTAGATTTCTCCTCCTATTTATTCTCTCTGCCTGGAAGCCCCACCTATCCCTCTCTCCTGCCTTGCTATTGGCTGTTAAGCTCTTTATTAGACCAATCAGGCAGGCAAAGAAACAAAGCTTTACAGAGTTAAGCAGATGCAAGATAAAATAATGCAATATATGTTTGCATCATTAAACAAATATTCCAGAGCATAGGCAAATGTAACACACCTTAAGCTAATATTCCACAACAACAGACTTCTTCCAGCTAAACCTCAAAGTCTTCATAACCTCTGAGACACCACTTGCCAAGGACAAGCATTCAACATGTGAGCGCACCTGTGGGGAACATTTCGTAGTCAACCCATGACAATGATGTTTGTGCAGACATGAGTTTTCAGATCTGTTGGGTACAGTGTACCTGAATCTGCCTTCTGAAATGGCTGTAATACTCTGTAGTATCTGAGTAGCGAGAGGAACCTGTCATGGTCCATCTCTACCAACCTTTGATGCCATTAGTACCTTCAGTGTGTCCTTACTCTCAGCATAGCCTACAACAGTCTCCAACAATTTACCAAACAGGCATTTAAGAGTTTCTGTCAGTTTATGGTCCCAGCAATGTTGGCCTTCATTTACCAGGTAGTTGATTGGCTATCATTGAAACCTTCTTAGACTCAAAGTTTTTGTTTGTTTGGACTTATGTGTTTACCTATTTTTGCGATAGGGTCTCACGTATTCTTTCTTGGTTTGTCTCAAACTTGCTACGAAGCCGAGGATGACCTTGAACTTCTGATTCTCTTGCCTCTACCTTCCCGTGCTGTAATTGTACAACCACACCCAGCTTTATATGCTGCTAGTGATGGACACCCAGTTTTACATGCTGCTAGGGATGGAACCCAGAGTCCCATGCCAGCAAGGCAAGCTCTCTGCCCACTGAGCCCTATCTCCAGCTCAGATTCAGCATTATCACCTGCAAAATGAGTGGAGTGACCCTTAGAGATCGTGTATACAATAAACCCAGAGATACATGGCATCTTCTAAGGACTCAGTTAATGTAATCAGTCAATTCCTGTTAAGAAAAAAGAAACAGCCAGGCAGTGGTGGCTCACGCCTTTAATCCCAGGGAAGCAGAGGCAGGTGGATCTCTGTGAGGCTGAGACAGACCTGGTCTACCGAATGAGTTCCAGGGTGGCCAGGACTACACAGTGAAACCCATCTCAAACAAAACAAAACAAAAAACCAAACCAAAACAAAACAAAGCTGGGCAGTGGTGGCACATGCCTTTAATTCCAGTACTCAGGAGCCAGATGCAGGTGAATCTCTGTGAGTTCGAGGCCAGCCTGGTCTACAAGAGCTAGTTCCAGGACAGGTTCCAAAGCTAGAGAGAAACCATGTCTCAAAAAGCTAAAACAAAAACAAGCTAAAAAGAAAAAAGAAATGTGGAAAAAGCAATACAAAATTATTCTAGAAAATTCGGAGAGTACTATCTGTAAAAGTCTCAAAAGCTCAGTGATGTAGAAGGACAGGTCAACTCACCAACAAACCAACTTGGTGACTTTAAAAATGCCTGGCAGGGGGCTGGAGAGATGGCTCAGTGGTTAAGAGCATTGCCTGCTCTTCCAAAGGTTCTGAGTTCAATTCCCAGCAACCACATGGTGGCTCACAACCATCTGTAAAGAGGTCTGGCTCCCTCTTCTGGCCTTCAGACATACAGACAGAATATTGTATACATAATAAATAAATAAATAAATAAATAAATAAATAATGCCTGGCAGCCGGGAGATGGTGGCGCACGCCTTTAATCCCAGCACTCGGGAGGCAGAGGCAGGCGGATCTCTGTGAGTTCGAGACCAGCCTGGTCTACAGAGCTAGTTCCAGGACAGGCTCCAAAGCCACAGAGAAACCCTGTCTCAAAAAACCAAAAAAAAAAAAAAAAAAAAAAACCAAAAAAAAAAAAAAAAAAAAAAGCCTGGCAAATTTAATCTTAGCCCAAAGGGAAAATATAACACTTAATCATTTGCTGCCACCTGCTGGCCAAAGATGCACTAAACAATGTGGCTGTCCTCATTTTTCACTTAGTGAAAAAGCTGGTAGATCACACTTGAGTTTGTTTCAGACTCATAATTAAAGAATGACTTTTCAAGTATTTTTGCAATATTAGAATTATTATGTGTGGGAGGTATGAGGAGGGGAAAGGGAAGAGGACAGGAGCAGGGAAGGATGCCCCTCACCCTGGGATCTAGTCTGCTTTTCCTGCTCAGTGAGACTAAAGCAACTGTGACGTAACAGGTACCGCTTAGCCCCCTACAGGGATAGTACGTGTCTTCCCAAAGACGTCCTGAACAAGGGTGTCAAATACAACAGATGAACCATGCTTACTTAGGGCCGGGATGTTTACTACCTTGAGTTTTGGTACATTAGCCCTCGTTTCTCATCCCTAAGTATAAACCTCACAAGAACACCCTACAGTGTCACTTACATAAGAAGAAGTTTTGAGATAGAAAATAAAGATGAAGACTGGAGAGATGGTTCAGAGATGATTCAGAAGTTAAGAGCCCCCACTGCTCTGTCAGAGGACTCGGGTTCAGTTCCCAGCACCCACACGGTGACTAACAACTGTCTAACTCCGGTTCTGGGAGATCTGACATCCTCTTCTGCTTCCTGCAGGCACTGTATGCATGTGGCTTATATACATACATGCAGGCAAAACACCCACACACTCAAAATAAAATAGATAAGTAAACAAACATGCCAACTCATATATTTCTACTTAACTTTAAAACATTCTAAAATGTTAAACTTTGCTTAATCTTTGAAGCTTGTAAATCACATCCTTGAATGATCATAACCCAGAAAGCCACAGGACCGTGTGTGTGTGTGTGTGTGTGTGTGTGTGTGTGTTTATCCTTCATAAAGACATCCAAAGACAACCATCTCTCAGGAAATTATCCTAAAAGGATCTATCAAAATACTTGATAAACTCACTAACTTGGCTTCGTTCTGTCTCATCCTGAAATTTTTTTCTTCAGGGTGGTCAAGGATCTGTCATTATCTGAGCATTCTTAAGTGGGAAGGAAACTCCTTTGACTGCTAGGAGCTGCTTTAGGCTATTGTCTCCCCACTGCTGCTGGTACCCCCCCATAATTTTTATAGTGGAAATAGTTTTGTTAAGCATATTCATATTATCTATAGTCTAGTATGAATTCAGATCACAAGATGTCCTTTCATATGTTAATATTCTGGAGTTTTGCTATGGTTCAATCTTAGGGACATTAGACATGAACTGACTTATGTACTTAATTTACAACTTGCTTTGCTGATTAGTATCTAATAGAAAAGAGATCCCTAAACAAACTCTCGAAGCAAATAATCCCCTGAACAAAAAGATATGCACTCACATAAAGATATTACTGCACAGGTAACTTCTGAAAACACTTGTTCTTAATAAAAAATTTTTAAATCCATATAAAAATTTTAAAATGACAGAAGAGAACAGATGGCATAGCAAAACATGTAACTGGTTTCTGATTATCTATTTCCTAAAACAGGTTTGCAGACTGGTTCACAATGAAGAGTTGCAATAGAGTCTGACATCACTGTTCATATGTGTTTTTAAAAAAATGTTTACAAAATCTGAGCTAGAGCTGGGTGTGGAGCGTATGTCTTACTTAAGACGTGTCTGTAGGAGGGTCAAGAGTTCAAGCCTTAGTTACACAGAAAATATGAGGCTAGCTTGGGCTACATGAAATCCTATCTTAAAAATCAAAACCAAACAAGTAACAGCAACAAACTAAAAAAATCTGAGATAAACCTGAGCATGACGGTACATGCCTTTAATCTGAGTACTTGGGGGCAGAAGCAGACAGACCACTGGGTTCCAGGCTAGCTTGGTCTACACAATGAGTTCTAGGTTAGCCAACATTACATTGTTGGACCAGAAGTCCAAACATCAGGGAGGAGTTGCTTCAGACACCATTCACATAACCACAATTGATGCAAAAGCAAGAGGATTTATATTCTGTCATGACAGGGCCCTTCAGGTTCGGGATATGAAGGACATCCGATAGCTGTTACAGTCCATCTTTTAAAACGAAAAGCCACAGACACAAGTGGGGAACCTGTAGGTTGCTTTTCAACTTATTGGATTGGCTTATTCAAAGGGTTACTAACAGTGATTGGTTTATTCTAGGGCAGGAAAATAGTTGCGTGGTCAGGTGATAAGGGAGAGCATCTCTGGTCCATCCTGACCTTGATCCAGTGACTAAATCAATACATCAGGAACTAAGTCAACATCTGTGGGTTGTCTTTGCCTCAATTCCCAGAATGGAGTTATGTTTGAAGATTATTCACAAGGACACAGGAGGATGAGCAGTCCAGCATGTGTGTGTGTGTGTGTGGGGGGGGGTGACTGTCCCTTTTCCAAGATAGAGTGAGTATAAGGTTTTAGAAAAATGTCTTAGGATTGAGGGGGCTTACAAATGCATTTAGAGTCTTTCAACATCATGAAACACTGTCTTAAAACGACAGTGGCAACAACAACAAATACACAAAACCCAAGTAAAATACTGTTATCACATAATTTATCATTTGATATCAGAACAATCCCTTAAAATGAACACAGCCAGAAAATAGGAAGCCATAATAGTAGGAAATGAAGCCATATGAAGTGTGATGGCCAGTCTGGGTTGTCAACATGACTGCGTCTGGAATCAACCAGCTGGGCACCCCTGTGGGGGATTTTCTTGATCAGATTACTTGAAGCAGGAAGACCCAGCCAGAATGTGGGAGGGACCTAGTGGTGGCAGCCCAATAAAAGGACAATGAAGCAGGAAGCTTTGCTTCTTTCATGCTGGCTCTCCCTTTGGCTGGCAAGTTCATCTACCTGTGGCTGTACCAGTCCATCGCTGGTACTGCATTGTCTTCCGAATTCCAGGGGAGACTGAAGAGTAGTAACTTTTCCTGAAACTTCCAGGCCTTCTGGGCCAGACTGAGACTGCTAAGACATCCAACCTTTTGGGCTGAGCAACTATCAGCCACTCAGCATCTCCAGGGTGAGATAGCCCTTGTTATGTCAAGGCTGAAAGTCTCCTTTTTTAAAATTTGTTTTCTTTTGGTTTTTCGAGACAGGGTTTCTGTGTAGCTTTGGAGTCTGTCCTGGAACTAGCTCTGTATCCAGGCTGGCCTAGAACTCACAGAGATTTGCCTGTCTCTGCCTCCCGAGTGCTGGGATTAAAGGTGTGCGCTACCACCACCTAGCTCTAAAAGTCTCTGTTTATGCTGGCCATCCATTTTGGGATCCACTAGCCATTTGTCTCTGATGCCAGTCCCTGGAAGATAAGTTCCCAGTAAGCCTGACTCAGTGACCCCCATCTCGAAATGTATAGCGTGACCATCTACTCGTTATATGACAAACTGCCTGTTGGATTCTGTAATTTGCTTTTGCAGACATTCAAGGATTATTTTGAAGTTGTCTTGATTACCTAATCGTGGCAGAATAGAACAGCTCTTGACTTGCTTGTGTAGACACTCAAGCTCTTTTTGTGGTTTTCACCTTTAAAAATCCTTTCCTCACCCCTCCTCACGTGGTAATCTCAAGGTTGGCTCAGAGATTGTTTTCCTGCTAGTAGTGATCAAGAAATCCTTTAAGTATAAATAAATAGTCTGTGGTCTTCCCTTGGTGGTCTTGAACTCCAAAACAGTTGGACTACTTGGACCATACCTGTAGGCCAAGCTAAGCAATCCCCTTTAAATATATCAGTATATATGTTCATTCTGTTGTTGTGCCTATGTCACACAGAGCCCCCAAACAAGACCACCACAGAGCAGGTATCTGATGCAAATGCACATGGGTTTTATTGGTTACAAGATAGCTAACTAGGACCATAATCTGACACTCTAGCACAGTGGTTGGGAACAATGGCCCTGAGGCTTCAGGGTAGGGGAATTTTTAAAGGAAAAACTGCAAGCAAAGTGGCACAAGCCTTGGTGTTTTGGGATTGGGTAAAAGTAGACAACTTTTGAATTCATTGATTAGGGTATAGAGGAATTTCAAAACAGTGACTGTCAGCAGACAAGAATTTCAAAATAGTGGTTAATCAGACACCTACAAGGATGTTTGAAACAAGCAGATGTTGTTTGGACACCCTAGTAGGGTCACTTTGACCAGTGCAGGCACAGTTTCTTGGGAATGTTTATGACTTTGCTGGGCTGCATTCATCCCCTCTTAGTTAGGTCTTGTCTAAAATAGAATTCTTTCTCAAAATGGAGTATGTTCTGCTCCTTCACTATTAGTTCTGTTCCTTTAGAGAACCATGATTAATACAATAATAATAGATAATAGAAGGTGCCAGGGAATCCAAGGAAGGAAAGGTGAAGACCGTAGCTCAGCACAGAACTGACAGTATAATGGGAATTAACTTTTTAACTCTGTGTCAACCATGCAGATGAATGGAAGTAAAAATGAAAGGAGTCAGGAGTGGTGGTGCACACCTTTAACCTTAATACTCAGGAGAGGCAGGTGGAGCTCTGTGAGTTCAAGGCCAGCTTGGTCTATGTAGTGAAACCCTGTTCCAAACAAAACCAAACCAAACAAAAATGAAAGGAAAAATAGAATATACATTTTTCTTACTGAGCTAAGACAAAAAAGAATGAAAATTATAAGGGTGTAAGAAGGAAATGGGAATCTGATTGAAGCTGAGAATTGAGAATTTCAGCACAATTAGCAGGGGCTTGAAGCCTTTCTCCCTTTCCGCATGCAATGTTCTAAGAATCTCCCATAAAAGTCAGTTACAGGGAAAGGACATGTGTAAACGCCCGTATGCAACCCTAGTGGCTCCTGGTTGTACTTTATCAGACTATAATTCCACCCCAGGTATCTCCAAAACCTCCCCCAATCTCATGCAGCAAAAAGGGGGGAATCTACTTTTTAGATGTACTTTGAGAGCCACTAAAACGTTATACACGGCTAATGATGAGGTGCTAACTGGGGTTTCCCTTCAGATGCAGAGGCTCACGGGGGGTATATCTTATCTTCTGTGGCTCATTTTCACGACATGTACACCCATGCTCCTGAATGTGTTCATTCTTCCCTGCAGTGCCTTTTCTTATGGACAGATTCAATCAGATCTCATAGGGGGCAGAATCAGTCAGCCTGGTGATAAGTGTCTTCGTCAGCTGAGCCACCTCACTGGTCCTCTGTTTCTCTTCTATATTATTTCAACAACACGGGTACCTCATAAAGGTTAACATATGCAATGGTTAATGGTGCCATTTTGTGACAATTTACTTAGTACAGTGTGTCAGCCTTTATTCTTACAGGGTGAATAATATTTCCCTTTATGTATGTACCACGTTTATACCTTAATTTGTGGATGGAAACTTAAGAGTGGCTGCCATCAGTGTGGGCATTTTAGTATGTCTGAAGCTCTGCCTTGCAATTCTTTTGGGTTTATTTCCAGAGACAGAATTGCTGGATTATGGTTATTCTCTTGCCATATTTTGAAGACCACACACACACACACACACACACACACACACACACTTCTTCTTCATATTGAGCCTATATCTGGTGTATTGAATGTGGCGATAGCCTAGATCTCTGTTTTGAATAAGTGGCTTCAAATTTGCTGATAAGGCATACAGTTAGGGTATTTGTGTTGATGTGTGGGGTCAAAAGGTGAACGTAAAGGCCTAAACACTCTAGGTACATATAAACTTTCAACCTAATTCTCTGATCGCAGTTACCATAACCTGGACCCTCCCCATCCCAAGTCCAATGGGTGCTTGTAGCGGCCCTATGTAAATGTGTCCTGAAATCTAATTAATCAAAAATAAATTCACTTAAAAAGGAAACTAATTAGCAGAGCAGTGGTGGTGCATGTCTTTAATCTCAGCACTCAGAAGGCAGAAGTAGGCGGATCTTTGTGATTTCAAGGGCAGCCTGGCGTACAGAAGGAGTTGGTTCAGAACAGCCAGAGATCGTACACATAGAAATGCTGTATGGAAAAACGAGGAAAAAGGAAACCAATGGGGTTTATTCAACATATTTTCTCTATTTTTTTTAGCTATCATTTTTTTTTTGTTTGTTTGTTTTTCGAGACAGGGTTTCTCTGTGGCTTTGGAGCCTGTCCTGGAACTAGCTCTTGTAGACCAGGCTGGTCTCGAACTCACAGAGATCCGCCTGCCTCTGCCTCCCGAGTGCTGGGATTAAAGGCGTGCGCCACCACGGCCCGGCCTCATTTTGTTTTTAAATAGCATTTTAAGGTAAATTCAGTCAGTTTGTATTGGTACCCTAGTTAATGTGGTTAAAGTCTGAAGACGCTGAGGGGAAAACTCTGAAAGATATAAATGTCCTTTTTTATTCCTAGAGACATACTTTGTAGTGGAAGGGAACAAGTCACTAATCAGCAGATTTTGAAAAATCTTTCTACTCTCAGGGTCAAAATATGCAGAACGAAGATTGTGATTACAAACCACATAGTCTATAACTTGTGGAAGCGTGCTCTCGAATGCTGGGTACATCTGAAAGCAGAGCAAATGGATAACAGTACTTTAACTTTGGGTAATATGACATCACCATAGTAGCAAAAAACTGCGCACACGCGCTTGTTTCAAAAAGCTCTCTGGCCACCCTCCCTACCCCTCCTGTAGCAGCTGAGCTTTGCCAGTTCCCCAGAGCACGCGTCTCGAGATCGCTCCGCCCTGCGGAAGCCAAAACACCAATCATAGCCTGCTCACTGTTGTCGTCATTAGAGTGCGCCCACCCTTCAAAGGTCTGGGGCGGGCTTTCGGCCTTGCGCACGCGCTCCTGCGGGTCCTGCACACGCTGATTTCGCGTCTTCCGTCTGGGACCTAAGGCTTAAGGTGTCTCGGCTCAGGGGGCGGCGTGGCTCCTGGTCTCCGCCACCATGGGCAAACCGCATGATTCTCTGGGTCAGGGAACCCGACCCGACCCAGTGCGAAGCTTCAATCGCTGGAAGAAGAAACACAGCCACAGGCAGAACCAAAAGAAAGAGCGGAGGAAGCAGCTGAAGAAGCCGGAATGGCAGGTCGAGCGCGAGGGGATCAGCCGCCTCATGCAGAACTACGAGAAGGTGAGGCGGGCTCAGGGGAGCGCGGGTGGGCGCAGCGGCCGTGGTTCTCGGGGGATGCTGTGAGGGAAAGGGGCGGACCCGGCCAGGGAGCTCTCACAGGTCGTCTGTTGGGTGTCGCTACCCAGGTCTGGCTCCTCTGCTTGCCACAGTTCAGGGAAAAGTGATAGAAACGCAGCGATACTCCGGGTAGGGACGCTTAGTGCAGCAGTGGTTACAGAATAGGGTGGTAGTAGTGGTGAGAGTTGTGTAAAGACCATGGCCAGTGGAGGGAGAGCCGAGGATGTTGTTCAGTGGAGTGCTTGTCCAACATTGAGGAAGCCATCCGTTCGGTCTCCAGTTCCACCTAAACGGAGCACGTTCTGAGACTAGGGAGGTGGAAGCAGGGGGATCAGAAGTTCGGTCTTCCACAGCTTTATAGCAAGTTCGAGGTCAGCCCGGGATTCATGAAACTGTCTCAGAAATAAAATAAATAAGATAATAAAATATGGAATGATATAAAAGACTGCTGTTGTTCTTGGAAAATGTTTAAAATAGTAGAAAAAGTATCTACCTTTAAAAGTGCTCTCCATGTGTTTTACATATATCCTTGCCCCTATCTTAGGTATGGATCTTAATATTCCATCTTATGGATGAGACCAGTAGAGTTTGGAGAGCTTGAGAACTTGTCCTAATTCTCACATCTAGTGGTATGGGGCTGGAACTTAGACCTGTGTTTATTTCCAAACTTTTGCTTATAAGTTGGGCACGTGGCCGCATCCCTTAGCATAATCCTCTGATCGTGTCTTATTTCCTTACTCCATGTTTTTCAATGAGAGTCAGTGTAGAGAATCTGGACTGTGCTGGTTTGTTACTTGGTACCCCCACCTTGTAGCGAACGTTCCTCCATAAGTAGTCCCATAGTTAAGGCTTTGACAGGCTGACATTGTTTTCTGCCCCAGGCTTCTGCTCCTGCTCCTTAGGAATGTTACTTCCTTTCCTTCCCCATAAAACCCGTATTTTTCAGCATTCATCTACCTCACTTTCCCTCTCCGTGAATGCCACCTTTCTATTATAGGGTCTTAACACAAGTGGAACCATATTGGACATTACTTGTTATCTATTCTTAAACATCAACACTGAGATAATCTTTTTAGAGTTGTTAGGTAGCATTTAAGAGTCAGTTTGGGTTTTGAGTTCAGATGATTCGAGGTTTTTTGTTCACCAACTGTGTGACTTTGGTTATGTTTCTTCTGCTAGCTCCTCTCTTGTCTTTAAAAGGTTTAGCAATAGCACCTACCCTATAAGCTGTCAGGAATTAGTAAGATACTGTGTGGGAAGCATTATTCACAACATCGGTCACACAGAATAATCAGGTAAAGGAGAAGCCATTACAAACAAATTGCTGTGGGGCCAGGGTGTGTCTGTGATGTGGCAGCAGTGGGGCACACCTTTAATCCCAGCACTCTGGAGACAGAGCCAGGCTGATCTCTGAGTTCGAGGCCAGCCTCGTCTACCAGGACAGCCAGGGCTATGCATAGAAACTCTGTATCTCAAAAAGCCAAAACCAGCCAACCAAACATAAAAAACAAATTGTCTTTGGATTTCATTTTGGACTGTGATGAGAATTGCTTCGGGAATCTAGCCTTAGCCTTTGTTTGATTTACTCCTTATTTTGCTCTACCCAGAACTTTTCTGAGTTCACATCCTTATTTCTGCCTATGCTGAGTGTCTGCACATACAGAATACCATTAAGGCTAACAGTCATTATCTTCTCTACCTTACTTCAGCCTTCCTTAACCAGTTTTCTGTTGTCATTGTAACACATTGCCATAGACCACTGGTTTAAAAGCTTATAGTTTCACACCCCTGAAGTCCAGATTGTAATAAAAATCAGGGTGTCAGCAAGGCCACCATGCTACCTTTGCTAGGCTCTGAGGGTGAATCCCTTTTTTTTCTTCTTCCAGCTTGAGGCTGCTGATCCTTGGCTTGTGACTACCTAGGTTATGGGACCATGTGAGTGGGAGCATTTGTATGTTGGAAGTGTGTGGTGTGTGTGTGTGTGTGTGTATGTGTAAAACGGTGAGTATATGGAACATGTGAGGCAGTGTGGGCAGGTGGGTAGGAGGGTACCTAAGGGCAGGATATATATATGTGGGAGTGTGGGTATGTGTGTGGGAGGGTTTGTTTGTGGGAAGGATATGTGTGTAAAGGTCTGGATTAGAGGTCTGTGTGGGTGGGTAAAGTGTGGGGGTGATTGAGAATGGAGCGAGTGCATGGGAAGGAAGACCTTGGCATGGTAGGAGAACTGTGTGTGTGTGTGTGTGTGTGTGTGTGTGTGTGTGAGAGAGAGAGAGAGAGAGAGAGAGAGAGAGAGAGAGACAGAGACAGAGAGAGAGACAGAGAGAGAGACAGAGACAGACAGACATTGGGTGTTGTGGGAAAAGATGCATTTGTGTGGGTGGTAGAATATATGTGTGTGGAGGAGTAGGGTGTGAGTGAAACTTGTGGAATATGTGTGTGTGTGTGTGTGTGTGTGTGTGTGTGTGTGGGATTGGAGTGTTGGAAGATGTCTGGGGAGTTAGGGTGTGCAGTGAAGGTATAGGGGAGAGGTTGGCATCCTGAGGAGGGAGGTGGCGTGTGTGTGCCCATGTGATGCAGAAGTAATTGAGGCTTATTGAGGCTATGGAGCTAATTGTTTTAGTTCAGCAACTGTTTTCACTGTTATAATCGGCCGTGCTATATAGAAATGCTGCATTCTACAAATTTTTTTAAATCAAAATTTGACCTGGTGGTTGGAGGCAGATTGCTTTTTCTCTTGATTGAAGTAAATGGAACATTCTGTAGCATTTTTATCCTTTTCTTCATGGATTAACTTTTTTGAGAGACAGGTGTTATCAGGCTGGGGAGCAGTCAGGAGGGTGCGAGGTAGAAAGTTTAAGAGGGTGATTAAATCATGATCCATTGTATTCTGCCCTCTTTAACCAGCCAGTGTGGAAATCCTGAAAAGTATTTGCCCACTGTTTCTAAAGGACACCATGTTTAGAGGGAATTTGAGCCCTGAGGCGTCTGAGTGGTGGGAATACTCGTCACTGTCTCAGGAGTGGTTACTTCGTTTATACAATCTCAGGTCATCTGTTGTAGGTTTCAAGAATTCCTTTGAATATAATCTTCTAGAGTAGGGGTTGACAAAGTGTTACATGACTTTGTGAGGCATGCAACCTGCCACAACTATGTAGATAGTGTACAAATGACTGGCTGTAGCTGTTTTTCACCAAAAATGTTGTCAAAGTCAGGTGGCAAATTGAATTTGACTAGTAGGCATTAGCTAAATTGAAACTTCCTATTTTTCCTTATGATAGCATGTGCATATCTCTGTACTGGAATGATTGACAGTGATATGTTAAAACAGTTCCAATTTTCCCAGTTGAATCTCTAGGTGGCTAACAGACTTTAGAAAGATGCTTTATGGTTTATGCTTTGAAAGCACTGCTTGCCTGCGCTATGTCTGGTGGAGCTTGCTGAGCGTGCTGGCTGCCTCTTTCTTTCTGTATTAGTTACTTTTCTCTTTGCTATGTTCAAAATTACCTGATAAGAAGCAGCTTAAAGAAGGAAGGGTTCATTTCGACTGTAGTGAGGAGATACAGTCTGCCATGGCAGGGAAGACCTGGTGGCAGGAACATGAGGCCACTGGTCATCTTGTGTCTAGAGTCAGGAAGCAGAGGAAATTGAATATTGGTATTCACTTAATTTTCTCCTTTTTATTCAGTCTAGAATTCCAACCTATGAAATGGTGTTGCCCACATTTAGGTCTTTTCATCCCAGTTAGCCCAAACTAGAAATTCTGGACAGTTATGTCAAGAAGTTTGTCTGCTGTGTGATTTAGATCTCATCTAGTTGATTACGTCAAGTCTCACAAGACCATCTCTTGCAGCTTGACTCTGAACATAGCAATTTAAAGGTGTGGCCTTACGCTCGTTTTCCGCCATTGGCGCAAAACCATCTCATAATGCAAAATGCGTCTGTTCCATCTCTAAAAGTCCTCATAATTTTGAACACTCCCAACATTGTTTAAAATGCCCTAGTCTCCTCTGAGGCTAGGCAAGCTCTTAAGTGTGAGCTCCTATAACATAAAAACAAGTTTCATAGTTCTAGTATGTAATAGCTCATAGAGAACATTCTCATTCCGAAAGGAAGGAATGGGATTGTAGCAAGGATGATTTGGTGAAAGCAGTACTGAAACCTACCAGGGCAAACAAACAAATCCTGAAACTCCAGGTCTGACATAGGAGACTAACGCAGGAATCATCTGGGCTCCAGAGGGCTGAGTAGTGCCGCCTCTGTAGCTTTCTCACCTGCAGCACACGTGCCCTCTCCTGGGTGGCTCCGTTCTGTGACTGAGCTTTCTTTCATCAGTGATGTCCCTTGGGCTGGCGTCTTGAGTTCATCACACAGTCACACAATGGCTTCTCACGGCCTCCTCTGCCACACGTTCACCTGACCTTGGTGACTTTTAGAACCTTAGCACAAACCTCCATGATCCCCTAGTCTTGCATCTTTCATGTCTGTGCCTGCAAAACTAGCACCATGTGGATGGCATTGCCAGACTGTAGGCTCTGCTGTCAGCCTGAGATAGAGCCTGGCCACTGTGGAGTCTGCTTGGGTCAGCTTCTTTGTGTCGACCCCAGAAACACTTCCTGGGTGTTAGGGAACTTCTTCAGTGGCCTTCTCAGTTTAGGCCTGTTCCTTTCAAAGGAATTTCCTTTAGATGGAGACTTCAGTAGAAAGTCCTGTTCTTGAGGTACCTTATCAAGATTCCCCTAATGGTGCCAATCTGACAGTTTACTCAGCAGTCATATTTCCTGAAACTTCAAACTTCCTTCTCTCCTTGTCAAATGGTACATTTTCCCTCTCTGTCTGCTTCATCTGTTGCATGTGTTCACTGCAGACCAGGAAGAGCAGTAGCTATAGCCACGACACTGACAGGCTGACTGCTGTCCTGGCTTGAGAGTCCCTTGCAAAGCAAATTCATTCATTACTTTAGAATTTGTATTCTCTCCTGTTTCCAGGACACGGGCAGAATGCAGTCAGAGTCCTGGGCAGAGTGTGACATGAATGGTTTCTAGGACGGTTCTGGATAGTTCTTTGTCCCTCTGACCCTCACGGACTGGGCCTCCCCGTCTGCATTTCTCGGCATTCTGGTCTGTTGAACTGCATCCCAATCTCACTCAGGTGCGCTTGCACACCCCGGACTTCTCTCGCTTCCTCTCATACTCTTCTACCTTCCTCTCCCAGACAAGTGTGAAGCCTAGAGAGCACATCGTCAGGCTTGTCACTGCAGTAGCCCCACTTCTAGGAACCATTTTCCTCTGTTAGTTACTTGTCCCATTGTTGGGACCTTAAGGAGGGGAGGGTGCATTTCGACTTTTAGTTTGAGGGGATTCAGTCTGTCTTGGCAGGACTGTGAGATGGCAGCAGGACATGTTTTGTCCACAGTCAGGAGACGGGTGAATGCTGGTGCTGACTACGTCTAGGTTGGGCCTTCCCATCTCTGTTAACCCAATCTAGAAACTGCACCACAGACATATCTAAAAGCTTGTTTCCTGGTGATTCTATATTCTTTCAAGTTGACAATGGGTGTTGAACATGACTCCTTCCACCTTTGGATATTCTGCATCCTGTGAAAGCAGCGCATTAGTTAATGGCGCTACAAGTATGAGGAAGGAGAAGCACATTGTATGCCCAGCGTAGAGGAGTATCTGCCAGTTGTTTCCTCCGTTTTTGATTCATGCTAATTGAATAAGTAGCTTTTATTTAGAAGGATGAGCAAGGCAGCACAATGTAGGGTAAGCGGGGGGAAGGGCGTGCATTATGAAACTAATGAATCACCCAACATTTCTTGTCTTATCTGATATTATTTCTTTTTCACAATCTTTTTTCCAGATAAATGTAAATGAAATTACAAGATTTTCAGATTTCCCTTTGTCCAAAAAAACATTGAAAGGTAGGTATATATGATCCTTTTAGGATAGATTGTTAGATTTATTCATGTCTTTTCAGTTTTGTAATAATTGCACATGTACGTTCATATGTATACCTGTATGTATGTACCTGTGTGTAGAGGCCAGATGACAGACAGCCTTGGGTATTATCTTCAGGAAATGGTTCTTTCTTTTAAGGTAGGGTGTCTTATTGACCTGGAGCTCACTCATTAGACAAGATTGGCTGGCCACCAAGACTCAGGAGTCTTCCTGTTTTCACCTCCCAGTCGAGGTTAAAAAGCACATACCACCATGTGTGGCATTATTCGTAGGTCCTGGGATAGAACTCAGGTCCTCATGCTTGTGAGGTTAGCGCTTTACTGATTGAGACATCTCTCCAGCCCCGTGCCTTTGTTTGTTCTCTGTAGCTTTGGGTGCCTGTCCTGGAACTTGCTCTATAGACTAGGCTGGCCTCAAATTCAGAGATCGGCTGTCTCTGCCTCCTGAGTGCTGGGATTAAAGGGGTGTGCCACCACCGCCCGGCTCAACCCTGTCCCTTTTCTTTATCCCTAGGTCTGCTTTCTTGAAATAGTTTTATTTTGTAGTTGAGGATAGCCTTGACTCCTTTTGTAGTCCAGGCTATCCTCAGCCTAAGCACAATCAGGCATGGACCATCAAACCATCTCTCAAATACTGAATTCTAACCATTTTTATTTCTTATTTTTTTCTGGAGTGATTGAAGATTAGTTAAAAAGGATCAGGAATCTCTGGAAAATTAGAATGAAACTTGATTCTGTTAAATAGGAGAGTAACAAAAATATCTTACCCTTTGCATTAGTAGTTTTAGGGTAGCCATAACAAAATAATAGCTTTAAGCAGTAGGAATTTTCTTAGAATTGATGACTAGAAGTCCAGGTGCAAGATGCTGGCAGAAATAGTTTCAGGACTTTAAGAGACGGGTCTGTGGTAGGCTTGCCTCCTTGACTTGCAGATAGCTTCTCTTTTGGAGTGATTTTTTTTTTTTGACAAATATTGTGTATGTTTATGGTATGCAATAGTATGACTTGAAATATGTATATAAATTAAACTCATTAATGTGCTTATTTTTCCTGCATGGTAAAAACATTTAAATATACTCTCAGCAATTTTCAAGCATTAAAAAAAGCATATAACTGACTATAGTTACTGTGATACCATGATGTATAATATATTTAGTTTTTGTTTTTGAGATAGGTCTCATGTATCCCAGATTGGCCCCGTGACCACTATTGCTCTGTAACTGAGGATGACCTTGAACTTCAGATCTTCCTGTCTCTGTGTCCTAACTACTGGTTTATAGGCATGTATGCAGGGGTCAAACCCTGGGCTTCATCCATCTAAGTAAACACTCTACCTACTGAACTCTCTTCATCCCATGAGGCATCTCTTGAACGTATTCCAACCTGTGTAACTTTGTGTTCTTTGAGTAACAGCTTTCTAGCTCCGTATTCCCCCAGTTTCTGGCAATGAGCATTCTTTTTGTTCTTAGGGTCTATAAATACGAGGTCATCTGGGATCTATCTTTCTGTGCCTGGCTTGTTTCATTTAATATGATTCATTCTAGGTTCATCCATGTTGTCACCATTCTGTGTATTGTCTTAAGGCCTCAAATAAGCCTCTGCCTTAAATTCTGGAGCAGTTAGTTTCCAGCTTAAAACAAAACAAAGCAAAGCAGCTAATTTATTATTATTTCTGGAGTGTGAGGTGTGTGTGTGGGGGGGATGGTGCGAGTGCCACAGTGAAGGTCAGACAACTGTGAAGGCAGCCCTCGCCTTTCACTTTGGTCCTGGGAATTGAACTCAGGTCATCAGGCTTGCACAGCAAGCACTTTACCTGATGAGCCAGCCATCTCACTGACCCATTTCCTGCAGCCTTGAAAGCTTGGAGCCATAAGCTTTTAGTTGTCTGGATCTAGGTCTCAGTGACGGAAGGTTTGGAAGTCTAGCCTGTAAGCCTCCAGCCCTTCAAAATTAAGTGAGCTGTTCTTTTCCTGATTTCCATCAGGGTAGTGCAGAAGAACTTCCAGCCATTTGTGATGGGGATGTATAGTCTGGCCTGTAGCATCATCCTTTAGGATTTTCTTAAGTATCCTTCTCCTCTCTACACTGCCAGGTTTACAAGAAGCCCAGTACCGCTTGGTAACAGAGATACAGAAGCAGACCATAGGGTTGGCTTTGCAAGGTAAAGACGTGCTTGGAGCTGCCAAAACTGGATCTGGCAAGACTTTGGCTTTTCTCGTTCCAGTAAGTACATTTATTTTGGATCAGAGCCTCTATTATATAATTTTATGCCATTCTGTACCTTCAAGGAAAACAGTTATATAAACAGTTGTTTAATGTTGGTTTTTCTGGCCAAATAGGAGCCACATCTCTCTTGTTCTCTTCCTGCTCTCACTCTGAGCTCCCACCTCAGAGCCTTGCCCATGGAAGCACTCAGTAACTTACCGCAGTGATGAGTCAGTCTGCTTTTATAAACCACTGCATTCTCAAGGAGGCGGATCTCCGGCTGTGGCAGTTTAGAGTGGTCCTGCTCTGTCTTTGTGCTTTGCTTGTTTCATTTGATATAATTCCCAGGAGACCTGGTGGGGAAAGCTGATCCCTGCCACTGGTATTTATACTTGCCACTTGTCTAGAATAATGCTGAAATATATTCATGTTGTGAGATTTCTTTCCCCAGGGAGATATAAGCAAATATCTCTATGTCCTTGCAGACACCACCAAAAAAACACAGTATGGTCCCACTAAAGCCCAACTTTGGGAACCAGGAAGTTTTTTGGACTTGCTTATAGAACATGAATGAGGGTTAAGAGGATGGATAACTCCAAAGCAACTGCACCACTGGAAAATGTCACCCCATCACCCCAGCTTGGGTTAGGACATCCCCATAGCTGCTCAGGCAGCTTCCCTTCAGTTGGCCCACTTCCTCTGTATACACTAGTATCTCTAGCTAATAAATGAGTGGGAGGGGGAGGGGTTACAGGAGGGGTGAGCAGAATCTCAGGTCAGGGTTCAGTGACCTTCCCACTTTCCGCTCTTGGTGGTAGTTACAGCTCTTCTGACTGAGATGGCAGCTGTTGAACTCGGGAGATTGTGTTCTACAGTAGCTCACTTCAATGGGATATGAGGGTTTGTTGAGAATTTTCTAGAACATTGGTAGCTGTCCTTCATAGTAATAGGGTAGTAGAACTGCTTAGGAATTCACTTACATCTCAGTTGCTTAGCTGGTTTCCTAATTCGGTTCCTTTCCTGATAGAAAGTCATGGTTTGTTTGAAATGCCTTAAAACTAGTTTTCTCTTCTCCTAGTTGATTATGATTTTTATAGCATTGTCTTTCTACATATAGAAATTCAGTCACTATAAAAACTATAGGAGCTATGCAGATTACAGTGTGTTTTCTGTTTAGAAAATAATTTTTTGTATCAGTTTCAGTGGTCTGTGGACTACACATACCCTCTCCAGTAGCTGGTCTTCTTGTTTGGTTCTGACATCAGATAAGTTGCCTTAGGGCTTCTCCTTCTCTTTTCCTTCTTGAGTTAGGGTCGGATGCTTCTTTAAATGGACAGAAAACATGTTTTCTTGGATTGGGTAAAACTCGTGAGAGGAATGCATTTTGTTTGATAGTGTCTTTGATTTAGAGGAAAAGGTTGAGATTTGAGTCTCAGTGTAGACTTTTCTAAGAGATGACTGAATACAAATTTTCTTGTCTTTAAGGTGCTGGAAGCCTTATACCGCCTGCAGTGGACTTCAGCAGATGGTTTGGGGGTTCTGATAATATCCCCTACTCGAGAACTGGCCTATCAGACATTTGAGGTTCTACGCAAAGTAGGAAAGAACCATGACTTTTCAGCTGGTCTCATCATTGGTGGAAAGGTTTGTCTTTACCTTTCTCTTCCTGCACTAGCACTATGCAGATGGCAGGGAAAAGGAGATGGAGGCTCACTCATCTAAAAGAATTGGCCTTCTAGGTTGGGTCTCAGGATGATCACTGTCACCCAGCGCCTAGGTCCAGAAAGTCTGTTCTTGTCAGCATCTGTGTTGATGAGGTTCTCAGACAGATGTACAGGTTAACTAGAGAAACCTATTTGTTTATGTGCTTTGAGAAAGAGACCATAGCAATAATGTGGACATAGTACCTTTTAATAGGATGTAGGCAGAATAGTTAAAAACCTTCTGTGTCATTACCACATGAAAGGAAGATAGATTGCTTTGAGGAATATTTATTTAGATCATGGTAAAGCCTGGTCAACTTTGGTTAACTTTTCAGTACATCTGAGATGGTTCTATCTGCTATGGTCACCTCTGAACCATGAGAAGTAGTTCTTGAATTTCTTTGCAAATGTACACAAACCAGGAAATGTAGCATCACAAACCTTACTTCTGTTCCTGTTACTTGTTTGTCTTTAACATTTAGTAGCATCTGATGGTTCTTGTCTCAAGGTAAACTGTAAATTGTAAACTGTGCTTGCTTAGCTCCCCATCTGTAGGTTGTGAGAGGCTGTATGGGAGAGCCTGTTCAGTGCCTCTGGTCCTGACTTAAAGAATGCGAGTAGTTCCAGTTTTTAAGACAGTTTTACTGACTTAACAGGAAATCAGGTCTTGGCGCAGTCATTTGTTAGTTTTTCTTAGCCTCAGAGTCGTGGATATAATGAAGGGGTCTAGAAGAGCTCTGAGCTTCTTAGGTCTTCCCGAGGACTTTGATATAATTTGGAAGTGTTGGTGTGCTGCAGAACTGGAAGGGAGAAGTGGTATTTATTTCTAAGAATCTAGACTGCTCTGATGGAATTCCACATCCAAGTGGCTTTTATAGTTGTGGACAGGCTGCTGTGAGGCATCTGTGTGTAACCAAGGAAACAACTCTTTGCAGGATCTAAAGCATGAAGCCGAGAGGATCAACAACATAAACATACTCGTTTGCACACCAGGCCGACTTCTTCAGCACATGGATGAAACAATATGCTTCCACGCCACCAGTCTCCAGATGTTAGGTGGGTCTGATGATTTCTCATAAGAAACAAAGCATCATTCCCCCCACAAAAACTCCCAACCCCCCAAACCCAAACCCCCTAAAATGCCAGCTCTTTACCAAGAAAGCCCTCCTGAGGTTTAAGAGTAGATCTGTCTTATTAATAACATGATGAAAACAATCTTGTACTCTTATTTTGACATTTGTGCTCTTAAGCCAAGAGAGTAGAAGGTTGATTTTTTTCCTTTATTAATGAAAGAGAAAAGTGAATGTACTCCATGGATTTAACTCGGTACTCACACCTGGGTGGGTGTGTATGGAGTCCAGAGGTTGATGCCAGGTGTCTTCCTCTACTGCTTTCCACTTTACTTACTGAGGCAGGGTCTTCTGGTGAATTCAGAGTTCCCCAGATGGGAAGTGCAGCTGACCAGCTTGCTCGGGGATCTCATATCTCTCAAGTGCTGGGACTTGGCTTTTCATGTGGCTGGGTAGCTGAACTTTAGTCTTTGTGTTATGTTTGTATGGCAGTGCTTGTCCACTCAGCCATCTTCCCAGCCCCCTCTTTTTTCTTTTCTTTTTTTCTTTTAAGTAATACCTAATTTTGGTAGCTTAAAAAGTCAAGTTTTTTGTTTTAATGAACTTTTTTCTTTTTTATAGAGATGCTACTTATTGGTATTTTAATAGCTTTTCATTTTGAGTGCTTCTGTACTTACAGAAAAGCTGCAGTGGTAGGGTTTCTGTATTGCCCTTTACCCAGTTGACCCTAGTTTTAAATTTGTACATAACTATGATTGATACCCTTGCCAATAGTGAGGTTAACAATGTACTATGTAAATTTAACACTAGTTTTCTTTGCTTATATTTTATCAGTTTTCCACTATATTATTATTTTGTTTTGAATTGGGATTCTGGGATTCGAACCCTGAACCTTGTACTTGCTAGGCGATTGCACTACCACTGAACCAAGGATAAGCTTTAGGATTCCAGGCAATGGTACTAAGTTGCATTTGGCATAATGTATTCTTTAACTATTGTAGAGCAACTTGCATCTTTGTTTTTCAGTTCTTGATGAAGCAGATCGGATCTTGGACATGGGCTTTGCTGACACCATGAATGCTATTATTGAAAATCTTCCCAAGAAACGCCAGACTTTACTTTTCTCAGCCACACAGACCAAATCTGTAAAGGACCTTGCACGCTTGAGTTTGAAAGACCCTGAGTACGTTTGGGTTCATGAAAAAGCAAAATACAGGTAGGAACTCTTTCCTCCCTGAACTCATATAGGCAGCTACATTATGGTAGGAACCAATACCTTTAGAACTTTATAATTTTAGCAACTGATGATTACTGCCTTGATCCATTATACTACTCTCTCTGTATCATTTCTTGACTGGAATATTTTCTGTCCACCAGCTGTCCTGTAAGCCATGTTAGGCTAAGGAACGGGTCTTAGAGGAAAGGGAGACCAATGGGTATGTGCTTTATTCTCTTTATCAGTGTTGAGGTTGAGTTGGTAGCTTACTTGAAACTGTGACCAGTTTTTTTTCTTTGTACTGACTCAGATTTGATGATTAATGATAACTCTGATTAATGATCTTTAGTATATAGATTTAAAGCATTTTTATGTCTTTCATGCAACAGAAATTATTTTATTTAATACTTTTTCTGGAGTTGTCCTGTACTTGTCTGAGAATGTGATATTTAGGCTATTTCTTGAGTCTATGTTTTTTAATATTAGCTTATTTCCTTTTATTTTGCTCTGTTAACACATTCCTTTGGTAGTTATGGCCAATTTACTTTAATTTTAAATACTTCTGTTTGTTTGAGACAGGACCTCATGTATCCCAGACTGGCCTCAAACTCACTCTAGGCTCTGCCTCTTGTGTGTTGGGAGTACATGCCTGTTCTACCATACAGGGTTTTGTTTGGTACTGGGTATGGAATTTAAGGCCTCAGGTATGCTAGGTAAGCACTATGCCTGTTGAGCTACATCCCTATCTGTTACAGAATTACAACAAGCTTGAAAGGAAAGTACTGAGTTTCTTTATGCTCCCTTCTGCCACATAGTCTCTTCTGTTACCAATATTTGCTAATAGAGTTGGACCTTAGCTGTATTGATGTAGTTAGTTACCTTATGGAATCTTGTCACCCCAAGTATATAGTTTTTGTTAGGACTAGTTGTTTAGATGGAATGTTCCCAGAGGCTCATATGTTGAAAGCTTGATCACTAGCCAGTAGTATTCGTGGGAAGTTTGGGGAACTTTTAGGGGTGCAGTGTAGTTTGAAGTCATTAAAGGCTTGATATTGAAGGATATATGGAAACCCTAAAGTTCTCTTCCCATTCCTTTTGCTTTCTGGCTGTCCATGAGGTAAGATTTCCTGTGTCGCGGGATTCCGACATAGGGCTGAATGAAATTGTCAGCAGAGGTGGGCGTGGTCACAGCTCCACACTGCTGTTGGTAGTGATCGGAGTTTATCAGAGTTGTTCACTTAGGCAAACCCAGAATTCTTGACTTTGGTGTAGAAAATAATTTCAGTACTAGATATTATGAAACAGTTTATTAAAAGAGATTATAATATATATAGATTTTCAGTATGAGGTTAAGAGAAAGAGGCACTTCAGAAAGGTAAGGCATTAAAGTGTGTATGTGGGTGTCTTAAAGGAGCATAGCACTTCGGTGTCTTTGTATAGGATTTTGGTGATTTTTGAAGTTATTATCTTCAAAGATTTGCCAAGGAATTTATTAACTGAGGTATTTTCTGAGGTGTATCTTGGCG
This sequence comes from Microtus oregoni, assembly GCF_018167655.1. NCBI lineage: Eukaryota > Metazoa > Chordata > Mammalia > Rodentia > Cricetidae > Microtus > Microtus oregoni. Next base: position 10,226,593 of record NW_024543831.1, on the reverse strand, counting down.
TAGGTGGCGGGGACAGAGACTTAACTCCTCACTGTCACTGGCAGCAGTCAAAAGAGTTGCCTTTCCTATTAGGAACCTCCATTTGGGGATTGCTGAAAGGAATTTCGGGATAAGTCGTCATGATGCAGGGATTTTTAAAAAATATTTTTAATGTCGTTCCTAAGCAGTTGGGTTAATAGGGAGGTGCCCAGTGTGATCATAAGGAGTACTCAGACAGGGATAGGGGCTTCCACAGGGAGAGTCGTATCTTACTTTCAGTAGACTGGTTATATAGATCTGTGGCTTTCTAGGTTACATTGCTTATAGAGTGTAATTTATAATAAGGTTTAAAGGATCAAGGCTTTTTTTAATATTTATTTTAATGAATTTTTAAAAAATGATCTTTTCTCATTTTATATACTTTTCCCAGTTCCCATTCCCTCTCTTCTTCCCTCTTCCCCTACCTTCTCCCACCACACCCCTCCCCCATCCATTCCTCAGAGAGGGTAGGGCTTCCCATGGGGAGTCAACAAAGTCTGACACATCACTTTGAGGCAGGACCAAGGCCTTCCCCCCTATATTTAGGCTGAGCAAGGTATCTCTCCAAAAAGAAAGGGCCCCCAAAAGCCAGTTTAAGCACTAGGGATAAATCGTGGTCCCACTGCCAGTGACCCCACAGACTGCCTAAGCCACACAACTGTCACCCACATTCAGAGGGCCTAGTTTGGTTCTATGTATGTTCCCCCGCTCTCAGTCTGGATTCAGTGAGCTCCTACTAGCTCAGGTCAGCTGTTTCTGTGGCTCTCTCCATCATGGTCTTTGATCATCTTCGACTGGTCTCCAGAAGCTTGGCCCAATATTTAGCTGTGAATCTCTGTATCTGCTTCTATCAGTTGTTGGGTGAAGGTTTTATGATGATAATTAAGGTAGTTATCAATCTGATTACAGGGGCAGGCCAGTTTAGACATATTCTCCACTGTAGGTTGTATTCTTAGCTGGGGTCATCCTTGTGGATTCCTGGGAGTTTCCCTGGTGCCAAGTTTCACACTAGCCCCATAATAACTCCCACAATCAAGATAACTCTTTCCTTGCTCTCTCTCTGCCCTTACCCCCATCTCGACCATCCTGTTGTTCCCTCATGTTCTCCTCCAGCCACTTTCCCCTGCCCTTTTCCCTTGCCCTCCCCCTAACCCCAGCTTTCCATCTTGTGGTAGGAGTATTATGGTTATAGATATTCTTCTGCTTAGGTAGGTTCTGGTGATTTGAATTCAAGTTCTCATGCATATACTTGAATATGAACTTTAGCCATTGAACCATTTCCCAGTCCTGAGGTATCTCTTATAAAATATTTATCATTTTAGTTCTAAGCAAGCAAGATTATTTTTTCCTTGACAAGATAGCTTTAGGAAACATGTATTGTTCAGTAGGCCAGTTGGGCTTTATCAATGATGTCTGAAGGCTTTAAAATTTGTAGTGCTGAGAACTGAACCGAGGGCCTTGTGTGGGCCTGCAAGTATTCTCCCACTGCCCTATACCCCAGTCCTGACATATTTTCCTGCCAAAATGACTTTATTATCTCAGTGTAACATTTTATCCACTCACTTATTATAGAGCATCTTGATTACTTCTAAGTTGTGGTGGTTGGGAATAAAATGGTTAGATGTCTGGGTGCAGGTTTTTTGTGTGGACTGAATTTTCAGTTCTTTTGGGTAAATGCCAAAGAGTATGATTACTGGACTAGATGACAAGAATGGTTTGGGAAGAAAACTTCAAAAGTGGCTGTATCATTTTCAAAATCTGATCCTGGAGGCTCGTAAGTATATAGTGGAGTGTTTAGTAGTGTCTTGTTTTAAATTTGAATTCTCTTCATAAGCGATAAGTAAGAGGCATCTTATATGCTTATTGGTTGTGGAACATCTTATGTTCTTTCGTGATCTGACATTGCCTTTGGGCAGGTGACTGTTGAGAGATTTATTTATTTTTCTCCTAAATTGGTGATTTGTGCTTTCATAAGCATTCTTTGCGTTTTATGAAGAATGTTTTTTAATTGCATGTTTCGTTTGCAAATATTTGCTCACATCCTTTGGCTTTTCTTTTTCCTTCTCTTAATATAAGAGTTTATCATGAATTAGAAAATTTAAATTTCAATACTATTTTATCATTTCTTTTGCTATCTTAAAGTATTTGACTTTCAGTTTTTTGATTATCTCCGGTCTTACAGTACCAGAGTACTGTCTTATTCTGTTACTTATTTCTTTATTTAATGATGGATTCCAAAGGTCATTCCACAGTGATACATGAATATATCTCACATTCTTTTATAGTTGCATAATACCTTATGGTCTGGGTGTCTAATAGTTCATCCCACATGTTCCTTAGTAATGGACGTTTGAGTTGATTTTCTTTTTAAACCTTTGGTTTTAAATAATGCCATAATTTGGAATAAAATTATAAGAGTTTTTCCAATAGTAAATCTGTATGTACTTTTCAGACATTATTAGGAATTTTTTAACATGTAACAAATCGAGACGTTTATAATACATTCCTTAAAAATTTGTTTATTCATAATTTCACATGTATACATATATATATATACATATACAGTCACTACATTTCCATTGATCTCTCTTGCGCCCTCCCCCCATTGAACCTCTCTTTCCTAATAAGCCCCCTCTGACTTTCATGTCTACAATACAGCCCTATACCTGCTATATATGTACTTACTATCTACCAATGATTATCCGTTTGCTAGCCATTTCTTCATACTTTTGTGTACTAACCCATTTTAATGTTGTGTGCCCGTAAATGCTTCGGCATACATGATCATTATTGTGAGTTCAATATTAATATATTCTTTGTCAGATTTACCATGAAATATGCAGGTATTAAGTCTGAATTGCTTAGATGAATGCTTATATTTCTCTAATCCCTAACCCAATAAAAGATGTAGACATTAGCCATCAGCCCAGCAAAGTTCTCCTAAGCTGCTCCTCACAGACAGTGGTCTTTACCTTCTTCCTGTGGTTGACACTTGTGCTGCTGTGTATCTTTTCATACAACCTCTCGAGGATTCTGAATACATGTAGCCTTGGTGAGTTTCTCTTATAGGGGACAATAGAGAAAAAAATGTGTGTGTGATAGATATTGGGAGAATGGAGCACTGGTACATTTTTTTTTTTAGTGTTGATTTCAAAGCAGCACTATGACATTGTTAAAAGAATTTGTTTTCTTGATTCTACAAGCACCCCTGCTACACTGGAACAGAACTATATAGTTTGTGAGCTGCACCAGAAAATCAGCGTGCTGTTTTCCTTCTTGAGAAGCCACCTAAAGAAGAAGAGTATTGTGTTTTTCTCCAGTTGCAAAGAGGTATCGACTCCTGAATTTTTCCTTTTGAACGTGTTTGTGTTGGATCACCGTCTTTGAGCTGTCCTATTTCAGTTAGACAAATCATTACTCAGTGTGCTATGCAATGCTAGGAAACAGATCTATGAAGACTTATAATCCTGTATTTTTGTTGGAAAGGAAATCTGTTGTAGAATATTATTTTGAGGTGTGTTACTTTTGTTTATGCTTTGTTAAACTCTGTGAAGCTGTGATTCTTTGCATGTCTAAAACACTGATAGTCTAATAAAGAGTTGAATGGCCGGTAGCGAGGCAGGAGCAAGAATAAGTGGGGCTGGCAGGCAGAAAGAAGAAATAGACATCTGGAAGAGAAAGAGTAATGAGAGAACATGGGGAGGAAGATGTCAGGGACCAGCTGCCCAGCTGCCCAGCCAGCCACGGAGTAAGAGTGAACGTAAGATATACAGATGCAAGAAAAGGAAAAAGGCCGAGAGAGAGGCAAAAAGTAGTTGGAATAATTTAAGTTAAGGAAAGCTGGCAAGAAACAAGCCAAGCTAAGTCCAGGCATTTGTAAGTAAGATTAAGACTCCGTGGTATTTATTTGTGACTTGGGTGGTGGGTCCCCCCAAAAGACAAAAGAACAAAGTATAAGAAACAACTTACAGAAATCATGAATGAAACTTGAAGCCCATTGAAGGCAAACATTCGCTGTCTTTTCTTTAGTACTTCTTTAGGTATTAGTGATTCTGGGAGCATAGTATTCTTCATCAAAAGCATTGGCAGAAGGAATGGAGCTAGCTAGGTTAGTTGAAGCTTTTTGCAGTGTTGTAGTTTTTCCCTCCAAGAGTGTGGAACTGAATGTTCCTTTTGACCTGAGGCCCAAGTCCTTGTTTATGGTCATCTACAGACCTTTATCCTGCCCCTAGGTCAATAGCTGGTACTTTAAAGGCAAATATGAATTGTTATACCTTTTTAGGGTCCTTTTAGGGTCATTTGTCTCTTTGAAAAATCTTTCTGCAATATTTTGTCTATGTCCTTATTTAGTTAATAAATAATTGATGAATATCAGCCTTGTACTAGGAGTAAGGGATTCAGAGAAGTGTATTTGTTCTCCCTTAAGGAGAAGAGCTCATGGTTCATTTATATACTACTTTTATTGTGATTTTGGCATTTTTGTAGTTTCAAAAGTTAAGTTTCCTTTGGGTCCATTTTGTTTTTAATTTATGTGGACAAATTTTCTTAATATGTGTTAGAAGTAATATTGAATTCTGCCTCAGTCTGACAGCATCCAGTTAGTAGTAAGTACATAGTAAAGAAGTACAACTCAAACAGTAGTTAACTCCTTTAGACCTATACTTTGAAATACATTTATAGTAAAATTTTATTTATGTCTAAGTTATTTATTACATCTTATCTTTTTAGGAAGAAGGGTCAATTAAGTGCTCAGTCAGGGGAGAAGGTTAGCACAGCCTGTTTGTATAAGAAACATACAACTTGAGGACATTTTGTTGTAGAAATTTATGAATTACAATGATAGTAATAAAAGGCTTTCAAGCATAAAAACCTAAGCTGTATTCTGTGAGGGTCCAGAGATGGAGAAGAAAGTCGCAGGAGGGACGGAAACAAGGCTTTCTTCTGTTCAGAGTTGCTCACGGTTTTCTGTAGCTTTACTGTGAGGATCTCTTGGATATGTATATGATAACCATTTATTTTAAAGTACAGTTTTGTAGAAGTTGTATTCTTATAGCTGTTCAAAACTGTAAAGAATTTAGGTGACTAAAAAAATGTAAGAACAATTTTTTTTTAAATTTTATTTTTAGTGATTGAGATTTTTTAATTTTTTTTGACATCAAAATTGTTTTAGAAAATCTGTGAGCAAGAATGTTTTAAGACTTTAATTCTAGATTATGTTTCTTTTAAAAAACTGACAGTTGGTAAAATTTGTCCTCCATTCTGAGGATTAGACTTACCCTTCTGCTTGTGCCCAGGTTCAGTACCTGTACAGGGTGTTCTGCCGGCTGCGCCCAGGCATCTCTATTCTTGCTCTCCATGGTCGGCAGCAGCAGATGAGAAGAATGGAAGTCTACAACGAATTTGTCCGGAAGAGGGCTGCCGTGCTGTTTGCTACTGATATTGCAGCCAGAGGGCTGGGTAAGGGAGCTTGCTGGAGTACCATTCTGTGGTCATGGCAAATATATTTACTTATAGGGTGTTTTTCTGGAAATCGGAGTCTCAGATCTTGTGAGAGAGACTTTAGTACATTGGTAAGTTGATGAACATGACAGATGACAGTGAAACTTTGTGTAGTATTTGCATCTCTGGTGAGCTTGGTTACGTTTCATGGTAATTAAATCATAATCCCGAGGAGCCTCTGTGGTCATCAAAGGAGATGAAAGGTTGAAATTTTAAAGATAAGAAAATTCTTACAACTTTGAAAACTGAAATTTAGCAATAAAAATCAGTGAAATCCATTTTTTGACTAGTCACTTTGATTTTTAGCATCACTGTATTTAGCATCCTTTAACTTTACCTTCAGAAGGTACAGTGGTGACTGCACCTTGTAGCGTTGTGGGCAGCTACGGTGGAGGTGAGGAGAGAGCTAGTGGCCTGAGGTCTTCAGTCACTTTTCCTGTGTAATTCATCTTAAACATACATCAACAGTAGGGGATGTGCCACCGTATTTTAGCAGTTACTTTATCTTGAGATAGGGTCTCACTGTGTAGGTATAACTGGTCTCAAACTAGCTTTGTAGACTAGATTGGCCTCAAAGTCACAGAAATCCCAAGTGCTGGGATTGAAGGTGTGTATAACGACTTACAGCTGAAAATATTTTTTAAGTGATTCTCTTTGTCATCTTGGCCTTCTTACAGTGATTCTTTCTTTTTTAAAAAATAATAATTATTTACTTATGCCAGGCGGTGGTGGTGGTACATGCCATTAGTCCCAGTCTTGGGAGGCAGAGGCAGACTTATCTCTGTGACTTCAAGGCCAGCCTGGTCTACAAAGTAAATTCCATGAGAGCCAGGGCTACACAGAGAAATTCTGTCTCAAACCACTCCCCCCCAAAAAAGTTGAGGCAAAAATGATTTTACTTATCATCTTTAGAAATCCTTGCAGCAGACCCTATATGTGATTAGAGTTAGTTCTGAGAGATTGAGAGCAGGCTTCTGTGGAAATGAATAAAGCTTGTAGTATTCAGAAATATAGGGTATATGATTGCTTACCAGTTTATTTGGAGTTAGGACTAGCAGGAAAAGTAAAGTATAAATTTTTATTATTTTTATATGTCTGTGTGTCTATGTTCATGTGTGTGCAAAGTGTATGGAGAATAGAGGTGATGTCTATTGTCTTCCATGCTTTCTACCTTGTTTTTTGATATATAGTCTCTCACTGAATTTGGAGTTCACAGAATTTGCTAAAATAGCCAGCAAACCCCAAATATCTTCTTATCCCTGCCTACCCAGTGCTGGAGTTAAGAGGAAAGTGCTTCTGTGCCTGACTTCATTTTTTTTTTTTTCTTCAATGAGTGTGGTAATCCAAACTAAGATCTTTATGCTGGGTGACAGGCACTTACCAAAATGAACCATCTCCTCAGACCCAGAAACCAAGAGTGATACTTTTAGGTCATTAAACATCAAGGTATGGGCTGGAGGGATGGCTCAGTCATTAAAGGCTAGGCTCACAACCAGCATATCAGGATATGTTACTATTGTCACAAAGCATTGTCTCTTATGTTTCAGAAAGAAGCAATTTTAGTTCACTTTATCAAAGTAGAAGAATATTTATAATTTCTTGGTTAATGCGATCAATTTTATTTTTAATAAAGTTTTGTTAGTGAGATGTGGTAGAAAGTCTTGGCACACGCTACTGTAACATAACAGTAGTACAGCAGTCTAGATATTGAAATTGTTTTTTTCCCCTTTGATATTTCTTCTGTGTAGATTTTCCAGCTGTGAATTGGGTTCTTCAGTTTGATTGTCCAGAGGATGCTAATACATATATTCACAGAGCTGGTAGAACTGCCAGGTAGGTGTGGCCCATTTCTTTGCTTTTGTACTGTTTAATAACAAAGCTTGCTAACATGGACCATGGGAGGCCAGCTCCTGGGATTTGTTCCAGGGCAATGAAAAAGAAAACCTCAAAGTAGCAAGGGTTAGAAAAAAGTTCTTATCCATCTAAAGGCTAGACTTTTTCTCTCTGAGGGAAAAATAATGAAACAGATGCTTTCTGATGATAACTTTCTCTTTAATTTAACTTAAAAAAATCTTTTCTGAGATTCCCTCTGTCTCCACATTGCTACATGGATTTTTACAGTTCCTAATTAGGCCTACATAGTCTCTACTGCTTACAGCTCTGCCCTCCACTTCATTTCTTCTCTGTCGAGTTCCTTTTTTCCAACCACAATCTGGACAATTAACATGTTACACTTTCAGGGCCTGACCCTTCTCATGACACAGGATAAGTCCTGTAGTTTCTCTTAGACTAGGGAATGTCATAATGACTGGCCAGAGAGCAAGGCCAGTGGTCTTACACATAATCCTTAAGTTGGTGAGGGTTCTCAGATGGTAAACAATTGGCTGAGCCTGGAGCCTGACACTGGGACTCTGTGCAAAAGTCAATTACTGAGAGCATTATGTATAATCAAGTTTCTTCTATCCTGGACTTGGAATAAGTAAAAACAACACCTGGAAAATTATATTCATCAATATTAATTTAAGCAGAAAAGCATCTTGTGACCTTCCACAGCTATACGTGTACTCTGATAATGGGATATATGCGTGAGATAAACACCCGTATCAGTTCTTCGGGAAGAAATGAAGTGACTCATGAGAGAAATTACAGGCAGGAGCACCTGGTCATTCACAGTCAGTAACTCCATGGCTTTGCCAGATGCGGCTGCCCCTCAGGGAATTATACGACTGGTGGGTTCACTTGTTAAATGCTGGTTGTCACTGCTGTATACTCCCACTGCCCTCTACAGTGTAGGTAACCTTGCTTCTGCTCCACTGTAAACAAAGACTGGAACAATTAGATATGTGAGTGCTAGTGTTTTGTTGTGGGTAACTCTGATAAGGGCTGGGGAGATGGCTCAGTGGATAAAAGTGCTTGCCATGTAAGCCTAACACCCTGAACGATCCCTGGAACCCACTTAAAAAGCCTAATGCAGGGCTGCTCACCTGTATTCCTATGCTAAGAAGCCTATCTGGTTAGCTAGCCTGGAGTAACACTGCATTGGCAGAAGCCAGAGAGCCACTCCTTAGCGGGCAGGTGGTGCGAGCCACCTCTAAAAAGTTGTCTTGTGATTTCCACAGAGACTCGCATGCTCGCTCTCCTTCTCACACTTTCATGCACAATAAACAAATTGAGAAAGCACAGCCTGAAGGCCGTTGTTGAGAACAGTTCATGAAGTTTTATTTTGTTTTAATTTACCTTTCTAAACTTCTCTCAGAACCACTTACTGAACGTCAGCACAATGAATTTTCATGATTTCTCTATTTTAAATGAAGAAGTCAGTGTTTAAGCAGTAATACAATATGTTTGAAGATACAAAGAGCCAAGATTTGAACCAGACGGTCTGACTTCCCTAGTCTGTGGTATAAGTTTAGTAAGGGACAGGGTCGATAGGAGTCATAGATTTCTTTTTCTGATTGAGATTTAAAGGTGTTGGTGGAGGCCCCTCCTAGTGACTTTTTTCATTTGCTTGTTTCCTTTTTTTTTTTTTTTTTTTTTTGTATTTCATGTTGAAGCATCTTATACTGGCTAAAGAGCTGTGGGGAAAATGTCTGGGACATAAAACTACATTACAGATGGACCTAAATGAATGAAAAGAATTATGTAATATGTTGTACTATTGAGATTATAGTGAAATTTGTAGAATTATAAATGGCTGACCTCTTTCTGGGTCGCATTTGGTAATGGTTCTCAAAGGCCTTAGAATGCTTCCTTTGCCTTAGTACTTTGTGCAGACATTGATCTTAAGGGAGGAGAGATGAGATCTGGATGTGGTGGCGCTTGGCTGAGATTGGAAGGCTCCTGCAGGTGGATCTTAAAGCTCAAGGTTTGCTGGGCTTTAGAGTAAGCCTAAGGCAATCTAGGCAATGTAGACCCTGCCTTAAAGAGAAGTTAGAAGAGGACTGACAGTGGTCCAGTGGAAGAATTCGTGTCCTAGCGTGCGTGAGCTCTAGAGTGCCTGCCGTGCATGTGTGAGGACCTGAGTTTGAGTCGTTGGCACCCGTGTACAAACACTTGGAAGTGACGTGCCTCTGTCGTCCCAGGGCTGTGTGGTAGAGACGGGTAAATACTCAGAACTCTTTGGCTACCTAGTCCAGCTGAGAAGATGAGGTCCAGGTTCAGTGAGAGACGGAGAGCAGGTGGGGAAGACAGCAACAACACACTTGAAACATGCCATGTAACATGAGAACAGAAAATGGAAAACAAATGAATATCAATTCAGTAAAATTGTAATAAGTATTTAAATGGTTAGGAATTATAAATAACATAAATATTAATATAATAAAGTCATGTTAATTGTGATTAGCTAATTGGACTGTTTCTTTGGTTTACGTTTTCTTACTCTTCTTGCTGTCAAAATGGTATAATTTGGTGCTTTCATAGAGTTTGGTGTTGATCTAACTGGACTAGCATCTGTCTCTGCTTTCTATGCTTTCTCAGGGATGATAGGATCTTTAGCCCTGAGGGCCAAAGACTGTTTTCCTCACTGGCTTCATCTTTTTCTACCTGATCTGTGCCCACTCCTTCTCATCCTTCCTTCCTCTCTCCCAACTTCTTTCCTCTCTTTTTTGCTCTCCTTCCTTCCTCCCACCCTTCCTTCTTTGCAAACTTCCCTCCTTTGTCTTTTCAAACTTTCTCTTCCTTTCCTCTCTTCCCTTTTTTCACAATCAGTTTTTAGCTAACTTTGAAGAAAATAATAGATATTTTTGTATGAAGAGACTTTTTTTTTTCACCTGAAGCAAAAAGTTTTTCTGAAGCCTAATAAGAAGTAGAGTGTCCTGTTTCCTAATTTTCATAGACTGCTAAAGAGTGTTTGAGTGTTACTGATTGACTTGAATTTACACCATGGGTCGCCAGCAAACATGACTGTAATAAAAATGTACTCAAATGTCTTTCTTTTAAGAATAAAAGAAGAAAGGCAATAGTATAATGGTAAGCATATTTTAAAGTAGATTGATTTGCTAGAAGGTACAAAAGAAGTCTCTGAATTGGAATTATAATGACATATTTTAAACATGAGGTAAGAGTTGAGACTGAGTTCTGTAGAAGATATCATTGCAGTGAAACAATTGTCTCTTGGCAGCTAGGAAAAAGGAGCACAAACTGTTCTGTTTATTATTATTGTTATTATTATTTTTTTGTGTGTGTTTGTGTGTAAGTGCTTGATGTATGTGTGAGTACACATGATATATATGTCTGTGGAGGTCAGAGGACAACTTTGTGGAGTCAGTTTTCCTTTTCTGCATTCAGTTGGGCTCCAGGACCTGAGCTCAGGTTTCCAGGCTTTGATGATAGGCACCTTTACCCACTTAACCATCTTCCCATCCCTGTTTTCAGTTCTTACGAAGGTACACCTTAATATTCTCAGTTCATTTTTGGATTATTTTTCACAGTGAGATCTTTTGAGAAGTCTTAGTGGAAGCTGGTGATAAAAAAACCTTTCACCCATGACTTAATTTCCTTTAGTAAACATGTGGTTTGTAAAAACTGGTGTATGCACCCATGGGCGTTTGCATCTTTGTGGTTCTGTGTGTCTTAAATAGGAATGGTTGATACGGCATCTCAAAAACATTAGACTAGACGTAGAGGTCTTTCACCTGTGCCAGTGGTGTGGTGTAGAAGGGGGACACTGAGTCCTCCATAGAGTATATTTAGCAGTGTTGGGAAATCTACGTGAGATGAATGAGCACTTCAGTATATCAAATGATTAAAGAGAGATTTTTAGTTTTGAAGAAGTATAGTTGAACATTCTGGTGAGTGTTAAATTGGATCTTGATGGTTGTGGAGCTGAAGACTTAGGACAATGCTGCAATGCTGAGTCTGAAGAGAATACTACTTTCTTTTTCTGTTTTAAAGAATATTTTAATGTATTTTTAACACAGTCATTAACTTTTAAAGTAGAAGTCTGACCCTTTATACATAAACAACACATTCTGAATTGACCATTGACCATTTCAGTGAAGAGGTTAGCATATCTTTTGCTTGCTTTTTTCCTCTGGTGGTTGAAAATGGCCATTAATGGGTTTAGAGATAATGAGAAAGCTTCGTGGGCCATGAGACTGAATAATTGAGTTGAATAAAGGCTAAATTAAAATTTGAAACTAATTAAAATCCTGTGTTAGACTGTAATTAAAACCAGGTTTCCAGAAAGTGTTTGCTTCTGGAATTGAACACTCATATTTGTCAGAAAAGTTGTTAAAGTTGGAGAATATGGCTTTTTTTTTTTTTTTTTTTTTTTGATTTTTCAAAACAGGGTTTCTCCGCAGCTTTTTGTTTCCTGTCCTGGAACTAGCTCTTGTAGACCAGGCTGGCCTCGAACCTCCTGAGTGCTGGGATTAAAGGCATGGGCCACCACTGCCCGGCGAGAATATGGCTTCTTTACTTTTGTGCCTTAACAGGAAATAAAGGGTGAGCCAGGTGTTATTGTCTCCAAGCACTCAAGCATTTACGGTTTTACTGGATTCTTTGGATTTATAGCAAAGAAAAATTTTCCTTAGCCCACTTAACAAAATGATGTCCTCTTTGAGACAAGTGAGTGAAGATAGTTTGTTAGGGTTTGTCCTGTAGGACATTTTGCCACTGCACAGCAATTGTCTTTAAGGCTTGATGTTTTGGTTCTCAAAAGCTTGACTTCTTTTATTTTAAGTAAAAAATTTGCAGTTGAAAGCACAGAAGGTTTGTTATTAGAAAGTAGGCCCGCACCAGAGGAGCCTTTTGTTTGTGGGTCGTAGGGAGGCTAGGAGAGAAGGTGGGAGTTTACGTGTAACTTTTTCTGTTCTAGACTGCTGAGGAAAAATTCATTTTAGCTGTATTTCACCATTTTTTGTAGTTCTCATAATTGTGAGTAACTTTAGATAGTGAGCTGTGACTCCACTAGGGGGCAGCAGAGCCGAGTGTTTGCTTTTCCTAGTCTTTGGGATCCCTCTAACAGCAAGCCTGAAGCTGCAAACTAGTTAAAATTCCTAAATTGGGAAGGGCTCATGGTTTGCAGAAAATGTTCTTATTTTAAGAAACCAATGAGAGTTTTTTTTTTTAAAAGAGTCTTTAGCTTTTTGCAAACTGAAATAATAAAGAAAATTTCCCTAAGAAATTAAGCCTAATGTGAATTTATTAGGTATGTGATAGGAATATTATTTTCAAATGAAATTTTCTATTCCTAAAAATTTACTTAGGTGGGAATTTTAAAATTCTACTGAGTCTGCTTCTCCCAAGGAGGAAATTGCTTCCTTATATAGCTTCCTGCTTATGTCTGTTGATAACTGGACTTTAATAAAGGGCAGAGCAAATCTTTTGTCTTTGAAGCATTGAAGAGCTGAGATGAAATACAGCTGGTAGAGGCACAGAGGCAAGTAGGGGTCTGATGTTTCTTAGGAGGCAGCCAGTTCTCAGGTACTTCCTCTGCTCTTGTTCTCCTATGGTCTGCTTAATTCAGCAGGCCATGTGGTCTTTTAAAACATAAGGCAAATTCTCTGACTCCTATGAAGGTTTCCCAGTTAAGTCAGTGACAGCCTCATACACTTTCCTTATCTGTCTGTCTGTCTATCATTTTTCTTTTTGTTTCAGGTCTTGCTGCTGCTTATAAATGTTAGAAGTGCTATTGCCTTAGACCTTTTTATATGAGATGTTTCTAAAATACTGCTTTCCCACAGTTCCCTGTGTGGCTTTCTGTTATCTCCTTGAGCCATCCCTTTGCATCCTTCTCTTTTTCTGCATCGTTTATCAGATTTGGATATGTTAGAGCAACGAGTTGGCTTTCTTTTTCTTGTTCACTTTCCTCATTACTAGATTGTATTATAAAGGCTTTTTTTCTAAATTGGTGGCAGCAAGCCCAAAAAGCCCAAAAGATTCTCCTGTTTCCCCGTTCTTTCCAGCACTGAGTTCTAGGCATGCAATTATACCTAGCTGTTTACCTGGATGTTGGGTGTCTGAACTCCCCTCAGGCTGCACAGCAAAGCTTGTGGCGCCTTTTCTGAGTTCACTCATGGCGCCACCTCCTCAGCTTGTCCTCTGGCTTCTCTTTTGGGTTTGTCCAGACTGTCCTAGAACTCAGAAATCTGCCTGCTTTGCCTCCCAAGTGTGTACCACCACTGCCTGGCTTGCCCTCAGAGAGCTGACACAGCAGTTGTGATGTCTGTCATCTCTCTTACTTGGTCAGGATGCGTCTTTATTTTCTGTGCTGATAACTTCTGCCATCATGTATGGTTTAGTCTAGTGGCTAAAGGGGAATATTTTGAATTCATACTTTTTTTTGTAGTGTATGGAGATGAGTAACTTTGAATCACACGATTTTGCATTTAAACAATGAGAAAGGTATTTACAACTAGCTCTTGAGTTCTGACAGATAATTAGATAACGGAGTGCTTATATATTCATATTTCTGTTTATAAGACAATTAAATAAGCATGAAGATGAAAATATTCAAGTTTTCATTGATCTTTGAAATACTACCGTTTCCCTTGCAAAACTTGACTATCCTTCCTGTGTCTCTACAATTAATGTTAGACTGGCTTCTGATTCTTCAAGGTTCATTTAAGGCTTCGTTATTTCTGGACAGTTTTCTTAATATCTGGACTATTAGGTAATATTCTCTGTCATACTCTTACAGCATCCTCTGTGTTACTAATCAAATCCTGTATTACTTTTTTTTTTTTTTCCAGACAGGGTTTTTCTGTGTAGCCTTGACTGTCCTAGAACTTACTCTGTAGACCAGGTTGGCCTTGAACTCACAGAGATACACCTGTCTCTGCCTCCTGAGTGCTGGGATTTATTACTGGTTTTTAAATATCTATTCATATAGACATTCAACTTTTTAAATAGCCAGCATGATGTCTGTTTTCTCACCATTTTACTGCCAGACATATTAATAAGGTTTTTTTTAAAAAAAATAACAAATTATCTATAAAAGATAGCTTAACATTTTGATATATTTTAATCTTTTTCAGTCTGTTCATACAAGGATATATTTTCTTCTTCATTAGAGTTGGATTTTAAAATTAATATGTAAAGTAAAAAGCTTTCCTTTAAATTTCATAATAAAAGTGCAGTACCTTCTCTTAGTTAAGTTGCAAAAACCAATTTTTCTTTCAACATTTAATGATAAAATATTATTTGCAGACAGTATTATAGAATTTCTTGCAGAGGCATGCAGGGCAGTACGAAATGAGGCTTGAATGTACCTCTTAACTCCTTCCCCGCTGTTCATTTTTCATTCCAGCCGTGCACTTCCCCTTTTTAGGCCTCTCTTTACTAAATTGTCTGGTTTCTCCAATGACCCAGCATTCTCTTAGAACACCATGGGCCCCTTTGTGTCTGCCTTAAAGACCTGACTGAAGTTCATCTGCTGTGTCATATCTTTCCTTGGAAGGGCACTTCTCCACTTCTGAGTTGGTGGCGCTTGTTGCCTACGACTGTCCTTTGTCATTCTTTGATCGTTGTCTGGAGTCTTGTGCTTCTATGTGTTTGTTGCTCCTGCCTAGGAGCTTGTCATTTCTGTTTAGGATGAGTATCACATTGCTTGAGGACAGGGCCCTGCTTCTGTGTGTTTGGTTTTTTCTTGAGCCATGGCTTCTCAGTAAGTAGTTACTTGGTAGTTATAAATATGTGTCCCTCAGATTTTATACCATGAGCGTAAAGACTGCTTTGAGATTATGTTTTCTTCTGTAAAACGTTTCCCTAAATATCCCATTTGATTCTCTTTTGTTGCTCGTGTCCCAGTTGGCACTGTGGTGTTAGTAACGTCAGTGCTTTAGGGAGCCTTTGCCTGTGTCAGCGCCGATTTCGGAAGGTGTGGTATAAAGTAAGGCTTGGCTCATGTGAGGGAAGAGCAGGAGAAGGCCTGTTTCTTAAATTGACCTGAAAAGTTTTATTTTAAAGGTATCAGTAAAATCCACAGGCAGATGAATTGATTTCTGTGTTTTGGTTCTGAGACAGAGTTTGCTGTTATCTCAGCCCTGCCTTGACCCTGCAGCGGTTCTTCTGCCTGAGCCTCCTGTATTCAGAGATTACAGGCATGTGTCAGTTTTTCCCAAAACCCGATTTCTTCACTGTATTTGGTTGCCATGTTTAATAAGTAATTTGTCATAATACTCTTGTGGTTTCGGTGGAAGCCGTCTCCTTAATATATTTGTATGAACTTATTTTATATATCCCTTTGGGATTGGGCCTGTTGTTGCCTGAGGCTATATACAAAAGAAATGCCATCTTGGCCTACAAGATTGAGACCCCATCTCAAAAGAGGAATTCTGTTTAATTGCTTCTTTTTTAGATGCTAGCTCTACTTTTGAAGTACAGTCTTAAAGGCAGTGGGAATTACAGCAAGTGATTGAAATTCGATGCAAGGCAGCTAGAGTCCTACTTTTCTGACATCATGGAAGAAAGTGGGTTTTTCTAGCATTTACTAATTAAGTGATTTCATGTCATGTACTCATCTTCTTGTCAGAATGTAAAATGAAGATTGTATTGATGCAATGAAAATTTTTATTTTGCTTAGATACAAAGAAGATGGAGAAGCTTTACTAATTTTACTACCCTCGGAAGAACAAGGGATGGTGCAGCAGCTTCTCCAGAAGAAAGTACCTGTGAAGGAGATCAAGTAAGAGCTGGTTGTTCCTATGTTGCTGTTAGCAGTGGGAACAGGACATCATTGCCTGCACTGCCTTCTCCCTCCTAATCTATTCAACCATCTGGCTTCCGATTTAGAGGGGGAATAAAAGGACTTTAAAAAGTCTTAGGAGAAGAAATTTGAGGCTGACAGCAAGTGTAGGAAAAGTCCAATTGCTCCACGTTGCCACCTCACACATGCCGTCTCCTCTAGTATCAGCACCCAGCACACTGCTGATTCGCTGCAGCATATCAGTGTCACTCGGAGTCCCTAGTTCACAGGGGGTTTCTCTTGGTGTCCCTGAAATTAGTATCTCAGAGAGCCACCTTAAAGGAAGGACTGTTTTGGCTCACGGTTTCAGAGGCTGTGTTGTTAAGGAAGGAGGTGTGGCAGAGCAGAACAGGGCAGGTCATCTGGTGGTGGGCTAGGGAGCAGAGGAAGAATGCCTGAGTGTCGTGTTTCTAGCTTTACTGAAGTCTACTCCAGCGAATGAATTTGTTTCCGTGGATTAGCCTTTTAATGCTGCATTTAATGTCCTTACCGTACTCCAGATCATCTAGATTTTCTCCTGTAGTCTTTGCTAGAAATTTTGTGTGTGTACACTAGAGGCACACGTCAGAATGCCTCTTTCAAATGCTTTCCTACCTTCTTTTCTGAGATGAGGCCTCTCACTGACCTGACTGGCTGGCCAGCTCTTAGGGTCTGTCTTTCCCCTGACTCCGCCCCTCAGGCCAGTGCTGGGGCTTCA
Source organism: Microtus oregoni (assembly GCF_018167655.1). Lineage (NCBI taxonomy): Eukaryota > Metazoa > Chordata > Mammalia > Rodentia > Cricetidae > Microtus > Microtus oregoni. The sequence goes on along the minus strand of NW_024543831.1, from coordinate 10,209,689 downwards.
GGTGTGTATAGCTGTGTCTGTTTATCAAGTTGGTGTTGGAGATCCAGACTCAGGTTTTCCTGCTTGTGTAATTAATACTTTGCCCAGTTAGCCGTCTCCTGAGCCCTTTCTGCTTTATATTTATATCTATGATTTATGTTGAACTTTTTTTAAGTATGTTCCAGGTTTCATGTGTTTTACACATCCAGTTCTAATATCATTTATTAGAAAGACTAACTTTGTTTCCTTATGTTGCTATGGTTCTTTTGTCAAAGGTCTGTTGACTGTACATGTGACTGTATTTTGGGCCTCTGTTCTCCTTGATTTGTTCTTTTGCCAAAGCCCTGGAGCTTGTGTTTGGAATCAGTTTATTGATACCCATAAAATAACTGGCTGGTATTTGTATTGGTATTACATTGAATCTGCAGATCAAGTGAGAAATAGATTTAAACCGTGACGAGATTGAATTTCCCTGAAACCGAATAATCATGGTTATTTGATTTCTTTAATCATAGTTTTTTGGGCTTTAAAAAAAATGTAGATCTTGCTTAGACTTTCTTAGCCTTTGGTATATTTGCATTCTGAAGCCTTGTTATACGTTTCAATAGTCCCAGGAACATTTTGTTCTTTTCTTTTGATTTTCCAAGTAGGTTGTCATTTCACTTTCAAACAAATATAGCTTTATTTTTTCCTCAATCAGTATTTCTTCTTCTTCTTCTTCTTCTTCTTCTTCTTCTTCTTCTTCTTCCTCTTCCTCTTCCTCTTCCTCTTCCTCTTCCACTACTACTTCTACTTCTACTTCTACTTCTTCGATTTACTACATTGAAAAGCAGAGTTCCCTGCTTTTTTATTTCCTTGTCATTTTATGTGTATGGCTGTTTGCTTTCATGTATGTCCTTTGTGCTGTATTTCTGGTGCTGGAGGGAGCCAAAAGAGGGTGTCAGATCACCTGGATCTGGAGCTACAGATAGTTGGGAGCTGCCATGTGGGCATTGAGAATTGAACCCAGGTCCTCTGGAAGAGTGGCTATTGCTCTGTTAACTGCTGAGCCTTCTCTCCAGCACCCCCTGCTTTGTTCTTAATTTTAGGGGGGAAACTGGAAGATTCGCACTTCTGCTAAGGTTAATATTAAGTCTAACCTTCATTTTTTAAAGAGATGTTACAAGTTTTTTATTTACAGTTTATAAGTAACTTGTTTTTATTACTTACCTTTATATATATATGTGTGTGTGTGTGTGTGTATATGTATATATATATGTGTGATAGGTTATATTAATTTATCTATTGAATGTTGAAACAAACATAGTAGTGGTAAAGAATTATTTATTGGTTGAATGATTACTTCATTGATTGATTGAGATAGGGTCTCAATGTATCCCAGGCTACCTTCAAATGTCCTGTGTGTGTAGCTTAGGTGGTCTCCACTTCCCAAATACTGATATCATTGGCATTTATCACCACCTCTGACTTTAGTTGACTTCTTCTTGAAAATATTAAAAAAATTTGTTTGTGCTTGTGTTGTTAATGTTGTTTATGTGTGTAGTGTACGTGTTCATGTGTGCCTGTACATGTGTCTCTGTCTCGTGGGGGCACGAGGTTCAGTTTGGTGTCTTTCCTTGATCACCATACTCCATCTTTGTTTTTTTGAGACAGTCTCTCGCTCTGAACCTGCTGCTCATCACTCTGGCTAGTCTGGCAGCCTACCTAATGATGGGCAGGGTTCTACCTGTCCTTCAGTTTATCTCCATCCTCCCCGAAAGGGCTGAGGTTACAGACACATACTATAGTGCCTCCGAAGAGCTGAACTTAGATCCTTATGCATACATGGCAGGCACTTTACCAGCCAAGTCATCTCCCCAGCTCTGACACCTTCAAAAATACTATTTATATTGAAACAGTTTTGCAGAATGTAGCAGAGAAAAATAAAAGAAAGGAGAACTTCTTAGTTTCAAGGAGCAATGAAGGTTTGAAAGGGTAATACCTCTTGAATGAAATCATTTTGTGGGTGGTTCTTTCATTTCAAAGAAACATAATCTCCTTTCATTGAGGATGTGTACATTGGGCATAGTGGAATCCATCAGAGTCTTACTTGTATTGGAAACATTAAAAAATAGTTTGATTTGTCTTAAAGTAATTTGAACTGTTAGATAGTGAAAGAGCTGGTTGAGAATATAGAAGATAAAAATTGACTACATATTAAGTTTTGAGGTGAGTAGCTTTGTGTGTTTTGAAAAATTTCTCTATTAATAAAGGAAAACAACTTCATCTACTCTTATTATTTCCTTGTTGCTACTCTAGTGTTGGAGTAATGTAATAATCAGTTTGAAATTAAAAAAAAAGGTGTCTCTTAGATGAGAAATAATGTTAAACACTCAAAAGTCAAATTGAAAATGCTGTCTATTATTTCTGTTTTCAAAATTGAGATTTTTTTTAGTTTAACCATTTTTATTTATTTTTTTTATTAAAAAGAATCAATCCAGAAAAACTTATTGATGTTCAGAAAAAGCTAGAGTCATTTTTAGCCCAAGATCAAGATTTAAAAGAAAGAGCTCAAAGGGTAAGTCAACTTTGAATCCAGTGTTTTTTTTTTAGAATGAGTTTATATAATCAGTGTTGCATGGTCATAGCTAAAAGGTTTAAACAGTGAAATTTTTATTTCTTTAATCCTAAAATTAATTCTTAATTTTTAAAAGTGTTTCTTAAAATTTACCTTAATTAAAAAAATATTTCTTAAATTTACCTGTGTTTAATTTTATTAGAGACACAGGGGAAGTTCTAAGATGATTTTTAGGTTTAAAGCAGCCTGGTATCTAGTATACTTGATAAACTTTACTTATTTTTTCAATGAAATTATTATAAGTTCTGATTGCATTTTCTGGTGGAGAGATTAATATTGTCTTTACTAAGCTGAATTTCTTGGTGGCATAGAATTTTAGCAAATTATCTCCAGCAATGAAATTTGAACCTATTAATTAATATGACTTACTATTCTTGAATAGCTTTTCTGAACTAAAAAAGTCTTAGTAAGAAATTGCCTACACTGACATTTTATTATGATGTACATCTGACATTTTGAAATGTGTGCACATTCTGGAATGGTCAAGTAAGACTAATCAATCTTCAGATCAGTTATTTGTGAGGAGAAATGTTAGGAATTAAAAACCCCATGATGCTGAAAACGCTGATAGTGTTGTGATTTACTACATGACTGGCAGGTTATTTGTTTATTGGTTCAGGAGATAGAAAATGCTGAAAAGATGTAGTTTCACTGGTTTAAGCATATAGAATATTAGCCATCTAGAAATAGATTAGCACACTGAAATAGACGATGTGCCTTATTGGTGTCACACATGGTTAAGCAGAATGGCTCTTTGCCCAGCACCATCATGCTATCTGGTTTCAGAAAAATGACTTTCTAGCTTTTGATTAATCTTGATGGAACAAAACCTATAAGCACGTGGTATTATTTCTTGTGAGTGACTGCAGAGGAAATACCTTTGAACCAGCAGCATTCATTGTTAAGGCCTTTGGAGACAGGAAATGGTTTGTTGGGAGATTAGTTGGGTAGAAAAGATTGGTGTGAATGTAGAGACACAGAAGAAAATATGAACAGAAGGATTAAATATACTTTATAACATTTTTGTATGTGTATTGTATGTATTCTTTGTGTGCATGTTTCCGTGTAGGTATGCATACATGTGTATGGACATATGTGTGGAGGTCAGAGGTCAGTTATGGATGTCTTCTTCAATCATTCTCTAACCTTATTAGTTAGTAAAAAGTCTCTTACTGTACCTGGAGTGATGCATCCGGCTAGGCTTGGACTAACTGGGCTGCATGTTGCAGGGATCCTTCTGTTACTGGCTTCCCAGTGCTGGGATTACAGGCACATTCTGCATGCCAGCCTTTTAATGCGGATGCCGGGCATTCAGACTCCAGTTCTCAAGCTTCGATGGTCAGTACTTTATTGACTGTGCCATCTCCCTAGCCCTTCTCAAAATATTGTTAAAGTAAAAGTACTTGCTGAGATGGATTTTATTATCTACTTGTTTCACAAACTGATAGGATCAAGATGACATAGTGGTGTCATGAGCATAGCTTTATTTTAAAAAAGTAGAAGTAAAAATTTCCAGGATGATGGTAAATTATTTGAAATCACAATATAAAAGGGAAAACTGCCATTCTGTCAAAATTTGACTCACTTATAGTGAAATTTTATTTTGTTGAAAAAATTATTTTTTGACTATTACAGTAGTATTATCAACAAAAATTTATATGCATCTGCTATATTTCAGAAGATATTTTGGGTGCTCTATATGGATTTCTCATTGTCATAACACTTAGTTATTACTGTTGTATTTTTGATAGATGAGAAAATTTCAATTTAGAAAAATGCTGACTTTTGCTCAGTTAATACCATGTAATCAGTACAGATACTCTATCTGTATTATTCTGTTGCCTGTGTTATTTCATTGCACTTCATTATAATTAAGTAGTGCTAATTAATATCAGTAGCTTTTTGGGAAGTTAAGGATTTTCTCATTTGAGGTAAGATTTTATGTAGCCCTGGTCGGCCTTGAATTTCCAATGTCTGTCTCTACCTCCCAAGTGATGGAATTGCAGGCAGTGCACCACCATGCACAGCTATGTAATATTTTGTATCGTGTTGGAATAAAATGCAAAATCTTTCCTAATATTACAGTTGTAGCGGTTTATTTTTCTGTGTATGCAAATTAGAGTTTGTTGATCTAGTTTGTATTTTTTCACTACTTGTCAGGAGCCAATTTCCCCCCAAAATTATTATAGGAACCATCGCCCTGGGGAGTTTGCAGAGAACCCCACACCTCCAATTGTATTGAGAACTGTTCTATTGACAGAGCCTACCCCACACCCTATTATCTGTTAATAGAGAGCCATCTGTTAGCGGAACCCACCCCACATTCCAAACTATCTAGAGAACTAGGTGTGTCAACGTGTGAACTCCTGGCCTATGTGACCTGACCAAACGTAACCTCCTGGCCTACGTGACCAACATGAACCACGTGGCAAGAGTCCAGACCCCTGTGCCCCCCCCCCCCCCCCCCGCCAAACTCCTCATCCTATATAAGCTGTAACCCTGTCTCTAATAAACGGAGGCTTTGACAAGAACCCCGCTTGGCCTCCTTCCTCTCTCGCCCATTATCTTCCAGATAGCACCTCTCCGGGGCCCTGGAATTACTGAACTGCCAGGCGGGTTACAACCCCTAGACTGAGTAGCCCGCCGAGGAGGACAACAACTACTACTGCATTATCTCTTAGTTTTCTATTGGTTTAGGCTAATTCTTAATTTTTTATTTTACAGTGCTTTGTCTCCTACATACGTTCAGTGTATCTTATGAAGGATAAAGAAGTATTTAATGTGAGCAAGTTACCTATTACTGAATATGCACTGTAAGTATTGATAGCAGCTGTAACAAAGCTGGAGGGATCACTCCTAGGGTTTCCTCTAAGAGTCTGCTCTTCACCTTAGAACAGTCTGTTGAAAATCTGCAGAGAAGTATGTTAGATTAACTCTTGGAAGTTAACCAGTATTTTAGTTCTTATTGTCAGGAGGTTCATATTTATAAGTTTTGTTTATTTTTTCAGTCTTTATCTCTTATGGACACTTTCCGTTACTGTTGCAAGATGTTGCAAGATTTAGTGACTCAGGTTGCTGAATGTATGGAAGGACTAACTGGTTTTGTTGGAATAGTTGTGAGATCACAAAAAATGAAAATAACCTTTTAACTTTTAAACTCCCTCTTTGTTGGAGTCCTATCTATGAGAAATGCATTGACCAAATCTTTTAAGTACCCTTGAGCTTTATTGTAGCTTAATGTTTATCTTAGGTTTCCAAGATAAAATATGCTTTAGGCAAAGTCTGAATGCTTGGCTTGTTTTCTAGGAATTTGAATGCCTTTACTTCTAAATTGAGTTTAACAAAGAAAATTTAAAAAATATTTTATTTGAGGATTTCATACATGAGAATATTTTATATCCTTTCCATTTTCTCATAACAAAAAATTTGACTTAGGTAAGCTGCTGCTTTCTATTCTGTTAGATTCTACATTTAATATTATATGATCTGTGAGTTGTAAACCCCCTTTATTAGATAGCATTACTATTTTAGTATTAAATGGGAAAAATCCTGTGCCATGGAAAACATGCTTTTGATTCCTTATGCTTATTTACTAGTTCCTAGTTTCATCATTTTTAAATATGAAGCAAAGATTTGGGTTTTTAGCGACTGTTGTATTTTATGCGTAGTTCAGCGTGTTTTTTTCTGGCTGCTGCAGTATTTACAAATGATGGGCGTAGGTTTTGAATACTGCAGGGTCGTATATACAGCAGCTGTCTTGTTGCATCAAACTAGTAAACGTCCTGTTTGTTGTTGAGGACTTGCTTTTGGTGATGTTTATACAAGGCAAATCGTTATGTTAAGTCTGAGTTATCATTATAGTTTGACTGTGCTTCTAGTTTATGTTGATACTCAGATGTATAATTTTCTTGAGGTGTAGGTTTTCCTTTAGAAGCCTATGATAACTAAAGCATTTGCCATGTTTATAAGATAGAAGGTTAAAAATATACTAGGGAAATACTTTGAGTGGCCAATGTATGGAGGTCATTTCATTCATTGATAGAATTGCATGTGCATATATACTCTTGTCTTCAAGGAATTCAGGTTTTAGTTTCTGAAAACCATGTCCCTGTACTCCATTATTAGAAATCCTCTGGTATATATAAACTCATTGTCTCACCCTTCATATCACGACGGCAGCAATGATAGAAATGACTGCCACAGTTGCCTATTTATTATTTTCACTGTATTGCATGTTTATTAACTTTATCACAACTCTATTAGGTAGGAATTCTCAATCATTACATTTTGCAGATAAGAAAACTTTCTTGAGAGTTGAATATTCTTGAGATTATACAACTACTAAATGACAGAGCTGTGCATTTTGAACCTTAGCTCTGTTTCTGAGTTTGTGATTTTCAATAATGAACTTTGCAGTTTCTATTATGAATTATATAGGGGGAAAACAGTAGATAAAGCTGCCATTTAATTATTTACTTATTTGGAGGCTTTGTCTCACTATGGAGCCTTGGCAGACCTGGAACTGTCCTCTAACTCACAGAGATGTGTCTGCCTCAGCTTCCTGAGCACTGGGTTTAATAAGGGTAAAGGGTTATGCTACCACGCCTAGCTTAACCTTTGCTTTTTAAAAGTTGTGTTTCTATCCACATACCATCACTATAATGAAATAATTACCTTTGTTCTCTTCATTCCTGAAGGTCTCTTGGTCTTGCTGTTGCTCCACGAATAAGATTTCTTCAAAAGATGGAGAAGCAGCCCAGCACAGGAGTGGTAAGGAATCAAGTCACTGAAACAATTGAGCCCAGGGTTCCCTCCCTCAGCAATGACGAAGTAGAAGAATTTCGAGCTTATTTCAGTGAGAAAATGTCCATCCTTCACAAAAGTGGAAAGCAACTAGAAGAGACAGAATCCAGGCTGGCCAGTGGTGAGAGTGAGGAGCAGGGCGAAGACACAGAAGATGAAGAAATGGAAGAGCAACTGGGAAAAGCAGGAGAGCCTCGTACTGAATCTGTTCTCAAAACTGAAGAGGCACAGGAGGATGCCAAGGAAGGTCCTGTGCAGTTCTTAGTCAGAGATGATGATGAGGAAGATGGGCTCGACGCTGATTTCCTCACAGTGAAGCGGCGTGATGTGTTTGGGTTGGATCTTAAAGAGAATCAAGCATTGTCGGTAAGTTTACTCCAAATGGAGTCTTCTCTTGCCTCTTTACTCTGCTAATTGTAGCCTTTGCAAAGTCATGAGAAGAACAACTAAGAGGAGCTTAGGGTGAGTGTCTGCGTTGTGTGCTCTTCATTTCTGTTTGTGTTTAAATACAGGAAAAGTGTCAAAGAATTCTCATACTCTTCCTAACTTCAAAGCTTGAGGTTGTCAGTCAGTCTTTTTTAATGGTTTTTACTGCCATGTTTTGAAAGTGGTTGTAGTAAAGATTGTGACATGAAGGGCAGTGAGGGTTATTGTCACGTTGTGATAATCCTTCTCTATGAGTCACCATCCAGTCTCTCGATGGACCACGTTAGTATGAACAGCAGTGGTAATTACGTGCACTTTAAAAAAATTATTTTCCTCATATGTAAGTCCATTTTTATTTTGATCAGATTCACCCCTTCATTGCTTCGTGTCTATGCATGTATAATTATGGCCTCTCTCCATGATATATCTGTGTCTCTCTGTGTGTGTGTGTGTGTGTGTGTGTGTGAATCTTTCTGTCTATTTATATCTACATCTGTAACACGAATAATAAAAGCCCAGAGATAGATTGGGGTTCAACCTGAAGATTAGAAAAGCAAAGCAGCCAAACTACTAGAGAGTTTTTACCTCTATGAAATCTTCAGCCTGAAAGAGAGCGAGTTCCTGTCTCATCCTGCCTTATATTCCTCTCTAGTGCTAGTATTAAAGGCGTGCACCACCACCTCCAGGCCTCTATGACTTAACTAGTGTGGCTGCTGGAATTAAAGGTTTGTGTCACCTCTGCCTAGCCAGTATGGCTGACTAGTGTGGTTGTTTTGTGTTCTGATCTTCAGGCAAGCTTTATTAAAATACAAATGAAATATCACTACATGCACCTGTGTCTATATCTATCTCCATATCATCTGTTTCCTCCTCCTTATATATAACCGACCAAATCATTTTGGAGTTTCCAGCATGCTTGTGGGTGTAGATCTGTCCTCTAGAGCAAAGGCTACCTACCTGGGACCTTACCACTGAAGGAAGCTGTTTTCTCTCTCCAAGAGCTGTTGGCTATTAGTATTTCATCTTTCTGAATATGAAATGAATTCATTTGTTTAAAAATTACCTATTTTATGCGCACGAGTGTTTTGCCTGCATGTGTGTTAGCATTTTATGTATGTGGTATTTGTGGAAGCCAGAAGAACTTGGAACTGGAGTCAGGGATGGTCGTTAGCCGTTAGTTGGTTGCTGGGAACTGAACTTGGGTTCTCTGTGAGGGTAACAAGTGTTCTTAGCCACTGATTCTCGAGTCCCATGAAATTATCTACCTACCTACCTATCATCTACCTGTCTTTTTATTTCATGTGCATTAGTGTTTTGCCTACATGCATGCCTATATCAGGGTGTTAGATCCCTTGGAACTGGAGTTGCAGACAGTTGTGAGCTACCATTGAACCTGGGTCCCTGGAAGACCATCCAGTGCTCATAATCACTGAGCCATCTCCCCAGTCCATGAAACTTATTTTTAATGAGATAACTTGATTTTGAGAACCAAGTTAGTATCTTAAGTAGAAATTTCTCATTACTTTTGGTGAGCTCCTGAAAGAATTGAGTGAAAAATTCAGCCTGACTCTTACTCATTGTAGAGTGTTTCTAAAAATCGCAAGTTACAGCTAGTACCTGATTTTGAACCAGGAAACTTTGGAAAGTGTTTCCTAAAGTAACTAGAGATACAAAGTGGCTGATAGGCTTACTGAGACTGACTATCGAGAGGGATGGTTTATAAAAAGCATGTCATTTATTTCCTGAATACCCTGTGAAGTAGGTGCTGATTATATAGTGTGGAGCAAAATCCCATACTGACCTATTCTGCTTTAAATTAAGCTATTTAAAGTCTGTGATTACTTTAAGTAAATGAAATAAGAATAAGGCATTGGATTTTATTCTAATCTATTAAGACAGTGTGATGATTGATGTTGATTGTCAGCTTGACTGGATTGAGAGTCCTCAAAAAGATTTGTACAGCGCACTGTCTATAAAACACCTTTCTAAAAAGGTAAATTTATGTAATAGATAGTAAAAAAATCTCTTACGAACTACATTTTGGCTTGAAAAAAAAAGGTTTTAATAATTTTAACAATCCAGAGTGAAACTGTTCATCATTAAAACATTGCTTCATCCCCTTTGTATTGTTACTGCATTCTGTTCTTAACCTCTGATTTAACTTTTGTAGTTTCATGATGACGTGTAGATAGAACCGTAGAGTTTGTAGGATCATGTGTGTACTTGCTTTTACTGTAGTCATCAGTCCCTTGTTCCTTTTAGTTGCTGAGCTCTACTTCATAGTATGAGGATTTGCAAGATGTTTATCAGTGGGCATTGTTCACAATTTATGGTAATTATGACAAAAGTTATGTTTGCACAACCTTTTTTCATTTCTTTGGAATGTATGTACACTAGTGGGGTAGATACACGTCAGGACGTAAGGCAAGTAAGTATGTGTTTTTCTTGGAGAGAAGCTCTACAGTTACTTACGAGATGGGTTTGTTTGAACATTTGTGAGTCCTTAAAACTCTCAATATTGCTTGTTTTTAAATTCAGCTACATAGCCAAGTCTATTAAATTTTTATGGTGTTTCCCTTGTGACGACTAATGGTGAACGTCCTCTCACCCTATATTTGCTGTCTTTATGTTTTGTGTGATAAAACATCTATCTTTTGCTTTTTAAGAAATTGTATTGCTTATTTGACTGGGTTGTTTATGTATTTTAGATACATATCCCTCATTAGATGTGTTTTGCTAGTATTTTCTTTCAGTTATGTCTTACAAAGAGCAGAAGTGTTAAAGTTTGAAGTGTTTATTATCTTTTATAATTTATAAGTATCATATCTGTTAAGTTTGTGGTCAATAGAATGTTATGAAAATCTTGTACTATATTTTCTTTCAGAACTCTTAGAGATTTAGCCTTTTATTAAGAACTAAAATTTATTTCCACTTAGTTTCTGTGAATGGGGCTAAGTCAGGGGCCAACTTAAATTTTTTGGTTCTTGTTTATTGGTATTCAATAGATTCCTTACCTTTCATAGGAAAGATGATGCCCTTTTTCCATTGAATTACCTCGACTCCTTGTTGAAATCAGTTGAAAGACACTGGGTGTGTGTATGTGTTGTGATTTCTTCTGTGTTTTATTTTGACTAATGACATCTGTCATGATTGTAGTAGCTTTATGGTAAACCTGAAATCAAATTACTTTCTGTTTTTCAATTTGGTATCCCTTTCTCCACTTTACATTGTAGATGGATTTTTTTTGTCATGCCTGGTCCCACAGCCATTCAGTCTCAAATAAACACACAGAGGCTTATGTTAATTATTGTTCAGGCTACCTTTTGTTACTAGCTACCTCTTACAACTTAAATTGACCCATAATTTTTACCTATGTTTAGCCACGTAGCTTGGCACCTTTTCTCAGTAAGGCATTCTCTCTTGCTTCCTTTGCCTCTGGATGACTACTGTGAGTCTGCCTTATCTCTTCTCAGAATTCTCCTAGTCTGGTTACCCCACCTATACTTTCTGCCTGGCTATTGACTAATCAGTATTGCACCAATATGAGTGACAAATCTTTACAGTGTACAAGAGCATTAATCCATAATAATACATGTTGGCTTTTTTGGTGCCATTACATTTTCATAGGTTTTAAAATTAGCTATTTGATTTGTACACAAAGCCTGCTGGTGTCTTCATTAACACTGCATTGAGGCTTTAAATCTGTTTGGAGCCAATTGACACCTCAATTCTGAGTCTTTTGATTCTATGAATATGATAATATTCACTTATTTTTTTTAGGTCCCCTTACTACCTTTCAGCATTGCTTACATATACCACACACTTATTTTGTTAGATTAGTCTTTTATTATTTGGTATTTTTTCTATACTATTTTACATGAAACTTAAAAAATTTCAGTTTGTAATTTTTTTCTGGCCACCATACAGAAATACAATTTGGTTTTGTGTATCAGTTATTTTAAACTGACCTATTCTGGTGACAGTTTTTTCCTTGGTAGTTCTTTGAAGTCTTCTTTGTAATCACTTTTATTTGTGAACACCAAAATAATAACAGTAATTTTTACCTTCTGTACATCTTTTGTTTCATTTTCTTGCCTGATTGTAATTGATTAGGCCCTTAAGAATGGGAGAGTTAAGGATAGATACCAAAATGTTGTTCTTGATCTTAGACGAAACATTCAGATTTTACCCTGGTATCTGATGTTAGCTTCCAATTGTTTTGTTTTATGGGAAAGTTCCATTTGATTCCTAGTCCATTAATAATTTTTTTTTACCATAAGTGGATGACAGATTTTGTCGTGTTTTTTTTTTGTAATTATTAAGGTGATCACTCTTGTCTGTTGATAACAATATATTGACTGATTTCTACCCTAGTATTAACTTAGTTTAAACCTGTGGAAAAGCCTTCACATAAGCATGGTTCTTTTCCTTTGTTAGAGTGCTGGATTCTAGTTAATAATAGATATTTTGTTAGGGACCTTTGTTTCTGTTGTCACAAAGAAAATTTATTTTCTTTCTTGACCTGTCTAAATACTATATATTTTAAAGGTTTTGTTTTATTTTGTCAAATAATCCAACAGAATAGTCATGTTGATCATGGTCACGCTCTCCCTGTCATTGTCATTGTCTACCGCTATTGAATAGTAACAGATTGTTTGAATTCCTTTTTAGGTTTACTTGTAGAAAATTGACATTTTGAAGCTGTATAAGAATTATTTGGTTGAAAGATATTATTGAATTTTTTTAACCAGGAGCATAAATGATTTACTATTAATAATTCGAAATGATAGAGCAGGCCCAGCTTTGTGATTTAGATAATAGGTAATAGTTTATGGTTTCTAATTATGATCTAAAATTCTGCTTCTATCATACTGTAAAATGCAAGCTTTTCATCGCCAGATATGGCCCCCTCTTTACTCTGGGCCAGAATAGTATACATACGTGCACATGCTTCTGTGAGCACATGGGTGTGTGGGTCCCATGGAGGCCAGAAGAGGCCATTGGTTCCCCTGGAACTGGAATAACAGGTGGTTTTGAGTTACACTGTGAGTGCTGGGTCTGAGCTTGGAGCCTCTGGAAGAACAAGTCTTAACTGCTGACACATCTCTCTAGTCCTAAAACACTAACATTTTAAGCTATGATTTTGAAGTATTATGCCATCTTTATCAGACATGACAAGCACGTTGGGGCCATTGATGAGGCACTAATCAAGGCAAATTTTTTCTATTCCTTCATGTTGCATAATATTATATACAAGTCAGGGTTGAAATTAATGATTCTTCAGCTGAAATAGAAGTAGTTGACTTTCCCCCTCCTTTACTTTGTCCTTGAATTTTTAAAATGAGCATTTTTGGGGTTCATGTTAATATGTTTTTGATTCTTTATCATCTTTTGAAGGCAGTGGGTTTTGAATGTGTCTTAAGCTGTACAGTTTTAATCAACTTTTCATTTTATCTGTTACAATTTTTAAAGATTTTACTTTTGTATTCCAGTCATTACTTAGTGGAAATTGCCTTTTTTTTTTTTTTGGTTTCTGGGATATAGAATAGGAAATAATATTCTTGCTTAAATGTCTAAGTGATCATATTCCCCGTGGGAGATTGAGTGCTTTTGTAGACAGTTACTTTTGTTCAAGTATAATTGTAGAATTTTGTTTGTAGATACCATACCAGAAATGTTAGAGATTGGTTTCATTACTTATAGTCTAAACTTTTCAATTTTTTTTTCTTCTGTCTCCTTGGGGGAAAAGGGTATATTTGCCAAACTAATTGAAGTTTGGAGACAGTGGAAATAGATAGGAATGCAGAAAACATGGAATTTGTCTAGTGATCATATCACTGATACTATAACAATAGTTATTTGGCATTGTGTGCCAGATACCTTTGTTATAAACTCTCATTTTTAATGATGTATTTTTTTTTTTAAATGGGGTCTTGTTGTATAGACTTGATTTGAAGTCCTGGGCTCAAGGAATCACCCTGTTTCAACCATAACTACCACATCTAGCAAGTTCTCTTTTTAAACCATGACAAGTAGATGTTGTTATCTAAATTTTCACAGAGGCAGGAATAAAAATCAAAACAAAAGGAAAACTTGTAAATGACATGCGGAAGGTCACAGGGAAAGAGAGTGTCCCGTAGACGTGGCTGCAGGCTGATGGGCTCTTACTGAAGAGACTGAGCTTCTTGAATCCTGCTCTTCTGCCCCAGGATCCAGGTCACAAATGTACACTGCTGCTCTTGGCATCTACGGAGATTCTGGGGTTTTGAACTTAGATTCCCATACTTGTTGGTACTTTACCCGCTGAGCCGCTTCCCTAGCCTTCTCTGCGGTGCCTTTCACCAGATATACACCAGTGCTAGTTTGAGGCCATTTTCTTTCCTTTTTTAAAAAATGACTTTTACTTTTATTATTATTATTTTTTTATTTTATGTGCATTAGTATTTTACCTGCATGTATGTCTGTGTGAGAGTATCAGATCTCCTGGAGAAGGATTTATAGGCAATTGTGAAATGCCATGTGGGTGCTGGGAATTGAACCTATGCATATTTAAGGAGGTCCACAAGAACCCAGAAAAAAACGATAAAAGTATTTATTTGTTTGTTTGTTTGTTTGTTTATCCTCTGTGGTTACTGGAAGCTGCAAACTGAACTCTGACTACCATGTTTTCTGTCTGCACTTATAGTACTTCAAACCACACCCTAATGGGCCAGCACACAAATGGCTATTGGCTGAATGAATTCCCACAACAAACCTAGGTCCTCCGGAAGAACAACCAGTGTTCCTAAGCACTGGGTTGTCTCTCCAGCTCCCTGAGGTCATTTACTTGAATGATCTCTCGTGTCTTTTGTTGGACTTTGTTTCGTCCCTAGTATCAAAAAGGGGGGAAAGGTGAGTGTGGTTTTCTTCCTTTTCTTCAGCATATGAGTTGAACCATCTATCATTTAGTTTTCAAAAATGAATTTATTCTTTATTTACCTTTTTTCTACTTTTTTTTACATTTTCAAGCCAAGAATGTTTTCTTTTCAACAGAAAAACATTTAATCTCTACAGATCATGATCATATCTGAGCATCTCCCCTTGCCTCCCAAAAAGCTGTTGCCATTTTTGTCTCCTTTCCCCCCTTCTTTTAGCCTTGCCTGCTGCCTGTTAGAACAGAGGCGACAGACAGTATTGATATACTGTTGGGAATAGACTCTACTGTTTTTTATTTGTTATAATAAATGCTTGGAAACAATGCTGTTTTCCTACAGCTCTGATAATGTGGTAGGAATTATTATGCTTCATAAATTAAGCTTCAGAAGCACGTGTGTTAGTAAAGTGGCACTGTGATGAGCCTGGAGTATAGGAAGAAATTCTTAAGAATTAGATGTCTGTGAGATAGGAGTCATTTACTATAACTTTATTTGTTCAAGTCCAGACAAAGTTAAGTCTATTCATGTGGTGTCTTTCCTGCCTCTTCACGAATTAATTACTAGGGTTTGTGAATCACTTCTCAGTGACGGTCACTTTAAGACCTTCTTAAGATTGCTTTCTAGAGTAAAATAGCTTATTTCCTATTACATCTTCTTGGTGATCATGATTAGAATAATTATTCTACCTGATACTTTGTTGACAAGAGATTTTTAGTTTGGGCTCTGTCTCCCCGTTTATGGATTCCATTTAGATCACCTTCATGTATGTATGTAATTTAGAAATCTTCTACTCTATTAGGTTTCCATATGATCCCACAAATGGCCTTATTATTAGCTGTTCCTCCCCAATCCCCCTTCTGCCATAAAGCCTAGAATGCTCTTTTTCTTTTTACAGTTCTCTCTCTCTCTCTCTCCCATCCTTCCTCCCTTCCTCCCTCCCCCTCTATAAATATAAATATATATGCACTCATATATTTATATATAAATATTATTATATATTCAAATATATATATATATACTTGCACTTATTTCTGAACCAATTGAGCTTATAGATATTTATGAATAATTTTTTTCATTGTTCCATTATGGCTTTTCAGGTCCTTACATAAAGAAGGGTTTTTTTTTTTTTTAAATGAGACAGTATAGGGGAATAGTTAATATTGACTCAGTAGTAAAACTTCAAGAGTTTAGTTTTTAATTCAGCCATGTATAAACTATGAGTTTCTTAAGTTGGAAAGAGGGGCTAATGTTAGCACTAGCTCAGAGGGTTGTTCAGGGACTTAAATAGTTATACTTGACAAATAAATATCGACTGCTTTCACTTTAGGTTGTTTTCTTTAATTCTGAAGTGAAGGAATGTTATTTCAAGGCCATGGGAAGTTCATTCTTTTTAATATTTAGCTACTGGCTATACTAATTTTTTTTTTTAGTGTTTCTATAGTTTTCTACTTTAAAGATGTTCAAACCATAGGATTGCCAATTTATAGTAAACTTTATTGAGTGTGATTTATGTTGGCTATTTAAAAAGGAATATGTTGATTTGGCGATAATTCTACCAGAGATTGTTTATTAAATGCTCCTGGACGCTGGATGGTGCTTACATAGAAGAAGGTATGCCAGTGCACATACGGTCCTACATACATGTCGATGTAAAGCTCACTGGCATCACAGTGTATTTTTTAACTGCCGTGAGATTATAATCATAATGAACTCTTTCATTAATATTTGTGAGTCTATAAAATAGGCAAGAGATCATTTTAAATCAAACCTGTGATTTTACTGGTACTTTATTCCCATGCTGTTTATTTAGGTTTTTGTATGTAGTTGAACTCACCTGTTGTTTTAATATACAGACTTTACATGGTACTACATTTGTAACTTGGTTCCTGCAACACCTTTCTAGGTCTGCTATTGCCGTAGTGCACGGTCAGTACTTGTTCACAGTATTCAGGGTGGCTTCTTTTAGAGGCCCTCATCAGTACAGCCTGGCTGGAACAAAGAAGGTATGATCTCTCATGCTGCGGAGGGTTTGTCCCCATATTCTTTCTTCATGGGTTCTGACGCCCCTGAGGTTTTGTTTTGTTTTTTTTTTTTTTTGCTAACTTTACAGTTGAAGAAAGTATGACTGTGTTTTAGTAAATCACATCTGCCCTGTCTTAGTTTCTCTAATTTTATTAGTCTTAGTTGAAAGATGACTAAGTTGTAAAGTCATTTATTTGGTAGACTGGTCTCTTTTGCAGTTCCTCACATACCTAAACACACATTAACCATCTCTCGATATAGGAAAGTTGTGAACAAACAAAGTAAATGTAGAACAAATTTTGACTGTAGCTTGGGTCTGTGTTCTTAGGGAGGGGTGTGGTCTTCTGAACCTGTAGTCTCTGTTTATCTCAGGTACATTGGAGCATTTTAATTATAGTGTATGTCTCTCTAGTCTTCCTTTCTATAAAGATTTCCCTAGTCACCTTCATTTTTATCCTGTCTCCTTCCCTGTCTATTTAAAAGATGTTTAACCTCCTAAGATTCATGTTTGATGTCAGAACAACTGATTTATAAAAATGCAGTTGCTCCTCTAGCTATTTGTATAAATTTATATGTATTAATTACAGTTTTATGCAATTATTTGTTTAAAATATACTAGTAACTATTTTTTCAGTTGGAGGTTATTGGGGGAATTTGGTAGCAGGTATATGTATTTGAAACTTTTTATTATGATAATTTCCATATTTGTCAAGGTTCTAGGTCTGATTGCCAATAGTTTTGTGACCAAGTGTGCCCCTCAAGGATTTTTGTCTAAAAGGGTATTTAGCTTTATCAATACTAACCTTAACATTTTTTCTGTCTTGGGGCTGGAGAGATGGCACAGCAGTTAAGAATGCTTCCTGCTTTCCTAGAGGACCTGATTTCAGTTCACAGCACCCATGTCAGGCTGATCACAACTGCTGGTGTCTCTAGCGCCCAGGGATCTGGTGAGCTTTTCTTGCCTTTGTGGTTCCCACTCACGCACGCACACATGCACGTACGCATGCACATAGCAGATTCATACACACATAAAATAAATAAGATTATTAAACAAAATAACATTAAGCTGCCTTAAAGTTTCTCTTAATTGTCTTGTGATTCTGTTTAGATTTGACCAAACTCATTAACTCTCCTCCCAGACTGTCAGCTTAGAAACTGTTTTTCTCCCTCATTTTAATTTTTTGTTCTTAATACCTCTTATTGCCATGAAGAGACTATTATTTTATAAGAAACCATAGTTAACATATAACTGCATCTTTGTATGGCATAATTAAATATTTCAATACATGTATCTAATATATATACATGTTAGACATGTAGTAAACCACGGTAGTTATATTTTGTCACCTGAATGTTTCTCTGGCCCTAATTTGTTTTCTGACCCTTAAATTAGTTATTCTCCATTTGTTTCATGCTTTTCCTGATCATCTGTTAGCTTCAACCTTTTTCCTGTCTTCTGTCTTCTCTGTGTGCATATAATTCTTCAGCAATTAGACATTTAGTTACATTGTATTTTTGCCTTTCCACACTATCTACTTGGCAAGATTCAAACTAGATTTAATTTGGGTTCAACTTCCCTATTTATCCCTGGGTACCACAGCAACCTTGGCTGTGCCCCTCACGGTTGTATTTTAAACCATGGTGATAGCATCAAATTTCCATTGTTTTTTTTAGCTTCCTGGACCATCATTCCTTGTTAATCTTATTCTTATGATTGCTAGGAGGAAATGTATATCATTTAAAACGAAACTAGATTCTTGCTGGTAAATAAACAGACATGAAGTGCAAATTTATGTCCATGAGTATTCAAGATCTTTGATAATGTGTGCTTCATTAAAAAAATCTATTATCAAATGTTAAACTTAAATAAAGCTTTTGGTTTGGTAAAATATTAGGATGGGGAAAGTGCTGTAATAGGAATGTATTTGTTTTCTGTAGTACACTATTACAAATACTGACATATTGAAGTATGAACTTATTATTTTACTTTTCCTAAGTCAGAAGTCTTAAATCCACTCAGCTAAAAGCAAAGAATAAGCAGCACTGAGCTTCTTTCTGTGGGGAAGGGGTGAGCCATTGTCGTGTCCTTTTCAGCCATCAGAGGTTTCACAGGCATGCCCAGAGGCTCATGTTCCAGATGATGCTAAATTCTGTTAACATCACAGAGCTCTAAGCTTTATTTTAGTCATTGCTGTATAGTTTTTTTTTTTTTTTTTTTTTTTTTTTGGTTTTTCAAGACAGGGTTTCTCTGTGGCTTTGGAGCCTGTCCTGGAACTAGCTCTTGTAGATCAGGCTGGTCTCGAACTCACAGAGATTCACCTGCATCTGGCTCCTGAGTACTGGAATTAAAGGCATGCGCCACCACTGCCCGGCCTGTATAGTTCTTTTTTAATGAGCAGAGTCATTCACTAAAATGTTGAAAAAATTATTAGGAGTAGAAAATTGAATAAACAAAATAATTAATTCACTAAACATGTGTTATACTTCTAGCTATGTAACAAACCCTAATTTTTATATGTGCTGCCTGCTGCAGTATGTGTTTAATTAAACAAATGGTACAAATACAAGGTATGAATGAAAAGTTTTCAAACGTTTTCCATTTCATTTTATTATGGCATATGATATAATCTCATAGAACTTGGTTAATCTTTTGCATTCTCTTTTTATAATAAGGGAATGGGCTGAGCAGCTTTCAAAGAGTTAGCCATGAATCTCTGTTCAACTTCATTGAGTACTAAAAGGAGGGATGCTTTTCAGGAAGACTGTTTTAAATCTATTGTGAAAATAATTCTGTTCTGTATACACCTTTCTCTTTATTTTGAGAACAAGGAATAGTCTGGAGGTAGCTTCTCTCTCTCTCTCTCTCTCTCTCTCTCTCTCTCTCTCTCTCTCTCTCTCTGGTCTGAGACAGTTTATTTTGCTGGATAGTAACTGTTAGAACTGGAATATTTTTTGGTTCTCTGATTCTAATCTTTCTAAATACTTGTTAATGTCAACTTTAAAAATGTTTTGGCCTCAAAATACCTTGTAGTAAATTTCTTGCTTGGTGAGTCTATCTCTGTATTGTTGTTTTGCTCTCAGTGATTTGTTTCTGATGAGAGCTCCTTGGAAAAACCATGGCCCATGAATTGTAGGATTGTAGAGAAAGGGCTTAGAAGACTTGTCTTTGTAAAGCATTTCAGCAGCTCTAGTGGGACTGTTCCTGCTTCAAGTTAGGGACCTTTGACTTCTGCTTTTTGGGGTAGATATAAGATGGAGGAAACAGTGTTGCAGAAGTAATAAAACACTGATAGCATGGAGATCTATACATGCAGATTCCCTGCAATATATATTTGGTAAAAGCATAATGTAGAAGCCATGATAAATATACTATGAATAAGAAATAAAGTTAATACTTCATTAAGTAAATGTAGATGACATTTTCAACAATAATATATTAAAAATCAAAGTTTGAGTTTGTACTTTTTATTAAAAGTGATCATTATTGATACCTATTCACTGGAACTTCTGAGTTGCCTTTCTGGCAGTTGGAATAGAACAATAGTCCTTTTTTTTTTCTTATAAAGAAAACATTTAATTAGGGTGGCTTGCTTACAGTTTCAGAGGTTCAGCCCATTATCATCAGAATGGGAAGCATGGTGGCACGTAGGCAACTGTGATGCTGGCAGCTGAGAATCCTACATCTTGTAGGCAACAGGAAGTGGACTGATACTGAGCTGTATCCAGAGCATAGGAAACCTCAAAGCCCACTCCCACAGTGACACATTTCCTCCAACGAGGCCATGCGTCTCCAACAAAGCTGCACCTCCAAATCATGCTACTCCGTATGAGATTGTAGGGACCAATTACATTTAAACTACCACAGTACATCATCTCTGCCACCCCTTTCTCTAAACCCTCTGATAGACCCTCTTGATCTCTTTCAAATCCATGGCCTCTTTTTTCATTAATTAGCCTTTCATACATACATATATGTACATACATACATACAAGCATGCATGCATAATACATACATACATTGCTAAACACACAAGTGCAGCTTGCTTACTCTGTATAATATTACTTGTCTGTATGTTTTCAGGGCTGACCATTGCTAGGGTTTTAAAGTGAGGTCTCCAACACTCAACAAGCACTCTTACTCACTGAGCTAGTGCTGAAGCCCCTTGGGGATGTTGTTTTTTGTTTTTTTTTTCTTTTTTTTGCATACAAATGGATGGAAATAGAAAACACTATCCTGAGTGAGGTAAGCCAGACCCAAAAAGAGGAACATGGGATGTACTCACTCATATTTGGTTTCTAGCCATAAATAAAGGACATTGAGCCTATAATTCGTGATCCTAGAGAAGCTAAATAAGAAGGTAAATCCAATGACAAACATATAGGCATCCTCCTAAATATTAACCTTCATCAGGCGATGAAAGGAGACAGAGACAGAGACCCACATTGGAGCACCAGACAGAAATCTCAAGGTCCAAATCAGGAGCAGAAGGAGAGAGAGCACGAGCAAAGAACTCAGGACCGCGAGGGGTGCACCCACACACTGAGACAATGGGGATGTTCTATTGGGAACCCATTAAGGCCAGCTGGCCTGGGTCTGAAAAAGCATGGGATAAAACCGGACTTGCTGAACATAGCGGACAATGAGGACTACTGAGAACTCAAGAACAATGGCAATGGGTTTTTGATCCTACTGCACATACTGGCTTTGTGGGAGCCTAGGCAGTTTGGATGCTCACCTTACTAGATGGAGGTGGGTGGTCCTTGGACTTCCCACAGGTCAGGGAACCCTGATTGCTCTTCGAGCTGATGAGGGAGGGGGACTTGATCAGGGGAGGGGGAGGGAAATGGGAGGCGGTGGCGGGGAGGAGGCAGAAATCTTTAATAAATAAATAAATAAAAAAAAACAATAGTCCTTTTGGATCGAACTTGCTGTTCTTGATCTTCTTAAATTGTTAAAAAATGAAGGTCTACACATATTAAGCTGAAAATTATTAGCAAGCCCTAGCTGTCAGTGCTTTTGACGGAGTCCCAGTAGTATACATGGGTAACGGTTCATTTACTCAGTCTGAGCAATTTATTGACTCTCTAACTATTGAGAGCAGTAATGTTGCAGCCTACCAGGTCTGAGTCAGAGGTAACCTTTCCAAACTCTAATGATTTGCCATAATCACCTTATAGAAGACATTATAAAGCTCTACTGGAGAACAAATACCTTGTCCTTATTTTAAACATTAGATATATTCTTCCGAAGTTAAAAAAAAGAACATTTTGTGCAGTAAAAAACATTTCACTGTTGACTTTTATTACAAGTGCTGTAACAATAGGAAAAGTTTTCACCTAGTACCTACTACAGTCAATCTTAATTTGTTCACTTCAGGGGGTTTTAATGGTGTGAAATGTGTGGGCATCTTAATTCTCCAATAATCTTTTAAAGAAATTATTTTAATGGGAGTCTTTCTTGATCTCCCTAGAAAAATGCTCAAATATGTCAAAATGAAAGTTACTTATTAGTGACCTCTTACTTTTTAACTAATTTCAAATAAACTAAAATAGTTTGATTGGTTGATGTATTATCCAGAGTAATTTTCTAGATACACATCAAACATGGATTAAGAAAAAATTCTCCTCTTTTTAATACATTGTTTGTCTCTTTACATCTTTAACTAAAATAATGAGGAGTTAAATTTGGTGTCACAGAATTGTACGCTTGGATCCTAGAGACAACAGTGGAAACAGTCATAGTTACCGGATAATTTAAGATTTCAAAAACTGCTAAGGCCTTAGGGACAAAAGGCCATGAGTGTTTTTTTTTTTTTGTTTTTAATAAAAGGTATAGCCATAAATTCTGACAGTGAGATCTGTCAAGCTAGCTTTGATCTTTGGTCTAGAGTTTGTGAAATAGTTGTGATCATCATGGGGTGAGAAAAAGGAGTGGGCACTAGGACCCAGTGTATGCTACTTTAAATCTCCATCATTTCACTTTCTGAATAGGGTTGCCAGATTAGGAATTTACAGAAGTTATGTGAAATGTTCTCCATGTTCTGCTTTTAACAGATACTTTCAGTGCATTTTTGGTGGTAGAATGAAAAAAACACAGGAATTCTAGAAGCAGTGTTTGTTTTCTTCTAAACCTGTATTTAAAAAAAAAAATCTGCTGAAAAGGAATTCATACACCTTTATTAGATCTTGATCAGTTTTTCTTTTTTGAACAGTCTGCCCATTGTAGCCCAAGCTGGCCTTGAACTCAAGGTCCTAATGCCTCAACATCAGGAGTGCTGGGATTACATATGTATATCACCATGCCTGAAAAGTTGCTAAACTGTTAACTTCATTTTAAATATAATTGTTATCATTTGAAATTTTGATACATATATTTTGGTCATATTCACTCCCCACTCTCCCTCCAACTCCTTCCAGATCCACTCCTACCTCTTTACTGACTTATTTTCCTCTCCTTAAAAAAAAATAAACACATCAATAGCTGGGCATGGTAGCACATGCCTTTAATCCCAGGAGGTAGAGGCAGGTGGAGCTATGTGAGTTTGAGGCCAGCCTGGTCTACAGAGTGAATTCTAGGACAGCCAGGGCTGTTATAAAGAGAAACCCTGTCTCAAAAAAGCAATAAATAACATCCATCCATCCATCCATGTCTCTTTATATGTATACACACATACAAATGCATACACACACACACCAAGTCCAATTTGTGCTGTCCGTATACTCCTGGGTGTGGGCCATTCATTTGAGCATGGTTGATCTATCAAGGGTCACACCCTTAAAGAAAACTGACTCTGTTTCTCTAGAAAGCTATCAATTCTCCATAGCTGTTTAGTAGAGGTGGAGGCTTCTGAGCTCTGTCTCCATGCTAGATTGTTGATTGACATGATCTTGTTCAGGCAACATAAGTACTGTCACTTTTTGAGTGTGGTAATTTTGTGATGGCCACGAGACACTATTTTACTTCAGTCCTCCCTAGCCCTTGACTCTTAATTCCTCCTTTCTCCCTTCCACTGTATTTCCTAAGCTTTGGGGAAGGGGGTTATATAGATGCCACTTTTGTGGTTGAACATTTCCCTCCTATTGAGTGGACCTTGAGTCCAATTAGCTAGGTGTTTGTTACCACTAGGATAGGGGTGCCACTTTGTATCTTTAGGGCTGTCTTTCTATACTGGTCATTGTTGTAGTTTATTGATATCACAGTTGGATAGGACTATTGATTGCTTTATTCCCTTGGCAGCTTACATAGTACATTTTGGTATTATAAAAGCAGACTGAAGAAAGGAGACTTTCTGGTTTGTGAATCTATTATTTTTTTTCTACTGTCTAAAAGATGCTTCTAAAATAATTGAGTTATCAGGTAAGATAGCCGCAATCTTCCATATCCTGTGTCCGAAGTGTGCAGTTTTTTTCAGACTTGCCTTTCAGCAGCTGAAGATAAGTGCCCATTGCTGAACAAATAAAAGTTATTTTCATATATGTAGAATGATATGTATTTCTGCCTTCATGTTACATAATAAATATTTTGTTTTCTTGGAGAATATTTGCTGATATGGTTCACAGTGAGGTTTCCTTTTCCTTCCTTTTTTAGAGAACTGACATTGTTTAAAGTGTTCCTGCAGTACTGTCAGAAGTACTGGTTTTTTTCCTCCTTGTAGATAGAATAATTCCCATCGGTAGAATATCTTTGATTCATGCCTCAAAGTCATTCTAGTCACTAAACAACTGGTACATATGAATCTCTTTTTCTTCAGCTTGTTGATTGTTTTTCTTCTTTTTTTTTTTAGCTTTGTTTTGTTTTAAAAGTCGACATATAATAGTTGTAGTCCTATTTATTTTTGAACAGAATTCTTTGTAATGCATGCCTGTATCCAGAGCACAAGTGTAGTGGCCTTATGTTTCACTGTGACTTGCAGAGTACTCGATGAGTTCATAGATATAAAGGAAGATCTGTATTTCTTTCTTTCTCATTTCGAGGCATCCAGATTAGGATGGGCACTGTCGAAGTGGTACTGGGAGGTTGATGCTATCTGAGGAAAAGTGCTACTGCTTTCTTAATTTCCTAGGCTTCTTAAACTCTCATTTGGGCTTTCTTCTGTTTACTCTCCCTAGTGTCAGGAGAATTCATAGTGCATAAGCGTTTTTTCAAACTCTAAAAAGATACTTCTAAAAAATCAAGTTATCACGTAAGAAATCTATGGTCATAGAGATGTCGGGAATGACTTAACATCTGAAAGTTATTATGTATTAAGGATGTACTATATCACCAAGTACCATGTTCTTTCATGTTGACTGTTTTAAGCATCTTTTTTTTTTTTTTTTTTTTTTTTTTTTGGTTTTTTGAGACAGGGTTTCTCTGTAGCTTTGGAGCCTGTCCTGGAACTCCCTTGGTAGACCAGGCTGGCCTCGAACTCACAGAGATCCGCCTGTCTCTGCCTCCCAAGTGCTGGGATTACAGGCGTGCGCCACCACTGCCCGACTTAAGCATCTTTTAAATGGGCTAGGAAACTGTGTTTTAAAACTTTTTTATACTTGTGCTATGCTGTACGATAACCAAAGTCATTTGCTAAAGGAGAAGAAAATTTTGTAACTAAACCAGGGTATTATGTGTATTTTTTGTTGAGGTGTTGAAGAGAAAAAAAATTTGAATTTGCTCAAAATGTAGGGGTAAAAGCAATTACTGTTTCAAGTAAACATTCTATACCTAGGAATACAAGAAACAGTTCAGGTTTGATATTTGACAAAATAAATATTATTCAAAGAGAAAATGTTATGCTTTCATAAGTTTTAAGTTATTTGTAGAAAATATAAGTTAAAAAGGTTAACCACCTTGTGTTGGCTAGTCTTTATCAACTTGATAGAAGCTAGAGCCATCTGGGAAGATGGGACCTCAGTTGAAAGAGTGCTTCAATTAGAATGGCTGTAGGCAAACCTGTGGGAGCATTTTTTTTTTTTTTGTAAGTTATTGTGGAAGGGACCAGCAATTGTGGGCAGTGCTACACTTGGACAGGTAGTCTGCTGTATATAAGAAAGCAGGCTAAGCAAGCCCTGGAGAGCAAGCCAGCAAAGCAGCATTTCCTTCATGGTCTCTATTTCAGTTCCTGCCTTGAGTTTGTGCTAGTCCCCTTGATTATGGATGGTGATGTGGAAGTGTAGCCCAATGAATCCTTTCTTCTCCAAGTGACTTTTGGTCAGAGTGTTTTTATCACAGCAATAGAACATATCCCAAGCATGGAACTTTCATTTTATTGGCTGTCTGCAAAGAAAAAAAATTCAAAATTCTTGGGCAAATAGATCATGTTTTGTTTCAAAAGCAGAACATTAAAAATCCTTTCATAAATTTTAGAATGTAAGCCTTTATATTTTATTATATTCATACAACCTAGGTTCATGTTCTCTGTAGATAACTGTCTTAGATCAGTAGCAAAACAAAATTAGCTCTCATTAAATAAAAAGGTTCCTCCCACGTTAAGTGTGGTGTGTCACACCTGTAGACTCAGTGCTCAGGAATTATACACAGTTGTTAGGCACCATTTGGGTGCTGGGACTAAAACCCAGGTCATCTGCTAGAGTAGCAAGTGCTCTCAACCACTGAACCAATTTCCTCGTCCTCCCTTCGGTATGAATTAGTCATAGAATATTCAGTTGCAGTAAGATTAGGCAGCTCCCCTCATATTAAGGTGGACAAGGCAACTCAAGGAATCGGGTCCCAAGAGCTGGAGATAGCTGCTGCTCCCACTGTTAGGAGTCCCACAGGATGACTAACCTACAGAACTGTACCATATATGCAGAGGGCCTAGGTCAGTCCCATGTAGGCTCCCTGGTTGTCGGTCCAGTCTCTGCAAACCCCTATGAACCCAGGTTAGTTGATTCTCTGGGTTTTCTTGTGGTCTCCTTATCCCTCTGGCTCCTACAATCCCTCCTCTCCTCTCCAGGTGGATCCCTGGATCCACCTAATGTTTGAGTGTGGGTCTCTACATCTACTCCCCCATCAGTTGCTGGATAGTGCCTCTGACAGTTGGGCTAGGCATCAACCTAGAGTATAACCCCCCCCCCCCTTCTCTCTCTCTCTTTCCCCCTCTCTGTTGTGTTTGTTTCTGTTTTGGTTCTCCCTCTGGGCTATTCAGCTTCTGGGTCCTGGTGTTCCAGGCAGTGTCAGTGGTGGGCTGCCTCTTTTGGCATGGGTCTCACAGGTTGGAGTAGTCATTGGCCACTCCCACAATTTCTGTGCCATCTTTACCTTGTCACATCTTGTAGGCAGGACAAATTGTAGGTCAAAGTTGTGTGGCTTGGTGTCCCAGTTCCTCGACTGGAAGTCTTGCCTGGTTACAGGAGATGGCCAGTTCAGACTACATATCCCCTATTGTTTGAGTCTTAGCTGAGGTCACCCTTGTAGATTTCTGTGAGTTTCCATTGCACTACCTCACCTCAAGATGCCTCCCTTTCCAGTCCTCTCCTGCAGTACTCTCCCCCCAACCTCTCCTGTTCCCATCCCCACCCACTACCAGTCCACCTGTGACATCTATTTTCTCTTCTCAGGGAGATCTAAGCATCTCCCTTTGAGCCTTCCTTGTTACTTCGCTTTTCTGGGTCTGTGGATTATACCATGGTTATCCTTTACATTATAACTAATATCCACTTACGAGTGAGTACACACCATGTTTGTCTTTCTGGGTCTGGGTTACCTCACCCAGGATGAGTTTTTCCCCTAGTTCCATCCATTTGCCTGCAAATTTTATGACGCCTTTGTCTTTAACAGCTGAGTTATACCCCATTGTGTAAATATACCACATTTTCTTTATCCGTTCTTTGGCTGAGGGACATCTAGGTTGTTTCCAGTCTTTAGCTGTTATGAATAAGGCTGCTCTGAGCATAGCTGAGCAAGTGCCCATGTGGTATGATGGAGCATCCCTTGGTATCTACCCAAGCTGTGTAATTACCTTCTCTTGTATACTTTCCACAAGATTCTTTTGGCTTCACCTCACAATTGCTGGGATTATGGAAATGTGGCACCAGGTCCACGTTACATGAGATTTTCATGGACCTTCAAATTAAACAATACACTGAAATAAAGTTACAATATAGACCTGAAACACAGGCAGAGGGATATATCAAAATGATATTCTGTCAGCTCTTCAAGATGAGGTAGCATCTCTACTCTGAGGCCATAAGTGTAATAATAACCTATTATTTGCTTAAAACTATGGTGATGACACAACAGTTATAGGGCTGAATTAAAAAAATAGGCTGCTTTGAGTTGTACTCAATCCTCACCTTCTCCATCTTTTGGATTATTAATTATAAGCAAAATTAATCATAATATTTATATTATAAAGAAGAAAATACTAAATTTCCTATGCCCTAGTTTTAGATCAAGTATAGATTTTTTTTGGTAACATTAGGAGATGACAATATATTAAATTTCAAGTAAATTAGGTAACCCCTCTTTAAATTTGGCCGAGGAAAGTGTTTGTCGTCTTAGTTTCACTTCTGCTGCTGAAATGAAATAAAATATTTTGACTGCAGCTTGAGACATTTGACAATCTCATATTAGATCCAAGACTTATTTTTGTATTTATATGTGTCAGTTTACTTCTGCATTGTAAAAGTATTAACTAATGAACTATGATGTTTGATGTTTATTCATGAGGTTTTTATATTAGTACTACAAAATGATTTTGATCTGTTTATAAATAAATGTGATTTGCTTTATTAACCCAAAGTTTCAATTAGTGATTTAATTGCCTACAGTATGCTTTATATATGATTTGGTGCAGTGAGAAGCTATTAACTATTGTGGGAGATAGATGTAGGTATTGATGTAAAAAGCCCCAAGTTGTTGAATTTTTGACATTTTAAGGTACTTTAAAGTTGGTATTTGTATGTCGAAGTATTGAACCATAATAGGCTCCTGCAAAACTAAGTTACTGTGGTCATCACAGCTGAATTCCAGACTTTAGTCAATCTTTATTGAAACTGACTGATTCTATGTTACTTTTATTTGTTTTTAAAATTTGACTATGGCTTATAGTATAGCTTTCGTTAGCCTGAAACTCAGTATGTAGACCAGGCTAACGTCAACTCACAGATAACTGCCCCTGTCTATCAAGTGCTAGGATTACAGATGTGTGTCACTATGCCTGGTTATTCTTAATAATACTTTAAGAGATGATTTTTGAATTTGGTGTTTTCCCCAATTCATACATATCTTTACATTTATTGTTCTAATTGCGCTTGTCTTTCATTGTGGTTCATGCTGTCTTTCTTCTCCTCTGTAATAAACTTAGAAAAACAGAGCTATTGCTTCCCTTACCATTTTCTTTAGGAATTATTAATAATGTGGGTACAAACTCATTTTATTCTATATTATTAATTTTACATGTTCTCAATTCTTCCTACCTAACATCTGTTTCTATTTTGTGATGAGACTATAATAGTATAGGATTAAATTTTTTTTTAGTCAAGTAGGTGTTCATTCATTTGTTATTTATTTATTTATTTATTTATTTATTTATTTATTTATTTATAAGTTCTGGGTATCAGATCTAAGGCCTTGAGCATGCTAGGGAAGCACTTTTACCACTGAGTTATACCCTGATTCTATATTCATCTTTTTAAGAGTGGTTCTTTACACTTGAGATTTTGAAGACTGATTTGAAATTCATTGTAAGCTGATTTTTATCTCTCTTCAAAAAATCACATTGACTATTAATATATATTTGCATCTACTGTGGAGAATGTGTTTATTTTTCCATTGTGATTATTTAAATTTAGATCAAACTTGTATTATGATAATTAGGATATGAGTTTTATTTGTGACATTAAGAATTAGAAAACACTGTGGATGAAATCATACTCTAATGAATGTCAAGGTTCTTGATTAAAATTAATAAGCTAGTAAAATATAGGCCATGTCATACTGGGCAGGAACATCTATTTTCCTGCAGTTCCTTCTTCACCAGTACCTGAACTTGGTTAACACTCATCAGGGATTGGTAGAGAGTAATTAACTAGTTAGATTGGTGTCTAATGATCATGATTTAAGTGTTGATAAGCTTCTGATTGACTTTAAGGATATGGAAAACTCTGATGCATTTGAGAATCTATCTATTTAAAAGAAACTATCTTCTCATTTTACATACCAATTCCAGTTCCCACTTCCTAGCCTCCTCCCGCTCACTCCCTCTCCTTTTCCCCACCCACTTTTCAGAGAGGGTGAGGCTTCCCAAGGGGGAGTAAACAAAGTCTAGCACATTTCTTTGAGATAGGACCAAGGCCCTCCCCACTGTATCTAGGCTGAGCAAGGTATCCCTAAATCTTTAGCTATTGACTTGTCCACATTGGGGTGGCAGTTATTTCAATGCTGACATTGGAGAGTGAGTCAAAGACCATCTGCTGCCAGGAGATAATTCATCTGTGAAGTTATCTTACTGTTTATTGGAAGTCAGGGTAACGATTACTCATTCTGTACTGCCAATGCATTTTGAGAAAAAGCATTATAAAAGTGTGTATGTGCTGAGGAAATTTATTTTCCTCAGTAAAGTGGAAGTCAGGTTTCATGTTCCTTTGGGTTCAGGCAGTAAAATTTGTCTGCTTTCATTTCAGGCAGATCTGTCTAGGCACCTGAAACTTGATAGCATATATAGACTGTAGGGCACTGACGACTATGTAAAGTAACCTCTCTTGGACGGAGGAAACATTTCTTAGACTGCCTCCTGGGATACATGTGTAGTAGGGGCACCTATGGTGGTTTTAGAAGGAAATACCAGAGGAATGTGCAGAGAAGCCCTGCTGTTTTGCAGCTGCATACTTTAGACTCTCTTAGCTTCCTCACACAGGCCATCTTGTTTTATGCTCTAGGTTGGATCATGCTGTCACGTCTGTTTGGAACACACTCTGATTAGCTTCTGGTGTCCTTAATAACTCATTGCTCATGAGGGTGAAGGTCTTTTTGTCTGGAGAGCCAACTTAGAATACCTAGCATGTGCTGATTTACTTCTCTCTAGCTAAATAGAGCTAAGAAGTGACATTGTAATAAAACTTTGTGAGTTTAATCTGCTGTAACATGGTTTGCTGAAAAATATTAAGGAAATCTGATTTCACACAGATTTGTTGTTGGAAGGGTAGAATGTCTTAGATCTTAGATAATTATGCATATTTGTTCTTTTAAAATATTTATTTGTATTTTATATGTTTAATTGCCTGTCCATATATTTATGAGTGCTTGGTGCTTGGGGAGGTCAGAAGGCATTGTACGCACATTTTCTCGTATAATACACCAGAGCTCACCCCAGTGACAATTTAAGGAAGATTGGTTGCAGGGCCAATCGTTAAATCTTATCAGTGAACCTTTTGCTTTGTGTTAGTAAAATCCATTGGTTTTCTACTTCCAGGTGACAGTTTGCCCATATATTCTTGTTTATTTCATGTTTATGAAAATATTTGTTATATGAATTATTCTGCTATTCCAGATATTAACATGCATTTCATTTAAAGTTCAAAACCACACTTGTTATTATTATTACCAATGTCTCACTGGTAAGAAAACCAGAAAAGAATCTTTGGAGCATAGTAACCAGAGCCTAGATATTCAAAAAATGTGGGATATACACACAAACCACACACACACACACACACACACACACACACACACACACACACGGGGGAGGATTACTCAGCTGTAAAAGTGAAACCATGAAATTTGTAGGAAAATAAATGGATCTCGAAACTTTATATTAAATGAGGTGACTCAGAAAGATAAAATTGCATGTTCTCTCTCATGTTGATCGTAACTTTTAATATTTGTTATGTAAGTAAATAATATGAAACTAGATAGGAAGCCAGCAAAACTAGGGGTGCTGAGAAGGGGATGCGGTGGGGGTGGGGTGGAGGTAGTGCACAAAGGGATACATGCCATAAGGAGGATGGAGGAACAAGAGGGAAAAGTGAAAAACAAAATTTTGTTTGAAAAACGCCATAATGAAACCTAATATTTTTATGTTAATAAAAACAAAACCTTAACAAAAACTCTATAAGTATTTATACGCCATACATCAAAATTTTCTAATATGACATATTATCTATCTTTAAAAATATTTATTGAGAAGGTTCTTGCTGTATAGCTCATACTGTCCTGGAACTCACTACTTAGCTCAGGCCAACCTCAAACTTGTGTTCTTCCTGTCATAGCCTCCTTTGTGCTGTAATTACAGGTAGAGGCCACCACTGTGCCTGCATCTGTGCATTTTTTCTGAAGTCATCAACTTTAGTATTGGCAAATACATTCTGATAGCTGTTTGCTTTGAAGTAACAGACTATATTTTTGAAGAAATGATTACAAAAACCTAAAGGTGAAAAACTATTGTTAAAGCCCCCTAGTCAAAAACAAACAAACAAAAAACCAGGCACCGTTGGACAGATTGGGTGAATGACATGTTATGGAGAGCCAGGATGTGCAGCATGCAGAACTGTGGAACATGCCATTCCAGTAAGAAGATGGCAGCAGGGCATTGGTTAAGGAACTTGCTTGTCTTAGATGATTCCCTTCAAGTGTGGAAAGAAAGAGGATTTTGTTCTGGCTTAGATGTTGTGAGGCATTAGGGAATGGCTTCTCTTACTGGTTATTTTAGTTAGCCTAATAGTTGAAAGTCAAAATTAGCTAGGAAGGAGGATGTTTGGTCATTTTTGTCTTTAAAATGATGTTGGTACTTTTTTTTTTTTATGGTTTTGTCTTGATCCACTGTGTTTTGCAGTTTGGTGCATGTTAGTGTCCTGCTTAGGCAGCTCTGCCTCCCCAACTTCACGGTGCATTGAAACAGCCCCTTCACAACTGATTTTATCTTTTCATTATGGTTTGCCTGTTGGCTCCTTCAGGGAGTATGGTGCCAGTCTAACGATTACCTTTGCTCAAGATAAATATTGTACTTCAGAAAAGTATAATTAATAAATAAAACAGAAGGATGTTATGCCTATTTGCAGTTTGAACACAAAGAATATTAAAAACAAACACTTGGTAGTTGGTTAAATAACCTTTCAAAATTGGTCCATGTTTTAATCTTTGTAATTTACAACTATTATTTGGAACAGGGTGTTTACATATTTAAAGATCATCCACGTAGGTTCTAAATCCAATGACAAATTTCTAGTAAGGGAGAAACAGAGACAGGAGACAGAGAAGGGAACGAAGTGAGGCAGTGTGATTGTAGGGACAGAGATGGAAGTGATATGCCTGGAGCCAGCCAGAGCTGACTGAGGGAAAGCGTTGGTGGGCAGTGTGTGTGGCCTTAGACTCATGGTCTTCAGACCTGCTAACAAGGCATAAAGACGACCTGAGCAGTGAAAGAAGATAGAAAGTTCATTGTTTTTCTAGTCCTAATTCTGTCACAGATTTCTTGTTTTGTGTGATGGATAAATGCATAAAATATATTCGAAATTGAAAGTGTAAAATTAAACTGGGCGGTGATGATACTCGCCTTTTGTCACAGCACTCGGGAGGCAGAGGCAGGCGGATCTCTGTGAGTTAGAGGCCAGCCTAGTCTACAAGAGCTAGTTCCAGGACAGGTTTCAAAGCTCCAGAGAAACCCTGTCTTGGGGTGTGTGTGTATGTGTAAAATTATGTGAAACTCCATAGCTCCCATCCCAAATGCCTACTCAAACTGTAGAGAAATTCATTGAGTTCTTTGCATAGACTTTGGGTCAAGTTATTTTTGGGTTTTGGTATTTTTGTTTGTTTGTGAGCTTTGTTGTATAATAAAATTTATATAATTAAAAAGGTATGAAATATGTGCAGATTTGTTATGGAAGTCTCAGAAGCCCATTTGTGCTGAAGTTAAGATTTAATGAGGCACATTCTAAGGTTTATACACGTGATGTTAAAGTGACACTGGTCTCTTTCATGTAGGAAGTATGTGTGGGCGGACCATGTCTGATGAGCACAGTCTGTTGCAGGTGTTGTCATTTGTGCCAATATACCCACAGTTTTACCCACTATTGCTTAAAAAAAAAAAGCCTAGAAATAGCAGTATGCTAAAATAGTAGTATTATTCTGAATATGTTTTTGAATTTGCACACTTGCCAATACCTATCTTGATACTTTGGTGGGGACATACTGCTCGCTTTGGCAGCACATATACTAAAATTGGTGGCCAGGGGTCTGTGGACCACATTTTGAGAACCAGTGGCTCAGAGGATTTGATCTAGTTAAAAAATTAAGTAGACTTTTAGTCTTTCTGTTGAGGTACCCCTTATAGTAAATACAGCTACTTCTCACTGCCTACCCGTATAATATAGCATAGTGCCTTATGTGAGTTCAATGCATGTTGAATTACTTACAACTTGTATTATGAATCTTATGAAACTTCTATCTTCATGTGAGGTAATACTTTTAAGTTTTCCTCCCTCCCTCCCTCCCTCCCTCCTTCTCTCCCTTCCTTTGCTAAAACTTAAAGGTTCATTAAGGATTATATCGGTTGTATAACACGATTAATAAAAAATCAGAGACAGAAATTTGGGTTCAACCTTAAAGTCTGAAAAGCATAACAGCCAGCCACTAGATCTTACCTCTACCTCAGTCCGAAATGGCAGTCCTGCCTCCAGGAATCTCAGAGTGAGACTGTGTGTGAGAGCTGTTTTCTCCCGTTTTACATTTCTCACTAGTGCTGGGATTAAAGGTGTGCACCAGTATTGCGTGGTTCCTATGGCAACCTAGTGTGACTACTAAGATTTAAGGTGTGTGCCACCACTGCCTGGTCTGTAAGGCTGATCAGTGAAGCTGTTTTACTCTCTGAACTTCAGGCAAGCTTTATTTAGTGTGAAATATCACTACAGGGTTGTTTTGTAAAACCTTATCAAGCATAGGAGTGCTGAACTTTGTAATGCTTATTCTTGGGCTGCCGAGATTACTAAGTGCCTAAAAGCACATACAGCTCTCCCAGAGGAACCATGTCAGGCAGCTCTAACTCCAGCACCCAGGGATATTTGCCCTCTACAGGCACCCACACACAATTAGTAGTAGTAATAGTAATAATAATAATACCTCAAAAAATTAAGTTGTTTCGTAATGTGTTATTATGTTGAGAAGATAAACCCAACTCTGGAACTTACGTTAAGCAGAGAGAATATCAAAAGAAGATATTTTGTTTATACTTGACAAGGTAAAAAGTACTGATTTTCAGATAAATGTAAAACTTGGTTGTGAAGCTTTTGAAGATGTAAGGCTGTGCAGAACATTTAGTAGATGATTGCTATAAATGTGTTCTCATAGCAAACTGTAACATTTAGTAGATGATTGCTATAAATGTGTTCTCATAGCAAACTATAACATTTAGTAGATGATTGCTACAAATGTGTGTAGTAGTAAGAGCGGCGGGGCTGCGTCCCCAGCACCCCGGCCGCCCGCACGGATAGCTTTACCCGAAATAACAACACACAAACTGTATTCATTTAAACACTGCTTGGCCCATTTCTATCTAGCCTCTTCTCGGCTAACTCTCGCACCTGGACTAGCCCATTTTTTATAATCTGTGTAGCCCACGAGCTGGCTTACCAGGAATGATCTTAACCTGCATCTGCCTGGAGTGGGAGAATCATGGTGACTCCTTGACTCAGCTTCTTTCTCCCAGCATTCTGTTCTGTTTACTCCTCCCACCTATGTTTTAACCTATGAGGGCCAGGCAGTTTCTTTATTGCTTAACCAATGAAATCAACAGATTGATATATGACACTCCCACATCAAATGTGTTCTCATAGCAAGCTATAACGACAGAGGCAAACTGTTAGTAAAACCTCTGATATGTAAGAAATTACAGAAAGTGCTTAATACAGTTATCTAGTTTCAGTTACCTTTGCTCAATGAACCAAATAGGAATTTCCAGAAATAAACACATTATAACTTTAATTAGCTTTTACTAGAACATGTGATTAGTCATCATTGTTATTTTCTTACTATGTCTAATTCATAAATTAAACTCTGTCACAGTCATGTACATATATATGTATATATGAAAATTTTCAGACTCCACATACCAGTAACTCTAGGCATCCATTGAGGAGGGGTCTGTCTAGGAATGTGTTTTTTAAGGAAAGGAAAAACCACTAATACTAGCTTCCCCTACCCACCTCCTGTGCTTGAAGCTATTTGAGAACCAGAAAAAATGAAAAGACAAAAAGGCTTTGTTTTTGTTGTTGTGAGTGGTGTGGAGGTAGTCAATCCATGATGTATTCTGATGTGATAGACTTTAGCTTGGCTTGATTTACTTCGAGGTGACAGTCATTTCTTCATTGGTGTTTGAGAATC
Source organism: Microtus oregoni (assembly GCF_018167655.1). Taxonomy (NCBI): domain Eukaryota; kingdom Metazoa; phylum Chordata; class Mammalia; order Rodentia; family Cricetidae; genus Microtus; species Microtus oregoni. The sequence goes on along the minus strand of NW_024543831.1, from coordinate 10,173,637 downwards.
CTGGATCATATGGGTATTTTCCTGTATAGGTACTTTTCACACTGTGAGTTTTTCATCTTTATTAATCACACCTAACGCAGGTTACACCAGAGAACATTGTTTTATGTTTATCCTCTCTCTGAATATATACTTCCTTTAGTGTTTGTTATCCTGCGTTCTACTTCCTCAGAAAAGAAGATCTTGTGCCTTTTAAAATAGCTGATATTGTGGAAAAATACACAGATTCTAAATATGTCATTTCATACTTGGAGTGCTGAGTTTGGATCTGGGTATTCAGTCCCCTTCTTCTCCACAGGACATTGCCTCTATGCCTCTGATACATAACTTGATAGGGTTAGAAGGGACAATAGTTTATATTTTTTAAAATACAATTATATTTAATTACCTTTGGTAATTAAAACTTTTTGGTTAGTCTGTTCTCCCTGCACCCTGTAAGTAGCAGGTAGCTTTGAGGGATGACAGTGTAGTGAAGCCTTTAGAAACCCATTTGGAATTGCACATTGGCTCATTTCAGTAGTTGGTATTGCCAGGTACAGCCAACTTAGAAAGAAGTTATGTAAATGTCTTTAGATCATTGACAGTATGACCTTTTTAACTATGAGGGTAAGTTGTCACAGGAAATAGAATGGAAATGGAAGTTATTAATCTTAAATTTATTTTCTTTGTGTTCTGAAGACTTTTGAATGTGAAAGACTGCGTTGACAGATTTATGTAGACCTTGCCTTACAAGGAATCATGGTAAAGTTCACAGGACAGAATACGTAGAAACAAATGAATAAGATATTGTCTGTTTAATCCAGGAATTAAAGACCAATTTACTGAAGAGTAGGAGAATTTCATGTTAAGCTTTGGTATCTTGTGCTGTCTGTTCAGTTAACGCTAGTCATTTCTTCCTGTAGCTTATAGTAGAAAGGAGTGTGTTGACTTTCTCACTTTTCTTCCTAGATACTATTTAAAATTTAGATATGTAACAGTGTTATTGTACAAAAATTGTGACCTTAGAATTATATTTATCCTATATTTTGTTTTCTCACTTTCTTTGTGTGTTTGAAGCTTTAGTATATTTTTCTTTTATATTTTAAAACATAAATGCAAGATAGCTATGGATTTTAAGTGAGTTTTCTTTTCTCCCTTTCTAGGCCTGACCTTCCTCTGAAAGTACCACATTAGAATCTAACTTATTATAGCTTGACTTTGTCTGTTCAAGGACTTTATAGTCATTGGTTTCTTTTGCTCAACACAGTCTTAAAATTCATGTTGCTGTGCATATCATTAATTACTTCATTTTTCAATTTTTTAACATTTATTTTGTGTATGTATGTGCATGCATTTATGCTATTGTGTGTGTAGAGGTCAGGGGACAACTTGTGGGAATCAGTTCTCTTCCTCCACCACATGAATTGGGGGATTGAGCTTAGATTGTCAGGCTTGGTGGCAAGCACCTTTATATTCTGAGCTATCTTGCTTAACTTTTATTCCTTTTTACTGCTCATTTGTATTCTATTATGTGAATCTAAATCAACTTATTCACTCACAGTTGAATATTTGGGTTGTTCTAATATTTTGGCTAGTTGTTGCATGACTTTTCTTGGGGACCAGGGAACATATATTTATTTTCTTTAGTCAGGGTACTGATGGAAGACCAAAGACACCACCCTACCCTTGACTAACTTGGTGAACGGGTAGGCCTATTGTGCTTGCTTGCAGGAACATCTATAGCTTAAATCAGTTGCACCACCAAGATTTCCATCACAGTGTGGGTAATGACCGGTGAAAGGTAGACTCCTAGAGCCCCTGCTCAGCTTGAAGAAATCAGTCTCCTCTTCCAGCCACTGTTCAGTGCTTATATTCTCTTGGAGGGGGCCTTGCCAGTCTTGTAGTTTTCTGAGCTTCTTCAGCAGTTGCTTATATAGTGAAGGCATGATATATTCTTCAATATTGGGTATTGAGAGAGTGGACAGTTATAGTTGATTCGTTTCCAGTCTAGTTCTAGTTGTATCCTCTCTACAGATGAATTGGGACAGAAAAAGCTGAACAAATGAGAAATTCCTTAATTCCTGATTAACCGCTTTAAAGGAGAAAACTAGATGGGGAGGTAAGAGGACAGCTTTTGATAGTCCATCTCTCCTGCCATGTGGGTATCCAGCTTTTGATAGTTCATCTCTCCTGCCATGCGGGTATCCAGCTCAGGCTGGCAGGCTTGGTGGCAAAGTGCCTTTAATCCTCTGTCTATTTTCATTGACCTTACTTTGTTTTTTTTTCCCCTGATTGTTTTTGTTTTTAATTTATTTTTTATTTTTATTGAGCTATATATTTTTCTCTGCTCCCCCATTCCTCATCCTCTTTTTCCGTTCTCTCTCATGGTCCCCATGCTCCCAATTTACTCAAGAGATCTTGTCTTTTACTACTTTCCATGTAGATTAGATTCATGTATGTCTCTCTTAGGGTCCTCATTATTGCCTAGGTTTTTTGGGATTGTGAATTTTGGGCTAGTTTTGTTTTGCTTTATGTCTGAAAGCCACTTATGAGTAAGTACATATGATATTTGTCTTTCTGCAACTGGATTATCTCACTCAATGTGATGTTTTCTAGATCCATCCATTTGCCCTCAAATTTCAAGATGTCATTGTTTTTTTTGTCCCCCCCCCCATTGTGTGGTACTCCATTATGTAAATGTACCACATTTTCCTTATCTATTCTTCAGTCCAGGGGCATTTAGGATATTTCCAAGGTTCTGCTATGAACATAGTTGAACACATGTCCTTGTGATAGGATTGAGCATCCTTTGAGTATATACCCAAAAGTAGTATTGCTGGGTCTTGAGGTAGGTTGTTTTCTAATGTTCTGCGAAATTGCCATACTGATATCCAAAGGAGCTGTACCAGCTTGCACTCCCATCAGCAATGCAGGAGTGTTTTCTTTACCCCACATCGTCTCCAGCATAAGTTGTCATCAGTGTTTTTGCTCTTGGCCATTCTTACAGGTGTAAGATGGAATCTCAATAGACTTCAAACTAAAATCAACTAAAAGAGACAAAGAAGGACATTTCATATTAGTCACAGGAAAAATCCATCAAGAGGAAATCTCAATACTGAACATCTATGTCCCAAATACAAGGGCACCCTCATGTGTAAAAGAAACACTACTAAAACTTAAATCATACACCAAACCCCACACACTAATAGTGTGGAGACTTCAATACTCCCCTCACCATTGGACAGGTCAGTCAAACAAAAAAATGAACAGAGAAAAAAAGGGAACTAACAGATGTTATGACTCAAATGGACTTAACAGACATCTATAGAATATTCCATCCAAACAAAAAAGGATATATCTTCTTAGCACCTCATGGAACCTTCTCAAAAATTGACCACATACTCGGTAACAAAACAAACCTCAACAAATACAAAATAATTGGAATAACCCTATGTATCTTATCAGATCACCATGGTTTAAAACTAGAAATCAACAGCAATACTAATTCCAGAAGGCCCACAAACACATGGAAATTAAACAATGCTCACCTGCGTCATCATTGGGTCAAGAAAGAAATAAAGAGAGAAATTAAAGATTTCCTAAAATTCAATGAAAATGACCACAACATACCCAAATTTATGAGGAAAGTTCATAGCACTAAACACCTACATAAAGAAGCTGGAAAAATCCCACACTAGTGAATTAACAGAACATTTGAAAACCTTGATTTATCCACAAATTACTTCTACTCAGGGTGTGACACTTCCCTTGAACCTGGCTCTGATGCATCTCTATTACTTCCCTTTAGTAAGTTTCCAAAACTTTAGTATTGATGGGATTTCATTTTCTGAAGCAAGCAGATCCCCTCCCCCCAATAAAACAAAAAGATTCATGGAGCCATTTATATTGGGTAGAAAGATACATATGTATATATTTAGAAATATGTTCTCTTTAGTAAAAATCTACTCCATCTGTTCACATAGGTTTTGAATGACAGTCTGTAATTGGACAGTTGCCCCATGAATGCATCTTTTTAAGTTTGACCAAAACCAATTTTGTATGTGCAAAATATATTCAATTGTTTTCAGTCCTTCAGTTTAGATATAAATACAGCATTTAAATAGGATCATGCCTTCACCTGTTATAATACAGCATAGCAGACAGTACATCATTGTTTCCAGGAGTAATAACCAGATGAGTCTGTGGACTTGATAGTCAGAGATCTGTGCTCTCTCAGCTTCTCAAGCAATACTTTCTCAATTTCCTTGTTTCTTTGTTTTTCTAATAGATTTTTTTTTCTTGCCACAGCCCTTTTCCCAGTGTATTAGACTTGATTCAGTATTGCAAGTTTTTTGCTACCTTTGTTACTCAGGGTCTGCTGGATGAGTAGTATTTATCAGGAGCATTATTTTAGAACATTGCAACCAGCAAGAATTTTTGTTTTAATCATTGCGTTTTCACATATCAAAGGCACACATTATGTATGTCTTCTTGAGTTCACATAAGATATAATTAATATGTACTTTTACATTTGTGTGAGTGAGTGTGTGTGTGTGTGTGTGTGTGTGTGTGTAGACCACAAGCCTACGCTATCACTCGGAGCCTGATTTTTGAGACAGGGTCTCTTACTGAACTTTTGCTCACTGATTCTGGTGAACTTGCTTTCACCAGCTGTCCCAGGGATCATCCTTCCTGTGCTTCCTAAGTGCAGGGTTACAGACCCGCAGTGGCTTAGAAACATCTTTTATTTAATTTGACAATCTCATACACATGTACAATGTTCTTTGATTTTACTTTTTACCAACTGTTCCTGGAGACTCTCGAACCTCTTTTCCTGTCTTCGTGATGTCTGCTCTCCCCCCCCCCCCCCAAGTTCACTGGGTCCAATGAGTGCTGTTGGAGTGCTGATTGTTCCTGTTGGCTTGGTCTGGTGTGGATTCCTGAGCCCTGTGACCATCATGTCTGTAGAAGGCAGTATTTCACAGCACCCCCACCATCCCCTAGCACTTTGTCCACCCTCCTTTTGTGATATCCTGAACCTGGGGTGGTAATGATGGTGGTATAAAGGCTTTGTTTAGGACTAAGTGTTCAACACCCAGTCTCAGCACCTTGATCAGTTTAGTCTCTTTTAACTGTTGTTTGCTGTGGAGAGAAGCTCCTCTGGACAAGATTCATGCAGCACTGATTGATGGGTATAAACACAAATATTTAGAACAGTTTGACCACATGTCTATTTAGGAAGTCTATAGTGGTAAGTTCCCTTATAGGACCCAGGATCTCATAAACCAACTCACACCCCCCCACCCCCAACACAAAGAGAAAGAAAATCAGATTCTGGAGATCTGAACTATGATCCTCAGCACTTTACTGATTGAGCTATCTCACTGGCTGCCTCATTTAAAAACTAATGTGCAAATTTCATATTACTTTTAGCAGAAAACTTGACTTTTAAACAATCTTTATAAAAATTACCCTTTAGTAAGTTAAGGGAATCTGGGCTCAAGCTAAGGAACAAGTGCTCAAGTGTGGAAGTAGCCGTCTTTGTCCACTGTCTCTGGTCCCTTTTTCCACTTAGTGAGGGTTATGTGAGCTCTTCTTATTCCTCTGACGTTTAGGTCTTATACCTTAGTCCTTTGTAGAACATTACACTCGTGGTGGCTTTGTTTTGAAGATAGTTTATGGTGGCTCTATTTTTATTTTTGCTTGGTTTTAAGATTTGTGACTAAAATATAAATGGACCATAAATATCTGTCCATTATAGTTAACTTGGAGGGTATTACATATTATATTAGTCCAAATATACAAAAGAAATTAGGATTGAACTAGAGAACTATTCAAAGATATATTATTAGTTCCATATTGTGCTTTATATTATCATCACAAACTTAGCATTAATAACATGTTTAGAGCCTGATAAATGTCTCAGCAGTTAAAACCATTTGCAGTCAAACCTGATGAGCTGAGTTTCATCCTTGTGACCTACAAGGTGGAAGGAGAAAACTGCTCCTACAAGTAGTAGTCATTTGACCTCTGCATATGCATCCTGATAGGTGGTGCACATGCATGCAGCCACACGTGCCCCCCCCCCCGTGTGTGTATGCATGCACCTATCCTCCCTCCCTCCCTCCCTCCCTCCCTCCCTCCCTCCCCCCTTTAATGCAGGCAGACACCTATACATGCATACAGTCTCCCTCTCATTCTCTGTCCCTCTCTCCCTTTCTCTCCCTCCCTTCCCCCCTCACACCCACACAATAAATAGATGAATAAAATGGAATAATTAAAAACAGAATGTTTAACGTTTCATGTTTTCTGTGGCCAGACATTCGAGCATGGGTTAACTGGATCTTCACTCACGATCCTTTGACGAACTTGCTATCAAGCATTTGCCAGCTTACTTTTTCTTTTTGGGGCTCAATTGGCATAGAATGGACTTTTGGTGCTCTTTGGCATCAGTATAACTGAGCATTTTACTGGCTGGTGGTTGCAGGCTACATATTGTGGACTGAATGTCCATATCAGAATATAGCAAGAAAGCCTCTGTCTACAAAGAACATTGAGGATCTTCACAAGGAATTGCATTTCTCATAACCTTACTCTCATAATTCTTATAATTTTGTTGTGTGAGCCTAGCTTTAACAGCTGAGACGTTTCTCCATCCCAGTCTCATATTTATTACCCTAGATATGTGCAAATTAACTTTCTGTTGTTTTAACATCCCAGTATGTAATAGTCTTTTTATTGTTCCAAGATACTACCTTTAGCTGCTAACGATTGGCTTTTGACATATGAGTTACTCCAACATGGCTGATGATATTAAGTCTGTAGGGGATTCTGTATCTCTCACATGCTAGTCAAATAGAGTTCTATGTGGCATAATACAACCACAAGAATATACATATCACTTTAGTTATATAATTAGTGATTTCTTGTAATTATTGACATACTGCATTAAAAAGAATAAAGTTATTAGCTGTGCTCACATGTAAGGTAAGGTGATTGCACAAGCTTATTAATAAAAGGCAAAGTTATTGGGTCGTCACCTTTGGCTCTTTTTGCTATAGACAAGGTATAAATAAACCTCTAGTGATTAAAGTGGCATATTTCATTGTGTATGAATTGTTTTTATGCCAGGACCAAGCTGTACAGTATGTTGAAGCATGCTTCTATTTTAACTGTACTTTACACAAGCTAATGAGGAGATCTCCTGACATTGTACCTGTCCTCTAATGGGAGACCTATGCCTATGGCAGTCAGTCCCACCTGCTCCCCAGATTGTATTCATTAAAATTTTGTGAGCTCGGTCCTGCCTCAGCCTGCTGTGTCATGCTTTGTCCAAGCCCATGGGAGACCTGCCATTTTGTGAGTGGAGACTGAGGAGGAGTGGATGTGGAGGGGTAGATGGGAAGTGGGGGGACTGAGAGGAGAGGAGAGGAGAGGAGAGGAGAGGAGAGGAGCGCAACGGAGAGGAGAGGAGAGGAGGGAGGCGAAACTATGGCCAGTATGTAAAATAAGTGAAAAAGTGTTAATTAAGAAAAGAATAATAATAAGTAAAATTATTTCACTATGAATATTGTAAAACCCTTCCTTAAGTAATAAATATCATATAACTTATTATAATTTTTTTGCAAAACTATTAATTATATTGTAGTTACTTTTGCTGAAAGTAGCAAGCATAATATAGACATCAAAGATATATTTCTAGTTTAAATATGTTTCATTTAAAGAATAGTTTTGGAAGAAGATAGCTTCCAAATTTACTTGTTTTTAGCAGTGTTATATTTTTAGATTTCACAATAACATAATTTTTTTGTTTTTTAGACTTGTTTGTGAAGGCACTACGTTTTCTTTCCATGGAATAGTTTCATCTCTTTGATTTCCTCATGTTTAATGCTAGTCTCCCAATTAAAAAATGACTAAACTCTATGTTAGTTGCATTCCTGACTTGTTCTTATATGGAAAGATCTTCATGTTTGTTGATGTTCTTTAACTATAGAAATGACTATTTTATCCTAATGTTTCTTATGTGTAAGCGTGCTGCTGTATTCCTGTTTTTCTTTTATGGAAGTGACTGCATATTTTGCTTTAATGGTCCACAACCAGCTTGCTCATTAATTTTCCTATGGCTGTTGCCTGTAGACTTTGCCTAATATACTAGACACTATTTGTGGAATAGGCAAGAAAATCAATAACTAAGGCTTTAAGACAAATCTAGTTATTTTCCAGGGTTTGTTAAATCATTACACACTGCTACTTTGCCTTCGCACTGCTACTATGCTTTTGAAATAAGCTTAATTTTTGCCGTGGTGTACCAGCAAACTCTCCTGTAATTGGTATCATTTACATTTAACAAATAAGCTATCTTTACTTTCAGTTGGCTGTTGTTTTTTCTGAATATCTCTTTTAAAATAGAGTTGTATGTCTCAGAAAGTTGCACTTGAAGGAGGATATTAGTATTTCATAGTTTTTTTGTGTGAAATAATAGAGCTCATTACCTGCATTGATTTATAAGTACATTTATGTTATAATCAACACAGTGATAATTTGGTAGTCTTAGATATTACTCTGTTGTTTGTGCTCTTCAAAAATCTATCCACTAAGTGCATTGTAGCATATTTTAAAAATACAAATGGTAATATCTAAATTGTAACAGTAAAAATAGTAGTCATAAAATATAACCATTTATTGTTTATAAACAGATTTTATAATTCATAAAACTGACTTAAAATGCATAATATATGCTTTTAAAAACAGCCAACAATCAAAATTGTATGCATTTTTGTGATAATGAATAAATTTAAGAGCACATATTTCTCTGTACTTAAAATAATAAAGCAAGTCAATTTTTTTATTAGTTATATTTAAAATTTAGCAAATTGAAATTCTTTTAAAATATTCATCCACATGCTGATTGCCTAAATCTCACTTGATTATATGATTATATTATCATGGATGTGTTTGTATAATCTCGAGTTAGTTTCTACTCATCCATATGTAATATCAGAATTAAATTGTCCTTTAAAATGTGTGTGTTCCCATCTCTATCTGTCCTATTTTCCTGATTCTGTTGCTGTAATTAAATAACTATGAACTAAAGATACTTGGAGCAAGAAAGTTTATTTGGCTTAAGTTTCTGGGTTGTGGTCTGTTACTGAGAGATGTCGGGGCAGGAACTCTGGAGGATTAAAGCTTGCTGATCAATCACACTCTGGCTAGCTCATAGGCTCATGTTTAGCCAGCTCTCTTCTATAACCTGGACCAACAGTGTCAGGGTGGCTGTGTCATTCTGTATGTGACACTCAACCACAGGACTGCCTCCTTCTGTGTGAACCTCTATTTCTTCATTAATCCTGGTGGAGAAGCCTCTCTGCCTGGACTCGACTGCCTCTCCAGAGCGAGGATCAGCAAGAGGAGCGAGGAGAGTTGGGGTCAGAGCTGTGGAACAAGGCTTAGCAACAGCACTGCAGGGCCAAGGTGCTTCTGATTAGTGCCAATTGCCAATTAGAAAGGTGTAAATACACCAATTGTGACCAAAGCAATGATGCAACACAGGCCACTGAACAGCAGTTGAGATTACATGTTATTATGTAGTATTTCAACCAGCAAATGCATCACACTAAACAACTGCTAGAATAGAGTCCACAGGAAAATGGGGTCGGTCATCAGGATGTGTAGAGTTCATAGCTTGTGTTGCCTTCATTTTTTTTAATGCCATGATGCAAACTCTAGCCTCAAGCATTCTATTTACATTCCTAGGCACTCTGGCCTTGTTTCCAGTACAATTTATTTAATTATAATTTCATAATTAACTTTTACTATTGGCTGTGTTTAAAGAGCAGCTCACAGGAATTTTAACCCCTTGTCAATCATCACTCTCAGTAGGAAGATCTCCTATTAAAGCTTTGGGAAACCAAAACACAGGCAGAAGGCAGGGATGGAGATTTGAGTTCATGAGCACTGGCCAGAACTTGTGGCACTGTGTAAGACATCATGACATTTTATTCCTCTAGTCAGCCTAGAAGAAAAGAAGCTAAAATTGAAATTCTATTGGAGAGGCAACCAAGGCAGAAAAACAACAAATTCAAAACTGCTCCAGAGTTTGATATGTTTGGACTCCTCTTCCTCTTGAGTTCCTCTTTCTTACTTCCTCTTTACTTCCTCCCCTTTACTTCCACACACACACTCACAGGCACACACAGAGTACTGGGGGTTGAACCTGGAGTCTTGCACGTACTAGAAAGATGCTCTACCACTGAGCTAAACTCCTAACCCTTTTGATACTTTTTAAATTTTAAACTATTTTGAATGTTTTTTTTCACAGAACAAGGTTTGATTTTTATTATCTTAAAAAGTTTAATATTAGTTGGGCAGTGGTGGTGCACGCCTTAAATACCAACACTCAGGAGGCAGAAGTAGGATCTCAGGAAGATCTCTGTGAGATCGAGGCTAGCCTGATCTACAGAGTGAGTTCCAGGACAGCCAAGACTACAGAGAGAAACCCTGTCTCAAAAAAAACAAAGCATAATATTTACTTAGCTTTCTGACCTGTATTTGTGCCTTCAACGAAGGTTTTCTGCTCCTCAATAAGGAACATTCTCTAGATCCTGTCATGAACACATTTACCACAAGTGGAATCATCCTATACCCTGCTAGCATTGTTGTTTAGGAAATGTCATGAGGACTTTAGGTCTCAGAGCACAAACTCCTCAAAGTCTCCTTGGACACACACCACATATGGAATTTGGTGCCTTCCCAAGCTTCTTGGAAAAGATGAACAATTCTGTTACCAGGAGTTCCAGACAGCCATTTTCGTTGTCTGTATTTTAGAGAACCTATAATGGTATGTCAAATGCTGGGCCTTGTGAGCATCTCTAAACATTGCTATTGGAGTAGGAATGGCCCTTTTCACACTTTAAAATTTTTTAAGACAGAGTGTGGTTAAGTAACGCAGGCTGGCCTGTGCTTTTGATACTCTGCTTCAGCCTCCCAAATACCTAAGGTTACACGAAGGCCTGGGCCACCATGGCCAGCCGTGAAAACACTTTTATATTATGGGGAATCTAGTATAGGGCCTGCCATGGTAGTAGAGAGTAAAGATTGTTTTAGTGAAGGAAAAGTTAATGTGGAGCTTAAAAATGAAATCATGCCAGGAGGTGGTGGCGCATGCCTTTAGACCCAGCACTCGGGAGGCAGAGGCAGGTGGATCTCTGTGAGTTCGAGACCAGCCTGGTCTACAAAGTGAGCTCCAATACAGGCTCCTAAGCTACACAGAGAAACCCTGTCTCAAAAAAAAAAAAAAAAACAAAACAAAACAAAAATTAAATCATAAGAATGTAAAAGAAGAGCGCTGCTATCGCCCCCCACCCCACCCCCAACAAGAGTTATTGGGCAGTTGGGATCAGCTTTTCCACTCACAGTGTAATAACCTGGCACTCATGATGCCTGTGTCTAGTTACAAAGCTCCAAATACCACTCTAATGCTTTAACTATTTTAGTGTGGTTACATCCAGACTAAACTGGTTTCTGTAACAATTTAAGTGAATTAAAGAAAATAGCCTAGTAAAGGGTAATTATAGGGCTATGAAAATTCGCCTTATATGTTTTAGAATGAAAAGGTAAACAGAACCATTTAAGAGTGTAAGAGGTAGAGGAAGATGAATTTAGTTGATCGTGACACACGATCTTAAAATCAGGACATGGGATGAAAACAGGATTAGCTCTAGAGAACAGATTAGGATTTTATCTTAACTATTGGAAGCAGTGAAATATTTAAGGAGTTTTATAGGCTGAACCTCTATAAAGAATGTTTTTTAAATCAGGAAATTTATGGTTAATTTTTAACAGGAAATCGATGAGAAGATAGAGAAAAATAAGGTGAAATAATTTGAGTAAAATTTTGGTGTTGGAATGTGACTGACAGAAAAGGGAAATATAAATTGTATTGGTAATATATTGGAAGTTACTTTTATTAAAACATTTAAGTTAAGATAATAGAAATGCTTACTTGAGAATTTATTAGGTTAGGCAGTGCCACACCTAGGCAGGTGGTCCTAGGTTTGTAAGAAAGCAGTCTGAGTAAGCTAGTCAGTAAGCAGCCTGCCTCTGTAGTCTTTGCTTCAGTTCCTGCTCAGGCTCCCAAGTTGGTTTTGGTTAGTGTTTTACCACACCAATAGAAAACATACCTGCTGAAATTAGTACTGAAAAGAATAGCACTGGAACTGGAGATATACCTCAGTGGGTAAAGTGCCTGCTCTGCACCCACAAGGTCCTGATTTTGGACCTCCTAGAATCCACATAGAAGCCATGTATATAGTGTGTGTGTGTGTGGGGGGGGGGTGTCTACCTATAAATTTCAGTGCAGGATGGAAGGGGGGATAGGCAGATCTTGGGGCTTTCTGGCTATGCTCCAAAGAGGTGAGCTCCAAGTTCACCGAGAGACCCTGCCTCATAGAAATAAGATGGAGAGTGACAGTGATGTAAGTCAACCTCTCACCTCCAGATGGGAATTTGCTGGCGAGCTCACCCTCATCCCTACATATATATATGCATGTGCAGATATGTACACATGCACACACCTACCCATTCACACCCTCTCTTAAAACCAATTTTGAAAAATGCCACCAATGAACTTAAATGGTGTTTAAGTTCACATAGTAGTACACATGTCTTAGTGTTTTCCTGTAAGTTTAAAGATTTCTCCTTTTTGTAAGATAAGATCTTGCATATTTATTTGGGCACTTACTGTGCTTGTGATTCAATAGTTAGTGTTCAGTAATTATTGTATCATTATCAGTTAGGCTCTTAGAAGCCCAAGAAACCACTAAGCTTGCACTGTTGGATCTCAACTGTGTGCTCTGATAGAGCTATAATTTGGATCTTCCCTGCCCTCCAAAAGTAAATGTGGTAAAGGCTTGATTCTTAGAGTATTGCTCTCAGTTGGTAGTGGTTCCTTTAAGTAAAGAGGTAGGGGTTAGTGTGAATTTCTTTGCTTTAGGTCATTGAGGTCATGACATTGAAGGGAGTAATGCCACCCAGACCCTTTCCTCTTCATCTTTTAGCTTCTTGATCATGGAAAGAATGGCCTTGCCCTCCTCATTAAGTGTTTTGTCTTGTCCAAAGCATTCAGGCCATCATCTTGGACTGAAACTTTTTATAAAATTGTGTGCCCAAATAGACTTTTTCCCTGTTTTGGTTATCTCACTTGAAATCTAAGGGGCACAGATGCCTTGTGTTGTGTACTCAGTAGTACACTTTTGAGTGATTGAATGTTAGAGGCAAGTCAGCAGCTAACAGGGTAATAGAAGCCTCTTCTCAGCAATATTGGCACTTCTGTTGCTTTTTTCAGTGGCTTTCTTAAAATGTTTTGTTTAATAAAGGGAATTTTTTTTTTTGAGAGGGAAGAAAATAGAGCAAGCATTGTCCCTTTTAGAAACCAAGAGACCATTCAGTGGCCAAAACAAATACCTCCTTTTTTACCCCATAAAGTCTTTGGTTTCATGAGCCATACCAGTGTCACTGGAGTGCACTGCTTCTCTGCTGACTTTATTCCATTCTGTCTGTTCTTGGCATTAGGAATGTGTGTTCTGATGTTCTCTTTCTGTTCATAAGGACTGGATTCTTGTATTTACTAAGAGTATTTTTAAATATTCAGAGAAGTTGCAGCTATATTATTAGATACAAATATACCTGTCACCTGAAAAACCATCTACAGTATTTCCTTTATCATATTGCCATCTATTGAACACATTTTTGAGTACATTCCCAATGTCATTACATTTTTCTGTATGTTTCAGACTGCATAGTATTAGCTGGTTTTCAATATTTGTTGACAGTATCTTTTGATGAATAAATTCTCATACCATACAAGGAAATGACAAATTAGAATTACAAACATTTGATAGTTTTTCTCAAAAATATCCTTATATAGCTCAAACTTTTATCGAAGTAGTAGGAAATACCATCACCCTGGAAAGTTTGTTCACACTACTTCCTAATACTTCTAGTTTATTAATTATGGTTATATGTTGATACAATAATTATATGAGTTGATCTTTCTGAGTTTTTCTATCATTGCAAGAAAGTTGATTGCAGAAAATAGGGCACTCCAGAAGTCTCTCACCATAAAGCTACAAAGATGTACTAGAAGTTAATAATGAAGTTGCAGATCCTAGTGATAGTTGGAAGAGGCCTCTGGCAAAGCGTTGTGAGGGAAAATGTGTGGGAATTCTGAGTAGGCTGAAGGAAGCGGAACTTAATTACTCCCCGTGTTTGTAGCGCGTTTACACGCACCTTATCTGTGTAAAGAAGTTGCCATTGCTTTAGTGTCTTTCAGTTTAGTTTTTCTTCCATCTCATCACTCCCTGAAGTAAGATAGGAAATGAGGATGATAATATTTACAGAGAAGATACATGTTTATTTTAGAGGTAGTGGTAGAGAGTGGGAGGAGTAAGCACAGTAGGTAAAGCCTTCATGCCACCAGTTATAAATGTCCACAGAGTTACAGGAAGGGCTGGAGAATAGTGTTTGTCCCTAAGAAAAAATAATTTGAAAAATCTTTTCATAGAAATCTTGTTTGGTAGTATAAATCTTAATATCTATCTGATAAGCAAATCTTCTCATAAGCCATATATGAATTAAATGTTAGCAGCTTACTAAACATAAATTGACTTTTTGAGAGAAGTAATATAATTAAATACTATAGATTGCACAAATCAAGAATAAGAAATATAAAGTGTTATTAGCAATACATATATAACAGAAGCATTAGTGTCAACTTACTTGTACTTAAATCATAATTTTATTGTATGCATTAACTTAGCTAGGATTCTTTTGCTGTGATAAGCACAATAACCATAAACAACATGGGGAGGAAACATGTAGTCCAGGGAAGGCAGGGCAGGAACTCAAGGCAGGAGCCTAGAAGCAGAACTGTTGCAGAGGCCATGGAGGAACATTGCTTGTGCATGGCTTGCCTATCCTGCTTTCTTATAGCACCCAGTGTCATCAGTCCAGTGGTGGCATCACCCAGTGACCTTGACCCTCACACTTCAATTTTGAATCAACAAAGTGTGCCACAGACTTGTCTATAGGTCAGTCTTAGGAAGGCATTTTCTCAATTGAAAGACTCTTCTCAGATGATTGTAGATTGTGTGAAGTTATCATAAAACTAGCCAAGATAATAAAACATGAAAAAATATCTAAAAATATATTAATAATGTATTTTATTTATTTATTTATTTATTTATTTATTTATTTTTGGTTTTTCGAGACAGGGTTTCTCTGTGGCTTTGGAGCCTGTCCTGGAACTAGCTCTGTAGACCAGGCTGGTCTCGAACTCACAGAGATCCGCCTGCCTCTGCCTCCCGAGTGCTGGGATTAAAGGCGTGCGCCACCATCGCCCGGCTAATAATGTATTTTAAACTGTCTTAATAAGTTGGTTGTTTTTAATTTAGGGTGTTTAATTTTAATTTATTCAACATTGACGGTATCTACTTAAGTATATTATCATAATGTCATAGTTGTGCATCTTCCCAAAACCTGACGATTCTTATTTTATTCCTCTTTTTTCCTTTGCTGAGTGCTTCACTGTAGTACAGAAGTGAAAACTAAGAAGCCCACAGTCTAGTATACTGTGAAATAATCCTGTATCAAATTGACATGAACTTATTACACAGCATGTTTACTTTTATTTATTGCTTAACCTTCGCACAATCTGTGAGGAAGTAATAGGATATTAGTATCCTCAATTTATAGAGGATAGTTAATCTTCACATGGTTTATAATTGCAGAGTTTACCACAAATTTTCTTGACTATTATGTCAAAGACTCATTTAAATTATTTTTAGTGTTTTAAATTCTATGAATGTGTGTGTATGTACAATTATGTGCTGGTGCCCTCGGAGTTCAAAGGCTTCAGTCCTGTGGAGCTGAAGTTAGAGTCAGTTGTGAGCCTCCTAACATGGGTGTTGGAACTGAACTCTGGCCCTGTAGAAGAGCAGATTTCATTCTTAACTGCTGAGCAAACTTTAGTCTTACATCAAAGACTTCTTTTTCTGTCTATTCCTGTAATGGGAGCTGCACTGCATTAGTCAAGTCCTGGCCTTAGTTCATGGAGAATTACCCAACATTTCAAAAGCATCATTTATTTACTGTTACTCATCACAGAAGCCATGCCGTGGTCTCTTACATTGCTTTCCTCAGTGACTCACTCAGTGTCCACTAATATAAGTAAGCAGTAGTGTTGAATTTTTAGTATGATGCTATGGTGGTCTGTTAAAGTACTATTAATTCATTTTGTCTTTGGACTCAGTTTGTCGTAGGATATTTTCCCGTATTCATAGCATAAATTATTTTTTAAATCTATGCACATTGGTGTTTTACCTGCATATGTTTCTGTATGAGGGTTGTTTGATTCCTTTGAACTGGAATAACAGACAGTTGTGAGATGCCATGTGGGTGCTGGGATTTGAACCCAGGTCCGCTGGAAGAGCAGCCAGTGCTCTTTACTGCTGAGCCATCTCTCCAGCCCCTAGAATAAATTCTTATAGCTGATAGAAGAATATTGAATTGTAAACACTGTATTAGTAATTTTGCTCTAAGTTTATATATTTCTAGTCTAGACATTTAAATTTGAATTTGTTAATTTAGTAATACTTTATGCTTTACCTAGGAAACAGCTTCATCTTATGACTGTTTCTTGCTTTATCCTGATGTTTCTGGTGCTTCAGCATTTTTTTCTTTTTTGAGACAGGGTTTCTCTGTAGCTTTGGTGCCTGTCCCGGAACTAGCTCCTGTAGACCAGGCTGGCCTTGAACTCCCAGAGATCCGAGTGCTGGGATTAAAGGCGTGCGCCACCACCACCCAGCTACTTCAGCATTTTAAATAGCACAGTTTTAGCAATAGAGCAAAATGAAGGGTTTTGCCTAGTGCCTGTCTTGTTCACATGTAAAGCCCCGTTAGTCTTGAGGGAGTTGTTAGTTAAAATGCCAGTAGTTCAGTTTCTGGACAGTGTTTTAGGTGCTTGTGATTACCAATGAGAATAAAATGTATAGTCATGTTTGGAAAATTTATTGCTATATTGCAACCACTTTTCTAAATCTTTTTTTTTTCTTCCTTAAGCAGAAAAAGGAACCTTCTAAATCCAGTGTCAAGAAAAAATTAACCAAAGTTGCAGAAGCAAAAAAAGTAATGAAGAGAAATTTTAAAGTGAATAAGAAAATAACATTTACTGATGAAGGGGAGGTAAGATTCTGTAAATGTGTTATTTCTGAACTGTGTCTTAGGGATTATGGAGCTTGGCTTTCCTGCTGACTGGCCATTTATTATTTGAAAAAAAAAATATCTCCGGAGCACGCTGGCCACTTCTTTTCTTTTTTTTCTTGTAGGCCTTTTTTTCTTGTAGGCCTTTTATCAGCTGTGCGGTGTGGGCAAGGGTTTTCGTATGCAGTAAACTGAAGTCCTTCCTGATGATACCAGCAGTGAGATGCTGTTAAATTCCATTCTTTATGGGGCAGATTTTCTCATCAATATTCATCAGAGTGTTTCCTGGGAACAAGCACAAGAATACTAGCACAGCTACTTAGATGCTCTCATCTTAGCATGACTGTAAACTGCCCGATTTGCACTTCCTCAGATGTGCTGTGTGTGCATGTTCATCGCAGGGCTGGCCATGGAGGGAATTCTCTGCCTTCTACTTAGATTTCAGATGTAGGTGCCTCTGTCTCATATTTCCTTTTTCTGTGCCAGATTCTAAATGTATACATCTATGTTATTCTCAAAGAGGTCATTATTTTAAGAATTACTGTTTTGTTTTCAAATGGTCAAGTAAACCTAGGACATCAAGTAAATTACCCAAAGGATGAAAACTAATTCCTGGCCTAGGAAGGTCTTTAGAATTTCATTTCATGACCCCATTCTCACCAGCACAAGTTTCCTGACCATTCTAATCACACAGTACTGTTAAAATCTCATTGCTTTTCGCCTTCTTCCTTTCTGGAATTATTATTATTATTGTTGTTGTTATTATATAACCTCACAGTCTTATTTGATGATTTTAACTTTCTTTTGTACTTATCTACAGAGAAAGGTATTTTGTTTGCTGTTGGATTCCTAGAATGGGGCATAGAACCTAACATGTATTAAACTCAGAATAATTCTTAGTAATCTGTTACTACAGTAAAATATAATCTTTTCATATTGATTAAAGAATCACACCATATATTTCATCATTATGGAAATGTTTCTGAAATAGCCTCTATCCATGGGGTTTATTTTCCTTTTTCATTTTGAATTTAAAGAATTTGTTGTTATTTGGGGCATAGGAATGAGCTGAAAAAGAACAAGTAGCAGTGTGGTTCAGAGTTGCCAGAAGCAGAAGATGAAGCCAATAGAAATGAAGCAAAATATTCGTCATAAAACCACTGTAGAGAACTGTGCACCCAAGAAGTGAGCTAAAGGAGAATGCAGACATGTCTAAAGCCCCTGTAAAATTAGTGCTCTTACCCTAATGAGCTTACTGTGCTACAGAGTTCAGCTGCACAGATTACAGTAATTAACTCCAAGATGATTATAAATCTCTTAATTGTACAATGTTGTGATGTATACTTGTTACTAAGAGGAACTGTTTGTGACTATGCATGATACTGAAACTTCTGAGCCTCTAAAAGATGGGTTGTGATTTGTTTAGCCCACAGAAAGGCATATTAATTTCCCTATGTGAGTCAACTTGGATGAGATGTCTGGGTATTGGTGTTATCTCTTCACCATGGATCCCTTTCACAACGTTGGGGCCCAGTGATTACTGACATAGTTTGTCATGCAATTCCTTTGCCACCGCCATTGGCTGCCAAAAGAATAAGATTATGGAAATCTTACCTTAAAGAACGGTGTCAGTACCAAGGATGTATGAGTGGCTGTGAGATGTTTATCTGAGAATTTATGTTTGTCTGACAATTATTTAGCATACTTTCAAGTTAGAAGTATAGGTTTTAGATGCTCTGGCAACCAGTTTTTAATTTAAAACTATTAAGTTAAGGGAATGACTTTGTCTAAATTGTTTAGAATTTGTATTTTAAAGTGTGAGACAAAGGAAATTATTGAGTTGCCTTTTTTTTTTTATAGATCTAGAAGGGGCACAAGTGTCCAGAGAATAATAAATTTACTTAGCATGACACACTAAACTAGTGAAAAAGTCCGAACACTCAGCCAAGTCTCCTTTTGAATCCATTTGCTTGTCACTTTGTTCTTATCCATAAATTACTGTGTGGAATTATGAGCAGTCTCTGAAACCCAAGCCAGGTTTCTCCTTTAGAGTTAGTTATTCCACTATGTAATATTACTTGATATATGCATGACTCATTGATGAGTTTTAATTATCACATATTGTTATGGTCTCTGAGGATGAATGAGAAAACTATATAATAGGTACTCATATGATATGGGAGTGATTTCTTTTTAATCTGTTGCTTTCATTGGTTAATTAATTAAAAAAACTGCCTAGGCCCATTTGATAGGCCAACCCTTAGGTGGGTGGAGTAAACAGAACAAAATGCTGGGAAAAAGAAAGCTGAGTCAGTGAGTCGCCATGATTCTCCCACTCCAGACAGACGCAGGTTAAGATCTTCCCTGGTAAGCCACCTCGTGGGCTACATAGATTATTAGAAATGGGTTAGATCAATATGTAAGAGCTAGCCAATAAGAGGCTAAAACTAATGGGCCAGGCAATGTTTAAAAGAATACAGATTCCATGTAATTATTTCGGGTATAAAGCTAGCCATGTGGGCGGCTGGGTGCCAGGAACTTCGGGTAAAACTAACTGGGAGCCAGGCGGTGGAAAGCAGTCCCTCCACTCCTCTTATTACAACACTCATAAGGATATTAGATTTACTAAAAGAAACAGGAATGTAGAACAACGCATTTTGATGAGCTGTGTTAGAGGCTTATACTAGGTACCTGGGTGTAGGTCAAATGAGATACAGTGTCACCCAGTTTTCTGCTCTGTGCGATGGTTTGAGCTTAGTTGCAGGAGGACAGAGAATTAACAGCTGTTTTTGGGAAGTGTTTTTATTCTGTAATACCTTGTCCAAATACTTGTGTGTATAATGGCAGTAGGCTTTTTCTATGGCATCTTACTTTAATTATGAAGTTGATGAGAAAGTTTAAGAACGCATTTAGGGTGGGCCATATGCCTCATTTTAAATGGATACTCAGAAGCAGACTGTTTCTGTAGACATCCGTCCATTGTATCCTATACTTAACTTTTCCTGTCTTTAGCTGGTTCAGCAGTGGCCACAGATTCAGAAATCTGCTTCAAAAGATGTGGAGGAAGAAGATGATACTGGTGGTATCAACTTAGACAAAGCAAAGGAAAGGCTTCAGGAAGAGGACAAATTCGACAAAGAAGAATATAGGAAGAAAATTAAAGCAAAGCATCGGGTAAGCTTCATTTTGAATTACAGCTGAGTCCCTAATATGTCTAGCTTCTTTTTCATTGGAAGTGCATTGTTAGCATGGCTTTGGTCGTTGTTCTCACTGACACTTTCTTTGTGGCTGATTAGGCTCTGTATTTGTTCCCTTTGTTCTTCTGGAGACTGTGTAATACTGAGTTGCCACTGAAATCAGCTTTTGTTTATGTGACTCAGATAGCATTACTGTGTTTTAACGGTACAGTTTGTGTGCTAATTAGTAATGTACTTATCAATCATGGGCCACATAGTTGAGGGTGGTTACTTAAGGTTGTATTGTATGGTTATATTTTAGCCCTCCTGGTTTGTGAATGTACTGTATGACATGTGACAACAATGAAATCATTGACGCTTGACTGTATAATTGAAATTCTTAGTTTGAGATAATTGGCATTTCACATGTAATTGTAGGAAGTACGACAGAGACATCCCATGTTCTCCATTTCCAGGATTTCATTATTCCCAGAACATTTTAATAAGTGAAACCAGATATAGCCTTTTGGGATTGTTGTTTTGCATTTAATATTATTTCCTAAAAATTCACCAAATTGGTGTATATAAAGACATTTTCTTTAAAAGATGTTTAAAAGATTTGTATTTATTTTATGTGTGTATTTGCTTGAATGTATGTATGTACACCACACGTATGAGTAGTTACTGAATTGGCCAGAAGGGGGCATCAGATACCCTGGCACCCTGGAGCTAAGTTACTGTCGTGAGTTGCCAATTGGGTGCTGGAAACCAAATCTGTGTCCTTTGCAGGAGTACCAAATGTTTTTAACCATTGAACCATTTCCAGCCCTCTTTATTATCTTTTTCTTACTAAGTATTTCTCTATTGTTTTGATGGACTTGGGCTTGTTTCATTAATCACTCACCGAAGGACATTGGTATTGTTTCCAGACTTAGTTTATTAGCTAAATTTCTTTTCATACTGATTGCTTGATTGTATATTTCTATATGTATAAGGTTCTGGTGACTTAAAGTTCAGTTTTCTGTTATTTTTGTGGGGGAAATAGGTATTACTTTTCTGTCGTACAATGTAATTCCCCCAAAGTGGTGCAAGTCGGACTCTCTTTCTACTTAGTTATGGACATTAGACAAATAGGGAAGAATTAAAGGGACATTTTAGAAAATCTGATTTGTTGTTGATACAGAAATGATTTGATATAGAATCTGGTGGCTTCATTTTAAACCATATGTGATAAGACAAGTAGAGAGGCTATAATAAACCATCTTAGAAATTGTACTAAGACTAGTAACAGTAGCAAGCGGCAGTTCCCTAACTGGGCTCTGTATTAATGCTTTATATATTAATGATATATATATCCTGCCATTGCATGCTCACAATTAACTTCTGAAATACGAGGGCCAGCCTCCTTCTAGAGTATAAAATTAAGACATAGAAGGGTCAAGTAATGTGTACAGGTTTCTACTTCTTAACAAATGGAGCCTTTATTAAGGTCCCTGCTACTCTCTTTACCTCGAACTGTTTAGCTCAAACCATGACACATTGTCTTACACAGCAGGGCAGTTCTGAAGCAAAATAAAAATGTAGTAAGTGATAGAAGTGGGCCTTGGATTTTGGAAAAGCAATGGTGACAAATGCTAGAAGCCATATTTCCAAAGAAAGGTATAATTAATCTCAAATAAATTCAAAGACAAAATAGACATTGTAGTTAGTCACACAGTTTAGGGCCCCAGGCTAGTACTTTTTCCTAAATGATCATTGCATAACAATGTATGTACTAGTATTAGGGTCTAGTTTTCAGTGACTGTTGCCAATTAAAAGTCTAGGCAATACTGGAGACTACAAGCCTGCTGACATAGTTATAAGAACTTTTTCTACGGTTAGAAATTTCATCATGAGAGCAAGGGACTCCTAAGCATTTGGTATTTAACAGGCATAAGTGAGGCTTATTTACATAAGAAAATTCTCTTTTAGTTCATCAGTTCTGAGTGTTTGAGGTACTTTTTTGTCTTCCATTTTTATTTGCTGTTTTATAGAGTAAATGCCCCGCGGTAGTTGTGATAGCTGGAGACTGGAGTGGAGGAGCAGAGAGCAGAGGTTTCTGTTTTTGCTCATTTCTCTATATCCAGAACCCACCGTAAGGGCTGGCTCATAGCAGCTCAGTAAAGATTTAAGCCTTTAACCATGAAGGGAGTGCTTTGTATGCATGCTCTTGTTCCTATTATTCCAGACTTCTGTATAGAGCCCTGTCCTCTTCATGTTGTGTAGACAAAGAGCCATGGAATATGTATACACTCAAGAACCTTGGTTCTGGGGTCCCGAGAGGGGCACAGATTTATAGGGTTTTTTGTTTTTAGAGAACAGGTTATCTTCGTAAAGTTTTCTAACCACTCCTGAACATTCTTTCTTTTTTAAATTGAAAATAGATTCTTCTCTCATACAGTACATCCAACCACAGTTTCCCCTCTCTCCATTCCTCCTAACTCTCCACCACCTTTTCTCTTCCCCAGATCCATCCCCCGCCCTGCTTCCTCCACAGAAAAGAACAGGCCAAGAGATGACAGCTACTGAGGACAGGACAATACACAGTAAGACAAGACATAAGCTTGAGACTGGACAAGGTAGCCCAATAGGAGAAAAAGAATCTCAAGAGCGGGCAGAGATACACCCACTCCCACTGTTAGGAGTCTCGCAAAAACACCAAGTTAACAGCCATAATGTACACAGAGGACCTGGTGTAGAACCATGCAAGCTCCTTGCTTGCCCCTTCAGTCTCTGTAAGTCCACATGTGTCCAGCTTAGATGATTCAATGGGGGGATGCTTGATGGAGACTTATACTCTGTCTAAATCTTGATTTAGACTCTGTCTGCAAGCTGTCTGGTTGTGGGTCTCTGTACCTACTCCAAGTGTGGCCAGAGGAAGTTATTCTGATGATGACTGGACAAGGCACTGATAGCCAAGTCTCTGGGCCCTCAAGACATGTAGGTCATGGCTCTCTCTCATTCTGTGGGTCTCAAGTAAAACAAACATTAATTGGCTACACCCACAAATTCTGTGACACCATTGCCCCAGCACATCTTCCGACAGGACATACTGTAGGTGGAGGGTTTTGTGGCTGCATTAGTGTCCAGGTTTTTCTTTTTGTAGCCTGCAGAGTACCTTCTCATGCCAAAAAGATTAGAGTGTAGGGTTGAAGGCTCTATGCAGGGACCAGCTCGACCTCTCTATGTTCAAAGAAATGTGTAGATTTGTCCGTGGCAGTGACCCTACCCCGCAGACACTCTTCGGAGAGTGACCTTCTGTTATAGTGCCAGCCTGGGTTGTTTAGGGATCTCCATGGGACCTCCTTGGCTAACAACTTAACCAAATGTCACCAAGTTCCACACTGGAAACTTGCCTGGCTCCAAAGATGGCCAGTTTAGATCTAGCCTCCAGTACTAGGAGTCCTCACTAGGGTCACATAGATTCCAGGACGTTTCCACTGCACTGGCTTTAACCCTCCACCCTCCAATGCTCCCCGGTTCCAGCTATCTCTTTGTACACTTTTCCCTGCCCACTTGATCCCTCCTGCTCTTGTCACCACCCCACCCACAGTCCACCTGCAGAATATGTTTCCCATTTCCAGGGAGAGCCATGATCCACCCCCCCCAAGCCCTTCTATCTACCTATCCTCTTTGGATTTGTGGGTTATAGCTTTATTATCATTTACCTAACCACTAATATCCATTTGTAAGTGAATTATATACCATATTTTATCTTTCTGGGTCTGTGTTACCTCACTCAGGATAATTTCTTTTTCTAGTTCCCATCCCTGCAAATTTCATGTCTTTTTTCAAACCTCTGAGAAACACTCCCTTGTGTAAATATACCTCCTCCCTTTCCTTCCCTTTCCCTCTCCTCCCCTCCCCTTCCCCCCCTTTCCTTTTCTGTTTTTTTCCAGACAGCGCTTCTCTTTAACAGCCTTAGCTGTCCTAGAACTTGTTCTTTAGACCAGGCTGGCCTTGCACTCACAGAGATCTGCCTGATGGTGGGCCGTGGTGGCCTAATCCCAACACTCTAGAGGCAGAGGTAGGAGGATCTCTGTGAGTTCAAGGCCAGCCTCTTCTAGGAGAGCTAGTTCCAGGACAGGCTCTAAAGCTATAGTGAAACAAAACAAAAAAAGATCTCAAAGTAGTTTTGATTTGCATTTCCCTGATGGCTAAGGAGGCTGAACATTTTCTTAAGTGTTTCTCAGCCATTTGAGATTCCTCTATTGAGAATTCTGTTTAGATCTGTGTCCCAGTTTTTTGTTTAATTGGATTGTTTGGTTTTTTTAATGTCTAGTTTCTTGAGTTCTTTATATATTTTAGATATTAGCCCTCTATTGGATGTGGAGTTGGTTAAAATCTTTCCCCATTCTTTAGGTTGCTGTTTGGTCCTATTGACAGTGTCCTTTGCCTTATAGAAGCTTTTCAGTTTCTTGAAGTCCCATTTATTGTTGATTTTAGTGCCTGAGTTATTGGTGTTCTGATCATAAAGTGTGCTCATGTGTTGAACATACTTTCACTGAGCTGGGTTCTCCCTCACACCCCTGAAAAAGAGGTGACTGCAATGGTGAGGTGACAGTAGATACCCCTTCTGGTCCCGTGCGCTAGCTGGGAACTCTGTTCTGCACCAAACTGTCAGGGCTGACTGATATCCATTCAGATGGTTTGTGCTCTCTTCATGTGCTGGAAAACGAGATTCATTTCTAAATCTCAAAATCCCTGTATATGACCAGAGAGTGAAACAAGCATGATGCCTTGTCCTGACTGCTGACCGAATCCATATTTCATGGTTCCTGCTTTTTATGCAAGGTGAGGGCCCAGAGTTTCTGAGATGTCAGAGAGGGATAGTAGTTATCAAGTGAGTATTTTGTACCTTGAATTGCGATTTTCTGTTTTCTTCTCCTTGTGAATTTTACTTTTATTATTGGATTTCATGCCTTCCTTTTACTTAATCACTTGTAGCATGGCAGAACTAAAGATAAAATTCTTTTTGCATGGTATAAAATGGTTTTTGGTATCAGTATGTTCTCAAAAACGACATTAAAAGGTAATTTATTAAACTATATAACCTACATTAAATTAAGGGAGACCTCAGTTATTGAGTATAATACAGTTGAGTATCATTTGTACCTAGTCTAGCCGTTTGTCTTTGGTGTCACCACAGGCTCTTAAGTAACGGTTCTTTCCCGTTTCAGGAAAGAGAACAGGCACTTCTCGTGTCCATTTCCAAGTCCTGGATTACTGTCATTCTAATTCCTGTCCTGCTTTTCAGTTTGAAGCCCATTTCCTTTTTCTAGAATGCTAATAGCTTTTTATGATAAAGGAGCTCCAGGCAGGAGAATAGCAGAATGAGTGATACAAAGGATGCAAAGTTTTCTAATAAGTTATTTTAAATAGTTTTTTCTTTGTTTTGCCCAAATATTGAAGGATAATTGTTCTTTAATGTGTCCCCCACACCCCCTCACATGCGCTTTCTTGTCTTGGTCTTATGACTTCACTTCCATTTCTGTGGATCTCTTTTCTATCTGATGTCAGTAGAGGAAAATGTCAAAGGAAATACTGGGTTTGCATGTACATTGAATTTTAATAGCTCACAAGCCTAACCTTTTTCCAATTATTATATTATCCGTGCCTGTATGTGCTCACACAAGTGCATTATGGGGTGGGGAGCACGCACCCATGGCCTGTTTGCTGAGATCAGAGGACAGCTTTGTGGGGTAGATTCTCTACTTCCACCTTTCTCTGTATTCTGGGAATTGAACTCAGGCCACCAAGCTTATATAGTAAGTACTGTTGTGTTCCCCACCCTGATCTTTAAAATACCATTTAGAGGTTGGCGAGATGGGTCAGCAGCTAAGAACACAAACCTGCTCTCGTAGAGGACTCGAGTTCTGTCTTCAGTGCCTCGTATCAGGTGATACACTGTCATCTGAAATTCTAGGTCCAAGGATTAGCTCTCCTCTTCTGGGTTCTTTCTGTAGGCTCCTTGACTACGTGCACCTACCCTCCAGCCCAACACATTCATATACACATAATTAAAAGCAAACCAAATATTAATAAAATAGAATAAAATCTAGGAAAAGTAATGGAATAATTTTTGAGATTTGCTGACAGTACATATTTTTCTGTTATAGATACTATAGCTTGATCAAAGGCCCAATGATCAGGGTTTTTCTCATGCAAACACATCAATGCAACTTTGAAGTTCATTTTCAGGTCCTTTATTTTTGAGGCTGGGTTTCTCTATGTAGTCCTGGCTGTCCTGGAACTTGCTCTGTTTGCTCTGTAGACCA
Organism: Microtus oregoni; assembly: GCF_018167655.1. Lineage (NCBI taxonomy): Eukaryota > Metazoa > Chordata > Mammalia > Rodentia > Cricetidae > Microtus > Microtus oregoni. Next base: position 10,146,912 of record NW_024543831.1, on the reverse strand, counting down.
GACTCGAACTCAGAGATCTTCCTGCTTCTGCCTCCCAAGTGCTGAGATTAAAGGTGTATGCCACCACCACCTGGTCCATTTTTTTCAGATAGGGAAAGGCAGATTATTGAATAATTAAGATAAAAATTTGTGTGGTCATAATTGTAAATTATTTGTTTCTTTTGAATAAAGGGCCTGACAAGAATTAAGTACATAAAATATTGTCAGGAGAAAATAATGTTGAAATAAAAATACTTGATTATTAATAAAACAGTAGCATTTGTACATAATGGTAAGAGAAGACATGGTATATGACCCTACAAGGTAAACAGTGAAGGAGTGTGCAACAGTAAAGTGCCAGAATTGACGCAGGTTTTCACAGATGCAGGAGAGTCTTAGGCACATCACTCACTGTATTTATGCCTTAAGTCAAGTGACCTAATTATATTGATTGCCCATCTTTTCACATATAAAATTAGGAGGGAATTTAGCTCACAAGTCCTGATGCAGTCTTTAAAAGTGACATATGCAAATTGCCTAGCACATTCTGATAATTTAGAGTTACTACTTTTGTCAAGAAAATAACGGTAATAGTAACATGCAAATAGACAGACATTTTTATGAAAATATAATAGTTTTTATTCACGTTGTAGTTATTGAATGTCTAATGTAGCTATAGGTTTAAGTTAAGCAGAAAAACTTAAACCATTTAGAATATTATTGAATATTATAGAGTATATTGTTGTTTTAATGTTCTTTAGGTTAGAAATACTTTTTGGGTAGCTAATAATACTATATTGTCGTGTTATTTAGGGAGAAAAAAAGACAAAATTACAAATACATATATCTACAAGCTAAGACATCTTGCAAACTAGAAAATTAGCAGGAATTTTTAAATTTTTTCTTTAATATTCCTTCATTCTGTTGTATTTTAGTCTGATGCTGGTCAAAGAATTAGTGACTGGTACTAACTGTATAAAAGTTTTGGTATAAGATGTTTAGAAACTGTATCTGTTTCCCTTTTCTCCCTCTGCAAACCCCTAGAAACCTTGTTACTCCTTTTATTCCCACTAGGAAGCAGGTCAGTGACAGCTGTGTGCTTGTGTGGGGGAGGGCTGGTTGCTTGTCTGAGATGGCCATGTATAGGATGGCTGGCCTAGACTTCCTGTCCTGCTGAGTCATCTCTGTTGAGCTCACAGACACGAGTCACCATATGCTGTTCAAGGGTAGAATTTGATATGAACTAGTGCTTCGGTTGGGTGCCCTCACAAATTGTGTTTTCTTCTAAACTTCTAAAATCATATCTTTAAATTCTTTAAATATTTTTCTTTCTACTAGCACATGTAGGAAAGCTCTGTAGACTTGGCACACAGAAACCATTGCTGAGATTAGTCTGTTTATAACTGTGAACTCGTGATAATATGCAAATCAGTCTTTCTGAGTTTTTTCTTCATCTCACCGCTTTGTTCCTTTGACTTTGATTTCTAGAGCTTCCAAATAATCTAGAATGTTGTTTTATAATTGTAGTGATCTTGCTAGTATAGTTGTGTGTGTAGGTCAGAGAAGCAAAGGAGTAATTAATTAATTAATTAATCACAGGAACAGTGACGCAGTGATCAGCATGAGCCATCTGATACGTGCCTAGTAGCCGTGTGATTCTGAGGCTTTATAGTTTCCCTTAGAAGCTAGTTTCCTCAGTTTTTGTTTTCTATAGATTTCATCTGTTGTACAATTAGAAACTATTTAAACTGCATCTAAAAGCTCCATTACTACCTTTTGGTATTAATTAGTATTTATTATCCATTTAGAACATAGCCTTCCCCAACCCTTTATCATAAAGAATTCTATAAGCCTTGTCAAGATATATATGGAATTCCATTATTCATTATCAGACTATATCCCTGAGAACAAGGGGAACAATCATGAGTGTATTTTTCTTTCCTTTTGTTCTAGTAGGTGGCATTAGTTGTACACCAGTCATATATTAGACATTGTATTTACAACCTGTATGTAATTATATTATCCAATGTATATTATTAAACATTATTATAATATAATGTATATTATTCAATACATGCTTCAAATTTTTTCCTTTTACTCTGAGCATGAAATTGTAAGTAACTAAAAATTATGTTGTGTGTAATGATGGAATTGATGCATGATTCCTGATGAATGATTCCTATTTACTAATTAAGAATTGTTATGCCAGTTCCATTGTAGGTATTCTGTAAATATATGTTGAAAAAGAAATGTGAAGTATTGCCCTCAGTTTGCTTTACAAAGTAAAATTGAAGACCGTGTGTGTTGCTTAGCACTTAATATCTAGGAGTCATGCCTCTAATTTACTTTCTCTTCCTGTAGGAAAGACGGCTAAAAGAAAGAGAAGCCAGAAGAGAAGCCAACAAAAGACAAACTAAGGTAAGGAGGTGTGTGATGTGTGTGTGTGTGTGTGTTTCAGTTAGGATCTTCATATCTTAATTTTGTTTTTGTTTTTCAAAAAATACGTCAGCTAAGGTATTTGACAAAGAGAACTTGCAATCTTTTGTAATATTGAAATTAATTTAAATCCTTACTTTCCATTTCCATTTATTTTTATCTTCATTTTTATATCAGGGTATTCAGGTCTAGTTGGGTTTGAGCCCTTGTGGCCTATTGTTTACTTTCTCATTTATTTGTTTTTCTTTATAAAATATTAAAAATGCTAGTTTGCAATCTGGATTGCTTGACTCCTGACCACCTTTTCTATTAAATACAGAAGACAATTGGCTTTGAGGGCCAACTCTGGCAGGATTAGCATACCTGTCATTTTTAGACTAAAAATATAGCTCATTTGTGCTCAGTTGGATAATTGGATAATAGATTACTGTGAGAACATTGGTTGCTTCACTTCACCTTTAAAAATCTAGATGAAACATTCTGTAGGCTTTACTGTATAGTTTCCCTGGAATATGTATGTAAAGTTATAAGCACTGTCCATATACAGCTATGTTCTTTAATATGGCATGCTTAACACTGAGGCAGTTTCAGCTCCTGCCTTCTGAGGACATTTAGTAGAAATGATTTCCTAGACCCAGGGCCAAATACTGAATGCCATTTCTCTTGCTGTATGTGCTTTGTCTGACTAGCCATGATTTTTTTTTTTCTTGGCAGTTAGCAAAGATCTGATTCTCTTGAGTAAACCCATAACACAACGTTCTTTGTCCCGCCCCCTCCCATACTGGCCATAACACTTAGATGATCACTCTAGTTGTAGTTTTGAAGTGGGAAGCAGCTACACTATAGTGTAAGAGGAAAAGACTGCGTTGGTTCACTATTAAAGAGCACTCTCTGCAGACGTGTCTGAAATGAAAGCTCTAGAATGTGCAGCCTGACTATTCAGGCTTCTGCATATGTTTATCATGCAAGGTTAAAGTGTCATGGCCTGGAAACTGGATCATTGGAAATGTACTGGATAAATACAAGTAAAAAAGAAAATCTTACCCTTGATGAAAACAGTCGGCATTATGTGTACTTCGTGTTCAGTGTTAAAATAAACCCATTTTGTTTTACTAAGAAGCCTTCATTTCCACATAGGAAAGAAAGTCATGTTACTTCTTCCTTTGTTTTTACATTTGTATGTAGAGCCCATCTTTGTATTTGTGGGCTCCCTATCTTAGAGTTTTCTGTCTGTAGACCAGAAGTGTGGTTAACCCTGCATCTGTAATGAACATGGACAGATTTTTTTCATTAGTGTTTTAAAGATTTTATTTTTGTTGATGTACTTGTTTGTGGTGGTGGTGTGGAGGGATGTGCACTTGCGTGTAGGTGTCTGTGGAGGTCAGGTCTCCTGGAGTTGGAGCCACCTGATGTGGGTGCTGAGAACTGAATCGGGTTCCATGGCAGAGTAAAGTCTTATAACCACTGAGCCATCTCTTCAGCCTTTGTCATTGTTTTTACAAAAAGAATTTCAAAATTACGTACAGCTTACGTAGTATTGGGCATTATAACTCTGGCATGATTTAAAGTATAGGAACTTGGACATTTTCAGGTTTGGGTATTGAGGGTAGATAAGGTTCTTGTCTTGGAAATAATTTCCCTTGAGTCTTGAGAGAAGACTACTTAGTATGGTTTATTTTTTATATGTATTGATGCCGTGTGCTTGGTGTTTCATAATTGACTGAATTTTAAGGAATTATTTTCACTTATTAGCCTGCTTCTGGATTCCTTTTCTTTAATCCCTCTATAGATGTTGTCTGTGTTTTGTTTTGATCCTATTTCTGTTGTGGAAGTCGACTTATAGCCTCCTGTTAAGATTTTCTTTTAGCCGGGCGATGGTGGCGCACGCCTTTAATCCCAGCACTCGGGAGGCAGAGGCAGGCGGATCTCTGTGAGTTCGAGGCCAGCCTGGTCTACACAGCTAGTTCCAGGACAGGCTCCAAAGCCTCAGAGAAACCCTGTCTCGAAAAACCAAAAAAAAAAAAAAAAAAAAAAATAGATTTTCTTTTAAAGCTGATCTCAAATGTGAACTTTCTGGTGAAGACCCGCCTTTCTTCTTTTTTATGTTTTTCCTGTGGTTTTTTTTTTTTTTTTTTTGACAACCAGGAAAGGAGAGGCTTTCTTGTCAGGAGAAGACATTTTACAGCCATGAGGACTGTGCCGAGTGAGCATAAGTAAAGGGGGAAGGCTGTGCCAGTGATGAATTCTTCTGATCAGCCAGGACCCTTAGTAACCACTTTCAGTCACTGTGAATAGTTGAGAAACCCAGAGCCTTCTCCTTTGAGTGGTGTTGCTACAGGACTGAATGGTACTTGATAACCATGTTTCTCACATTCCCCAGTATACTGTGGTAAAATGAAAGTATAGTGAATCTCTCAGAAACTTGATAATATTATTTTGAACAAGTTTTTATCTCTAGTCTGTTGAAAGAAGAATATGAGAGCCAAATTATCATGATGACTTCCCGAGTACCCAAAAGTTAGTGATTTGGGAGATACAGATTTTTAAAATTACATATATATTTATTTTATTGGTGTCTGTGTGCGTGTGTGTGCACACATATGTGAAGGTCAGAGGACAAGTTGCTGGCGTTCTCTCCTTCTACCACGTGGGTTCTGGATTGAACCAGATTGTTACACTTGTCAAACATCTTTACCCATTGAGCATTTTACTGACCCAAGATATAGATCTTTTACGTATGACAAGTTTCCTAGTACTGAACAACAGGACTGCTTCTGTTTAATCTAACAAAATGATAGTTGTTGTGGTGATCAACAGAGTACGTCGGTTCTGGAGTTATGACAAGCTGTATGGGATATACAGCCCTATCTCATTGTTTAGCTAGGTTTCCTGTTGCTCTGGTGGCTGGTCACATGTGCTAACTGTAATATCTGATGGCTGGGAGGAGTTTTTCATTTATATAAAGAAAAAGACAAGCAGTGTGAAAACTTGAGATGCATCTTCATATTTCTCAGGGCTCTGGTAATTTTTAAAAGGAAGTAGAATTTCTTAAGTAGAAGTGTGATACTGATGAAATAGGAATTGGTGATAAAGGAACAAAAAGAGCCCCTTGGACTAACACTGGAAAGTAACATGTTGAAATTTAAAACAATTCATACATTTTGAGGTTGAAGTTCTATAAGCATTATAAATCTTTCTAGTTTTGTTGTTGGGATGCTTAGTTTACTTGACAATAATGTTTTGTTTTGTTTTTACCCAAGACATGGTTTCTCTCTAGCTTTGGAGCTTGTCCTGGAACTAGCTCTTGTAGACCAGGCTGGCCTCGAACTCACAGAGATATGGGATTAAAGGCATGAGCCACCACCTCCTGGCTGACAATGGTGGTCTTAAGAATAGTTTACCCAGCAGGTAAAGGCAAATAAAAGCAGGAAATAGAGGAGAAAAAAGGTTAAATAAAAGGCAGGGGTAGAGAGGAATATTATGGAAGAAATAAAAAAGCAGGAAGAGCTGAGGAGAAAGAAAAAGATTTACTAAGAACGAGACAGTGCATGCAGCAGCAGACTCAGCTCAGACAGAAAGTACATAGGGAGAAGTTTCTCCACACTCGAGCAGAGCTCATCAACTGACAGTAGTGGTCAAGAGATGGGCCTGAGCCCGAACTCAGAGACCAGCCTTTGCAGCCGTATCTTCCTGACTCTGAAGCTCCGGCCACCTGCATTTCGTTTACAGGGCTGTCACTCTGGCAGCATGATGAATACTTAGGGTGTCTTGAAAGTATGAGAAAAGGCCCTGTACCTGTACACATCTCAGTGCCTGTGTTTGCTTCCTATATTCCCAACACAGTTGGGAAACACCCTCAGCTTGAACAGTAGCAACCCCAGGGATTATGAGTTTGGGAGTTTGGGCAGGGTGAGTTAACCTGTCTAGCCCAGAGACTGCAAAGCTAAATGTGGCCACCAGAGGCCCTTGACATATCAGAGAAACTATTAACATGAAAATAGTCTGACTGGCATTATAACACCTGTCAAATGCAAACACCAACATATGCCATAGAAAAGAGCTGGTCTCTTAGTTCGGTTTCTGCTGCTGTGATGGAGGCTATGACTAAAAGCAACTTGGGAAGGAAAGGGTTTATTGCAGCTTACAGCTGTAGGGCATTTTGAAGGAAGTCAGGGCAGAAACTCAAGTCAGAAACCTGGAGACAAAAACTGATGCAGATGCCATGGAGGAACACTGCTTACTGGTTTACTCCTCATGGTCTGCCTGCTTTTTTTATACAACCCAGGATCACCTACCCAGGGGTTATCCCTCCCAAAATGATCTGGCTCTTCCATATCGTCATTAATCAAGACAATACCCCACAGACTTGCCAAACAGGCCAATATTACAGAGGCATATTCAAATTTACACCCTCTAACCCCCACCATATATATGATTGGCTGGCAGTTTCCAATTTTCAAAGACCCAGAAAAAAAAAAACTTCTATAAAGTGTAATCAGTGTGTGTGTGTGGGGGGGAAGGGGATTATGATGCTTCCTTTTTTTGTACAAGGTTTTTAGAGCATTCACTTAGAAATAAATCACTCATTTTAAGGTACTGTCTATATTAGTAACTGAGTATATTGGAACGAGGTATTTTTGCTTCTCTAAATGACAAAGTAGTTTTACTGTATTACATGTAAAATTTTTGTTTTAGTTTTTTTTTTCTTTCAAGCGTAGTCTGCTCAGTCAGTAAATTTCCCAAAGAGATGAATGTAGTTGTGAATGCCTTTAATTCCAGTAGTGTTGGGAGAATCAGGGGTTCAGAGTCATTCTCAGCTACATAATGAATTTGAGACCAACCTGATTACACAAGACCTTGTTTTTTTAAGGTTCCCTAAATAAAGTCATAAGAAATATCCAAGCCAACAGTTGTGCAGATTTACTGTAGAAACAAAAGCATGAACAACAAAGCAACATGACTTCTCCAAAATACCATAGCTTTTCAACTTCGTAATTCAAAGGTACTGAAAGAAGTAGTGCTGGGTGGAGATTGCAAGTTTCTGAATAAGAATGATCAGTGAGTTACTTAAAAATAGATACAAGCGAATGGATATTCATCAGTAGAAGAAAAAGCAGAAAAAACATGGAGCTTCAGCAATATGAATCAAAATAGTTACAACTATGGAAGGAAAAAAATTCATCAAGGAAATTGGAATGAGAAACCAAAAGAAGTAGGAAATGGGGCCTGGAGAGATGGCTCCTTAAGAGCACTTGTCACAGAGGCCTCAAGTTCAGTGTTCGTCCCCTGCATGGCGGTTTACAGACCGTCTGTAACTACAGTTTCAGGGCTATGAGGTCTTCTTCTGACTCCCATAGGCACCAGGCTTAATTTTCAAGAAGACAATGGAAACTGAAAACAAAGCTGGCATGGCTATTCTGATACTTCATAAATTTCAAAGCAAAATTACTCAAAAGTAGTTTATTCAGCAAGATGATATTACATGTGCTGTGAATAGTGAATTGTAATATGAGTGGCGGGCTATGTTCCTGGCACCTGGCTGCCCGCACGTCTAGCTTTATACCCAAAATAATTACACGGAAACTGTATTCTTTTAAACACTGCCTGGCCCATTAGTTCCAGCCTCTTATTGGCTAGCTCTTACATATTGATCTAACACATTTTTAATAATCTGTGTAACCCATGAGGTGGCTTACCAGGGAAGATCTTAACCTGCGTCTGTGTTGGAGAATCATGGCGACTCACTGACTCAGCTTCTTTCTCCCAGCATTCTGTTCTGTTTACTCCACCCACCTAAGGGTTGGCCTATCAAATGGACCTAGGCAGTTTATTAATTAACCAATGGAAGCAACAGATTAGAAAGAAATCACTCCCACATCAGTGAATATTTCATAAAACAAACAATGAGTGTATAAAAGGTCTGATATAGTTCCTGATATAGTAATAGTGGATGATTTCAATGTATATATTTATATATATATACTTTTATAGATAGGTCATCCAAACCTAAAATCAATAACAAAATGTAATCCTCCAAAATCAAATCATAGACTATCTCAAATGGACCTAATAGATATCTGCAGAATATTTTATTTGGTCAGAAATAATCACCCAGTGATGTTAAATGACACCTGAGTGTACTATAGTTTGGGTTTATTGACAATTAAAATGCAGGAATAGCTTTTAGTATTCAGTACAAAGCTTACAGTTATATGGTATATAAACAGAAATATCTGTATTCCTAATAGAATCCGACACACACACACACACACACACACACACACACACACACACGGGGGGGGAGGGGAGAGAACTGATCTCTCATCAAAAGAAGTACTGAGCATAGCTTTGTAGTGATTATTCAAAGTCATTCGTTTTGGAGGTGGGTGATAAGGGTAAATGATTTTCTATTTTTAAGAATTTATGGGATCTACTACAGGTTTGTGGAAAAGACATTTGGGGATACATTTCTTGCTCTTTGTTACATGTGGGCTATAGAGTGACAAAGCTTTATTGTTTCTTCCTTGTAAGCCGTAAAGACTTTTTAGGAGAGCACTATAAACTAGTGCCCCAAAGACTCTAAAGTTAGTAACTAGAGAAATTTCTCCCTGCAAGTAATTATGTCTCTAAGAAAAATTCGTTTTTTTCTTTCTGACATGGTATTTTGTGCGTTTATTTATTTTCTATGTTTTTTTCTTTTTGACCTTCTAAGAAATTATAGATAAAAATACTTGGAAACTAAAATCAACTATAAATGATTCATTTTTGGTGTATTTTCTTGCTTTGGGGAAAAGATATTGACAGGTCTCAGTAATGTTTTATGAAGATTTTTTTTCTTTTCCATGTTTTTTGTAATTGGTGTATTTCAGGATTGAAAGGTTTCTTTACTTGAAGAGAACTCTTGAATTTGTTATTTGTATGACATGTTGGTATAGATGTTTTACATCAACTGGAATGTTTTAGCCTTTCAAACACTTTCATCAAGATTATCATACTTGAACAATAAGCTTATGAAATAAGTGGAAATATTATTGTTCTTCAACTGTTGAAGTTTGAATCAAGAAGTCTAATTATCTGACTTGGACTAGATTACATTTAATTGGTGGGATGAAACATCTTAGGACTCAACAAAGATCTTTTCGGCTTGTTCAGGAGTTTTATCTGTTTTGTCTCTTGAGATTTTTTACTTTAACAAATCCTACTTGTATTGCTTTGGGCAGTATCCAGAGTGTTGAGGAGTGAGTAGTCAAATGAGTCCCTGAGTTTACCTCTGTTCTTCTTCTAAACCATTGATGATTTACATGTCAAATGGTTCTAGTTCCCTAAACTTTACTTTTCCTTATTAATGCAGTCATTCTGGAGAAATGTTGGTAGTCTCTGGTAAAGTGAATGTTTGCCTGTGCAGTGTGCCACGCTTTCTGACTAGGCATAGAACTAAAGAAATGCATACATGCTTATACCACATCTTGATGGAGCAGGGTCATATGTCTATTGGTTAATAAAGAAACTGCCTTGGCCCTTTTGATAGGACAGCAGCTTAGATAGGCGGAGTAGACAGAACAGAATGCTGGGAGAAAGAAGCCGAGTCAGGCAGTCGCCATGATTCTCCCATCTGACACAGACACAGGTTAAGATCTTTCCTGGTAAGTCACACCTCGTGGTGCAACACTCATTAAAAATGGGTTAATCTAGATGTAAAAATTAGCCAATAAGAGGCTAAAGCTAATGGGCCAAACAATGTTCAAAAAAATACAATTTCCATATAATTATTTTGGATAAAGCTAGCCGCGCGGAGCTGGGCGGGAACGCAGCCTACAGCCGCTCCTCACTACAACATCTGTCTTATCACATAGCAACACTAGTTACAACCATCAAACATTGGAAGTTACCCAAATTATAGAGTAAGTAAATTATAGTGTTTTCATACACTGAGATATTACATATCTATCATTGCTGTAGAGGAACAGGAACAAATTTCACAAATATAAATTGAGTGAAATAAGTCAGAGAGTTAATATATAGTACTCCATTTATGTAAAGTCTTTCTCAAAGCAAAACTAATGTTTGAGTTCATAGTTAGGATTCAGGACTGTTTTGTGGGGGAAGGAGGAGTATTGCCACTGAGAAGGCAAGGTAATGTGGGAGGTTTCCATGGATCTTGGTTTCTGATCTGGTCAGTTAGTAATGTGCTTGTGAATGCTTACTTTGTGCATGTTCCTAAATGAACATTGTATTTGTTACCTTTCTCATTACTGTAGCACAGTATCTGGCAAGAACAACATAAAGAAGGAGGAGTTTATTTTGGCTCATGGTTTGAGGGTATAGTCCATTGTGGTGAGGAAGGAAGCCATAGCAGCAGGTCCTCGAGGCAGCTGGTCACATTGTATCTTCCTCAGTCAAGAAACTGAAACAAAATGTTCATACTTAGATTGTTTTCTCCGGTGTTATTTAGTCCTGGGCCCTACCTCATTGAGTGCTACCACTCACATTTAGGGTAGGTTTTCTTACTTCATTTAACCTAATCTAGAGAATTTCTTATAGATATCCCCAGAAATTTGTTTCCTTAGTGAAAATCAAGATTAACTACCACACAAATACTTCAAATAAGATTTTATTTATTTCTTTATTTTTTTAAAAATATTTATTTATTTATTAGGTATACAGTATTCTTTCTGCGTGTATGCCTGCAGGCCAGAAGAGGGCACCAGATCTCATTACAGATGGTTGTGAGCCACCATGTGGTTGCTGGGAATTGAACTCAGGACCTTTGGAAGAGCAGGCAGTGCCCTTAACCTCTGAGCCATCTCTCAGCCCCAAGATTTTACTTTTTTGAAAATGAAGAGATAGATTAGATGTCTGTAAGTATTTTTAGTTCAGATGTTTATGTTTGGAGAGTTTTGAATATAAGATATTATTAATAACTCATAAGTAATAAGAATAGCCCCTAAAAAGAACGTTTAAATGAATACTCTAAAAAAGTTAATAATTTATATTCTTCAAATACATAATATTGAGTAGCCCATGTTCCAAGAACCTCCTAAAATTTATACAATTATTTCTCTCATATAGGAAAAGTATACCCTTGTGGTTCTGTAGCTTGGAAAATGCTGCAAAATAGTATATGCATGATCTTAAAGTTCCCTTTATCAGTAATCAGAATGATTATCTGCTTTGGACTGGGAATGATTACTAGTAAATCTAGGATTGAGTGTTTTACTTTACCCGTCTTGATTTTAGCCTGTATTCGTCATCTCCCCCTCATTACAGGCACATTTCATTCTCAGCCTCATTGAAATTTTTTTAAAGAACACAATTGGTATGGAAATTGTAAACATGACTGCTAGTGGGCCTTTGCTTCCTAAAGTCTACCCTTAATTTTTTGCCCTTCTCAGTACAACTGGTAGTAGTTGGTATTTTGTAGTGCTCCTTTGAGAAAAACAAAGAAGAGAAAATCAAATATTCTCTAAGCAAAGGTGGGAAGATTAGAATGGATGAGAATGCCCATGTTATGAGTTCTTCTGCGTTGTGATTTCAGATCATAGGTTATGGTCTCCCTTAATCAGTAATTGCCAGGTTCCTGAGTAGCTCTCAGAAGAGGAAGAGGTTTGGAAGTTTATTTCTGCCAATAAGTATTGTGTTCCAGGTCATATCTCCTGAACCCTGGTTTCCTCTTCTATAGTAACAGCAATGCAGCCTGCATCGTCAGCCTTCCAGAACTCTTGTGAGGATTATATATCTATAGTGTGAGCTTTGAATCACTTTTTAAAATGTGAATTATTGCTGTCAGCATTATTAAAAAGGTGCTGGATGTCTTTATGATAAGGTTGTTCTGAGATACCCAGGATCAATGAAAGCTGGAACATGCCGTCACTAAATAGCCGGAAGATGCTTCAGCCATCCAGCACCTTCCCTCCTATCTCACTATTAGGCAGAAGGCTTATTTGCATGCATTTATGTAGTGTGCATATATATAATTAAGACACTACCACCATCCCCACTAAGAGCCAGAGATCCAAGTCCAAATTTGCTTATATATATATTTTGCATTATAACCTGTGGTATTATAAAGTCTTGAGAAGTTCATTTTGGTTCACCTTATGCTTCTATAGGAGATTGTCTATGTGAGGGTAAGTGTACCCTCGATTGATGTAGGTGGGTCTTCTATCTATCTGTTGTTTCATTGGTTAATTAATAAAGAAAACTGCTTGGCCTGATAGGTCAGAACATAGGTAGGCGGAAAAGACAGAACAGAATGCTGGGAGGAAGAAGGCAGTGAGGCAGACGCTATAGTTCTCCTCTCCAAGTTGGAAGCAGGTTAAGATCCTTCCTGGTAAGCCACCATCTCGTGGTGCTACACAGATTATTAGAAATGGGTTAATCAAGATGTGAGAATTAGCCAGTAAGAGGCTAGAGCTAATGGGCCAAGTAGTGTTTAAAAGAATACATTTTGTGTGTTGTTATTTTGGGTATAAAGCTAACCATGCAGGAGCCGGGCAGGACGAAAAGCAGGCCTACTCGCCTCCTCACTAAACTCAATCAGTTCAGACTCAGCATGCCCAGTTCTAGTTGTGGTTCATGGTACTTGATTGCATGCAGGCCAGCACCTCTTGTTCTTGACCTGTAAACCTTCACACAGCATGCAAAACCAATATAAGCAATGAAAAGATATTGCCCAGAGCATTGGAAAATATGAGGACAATCAGAATTTGGCTTTTCCATGTTGAGAATATGTGAATCTTGCATGTTCATTTTAGTATTAGAGGAAAGAGAAAGCCCTGAGAGTAATAACACTGGTAAAAGTACCCTTTCGTGGCTTATACAAAACCGAGGCTAGCCTGATAGATCTAATGGCCTGAGATTCTGGTCTCTGTTTTTAGTGTTAGCAGTAGGTCACCACGGCATTGAATTAATCTCGCAACTGCCATGACTCAGGTGCTCTAGACCAGATAGATGCCTTGCAGTATCCCTTTCAGGTCCACAGCTCTAATTCCTTTCTTATCTGTCAGGTAGAAAGTGTCTTCTATCACTTTTATATTCTTTCAGACCATTCTACATTACATTTGCAGGTGTGTGGGTTTACTCTACACAGCGTCTTCAGCAGTAGTTAGAATGTGGAAGAAAACTACAGTCATCACAGTGTAGAATATTTGTTTGACTTTCTTAGGGTTTTTGGAGAACATGATAATTTGGAGAATATAGACTACCAGATTTTACTGGCAGGCAAAAGGGATAACAGGAAACAAAGCTAAAGAATTTGATGAATAATAGAGGCTGTTAGATGCAGAGTTGAGATGATTCAGAATAATTTATGGGGGATGCCTTAGGGTTTTAGGAAGAATATAATTTAGGGTGGTAGGATAATCCTCACAGGATTCACTATTTTTACTCTTGAAGTGCCTATAATGTGTTAGTTCTGATAATGACAGGACAGAATTAAACCTGTTCTTGAGGAACTAACAGTGAATTGGAAGAAATTTGTCTTTATGAGCCTGACTTATTTCATTTAGCATGATGACCTTGAGTTTCATTCATGTTTCATTTTTGCATGCAGCATAATTTCATACTTTTATGACTAGATAAAATATTATTTATATCCCATTTTCTTTATCTAGTAATTTATTAATGAATATTCAGCTTAATTCTGTAACTTAACTGCTATAAATAGTACTTAAATAAACATGAATTGCACAATTATCTCTATTGCATGTTGACCTAGATTTCGTGGAGGATCTACCCAGGAATGGTATGGTTTCCTGGAATTTATGAACTATGTCAACGTTAAACAGTGAAAAATACTTTCTCAATTTCCTTATAGTAAGTGAGATGAATTGGGAAAGCATTTTTTCATTATTTCATGTTCAAATCTGAAAATACTAATATTTAAATGTCAGAGGAATCTTTTAGAATAATACATTTGATGTTCCTGAATCTTCCTGTTTGACATATTTTATCACATATTTTTATTGAGAAAGTTTTTATTAGCATTTATTTTGTGGGTCTGCTACCCTAATGAAGGTCACTTAAAGTATAAACATTGCCCTAAATTTCATTCTGAATAGACTGTGGATCATCAATGTGTATATCAAAATTAAGAAGTACTTAAATGTATGTATAGATCATAAAATCTCAGTTGTTTGAAATTCTTTAATTTTGTCAGAATTTTTATATGAAAAGTTTAATAGTTATGCTATTTTCTAAAATACTTTTTATGAAATACGCTAAACCTGTTAAAATATTTTTACAGACATCTTGACAGTTAATATTTTTACCCTCATTGTAGAGAATTCTGGTAGCGTGGGTATATTTTAGGAGAAGGCTGAAGTTCAAGAACTCTTAACATCATTTATGTGTCCCCGCCTAGAAATCTGGTAGTCATTTTCAGTGTTTTCACACTTAGATAATTGGGTCAAATTTTTCTAATTCTATTTTAGTAAATCATCCAAGCCAATAAGAAGTTATCTAATGGGGTGTCTTACATTTCAATACTGTGATATGGCATTGGCATCTGTGAATGGGTTGAGCTAAATCATAGCTTCTGTAGAGTCCCTGTAACCTGTGGGCCACATGTTGGACACGTCTGGCTAGATTCCTTCTTTGAAAACTGTATTCTATTTTATTTACTTTATTTTACTGTGAAAACAGTAATTTCCATAATTACAGGGAATTGTTCATTAGAAGGTCTAACTTTAAAAACTAAAACCAGTTGCCAATATGGCATCTCTATTTGTATTTTAAGTGAGAATCTCAATATGTCTAAATTCAACCTTGATATCATCAGTAAACTGAGGTGAAGGTGAGTGTGAGGACTTAGGGATCTTTTAATGCAAGGTTACTTTGGGGTCATTGCCTTCCTTTTGTATAAGTGAGGTAAAACCAAGGGCATGCTTATTTTTTCTATCTATCTGAACAAGTATGAGTTAACAGCTTTGGGCAAGTAGTAATTCTACATCCTTGGCTCTCTGGGAATATTTTAAATGGAATGCTTTTGCTTGAACCCTAAACACTGACCAATTGCGTGTCAATAAAGGTAATTGCAGGAAGGCAGATCCCTGCATTTATATAGGATAGAGGAACAAAAGTTTTGGCAGTGGAAACTGTTTTCACAAATAGCCAGGGGAATGTAATCAGTAAATCTGAAAAGCATATGAAAGATACTACTCAGTAAATGATTAAACATCTCTGAACTGTGGGAATTTAATTCCCAAATTTGTAACACAAGGGGAGTGAGCTACAGTAAAAAATTTGCAACAAAAAACCCCAGCCACTTTATTCACAAGACAGTAATTCCAGTATGCCTTGCATCTTAATTTAAACCTCCAACAAAGCTCTTGGCTCTAAGGAGTCATCTTGTGAAATGAGACTGTTCTAATTACTGAATAATTCTTTGATTTGTAGCATGTAACATAGGGTGGTGCCCAGTAAATAGTAAGTATTAATTGTAGCAGGAACATTGCCTGTTAAATTTTCTTGATTTTACTGTGAAAAACAGAAATTTCCAGATTATATGGAACTATGTTTTAAACGGTCATAACTTTGGAGATGTACTCGTGTCATCTGGAGAATGAAGAGTTAAAACTAAATGTGATGAAAGGGGTGAGGGATGGCAGTGCTGTTACTGCACACCAGCAGAAGTGACTATAGGCGTCTCTGCTGGGTAAGCTGAGCATGCTCCCTACCCCGTAGAAAAGATGTTACACATCGTGGGTAATTTCCATTGTTGTTTAGAGTAACCATATAAACAACACTTTGGAGAAGAAAAGGGAGTTTAGTCAATAATTATAACAGGACCACTGATTGTGGGCAAACCAGGGCTATATCATCACCTTAGTTGTATCACCCAGAAATGCCATCTATTTAACCTGCTGTGGGGCTTAGAAATCTAAAACACCTAAGCTTCTTCTGTTGGTAGGAAATGAGACTTTGGTATAATATCTTATTATGTTCTATTCATCTCTTTTGCTTTGCAGTGCTCTTTCCTGTACTTGTCATAGCAGCACAGAGGATGGAAAATACTCCTTTCCTCCCTTTTCTAGAACTTAAGATAAATGGCAACTTCTTTGTTTCATCAACTCCTTCCTTACTAGTCTTGTAAAGTAGTAAAAAACAAAGAAGTCAAGCATTGGTAGCATTGATATCTCCCCCTTGTTATATCAAAGAGTTTTAATAGTACTGAGGACCCTAAGTTGACAAGTGGTTGTCATGTGAGTAGTAATTTACCAAAATGACATCTATTATGGTATTTTAATCTCTTTTGGGTATTTTGATTCATCCTTTTATACTGTGTATTCTTTGAAACTCATCTTGTCAAATGTTTCTCATGGATATAGAATACCAGTAAAATGTTATATCAACAGCAGATGAATCAGATTGGTGACTAATTGCAGTCAGAATCAGTTTAAATTTATATAAATTATTTATTCATCAGGTAGTTACTTACTTTGAATACTTTTTATTATAATTGTGTTCTATTTTCTATAAAATAAGCTATTTCTTCACTGTGTGGCTTTTTCAGAAGGAAGCAAATTGGAGTAAGCAATTCCTTAATCCTTTAAAATTACTACTCTAAGAGTTAGTATAGGGGTAGAAAGATAGAAATATAGCATGTAAAATAAACTGAAGCCAGGTGGTAGTGATGCATGCCTTTAATCCCAACACTCAGGAGATAGAGGAAGGCAGATTTCTATGTCTCTTATCATTTCCAGGCCAACCTGGTCTACAGAGTGAGTTCTAGGTCAGGCTCCAAAGCTACAGAGAAACCCTGCCTTGAAAAACCTAAATATGTAAACAAACAAACAACCCAGGAACGTGTTAAGATAATATTCTCCCTGGCTTGATTTGTAAAACAAACTTGTTTTGACAGTAGAAATGTGAGTCCATTTTGCTTCAGTGTGTTAGCTTCTCAATTGACTTCTTTTATTTCTGACACCATAATTCTGTTTCTTTTAGAAGAACCTCTGAGTTTATTGTGGTCTCTATGTGCTTGTGTGTGTCTGTGAATTTGATGGAATATCAGCAACGTTTTTACAGTTGTCTTTTTAATGGAAATGAAATATTTTCTTAAATATAGATGCTAATTTTCCTTAGTCCCTTTTCCTCCCATTTTTTGAGTCATGTCCTTCCAATTTATTTTCATTCTCCCATTCCTTTTTTTAATTGTTTGTGCTCTCATAGTATATAAAAGTCTTAGAAAAACTTGAAAAATGTTCTTATTAAATCTGGACTGTTTTGATTTACAAGTAAGAGACACTGCTCAGATGGAAGCCTGAAATGGAATCTGCGAGAAAATGTTTATAGGGTGAAGTAATAGGGGCGGCGGGACTGCGTCCCCGGCACCCGGCCGCCCTCACGGCTAGCTTATGCCCGAAATAACAACACACAAACTGTATTCATTTAAACACTGCTTGGCCCATTCTCTTCTAGGCTAATTCTCACATATTAATTTAGCCCATTTCTAATCATCTGTGTATGGCACCCCAAGGTGCGCTTACCAGGAAGATTTAGCCTAGTCCATCCTGGGTCAGAGCTTCATCCCAGGAGCGGGGCATGGCGTCTCTCTCTGAGGCGTCTGCTCCAGGGAGGAGAGCTGTCGAGACTGAGCTCACTTCCTCTTCCTCCCAGCGTTCTGTTCTGTTTACTCCTCCCACCTATCCTCTAACCAATAAAATGGGCCAGGGCAGTTCCTTTATTAGCCAATGACCTTCCTCCATCAATAGGGTAAATGTCATGGGCATAATTCTTTATTATTATTATTATTATTATTATTATTAAAAATTTCTGCCTACTCCCTGCCTACCCCTCCCCTGTTCCCCTCCCCCTCCTCCTCCAACCCGAAGAGCAGTCAGGATTCCCTGCCCTGTGGGAAGTCCAAGGTCCTTCCCCCTCCATCCAGGTCTGAGAAGGTGAGCATCCAAACAGCCTAGGCTCCCACAAAGCCAGTTCATGCAGTAGGATCAAAACCCAGTGCCATTGTTCTTGGCTTCTCATCAGCCCTCATTGTTCTCCATGTTCAGAGAGTCCAGTTTTATTCCATGCTTTTTTAGACCCAGCCCAGCTGGCCTTGGTGAATTCCCAATAGATCAGCCCCATTGTCTCAATGTGTGGGTGCACCCCTGACTTCCTTGCTCATGTTCTCCCTCCTTCTGCTCCACCATGGAAGCACAGTCCGGTGCTCCAATGTGGGTCTCTGTCTCTATCTTCTTCGATCGCCAGATGAAGGTTCTATGATGATATGCAAGATATTCATCAGTATGACTATAGCGTAGGGCCATTTCAGGCTCCCTCTCCTCAACTGCCCAAGGAACTAGCTGGGGATATCTCCCTGGACACCTGGGAACCCCTCTAGGGTCAAGTCTCTTGCCAACTCTAAAGTTGGCTCCCTTAATTAAGATATATACTTCCCTGCTCCCATATCTACCCTTCCTTTATTCCATCCATCCCTTTCCTCCAAGTTCTTCCCATTCTCCCCTTCTCACTTTTCTCTCCCCATCTCCCCTTTCTCCCATCCCACACCACCTCCATTCCTTTGCTTGAGAGGTTGTGGAGTAAGGGGTACCCTCATCCATTGCTGGTGAAAATGCAAACTTGTGCAACCACTTTGGAAATCAGTGTGGCGATTTCTCAGGAAATTCGGGATCAACCTACCCCAGGACCCAGCAATACCACTCTTGGGAATATACCCAAGAGATGCTCTATCATATGACAAAAGCATTTGTTCAACTATGTTCATAGCAGTATTATTTGTAATAGCCAGAACCTGGAAACAGCCTAGATACCCTTCAATGGAAGAATGGATGAAGAAAGTGTAGAATATATACATATTAGAGTACTACTCAGCGGTAAAAAACAATGACATCTTGAATTTTGCATGCAAATGGATGGAAATAGAAAACACTATCCTGAGTGAGGTAAGCCAGACCCAAAAAGAGGAACATGGGATGTACTCACTCATAATTGGTTTCTAGCCATAAATAAAGGACATTGAGCCTGTAATTCATGATCCTAGAGAAGCTAAATAAGAAGGTGAACCCAAAGTAAAACATACAGTTATCCTCCTGGATATTGTAAGTAGACAAGATTGCCGGGCAAAAAATGGGCATAATTCTTAATTAAATTACCCTAAATACACAATGCTTTATAGTTCTTTTATGATTCCATGGAGAGTCGGCAGATTTAGAATTGTTATTCTGTGTTAGCATTTTTGTTTTGATGCTTAAGTTGGAATAAATATTATTTTTATTAAAGGAATCTTTATGTTCTGTAAAAACAATTAGGCAATATTTAATATATAAATATAAACAATGTTTTATAGTCTAGAGGTCAGATTTGAGGAAATTTTGACATTTTGTTCCTGAATAGCATGTCTATAAAGAATATTGTCTTAGTTTCCTCAAGAACCATAGTTAATAAGGAAGAAAAGGTAGAATTTTTCCTTTTGTTCTCTTCACTGTGCACTCCGATCTCCAGACTCATGGTACCTGATAGTTGATAGTTGTTTTTTGTTGTTGGTGGTGTTGTTGTTGCTGATAAACCCTATGAACCACAGGATACCTGTTTACAGAGGAGAGTATCACTAAGGTCTGGTTCTTCTTCTCTGTATATGATTCCTTTTGTTCTATCAACTATACTGATGTTCCATCTCAGAAAGCTTTTATTTCCCTGAGTATATTGCCCTTTGAACAACTTTTTTTGTGTTCTGAATCACCCTCCCCGTAAAGAATCTTGAATTCCTTTCATAAAACATCTACCTGAAGATGTTAAATGATTGAGCCCCACTCCACCCAAAAAAAAATAAAACTTAGATACATTTAATATATACATTGCCTCTGCATTTTGTTTAATTAAGAACATATTTTAGTTGTTTAGTTCACAATATACCTGTTTTGTAAAAAAGTTTAGATGTCCTTATAGTTTCATCAAAATACAGGCTGTATAACATCAATTCCAAGTAAATCGTATTCCAAGGTTTTTCACTCTTCATGCTGTCTGGCATTGAGTCTCAGCATTTGTTCCATCTGATAGAGGAGGAAGCTCTTCTGATGATGGCAGAGCAAGCACTGCTGGGTGAGTGCAGCAGAATGACGTTAGGATTCATTTATGCTGTGTTCTTTTAGTAGGTCAGTAGTTCCTGGCTCTACCCTAGGTTCCGGGGCTCTGTAGGTAGTCTCAGGTTCTTGGTGACCCAAGCAATATTGGGTGTGGGTCTGTCTTGTGGAGTGGGCTGTAAGTCAAATCAGGCATAGGTTGGTCACTCCCACAAGCTTTGTTCCACTATTGCACTATCACACCTTGCATGCAGGATGTCACTGTAGAGCAGAGGGTTTGTGGCTGGGTTGGTGTTTATGTTTTTCCTTTCCTAGTGCCTGCAGAGGACCTTCCTGTGTTACTCCCAGTACTTAGGGTGAAGGCCCTCCCTATGTAGGTGCCAAATCAACTTCTCCATGCTCAATAAATTGTGTAGGTGTTGTCTTCAGCAGTGTAGCATTACTGGCAGTTTGTGGAGATCAACTTATAGCCTTGGCAACAGCCTAAGTTGTTTGGGGGTTCCTGTAGGACCCCTTTGCCCAACAACTCAATTAGATGTAACCCATTCCTGGTACTGGAAGCTTTATTTAGTAACGAATGATGTCTACTTGGGGCTCTGTCACCCTGTCATTTGATGATTTCCTTTAGATTGTGTTCATATATGACTTTATTTTAGGAAGCTTCTACTGTTTTGTTTCCATGCTACCACTCAAGTGATGCTTAATTTTAGCTGCCTCTCCCCATGTTCCCTACCTTGCCCTTCCCTTCCTTTTCTTCCCACTTGATGTTGCCTTTTCAGCCCCCCATCTAGTCATATCATCTGTTCTTTTTTTCCCTTTCTAGGAGATATATCTACTCCCTCCCCTTATTTTCTTACATAAAACTACTCTGTGGTTTTTATGAATTGTATCTTGGTTATATTAACTTAACAGCCAATATCCACATATAAGCAAATATGTATGTATGTACCATATTTGTCTTTCTGGATCTGGGTTATCTCACTCAGGATCTTTTTCTTCCCCCTAGTTGTATTTATCTGTGAATTTCATGATTGCATGTTTTTTAAATAGATGAATGATATTCCATTGTGTAAATGTACAACGTTTTCTTTATCTATTCATCTGCTGTCAGAAATGTAGGCTGTTTCCCGTTTCTGGCTATTACAAATACAGCAGCAGCGAACATGGTGGAGTGAGCGTCTCTATGGTGAGACGAAGCATCCTTTGAAAATGTGGCCAAGAGTAGTATAGCTGGATCTTGGAGTAGATCGATTATGATCTACCTCAAAGAACAAACTCTTTTCATTGATTGTTTTGTATTGGTTTTTTTTGTGTTTGTTTCTATTTTATTGATTTCATCTCTGAGTTTGGTTAATTCTTGCTGTCTATTCCTTTTGGCTGTGCTTTCTTTTTATTCTAGAGCTTTCAGGTGTGCTGATAACTTACTAGAATGAGGTCTCTCCAACTTTTTTTATATAGGTGCTTAGTGCTATGAACTTGCCTCTTAAAACCCCAGTATAAGGTTGAATTAGTTGTGTATTCAGTTTTATTTAATTCTAAAAAGTCTTTAATTTCTGTCATTACCATTTTTTTGCAGTAGGCAAGTTAGTCAGTTTCCATGAGTTTGTAAGCTTCCTGTTGCTTCTGTTGTTAATATCCAGCTTTAATCCGTGGTGGTCTAAAAGGATACTATTTCTTTCTCTGTTTTTTCTTTTGTGTGTTTGTGTGTGTGTGTGTGTGTGTGTGTGTGTGTGTCTTCACTGCGTGTGTGTGTCTTCACTGCGTGTGTGTGTGTGTGTGTGTGTGTGTGTGTCTTCACTGCCTGAGATTTTATCTATCTTCGTCTCTTGCACTCTGCTGATGAGGCTTGCCTTTGGAGTTCTTGTTTTCACTTCCTGTTTGTGTTTTCATTGAGGGATTTATTCATTTCCTCTTTAAGAACCTCCATCATATTTATAAGAACTATTTTCCTTGTCTTGTACCTCATCTGTGTTGTGTTTCTCATTGCCTGCTGTAGTAGGTCTGTTGAGCTCTAGAGGAGATATATTGTCTTGGCTGTTATTGATTGTGCTTTTACTCCAGTGTCTCAGCATCTGGGTTTGAGAAGATTGTAATTCTAGGTGCTGATAATCTGGTCTTGTTTGGTGAGTGTTTTGTTCCTTGGTTTCTGTTGCCCTTTCTGGTTCTTAGGAGAGGGTGGTAGCTATGAGTTGCTTAGTAGGGAATGCTTCTGGTGTCCTGCCAGGAGTGGCTGCTGACAGGATACCAGAAAAATTCCAGGTAAAATGTATTTCTAGGTATTGTGAGCTGACACTTAGGAATGGGGAATGGGAAATGGCCTTAGGGAGTTCACCAGAGGAATGAAAGCAGGGTTTTTCAGGACTTGCTTAGTCCCCTTGGACTGGGAATAGAGAATGAGGAGAGGCCACAGCAGGCAGCCTGCTAAGGTGCTGGGGATGTACCCTGGGGGTTAGATTTAGAGATGGTGAGTGAAGATCTGGAACTTTCCTACCTGGTCCCCTACCTGTGCAACTGTCTTAGCACAACTGAAAACTGTTACATGTTCTAGATCACATAATGTCCTCAACATTTGTATGGTCTCCAATTTTTGTTCATAGAGGTAACAGAGCCTCTGTTAAATATTAGATTGGTAATTTATAAGTTACAAATACTTTAACAGTTTCTTAAGACAAATCCAGAGCCCAAGATAGTTTTGGTTTTTTTTTTTGTTTGTTTGTTTTTTTTTCAGTTTGGCAGAGTTGAGGCCTTATATATGCTAGGCACATGTTCTCCCTGAACTACTCCTTTCATGATGGATTGAATCTAATAATTTACTCAGTCATACTCGTGTTATTATTTTCTATGACAAAATACCCAGCAAAATCATCAACTTAAGGAAAGATTTATGTTGGCTTAGGGCTTTACAGTTCCACTTTCACTTGGTCCTGTTGCTTGAGGAGTTGACATGGCATCTCAGGGTGACAGGCTAACAGAGGAGACTGCCTCATGGTAGCTGGGAAGCAGTGAAAGAAAAGAATGGACCAGGTCTCTACATCCTTTTAAGGGCATGTCCTAGTGACCTAACTTCTGTCCCTTATGTCCTGTCTCTCAGTAACAGCATTTCAGGCTAGAAAAGCAAGTTGTTATACACGAGAGTATGGAGAACACTCAGATCTAAGCTGTAACAACACTAAATAGGCGTAATTATATAGTTTTGGTCTTATCCATTTCGTCGTTTGATTAATTCATTGTTAAGGGCTCAGTTTTATTTTTTCTTGTTTTTTTGTGGAGTGTTGGGTGGGAGTATTTCATAGGTACATTTCTGTTATCACCATATCGTATCTGGGAGTTGTTTTTCCTCCTCATCAAATGAGTTTTACAGGTTATATACCAGGTAAATTCACAAATTTCACATCTCTTATCTCTCATCAGTGAGAAAAATATATGCTAGTAACTGAATGAGATTTTCTAACTAGTCTGTTTTTAGAGATCTGCCGAGATTCCAGACAAAGATAAAACCAAAGTTTTGAAGACCTAAAGCTAGCTATTTCCCAGCTATATTTCTGGGAGAGTTGATTTTTTTTTTCTGTTGTAGAATTGTTCTAATAATGTCCTTGTATTTTTGTTCTATTAGTTAAAATAATATTTGTTTTGTCTACTAACACAGCAAAAATTATTTTTATCACTAGTCTGTATTTTTAGATGGAGTCTTATGTGCTATTTTTGCTTTCTCTTAGTCATACTGCGGGAACTGTTTAAAACTCCACTTCACGCACCTTTGAAACACTCTTTAAACTCCCAGTGTACCACATGCTTTGTGAACACAAATTGTACAGCAACAAAAGGATTCTGGGTTTTTATTTTGTCCTCCAGAAAGCCCCATGAATAATTGTGATCCTGTAGCTTGATAGCAGTTTCCCCCTTCCTCTTCAGGTTGGAGTGGCTGTTAAACTTTATGACTGCCTTCCCCAGGATGGTTGTCTTTGTAAAAGTTTTTGTTATGGACCAGTTTGGTGACTTGGATGCATTGCATGTAAATTAGAGACAACTACACACACTGTGACAAGCCTTCTTGGTCTTTCCAATAGGATTATTGTTTGGATTGTGTTAATTCTTTCAATTCAATAATGTAAGTTGACCCTGTAAAATTAAATTATTTATGTATGAGTTTGGCATGGTCTAGAGGATAATCTGTGATGATTGATGTTTTCCCTCTAGCTTTTGAGTCC
Source organism: Microtus oregoni (assembly GCF_018167655.1). Taxonomy (NCBI): domain Eukaryota; kingdom Metazoa; phylum Chordata; class Mammalia; order Rodentia; family Cricetidae; genus Microtus; species Microtus oregoni. The sequence goes on along the minus strand of NW_024543831.1, from coordinate 10,122,248 downwards.
TATGGATTGAATTTAGGTCACAGGCTTGATGACAAGCACCTTAATCTCTATTGCCAGGCTTAAAGTGTGTTATGTGTTTGTTTTGTGGTATTTGGAGCTGTTTAATCTTCTGGTAGACTGCCCTTTAAGATCAAACCCTTTTATCTACAAGTGGTGTGGGAGGTCCTTCTGTCTATGTGTTGCTTTTATTGGTCAATGAATAAAGAAACTTCCTTGGCCTGTGATAGGGCAGAACTTAGGTAGGCGGGGAAGACAGGATGGAATGCTGCGAGAAAGAAGGCAGAGAGGAGAGACGATTGATGGAGGAAGGTCATTGGCTAATAAAGGCACTGCCCTGGCCCATTTTATTGGTTAGAGGATAGGTGGGAGGAGTAAACAGAACAAAATGCTGGGAGGAAGAGGAAGTGAGCTCAGAGACTTGACAGCTCTCCTCTAGGGAGCAGAGGCCTGAGAGAGACGCCATGCCCCGCTCCCGGCATGAAGCTCCGACCCAGGATGGACTAGGCTAGAATCTTCCCGGTAAGACCGGTTCTCACAGATTATTAGAGATGGGTTGATCGGGATGTGAGAATTAGCCTGTAAGTGCTAGAGCTAAAGGGCCAAGCAGTGCTTAAAAGAATACAGTGTCTGTGTAATTATTTTGGGGCAAAAGCTAGCCGAGCAGGCGGCCGGGGTGCTGGGAACGCAGCCCCGCCGCCCCTATTACCACAGACGATCCCTTGGAGATAGGCATGCTAAAACTTTGCTAGTAGGCTATGACCTCGTGATGATATACAAATTAATACAAATGGGTTAAATTAAGATGTAAGAGTTAGCCAATAAGAAGCTAGAGCTAATGGGCCAAGCAGTGATTTAAATAATACGGTTTTCTGAGTGTTTATTTCGTGGCTGGGAGGCAGGGACAAACAAGTGGCTTCCTTACTACATACAAGTGATTGAATTTTTCTGCTCAATGTTTTTACTTCCTGTCAGAGAATTGAATATCAGGTCTGCTTACTGTGAAGTATGGGAAGAAAATTGCAGTAGAAGCATTCCATCCTCCGTAAGCTAGAGTAAACAATCAGTTCAGAGTCAGGTTGTTGTTCAGTGCCAGTGTTTGTTTTTTTGGGTAAGGTCATGGGTTTGATTCTTAGAACTATATAAGTCAAAGCAAAACAAACAAATACCAAGCTACAGTCCAGATTTCTGAAGAATTCTTTGAAGCTATCGTTTTGCTTTTCTGTATAATCCTCATTGAATGATGTTTGCTTATTATCTTCACCCTCCATCTAAATTTAAAAGATACTGAATTCCAGGGTCTCTCAATTTTAGAGGGGCAGTTACAGGTCCATAAGGGAAAACTGGTGAAGTGATTGGAATCTCTGGTCTGGGTGGAGACCATCATTCCAGAGGACCACCCTAGAGTGAAACTTCATAATAATTTCATGGGGAGGTCTACAATGTAAGGAGTCAGTCTTCAGTTGTATAATGAGGTAAATTGAAGTATAACATTAAAAATTTAGAATTTAAAATTTTATTGTTTTTCATTGATGAACAGTTGGTCAGATTCCTGTTCACCTTTGGTTTCTAATTTTGTTAATATTTTAAGATATTATGGAAAATATATTTTGGTAATACTGTATAAAAATATTCTTACAGGAAAGAATTCAGTGCTACACTTAGTGCTTTTTCAGAGTCAGTGAGAGGACTTTGAACAAATCATCTAAAAATCTCTGTCTTTAACATTTCCTAATTTGTTTTTTAAATATTTCATATCTAAAATTCTGTTTCTCAGTCAGGACTTTATATGTTCATTGATCTTTTTGGTTTCACTATTTCAAATAACAGTTCTCATTAAAATTCTTAAACATTGATATTAATGAGCAGGAGGACCTATGTAATGGCACTCCCCTGTTCTTGCTGCTCAAGGACTCTTTGTTCTAATTTTCATTAAAACTTGTGTGTAATAGCTGGGATTGCTAATTGTTTGGTGGGAATACCAAAGAAAATTAAAAATTACTTTTCCTCTGTGCATTATGTATGTGAATAATAAGAGCAGTGATCATATTTTAAGCCTTTATTTTCTTCATGTATTAGTAATTGTTAATTAACAGTAAAATTAAAATTAAACTCCTCCCCCAGAGTGGCCTATAATGAAACAAAATTCCCAGTATTATATGTGTATGTTTTTTCTTCTTTTATTAACTTTCAGAGAAGATACAGACTTGAGGATTAAATTTGTAGGTTTCTTTTTAAAACCCCCATCATACCCTTTTCAGGCTTACTTTACCATAGAACTCTGTCAAAAAACAGGCCTCGGCTGTTGTTTTAGTTCTGCTAGTAGACAATGTGACAGTGAACTTTCAGTGATCTCAAGTACCCACCCACACACGTACTTTGTTTTTTGTTTTTTTTTTTTTAACCGTTTTGTACCCAAGACAATTTAGTATGATCTCTGTCAAGGTACAAAAAAGAAAATAAAATGGTACCTTATTCAGGCAGTGCGTACCATGCTGAAGCCATGGAAAGAGTGCTATTATTGCATTACAGTACTAAGGATATGTTCACGAGACTGACAGCAAGGTAACAGCTTTGGAACATCTAAGGAATTTACATATCACATGTAGATGGTACATGGGCTATAACTGCTTAACAAGATACTAGCAACAGCAGAAGAATCAGTTTCAGCTATGGTCTGTCAGGCAGACCAGTTCCTGAATTAATGGTCTAGCATTGGGCTATAATTTCAGAGCAGAATGTTGATACCACACTAGTGAGTGCAGAATTTGTCTTAAAGGGAATGTCAGAGCTGCTATTCTACCAGTACCCAGACACAAGCCTCTAAAACTCTTGATTTGAGCATTTGAATACATTGTCTTTCAACTTGAGTAGTGTATAATTCCGTCAGTTTCTCATAGCATGGCCTCCAGTTTAACAATCAGTAATATATTTAATATAGATGAGAAAAATTAACTGGTGGTGTTTAGGAAGTCTTCTGGTTTCATTCTGTTGTTATGATAAAAGCACTTTGAAAAAAAAAAGAAAAAAAAAGCACTTTGACCAATACCACCTTAGAAGAAGGCTTATTTCAGCTTACAGGTTACAATACATGATTGAGGGAAGTCACAATAGGAACTTGAAGCAGAAAGTGTAGAGGAATTCTACTTGCTAGCTCACTCTCAGGATCATGCAGAGCTAACTTCCTAGTGTGCTTAAGTTGAAAGATGGGGTTAATTAGAAGTTGGTTTATGCACTCATCAACAGACTCAGTTTCTGTGTCTTTAAATGGAACGCGGTAACAGCAGAATCTGCCTCATCCAGGCTTTTCTTTCTCATCTCTATGCGTTTGCTTCCCTACCATGACAGCCTCCATCAAACTTGTGGGAGTCTAATGCCAGGTGGTTCATTGCTTGCATATTTAAAAGGGTCTCCAGGCAACATTAATTCCCATAATCATTTCAATTCCAGCTGCACAATAAAGCTTAAGGTGTGACTACATAGGAGCTCTCTTACAAAGTACATGTGACCATGAAGTTGGATGTGCTCCCTCTCCTATAGCATAGAGGTCAACAGCCACAAAGTACATGTTGTATCTCCTCTAAGGTTGGGTAATGGGCTAGGGAAGGAAGAGTCTGGGATAATAATTCTGGGGAATTTGGATGAGGTCTGCATCTATAGCAAAAGGTGCAGTCTGCCTCCACAGATAGCAAAAAGGTCACCAGGTTGCTAACAAAATTCACCCCCAGCCTTCTGGGCAGGAAAACATTTATTTTATCTCCTCCATTGAGAAGAACCTTTGTGTCCCAACATGAACTGGACTTGCAGTTATAGGCATGAATTCCTTCCCTATGAGCAGGCCTTATTGTTAGCTCCACAATGTCCATGCTGCTCAGGTCAGGACATCTTACCCAGAAAGTGGGTTTTGTGGTTCATAGATTCCACAGCTCAGTAACATCATTGATAAAGACGTCTCCTCCCCAGCGTCTGGCACAGCATCTTCCATCTCTTTGAATGCTAGTCAGCAGGGAGGACATTTCCAGCTCATTTCCAGCTTGGTTTTTTTATGTCTTACTACTGAATTATATGGTATCCTCAGCAATGGTCTTATCCTCTAGTTCTGGTGGACAACCAAGGACTGACAAGACTGTCATGCTTTGTAGGCCTCCCTGATCACAACTCCTATAGTAAGTATTCCACATCTGGACTAGGAAATTTTCTATTTTTGGTAACTCACTGCTTCTAGGAGCTGCATTATCTAGCAAGGTAAATACTGTTCACTTTTTCTTTTGCATTTTTATTTGATTTACAATGTAGTTTTCCACATCTTTTTTTTTTTTTTTTGACTTTTCGAGACAGGGTTTCTCCGTGGCTTTTGGTTTCTGTCCTGGAACTAGCTCTTGTAGACCAGGCTGGCCTCGAACTCACAGAGATCCTCCTGCCTCTGCCTCCCGAGTGCTGGGATTAAAGGCGTGCGCCACCACCGCCCGGCCTCCACATCTTTTTCATACACTCTTTACTCTGAATAGTCTTCTCTACCCTTCCCTTCTGAATCCACAATTCTCCTACCCTACTCTCAGTTTAACCTTTTCTACTCTTATTATTCTCCTTTCAACTTTACTTTTATCTGTGTTATACTGTGCTCCCTCCTGAAGATGCCCTACCCCAAATATCTCCTTCCTAGTTTCCTGACTTCTATAGGTACTCACAAGCAAGAGTCAAAGTTAGGGTTCACATATAAGAGAGAACGTGTGGTGTTTACCCTTCTGTTTGTGGATTGTATCACTCTAATTTTTCCAAGTTCCATCGATTTACCTGATCTTTATAGCTGAATAAAATTTCATTGTGTGTGCTTACCATGTTTTACCATTATTCATTTATCAGTTAATAAACATAGAGTGATTTCATTTTCCAGCTTTTATGAATAAAGCAGCAATGAGCATGGATATTCTGGTATCTCTGAATTTATGTAGAGTCCTTTGGGTATATGCCCAAAAGTCGTATAGTGTAGGGAGCTGCATGGAATCACACCTGATGGAGATGTATAATCAACTCCTGAGATGGCTAAGGCCTGACTTATGCTATGATCATGCAATGATTATCAGCTGCCTGCGTATGCGTGGACCTATGGGCAGTGCCCACCTGGCAGTTTGGGGTTGACAGCCCATGCCTACTTAAGAGAAAAGAGAGAGGAGAGAGAGAGGAAAAAAGAAGGAAGAAGAGAGAGAAAGAGAGAGAAAGAGGAGAAGGAGATAGATTGCTGTGAATAAAGTTCTGGAATAAACTGCAGTGAGAAGAGCTCCGGTGGTCGCGTCATCCTTGTGGGTCGAGGGTGGCCGTGACAGTATAGTTAGGTCATGTGGTAGCATTCTTTCTAATGTGTTTTAAGAAAGTTCTAGACTGATTTCCAAAGTGGCTGCACTAGTTTATACCCCCACCAACAGTATGTGATGTAAGGGTTCTCCCTTTTCTCTATCCTAGCTAGCATTTGTTGTCATCTTTAGTCTGGCTAGGATGGAATCTTAGAGTAGTTCTAAGCTGCATTTCCCTAAAGATGCTGCACACTTCTAAAAGTGTCCTTAGTCATTCATATCTCTTCCTTCGAGGACTACTACTTAATTCTGTAGCCATTTTAAAAATTGGATTGTTTTTTTTGGTGCTTAATTTTTGCATTATCAGTATTTTAGATGCTAGTATTTTGTCACATAGATAGCTGACAATGATTTTCTCCTATTCTAAGGGTTGCTTCCTTACTCAATTGGCAGTTTCTTGATGTGGGATTTTCCTCTGTGTGCTGAGATTACCATTAATGAGTAAAGAAACTGCTTTAGAGTTATAGCAGGGCAGAACTTAGCTAGACGGGGAAAACTAAACTGAATGCTGGGAGAAAGGAGAAAGAAGGGCAGAGTCAGGGAAGCCATGTAGCCCTGCCGGAGCTGGATGGAACTTTACATGGCAATAAACATATTAATAGAAATGGGTTAGATTAATATGTAAGAATTAGCCATTAAGAAGCTAGAGCTAATGGGCCAAGCAGTGATTCAATTAATAGTTTCTGTGTGATTATTTTGGGGCTAAGTGGCCAGGAACTAACAAGCGGCTCTCTTATCCAACAGTTTCTTTTTCTGTATTGAAGGGTTTTTTTGTTTGTTTTATGAGATCCCATTTTTTTGATTGTTGTTCTTATGTAAATATTCCTATTTAGAATCTACCTGAGCCTATGTATTGTAACATACCCCCTTCTTTAGTACTTTTAGAGTGTCTGGTCTTAAGTGATTTCCATTTGGAGTTTTTCTTCGACGTAAGAGATAAGGATTGAGTTTCATCATTTGCTGTGTTGATATCTAGATTTTTCAACATCATTTGTTGAATGTCCTGTCCTTTCTCCAAGGTGTATTTTTTTACATATTTTCAAAAATTAGATAGTTGAAGTTGTATGGAATTATATCTGGGCCCTCTATCCTATTTCACTAATCTATATGTCTGTTTGTATGCCATTCATGCTGTTTTTATTACTATGGTTCTGTAATATAGGTTGAAGTTAGACATGATCGTATTTCTTATAATATTCTGCATTTTGCTAGAAAAAAGAACCAGACACTGTCCTACCTAAGTATTTATATGGACTTCTTCATTGATTATGATTTCAGTAAACTTTTAAAATGTAACGTGACCTTATCTGACAATTCCAATATAAATGTGCTTGTTTTTTTACACTGTTACAATCCTTAGAGTACTGGAGAAACCCAGTAACATTAGTAATAAATCATATTTACAAGTGGGACACCATAGGGACACTGAATGAAGTGAAAAGTAGAAGAAACAAAAGAAAATTGAGCTTTGCAGTCTGTGCCTTCCTTCAGGGGGATGTGTAGTTTATCTCTGACCTAGTAGATATGCCCTTTTGCTTATTTTCCCAGTCATGCATCTGCTCTAGTTAGCCTTCCTCCTGATTCTTTCCATGTTGAAAGACATATCTACATGAGTTTTCTTTCCATCTGCACTCAGCATTCACAGTTCATCTTAGTCATGCCCTGCCTTTCATGAGAAAACATCCCCACATGGACTCTGAAATCAAGCTTATGTACTTTGAGAAATGTTTTAATCTTAAACTCTTGTCAGATGGTATAGTCTTTCATTCTTAGCCCCATCAGCTCTCCCGCAGGCCTCCAGAGGATGTTTGACTTTGCTGAATCGTTTTCAGAAGCTTATACAATTGGGATTAGATTGTAGTGAGTGAAATCAGAATGCCTGAACAGATAAAAGTCTCTTTCCATGTGCAAAAATGGACGAAGGAATAACCTTTTTAAATGATCAGAATCTTCCACTATGAACTTTGTCAAGACCCTTTCTGTCTGCTTCCTCTTCTTCCTGCTAATTTTGTCTGGTTTGCACTTGTGCGGGTTTTATATGTTCTGTCAGTGACTGTGGGTTCATATGTGTATGAGCCCTGTTGTGTCTGAAGGTAATATTTCCTTGGAGCCATTCACCACCTTTGGCCCTTACAATCTTTCTGCCTCATTTACCCGAATAGATCCCTGAGCCTTGAGGGGAAGGTTTGATAAAGACATCCCGTTTGGGACTGAGTACTCTACAGTCTCCCACTCTGCACTCACTGCACACTGCTCAGTTAATTCTATGTTAATAGCCACCTGCTTCAAGAAGCTTCTCTGATGAGGGTTGAGCATTGATCAGTGGGTATAGCAGTGTGTCACTAGGAGTCATTTTTCATTCGTAAGTGTTATAAGGAAGTTGAACACAAATTTAGCTTCAGACTATAAAAGAATTATATATTTTTGTTGATATTTCTTTTTATAAGATGCAAATAATAAGGCATGCCGACTCGTCAGAAATATTTCAAGGGATTACAATTTTCATTCCAAGTCTTTTAGTTCTAGTTAACAACCAAGAAAATATCAAAGATTCATTTTAATATAGCAGACACTAGGGCACCAACTATGAATGATGTTTCTGTCCTACCTGTCTTGCTTTCAGATTTAAACTATAGACCAAATATTGTTAGCCTGCTGTCCAGAATACCATCTCTATTTATTCCTTTGTGATGTAATACCTTTGTGGCCTGAAATAAAAGAAAGTTAGTTACATCAATTTTTCTTTTAGCTGCAGTTCACCATTTACTGAGCATGTGTAGAATATTCTTCTATATCATATCACACAAATTTAATCATCCAGAGAAGTGATTCAGAACAATAATGTACACATTAGTTGGAAATACCCTGAGGTGTGTCTGGAGAGAAAGTAAGCAGCTTGCGGCTCTCTCAGAGGACCAGTTCTCAGTTTCCAGGACGCACAAAGGGCGCTTCATCGTTTCTGGTCATTGCAGCCCAGCGGATTCAGCACCCTCTTATGACCTTCATGACCACATACAAAATAAAATCTAGGGGGATACACCTAAAAACACTATGAAAGTGGCTTTTATAGATCTATTCGGTTATGACTTATTTTTTTAATCATAAGACCATATGCATAAAACCGTAGGTTCCGAGATGTCTTGTTAGTTATATATTTTTACTGTATTGGCCACACTTGTTTATTTAAAAGACAAAACATTTTAACAAATATATGACGAATTCAGTCTCAAAAATCTGTCCAGTCCCTTGATAATACTTAGAACTTAAAGTTTTTCTCTATTTTTCCTACATGTTTGAGCTTTTGCATGCCTGCAGGGAGAATTTGATTCAGCTGCATTTCCTGTGGTATGTTTGTGTGTGTGGATTGGTATCTGTCTAGCCACCTATCTTCCTTGTTTAAACATTAAGATAATTAGAATTTGAAGTTACCATCTGATACTAGAGTAAAAAAATGGAGTCAGGGGTTTATTGTTATAGCAACATCATAGTTTTTACCAGAATAATCACCAAGTTCTCTTTAAAGTTATATCCATGTTATAATTGATATGTACTAAGAGATGTTCAAGCCAATTTGATGGTCTAATATCTTTGTTTGGTTCCTTGTCTAATGAGGATAGATAATTTTGGAGTCCTTGTCTCTTGCCAAATATGTAGTACACATCTACTCCTTTCATGAGGGTGGTGTCATCTGACCTTGACCAGAAGACTTCTAAAATCTAAAGATCTTAGTTTTTGTCTTCTTATTAACTTTGTCCTACAATCCATGGGAATGTGTTTAACCTCACCTCCCCAAGATCTGCATGTATTTCCATACTTATGTGCATGTTTAAAGTCTGAATAATAAAAGTGTTAGCTAGATATTTTTGTGTGTATTTAGTAAATGAACAAAAATTAATCAGCTTTTAACATACAACATGGTAGTTTTTACTGCCATATTGCTGGCAGCAGATCACTAGACCCTTTTCATCCTACAAAACTATACCTTGGACCCACTGTCCATATCCTTTATTCCCATGTTCTAGCATTGTGGTTTGGATATAGTGTTTCCCAAATGCTCATGTGTTGCAAATCCCTAGTGTAGCAATATTCAAAAGTGGGCTTTAGGAAAGTGATTTTGTACCACAATTAATAAAAACCCAGAGACAGATATTGGGGTTCAACCTGAAGGTAAGAAAAGCAAAACAACCAACCACTGGCTCTTACCTCTACCTCAGTCTGAAATGACAATCTGCCTCTGGGAATCTCAGAATGAGACTGACTGAGAGCTGTCTCCTTCCATCTTATATTCCTCTCTAGTGTTGGGGTAGTGTACCACTACCACCGGTTTCTATGGCAAACTAGTGTGGGTAATGGGATTAAAGGTATCTGTCACCACTGCCTGGTCTGTAAGGCTGACCAGTGTGACTGTTTTACTCCCTGTCTTCAGGCAAGCTTTATTTATTAAAATATATATGAAATATCACTATACTTCCCCACTTTGTCTAAAGTAAAAAAGAAGGCTATAACTAATACAAATATAAGAAAAACTATATACAGTAAGTACAATGACTATATACAGTATATACAGACAATCTATCAACAATGTCTAGTCCATTTATTTGCATTTGATAAATTCAGAGAAAATCATATCTATCCTGACTCGGTGATTCCAAAATCTTATATCTAATTTACTGTTTATCATAACTTGCTTTATGCATCAAATAAGCAAAGAAAACTCTATTTAGTCTTCAGCTCCATTATAGACCCAAGAAGGAAATAATATTAACTGAAGAAGCAAGAAGTGTGAGCAAGTGACTTCCAAAAATGTGAAAAATGACTGAAACAGCTGCCTGTCTGGACAGTCACCCAAAGTTCCTATGCAATGTTCCATCTTCAGCCTACAGGCCTAGCATATCTGACAGATTTTTCTGTAAAGCAGGATATTCTGAAGGGCTGTCTCTGCTTGTTTTGACAGTGTTCGGCAGTCTCTTTTGTGTTCTATTTGTACAATTAGGAGAACATACTATTAGCAGTCGAGGCAGAGACATTTTCTTGCCCAGTGGCTTTTACCCCAAAGAAAGTAAACTCCATGTGGAGTTTCTTCAATGCCCATTATCTTCTCTGAAGTAGATTGGTGCTGGCTGCCAAGTACAAACATGTCTCATTGTCATAAAAAAGAACCTTTGTTATTAAAATCTCTTAAATGCCATATTCTGTAGATCTCTGAAGTGTTTGAAGTTGACCTATCTAAAATTATCTTTGTTTGATCTTTAAAATATACCTAATGTGACCACAAGTTCATTTATAATAGGTGACTAATTACTAACCTTCATTTCCTTGTTATCCTAATAATTTTCAAAGACTAGAAATTTGCATTACATTGTTAAATGAGCTGTATAGGTAAAATACCTTGAACAAGATTTAAAATGTATGTACAGTATGTTTTAATAAAATTAATCTCAAATTTGTATCAATATAGAAAATTTGTATACAATATACAAAAGTCCAGTCCAATGTAAAACACTTAAAACTAGTAGCTGCTTTTTAAAAGTAGATTCAGGAATCTACATTTTTATCTTATCTATATCCTCCCTTTTTTCTTTTCAGAGTAGATTCAATAATCTATCTACTCTTTTATCCTATCATATCTATATCCCCTTTTTTCTTTTCAAAACATAGAACCTTGAATCTAATTTCCTTTTAGCTTTTTTTCCTGGCCATTACCAATAATAACTTTAACCAACCACCCTAAACAATGACAATATCCATAACCCATTGAACAACCAAAAACCACCCAACCCACCTCTTGGGAATGTGAGCGTTGTATTCTTAAATTTACTTCCTGCTGTCTGGGGAATGACAGTATTTTTAGGGGTTCCTGAAAAGAAAAATTTGGGATAATTATCAAGACCTGGGGGAGAGGTAACTGTATCATTTTTGTTTTTGTCCCTTCTATGCATAATGAGAAAGTGCCACACTTGTTTCAAGTCCTGGCTGGAGTAGTCAGGCTGGATCTTCTCAGCTAGCCACATTGAAATTATTCTGGGAGTTTGTAGTCCAAAGCTGATCTTTGAGTGGTTCTCTCAGCTGAATGGTATCATATGAACCAGTGGAATCATTGTCGTGAGGCCCAGTCTTCTTCCTGAAGACTTCAGAGATTATTGTAGGAAAATTTATTGTTCACTGTCGAAAACTTAACCATTATTCATATCAAAATGGAAAGTTTGAATTTCAATAGATATACATTTAAAGAAAGGTACTATAGAGATAAAAATAGATATGTTTAGAAGTAGAGTTTTTGAAAGCAGAGTTTTGATAACATTAGTCCCTAGATTTTCATTTTTCTTCTGAACTACACCAGATGGCTCTCTGATATGAAGCAAAAACTCTGGATTTTTTTTTTTTTGTAACAACATGCTTGTATTTAGAGAAGGAGAGCCACAGTCAACTCCGAAGTCAGCTTTGATTTTAAGTTTGTTGAGACTACCATTATATTGAGAAGTAATGAGATATGTATCTTTAATTAGTGAGATTTTACCCTGCAGAGACTATTAGTATCATAAATCTGATTTTTCTTTGCTTGGTGAGGCTTTCTGGATAGCTAGCTTTTCTTCTTTGGGCATCTAGATGTCCAAGTCTCTTGACTTCTTGAAGGTGGGTATCTTCTATTTTCCTGAAAAGACAAGAACAGAAGCCTGCCCCAACCCTTGTGAGGTTTCCTTACAACTTGTAGGATCGCCACCTCTGCAGAACTGTCATTTCACTTTATTAAGAGTTTTATCCTTCCAACTAAATCTTGATTAATTTTGATGGTATCCATAGCTTTTCTTCCCCTGTGGAAATAGGAGTGAAACATAGTGCATTTCCTGGTTTCCATTCTGAGCTCAACAGTCTTTGAAGGACACTGGCTGATTTAATTCGGAAGTTTTTTTTCTATTGTCCAGTGACTCTCTGCAGCTGGTGTTCCTTTCTCATTAACATTAAGAAAATTCAAGGTTAATAAAACATTATGCAATCTATTTCTGAGGGTATTTATCATCCCTTTTTGTTTATTTAACATATTCATTATAGTTTGATTTGATCTTTCTGTAACTGCCTGACCTCTAGGATTGTTTGGTATACCTATAATATGTTTTATATTATAATAAGCAAAAAAATTGTTTCATTTTCTTAGAGATGTATGACAGCACATTATCTGTTTTTACTTGTACAGGTATACCCATGATGGCCATAACTTCTAGTAAATGTGTGATTACTAAATCAGCCTTGTTCAAGTTCAAACTTGAAACAGTTGTCCATTGAAAACCTATGTAGGATTTATCCCATGCTTTTTCAGACCTAGGCCTAGCTGAACATAGCGGACAATGAGGAATACTGAGAATTCAAGAACAATTGCAGTGGGTTTTTGATCCTACTGCACGTACTGGCTTTGTGGGAGCCTAGGCAGGTTGAATGCTCACCTTACGAGACCTGGATAGAGGTGGGCAGTCCTTGGGCTTCCCACAGGTCAGGGAACCCTGATTGCTCTTTGAGCAGATGAGGGGGGGGGGGGGGGACTTGATCGGGGGAGGGGGAGGGAAATGGGAAGCGGTTGTGGGGACGAGGCAGAAATCCTTAATAAATAAATAAATTTAAAAAAAAAAGAAAAAAAATGCAAGAAAAAAAAAAAGAAAACCTATGTAGGTATCAATGGTGTGGTTTACATGTTTTAATCTTCCAAATTCTGCAAAATGGAACACATCCATCTGCCAGATTTCATTTCTTTGAGTATCTTTTGGGTTACTTCTTGCAGGTAATATTATATGGTTGTATAAAGAACAAATAGGACATTTCTTTATAATGTCCTTGGCTTTTTTTTTTAAACCTTTGCTATTGACATGATGTTTTCTCTAAAGTTTTGAGGTCTTCAGCACATTTCCAATCAATAATTGATAGATTTCTATATTACCTTGTGCTAGAGGATCTGGCAGACCCATGTGGGATGTGATGTATGTTACATATATGCAATGATACCTATTCCTGATTATATCTTGTACCTGAATAAATAATAAAGTCAATTCTATATTATCTGGTATAAACTTAGCATTCTTAATATGCAAAACAACTCTTTCTGCATATTGTGAATCAGTAACTATGTTGAGAGATTCTTTAATATCCCTTAGTACCATTAGAATATCATATAATTCTGACTTTTGGACAGGATCATAAGGGTTTGTTCTACTTTGCTTAATTTTTCTGATTTGTAACCTGCCTTTCCTGATTTATTTATTTATTGTAGGGGAATGTTTGGAGTGTAGTTTTACCAGAATGCAGTTAAGATTCGGATCCACACGATCCACATGTGCCTCCTATAATTTCTCTTCAGTTAAAGTCAATTCCCTCTCAGCTTCAACTGATAATTTCCTGGTACTGTTTAAGTCCTTGTCACCGTCTAAAGTTTTATTTAAATCAGGTCACCAGGTTCTATCCCAATAGTAGTTCTGTAGTTGGGAAATGTCTCCTAGCAATCTTTGGAAGTCATTAAGAGTCTGCAATTAATCTCTCCTAATCTGCACCTTTTGAGGTCTAATTTTTAATTTTTTTTAGGTCCAGTTATTTTGTAAACCTATTTTATAGCCTAAATACTTAATAGATTTTCATATGTTGAACCATCCCTATATCTCTGGGATGAAGTCAACTTGGTCATGGTGGAAGATTTTTTGAAATGTGTTCTTGGATTAAATTTGCCTGTATTTTATTGAGAATTTTTCGTCAATATTCATGAGGGAGACTGGTCTGTAATTTTATTAGTTCTTTCTTTATGTGGTTTGGGTATCAGGATAGCTATAGCTTCTAAAAAGGTTTTGGCAAATATTCCTTCTGTTACTAATTTGAGGAGTATTAGTTACTCTTTGAAGTTCTGGTAGAATTCTGTGATGAAATCATCCAGCCCTGTGTTTTTTTCTGGTTGGAAGACTTTTGATGACTGCTTCTATTTTCTTAGGGGTGATAGGTCTGTTTAAATTGTTTATCTGGTCTTGATTTAATTTTGGTATGTGGTACCTATCCAGATAATTGTCCATTTCTTTTAGATTTTTCCAATTTTTTGGAGTACAGATTTTTGTAGTATGACCTAATGGTTCTCTGGATTTCCTCTGTGTCTGTTACGTCCTCCCTTTTATTTCTGGTTTTATTAATTTGGATACTCTCTGTCTTTTGGTTAGTTTGGATAAGGGTTTGCCTCTGTTGTTGATTTTCTTGAAGAACCAGCTCTTTGTTTCCTTGATTCTTTATATTGTTTTCATTTTATTGATTTTGGCCCTCAATTTGATTATTTCCTGTTCTCAACTTTTCCTGAGATTTCAGGTGGGATGTTAATTCACTAGTGTGAGATTTTCCCACTTTCTTTATGTAGGCACTTAGTGCTATGAACTTTCCTCTTAGCACTGCTTTCATAGTGTCCCACATGTTTGGGTATGTTGTGCATTCGTTTTCATTGAATTCTAGAAAGTCTTTGATTTCTTTCATTATTCCTTTCTTTATCTAAGGGTGGTTCAGTTGAGCATTGTTCAATTTTCATAAATTTGTCAGCTTTCTGCAACTAGTGTTGTTGTTGAATTCTAACTTTATAAGCCTTGGTGATCTGATAAGATACAGGGGGTTATTCTAATTTTTTTTCTATCTGTTGAGTTTGCTTTGTTACCGAATATTTGATCAATTTTAGAGAAGGTTCCATGAGGTGCTGAGAAGAAAGTATATTTTTTGCGTGTGTTTAGGTGAAATGTTCTATAAATGTCTGTTAAATCCATTTGAGTCATGACATCTGTTCTCTTATTTCTCTGCTAAGTTTCTGTCTGGTTGACCTGTCCATTGTGGAGAGTGAGCCATCTATCCTCCTGCAAGCAACCCCTCATCTGCGCTGTTGTACTCCAGCAGAATTACTGGGTTACTGAACTGGACTTGGGTGGAATAGCTATTTGGTCTGTCACAGTGCCCTGTCTGGGGTGAGAAGGCAGGTCTTCTGTTCTCCCCAGAAGTCACATAGCAATAGATATTTTGACTCCTCAGAAATTTGAAAATATGTCAGCTCAGGATTTCAGGTCCTGTTGACCTTTTTAGAATTTTTAACAGTTCTCTTATTTTCTTTCTGTTATGTAAAAACATTACTACTTCAACCATTTATTGAGGATCCGCATTGATTGCCATGCTTTGTGCAGGGCACTTTATATTATTTTCTCATTAGTCTATAGATTCCCTAATTAGACATTAATACGGTTTAAATTCCCAGATAATAAACTCTACTGTAAGGTTGTGATTTACCTGACGTACAGCTGCACAGCTGCCAGGGCAGAGTCAGTGTTTAATAAGTCTCCCAGTGACCGCTGCTGTTCCTCTGTGTTCTCCTCATAACGCTCACATTTGTACTGCATCGGTATCAGGTTGTTAATGGGAAGATGCCTGGGTAAGGGAACCAGTGACAGTAGCTGGGAACTATGGCAAGGGACTCTACCTGCTTAGAGAGGGGGTGGGCAGTACTTTTTCTGATTATGTTTCTAGTTCCACCTTGCACTACATAATCTGTATCCTTTATCTTTGCTTGCACTATGAATGCAATCTTTCAAAACACCCTTTTAGGGTCTTCTCTGTTGTCCCAATCCCTTTCTTGTTTTGTTAACCATAGTTTAAATGATGTATGAAGCTTGTCTTCTTATCTGCCACTACCCCAGTCCCAGTGCTAGATCAGCGCTCCACTGGCTAAACTTCCTTAGCATTCCACTTGCAAATAACCCAGAGAACATGTATTACTCTCTTCCTTATATTAGAGGTGTGTGTGTGTGTGTGTGTGTGTGTGTGTGTGCGTGTGTGTGTGTGTGTGTGTGTACATTGCAGGTTCTGTTCATGGAAAAGCGTGTTTTAGAGCATGGGCCAGACTTTACTAGAGTCAGTTACTATGTATTTGTCTGTGTTTATTGTACATAGGAAGCACTCAGTAAATAATTACTACATAACTTTAGAAGCTAGTTATACTTCTGTTTTTCTATACCATGGAAGATTTGAGTATGCATTTCTGAGTTAATATTTATGTCAGAAGACATCCATATGTTTCAAAGTTCATCTTTCAGATCTATAACTAGCTTTTCATTGCAGGATTTATTTTCAAGCCTAAAACAACAAACAATGTATAAGACTCTATCCATCTTCAAGATATTTCATCAACATAGTAGAGTACAGATTTTTCAGTTTGTGGCTGTTCTGGGGATGTTGGAATTTTTCCACAAATAAAAGCTTCAGGAGTCATCTCTGGTTGAAATAAACTATAAACTCAAGCACATTGTAGCAATCTGAAATTACTTGTTGATAAGCAAGTACTATGCATAATTTTTTTCTTTGGTTCTCTCTGCTTTATAAACGAAAGGGACAATAACTTTACTAGTCAGCAAAAACATCTGAAAGACACCAAAGTTTCATTAGTAATAATCAAAATATTAGGGATTTTAACATCTAAGGCAATAAATTGTCACTCTGGATCGTATTCTACACAACTTAAAATGTTTCAGGAAATAATGTTGGGTTCTGGGAGGAAAAAAAATCTAAGCAAAACTATGTGGCAGTTTTTTTTTTAAATATATATATAGCTTTAATGTAGAAATAGACTTACAGAACCACCGTTCCCGCGGAGACCAGGAAAGCAGAAGCGAGCTCGGAGCTTGCTCGCCAAATTTATAGGCAGACATTAGCCCGAGGCGAACACGCCCCTTAAGGGGCGGGACTTATCCCTACATCTCCCCTTTTTGTCTAAATAAGACAGAACTAAACCAAATACAACTACATACAATAACAACAAATAATAAATACAACAAACAATATTGAGAACAAAAGCTTTGCTAAACATTCTATCTCAAGAAGTCCAAATAATGTAAAGAGTAACTACAATTATATAATCTTCAACTCAGTCAAAG
Organism: Microtus oregoni; assembly: GCF_018167655.1. NCBI lineage: Eukaryota > Metazoa > Chordata > Mammalia > Rodentia > Cricetidae > Microtus > Microtus oregoni. The sequence continues at coordinate 10,104,982 of NW_024543831.1, read as the reverse complement.
ATCTGAGAAGGGAATAAACACTACTCAACAAACGAGATATATCCAAAATGTGCAACAATTGACAGAGACAACTGACTACCTGGGCAATCACCCAAAGTCTCGTTTGCAAAGTTGAGTCAACCAATTTTGGCTAAGGCCTAACATAACTGACATACCATTATTAAAGGCAAGGAACTTTTCAAAACTATCTTACCCTGTCTTGGCAGGATATGACATATGTGGCAGTTTTTAAAGAAAGAATAAATTTAAATAGCTAATAGATTTAAAGACAGCTTGATTTATGTTGTGGAAGGGAGGGGTGAGGCTATGGAGAGGGGAGGGAGGAGAGAAAGTTGGAGAGAATGAACAAAAGAAAACTATATTTGCTTTTAATATAGACAGACACTGTTCATAGTTGCTCACTGATGATGTTTCTGGCCTCATCTTCTAGGTGTGCTCTGTGACGTGACCAGTTTGTCTAGAATCAAGAGTAAAAATCTCTAATCAAAATATTTTGGAGCTTGTTGGGCATAGAAAGATAAGATCCATAAGAGTTTTTCTTTCAACACTGCAGACCATAGCATAACTCTAGATTCTCAACATAAAAAAAGATAGGTTTTAGAAAAAGACAATGGTTCAAACTCTGGCATGTTTGTAAGGCATCTCTGCAGTATTCCTGGACTTTTTTCTTAGACCATATTTATGGACCTGATATGTACATCTGTGTTTTATGTTTATCGATTCTCTCAAGTAAATTTGTACCTCTGATAGTCACTTTTTCTGTACCCCTTTTAGTCACTTCTCGGGCTGATTGTTACACCCAGTGTCTTATTGGTGTACCTATAGTGGAGTATATCTTTCAAACACCATCAGAAAAACTTCTTTTTTGCAGTAGATGGCATTTATAGAGAGCCACAAATGGCCAAGGTGCAGGAAATAAGAGACAGTGGAGCATCCAACCCTGAGTGGGACATCTATATTATACCCCTTCCTCCCAAGCTCAGGGATCATTGCAGATCAGGGGATGGAAAGATTATTAGAGTCTAAGACAGTGGGTAACTATGATGAAACTAGAGTCTAAGAAGTGGGTAAGTATAACTATAGTGTAACAGTATTTTCTGAACACAACAGGACATTTACATGTATGAACTCCCAGTGGCTGTGACAGCATGCTAGTTGTACAAGCTCAAGTTAGATAATATCCCGGTGTGGAGTGGGGAGGAGGTAGGCTCAAAGTCTCACCACTAGTTAGGACCTATTGGTATTTGTTAGCTGCTGGGGAAGTGAGAATCAATTTTCTTCAAGGATGTGGCCCCTGGTTCATCACACTTGATAGTTTTTGGAGAATACAAATTGCACTCGAGGGCTTAAGAAAAACACAAGTTGTGTGGGTAGATAGAAAACGAGTCAGAGTAGGTGAGTGGGTGAATATAATCAAAATACATTTGTGTAATTTTCAGAATCCAAAAAATTATAAATGATGACAGTAATTTTTTTTAAAGAAACTTAATGCAAGGTATTTGTTAGGGAATTAAAAATCACAGGCTATACAGTAATTCCTTTGTTTCTAAGTACTTGCTGTGAGTTCTCCTTACACTTCAGACAAAGTCACATGGTAGCAGGTTGGGTGCAGCCAGCCATTTGTAACTTGGAAAAGTATAAAGCCGTATTCTTCGATTTTTGAGAAAAAAATTACAGCTTTTTTTTTGTAAAAGTGTACCTTTTGTGTTAATACATAGTTTATTGTTCATAAATGAATTAACTATTTTAATTTCTGATATAACATGTCTGTGCCATTTTCTCTACATTAGCAGGAACTCTTTGTGAACTTTAGTTCTATTTAAGTGTGAGGATGTCCTAAAACCAAAAAATTTGATAACCTCTTATACTTAACTCCACCTTCATCTTCAGACAGCATACCTTTGTGAGCAGCATAAAGTTGGACTATATGGAGAGTTGTGAATATCTTGTAGTCCACGAGATTAGTGTTCTCTTGAGTGTATGGCAACACCAAATTTTGTTGCTATTTTTATTTTCAAAAAAGTGGTAATAGTTTGCCATAGCTGTACTGTTTTGGGCTTCTATTGACAATTTTCCCTCCTGATATTTGTTCAGACCTTTCACTGTTACCAGGAAACTTTCTTAAGAAAAATGCTACTAGGAACTTTTGCAGAGTGATTAATCCTTACTTCTTAACTTGTTCCTTGTTTTCTTATATTTAAAGATTGTTGAGAGAGCCGTTCATATGTGTAAGAGAATTTCTGCAGTGGCTTGGGGTTGTGCAGTGTTTATATGCTATTCTGAGGCATGAGTCTGTTTCTGGGAAATGATTATTCACTTGAATGAAAAATTATTAGGTTCTTCATAGTTGGTCTCAAAAAAGTTTTATGAAGATATTACTTATTTTTAAAAAGGAAACTTATTTAGACTTACAAATTTGAATCCTGTTTATATTTTTTGTTCAATTCAAGAAGTTCATTTACCAGGTGGCCAAACTAGTCATCCAGAAATCAGTTTTAGACAAACGATGTTCATGCCTTGAATGTTGCTCACTCTCACATTAGTTTGTCCTTGCCTGCTCTGTAGTGCCACTGTTCCCTTTCTTCATCCTTTGCTCCCCTAGTGATCTTAGTCACACTGTCTCTACACTTAAATTCTACTGATATAAGCAAGTTTCTTGCAGATGTAATTGCATTTCAAAATTTAGACTTTTATAGTCATAAAAATCTCACAAATATGTTCTTCCAGTCTTTGATATTTCCACTTAATATTTTTGGTAGTTTTAAAGTGTGTGTGTGTGTGTAAGAGTAATGAAACAATTGATGTTTTTCCTTTGATAATTGAATTACATGGAAAAAGTAAAACCAATAGCTTCTCCCTGTAGCAAATGTAAGGAAACTAATAGAAATATAATTTCTGGATTACATTTTATTGCAATTTGAAATAATACAACTTTTCTTTGTCTTTGAAAATGTTGAAGTTCTTGAAGTCTTGCTTCGAGTTCTTTATAATGAAGTCTTCTAATTTAGGAATATCAGATGAGTATTCTGTGTGAATCTATCACAAACAGAGCTATTATCAGATGACTTCTTACAGCTTGATTCTCTGTGCATTTTCTTAGGCCAGAGATGAAGAAGAAGCCTTTCTGGACTGGAGTGATGAAGATGATGGTGGATTTGATCCAAGCACACTTCCAGATCCAGACAAGCACAGAAGTTCTGAAGAATCTGAGAGTGAAGATATAAAACATGAGATGAGGTATGTTCTTATCCTTAGTGTCATTAAATGCAAATTTCACACATAGGTCCTATTTTATTGAAATCAGTGACTACTGAACTATTGCTTTGAGAATTTTTTTTAAACCTTTAATGACCTGTAAAATCTACTTTCCTTGTTCTGCATCTATCTTATACTCTTCTGATCCTCTCAAGGACTTTGGTTAATATTACATTTGTAATTCCTGTTATCACATATAACTGATACATGAATTCTGTTTTCTTATTCTTTGCTTTTTTTTCTCTCCCTTCATTCTTTTTTTTTTTAAAGTGGGAAGTTTTACGGGGGGAAGGGAAGGACGTGGGGAAAGGGAAGGAAGAGAGGAAAAGAGACAGAGAGAAAGAGAAGAGACAGGAAAAGTTCTACGTGCCCCTTCAGAGTCTCCTTTCATTCCTAATCCTCTACACTTGAGTAGTTTATGAAGTAGAATAAACACAAACAGGCAGGGTTTTATTTTGATCAGTGGATTTTGGTGAGAATGCTGTTAAAAATTATCTTTGAAAACCTAGGTGTGGTGGTACATACCTATAATTCCACTACTTAGCATGTTCAGAAAGAGAATCACCATAAGTGAAAGGTCATCATGGGCTATACAAGTGAAGTGAAACTGTCTTAAAAACAGAAAAACTTGAGCTTGTGAGGCGGGTCATCAGATAAACGGACTTACAGTCAAGTTCAATCTCAGAGATAGACATGTAGAACGAGAGAACTGACTCCTGTAAGTTGTCTTCTGACTTCGTTCTGTGCGGTTTGGAGGCTAATCTACAGTATTATCTCTGGCATGCCTCTCTACAGCAGCCAGGTGAAGTTCCTAGTAGAGAGAGTCCCAAGCTGAGCCAAGTGTCCCCTTGGACAGTATTTCCAAGTAAAAGAACAAATAACAATACATACTTAAAACATCATCAGATCTGCCCCTCACTGTGTCCAGGAGAAACTGACTGGGAGGTTTAAGTCGTAAAGCTGGAGTCCCAATTGCATTTTCTCTTCATGGATGAGCTTCTCATGGTAGAACTTCTCACTCATCTTTCTGCTGCAGGCCTTTTTATGCCATGGTTTAAATACTAGTTGCCTCTGTTGGGAATTGTTTATTTTTTAGCTGTTCTCAAGGACACAATGTTTTTACTCGTGGGCTTTTTTGCTGTCAGTTCTTCTTTCCTGTCACAAAGTTGGTTTGGGGCACCCATCCCCAGACAGCATACTTGAAATAAACATGCTTGGGTTTGAAGTAAGGGGACCAAAATCCAACAGTCTTCCAGTATAATGTATATTACAGATCCATGGGCACACCCTCCACAGTCCCCCACACGGATGAATGAATGACTGAATACATAAACAAATGTAACTAAAAATCAAAAGGCTCTGAAATTTAAAAGTGGAAGTTATATTTTGACATTTTTTCGTATTAGCAAATAAAATAATAGAAATTTTCTATGTAAACAGCCAAATTCTTTCCATTTAAAACCTGATCGTTGAATGTCTATTATCTATTTGCCTCTATGCCAAAATTAAGTGAAATGTGGTAAACTGAGTAATGGTATGAATTACTTAGCATTTCTCCCTAGAGTAGTACTGTGTATTATAAGCTTGTATTGAATTTTAGGCTCCTTGGTTTTTCTAAATCACTGGATAGAAGTTAGGTAGCAATGACAGATAAAGTTAATATTCTTGATGTGAAGACAAAGGTTGATGGAACCCTTTAGATGCTAGCCCAGGGATTCTAGAGTTGAAGAAATAGGTCATGGAAACAGTAATTTGTTTTTAACCAAGAACAACATTTTGCAAAATTCTCGAAAAGATTGATCTTCTTGGAAAACCATGCTGTAGAGACACTGAGCTAGTGTTTATTCAAACTGTGTATTTATTATTAAAAGAGAAATTTTACTTTTCCAAGCGTAGTGATGCCATAACTTCAGGGACTTGCTATTGGGCAGGTAGCTAGTAAGCATACCAACACTTTATAGTGTTTCCAGATGCGAAATGATAGGCATATTAGTTTTACTGTTGAAAAAACAACCAAGAATAAAATAATCTCATTAGACTTTAGAAAAATACATTGATTTGGGGCTTTAAGATTAAGTGATTTAGGTTCAGATTGTGTTCCTGATATTTAGAAGTGACTTGTAAAAGTACGTCTGTGCACATGCTTCAGAAAGTTCCTTGGTGCTCATGTGCAACAGTCTGAATGGCCCGTGTGCCTTAATGTTCCTACAGACCCCGCTCCCTTAAAGAGTGGTGGACAGGATCTCTCTTTTGATAGATGAGGTTTGATTTGCAGCATGGCTTCAGCTGTTTCTGTGTAATTTAATTCTGTGGGAGTTCCTACAGTTTGTTGCGCAGTCATGTGTTGTGTGGTTTCTTGACACTGCTTTAAGAGAAGAACAAACCTTTCAAGTGTCAGCAATCCTACTATATCTGGTCGTGAATTTTTTCCTGATTTTTCTTTTTTATCTACTCTAAGAGACACCTTGGGTGAAAGTAATTTTGATAGGATTTTTAAAATTGTATGCATGTTTGTGCCATTAGAGTAAGTGACTTGGGTTCCATTTCTAAGTCATTCTTCAAAGGGTATTGTGTTTCATGTTTCTGTCACTGCTACCTACACAGTAGCATTTCCTACTGCAGCTAATGTGGTTTGTTCTCTAGTAATCTCATGTTAGTTTTTATAATAGCTTTATCCTCTTAATTATCCTTCAGAGAGCCTAACTACACAATTCCTTTTTATAGGAACACTTGCAGATCCAGCTTCTGTTCTCGCTGTCGCTATCGATGACATGAGTGTTGAAGTCCTTAAATATTTCAATTTCTTAGTTGATTGGTGATAAAAGTATAAGAGGCTATCTAAGAGGTCCTAAGAATAATGCAAAAAAACAACAGAATTTACATGATTAGAAGAAGCTAGGAGCAGATAGTACAATCGTAAGGAGATAGGATACCTTGAAAGGTACCAAAGCATTTTAATATAAGGTGGGGGACTCAGATGGAAAATAGTTAAGTATTATATGAAAATTAAGGCGTTTAATTCCTGGGGAAGCTAGTTAACTCTGGAAAATTAAAATTGCTCAGCTTGCCTTAAGCTGAAGAAATATTCTTTGTTGAAGAGAGTATAGACAGGGTTTCATTGCTAGCATGAGGATTTTATTTCATAAATACGTTTAAGAGTTTTCTATTAATCTTGTGTGTGTGTGTGTATGTGTACACATTATGTAGTCCAGCCTTCTCTTTTTATAGATAAAGAAACAGATCTTTAAGGGATGGAGTGGTTTATGTCCATGATGAGAGCAATCTGTAGTGTGAGTGAAGCCGTTCCTCTACTTTGACTCCTTCACTCACATTACATGCAACTGCCGGGGCCCGTAGAGAATTGGTCAGGAAAACTGAAGACACATTTGATGTCACTCTACTGAAAACCTGGGTCCACGTACTGACTAGCTTTAGGGTTGTAGATATTCTGGTTCAGGTAGTGTTTGGACGGTGTTTGGGACATTAAGGGCTATAACACTGAGTGTGGCCACCAGGAGTAGCACATCCCCCCACCTTCTGAGTTGAGACCAAAAATGTCTTTAGTTATTGCTAGGTGTTGCTTGGGTGTTGGGTGAGGGTGTTTATAGTACAGAATCACTGGACTCTGGTTGGCAAATACATAGCACTGGTGTTTCAAGTTCTTATGGAAGATATGTTTAATTTATATTTCTGTCCAAGTAGCCTGTCATATTTCTCAGCATATCCTCTATCAATCAAGTGGAATTGATACACAAGGTTAACCTTATTAGTCATTCCTAGACTAAAAAGCAGGGTTTATGATAAGGTACAAATAGTAGTCTATAATTTAACTAGTGTATTCAGAAGACCAAAGATTGTAAATTTTAATAGTAATAATTGCTGAAGCTAGTACTGGTTGCAGAAATAATGTAGGCACAGGTGTCCGATGTTTTTCCAGATGGGCTGCATCTTTCCTTTGCCTGTCTCTAACTTGATGATTTACTAAGGATTTGTGTTGTTGGCCCTTGGGTGTTTTCCTAGCATGCTTACAGATTTGCTTGCTGTGCTCTTTCTGGGCTCCACTCTGTACCAGTTCCCATGCTGATCCTGGTTATCATGACTTCGTCTGAAGCTTATTTTTGGATATAAACTTTGTGTTTCCAAAAATGAGTTAAGGGACTGGATAGCGCAATTAGAAAATAGCAGTTTTGAACTAGTATGAGCTGGTTTCATTTGAAAGTTTCCTTTACTTTGTTGCTGCTCATAAATATTCATCGTAAGTAACACTTTTGTCTCTCTACATGGAAAGACACTTTGTCAGTAGGAAGAAGGCAGCAGGAGAGGCAGATTTAGTGAAGAACGGACAGATCTGTGGTCAGTAGTTCTTCCCCAAGGAGGTCTGACAGATTTTTAAAAAGTCTATATTTCTGTCCTTCTTCTCAGTTCTTTGCACAGCTGCAGGAGAATTGAACCATCTTTAGGCCTCTGTGGAGTTATCCAAAGTAATGTCTCTTGTAATGTTCCGGAGGGTTTTAGTTAGCTTCATCATTCAACCCCTTTGATTTAGCGCAGTAGCAACGCAGCCACTGCTTATTGTGAATTCAGTAACAATGAACATCATGTGGCCTTGAGTTTCTTCTAAGGCTCCAGTGTGGGAAGAGAGGAGAAGGGGAGGACAGTACAGTGTGTTCATGTGTGAACTTTAAAACACATCCTAGTTTATTCTCAGAGACAGCTGAAATGGGGGCCAGGGGCAGGAATGTGCTCATAATTCAGGAGGGGCCAATGCTGGGTGAGCCACACTCTGCCTCAAGCCCCAGGTTTAGTGTATTCTTTTTTTATGGCAGATCCAAACAGAAAAATTTACTTTTTTCTGATTCTTTCTTCATTTTCATCTGTTTTAAAAGGTTAGTCCAATTTTCTCAGGCTTTTTCTTCCTTTCCCTTTCTTTTTTGAGCCGGTGGAATTAGTTTAGGTAGAATTCATAGATAATTAGGAATTTGTTGTTGTTGTTGTTGTTACTAAAATAGAGACAAAAATTCATAGGAAAACTGGGGCTTTGTTTTGGTTGATTTTATGACATAATTCATTGGTCTGTTATGAGTGCACAGTCATTTGATCTTATCCCTATTATGTTTTGAAGTTTGTTTATCTTTTAGCAGAAAAAGGCTAACTTAAGCAGTTGCCTTTGGGATCATAAATGATTTTCATTTCAAGTACCCCATGCACTGTAGTCACAATGTTTGAATGATAAAAAGAATTTATCTCTTTGGTGGAAACAAGTACAGTAAGAATGTTTTGCATTATTTAATTCACATTCTACTTAATTTAAAATACAGGAGTTAAGAGCACTTGCCACACTTGTAGGAAACCCAGGTTTGGTTCCCAGCCCCCATCAGGTTCTTCAAAATTGCCTGTAACTCTGGTTCCAGGAGATCTGTTGCCTTCTTTTGGCCTCTGCCAGCACCTTCACACAAGTGATACGTAAAAGCAAGTGCACATAAACACCCACATAAAATAAAATAAAATACTAATGAAATACCATATTTGCTTTTCTTTTGAGTGTCTCTCATTTCTCTCCATACATTCTTTCTACAGAGAATGATTTATTGCCTGTCATGTGCTATCCATAATCAATGCAGGCACAGAGCACAAAAGATAAATAGACAATACCATTCATGTACTCTCAGGAAACTTTGAGTTCAGTTGTGGTCACAAAGAATTAAGTGTGTAGTATTGAAATTTGTAATGCATGACTGTTGTGATTTGTATGCCTGGAGATGCGGTAGGATGTGCGGAGACAGGAAATGAGCATGGAGAACACATACATAGTGAGGTGCAGTTGAGCCTGGTGGGTGAAGAAGAGTTCCCTGAAGACAGTGATAACAGCTATACTAGACATCTGAACCAGACAGGGATGGGGTGGCAAGAGTCCTTTTAAAATAGTTTGATAAGATTGTTTCTTTAGCTATGCCTCACAATATGATAGATTTGACTATTTACATATGCAATATATTAATTTTTATATATACAGTACCATTCATCTTGTTTGTTCCATGACCACCATGTGGATTGGAAATGATGTAAAAATTTCCAAGTATTAAATATGATTAAGAAGAAATGCCTATGTTCTAGATATTCATTGTCCAATAAAACTAAATGTTAACATTTATAACCTTAATGTTTCAAACAAAAAAGTTTATAACTTCTTTTGATCTTTTATTTCTAGATGACAGCCTTGTACTAAGTCTGGTTCCTTTATAAGAAATTTCCAGACTAAGGCAGAGTCCTTTCCTGGCATGCGAAAGGCTCTGGGTTCATTCTCCATTGACTGCAAACATAAAGAGTGTGGGGGTCCACAAAGGAATTGTATAGTGGTATGTTTGGTAGGTTGTTCTAGGAAGCATAGGATCAGTTAGATTTATAACTTGTACAAGGCTCTTGTCACAATTTAAACATGACTTCTTTATGATTAAGTTTCATATGCATGATACCTTAACCTGTATTGAGTAAATGGGTTCAATTCATGTAAAATTAGCTGTTAATATCGGTTCTTAATATTAATCAATAGATGGTCAGTGCTTGGTTTTTTGTTTTTGTCTTTTGTGTGTTTGGTTTTGTCTGTGAAATATCTGATGGATGCTGGTTTCGTGTTTGAGTAAATTTGTTTCTCTCAGTGTCTGTGCTACTGGGGTTATATTTAGGAAGTTGTCTCCTGTGCTGGTATATTCAAGTGTACTTCCTACTTTCTCTTCTGTGAGGTTCAGTGTTGGTTGAGTTTTGTGCATGGTGATAGATATGGATCTATTTTCATTCTTCTACATGTTGATACCCAGTTATGCAAGCACCATTTCTTGAATATGCTTTTTTTCCTATTTATATTTTTAGCTTCTTTGTAAAAAATTGGGTGTTCGAAAGTGTGTGGATTAATATCTGGGTCTTCGATTTGGTTCCATTTGTCCTCCTGTCTGTTTTTATGCTAATACAAGGCTGTTTTCAGTACTGTAGCTCTATAGTAGAGTTTAAAGTCAGGGATTGTGATGCCTCCAGAAGTTCCTTTATTGTATAGGATTGTTTGGGGTATCCTATTTTTTTGCTTTTCCATATGAAGTTGAGTATTGCTCTTTTGAGGTCTGTGAAGAATTTTGCTGAAAGTTTGATGGGCATGATAATCTTTGAAATTGAGAAAATTAATCAGTTAAAGTAGTTTGAGATGGAAGCTGATGTATTTCTGGGAGTACAAAATATTCTACATGTAGAATAGTAGCAAAATTTTCTGGCTTAGGTGATATTTAAATTCAGTATGAGAGGAGAAATAATTTTGTGTTAAAAGTTTCTGCAGAGCAGAAGTTTTTAAACTATGACTCTGCAGATAAGTGTTAGAGCAATCTCAAAAATCTAGAAAAAGCAATTGAGTAGCGTAGTGTATGTACTTGCGTCTCTGTGTCTGTCTGAAAGGGAACTCCTAGCTCTTCACCAAATCCCCAGATTATTTATAAGCAACAACAACAAAAAGATTTTAACAGTTTCAAATAATGCATGGATGTTTAATGAAAAGACGTGAGGTCAAGGTTTGGTGGTGAGAGTTGTGGTTTTTATACCCTTTTTCCTTTTCACCAACCTAGATCTTTTCTGATTATTAGTCTTCTGATCTAAGATTACTTTTTTACGTGTTTTCAGTTATGTTTATAATAAATTCTAGACATCTTCCCGTGCTACATCCCCCATTATAATTCTTTCTAATTCCAGTAGAAATTTGAGAATTGAGGTTTTGAGAATGTCATGCATTCTTAGTACTGATTCCATAAGCAGTAGTAGTCTTTAAGAAAAGAGCAGTTTTTCTGGAGTACACTGCAATGATTAATCCCCATCAGGCCTATTGCCATGATCTTATAAATTGAAATTTATAAGAATGTTGCTGGATCCTAACATGGCAAACAAAGCAAAAGAAAGGATGGGGGCCCAATGCTTACCTGTCAAAGGGACCGAGAACACACAGCATTGAGGGGCCTTTTCACTGAAATACACTGTGTTGTGGGCACTGTCCAACGCCATGAGTGAGGAGAGACAACTAGAACCTGTTCTGGCAAAACCCAAAAATCAGAGCCGCAATGAAAAAGGGCTCTGACCAAGCTCCAAACCTGTGCTAGAAGTCCCTGTTCCAGGTGCCAGATGTAGCTGGGTCCTACTGCCTTCCTCAGGGGAGGGGGTGGGAAGGCACAATGTCAGTGACACAAAGGACACTGGGAGTCCAGTGGAAGGGATTTATCAGACTCATTTACGTTTATACCCTCCCAGCACCCAGGTGTTCTTGACTTCGCATGGTCACCCCTCATTGGCTAGGCACCATCAGGATTCTCACAGTGCCAGACAGACTCCAGGGGTTGTCTTGTCTCTCAGCCTGGGAGACCTTATCTTCCTACATAAGGGGAACATCTCTGACACAACTTATTTGAATTTTAAAGTGTCAATACTTGCAGATAGCTACAAAACTTTTGGGGAATATTTTTAAATGAATTAGTACATACTTATGAATTTACTAGCTTTAAATTATGTAGGGAAAAATATCTAAGCTGCGTTTATTGACTGAGGAAAGTGATGGAGGAAGGTCATTGGTTAAAGAAATAAAGAAACTGCTTGGCTGGCCCTCATAGGTTAGAACACAGGTGAGTGGAGAAAACAGAACAGAATGCTGGGAGGAAGAGGAAGTGAGCTCAGAGACGCATAGCTCTGCTCTCTGAGGCACACGCGATGAAGCTCCCACCCAGGATGGACGTAGGCTAGAATCTTCCCGGTAAGACCGGTGCTACAGTTTATTAGAAATGGGTTGATCGGGATATCAGAATTAGCCAGTAAGGGCTAGAGCTAATGGGCCAAGCAGTGCTTAAAAGAATACAGTGTCTGTGTAATTATTTCGGGGCATAAGCTAGCCAGGCAGCTGGGGTGCTGGGGATGCAGCTCCGCCGCTCCTATTACTACAGGAAAAGTTTTGTACAAAATAGATACCCAGACTGGCACTGGGATGCTGAACTGGGTCTATACTGACTTTCCACCAACAGTTGAAGCTGCAGGGATTTTGTATAAGGGAGTATTTATTTCTATAACTCTGAATACCTGCTCATCTTCTTGGCCACTAGACCAGTCTGCAGATTTGCTCCATTCTTTTCTCTGCATTCTTGAAGAGACAGAGGGGAGGAAAACGGAGAAGTCGAAGATCTGTACTGATGCTACAATAAAAATGTGTTCTTTCCGCAGCCCTAGTGCTGCCTTTTGTTAGATGTCTAAGGTGTGCAGTGATGTTACCTTCTGTTTTATCATGGAGTCCCTATGTATACACACAGCCTTCTTTAGGACAGGAGCGCTGATACAATACATCCTCTTTTTCAGTCAAGCTTATGTGAAATTCTTGCCCTAATATCCTTGGGAGTTCAGTCCGCTATACTAGATTCCAATAAAGCATTGCATACAGCGGAGATTGACAAGTTTTCTTAGCAGATCTTTGTCTTCCAGCCTAGATCATAGCCATGTCTTGTAGCACTTGAAACATTCTTAAGGCTTGGTATAATAGTTCTAACTCAACAACCTTGCACCCCAGGGAGTGTAGTTTTCCAGTTAAAGGACATTCTGATCTGGGTTTTTGTTTTGTTTTGTTTTCCCAATCCTCTATAATATTTTAAAATATGCTGTTTAATGTGAGCAGTTAACTATATTTATAGCATGTACCAGTTTTTCTTTTGTTCTTGCTATTATAATAAATAATCCCCCCACACCCTTTCTGACTCCTGTAAATACTGGCTAGAGCTTGCTAAGAGCTCCAGCGTAATAAAACTTGTTTCTGATTAGTGGGAAAGTATATCATGGAGTCTGTTTCCTTCTCTTTGCCTTTCCCTGTCAGTACACTGGTTCTGCAGAAGGATATCAGAAGCTGATAGTACAAACTTAGTTGCTCTAGCAAGGGGTGATGTATGAGCTACATGAGGTTCTGTGAACCGAGAGACTGCGGAATGCTTGCTCACTTGTGTCACTCCGTGTAGTTTTGGATATTGACATAAACTTTGCAGCATGAGAAGTATGGGTTTGGGGAAATTAAGTCTGTGTTAAAACAAAACAACAACAACAAAAAACAAAACTTGGCTTTCCTGCAGTCAACGCTTTGAATTTTAATTTCTTTAACAAGTTCTGGAGCTTTGACATATACTTAAGCTCTTTTCGGTTTTCACAGTCAACCAAATATTGCTTAGCTTGCAAGATTATTGTTAAGGACCTAATGAGAGTTTAAAAAAAGCCAGATATGAAATGCAGTGGGTCAGTGATGTGTGATAATCTATGTAATTAGTAAAGGTGAAGCTGGTGGGAGATTCTAAATCAGCATGCAATTGATAGACTACGATGTTTTCTGGAATGTCTGCTTTTATTATTTTCACCTCAGAATTGTTCATTAAGCCCTTGATATTGAAAAGTCAGCTCCCTCCGTTTAAAAGAATCTGCAGAAATATTCTGTTGCCTTGGTTGAAATGAATGAGGCAGTGAGATTAATGACATGTGATATATTTGATATACAGAGAGAGTATCCTCCATATTACAAAATCAGAGCCGGGGTGATAACCTGTTTTGGTTCTTCAGCATTACTCTATGTATGTAGACAGTTAATAAACAAAGTTGACTCTAGAGTAGGCAGAGGCTGAAGAAGAATGGACCCTAGCTCTCGTATAGATCTTATACTGGTGGGAGACAGACAGACAGATCATAAAGAAATAAGCAGAAAGTAGGACACAGCTGGTCATGAGGGCCTTGAAAGAAATAACTGGTGAAAGCAGATTTGGGAATTCACTTTATATGAAGTAATTAGTAAGGTCTCTCTGAATAAAAGTCGGAAGAACTGTTGAAAGCCCTTTTTAAGAAAAGAATGAATAATTTATTCTAGTATTTGAATCATGAATACTTTGGACAATTATTGCAATTAAATATGTAACCTAATAGTATAATAATGATCCTGTAGTTACCTGTATTCCTGCCAGAGGAGATTTTCAGCTTCTTTTCATCCCAACACTCTTCTACCCATTTATGTATCCTGATTGATGCTAACTTCTTGGTAGAGGATGCTTATAAGAATCTATAGCCATTCTAGTTTACTGCAGGATCCTGTTAGAAAGAAGTAGGCTAAACATGATGCATGACTAGAGAAAGAAGATGAGATGTTCTGGGGGCCTGAACAAAGGCTAGAAGGTAATTTACCTTTTATTTTGCTTTCTCCTGTTGTTTATAAGACAATCTCATTGTGTAGTTTAGACTGGCCTCCACCTGCAATGCAGCTTCCCTAATCCCCCAGGTACTGCGATCTTAGCAGTGCACCACAACTCCTAGCTTTTTAAAGACTATCGAAAATAACCCATCACCAGTATACCCTTAACTACCGAGTCTACAGTTCCCTGTTTCTGTGCTAAGTTATTAGGTTATCAATGGGAACTTTTTTTTGCACACCATCTGCTTTTAAGCTTTGTGGAATTATGCAAAATAATTAGCATTACCTAACTACTTAGAACTTTGAATTTAATTTTTATTTCAAAGACTAATATAGGATGGTTACAGAAAAACAGAAGCTACATGCATTAGCAAAAAGAACATTTAAAAATAAACATCCAAATGACCTTCCACATGTATATTATTTAAATGTAGCTGGATCTTTATTCTGGGTTGGTTTCCTAAATTTTTTTCAGTTTTCATAAAATTTCATAAAATTATTTTTGGGCAAGATTCCCAGAAGAAAAAAAAAAACTGGGCATACTTACTTTAAAACTTTTGAAAGGTGCTGCCAAATGGCATACAGGTGAGAAAAATCACATTCGTATCAGTAAGTAGCAATACTAGGTGACAAATGGCATACAGGTGAGAAAGACCACAATCGTCTCAGTAAGTAGCAATACTAGGTGACAGATGGCTGATAAACAATTTGATCTATATTGATCAAGGGAAAGATCCGTATCAATAGATAGTTGTGTACCTGTATGCTTTCAAGGGAAGATGATGAAGTGGAGCCGAGATAGCAGCTGGAAAAAAATGCCTTCCCCCCAGTAGAGAACACTGGTGGAAATGCTGATCCAGTGTGCAGACTGGGGTGTCATGTGCTCCCACACACACATCTTTTGTTGTTCTTGAATTTAACACAGATGTTGTTGAAGGAAATGCATTTTAAATTGTTTGAAAATAATTTAAATGTTGAAACCAGGAAAATCAAAACTACAGAAAAATAAGCTCAGCTTCTAGGAGATTTTTGAGTTTGGGCTTCAGAGATTTTAGGAAATAAAGTTATATCTCATTTAAAAATCAGTTTTTAATATATCAAAGTTTCAAACTTCATGTTCCACTTTTCTCTTTCTTCCTCCATTATTGCCAGTAAATCATTGGATCAGGTGTTTGGTTTGGGTGTTGTGACATGCTTTTGTATTAATGTTTTTAGTAAAGTCTGAGGCGTTGATTTCCCCTCTTGTCTATTCATATTACATTATCAAATGACGATGTTTTACTCTGTACTTAGTTGTATGATCTGTTCTGTAAGTATACATTACTAATGAAGTCTCTATGGTTTAGATTATTAAAAGATTAGTAGCTCTGAATTTTTTTTATTTTGATAGGGGGCTTTTGGTGCTCTGAGCTAAGCCTTGCCCTTAGGTTTTATCACGTGGTGTGTTATTACTACTGACTTATTGTAACATGACCCTATCTCACTCTTGGCTCAAACATTTCAAGACTGCACTTTCTGTCCTTTATGGGCATTGATAGGAGGACAAAATGTGGAACTCAAGCCCAGATATTCTGCCCCACCCTGAAGGCCACTACCTACCTGTCAGCTTTACCCCCCCCCCCTTAACATATTGGGGTTCACTTGCTTTATGGAGTTTATATTTTGAATTTCTGTTTTGGAGTGAAATCCATTTTTATTTTTCAGCCTTGGTATCTTCAGACGTTTTGCCATCTACTTGCTAAATGACACTGGTGTTGTGTTGGACTGTGGTGTTGTGTTGGACTGTGGTGTTGTGTTGGACTGTGGTGTTGTGTTGGACTGTGGTGTTGTGTTGGACTGTGGTGTGGTGTTGGACTGTGGTGTGGTGTTGGACTGTGGTGTGGTGTTGGACTGTGGTGTGGTGTTGGACTGTGGTGTTGTGTTGGACTGTGGTGTGGTGTTGGACTGTGGTGTGGTGTTGGACTGTGGTGTGGTGTTGGACTGTGGTGTGGTGTTGGACTGTGGTGTGGTGTTGGACTGTGGTGTTGTGTTGGACTGTGGTGTGGTGTGAGGGTTTGTTTAGTTTTGTTTCCCCCTTGTTACTGTGACCAAATACCAGACAAGAAGCAACTTAACGGGAAGAATGGTTTGCTTTAGCTTAGAGTTCTCAGGGCACAGACAGTTATGGCTGGGAAGAAGGGGCAGCAGGATCATTGGAAAGCTGGTCAGTCATACTTCTCTGTATCAGGAAGCAGGAGGGTGAACACTGATGCCCACATGGTTTCCAGGGTCTTCAGTTCATGACCCCAGCCTGTGGAATGTATAATTGGTGTTTAGGGTGGATCCTCCCATCTCATTTAACCCAGTCAAGACACTCCCTCACAAGTATGCCCAGGGCTCTGTCTGGTGGGTGATTCTAGATCTGTCAACTTGACAATAGGTATTAACCATTACAACTGCTACACGCTGCCTGATAGAACTCTGGGCCACAAGCTGTCCAGGGTTTGTCAAGAATAATTTAAGAACCAAGAAATAACTTGAACATGGCCTTTATTTGTCTGCTAACTGATGAGGAAGTCCCAGTTCCTGCTTAAATCCAATGAGCTCCCACCAAGTACCAAGTGCTCAGAGGACAGAGGTCCTCTGCCCAATGCAGCAGGGTGCGAAATAACTCAGGGCTTCTCGCACACTGAGGCTTTGGAAAGAGACCAGATCATTGCTTTTCTGATTTCTATTTCTTAGGGCTTAAATTGTGGCAGATTATCCATAGAATTCCCATCCTATTAACAGATGATTTGTTATTCACATCACTACTTATTTGCTATAGAAAGTAATCATAAAATGCCTTCCAGAATTGCAGTTGCTAATTGAACATAGGCAACATTCACATCTGATTTTCCTTTGGAAGAAAACTGAAGCAGCTCTTTCCTGCAGAGCTGTGATGTGCAAAAGCACAATAGACAAGGGAGACGCAGTGGTGCGCCTACTCATTACACTGTCTGTGAAGCTCTCTGAGGTGCACTCAGCACACAAGCTGGACAGAACCAGCCTTGTCTTCACCATCTATTCATGGCACTGTAACCTAGTCGGACTGGCACAGGATTGGCCACACTCCTGAACACATTAGGACTAAATATCTTTTTTTAAAGCTTTTTTTAAAAAGAAAGAAAGAAAGAAAAGAAAAGAAAAGAAAAGAAAAAAGAAAAGAAAGATTTATCTTAATTCTTCCCTGGCTAAGTTCTTTTTGAAAAGTCTTTCATGTTCATTGCTCTGGGCATCCTTTCAAAGTTCAGCAATTTGTGGCTTTGAATAGCCACATGGTATCATCTCGCTTGCCTTTCCTCTATTGGTGAAGAAAATGGCTGAGTTAGAGCTTTGGGGCTTCTGGGAGGTAAATGGGGGAATTATCTATAGTTTTGCTTCCAGCTGGTTATAAATGGATATGCTGATTAGGCATTTTCACTTTTATAACAGGCTGCCTTCTAAACAGTAATGGAATCCATTCAAACTTGAACAATTCGTCTTTTTGAATACATCATGTGGTTGGAATAGAATATAATATTTATGTAGCAGTTTTTACTGGTTATTATATACAGCTACTATGAGAATTTTTTTGAATGGGTATAATTTTTAGGCAGAAAGTTAATGTGTTAAGAACCACTGTATGTTTTTTATCTGCTTTCATTTAATTTTTGGAATAATTCTAAGTAAATAATAAAACCTCAGAGATTGATTGTTTCTCCCCCCCTTCTCCTCTCCCTCCCTATTCTCCTTCTTGCTTTTGCCTCCCCTTCTCCCGCTTCATTGTCTCATGTAATGTTATTTCACCATCTATCTGCTATACATTTGGTTATTCTGTCCTATTTTAAGTGTTTGACTTCATACTGAGTTAATTATTTATAAAATAAATCATTGGATTTGTTCCCACCAGTGATACCAAGAAGAAGCAAGGAATGAGGAAAAGGAATAACACTGAAGTTGACGATGTACAACCAAGAAGCCGTCATGGAAAGAAGGCCAAGTGGGAAACGTTAGAGCCTTTGGATACAGGCCTGTCCTTAGCAGAGGATGAAGAGCTGGTGTTACACCTGCTCAGAAGTCAAAACTAAATATTCTTCGTGTCTTTGTGGACTTTGGACATTATTATGTGGACAAGAAGTTGAAAAGAGCTTTGGGGCATTTAGGTACTATGTGTCCCATTTTCAGAAGACACATTCTCTAACAGAAATGATCACATCTCTGGGTTTCTTTCAAAAACTGAGTTTTGAAACATCAAGGAACATATTCAAAATAAGGATGTATTGTACAATTTACCATTGTGCAGTGTGTAGTCTGCTCTGTTAGAATTTGTCAATAGGCTCCTATTACCCTCTAGTGGAAATGCTTACTTTGTTTTCACAGTGTTGAGGGTTAAACCAAGGCCTTCATATGGTAGACAAGTGCTCTACTACTGAGCTGTACCTAGTCCCTGTTTGTTTTACAGGTAGGTTTTGAATCCCTTGTTCATACCCATCTTTCATACAATACAGAAAATTTAATATTATTGTTAAATAGCTAATAATTTTATGTATATTTCATTATTTCCAAAGAAACAGTATAATGGACCAGCCCTGACAAAGAATGAGTATTTTTTAATTGAGTTCATAAAAAATAAACATGTTTTCTATAATGTAAAGTACTGTTGTTTTCATTGTGTCCAGTAATATGAAAGACACTCAAAGATATTCATAAAATTAAAACATGTGACAAACTCCTGAAGCAGGGTTCGTATCGTTAACTTTGCCTGCTCAGATGTAACACATTGCACTTGTAGGTTGCTGGCAATGACTTATAAATTCTCCAGATCTCTGAAGACATTCTTCACGTGCTCTGGTTAGAAGGCATCATAGGTCTTCACCTGGCTCCTGCTAATAAGAAAATGAGGCAGAGTCCCTGTTTTCTTACAAATACTGTTAGTCAAAAAAAAAAAAAAACCTGGAGAAATATGGGCATGAAATGATTGATTTTAGTGTAGATTGTTGTACTCAGGATCTTTTTGTAACCTAGTCTTCCTATTGTATTCACTACCAAAACTAATTTTCAGTGATAGCTGTCAATTCAGTCCTGGCTCTTAAGGAAGATTAGTTGCACCACACGTGGGTTTGTTCATCCTCATGGGTGACCATCTTCTCCCAATCAGAATGACTGCCAGCTCCCCCACTCTCTCTCTCTAGTGACTGGTCCATTGCGTGTCCTCAGAGTCGGCCTTTCCCAGACCCCGGAGGTTCTTCCCTGGTCTCTCAGCGTACCTTCCCTGGGAGTTCTCTCTGTAGCCTACAGGTCTGAACATGTTTCCCTCCTCTGTTTCCTGCTATTAGTGATATCTGTCATGTGATATAATCATCCTTTATCTATAAACCTGTTGCCCTGTTATCTGACAGTTTCCTTGAGAATAGGATTGTATTTTATCCATCTTTTAAACCTTTAAGGCCAAATATAGCACCTTTCCTATAATTCATAATTAGGGCTTTGATTTAATGACTACTCATAGTAATCCAAGAGTAATTTATTTACCCTTTAATATAATTTTTAATTTTGAGTATTTTATGCACATATATATTTTAATCATATTTACCCAGTAGTCCTCCCTCCAGCTCCTCCTAGGCACCACTCCTGTTCATATCCCTCTCCCAACTTCATGTCCTCCTGAGTCCAGTTAGTGTTGCCTGTAAATCCATGGGTGTGGGGCCATCCATACGTTATGGTCAACAAGGAAACACATCTGTAAAGAAAACTGGCTCTCCCTCGCCTAGCATCTGTGAGCTGTAAGTGGCTCTTGAGCTCTGATGAGGGGGCTCGTGTACCCCTTCCTCACTCTTAGCCACACGTTGGGATGACATCTGATAGGGTCCAGCCTTAATGGGGTTTGCACATTCCAGGGTAGGGGCATGTGGTTAGAAAAATTAGGTAGGAACAGCGATATGAAAGAAATACAGAGACATAGGCTAGAACCGGGAGGGCTACCAAGTGAATGCTGAATATACCCGTGTTTATTTTCCATATGCTTATATACCCCAATCCAAAAGGGAAGAAGGTAAAAACACAAAACAAAACAAAACAAAAAAACCCTGCTTTATTGTGACATAAAGGACAAACAGAACAATTATTTGCTTTAATACCTGAGACATCAAGCTATTATTTCCTGAGTTAAACATTTTGATGTTTTAGGCAGGACATGCAGCAACCAGCTACTCCCTGGGTCAAACCTCGTGTTTTATCCTTGAAGGAGCAGAAATAGGCTTGAATTCTCTGATCTTTGATCGAGGTGGAGCAAATCCACCTCTGGGCCATTTTAATATCCAAAACAACAAGTAACGACACCCTAGGTCAGAATATCTTGTTTGTAGCGCTCCTTAAGTCAGACTTCTTGTCAATAACTTTGAAAGAACAAGAGTAGATTTGAGGTCTCTGACCTTCAGTCAAGTCAAGGTGGAGCGAACCCATTTCTGTGGTCCCCCCACACCTCACCATGATATAATGTTAAGTGGGTCAATCATGTGCCAATAGTCAACAGCTGCTATGAATTTAAGAGTGAACCAGCCTTATCTTGTCCAGAAGACATTGTTTTAACCTGCTTCTCCCCAACCTCTTGCTCTTAAAAACCTTTCACCCTAAATCAAGAGAACTTTTAAAGATATGATGTAATACAGTGTTCTGTCACCTCTGTAGGAAAGAGAGTTTACAGACATAAAAAACTAGTAATTATTTTAACAGAGAAAAGGTAAATAGGAAAGGAAATCGGGGTTTAAGAACTCAAGAAGATTTTGAGATTGGAGTTTCTGACGGAGTCTCTTGTCCTTGAAGACTTTCAAAGGTCACCGAATACACACGTGCAGAAACTGAAGGCTTACCATTGATTTTATGCTGTGCCATTTTAGTTGTTTTTCCTGAAGGGGAATTAAGCCTATTGGCTGCTTCTATGTAGTTACTGAATAAATATATTGCAAGGCATTTGGTCCATAAACTACTTTGGATTGTGATTTATCTGAAGAATTGAGTAGATCCTTATTAAGCAGTAAAGTGTGTTGAAAGACCTCCGGAGCACAGAGACTCTCACTCAAGTCTCAGGATAACATGACCTCCCAGGAACTCACGAGACCATCCTTGCTGCAATCACACGAGGTTTATTGACAGGACAGGAACCAGTGCACTGGGGCTGAAACTCATTTCCCATGCAGGGGTAGAGAGTTCGACCCTGAGTAGCTGGGAGAAGGGATATTTAAGGGAAGACCACAACCCAGTAATCCAAAAGGGGGTAGGGAGGGCGTCAATGGAAAATTCCGAAAATACCAGTGATAATCACAAGGGGGTAACTTCCTGTTTCTCAAGATTATAATCTAACTTTATCTTCAGCTAGTTCCTGAAACAGAGGCACTGAACCAGCTAACCTAGATTTTTGGCTCTTCTCTTCCAGCTAAATGGGTCTGGATTTATCTGGGTCTTTCAGTGTTCTTTGCTAACTTTGAAAACTGTCTAAAAGTCAGGTAATAGTGCATGGTGTGTGTGGTAGATGTTGAGTCTGTTGGCTCCTGTCAGACCTCCACCCCCTGGATGGCATTGACCAGAGACAAAGGTATTCCATCCGTCTGGGTCCAAGGCACAATAGATTAGGCATCTCTACCCTTGGAGAACGAGACACATGCTGAGTCCTGGTTTATCACACAACCTGAGAGAAACATGTAACAGATGAGAATAGCTATTGGTTCAGTCTACTAATGAGGCCCACACTGCTACACTGTCTGTAGCCATCCTGTGAGAGACGGTTTCCCTCTGTTGCCTCCATTTATTTAGTTGGGAGGAGGGACCAAATGCATAATCTTAATGTCTCATAAAAAGAGAAGATGGAAAAGGGGTGGTGCACATTATTGCAGGGTTTTAGGAAAGAAAGGACACAGTGTGTATTTTCTAGGACCCAGAGACTAATTCTTGCTGCTAAACCAAGGCTGAAAGGCCATTCATCAGACTCGCTAGTGTAAAATAATCCCCAAAATTACATAAGTCTCTGGAAGCAAAAACCTTTGGAGAGCTGCCATCTCATAAGCTTACATGGCATTCTGGATTTGTTTGGGGCCATAAAAAATGGATAAGTTTAATTAAACGTAATTAATTTTGTTATACAACACTTGAACTACCCTGAACATGAAGTAGTCTCTCAGCCTTGATATCAGAGGCTGCCATAGGATGCAGATACGCCTGTGAGGTGGTGCTGTAAGGAAAGGAGTCTGCAACCAAGATTGGAAACCCTGCTTTGCATCACTTAAGGCTAGACATAATCATGGCGTGGTCTTCTGCTGCCCCTGCAGTTCCGATAGCCTAGGGCTGGTATGGTCCACATCACATTACCTAGTGCCTGCTGACTCAGTGATTGACAGCTAGCCCTCCATTTGGTAGGTGAGAGACAATCAGGCTGAAAGCTTTGCCCAAACAGACAAGGCAGACAAATGATTCTTACTCTCAACTGAAATTTAGATACCAAGAAAGAAGTTTACAGGACAGAACAGGGAATGTAATGATGGACCCATCTCAAAAAAAAAAAAAAAAAAACCTCAGATTATGAGGATGCTGGCAGGAAGATAAAGAATACATGCCCAAGAGACTTACAGGTTCTTGGGAGCTGAGGCAATGTGGAGAATAGTGAATTATGGATTATGATTAGGGATGACTGGGCAAGGCCTGTCGTGATGATTTATCTTGATCCAACTTGATTGGATTGAGAAGCTCCTGCTTAAGTTACAGCATACCTTTTAGTACGTCTGTGAAGATGTTCCTAAGGACAAAGAGATTGTGAATCATTTGAACCAATTAATAAAATTCAAAATTGTAATACTCTGTTGGGAAATGCATTTGCTCACTAACAACAACAAACCTAATACACCTCCTGACTTGTTCCTGTACTTGACATTTTTTTTTATCCTAAACTGACTCTAGTATTTCGTTCATGAAGTTTGATAAGAGCATGTTTCTCCAGTGTTCTAAAATTAATTAGCAGGCTCTCTGGATAGAATGGAGGCGAGACTGGGGAGATGGCAAAATACCATCTCACATTCTTTTTTTTTATTATTGATTTTTATCGAGCTCTACATTTTTCTCTGCTCCCCTCCCTGCCTCTCCCTTCCCCTTCAACCCTCTCCCAAGGTCCCCATGCTCCCAATTTGCTCAGGAGATCTTGTCTTTTTCTATTACCCATGTAGATTAGGCCCATGTATGTCTCTCTTAGAGTCCTCATTGTTGTCTAGGTCCTCTGGGATTGTGATTTGTAGGCTGGTTTTCTTTGCTTGTTGTTTAAAAACCACCTATGAGTGAGTACATGTGATCATTGTCTTTCTGGGTCTGGGTTACCTGAAACCGACACCTTGCTTACATCACTAACCCATCCAGAAACCATGTTGACATCTCCATGCTGGCTGACTTCCTGCAGTTTTCCCCTTATAACCCTTCCTTTCCTTGCTATGGCCAGTGAAGATTCAGTGCAAATAATATATACCTTCCTCTAACCTTTTAATAGGAAATGTTCTTTCTTCTTTTGGTCTAACAGATACTTTTCCAAATAGCATTTGCCCTTGCTGCTGGGAGCCCTGGAAGCTTACCTTAGAAGTAGTCCTTGTGGGTACAACATCAGCAATGCTTCAATAAACCATTTTATTTCAGGAACCCCTCATTCTCAAGAGTAACATGCAAAACGTTCATGGGTCCTATTAGATTTCTGAGCCTTTCTCATTTACTGCCTGAGATGTGTGATCCTGTAACCTGAACTAATCTGAGTGAATCTTTTATGGTTTTTTTTTTTATTCCCACTCAAAAAGTTTTAATAAAATTTAGAAAAAAATGTGATGCTTCTTGGGTTACACCAGGGAATTTTCCAATTCTAGACGGGGATCCAGCAAGTCTGTGGTGGGAGCTGGAATCGCGTGTTTCTACCAAGCTCCCAGAGGATGGCAATGGTGCTGGCTGTTTTTTTTTTTTTTTTTTTTTTTTTATTGAGGCTGTAATGGAATCCAGAGTTATTAAATCATTGTTCACACACAGGTATGCTCTCGGAGTCCCAGCAGGAAACAGATGGTGCACACAAATTAGGATAATCCTAAAGGGGGGGGGGTTAATAAAGAACTTTATTTACATATGAGAGGGCAGAGGAAGAGAATCACCAGCTTGTCACCCTTAAGGCTCCTAATAGAGGTCTTACCACCCCCACTTTGAGGACTTGGGAAGAGCTGTTGACCAAAACCCAGAAGGAGAGAGTAGACACAGCTGCTTTATGACCTTCAAGTTGAAATACACACTCAGCAGGTGGGTGAGTGGCCGAATAGGACCAAGAGAGGAAGTGCAGACCTCTAAACCACTTGGTGGCCTTCACTGATACAACCCTACTGGAAATCTGAGAGCAGATTGCCTCCCAGGAAGCAGCAGGGTGGTATGGGGATTAAAGGAGAAATACTCACAGATAGAGGTCCTAAATAGATGGAATTATAACCAAATGCCGTGGGTGCGCGTGTTGACAAGTACAAAGCCTGAGTAAGTAAAGCCAAGAGTTAGAGTAGGGAAGGCAAGTGAGATGGGGTAGCAGCAGACTTAATTTCAAACAAAAGAAGTGCATGACTAATATCACACACTCCCACGAGAAGGCACTTTGGGACGGGCACATTCTAGAGAATTTTCAGCTCCATAAGTGCATGACTGCGTGTCCTGGTTTAAGGTCATAGTTCAAGGCGGCAGGGAGGAACATTTTGAACATGTTTAACTCATGTCTTCAGTGGTGGACAGGAATACTTTGGGGCGTACTTAACCCCTTCCCCTACACCCTGCCCCCTTAAAAGATTTTAGCTGCAGTCACAAGGAAAGAGACTTGAAGGTGCATTAGTATTTCTAGTTTCCCATAGGAGTGTCGTCTGCTAACAGACTCCACGAGGGAGGAGGGAAGTGCTCCTTGTGGATCCCTCCCTCATCATCTCCGTACCAGGAGCTGTTCTCAGGATGCAGCAAGGGTGGACAGTAAGCAAAGATGCACAGGACACATTTGTAAAGGAGAGTGAGACAGTAACCGGGTGGACAGTAGGGATGGGGAGCAAGGGGTTTTTTGGATGAATCTGATAGGTTTAGAGTTGGAAGGAACAGGGCTGTTTTGCAGATATATTACCAGTAGACGAGTATCCAACCACAGGGGCCCCTCACCGTCAAATTCATAGCCTCTGTTCTCCAGGGAACCTTTAGTCTTCTCCAACTTCATCTGCTTACTTCTTCCCTTTATTCATTAAATTGCAAAGCTTCCCCCTCATTCTTGTCTAACAACCTTGCTCTGGGTTTTGCTCAGAAGGACACTGTCCAAAGAGAACTTGCCCAGCTGCCATTCTATGCCATCTGCTCCTGGCATCTGAGCTGTATACTCTCTGTCCCCCTCCTGCTTGTATGTCAGTGTCCACCGCTTCTAGTCCACTCGAGATTCTCACTGCTGCAGGTGCCACCGTTAGTACTGAATTCTGCCCTACATATGTCTCCTGGAATGCGTCCCATCTAAAAAAAATTAATCTAAAAGTTTGGTTCTGTCCCTGCCACCTTAAATCACTTTCCCAAGTGTATCCTACCTCTTGACATTGCTACATGATTTCATCTAGAAAGTTCACATGTGAGAGTCACATAATCAAATTATGAAAAAAGTCATAGATAATCCCATAACGTTTTTATTAAGTTTATGGTTTTAATCTGTTGATTTAGAGATAAATGGTTAAACTGTGGTATGACACATAACAATGAATTACTGTTCAGCAACAAAAAAAAGAAAAAGAAAATGCCAGTGACTTAAGTTCTCCAGGGTTTGACCTCAGGATAATGATGATGACTAACAGGAACAATTCATGGCTAGCCTCTGTGGCTCATAGACCGCAGGTTAGACGTGATTGCCTCTTGGCATAACTCCTCAAAAGAACTGTCTTGTTTCTGTGGACACCATTCTCCCAGTTTTTAAAAATCACAGTTTATAAGACACAATTGGTGTTCAACAAACTATACATGTTTCAAGTATGAAGTTTGTTGTTTCAAGTATGAAGTTTGTTGTTTTGAACTGTGCGTATGTACGTCTCATCTGTGAAGCCATATTGTAATTGTCCCAAAGAGTCTCACGCCACTTTGTATTCTCTGCCCTATGACCAGCCTTCCCTTCCTTTCTCACCAACAACTGATTGCTATCCATCACTATACATACTAGAATTTTTTACGATTGGGATCATAAGTTTGACTTAGTTTTTGTCTTCTTGTTTCTGTTTCTCTGCTTCATTATCCTCTGGTCAGTCCATGGAGAACTTAAGTCAATCACATTTTTTGTTGTTGCTGCATAGTAATCTATTGTATGGGTCATACCACAGTTTGAACATTTACCTGTAAACCAACAGATTAAATTGTCTTTCATTTTGGAAACTTCAGGTCCAGCTGCCATGAACTTCTTTGTATGATGCCTAGAAGAAGAACAGCTGCTGCTTTTGTGGTGTGTACTTACTGAAGGAGATGCCCCCACACTGTGGAGGTTCCTTCCCCACCCCAGACTAGGCATAAACCACATCCAAACAGCTGTTCTCACAGGTCCTTTATTAAGCAGGGAAGAAAAGTTAAAGTGGCTGCTTTCTGATTCAGGCAGAAAACAGCAGCAAATGACCTTTCAGGTGTAATTTTTAAGAGGAGAAGGGGAGGTCTGTGTTAGAATGGGTGGTAAAGGATCTAGGGAACACAAGGGGGAAGGGGGAGGGGACAGGGGAAAGGGTATTTGTCTCACAGAGACAAAGGACTGCCTCTGGACAGAGGGGAGACAGATACGGGACATATAGGCAAATGACGGTATATAAAGGTTAAAATGGGAAACCCAATGATACGGTGAGGTGTTTAATTTTAATTGGGCACGTTAATTAAGTGAACCAGAGGGACCTTTTCACTGCTGGACTTCGGTAGTCAGCCTCAGGAGGAGGAGAGGCCAAATAAGGAAACAGACCTCTGTGGCTAGCTTTAGGAATATTATCTAAGGGCTTTAAGCAAGGCTCAGGGAATTGCAGGTGGGGGAGAGGGAAGGGTCAAGGCCTGCCAGGGTCACACGTTCCAGTGGGCTCGCATCCCATCACTTTCCTTTTGAAAAAATTTCAAATGATTTTCTTAAATGACGATTATCATTGTATCCATAGTGTGTGAAAGACCCTACCTCTCCACCCTTTACTTGATGTGATAAGTCATTTTAATGGCTACTTAGTGGTATCACATTATGACTTTCATTATCCCAACAACCGGAAACAGTGAGGGCTCTTCCCTGTGCTTCTGTCATCTCTGAGTCTTTCTTTGGTCAAGGATCTGTTTCATATCTTGCTAATTATTTTTATTATGAATCTCTGAGAACTGAGAAGTTTGATATTCCAGATTCAGGTTCTTTATTGCCTGTATGATTTTCAAATCTTTTCTCTCGGTCTGAGCTTCTCTTTCTTACGCATTTATCTCCTAGTAGTCTTTTGAAGAACAAGAACTTTAATTTTTGATGTTCAATGTGTTTGACGTTTCCTTTCTTGATTGTGCAATGTCACATCTCAGAAACATTTCCTTATCCTAAGAGTGCATCTATCTTTTCCTATAAAAATATATCATTTTAGAGTTTCTAATAAGATTTCAACTTTGTTTAGAGATAATTCTTATGTTCGGTACAATTTGTCACCCAAATTTCAGTTTTTAGATATGGCTATCTCTATGGCCAAACACCATGGGTTGGAAAGACTAGTCTTCCACCAGTGAATCACATGAAGAGGTTTTTCCAAACACAGATCTGTTAGAGCCTCTTACAGTGTCTACGAGGGTACCAGCAGGTTGTTGGTGTGCCTCCATTGGGCATGTACCCCATTAGCAGACACTGTTAATGGAAGCTTCTGGTGCTTTTCCAGGTCACACCCCTCATTCTCCAGCCCCTATCTTCACGTTACTGTGCACGGCTTCCACAGATCAGAGGCTGTGGGCAGCACCGCTTTTCTCAGTGTGACTGATGATCTTCACTGGGGTGTAGTCTGTCAGCTCTATTCCTCAGGGAGTCTACCTTTGATGCCAAGTAATGTTTTTTCCATCACTCTGACAAAGACTAATTCCAGTGTGTATTATACCATAAGGTTGCCATGGGAAGATGGATACTGGAAGCCATTCCATTATTTAGCTTTTGTTTTTCCTTTTTCTTTCTTAAAACAGATCTTGTTAGATTGCCATGGACTTGTGCATTACTATATCCAGATCAACTGTTGGGACTGATCCTAATTGATCTATCTATCTGTAGAATTAATTTGGCTTTCTCACGTTATTAAAACACTGGCTCCTCTTTTCAGTCTCATTTTCTGTTTGTTTCTCATGTTCTTTTTGTTTGTTCCTCTTTGTGTTCCTAATTGCATATTAGTTATGCATGATTAGGATTTAATTATGACATATTCATATATTATGTATATAATACATTTGCTCATATTCACCCCCCCCATTAACCCTCTCGACTCCATCTCAAACCTACTGATCTTTTCCCAAGCCAGTTCTGTTTCTACTTTGAAATTGGGGGTGTGTGTTTGTGTGTGTATGTGTGCACACGTTTATGAGTGTGTTTGTATGTGTGTCCCCCAATAAGTTTAATTAGGGTCATTTTCATGCAGAGCAGTAATTTACAGGAATAGGAACAATTAACCAACTGCCATTAGTTCCTCAGGGAGGTGGGATCTTCCTCTCCTCCTCTCTGTGATGGGTCCCACCTGTGATCCTCTCCTCCCTCCCTATGTTGATGGTACAACTTTGTGCTGGTAAGCATAGCGCGTGTGAGTTCATGAATAGAGTGCCGTGGCACACCTGGAAGACAGGGCTTCACAACACTTGGACTCCCTCCAGATCTTATTGTCCTTCTGTCCCCCTTTCCATAATGTTCCCTGAGCCCAATAGGAGATGTAGAAATGTCCCACTTAGGACGAGCCACTCTTCACTTACTGTCATCGTTTTGACCATGTGAGTCTCTGTAGTAACTGCTACACTGCACTGAAAAGAATTAGCTCCCCGGGGCAAAGCGAAGAGCAACACTAATCTATGGACATAAACAGACACAGTTAGGAGGCAATTTGATGGGCTTAACATGTCTGTATAACCCGACAACAGTAGTAGCTTTCCCAAGAGAGCCTTAGACCTCCCCAGGCACAGGCCGAACTCTTTCCCTGCTGTCCATTTCCTGTTCTCTCCATCGACTGCCTCTCAGGTTGAAAACATTGCGCTATCCATGGATCATCTCCTAGCTTTCATCTAACCCGTTCACAAATCCACTTAGCTCTTCTTTGGAAATGCATGCGACAGTCAGCTCCTCACTGTTCCCCTGCGGTTCCCGCTGCACTGCAGGCCTCCGTCCCTGGATGGTGCAGTAACCTCTTCATTGTGATCATCGCTGCTCCTTTTTGTCACGGGCAGCCCAGTCATCCTTTAAAATCATTGATTGGCTTGTGCAGTTCTTCAAAACTCCATTGACTATCTCACTTCAGCTGGAATTGAAAGCCTTTCCCACTGTCGAAAGGCCCAGCGCTTTGCCTTACCTCTACTCTCACTTACTATTTCCCTTTCTCTTGGTCCATTTAATCAGACTTTGCTGTTCCTTCTGTCTGGACTTTTCAGCCCTGAGGTCCAACATGGCCGAAGCATTGCCTTATGAGGAGCCCTCCGTGAGCAGCGAGTGGAAAGCAGTAGAGTCTTAATCTCCAGGCCATTCACTGTCTTTTCCCTTTCTTTTTTTTTTTTTTTTTTTTTTGGTTTTTTCGAGACAGGGTTTCTCTGTGGTTTTGGAGCCTGTCCTGGAACTAGCTTTTGTAGACCAGGCTGGTCTCGAACTCACAGAGATCCGCCTGCCTCTGCCTCCCAAGTGCTGGGATTAAAGGCGTGCGCCACCATCGCCCGGCTCTCTTTTCCCTTTCTATCACTGAATTGACCAGCATCTGACATCACCTATTGTCAGTCTCCGTGCTCCCCACTTGTACCGAGCGACATAGATTCGATGCTTGCTATATCCCACATCCTGGTAGATGGTACTTAAGAATGTTCAACACGCACTTAGAGAACAAATGTATACGTCCTACCAGTTATACTTTCAGTTGAGTTGACAAGATCTTATTTTAAAAGGCAGATAGGCCTGGCGGGACTGAGCCTTCCAGTCATTCACTCTTGTGTATGTCCCACTGCCTAGAAACCAACTAAATATGGCTCAGAAATCCAGTGAGTTCCACTGTAGGCCACTGACCTAGGCATGTGTGTGGGTTGCATTGCTAGGCTGCTTGGAGTGGGACAAATCCTAACAGGAGCTATAAATACTGGGCCACAACACTGAGCTCTTAAACCTGGACATGACATTGATGGATGAATTTGTTCTTCCATTTCTCATTTTTTCTCCTTCTTTCCATGTTGGGGGTTTAAACTCATGGACTCTGTGTGCCAGGCAAGTTTTCTACCACTGATGCATATCCTCAGCCCTGACATTGGGTCTTTCTGAATGAACCTCATGCAATTTTGCTATAAAATAGAATAATGATCATAATAATCTGTGCCTCAAATAGCTCTTTTGAGTTAGATGAAGCAGCAATATGGGGCTGGAACATAGCAGGTCTTGTGAGTAGGTTAGCACTAACTGAAACAATTCTTGGGACCAGCAGGACTGTGCTCAGTGATGGGAAACTGGCCGCATGATGAGTCTGCGGTGGCTACCCCATTTCATTCACTGCCGCTGAGATGCCAGATATGCTAAGGAAGCCACTGTAGGTGTTCCAGGTCCAGCTAGCCATGCCCCGAATCCAGTGTAGCCACATCAGCTACCGGCTGACCATGTCAAGGCTACAAAACTGTGAGACATGCCGTTGCTTAAGTCTCGATGTCTTGAAGTTTGTTGTGGGATAGCAGGGAACTAAAAGCTATGATTTTACTGTAATTTACTCATCAGTTTTCCTGCTGCTGGGCATTTGAGATGTTTCTAGGTTGAGGCTACTATGAGGAACACAACTACCATAGCATTATTGTATGGTGCACAAATAACAAATATTAGAGCAACTCATATAAATCCCCACATTATCAATAAGGGGACATGACACCCTTTCCTCTTTAACATAGGGATACATTAGTTTACCTGGCCTCACAGCTGTAATGGAATATGAGGTATGACTTCTAATGACAGAATTAATAAAATAACTCTGGGAGGTTTTTTTGTTTTGTTTTGTTTTGTTGGATTTTCGAGACAGGGTTTCTCTGTAGCTTTTTTTTTTTTTTTTTTTTTTTTTTTTTTTTTTTTTTTTTTTTTTTTTGTTCCTGTCCTGGAACTAGCTCTTCTAGACCAGGCTGGCCTCGAACTCACAGAGATCCTCCTGCCTCTGCCTCCAGAGTGCTGGGATTAAAGGCATGCGCCACCACTGCCGGCTTGGGAGTTTTTACATTAACATGCCACTTGTGGTCATCAGTCTCTGGAGAAGCACCTTTGGAAAGCTCTTTGAATGCTACAGAAAAAGTGCTTTCTAGCTATTCTAAGGAATTGTTGGTTTTGTCTATTTGAAATGCTACAAGAAATTACCTTACACTGATTAATTCATAAACAACAGAAATCTTTCGCTCATGCTTCTGAGAATTCTAAGAAATCCAAGAGAAAGGTACCAGCAGATGTATTGTCTTTATCAAAGTGCCTGCTTCCAATACATGACACTGTAGGGTAGCAGGGTAGTGGTGGTGCACACCTTTAATCCCAGCATGGCAGAGGCAGGCGGATCTCTGTGAGTGCAAGGCCAGCTTGTCTACAGAGTGGGTTCCAGGACAGCCAGGGCTGCACAGAGAAACCCTGTCTTGGAAAACAAACAAACAAAAATGACAAATGACAAACCAATGCATGCCACTGTTTATGCATCCCCAGGTGAAGGCATGAATGAGATCTTTGGTCCTCTTTTAGAAAGATATTAATCCTCTTTACCGGGGCTGTTTGAAGGGTGTAGACACGCAGGCCATAACCGCAGCACAGTTCCCCAGGCCTGACCACCCGTAGTGTAGCTACGGGAAGTTTATCTCTGTAGTTGGGAGGTGCAGTCTATGCTCCTCAACTTCCGTAGGAGTGCCTTCACTAGGGGTGTACAATTTACTGGACAGATGTAGACCCATTGAATATTTCTAGCTTTTTACAATGTAAAAGAATCTGGAAAAATATATTTCACATTCATGCAAAGTTTGGGCTTCTAATTACAATTTAGTAGTTATTATTCTTTTCATTTATTTGATTGTGGTTTTCCATAAGGGTTCATATGTTAGAGATTTGCTCCTCAGTGTGGCAGAATTGAGGTGGCCAGGCTGTTACAAGATAGGTCCATGTCATTGTGAGTATGCCCTTGGTAAAGATTAAGGAAGTTAATGAGATGGAATTAGTTCTCCCAAGAGAAAGATGTTAGGATCAAGAGCAGGCCTCCTGTGTGTTTTCTGGGTTACAGTGTGGCAGTGTGGTCCCTTGTTCCTGTATGCACTCTCAGCCTGTCAGGGCCATGCCCTTGAGTCCCCAGATTATACACTAATCTCTTTTCTTTACAAAATACCTGGGCTTAGGTGTTTAGATGCAGTTATAAAAAGCATATTGAGACTTTGGGGAGAGGGAACTGCATGGCAGTCAGTCTCTCCAGTCATACATGGGATCCAGTTCTTCCCCCATCCTATTCAAGGTAAACTACCCTCCTGCAGCATGTGGGACTCCGAAGCTATCTTCGCTTACCCTGAGGTCCACCACACCCTGCTACACCCTGGGCCTGGTGCTGCAAGAACAGAGCTGCAATGGGATCTCTAATTTTCAACACTAGGTCCGGCTTTGTCAATGGGCAACTCTGTGACCTCGGATCAGTTGCGGGCAGGGACTTCCGAAGGAAGCCATGGCAATTACAGAGATCTTTAAATTGTAGTTATACAAAACAAAGAAAATAAAAACTACCTTTCATCAAATGCCCTATGACAGTCACTAGTGCAGTCATGGGTCACAGGGTAATATCTCAGCAATCCGGTCCGCATGTACAATGGGGTGTGCTGTGTGGCCAGAACACAGTAGTGCTCCATCCTGGCATATGAATATGCTCTGTTTGTCAAGTTCACACATGACATATGCCATAATGATGAGTTCTTGGAACACGGCCACTGGTAAGTAACACCTACTCTAATGTATTTTCTTCCACATATCTGGAGGAATCTATAAAATCATAATGCATTATCAACTACTTTAACGTTTGGCTGATTTTCTTTTGATGCTTTGTTTGGCTTAAATATCCTCTTGGAATTTTTGATGATATACTAAAACTTGTTATCCTGATACCTATTACCTTAGCTCTTAACCCTAAGTACTGGTTTCCGATATTGTACTGCAGAAAGCCAAACAAAACAAAGCAAAAGCAGGGGTTCTTGAAGAATTGGCTGATTCTAGGCCTGTGGCAAGAAATACATGAGCCTGGAGCATCCTGGAGTGCTGGAAAGAATGGGAGTGCTAAG
The DNA here is from genome assembly GCF_018167655.1 of Microtus oregoni. NCBI lineage: Eukaryota > Metazoa > Chordata > Mammalia > Rodentia > Cricetidae > Microtus > Microtus oregoni. Next base: position 10,070,985 of record NW_024543831.1, on the reverse strand, counting down.
AGACGCAACTCAAGAAATGAGAGGGAAGCCAAGGGCCTGCCAGAGCCAACTGGAAGAGCTCCCCGTGAGGAGTGACTGGCGGGCGAATAAAGGAACACCGAGTCTACCGCACTGTGCAAGATGTGTCTGTGTGTACAGGCCTCTGTGAATAATGACCAGATAAACAAGGGGAGGGGGCTGGTCTCCCTTGAAGAAGTAAAGATAATTCATGTAGATGTTCTGTGTTAGAGAATTTGGAACATGAGTCTATTCCTGAAGTGTGAACTAGCTGACTGCTTCTCCTTCAAGGGGTTCAGTGTTAAAAAAAAGAAAAAAGAGCAAAGCAGCAGGAAAGCCTGAGAGATTCTGCCGAGTGATCCAAGTGAAGCCTGCTAGTGCTAAGCCTGGCTGAGTATATGTGGTAAGATTGGCTCTCTACCTCTGTGAGCCTTCTCAAAAACACACGGCCTCGGTTTAATCATGAGAAAGAAAAAAAAAAATCCAGGCAAGCACAAGCTGGCAGAGGATCCACAAGATACCCACCTGTCCTTAAAATTCTCAATGCCACATAAACAAAGTCTGGGGCTGGGTTGCAAAGTGTCCAATAGCATCCTGAATAATAAAGGGGATGGCGGGTAAAAAGCAAGGACGCTGGAGTAGAGCGTGGCACTTGGGTAATAGTTTACCAACATCAAGCCACTGATTGTGACAGACATGCCACACTAAAGAAGAAAGTTAACAACAGAGAAGCCAGGTGTAGGCGTGTGGGCCCCCTGTGCCATTCACAGCAACTCTGTAAGTCCAAGTGCTTCTCGGTCCCAAAGCTTCTTTAGGAAGCGACATGAAACACATGTATCATATTGGGTTCAGCTTTCTGTGGTGGAGCTTCCAAGTGGTTTCTAAATTTTTGCTTTTGAACAGCTTATGATGAAGAATTTTACAATTAAACTCATAAACACATCTTTTATGACTTTCTCCAGAGTATGATTTTGGAAAGGAAATTGGGAGATAACAGATGACCATATTATATAATAGTATTAAGGATTCTTATACAAAATATCCGACAGAGGCCTTCAAGTGAAGAATATATTAATTTCAAAATAGAATCTTTGATGACGAATGCTTAGGTTTCCTGCCAAGATTCTCAGGTATTTTGCTTGTCCAAGCTAGTTACACCAATTGGACAATTGAAATAGTCCAATGCACTTTCTAGAAAAGGGGCTTCCCCATAGAAGGTCTCGGTTTAATATGTGCCTTTCATTTAGAGTCTGCAGCTCTTTTTAATTTTTTTAATTTTATTTATTTTCTCATATATTACATCCCAATAGAAGTTTCCTCTCCCTCCTGTCTCTCAATCCTTCCCCTCCCACCTTCTCTCACCCCCAGATCCACTCCTCTTCTGTTTCCTTTCAGAAAAGGGCATGCCTCCCAGAGATACCAACCAAACATGGTATATAAAGTTACAATAAGTCCAGGCACATCCCCCCATTACAACAGACAAATCAGAAGCCTTCACTTTCCCATGCTGAGTGTGGCCAAGACAAAACCAGAAATCCAGATTTCCAGAGAGCAGAGGCCATGAGCTGGACCCTTCTGTAGTCAGACTGAGTGGGAAGTGTAGCTCTGAGAACCAACAGCATCAGCATCAGCGGCCCCAACAGCATCAACATCAGCGGCCCCAACAGCATCAGTATCAGCAGCCCTATCCGCATCAGCATCAGTGACTCCAACAGCATCAGTATCGGTCGCCCCAACAGCATCAGTGTCAGCGGCCCCAACAGCATCAGCATCAACGGCCCCAACAGCATCAGCATCAACGGCTCCAACAGCATCAGCATCAACGGCCCCAACAGCATCAGTATCAGCGGCCCCAACTGCATCAACATCAGCAGCCCCAAAAACATCAACATCAGCCGCCCCAACAGCATCAGCATTAGCGGCCCCAACAGCATCAGCATTAGCGGCCCCAACAGCATCATTATCAGCGGCCCCAACAGCATCATTATCAGTGGCCCTATTCGTGTCGGCATCAGTGGCCCCAACAGCGTCAGTATCAGTGGCCCCAACTGCATCAGTATCAGCGGCCCCAACAGCATCAGTATCAGCGGCCCCAACTGCATCAGCATCAGCGGCCCCAACAGCATCAGCATCAACAGCCCTAACAGCGTCAGCATCACCGGCCCCCACACCATCAGCATCAGCATCAGCGGCCCCAACTGCATCAGCGTCTGCGGCTGCAATAGCATCAGCATCATCGGCCCCAACTGCATCAGCATCAGTGGCCCCCACCTCATCAGCATCAACGGCCCCCACAGCATCAGCATCAGCAGCCCCCACAGCCTCAGTATCATCGGTCCCAACAGCATCAGTATCATCGGCCCTGTTCATATCAGCATCAGTGGCCCCAACAGCATCAGTATCAGTGGCCCACGTGTTAGAGGTGCAAGTGCTGGCCTCACTCTGGGTCTCCAGGATCGGAAGCCCTGCTTTTAGGTTTGATCAAAATGGTGTTTTTTACTGAGAAATCTGAATACTTTTTAAAATCTCCAGCACCCTATGAGATGTAATTTGCATACCATATAATATGCCTACTTAAAATATGTAATTATACTATTCAGTGGCTTTTAATACATTTACAGATTTGTGTAGCCATCTACACAGAAGTTTTTACATTTTTATCACTTTGGAAATACACCTGGTACCCTTCAGTTATCACCTCCCTCCACCCACATGAATCATCTTTCTATTTTGTGTGATAGACACATAACTATAAGGTTGCCTTCTGTGTCTGGTATCTTTCACTGAGCATAGGCTCATGGATTAGTGTCCCATTCCATTTTATGTCCAAATAATAGTCTATTGCTTAGATATACCACTGCTTATTTTCTTATTTCCCCCAGCTGGAATCTTACCTGACTAGATTCTTGTGCAATACATATTTCCCCTGGTCCTTCAAGTGTTCTCCATACCAGACTGCAATTTGAAAGCCACGACTAGATGTGTGTGTGTGTGTGTGTGTGTGTGTGTGTGTGTGTGTGTGTTCCAGAACCAATAGGAAGTAGTTCTTCCCTATTCATAGGAGTTAGCAGTTAGGTGATGCATCGGGTAGAAGAGCATGAACCTGGGTGGTGGATCTGATGGTAGTGGTCCAGGCTGGTGCTTTCACTGTGAGGATGTGGGCGAGACTAGATGGAGGTGGCTGAAGAAGGGAAGTCTCAGCTGTGAGCAAATGTTCGTTTTCAACCTCTAGACACTCTCACTGATTTATCATCGGTCTATCGTTGTAATCTGAAAGTCATGTGAGCTCCTAGGTGTTGAAACTTAAAAAGTTTTTTTTTTCTGTCTGCATTTTCTCTTTATTATTGTATTTGCAATATCCAACAGCCAAGTAGTTCTTACAGATAAGGCCACTGTGACATAGCTGGTGCTGTGGTTCAAGTGTCCCCAGCAAAACTCACATTGAATTTTATCTGAATTGCGAGGTATTAAGAGGTGGACCAGAGGGGTCTTTCCAGGGAAGATTATAAATAACTAGTGAATTCATTTATGGATTCTTGGGTTAATGGTTTGGTTATCTCAGGAGTGGATCTGTTATACAAGCCACACTTTTATTTTTTTTCTCTTGAAGGCAGCCCTGTCACCATGACATGCTCAGGAGAGCAAGAAAGGCCTCCACAGAGGAGCCTTGGGAGCTGTGGATTAATTGCCCTCCGTTCTTCATGGGTTACCTAGTCTGTGCTGTTCAGGGTTAGTAACAGAAAGTGGGCCTGACGGTGCAGAGCAGTGTGTGGTGAAAGTGGGGGAACTGGGCTCCAAGTCAGTTCATCTGCCCCTATCTTCACCTTGAGATGGTTCTGTATTCTTGGCTATACAGTAAAACAACCTGATGGAATTTATAAAAGCTCAAATCCAGACTCTATAGTCATAGATTTGAATTAGCTCTTCTAAGGTGAGACTTGGTAATTTTTTTAGGGTTTCTGGGTGATTTTTTCCTTCTAATTAATTCCTTTTATTTATTTATTTTTCCTTTTAAAAATAATTTCAGGCTTAAAGATATAAAAATCACAGTCCTTTCCCAGCTTTCCCAAATTCTAACACCTCAGCTAGCCACCGTGCGTTCTCAGAACAGAGAGCGTCTTTGCCGATTTGCCGATCTCATGCATCTTGCATTACTGATGAGTAATTCTGGGGAATTCTGAATAAGGTTGGAAGTTTATTCTGCATAGCTGTCCCATCTCCCAGGTGTACTCTAGTCCTTCCTGGGTCCTCTAAGGTGCACGCAGGCTGAGGATTGTGGGGCTGGATGCTGGAAACCTGGGCTTGGGACTGTGCTTGCAAGCTGAGTCTGCTCCATGGTGCATTGTCGCTTTCCCATTCTCTGACATGGGAGAGCAGTGTCTGAGACTCCAGGGCATTGCTAAGCTGTTGTTTCACTGCTGATTGGTTTGAGGGTTTCTGGCTGCTTCTGCAAAGAATCAGTTCTATCTGCTGGGAGGATAAATGAGGCCTAGTTACATTCAAAGCAAGGTTAGTTACCGACTCCTAGGTAAAAATGGGAAATGACATGTTAGAAATGGACGAGTTAAAGAGCATTCAGATTTCGCCTCACAGTTCAGGGGGCAGGTCTTTGCTGGACAGAATGGTAGTCTCTGTATGTGCAAGTGAATGCAATTTAGATTTTAATTAGAGATGTGCTGGACCTAAGGTAAAAGCATTTATATAGGGAGGTCAAGGATGCCGAACTGAAAAAAAAAATACACGTCTTTGCTACAGATGGCTTATTAAATTAAAACATGTCTCTTAACCTCTGGTCCTGATCCTGCCTTACAAAGATGACTCATAGAAACTTCGGGCTGCCAGTTATCCTGAGTGACAGGCTGAGTGCCACAGCCAGAAGCATTGCCCAATGTCACATGAAGCTGGGTTCTTCAAAGGCTTTTGTTTTTATTTTCTCCTTTAGTCGAGCTACCATTAATCAATTAGAATTTTCATCCTGATCTATTTATTATCCGCAGCTCTCGGTGAGAGCAAACCTGAATGTCTGTTGTGTGCAAATTAGCATGACTCCGAAGGCTCCAGGGCTGAGCAGACACTACTCTCCAGTGAGTAAAAATGCTGTAAATTTACAAGTGTATGCACCACCCCCTCCGCAGCATTGGATTCTTCTAGACTACAGATGCTTACTGTTAGCAAGTCCTTTCCATCTGAAGCAGCAGCTCAGAAGCATTTGAACCTAATAGCACACCCTGCATGTGTGTGCATCCATCCATCAGCAGCTTTCAGTGGCACAGAGGCAACAGCTACCTCCCATGGCGGCTGCTGGGGAATATTACTTTAACTAGGCAAAGATGTGCTATGTTCGTTTACTCTGCAGAATATCACTTTAACTGTGTGAAGGTGTGTTATATTTGTTTCTGCTGCCTTTGTTAGCTATGTAAAGATGTGTTACATTTGCTTGCGCTCTATCTGTTTAATATGTAAAGATGTGTTGCATTTGGTTCACTTGCCTGCCTAAGGCACCTGATTGGTCTAATAAAAAACTAAATGGCCAATAGCTAGACAGGAGAGGGATAGGCGGGGCTGGAGGACACAGAGAATAAGTAGGAGGGAAGAAAGCTAGGCTCAAGAGAGAAAAACAAGAGAATGAAGGAAAAAGAGAGGGAGATGCCAGCTAGGCAGCCCAGTGGCCAGCTAGACGGAGTAGGACATATAGAAGGAAAGAAAGGTAAAAAGCCAAGGCAAAACATAGATAAAGAAAAACGGATTAAAATAAAAGCTAAGATAAGGCCGAGAAGTCTCCTCATCATTGTTTGGAAGCTGGTTGATGGGCCAAAAGAAAGCCTGCTACAGGTGAGTGTATATTTGTTTGGTTTTGTTTTTCATGACAGAATCTTCTTTAGCTTAAGCTGGCCTTGGACTAGCTATATAGCCCAGGATGACCCTAAACTCTTGGTGTCCTGCTACCACCTCCTAAGTGCTAGGGCTGCAAGTGTGCACCTAGAAGTTGAAGCACTCACTGTGTTTGTGTTTGAGTGGATCCGCAGTGCATGGGAGCTATGTACTCAAACCAACTAATGCTTCTATTTCTTTTCATCTAGGTAACAGTTCTGGAACTATTATCTCCCCAAGACTATCGATAAAGAAACAACCCAAGAGGTGAAATCACTTGCATCCCCATCACCAAGATTCGAACTCGGCCCATCAAATTCCACAACTCAGCCACATCCCTGGTCCAGCTGAATATTTGTGTGGTTGTTGGAACTGCGGGTGGCTGAGCAGGCTGGCGCAGAGGGCTCTGCATATGGCACGGAGCTGGAAGACCTCGAGGCTGTATTTGTGAACCTTAGTTCACCTCAGGAAATTTTACTAGCAGAGAGGCCATGTGTTCCATCCAGAAAAGATAGCTGTCTCTTTGATGATGAGTCTTTCCCAGCTCCGTGCTGTTTGGTGGAAGGGATCCACAAGGACAGGGCACATGTCTAGCCCCACACCTCCAACCTGAGAACTGAGCACAGCATATGGAGGCATCTAGCAGAGAATGTGGCTACTCAGGAAGGCCTCAGACTGAGTTCCTGGAATCGTGGTGATAAGGCCCTGTGAAAAAGAGGGCAGGGACACACATAACTTGGTGGGAGAATATTTGTGAGGCCATGGATTCTACCCCCAGAGGCATAGAAGATGTTGCCAGGGAACCAGAAATAGGATGCAGGCTGGTTTTCAGGCTGTCTCTCCGTGAGCAAGCACTCCTGCAGGGATAAAGCCTTGCAAGGCTCCAGGTCTGCCACCTACCTAGAAGGCTTGCAGGTGAGTCATGCTCGGATCCACCCTCCTCCCAGGCACACACCTCCAGATGTTCTGGAAGAAAGTGCCAGAGCCTGGTGGGAGGAGTAGCCTTTTTGTGTGTGCAGGGTCCCTGTGGGAGCCCCCTCTTGCTTCCTGAGGTTTCTGGTAAACAGGCCCTCTCATGCTGAAGTCACCCAGACCCGATGAATGTTTCAAAGACTCAAGGGTAGAATTTATGATTGGGAAGGCCCTTGCTTTTTTTAAGACTCAGCTCCTTTTCTGGCTTTCTTGTGCCTTCAACAATAGGGAGATAGAACTTGTGTGGAGTGGATCAGCCATCAGCCTGGATTAGAGACTGTCTCCGTTCCCTTTTCTCTCCTCCCGGCTAGAGGCTTTTGCAGTACCGCAAATACCGCCCGTGTAATGAGACCCCTTCCATCTCCCCGTCATGTGGAAGGGTTGGCCTTCTAGAGACTTCTCACCCCCTTATTCTCTGTGGCCCCAGCTGACCTAGATCACTCCAAGGCCCACTCCAAGGCCCACAAACTCTAGCTTGGCTGATGGAGAAGAGAGGAAAATGAGCTACGTTAAAGAGAGTCTTTCACCAGGAAGTTTAAATTAGAGTCCCAGAATTGTGGTTACTGAGTTGTGAGTGGTCAGAGCCAGAGGGTTTGGACTGTGGACCCCTGGGTAGCCACAGCAGGGCATGAGCTAGGTCAGCTCCAAACCGGCATCTCTGGGGCTTAGAATGTCTGCAGCTTGAACTTGGAAAGAACAAATAAATGCAAACATAGACATCCGTTAGATATGTGTCCTGTATGAGACTTTGGGGTGTGGCTAGAGTTTTTGTGACCCAATGTGGTGGCTGTGTGAGCAGTGTTTTCAAACACAAAAGCTAACAAAGGTCATGAGGGAAGCCGCTGAGTCTGAGGCTAACGAAGGTCGTGAGGGAAGCCGCCGGGTTTGTTTGGACCGATGATCATTTCAGTATTGCAGGTGAGGCGTGTGCACTTGCACCTAGGCGAGTGTGGGACTAAGCTAAGGAAGTAGGGGAAGACTTTGCCGCTGTCCTGTCGTAAATCTGTGCAGACTTCTGAATGGAGTCCCCTGAGGAGCTCATATTGGGGGCTGATTTTCTCTACATAGGAGATGTTTGAGGACTCAGAAAATGAAAGTTAGTTCTGTTCAGCAAGCCTCAAGAGGCTTACTTAGAAACAACAAAATAAAAACAGAGGACAGGGGAGGATGGTTTGGTATGTGAAACGCCTTGCCACCAAGCCTGACAACCAGAGTTCCATCCCCAGAACCCACGTGGTGGAAGGAGAGAACCAATTCAGTAAAGCTGTGCTCTGACTGGCACACGTCTACTTCTTACAACAACCCTGTTGTAACACTGGCAGTGCGGCGTATTTGCCCCCCCCCCCCCCCCCCCGTATACACACATACAGAGAGAGAGAGAGAGAGAGAGAGAGAGAGAGAGTTAGAGAGAAGGGATCCCAGTACCTAGTGTGAGCTAAGCAATGGCCCAGCTCTGAGCTATATCCCCGGCTCGTATCAGCTTTGAGAATGAAATCTCTCCACTACCCCAGAACCTTTTGCACACGCTGTTCTCCGTGTCTGAAACCCCCTTCTCCCAGATACCGAAACCTACTGAACTCCGCTCTGTTCCTTGCAGAGAATTCTCTGTCTCCCAATCACGTCACAGCCTGCTGTACATTTCCATTCCCATTACACCCATAACTCCTGAAAACTCGTAACTCAGGAAATCATCACCGATCCTAAGTATAGGTTGGAAATCTGCCTGTCTTGCTAGATGCTAGCTCTTCGGAAATGGTGTAATTATTTTAAATGAACTTTAAACATCAGGTGGAAGTTATCCCGGGGAAAAGATGTGAGCTCAAGGAGAGAGAGGTTTTCCATAAGGAATATTAAAGATGAACAAAATGTCCCCGGCCTTAAGGGAGAGCCCTGCTTTAGGAACTGAAGAAGTACGACCACGGGGAAGGCAGATGTTCCAGAAAGTACCAAGGATGCCTGTGTCTCACCTTATCTTCAGTGTGTTCCTGGGGTATTTGTGTGTGTAGATGTCAGTTCCTATTCATAAACTAGTCCAGAGGCGTTGTAATAGGTAGGTGGATGGGAGGGCAGAGGTGAGTGTGTGGGGTTACGGAAGAAAAGATGGCCACGTTTGGGGAGCCAGTGGGCTTTGTGCATGCATTCCATCATTTTTGATACCTAAGTGAAGTACTGAGCGCTTTGGAGGTCTGGTGTCAGGGAATAGAGAGAAGCTCCAAAGCTCAAAGTCTGCCAGAGAACAGGGGAAGAAACAGCCTTCCCGGCCAGGTGGGGTGTGCTGTCCCTAAGAGTCAAAACCAGAGAGCCCTCAGACAGAACTTGGAATTTCCTACTAAAAAAGAGGGAAGGGGGACATTGCCAAAAAAGCAGGTTGACATGAACTTGAAAAACTGTGTCTAGACAGCAGCAAGAAGCTCGAGTATAGCTGGAAAGCAGTAGCAGCAGCAGCAGCAATGACGGCTCACATTTGTAGACACATCCAGGCACTGGTGGCCACTGTGTCAGCTCAGCATTTTCCAGAATCTGGGGTTGAGCTCAGATGTCATCTGAACCCTCATCCCCACAAAATATCAGTGCATCGACAATCAGAAACTATTTATTAGCCGGATACATTGACAGCCCTTTCTCTACACTTTCCTCTTATCTCTTTCATTTCCACAGACTCAATTTTGTCCTTCAGTTTACCTAATTCCCCACACTTCTGGGATAATTTATAAACAGGAAGCAACAAGCACTATCCCACTAGCCAAGAGGCCAGGACTCTGCCTGCAGAGGGACACTTAGAGACCTGGCGCTATGTGCCTAGTTAGGGACACTGCATGCCTGCCAACCTCCTGGGAGCGTGATAGAGGAAAGGTTCTCACCTGGAAAACGACACGCACAGACTGCTTCAGAAGATCCTTCCTGAGAGCCGCATGCAGGCTGTGTGTGACGTCACGAGAGGCAGAGAACAAGGACACTGCCTGCCGCCAGGGAGTGTCTGCCTCAGAAGCAAACCCTACAGGTGATCTGATTCCGTGCTGAGTTGTGAGCACTGTGAGAGGACAAGAGTTCTAGAAGAGGTCAGGGAAGGCAAGGCAGGATAGCGAGAAGTCAACCTGGCAGAAGAAACGGGATGAGTCTGAAGCTAGACTTCTCTTCACAGTGGAGGGACTTTATTGTTGTCCTCAGATACACTATGTCCCTCACTGTCATGGTCACCCGGAACCCCACAGTTGTCACTGCATTTGAGCTCAGATGAGGATGTTGAGTAGAGGGTGGTGGGGCCGCCCCCAAGTAGAGGGTGGGGGGTGGTCCCCAAGCTCAGTAACTGATTTACTTTGAGGACAGGAAAGGAAACTCTCAAAGGTGGAAGCAGAGGTGGAAGAAATGCTTCTAGAAGTCAGGGAAGTCAAGAGCTGAACTCTAGTCACCCCCAAAAGCTTAAAGAAGACGAAGGGCCTCTCCTGGAGCAGAGGGAGAGAGTGAGACAGACAGAGAGAGACAGAGAGAGAGAGAGAGAGAGAGAGAGAGAGAGAGAGAGAGAGAATATGAATGGCTCTCCCAGTACCCTGATTCAGGACTCTTATCTTGACCCACCCAGTCTGTGGCTGTCCCAGCAGCCTTGTGGAATTACAGCCTCAAGGAAGACACAGTCTAGCTCCATGTGCTAGGTCTGGAGGGGCCGCACTCTACAGAAATGCCTTTCAGGCTAGCCAGACTAAGCCAGGGCCATTAAAGGTGTTATTGACTCTGGTTCAAGTCTCCTCTCTACTATTCTGTGGTCTGCCTTGGGTAACTGTCAGCAAGTAGCTTAGTTGCTGTGCAGCTCAAACCTTACCTGTCATGTCCCGGTAGAGTAGTCTCACCTCACCTTGAGGGGGTGCTTTGGGGATTGAGGTGCTATGCATGGACATTTAGAACAGTGGTCGTTAACCTGACTTTTGCTGATGGCGCCATTCTCATGGACTATGGATGAGAAACAAGACCTTCCAGACTCTGAGGGAAATATATAACCTGCTCTGACCAGGCATGCCCCTGCCTCTGTGTATCATACACCCAACGCTGCACACCCATGTTGCCAAGTGCATGGCCTTGGGGATGAAGGTTACAGAAGCTCTGAGCACAGATTGGACATGGGGCTGATTAAACATTCATGTATGTGTTGGGTCCAGGTCAGCATGTGTGAGCACAGGGCTCTGCTCCCCAGGAACCATCTGTGATTCAGACGGCATGATGTCCCCTGCACACCAGGCCTGCTGCAAGGTTGCTTGATCCAGAAAAGGCAGTGCAAGTTGCCAAGCAGTGCAGAGAGGCTGCAGCTATCAGATCTCTGGAATTACACCTCCAGGTCCCGGAAGACCCAGCTCAAATGCAAGGGTCTGGGAAGAACTCCAAAAGCATTTGGAGTCTCTCTTTTCCCATTCCAGCTTCTCCCTAGGGTCACAGGAGAGCAACTGCTGAGCACACGCTGGAGTTTTAAGCTGGCAGCAGAAAGGAGTTTAGAAGGAATTAAAATGTTCTCTGGGGGTCCTTACACCGTTAGCCGGCTCTGGTTGCTTCCTCAAGTCCAGACTTCCAGGTCCCGGGGACAACATCATTTTGAACTTCATGGTTCTGACTTGTGGGATATAAATACAATAAACCGAACCCAGCCATGTCCACTGGCCACCATTACTTACGAAGTAAAGGCTTTTTAGTAGCCTGTGTCAGCTTGAGGCCAAGAGAGACTTTGGTGTCTTTCCTCAATCTTGAAACCAGTTCTGCCGTTATGGCCGATAAAAAGGAATATGAATCCTTTGGCTCTTCCTGAGATTCCAGCACACACCTCCGTGCTGGGATGAGCTCAGGCCCTTGTGTGTGTAGCAAGGACCTTACCACCTAGGGCATGTCCCCAGCACATGGTTTATCTGGAAGACACTGGATTTGGGAAGAGTTTATTATTCATCAGTAGGTGTCTGGAACACTCACTCCCCCAATCCCAGGTGGAGCGACAGACCACAAACAGTAGAGCTGGGCCCTTAATAGTTGTGCTTAGTGAACTAAAACTGGGGCCCAAGGGGAACCCAGTGCACCAGATTCCTCATCAGTGGGGCCCAAGGGAAACCCAGTGCACCAGATTCCTCATCAATGGGGACCAAGGGATACCCACTGCACCAGATTCCTCATCTGTGGAGGCGCCATGCAGGGCAAGGACCCGTCCAGACACAGGGCCGTGGGTTGCCGAACCTGTTCACTTTCTCTAATGAGGTATTCCTTCCTCTTGCTAGGAACCTGCTAATGAGCATATACAAGCAATTCAACTCTCTGGTAGCACAAATAGCTAAAGGGTTCAAAAGCAGAGGACAGGCTCACAAATTCCTACCGTGCTAGGCAGCTTTCCGTCATGGGTATCAGCTGATGAGAACGGAAGGCTAGTTTTGGCTCCTGATTCCAGAGTCTCCATGGTTCCAGGCCTGTCACTGCATAGTTCATTGTGGCAGGAGCATGTGGCCGATGATGTCTGTTTACCTCACGGTGGCCAGGGGAAAAAGAGACAGGAAGGGTCCAAGTCCCCAATACCTGTTCTGAGGCCATGCCCCCAATAACTTCTTCCATGTAGACCCCATTTCTAAAGGCTCTGAAAGCCATGCCTGTAACACATGCATCTTTGGGGCCACTTAAGGTCCAGACCACAGCATCTCCTCAGTACGACAGTGACTGGATATATTGACAGAAGTTCTTTTCTCTGTGAAAACCTGAGGGTTCGGGGAATATTGTATGTGCACTGAAATAAAACAGATACCCCCCCTCCCCCAGGACAGACTAGCAGTACAAGGAAAACAGCCCTAAGAAACAAGTTGTTTCTCCTGGCTTCTGGCAGGGACATCTGATTTGCCTTTCTCCAGTCTCCCTCTGTACTCCGGACATCTCCAATCCTCCACAGAACCCTTTTTATAACTGTAATTAATAGATTTGATGAATAACATCTGCTGACATCTGTGTCTCCCTATTTTGGTAGCCCACAGATGGGACGAGGGTGAGGAGTTGGTTCTCCACTGAATCCTGGGACCTCAGGTATATTAGATGCTCAGAAAAACTTACTGAATGCATACACAGTTCAGCAAGGTGTATCTGACATTCAGATAGCATGGCCCTGGTTTTCATGTAAGTCAACCTCCCAGTCTCCACGTGGAGAATAGGGGTGCCCACACTCCTTGCCCTGCTCCGTGACCCTCCTGTAGGATCAGGAGCCTGCCTTTAGTTTTTAGTTAGCTGGGTGTGTTGCCATGAATAGCAGAAAAAACTAAGAGCCCTATTCCGCTAAACTGGCCACCCCACCCTACACAAGTCACCTAGATGGAGTGGAAATCCCCCAGCTCTCTTCAATAAGTAAGCAGGGACTCCAGTGAGGGAGTGAGGCTGAGGACTGGGGAAATGGCTCGCTCCGTCAGTAAAGTGCATGCTTTGTGTGAGGACCTGAACCGGATGCCCTAGCACCTGCTTAAATAATGCTGGACATGGTGGTGTGCCCTTGTGCTTATGGTAAAGAGAGATTCTTGGGTCTCACAAAAGAGCAAGCGAGAGACTCAAAGAAATCCAAGTGGATAGCAGCTGAGGAATAACACCCAGTGCCAACCTCTGGCCTCTGGGTGCGTGTGCATGTGTATATGCTCCGGCAACCAGTCCACATACACTCAGCCCCCCCCCCCCCCCACACACACACAGATGAGGCTTCTGCAAGCTGTTAGCGGTAGTTCGTATGGCGGCTTGCTGTAAATAATATCTGAACCATCCCGTTGTCTACAGCTCGGCAGTTTTTGCAAACAGCTCTGGTGAGAGATAATTAACACACCACATATGTTGTCACTGGAGACAGCAGTCCTATGGATTCAGAATGTTCACGAAGCTGTGCAGCCATCACCACCATCGAGCTTTTTGAGATTGTAATAAAATCCATTTTTTCTCCCTTCCATTTCCTCCCTCCAAACGCTCCGCTATACTCATTGCTCCATTTCAAATTCACAGCTTCCTTTCTCATCGATGGCCACGCTCGGATACTGAGCACATTATCATTCCCAGCCCCAAGAGCTTCCCGGATGTTGTTAGTTCTCATTTCCCCTCCAACCTCCTTGCGCTAGGAAACTGCTGATTTGCTTTCCATCTGTGTGCTGGCTTTTCCCGCCAATTTTATATCAATTGCTTTATATTTCATAAAGTTTTTAGTGTCATATTGTCACATGTGCTAGTACTTCATTCCTTTCTATTGCTGAATAATATTGCATTATGTGGGTATGCCACATTTTGATTATGGATGCAGTAGCTCATTTATTCATACATCATTCAGCTTGTTTATGCCTCTTAGTTGTTATGAACAATACTGCTATTAATTCCCATTTGCAATTTTTCTCTGGATGTAGGTTTTCCTTTATCTTCAGGCTATACATTTAAGTGAGGGATTGCTGGGGCACAAAAAGGATGGGGAAGACAGTGTGTGAGTGTGTGTATGTATGTGAGAGGAAGGAAGAGAGGGAGGGAGAGAGAGAAGAGAGGGGAGAGAGAGAGAGAGAGAGAGAGAGAGAGAGAGAGAGAGAGAGAGAGAGACAATATGAGAAGCTGGGCTGCTTAAAACTAGGAACCTCCCCAATACTGTATGCAGCAGTTCCTAGCCAGGCAACTTCTAATCAGAACACTTCTCCTGCGTTCTCCCTTCTTTGATTGTTGCCTGGAAGGCTGTGGTCCTTCAACAGTCCCTCAGTCAATTAGAAGACTAGGAGCACCCCAGCAGAAGGGTTCTGTTTTTATTTTTGAATTTTGAGACAGGGTTTCTCTATAGCTTTGGAGCCTGTCCTGGAACTAACTCTTGTAGACCAGGCTGGCCTCGAACTCACAGAGATCCACCTGCCTCTGCTTCCTGAGTGCTGGGATTAAAGGCGTGCACCACCACCGCCTGGTTAGGTTCACGACTTTTCTATCCGGAGTGCTGTAAATATTAGCTGTCACTTGTGAGATGCGTGTCTTTTAGCCCTAAGCTTTCTAATAATCACATGGATACATACAGATACATACGTTCCTGCTCCTCAGAGAGGATGTGAGATGTGTGGACACATGCTGGCTTGGCCAGCACCCGGGGAGTGATGTCCCTGTCTATTTGTCAGTGCCCTGACCACTGCTGGACTGTGAGCGCTGGTGGAAGGTGGGGGCAGGGAGGGAAGGTGAGGTTTTTAGAATGAGTAGAACAAACCAAGGTAATTTTCAGGTGTTGACTGCCATCCTTGACTTTCACCCCACCTCTCTTGGTGCAGCCTTTTTGATACCCCAGGTATCCTCTGTGGCTAACACAAATCTTCCAGAACTTGTCTCTTCTGGCCTTGAGTATCTTCACCAACTCCAAGTCCCCAACCTCCCCTTAGGAAGTCTCGCTTTGGTCACTTCCTGCTTATGGTTTCTCTAACTAGTGGGCAAGTTCACGTGGAGCTTTTCGATGCGCGTGTCTTAAAATTTGCCCCCTGTGCAAGAATTCTCTGTGTAGGCCTCAGCAAGATATGCCTGCGTTTCCACATCGTGATTCGCAGGCCTGCCTGGAGTTGTCTTACTGTCTCTGCACAGATGCAGAGGCCCGATGACGTCAGTGGAGTCAGCTGCCATTGCTGAAGTAGATGCCTCCTGAATTGATGGATGTTTGTTCCCAGTTCGTGACAGCCTCCAATAATACTTTCAGCCTTTTTCTCCCGAACCATCTCCCTGGGGCTGACTCAGTATGGAAAGATATTTTTTTGGCAGTACATTGTTTGTTTTGTAAAGGGAGTGCTCACCCTCAGATGGCTGGCTGGTTTTCCTTGAAGCAAGGGCTCATTTGGATGGACTCTGGTGCAGTCATATTTATGCTTGTCCTACCTGAGAGCTGCCTCTTTCGCATCCTGCCCGCTGCTCTCCAAAGGCTCCTGTCATCCAGTCACTTTCCAGACTCAGGGGGCTGGGGGGCAGGGGATGACGTCATAAGACTGGACTGGGTGTTGGGGAAGTAGGGATGGGAAGCCACCATCCTCTTTCTGACCACAGGGCTGATGGTTAGTGTTCATTCTGCTTCCACATCACAGAGCCCTTTAGAACATTTTCTGAGGTCACTGCGCTCCAGGAAGCAGCAAGGACCACAACCAGAGAGGGGACTGCTTTGTGTTCAGTGAGCCATCCCTGCACACCGTAGGTGTGTATGCATGCTGAAATGTCAAGTGGAGAGGAAAATGCTCTTAAAACTGGGGCAGTTTTAGGAGAGAAAACCCGATTTCAAAACACACACAGGTTTGTGTTTATCTTGTGAGCCCTAACAGCAACAACTAGTCAGCATATTGATCCCCTTGTTTATGAAATCAGTCAATCACGTGCTCATATCATACCTGTGGATTGATTTTTGCCTCACTAGCTGAGAGCATTCCTTGCTGGGTCCTGTATTAATCCTTTAATTGATATATTTCCTAATTTTGTTGTAAGACACAGGGCTGCTCCTGGGTTAGTGACTCAGTTTTGTAAATCAGCAGAAGATTCAGAGTGCAGTATCTTTCAAAAGCGGTTAAAACAGAGACATGTGTGACACCAACTGGAAGAGGCCTCTGGCCTTTGGGTCTGCTGTGCTTTGGCCAGTGCCTCCAGAAGCCTCCAGAAGGCTTACTTGCTGGCTTGTGCTGCTCTCGGAAGGAGGTATAATATTTACGAAGTGGAAGTTAATTCACTGAGGGCATGCTCCTGCAGGTTGAGTACCCAGCTTCTTTCTTTCATCCACTTCCTGTCCAACATGAGATGAGCAGTTCCGTTCATAATGTCTTCTCCCCACCGTGATGTTCTCTGTCTCTCTACAGGCCCCAAAGGCCAACCAACTAGGACCCAAGCAAATCCGTGGACCAAGTAACAGTGGCTTGAAACTGTGAGCCAGTATAAACCTTTTCTCTCATTCAATTGTCACCTTAGGGATTTTGTCACAGCAGCGGAAACACCGGATCCAAACGAGATAGATCCTGAGCAGTTGGTGCCGCCATGCAGTGCTCCCAGTATTGAGAATCTCTACCATACAACTCCAGAAAGTTCCAGTTAGTATTTAGTCCTCAGAGGTGAACTATGACTGGCATGTTGTTGGGAACTGTGCTGTACTGGATCCTGCTTCAGTTTCCTGTGCCCAGGGACTGGGACAACCTAACCTGCCACCCATGCCGTCCTCATGTCGCCAGGGAGACTTGAAGCTTTTAGGATACTGGAAACTGGGACAGACCTAGTTCCTCTGCAGGCTCGTTTCTAACGGGTGCCAACAGCTGTTACCATACCCCAGTACTGAGCTGTAAGACTGGCTTACCCAAACCATCCCCCAACCCTCCACATGGATCCTGTCCAAATCTTGCCCCAGTGTTTGCTGTCACACACAAATCATGAACTAATAGTTGCCACCGAGTTAGGTTAATTGTGGCATTTCGTGTTTTGCGCTCTTAGCAGCTCTCACACTCTTTACAGTTCTTAAATGCAGCCAGCACCAAGAGTGTTTTGGAAGCTGGCTCAAGCACAGAGGCAGAGCGAGCGACTGTGTGCAGAGCTTAAGGTGCATTCCAGTCCCACACCCCCCCTCCCTTCACCTACACCTGATGTGATTATTCCGTGCTAAAAATAGGAGGGTCACCATAGCTCTTCTGCAGGTGGGAAGCTATATAGAGAGATCAGTGTCTTTTCCCACACCCTTGCCCTGTCCTTGGGTACCAGATGGACAGCTGCCTGTTGGTGATCACGTGGCAGAGTGGACTAAGGCAGAGTGGACCACGTGATCAGAGTCAAGGTCACAGCAGAAGGGTTTCCCAGTTCTCTCTACCCTTAGATGATGCCAGACAGCAACATTGAAGGAGATGGGAGATAGAAAGAATAATATTGGAGTTCATATGATCAAAGTATGTTATGTGCATGTATAAAAATGTCATAACGAAATTCCTTTGAATAATTAGTACATGCTAAGAAAAGAAATAAATTATTGATATGTAAAATAACTTTGCCAAAAATTTACAGAATTTACTCTTTTACTACCATACTTGTGGTGCTTGGCAAAAAGGAGATGGATGGCTATTTAGGGACTATTATATATAAATGTAAGGAGAATATTCCTAATCATTTGTTCAGCTTCTACTTGGTGCAAAGCAAAGACTTCCCTAAGCCCTGGGCTGCTAGAATCACCTTACAGTGAGGTTCCTTGGTAGTATTAAGATGCTTATAGTGTAGTATAAGTGAGCCATAAACATGAAGATTATGATAATCTAATACTTTCTAGTTGCAGTGTTGTTAGCATATAAAGGAGTTTCTCTTATTTCTTCTGGAAAAGTTCATTTAGGAAAACATGTTCAGCAGTTACATAAATGGCATTTATCAAGTCTCTTGCCCCTTGTCTTGGAAGGAAGTGATGGGAGGAGGTGAGGTTGGGTGGAGGTGAGTTTAGGGTGTAGGAGTGACAACAGGTATGTGTGTTTTTTTTAGGAAACTAAAAAGGGGGCTGAAAAATTCTACTCTGCCCCTAAACAGGTAGTATTCAACTTATGATGGGTTGATTTATTATTTTTCCCCATTTTCCATGTGTGTGTGTGTGTAGGCCTGAGGTTGATTCATGTGTGTTCATGTGGTATATGTATATGTGGTGTGTTGTGTGTATGTAGGCCTGAGGTTGATGTTAAGAATCTCTTCATAGCTCTTCCATTTTATTTGAGACAGAGCCTCTCAGTCAAACCCAGATCTTACATATACTCTTGCTAGCAAGCTTGTTGTAGGAACCCTCTGCTTCTGCCTTCCCAGGGTAGAATGTCAGGTATTCATGTTCATATAGGGATCCAGACTAGTCTTTGTTATATTGCTAGACTGTGATGTTCCTCAGATTAAGTGTCAAATGTCTTTGTGATATAGTGTTGGATTTATTAGGACAACCCATCAACAGTAAAGGAGACTCTCTCCTTGGTCTAGGTAGTAGCAGTGAACAATACCTCCCTTAGGAAGGCATGCAAGCAAGGACTGTTGAGTTTCTCAGCATACTTGATTGTCATGAGAGACTTGATCGCAGCCTGAGCAACAGAGGCCGTGTCTGGCCATGCCCAGCCTTTCCAGCTGTGTCTCTACTAAGCTGCTGCAGGAAATGCACAATCTCCACATCAGCGGACTGGGTTATTTATTACTCATGTGACAGTCTGACGTCACTCCTCTGATGTGTTCACTCAGAGACCTGGATTAATGGCCAGTGTCTTGGAGGAGCCTTAACCTGGCTTTTCCCATTAATAAGCAGAATCTGAGATAAGGGCTCAGGACTGAGGATTTACTTGGGGGTCTAATTAGGGGATTGGAAAGACTAAAGAAGATTTCAGAGAGACTGAAACAGGGATCAGGGTGAAGCCTGTATAGGCATGGACTTGAGGCACAATTCTACTGAGACATCCTGAGCACGTATTCGTTTGCTAGGGCTGCCATAAGAAAGCATTATGAACTGGGCAACTGAAATAATAGGAATTTGTTGCCACACAGTTCTGGAAGTCCAGCATCAAAGGTGCTGGCTGGGCTGGCTCCATCTAGGGGCTGTATCTTAGGTTCCTATTGACAAGACAAAACACCATGACTCAAATGGAGAAGAAAGGTTTTATTTCACGTTATAGCCTATAAGTTCATCCCTGAGGAAAGTCAGGGCCGGAATCTTGAGGCGGGAACTGAGCAGAGACCGTGATTCAGGGCTGCCTACTGCCTTGCTCCTGATGAGTTGCTCAGCCTTTCTCATAGAACCCAGCACCACCTGTACAGGGATGGCAACGCCCACAATAAACTGGACACTCCCACGTCAACATTAATCAAGACAATGTACCACAGGCTGGTCTGGGGGAGACATTTTCTCAACTGAGGTTTCTTCATCTCCAATGACTCTAAGTTGTGTTAAGTTTATAAAAACCACACACCGGGGACAGGCCGTGAGGGAGGAGCTGCTCCATGCCCCTTGCCTAGCTTCCAGTGCTTTGCTGGTGACCATTGACTTTTGCTGTTGTGGATGCATTGCTCTCTCCTCTGCTTTCCTCTTCACTTGGTGTACACTTCTTTCTAGTTCCCCCTTCATCAGGATGCCAGTTGCATTGAATTAGACCCCTTCTAAAGACCGCCTAGTAATGGAATCATCCAGAAACATTTTTTTCCAATTAAGGATATCTTCATAGGTACTAGGACTTCAAGACTTCACTGTGCTTTCTGGGATCTCAATTCACCTCATTAACAGACTAGACACACCTCAAAATTGTCTGCCTACAGGACCTAAAGGGAACCACTGGCTCCTAACCTCTATTACCCATGTAATACCAACCTCTACTCTCTCACTCTTCCAGACTGCATCTGTACGAGGGCACAGTGGGTCCTGCTGGTGTTCCATCCAGAGGCTGTAAAGAGCCTGGGACAGAAAGTAAGAGGCACACTGAGCAGTTAAGACTCAGTGGGAAAAAGCCATGACCAAAGTTGATGCTGAGGAGTAGAGGTGAGGCCAATGAGCATCTGACCATTGCACCAGGGTGTGATTTCTGCTTGCCTCTTCTACTGATCTTGGAGCTCCAAGAGGCAATTTTATGCCGGTCTCCCCCAGCTCCCACCACTGTTGTATACCTGATATAAAGAACAGTGCCTGGGGCCTTAAGATGTCTGAGTTCTATTGAAAGAATGGGAGGATATTCATTCATCTCCACATCTTCATCATGGCTATGTGTTTGAGTGACGTTATACAGCTGTAAACCATTCCTTAAGCCAATTAGGAAGCATTCTCTCCCCTGTACCTTTTCTATACTTATTCTGTTGGGAGGATTATGAAATGTGACCTGTTCTCTCCACTTCTCACTCCACTGCCTCCTATTTTTTGTGAGAGGCTGGTATAACAAGGGATTTTTGTATTTCAAATTTTTATGCATCCTAGCTGTCATTTTTCCCCCTTCTTGTAAAACCACATTAAAACAGACGTTTCTGGTAGTTTAATCACCAAGTGTCTTTGGAAAGGACCTGGGTGGGGCTTCAGTAGAACAAACAGTGCTGTACCAAGATTACCACGTGTGGCTATGATCATTGTCCTCTTTATTTCAACACGGCTTAGACAGAGAGAAGAGAGGTCGTCCACAAATGCTCATTTCAAAGTAATTTCTAAGCATCTGTCCGCTCTCATCGCTGCATTAGGTACTAAGTGGACAGAGCGTGTTCAATTGAGAGCCTAACAAGGTCGCTTCAAAGTACTTACCCACTCGGTTCACCCTGGGTGCGTGGGGACACTGTGACCTGACTCCAGGAATCGCTCATTAAGGGAAAAGCAGGGAAAGAAAGCTTTTTTGTGTGCTGACCTCAAAGCACTTGTCACTTCCTAATGTGTTTTCTACCCCATTTCCTGTACTCTCACTGCTCACCCGCCACCCTACTCTTGACCTTCGGCCATCAAAGTGGCATTGGGTTCAAGTCCTGTTGTTAAAGGAATATGTGGGCAAATCTAGACTTTTAAGCTGTAGAGAAATTTGTGATATATTGACGGTCAAAATGAGGATAATGTAACCCTAGGGAATAGTCCTCTTTTGACTGATTGGTTTTCAGGTTTCTTTATAATACACACTCATGGAGTTATTGATAAGTACCATCTAGAATGTGAGTGATTCCTATGTGTTAGTCGCTCAAGAATTTTTCTCATGCTCAGAACAACCTTACAGAGCAGGCACCACGATTCTCAATTTCAACCGAGAGTATAGATGCAGAGAGATTAAATACTTTCTCTAATATCACAGTTTTGAGATTCGGAGCTATTTTCAACCAGATCTTACCTGCTATATTACAAAGTTTAAAAACTCTGCTAATAAGTCTTTTGGAGCCTCTGGTGACGACCCTAGGAATGACAGCTGTGGTGGCTGATTTTGATGGTCAACTTGACGTGGCTGCGGAAAGGGAAGCTCAACTAAAGAATTGGCCTGTGGGTATGTTTATGGGGGCATTTTCTTGATTGCTGATTGATGGAGAAAGGCCTATCACACTGTGGGTATTGCCACTCCTGGGCAGGTGTGGGCCTGGTTTATATAAGGAACGTGTCTGAGGAAGTCACAGTAAGCAAGCCAGTACATGACATTCCTCCACAGTGCCTGCTTCAGCTCTGGCCTCTCAGTTCTTGCCTTGAGCGTCCCTTGATGATGGGTTATAAAGTGTAGGATGGATGAGCCCTTTCCTCCCCAAGCTGCTTTGGTTGGTGTTTTATCACAGCATCAGAAAGCAAAGAACATCAACACTTCTCTTATTTGGCTTTCCCAGCCCAAAATGTATCTTCAGTTCAGAATGCTCTTTATGAGACCTCAAAGACCCAAAGTCTTTTCTGTCTGTTGGTCCCATCTGTGTAACATCCAACTTCAACATCCCTGAATTCTTGCCCTTTTCTTTAAGAAGGCCTTAATCTCATCCAGCACCATGTCTCACTCAGTCACTGGAAAAACTCGGATGGGAAAATGACAGATTGTCTTGGGCCAATGGGAGTCAGGTGTCCGAGACAGTAGGAGAAATGGCTAGAAGGCGAAGCTGACAGGATGCATTAGTCACCACAGTGGTGAGGCAGGGGAGGGGACAGGGAATCAGAGGCACTTGGGCTTTGTGCCTTGAGCTCTCAGGCAGGCGGTGGCCCACACCGGAGAAGGCTGACCTTAAGGCAAGGGAATCTTGCAGTCCTTCGCAGCTCCCGTCTGCCACTCTTCCTTGAGTTGTTACACAAACTCATGAGCCATGTGTACACAACTTTTCCGGAGCCATATCAAGAAACAGTTTACACTGACCCTCAGGGTAATTTACTGAATCTTAACCAATGGTAACATCAAAACGGAAGGATGGGTTAGTTCGTTTTTCTAACCACACATTGCTCGTTATGAGAATGCGCAACTTTGTTGGCTTCCAAGGGGTTCTTTCTTCTGTGAATATTACTTCTTTACAGTATTTGTATTTATTCTATTTAGTCGTACATTTGATGCATTCTTTTATTTTTTTTTAAAGAGAACTTAGAGAGTGATTCAAAATGATGTGGAGAGGAATTTATCTCTTGCTATTATATAATGGGACTAGATTTTCTATAGCTTTAATTGTGAACCAATTGCCACCTGGGATTCTTTTAACAGACACAGCTTTTTGCCATGAACTCATCCTGTAAGATGTTCTGATTTAACAGAGAGGAAGCATGTGCATTTTCATGAGTAAGTTGGTTTGGGAATCACCAGTCTTAGTCAACGTCTCCAGATTTATAACCTCAGATTGGTTAGATCAGCATTTTATTTTATTTGAAACAACATAGGCCTTTTGGGATAGGAATGGAGTTTTATTATAAAAAAAAACTGGCATCAAATTCCTGGGTACTTGTTGTCACTACATATAAGGATAGTTGTGGTAGGAATTTTTCCTAATACGAGGTCTCTGCTGATGCAAAAATCCCAATCAAGCCAAATCACAACAAGCCAAATTAAAAAATATCCAGGTTTGCCAGGCAGTGGTGGCGCACACCTTTAATCCCAGCAGTCAGGAGGCAGAGGCAGGCAGATCTCTGTAAATTCAAGGCCAGCTTGGTCTACAGAGCTAGTTCCAGAACAGGCTCCAAAGCTACAGAGAAACTCTGTCTCAAAATACAAAAAACAAACAAACAAAAAACCCAAGAAAAAAATCCAAGTTTAATGGGATTCCTAAGGCTTTTGACCACAGGAAGAAGGAAAGAAAACCAAGTGATCCTCTTTTGGGAATTCACTTAAATACCCTGTGGGAGGGGGTCAGGGATGCTGGGATTTGGAGTCCAGACCAATACAACTCTCAGGCCCAGGGACTGGGGGCTGTGCTCCCAACTTAACAAGTTGCATTTTATTTTTGTTTCATTTAAACTTTACTTTTAATTATGTGTATATTCATGTGTCTGTATGTGGGTATGTGCATCTGGCACAGGCTCATGCAGATGCCAGAAGAGGGCATCAGATTTCCTGGTACTAGAACTCACAGGTGGTTGTGAGCTGCTAGCAACTGAACTTGGGTCCTCTGCAAGAGCAGATTGTTCTCTTAACCACTGAGCCATCTCTTCAGTTAGCCTGTCTTTATTCTTCATCCATTGGTTCTTTAAGACAGGGTCTTCTGTAGCTGAGTCTGGTCTCAGATTTCTGTGTAGCCAAGGATGACCTTTAACTTCTGATCCTCCTGCCTGTACCCCAAAGTATTAGAATTACAGAAGTATACCATCATGCCCAGTCTTACATGATGCTGGGTCCAGAAATCAAGATTTAATGCCTTCTAGGTGTCTTAACTTGGGTTACTGTTGCTGAGAAGAGACACCGTGACCATGGTAACTCTCATAAGGAAAACATTTCTGTGGGGTGGCTCACTTACAGTTTAGAGGATCAGTTCATGATCCTCATGGCATGGTGGCGTGCGAGCAGACATTATACTGAAAAAACAGCTGAGAGTCCTACTTCTTGCAGGCAATGGGAAGTTGATTGAGACACTGAGCTGTATCCTGAGTATAGGAAATCTCAAAACCTACCTCCACAGTGACACACTTCATTCAACAAGGCCATACCCACTCCAACAAAGTCACACCTCCTAATAGAGCCACTCCCTATGAGTTTATGGGGATCAATTACATCCAAACTACCATACTAAGCAAGTACTTCACCTGCTGAACCTACAGCTCACAACCTGTGAGATAGGTACTTTATGAATGAATTACTCTACTCAGTGTAATTCTCAAGGATGAGTTACAAAGCATCCATTTATGCAAAGTCGAGAAGACAAAAGTTACCAGAGGTTGACAAAAATTCTTGGGATAGTTGTTCAAGTGGAGAAATATGGCTAGAACTCAGTGATCCTTGACTCTGGAAGGAAGCTTGTCTCATAACTGGCTCCTTGGATTGCTGTTTTGTAGGGTTAATGTTGATTCCAGAATTTCTCATTTACCTTTTGCCTTTTGGTGCTAAGATTCTTTTCTGTTAGTGGGAGAGCCTTCAGTCAACTGATGAGTGTTGAGGTCAGGACAAATCTTGTCAGTTCTCTGCTAGAAGGATGAAGAGAAGGCCTTTGTTAGGAAAATAAATGAATAAGCAACCCAAGGCAGAAAAGAAAAATGAGCAAAACCCCACTTGCTTTCCTATTTGGATCCATTAGGACCTTTCATTCCTATCTATTCTTTAGGAGTCAAGATTGATTTAAGTTTATTACTTATGAATGCAGACATACCCTTTATTGCACAGTTAATGTATCCCATTAAGCACATCCGTAAGATCTTTTTCTGTTTGTGCCTTCATAAGTCAATGAGACACTGTTAATAGTAACACTGCTTTAATCACCCTGATGCCTCTTGTTGCTAATGGGAACCATAAAAATAGATGGGGGTGTGAAGAAATGTGTTTTCTGAAACTTGCCAGGCTTGAAAGGAGCAAGGGTCAGGTCTGAAATAGAGGCCCCTACACACCTTTGGGGGTGCAGATGATGGCAACACCAGTGTTTCCTTCTGGTGTGGCTCCTTATGACTCAGACCTCTAGCTGTCCAGTAGGTCCATAAGGTGAAGAAACCTGGGTAGGATCCTGCCTAGAACTTATTCCTCTTGTCAGCCTGTGCCTGGAATTAGCTTTTTTTTTTTTGTGCTTACTCATTTCAGATTGTCTGTGGATGCTTCTCAAATACCTTCTAGGGGAATGTAGTGCCTCAAGTGCTGGATCTTACATGGGTCGTGCTGAGGTAGTGTGAAGCTGCATAGATGCACGACTGTCATTGGTAGAAAGTAAACACAGATACTAAATGGTCATTGGCCCCTCAGAGTGGATTTGTTATGAACTGTTTGGCTTTATTAGGGCCCGAACAGTGATGCTCATCTTTGTTGTTGACTCAGTATCCACATGAGGATGACTGCTGTGTGAGGTTGGGTGTTCTTGGTTTTATAGTGTAGTTACATGAGGAAATGAAGACACTGTAGAAGGAGCCCTCTCCTCTCCTTCAGATCTGCCCTTGCCTCCCGGTTTCCCATATTTAATGAACACAGTGGTAAACATAAGAATTGATTCACATGCTGAGGTCTCTGTAGAACCTTGGCAGGCCTGACAGAAGTAAAGAGAAATATCGTCTATAGTGTTTCACAAGTTGGATGCTCTCCTTTCCCTATCCCACCCAACAGCCCACCTATGTTGTAGGCGACTATGTGATTCTTCTTGCTGGAACTAGGATAAAGGGAGACAGGAGCATACAAAGCAGGTTTTTAATTTTTGTTTTCGTGTGTCCTTGTAGGTTCTTGTGTTTTATTAACCAGCAAGTTCATTTTTCCACACCCAAAGTTCCAAGATACCTGTGTGTCTCAGGCTAAATGGCATGTGGAGCTGATGAGTGCTGGTGGTAGAGACTCTGTAGGCGGGAATGTTAGCAGGGATTCACACTAGAATTAAATACCAATTTGGTAAGGCTGGGAAGAGCTATTAGAGCGCTGCGGGGAATGGAGAGGGGTTGATTCCATAGATGACCTGGTCTAGGAGAGAAGGATGATTTTAGATCAACACTTCTGGTCCCCCAGGTGCCCAAGGGGCCAAAAAAGAACCAGAGGAGGGATGGGAAATGGGCCTATCTCTTCAGAAGCTTAGCCCCAGAACATTCCTCCTGTGGTGCCCAAAGGGCATAGAACCTGCCTGCTTTTTGCTACCACCCCTAGGAAGAAGAAACTCTCTTTCACAACCGCCAACCATCTGTCATTGCCACACACATTGGGGTGACATCTGTCGGGGTCCAGCCTCAATGGGGTTCACATGTTCCAGGGTAGGGGTGTGTTGATTAGAAAAGTTAGGTAGAAGGAACAGAAATATGAAAGAAATACAGAGACATAGGCTAGAACCGGAGGGGTACCCAATAAATACTGAATATTGAATATGCTCATGTTTATTTTCCATATGCTTATCTACCCCAATCTAAAAAAGAGGGAAAGAAGACAAAGACTGCTTTAACATGACACAAAGGGGGGTGCTGGAGATGTGGCTCAGAGGTTAAGAGTACTGACTACTCTTCCGGAGGTCCTGGGTTCAATTCCCAGCAACCACATGATGGCTCACAACCTTCTGTAATGAGAACACTGTCTACATAATAAATAAATCTTTAAAAAAAAATGACACAAAGGACAAGCAGAACAATTACTTACTTCAGTACTGAAGACATCAACTCACTATTTCCTAAGTTAAGTATTTTGATGTTTTAGGCAGGACATGCAGTGACCATACCTTAGACCAAGTATCCTGTAGGCAGCCACTCTCTGAGTCAAACCTCCTGTTTTATCCTCAAAGGAGCAGGGATAGGCTTGAATTCTCTGATCTTTGGTCAAGGTGGAGTGGATCCACCTCTGGGCCATCTTAATATCCAAAACGCCAAGTAACCACACCCTAGGTCAGAATATCTTGTTTGTAGCCGCTCCTTAAGTCAGACTTCTTTTCAATAACTTTGAAAGAGCAAGAGTAGACTTGAGGTCTCTGACTTTCAGTCAAGGTGGAGCAGATCCACTTCTGTGGGCCCCCACATATTCCTCCTTTTTAAATTTATTTAATAAAGCCTGTGCTTCTGCTACAGGACAGACTGTGCCTGGCTTGCGCATCCTCTTTCACTTTCCAGACTTACCCATCATTGGTAAATACATTCTGTCATGTACATCCTGTCTTATTGTGGGGGGCGGGAAGGGTGGGAAACCGTTTTACCTGTCAATGACTACTAGCCTCTGTAAATACAGGGTTAAGGGAGAGTACCTCACTAGGCACTGTGATCTGATCTGACTTTCTGTCAAAAGAGTTCACCAATAACTAGTTAATCATATGCAAGCAGAAAATGCTTTGCAATATACATGCCCCTATGGCTACAATATCTCCCAATAAAGGAGTAGAGAGTGGCCAAGTTGGGATAGTATTTTAAATTGGTCCAGGATGTCTTTAATGTTTTTCTTAACTGCATCAAAATTTAAATTTGTCTTATTAAACATACTCAATTTAAGAACTTATTAAGTCAAATTTTTCTCAGACAAGCTCTAATCTTTTTCTAATCAGTAACATCTTCATAGTGAACGAAAACAGATACAAACAGCAGGGCAATACCTTAATTCTAGTATGAAAATTAACAATAAACACACCATTCGTCAAATCACAATTATCTTAAATATGTTCTAATCAAAAGACAAGAAGAGGTTTCTGTGATGGGTGAGCTGTGAGTCTTTTTTCTCTCCTATAGTCCATCTGTATTGCTGCTTCTGACTTTCAAAAAGAATTTAGAACTGTCCCAGTCTATGAATAGCAGCAAAAACTTCCATGGCATTCCTCTTCATCTCTTAAGAGGGGCTTCAGTCACTCTTTGTCTCCATAATAGTGTTCCATTGCTTAAGAAGTCTCTTTCCCCCAGAGGGAATTTTTTCTGAGGTCTCAGTTCTTATTCTTTAATTTCAACAGCCGATGGAACACCATACTGGCAAAAATCAGTTCTGCATCCCAAGATACAGTATGGATAAACTACCAAATATTCAGTCAGTGTTTTTGGGCCAGCTCCAAAGGAAATAGGACTTGCTAAGATCTGGAAGTTTGTGCAGTCGGTCCACCAAGAAACTGGGGATCACCATGCTCTTCCTTCCCTTCTGAGACTGGGTGACATAAGAGGGTCAGGAACGCAGGCTCAGCAGTCTTACGTCATCTCTTCTGTGCTGTCACCAGCGGCTACGAGGTGATCAAGGCGATCAAGGCTTCCTTCTGCTGCATACACCAGACCAGATGTTCTGGAAGCCATTGCACTTCATTCTCCTTCTGTGACAAAACACAGACATGCCCTCAAACCCATATTAAAACAGGGCCAGGTACTTTCCATAATCCAGTGCAAAGGTCATTCCATTTTATTTTAGTGAAAGTTGCCCTGGTGCCATCATGCCAAAATCTATCCACGACAGATTGCTCAGAGATATCCACATTCAAGAAGTTTCGAGTAAAAAGGGTGTGATTTAAGGCACTGTGTAGTGACTGAGGGTATAAGTCCCCCAGTTTTGTCTGAAGTTGTGTTCTTAAAGAGCCATGGGAAGCTCCACAATTCCTTGTCCTTGAGAATTATAAGGAATGCCTGTTTTATGTTTGATATTCTATTGGGAACAAAATTGCTGAAATGCTTTACTAACATATCCCGACCTCTTATCTGTCTTTAAGTTTTAGGGATTCCCATATATAAAAAATACTTTAAGGAATGAGTTATCACATGGTTAGTAGCTTCTCCAATCTGTGCAGAGGCTATTAGAAACATGAATATGTATCAATTATCACATGCACATACCTTAATTTGCCAGACTCTGTAATATGAGTAACGTCCATTTGCCATAAATGATTAGAAAGCGGGCCTCGAGGATTTATCCCCTGATGAGATACAGGTGACTATTGTGGCCATTTATCACATTGCTTAACAATCTGACGAGCAATTTTTCTTGTTAATCCAAATTGTTTTCTTAAACTTTTGCTATTTTCATGTTGTAAAGCATGTGATCACTGAACAATTTCAATCTGAGAAAAAGCAATTAATTAATTAAGTTTTATAGGTAATATATATTTGCCAAAGTTTATCATAATTAATATAATGTACCTGCTGTTTTTGTGTTGCATAATACAATACAGATACTGTTGTTCAGTACCGGTCTAGTAGCATCTGTAAGGTGTCTCACTAAGGGGATCAAGATCCCCTAGAGACAACTTTAAATAGGATCGTAGCCGTTGGACATCTCCCAAATAACTTCTGGAATCATGTGAAGTTTGTAATTTCTCTTTCTAATCCAAGCTACAAATCTCAGTAGCTGACAGGTAGTAATTAGCTCATTTGCATTTTCACAGATTTTAGTCTGGCTTGGGCAGAGCTCTGCTGCACCCTCCGCAGCTCTGTTGTGCCTCTGGGAATGGGACTGGGAGGCCTTCATTAAGGTATGCTAGGATCAGTTCTTTTCTCATTTTCCTAGCCCATCCATTGACTGGGAAACAGCCCCACACTCCCTGAGCTGACACAGACAAAGAACATGAAGCTGGGGAGAGAAGATGAGTTAGAATAAGGGAACACAATCTTAGTAGGAGGGAGTGGACCCAGGGAAGGGGCAAAAAGTAATGAGAAATCTAAAGAGATTAGAGTACATTATGGAGAAGACTTCCTAAAGGAAAACAAAAACCAAAACAACAAAAAACCCAAACATATGCCTCCTTCAACCAGGGCAGTAGATGTAACAGGAGTATCAGTCACTACTAACTCCTACGAAATCACAAAGAAACAAAAATCAAAAGAGTAAGAACACGAACAGAGACTTAACCTGCAAATGGGAGGATTTATGGAAGGATAAAAGGGACCAAGTGAGTAAGAACTGGTGAGAACATACACAAGGAGACTCTGGGGAAGATGCTCTTCTCAGTGCTGAAGAGACCAGCTCAATTCCAGATCCGATTAATGAGAAAAGTGACACTTGGCATGCTCTGGTAAAACTTCTTGAACTGTTAAGAACTAAGAGAATACCTTGTAAGCCTTTAAAAAAGAAAAGCAAGTTATTAGTTTCATGGAATCAGAATAGGATTTACATCAGACTGCTCACCAGGAAGCTAGATGGGAATGGAACAAAATCTACAGAAAATATGCAAGAATCTGTGACCATCCAAGATTTCCATATGTCAAGGAAAGAAAGTGGCCTAAAGATATATACCCTTTTAGAGTATTTTATCCCATTTATCATCTCACCAAAATATTTGAAAGGGAATCAGAACCAATAACAAAGGAACAAGCCCAAGAAAAAAGATAAAATGGAGAAGAAACCGTCTTAAATATAGAACTTTCCCCCTGTAGACCCAGAAGGACTAAATAGTGTCCTGGAGCCAGAAATGGTGGTGGTGAGGGGGTAGAGGATAGAGAAGGACTCTCATGGGTCTCAGGACCAAGTAGGTCTAACATTTAAAGACAGGCAGTCATAAAGGGGCCCGGGTGTGCCCAACCATTGCAATACAATGTTGTCATCTACAAAATTCACAAATTCACACAGCAGGACTCTAGCCCTTAGTTTTCTTATATTAGTTATAACCTTTTTTATTTTAGACAAAAAGGAGAAATGTAGTGGCATTTCAATTGTACTTTAATAAATAAAGCTCGCCTTGGGATCGGGGAAGTAAAACAGGCACACTGGTCAGCCTTACAGACCAAGCAGTGGTGACACACACCTTCAGTCCCACCACTAGCTGCACTAGTGGCCATCGAAACCAGGAGATGCATGCCTTTAATCCGAGTGGTGCTCACCTTTAATCCAAGCCCTAGAGCGGTTTATAAAATGGGAGGAAACAGCTCGCAGACAGTCTTATTCTGAGATTCCTGGAGGGCAGTATCACCATTTCAGACTGAGGTCCAGGTAAGAGCCAGTGGCTGACTGCTTTGATTTTCAGATCTTCAGGTTGAACCCCAATTTCTATCCCGAGTTTTAATTAATTGTGCTTCTGTGTCATTGAATCACAAAAATAAAAAGAGCAGAAAACAAACCTCACATTTTAAGTAAGTTTATAATTTTGTGTTGGGACACATTTGCAACTCTCCTTGGCTGCATGCCCTGCAGGCTGTAGTTTTGATAAACTGCTTGGCTAAACCGTAGAGAAGCAGAGATCAGAGTCAAATTCACTTAATAAGCCTAATTTAACCTTAACACTCAAATATACTAAGGAGAGTAATAATTGAAAAAAAATTATAAACTAATATAACTCTTAAATATTGGTACAAAGTTAAACAAACTGAAAATAGAATCCCTTGAAGGTTTGGGGGAGCAGTACAATGTGACCTACTAAGATTTATGTTATGGATGTAAGAACAGGTGCCCATAGGCTACTGATCAGTCTAATGCCATTGCATTCACAAATTAAAAGTCATATGGTTGTATTAGACTTCGAAAGGGCATTTTATAAAACGAAGATAAGCAATATAGAAATGAAGTAAGAAAGGTCTGGGTGTGGTGGCAAATGCATACATTCCCAGAGCTCAGGGCAGCGAGGGGTGGGGGGACAGAGACAGGAGGGCACAGGAATCTAGGTCACCCTAAGCTACATATCAAGTTTGAAGTCAGCTTGGGCTACATGAAACTTAGTCTCATAAAACAAACTAACAAGCAGAAATAGTAAGAAAGAAGTAACCTAGCTACAATACAGACCACTTACCACAGCCAGCCAGCAAATATTGAATGTCAAAACCTAAATCTACTTATGCTGAAATCTGGAATCATAAATAGATTGCTTCTACCATCTTTATACAGCACAGTATTGGAATTTTTCATGAATGAAATAAATCAAGAAAAGAAATGACTAGTATTAAAATTACTTCTTCTTATGTGTGATAGGATTTTTATAACCTTCTAAGACTCCAGAATCTACTCTTGGATATTTAAAGACCTAACCAAGTTGGTATGGCAATTTTACAACGTAGCTGGAATAAGATAACATATACAGCTATCAAAACTTGCCTTTTCTCTACAAATAAGCGTTCAGAAATGGAAACGGAGGGCTTGTTTGTAACAGTATCTTAGTTTATTTTCTCCTTGCTGTGACTGAATACCTCACAAGACACAGCTTCTCCCTGAACCTGGGGAATCACAGTTTCTCAGATAGGCTAGAAATCAGTGAGCCCCAGAATATAATTTTAAGAAGCATAATTTTTTTGAAGTGCTAAATTCAGAAGACTCTTCCCAGCTTCCAGAATCATCCGGAATAAATTTCTGCTTATGATTTATCCAACTTTTGATTCTTTGCTACAGTGTCCTAGACAAAGGCAGGTTTCTGATAAGATCAAAGATAACAGATGTGCTGACTTCCTGATGGGTAATTGCAGGGGTCACTTGACCCGGCTCCAAGGGGCCCTGAAATTTGGTCAAACAGTAATTCTTCCTGTGTCTGGAATATTTTTGCGTTACCCTTCCCGGCGTGAACAAGCCTCATCCAGTCAGGCAAAGACCTGGATACAAAGGACAGGACAAAAAGGCTGGCTCTCCTCCAGGAAGAGCTCCTCCTCCCGGCTGCTGAAGTGAGTCACACGCCGGTCCTCAGGCTGGGTGTCGCTCAGGTCTTCGCCTGCTGAGTCATTGCACCAGCCCTTCAACTGGGTTTTGTTTGTTTTGTTTTGTTCGTTTGTTTGTTTCCTGGAACGCACACCACCCACTCTTCTGGGTGATCAGCTTGTCAACTATAGTTCTTGGGACCTCATCCTCCAGTGTCTGCAAACCACTTCCTTACAATAGACCTCTTTATCTACACAGCCTTTTTGTTCCATTTCTCTGTAGACGCCTGATAATAGGTTTACCCATAGGAGATTAAGAATGCAACCTTTAAGAGGAATGAAAGAAGAAATAGCCAGGGGATGGGGCCTCTGAAGGATGGGGCTGATGGAGGATAGGGCTACTGGAGGATGGCCCACCAGGTAGAGCTAGTTTAAACTGGGAAAACCGGTCATATTCAAGCTGGCAATTCTAGGGTATCCTCCAGACCAGCAATATCACCAATGGCTTGGTCCCTCATGAAAGATAGGTCACTTGATCAAAGTCGTAAGACTTTTTTGGGAATCAGATTTAAAACTAAAGATGGAATTAGACAAACTCAATGTGAGCAGGCCAGACTGGCTCTCCAGGAGACTATGCTAACATTTCCAAACACAGCATTGATAGGCTGGGTCTGACAAATAGTTATGAAAGCTGAAAGGACCTAGAAAGTTCCTCTTCCTCCCGTGCTCTAGACCAGAACATATCCTCGGCAAAATCATCCCAGCGTTGACATTAAATCTAATTTCAGAGATCCTTGACATTAAAAGTCTTCTGATCAAGTGCCGAATAACCCTTACGTAACACGGAGACTTTCTTGGTGAGTGAAGGGGAGCTCGCGTCTCCGTTGCATCTTTATGACTTTGGCATCCCGCAGCAGTTTTCTGTTTATTTATAGAAAGAGAATCCATCTCCTTGTCTCTGTTATCCTTGCTGCCGTTGCCGCTTACCAGTGTGAAATGTGGCTCCAGTAAATCAGGATGAGACGCTCAGCTGCCGTTTGGTAATGGCCTCCTGCCAGCTTTAGCCATCACTAGGGGGCGGGGCTGGGGCCGCTGGAAGGAGGGAGGTCCTAGAGAGGGGTCAAGTGGCTTTCATTACTATGATAGTGAATTGGCCCAGCCTTCTGTAGGGCATTATCTATCCTATTTGCAGAAGTCTGCCCTGCAAACATTTGTAGCAGCAAAATTACCTGTCTGGCCTCTGGACTTATTAGCTGGGAGACGCATGAATGGACATCGCTTAGGCGTCTGCCTGCAGGTGTTCATCATGCCCCATCTGCTGGAGGAGGGCACTGGCTTCCCTCAAGGTGAATTCCCTGCTTGTCTTTTGCCAACTATGACATCAGCACACACTGTGTCTTGACTTTCTCCCCCTTTGGTGAGCTTGATTCCAAAATGATGGTTTTGGTTTTTAGCTTTTTAAAACATATTTTATTTTGTGTTTTGAGCATTTCATACACGAGTACAGTATTTACATAATTTCTACTCCACCCTCTCCCCATCCAACTCCTCCTATTTTCCTTCAAACTCATGACCTTTTCTTAAATTATTATTGCTATTTGTTTGTGTGTCTATGTATGCATATGTATACACACACAACCACATGTACCTGCTTAGTACAGTGAATGTTTCTTGTATGTATATGTGTTTAGGGCTTATCACTTGGAAATGGATAATGTATCTGGGGATCAATCCTGGAGAAGACTGTAGCTCTTCATATAGCGGGGAGGCCTTGTAAGAGTTCTCCTGTTCATGTTGGGATACCAGCTATTGTCCCGGTGCAGCTCTTGTTTAAGCCACCATGCTATTAAGATTTCATGGGTGCAGCTTTTGCATTCCATACAGAAGACACTGTCTCACAGGGGTCATCCTGGTCCTCTGACTCTTCCAGTCTTTCCAGATGTTCACTGAGCCTTAGGCATGGGGTTATACTGTAGATATACCAACTAGGGGTGGACAGCCCATGGTCAGTTGCTGTCTTCATTTTGACCAGTTGTGAATTTCTATGATGATTTCCATCTGCTGCCAAAAGAAGTTTCTGTGATGAGAGAGCGGAGCTGCACTTCCATGTGAATATAAGGTTGGGTATCTGGAATGCAGTTAGAAATTACGCTGGCTTAGGAAGTTTCAGTGGTAGATTCTCTAGGGTCAATGACTTCACCAGTCATAGATACTTGGCTAGGTTTATAGCCCCAGGCATCATTGCCCTCCTATTGAGGAACCCTTAAGTCTGATTAGGTGGCTGTTAGTACCCCCAAGATATAAATGCCACTATTGCACCCTGGGGGGCTGTCTTGCCATGCTGGCAAACTTCTATAATGTTTAGGATTTACAGCTGGGGAAGACTAGTGGTTGCTTCCCTCTCTTGGCAGCTTGAGTAGCACCTTAAGGAACTATGAGAGATTTTCCTCAGGGAGAAGAGTCCAGGTCAGTTCCAGCTGATCCTACCCAGCCTTGTGTCTAAAGTGTGTGTTGTGTCTTTAGTAAGAGCATCCTACTTTCAAGTTCTGGAAGGTACCCATGGTTATAGCGATTGGGCTTCTGTTAGACAGTCTGTGGCTTTTAGGGAGGGAAGCTATCATTCCAGGTGATGTCATTTTATTTAAATTATTTATATATGTGATACACATGTGTTTTGTGTATTATATGTATATTTTAGGTAGATACTGGTGCTTTCCTATGGCTTTTTTAGTCATCCTGTTCTTATCCCCTTTTCTCCCTCTCTAGATAACGGCCCCTACCCCATTTTCTCTGTATTTTAGGAAATCTTTAGAGTTAAGGTAATTCTACTGTCCAGGATAAGTTAGCTTACTTGTCTCTTTGCTCTTTGCCTCGCCTCTCTTGTGTGTTTCTTCCTCCTGCCCTCAACACTGTACCTGACATGACTAGACAGGGCACATGAATGCAAAGGGGGCAAATGATGGCAAGTCCAGGCCTCAGGATTCTCCAGTGTTTCAGGCTACAAACCAGGACACAAATTCTGGCAGATATGTTCACAATGCTGGAAGTAATAAGGCAAGCTATTTTATGTCTGGCTGCCTTAGAGTGTACGAAGATAGCCACAGTACTCCATCTAGGTAAATAGAACAGAGGAGAACCAGGTCGCAGAAACCACAAGGGAAACAAGATATTTGGGCCATGACTGACTCTGAAATCCCATTGGTCCTGGGGGATTGCAGAATTAAGAACTCTCTTCTGATGAATAGTTATTTAGGGGAGTCTCATTACACAATATAACCTCGGCCTACCTCTCAAACACATGATTAGAGAATGATTTTGAGTGATTTTTTTTCAGCCAGGTCTGTGGAGCTGGCCTCCAGATTGCTAATGTTAGAAGCAGCCCAGGAAAGAAGTAATTAAGGACAGTTGCCATAGGTTGCTTTGCTGAGTCTTGCTCCGGGGCACATTCTGCACTTGAAAATGAAATTGGAATTTTCAAAACACAATCAAGATCTCCTTTGCTATTTTCTAGTTTCTGCTCAAGCCCCTGGGTTTCTGCCTTTAATACTCTGGAAATGAAAACAGACTCCTTGATTACTCATGGGCCCACATTGTTGCTTGTGTTTTTTCCAAGAGGCATGCTAATTGCTCTATGGAACAGAATAGGAGCCACCAGGATGTTTCGGGGTAGGGCCAGATTGTTCATAAGCCATCTCTCAAAACCACTCAGAATGGACTGAAAACAATCTATTTTGAGGTTGGGATATGGGAAGTAATTATTTTAATGCATTGAGTTTCAATTTTTGTTCAACAAACTTTTGAAAATTGGGTTTGGTTCTTTCAAAGATGGTGGGTAATTAGTTAGGTTTTTAGTTCATGGCTTAAAAGAACATCGGAAGCTGGGTATGACTCACTGGGTAATACACTTGCTACGTCAGATCTTCAGAACTCACAGAAAAACCTGGGTGGGTGTGCAGCCTGCCTATAATATCAGTGCACAGGAGTGGAGACAGAGCATCCCTGAGTCCTGGTTGGATGGGTGAACTTCAGACTCAGTGAGAGACCCTGCCTCCGAAAATAAAGTTAGAAGGCAACTGCGGAAGACAGTTAATGTCAACCTTCACTTCCCATACTCACCTACACATATGTGCCTGCAACACACGCAAACATGCATGCATATACTACACAACACACACATACAAACAAACACACACACACAAGCACCATCTTCTCACTGTGTCTAATGCGTGAGCGTTTCATAAACATTGTGAAGCAGGAGCTGGAATGGGCATATCTGAGCAACCACATCGTTCATGCCTTGACTTCACAGGTCAGGACACAGAGTCTTGAGGAGGGTTTCTGACCTTAAGTTCAGCAAATTGACAAGTGCCCGGCTTTCGTGGCAGGTTGGAGGTCTCCCCATCTCTTCACACTGCGCTAACAGTGGCCACCCCGCTTCCTCACTCTGATCCAGTCAGAAGCGCTGGGGCTCTCCTTCCTTGCACATCCTTCCAAGGACTCCATGGCGTGACCTTCATAAGAATCACTTCCCTTTGATTGTTAGTCTAGAGAAATACGACTACATACAAATTGCAATTAGACACTGACCAGACTAGAACTAGCCAGCTGTGCAGGCAGGACCTCTGGGATCATCATCAACCCTTGACAGTCTCACAAGGGAGTTTTCCTCCTGGCCTCAGGCTTGTTGGAATTAGGCACAGTGAGATGTTTCTTGTGGTAACCTGCTCAAGGCTGAGCAGTTCTGTCAGAGGAAAGGACAGAAATGGACTAACTGGGGGTGTAGGCATCTCTTTGCCCATGTTCGTGAATGGCTTCAGAAAACAATGAGATGGGATCTCAACATGGCAGGATGGTCTTGCCTCAGGAGTAGAGTTTCTTGTCAGAAGTGACCTGGGTGTTTTAATTTTAATCTCAGTAAGGGCTAAGTACTTATTGAGTGGATTTGGATAGGACTTGGTCCTTGAACACTCCTACACAGTCACCATTTCTCTCGAGGCTGCTGTCTGGGGAATCTATATAGACGAGCACCATGTAGGATATCACCGCACATTTTCATTGAATAGAATTTCTTTGTAACTTCTCAATGAGAGTGTTTTCAGGATAGGAAAGGGAAAAGAACATTGATTGTGGTCTGCTACAGCTTGCCAGATATATGTGACATAATGACTCTACTATTTTTAGTGCCTGCTCTAGTCAGCCCCAGCTGTCAACCTGGTACAGCCTTGAGTCACCTGAGAAAACCGCCAGATTGGCCTGC
The DNA here is from genome assembly GCF_018167655.1 of Microtus oregoni. NCBI lineage: Eukaryota > Metazoa > Chordata > Mammalia > Rodentia > Cricetidae > Microtus > Microtus oregoni. Next base: position 10,032,889 of record NW_024543831.1, on the reverse strand, counting down.
CAGCATGTCTGTGACGGACTGTCTTGATTACTAATTGACATAAGAAGGCTCAGCCCACTGTAGGCAGCACTATATCTAGGCAGGCAATCATGGGCAATATAAAACAGGTAGCTTGAGTAAAGATGTGGTCCAGCAAGCAGAAGTTCTTCATGGTTTCTGCTTAAAATTCCTGTTGTTTTTCAATTTTTGTTGTTTTAACTTTAATTTTTTTTTGATTTTTTGAGACAGGGTTTCTCCGTAGCTTTTTTTGGTTCCTGTCCTGGAACTAGCTCTTGTAGTCCAGACTGGCCTTGAACTCACAGAGATCCGCCTGCCTCTGCCTCCCAAGTGCTGGGATTAAAGGCGTGCACCACCACCGCCCGGCTCTAACTTTAATTTTTATTAAAGATTTTTTTCAAGCAATTTATTTTGACCATATTTTTTTCTCTCTCCAAATTCTTTGCAGTTACTTCCTACCTTCCTACCCAACCCCCTCTGTCTCTCTTTCTCAACAGAAAGGAAAACTAAAAACCAAAAAAAAAAAAACAATAAGATAAAAAATTACCAAAACAAAAAGCACATACAAATACAAAGCCCCCAAGTCCATAGAATCCATCTGAAAGTCTGACTGAAGGCTCCTGATTATGGGCCTTCCCTGAGTGTGGTTGATGTGCCCAGAGGCACATCACTGGAGGAACGCTTCTGCCTTTCTCAGCCAGCATCCTTTGCAGCTAGTTTCTTGATCAGGGGTGGGGCTTTGTGTCCTCTTCCCCTTTGCCATTCTGGGAATTTGTCTACTTTGAACCTGTGCAGATCTTGTGTGTGCTGTTCCAGTCTCTCTGCATTCATATGTGTGACATACATGCCCTGACTTTTTTCACTGATGTTCTGTGATCTATCTATACGTTGAGAGAAAACCTCTCTTCCCCTAAGTTGCTGTTGGTCTGTGTTTTATCCCAGCAATAGAAAGGAACATCTGCAGTCACGGTTCCTACTCCTCCTTCCTTCACTCTTCCTTCTCCTCTTCCCCCTCCTTCTCCTCCTCCTCCTTTCTTCACCACTTTTTCCTCCTCCCCTTCTTCTTCCTCCTCTTTCTGCTCCTCTTTTCTTTCCACAAGGTAAGTAGAGCTCTTACAACAGTATATAACTTACAGAATTAGATATGCATTTTGAAGCCCCTGGTTTTGAAAACATCCAGACACTTGAAGGCAACATTAGGAAGCTTCTTAACACATTTGAATTTGCAATAATAATTTTCTAGAAAACTTTGTTTTTATAGATATAATAAATACAAACATGGTAAATTCCACACTAATGAAGACTGAATTTATGAGATTATATTCTTTTGACTATTACACACTAAACATTTCATATCAGATTATGAGTTAGTTAAATATAAAATCTTCCAAGCAAACTTAGAGTCTGTCACTGAACTTTTCATATGAGAAACTGAAATTCTGGGAGGGAACTAATTTGTCTAAATATAATTTCTAATTTGTGTGGTGCTATTTCAGTGTGAAGATAATAACACAAAGTTGAAATTGTCCTTTAGTAGACAGATGAAGGTAATTACAGTGATTATAATAGATACGGGCAAATATTCGATGAATTGACTAATTTAGTTCACATTACCAAATCCATTAAAGCTGGAACATTAAGTTATAAGTGAGTGGTGTTTATTGAAAGTCATACAGCACAAATATATTGGAAGTGGCACTTTCATAGGAAGCCATTTTTACTGACCCAAATTCATGACTCGTGTTTAGAAATGATACCCTCTATGCACTTCCATGGCCTGTTTGCCTCCCTCCTATTCCTTAAAGCCTGCTTCTTTCTCCCCGAGTACTAAGCCCTTCTTGGTACAGATGGTAAGAAATTGCCTAGTGATATACAGACTAGATATTGAGAAGACAAAGTCTTCACTTTCTCTAAACAGCTTGGTCCTTAATTCTTCTTCTGCCGCCTGGAGACACACAGCGCTGGAGCGTATCAGTGGGTCAGGGTGTCAGTACAACATCCAGTCTGCTTGCTGGCTCCTTCCTACTTACAGGATTTCCTTCTGGCTGCATCTTTTCGGGGACCCCTTTCGATGAGGTTGAGCTGGAACACCGAGTCTGCCCAGCCTTCGCAGCTTTCCTCACTTCCTTCTCAGAACTGATACTACTTTTCAGCAACCCTTGCAAATGCTTTTTCTAAAAATGTTCCTCGCAAAACCAGAATCCTAATTAGGCCTTCTGAAGCAGATGGCCTCCTGCCACCTGTTCCCCCTCGCCTCTCCTTTTCCGGAATAAAATTTCCTCTTGACCAAACTCCCTTGATTTTATGCTGGCATTTCATAGCCTTGCACAAATTATGTCATACTTAAATCACACCTAATTACCACCTCTGTCAGCAGGACTAGGTACCAAGAATGGAAGTGAGAGAGACCTGGGGAAAAAAATGAAGAAAAATCAGTTGTTGGGAAGGAGAACCAAGTAATTGCAAAAGACTGTCTTCTCTCAAGAAGGACTGAGAATCAAGAAGATCAATGCTAAGCCACCCCAGACACGAGAGTAACCCAGGCGCTGTGTTCTGCCTGGGCTACTGAAACAGCCAGGCCCCCATCTGTCAGGGCCAGTTCCATGGTTCTGTGAAAGACATGGAAAACGAGCAATACTTAGACCCATGGAGGAGTTGGAGGCAAAGATGACCACAGGGAAGGCTTTGCACGACAGCCATAGGAAACTCTATGATGTAATTTTAGACAATGTCCAGTATCTGCTTCAAACATCTTTATTGAACAATAATTTAACTTTTGAGCTGTTTTTAATTTTTTAGTGGTTCCAAAATACTTTTCCTTCTTTAATAATTTTCAAATGCTTAAAAGACATAACATGGTTTCTTTTTTGATGAGGGCAGAGGTTCTCGAGACAGGGATTTTCTGTGTAGCTTTGGAACACACTCTGTAGACCAGGCTGTCCTTGAACTCACAGAGATCCACCTGCCTCTGCCTCCCAAGTTCTTTAATTAAAGGTGTGCACCAGCACCACCTGGCTTATAACATGATAACTTGGTTCCTTAAGATTGATCCAAGTCAAACATTAGCTAACTCCTGCAGAGAAAAAGGTTTTGTATTTGCTTGTTTATCTGATTATTTTGAGACAGGGTCTCATGCCATAGTCCAGACACATCTGGAACTTCTAGCAATCTTTCTGCCTCTGCTTCTTGAGTGCTAGGATCACAGATGTGAATTAACGGGCTTAGTTGTATTTTTTTTTTTATTTAAGAAAAATAACACGAATTGGGGCTGGAAAGATGGCTCAGAGGTTAAGAGCACTAGCTCGTCTTCCAGATGACCTAGGTCAATTCCCAGAACCCCCATGGCAACTCACAACCACCTGTAACTCCACCTTCAGGGCATCCAGTGCCCTCTTCTGGCCTCATGGGAACTAGGCATACACAGCACAGACATACATGAAGGCAAAACACCCATATACATACATTTTTAAAATTAAAAATACAAACATAAGCCGCATATCCTAACTTCCTAAGCTACCTGGGGGCCCACAATTAAGGGATAATGAGTTCAGTAGTGAACTTCTCAATTACTGGGCTTCTATCCTGATGGCAACTTTCTTGAACACACACACACACACACACACACACACACACACACACACACACACAGAGAGAGAGAGAGAGAGAGAGAGAGAGAGAGAGAGAGAGAGAGAGAAGTGTGGGGGCAGTCTAGAAGTTAAAGCTACAGAAAAACTATCTGTGGTGTCACAGTAAATCCATACTTGTGTCTTGGCCCTCTCTTTTCCCAGGAACTGTCCCTTCCTCTCTTCCCTTCCCCTGGAAGTTCTTTTCAATTCACCACCCCTCCTCCAACCACAGCTTAAAATTAAGGTCCACCCTCCAGGCTACTCCTGTGTCTTTGATGACATGTCTGGCTCTTCACATAAGAAAGTAAGAACCTTGGGATTGCCAACTGCATATCTGGGGTTTGGTTGTCACCAAATGCCCTCGATGCCCAGCACAGTGCTGAGCGAGAGCGGGCAGCAACGAGACTGAATTGATCAGAGTACCAGTCCTGTGCCTCAGCTCCCTTAAGCTGCTGTATATTGATTTTCTTTCTTTTTTTTACGGGGGTGCACAATATTGAGTTATTAAGAATGTGCTTTTAAGCAAAGGGAATTGCATCTGCAGGCTGCAGGGTCATCTTGACCACCCTGGAGAAACACCCTCTCAAGGATGCTGAAAAGGTCAGGCCTAGAGGTTGGCATTCATCTCCTTGCACCTGGTAAAGGACCAAGCACTAAATTATCATTATGCTTCATTCTACTGCTCCTTGCTCTTACATTTGGAGAGAAAAAAAAAGATGCTGAAGTACCCCTGAAATGTGACACAGAAGTGAAATTTTGAAATGAAGTTTAATAAAAAAATCATCATTTCATATATGTCCTGTGAAGTGTGAATATGCTGATAATCAACCACTAACAAGTAAAGCCTCATAAACTCAACACCTAGCTTAAAAACTAGAACACTGACCAAATAGACTGCCATCCACATGTGTTCTTCTCCTCTGAGGTTAGTGTTCCCTTGAGTTTGGCATCATCATCCTTCTTTGCTTTGGTTTTACATGATAAGGAGGAAGGAAGGCCAGAATGTGAGTGGGACGCACCCTTGGTGGGGCTCTAGACGTTTATCTTCTCTGTAAACCTCCAACTGCACCTACACAGTACAACTCACTGTCAATCCATTTCTTAATTTCATATACACTGTGTATTTTTGCACCCAGTTTTTGTGTTCACTCACAGGGATGCATCCACAGAAAGACAACAGTTCCAGAGCTCATGATCTAGTGGAGGACACAGAGAGAAAGATGCTGCAGAAGACTTGGATCGATCTTAAGAAATCAAGTTATCATGTTATAAGCCAGGTGGTGGTGGTACACGCCTTTAATCCCAGAATTTGGGAGGCAGAGGCAGGTGGATCTCTGTGAGTTCAAGGACAGCCTGGTCTGCAGAATGTGTTCCACAGCTACACAGAGAAACCCTGTCTTGAGAACCACTGCCCTCACCAAAAAGAAACCATGTTATGTCTTTTAAACACTTGACAGTTATTAAAGAAGGAAAAGTATTTTGGAACCACTAAAAAATTAAAAACAGCTCAAAAGTTAAATTATTGTTCAATAAAGATGTTTGAAGCAGATACTGGACATTGTCTAAAAATTACATCATAGAGTTTCCTATGGCTGTCGTGCAAAGCCTTCCCTGTGGTCATCTTTGCCTCCAACTCCTCCATGGGTCTAAGTATTGCTCGTTTTCCATGTCTTTCACAGAACCATGGAACTGGCCCTGCCAGATGGGGGCCTGGCTGTTTCAGTAGCCCAGGCAGAACACAGCGCCTGGGTTACTCTTGTGGCTGGGGTGGTTCAACATTGATCTCCTTGATTCCCAGTCTTTCTTGAGAGAAGACAGCCTTTTGCAATTACTTGGGACTTCAGGTGCTTCAGGTGAGACAAGGTGGAGAACCAGAAATTTAAGCTGATTCTCCTGCAGCAGGAGCAAAAGCTTGCCAAAGAAGTCAGGGTGATGGTGTTGGACTCTAGCATCCAAACACGGAGAAGGAGTCACCCCCAGAGACCATCTCATACACCACAGCCGGTGCAAAAGCATGAGGATTTTATTAATTCTGTCATGACAGGGTCCCCCAGCATTCGGGAAGCCGAGGGACCTCGAATAGCGGGTACAGTCTACTTTTAAAGGGGCCACAGAAGCAAGGGGAGGTTGTTCTTTGACTATTCTGATTGACTTATTTGAAAGGGCTATTACCAATAATTGACTGGAGAGCTGTTGCCAGATCAGATGAGGTAAGAGGTCATTTTGACCCCGTTTCCCAGGGGACCGAACCAAAGCATACGTATTATGGGTAATTGTTCAGGAACTGAGTACGTGCGAGTGTAGCTGTTAGGTTCTTGGTTCCTAGGGGAGGAGGGGAAGCACTATGGCACAGAGGCTGAGAGGATTCAGAATTGTCAAAAATGGCTTCAGGATTGTCTTAAAGTCTTACAATGGGAAGTGGTGTTTTGAAATTTATGGGGCATGTAGATCCTGGGGTATTGGGGGGAAGTACATGGAGACCAAGAGAGAAGACTAGGATAGGAGTCTGGGAATGGGGTGATGACGCTTGAAAAGAGACCCAGGGGTCATTAACCCAAAGAGCTGTGTCTATGTGACACTCTGACCTCGAATATTAGGAGTTAATGGTTAATATAGAAACCTTTGCATAGGGGCGCAGCTCAGTAAAGGCCATGCCTGCTGTGCACAGGCCCTTGACTCAACCCACAGCACCACAGCAGAGTACGAGTCTCTGCGTTTAAGATTAGGACTCATGAGCTCCTGGAAAACGGAACAGATATGTAGGGCTACACACACTAAGAACACAAAAAGTGATCACCACAATACACAGATGGTCAGGTTATAAATCACGGCTATATGGCAGGCCTACCTGCAACCCTGGAGAAATAATTAGGCTGGGAGTATTCGCTACAATGTGGTCTAAGTTGGGTCTTCTTCACAGTGTTTAGGTGCTCTCTCGACAAAGGCAAAAATAATCACACGTTAAATAACTGTCATACTTGTGATTTCTAACCTCCTAAACAATGACTGTAGAATTACTTTGTTCCGAACCTGTCTACTGCCAGCTCTTTTAAATAATGTTCTTGAAGATAGTGCGATCCAATAAAACTTCCTGCAGTGGTGAATTATGTTCTCGCAAGCCACAGAGACTAGGAAATCAAGCAGTAAGTGCAACTGAGGATGGGGACCAGCATTAAACGAGGAAGCTGGAGAGGATGGTGCTCATGTGTGCTGCAGGGGAGCCTGTTTCTCCAGGGGAGGCAGCTGCATCCCTGCTGATAGCAGTTGTGAGTTTGAGTCTCTTAGCTCCCCTGTAATGCTTTAGCGATGCTACGCCATCCCCTGCATGACCTGTCTCTTCCTCATGCTGCTGGCTCATTGTGAAGATCTCCATTTTCTCTTTTCCTCTTTAAAAACTCTTTTAAAGTTAGATACAAAATAATGCTACATTATGATGCTTTTATACATATATATCATTGTACTTAGGTCATAGTCGCTGTACCATTATACTCCCCCCCCCCCGTCTCTCCTCTCATCCCTCACTGGTTTCCTTATTTTCCACGAATAGTCCTTGTGCTTTCATGTCGTATGTATCTGGTCCTCATATAAGAACCCACATGGCATGAACATTGTCTTTCTCCACCATTGCCTCGTTCTTCCTTCTTTCCTCCATTGCTTCCTTCTCCTTCCGCACTCATAACTATCTGTCATCCCTCACCCTTCTAGATTCCATACATAAAAGGAGACAAATGAAGTCTCTTCTACCAAGGCCTCCCAACTTAGCTTCTGTATGAGGTAGTCTGCTATTTTAATCCACCACATATGAACTCGGCACAGCGAAGCCTGCCTGAGCTGTTTACCTCTTTCGACTGGCTCACCCTTCTGGGTCTCCATACTTTGTAGCTGCCTTATTACTCCCTGAGTGACTTCTAGTGCTTGCTCAACCATCCTCTCTTTGCCATGTTCTTTGTTATTAGGGTTCTCCTCATTTACCATGTCACATGGAGGCAACTTTCAGCCCAACGGTTTACCAATTCTCTCTCTGATCTATTGTCTTAAGCCCACAGAGCCCGTCTCCCACACATCCTCTCCCAGCCACTCGCCATAACCATCTCTTCCTCTATGCTTGCGTCCCACCTGTGTGGTGTCAATGCAAGACCATGGTTCTAATCTCAAAATAAAGAAGAGATGACTCACTCTGGAGCCAAATGTGAGTGACCATGGTCTAGGGACATAGATTCAGATTGTCCCAAATACCATGTGTCAATGTGGCAGTGGTTGCACGAATTTTTTATAGTAGCACAGCAAAGAAAATCATAGGTGTGCACACTTCAAATACATTGGTGAGTACATCCTGTGGTTGGATTACAGCGAAGTGGGAAGTCTGTCTCTGTTACATGCTTCAGATGCTAATGATAGCAACACTAGCTTTGGGGCTGGTATTGGTTGTCCATTCATGCATTCCAAAGGATTCACCTAATGGTCACAGGATGTTAGCTCACTTATAGTGGGTGGGGTGGGTGCATAAAATGACTATTAAGGGAACTAAAGATGACCCAAGATAATTTGGCTCTGGACTCAGAACATCCAAACCTCTCTACATCACTGGTGTTCTAATCATTGAGTCAGTCTTGGTAGTCAGTCACAGCTTCTTTCTGTGAGCTAAGCTTTCATCCACAATGGCTCTACTTCTGCCAGCATTAGTCCTGCCTGTCTGTCATTAGCTGTGCAGCTTTGTCCCACTGTGACGGATTTCCTGTTCGTCATCTGATGCCTCTTCGCTCTTTTTTTCTGGGTGTTGATCTAGACAGAGAAGGTACTTGGTTAACGTCAGTGAGAACACTCTGCTAAGATGGAAGTAAAGAGTTCCATTGGCCCTGGGGTAGTTTCTGTAATGATAGAGGTCCAGTACCCTTTAATAACCAAGGAGAGTTCATAAGAGAAAAAATGTTCCTTGGTCGTGTATCGTCAGCGGACCTTGGGTCTCCTTTGACAAGCAAGCTGGTGATCTATGGGAAAGGTGAAATCTTGGGAAAGAAGGGTTACTGGAGGACTTTTATCTTCTCAGTATTAGTTTAGACCTTTCCCTTCACCCTTTGGTGAGAAGAGAAAAAACCAAGGAAGACATTCCTTCAGTATGCTTGCTTGTGAATATAACCTGGACAAAAAAACTTAAAAGTGAATGAAAACCCATTGGCTAGAAAGCAAAAGCAAAGTTGAGGGGAAAGAGGAAGCTGTCTGATGTTTCTGGGAAGTGGATGAGGAGAAGGGTTCTCCCCAGAATGTTCTAGCTAGCAAGTTACTACCAGGTTCAGGAGGGCTTGGATAGCACGCGTGTGTATTTGAGGCACTTCCAGCAATGCTCTGGATATAGGTCCAGCAGGTCCCTACTCAGGATGGACTTGGTCATGATACAGACTTGATATGGTAGCTTATGCCTGTAGTCCCAGCACTCAGGAGGCTGAGGTAAGAGATGTATCGTGAGTTCAAGGCCAGCCTGGGCTACACAGTAAATTTCAGCCCAGCTTAGACTGAAGAATGAGATCCTGTGTGGGGGGAAAAAACAGCTTCCAAAAAAAAAACTACTTACTGATATATATGAACCTTGAGTAAGATAGCCACCTGAGTTCTTTATATGCATAAGCCATTTAATCTTTATATCCATTTGTTTAATAGGGTTTGCATCTGCGAAACTGTGGCCTACAGAGGACAACTGCCTTCCTTAGGGAATCTCGGCTTCATTTGGACTCTCCCTATGGGGACCAGGCCGCACAGCTAGGACCCACTGCTAGCCAGACTTCCTAACAGAGAGGATTTGAAGAAGTATGTACACATCCAATTTATTCTTTCACATGATCTTATGGGTTGTTGTGGTTTGAGTATAGAATGTCTCCTGCAGGTGTGTGTGTTGAAAGCTTGGTCCCTGGCTGGCTCTAAGGAGCCTTGGTAGATGCAGTAGGTGCCGTAGATGTGGTAAATGCAAGAAGACATTGGGAGTGAGTCTGTAAATGGTCCTTCTTCCTTCTTTATTCTTCCTGGCCATGAAGAGATGAACAGCCTTGGTCTTTTATATTCTACTGTGATGGTTGACTTTACCACAGCCCAGACACAGGAAAGTCAGCCAACTATGGCTAGAAACCTCTGTCTCTGTGAACTAAAATAAACTCCGCCTACCACCCCTTACGTTAGTTTCTTCAGGTATTTATTTATTTATTTATTTATTTATTTATTATGTATGCAGTGTTCTGTCAACATGTATCTCTGCAGGCCAGAATTGGGCACCAGATATCATTACAGATGGTTGTGAGCCACCACGTGGTTGCTGGGAATTGAACTCAGGACCTCTGGAAGAGCAGCCAGTGCTCTTAACCTCTGAGCCATCTCTCTAGCCCCCTCTTCAGGTATTTCTTACCAAAGTGGAAAATCTAATGCAAAGGGTTGCATGTATCTACCTACCCTCAAATTCATATTTTGAAAATTGAATCCGCAGGATCTCTGAATGCGCCATGCATTTAAAGACAGGGTCTTTAAAGAGGCAACTACGTTAAACTGAAGTCGCGAGGGTGGGACCTAATCTAACATGGATTCCATCCTAGGGAAGGGAAATTTTTGTGCAAACAAGCCCATTTTTAGCATTCATAAGTTGATACTTTTGCCAAGTTTTTTAGTTTTTCTTAGTCTCCTATCTTAGCCTGCTAAGCAAAGATCATTGCACCTACAGATAACATGGCTCCCATCCCCTCATCAAAGAAGCCTCTCTTTATCACAGACACCACAGCTGGGCTCAGTGCCGAGACCAAGGGGTCCCGGGAAGCCCAGATGTAGCAGGCACATCTACTCCACAGCTCTTTCATTTGTGACTCAGGGACCACTGTGGGAGAGGGGATGGGAGGATGGGAAGAGGCAGGACACCAGGAAGTCAGCTGTGAAGCAGTATCTGCTAACAATGTCTACATAAACCAGAATGGAACAATAGAAATATTAATGAACATGCTAACATGGAAGGGGAACACAGAATCCCACCCTAGAGAGAACCACAGGCAGCTAATGACGGCTGGGAGAGAAGAATTAGCCTCTCCCAGAAATGCACTCCCTTACTGTTGTTCAGTGCAGAGCGGTCAGCCTTTAAACCACATACACAAGCAACAAAAACAGACTCAGCAAGGTGTATTTATACATCCTTGTGCATACACATGCACACATAGGTGTATGCAATGACAATAATAATCCAAGAGAAAAAGGTGATCAACTTGAGAGTCTTGGAGGCATGGGAGGGCTTGGAGGGAGGAAAGAAAGCAGGAAGTGATTAATTCTCTTTCAATTAAAACATATTAAAATAAACGAAATATTTTTGCTTGTTTAAAAAAGAGAAACTCCTTTCTAGAGCTATTATGAAGCCAAATAAGATTGTCTGTGTACAATATTTAGCCCCCTCTTGCCACAGTCAGCGTTCGGTAAATGTTTAGTTTTCTAAGAGACAAAAGAAAAAAAACGGTCTGGAATACAGTTCTGTAGTGTAGTGAAGAAGAGCTCGGACTCTGTCTTCAGCACCTGACAGTCCTGTGACTCTGGGGGACGTTCCTTACCCATTTGTGTAAGGAGTGCTAACACCTCTTAGGGTTATCTCGAGTGTTGCCATTAACCAAGTGAAGTCTCTAGAAGGAAACAGGGCTCATAACAAGCACTCAAGAGATGTTATCTATTGTTATTTTATTTCACTTTTGCTCAATTCATTTAAGAATATGTCATATATTGAAAATTCTGTTTCATTTTTACTTATCTGATTACTAGTAAACCGACATAGTTTTTCTTATTTAATTCTTTTCAGCATATGTGTGTGTGGTCTGTGTATACATATTCACATGTGTGTAGCCACATGTGTTATGTGGACCTGTGTAGGCATATGTGCATATGTGTATGTATAGACTTGAGGCTGGTGTCAAGAGTCTTCTACAGCGGCTCTTCCACCCTATACTTTGAAGCAGTCTCTCTCAGTCAAACCCAGGGCCTTCTCCTCAAGGCTAGTCTCACTAGCCGGCTTGCTCTGGAGATCCTTGTCTTTCTGCCTTCTGAGGCTGAAATTGTAGGTGGGCCATCCTGCCTTCCCTGGCATTTAAGTGAGTTCCTGTGATCCCAGCTCCAGCCCTCATGCCTGCGTGGCATGTGCTCTAATTGCTGAGACAAAGCTTTTAAAGTCTCATCTATAGATTTTTTTTTTGCTTCTTTTGCAAAATACCCATTCACTTTTATTGATCATTCTTTAGTAGTTTTTGGGTCACGTTCTTTTGGATTTGAGAAATATTTATGTGTAGCATTCATAAGATTAGGATCTTTTTTTTGTTTGTTTAAACTAGAAGTATTTCTTATTTCTTTTTCTTGTGCTTTTTATATTCCAGTCTACGAAAGAGCTGAGGTGTTGTATGACTCAGTAGAAAGAGCTGCAGAATTCCTGCATCTGCAGCATTTCCTTCCCCCAAATATAATTTAGTAAAGAAGATGAGTCATATGCAAATGACCATCTAGCAAGTAATGAGAGACTGAGGAATAAATACTAAATAGGTGGAATCGATAGCAGTGGCGTGAACTGTTTGCTTTGCAAGTCGCTTGTTTCCTTCCACAGTTCCCATGAAATACTTCTGCATCTTGGAGCTGTTGAATGGAGTGTTTATTATGAAGCCATGTTTACCCTTAGGGTATGAAGGGCCAGATCGGAATGTGTTTAAAACCAGGATGCTGTTCAGGAGAGTATAGATGTAGTCTAGGGTCGAAGAGGTAAGAAACTGGTTTAGAATATAACTTGGAATCTTAAAATTGAAAAATATAATTGATTAATTATTGGTGTGCGCGAGTGCACAAGCACGTGTACACGTGCCTAAGTAGATAGGCATGTGCCAAAGTGCAAGTGGAGGTCAGAGGATGGCTCTCAGGGGTCGGGTATCTCCTCCACTGTGGGATCTGGTTATCTCCTCCACTGTGGGATCTGGTTATCTCTTCTCACTGTGGGATCTGGTTATCTCTTCTCACTGTGGGATCTGGTTATCTCCTCCACTGTGGGATCTGGTTATCTCCTCCACTGTGGGATCTGGTTATCTCCTCCACTGTGGGATCTGGTTATCTCTTCTCACTGTGGGATCTGGTTATCTCCTCCACTGTGGGATCTGGTTATCTCTTCTCACTGTGGGATCTGGTTATCTCCTCCACTGTGGGATCTGGGCATTGGACTTGGGTGAATCGGGCTTGCAATGTGAGTGCTGCTACCCAGAGAGCTATCTCATTGTCCCTGCAGTAATCAGTCTTTCTGTCTTGACACAGGTGAGGGTACACTCCCCTGCACCGTAGATGTCTTTCTGTGGCCATGCTAACAATGCGGTACTCGCCCCTCAGCTAGAAATGATCCACCTTTCACTGTTCTGCTTTTCCTCCATAGGGTGTGAACTCCCTGAGCATAGGAGCTTTCCTGTTTCTTTTCGTTTTCCCACTCAACACCGTGCTGTCTCATAGCGTTCAGAGATGACCAGTGAAAACACAGGGAACCTTTACCAGAACGCTGATTTGGCACAGAGAGATGGTCTGGTATATAGACATAGTTCAGGGAGCTGGCAGAGAGAAGAATCAATGGAAGACAGGAAACTCATGAGAGATGAGACTGCAGAGAAAATGGGGTACATCGGAGGTGAGAGAAGGGGACGAAGAGCAAGGGGAAGTACTGTCTTGGCAAAGAAGCAGACTGCTCAGGTAGAGGGGGAGGCCGTTCTCAGAGATACTTTAAGTAGAGTTAGGAAGGCTGGCGGTATTCACATTGCATTATTATAATCTCCCCACTAAAAACCACCTATTAAAAGTAAGGTGACTTATTTGGAATTAAGGCAAAGGAGGCAAAGGGGGTGCCTGCTATGGGCAACACCACCCACACAGAGTAAGTAGAGAGCTGATTGTAAGACTATAACAGAATAGAGGAACCTGCTGGGTTTTATAGCTTGCCTTTGATTTTTTTATATTGAAAATTTCTCACAGCCATTTTATTATTCTACTCCCAGTTTTCAGGGTGCAGTGACTTCTGGGAAAGATTTTGGAAGAGCGTGCTACTTAGCTTGTAGCAGGGCCGCATTTGCTTCTAGAATGATCAGTGGATGAATTGGGCATAGGCCAAAAGACACCAGGAATGTTCTGGAGTGGACACATAATGTGGGTGAGGAGATGAGAGCCAGGCTTAGGGTCTCAGAGCTGGAAGAGGTGGAGCTGAGAGTCAGGAATGAGACACCAGGAAGTGATGGACATTGTGGTGCTTAAAGCTATTTAGAATAAGGAATATTCTGTAGGTCTCCAGGTCCCTACAAATTCCCATGGGTGATTTCATGAGGAATCACGGGCTTTGTAGAGGCTGAAAAATTCAAGGGTCTGTCACCAGGGTTTTCAGAAACCGTGAAGATGACATCATAGAGGAAGGGCTGCAGTGGAATCCAAAGGAAACTCATGAGCGGACGGCCTGCACAGTCCTTGTTGATGAAGGGTGGGGAAGACTGGTCCAGAATAAAGCATCACCAGATGTCACTGTCACTAAACATAGTTAAGAAGAAGGTGAAGCCAGAAATCAGCATTTCACCCAGAAGGACGTTGAGAACAAAGAGAGCATCAGCATGGACGGCAGAGTCACAATGATCATGTCTGAAGCTTGGGAACTCAGCCAGCCTCTTGAGCCTGAATTCCTTATTTGGAAAACGGAGAAAAGCCAAGTCAAAGGCTAGGATGAGAATTCTCCTATACAATGTATAAAATCGGTTCATATAATAGATGTACAATAATGATGTTTCCCAATAGAGGGCTTATAACAGAATGATGGTTTTTAAGATCTGAGAATAGAAAACTGTCTATTCATGAGTGGCCTGGTAGCTTCTCCATCTGGACATGTTTGTAAGCACAGAGCAGACCAGGAAAGAGTGTGCGGACCCTGTGACAGTCATCAGTTTGCAGGATTGGGAGGTAGGGTGGAGTGACACACTAGCAAAAAGATAGCCTATCTCATAAGATCTTGGAAACATTGAGGGAACATGGGCTCAGCACCTCTTAGTGTGGATGGAGTGTCTCTCAGCAGTCAGCGAGCACAGCATGGAGGCAGAAACAGGGTCCTGTTTCCTAATATCTAGGATGATGTATACCTGTTTCTTCCACCCAAAGAAGCCAAGGAACCATGCTATCTTGGAGAAGCCCTGAAGGGAAGCTAATGAAAGTGGTCTGTAGCCTGAGGCCTGTGCTATGTTGGAAAGGGGCCATAAAGGGATAGCCGAGTCTCTGTGGGACATAACACCAGAGTGGATTATGCTAACATGCTATGAGTTGGTTGGCAATGATTGTGATCTGAACTGATTTTTCCTAATAAACTTTATTTTCAGCAACTTGAGGTTCATAACAAGATCGAGCTGAAGGGCTCGATCCAGTATCTGTTCCTGGTCGTATGCATACATAACCGCCCTGATTATCCACATGCTCCACCAGGGCTGTGTTTTATAACAATTGATAAACCACATTGTCCCCATTGTGACTTCTTAGAGTCCATAGTAGACAGGCTCCATCTTGGTATCAAACACCCTAGGGATTTGGAGAAATGAGTACTGACATATGTCCACCAAGACACTCACGTGGAATGTTTTCACTGCCCTGAGACCCCCTAGGTGCTCCACTGGACTTTTATTGCCTTCAAGGATTGTCTTGTTTTAGAGTGTGGTATCAGTGGAATCACGTGGTTGGCAGCAGCCTTGTTATCCTATAGGAGACTACGGAGAGTCCCTAGAGAGTTCTGTGACTGCAGCAGCACAGTGAGGTGGGTGTTCCATCATTCCCACTCCCCACCAGAGCGCACCTGGGCCCTGAGATGCTCTGAGTGCTTCCCTGGAGACCTGAGCCTGGTTTTTGGACCTCCTTCCTGTAACTGTGGCCTTGCATCCATGGAAAGGAGAGCCGTGGTGACAGTATCTCACCCTTGTCCTGTAATTGCAAGACTTCTTTCTGTGACTTTGGATAATTTTCTCATTCTTTAGGGGAAATAGAATCAGAGTCTAAATTTGCTTCTGCTGCTGTTCCAGCTTGGGATCTGGCTTTTCATTTGTTCTAAACCCGCAGCTGAATACAGCTCCATCCTTTCTGCTGCCAAATCAGTCCTGAAAGGTACATTCCTGCCTCATTGGTTTTTCACTTCTCCCCAAAGGCAGCTCTTCGCTGCCCCCACCCTCTAACACCGCCCCCCCATCCCTTCGGTCAGCAGTGGACTCTCAGGCTTGGCATGCTGCCTTTTGGGAAAGGCAATGCTTTCTGCCTCTGCTCCATTTCCTTCTGAATACCCAGATATTGCACCAACCTCCTCCTATGGGCATGGCCTTGTGATGCATCGTGTTTGGCCAGGGTTTCTCCTATCCATGCTCTCTAATGGGCAGGCAGGGCCTGTGTGGCAGAGGACAGTGGATGTGGGCTCTGGAACGGAGATCCTTTTTGAGTCCTGTCATCCCTGGTTCACCAGGGATTTCAGCAAGAAGGAAGTGAGGTTTGCCCTCGGTTTCGGCATCTTCCCCCAGGGCTATCCTCCTGCTTCAGAGGCTGCCACTCAGTGCCCTGGAGGAGATTAGAGCAGAACACAGATGGTGAAGGTCCTTATGCCCTTCGTCTGGCACAGAAGCCGTGAAAAGAATTGCAGTCACAGGGGCTTTCAATGCCTGCCTGGGTGGATGAACTGGTCCCGAAAAAGACCCTCCATCCTTTGTGCATGCCCGAAAATACAGGAAAAATCCTGTATTAATCAAACTGGAATTTTCTTGTCTGGTGTTAAAGGGCTGTGAGCGTTGGATTTAAGTTGGTACAAAGTGTTGCATCTGTGGACTGTTCTTCTGTTTCTTGCTAACAGAAGACTCTTCAGGGCCTGGGTCACTTTCCCACACACTGTTACATCCTGTCCCAACTTTATTTTCCTCATCCTGCTGAGCAGCATGCAGTTCCAAGCAGAACTACATTTCTACCTTAGTAGAAAAACCCTTTGTTTGTGGGCACTTGGGCAAGATGCTACTGAACAAAGCATTTATACTTAGGCTAGTGTGCTTTGAACTATGTGCCCTCCCACTCTCTGTGTAGACGATTGCCAAGAATGAGTGCGGGTACCACTGACCCACATCCTGCCTACAGCGTGGCGTGTGAGCTCTGCTCAGCGGGGCTGCTCTGTGCTGGGTGGGTCTCACTAACAGATTTCCTCTCTTCGTGAGTTCAAGTGCAGTGAACTGAAAACTAGACACGAGGGTGGGAAGAGGCCAAAGAGAAGTGTAGACACTAGAGGAAGGAGGGAACAGGGCCTGAAGACATAGAGAGTAGGGTGTGTGTGTGTGTGTGTGTGTGTGTGAGAGAGAGAGAGAGAGAGAGAGAGAGAGAGAGAGAGAGAGAGAGAGGATAACTTGCATGACGAGACACCAGATTAAGCACTGACGGGTCCTTTTCTGTGGAACCCAGGGTAATAATTATAAAAAACTAGGAGTTACATGAGTTCATCAAGGTCCCATTTGGGACAGATCTCATGATCGAGGTGTAGCTGATTTCCTGTCTCTTCGTTGCTTGGGCATCTTCACACCTGCATCTTAAGTCCCCATCCACTGCATCCACCTTTTCGTCTTTCAATCTGGAGAAACAGCACGGTCCCGAGGGCTGCCCTGCCCCACTTGTTCTCTCCTACCCGTGGCTAGTTTTGAATCTTGCCCTGTGACCCAGTTGGAGTACCCTCCATCTTGCGTCTTCTCGTCTTAAGTTTATTTGAGCTGTTGAGCAAAATAAACTAGGTAGCCAAAATTTGCTTCTTTCAGTTCTGGCTTCTGGGAAGTCCAAGAGCAAGATTCTACTAGATTTGGTGTCTGGTGGAGATCTACTTTTTGGTTCATAGACAGC
Source organism: Microtus oregoni (assembly GCF_018167655.1). Lineage (NCBI taxonomy): Eukaryota > Metazoa > Chordata > Mammalia > Rodentia > Cricetidae > Microtus > Microtus oregoni. Next base: position 10,015,373 of record NW_024543831.1, on the reverse strand, counting down.
ACTTTCTGGATGGGTTAGCTAGTGGCTCTGTGTTCTCCTTTATAAGAACACAAATCCAACTACCATCTATTAAGATCTCCAAGCCCCACCTCCGAGTCACCTCGGGCATTAAGATCCATCACAAATCTGTGACGGGGAAGCGACACCATGACATTGCAACAGCATTGCTGTCAAAACAAGGCCTGAGCACTCCCAACAACAGCTGATAGAATTTCCAAAGATAAAACTCTCACAGGGCCTCACCTCTATCTGGAGATCAACAGGTAACTAACAACTGCTGTGGGAAAGTAAATTAGACCGCTGATTGGTTATCCGATTCCATCTGGTCAGCTCTAGAAACATACGCAGGCAGGAAACCCCGCATGGGCTCAGCTGGTTATATTTAGATATTTAATCATTTATGCGTATATGTAACAATAAGAGTTAAAGAGAAGGCCATGGACTTGGAAGTGGGGTCAGACATCAGACAGGTAGGTGGGAGGTAAAAGAGGGGAAATGATGTAATTATATTTTAGTTATGTTTAGAAACTTATAATAGTAATAAATATTTGCCTATACAAAGGACAACAAAGATAAGGTGACAGAAATGTTCAGACTAAGGCACTTTCTTTTCTCCCCTCCCCGTCAGGCCCAACTTCCCCCCAATAATAGCTGACTGACTGAACCCTTCGTATGCTTGTCTTACGTACTGTATCCATTTGCCATCTCTGTCACATGCCTGTGACTCAACGCTGGGTTATATCTTGTCTTAAAGTCCAGCTAGCAAATGTGAGAACTTGACATTGCGCTCGGCTCTTGACTTCTAACCTCTTTGCTCATGCTTTGTCCTGTCTCTCAGGAGACCTTTTTCCGGGAAAGGATTTTCCCGATTACCTTTAAAACCAGTAAGTGCAGGCATGCTTATTTGCTGACAACTCCCCTCACCTCAGGGGAAGAAACAGTTACCCTTGCTTTCGGTTTGCTCACCAATTTCCTAGTCGAAAGGTGAAATGCATAGTGAGTTCTGAGTTCTTTCTCCCCGAAGAGAAGTAAGCCTGAAGCATTTATGGCTAAGCAAATATTTAAGATACGTATTCCCAGGTGCAAACCATGTCAAAATATTGTAGATGTGAGTGCAAACAGGCTCAGGGCTTGAGAATAGGATACACATGGATCTCGGACACAAAATTCTGGAAACTTTGCTTGTAAAATTCAACATGAAAGAAAGAATGAAGAAGAATCTGTTGACAGGAGGGGACTAGGCTATGCTAACACGGCTGGTGTCCCCAGCCTTTGGCATGGCAATATCAAGACAGGTTACTGCAAAGTTCACGCCTATGTATGAACTATTGAGTTCTTAAAAACATCTTGCAACGTTTTAAGTAAGTTTGCCGTTCTGTGTTGGGCTGCATTCACAGCTGCCTCAGCTTCATGCAGCCCAGGGGCTCCAGGCTGGACACCTCCTAAGTTTCCAGAATGAGATCCGGAGTGAAGACTTCCACATTTGTAGGCTGTGTGCCCTTCTCACTCCAGATTTTCCCTGTGGCTGGGTTATACCTTTTTATTGTTTTTCAAAATGTGGCTTTATGTATTTTATTTTATTAAATTTATTTGATTTTCTGTGTTTGAGTGTCTTTACTGCATGTATAAGTACCACATTCATGCAGTACCGGTGGGAGCCAGAAGAGGGCATCAGATCCCCTGGAAATGGAGTTACAGGCAGTTGGTAGTCTCCATGAAGGTGCTGGGAACCCACCCAAGAGTACCAGTGCTCGTAACTGCGGAGCCATCTCTCAAGCCCCCCTTTTATTAGGTTTTAAAAATGCTCTTGTGTGAAATTTTGAGAAACGGGATTGTGTTTGTATTGTTGTTTGCCGTGTAATGCTGTGATTGGCACACTATGAGCACGCAGTGAGTATTTCTGAGTGTTTGTTAAAAGAGTACTGGGAAGATGTGGGGAAACCAAACTGTGTTCGGCAAAAAGCAGGGGCCTTTTTTTAAAAGACAAGAACATTAAATTCATATGTTAGAAAATATGGTTTAGATTAGATGAAAGATAGTGCCTGAATAAATATTTCAATATAACTCTTCTATATAAATATAGTCAGTGTATGTGTCCAATAGGTATGTATATATCTCTAGAGTAAGGTTGTTACAGTTATTTCTAACTTAAATGGACTTTTACAAAGGAGGAAAAAAAAACCACATTTAAGCGAGCTAGTGTGAGGGGACCAGGTACGTAGGCTTTAGAAGAAACCTCCAGATCTGTTCTCTTGTCAATTCATCACCCTACTGATCACTTATGGAACCCTTCCTTGGTGTTACAGTCAAAACAGCTTATTTGCTGTAACACAGTAGAGGTCTTCATTCAATTTTAAGAGCCCTCTTGGTCTGTTGTAGGATTTTGGAGAAGATAGTATAAGAGGTCCTGGAAACACCTGAAAGGATCAAGCACCATGCCCCCCAAATTCTTTGATTGGATATGATCAGGGCAAGGAGATAATCGGTTAATTGGAAAAGCTGAGTACAATAAAGAAGCAAAACATGATTCATCGGCTGCCTAGATGTTTTATTTTAGTGTAAAATGCATTCATGTGCATTTATTTACTGGACCTTTTGTCAAAACCTGTCACTGTGTGATATGGGATGCCCCTCTGTATTCTGGGAATACCATTGGTTAATAAAGAAGCTGTTTTGGGCCTATTGCAGTGCAGAATAGGGCAAGGCGGAATTCCAAACAGATAGATGTAGAGAGGGAGAGAGAGAGTAGGTGGAGTCAAAGAGACGCCATGCAACCGCTAAGGAGAAAGACACAAGCCGCCAGCTGGAACCTTACCAGTAAACCATGAGCCCTGTGGTAAAATATAAAATAGTAGAAATGGGTTAATTTAAGATGTAACAGTTACATAATAAGAAGCTTAAGCTGTTGGCTAAATAGTATCACAATTAATATAGTTTCTGTGTGATTATTTTGGGTCTGAGCAGCCCGGAAATGAACAGGTGATCTCTACCTACAATGTTGGAGTAGCAGCTGGGCAGAAGGAAGATCAATTTCTACTGCTTTAGTAAGGAGAGCTCCGAAGGGATACAGGTTGGGCAAGACTGACAATCTGGCTTTGTGTGAAGCTGAGATAGAGTTTGTAGGAGGGAGACAGCAGATTCCCTTTGCAGGTTATAGAATAAGAGGGCTTGACGTTTGGCTTGATGAGCCTTCTCTAGGCACCTGTGCCTGGCTACTATGGTACCTAGTGGAGTTCTCTGAACCTAGTGGGAGTAATGAGAGGCTCCTGTAGGCTGTTCTGCAACAGAGCTCAGGTGTTTGAACAGGCAATGATGGTTAAGAAGGGTCTTCAGGATGCTGGCATAGTTCTACAACAGAGCACAGGTGACCTAAACCGGCAGTGGTGCTCAGGAGGAGTCTTCTGGATGCTGGCACAGTGAACTTTAAGTTTTTGGCCTCCTCCTCATATCTCAGCTGTAGGAGACCATTTGATGTGTTAGAGAGACTGTTTAGGTACAGTTGGGAGGCAACACATGCTGAGAATGTTTCTGTGGTCGCTCATGTTATCTGACTATGACATGGACTTAAAAGCAAAGAAAAACAAAACCAACAAAAATAACCCAGGCAGGATTACAACCAACATTTACAGTGGTGTTTGCTTAATGGGGAGTCAGGACTTTTCTTTTTTAGTCACTGAAACAATCTGTGTAGTAAGTGTTAGGAATCCTATTTTTAAAAGGACTCCAGGTTTGAAGAGGACAAGGAATTCTTTAAGAATCATGTAGCAGGAGCTAACAGCACTGGGCATAGACTAAGTCTGTATGACTTCAGAGCCAACCAACTTTACCACACCCGCACAGTGCCCTGGAGAAACTTCCATGTGTACAGTGTTCTCCAGAATTCATCTTCCTTCTCCCCTTGTAATGTCTTATGAGCTCCATAGTGCTCCTGGAAAGCAAGTAGAACAGGCATAATTAGACCATATGGTAGACCTGGAAACCTAGACCATATGGTAGATATGGAAACCTAGACCATATGGTAGACATAGAAACCTAGACCATATGGTAGACACAGAAACCTAGACCATACGGTAGACCTGGAAACCAAGACCATATGGTAGACATGGAAACCTAGGCTATATGGTAGACCTGGAAGCCAAGGCCATATGGTAGACATGGAAACCTAAACCATACTGTAGGCATAGAAACCTAGATTATATGGTAGAGCTGGAAACCAAGGCCATATGGTAGACATGGAAACCTAGACCATTTGGTAAACACGGAAACCAAGACCATATGGTAGACATGGAAACCTAAACCATACTGTAGGCATAGAAACCTAGATTATATGGTAGAGCTGGAAACCAAGGCCATATGGTAGACAAGGAAACGTAGATCATATGGTAGACATGGAAACCTAAACCATATTGTAGGCATAGAAACCTAGACTGTACAGTAGACATGGAAATCTAGACCATATGATAGACATGGAAACCTAGACCATGCAGTAGACATGGAAACAGACTCAGGGAAGACAGAGGCCTGGTTTAGTGCTTCTCAGCCAGTGCTGTGGACTGAGTGTATCTCCTGAAATCCATGTGTTGGAAACTTGAACCCTGTGTGACAGCACTAGGATGTGGGGTCCAATAAGAGGAGACTGGATCTTCAGTGCTTTGTCCTCATGACTGGATTAATGTCATTATCATGGAATGATTTGTTTATTTATGAGACAAGATCTCCTGAGCACAGGCCAGCCTCAAATTCCCTATAAAGCCGAGGATGACTTTGAATGTCTGATCCTCCTGCCTCTGCCTCCCGAGTGGGGAGGGTCACAGGTATGCACCCCCACACCATGTCTATGCAGTGACAGAATGGAGCCCAGGGCTTTGTGCTTGTTCGGAAGCATGCTAAAAACTGAGCTACATCCACAGCCTGGGGAAGTGGGTTTGTTCTTGCGAGGAGATGAAGCCCTTATTAGAGGCAGCCCCGTAATCCTGTACTCTTAGACCCATGACTGAATGAATCTCTGTTCTTTATCAATTGTCCAGTCCCCTGTGCTCTGATATAGCAGCAGGAAATGTACAAGACAACTGGTTCATAGCTAACTCACGCCTCCGCAGAGGTTGGAGTTTGTAGACTTGCACCCTGATCTCTTTCTCCATTCCACTGTTCTTCACATGCGAGGCTCCCCTGTGCACCTAGAGACAGATGAAAGAAGGAATGTTTTCAGAGGAGATTTGATGTCTTGGAAAAATTCCAGACCAGATGGGGAGAAAGGAGCCCCACAGTGTGGGTGTTTCTTACAGCTCTGATGTTAAGGTAACTATCGGGTTGCTGGTTGCTAAGTCTGAAACCGTGGGTTGACCCTAACTCCAGCATAGACTCCACAGCTAGACCCAGAGAGAATAAGCCAGGAAAGGACGGCCTGGCTCTGACATATTAAGCAGGGACTGTTTGCCATCTACTCCTCGCTCAGGTTCTTGTGTCCTTTGGCTATCTCCGGATCCTTATCATTAAGCTTTATAGCTCTCTACTTAGGCAGCATTCTCCAGTTTATGAAGACATTGCTGTATGATCCTATTGGTTTTTTCTACTGGACATGAAGAAAAGCAATTCAGGGCAGGGCACTGTATAAATAATTTATACATCACCCCAGGGGCTCTTTTGAGACACCAGGATGGTAGGTGGTGGGATACACACTCAGGCACAGCCCGATGGCTGTAAAGCCCACGTTCTTTCTTTTACTGCTCACAATGATTTCCAGAACCATCTGTTCTGCCTTCTATCTCCTCAGGGCTTTAAAGTTCTCAAGCTTGTGTGATACTTCTCTCAGTACACGTCAAGAAAATTCTGGCCACAGAAATGCTTAAAGTCCAGTGGAAATTTCTGGGGATAGATGAGTTGGAAAAACACTGGGAACCTTCCTGACAGGGTTTGTCAGATCTCATTCCGCTGAAATTTACCCACTTTGCCCTGGGCTAACTAACTCTTACATTGGTTCCATTGTCTTATCAGTTTGGTCTATCGCTTGCCTGGGCACACAGGTGCTTGCTGCAAAGGGAGGTCTCTATTCTGTCAAAGTCCTGCTGCCACTGTGAAGGGACTGCCACTGTGAAGGGAAGCTCCACCTTCCCATGGGAAAAAGAACACGATATTTCCAAAATTATCAATCCGAAGAACACTGTGAACAACTGTATGACCTTACCATTGCTTTATAAGAAAACTAGCCCAGGGGAAAGATATTGGGGAGACTAAGCATGGACCCAAAAGCTTTCTCACAAATTTTATCTTGTATACAACTCTAAAGATAGGCTATGGCCTGAGAGTCATATTTTATAGAAGACTGGTTGTGATACATTGTTTGGAAGTCAGAGGAACTCTTACAGCACACTTTTCATCATAAGGATATATGCTATGCTCTCATGAAATCTGCAGAAGGTTGTAGCTTGTTATCTCATCGTATCGGTGACGCTGCCGTAAAAACACTGCTTTCTTCTTGGTCCCCCTTTCCTGCTGCGTCTCTCTGTGACAATTTCCAAGCATCAAACTCCCACCAAAAGGTCTAAAATAATATATTCAGAATGGAGAGAGAGTGGGGTTCTCCTGTCTCTCTCCCTTTAAAGGATAAACTTCTCCCAAATCCCCCTCTTCAGACTCACAGGAACAGGACCACAAAGGAAGTTGGAGAAGAGTTAATACAGCACCTCTAGTCTCTTTGACAGAGAAAATAATTGAGGGAGAAAAGGACTGGAGATGTCTGTTAGGTTGCCAGCCACTGCTGCCTGACCGACGTAGAGATGTACAATGCACCGGTCAGAGAAACTGAGATGTTTTCAAGGTCACAATGCAAGGAGGAGCTAGAACTAGACTACAGGGCTCTTTTTTCAGTTGGGTGTCCAAACAGGTCAACACAGGCAGAAAGAGAACACCTTCCATAAACAGCGCCTTCCCAGTGGCTTCCAATGCTCTGAGGTCTGGCTGTTTAAAGTCCTGCAGCTGTAATGTGTGGTCTGATTCTTGATGGAGCAAAATGGCCTTGGTGGTCAAAGGACCGTGGATTTCTTAACATCTCAGGTTGGTTTTCTCTCATCTAACCATCACAGAAAACGCTGATGCTTCTTGTATATCAAAATTCATCTCTTGTAACATGTTGGTTTCCTTTTTCTTGGTGAAAGCACAAAGGAAAAATACTTGAGTCTCTATTTCCTTGAGGTGAACTATTTTAGAAATCCTCAGAAAGTCGGTTAGGGAAAGATCACAACTCAGATCGATACCCGCCTCCTGGACAAGAGCCAGAGATCGTTTATTTCTGTGCCAGGCATGCCGTTGAGTGCGCATCATGGGATATTTTTACACCATGTAAAATGTGCTGCCGTGATTGGTGTAATAAAAAGCTGAATGGTCAATAGCAAGGCAGGAAGTATAGGTGGGACTTCCCAGCAGAGAGAAAGGAAGGAGGAGATGAATCTAGGCGCTCGTGAGACATCAATGAGATATGGAGGGAGTCGGACATATAGAAGGAAAGAAAGGTAAAAAGTCATGAGGGAAAACGTAGATGAACATAAATGGGTTAATTTAAGTTAGAAGACCTAGTGGGCCAAGCCTAAGCCAAGGCTGAGCTCTTATAATTAATAATAAGTCTCTGTGTCATTATTTAGAAACTGGCTAGCGGGACAAAGATTTGTGTGTGTTCCATACCCGCACCTGTGGTCACGTGGCTACAGCTGACCCCAAGAGCAATAACCCAGAGAGGCCATGCCTCATTCACATCCCCTCTGTTAAGCATAAAAAAAAAGACAACTTCTACTAATGGTTTCCTTGAAGAACTTCCCAGAACTGTGACTTAGAAATATTTTGTCAAAGATATTAAGTCCAACATAGGTTAAACCCATCATGTAACAATAATTACATTCCTAGGAGAGAGTCTGTAAATGGTGTTTGGGGAAAAAAAACCCACATCCTATTTTAATTGTGCTGTAGAAGCGGGTAGAACAGGGACCCGGGAGCTCAGTCTTTTGCAAAGAGCAGGCTCATTCTGTAACACTTTTGTAATACTAATAAGCTTCACTCTGCCTGCTTGTTCAGCAGGTGATGCCAGGTTGTAATTCCAGAAGTGGTCCTCACTGCTGCTCCATAGGTAGGAAATATTAGGACTTAGGCTTTTTTTATTAGAATGGAAATATGTCTCAGAGTAGACAGTGGGCTAAAAATGTATCAGGAGATATGTTAGTAACTTCTGACATGATGGAAGAGGTAAAAGGAAAGGCTGGTGGAAAATTAATGCTGGTGTAATAGAGCAGTGCCTGCTTGAATAAATGAATTTTAAACACTGTGCATATGGAGATTATGATCCACTGGTCATACAATACAGAGTTCCTGTGTGGGCAGACGTCAAGTATTCCTGGGTCTGTCATCATTGCATCTCACTGTAAGTGAGAAAAAAAAGATGTCCTACTTGGGTATCCATCTCTGTCCTTAGTGATGCTATCCATTTTACATTTTGATGAGTTTTTTTTCAGTTTAAATTTTAATTATTAGTATGTGTGCATGTCTGTGTGTGGGCACGTGCATGTGAGTGCAGGTACCCATGGAGACCAGAAGAGGGCGCTGGATTTCATGGAGCTGAAGTGGTCGGATCCATCCTGACATGGATGCTGGGATTGGAAGTGGAGTCCTCTGCCAGGGTTGTTTGTGCTCTTGACCTCTGAGCCATCTCTCCAGTCTGACTCTTTACAAGTTCCTAAACTTAATTAGTTTCCAAAGTCTATTTCGTGCATGACTCTGAAAGCTTGCTTTCTCCCGTGCTTCTATGCTAAGTGGAAATTGAATAGCCTCCCAGATTTTCCGAGGAGGCAGGCACATGCCAAATGTAGAGATGTTCAGAGGAAGATAGGTGTATTACTGTCATGTATCATCCCTTTTTATCTTGGGATTTGCTGATCTAAAGATTGTATTCCTTTGAGACCATAGAGGACCCAAGTGTGCTGCTTCAAGTGGCCTTTTCAGACCGCCGGACTTTTGTTTATGCCAAGCTTCTATCTGGAATCCCCTCCACCCAGCCTCCATTATCACTAGAGAAAGTGCTTTGGGTTCAAAATATCAGAAAACAAATAAATCTAGTTTAAATAAAATGTAGAAAATGGACTGGAAAGAAAAGCAAAGGAATCCAAGGAGCATAAAGGCGGGACTAGGACTGAGTCTCAGTATGGGGCCTGAGAGGCAGGAGGAATTTGAACTGCACTTCCGGTCTCTCCTCACTCCTCCTGTCACCTCGGCTTCTCTCTGTGTAGCCACTTCAAGATCTTCCCTTGCTTCCGGTTCTCATGGTAGGAGGCACAGACCCTCCTAACACCCCCAGTGTTTAAGTTATAGACTAATCCAGAAAGACCAAGGCTCTCTTTCTGGGTTCTAACCCCTGATTCCAAAGAATTGACACTGTGGTCCTTGTGTCAAGAGCTCATTTCTGAACCAGTCAACCTTGTCCAGGGGCCAGGATCCTGCTGATTCTAGAGAGCGGAGATCAGCAAGTCAATGGATGTCTGCTAGACTTTTCCAGGCCTGTAACAGAAATCCTGCCTTCCTTTCTTCCTTCAGCAAATGACTCAGGCAGAATGAGTTTAGCTCAGTGTTAGGTCATACAGAGGAACAAGACAATCAGCCATGCACACAAATCTTGCCTACTCTTTGCCACCCAGCTCGAGAATTACTTATATTAAATAGGAAAGTCATCCCTCATCAAGTAGGAAAGCTGCCCCCCACTTTCTCCCTGTTTCCAAGTCGCATAACGTAGTTGTTATCTTTTCTTTCTTTAGTCCCTACTGCTCTGTGTCCCTTCCTTGACTGTAGCAATCATGTTTCACATAGCTTGTTCTGTGATTCTGTTTCAGTAGCTTAGAAATCTTAGGGTAGAGGAGATGTTCTCTGAACACATCTGAGGTAGGTGTTTTTTAAATGTTGATTGAGAGAGCTGATGTTTAGGAAAGCATGGGTTTGGACATCTTGGATTCTTTGGGGGTATAATGCAGACAAAGGGGTCATGGCTCTACTCGGTGTATTGCTATGGATGGCTTGGCATGATCTATATAGTAGGAAAAAGGTTTTGGAGGCATCATGTTCTGCCTACATGGGTGGAAATTAAAGCTCTAATAGGTCCATAGGGGCAACGCTTCCTGCTTTGTTTTTATTAGTGTTATACAAAGGCAGATCAGACCATCCGCATGATGGCTTTCTTGAAACTTAGTTTCCTTGCTTCAAGGGAAGGTGAAGACAGCACTGTGTCCTTTCTGAATTCTCCACTATTCACAATTTCCCTTCCCTGTCTAGTTTCTCTCTGACAAAAGAGCTCCAGGTGATAGAATCAAGATGCTTGGTTTATTAAAAAAAAAGATAAGTAAAATAAAATTTGCCCCAAATACTCTTTGAATGAGTCACAGAACAATGAGCAGTATCCAGTTTTGATCTAAATTGTATACGGATGAGATTAGATAGATTAGATAATGATAACTTAGATGAGATTAGAAATTCTTCAAGTCTGTAGCTAGGCAGGGCTTGTTATACTTGTCAGAACTGACTCAGGGTCCTTTTAGGTTTCAAGTGAATGCATTGCTAGTTTCTAACAATACATGATTGGCACCCAAGAACGCCATGTTTTCCTCCTTCTTGGGAACCAGTCATGACTGGCAGGAGACAGGCCTCTGTTTTTCTGTGTTTAATACAGTGCCAGTTACTTATGGTCCTCGCTGGTTTTATTCTGGGGCTCCAGGAGCATGGGAGAGGAAGCTGTGACCGCATTTGCTATTGCATTCTAATCATGGCTTTTTTCTCCCTCACATTTCCAGGAGCGTGTTTGTGGAGACACCATTCTGAATAGTTCCCTCCTTCTTCCCTATAGCCACTCTTTGGTGTGTGTGTGTGTGGGGGGGGTGAGTCACAGGATGACACTGTAAATCTGCACAGAGAGCTCCTCGGGCAGATGTGGATGACTGTGAGCAGGCACCACAGGATCAGGACCGTAGTGGGGAACACCGTCATCCCCCTGCATCATGATTCTTCCTGCATCTCTTGTCATTGTCTTCCAAGGTACTCACATTCCTGTGAAAAATCACACACAGTGGTAGCCACCGTCAACCAGTCTTCCTCCCTCTGGACTGAAAGTGTCTGTCTCCAGCTTGTGAGGCAGGAAGAAATGCATGCCCTCTGTAAGTGAGATTTTTTTCCAGCCCCTTACTAATGAGTACCTGCTTCTACTTACTTCTCACCAGTGATCTTTCATGTCAGGAAGTGAGCAGTGTCTGAAAAAGAATAGTTAGGAAACCTGGATTCTAATTAACTTTATCACTAATTGTTATGTAGCTGTGAATCACTTACTTTAAAAAAAAAACTTGAGTAAGAACTACAAAGATTAATGAAGGTTGTCAAGACTAGTGGGAGAACAAAACAGAAAATTTCCATAATGATATCTTACGAATCCAGAACTTTGCTTCATTTGATTGCAAAAGTCAGGCAAGGGTAGAACAATTATGTCTGTCTTGCCTCGTGAGAATACTTGGGCGTAGGGGAGTGGTAAATCTTGCACGTGGCTTGGTTTTGACACTCCTTGATGGTGCTTCCACTTCTGATAGAGCCTCTTTGACTTTGTAATTATTATCTAGCCAGAAGAAGGCCTTATGGAGGCTATAACCTCATCTTGTTCATCCCTGAGTTTCTGGTGCAAATTTCAAGGTCTGTCCCATAGTGCATACCTAGTAGAATTTATAAAATGAATGAATGAATGAAAAGAGAGCCCACAGACTTGATCTCTGAATTCTCAGACAATATGTTCTCTACTTCTTTTATACTCTTCCTCTGTTCTACAGTGATGGTGTGGTCATCAGAGGTAAATGAAAAATGATAGTTTTAAGGATAGAAACATAAAGTGTTTCATTTGAATTTTTGAAAAAAGAAACATGTAACCTAATTTATTGGGCGTTTTCTCTGTTGGTTCTGTCTTGTAGGCTTGTTGTTCCCTTAGAGAGATTGGAGGCACACCTAGAAACCGAGTGCCGAGAGTTAGTAATGAGAATTGAAGACCCTAAGAGCTGAGGATGGCCAGTGGGGAGGGGCTTACCTTGGTTAGGAGTGACATCATGGAGGAGGCTGGAGTTGGAGCAAAGCAGAATTACTCAAGGGTTGAGAGTAGCAAAGGGGAACCTAGAAGAGAGAGGCATCCGGGAGGACAGTGCGTGGCATTGCTGAGGGTGGGCACCCATTTAAAGGCTTGGTGGAAACCCTAGAGCCTTCCAGAGGGTAGGAGTTTTCCCCCAAGACTTCTGCTCTAGGCTGATGTGCTCACTTCATTTGACTCATGATGTATCCCTTTAATTACTTGCATTACTAAATAGAATATTCTTTTGACAGAAGGGTCGGATTAAAGATGCCTTGGGCAAGAAATCAGAAGATTGTTTTACCAAAGAAAATACAAAATTGAAGCATTCTTTCTGGCTCCGCATTCACCCACATCTTGCCTTGGACATCTGAGTCAGACAAAGCAAGTGTGTGTCTGTCTGTGTCTAGATAAACTTAAGTTGTCCAGTCCTATGGAGCCTTAGTTTATTTAGCTGTATTATAGATGAAAGAAAGCTACCTTGCAAAATTGCTCTGAGGATGACATGAGATGATGTGGAATAAGTGTTCACTATGCTTGAGTCATAGGAGGTGTTGACCAACACTATGGTACATGCTTCAAGTGAGAACTCACATGCCCACAGAGACTGGACTAAGGATATGGATGAATAATGGAGACAGAATGTAGGTAGGAGATAAGGGCCTGATGAGAGTCATGACCAAAATAGAAATTGCACATGTTCCTTAAAGGAGCAGCTGTTATTCACAGCCATACAATGATTACATTAGAATCTAAGCCATGTTTTGTTCCATCTTTGTTTTTAAAAAAGTAGTCAGTAATCTGGAATTTGATATGAAACCTTCTAATCAAGAATGTGATGACTGTGGCAGGGATTACTATTGCCCTGGGGTCCACTTTTTCCTTTCTCCTCCTTATAATGGATTCCTCAAGGTTCAATTCAGACACACATTCTTTTTTTCTCTCTACCCACCACTAGCTAGATAGTCTTTTCTCTTGCTTTTCTTGCAGCTAGGTATGATCACTGACAAAATATTGTTTGAGGGACCCTGAAAATCAGTGCTGTACAAGTTAACTTTCAGTGTTTAAAAAGGATATCCCTGGATTTCATTTCTCCCTTGCCCCCTTTTTCCTGTTGACAAGCTCATTTCAACCATATGGATAGGCCAGCATTTTTGGATTAGCTAGGAGCAAGAAGATAGGAACAAATTTACTTACATGGCTGGATTGTATATCATCAGTTCAGATCTTTATTGGAAAAGAAATAAATGTCTATTTTATCTAAGCCACTGTGTTTATTCTGTAATAGTAAAGCACTAACAGACCCTAATACAAGTCCAGGTCATAATTTAAAATAAAAGGAAACCCTCTATGTATAAATATATGTATTGGTTGGCTTTACTGATAGAGTGGTAGAAGTTTTAAAAAACTATTATTTTAAAAACATTCAGTAGTATAAGACACAGATCTATATTCCCACTGGGAGACTCAGACTCGTGTACAAAGAGACTAACTCATGATATAAAACTGAGTGTACACACTTGGGTTCCATAAGACTACACATGAATAAGGTATCAACTACAGACCTCTTACAACTTTTGTTAGGTCACTGACTATGTTCTTGCCATGTCAGGAGCCCTACCAAGCAAAGAGACCCAGGTGGGGCGAGGGCAGGTGCATTCTGCTGTTAAAAATCTCATCACCTTCCAGGATACAGCTGCGTGAACACCTGGAATTGGTGATGCTCAATTGAAGAGGAACATTGTACCTCTTAAAGCATCCTACATTCATTTGACAGTTGAGGTACTGTGGCTGTAAAAGACGGAATAGTTTTCTTGTTGTAATTAATAATAAGGCTCAGACTCTCTACTCCATGATATACGGTCTCTGTGCCACATGAAGCTGAATACTGTTGCTAATCATATCAAGCATGATGAGCGGAGAGAATAAACTCTGAACTCTCTAACCAGCATTATCAGAATTGCTCGGAATAAATTCACGTGGAAGAAATTCAAAAAGAGAAAAGGATGAGATAAAAGAGGTGCTTTATTGGTTTTTTAATGTTTAATCACATTGAATAAACTTAGAAGTAACAAATGGTGTCTGGAGCATCATTTACTTGAGATTTCAACAATGCATTTTGATCTATGAGAAGAGAGGCTCATTACACAGGAAGATTATCTGCTTATTTGGGAATGACAAATCTACCCTTATAATCATGACTGCAAATACATGGGAGCCTGATCAGAAACAAATTTTCATAATCCTTGCAGAGATTAATGAATAATAATTACTTTATTCAATGGCAAATACCTTGGTTTGGAGTATATGTCATTGTAATGATTTCTGCTATTCATACTCTAAGATGAATTTCCAGAATGCATTGTTTCTAATCCCTGTTTCCCCTCCCTCCCTTTGGATCCACTTGGCGACTCTCTCCACTGTGTAGCACAAAGTAATTCAAGTATTTCACAACTGTCAGCTACTGCTTTAAAAAAAAAAATCACCCTTTGAGTTCCAGTTCTCTGGTGAGCAAGAGCCATAACTCAATTTCTGATGGCATGGGTTGCTGCAGACTGTTTTCTCCATGCTAAACGAGCTAGCCCCTCAGTATTGAAGTTTTAGGAATACCAATGAACAATTCTGAAATGGCACAGTTGATGCTCTTGACTGCAACGAGGGCCAGAAGACCATCTTGAGCTGCAAATTAATACCATCCTTCCGTAGTGGAAAGGTCACAGTGAAAAGCGACTGCAGGGCGTCTACATTTACATGGGGGGATTTTCCCCGTGGATGGATTTCTGCTACTTCATAACTGTAATTCCGTGTTTTCCAATGGCCTTAGGTGACTCCCGTCGAAGGGGTGTGTGATCCACAGGTTTGGAACTGCAGCTCTAAGCCCACTTCAAGCATACTTAATAGTTATGCGAAGAGTTCCACTGATGGGGAAATGGAGGCCATGGGGTCTGAGTTAGGCTTTATGGTTAACTCTTGCTCTTTTTTTTAACACTTTTTATTTCTTGAATTCTTGATTTTTTTAAAAAAAATATTAATCCTGCTAGAAAAGAGTTGCCAATATCCCATTTAATCGTTGCCTCTGTGTTCTGTTGATTGTTTCTTAGCTATGAAGCTACATTTTAGTTTGATTTAATTACATTTTATAAAAAAAGGTACAGATTCTTTTTTAAAGTGTGCTTGAGTCATGTGTATGTGTGCGTGCACACACATGCATAAGTGCACATATGAGTTCTTGTGCAGGTTCCATGTTACATGGAGGCCAGAGGGTAACTTGTGGTAGTCAGTTTTCCTTTTCCTTTGCAGGTCCTAGGACTCACACTTAGCTTGTCCAGTGCAAGCCTTTTACATGCTGAGCCATCTTCCCAGCCATGATCATTAATGCTTGCTTTTGGGGGTCCTGTCCAGAACATTTGGTATTTGTTTTTCTGTGCCTGACTCTTTTTCCTTTTCTGTTTGTGTAACAGTAGCCTTCCATGTCCACTCACTGCCCTCCCCCAGTGGAGACATTTATAAGGAAGACACCTCATTGTGTACATACATAGCAGATTTATGCACTTACCTGTCAATGGGCATCTTGGTTGATAGCAAGTCTTAGCTCTTGTGAATATTGCTTCCTGTTGCATGGAGGGGCCACTTGTTATTCCTGACTGCCCGGCTATCTCAGACCTGAAATAATCACACAGAAAGTATATTAATTTAAACACTTTTTGGACCATTTGCTCTAACTTCTTATTGGCTAACTTCCACATCTTAATTTAACCCATTTTTAGTAATCTGTGCATCACCATGAGGTCATGACCTACCAGCAAAATTTCAGCACCTCTATTTCTGGTGGCAGATCCATGGCATCTCCTAACTTCACCTTCCTCCTCCCATGCTAGAAGCTAAGCCAGTTCTTTATTCATTAACCAATAAAAGCAACACATAGACAGAAGGACCTCCTACATCAGCCTCCTATACAGGGAAGACATAAGGCGGCCTGAAAATAGAATAGTGAGTACAAGGGATTAGAAAGGGCATCAGGGACAAGAGGGGTGCAATGGAAAAAGGGTGGTTGATTATGATCATGCAAACTGTATGTGTCTGGATTGGTCTGGTCTGGTTGAGACTGGTTGAGACCAGTCTGGTCCGGTTGAGACAGGTTAAGACTGGTCTGGTCTGGTCTGGTCTGGACTGGTTGAGACCGGTCAGGACCATCTGGTCTAGTTGAGACCGGTTGAGACCAGTCTGGTCCGGTTGAGACCAGTTGAGATTGGTCTGGTGTAGTCTGGACCAGTTGGGACCCATCTGAACTGGTCGAGACAGGTCTGATCTGGACTGGACTGGTCGAGACTTGTCTGGACCGGTCTGGTCTGGTCTGTTTGAAAATAGAATAGTGAATACAAGGGACTAGAAAGGGCATCAGGGACAAGAGGGGTGCAATGGAAGAAGAATGGTTGGTTATGATCATGCAAACTGTATGTGTGGAATATTAAACTGAATCCTATTAGTATATATAGCAAATATGTACTAATAAGATTCTTTTAGACAAAAATCCATAACCTCTCTCGCTAAGCTGAACGTATCTACAGATTTTGTAGATACACCACTCAAGGTATTTTTTTTGATCATGTTCTTATAAGTTTGCATCTGAATTCCAGCTTCTATCTCCTCTCAGGCTCTTGGTTCATAGCACCTTCAGTTCTTTGCTTCTCATTTCCGGCTTTTCTGCTTCTCTGTGGAGACTCAGCATCTCTGCTTCCCTGGGAAGAGGTCCAAAGGAGTTGCAATCTCCTGTTTGTTTTTTGTTCTAGAAATACTTCCTGTCTCATAATCCTTTGCTCACGTGGCATTTCTAATGATTCAGCTTTTGGAGACTCAAATCATTGAATTTTTAGAAAGTTGGTCCTTTGGGTCTTTCCCATATGTTCAAAGTCAGAGTGCCCTTTGACTTAAGAAACCAGAGATCATATCCCATCTTTCCGCGTCCCTAAGAAGCAGGAATATCTCACAGACCTCTCAACTCTTTTATACCTCAAAAGAGATCAGGACCATTAACTTTCAGTCCTCTTTTTCTTCCAGTTCACCTCTTTTCATTTTGAAGCAGACGTTTCCCTTGGTGGGCATGTGAAGACTGTTTCACTTCTTGGCCAACTTGGAGCCTAAGTTCCGCTTGTTTACTGATTCCCAAAAGATTTCAATGAGGTTTGTGGAATACCTGGGTGGTCTCATGTATTTGGAGGACTGTTATAAGTAGCATTTTGCTAGGAAGGTCTTCATTAGCCTTCCCCTCAGTCAAGGATTCCTTTGTTTTGAGGATGTTTTCCTATGTGTGGCTCTGTTGCCTTCTTCACTTCATTTTTTTTGATTAATTTTCTCCCCATTTCCCACTCTTGCAAACTTTCTTTGTTGTTTGGAGGAGAGCCTAGGGCTCAGCCACACCCTTGCCTGGGAGACAGAAGATTTCAAGATTGGGATAAATGTCACAGTCAATATTGTCAGCTTGACAGGGTCTAGTATCACTCAGGAGACAAGCCTCCAGGCATGTCTGTGAGGAATTTTCTGGTGGGTTACTTGAGGTGGGAGGATGTGTCTGAAATGTGGGCAGCACCAATCCATGGACTCTCTGACCGACTGCTTTGAACACGAAGTTAGATATTTCCCCTATCAGTCTTCATAAAGCACAGTCACCAATACCTCCTAAGGTTGCCGAGGCAGTGAAAATGAAATAAGATATGCAGGGGATGGGTAGTCTGTGGACGTCTCAGCACAGGCATCGGACTGCGCCGCTTTCAGCTGCTTTCTTCTTCTGGATCTCCTCCACAGATACCTCTGCTGTAACACTCACAGCTGAGGTTGTTTGTATCTTGGCTGGAGCTCCCTGAGGGTGAGCGCTCCATCTTATCTATCCTTGTATCTACAGCACCTGCTGCAGTATCTGGTGCAGCGTGCTGCATAAATGCTTGTGGAATCATTGAGTCTCTCTAGACCTAGGAGCTTCTCCTATGTCCTAAGATGTGTACAGAAAAAGACAGTGGGGGTGGGGTCGAAGCCAATGTTCAGAGCAATGGCTGGAAGCCAGTCTTGTTCAGCTTGGTAACAGCTGAGAACAGTGGATCCACAGAAAGCAGGGAAGGGCTCTGTATACATTCCTTTGGTTTATTAACAGTTCAATGTTTAAATTTCAACTGGAGGTTAAACTTAGGAAATGTTGTTTTAGGATGTAATTTTAAAAAAGTCAACAAGCGAGGCCAAAAACATAGCAGGGGTGTCTGTAAGGACCCCATATCTTCAACCTGTGTTCTGCGCCTTTATATCTCCTTCTGTCATGGGAAGATTTGCATGTCTACTTTTCTTTCTGTCATGTGAATGTTTGCATGAATAGTTATGAATGAGAGGAGGAAGTCGTCTCCTTGGCTGCATGGAGCCAACTGTTGGAAGAATCCTTTTTTGTGTCCTCTGATTCCCTCAATAAGAAGAGCCTGGGTTAGAGGCATAGGCTCAAACATGGGACCTCTCAGAATAAACACAACTTGGTTACCTGCCAGTCTCCTGGACTCTCAGCACCCAGGCTCCTGTTGGTCTTTGTGTGGTTAAACAAGCTAGACACCGAGAGCAATGGGGGTTAATAAAGGCCAATAAAGGCCAATCTTTGGTAGAAAATTAGCAATAGGCGTAGAGAGATGGCATAGTGCATGAAAGTTTGCTCCATAATCATAACAATGTGGGTTTGAATTCCCAACACCCATTTTAAAACCTGGGCATGGCTGTGCATGTGACCTCTGTACTGGGGAGAGTAGACAGCAGATGGAGCCAGGCAGATTCCAAGAGCTTGCCAGTCAGCCTGCTGAGAAAAGCAGGGAGCTTCTCATTCAGAGAGAGACCCTGTCTCAAGGTAATAAGGCAGAGATCAATAGAGGAAGGCTTCAGATATCATGTTCTGTACTCTGCATGCATGTGCGTGGGTGAGTGCACCATGTACATCCTATGCATCCCATATGTAAAACACACACACATTTTTTTTTGTTTCACAAAAGGGAAACAGAAATAAAATTAGCAATCAGATTAAAGTGATTTGCTATAGGTGTATTCTGATATCCACATGGGTGGGCACCCAACAGAATCACATCAAATTTTTATGTTGGGAGTTAGTTCCTTCCATTGAGAAACATTTGATTATATATTAATGTCCTGATTGGTCAACTGACCTAAGCTGGAGTCATCTGGGAGGAGGGGACCTTAAGTGAGGGATCGCTTCCATCGGATTTCTTGTAGGCAAGTCTGCCAGGATTGTCTTGATTAATAACTGATGTGGAAGGGCCAAGCTCACTGAGAACAATGCCAGCCTTGGACAGGTGGCCCTGTGGTGTATAAGAAAGCAGGCTGAGAAAGCCATAGGGAACAAACCAGTAGGCAACAGTCCTCCATGGCCTCTGCATCAGCTCTTGCCTCCAGATTTCTGCCTTGAGTTGCTGTTCTGGGATTCCGAAGTGATGGGCTGTTATCTGGAGGTGTGAGATGCAATAAACCCTTTCCCATCCAAAGTTGCCTTTGGTTATGATGCTCGTCACAGCAATAGAATGCAAACCAGGACAACCAATACCGAAAGCCTGGCCTTGCAACACTAAGATGCGGTCAGCTCTTTACGAATGACCTCCAGGAAGCACCGAGGAACTGATGAAGCGGGTGGAGGATGGGGGAGCATCTGAAGGGTTTTCTTCTGCATTCCCGCACTACTGAGAGAGACCCCTCAAGGACTCTCTTGTTGGTAAGAATGGAGGATTCTATTCTTGACATGTCTGCAGGAATTTAATAAGACACGTTGTATTCTCCTTCTGCTACTTGTCAGAAAGGGCTTCTAAAGCAATGATTCAGAAGGTCTGAAGAACCAGGAGTGTCCATCTTGAGGAGGAAGGCAGAAGGAAGCCCATGATGGACTCAGTTTGTGTATCTAACCACTCATTAAGCATAAGTTACCAACTCACAAGGAAAGTTTGACCCATGTGTTTAAGTGACCAAATGTGTCACATGACTGCTTCTTCTTTTCCTTTTGTTCTTTCCTTCCGTCATTTCTGTAACTTATTAAGATGCAATTAATGTAACATAAAATTTACCATTTAAAGTGAACTGTTTATTGATGATTTACTCACGCTGAGCAATTGGTACCACTTCTTGGAATGCCCAGATTGGTTTTCAGAACGGGAGTTGTTGTTTCACAGTCCTGGCGCTGTGCACGGGTCCAGGCTTCTCTGCCTTCTTACTGGGACTTTTCATCTGTCCGTTCACTTTCATTTTCACCTTGATAGCTGACAGGAAGTAGTATTTCCCTGTCATTGTGGTTTGCATTTCCCTGCATCTGTTGGCCTTCTGTCTCCCTCTTTGGTCAAGTATTTACTGTCTTTGGTAGGAATTAGTTTCTCGCAGGCTCTCACAATGGTAGAGTGAGCAGATACCTCAGCTGGCATAGGACTGAAGGGCATTTCAGAATGCAGGGTTTATCTTTATTTCTATTTGGAACCAGAAAAATCCCAGACAAACTGGGACTGGATGGTCGTCACCTTCATGGTGGCAAAGATGATTCCCAGAATGATGGACCTGTATGATTTTAAGGTTTAGGGATCAGAGAAAGAAATAGCATAAATTTACCTAAATGTTAAAAACAGTCCTGGTGAAACCCAGACCCACCACTGAGCTAACCTTTGTGTCCAGGGTGATGGGTGACTTTGAGTAAGCATGCTAAGGCCACGGGTCCTCCTCGGGTTGAAGGATCAACTTTTCAAAGAATAAACAGTTTATTAGGATTGCTGTGGAACTGAGGCAGTAATTCCTTAAATACAGGGATGCCAAGCAGACAAAATATGCTTCCCACAGCAGCCCTGTGTCTCAGCCACTGTGCTTAAGATCTATTTATTGGCCATTTCATTTGTCCACACAGCTACATCACTGGAAAGATGCGCCTCTCCCAGTGCAGAAATGAAGAAGCCCAGCCTTACAAAGGTTAAGTTGCTGAGCTCAGAGTTACGCAATAAGTAACTCTCAGGGAGAAAACAGGTCAATTTGTAATAATGACATAAGATAGAGAAGAACAGTCATGCAGCATGGAAAACTGAACTACAAAAAGGCATCTTAGAAGCGTCTTTTAGAGGGTTGTGTGTTAGTGTGGAACCTGTTGAAAAGATGAACTAGGCTAGTTATTCCAAGGGAGAATTTACTGAGAGGGATATGCTAAAGAGTATTTGGATATTGAAAGGTGAAGGGGAAGCCGAAGACTCATTGGAATAGCAGCAGCCCTAGGAGTAAGCCGTTGCAGGTTGAGCACCCCTAACTGAAGCCTAATTGTTTTGGGGGATGGGGAGGGAGTCATCATTATTTACTGCAGTCTCAAACTTGGGGACTTGTGATCTTTTCCTGCCTTAGTATTCTAAATGTTGAGGTTGCAAGCATGCACCACCGTGCCCAGTTTCAAATCTGGAACTTTCTGAGCACCAACATGTTGTTACCAGTGGAAAATGCCACATTCAGACCTGTGTGGTCAGCTGTGGTCAGAATACTGGCACACTAAAAATGTGTGAAATGATACACACACACACACACGCACACACACACACACACGTACAGATAAAGCACAAATAAATTTTGTGCTTAAATTCTTCATTCTCATGTATGTGAAAATACTCCACAATTGGAAAAAACATCTGAAATTCAAAACACTTCTGGGCTGAATCATTTCTCATAAGGGATGCTCAGCTCGTGTCTCTGCAGCTGGGCAGGTTGCTGGGTTTATTAGACTCTAAACTGAAGAAGAGACTCCCAGACAGCTGTCTGGTGCTAATATCCCAGAGGGGTATGAGGAGTCTGGGTTCAGGGAGTATAGGGGCATTTGAACTTGGAAACAATCGCTGAAGGGCAAGGACACAAACAGGAAGGAGGCAGAGGCTCCTCTCCAAGCCTTCCGAACTTTCTCTGTGACCTCCTGTTAGCAGAGATCCAGGACTTGGGCTGACAGAACAGCAGTGCAGTGTCCCTGCTATTCCCATACAGCATCACAGAACAGAGGCTAGGGAGACGGGAGCTGGGAGAGTAATTACCCACACTGCCTCCCAGAGAAGGGAATCTTCTTACCCTTCAGCTTACCAAAATCAGAAAAGATGAGGAAATGCTTTACATTTTACATTAGGATATAAAAAATGGGCTTAATTATGATGTTCTTATTTGCACCCTCAAAACCCTTTCCCAATCTCTCTCCATCTCTTGCTAGTCTCTTCCCCAAATAGTTCCCTATCCATTTTCATTTTATCTTACTGTCTTAGCTACTTTTTTTATTGCCATGATAAAATACCATGACGAAGGCAGCTTATTAAAGAAAGAGTATATTTGGGCTTATGGTTACAGAGGGTTAAGGTCTATGCTGTTGGAGCAAAGACATGGAGGCTGGAGCAGGAAGCTGAGGGCTCTCACCCTGAACCACAAGCAGGAAACAGAGCCTGAACTAGAAATGGCGTGAGTCTTTAAACTCTCAAAGCCCTCCCCAAGTGCCATACTCGCTTTAACATGACCATACTTCCTCAACCTCACCAAACAGCACCACCAATTGGGGACCAAGTATTCAGATGCCCAAGACGATGGGGGACATCTCTTCCAACCCATCCACTTATTCTCTTCTCTGCTCCCTGTAGATCTTTTCCTCCTTTCACAACCCCCTTTCTACTTCTGCGTTATATTCTCTCTCTCTCTCTCTCTCTCTCTCTCTCTCTCTCTCTATATATATATATATATATATATATATATATAAATCTAGATTCTGCATATGAGAGAAAATATGCAGCATTTGTCTTTCTGAGTTTGGCTTATTTCCCTTAATGTGATGACCTCCAGTTCTATCTATTGTCCTGGAAATGTCATAGTTTCCTTCTTCTTTATAGCCAAACAAAATCCTGTTGTGGTTGTGTGGCATATTTTCTTTTATTCATTCACCCGTTATTAGATCTCTAGGCTGGTTCCATATTTCATTTATTGTGGGTAGTTCAGCAATAAACATGGATGTGCAAATATCGGTGTGGTTTGACTTTGAGTCCATTGGATAGACACCCAGGACTGATAGAGTTGAATTATATGGCATTTCTGTTTTAATTCTTTAAAATAATCTTTAAAAGACAATCCTGGAAATGTATTGTCTGTACCTTGCTTTTCTGGATTGGAAGAATTAGTGTGAAACCTGCCTTCCTTTGTGTGGGAAGTCAATGGACTTCTTCCCAGTCATCCCTCAACTACCATCAAGGGTGATGCTCTGGGTCTCTTCCTAGTCATCTGCATTCTCTTGATGAACCATGGGGTCCAAGTGATGCTGGGAAGGGTGTGGAAAGATGTAGGTCCTTCGCCTAACAAGGGTATAGTTAGTGGTTTAGCCATGGGTGAGCTGGTTGGTTTTAACTTCCTCATTGCTAGAAGGACTATAGATATACACACTTGGGTCAAGGGCCTTTTTATAAGGTTTGTGAGAAATAATGTCTGGAAAGTGCAGGCGACATGCACAGCACTGATAAAAAAATCCATTTCATTCTTTTACTCAGTCCTTTTCTGGAGTATCAAGCTATGGACTGGGTGACCCACATGCAGAATCCCGCTGCTACGGCAGCAACAAGGACAGCATAGTTTCCATCATTCCTTCTTTAAAGGAATCTCAAGCAACTAAGTGATCTCAGCTGCCATGAGATAACTTAGCATGCTGTCTGGGTTCCACACACACTTTCTGCTTTCTCCTGTCTAGAGTGCCGTCCCTGGGCTCCCTCCCAAGGAGAAAGTCTGTGGCTGTCTTTTATTATTTCCCTGCAGGCCCTTAAGACTTATTAAAAACTGGAAACAGATACCCATCCCCAGATAGTGCATGGTAGGCTTTAGTGAATTGTGTATTTCAAGCATGTACTGCCAACATTTGGGAGATGGTATTTCTGAACTAAAAGAAGCATCCTTTCCTTGGGTTATGTGCCACAGAGGGCAGTGCTGGAAAAATAACAAATCTCTGTTGGGCTACTTTATGCTGAAGCTATAGCTGGATGAATAGTGACAGATGCATAGAAACCTTGGGTGCATGTCTCAAAATATGCTTCCCAGGGCAACAGGGAAAGACATGGGTAGTTGATTTATTTTTAGGGAATGACTAATTGGAACATAATTTATCTTTTATTCAGCAAAGAATATAAGCTTACTGGGTATATTTGGTAGGATTAATATACCCAGTTAGTCAGGGTTTTCCAGAGAAAGGCAGAGAAACAGAACCCAAAGGATGTGTGTGCACACGTGTGTGCTGTTGTTGTGAAGATTGGCTTATATTGCTGCAAAGCCTGAGAAGTTCTAGGATGTGTTGTTTGCAAACTGAAGAACCTAGAAATCCAGAGGAGCAATTCCACCTGGATCGGAAGACAGAATGGAGGTGCTGACGGCATGGTTTGCAGTTTGAGGATGAAGGCTTGAGAGTGGAGAAGGAAGAGTAGGGAACTTGGCACTATGCCATCCAAGAGCACAAGATGGCTTTTCGAACTCAAGGAGGGAAAATGATCTTACCCCTCTTTTTTGTTTTCTGGGCCCTCATCAGCTTGAATGTTGCCCTGTTCTCTGTGATGAGGGGTAGACTCTCTTTACTGATCCAAATACCACTCTCTTCTAGAAAACCTTCACAGACATGCCTACATACTATGTTTTCAGCAGCTCTCCACCTATCCTTTAGCCCAGCCAAAATGACGCATACAAAATTCACCATCACATCTGCCTTTTGCCAGGCCAGCAAAGATTCCGTCTATGTCCCTTGAGAGCTGAGAGGTGGGGCTGCCTCTCCAGGGTCTGGTGGAGCAAGGTTCTCTGCATGCCGCTTCTCCAGCTGGCGAATGCATCATTTACGTTTCATGTCCCTCAGGGATAACTTCCACCTGGAAGTTAATAACCTGTGAAAAATCAAGTTCAAACATAGAGCCATCTTTAATTCGCACAAGGGCACAAGAAGAGGGCAAGTCCAGCTGTCCTCTTTTCAAACAACCTGTTTCCCTTTTCTCCTGTTTGTTTCTTCTTGACTTTTAATCTTTTCCCTGAATTGAACTGCTTTCTGTTCTGCCAACCCACTATGCTGTTCTTCAACTTCAATTGAATTTTTACAGCAAGTCATAAACCCTTGAAAATAAGATTTCTAATGGAAACGCTGATATGTCCCCGGCTAGCATGGCCAGAAAGGTGCTCCTAATAATGCTGGATAGTAATGTTCTCCAGCTCTAATACCCTAGAAACTTTTCTCTTGGTGTGATTCACATTGACCCAATTCTTTCTCTAATCTCTTTAGCACCAAAGGCATTGCCTATGGCTGGCAATGTCAAATGCCCTTTGGCATGTTTGGGCCTTACTGATGACTGGTAGCATCAGATGTATCTTTTTGTATATGGGCCTGTAGTATGAGAGGCTTGGAAGGATCACAATTCTTTGAAGGGAGATGGGTTTGGAATGTGGGTGCCTCTCTGTGGTTCCTGGGAATTACTCCAAAAAGTGTGTGCGTGTGTGTGTGTGTGTGTGTGTGTGTGTGTGTGTATAATGTGTATGGTCTTTGTCCCAGTTCCTGGTACAGAACCTCAGAAATTGCAATTTACTGAGTGATGGGACTCTTTTGTTTTTCTTAAGTAAACCAGGGTGCCATATTGGAAGCAGAGGGTTTCTCAGAAGGAAACTAAACCTTCTCCTGCCTTAGTCTTAGACTTGAATGGCTTTTAGAACTGTAGGAAATGGATTTTTATTACACACTGTACTAGTTACCTTTTTTGTTTGTTTATTGCTGTGACCAAATACCCAACAAGAAACAACTTAAGAGGGAATTTATGCTGGCTCATAGCTTGAGGATACCATCTGCCATGGTCAGCTTCAACTGTCAAATGCACAAAGCAAGCATCCTTAGCAGCTTCCAGGAAAATGGGAGCTTGGGAAGAAGATGAAAAGAACCCAGTCTCCTGGGAGCAGCTCAAATTCCTCCCAGAATGAATGAAAACTTTAAAAGGAAGGGCCTGTGACACCTACAAGTGCCTGTTCGGAGCCCCAAAGCACAATTTCTTTCTCCTGAGCCTTTGTCCATTTTCTCTGTGCAAACTGAAGAAAGCCCTGCCCCCGGGCTGAAGCTCCATTGAGGGAGGCCTGAGCCTTGTTAACTCTTGTCTGACCATGTGGTGGAGGAAGATCATTGGCTAATAAAGAAACTGCCTCGGCCCATTTGATAGGCCAGCCTTTAGGTGGGTGGAGTAAACAGAACAGAATGCTGGGAGGAAGAGGAAGTGAGCTCATATGCCTTAGCTCTGCTCTCTGGGGCAGACTCGATGAAGCTCCAACCCCGGATGGACGTAGGTTAGAATCTTCCCTGTAAGCACACCTCTGTGCTACACACATTAATAGAAATGGGCCAGGCAGTGTTTAAATGAATACAGTTTATGTGTTGTTATTTCGGGGCATAAGCTAGCCAGGACGCTGGGAGCAGGGCGGCAGGAATGCAGCCCACAGCACCCTTCAACAACCATGAAGCATGGAGGGGTTGCCACAATGTGGGGTCGTCTGAGGTGAGGGGAGAAGCAGCCCTGCCTTTTGCTTGTTTGTCTTTCAAGAAGTCTCCATGAACATAGAAAAGGGGATGAGGAATGTGCTTCAGCCTCAAAAGACCCTCCCTGACCAATAGACAGTAGGCTTGTTCACTTTTTCCCATGTAGCCCAATGCCTGATGGAAGAGACTGGATGAGAGGCAGGTGTCTGATCTTCCTGTGCTAGCCTGCCTTTGCAAAGCTGCGTGTCTTCATCAAATAAGAGTAGTGGTGGGCTACACAGAGCCTATCAATCGTTAGAAAGGGGCCAAAATAATTAAAGAGGAGCACTCATCTCTTGTCATGTCAGAGTTGGGAGGACATGCAGGACTCTAACAGAGCCTCTGACTTTCCATGTGAGCACTCTGAAGCTTGGGGAGGTGACTTATCTGAGATTTCCTGGTTCCTTAATGCTAGATCTATATGGGAACTATCCACCTGTCAACACATTTCTCTTTGCTGATGACAATTTTGCTGCCATATTTTAAACAGTACAAAGGTGATTTTCTATGGGCAGGGAGTAGGCATCAGTAGGGCTTGGCAGGACCCCCCAGGTCCTGGGCAGGACTTTGTGCTCATCTGTAGGAGATGGTGAAGGTTGTTTGTTGGGATGGGCCAGAGGCCTCCAATGGGATTCTTGCCTGCTGAGACTGGTCTCGAGTTCATGTGTGCTGGCATTTTCCCCCTTTCTTTCTCTTTGAAAGCTTTCGGAAACCAAGGACAGGGGTTGGAGGCTGGATGGTTTTATCCTTGTTCTGCCTGATGGCTAAGTGCTGTTTTGGCTGTTAGTGTCATAAATTAAAGCCTTCAAAGAAAAACATGTCTGCCTTTGTCCATCTTGGCAATTTTTGAGAGTTAGTGTTTCTCCAGGGAGGATTCATTTGAAATAGAATGAGAGAAATTGAGGCCAGGAATCACCACTTTTTGTGAGGATTTCTTTGTGTCTCCAAAGGATGCCCGATGCCAAATGTACTACCCAGGCACTGAGACGTTTGTCTCTAGGGTCTAGAGCCCTAGATATGAATGGAGCAATGTGTGCAATGTGGGGACTATAGTCTTGTCACTGCACTGTGGCAGCTTTAAATGACTCTGAGGTTCACCAGTGGCTTTAAAACCTCACCTAGCTATTCCTTGAGGAGGGGATTTTGCTTTAATTTTTCTAGTTTGTTAAGCTCTGGGTGTCTCCAAAACACAGCTCATCCATTCTGGTAGCACTCGTGGACTCTGTTCTTTACTCCTTTGTTTTCTCAAAGAATGCAGCTTACTTACCAAGAGTACAGACTTCTGTAAGGGCATACCTGGAGACAAAATGCTAACCTGGAGAAAAAATTTGTCATAATTGGGAAAAGGAACATATCGGAAGCAGAAGAAGAAACAAACCCCCAGGCCACTCCCTGTGACTGCCCATCTGTTCCTGGTCCCTTCTCCTTGGTTTGCTTATCCACAGAGATAGTACCACCCCCAGCCTAACCATCTTATCTAGTTCCCAAACATTGTTTTTGTTTGTTACTTCCACTCCTAGAAAGGCCTCCACCTTACCCCTTATGTACCCTAAGTCTGGGTAGCATTGCTTTATTTCCTCATGAATTTGATCTTGAACCTTGACCTTTCCTTTTGCTCCCTTCAGGATAGCTGAGAAGGGTTGACACCTCAATAAGGAACTTCTTTGATGTTTGTGTTCATGACACAGGTACCTTGCAAAATAGGTTGTTTTTTTGTAACCCACTTTAAAACAGGGGTGTCTTCGGTTTTCTATTGCTCTGCAGAGACACCATAACCCTGGTAACTCTTATAATGAAAACATTTCATTGAAGGCACTCACTTATAGTTTTAGAAATTCAGTCCATTATCATGGTGGGGAACATGGTGGCATACAGGCAGATGTGGTGGTGGAGGAGGAGTAGGAGGCAACAGGAAGTCAACTGAGACACTGGACTGTATCCTGTGCATAGGAAACCTCAAAGCCCGCCTCCACAGTAACATACTTCCTCCAACAACAAAGCCACACCTCCTAATAGTGCCATCCCTATGAGATTATGGGGGACAATTACATTCAAATAAGGAGGAAGAAAAGGACTCAGGAATGGAGAGGATTGAACAGGGTGATTATGAGGAACTGCTTTCTCAAAAATATTGCCCCAAACAAACAGCTAAAAAGAACCTGCAATTAGGTATTGAGCTTCCGTAGAAAGCAGGATTCACTGGAAAAATGTAGCAATAACTGAAGCAAGAATATTTATTTAGTCATTTTTTGTCTGTAAGGAAAAATTACATTAAAAGGGATTTGCTTTTGAAAAATATTTTCATGCAATATTGTCTTTCTTCTTTTAGAGTTGGTGACTCTCTCCTAGCTCAGCTAGGAAGTTCATCTGCCTGCAGGAATGTTACTGAAGAAATGAAAAGAAAAAATACTGAGCAATATTTAACCTTTTTCACAAAATCAAATTTAGTATTGAATGCTGGGCATTTAAGCTTGATAAAGGAAATTAATCTAGATCCTATCAAACATATTATAATGGCCTAAGCTTGTAGGAGTCTTATTATAGAGTTTCCAAATAGGTAGAGAAATAACTCTTGTTCAAGATAAAATTCATATCATAAAGAAGTTTCAACATATAAAGAAAAAATCCCTTTGTTTGTAGTGAGGTTTAGCCACAAGATTGGAGGGGAAGAGTGGCTTTGTATTTTCTCAGAGCAGCGAGATCAGTACCACTGGGCAAGCTGATAGATGCAAGCTCCCAGCTTTAGCCCATATATACTCCAGCTGTAGAGCTCAGATATCTCTTTGTAAACAAACCCTCTGGTGCACATTAAAATCTGAGAAGCATTGATCAAGCTAAAACTCCCCATCTTCCAATCTCAGGCATATCATCGGATATAGGGAAAGGGTAAAAGAAGAAGAAGCCCAGAGCTGTGTGTATACCCCCCTTTCTCTCCTGCCCAAGCTGCGATCCAGAAAGGGCAGGATTTAGAGAATTGCTCAGACATGGAGAAGGTTGGTCTCTCTCACTCCCTCTCTTTCTTTAGAATTCCTCCTTTAATTTAATTAAATGAGGGAAGTTTTAAACCTAAATGACATAATTATTAACCTGGACAAGCTGAAAACACTTGAAGTTTTGGTTCCCATGAGTCACTCTCGAGTGTTTGGTTGCATAGGAACATCCCACACCCAGATGAAAGTCCAACAAGAGCATTTGTCCAGAGAAATGTCTCAATCTGGGAATGAGGTGGCTTTGTTTAAGGGCTGAGGTGTGCAGTTCTCAGGCCAAGGCCAGTGGAATGGGTGTGGGGGACACAGTCATACCTTAATGGTTCTCTAGCATGGTGGGGGGAGTGAAGGGGAAGAAAGGGGAGAGAAAGAGAAGGAGAGAAGGAGAAAAAAAGGAAAAGGGGAAGAGAACATTTGCTTAACCATGTTGGCAAGAAGTCAAAACAAAGAAGATGACAGAAGTCACAAGGTGGAAAGAGACATTATTGTCCAAGGTCCAATAGATCCAGAGGACATTGCCTTCCCTTAAGAAAAGTCTCCAAGAATATTATGCTATATTCCATGTAATGAGATACTATCTCAAGTGGAGACAGAATTGGAGAACACTTTATTTTCCTTACAGACAAAAGAACTCTCTTCAAAGAGTTATTTGGATTATCTGGAAAAACTAAATTTTATTCTAAAAGGACTAAATCTTCAATATTTTACCTCTTCATTCCCCATGTTCACAGAAAGACTACATTTGTAGCTCAGATTTGTGTTAAGTCCACAACCACATCATGTATGGAATTTAATAACCAGAGAGCCTTGCTGGAGAATTGGCTTTTTTTAAGTCCCCTAGTCTATGTTTTGACTTAATCGCACCCGAAAGATAGGGTTGGCATGCTTCTTTTCATGTATTTCTATGTAACACCTGTAGAGAAAGGGCTTTATGACTGTCAAGAAATTCTTCTAATACTCATCTTTGTAATTAAGTCACTCAGAAGAGGGTTCAATGGCAGTACTTGGAATAAACATCCTTTGGAAGCTATATTTAAATATTAGTTTATACACCTCATTGTTTATTGTACAGTGTTGCTGGCGTGTGTATCTTGTGGCGAATACTTCTTCCCCTCCACAGTATGCATTTTCCCTTCTGCCGATTGTAGAGCCTGTTCTCTGGGAGAGAGTGTTCTGTAAAGTCACAACTCTTCTGGCCATGCAGGGGTGGGGGTGGGGACTCATCTGGGACCCATATTCTTCTAACAGGTCAGTGGAGAAGTTATTCATTTACTTTTTTTTGATTGTTAGACTTTAAATCATGGCAACTTTAGTCAACCCTACAGGGGACAGTGGCACCAGCAGATTCAAGGAAACAGGCAATGAGAAGAGGGCTCCAAAGAAAGACTGCCAGTTATTAAGATATGGGAGTTGTAGTCCTTAAAAATAACAACAAAGCATCACAGGAAAGTATGGTGGCCTGTGGGTTTTGTCCATTTAAGACCCACCAACATTTGTCTAGGGACCACTTAGTTAGAAAGTTTCCAGGAGTGGTACTGACCAAATTCTGTCTTGGTCAGTATTTAAATTTTAATAAAAAGCTTGCTTTAATTTGGAAGAAGAGGAAGAAGAAGAAGAAGGAGGAGGAGGAAAAGGAGGAGGAGGAGAAGGAGGAGGAGGAGGAGGAGAAGAAGAAGAAGAAGAAGAAGAAGAAGAAGAAGAAGAAGAAGAAGAAGAAAAAGACAAACAACATTACCATTCCAATTGTGAGCTAGCATACCCACTTATGCTGGTCAGTTTAAATGGGCTTTCTCACTCACAAATGAACATTCGTGCAAAGCATAACTCCTCTTTGCCTAACCTATTTCACCTCTTCTAATCCATCTCGCCTGAGAGTACCACCTCTTAACCCATCATCTGGGTCAGTCAGATGCTGGGGCTACATTGCTGACTCTGACATATCCCTTGTCCTCTTTCCCGTTCTCTCTGGAAGCCGACAATTTCCATTGATGCCACCTGCTTCAAGCTGCCATCATCCTTTCCCAGGATGGCTGCAGTGGCCCCTAATTCATGTCCTTGCCATTCATCCTGCCTGCTCAATTCCATTCTTCACTCCTAGCAAGAACGATCTTTTCAAGATGAAATTTCATCTTGTGATTGATTGGGCTTTTGACTCAGAGACTTGGCTCTGATTATGCACTGTGCATCTCTGGGGTGTCTTATTAGACACAACATTTTCTTAATAAATTTGGCCATAGAACTTGAGATTTATGAAATATTTTGTGGCAGTAATATTTTGCTGAACACAATGTGGGAACAATATTCTAGAAGATGCCAAAAGCAATGGTTACAGATTCTTGCCTCTACTAATATAAAACTCTAATATTCTTTTGGATGTGTCATTTAAAAAAATATTTGGAACTTAACTGAATTCTTAGTGTAGGCGAAGAAAGGCTAAGTATTTTAAGTGTTCTTATATAACCTCCCAAGCTCCCATTGATGATGCTGTTTTGTCTCTGTTTTATAGGTAAGGAGCAGAAGCTTAGCTTAGTTGGAGTGAGTTTACGCAGGTGCTACACAGACAAATTGGAATCAGGGTTTCTTGATTAGGAAGCCTATGCATTTAAGTACGCACTAGTGTTTTTCAAATCATGCTTTATATAGCACCGAGATTCTATAAATATGCCTTTGAAATAGCTGCCGTGGAGGAAACAGGGAGGGAGGGTGATGAGGGGGGACCAGACTCTCAGTGCATCCATATCTTTGTCTTGTTTACAATAGAAATATATACACATCTTTTTTTCTTGCAGAAATGGTTGAAACATGTCTGACAACATGGCTTTGCACAATAATGGTGCTTAAGAGTGGTTTTCTCTGTCAAGAATTCCTCCTTTTTCATTTATTCTCATTCTCGAGGCCGTTTCCACAAACACCGAGGGAGCCGTTGACTGACATCCATAGTTAGCACTTTTGGCTTGTATCATTGCTAGCTCTAGTGCAGGAAATCAAGGCATGCACAGAGTTTACTTAGCTGTCTCCTGCAGTATATGAAATAGAGTGGGCGGTCTAATGTAGCACTCCATCTGAGCCTGTCTGTTTCTCATCTCAGACATGAGATTCAGGGGATGGCGATTTATTGAGTGAAAAGCTGCATAGGGTGCTATGTTCTGGGATATTAAGGATCCTGACAGGACTGAGGGATGTGAGCAAAATAAAAGAATAACAAAGGGAGCAGAGAGAGGAAATCCAAAGGGAAGCTTTGCAGGGCAAGTTCCTTCAGCATCCCCAATGAAATTAGCTGGGCATTTGAGTCAGCGTGAAGTCCATTTTATCCTGGATGTCCACCCAGAAGCTGCAACATGGCTCGCATAGCTCTCTGCCATCTGGCCCACCTCCTTTTCATCCTCCTCCAAACTAAGACTTTTTTCCCCTGGCCGTTCAGGAGCAATTTACCTACTGACATATTTGTGTTTAGGGTTTAGCTTTTTCCCACCAGATGCAACCCTTCTACACTGCTGAGATTCCTCCTTCCTTTCTGTTTCCTGTCTGAGGGCTCAGCCAAAGCCCTGGCTCATTTCCTTAAT
Source organism: Microtus oregoni (assembly GCF_018167655.1). NCBI lineage: Eukaryota > Metazoa > Chordata > Mammalia > Rodentia > Cricetidae > Microtus > Microtus oregoni. The sequence goes on along the minus strand of NW_024543831.1, from coordinate 9,982,127 downwards.
CTGGCATGTGACACTGCTGGGCTCTACTGAGACTCAGCTGTTCCAAACTTGGGGGTCATCTTGCTGCTTATGCGTTTCATGCTTTTCAACCACATTGCACGTTTTAACTGTGACTTTGGGGAAGTCATTCTGATTTTTGTCTAACTGCCTGTCAAATGAATGACTGCTCCTAAGGAGTTAGACATTTATGATTGGCGTTTTGTGCATGATCTTTCTTAATAGGGAAAAATCATAGAGTGGAGTTGAGACTTCGGAAGATGATTGTGTTTGCTGGCTTCCTATAGCGCAGTTCTTTTGACCTATGTAATTCGAGACAAGCATAGCAAGGCCAATCTTTAGTATCCTTAAATTCATAGGCAACAAGTTAAGATGGACTTAGACCTAAGATTAAATCTGGCCATAGCTATACATTGTGGATGTAATAGGCTAAGATAGAGGAAGAGGGCTGGTAGGTGGGAGAAACTTTCCCAGATCCCCTTCCTGTCATGAGATTGTGCCTGGAGTTGCTTATATTAGTATGATTTATTAGCCATTTGGATATGCTATGGTGCTAGCTAAAGAGTGCCATTGGTGGAAATTGGTTATTATAATTATTGTTTAGATACTTTTACAAAGAATAGTTACTACAAAGTCCTTGAGGGATCCCAGGACCAAGCATGTCTAATGAGTGGAGGTGACATCTGTGATCTTGGTGCCTTTCTCCACTAAAATAAAATTGAAGAATGTCGTCTACCCAAAAGCATGACATAAAATTAATCAAACTCAGCACCTCTTTTCCTCGGGGACTTCAAAATCCTACATTTCAGCCTTTTAAAAAATTACTGAAAAGATCATCAGGGATAAAAATGATCATATTAAAATCCAAGGAAGAAAATTAATTTAAATTATGATAATATAACCTATTAAAACAAGACACTCTTGTCTTCTTCCAGACCAGGTTAAAATAAATCTACTTTTGTTCAACTTTTAGGGGATAAAATGGAAGTTACATTAGTGTCAGAAATTCAAAAGGAAGAAGACTGTCTATAAAACATTACCTTCCTCTGTCCTGATGTTAGACACAGTGGATCATCTCTGCCATCTTCTTGACTTGCTGAACCTCTGTCTGAGTTCTAGTCTTGAATAAACCCAACCAAACACCCACAACAGTTAGATTCCTGCCCACATCAGGAGGAAAACATGGGGTTGGATACTTTATGACTGTAAGGGAGGATGTGTGTGATAGAGGGATCCTCTGTGCCCACTAGAGCTAACATTTAGAGCCAAATAAATGCTATACATGAAATCTTGGATCTGACTAACACCCGTTCTACCAAGCTGCCTGTATACATACCATTTTCAAGGAATACAGTCTCCTTTCCAGTTCTTTCTATCTTGCCTTCAAGTTCAACCAGCAAATTCATAGAGTTCTAAGTAAAGAGCTTAAGTTTTGTGTTGGACTCGTGCTATTCATCATACTGAACAAAACTTCAAGATGATTTGGATAGAGCTTGAAGGGAGAAAAAACAACTAAAGATTGAGATAGGAGTGAATTTATTATCTCAAGGTACTAAGAAACCATACATGACTTCATATAAATGTAACAGTATATTGAGAAATCAACTATTTGGAGTATAAATATAGAAACATTTTCTTTTGATAATTGTTTTAGCTGAATTCTACAGAATGAAGACAGACGCTAAAAAGAAATCCCACACTAGCTCAGAATTGAGTGTAATAAAGGGTTATTAGGGATAAACTCACAGATCACAGTCCTCTGAATCCTGTAGCTGGAAGAGAGGCCAGACTTGCACTTTACATGGCATTTATAGTATAAGAGGCCACACCCAAGTGGGCGGGTAACTTAAAGGCTACTGGCTGTAGGATTTCCTACAACACCTCCCCCTTTTGTTTAAATAAGAGAGTTCTAAGCCTAATACAAAATTACATAAAATAAAAGCAAATATCAGGTATAAAAATAAGAATTACAGCTAACATAAACAATATCAAGCAAGAAACATGTGGTAAATGTTTCAATAATTATCCTATCCTAAGGAGTCTAAGTCTAAGTCTTAGGAGACTAAGGCCAAGTCATGAGAGGAAAGTGACTACAACTATCTAGTCTTCCACCCCATCAAAGACCTGAGAAGGGAAATAATATTACTTGAGTAAGCAGGAAGTGCAATCAAACAACTTCCAAAATGCGCAACAAATGACAGAGACAATTGTCTACCAGTATAATCACCCAAAGTCTCATTTGCAATGTTAGAGCAACCAACTTTGGCTAAGGCCTAGAGTAACTGACAGACCATTTTCAGAGGCAGGAAAATTTTCAAAACCATCTTACCCTGTCTTGGCAGATTTGACAGTCTTTTTTCTTGTATCCTACTTGTCCTGTCTGGACATCGTGCATTTTGTCAGTGGTTGATGCATGGGCAGTTCCTTGCCCAAAGGCTGGTTTTGCCCAGAAGAAAACAAGCTCCAAGTGGAGTGTCTTCGGTGCTCAACATTCTCTTCAGAATAGATCAGTGCTGCCAGGAGCAATCATGTCTTAATGTCAACAGAATCCTAAGTTATTTAAATGTCATATTCTATAGCTCTTTGAAGTGGTTGAAGATTACTTATCTATGTAAAATACAATCTCTATGTATCTAAAGAACCTGATTAGTCTAACTATAAATACCTATAATTCTTAATACCTATATAACTTAAAGACTAGAACTTCATATTAGAATATTAAACAATCTTTAGACAACTGTGCAACAAATAAGGCCAATGACCTCAAAATGTAAACAATGTGTAAGTATCTTGATCAGAGGTAGAAATGTATATTTCAATATGATAAATATATCCTAAAATTGTATCAATCTACAAAATGTCTTAAACAGAGGTAGAAGCATGCATGTGTAAAATATGACAAAATAACTTTGCCTAGGTATACAAATATTGTAGACAAAAATGGGAACATAGTCAATATAATTTAAGTTTGTATCAATATACAAGAATATATACCATTGTAAATTGCCTATAAATAATAGCTCATAAGTATTCACTCCATTAGTCACTATTATTATTAATGTAAACTCTCACTAATCTATTACCCCATCCAATTTCCCTTTTTTTTTCAAAGAGATCCCTGAGCTTACATAATTTTTCCCAAACCCCAACCATATAACAATTATAACCAACCCCTAAATGATGTTCCAAACCCTGAGGACAAACTTTGTTGGAAGAGGGGATGTCATCTTCTAGAATTACTTTTAGCTATCATGGGGATGATGTTCTTTCTATGGGATCCTGTGAAAGTAAAATGATGATTAAGTTCCAAGATTACTGTCTGGTATAATTACAAATAGTCTCTGAGTATTCAGTAGGGTTTTTCTGAGGTTCCTATTTGGAGTTCCAGTCAGAATGTTGTAAAAAAAGTGCACTATTTCAACTAACCAAGTTGAAACCATATTAAGCAGCTGTCACCCAAAACAGGTCTAATATTAGCACTATCAGCATCATGACATCATATCAACCAGGTGGATATGTGTTATGTATACGGGACAGAGCCTATTCCTAGATTATATCTTGAACCTGTATGAATAATGAAGTCAATTCTATATCTGGTATAAATTCAGTGGTTTCAATATGCAAGATAACTCTTCTGCATATTGTGAATCAGTAACTATATTAAGAGGTTCTTTAAAATCTCTTAGTACCATGAGAATAACATTATATTGTGGACATATAATTCTGCCTTTTGGACAGAATTATAAGGGCTTTATTCCACCTTACTTAAATCTTCTGATTTGTAACCTGCCTTTCCTGATTTATTTGCATCAGTATAAAATTACGGGCTCCAGTTATCGGTGTGTCCCGTACAATGCAGGGAAGGATCCAAGTAGTTTACTTTATAAGGTTAATTCTATCACTTTTGGGATACTTGCTATTAATCTCTCCTAAAAATTAGCACAAACTTTTTGTCAAGGCTTATTGTCTTCCCATAATTTTTTAATTTCATTAGTAGTAAAAGACACTATATCTCTGCTGGGTCTCTACCTGCTAGTTGACGAAGTCTCAATTTTCCTTTTATAATTCATTCAGAGCCTTTTTCCACATACGTTTTTAATTCTTTATTTGGTTTATGTGGTAAAAAGATCCATTCTAAAATAATATCTCCCCTTTGCATTAAAATTCCTGTAGGAGAAATTCTGGAAGACAATATGATTAAAATGCAATTAAGATCTGGATTCACCCTATCCACATAATGCCTCCTATAGTTTTTCTTTAATGACAATTAATTCCTTTTCTGCTTCAGCTGTTAATTCTCTGGGACTATTTAAGTCTTTGTCACAATCTAAGGTTTTGTTGAAATGAACTATTAGATCAGGTGTAATCCCAACAGCCAGTCATAGACTGGAAATGTCTCCTAACAATCTTTGAAAGTCATTAAGAGTCCCCAGTAGCACAGACTGAAGAAGGATGCTTAAAAGAAATCCCACACTAGCTCAGAATTGAGAATAGTAGAGGGTTATTTTATTTAGGGGTAGACTCACAGATCAGAATCCTCTGCTGGATGTGGGAACAACAACCGAATCCTGTAGCAGGAAGAGAGGCTGGATGTGGGCTTTACACCAGCATTTATAGTATAAGAGGCCACGCCCATGTGGGTGGGTAACAAAGACTACTGGCTGTAGGATTTCTTACAGCAACAGAACCAACTTTTCATTCATTCATTTTATTCCTTAAGAGTGGATTATATGTCAAGCACTGGTAAGTACTGGGGACACAGTGGTAAATAAAGTAAAGCCCTGGCTCTCATGGAGCTTGCACTCTTTTAGTTGATAGCTTTCTTTATCATAGTTTGACTTCATTCTTTATTGATTTAACATCATCATGATCTGCTAAGGATCTCTTTGTTTTGGATTATCATGTATGCGGAACTTGACACTAGGTATAACATATAAAGTATAAGCCAGACAATACTAGGGACAATAGTTAACAAGGTAGGGTTTGTTTTTAGAACATAGACAGAAGGGCAAGTGCCTAGGGACAGACAGACTGAATATATGATGAACAGAAAGAAAAGTCTAGAATAAAGGCAAAGGATAGCAGTGGCTTTCAGGTGACACATGGGCTGGTAGCTGTGACTAAATGAAAAGTCTGGATTTATTATGGGGGACAGGCTTGACACTGACCACCTATTAAGAAGTTCCTGGGCTAAAATCAGGTAGGGAAGCTAGAAGAAAGAGATAATAAGGAATAAACCCAGGCTGCGCATCAGCGGTAGTGTGGGCAAGTACAAGGTCTCGGGAAAACAGAGCCAAAGGTTAGCAGAAACTGGAACCAAAAGGCCAAGCCAATGGAGAGCTCAAGGGTAGCTTGTCTGAGGGGACTTTACTGAGGTAGGGACCAGGCCACCTAGAGAAGGCTTAGAGAAATAAGTAATAGATGGGGAGGTGGTTACAGAAGCAGAGTCAATAAAACCCAAGTCAGAGCTTGCACCTGCTTAGGCAAGCACCGTGAGGACTGAGGTTGAGATATCAGAGAAGGACAGTGTTTGCTGAGACAAGAAATGGCTTCTGGATCAGCATCTCAGGAAGTTTAAGAGCCTCTTAGGAAGGGTAGACGAGTTTGAGGAAGGCTGGCAAACTGGCTGTTTTGGGCTTAGAAAACTGTTTGGCAATAGAAATTGATAAGCAAGAATAGATACATTGATGGGGGTGGCGTGGATGGGTTTTCACTCATAATGTTCCTTCTTTCAGGGACCAAGGTCCCTGAGACGGGAAGGTCATGTTTGTGAGTTGTGCTGTTCATGAGGCTGTATTAAAGGTATATGGCATGTATGAATAACAGTGGTGGAGATTTTAAATACAGTTCTTACTCCTTTTACTCTGCCCTTGTTCTTTATAAATAGGGAAAAAAAGCTGTTTTCAAACACAAGGCAGGGTTGTAAGTTCTAGAATATAGTTTGGAAGAGCTCAGAAGTGACTTCTAGATGGCTGAGGCATGATTGACTGTCTGAGCCACTACGCTAGGTTGGATGGTCCTGCATCTCTTCCTCCTTTCCCCACATCCTCTATTGATCTTCGTGGGTACCCAACTCTCATAAGTCACAGTTGATAGCAGTTTCAATTGATACCACTTTTGTGCATGTGGCTGTGTATGTGTGTGGTACATATGTGTGTACCTGTTTGTGCTTGTGGAGGCCAAAGGTTAACTTGGGTGTCTTTCTTCTATCACTTTTTACCTTATGCTATTGAGACAGGGTTTCCCACCGAACCTGGAGCTCATGAATTTGGCTACACTGGCTGGCATTCAAGCTCTGGAGATCTGGAGATTTTCCAGTATCTGCCCTAGTTTTGGGGCTATATACGTGCTGAGACACCTAGCTTCTTACCTGGGTACCAGAGATCAGTGCAATACTGCAGTCCCTTTACCCTTGAACCATCTCCTCCAGCTCCTTGATACCATTTTTAGTTACTAATTCCTCAGAACTGCCTCTAGCTCTTGGCTTCTGTATGGTTCAAGAATTGTACGTTTCACTCCTTGTTCTAAAAATTCCCCAAATCAATATTCACCCAAGAATAATGTTAACTTCATTTATTGAGCAAAGATACATCTGGCCACCTCTATTCTGCATATGAACCTGCTGGAGCTCACTTGAGTGACTGCGAGACTTTCTATGATTTCTATGATTCCACGGCCACCTTCTTCTAAGTCACCTATGCCGCCTCTCAGTACCTTTGTGGTTGTCACTGGATGAAATGAAAACAGGCATGTTAGAATCTGCATAGACCTGGATTATGCTAATGAGTATGGAAATTCCTCTGAAGTATTTCTAATGTTAAAAAAAGACAGTTTTTGAAGCTAGAGAGATGAATGCAATCTGGATCTCGGGTAATAAAGATCAAGGACATATGGACAAATAATTTATATACTGAGCAGGTTGTACTTAGGAAACTTGAAATAGGTAAATGTGTGTTTGTAACAGCAATTAATGAAAAAATGGTCATGAATTTGAAAGAGAGCAAGGTGAGTATATGGGAGAGTTTGGAGGGAGGAAAGGGAAGGGGGAGATGATGTAATCATATTATAATCTCAAAAATAAAAGGAATAATTTTAAGAAAAGACACTGCAGTTACGGTGTGTGTATGTGTGTGTGTGTGTGTGTGTGTATGTGTGTTTGGTAGAGCACACTGTTTTTCTGGGAAAGAGAGGTCTTTGCCAGTGGCCTTAAAGAAGAAGCCCATCCAAGTGCTGGTTGGGCAGGCATGGCGAGATGAGAACCGCAGAGCTTCTGTTGGCATTGCTTCTCACATGACAAAGCCAAGGACAGCGTGTTCAGCTTCAGAGGGGAAGCAAGCTGTGCATGAGGAGGTAAATCTCTGGCTTGCAAAAGGTTGAATAAGATGCTCCTTATAAAGCTCACCAGTTTGCTAAATTTAGGGTGGTGAATGCTATCCAGGCCAAGAATATTCTTTGGCCTTGGGCCTGTAGCGTTTACATTTGACTGGAAGTTGGATGTATTTTAATTTCCTCTAATCCAGTCTCTCCACACTCAATACTTTTGTCTTTGAAGGGATGAGATTGGGAGCTGACGGCTGGGCGGGGCCCTATTGATAATGGTAGGTAAAGATGGCTACTTTAGGATTGTGTTTTTGGGAACAAGCGGTACGCTATGTGATGTTTTCATATAACATTATTTCATCGGTCATCGTTCTGGAGGAGCCTTTCTCAGCCCTGCTTTTCCCTTGACTCTCTTCTGCCCTTCTCCGTGCACATTCCTTCCTGTTAATCTGAACTCTTTGAGCTATTTTCAAATTCATTTTTGGCCCTTGATAAAGGCACTTGTCTATCTGCTTACTGACTTAGGGCTACCACGCCACATCAAAAGTCTGAGATTCCCAACCAGCATCTTGTTTCCCAGAATGTGGAAAGGAACATCTTGGAAAATTTGGAACCTGGAAAATTCCAATGAGCACAGTAGAAAAGGAAAAAAAAAAAAAAGCATAGACTCTAAAATCAGCAGGACCAAGTATAATGCCAAGTTTGCTATATGCTTGACGCGTTATTAGCTTCCCTGTGCCTCAGCTTTCTTATCCACAAGAAAGTGATGATGACAACTTGTAAGCCTCCTGCTCCCCTCCCCCAACATAAGAGATATTTGCATATGCTCTGTAAAGAGTGAGTCTCTTCCTTTATTTTTTTTTTTCTTTTCTAAGGGGAATCAGCTGTGACTTTGATAACCTTTCCTTTGTCCTCTGACATTGCCCATCCAGCAGCTCTGGTGTCTGGCTCCACAATCACCCAGCTGGTCACTCTAGGGAGTATACTCAGTTTTCAGGTTGGAATCCTGCTTCTCTCTTACCAGGTTTGTTTGTGTGAAAGTAGTTCTTTATTCCAACCATTGATCTGGGTTGATCGATTTATTCATTTTTTTGCAATAAATTATTGAGAACTTTTATATACCACTATGCACTAAGTGACTGAGAATGAGTCTCTATCCTCAAGGAACTGTCAGGTGAGTGGAGAAGACAGACAAGCCAACCGACAAAGACAGTAGAACCAGCGATTGCTGTGACAGGTGAAGGTGTAGGTAAGAAGGGCGCTTAAGCCGACCTTGGCACCCAATCATGGAATTCTAGGTGGAAGAGATATTTATATGGTCGTCTCAGGGTGAGGAGGAACTGGCCAAGCAGAACTCTGGAGAGTGGACGTGGAGGATAGTCGAGGTGCGACAGAGCCTGTGGTGTCCTTGAATGGGCTAGGACTAGGGCTGGACTGAGGTTGCCTTGGAACTGTCTCTGCCGGAAGTCCAGAGAGACTGCTGGGTCTGGAGGCATTTCAGAGAGACAGAGCATAATTAAGGATGAGTGCAAAGAACTGTCCTTTTGTGGAGTATTAAAACACACTTTATTACTTTTTCAGATACTATTCCGAAATAGTCCCAGTGTGACACTTCTGGTGGTTAATGGGTAGGTGTTTTGTGCCTTTGTGTGTGGAGAGGGACAAATAGGAAGAAGTCACTCCCCTACCATCTCATGGCATGTTGTTAAATCTGCTGTTTTCTTGGGAGGATGTCAATTCTTGAGACCTAAGGAAATGGAAGAAGAGCCTGTGGCATTTTCAAACCCAGCTAGATCCTCTCACCCCCATAAATTGCCCCAGCAGCTCCCACTGATACTAAATGGTATGCTTCTGACTTGAACAGGGATTAGATCAGTTGTCTTGTTGGAAGGAGGAAGGACTTAACAATGCTTAAAACGGGAATGAGGACCCTGTCTAGCCACGAGGAGTGTAGGCGCGTGTCGTTTGTTGAAGGAGCACAACACATCTCCCAGACTGGTTGCTACCCTGCCCTTTATTGCCTGTGTGCTCTTTAGCCTGCCTACTGCACATGTGGGGATCATGGTACTCTATGATGACATCTCCTGGCTTACCCAGTAAGGGCCAATGGTCAGTGTTTTAAAGTCTATCTTGGATGTATAAGGGACTCACCTGAAACCTGTAAATATGACGTCAGGAGAGAGCTGTCTCTCTCCTCCTGCCTTTCCTCTCTGCCTCCCCCAACTCTTTTATGTACAGTCCAAGGGTGTTCTATTTGATCCTCAGATTTTCTAGTCCTGAGATGACTGGCCATCTCACCTAAGTAAGTTCTAGTTTATTTAAATCATTCTGGTCTTACTTGAGGCTAATATGTTGCTATCCCCTGACATTTTTCTTTCAGTACCGTCATCCCTCCCCATCTTCGAATCTGAATTCCCTTATTACCAAAAGACATCTCAAAGGTCACCTTGTTCATTTTACCTGTGATGGGGTGTGAGATGACTTCTCAAGACACAGAGCTCATTGTTGTGACAGTCACATCACAATTCTTAGTTCAGTATCTTTCCTTTATGTGTCCCCAGCTTTATCTTCCTTCCCTTCATATATCAACAACTGGCAGAAAAATAAGGATGGGAACTAAATTGTACTAAGGGTTTTGCATAAACGCGTGCCTCATTGATTATCCTGAGTTGAATAGGTCAGGGCTAGCCTTGACATTGACAACAAGGGAAGCAGCCAGCTGAGAGTGAGTGCAAACGGGACCAGAATTTGGAGCAAGGTCCAAAACTTGTGTTTCTTCTGCTGGGAACTTCCGCTTTGACCTGCTACACTTGGACCTGATGTCATGTAGCCTTTGTGTAAGTGTTACAACTCAGGAGGGAGAGGTATCCTGACTTGTTGGGAAGTCAGGCTATACCTGAAGCTGGGGTGCGGTGGGGAATGGTCTCCCTGCAGGATGTAGCAATCTGCTCCTTCACACTGCTAGAGGGGCACCCCTGCAGAGATGGAGCAGTCCTGCATGCTCGGGCCACAGGTTCACAGGTTGTTACTTCTGCTTGCTCCCAAGGGAGTTTCCCAGAAGAAGTATCCAATTCTTCTTCTGCTCAGCTCCCCTAAGGGAATGAATGTCACAGCAGAGATTCTGTTCTGCACAAGCCATTGAAGATCTTTCAAGAAATATTTGTTCAGGAAGAAGGAATCCAGGAGAGTGGCGTTTCTGCCAGGGTGGAGGACAGCTGATAATGGAACAGGCTGAGGGGTTCATATAGGGCTTCTAAACGGGCAGAGTTTTTGCCAGGGAAAAGATTTTCAGGGAGTGGATTAGTCAGATTTCAATCCCCTTGAGCTTGGACAAGCTCAGATTGGCTAGATTTTGTGCTCAGGGATTGTTTTTTTTGGTGGGGGGGGGGCAAAGTTGGCTCTGGCTTCAGGGCAAGAGTGTGTTTCTTTCACTGGCCTTTTTTCACCTTTAGACTCTAGTTTTAGGGCTAAGGCATATTTCTTTCACTGACTCTGGTTCCAGGGCCCAAGTGTGTTTCTTTAGCTCTGGGCTCAGGGTCTGGGTGTGTTTCTTTGGTTCTGGTTTCAGGGCTAAAGTGTTTCTTTCAGTGGCTCTGGCTTCCAGGGCCCGGGGTATGATTCTTATACTGGTTCTGGTTTCAGGGTCAAAATGTTAAATTTCATGCCCAGGGATTGGTTGGTTTTCCTGCTCAAGGATTGGTTGGTTTTGTGTTCAGATGGTCAGGGGCAGATTTGACACTGGTTTCAGGACCAAGCTGAATTAATAAAAACTCCAAAACAGATATTGGGGTTCAACCTAAAGATTTGAAAAACAAAACAGCCAACCACTGGCTTTTACCTTGACCTCAGTCTGAAAATGACCATCCTGCCACCAGCAATCTCAGAATAAGACTGTGCCTGAGAGTTGTATCCTCCTGTTTTATAATCCTCTCTAGTTCTGGAATTAAAGGCATACACCACTACTGCCTGGTTTCTATGGCAATCTAGTGTGTACACTGGGATTAAAGGTGCATGCCATTGCGTCTACTGAGATTAAAGGTGTATGACATTGCTGCCCAGTCTGTAAGGCTGGCCAGGGTAGCTGTTTTACTTTCCCCAGCCCCAGGCAAGCTTTATTTATTAAAATACAATTGAAATGCCACAGCACCAGACTGTTTCTTTCACTGGCCCTTTTTAGTCTTTTGGTTCTAGTTTCAGGGTAAAGACATATTTCTTCACTGGTTCTGGTTTCAGGGCCAGGGTGGTTTCTTGGCTAGCCCTTTTACTGTACACTTTGGGCCAGGTCAGGAGGTGCTGTCTTTTGCTACTAACACTTTACAGACATTTGAACCTAGGTCTGCCTCTGCCTTTTCATTTTCTACTGCCCACATTAGGCCTTTGGACTGAGTCTCTCTACTTAGGAACTGTGTTATCATACTCCTGATTAAACCCGTGGTCTGCCTTTGCTAATGTAGACAGCAGAGTGTACCCTTTCCCGGTGTCCTCCCAGTGTTCTCCTAGGGAGTCTACTTTCTTATTCAGTCATCTCAGGTCTCTCTCACGTTTATTCTTGGCTTTTGGACAGTTAAAGACTATTTGCTGACCGTGGGAGGAGTAATTTTAAAATGTAAAGTTCATAGTATCAGAGATGGAGCTCAAATTCTTTCAACTGGCCTTTCAGAATGCTTTATTAAAATGACCTCTTGACTCGGGAGCTTGTAGGTGGCACATTTAATGGCCACTTGGAGTTCTTACTGAACTATGAATCCAGAGATTCACATTGGAATCAGTAGAGGAACATGGGAAAGGTGGGTAGGACAGAATATTGCAGCTTCACACACACACACGCACATGCACACACACACACATTTGCTCTCTGGTTTCTGATTAAACATGGCTGTTATGGAATGTTGTAGCAAAACCTTCATTTTTTTTATTATGCATTGACCCCGCAGATAAAGATCCTCTGGTTGAGTCATCTTAATTTGTCTTTGACTCTTATTAAAGAATTGGAATGTAGGGTTTAAAAGGGCCAGTTATTGTCGTAGATTCATTGCGCTCACGTCAGGTTTTGGACCTCTTCATGAGCTCTGGAGGTAGACACCCTTGCCTGTGATTTCCATGGTATTCTTACATAGCTCTACACTGTCTCTTATTTTTCTGAGTTCACCGTTGTGCTATCTTCAGCATGCCTCTTCACAAGCAGTCTCTAGTACCTTGCTTGGGATGCCTTTTAAGAGTATCTCATCTTTCTACCATGGTGTATAGATCATGGCTATGGCTAGGCTTCTTTCTTTAGGGCTGGTCTCTGTTTTGTGTATTGAGTCCTTCTGGTGTACTGAAGGAAGACAATGAGTGCTTTGCGGCTCCTGCCCATACATCAGTGACATTCCAGGGTAGTGCTCTCTTGGCTTCTACTGAATTATTGACTCACTGTGAGCACTTATAGCATCTCTTTCTCCCAGACCAGCTGTGCTTGGATTGTGTATTTTGGGAAAGTAGTTATTAAGATGGAGAAAGGGTCAGAAGGATACTGGAGAAGAATACAGTTTGGCCACATGAGCCTTCACTATTCAGCTTTCTGTTTTGTGGTGTTGGGGATCATACCCAAAGCCTTACACATGCCAGGCAAGTGGGTTTGCCACTGAGCCAGGCCTACATCCCCTGCCCACAAGATTCCTCTGTAGAGGGTTGAAAGAGGCGGTTTGTGGGGCTTTGGGGACAGGAGGAAAGCAGCATCTCCTGTAGATGTGAACACTTTTCTAGAATCCCATCTGTTCTTCAGGTCACTCAATGACTCTTATGAAGATATGTAGAGTCTCCAAAAGAGGCTAGAATCATCTAACTGGAAGAGTGGCTGCTTCCCAGTATAAAAGGGGACTTCTCTATGCACTGCTGGATACCCAGTTCAGACTTGTGCTTTCAGGGGCATAGTTTCTCACTTTTCCCCCCAGTCCACCACTGGTCTCCTTCCCTGAACCTCCTATCTTTGCCCCACACCCTTTCCTAAACTCTAGCTGGATTCATCGTCTACCTCCTCCTGAAATTGGTGAAATTCTTGCTGCTGTGCATTCTGTGAGACGACCCTCAGAGCGCTCCTATTGCATCACTCCCCAGTCTCAGAGTCTGAAGCACAATTCAGCTGGTCCTGGGGAAGTTCAAGTGAACTACCATCTTCTGCAGTATTCATTTAAAGCTGGTGACTACACCTAAGGGATAGTGGCTACCATGTTGCATAGTGATCCCCATTGCAGAGTAGTGCATTCTTGTGAGTGGTCCTGTGGGGAGCTTTAGTTATTTTCTACTGTAGATGAACACGGGCATCAGTGCAGAAGATGCAGAAGATAAGGTGATGAAGTCTCCTAGGTGAAATGACAAATATTTTCTTTCTCTGATAGCATCTAGCCTAAATTATTGAGATAGAATGACTGGTAGAGGTGGGGTACAGTCTCCCTCTTCAATCTTCCCTCTTACATCTGCTCGGTAAATGGCAGGAATGAGGGAGAATATGGATATTGCTTCCCCCTCTGGAACTCATTTATTTAGTAGAAAGAATTCTAGAATAAGGTGGATTTCTCCCCCCTTCATTTTTCCTAACAGATCCCCCCCCCATTATGTTGCAAGATTGATTTCTATCTTCAAAATATGTTCATGGGGATGAGGGCTTTTCGGTGAAAGCATTACAAATCACCCACAAACCCCAGGCATCTTTGGGAGGAGCAAGGCTGTTTCTCTAAAACTCATTTTTCATGGAGAGCAGTAGCACCTGCCATCTTCCTGCATTTCCAATTCAGGAACGTCCTTGTCTGCACGGAGCTCGGGTGTGTGACTTCCAGAGGAGCCTGTGCCAGCTTTATAAAACCCACACGGTGTGAGGAGAAGGTGCCCTGACAGCTGATGGAAGCACGGATGGCTGAGGAAGCCTGTCTGAATGGAAGCCCGGATTCCAATGCAATCTCCGTCTTGCAGTTGCAGGGTTCTGGCTTGTCTTCAGCCAGACCATATTTCTACGAGATTTTGCAGTTGTCAACTCACTGGCTCCTCCTAGAATGCTGTGGAAGAGAGAGAGAAGGAAGCCAAGGACTCAAGCAGTTTTGTTAACCTTGGCTCAAAACAAGTTACCAGTACACCTGGCACAAGAACACCATTCTTCTTCATTTCTACCAAGATCCCAAGTCTTGGAGCACAGTCTTTAGAACTCTCCTGAAAGTTGCTTGGGTTGTTTAGTAGCATGGAACTGGAATGGAATCAGAAAATTAATGTCAAGATATCAGGCTTTTTAATTATCCCTTGATGTACCTCTATATTAAATTCCTGCCATAATATTTGGCCTCCTGCAGGTAGTCAGCAAATGTCTGTAAAAGTGACGAGTAAGCTTTCTCCTAAGCTCTGAGAAAACAGAGCTCTGCCTGGCATTAAAGCAGAGAGATTAGAGGGGGAACTGCAGCAGTGTGGCCCTGAGACTCTGAATGAGGCAACAGCAGCAGCAAACTACGATGCAGAACAATCCTAGGATTCTGTATCTCACATTCAGACCTCCTGTGCTTTGAATACACACACACACACACACACACACGCACGCACGCACGCACGCACGCACGCACACACGCACACACGCACACACGCACACACTGCACACACACGCTTTTTCATTATCTGTTTAGATACTGGAAACCCCTATGAGGAAAGAACAATTATACTCCATTACACATTTATTTCCCATGACTCCCACTGTGGCTTTGGGATGCTTGGCCCAGGCACAAGGCTTAAAGCATTTAGTGGAATGGTTGTTGAGATTTGATTTTTGCCCCCATGCCTGATGCCTTTCAATTCTTTGACCTTTTCATTGGGCTCATTATTTTCTGACTTGGGATCGATGAATTCTAAACAACCATGCAGCTCAGACTAGATTCATTGCTTGGTGTGTCTTACTTCTCATTTGTTTCTTCATACATGAGTCATGGTGTTCTTTCTCTGGGGATCTGAATCCTCTCTCTGCAGCCTTGCGCCCTTTATCCTCTGAGCCTGTCGCCTGTACAGTGCATTGCTTTCTTGTTTGGTTTTTTTTGTCTTTCACCTGAAAACTCTTACTCACTGCGGTCCAGTGGGGGTGAAAACATTTGCAGGTTGGAAACACCAAGCCTTATCAAAATACTGAGGCAGTTTTGAACACAAACTACATTGGATTTTGTGCCCATCAATGTATTGATGAGGGAACAGGCTGTGGAGAGATTTTGTGAACTGTGTCTTTTCAGAAAGTTGGTGATTGAGTTGAGCATAGAACCCCAGTCTCTTGACTTCTGTTTTTTTTTAAGTTGTTTTTACTTTGCAATTAAAAATGCGTGTGTTCATCAGGTGTCACATGGAGTCTCGGGGCTAATTGAAGTTGGTTTCTTTTTAAATCTCATGTGTGTCTTCATTTTCTCCTCACTAGAACATAATAATTAATAGAAGCAACTTACTAAAAGAAGGATTCATAACTGGGAAGGCATGGCAGCCATCACACATTGGGAGTGTGAGCTCATCCATCTCCTTGGCTGGCTGAACAGATAGACAGACACACACACACACACACAGGCACACAGACAGAGACACAGAGATTGTTTGGGTTGAAAATGGGGCCATACTATACCCCCTAAGACTTACTCTCCCTCCTCACCCCTGACGTGTACCTGCTTCCCCTGCTAGGCCTCATGTTTAGTCACATCTCAATGGCAGAGAGAGAGAGAGAGAGAGAGAGAGAGAGAGAGAGAGAGATCAAGCCTCACCTCTCAAAGATTCAGTAACTTCCCAAAATAGCCTCAGAAGCGGAGGACCATGCCTTCAGACACTCAGGCCTATAGAGAACATTCCACACTCCAAGTGCAAGGACACACTTACCTCGGAGAGACAAGAACCTTGCATTTGCACTTTCAGTGTTTTCTCAGAATCTATTTTCTGTTTCTGGCTTTAGTCACAGGCTGATCCCTTGAATGCATTCTTCTCATCCAACTAAAATGAGGTGTTCTTTGACCAGTATCTCTTAATTCCTTCCTCTCTTGCTGTGGCTTCATGACATCTCATTATTTAACATATAAAAACCTCTAATTTCACCAACCTAGTACAGGGCTGACAGAAAGGTCTTCTTTAGTGCAATGGGCATGCTCCATTCTCTGTCCCTTGCCCTCCTTCATCCTGGGGTGAAGGGGAGGAATCTCAGAAGCAATTTTTTTCACTGCCTAATACTTCTGCTGTTTTGAGAGTCAAGGCCATGGGCCATTAGCAAAAACATTACAGCTAGTTCCTACAAAGAACTATGATGTGATCCCTATGGTAACATGACCAGAATGGAAATGGCAGTTGCACTGCATCAGAGAGCTGATTGTTAGCTGTGGAAGACCACAGACCACAGACATAAGGAGCTCCTTGGGACCCATGATCTCAGACTGGCGATGCTGGATGCCAGCCAACGTTTGTAAATGAATGAGCCTGAACAAACTTGATTTGTTAAGCTGTGTAGACCAGAGTTAGAAGTAGAGAAATTCAGATTTCATATTTGCCTGCATCTTATCAGGGAGCTGGACATTTTATCTGGTTCTGGTAAATGATTGAGCTCCATCTTGTCGTTGTTGTTTTTTTTTTAAATAAATTCTCTCATACATCCTGACCACAGTTTCTCCTCCCCACTACTCCTTCTAGTGCTCCCTCCTGGATCCACTAGCCCCTCCATTTCTGTTCATAAAAGAGCAGACCTCCAAGAGACAATAACCACCAAACACAGCAAAACAAAATACAATAGGAAAAGACTCTCAAGAGCAGGTAGAAGAGTAAAAGATGTACCTGCTCCCACAGTTACAAGACTTACAAAAACACCAACACATATGCAGAGGACCTGGTGTGGACAGACCTCTGCAGGTGTGTCCTCCAGGTGTGGACAGACCTCTGCAGGTGTGGCCTCCAGGTGTGAACAGACCTCTGCAGGTGTGTCCTCCAGGTGTGGACAGACCTCTGCAGGTGTGTCCTCCAGGTGTGGACAGACCGCTGCAGGTGTATCCTGCAGGTGTGGACAGACCTCTGCAGGTGTGGCCTCCAGGTGTGAACAGACCTCTGTAGGTGTGCCCTGCAGGTGTGGACAGACCTCTGCAGGTATGTCCTCCAGGTGTGGACAGACCTCTGCAGGTGTGCCCTCCAGGTGTGAACAGACCTCTGTAGGTGTGCCCTGCAGGTGTGGACAGACCTCTGCAGGTGTGCCCTCCAGGTGTGAACAGACCTCTGTAGGTGTGCCCTGCAGGTGTGGACAGACCTCTGCAGGCCCTGTCCTTGCTGCTTTAGCCTCAGTCTCTGTGAGATGATGTGCACCCTGCTTAGTTGAGTCAGTGAACCATGTTCTCCTGTTGTCCTCCATTCCCTCTGACTTGTACAGTTTTTTTCTGCCCCTTCTTGCACAGTAATCCCTTAGCTCTGAGGAGAGGTACCTGATGGAGACCTCTAATTTAGATTGTCCCTCTGTATAATGCCTGACAACAGGTCTCAGCATCTGCTCCCATCTGCTACTGGGTGAAAGCCTCTCTGATGACAACTGGACAAGGCACTGATCTATGAGTTTAACAGAATATCCTTAGGAATCATTTTATTTTTTGTCAGTTGTGTTTGGTTCTACCCGAGGTCTCTGGGTTATCCAGTTTCTGGTTCTTGGTCATCCAAACAGTGTTGGGCATGGACTCCCTCTTGAGGAGTGGGGCTCAAGTTAAATCAGATATTGGTTGGTCAGTCCCACAGGTTCTGCACCACCATTGCCCCAGTACATCTTACAAACAGGACAGATTGTAGGTCAAAGGTTTTGTGATTGGGTTGGTGGCCCAGTTGGTTCTCTTTCAGTAACCTACAGAGTACCTTCTCATGCCAAAGAGACTAGAACTTAGGGAAGAAGGCTCCATGCGGACACCAGCTTGACCTCTCCTTGTTAAATCAGCTGTTTGGATGTTGCCTCCAGCAATGGGCCCTGCTATCAGCTTGCAGGGAACAACTCTCTGCCCTAGCATGGGCTTGTGTTGTTTAGGGATCTCCACAGTACCCCCTTGGGCAACAACTCAACTGAATGCAACCCAGTCCTACCACTGGGAGCCTTGCCTGGCTATGAGGCATGGTCAGTCCAGACTCCATTTCGTCCATTGGTAGTAGTTCTCACTAGGGTCACCATTATAGATTCCAGCAAATTTCCATTGCACTAAATTTCCTGCTGCCAAGTACCCCTCCCCTGAATTCCAGCTGTCTTTCCACATACTCTCTCCATCTATCTCATCTCCCCCAGATCTGGCCCCTCCTGTTCCAGGCTCCACTTGCCCCCAGCCCACTCACAAAATCTGTTCCATTTTCCCTTCACCTTGAGATCTATGTATCTCCCCAGAGCTCTTCTATTTATCTAACCTCTCTGGGTCTAAGGATTATAGCTTGGTTATCATTTGCTTAATGGCAAATATATAGTTGTAGGTGAATAATACCTTATCTGTCTTTCTGGGTCTGGGTTACCTCATTCAGGGTGATTTTTTTCTAACTCCATCCATTTTCCTGCAAATTTCATGATGCCATTATTTTTTTAACATCTGAGTAATACTCCAATGTATTACTCCACATTTTCTTTATTCATTCTTTGGTTGAGTGATATCTTGGTTGTTTCCTGTTTCTAGCTATTATGTATAAGCTATAATGAACAGTTGAACAAGTGTCCTTGTGGTAGGATGGGAGTGTCCTTTGGGTATACACCCAAGAGTGGTATAGACATGCCATGAGGTACATACATTCCTAATTTTCTGAGAAACCACCATATTGATTTCCATAGTGGCTGTACAAGTGTACCAGCAGTGGAGGAATGATCCCCTTACCCTCATCATCTCCAGGATGAACTGTCACTGTGTTATTGATTTTAGCCATTCTGAAACATGTAAGATGGAATTTCAAAGTAGTTTTGATTTTCATTTCCTTGATGGCTAAGGATGTTGAACATTTCTTTAAAAGTCTCTCAGCCATTTGAATTTCCTCTATTGAGAATTTTGTTTAGGTCTGTATCCCATTTTAATTGGATTATTTGGTTTGTTGTTATCTAATTTCTTGACTTATTTATATTGGATATTAATCTTCTATTGGATGTGAAGTTGGTAAAAGTCTTTCTTCATTCTGTAGGCGGCCATTTTGTCCTATTGACAGTGACCTTTGTCTTACAGAGCTTTTTTGTTTCATGAAGGTCCCATTCAACTGATCTTAGTGTCTGTGTTGCTGATGTCCTGTTCAGAAAGTTATCTCCTGTGCCAATACATTCACACTATTCCCTGCTTTCCCTCCTATCAGATTCAGTTGTCTAGTTTTGCACTGTGGTTTTGATCTACTTGGGCTTTACTTTTGTCCAGGGTGATAGATATGGATCTCTTTACATTCTTCTCCATGCTGCCGTCCAGTCTGTCCAGCACCACTTGTTGAAGATACAGTCCTTTTTCTAGTGTGTATTTCTGGCTTCTTTATCAAACATCAGGTACTCTTAGGTTTGTGGATTTATGCCTGGGTCTTTAATTTAATTCTATTGATCAGCGTATCTGTTTTAATGCTAGTTCCATGCAGTTTTTTATTACAACTCTCTAGTACAACTTAAAATCAGAGATGGTGGCATTCACCTCCAGCAGGCTTTTATTGGTCAGGATTGTTTTAGCTGTCCTGAATGTTTTGTTCTTCCATACAAAGTTGAGAATTGTCCTTCCAAGCCCTAAAAAAAACTATGTTGGAATTTCATTGGGGATTGTATTAAATCTGTAGTTTGCTTTTGGTAAAATGGCCATTTTTATTATGTTAATCTTATGGAACCATGAACATGGGAGATCTTTCCTTCTTCTGATATCTTCTTCAATTTCCTTCTTCAAAGATTTGAAGTTTTTGTTACACAAGTCTTTCACTTGGTTAGAGTTTTACCCAAGATATTTTGTATTATTTGAGGCTGTTGTAAAAAGTGTTGTGATGTGGGAGTCCCCTCTGTGTGTTGTGATTACCATTAATTAATAAATAAACTGCTAGCCGGGTGGTGGTGGCGCACGCCTTTAATCCCAGCACTCGGGAGGCAGAGGGAGGTGGATCTTTGTGAGTTCGAGGCCAGCCTGGTCTCCAAGAGCTAGTTCCAGGACAGGAACCAAAAGTTACGGAGAAACCCTGTCTCAAATAAATAAATAAATAAATAAATAAATAAATAAACTGCTTTGGATAAATAGCAAGGCAGAACTTAGGTAGGCAGGGAAAACTAGGCTGAATGCTGGGGTAAAAGAAGGGTGTAGTCAGAGAGAAGCCGTGGATCCTCTGCCAGAGTCAGACATGCCAAAACTTTGCCAGTAAGCTATGTGGCGATATACAGATTAATGGAGATGAGTTAAATTAAGATGTAAGAGTTAGCCAATAAAAAATTAAAGCTAATGGGCCAAGCAGTGATTTAATTAATACAGTTTCTGTGTGATTGTTTCGGGTCTAAGCTAGCTGGGCAGCCAGGAACCGACAAGCAAACCTTCTCCAACGGTGTTGTTTCTGGGAGGCAGAGACAGATGATCCCTGTGAGTTGAAGGCCAGCCTGGTCTATAAGAGCTAGTTCCAGGACAGGCTCCAAAGCTACAGAGAAACCCTGTTTGTTTGTCATTTGTAAATAGGAGGGCTACTGATTTTTTTGAGTTAATCTTGTATCCAGCCAGTTTGTGGAAGTGTTTATCAGCTGGAGGAGTTTCTGGTGGAATTTTTGGGGTCACTTATGTGTCATATTATCTGTGAATAACAATATTTTGACTCTTCCTTTCTAATTTATATCCCCTTGATCTCCTCTGGTTGTTTTTGATCTAGCTAGAACTTCAAGTACTATATTGAATAGATATGGAGAAAATGGACAATCTTGTCTAATTCCTGATTTTACGGAATCACTTTGATTTAATTTAATTTGATGTTGGCTATAGGCTCATTGTAAATTACCTTTATTATGTTTAGGTCTGTCCTTTATATTTCCAATCTCTCCAGATTTTTTTTTCTGTGAAGCCACTGAGCCTCAGATGTTATCATTATATTTAAGTACAATTAGAGGCACTGTTGGATGCTGGGAAACCACATTTCCCTATCATCAGAGACTTGAAGCTGGCTGTGCATTGGATGAGGATCCTTCTGTTCTCTTAAGTATGCTTCACCCCATTCTCCAGCTGCAGATGGAAGGGAAAACCACTCAGCAATAGCCGATCACCTACAGAACCACCTCCCCTCAATGCCCCCCTTGTTCTACACCAGCGTCTTAACTTCATGTGGAACTGACATCTTCAGCATCTTTTGTTCTTGGCCCATCTCTTAGCTAATTTTAGGATGTATGAAACACTTGACAATACCAAGCCAAGCCAAAAAAAATCAAAATAGATTACAAAGTTTTACAAAATTCTACAGGAGGCCTAGCTTCTCAAAAAGTTGTTCATAGTGATACATAACTACTCCAGTCATAGGCGAAGGCTGACTCCTCCCCACAAGATCTGGTAGACTTGAGTTAGCTAGAAATCGAAGGCGAGAACACAGGAGCTGGTAAGATGGTTCAGGGGGTAAAGATGCTTGCCTTCAAGACTGGCAGCCAGAGTTCCATCCCTAGGTCCCACACGGGAGTGAAGAATGACGGGTACTGTCTTAGTCACTCTTCATGTGGCTATGACAAAATGTCTCACAGAAGTGACTTGGGGATGAAAAGGTTCATTTTGGCTCACAATTCAAGGCTGCTGTAGCTCATGGTGGGGTCTTGGTGGCAGGAGCTTGAGGCAGATGCTCACATGACACCCACAGTCAGGAAGCAGACTCGTGAATGCTGATTCCCACCTTGCCTCCTCTCTTTGACTCAGTCCAGGGAGCCCTAGCACATGGTGTGGTGTAGTCCAGGCTTAGGGTGGGTCTTCCTATCTCAGCAGCTCACAGACATGTCCCAGGGTTTACAACGTGATGATTTTAAATCCTGCCAAGCTGATATAACAAACGGTCACAGGTCATATCTGAGCTATAAGAACTCCTGTGTTGGTAGCTGGATAGCAAGCGATCTGCTGTAGAATTTTCCTCATGTCAACAACAGAGGGAAAGATGGGAGAGCTCACAGGAATATCACATGTCTTCTAGCCCCCCTGTCACTTTGGCAATGAAGCAGGATGAGAAGGGGCAAAAGCATCGCACAAGATTCCGTGGCTGTGATGAAGGATAGGACCAGAGCCTGCCCGTCTCTCCCTGCCACTCAAGCCATGCTTGGCCCTCTTCTCATACCCACAGTCAGGAAGCAGACTCGTGAATGCTGATTCCCACCTTGCTTTCTCACTTTCTGTAGGACTGGATTTGTAGATAGATATTGTTTACATTTGACTTTGTCATGGGATATTTTATTTTATCCATCTATGGTGATGAAAGTTTTGCTGGGTTGATGTGGTATTACCCTCTGTATGCTGTGATTACCATTAATGAATAAAGAAACTGCTTTGGACCTATAGCAGGGCAGAACTTAGCTTGGTGGGAAAAACTAAACTGAATGCTGGGAGGAAGAAGGCAGAGTCAGTGAGAAGCCATGTAGCCCTGTTTGAGACAGACGCTAGAACTTTACCTGGTAAACCACTGCCACGTGGTCATACACAGATTAATGGAGATGGGTTAAATTAATATGTAGGAGGTAGCCAATAAGAAGCTAGAGCTAATAGGCCAAGCAGTGATTTAATTAATACAGTTTCTGTGTGGTTATTTTGGGTCTGAGCTGCCAAGCGGCTGGGAAACAAACAAGCAGCCTCAATATAACACTGGGTATAGTACAGTAGTCTTGGCTGGCATCTGTGGTCTTTTAGCTGCAGCTGCTGTTCTGTTGCAGCATAAGGATGAGCCTGAGGGATGGGCTCTGCTATGGGAACAGAGAGCAGAGTGAGCCCCATATTGTAGAGTGATCTGAAGCCGATTTACTCACCGCCACAAGTTCAGTGTCTATTTCTTCTGGGAACTGTAACTCCCTACTCTCTGTTTCCTGCAGACCCACTTTTAACCAACGCTAACCATTCTACCCTCAATTGATTGGTCCGAGCTCGAAATCCTGACCACCTGATTCACAAAACTCCCCCCTCTTTACTCTGTGGTTTAACTGGGATCAGAGAAGACAAGTCAGTCCGAGGAGATGAACAACTCTGGGATTGCACTCTTCTTCCCTCCATGTGTATTCACACCGAGGCAGAAGGATGAAGCAGACATGAGAAAATGAGTGGAACTGGAGGGGACTCGTGTCACTGCCTCGAGTGACTACTAAGTCCTGGCATGGATTACAGGAGACAGGTTTCTCAATATACTTTCCTCCCCGTAAACTATTCCAGGCTGAGACTTTGCTGCCCATAACCAAAACAGCCTTGGCTAGCTCACTTTGTAATTAGCCCTGGTAACGGTGGCCAGTTCGTTGGGTGTGTGTGTCACAGTGCTGATAAAGCCTCGGGTTGCCCTGCAGTGAAAGCTCCTTGCTCCCCTTGGCTTATGGTATTTACTTTCTCCACTCAGTTTTTAATAAACAGTCACTTTGGATTTTCTTTTCTGAAGAACTTCATCTCTGGGCTGATCCCTTTAAAATGTGTGGAGGATCAGGTAGCAGCTAGGATGCTTCAGGACCAGACTCCAAACCTTTAAGCCATAGACTCAAGGAGTCCTCATGAGTCTCTGAACAGATAAAAATGTCAGAGCTTCCTGCCCCAGTTTTGTCTCTTGCTCTTCCCACCTTCAGTTTGTTTCCCTTTCAGTGTTCTCAGCCTGACCTTTGGCTGTGGCTCTCAACCAGTACCATCTCCACCGTGACTGTAATTTACTGGCAATACTCCCATTTATTGGATGCGTTCCCAGTTCTCCATTTCTGAGCCTGGGGTCAACTGAGGCCTTGTTTGGGTAAGGCCTCAGCCTTATGCACCTTCGTTAATAAGAGCAAGTATCTAAGAGCACCAAAAACTATTGAAAATCATGTGATTAGAACAGTTCCAGTTCGTCATGAATTACTCCTTCCCTAGTGAGGACCTCGCTGTATACCCCAGGCTGTCCTTTAGTTCACAAACCTCCCTCCTCAGTCTCCAGAGAGCTGGGATTGTGAGCATGCACCGCCACACCTGGCTTAATTCCTGCTTTTAACATAGGTCAATAGCATCATTTTTTTCTCCTACAAAAGTGGCCCCTGTTCAGATGAGCACAGCTTGCTATTAAATTATCCTAGAGAAACATACAGCAAAGAAAGACAGATACCCCATCAGTGTTCTAGGAACACAAAACACTCAAGTCATGTCATCCAAATAATACCTCCTTACCTTAATATGTTCTTCCCTTTAGATACAGTCACA
This sequence comes from Microtus oregoni, assembly GCF_018167655.1. Taxonomy (NCBI): domain Eukaryota; kingdom Metazoa; phylum Chordata; class Mammalia; order Rodentia; family Cricetidae; genus Microtus; species Microtus oregoni. The sequence goes on along the minus strand of NW_024543831.1, from coordinate 9,957,480 downwards.
GTATTTGAAAGTATCAGAAAGAACAGACCGAATTTGTTAATACAAACGTACAAATGGCACCCTGCCAATCATTTCTTGCACGCACCTAGGACATCACTTTGAGCAGCAAACCATTCCTAACACAATTAAGGTCTTTTAGCCAGTGCAGGTCCTACTTGGCGTTAAAAGCACGAGTGCTAGAATAAACACCAAATGGCTGTTCTTCAAAGCTAAGCACTTGGGGATCTCGTCTAAACGGCGCTTGGCTTCTTACCCCTGAAAGCTACTGCTGGGGGAGAAGAGTCCCACAGCGAGACTGCTGCAGGCCTCTGTGAAGACCCGACTCCTGTTGGCTTGAAATGCTCAGCCAGCATGAGTGGAACAGGTAGAGATGGAAATTACAATGCTGCTTATTGAGCTGCACTCCTCATAGCTACAGTGTGACAGTACTTTGAGTAAGGAGTGTCACCCCACGCCGGGCGTATGCATGGTCTTCTTCATGTGGGCCCAAGGTTGCAGAGGCTGGCTTAAGGTTCTAGCATAGTGTAAACTCTTTCTTTTGGACTGTTTATGTCCTTACACACTCATTTAGAAGGGTGCTGGTTATCACATTGCAATACAGGTTGCTGTTATTTGCCAGAGGTCAGAGCAGGAGCAGCATGGCAGAGTCCAGGTGGGAGGAACAGAAGGACTAAGGACTCAGTTTTGAGACATGAGCATTCTGCACTCAGCACATGTGTGCGGCTGGGCAACCGGCAGGAGACTTCTGGGGTCTGCCTGCTTCTGCCCTCAGATGCTGAGGTCACAGGTGCAAGCCAACACAAGGATGTGGGGAAATCTCATCTAGCACAATCGCACTGTTTGAATTGTTTCTAAGTATTTAACTCAAGAATCTGAGACCAGATCCTTTAGTCCGCAGCAAGCACGTTACCCACTGAGCCATTTCTCCAGCTCTGTGGTTGCTTTTAGCATTTGAATTGTGAACAAAATTTGATACTAGGTAAGATCTCTGATTCTTGTAAAGCTGGCAAATCCTCCCCAGGTCCTCACAATGACTTCTCATTTTCTTACGATAGTGGCAATGTGACACTAATATCTACCTATTGATGCTCATTGTTCTGTGCTTTCTATAGCATATCCCTAAGAGCCCCACTTGAAATGTTTTCTGTGTGTCTTGTAGTTATTCTTTAGTAGGTTATTGAAATTGCTGTCTTATTTAAACACTTGTATTAAATATTTAAATTTCTTCAAAAGATCATTCTCCATCTATTGAGGTGATAAAATGATGTTTCTTTTTTAACATATTATTAATCTGGCAAGTTACATTATTGGGTGTTAAATCAACCTGTGTTCCTGGAATGGACACAGACTGGCTGTGATGCCATTAACACACATGGCTGGATTCAGCTTGTAACATCTTTTAGATGTCTAGGAAATGGATTAGCCCAGCTTTTTCTTTTACTTTCTTTTTCCATTTTTTTTTCCTAGACAGGGTTTCTCTGTGAAGCCCTGGCTGTCCTGGAACCTGTTCTGTAGACCAAATTGGTCTCAAACTCAGAGTTCTGCCTGCCTCTGCCTCCCAAGTACTGGGACTAAAGGTGAGCACCACCACTACTTTATACTTTTCATAACTTTTTTTTTGTCTTTTTTGTTTTGTTTTGTTTTCCAAGACAAGATTTCTCTATAGCTTTGGTGCTTGTCCTGGAACTAGCTCTTGAAGACCAGGCTGGCCTCAAACTCACAGAGATCCGCCTGCCTCTGCCTCCTGAGAGCTGGGATTAAAGGCGTGTGCCACCACTGCCAGCTTACTTTTTATAACTTTTGATACCAAGATAACATTTTTTATATATAAGCTGAGACTGTTTCTTGTTTGTATTTCCTAGAAGTTCTAATTACTATTTTTTTCATTATTTGTGGAATGGTTTTTCATTTAATTTCTTCCTTATATTCTTTTTAGATAGGGTATCTATCTAAACCCTGCTGTCCTGGCACCACTATGTCAACAAGCTGGCCTTGAACGCACAGACTGTCTCCTTCCTCTGTCTCTGCCTCTGCTGGGATTAAAGGCTTGTGCCACTGGCCTTTGATTCCATTCTAAATTGATGTAATAATTATATATGCCTACATAATTTATACCTTGATGTTTTGATGTCTTTGCACATCATGAAGTATTTCTATTGAGGTGATTAACACCCATCTCCTCACACATCATCTGAGAAGATCTTTACTAATTAATTATTTTAAAATGATTGTAGAGCTATTTGGGCTCTCTGTTTCTCTGTGAGTCACATGTGGTGAACTGCTTTTCTCCAGAGGCATTTGTCAGTGGCATCTGTTTTAAGCTATCTTTTCCATTTCACACTCGTCTATCACAGGCTATCCATTTGTGATATAGCTGTGTGTCTTTTTTTACTTGATTAGGCTAAGCCAAAAGCTTAGTGTTTTACTAAGAGTCTTAAGGATATCTTTTGGTATCCACGGGTATTACTATTGGCTCTTGCGTCTTTGATCTCTGTATTGTTGATTCCTGTTCTTGCATCTATTCTTTCTAATTTTTTGTAAAGATATTGATATTTATCAGAATTAGTTAAGATGCTCAGTTATTAGTTCCTGTGTAGTGGTGTGTGTGTATATATGTGTGTGTGAATGAGTGTATCATGACATGTGTGTGAGACACCTTTTGTTCGAGGGAGGGGCTGTTTGTTCATCCTGGCCACCTGGCTAACTTAGCCCTGAAATAACCACACAGAAATTGTATTCATTAAATAAAACTAAAACCCATTAGCTTTAGTTTCTTATTGGCTAATTCTTACATCTTAATTTAACCCATTTCTATTAATCTGTGTATCGCTACATGTCAGTAGTTTACCAGGTAAAATTCCCAGTGTCAACAGTCTCTGGTGGATCCATGGTGTCTCTTCTACTTTGCTTTCTTTCTCCCAGAATTCAGTTATGTCTTCCCTGCCTACCTAAGTTTTGCCCTGTGAACAGGCCCAAAGCAGTTTCTTTATTAACCAATGAAAGCAACACAAAGACAGAAGGACCTCCTACACCATTTCCCCTTTTCTGTTTAAGCAAAAAGAAAGGCTTTAACTTTAACATCCTAAAATTACAAAATAGTTATCAAGCAAGAATTACAGTTACAAATATTTATATCTGATTTATTTTTATCATAACTAAAGAAAACTATAACTATAAATTCTTCAACTCTATAAAAGACTCCAGAAAAAATAATATGTATGTAAACTATGTAAACTGGAAGTGCATTGTAAGCAACTTCCAAAATTCTAGAATTGACAGAGATATCTCCCTGCCTGGACAGTTACCCAAAGTTCTTTTGTACTGTTGGGGCATCCATCTTCAGCCAAAGGCCAATAGTATTCAGCAGACTTTTCCTTGAAGTACGAAATTTCAAAGACAGTACAGCCTATATTGGGAGTTTTCAGTCACTTTCTTTGTGTCCTGCAGAATATCTGGCAGACTCTTTCATGAAGCAGGAACCCTAAAGGATCTTTTCACCTTTAGGCAAGTTCAGCAGTCATTGCTCAGTGGGTCCTGCATGTCCAGTTTATGCAACAGTCCAGGCAAGATCAGTTTCTTGCCCAAATGTCTAAACAACTCCATTAGGAGCCTCTTTGAGGCCCATCTTCCTCTTGAAGTAGATTGATGCTGCCAGGAGCAGATGTATCTCATTGTCATGAAAAGGCCTAAATTCTTAAACATTTTAGATGCCATATTCTGAAGGTCTCTGAAAGATTTGAAGAATCCCTATCCATCTGAAACACTTCTCTGTACATCTAGAAAATCTAACTAACATGACTACAAATTTGACTATTATAGGTGATTATCTATTAACCTATATTTCTTAATTAAACACTACATTTTCAAATGAACTACACAATCACAATACCTTAATCAAGATCAGAAATATACAATATGACAAAATTGACCTTAAATTTGTACCAATAAACCAAGATCCATACGAATGCAAATTATTCATATCTATATCATATCCCCCTTTAAATATAAAAGAACATTTATAAACAATATTTGGAATATGGGCGTAGTTCTGTCCATACTGCTTCCTGATGTTTGAGGGCACTGTTAATTTGGTCTTTCATGGTGTATTCTGTGTGGTAGGTTTATCTCAGTCAGAAGTTGGGCAAAGTATTTTCTTTGTGGGGGTGTTTATACCAACCTTTCAGGGGGTCTTGTTCCATGATACCACACTAGTCTGGAAGCACTCCATAGGTTCTCATCCTTTGTGGAAAGGAGAAAAGAACTTTTCCAAAGCAACATATCCTTAGAACCAAATTTGAAAGTCATGATCACTTTATAATATAATGCTGGTTTAGCTTAGCAGCCCATACAATGAAATTCCTCTCTGTACTTAGCTCATTCATAGTCAAAAAATTCAAAGATAACACAATAATATACATAATCCAGACTCTCTGTGAATTTTCCATTTTTACATGGCTTATTTTTCTTTACTCCTTTTAATCTATGACTGTACTTTGTCTCTTTAAAGACTTTACCTGTTTTAAGCATTAACTTTATTTTATAACTCTCTATACTTTTTTCCTTCTCTCTCCCAAGCCTATGTACATTTATCCAATACTGTGACCCATTTAGAGTCCTTTTTCATCTGAATTTGTCTTTATTGTGTATCTGTAATTATTTTCTGATCAGAAGCATTTCTTAAAATGCTAAGCAGCTTGATCTCAGTGGCCCTGGGTGCTGGCTCCGCCTCTCTCAGGCTTAAAATATGGTGTAGGTAGTTCACCTCAGTTCTGGGACTGCCAGGTGGGAGCCATCCTCACCACCTAAACTCTGGTTAGCACCATGCAACATATAACCCCCTTTTTTTTCTGAGTAAAAGCTAAACCTGCCATGTAGTGCACTGCACGGCCTGGAAATACCTTTGTGTATGACGGCGGGAATCTGCCACGCTCTCCTGCTTGTGCACACCTAGTAGACTTGATCCTATTGCCTGCGCCAAGCCATGGACATGGACTCAGCTACTTTTCTCCCAACCTCGAGTGGGCACACAAGCACCTGGGCCCACAAATGCCATTGAAATGCTCCATAGTCAGAGTTTGCACTGGTGGCATGGCTCAGAAAGCTGTGTTTTAAACCTGCTGCTGAGTCAGGAAAACCTCTCTTGAAAGAGCTGCGGCACACCACCAGCAAATAGCAAGAAGCTGTGTTAAACTATGTATTTTTATTTTTTTGTTTAGAATTCTTTTTCGAGCCCTCTCAGGTTTAACATGGATTTAGTTGACCACGTAGGTCCCAGATGTGGATGGAAGCTTAAAAGAAATCCCACACTAGCTCAGAATTGAGAAATAGATGGTTATTTATTTAGGGATAGACTCACAAATTAGAATCCTCTGTTTGAACAGAGATCAGAAAATGAATCCCACAACCAGAACAGAGAGGCCAGAAAAGAGAGCAGATGCATGCTCTATATCAGCATACATAGTATAAGAGGCCATGCCCTAATGGGCAGGTAACCACTAGCTGTAAGACTTCCAACAGCAACCTTTGAGTGTCAATCTTTTTTTTTCACCAAGTTGGGGACCAAGCTCATTGTTGTTTTGCTGCTGAACTGCCCGGTAGCTTCCCAGTTTTCCTGTCTCCACTTCCCATGTCCCTGCAGGGGAGCAAGGATTACAGACATGTACACTAAAGTATACATCCAGTTTTTATGTGGGTTCTGGGGGGTCAGAACCTGGATGCTCAAGCTCGTGTGTGCAGAGTTTACCCTCAGAAGCATCTTTCAGAAATAGTTTTTGAACAACTTGAGGTTCTATGATATTCCAGTGAGATACCTCAAATGTCACCAGGACATGGATTTATTAAACGCTAGAATATCTTCTCTGAAAAATTGCACCATTTTTTATTTTTTCTAAGTATTAAACTTTAACTTTTTGTCCTTTATCTTCTCTGCTCAATATATAAAATATTAGATTTTCGCAAATGATTACTTTGACATTATCAAGTTTCATGATGTGTAGTCCTTAAATGTATTTTAATTTAATTTAAGTGTATTTTAATTTTCATAACTGTTTCATCTTTGACTCATGCATTATTAAGAAATATTTTCCAATATCATAATTTTCTTTCCATCCATGTCTAATTAGGTTAAAACATCAACTTTGTATCTTAAGTCTGGTTTGTGTCTGTATCTCAGTTACAAAGACTTAAATTTTAAATTGTGTGTATGTGTGGTGGTGTATGCTTGTGTACATGCTTGTGTGTGTGCACCTGCATGGAGGACAGAAGTCAATGTCGTGTCTTCCTCTGTCACACTCTATCTTTTTTGGGTGGAGGGCAGGTTTTCTCACTGAACCTGGAACTCAGTGATGGATTAGGTCAGTGAGCTTCTATGATCTACCTCTCTCCACCTTCCATCGCTGGTATCATAGATAAAGACTGCTATACCTCAGTGGGGACTGGGGATTTGAACTCGGATCTTTATGCTTGTGCAGAAAACACATTACCCACTGACCATTTCCCAAGTCTTTAAGTTCTATTTTTATAAATACCCAAAAGTTTCATTTGCTTCTTTATAAATTGTTAATTTCCAGTAGCCTCACTCTTGTTAACCTTTAATCTCATTATTTTATTCCCTTAAATATTTTATTTTGTTATCATAATTCTGAATCAGATAATTCCAGTATCTAATGCCCAGGGGGACAATGTTAAAGCAATTTTATTGTTTTTTTTCCTTTTTCTACCCTTGTTTGTGACACTATTTGTTTAATAATTTTTATTTTGACCTTATTACTTATATATTATAGTATGTGATAAACCTTAGGGGAGAGATTTGGATGCTTCCACCCAGAGAGAAACAACATGTGTTTGCTCCATATACCGCAGAGCATAAGCAGTGATGTCACACTTTGGGTTGCTTTCTCAGTATGCTTTCTTTTTTTCAGATTATATAAAATCAGGTTTTAATAAGTATATATATATATATATATATATTTTACATACATTAACTTTGTTTGTAACTAATTTGTAACTATCATCCAGGTATAAAAGTAAAGAATACATACATTTTATACAATTATAAGCATTTTATGATTTATAGTATCTGTGATATTTGAAACACAATGTAGGTTACAGATTTGCTCGAAACCAAATGTAGCTCTTATACAAATGCAGTACAATATGATGTTGCAATTAGAATATATGAAAAGCAGTTATGAGTTTTTTATGAATATATAATCAAAAATTACAGTATATTAGCAATATCCATTTACAATTTGTAATAAACTAGAAATGATTTGATACAGAATTACATGTATATCTAAGAATGTTCATTTTAGACATATTGTGAATATTTCACTTCTTCTCAAGGACAATTGCTTTCTAACCTATCTAAAGGAAAAGTACAAGGAGAATAGGAACTTGTTTCCTATTCCTTTTTTTATATGGATTTCTCCAAATTATACTAAAGAAGAACACTCTCTGATTTATTCAGTAGGATGGCTACACAGGACAGATCCTAAACATTCACAATCCACAGCAATTAGTTTTCATTCTCTAAGAGTGAAGTATCAAAATTGGTTTTACCATTATTACTCATTAATGCTTCTTTCCAGCACTGTAGTATCACCAGAGATTCAAAAAAAAAATCAAAATACTTCCAAAATTAGAGTTTTGATCACAAGTCAATTGAGTAAATATTTCTTCAAACTTTACAGCTGTTTAAAATTCATACAAAGAAAAACCTATAGGCATCCTCCTGAATATTAACCTTCATCAGGCGATGAAAGGAGACAGAGACAGAGACCCACATTGGAGCACCGGACTGAAATCTCAAGGTCCAAATCAGGAGCAGAAGGAGAGAGAGCACGAGCAAGGAACTCAGGACCCCGAGGGGTGCACCTACACACTGAGACAATGGGGATGTTCTATCAGGAACTCACCAAGGCCGGCTGGCCTGGGTCTGAAAAATCATGGGATAAAACCGGACTCGCTGTACATAGCGGACAATGAGGACTACTGAGAACTCAAGAACAATGGCAATGGGTTTCTGATCCTACTGCACGTACTGGCTTTGTGGGAGCCTAGGCAATTTGGATGCTCACCTTACTAGACCTGGATGGAGGTGGGTGGTCCTTGGACTTCCCACAGGTCAGGGAACCCTGACTGCTCTTTGGACTGACAAGGGAGGGGGACTTGATTGGTGGAGGGGGAGGGAAATGGGAGGAGTTGGCGGGGAAGAGACAGAAATCTTTAATAAATAAATAAATTAAAAACATTCATATACTGATTGTCAAAGTGACTGTATTTCAAAATAGCCTTTCTGTCATTACTTTTCTCAAGCTTGCTTACCACACATGGGAAGTGATGGTTAATCCACAGGCAGGGAAGGCTTTCTGGTACATTCTATTTATTTATTTATTTATTTATTTATTTAAGATTTCTGTCTCTTTTCCGCCACCACCTCCCATATCCCTCCCCCTCCCCTAAGCAACTCCCCCTCTCTCATCAGCCTGAAGAGCAGACCAGGTTCCCTGCCCTGTGGGAAGTCCAAGGACCTCCCACCTCTTTCCAGGTCTAGTAAGGTGAACATTCAAACAGCCTAGACTCCCACAAAGCCAGTATGTGCAGTAGGATCAAAACCCAGTGCCATTGTTCTTGACTTCTCAGTAGTCCTCATTGTCCGCTATATTCAGCGAGTCCGGTTTTATCCCATGCTTTTTCAGACCCAGGCCAGCTGGCCTTGGTGAGTTCCCGAAAGAACATCCCCATTGTTTCAGTGTGTGGGTGCACCCCTCGGGGTCCTGAGTTCCTTGCTCATGCTCTCTCTCCTTCTGTTCCTGATTTGGACCTTGGGGTTGTAGTCCGGTGCTCCAATGTGGGACTCTGTCTCTGTCTCCTTTCATCGCCTGATGCCCTTCAATGGAAGAATGAATGAAGAAAGTTTGGAATATATTCATATTAGAATACTATTCAGCAGTAAAAAACAATGACTTCTTGAATTTTGCATGCAAATGGACGGAAATAGAAAACACTATCCTGAGTGAGGTAAGCCAGACCCAAAAAGAGGAACATGGGATGTACTCACTCATATTTTGTTTCTAGCCATAAGTAAAGGACATTGAGCCTATAATTCGTGATCCTAGAGAAGCTAAATAAGAAGGTGAACCCAAAGACAAACATATAGTCATCCTTTTGGATATTAACTTTCTGGTACATTCTTAAGGTTCTGCTCTGTTGCTCATTAAGATTTCTTTGCACCCATGAACTGAATAAATCTCTAACTGTGGGTCATCAGTTCCTTTACTTTTTTTCCATTCTATGTGTATGTGTGTGTATGCACGTGTATGTGTGTGTTCCTTTATATGGGTTTATATACATGAATACTGAGCAGGTCAGATTCTTCAGATCCTCCTGGATCTGGGGTTACTAATGGCTGTGAGCTGCCTTCTTGGGTCCTGGAACTTAGATCTTCCAAAAGAGTGGTAAGAGCCATCTCTTCAGTCCCAGATCATAAATTCTTTGGTGATAGCTGGCATCAGTGGTAATATTAATTTAATTTTCCTTCCACAGGTACAGCAAAGATACCGTTTTCTTTTTTTCTTTTTCTTTTTTTTATTTTTTTTTTGGCTTTTCGAGACAGGGTTTCTCTGTGGCTTTGGAGCCTGTCCTGGAACTTGCTCTGTAGACCAGGCTGGTCTCGAACTCACAGAGATCCGCCTGCCTCTGCCTCCGGAGTGCTGGGATTAAAGGCGTGCGCCACCATCGCCTGGCTAGATACCGTTTTCTTTAGAGGCTCTCTTTACTGGAAGTCACCTTTCTTCTAGTTCATCCATCAGTGATGCTAATGTCTGGCTTCTTTTGGATATCTCGTGAAGCAGATGCACTACTTTGGAGTATTTTGAGTTCATGGAATATATAGTATTATGAATTATTATAATTATATATTGGAGAATAATTGTCAAACTACTAAAATCAAATGTGTGATGTATTAATATGTATGATTTTTAAAATTATATGGTTTAGTGATTTGCCTAATAACTACCATAATTGCAAAACAGTAATGATGAGCATAGGCATGATTTCAAGGTGTCTGCAGAACCCTGATATGGCACAAAACATCTCTGATTTATTCTGTAGGCAAGAGCAGCAATTGCTCCAACTGCTGTCCTTTGTTTTTTACATTTTGCATAATAAGGAATTTTAATATGAAAATAAAGATGTGATTTTTTTTCTGTTCAAATCTATTCAATTTTCTTACATATAATTTGAATCTTGTCAGACTTCAGGGTTAAGAATCCCTGGACAGGACTAATGTCACGTGACTTTGGACTCTTGTCTCCCAGTCGCCCTTGGCTTTTACCATACAGGGCAGTTTCTGGCTTAAACCAGCCATGAAAGGTGAACCATGTGCAACAGATGACGGCGGAGTAATAGAACAATGTTGTTCATGGAGGAAGCGAGCAGTTACCGTGGGAGCTGAGCAAGGATGCAGTGTATTTCAGCTTGCTCTTGGTGATGATACTGGACCTGCTGGTATCTAGGAGCCCAGTCTATTGAACTGTCAGAAGTAGGAGGATTTGCTTCTCCCATTATATTATAACTCATCTATTTATTTTACATCCCGCTTACAGCATCCCCCCATCTTCTCCTCCCAGTATGCCCCTGCTGCTCATACCCCCAAGTCCCCTCCTCTTCCATTTCCAGGAAAGGGCAGGTCTTGTATGAGTGTCAACAAAACATGGCATATCAAGTTGCAGTAGGACTAAGCACCTCCCCTTGTATCAAAGCTGGGCAATGTGACCCAGTATGAGGAGTAGGGTCCCAAACCCACTAAAAGAGTCAGAGACAGCCCCTGTTCCTGCTGTTAGAAGTTCCACAAGAGGATCAAGCTATACAACTGTAAAATGCATGCAGAGTACTGAGGTCAGTCTCATGTAGGCTCCCTGTTGTCAGTTCAGTCTCTGTGAGCTCCATGAGTCCAGATTAATTAACTGTGTGAGCCTTCCCATGGTGTCCTTGACCCTTCTAGCTCCTACTCTGCTTTTTCCTCCTCCTCCACAGGATTCCCAAACTGCCTAATGTTTGGCTGTGGGCCTCTGCATCTGCCTCCATCAATTGCTGGATGATGCCTCTCTGATAACAACCGGGCCATGCACCAATCTGGTCATAGGAGATAGCCAGTCCAGGACACTTATCCATTACTGCTAGAAGTCTAAGCTGGGATCATCCCCATAGACTCCTGGGAGATTCCCCTGTGCCAGGCTTCTGCCCAAGCCCTCCCCTGGCAGTCCCCTCAGCACTCTTACCCTCTCCCTTGCACCCCTAAACCTGGTCACTCGTGTTTTCATCCCCATCCATCCTCAATCTACCTCTATTTCTCCTTCCTAGGGGGTGTCCTCCCATGACCCTCCTTGTTTCCTAGTCTCTCTGGATCTGTGGATTGTAGCATAGATTTCCTTTATTTAACAGCTAATATCCACTTGAGTGAGTACATACCATGTTTGTCTTTCTTGGTCTGTGTTACCTCACTCAGGATGATCTTTTTCTAGTTCCATCCACTTGCCTTCAAATTTCTATGTCCTTGTTTTAAATAAGTAATATTCCATTGCATATATGTTCCATATTTTCCTTATCCATTCCTCGGTTGTGAGGCATCTAGGTTGTTTCCAGGTTCTAGCTACTACAAATAAAGCTACTATGAACATAGTTGAGCAAGTGTCTTTGTGGTATAATTGAGCATCCTTTAGGTATATGCCTAGTATAGCTGGGTCTTGCAGTAGGTTGATTCCCAGTTTTCTGAGAAACTGCTCCACTGACTTTAAAGGAATTGCATAAGTTTGCACTCCTGCCACCAATGAAGGAATGTTCTCCTTGCTCCGTATCCTTTCTGGCACGAGTTGTCACTTTTGTTTTTGTTCTTAGCCATCCTGACAGGTGTAAGATGGAATCTCAGAGTCATTTTGATTTGCATTTCCCTGATGGCTAATGGTGTTGAACACTTCCTTAAGTGTTCTTGTCCATTTCAGATTCTTTTGTTGAGAATTCTCCATTTAGATCTGTACTCCATTTTTAATTGGATTGTTTTGATTTGTTGATAATCAGTTTCCTAAGTTCTTTATATATTTTGGAAATCAGTCCTCTGTTGGATGTGGGGTTCATTCTGTAGGTTGCCATTTTGTTCTATTGATGGTGTCCTTTGCCTCACAAAACTTCAATTTCATGAAGTTCCATTTATTAATTTTTCATTTCAGAGCATGTGCTGTTGGTGTTCTGTTCAGGAAGTTGTCTCTTGTGACTAAACATTCCAGATTATTTCCCATTTTCTCTTCTGTGAGGTTCAGTGTATCTGAATTTATGTTGAGGTCTTTGATCCACTTGGACTTGAGTTTTGTTCAAATTTTGATCAATTTGCATTCTTCTATATACCTATATACTGGCATCCAGTGAGACCAACACCATTTGTTTGTTGAAGATGCTTTCCTTTTACCCATTGTACAGTTTGGCTTCGTTGTCAAAAATTAAGTGTCCATAGGTGTGTGGATTTACATTTGGGTCTTTGATTCAATTCCATTGGTTCTCCTGTTTTTAGGACAATAGCCTGCTGTTTTTATTACAATAGTTCTGTAGAAGAGCTTGAAATCGGGGATGGTAATACCTCTTGAAGTTCTTTTATTGTATAGGATTGTTTTAGTTATCTTGTATTTTTTGTTCGTATATAGGAGGGCTACCGATTTGCTGGCTGAGTATATGGTCAGTTTTGGAGAAGGTTCCATGTGGTGCTGAAAAGAAGGTTTATTCCTTTATGTTTGGGTGAAATGTTCTGCCTATATCTGTTAGGCCCATTTGAGTCATTACATCTGTTAGTTCCATTATTTCTCTGTTTAGATTCAGTCTGGATGACCTGTCCATTGTAAGAGTAGGATGTTTAAGTCTCCTGCTATTATTGTCGGAAGTTCTGTGTGTGATTTAAGCTTTAGTAATGTTTCTTTTACAAATATGAGTGTTCTTACTTTTGGGGTGTAGGTGTTCAAAACTGAGATATCATTTTGGTAGATTTTTCATTTGATGAGTATGAAATTTCCTTTTCCATTTCTTTTGATTAATTTTGGTTGGAAGTCTATTTTGTCAGATATTAGGATACCTATACCATCTTACTTCTTTGATCCATTTGATTGGAAAATGTTTTTCTAACCCTTTACTCTGAAGTAATGTCTATCTTTGATGGTGAGATGTGTTTCTTGTATGCAGCAGAATGTTGGATCCTGTTTTTGTATCCAATCAATTACCTTGTGTCTTTTTATTGGAAAAATGAGTTCATTGATATTGAGGGATATTAATGACCAATGATTGTTAATTCCTGCTATTTTGTTGTTGTTGTTATTGTTGGGGTTATTTTTTTTTGTGTGTGTGTATGGGTTCCCTTCTTTGGGTTTTGCTGTTATGAATTTAATCATTGCCTGCATCTTTATGGGTGTAGTTGGCTTCCCGGGACTGGAATTTTCATTTTATTACCTTCTGTTGGGCTGGGTTTGTGAATATATATTGTTTAAATTGATTTTGTCATAAAATATCTTGTTTTTTCCATGTATGGTGATGGACAATATTGCAAAGTATAGTATTCTGGCTGACATCTATGGTCTCTTAGAGTCTACAAGACATTACTCCAGTCCCTTCTGGATTTTAGGGTCTCTTCTGAGAATTCAAGTGTGAGTCTAATAGGTTAACCTTTATATGTTACTTGACCTTTTTCCCCTGCCACTTTTAATATTCTTTCTTTGTTCTGTATGTTTAGTGTTTTGATTATTATGTGGTGAGGGGATTTTCTTTTCTGATTCAATCTATTTGGTGTTCTGTAAGCTTCTTGTATCTTTGTAGTTATGTTCTTATTTAGGTTCGGAAATTTTTCTTCTATGACTTTGTTAAATATATTTTCTGGGTTTTTGAGCTGGATTTCTTCTTCTTCTTCTATTCTTATTATTCTTAGGTTTTGTTTCTTTCATGGTGTCCCCGATTTTCTGTATGTTTTATGTTAGGAATTTTTTAGATTTAACATTTTTTTTGACTGATGAATCTATTTCCTCTATCGTGTCTTGAACACCTGAGATTCTCTCTTCTATCTCTTGTATTCTGTTGGTGATGCTTGCATTTGTAGTTCTTGTTCTCTTACCCAGATTTTCCATTTCCAGGATTCCCTCCATTTGTGTTTTTTTTATTGCTTCTATTTTCATTTTTAGGTCTTGAATAGTTTCCTTTATTTGTTTGTTTGTTTTTTCTTGATTATCTTTTAGGAATTTATTGATCTCTCCCCATTTTTTGTCTTTTTCTCAATTTCTTTAAGGGATTTGTTCATATCTTCTTTAAGAGCTTCTATCATCTTCATAAAGTAATTTTGAAGGTCATTCTCTAATGCTTCAGCTGTGTTGGATTGTTCAGATCTTGCTGTTGTGGGATAGATGGGCTTTGATGATGTCATATTGTCTTTTCTGTTATTGATTGTATTCTTTTTTTTTATAAGACTTTCAAAGATTTATTAAGACAAGTATAAATGTGTGAATTTGCAAAATATTTATAGTTTTTTTTAGGCTCCTCTTTATTTTTTTTAAATTTATTTATTTATTAAGGATTTCTGCCTCCTCTCCGCCACCGCCTCCCATTTCCCTCCCCCTCCCCCAATCAAGTCCCCCTCCCTCATCTGCTCTAAGAGCAATCAGGGTTCCCTGACCTGTGGGAAGTCCAAGGACCACCCACCTCCCTCCAGGTCTAGTAAGGTGAGCATCCAAACTGCCTAGGCTCCCCCAAAGCCAGTATGTGCAGTAGGATCAAAAACCCATTGTCATTGTTCTTGAGTTCTCAGTATTCCTCATTGTCTGCTATGTTCAGCTAGTCCGGATTTGTCCCATGCTTTTTCAGACCCAGGCCAGCTGGCCTTGGTGAGTTCCCGATAGAACATCCCCATTGTCTCAGTGTGTGGGTGCACCCCTCGGGGTCCTGAGTTCCTTGCTCATGCTCCCTCTCCTTCTGATCCTGATTTGGACCTTGAGATTTCTGTCCGGTGCTCCAATGTGGGTCTCTGTCTTTGTCTCCTTTCATCGCCTGATGAAGGTTAATATTCATGAGGATGCCTATGTGTTTGTCTTTGGATTCACCTTCTTATTTAGCTTCTCTAGGAACATGAATTATAAGCTCAATGTCCTTTATTTATGGCTAGAAACCAAATATGAGTGAGTACATCCCATGTTCCTAGCTTTTAGGCCTCTAGATTTGGGATGATTTTAGGTCTAGGCCTTGATTCCTGCATTTTCTTTGTTGGATGGGTGATTTGTTCCTTGGTTTCTCTTTTCTTCCTGGCCTTATGGTCTAAATGGCCAGGGTTCTGGTAACTAGCATATCTTCAGGTTCAGTAGAGTGTCCTCTCTGGATTTTTTTGAGTCTCTGGGTTCCTAGGTCTGGCCTGGCCTCCTGAAAGGTCAAAGTCCTCTTTCAAAGTTGTAGACTAGGATATGGAGCCCAGGGGAAGGAGTGCAGACTGGGGTTCCTACATCAGGTCTGCCGTCTGGGGTGTCCCTAGGACTAGCCTGGATTCCAGCACAGTTGCTGTCACTGGGGTCCCTAGATCTGGCTTGTGGTCCAGTAAAGCTGAAGTCTTCTGAAGCAGACCTGGGGTTTCTAGATCTAGCCTGGCTTCTGGTAAAGCAGAAGTTGTCTTTTGAGGTTATAGACCAGAATGTGGAGCCAGAGGAGGGGGCAGTAGGGACAGGGGTTGTTGGGTAGACTTAAAGAGATTTAATGGGTGGCCGGCAATGTCTTATCTGGGGTTTCTAGGACCAACCTAGCCCCCCATAAGGCTGCTAGGGTTGTGGGCTCTGGTATAGAGCCCAGGGAAGGGGGTCTTCTCCCATTATTTTTAAATCTTAAAGGATGGAGACCCTTTCTTTTTGTTGTTGATGTTAAACTCACATCAGGGGATCTCTGGCTCTCTGTGGGGGAGGGTATGCATGTGTGTGATGAATACTTGGTAAAGATTTGCTGAGTGGTTAAGGAAATAGATGTGCAGCCATGGTCCCTAAAGAGTGCTTCTGACTTTTCACTTCCAAGCCTGCCTCTGTGAACTATTAAAAGAATTTACAGCTTCAGGTTTTACGAAGTAATCCCCCTGTGAATAGAGCGTGCCCTGTGTTCGCAGGGAATATCCTAGCTACAGATCTAGATACGGAGATAATGAGTGAAATGCATACCAGGGACGGATGGCTGTGTGTAGATTGGTTTGGCTCCAGAGATCAAGGGAGACTAGAATAGCGCCTCATACCCCAGCAGAAAGATGGCATCATTTTCCCCATGTTTAATTACTCTAATAAAGCCATCTTTAACCAGATTGTTGCTCAAACATTCAACTGTTAAGGACGACACTTCTGCAGTGAGATTAGTTTTCATTTTGTTTAATACCTTAACCTCAAGGGCAAAATCTGCTAGACTTCTTCCTGCTGCCACCACTCCAAGCTGCTGCCAAGTGGGAGGTGACTGGCTGTAAATCAAATCTGGGGACAACTGTAGTACCAACCTAAGTTTCCTCAACTGTCATTGTCTCAAGCTACAGTTAAGAACAAGGAGGACAAACCCTGAACAAACACCCAGAGGTGTTAGTGACGCCTCCTGTTATGAAAGCTTAAAGCTGGGTGCACATTATGTTTGTTCCCTCTGTAATTAATCTTTCCTTCATAAAACATGACTGCTCTGTCACTGCTCTGCCATTTGTTAAAAAGCAAATTATATATTACTTCTCTAGCACTCTCTTCACCTTTCAGCGACCGAAGTGTGGTGCTGCATAAGAAAAAGACGTGTTGTTCAGAATTCTCAGTGTTCTAGAAGGCTAAGCTTCTGCAGGGGAAGCAAACAGAGCACACATAAAGGAGCAATAGAACCATTTCAGATGTGTGATACTCCAGCACAACACCCTTGAGCATGCGTGTGTGTGTACACTTTGGCATGGACAACCACGGGTGGGTAACTCACATGGTTGGTCAGCTAAAAGCTCAAAAAAACAAAAAAAAGCTTGCTGAACAGGCCCCTCACTGCTGTGGGAGTTCCTAAAGTTCAAGGTAAGGAAGGAGAGATAAAGCAGGTAGGTAACAGTGAGATTTCTAGACCCTAGTACTGCTTGCCCTCCGTTATTGTTCTGGGGAGAGTTTGGGGAGATGCATAGCTGATCTTTGGTAGAGAGGAGTGTTGAAAAGCAACCACTGTTCATGTGTATTTGCAATGATAAAGGTATGGTAAGACCCTAATCCCAGTGCCTGGGAATGTGATCTAATTTAGAAGTAGGGTCTTTGAAGATGTAACCAAGAGTTCAGGCTCGAGTTCAGTGGGCCCTAGTGCAAGGATTAGTGTTCCTATAAGAGGAGGAGATGGGGCCCATAGGCTCACACTGGGAGAAAACCCAGGGAGCCTGGAACAGAGGCTGGTGAAGGGATGCTGAGAATAACTGGTGCTGGCAGAAGGCAGGGCACAGGGCAGATTTCTTCTGGAACCTGCTGACTCGGTTTCTGACTTATGATTCCCGGAGCACTGAAAGGATAAACTGAGTTCGGAGTCACCTAGTTCGAGGTGTTTTGTGACTACAGCCCCAATGAGCTAAGACTGTGATTCAGCAGCAATGCATTTCTGCTTCCAGTGCTTTTTATCTTTTTTTATAGTTCCTAGTTCTTGTGCGATTTCCTTATTTAACTAAAACCCAGAAACCTAGCTGCTATCTATACATTGAGGCATTCAGGGATTTTGGAGTTGCAATTATATTTACTTTCTTTGTCTTTTAAAATTAGTATTAAAAAGTAATTTTCAAAACTATAGACACCAGGGGTTGATGATATAGCTCAGCTGGTCAAGTCCTTGCCTAGCACCCATAAAGTCTTGGGTTCCATCCCCAGCACACATAAACTGGATGAGCTGGTGCACGCCTATAACCATAGCACTCAGGGGTAGAGGCAGGACCATCAAGAGTTCAAGATCATTCTCTACTACTAATGAGTGTAAGGTTGGCATGGGCTTATAGGAGATGAGTTCTTCTCATTCCTTTCCTCCCTTCCTCCCTCCCTTCTTCCCCCTCTCCTTCCTCCTTTCCTCCATGTATACACACACACACACACACACACACACACACACACACACACACACATTATCATTCCTGGTAAATTGAATCCCATTGCTTTTTGCCCTATTCCTCATTGCCAATGAACTTTCAAATTTTTTTCAGACCTCAATACATACAGAATTCTCTATATTCATAAGGATAATGGGAATACACACACACACTATTTACACTATATATCCAAGAAGAGATATTTTGGGTCTCTGCTCATAGGCCCACAGTTGGAGACACATGTCTTCACAGACTTCATCAGAATGCTCTGCCCCAGGCCACACTAAGCTTGCTTCTTTTGACCAGCAACCCACACGCACAATGGTCTTTTCTTCTGGTCTGTCCTCTCTAGCTCTTTCTATCTCTGCCACTAGATTCTCGGGGCCTGGGAGCAGAGCTGTTTGCCTTCTGTACTTGTATTCTTTGTTTTCAGCATCCTGCCTGGCAAGGAGCAGGCTCTCAGCTTTGGAACAATGAGTCTCTGCCCTCAAGGGCCCTGCGGTGCAAGCTGGCACCTTTTTACAAAACAGCATTGACAAATGGCAGCTGCTTTGTGTTCGAGCCCACATTTGTTAATGCTACTTTTAACAAGAGCTCCTGATTGTGACAGTGGCACCGATAGACCATAACAATAGGGATTAGCCTGAGATTAGCTCCTACAGCTGGGAAAAAGGAAGAAAATATTTATAGATGGGTGGGAGATTCAGGCTGATAGTTTCAAATTCCTGGATATTTATGTTTTACCCAATTTTTCTCATAGCAGCAGCTTCAGGCAACTGTGGATACGTTTGCTTTAAATTAGGGATGCTTTGCTGTTGACTGTGGGGAGGTACTCTATGTCTTAGCTCCTCTGCCTGGGAAGTAATGGTGGTGGCTGCAATGAATCCCGTTCCCTCACTGGAACCTGCTTGTCCAAGATTTATTGGCTATGGCTGCTGCGTGTTAACACTTTTCTTGAAGTGGCCTTGATTATTTATTTTTGGGAGATGGCTTTCTCTCCGGAGTCCATCTGTCTCGCGTTGGCCTAGGCTTGTCCGTCAGCAGCCGTGACCACCATGGGCATGGTGCCAGCCGAGCACTGCGGGCTCAGTGGCTTTCTGTGCTTCCTCTAATCCCCCTTTCCCTTCCCCGCCAAGTGTATTTCCATGATAAATCACCCAAGAAAGATTTCCAATGCGTTTTGACAGGATGAAACTGTGCAATTCAGCTTGATCTCGTTAAGAGCCCCATAGCCAAATCCCCCCAGCACGGAAGGCAAGGAACGCTTGCAAGCTGTTCACGGCTTGTCTCTCTAGCTGAGGGAGAGAGACTTGACTGACACTCTGCTGACTTTCTGCCCTTGACCTGGAGGGGAGGGATGTTTGCTGCTTGTTTCATTTGCAAAGTCCCTGTGTAAGTTCAGGCATTTATGTAAGGGCTGAGCACTTAGACCGAAAAATATTTTACTAGCCTCCTTCCCTCCCTCCCTTCCACATATGCATGCCAAATGTAATAGGCACTTGGTAAATAATAAATAAGGCTAAACTCTGTGTCCTCTAGGAATTCACAGTGTGGTGGGGAAAGAGATAAGCAAGTAGATAATCATCACCAATATGAGCCTTGTACTGGTATAACAAAAGGTAGCAAGAAGAGAGTGGGTACCAGACTCCATTTGGAAGGGATGGTGGTGAGGATGGACTTTCTAGTGGAAGTGATGCATAAACTACTTTAACGGGATGAATAGTGTGAGCACAGTTGGTTTGAGCAGTATCAAGTTGTAGACAGAAAGTTTTACCATCGAAAAGGCCTCTTTGCTGATACCGTTGCCCCAAGCACAGGTTTTGCTCAAGGACTGATTCTTATGTGTTTTATATCCCAGCTGTGTACTACCTGACTGGCTCTGCCCTACCCCTGTTCTCCATGGATCTTACTGTATGGATCAAGTTTTAGCATCCTGCTTAAATAGTCCAGCTATCTCCCAGTGCACCCTTGCTTTTGAGTTCACTACTCTTTTCTTGACATTGTCAGCTTGTGGTACTTTTTGTTCACTATGTAATCAATTTAAAAATCAAAGCCAAAAACAACACTTCCCTCCATTTTCTTGGAAAACAGATGATGGATGGTATTCACTATCAAGGAAACTGAAGCTAAAACGATATTCTGCTATCCTCATGAATTGGTGACTACCCTGTCATCAGAGAGCCTTCATTTGATGAACACGGGTGCAGAGATCTACAGCCAAGCATTGGGCTGAGCTAGAGAACCCTGCTGAAGAGAGAGAGGAAGGATTATATGAGCCCGGGGGAGGGGTCAAGGACATTACAAGAAAACCCACGAAACAACTAACCTGGGCTCATAGGAACTCACAGTCTAGACCAGCAGCCAGGGAGCCTACATGGGACCAACCTAGGCCCTCTACATGTGAGAGACAATTGTGTACCTTGGTCTACTTGTGGGACTCCTAGCAGAGAGGGCAGGGGCAGTCCCTCATGGTTTGGCTGGCTCTTGGGAACCTATTCCTCATACTGGGCTGCCTTGTCAGCCTTAATAAAAGGAAAGGAACTTAGTCCTACCTTAACTTCATATGCCATGCTTTGTTGATACCCATGGGAGGCCTGCTCCCTTTTAAACAGAAACAGAGGAGGAGTGGCTTGGGGGGAGCAAAGGTGGGAGAGGGAATGGGAGGAAAGGAGGGAGGGGCAACTGCAGTTGGGATGTAAAATTAATCAATAAATTTAATTAATTAAAAAAGAAAGAACTGAGGCTAGATTTATGTTTTCTTCCTTTTTATTATCAATGCCTTCAAAAGAAGAGACTCAGGATATACCTGTCCAGAGAGTGAACCCACGAATCACGCAACTGACAGACAGTGCTCATTCATTGTCTGCTGCTCTCCAATCTCTTCAAAGAGCAGAGAACTACCATTTCCCAAGCCTGTTTTCACAAAAATCCAACCACCAATACACAGGACAGAGCCCCCCAATATACATTACACAGAAGCCGTACACAGATAAGATGCAGTAAATGTCAGAATCTTGGGCATAGGAGCTCTGGCCTGAAAATTAAGAGTAGAAGTGACAGTGGATTCAAATTAGTGCCCATCTTGTCTGCAGTGGCTCGTATTTAGGATTCTGTCTTTGCTAGACACTCTTTATTCTGCATTGGAAAGAGGAGGAATTTTTTTTCCAGGCAATTAGCTTTAAAAAGAGTATGGTTCCTTGGCTTTACTGAAATGCCAGGAAAGATTATGAAATCTCTAAAGATCAGAAAAAAAGCCAATATGGGAAATGACATTTTATTCATTAGGATGGATTCCCAAGTTCTTTGCACCTCTAAAAATGTTTTGTCCTTTGTACATCGTAAGGGGTCTTTGGAGTTCCATCAGTCATCCTAACAGCAATAAACCCAGCCTATTTGCACGGCGTTGCGCTTTGCCGTTGCACTAGGCTGGAGTGTTTGCAATGCAGATTATCAATGAAAGCTCCTGTAGAGAAGAATAAGAAGAGAAGGTTTCAAAGAACCACTGGTCCCCCATCTTTGAGGAAATTTAATAATTGTGTCACTTATTTACCCCTAGGACAAAATGTCTGAACAAGTCAACCTAAAGTACATGTTTATTTAGGTTCCTGGTTTCAGTCCGCAATCAGCTGATTCCCTTGCTTTTTGGTCTGTGTCAAGATAGAAATGCCACTGCGGAAAGGGCATAGCAGCCAGGAGAGCAGGAAGCGGGGCGGGGCTAGGGACAAGAGACACCTTCAGAGCCACCCTCTGGTGATCTACTTACCGCGTCCAGCTGTGCCTCACTTTCAGCTGGAAATTCACCAGTGAATTAATCTGTCTATGACGCTTGTGTCCTTGATACAATAACTTCTCAACAGTGCCATCAGCTGGGGACCATGTCTTCAATGTATGAGTTGGGTGGACTCTTTCTGATCTAAGCCATAGCAGTGGCCGAGTTCAGTCTGTGTCTGGAGTCTGACTAGGCTCAGCTGTTAGCTCTAACAGTTCACACACCAGAGACCATAGTTAGGCTCCTGAGCATTCTCGGCTGTGTCTGCCACCCCATGTGCCAGCTGCCACCACCAAGCTGACCTCTGGGTCCTCCCAGGAAAGCCCTGCAAGCTCTTCTCTGGTCAGTCCTTCAGAGGATGATGATACAACGCCCTGTCGGCCTTGGCCGCTGCGCCCCACGACTCTCTCTTCAAGGCAGTGAACTGAAGAGCGGAGCTTCACACTGTGACAGAGTGGGCATGTACCATGTGCTCTCTTCCCCTCCAAACCACATTTGAGAAGCCTCTGTCACTGAGACTGATATCTAAGACCAACCTCCCCATGAGAGCTGTGTCCTGTCATCATTATAGCTCTGTCCACTATAATCATATATTTGGATGTTGATAAAATCACTTTAACCTCTCATTGTCTATCATCTAAGCCTCCTTCCCACCTATAAAGGGCCAAGAGAACATGATCTCATAACACAGACGGGCATCTAGAGTGCTCTGGGCATGGTTCTTGCATCTACAGCTAACCACCCTGGCAGGGGCAGCAGGCAGCACTCTGCCTTCTTCTGACCAGTTAGTGTTTAATGGAAAGAATTCAGCTGAACCGCAGATGCACGGCACACCTGAGTTCTGTATTCATTCAGTAGGAGAATATATGGTTTCTCACGTTACAATCATACCAGCAGGAAGGTTAACTGCCTCAGCAGGGCCAGGCGAGTCACGCACATTTATCTTCCTTTGCACCAACCACTCTCAGTGGAGCTAGGGAAGAGAAAGTGACTTGCCTAAACGCAAACCAGCAACCACGGCCAGGATTGGGTTACTTCCATGTGCCGGGCTTCAAAGGCCCTTGATCTTTCAGCTCCATGATGGTGTCCCCTGCTTGTCCTTCTAGGCCAGCTCTCAGGAGAGAAGGCACTCTGGCCATGAGCAAGCTTTATGAAGGCAGACCGTCTTTTTTTTTTTTTTTTTTGTCCTTAGTTATTTTGAATTGTAGCACTAAGTATTCATTATCTTATTTGAGCCTCGCAAAACATCTGTGAAGTTGAGAAGGCAGCAGTTATTAAAATAGAAACTATAAATCGGGATGGCAAAGCTTAGGAAGGTTAAATGGTTTCCTCAAAGCTGAGCGAGATGAAACGGTGCCCACTTCTAAGCTTTCTGGAGCAAATGCCTATGCCTTTTCCGGTAATATCACTTAAAATCTCATTTTTACAGTAACGCATATGTTTCTTTTTCTTGTGCAAGTGTGTGCTATGTGCAATGTACGTGTGTGGTGTGTGCATGTCAAAGCGTTTGCTTGTTGTATGTAGTGTGCACATACGGTACATGCGTGTGATTGTGTGTGTGCAGCGTCGTGTGTGGTATGTGCATGTGAATGTGTGTGTGTGTACAGTGTACATGTGTGGTGCATGCATGTGTATGGGTGCTTGTGCATGTGGAAATCAGAGTAGGATATTGAGAATTGTCCTTTACCCACGCCCTACCTTATTGTCTTGACACGGGATCTCTCATTGAACCAGAAACTTGTGACTTTGGCTTGGCCGCCTTTTGGGGTATACCTATCTCCATGCCTCAGTGATTGAGCTAAAACTCTATAACCAGGCCTCTCTTTACACATTTGCTGGGATTCGAACTCGGGTCCCCATGCTTTCAGAGGGTATGTGCTTACCTACTGAGTCATTTCTCCAGTCCAGCAATACTGTCTTGTTACTTTTCTATTGCTGTGAAGAAACATCATAATCAAGGCAACTTATAAAAGAAAGCATTTAATTGGGGCTTGTTTATAGTTTCAGAGATTGAGTCCATGGTCGTCATAGCAGGGAGCAAGATAGCAGGCAGACAGGCATGATGCCTGGTGCTGGAGCAGTAGCTGGAGCTCATGTCTGATCCATAAGTTGGAGGCAGAGACGGGGGAGGGAGAGAAGAGAAAGACTGGGCCTTTTGAAATCTCAAACCCACTCTCAGTGACACACCTCCTCCAAAAAGACCACACCCCCTAATCCTTCTCAAAAGAGTTCTACGAACCAGGGACCAAGCATTCAAATATGTGAACCTATGGGGGTCATTCTCATTCAAACCAATACAAAGACATATTTCTTACAGAAAATTAAAAACAAAGTGTTTCCCAGGAATTAAATAAAAATCACATATAGTTCTAATTTCCAGGGACCCATGTTTTTCCATGTGACTCCTCACCCCTCTGGGACAGGAAGTGCTCAGCTGTGAGATGACTGTGTTGGGCAAAGCACCCAGGAGGGTCACCATGCTGAGCTTTTCCTCTATGCGACCCTCTCTCACCTCTTCCAGGAATTGGCTGTGCACCCTGGTTTCATCTGCTTCTTCCTGGAGACCCAGTTTTTATGCTGTTCAGGATTCGTATCCAGAGTGATGGAGAACAAAGGCTCTCTCCGTCTCTGTTCACAGGAGGATATCAAGGGTTTCTTTAGAGACGAGATCAAAGAAGGAGGCAGATCGACTTCCTTCAAACTGCACGCTACCCCTACAGCTCTTACAAGTTAACTGTCAGGAACCTCTTTGAAGAGCCGCCCCACTCTTATGGAGAGACATATTAATGCTTGTTTGTTATTAATTAGGATTAAATGTTACACCGCGGCAGTGCCCTGTGTGTCCTCAGCTCAGTTGGGAAGGATTCGGGGCTGGGACCTGCTTAGGGTCAGCAGGGACAGAGAAGGAGTGAGCAGCCCGGGGTACTGACATGAAGGTGGCCAGAGCGGTCTCCGTAGGGTGGAATATGACTTCCAGTTTTTTTCCCTATTCGTCACTATTCTCAGGGCCGTCACTTTTCCACTGGCTCCCATCTGAAAACGTTTTCCTAGAGCTCAACAGAATATTTTGGTCACTGCCTAGACATCTTAGCATATAGAATTCACACAAAGACTTGTGAATTCTTTGAATCAAAGATGGAGATTATTCAGATGTGACCTCCCGTCAGAGTGAGTTTCGTGTTTTCCCTAGACTGCTCTGTGGGCTCTGCTCGCACTTCCTGAAGCTCTCTGTGATTTTATCTTTCACTTTTCTCTGTTCTTCTCATCGCTCCCCCCCTCCCATCTCTCTATCACAGCCCTGGAAGCCAGTAGTCAATCTCCAGGGGTCTTGTTAAAATGCGAATTTGGATTCAGCAGGTCCAGAGTAAGGACTCAGAATCCCAGGTGGTGGCAATGCTGCTCCCACACTTCAGGAGCCTGCATTCCGCCACTCCTGGGATGCTGAGAGCTGATTTGCCTGAGGATTAACCTCTGTGCACGGCTGTGCAATCTTACAGACCTGTCATCGCCACGCTGTGGTTCAGGGCTAAGCAAAAGTTGTCGCCATTAAGAAACCAGATAGCCACTTGTTCTAGTCCCCAGTCCTGGAGTTCTGCTGTGACTACTTTCAGACCCAGAACTCTCTCTGTCTCTCAGAAGCTCACTGTACCCAGGATGCTGCTGTTACAGCTTCTCATCAGCATCTCCCCTCCCACCCCTCTTCTGCCGGCTGTCACTAGTCTCTGCCCTGGTTCCCTTTAATGGCAGAATTGCATTCCTCTGCATCTGGGGACACAGGGCAAAGTCTACAGTCCTTAGATGTCCGAAGTGGGAAAGAAGGTGGAATCTGGACAGGTTGTAATCAGTAAGTTGTTCTTGATATTCAGGTCCAATATTGACTGACCTGTTTTTCAACAGACTCCCAACTGTTTTCATTGGACTTTTTTTTTTTTTTTTGTATTTTTCCAGTGTAATTTATTCTCCCACGCTTCTTGCTTGACTGTGACTGGGGAGGTTTGCCTAGCACCTGGCCATGGGGCAGGCCTCTGAGGTGAGGTTAATTGCTGTGGAAATGTGATTTTGGGTCTTATTATCCTTAAACACTCCAGGATGCTCCTTTGGGTTCTCTCTCCTCCTTGGCCTCCCAGCAGCCAAGGCATGCCTTTTCCAATTCAGAAAGGTCTGCTTTTAAAATTGCCTGGCCCTTAGATGTGCGCTGTTGTCTTTAGTTGGAGGCCAAACTGTTTATGTCAAATCTTTTCGTAGACACTGATCTG
This sequence comes from Microtus oregoni, assembly GCF_018167655.1. Lineage (NCBI taxonomy): Eukaryota > Metazoa > Chordata > Mammalia > Rodentia > Cricetidae > Microtus > Microtus oregoni. The sequence continues at coordinate 9,931,346 of NW_024543831.1, read as the reverse complement.
ATGATAGGGATGTGAGATTCTTGGGTTCTCTGAGAAATAGGGTATATAATGGTGTGGAAGTTGGTGGTTCATGGCAGCCTTGTTTAGGGACAGAGGGACTGAAGAGGATTGTGTTGGTTGTTCTTTGTGGCAGGACCTGAGGACCTGATCTAATGTCATAATAGCAGTTTTGTAGGACTGACTCCTGAGTGGTGGAGGAAGACCATATTTAGGGATACCATACTGCTTTTAGTCTGGGCAGGGGAAGAGGTGGAGATGGAGCTGATTCCATGTGGTCCAGAGTAGTGTTCAGATGTTTCAGAAGTAGAGATGGAAGTCAGTGCTCGAGGATCATGCACCTTGGGAAAATTCAGCTACTAGCAACCTTTGCTGCAGCTGGATCTGGTACCCACGCACACAGAGTCTCTGCATAGGAAGGAAGGCCCTTTGCCTATCCTTTGCCACAGCCCACCACCTGGGCCAATAGAGACCAGTGGCTTAGCTTTTGACAAGTTGTTGGGTAAACTTCATCCAAGCAGATAACTGAGGCAGACCGGTTGGCGAGGTTCTGAGTCGGGTGGCATGTGGTGAGGCTGCTAGCAAGGAACATCCCTTCTATTTCTATGATGGATATTACTATTCTGCACTGGTTTCAGTGGGAGATGCTCCCCAGAGTCTCAGGCATTTGAAGTCTTGGACTCCAGTTGGTGGTGCTGTTTGGGGAGGTGAAAGTAGTCCAGCCTTGCGAGAAGGAGTCTGTTGCTAGGGGCGGCTTTGAGATTAGAAGCCTTGCACTGTCTACTTCACTCTCTCAGCTCTGTGCTTGCAGTTCAAGTTGTGAGCTCTCAGCCTCTTGTTCCTGCCACCCAGCCTCCTGCTTGTTTTCACTCTGCCATCATGGACTCTCTCCTTCTGGAACCATGAGCCAAAGAGCCCTTTGCCTTAAGTCGCCTTGGGTCATCGGGCTTTGTCACAGCAACAGAAAGAAAAACAACTACCACATGTTTCTTTCCTTGTTTTGGTTTTTTAATTTTCACTTTGTTTTGAGACAGGGCTTGACAACATAGCCCCTGTGAACCTCAGAACTAGCTGCCTAAGCCACTCTGGCCTTGAACTCATAGGTATCTGCCTCTGTCAGGCAAGTTACTCTTCTAGTTGCCTTGAGCAAATACTTGACAGGAAGCAGCATAAGGGAGAGAGGATTTGTTTTCTCTCTCAGTTTAAGGGGATGCAGTTCATCAGAGAGGAGAAGGTGTGGTGGCAGGGGTGACATTGGGGAGGAGTGTGCAGCAGATAGAGACTGCTCATATCTTGATGGACTAGGAAGCAGACAACATTCAGACAAGAAGAGGGGCTAGCTAGGCTGTAAATCTTAAACATCACCCCCAGTGACTCTTTCTTCCAGCAAGGCTTGGGCCAACCATTCAAACACAGGAACCTATAGCGACATTTCATAACCACATCTATGGAGACAGATTATCAAGAGTGCATTTGTAGACTCTGTTCACCTTCTACTCTGCTACAGTGAAGGGGAAAATAACTTGTTGACTCTAGTCCACTCGTCCCCCTATCATTCAGGCACAGGTAAGCCCCTACCTGTTTATGGAAGTTTCTGTTCCACCTGGTCCTGCAGCTGACCCTGCAACCATTCAGTCCCAAACACATAGAGGCTTATATTAATTACAAACCATTTGTCCTATTAGTTCAGGCTTATTATTAACTAGGTCTTAGAAATTAAATTAATTCATAATTGTTGTCTATTTTTAGCCACGTGGCTTGGTACCTTTTCTCAGTCTCAGTAAGGCATTCTCATCTTGCTTCTTCTGTGTCTGACCGTGACTGCGTCTCAGCCTTTCATCTTCCCATATTTCTCATAGTCTGGTCATCCTGCCTATACTTCCTGTGTGGATACTGGCCAATCTGCATTTTATTAAACTAATATGAGTGACAAATCTTTACAGTGTATAAGAGCATTATCCCTCAGCACCCACCCTTGAAATTACTTGGATTTCATTCAAGGGTAATATTTGGGTACCCCAATTCTACTGCATCTAAGGACACTGCAGTGCTACTGTGGTGGTAACTGAGTAACTCTGCTAACAACTTTATCAACAATAAAATCTTTTATTTGGTGTAGATCTGTAGATGGAAGTTTCTGTCCTGCCTTGTCCAGCAGCTGTTCAGTCCCAAATAAACACACAGAGGCTTATATTAATTATAAACTGCTTGGCCTATTAGTTCAGGCTTATTATTAACTAGCTCTTACAACTTAAATTAACCCATAATTCTTATCTATGTTTAACCACATGGCTTGGTACCTTATTTAGTGAGACATTCTCATCTTGCTTCCTCTGCATCTGGTTGGCGACTACAGACTGAACCATTCCTCTTCCCAGAAGTCTCTTAGTCTGGTTGCCACACCTATGCTTCCTGCCTGACTATTGGCCAATCAGCATTTTATTAAACCAATATGAATGACAAATCTTTATGGGGTATAAGAGCAATATCCCACAGCACTTCTCCTTTTTTTTTCTTTTCAAAACAAGAACTCTGAATCTAATCTCCTTTGTTTAGTTTTTTTTTTCCTGACCATTATCAATAACAACTAGTAACCAACACTCTAAATAAAGACAAGAATCCATAATCCATACTTTTGGGAATGTGGGGCATAGTTTTCTATGCTACTTCCTGATAATTGGGGGTGTTGATAATCTTATGGGGCCCTAAAGAAAATTTAGGATTATGCTTTAATCCTAATGAGTTTTCTGTGAGCCTGGATTATCTCTGTCAGCAGTTTTGAGGCTGTTCTGTATGTAGAACTCAGAGGAAACTGCAACAGAGGTTCTCTGAAATGTTGGATCATCTAGGCCATCTGTTCCCATTGGAGATTTTTCAGGGGGTCTTCCTTATTCAAACCTTATTTTTTTTTAACCCAGAATAAATACACAGCCTCTCATTTCCTGTGAAAAAAAGCAAAACCTCGTCTTCAAAGTAGCATAACTTTTGACTTAATTTTTGAAGTCAGGGTATTTTCAAAATATATGTGTTGATTAATCCAGCAGCACTTATAATCAAATGTCTTTTAGCAACTGTTGCTCTTTCCTCAGCAGTCAAACAATTCAAAGACAACACAATAAAATGCAGTTTCTCTGTGTATTTTCCATCTTTATGTGGCTTTAATTTTTTTAACTTATTTTTAATTTTTAGTTTTTTGAAACAGGATTTCTCTGTGTATCTTGGCTGCCCTGGAATTCAGTTTGTAGACCAGGCTGCCCTTGAACTCACAGAGATACACCTGCTTCTGCTCCCCAAGTGCTGGGATTAAAGGTATGTACTACCACACCCAACTTTTCTCTCTCTCTCTCTCTCTCTCTTTCTCTCTCTCTTTCTCTCTCTCTGACTTTCTCTATCCTTTTTCTTTTCTCTCCCAAGCCTACACATATTTTTAAACACACTGTAAATTGTTTAGGGTTTTTTTTTTCCCATCTGAATCTGTCTTTACTGTATGTCTCTCTTTTTCAGACCACATGACTCTTTAATTTGCTAAGCGATATGTTCAGGATTAAAGCTATAACTTTTGTGGCTGGATCTGCCCCACTCCTCAGCTTCCTGAGAGTCTAGCTTCATGGTGGAGGTACTGATGGAAGCCATGTTTTTTACAACCCAGTGGAGTTTCTAGATCCATGCTACCACCAGGAAGCATGCTGCCAGGCTGCTCATAAACATCATTTAAGTGTTTGGTGGCAGGACCTCTTAAAAGAGCTGTGAGGTTTTGGCTGCTAATGTTGAGTTAGGAAGCCTCTCTTAAAGGAACTGTGCCTCTGTTTGCCTCTAGAAAACAAAGCCCACCTGAGAAAATGCTTTTACCAAGAAGTCCTGCTTAACTCTGTTATTTTATGTCTAGAATCCCTTCTCAAGCTCTCTCAGGTTTTATGTGAATGCAGCTGCAGCAAAGAGTTCCACAATAACCCAGAATGGAGTATAATAAAGTTTTATTTATCTGGGGATAAACTCACAGTATGGGTAGGGTAGCTATCTACAGTCCTCTGTGTGTGCTGGAAATTGGGAACTGAATCCAGCAGAAAAGATGGGCCACACATGATTTTTGTCTGCACTTACAGTACCTGAGACTACACCCAAAATGGGTTGGTATCTTAAAGACTGAAGGAGTTCCCACAACATAGATCTATATATGACATATGTGTTCATGTGTGTACAGTGGCCTGTGTGTATGTGCATACATGTGCATGGGTGTGAAGCCAGAGGATAACCCCAACAGTTGTGCTTTTAGGTGATATTCATCTTTTTGAGATGGTCTTTCATTGTCCTAGTGCTTGCTGGGAAGGTTAGGCTGGTCAGCCATCGAGTACTGAGGATCAACTTCCAATGCTTAGACTAGAACCATACACCTCTGTGCCTGACTTTGTATATGTGTGTATGTGCGTGTGTGTGTGCATATGTGTGTATATGTGTGTTTATGTGTTTGTGTGTTTATATATGTGTAGGCAAGTGTGTGTATCTGTGTATGTATGTGTGTATGTGTGTGTGTGTGTGTGTATGTTGGGTGCTGTGAGGTAAAACACAGGTTCTCATGTTTATAAGGCAAACTTTACCAGATGAGTTTTCACCTCAGCTCAGTAATAAAAATAATGTTTTATTCTTTGTCTGCCTAAACCCTGGATTCTGTATTTGACTTCAGAAAGGGCGGGAGCAATTTATTCTTCTAAATTCTGTTATTGGCGCATGATGTGAGAAACTTTAACAGAAGGGATCTAGAACCTGGTGGGGGGTAGTCATAATAATGGATCCAGACTGAGTTTGTGGTTCTCATCATTGATTAACACCTAGAAGCCGTGTGGCATTTTCTCCTTGTCAGCTAGCAAGTGCTCTATATTTTTGCTGTGTAGCCATTTTATTTTGCAGCAATGTAGTTGGCTTCTAATAAGCTTGGACTCGTGAGTGGCTTTAATGCGTTTAATAAGAGAGCCACATAGGAAAATGATCTTGGTCAGAATAGATTATGGCAGCTTGCTTATAGGCGGGAGGATATTTTTATACAGGAATGTTGGAGCTTCTATTCAGAGGGGCTGAAGATGAGCAAGGACTTTAGTTCTCCTTGCATCTTAACAGAAACCAGTGGGGTGGTCGGCTGCGGCTGACTTTAGCAAGGCCAGTCTTCCTTATGCTGCAGGGAAGGTTGAGAAAGGACTCTGATTTTCCAAAAGAAGCTGTGTGGTTTTGGTGAAGCTGAAACCAGTGGAGGGGCTCTAAGTTTCCTCTCTCTGTTAATGTGCTGCTCATCCACGTCTACCAAGACAGCTACAGTCTACTCTGAATTCACAGGGGCGTGTGAGTTTTCTAGCTATAAATCGCTAATGCCCGTCCTAAGTAGTCCATTACTGAACTGGCTGCCTCAAATTCCATTAACTGCACTGAAGGGCAAGGGAGAACATGGGGGAAATAGGCAGGCATTCGGTAGTGTACGCTGCCTTAAAGCGAGTTCTCTAACCCCGTCCCATTATGAGGTCTCGCGGACGCTTTGTTTTCTGTCTTATATGGCTTTCTCTGGGAGCTGCGCTGAGACGTGGGCTGGGTTGGGTACAAGTAGGGGTCTTTTGTTTTGCTTTTGAGAGGAAAATGACTTAGAAAGCTCTCGCAGCTAAAGTGAGAGAAAGGGGAAAGTGAACACAGGAAGTGGGGGTGGAATAGAAGGGTTTATGAAGCTGGGCTTCACAGTGTGCGATCTGAGACCTCTGCGAACTGAATGGAGGCTTCTGCTCACCGGAGCAGGGAGAAGGAGGGCTGTTTACCCATTGACTTCCATTCCTCATGGGTTGAGAGTAGTCTTCTTTCTTTCGGTACAAGGACTAAGTCTTCTAAGGTCTTAGACCAGCAGTTCTCAACCTGTGGGTCACAAACCCTTCAGGAGTTGAACAACCCTTTCACAGGGTCGCCTAAGACCAGTGGAAAACACAGATATTTATATTACAGCTCATAATAGCAAAATTACAGTTACGATGTAGCAATGAAAATAATTTTATGTCTGGGGGTCACCAGAACATGAGGCACTGTATTAAAAGGTCGCAGCGTTAGGAAGGTTGAGAACTGCTGGCTTAGACAGTCCTGCAGCAGAGAGGCTCCAGGGTTTGGGAGACATGAGAAGCTGATCACGTGTGTTGAACTGAAACCCAGCAAAGCGGGAGGATGTGGCGTGAGGTCCCAGATATCCTGCCACAATGTATTAGTTCTAGAAACTCTAAGGCTTGCGATGTTTGAGATCCATAAAATAATAGCAGGTTTGGGGAATAAATATGTGCCCAGAGCCCCTAATCTGCAGGAAGTGTGCCATCAAAGAGAATCACAGTAGAAAATGATCTCGACGAAGTGACTACAGATCCCAAAGTTTCCTCTAAATCAAATTAACCCAGGAAATTAACAAGGAGTGAGAATAGTCTGGGGGCTAGATTTCATATTACTGCCAGTGCAGGGGAAAGGACCAAAATAAAACAACGGAAGTATGACAAAGGTATAATAAAAAAATTCTCATGAAATGTGTTACTCTGTAGAGACGGGAGCTGAAAATTACGGACGTTTCCTAAGTTTAAACAGTCCTGTTTAGGACATCACTTAAGATACAATTTACAAAGACTTGGGAGGAATAGAGATGTTAGGAGTGAGGAGCTATTGCATAAGAATGCAATTCAACATTTTACCTCATTCCCCCCCCCCCAAAAAAAAGTTTGAATTTGAACATGAAAAGATGGTAATGAATGAAGGAAAACTGTACAGCTTGGGCTCTCCAAACTACAACAACAACAACAAAAATAAAAACCAACCAACCAAACAAAACATGTCCCCGATCATCATATGTAGCAGAGCAAGATTTGCTGTGATGGGAGCCGTGTGGGGAGCCTGTGCTTCTCCCGATCATGTAGTCATTGCGACTCCTTCTGTTGCCTCTGCAATGACTTCTGCTGTTATTTGGTTCCAAGATACTGTACAACCTGGACTTCTGTGATGTGGGATGTCCTTCTGTATGCTGTGAATATGTGTTGCTTCTATTGGTTGTTGAATAAAGCTGCTTTGGCTTATGGCAGGGCAGAATATAGCTAGGCAGGAAATCTAAGCAGAGATACAGGGAAAAAGAAGCCAGAGCCAAGGTAACACCAGCAGTTTCCTGAGAAGCAAGATGTGAGATAACAAGCCATGAGTCTCATGGTCAAATATAAACTAATAGAAATGTGTTAAAGGTAAGAGCTAGTCAGTAAAAGGCTGGAGTCATTGGCCAAACAATTATAATTAATATTAAGCCTCCAAATGATTCTTTTTTTTTTTTTTTTTTTTGAGACAGGGTTTCTCTGTAGCTTTGGAGCCTGTCCTGGAACTAGCTCTTGTAGACCAGGCTGGCCTCAACCAGATTTCTTTATGAGCAGCTGTGAGGATGGTGGGAAGGAGAGAAACGGGTCCAATAGGACTAAATGGGAAGGAGAAATGTCTCCAGCTATATCTCTGGGCCCCTTAATTTCCTAACCTGGATGATGGTGGTTTCCCCTCCATCAAATCTAAAGTTGGTGTTACCTGGTTCTCAAAATGCACACATCGTCTTTTCTTTCCTTACAAACTCCATGACACATGCGCCCCTGGGGAAACATCAGTAGAGCATATGGCATCTTGGCCATTTCAGCTCTGCCAGCTTCCCCTAGGAGGAAGAGACAACCATTCTGTGTGCAAACATCCCGAATGGCTACCACAGCAGCCTTGAGGAGATCTGCTATCTCCACCCCCACAGCTGCCTGGGACTGGACCATTGCTGCTTCCATAACCGTGAAACATGTCCCTGATCTCCCCGGAGGCAGGTGAACTACATATGTGTGGCAGACATTATTCCCTTCCAAGGCATGATTCACCATCACCATCATCCAACATTGTGGCAATGAGAAGCAAAGACTCAGAAAGAGGCGCTCCTTCCCCCAAGATTCTCCCTTGATGCCTGTGGCATCCATAGTCCTATGCTACCCCTGGGTCTGGCTTATTCTAGTCTTCACTGAACATCAGAACAAAGGAAGAAAAGAACATGGTAGTCAGACACATGAAGATAAAAAGATGCCCCGCCATCCTTCCCCAACTGATAATGTGCTACAGTGACCATGCGACCTTTCTTATGCCCAGTCATCATGTAGTCCCGTGCCCCAAGTCATGGGCAAAGATGGACCAGCATAGACATTGCTCAAAAACCTCTGGACTTTACAGCCAGAGGAGAGCAGATGTGTCTTTCAGCAGTGTGGTTCAAAGGCAGAAAGAGGAGGCAAGCGTGACTTGGCACAATTCTTGTAGTGGACAGCAAGAGAGATGAGAACTAGCCAAGATGGTGAATCAATAAAGACTGCTAACATGGCGGCTCTTAAACCAGGATCTTAAAAATAGTTATTTAGAATTGACATAAAGGAAAGGGGAGTTTTAATATTCCGCTAGCGCAGTTTCATTCTTCTCCTTTTGTGTCTCAAATGACATCGTATTGTGTTAATTTTATGTATCTTTTAAATGCTTTTGATTCTTTAACAGCGGGGCACTTTCAGAGCTTGTCATGCCTGTTGTACTATTAATCTCATCTTACGCTTTAGCTTCCCCGACTTCTCTTTGGTTTCTCAGTTTTGATGCCAGTCATGATTGGATAACCTTATCACTTCGAGTTGCTAAAGACAGAAATAATTCACACAGACATGTTTACTAAGTCTCTCTCAAAATACTTTAAGGTGATTTCATGCCCTTTATATAAATAAATTTCAATTCTTGATGGTTTCTATTTTTCTTTGTGCCTTTTTTTTTTTTTTACCAGACAACTTCTTCGGAATCGTACTCAAGTGCTTAGCAGAGAGATGTGGGATAAACATTTGCTGTAAGCAGTCCATGCTGTTACAGGGACACCATTACCAGATTGCTCTCACCGAGGCCTGCAATGTGCACGGGTACCTCGTGAAGACAGTCAGCACAAAGGGGTGAGCAACTGTAAGGAGTGCCCTTCTCCTTCTCCTTTCTCACCCGATGCTGCCCACCTCTGTGTGAGTCACATCGGCATTCATTTTGCTTGTGACATAGTTGTGTATTCAACTGAACAGTGTGCTTCTTACATAATTCTGAGAGTTTTTATGTCCTTTATCAGCCAACCTCACGGGTCACCTACTCATTGCTTAGTCAGGGCTGACTCGGATAGAGCAGGAAGACTGTTGAGCCCAATGTCAAAGAGGAGCCTGGCTCAGCGTTAGTGTTGTCGGAATTGTTCGGTTGAGTACTGAGTTCTGATTGTGGTGGCCAGGGTCTAAGTGGCAACTAAGAGTTCCTTTTAAGAAAAGATTCTCAGGACTTACCAATGGATAAATGTGGAGTAGATTCTGGCTAAGATGTTTATATAAATATGACAGCTTTTTACTTCATGAGAAGTGACAGTATAATTAATTAATAGAATTAATAGAATTCCCAGAGGGAAATCAAAGCAAAGTTGATAGCCAATCAACTTTTCTTTCACTGGTTAAAATGTACTGTGTCTGCTAGCTAATGTAGTGACAATTAGTCACAGTTAACTAGTTAACTTTCTCTGGTTAAAATGTACTGTGTCTGCTAGCTAATGTAGTTACAATTAGTCACAGTTAACTAGTTAACTTTTGACAAATGGCTCATGAGATGGAGGGAGGGAGTTTTTAAATATTATTTAATTTTAATTAATTTAAGTTTAATGTTGTTACAGTAGGTAGTTAGTGCTATTGTGTTGTTTCATGTACGTCTGTAATAACCCTTGTTAGGGTGCATAAGTTAGTTCCAGACCTTTCTAGAGACTTGGAGAGTGTTTTTATATCCTGAGTGGCCAGAGCTCCACTGCTTCCTGGAATTGAATCCATTCTAATAGTTTGCCCCACTCAGAAAGATAGAAAATCATGAATTATTTGAGATTTCATTTAGTATTTTGATTATATTCACCCCTCTTCTCAGCTCCTCCCAGATCCACCTACATCTCTGCTCACCCAACTCTGTGTGCTCTTTCTTTTTAAGAGAACCATTGACTCCCATTTGTGCTGCTTACATGTTCTTAGGTTCATCCCCTAGAGTGTAGCTGACCTATTACAGGCCATACCTTTACAGAAAACCGACTCTCCCTCTCCCAGAAGCTATCAGTTGTCAGTCACTCTAGCTGGAAGAGGGACTTCATGCCCATTTCCTTCTTCATGGTGGAATTCTGTCTGCCTTAAGCATGAGGAGATCTTGTGTATGCTCTTAGAGCTTGGTCAGTTCCTAAGTGCAAGTACCCTGTTGTGTCCTAAAAACACTTTTCCCTTGAAGTCAGGCTGGCTCTGGCTCTTAAAATCTTTTAGCCTTCTTCTGTAATGAGTCTATACAGAATCAGACAATCCCCATGGCTGATCAATGTATCTACATATTGGCACATTCTCAGCCGTCATCAGAGAGGTATCATTATTTTTCAGTGGATGGTGATAAACACGAACTCCCACAACTGGTCAAGACTCAGAGAATAAGCACTCAATCCTGAGTGGGATATCTACAGCTCCTCTCCTCTACTCAATCCTGAGTGGGATATCTACAGCTCCTCTCCTCTACTCAATCCTGAGTGGGATATCTACAGCTCCTCTCCTCTACTCAATCCTGAGTGGGATATCTACCTCTCATCTTTGCTACTCAATCCTGAGTGGGATATCTACAGCTCCTCTCCTCTACTCAATCCTGAGTGGGATATCTACATCTCATCTCTTCTACTCAATCCTGAGTGGGATATCTACAGCTCCTTTCCTCTACTCAATCCTGAGTGGGATATCTACAGCTCATCTCCTCTACTCAATCCTGAGTGGGATATCTACAGCTCCTCTCCTCTACTCAATCCTGAGTGGGATATCTACATCTGATCTCCTCTACTCAATCCTGAGTGGGATATCTACAGCTCCTTTCCTCTACTCAATCCTGAGTGGGATATCTACAGCTCATCTCCTCTACTCAATCCTGAGTGGGATATCTACAGCTCATCTCCTCTGCTCTACTTCGAAGGTGTGTGTGTCCTGCTCTGTGTGCTTACGGTACAGATCTTGGCTGAAGACCTTGAGAGAACCTCTAGACGGCATCGTGCTGCTGATGTACCACGATTAGGATAGGGATGTCAGTGGGCTTTGATCCTGTGTATTTCCACATCATTTTATAGATGACTGTAAATGTGTAATCTTTGGGATTAAAGACAGATTATAATAGTGGCTTCGGATTCCTTCTCTTGTCCCCAAAGTACTCTTTTCTCCTCATTCTCTTATCGCATTACTCTAGTGAGTTAGGTGAACATCTCTTCCTAGCTGGTGTACACTTTTTAGGACCAGGGGCTGCATCTCTTTTCATGTCATCACCATCGGAGACCCTAATGGGTGCACAGTGAGTGTGTATTTATCAAATGATGGAAGAACTGATGGAAGGTGAGAGGACTTGGACTCTGACCATGCCAGACCAACTAGTACTGTAAAAGTGAACAAACTGTCAAGTGGGCGACTGGCGGAGATGGTCAGTCATCCCTGGAGTCAGCATGGAATGCATCATGTCCCTAGAGTCTCTTGTGGCAGCTGGGGATTACACTGGCTCTTGGTAAAAGGCTGAGATGTAATGAACTTTGGAAATTAAGTTCGTGATTATGGGTATCCATTTCCCAGTGGGTTCAGAAGAGGAAAGACCTCTATGACAGGAGGGACTAGTGAAGCAGGTTCAGTCGCGATGTGTCCTCAGGTTTGCAGCAGTCAGAGCCTGCACACATTGGGTAACTGCTGTCAAGCATTATATAAATAAGCTCTATATACTAATCCATGACATTGATCCTGTGAGGTGGGTGTCTCCCCCTCCATTGCTGGACTGGGGTCACAGGCATGCGCCATGATGGCCAGTTTTTGCAGGGGTGCTGGGATCAGAACTGTCATGTTTTCATGATGATCCTTTGCCATCTGATTTCCCCCTTCCTCCAGCCCTAAGTCTTTTTTTTTTTTAACCTAGTCGAGTTGAATGTGGAAATTGATTATTGGGCCTACGGAGAGATGAGGGAAGAGGGTAATGAGGTAGTTGGCTACTAAAATCTGTTTACACAATGTCACTAAACTTACTGAAATATCTGCTTCACAGACAGGATTCTATTAAAGAATGCAATCTTCAAAATTCTACTTAAGGCATTTGTCTTTTTTTGGGGGGGGGGTGAGAGTCTATATGACATCTCTGCCTTTGAGTATGTATAGTTGTATATGCTGGTAAGGCCAGCTTTTCTTTTTATGATTAAAATTGTATTGATTTTCTATGATTTCTATGAGTAACTGAGCATTGTCAATGTATATGCATAAGCACATAGACATGGTTGCCAAGGAACATGATCAAGGTCCTGCTCTCATGGCCTTGTATAACAGCGGGGACTGGGAATGCCTGTGTGAATCTTTAAGTTAATGCTACTGATGAGTGTGGCAGAGGAAAATAAGGCGGGATCTTTTAAATAGGGGGCTCTCAGATGCCGTCTTTGAGGAGGAGGAGGCCTGTGAATAGACAGCTGGATGGAGCAAGGTGGAAGACCACGGAGATATCTAGGAGAGAAGATTTCCCAAAGAGAGACCAAGAACAAAGACCCATTTTTGATTCCCCTAGGGAACTGCTGCATTAAACTTTTTTTTTTTTTTTGGTGGGGATGGGTGCTCCAAGGAGGAGCCCTAGGTCCAACTGCTCTGATTGATACACTTTGTCTATTAGGACCTCTTCAATACCTCAAAGGAAGACACAGGGCTGTCTGCCCTGGGAAAGACAAATGGACGGTGGAGACAGGGTGTTTTATCATGCGACTCAGACATGCACCAGACTTTCATAGTCAAAGCTTGGTTTTCTTCTGTGGAGTCTTTTTGTACCCAGTGTCTAGTTTTGGTCTTTAAATGCAACACACTAAGTTTGCCATATCTGCAAAGGCATGGGCATGGAAGTCCCTATAGTCTGGCTTTTCGCAATATTTTATTTTGCCTGCAAACCCAGGTTTTTATGGGTTATTGCTCCAACAACAGGTAGTCTTTCTTATGTTTAATCGTCTGCTCACTGCATCTGTTTCCTAATATCTCGGGTGTGAGAGAGTTTGGGCATTCTGGGACGAATAAGAGTTCTCTTGAGTCAAGTTCATTAACCACATAATAGCAATATAATGCTTCATTGGGGGTCTTAGCTTATCCATCTGTTAAATTTCTATAGGTCTTTCTCGATGTTAAATTCCTCTTCCATTTAACAGGGGGTAAGATATCCTTAAGTTACCTTAATTTACCTGGCAGATAGGGTGAAAGACATTCAAGTACCCAGTTGGCTTACTTCCTGATAGAGGATTTGTCTGGCTTTGTCGGTAGAAACACTCATGTCAATGACTCAGCCTTCCCGGTGGCAGTCAGAGGCTAGGTTCTGGATCTTGAGAGGGTCATCTATCCTTTTACTGGGTACAGAATCTGGGAGAAGAAACAGAATGTCCAAATATTCTACCCAGTGGCTCTCAAACGCGGCCACTGTGGCCTGTGTGAACCTTACATCCCTGAACTGGACAGTGCTGTCTGCCTTTGGAAAGTCTAGGGATGAAATGATGAAGTCCTCCAGGATTAGCCTTCAGTAGCTTCTGAAGACCACGGTGCATTGCATTCCCAGAGGGTGTTACCAGCGCTTATCAAAGTAAGCAGACCCTGTAGACCTGCACGGCCGACAGTTAAACAGTTCTCCCATTTAGCATTTCAGATACTCATTCAAAAAACATTGTGAGAAGGAAGGAGGGACCAAGATTATTTTTTCCACGCCTCAATCAGCTGCTCTATTAGTTACCTTTCTCGTGCTGTGACAGAAGGCTGACAAAAGACGCTTAAGCTTCAGGTCACAGTTTGAGGGTACAGTGGATCGTGGTGGGGAAGTGATGGAGGCAAGAGCAGGCTGGTTATGGTGCACCTATAGTCAGGGAAGAGAGAAAGGAAGGAGGGAGGAAGGTGGGGGAGAGAGAGAGAAGAGGAGGGGAGAGAGAGAAGAGAGGGGGAGAGGAGAGAAGGAGAGAGAGAAAAAAGAGAGAGAGGAAGAAGAAGGAGGAGGAGGAGGAAGAGGAGGAGGAGGGAGGGGAGGGAGGGAAGGAAAGGAGAGGAGAGGACAAGGGAGGAGAAGAGAGGAGAGGAGAGGAGAGGAGAGGAGAGGAGAGGTAGTACTTAGCTCACTTTCTCCTCTACTCAGTCAGACCTGGCCTACAGAATGGCGCTGCCCATACCTAGGTCCACCTTACTTCAGCTGCCCTCATCATTTATGCTCCCTCACAGGCGTTCCCAGAAGTTTGTCTTGTAGGTGATAGTAGATTCTGTCAAGTCAACAGCCATTATTAACAGGTTCCGTTTAGCAAGTACCTACTCTGTCTTAGGCTTGCTACGACCTCCTTGTATGGATATTATCTCATTTAGTCCTCCAACTAAGAGAAATAGCCAAGAGTTCATCTTTTCCACCTGAGATAGTCTCAGGAGCCCAAAGAACTTACTCAGTGCCCTCCAGTGAAGGAAGTGCTGAGACATCAATGATACTACCCAGCACGTGGTGGCTGTGGTTTTATTTTGAAATGTCAGAATGTTTCCAAGCCTTCAGTTATTAACTAGCCATGCTCCTTTCTTCCCCATCTCCTCAAACCCCAGGGATCTTCCCATGATTTAACAGGTAACCAACTAATGCCCAGCACTAGAGAGTACTGTTAAAGCCCTGCTCCAGCTCTCCAGCCCCCCAGTCCTCATCACCGATGCATCTATACCCAGGTTGGGGGAAACTGACATCCAGAGAGATGAAGTAGGTTACCCAGGGTCCCAGCTAGAGCTCAGGCCAAGCTTTATTTTTTCTCTGTAAGTTGAGTCTTGTCAGTTTGCTTTATGTCTTATGACTACAATATCTTTTAGGGAATCAAGTATGAAAACGTGGATTTGTCAATTTTATATTTTCTCTCTATCCATCCTTTCAAGATCATGTGGTTTACTTCTCAACAGACAGTTTAATGTATACTCCAGACAGAAGCATGGAAGGAAGGAATCATTGCCAGGCAGTTGGTTCTGATACTCTGCATTTGTGGGGCATATGTTAGGGTGGAAAATAGCATAGGCTGATATAAGGAGTGAAAATGTCTGTCCTCATGCATATCTCATTTGATCCTTGCGACCATTCTGTGGACAGAAATACCCACTAGCAGAAATGTCCTTGAAATTCTGAGCATTGTAATGACATTTCTGCCACCAAGCAAGGCCATTTCTGAATGTAGAATTCAATTGGAGGAAAGAATTCCAGGACTAAAGGATGATCTACAGGGAATGCCTCATCATGGCTGGACTTCAGAGCTGCAAGGCAAGTTAAGTTACTACAGTCAAAGCTTGTTAGATGCCTATTCTGATCCAGGCTGTGGGAGGCTCTCAGGAGGCAGAGCTAAAACCAGTTTCTTCCAAATAGGCTGAAAGGCCAGCTAAGAGCCACACTGGTAGAAATTATAACTGTATGTATTAATATAGATACTGTGTGACCTGAAATGGGCAAGGGGCTACAAAAGTTAAAATATTACCCAGTAGTCCTATGCTCTCTTCCTGATTAGTATGATCCTCTTTCTAACAAAACAGATTTATATATATATATATATATATATATATATATATATATATATATATGTTTATTTTATATTTATGGGTGTTTTGCCTGCATGCATGTCTATGCAACATGTGAATGCAGTACCCTCAGAGGCCGTAAGAAGCTGCCATGTTTTCAGTAACTGTAGTTAAAGATGGTTGGAAGCCCCGCCCTATGGATGCTGGGAACTGAATCTGGGTCCTTGGCAAGATCAGTGAATGCTCTTAACCATTAAGCCATGTCTAGCCCCATGACTGTCTCTTTTCCCTTAAACGTGTGTGTTCATATGTGTGTATGTGTGGAAGCTTGGGGGGCGGGGGTCAGAAGACAATATTGAGTGTCATCCTTGGAAATACTACCCATTTCCTTTTATCCAGAGTCCCTTATTGGCCAGCAGCTCACAAATTAGGCTAGTGACCCCAAGGATTCTCCTTTCTCTCCTTCTGTGGTGCTAGGATTGTACATAGACATCACCATATCTGTCTTTTTACACAGATTCTGAAGATCAGACCCAGATCTTTATTCTTGAGAGGGAAGGAAGCACTTTGCTGAGCAAACTTTCTCCCCAACGCTTAGGCCTTTTTCCTTTTTTCCAACAGAAAGGACCAATACTGATTGAGACAAAATTTGGGACTTACTGGGTTGGGTACAGAGGAAGCTAACAGGGACAAAATATCCCAACTGTTAGCCAGAGCAGTATTTAAATAATGACAACGATGTATAGGCTGGTCAGGGGTGATGTGAAGCTGAGTTTGAGGGGCTTTGGGGGTTTGAGAAGTTGCTTGCCTGTATTAATAGGGCCCAGGGTCAGCTGCAGAAGTGAAGACTATTGGGGTTTAGAGAGTTGCATGCTAGACAGCTGAAGTGTTGAGGACCAAAGGGTCAACTGTCCTTACGAGGGCAAGGCTTTGGCTGGGGGACGATGGAGCATCTGTGAAAAGGCCAGGCTACTGTGGGATACATTGGGACAGTTAGAAAGGGAAAATCGAAGGAGTCGAAGGTCTACAATTAGAGTGAAGAAGGCACAGAAATGAAGGCGAGAGAGGTGATTAATGAATGATTGCACAGCAGGCACTTGGCCAATTGAGTTGAGCATGGAAAGGAATTAAGCTGGCCCCCATTTTCTAAACGAAAGCCGCATTGAAGTCGTTTCAGAACTCAAGAAGCCAGGGCCCCTGATGGAGTCAGGTACAGGATTCAGGGCAACAGATGTGCTTTGGCTTAGGTTCTAAAGGTGATGTGCACCTGTGTACCTTCCTATGTCTATCCTTATCTACCTGGGCAGGAGGGATGATTGCTCCATTTCCAGAATCCTTACTTAGGATCGCAGAGGTCACATTTCTGGGAAGATCCAGCTGAAGATTCTTTCCTAGAGAGAATTCTAAACCCAACGGTGCAGAGGATGGGGTTTTTAGGGCTTGCCCAAATGTGGTAAGCACTACCAACTAGCAACCAAGTTCCTCTTTTATTTTATTTTACTTTTTGTCTATTGAAAGGACATGGCTGTTAGGGAAGTCCAGTTCTATTTTATACTCAGTTAATTCTAATTCGCTTCAAAAGTCAAAAAGCTGGGGGAAAAGATGTTGTCTGTTGTTACAAATCCACAGCTGCAGGAAGACGTTCTGCTAGTGTGGATTCACATTTTTTGAGGCTGGATAGTTATATCAAGCTAGATCTAGAAGTCACTCTCTTTCTAAGTGAGGGACTCCCGAGAGATGCTCCAAGGGGGATGCTCAGTGCATGTCTGCAGAGTAAGCTGCAAGGTTTGGACCATTGCTGTCTATGGTAAGAACCCATTCCTTCTGTAGGAACGTCTCTCTCACCAGTCTTCTGCTTAGATCCCTTCTGGCTTTAGCCATTCCCTTGCAGTAGTGTGGGTTCTGAGATCTTGCAGCCTTTTCATCTGGTGTCTCTTTCTACAAAATCTGCCGTGTCCAGTGCATCCTGAAGATGACTGTCACATATCTACCCACATCCATATTGACCATGCAATCCTTTGTGCAATGCATCCCTGCTCCCCATTTCCTAAAGGATAATGTATACCCATCAGAGTTTGGCATTCAGCATCTTCTATAATATGACCAACACCTTTCCAACCCGACCTTCCATTTATCCTCTAGAGAAATCTATTTTTGTAGCCAGATGAATCTGTTGAGTGCTGTTCATGCACCGCCCTTTCTCATTCCATTTTTATGTCTTTTCTTCCACATTGCTTCCCCTGACTTCTGCTTTCTGAATTTGATACGTGTTGTGATACTGACTGCAAATGCAATGGGAATTCACCAAGATGAACTCATCCATTCAGACATTTGTCAACACCTCTCGGGTTAATACATTGGCTTGGCAACTGCTTTAAAAGCTCCCTGTCACAGTAACAATAACAGCTAAATCATGATGCTGGGCACTATTATGTTTAATAATAATATTTAGCACTCTTAATGAATCTAACTCAAGTAACAGTGCTTTAATACAAACATGGACCAAGTATGGTTTTCTCCCTCCCTCCCTCCCTCCCTCCCTCTTTCCCTCCCTCCTTCCCTTCCTTCCTTTCTTTTGAGAAATAGAAAGTGCAAGACAGTCATAACACAGTAATGACAGGGTTATCAAAATATGCTATGGATGTAGCAAATCACTACAGACTTAGTAGTTTAAAACAACACACATTTATTAGTTCACAGCTTCTCTAAGTCTGTGTTAGGGCATCACTGTGTCCTCTGCCCACAGTCTCTCCAGACTGAAAAGCAGGTACAGCCGAGAGCCTCTCACGAGTCTTGGTGTTCTTTTCTGAAGCTTACTCAGTCCTGAAAGAATCAGTTTCCTTGAGATTGTGGAACTGAACCCTCCATTTTCTTCCTAGATGCTGTTGTTGTTTCCTTTCATCTCTGAGAAGCCTATGTTTATTTCCACTGTCCCTGGCGAAGGCACTTCAGACTCACACTGCTTCCTACCTCCGCCTTCCCTTTCCGAAACCAGGGAGAGCCGACTTTTAAAGAGCTCATGTGATAAGGTCAGGCCCTCATGAATACTTTCTCTTCTGATTAACTCAAAGTAAACTAATTAACAACTTTAATTACAGCGACAAAAATCTTTTTGTCTCATAATTTAATAGAGCGTCAGTAGTGGTGTCTCATATTGCACAAATCAGGAAAGATATACACGGGAGAGGATCACTGGAGGTCATTTTAGGATTCTGCTAGACTCTATGAACTAGAATGAAAATGGGTGGAGCTGTAAGCATCTCAGAGGAGGTGATGGGTAAAGACAGCACTAACAGGTTATATAAGCTGATGAGGAGGAGCAAGGTTAGAGTGAAACTGGAAGGAGGGAGGGGGCTCCAGACCAATGTGGTAGGGGTGATGATTGGCATCAGTCAATGCTATCTTTGTTCCTGATTCATCTTCACTGTACTAAAACCTTGTGTTCATTTCACCTTTTTGGTTGTTCATTGTTTTTAAGTTATCGATGTTTCCTCTGTACCCACCCATCCATTCTGGGTGGCAGCTGGGACGGCCTGGGCTTATTATGGCTTCAGAGTAGAGATGGTTAGTGTGCCACTTCTGTGTTCCAAATCAGACTTGGAAAGCTCTCAGCACAACCAGGAGATCAAAAGCCAAAGCTTTTTTTTTTTTTCTTCAGTCTCAGCAGTTGAGCCTGGAAGACTCAGATGCAGAATTCTGAGACTACAGACCTGTCAGAACCAGGGTTTTGAGGAGGAATGAAGTGTTTCTGGTAGAGTAGATGAGGGTTGATGAGAAGAGTGATGGAGCTAGACATGGTTCAGGTGTAGAGTCTTGCTTAGGTGGGGACAAGAGACTCACCTGCAGAGGTGTTGGGGAACTAGCCCTCTGCAGGTCTCATGGGAGAATCTACCGAGGCAGATGGGCAATAGACAAGGCTACAGAAGAAAGACACCCAGTCTTGTTTGCTGCCTGCGGCACCACAGGGATGAAAACGAGTACCTGATGATCCAGTAGGACTCAGACATGTCCCGTGTCTTCTCCATAGGGAGAAAGCGATCAGACATAGAGACACTTTTAGAGGAAGAGTAAATTATTCTTAGGGATGGTGAATTGGTCTGGGACAAGGCCAGTGTTCCAGGTACAGTGTCATCTCCCATCTTCTTTCCTGCCATAGGTTTGCCTAGGCTAATGTGACTTCTGGGAAGAGAGTCTTACTGTTAAAAGATCTATCATTGCAAGTAGACAGGAGAACTTCGGAGAAAGCCCCTCCCTACAGTCGCAGCTCTCAGCTTGAACTTCAAAGTAGTGTGTTTGAGGATTTGGTTTTCTGAGGCACAGCACACCATGCCAATCGGAAGATCTGAGAAAGGAGGGGAGCTGACCCCCACTTTTCTGTTTGGAGTCCTGTGAATTGTTGGTTCACTCAGAGAGAGTGTACGTGTGGAGATGGCTTTGGGGTCTGTCTAGACAAACGGTTCTGAGAGCCACCTGGGTCTTTCTACTCCACTAGAGAAGTCGAGGACAAATTGGTGGAGGCGATCAGACATGAAAATAAAGGACAGCAGGATGTGGAGTCAGAGCCCCTTCTGAGACCTCAAGACCCAAAGCAGGTGGAGATGGGAGTCACTAGTGATGTCTCGGGATAACAATGCTCATTTGAGTAGGGCCGGGAGGGAGAGAGAGACAGAGCGAGGGACAGAGAGAGAAAGAGAGGTGTGCTAAGGTCCTTCTTGTTTACTAGCCTGGCCCAAGAATTTTGTTAACCACTTTAGAACTGAGCTACAGTTTTATTTTTATACTTAAAAATTTAAATGACATTTATTTATGTATTATCTGTATTTGTGTGTTTGTGTGGGTCAAATGCTATAGTGTGTGTGGAGGTGAGAGGACAATTTACAGGAGTTTGTTTTCACCTTTGACTGGGGTCTAAGTCAGGTCATGAGGCTTGGTGACAAGCACCTGTACTCCTGCATCGTCTGGCAATACTTGAGTTACAGTTCTTAGAAGAGGAAGCTAAAAATCCCCCAACAGACCAAGCAAAGCCTGGCCCGGACAAAGAAAAGCTAGCTGGACTAAGACTGAATTACCACCTTGAATTGGAGTGGAATTTTGGCTTTAGAAATCATATTTAATTATAGAATGTGAAGAGAGTTCCATTCCTAGACATCTGAGATGGTGACCTGGGAATCTGTGCCCATTGCGATGTCAGAACATGGTGACGTCCTTGTGATTCAAGAGTGGGGACGAGAGAGATTTAGGCTGGGTTTTAAAAGATTAGCAGCGTGGGCGTGGGGTTGACACAGTGGGCAGGTAGGGAGAAGCCAGCACATGCCATGGACAAAGGAGAGGTACAAATGGGGACAAGCCGAAAATGGAGCCTGATGGGCAGGGAATTCATTTGGTGAAGACAAGCCAGCTGTTGGACATGAAGGGTCAGGAAGGGATGTGCTGAGTAATCCTGTGAGACCTTCGTAGGGGAAAGTGAAGAAAGTTAAGTATAATTCATTTGCAGTATCTTCCAAAGGATCCATGTTCTCCAATGTGCAGACCCACATTAAGGCTCAAGGATGGTAGGTCCCAGTATACTCCTGTAGCTCCGAACTCTTTGATTAACGGTGGGCCACGCATACCACAGTGCTTCCATAATATTGTAATATAGCCCAGGTGTGTGGTAGGCACGCCAATCCAGGTGTGTGAAGTTCACTGCGTGGCATTCACACAACGCTAAAACTGCTTAATGATGCATGGCTCAGAACGAAACTCTATCATTATGCCACACAGGACTGTAAATTCAGATCGCTGGTGTCTGGTGGAGCGGGGAACAGAGCCTTTGTTTTTGGCTCTAATGCTCAGGCATTTCTTTCTGCGCCCTGGGGTACCTCTCTGATAGCTTTTTGGACAAGGGCAAGACTCGAAAAATATAAGAGAGCGAGCGAGCATTTTTGAAGGCTGCTCTGGCACAGCTGCGAAAATGGATCAGAGAGAGAATAGATTGGAGAGCTGAATCTGGAATAGCAAATTTGGGGAGCAGCTGATACAGGATGGACCAGGGAGATGCCAATGATGAAAGACGCAAGGCTAGACGTAGCAACTAGGCGTTTTGAAGTGGAAGCGGTGTAAGATGGAGTTTATAGATGAGATAAGTTTCTAAGGTTGTTTTTAGACTAAATGATTTTTCTCCTTCACTTCCAAGGCTTTGAATCAATGTGTTCGTAAACCGGCGACCATTAAAAAAAGTCATAAAACATTAAAAAATAGCCTAAGGCCTATTTTTTTTTCTTTTTTTCTTTTGGCAGGTTTATTCAAGGACAGCCAGTTCTCACATTAGTTTCCAGAAGGTACAAGCATTACCTGCAGTATTTTTTTTTTTTTTAAAGTTTAACTTCCCTAGAGTTTCTGCTAGGAAGATTCACACATATGAGGCTTGCCACATATGCAGGGCCACCCCAGACTGTTGTTCTCTTGTCGCACATGGGAAAGAACAATGAAAGCCATTCCTCCGAGATGGCTGAGATTTATGCCACTATATGCCCACGTTCTCACCGAGTGTCTGGTAACAAGACAGCGGGGACCTTGCTCTCAGCAGTCTGTCATGAGCAACTGGTCTCTGCTTCTGAGGTAGGACAGCATGCAGTATCATGAAATGGTGTTAACTCTCTTTTTTGAAGACCTTGCCATCACCGAAGTCAGGCTGATGGAGATGAAGGCGCAGGCTTGGGGGTAAACCTTTCAGTTTGTTGGTTGCAAGCAATAAACATAGTCAGTGGCTGAAAGCTGATGAAACCAGGCATCTTGAGATCTCAGCAAGCCTGGTGATGCTACTGAAGTCCTCAAATCAATTGCAGTCTTCCTCAGAGAACGGGGAACATTCACACTTCAATGCCCAGGATAGGATCTGGCTGCCCTAAGTAGGTGTGGACCTCTTCATCCTGTCCTCATACAGCACAGTCCACTTTTGTAAGTGAGATTGGGATGAGGGTAGATCTGGCTTAAATTCTAGATGTTTCCATTAATTCATAAATAAATATTTATTGGGAATTTATTGTGTTTCAGACATATTTCATACTTAACAGGTATTCAATATTCAATAATGTATGTTTCTGCTTTCTTGAGAAAAATATGGAATGTAGAGACAGTCCCTTGGTCCTGTGTGTGGTTCTGATAGTCGGGTTTGTCAACAAGTTGGAAAAGGGTATATAATCATCACCTCTTCCTCTTGCTGTAATTCCCCCTAGGAACGAAGGGAAGCTGTAGAAACTATGGAGGGTCCCCGAGGGAGAAGAGGTTTTAGGGCAATGAGTGGCTAGCCAAACTAAAGGTACAGCATCAAGATTGGGTTGATAGCATCAGTTTGTATAAGTGGTGTAGATACGATCTGTATGTATGTACATGATGCCTGAGTATGTTCATGTAGGTATTCATGCTTGTGAGTATAGGCGCACACATGTGAGTGAACAGTCTTGGGTATCGATCCTCACCTTCTACCTTGTTTGAGTCATGGTCTCTTGTTCTTCTCTGTGCTGGTCTGGCTGGTCTGCAAGCTTCCAGGGGTTATCTTGACTCAAGCCTCCATCTCATGGCAGGAGTGTTAGTTATAGATATGTGATATGTGTTTGGCTTTATGTAGGTTCGGAGAATCTTAACTCAAATCCTCATACAAAGATAAGTGTTTTACCTACTGAGCGATCTGTCTCCCCAGCCCAATTTGTAAAAAAAAAAAAAAAAAAAAAAAAAAAATTAAGGAAAGTGAATACTAACACACACTAAAAGTGTTAAAATGTATATTTTGAACTTAGAAAATTCATTTCTAGACACTGATTCACTGGAGGTATTCTGACAAGAGGAAAAATGAAATGTTCAACATAGAAGGTTTAAAATTTGGAAATGACCTGAATGTCCAACAGGAGCTTGGTTTAGTGCTTACCATAGCATGTGCAGCAGACCAACAGACTGCCTAATCATTGGAGCCAGTTGAAATGTGTGAGTTATTGATATGACAAGGACTAAGTGATAGGAGAGAACAGATATGGAGCTGTCTAGAGAACATAGGATGAACCCATGAGAAGCAACACACATTTTATTGTTTGGGATTTCAACAATGAAACTGTTATTTTTATAATTTGAAAAAACTTTAGAAACCTCAGTAGTGCTAGTCTGCTTCCCCACCATCACGATGCTCCTATCTCCTGTGGGAGAAATGGCCATGAAGACATACCTGTGCCCTTCCCTTTGGCTGTCGGATGATCAAAACCATGTGCCCCAAGAAAGTGGAATTTCTTCAGTAATTTTAGTTGTGGGAAGAAAGCTTGAGGGCCTTGTGCCAATAAAGTAGCTTATCCCTGGCAAGAGATGTCACACAGATCTGATAGCTTGTCAGATCGCCCTGTAGGAGAGGGCAGAACTTAGTGATGGTGACCAGGGCCCTTATCTTTACTGGGCTTGCTTGGTTATGCACACCTCTTGCAGGGTTTTTAAAGATAAACCCAGTGGCATTTTACTAGACCAACAAACTAGACAGCAAAGGATGGGCTGTTTATCTTTAGTTTAAAGAAGACAACAGTAGAATACCCACCAGCTGTTCTAACAGCACTTATAGTCTATAGTCTTTCTTCCTACGTATCTCTGTGTTTTTAAGCTCAAATGTCACGAATGCAGAGTACTTACCAAGTTCTTGGGCATAGTAGAAAACACTCATGTATGCCAGCAAACTCATCAATCAGGACAGCATTTTTAAGTTTTTTTTTTCTTTTACAAATCCACATCTATTTAGTGTGTGTGTATGTGTGTGTATACACGTGTGCACACATGCAATTATCTGTCTATCCATATGTGTACTGTGACATGCATGTGGAGATTGATGGCAACTCTTCAAAGTTGATTCTCTCCTTGCAAGGGTTAGGCTTGGTGGTAGAAGCCCTTACTGGCTCAGCCACCTTCCTTGGGGGGACAGCATTTTGAAGTCACAGAAGTCTCATTCAAAGCCTCTCTCTATGGAGATATTTACTGGCCAGCACAGCTGAATATGTCAGGGGTGGTAGTGGCTTTAGGTGAGATTTCACTTGTCTTCTCAATAGAGGACCCTTGGGAAATTACTCTCTCTGCTGCCCATCCTTATTTGGTGTCTCTTGACATGTAGGTCTATATCACAGGGTGCCTCTTTCTAACATAGGAGGAAACAAAGAAAAGGACCCTTCTGTTGTTTCTGGTTGAAAGAAGAACTTCTTTACTTGAAACTGAAGGGATATCTTTTCATGTTTGGAAGAACCCCGACACTCCATGTTCATAGCAAACTCTGCACCCATGGAAATGAGATGTGTCTGTCAGCTTGGGCCAATCATCTCCCCTTTCTAGAACTCAGGCTGGACCAATCTTCATGGCTGGCAACAGCTAAGAGGTAGTTTTCAAAAGGAAATTTGTCTGCAGAGGAAATCTGGTACTCCCAGAAGGACAGGAGGCGATGCTAAATTGCAAACAGCAGGTGTTTCCCACTGTGGGTTTAATTTGTGTTCCCTGATAATGACGGTGAGCAATTTTCATGTTTATTGGCTTTTCCTTTTGTGTGGAGTGACTGTTCAATGCTTTCACTCATTTGTAAAGAAAAAAAATGTCTCCATATTAATTCCTGGCTCCTTTTGTACTTAGATATCAGTGTTTGCCAGTGATATGTGCCGCGGACATCTTCTTCCATCTGCGGCTTGCCTTTTCTCTCTCCTAATGAAACCTGATGTACAGACATTTCTAATTTCAATACTCTACTTTATCTGTGTTGTCCCCCATGGCTGATACTCTTTTAATGTCCTGGTTAGAAACTTTTCCAACCTCAAATTGTCCTCTGATGTTTCTTTGCTTATAGTGCTCTTAATCTTTTGGTCTGTAGTCCCTCTGCAATTGAATTTCCTGGATTAAAGGGCTTAGATTTTTCTAGGGGAAAGTTTTACATTACAAATAAAAATCTGACTCATATGCTTAGATTTCTGTGTGAGGCACATTTGTTAAATTGTGTTCTCTCTCTCTCGTGTTTTGAGGCAGAGTTTCTCTGTGTAGTCCTGGCTGTCCTGGAACTCACTCTGTAGACCAGACTGGTGTCAAACTCACAAAAAGAGATCCTATTCCCTCTGGCTCTCAAGTGCTGGGATTAAAGGTGTGTGCCACCACTACTTGGTTGAAATTCTCCTCTTTAGGTAGGGATTTGTACACTTTTGGTTTTTTTTTTTTTTTTGCCTGTAAAAGGCCAGATGATCAATCTTTTGGTCTTTGCAAACACAGTCTCTGTCACAATCAGTCAGCATTGTATGAGAAAGTGACCAAGGTTGGTGCAGAAGAGCGAGTGTGGCTGTGTGCTAATAAAAGGCATTGTGGACTCTCGTGTTTACATTTCACAAAGTTTTTTGCATCACAAAGTATTTTTTTCTGTTATCCTTTCAAAGTGTAAGATAATTATGCTTATCTTGCAAGTTGCACAAAAACAGTAGCTAGGTTAAGCCTATGGACCATTGTTTGTTGATATTAGCTGCATGGTGCCTGTAATATCAAGTTTTCTTTTATTCCAAACTTAGTAATTGTTTTTTTCTCTCATTTTTCTTCTATATTTCTTGGGTGTTTTTACAGCGTTGCCAATCATAAATTTATGTTTTTATATATGTGTGCTCGTATGTGTGGTGTGTGCACACATTTGTGTGCTGGTGCACATGCTCATTCCCATGTGCAGAGGCCAGAAGAAGGCTGCGGGTGTTCAGATTATCACAGTCCTCCTTGTTTCCTTGAGGCAGGGCAATCCCATTGAACTGGAGCAGAGCTGGCAGCCATCAAACCCAAGTGACCCTTCTGTCACCGCCCTCCAGCAACTCTATGGGCATGTGCAAGCGTACCTGGGTCTTTCACTGTAGGTGGGGATTTAAATTTAGGCCTTCATGTTTGTGCTGCAAGAACTCTTGCCCACCAAGGCAGCCTTCAGACTGGATCTTCTTAGGGAGATCTTTGCTCTACTGTGATTTGTAATTTGCTTGTTCTCTATTTTATTGATATCTTTTATTAACTTTATGATTCACGTGGTAGGGTTTAGGCAACCAGGTTTAAACATTATATAACAACGATGATAATGATGATGATGATGTGTGTGCATGCATGTGTGCACATGCTGTATGTGCTGTGTCCTTTGCATAGATTCCACAGATTGAGGTCAGCTCACCAGGCTCAGCCCTCTCTCTGGCCCCCAGGTTAATCAGTGTGAAAGCTCTTTTTTAAATATAAGATTTCAATTCAAATTCTCTCCCCTGCTAAGCATTAATTTAGATGCACCCTACATATTTTTAGTATGTATTCATATCCATTAAGTTCACAGTAATTTACATTTTGCCTTGTGATTTCTTCTTTGACTTAAGGATTATGTAAAAGTGTGTTACTTAATTTCCAAATACTTCATTTTTAATATCCCGTTATTGATTTCTAATTTGTTTCTGTGGTGTTCAGAAATTAGACCACACATGATTTTAGTTTCCTGGGACCTGCTGAGGCATTTTATGGTAAGTTTATTAGTGATTGTTTCCATTGCTATGAATGCCACATCTAAGAGAAGAAACTTGGAACTGATGAGTTTTGGGCCACGGTTTCAGAGCTTGGGTTCATCATGGTGGGAAAGACATGGCAGCAGCTCAGATCCTGGGGGTCAGGCAGAGGTTGTTCACACCGTGGGAGATTGGAAATAAAGAGCAAGGCAGGAATCAGAGGCTCAGTATAATCATCAAAGGCCCACTCCTAGTGACCACAACTTGGTCCTATCCCTTAAAGGTCTCCCAGGTTCCCTAAATAGCACCCCCACCTAAGAAGCAAGCTTTCAGTACCTGAGCTTGTAGGGGATATTTCCGGTTCGAACTGCAACAACACATCATATAGTGTACTTAGGTCAACAGCCCATGTGGACTTGAAAGTATGGCGTGTTTTACATATGTGAATCTAGAAGTCAGTTGGGCCAAGTCAACTGAGGATTTTGTCAAAATATTCTATTTATTTATTAAAGTTTTGCTCAGTTGTATCAGTTCTAAAGATTGATCTTGGGGTGTATCTCTTTCATCTGCTACCATTTGGTTTAAATATTTCGAAACTCTCTTCCTTGCTTTCATTTTTGGTCTGTTTCATATTGAACCTAGGACCTTATTCCCTTGATGCAAACATTCTACACTGGACTATATTCCCACGAGACCCTCATAATTGAGGACACGGCAGTACCTTTCATTAAGAAGTGTTTATTCTCGTGTATAGGTGTAAATTCAAAAGTCAAGAAAGCAAGAACATGAAGAGATATTTGCACATGAATACTCGTAGAATCATTATTCACCGTAGCCCAAAGGGGGAAGCACTGTAAGTGTCCACAGCCAGATAAATGAATAAACAGTGCGGCATACAGGGTAGGAAGCCAGAGATGGCTCAGCAGTTGCGAGCTGTGAGTGATTGCTCTTCTAGAGGACCCGAGTTTGATTCCTAGCATCCACATGGCGGCTCACAGCTATCTGTAACTTCAGTCCCTGGGAATCCATCTGTTCTGGCCTCCTAGGACACCAGGTATGGAAGTGATACAGAGGGAGAAAAATGCAGGAAAAACACCTGTGCACATAAAATAAAATAAATCTTTAATCACAAAAATATAGTATACATATGTGGCAGACTATTATCCATCCTCTGGCAATGGAGGAAATTCTAACAGCGTAGCATGGCTGAACCTGGAGGAGATTAAACTCAGTGAAAAACGCCCACCATGAGAGACAGACACTGCAGCTCTATGGAGCGACAGAGAGGACAAATGCATCAAAACAGAAAGTAGCTCGATAGCTGCCCATGCTTATGGAGAGGAGGGAACAAGGAGTGTGTGTTCAATGGGTAGAGATTAGCTGGGGAAAGATCCAAGAGCTCCGGGAGCTAATGGTTGTGATGGCCGCCCAACAGTGCATGTATACGCCCTGTCACACAGCTGTGCACAGGAGGACGCTCAGGATGCTGAACTCTGTTTTGTGTCTATTACCCGAAGTCTATAAAAATGTAAGGACAGCAATCTTGAGTCTTCTTTATTTCCCCATGGCCTTATAATGGCTGTAGGTTTCACTTGTGCATTTGTTATAAATTCTGTTCAAGATAATGTGATTATTTAGGACTGTGATTTCTTGAAATCACCTCCTTGTCTCATTCTCCTTTCTTTCAGATAGTTCAATTTTACATATTGAACTAAGTTAGATCACTCATCTTTTCTAAGTGTAATTTAAAACGACGTCTCTTAATTAGGTACAGTCCTCTTCAGTATAATTTCTATTATTTTGATTTCTAGCTCATTTACCCTTTATTCGGTGTAATGTAAGTAGCCTTCAGTTCTTGAGATGAAAATTTTAATGAATGAATTAAATTCGTTCGCTGATAGTTCGGTACATGTGTATGGTACATTCTGCTTGACCCTCTCCTGAACCGTTCCTACCCCACCTCTGTCACTCCTTCCTACAGTTTTTTTTTCATTTGGTGACTTTTTCATTTCAAATATAAGTTTTAATTGCAGAATTTATATTTGGCTATTTCAAAAATAGTTTCTACTTTTTGTTTAGATTTTCCATCTGTTCAAGCAATAGCTATCATTTTCTTTAAATTTGTGTGTTTCATTAGTTTTTCAAAGATTTATTTTTAATTTATTTTTTGAATCAATAGTAGCTAGATGAAGCCTATAGACCACTGAGATAGTTGTGCCACTCCCTGCTCCCTCTTCTCCCGTCAGCCCCTACCAGCTGGCCTTCCTTGAAACTCACTAATGCCTCCCCACTCTCCAGTTTATAGCTTCTTCTACTGTGATTGTGTTTAGTGTGTGTGTGTGTGTGTGTGTGTGTGTATACTAAATATGTATAGAAATACAATCTGCTAAGTGACTGAGTCCATTTTGTTATTTGGATGTCTATGGTTTAAAGGCTGACTGTTATGTGCTTTGGTGTGCATTCATGTGGCTGTGTCAGAGCCCCTGGGGCTGGAGTTATATGTGCTGTGAACTGCCTGATTTTGGTGCTAAGGACTGAAGTCCAGTCCTCTGCAGGAGCAGCAAGCTCTCTTCACTGCTGAACCATCTCCCCAGCTCCCTAGTACACAGCTGTTTTTCCATTTTCTTTCTCTGTGGCATTTCCCCTCCCGACTTCTGTTTCTCCTGACTGTGGGACACTTATTTGTCTATGATTATTTTATTATGTACTACAAATTAAAGACAATATATTGAAAGAGTCTTGACTGTTACCTCTTTAAAAAGTAATTTTAAATTTTGTTTGGGTGGGTAGCTAAGGTACTGGTAGGTCTCCCTGATTGATTCTGTTGGGCTTCTAATTGGAAGGTATGACTTTCTTCCTGAGGGTTCTGGACTCCCAGATGGATGTACTAGATACCAAGGGAAGATTCTTCCAACTCAACCAGTGTATCCAAACTCTCTCCAGCCTTCGTTATCCCAGTCACCCAGACCTGTGTGCTCAGCAGCACGGGCACACCCTGCCTCACCTTTGGACAAGGACTTGACAAACCTCTGCACTGTAATCGAAGGCCCTGGTGTTTACAAAGGTTTTCAGATGCCAGCACCTGGTCTCAAATCCAGTCAGCTCAACAGAATGGATGCTCATGTGTGAGATGGCCACTTTCTGTCATGTTATTCAAGAACAGTGGTTCTCAACCTTCCTAATGCTGGAACCTTTTAATACAGTTCTTCACATTGTGGTGACCTCCCCCAACCATAAAATTATTTTCATTGATAGCCCATAGCTGCAGTTTTACTACTGTTACGCATCATAATGAAATTGTCTGACTGAGTATATCTGATATGTGACTCCTGCGAAAGGAAAGGGTGGTTGGACCCCAAGGGGTTCGTGACCCACAGGTTGAGAACCCCCGTTCTAGAATGTATCTTCAAAAATCCAAGGATTTATTCCTGTCACCTTTCCTGGACTCAGCCCTGTGGTTCTCATTGTCTGATGTGTGGATATGGTGGTCTCCATACCTTGTCAACTTTTGTGTTGTGCACAGTAGGGGAATTAGTCTACTGCTAGGTATCCCCTATTTTCAGAATCAGTTGTTACTACAATTCTATAAATGAAAACTAAATTTTCTCTTTGGTACCATTTTTTTCAGCACAGTTGTCAGTGTGCTCATATTTTCGGTGAGGCAGCCACACTTGCTTGTATTTCAATGCTTCTCAAATCTTGGCAAGCCAAAGGACTGTCTTCTGCAGATTGCAGATGGCCTTGGTATTGAGGAGGCCTCATTATTCATTTCCCCCCGGCACACCAGTCAGCGTCTGACTAACTGCAGCACAGAGCCCCACCTTTCAGGATAATGTCAGCTCTGCTGTCTATATGAGCTTGTTTGTTCAGGAGAGGTTTCTCCTCCAGCAAGACAGCCGTAGCAAGCACAGGAAAGTTCATGGAGTTCAGAATACTGTTTCTTTAGGGTCAAATAATTATTTTCTTGGACTGGATCATCATCTTCTTTATAAAGATTACCCAAACTCAAGAGCTAGGAAGGCTTTGTTTCATACATTGCCAGGCCATTCTCTACTACTAACTTAGGTATACTACATGTAATTTAAAACGGATATGAAAGAACAGGAGAGCTATGCAGGCTTAAAGGTAGCATTGCAAGTCATCTTTAACTTTGTTACTCACAGTGTAGACTAATTTGGCAGCGGTTTAGAAATAGCTTACATTTAATGTCTAAATGCTCTCCTATACAAGGAGCAATTTTCCTCCAGTCTTGGCAACTCACAGCTGTAATCTAGTGCTTAGGAAGGCAGGGCAGAAAGCTTGTTGCATTTGAGGGAGGAAGAAGAGAGGAGGAGGGGAGAGAGGAGGGAGCAGGAGGATGAAGAAAATAACTCTGGCCCCTGAAAGGAATCCATGGGTTATCTGATTGCTCATTTCTTGCCTTAACTTCTACTGTGGCTTTCTTTTCTGTGATGAATATCTTTGTTGTGCTCTTGAAGGCAAGTTAACCTTCCATGTTCTGCACTTAATTTTGGATCTGTTCTGTTTGAAATATACAAACACTAAACTTTGTCTACATGGATCCAAGATAGTGATTATACAGAAACATGAATAGATACAACCAATTATTGCTCTTCCCCAAGACAGTTCCCAGTTCCCTTGAATAATGAAAGTCAGCATTGCCCAGGGAAACATTAAGTAGACCTCATAAAATAATGCTGTTCCCTAAGGAATCACCACCTGAATTATAGTCTTCATAAGTTTAGCACTTTACTTGCTTAGCAAACAATTCTCTCAATGGGTAATAAATTCCTGGGAGATAGTAATAGAGGAAAGGACGGAGGTAGCAGTTTTCTTCGGATAATATAGTGTTTCCTCAATGTGATTAATAAGGACCTCAAACATATGCTAGAGTTATTTCTTTTTTGCCAAAGTATGCAAAGCAGCCGTTATTCATACCCACACTGTCATTTTCTCAGGCAATTCTGCATGCTTATGTTTTAGGCATTGAACCCAGGAAGTGGAGGGCTCGGGCTGGGTCTTTCCCAAACACAGTTGTACCTTTGATGCTAAGAATCACTTTTCAAATGGATAAGGAACTATTCATTTAAGAAAATTAAGTTTACTCACTAAACAAGTAAATGAAGGGGAAATTAGGTCGTCCGACTTTAGAGAAACACTTGGCTATGGGATTTTATGATGCCACAAACCAAATAGTTTGTGGAAAAGATACTGATGGTCTAAATAGGGCATATAGATAACCCCAACAGGTTTACAAATGGTCCCAATTCCATTACCAAACGACAGCATTAGAATATAACTCAAAGGATAAAATAAGTGTGTGTAAGTAAATACCAATAATGAGTGAGAAATATAGGGACAACTCTTCCTTCCAAAAGGATTTTAACGAATTCATGTTGTGAAGAAGAGGGTAATCTAAAAGTCTTCACTAGGACCCCATAGCGTTAATTGCTTAGATCCACCGATGGGTCCAAGATCAATGGAAAAGCGAGATGGATGAATGCTATTTAAACAGGACAAATGGGAAGCATTTTTTATTACTTGCAAGTACAATTTGTACAACTTTCTTGCCTTTTATGCTTCCAGCTCCCTTCTCCGTGAGAAAGAACTAAGAACCCAGAGGCCAAGAATAGACTAAGTGAATTTCACATTGAATCACCGAATTTACCATTATAAACTCTGAAAGTTAGAGAAAAACTATTTTGCTCTGGTAAAGTGGGCAATTCATGTGCTAAGCAGCATATCACAAATTCTAATTTAGATGTTAGATTAAGGCAGATTACAAAACACTTATCTCTTATGCAATAGACATCAAGTCGAAATCTAAATGCTTTATTTTCTAATCAATGTCATAGCTTTTCCATCCCCTTCTAAGAGTTACGTATCCTAGAATAAGAAGAGAGTGATTTGATCAGTAAACATTTATTAAGCAAGTAAAGCCATTCCCCAAGCATAAACAGGTGAAAGCTGCCACATCAGCTCACAGAAAGCCCATAATCCAATCCGATGGGAAATGCTGACAATGTCCTAGTGTTAGAAGCAGAGAGAACAAAGAACCCTGCAGGTGGAAGGCAGCTGATTCAAAGACAAATGAATGCATGCCAGGCAAGTGATAGCTCAGCGTGGAATGGCTTCGGCCTGGCTGAAGTTACTAACCAGATCTCCTCAGGTCAGTATCAACTACAAACAGGTTCACTGGATGGAAGCAAAATCATTTCCGAAGCCAAAGGAATCCTATGAGGTCAAGTATGGGTCAAAGGAAGGGCAGTTCAAGAGCAGTGGGGGATATTAAGTCACCCTTGTGGCGATGTGATTTAAGTACTGTTATGAGCTGAATAATGGGTGCACCTAGCCATCACTGGCTCAGTTGCCCCATTACCTGTTTTCTTTGAGACAGTCAGCGAATTGTATCTTTAAGGGTGAAGTCTTAGACTGTGGGGATGTGTTCTCTCTGTGCTCTCTTCAAAAGGTATCTCAGGTATAATACGTTTTAATGATGAGATCAAGAAACAGCATGGAAAACAGTCTACATCTAAGTGCGGCTGGTGGCAAATTGCCGCTAATAATCTAGCTGCCTTTCTTGAGCGTTGAGCTGTCAGATGTGTGTTTTGGACTCGCCATGGGGCTTGTGTAGGTTGTAGTGCATTAAATTAAATCCATCAAACATTTATTGAGGGCCTACTGTGCACCAGGCACACAGTCTGTGGGACACCAAATGCATGTGGAAAACTGGCTCAGGAAGAAAGAGCCTGGGTCTCATTCAAACTTTTGGTTATTGCAAAGTCGAGGGATTTTTTTTTTCCTTTTAACAATTCATACACACAGTGCAACAAAGTATAGATTTCTGACTATTTCATGTGGCTGTTGAAATAAATGATTATCTTAACAGTTGGCTTCTGAATTTCTCTCAGGGAGCAAATTGCTTGTTTCAGGTAGCGCCTTGTTAAGGGGCTTCTACAAAGCAAGATGCTCAGGTTGATGGTTTAGTGGGGGTGGAGGTGGAAAACAGTAAGTGCACCCAAAGATTATCAGCAAAAATGAAGAGAACATTAATAGAACTTGGAAGCCAGAAAAAGAGCATCTTTTTAATCAGTATTTTTGAGTAAATTTCCTTTCTAGTCTCCCACAAACCTCAATAAACTCTGCTGTAATTACAAAGGCTATGCATATAAACAAGAGGGGAAGGGAGGAGGAAGGGAGAGAGAGGGTGGAGACAGAGGGAGGGAAAGAAGAGAAACAGAGAGGGAAGGAGAGGAGAGGGAGGAAGAAAGGGGGGAGGAAGAAAAGGGGAGACTATGAAGCATGAAAGGGGTTGTGTTTATGCCATATGGACACGTAGGATGATTAGGCAAGCCCATCTCTAAACAGAGTGAACTTTGAAAAACTGAATTGGAGGTGGTCAAGAGAATTCAGGAGTCCTTAATCTTGAACCTGGAATTTAGAGCGACTTTGGGGGAAACCACTGGGTCTTCTCTAGATCTGTAGGTTATGATCGGTTTTTTCCTCCAGAGCCTTTGATACTTCCCTCAGCACTCAATTATTTTATCTGTGCCTTTATTGTTTATTTAAATTCCTTACTCTTGTTTATTTCTTGTATTTGTTTATTTCCTGGTTCTTCCCATCCTCCCTCACCCCTGGCCCATAAGTACCCTGAGATTAGGCTCTTGGCTGTCTTGTTAGCTGCACCTGGTGGCTGCAATGGAATGTCTCAAGCCCACTAGGTGTGAATTAGGCATTTGTTGGATGGAGAGGTAACGACTTTGATAGCATGCAGCTCCTGATAACAGTCAAATACCACTCAGTGATCGTCTTCGAACATTTGTGCTACTGGCTAATAATACAATCTTATATTGGGTTAGGCTATGGTTCAGGTGTTCAAGTCAGTGATTGTTTTATACCCAAATAGTTTTTTTTTTATTGAGAAAAGGAGAAAAAAAAAAAACAAGTTTCCACCTCCTCCCAGCCTCCCATTTCCCTCCCCCTCTTCCCACCCTTCTTCCCTCCCCCAACTCCTCTCCCCCTCCCTCTCCAGTCCAAAGAGCAGTCAGGGTTCCCTGCCCTGTGGTAAGTCCTAGGTCTTCCCCACTCCGTCCATATCTAGGAAGGTGAACATCCAAACTGGCTAGGCTCCCACAAAGCCGGCACATTACGTAGGATCAAAACCCCGTGCCATTGTCCTTGGCTTCTCATCAGCCCTCATTGTTCGCCATGTTCAGAGAGTCCAGTTTTATCCCATGCTTTTTCAGTCACAGTCCAGCTGGCCTTGGTGAGCTCCCAATAGATCAGCTCCACTGTCTCAGTGGGTGGGTACACCCCTCGTGGTCCCAACTTCTTTGCTCATGTTCTCCCTCCTTCTGCTCCTCATTGGGACCTTGGGAGCTCAGTCCAGTGCTCCAGTGTGGGTCTCTGTCTCTATCTCCATCCATCACCAGATGAAGGTTCTATGATGATATGCAAGGTATTCGTCAGTATTGCTATAGGATAGGGTCGTTTCAGGTTCCCTATCCTCAGTTGCCCAAGGAACTAACTGGGGACCTCGGCTTGGGCACCTGGGAGCCACTCTAGGTTCAAGTCTCTTGCCAACCCTAAGGTGGCTCCCTTAACTAAGAATTGTGCTTCCGTGCTCCCCATCCAACCTTCCTTTATCCCAATCCTCCTTTTTCCCCAAGTTCCCACCATTCTCCCCTTCTCCCTTTTCTCTCCCCATCTCCCCTACCCCCATCCCACGGAAGAATGGATGAAGAAAGTGTGGAATATCTACACATTAGAGTACTATGCTGTGGTAAAAAACAATGACTTCTCGAATTTTGCATGCAAATGGATGGAAATAGAAAACACTATCCTGAGTGAGGTAACCCAGACCCAAGAAGATGAATATGGGATGTACTCACTCATAATTGGTTTCTAGCCATAAATAAGGGTCACGGAGTCTACAATTGGTGATCCCAAAGAAGCTAAGTAAGAAGGTGAACCAAAGAAAAAACATATAGTTGTCCTCTTGGCTATGGGAAGTAGACAAAATTGCCGGGGACCCAAGTAGTTCTTAAAACCCTTTTGAAAATTTAAAAAGCAAGGTGCTGATACCTTTATTTAATTAGAACATTGTCTTTTCTGCTGTTTTCTACCCCTTAACTCTTGATTATCTCCTACTTAGAAATAATCTGTTGCATCAGAATAACAGGAAGGTTGGGAGCGGTGATATCTTCAGGTGGCTAAAGCCATACTACAGGGAACCAGTGGATGCGATGGATGAGTGTGAAAATGGATGTGGGTTCTCGTGTCAGGAGTGCATTTCCCATAATTCTTTTGTTTTTCTTTCTTTCAATACTCACTGAGTGGATTTTTGTAGATAGCGCAAAGGATCATAAAGGAGGACCAGATCCACACACAAATGGAATAATTCACTATTTTGCCATTTAACTTGGGAGCAAAAGCTCATACTTGGGAATTCTCATGAACATTTCCCTCCCAGTTTTCAACATTATTGGACACCTATGCTTCTGTATGAAGTTTGACAGCCGGTCTTGGACTTTGGGCTACTGTTCATTACACCTCCATTTTAGCAGCCTCTACTCAGCTTTACTCCTCAGCTTTACTTTCAGATCTCCTTCGTCAGATTAAGCACAGGATGCTGTGTTATTTTGAATTTTAGTTATAAGATGAATAATTCTTAGGATAAGTATTCCCTTTGCAACATTTGAGGGCTAAGTTGATTTAATAGGTATCTAAAATTCAAATTTAACTGACATCTGGTCCTTTGTTTTTTTCTTTTTTTGTAAATCTGGCACCCCCTGCTTACAGAGAAAAGTCATTTGGAAATGAGATGCTGAAACCTTGCTCGGATGTCGGTGGGGTATGCAGCAGTACAAACCTGTCACACACAGGAAGAAGCCTCGAGAACGCTGCACTGTGTCGCCCTGGCAAGACTAGAACTACCTTCTCAACAGTTTTCTTTTCAAGTCACGTTTCACAGTAATTTCCAGATTGGGCTAATAAATTTTAGATCTTTTAAGGCCGTGTACTGTAATTAGTTGGATAATAATCTATAATTACCCAGGGAAAGTGAGCCCACGTGTAAATTATCAGTTATAAACTATGCTCTTTCCACGGAGGAACTTTGGCCTTTTCTATTCAGCCCACGTCGTCCAGAGTCCTCGGGTGAATATTTGACCTTCCCTGCTGGCCCATCAGCTTCCTGTCACCTCTCTCAGTTTCTTCAGAGTCCTGGCAGGTGACGATGGGTCCTCCATGTCAGTTGATGGCATAGAGCCCAGACCGAGTATATGGAAATTCTTGAGAGTTCCATGAGGCAAAAGACCAGGACGGGACTTCTCCAGTAGTTACAGAGGCAGACATGTAGACATGTAGGCTGGGCATTAGGAGCTGGCCAGATGGAAAGCCGAGGGGTGCTGTGTTTGAAGGGTCCTGTGGCACACATCACCTCCTACATATTCCTCCAAGGGATTTGCTTTTGACACACAGCACCTCCACCCTGATGCAGTGAGTGCTGGACTTTGTCAGAAGAAGTTGACCGGTAGAGCTCATCTTATTTTCGTTGTGTTCTTCCTGAATAAGTTTCTCATTTCTATTGTTTTTCTAACAGCTTATTAATTTTGATTATTTAAGCTGTGTTTCTAGCAGAGGTTTGACAATGGATCTTTTTAGCTTTTCTCGGAGAAGCAGGTTTCCATCAGTGAAATTTCATACCATGGAAGCCGCTAAGGACATGTTCCCAGAAGCTGTAACTCTCTGGTGGCCCTTGATTCATGTCACGTGAATAACTGACATGAGACAAGGCATGTTTTGATGTTGATACCGAATATCTTAGAGAAGCTTAGGTGAAGGGTTCAGTAGTGAAACATCCTGGCACTTGCTCCTGGGCACAGGGTCCTATGACTGGGTGGCTGTGCACCCAGTCACCTGAGACTCCTCTCTCTGAGTCGAACAGACATTTGTATATTCGTTATTGAAGGTCCTGATCAGTGAGAGGAGTCATGGCGGCAATAGTGCCTGTGCCTCTGAGTGCCAGGGACCATCATCTTTTCACAAAGCCCACCGCATCCCTGTAGACACAGCCCCACGTTTGTTTTGCATTTTCAGACTGAGGCCAATTGAGGTAATGATTTCTCCAAGTTAGCAAACAGTGGAGCCGGAAGGAAAGCACAGTCCTCTGGAGAGGGCAGCCAGCCCTCTTCGCCCCCAGCCTGTCTCCCCAGCCTGTCTGAAACTCCTCACAGGAATGTCGAAATGTGGTGCTTTCTCACTGGTTCACGTCAACAAATAATTACCGACTCTTTGCTCCAGCTAGCGCAGTGACTCGAATGTAGGAGAAGTAATTAAACGCAGTTCTTTCCTGTGAAAAGCTGTTTATGAAGTAATTGGCAGGAAATGTCTGAAACCCTGCGCAGTAAAGTGAGACCAGCTAGTGGCCAGTAAGTGACATGTGCGGGCAGCGCAGAGAAGAGCGGTCGCCTCCAGTGGCCATGGGCAGCGTGGGCATCTACAATATACAGAATATGGGCTGGACCTGAGTTTCACTTAGAGAGCCAAGGTGACACTGTGATTGTGAGCCTACTTTTTATTTTTTAATTTAATTTAATTTTATTTTTGTATTGGAGAAAAAGTGTCTGATCCAAAATGGCCTTGGCAGTTTGGAGAAAAGGTTAGAGGCTGGTAACGCAGAATCCAAGAAGCGGTGTCTTTTCTATTACTCATGGTAGACAGAGAAAGGGTGTGAGCCGTTTATTCTCTCAACCTCTTGAATTTTTGCTATTGTTGAACACCTACTATGTGCAGAGGTGCACAGTGAGGACCAGAAGCAGCTGTGTTGTGTGGAGATGTATCTTCCTCACATATCCGAGGTTTTGTGCGTGTCTGAGTCCACTCTTGAGACTTTAGATAACAGGGAACTTGAACTTCCAGGGGAGCGAAAGAGGTGGGTAGGATATGGTTAGTGCTCCTGGCTGGAGAAGGACCTGAGGGAGAGCTGGGAGTTCAGCACCACGTGATCCTTCTTGCTGTGCTATCGCTGTTGTCTTTGTCACTCAAAAGCCAGCCTAGTCCTGCCTTGCCTAATGGAGTCACCCTCAGCCAGCAAGCCGGCTCCGTACATGGCAGTAAACACTTCCAGCCATCTTCAGAGTCTAGTAATTTTATTCTTCCCTGGAATAAGAGCACACAAAAGAAGCAAAAAGGAACAAGAGCAAGGGGTCCAGGGTCCATTTCTTCTTGTCTTTTGTCTTCTGCCAGCCCCTCTCTACTTTATCCCTTACCCTCATCCATGCCTTCTCTAAGAACTGATTGAAAAGCTAGAGACCACGGCACGGCTGCTCGTAGGACTCTGCTCAGTCAGATGTTCCACACTCCACGGTGCTGCTATTTCAAACTGTCATTTTCTGTCCTGAGCCTGAGCAGCACAATGCCCTCAATTCTAAGTGCCTTCCTGACTTGCAGCCAGAGAGCCAGCCTATTGTAATGATGGCTGCCATATTTATGCATAGGGGTTGAAACTGGCACCCATTGTCTCTGCAGAAGGGGAAATCACAGAACAATGGCTGCAGGAAGAAATTGTTCACAGTCTGGTAAGAAACAGTCCTGCTGACTTGTGTGCCGCGCAAGATGATTTAGCTCTGAAGTACAAAGAATAATAACAGTCTTTCTGAGGACCCTCATACGGGAAAACCACATCCACAGCAGCTGAGCTGACTTCAGGAATTCAGAAAATGCCAGGGGGAGCAGTTTTTCACCTTGGAAAAGTTGTTACATAAGCCTTGGAATGTGCTGTTTTGCTTTTTGCTTCCACAGGCCTGGATCCCACATCCTCTCACCTGTGCAGTATCAGGCTCGGGAGGGATTCTGTCAGACATTCAGCCCACTCAACTCCCACTTCTGTGGCTAATTCATTTGAGGGCTTAGGGATGTGTCTTCAAGCTAATTCATAATAAAGGGTGGAAGTTAGTCACCAGGCAGAAAAAGAAATTTCTCTAGAAGTATTTTCTTTTCCTGGGATAAATAGGACTTTTGTCACAGTTGATATTGAAGGATTTTTAACAATAAGGTATTTAACTCTTGAAAAAGTTTCTCTCTCTCTCTCTCTGTGTTTCCCCCAGAGAGTTTATGTGCTTTGCATAATGAATTAAGGAAGAAAAATCCTAGTAGCCCTTTGGTTGTTAGTGACCTTTATTGACCTTGGACAAGCCTCTGGTTGATAGGATGGGGATGAGTTTTCTCTCTTCTGCACACTATTGGAGTAACCCTTGACTGAGCCTAAGTCTAGATTGAGAGCTTCAAGGGGCCAATCCTACATTTAACCACAATTATTTCCATGATGTGGTGTTCACATGGACCTTATACTCCCTTAGCGGAGAGAAGAGAAAGGAGTAAACTATAAGATGACACAAGAAATGATTAAGACGGTGAAAGAGAAATTATTCAGCACTGGTTTTTAACCCCTTGTAACAGGAAGTTAGGTGTCTGTGAGTTTGTGCCGTCCCCTAAAGAGAAGATTCAGGTGAGAGAGGAAGGTCCCTAGTAGCCAATCACATTCAAGGATAAAGGTCTTTAGAAAAGGGTCTGAAAGACGACTCCATCCTCTTGTTCAACTGGATGCCTCCTTGATTCTCAGTCAGATACATCAACTGCTTTGACTGGACCAACAGGGCTACTCCCCATCTGTCTAAATCGAGCCTCCTCTTCTCTCCCCTGGTTCCTGTAAGGGCTTCTTACCTGGAGTCCACATCCACGGTGTGTTCTCAGCAGCTAAGTCAGAGACCTTCTATCGACATGGAAGGAATCCACTCATCCCACTTTCCCGCTTAAAACCCTTGACACTGAATTCCACTTCCGGTGGAAGTTCCCGTTTTCCATGGTCTTTGGACACCACTGCCACATCTGGTTCCCACCACTCCACTGCAGTCCTGCAGTCCCCTCTTTCTCCATAGGACCTCAGCAATGTCAGTGCTTTGGTGTTCCTTGAACTTTCTAGATTCCTGTTTGGCGTGTGTGTGTGTGCGTGTGTGTGCGTGTGTGTGCGTGTGTGCATGCTTACCTGTGTGTGCTCAAGTGGAGGCCAGAGATGAACATCCCTAATTCACCTTCCACCTAATTTTACTTTTGATCCATGGTCTCTCACTGCATGGAAAGCTTGCTGTTTTGGATAGATAGCTGCCCAGGCAGGTCCCCACCCCCACTTCTTTCATGCTCCCATTTCCTCAAGCCCAGTTCTGGGCGGCCCTTTTGTGTGGCTATCACACATCTGAACTCAGGCTCCTTTGCTAGGCCAGCCGCACTTTCCCCGCTAAGCTATTTCCTGGCTGCTGCTCCTGTCTCTGCATGGACCCCTCCTTCTGCTGCAAGGCCCTTCTCTCACGCGCAGTTGCTGGCAGAGCTGGTTTCTTCATCTTTAATTCTTTGTTGGAGTGAAACCTGCTCACGAGGTCTTTCCTAACTCCTCTATTCAGACTCGTTCCTACGTCCTCCTCCACAGACTCGCTAATGCTTTTATTTATTCTGCTTTTCCCTTCTAGTTCCAAGGCATCAGTTCTCTTCCGGCATTTTGTACAGTTTGCTTATGTATTAAGCTCATGTCTTTCCCCGGTAGATTATAACCTCTGAAGTAAAGAGCCTTGTTTTTTACTGTTATTTAAAATATCCAAATTCACGCCTAGCACACAGTTAGGTGGTCTGTCCATAGCACCGAGTGAGGGGATGTGGGCAGGAGTTGGCCTTAGTGGTCTTTAACAGTCTATGCTTCTGTGGTTAAAAATAAAAACAGAACCCTTTTCTGTCCAGAAATGGGATTCAGATAACTAATTGTATCTATTCTAATTCAATAAAAGATCTCCAAATAGGAGTTCAACCACTATCATGTGTCTGGGGAAGGCTGTCGATACCTCTAATAATAATCAGGAATAGAAAGACAGGTGATGAGGCTGGCTTCCTTGTCCTTAGGCAAAGAACTAACACCTTTGTTTGTTTGGGCCTGGGACTGTGCAGTGTCCAGGCAGTGTAGCTGGCACAGAGGTTCTGCTCAGCCCTGGATAATATTTCTGGCTAATAATGATAAGCGGGCATCAGGGTATCTTAGGCCAGCTTGGGCTCTGAAATATGGCGATCCAAAGCACTCAGAGCCTTCTGAAGTCCTGCTGATACTGACACAGTGAATCCTGCATCTCTTAGTCCACTGGCTTGAATAGAACAGACTTTTTGAGGGAAGGAAGGGCAATTTGTTTTTCTTTGTTTTTAACACACCAGATCTTGAAATGTTTACCAACTCTGGGATTGAGAAGGCTCTATTTGCATCTCAATTTTGGAGTCCCTACTCACTGCTCTCATTTTTACCTCCGTGCCATCTGCAGCCTGTTCTGAATTCTCTGTGTACCTAATGGAGAACATTTTCATAAAACTGAAATAGAAGTAAGCAAGAGGAAGCAGAACATTTGGGTTGGTTATTCTTTATGTTAATATTAGGAAAGCCAAAGACATTAGGCTTCATGAGAACTGAGGTTTGTGAAGCCATCGATCACACAGCACACA
The DNA here is from genome assembly GCF_018167655.1 of Microtus oregoni. Lineage (NCBI taxonomy): Eukaryota > Metazoa > Chordata > Mammalia > Rodentia > Cricetidae > Microtus > Microtus oregoni. The sequence continues at coordinate 9,888,712 of NW_024543831.1, read as the reverse complement.
TGCAGACAGGCATCCCGATGGGACTCAGTCAAGCAGAGGCAGGACTCGTCTGCCAGAAATCAAACCATAACACAGGCAAGGAAAGCATTGTGGGCCCAGTGGACGGCAGAGCCCACAATGTTGATTACCATTGCTTCCAGGATTTTAGCCAGAGGGGAGAGGGAACTCTCAGAGGTACTTAGGAGCACCCCGCCACATTCCTGGACAGTTTTCTTTTCTCAATATCCCCTTGACTCATGGATTGGGTCCTGGGAAATAGATTCCATTTCGTCCTCAGTTCCTTGATGGTAATGGTCGTTTCGTCTGAGCCTTTGGCGAGGGATGCACGGTGACCTAGTTTGTTGTAACAGCACGCCCATGACTGTGTTGTGTGTTGTTAAACTGCATTAGGGTATGGTAATGGCTTTATTAGAACACAAGGGATATTTTCAGGAATCTCTGTTGTGTGATTTGAGAATATTACCATGCTGTGTATGGACTTGCCTCAAGTACAGCAGTTTAGCAGGAACAATAACAACAACAACAAAAAAACCTTTCACTAAAATATGATAATCAGAACAATGCTTTTTGGATCTTTTAAAAAGAATCAAAACAAAATAAAAACCAGACTTCTGATCTTGTTTTTCTTTACCTATTAATTTATACCAGTAAGGATTACTTGAAAATTACATCAAAAAATGTGAAAATGTGAATTGTTACTGAATGCTGCCTCTTGGTAGATGTGGGCCAGATCAGCCCACTTAATCTCATTTGGTAAGATTGAAAAAGCCCTGCTTCCTCTTATTGCATGTCTTGGTGATTTGATGGCGCGCTTGTGGATAAAAGGCACAGTCTTAGATTATCGTGAGACAATTGCTTGAGCCCCAGCATAATGGTAAGGCAGTAACAATTTAAAATCCAACTGCAGGTAATTAACGAGGCTCTCTCCGCTCCTTCTTCTAGTGTGTCCTTTCTCTTCTGGGCCAGCTTTAGAGACTGATCCGACAGCTGGCTTATTAGCTGGAGGATATAGGTTTAGGTTTAAATTGTTTATCGGTGACCGGGTTTCAGTAGCCACCATCTTCACATCTTTTGACAGACAGGTTGTGCCTTAGAGGTCTCAGTCGGTAGTGGCTCTTTCTCCTTCTCCTCTTTCCCTTGCATTCTTCATGGCCTGGAATAAAACGTAACATGGGGAACTTTAAAAGAAATAAACAATATGGGAATTTTCATTGTACTATGCAAATCGCATACAAAGGTATGCCAGCATTTGCAAATGTAATTTGGGGTTCAAATTCTGAAGCCATGAATATTGCAATTTGTGTTGGAGCATGCTCCTTACCCTTTCCAGTGGTCCATTTGGCCTTGAGGCCATGAAGAATGCTTATAAGCGTTTGGTTCTTTGAGAGACACCTATTTCATCTCCTTTTTAAAGTTAAATGGTCTTTGTTTATTCTTTTTGATGGCTTGCCCTTTGGGGTCTTATTCTGTCGAGCTGGAACATCTGTGCTATGAGGAGGATTTGCCAGAAAAAGACCTACTTTTCAGGGCATGAAGCTTAGATGTGCATAGCCCATGCCTAGATGCACACCAATGGGTGAAGGAGAGGTTACTCTGGGATTTGGGTAGAAGGGGATTAATGTTTTCAGGACTGAGGGGGTAGAAATGATCACCTTGGGTTAGTGTCCCTGCTACAGATAGAGCGCTGCTGTTTATGCCCATTCTGATGGGGTGGGACAGTACTCTATGGCCAGCCTGAAGATAATTTTCAAAACATTTCCTGACTTTAGAATAATGCACTGAAGGCCTGTTAAATCCCTCCCTACCTGGGATAGAGTTTCTTGTGTGTTGACTGAACTCAGCTGCCTGAAGTCTCTTTGGCTTTAATTCCGAGGAAAATACATGGGGCTGCTGCTTAGTTGATTGTAGGGAGACTGGAGCACGTGTGCTATAGGGATGGGAGCATCCCTCTCGGGGTTTTGCTTTTCCTTTCAAGGAACCTATCACGAGTTTCTAACGAAATCATTCTGGTTCGGAAGAATCCCCGGCAGCAGATAAAAGCCTGAATCATCTCTGGGATTCCCCTTTGAGATTTGCATGCAACCATGAGACCTGAGGTCTGAAGATGGCTGTTTACAAAGGTGGTTGAAAGGGAATTGTTAAAGGAATTTTCTAACAAAATGGAGTCAAACTCAGCACGTTGGGGCCGCTCTTTGAAGTGAAGGTGCAGCTTTGATCCCTTTACACTTCACCCGCAGCGGCTCACCGTACAGCGTGTCTTATCACTTATTTTGCTCCCGGAGTAGAATAGATCATTCCTCCTCTGCTCCCTTACAGCCTATATTTTCATCTCTGTTTTTCTCAAGATGACTGAGAAGCCTGGCGGTATTAAACTACAGACAACATGCGCTTTCTGACGAGGAGAAATTGCCAGCGGTAAAAGGGGCTCTTTTCAGTAACACACCAAGGACTTTTCTTCCTTCTCTTTTCTAAAGTGAATGATGGTATCGATTAGGAGGAGGCCTGAGTTCTAGGCAGTGCAAACTCCGATCCTGCCTCGGGTCTCCGTGGAAACACACAACTCCTCCTGAATCTGAAGCTTGTGTTCTGTGTGTAACAGCTCAGTTGAGAAGACCAAGTGTCAAGAGGTGGCAGTGGGTGACAAGGGCTCTGGCAGAAGCCTGCTGTGACAAGTCACAGGTTCTGATGTCTGGACAAAGGAATGGCTACTTCCTCAGGTGTCTGATGGATTCTCAGGCGTGAGGCAACTTCCAGGTCACAGACACTTTTTTAACCGCCTGGACCAGGGGTGATGGTGCTGGAGGCATTTCAGGATGTGGACTGGACAAGTGGGTTAGGGGACTGCGAATAGACGTGGCAATGACCCTCGCCCTTGTTTCCATCTCTTCCAAAGTTACTCAACTGAAGTCCTTAATGGGTCTGTGGTGTGGATCTAAAAGAGGGAGTGCCAGTCAGTTCTTCATTGTGAGGAAGACCCGAGAGGTGCAACCAAGGAGGACAGACTATTTCTAGCTCTTGGTTTCACCCTGTGGTTGGTTGGCACCTTTGTTTCTGGGCCCACAGTGAGGCAGATCATGATTATAGGGAGGGCTGGAGGAGAAAGCCGCTCAACTAATGACAGGCAAGAAACAGGGAGAAAGGACTAGAGTCTGTGCCTGCAGTGACTGATCTCCTCCAGCTGGACCCTGCTCCTAAAATTGCCACCAACTCTGGTCTCAAAGTAGCCCCACCACTTGGAGTTCAAGTCATCAGTGCATGAGCCAGAGTTGCCTTTCAGAGTCAAACCATAACAGAGGGTCATTTGCATGAAGTATGAGCATTGCTATTGAGCAGACCTGGGCTGCAGGTCTGTCCCCACATCCTGAGCTCTGCGTGGCGGTGCACTAGTTTTTAACATGATTGTCCATTCCCTAGTACATAAAGTGATCATAGTTCACTCCAGGATGAAAAGTAGAGGCTAATTAACCAATATTAAGAGAAAAATATATAAAATGCCCAATGCAGTACTTGCCACTCAATAAAGGACACCGAAAAAAAAATCAAAACAAACTTTAATGAGACAGTTAGACAGGACTTAACAGGTGTGTCTTTGCCCTAGAAAAACGAGAAACTTCTGAGAGGCTGTAAACTGACTGTCCCCACTTTAAAGCTGGTAATAATAACAATAACAGTGATGACGGATTTGAATTATGGTAAGGCTCTGATATCATCAAATGGTGTGATGAGTGACCCAGCATCGATTTCTTCCTTTCTCTGGGGTTTGAGCATGAAGTCTAATTATCACTACTTTCTCCAGGACATGAAATAGGAAGTCTTCCTATTAGTGCCATCTGCGTGGAGAAATAGGCGATGTAGTTAGTCTGTAGAAGAGGCCCTTGGGTCAGTGATTTACTCTGCAAAGAGGTGGCAGGGTCTCCTCTCGGGGCTGGGGTGTCTGTCCCACAGAGAGGACTCACAGAACACAGAATGATTTCCACCACTCAGGCGATATGGGCCACTCTGCAACCAGAGGAAACAGTGTCTCTCCCCGCGAAACAGACGAGGTGTCTGACGCCAGGTCTCACTCTTCACCTCCCTGCCAGGAGGCTCTAAGATTTAAGGGAGCCTTTCTGATGATGGTGGGTATGCAGGATCTTCTCTGTAAGCTTGCAGAATGCCCTTAATCATATTTACTCGAGTGTTCCTTTCCTCACATTTAGCTTTTAAAACCTTGCCCAGGTTGGTGGATAAGTTACTTTATTTTTATCTTAGGCATATTGAGAAATTTGCCTGAGTTATCATTTTTATTTTCATTTATTTAAAAAAGAAAAACAAGTATATTGCCAGCAAAATATTTGTGTTTTCAGTGCACAGACTCAATTTTATTTACATGTTAATAGAGTTAGGTCCGGGTGACATGTGATAAGATCTTATTTTGGTGAACACAAGAACCCTGTTAGAATACTCTAGCAAAACAGAACAAATCCAATCCTGTTTTTTGGTGCTTCTAATTCATGCTTCCAGAAAATGCCTCCTCCTTCTGTGTCCTTTCAGGAGACAGGACAAAGTGAGCTGAGCCACAGAGCACATGCCCCTTGGGCTCTGGTTCTCTCCTGTTACCTTCTGAAGAAGCTTGGTGGGGAGCTCTTAGGAAGGGGAGGAGCCACAATTAACTGTTGTTACTCCATCATTTCATCAGTTACTCAGTTCTGTTCAGATAGGGCCTACTAATGGATTCCTGTGCCCCAGGAACATTCTGAGTGCTTTGGAGTTTTTTTTTTTTTTTTTTTTTATAACAGAATTTGTTTCTTCCTCTCAAGAATATGAAAATTTATTGTGAGTATTTTGTATTCATGAAAGAAATAAATTAGAAAATCAGAGGGCTTAATTCAATTCAGTTTTAAGGAGGTATTTGAAGAATAAACATATTAGAAATAGTTCCCAACCGCAATATTGTTATACTCTCCTGTCAATCATGCGTCAGCTCTGTCGATTATATTTAACAAGTAATAGTAAGAAGGATCCAGTCTGTGACCTCAAGACCATAGCTATCAGAGCTATGCTCTGAGCTATATGCAGCTCTCACGGAGACAACCTGCTAGCCCTACAGAGGATTTGCTCTTGTGGTCAGATGCTGCACCTTGCCCTAGCTGAGCTAGGATCACTTCTTGTTCCCTAATCAGACATCACCACAGTGGTCCAGGCTGAGTCTCACGCACCATCCAGCTGATCTAAAACATGCCGAGTTTGGGTAGCATCCAATAGAGATCCAAACACCTCGATAAAGGTGGATAAGATAACCACACCAAAAGACACAGCCAACAGTCTAATTCTAGATGCCTAGGCCCCATCACAAAAACATGAATAACAGGGAAAAAGACTAACCAGTACCAATAATCAAAACCTAAAATTTGCTAATTACTTGTTTTCCCGTATGGAGTAGATTCACCCCTAACCCATCACTTGTTTTTATGCTGAAATACTTTCTTGAGGGAAAATTAGAAGACCAATAGTTACTGGGCCTCATGCAATTCAGCATCACCTCACCACTGAGTTACCACCCAAGATCTTAGTTTAGCATATACACTAGACTCTCCAGTTAAGTGAGTTACACCTTACATTTCTTTAACCTAGATGATTCTCTCTCCATACTTGATCCTCAACCACGTGTGTGTGTGTGTGTGTGTGTGTGTGTGTGTGTGTGTGAGTGAAAGAGAGAGAGGTGGGGGGGTGAGGGGGAGGGGAGAAGAGGGAGGAAGGGAGGGAGGAAGGGAGGGAGGGAGGGAGGGAGAGAGAGAGAGAGAGAGAGAGAGAGAGAGAGAGACTCTGCATGTGGAAGCCGGAAATCAATGTTGGGTATCTTCCTTTATTGTGCTCCTGTTATTTTTTGAGGCAAGATCTCTCACTTTTATGCATTTGTGGCATAATAATTTGGCGAGACTACCTGGCAACCACCCAGGACTCTCCTGTCTCTGCCTCTCCGGTGCTGGGTTTACAGTGTGTGTGTCTCTGTGCTGGCTAGTCTTCTGTCAGCTTGGCATACAAACTAGCATTATCTTAAATGGGGGAACCTCAGCTGAGGAAATGCCTCCATAGGATCTGGCAGTAAGACATTTTCTTATTCAGTGATGGCGAGGGCCCAGCCCATTGTGGGTGGCTCTATCCCTGGGCTGGTGGTCCTGGGTTTTATAAGAGAGCGGGCTGATCAAGCCAGTAAGCAGCACCCTCCACGACCTTTGCATCAGCTCCTGCCTCCAGGTTCCTGCCCTTTGAGTTCCTGTCCTGACTTCCTTTGATGATGAACAGCAATATGGAAGTTTAAGCTAAGTAAATCCTCTCCTCCCCAACTTACATTTTAGTCTCAGTGTTTCATTGTAGCAGTAGAAACCCTAAGACTCAGCCTCAGTTACTCAGCCTGCCTTTTGTTTTCAGTGTGGGTGCTGGGATGTGAACTTACATCCTCATGCTTGTACAATAAGCATTTTACTGACTGAGTTATCGTTCCAGCCCCTGCTAACCATGTCTCTGACTTCCCAGAAAGAAGGCATTCATCTTAGATTGATTTACATCCGTTTGTCTCTTTCTTTGAGCCTACATCTCAGAGGAGGAGAGGTTTTGTTTTAATGTTATGTTAGGATGCTCTTTGTGTCTCATGGGTGCTTACAATGTTTCTGTAAGTAGACTTTAAGGTTTGTTGTCAGATGTGTGCTTCATCTTTTCAGAGTGAGTGTTCCTTTCTTTTGTATCTCATAACATTTGGAATTTACTTATGTGAAATTTCTTAATTTCTATAAGATTTTATATCCTGTCAATTTGCCAGATTGCCTTATCTTTCATAATAGTTTTTTGTTCTCTGGAATTTTTCTAATGTACATATTGATTCCATAGTACCTTCCAATTGATTTTTTTCAGTCTAATTCCATTGGCTGGTGATATCAGTATCATGTTCAAGTGTAGTGGCTAGTAGTACTGTTCTTATCTTAATGGAATGTTCTTTGGGGTTTTCCTGTCATTAACATACATATTCAATTGGTTCTTATTTTGAATATGTATGTATGTGTGTGTGACTAAAAATAAATGTTGGTTTAAAAATATGTTTGTCGCTGTTGAGATGGCCATCCAGTTGTTCTCTCTGACATGCTGCTGTGATAATTATCCAGAATGATTTGTTGATATTGAATATCACCCAAGAATAAAATAATGATGTATTTTCTTTCAACATTGCACACAATTATATTTTTAATATTTCACTTATAATTTTACAGTGTTTTTGTGACAATTAGAGACATCCTTTTGTATAATCTTCATATAATTTTTGGGTGATGAGTGTTATATGTATGTCTGGAACAAATCTATTCTGTAAGCTGGAGCAGTTTAAGCATCAACCATGCAATGTGATATAGTTTAGTTGTTCATACTTGTTCAGAGGTCTTCTGGGCTGATTTGAAGAACAGCTATCTGGAAGTCTGCGTGATTCCTGTATGACACTTGATCCATTTGAACTTTAGGGTTTTTATTTAATTTAAGTTATCTGTTTCATCAAAGTTTTTAAAAGGATGTAATGGAATCCTCCCAATTTATTATGTAGATAAAAAATAATTTACCTTGATAGATATAGTCCTTGGTCATATTTTTGTGTATTTGTGCTATTTACCCTTTTCTGTTAAGAAAAAAATAGATTTTTTAGAAGTTTGTCCTTTTTATTAATGTTGTTCAAAGGATAAAAGTGTGTGTGTGTGTGTGTGTGTGTGTGTGTGTGTGTGTGTGTAGGCCAGAGGACAGCCTGGATCTGGATCTTGTTTTATAGGCACTGTCTAATTTTCTCTTCTTTTTTCTTTAGCAGAGTCACTCACTTGCCAGGACCTTGTTGGTAGGTGAGGCTGGCAGTGAGCCACTGAGGTTTTTCTGTCTCTTACTTCTCAGTTCTCTGAATACAAGTGCATGCTACCAATGCTTGGCTTCTTACTTGTGGTTTCAGGGAATTCACGTCTTCATGTTTGCAAGGCAGGTGTGAAGTTGAGCCATCTCCCAGCCCGTTATTTCCTTCTTTTGGGTGTCTGTCACTTTCCTCCACGTTGGAGCTGATGTTTAATCTAGTTTCCACTTTCACTGATATGAAAGATTTGTGAGTTCTGTGCTTTCATTTGAGGATTTAGTTTATCCATATCCCTTGCAAAATACTGTATTTTATTTATTTCTGCTCTTAGAAATTTTGCAATTACTTTTTATACTTTCTATATTACATATCTCCTTGCCACAAGATTTGAATGAGGTATTGTGTGTGTTTATATTTCCAGGCAGAAGGGAATTATACTTCTAGTTTAACTTCCCCATGGTAAAAATATACATTTGTAGTTTTTGTTTTTATGGATCTTATTAGTTCTTTTAGCTTTTTTTGTGGCTTACTATACCATTAATTTTCAAGTAGTCCTTGTGTTTTCTTTAAAAAGGACATTTTCCATTATTAGAATACCAATAAGCTCTATGTTATTTGTTGTTTGGGTATTTTATATTCTTACTAATTGTTTTGCCTGTTTTATCTGCCTGGGTCTGAGTGACTGGGTTAATTGTCAACCAGACAGAATCTAGGATCACTTGAGAGATGAGTGTATAGAAAGGTATACCTGTGAGAGATTAAGATTAGCCCCTGAAAAAGTGAGAGATCATTTGATTATGTAGTGATGGGAAGACCTGCCCACTGTGGGTGGCACCATTCCCTATATAGGAAATCCTAGACTGTGCAAGAGTAGAGGACATGAGCTGAGCATTAGAATGTACGCGTTCAACACTCTTGTCTTGTAACCAGGATATTCAAGGTCCTGCAGCCTTGACCAGCTCTACTATGGGGGACTTGTACCTCAAAATGGAACCTAAAATCATCCATTCCTCCTTTAAGCTTTTTTTTTCTAGAATATTTTTCTTTATCAGAGTAGCAGATGAGAAGCTAAGACAGCCTAAAAGAAGTCATCATGAAATCATATTTTTTGTTATGACCTTATTGACATGATGGTTACATATGGTATTGTTTTTATACTTTATCTATTTTTTTTTTTTTTTGGTTTTTCGAGACAGGGTTTCTCTGTAGCTTTGGTGCCTGTCCTGGAACTAGCTCTTGTAGACCAGGCTGGCCTCGAACTCACAGAGATCCGCCTGCCTCTGCCTCCCGAGTGCTGGGATTAAAGGCGTGCGCCACCACAGCCCGGCTTACTTTATTTATTTTAAACTTGTGTATTTTCTGTTTTGTATGAATACTTTCCCCTTTCATTTCAAAGTTTGCTTGTTAAAAAAAGACAGCTTCTGGGTCTGGGGATATGTCTTTGTGGGTAAAAATGATTGTCACATGAGTGTGAGGACCTGACTTCCAATCCCTGGTATAGATGTAAAGCTGGGTACCGTAGCCTATGTCTGCCATCCTGGTGCTTCTACAGCAGGTGGGAGATGGAGACAGAAGAATACCAGAATGCCATTGGCCAGCTCTCCTGTCATATCCAGGGACAAACATCAAAGAGATTTTTCCCAAGCAAGGTAGGAGTCAACACCTGAGACTGTCCTGTGACCTCTACACACTTACCATAGTGCTCACCTGTCTGTACTTCCACACAAACATGCACACACAGATATACGCATATACACACACATGCACATGTGAATGCATGCACATATACACATGCACTTGGTAAGAAAATGGACAACAACAGACACGTTTTTATCTTTCTAGAACACTCTTGTTAGGTCTAACCTACTCATTTCCTATGACGACAAACACTGAGGTTATCTAAAACTATTTCTCCCCCCCCACCCCGTTGTTCTTGCGTGCTCCAGTTTTATTTGCTAATCTTAGCAACGGTTTCTTTTAGTTTTAAGTACAGTCAGTATTAAGAGTTTGGTTGTAGATTTGGGAGTGCATGCACAGAATCAAACATACAGTCCGATTAATACCTGTGTTGTAACCAATAAACTCATTCCACTTGGTATCCAACGTCCCTTTTCTTGTCTAGATTTTGTCCTTACGGCTCTTCACTGTGACAGCACGTGCTGAGGTAAGATGGAACGGCAGGGAAATTCAGGGAGCACAGAAGGGAAGGAAGGCTCTCCCAAGGGGGCTCTAGTGTGTTTTCTCCTGACTGAAAGTCAAGCCCTTCAGCACACCTGTCAAGACTCCTCGCTGAGAAGATTGGCAGCACAAACAATACTTTCTTCTTCGGAAGTTCAGGGAAGACTTTAATACAATAAATGAACCACGCTTAAGGCCAAAGCATGTGAGAGCTTTGAATTTAACCTCATCATAACCTCTCTCAACTGTGAGAGAAATCACATCTCAGAAACTTGGTTTCATCCACAGAAGGAAATTCTTCAGAGAAATAAGTAAACCACTTCTTTGCTAAACTTAACTGTTAAAGTATATTTAATTTTGAGAATTTGCTTAATATTTCAGCCTGCTTGTAAATTACATCTTTTGAACAATGTTAGATTCAAGAGCAGCAAAATCAAGTTGGAAAGGTTGCTCATATCTGTAATCTCAGTACTCTGAAGGTGGAGGCAGGAGCCAGGAGTTCAGGGTCATCCTCAGGTACATGAACTGTTGAAAGCCAGCCTGAGATACCAGAGAAGAAAACAAAACGAGAAACTACAGAACTCTCTCTCTCTCATCAGTTAGCAGTTAGGAGCAACTTTCTCTTTGTGAAGCCTGATCTCACCTCTTAGTTATTTTCTGATTTATCTGTGCCTCATAATCCCCAGTGCTAAGGAGATTACTTGTTAATTCAAGAGCCTGCTATGCAAGCATGAGAAACTAAATTTAGACCCCAGCACCCACACAAAAGTCAAGTGTGGTGGTACTTACCAGCAACCCTTCCACAAAAACCTGGAGGCAGGCCGATCCCTGGAGCTTGCTGAGCAACCAGTCCAGCCAGCTGCTGGGGGCTAAGCCCAGTGAGAGACCCTGTCTCAAAAATATAGGGTGGAGAATGCTAGAGGAAGACACCAGATATTACCCTCTGGTCTCTGAAGTCACACGCACATGCACATGCACCTACACACACACACACACGTATGCCCAAGGAAACATACTACACATGAACTACACACACACACAAACATGCACACACTACAACCCGTGCTTCTTCATCATGACTCTTTTTTTTTAACTTTTTTTTTTTATTGAGAAAAGGAGAAAAAAAACCCAAGTTTCCACCTACTCCCAGCCTCCCATTTCCCTCCCCCCTCCTCCCACCCTTCTCCCCCTCCTCCCACCCTTCTTCCCCTTCCCCCACTCCTCTCCCCCTCCCTCTCCAGTCCAAAGAGCAGTCAGGGTTCCCTGCCCTGTGGTAAGTCCTAGGTCTTCCCCCCTCCGTCCATTTCTAGGAAGGTGAACATCCAAACTGGCTAGGCTCCCACAAAGCCAGCACATTACGTAGGTTCAAAAGCCCGTGCCATTGTCCTTGGCTTCTCATCAGCCCTCATTGTTCGCCATGTTCAGAGAGTCCAGTTTTATCCCATGCTTTTTCAGTCACAGTCCAGCTGGCCTTGGTGAGCTCCCAATAGATCAGCTCCACTGTCTCAGTGGGTGGGTGCACCCCTCGTGGTCCCAACTTCTTTGCTCATGTTCTCCCTCCTTCTGCTCCTCATTGGGACCTTGGGAGCTCAGTCCAGTGCTCCAGTGTGGGTCTCTGTCTCTATCTCCATCCATCACCAGATGAAGGTTCTATGATGATATGCAAGATATTCGTCAGTATTGCTATAGGATAGGGTCGTTTCAGGTTCCCTATCCTCAGCTGCCCAAGGAACTAACTGGGGACCTCGGCTTGGGCACCTGGGAGCCACTCTAGGTTCAAGTCTCTTGCCAACCCTAAGGTGGCTCCCTTAACTAAGAATTGTGCTTCCGTGCTCCCCTATCCAACCTTCCTTTATCCCAATCCTCCTTTTTCCCCAAGTTCCCCCCATCCTCCCCTTCTCCCTTTTCTCTCCCCATCTCCCCTTACCCCCATCCCACCCCACCCCCAAGATCCCAATTTTCTCCCCGGCCATTTTGTCTACTTCCCATAGCCAAGAGGACAACTATATGTTTTTCCATTGGTTCACCTTCTTACTTAGCTTCTTTGGGATCACCAATTGTAGACACCGTGACCCTTGTTTATGGCTAGAAACCAATTATGAGTGAGTACATCCCATATTCATCTTTTTGGGTCTGGGTTACCTCACTCAGGATAGTGTTTTCTATTTCCATCCATTTGGATGCAAAATTTGAGAAGTCATTGTTTTTTACCGCAGCGTAGTACTCTAATGTGTAGATATTCCACACTTTCTTCATCCATTCTTCCATTGAAGGGCATCTAGGTTGTTTCCAGGTTCTGGCTATTACAAATAATACTGCTATGAATATAGTTGAACAAATGCTCTTGTCATATGACAGGGCATCTCTTGGGTATATTTCCCAGGAGTGGTATTGCTGGGTCCAGGGGTAGGTTGATCCCGAATTTCCTGAGAAACCGAAACACCGATTTCCAAAGTGGTTGCACAAGATTGCATTCCCAGCAGCAATGGATGAGGGTACCCCTTCCTCCACAGCCTCTCCAGCAAAGGCTATCATTGGAGTTTTTTATTTTAGCCATTCTGACAGGTGTAAGATGATATCTCAAAGTTGTTTTGATTTGCATTTCCCTGATCACTAAGGAGGATGAGCATGACCTTAAGTGTCTTTTGGCCATTTGAACTTCCTCTGCTGAGAATTCTCTGTTCAGTTCGGTGCCCCATTTTTTAATTGGGTTAATTAGCATTTTAAAGTCTAGTTTCCTGAGTTCTCTATATATTTTGGAGATCAGACCTTTGTCTGTTGCGGGGTTGGTGAAGATCTTCTCTCAGTCAGTAGGTTGCCTTTTTGTCTTGGTGACAGTGTCCTTTGCTTTACAGAAGCTTCTCAGTTTTAGTAGGTCCCATTTATTCAATGTTGCCCTTAATGTCTGTGCTGTTGGGGTTACACATAGGAAGCGATCTCCTGTGCCCATCTGCTGTAGGGTACTTCCCACTTTCTCTTTTATCAGGTTCAATGTGTTCTGACTGATAGTGAGGTCTTTAATCCATTTGGACTTGAGTTTTGTGCATGGTGATAGATATGGGTCTATTTTCATTCTTCTACAGGTTGACATAGAGTTATGCCAGCACCATTTGTTGAAGATGCTTTCTTTCTTCCATTGTATACTTTTGGCTCCTTTATCAAAAATAAGGTGTTCATAGGTTTGTGGGTTAAAATTCGGGTCTTCTATACGATTCCATTGGTCGACTTCTCCGTTTTTATGCCAGTACCACACTGTTTTCATCACTGTAGCTCTGTAATAGAGTTTGAAGTCAGGGATGGTAATGCCTCCAGACAATCCTTTATTGTATAGGATTGTTTTGGCTATCCTGGGTTTTTTGTTTTTCCATATAAAGTTGATTATTGTCCTCTCAAGATCTGTGAAGAATTTTGATGGGACCTTGATGGGGATTGCATTGAATCTATGAATTGTCTTTGGTAGAATTGCCATTTTTACTATGTTGATCCTCCCAATCCAAGAGCAAGGGAGGTCCTTCCATTTTCTGGTATACTCCTCAGTTTCTTTCTTCAATGCCTTAAAGTTCTTGTTAAATAGATCTTTCACTTCCTTGGTTAGAGTTACCCCAAGATATTTTATGCTGTTTGTGACTATCGTGAAAAGTGAAGCTTCTCTGATTTCCCTCTCAGCTTCCATATCCTTTGTGTATAAGAGGGCGACTGATTTTTTGGAGTTGATCTTGTATTCTGCCACATTACTAAAGGTGTTTATCAGCTGTAAAAGTTCATTGGTGGAGTTTTGGGGGTCGCTTATGTACACTATCATATCATCTGCAAATAACGAAAGTTTCACTTCTTCCTTTCCAATTCGAATCCCCTTGATCCCCTTATGTTGTCTTATTGCTATTGCTAGAACTTCAAGCACTATATTGAAGAGGTATGATGAGAGTGGACAGCCTTGTCGTGTTCCTGAGTTTAGTGGGATGGCTTTGAGTTTCTCTCCATTTAATTTGATGTTAGCTGTCGGCTTGCTGTATATAGCTTTTATTATATTTAGGTATGACCCTTGTATCCCTAATCTCTCCAATACTTTTATCATAAAGGGATGTTGAATTTTGTCAAATGCTTTTTCAGCATCTAATGAAATGATCATATTGTTTATTTCTTTCAGTTTATTTATATGATGGATTACATTGATAGATTTTCGTATGTTGAACCAGCCCTGCATCCCTGGGATGAAGCCTACTTGATCATAATGGATAATTTTTCTAATGTGTTCTTGGATTCTGTTTGCCAGTATTTTGTTGAGGATTTTGGCATCGATGTTCATGAGTGAGATTGGTCTATAATTCTCTTTCTTGGTTGAGTCTTTGTGCGGTTCTGTTATCAGAGTAACTGTAGGTTCATAAAAGGAATTTGGCAATGCCTCTTCTGTTTCTATATTGTGAAATACATTAAGGAGTATAGGTATTAGGTCTTCTTGGAAGTTCTGGTAGAATTCCGCATTGAAACCATCTGGTCCTGGGCTTTTTGGGAGGGAAGTTTTTGATAACCTCTTCTAATTCTTCGCGACTAACAGGTCTATTTAGATTGTTCACCTGGTCCTAGTTTAACTTTGGTATATGGTATTTATCTAAAAAAGTGTCCATTTCCTTTACATTTTCCAGTTTTGTGGCATATAGGCTTTTGTAGTAAGATCTAATGATTCTCTGAATTTCCTCTGTGTCTGTGGTTATGTCCCCCTTTTTATTTCTGATCTTATTAATTTGCAAATTCTCTCTCTGCCGTTTGATTAGTTTGGATAGGGGTTTATCAATCTTGTTGATTTTTCTCCAGGAACCAGCTTTTTGTTTCATTGATTCTTTGGATTGTTTTCTGTGTTTCTATTTTGTTGATTTCAGCCCTCAGTTTGATTATTTCCAGTCTTTTACTCCTTCTAGGTGAGTCTGCTTCTTTTTTTTTCTCGAGCTTTCAGGTGGGCTGTTAAGTCTCCAGTGTGAGCTTTCTCTGTTTTCTTTAAGTGGGCACTTAGTGCTCTGAACTTTCCTCTTAGGACTGCTTTCATAGTGTCCCATAAGTTTAAGTATGTTGTTTCTTTATTTTCATTGAATTCCAAGAAGACTTTAATTTCTTTCTTAATTTCTTCCTTAATCCAGGTATGGTTCAGTTGTTGACTGTTCAGTTTCCATGAATTTGTAGGCTTTCTGGGGGTAGCATTGTTGATGAATTCTAACTTTAATCCATGGTGATCTGATAAGACACAGGTGGTTACTAATATTTTTTTGTAACTGTGGATGTTTGCTTTGTTACCAACTATGTGGTCGATTTTTGAGAAGGTTCCATGAGCTGCAGAGAAGAAGGTATATTCTTTCCTATTTGGGTGGAATGTTCTATAGATGTCTGTTAAGTCCATTTGATTCATTACCTCCATTAATTCTCTTATTTCTCTGTTAGGTTTCTGTCTGATTGACCTGTCCATTGGTGAGAGAGGAGTGTTGAAGTCTCCTACTATTAGTGTGTGCGGTTTTATGGCTGCCTTGAATTTTAGCAATGTTTCTTTTATGTACGTGGGTGCTTTTATATTAGGGGCATAGATGTTCAGGATTGAGACTTCATCCTCATGAACTGTTCCTGTTATGAGTATAAAATGCCCCTCTCCATCTCTTCTGATTGATTTAAGTTTGAAGTCAACTTTGTTAGAGATTAGTATGGCCACACCTGACTGTTTCTTAGGTCCATTTGCTTGATAGGCCTTTTCCCAGCCCTTTACTCTGAGTAGGTGCCTGTCTTTGTGGTTGAGGTGTTTCTTGTAAACAGCAGAATGTTGGATCCTGTTTTCTTATCCAATCTCTTAGCCTGTGCCTTTTAATAGGTGAGTTGAGTCCATTGACATTAAGTGATATTAATGACCAGTGGTTGTTAACTCCGGTCATTTTTTTTTAGTCGTAAAGTTTGTGTGTTTCCCTTCTTTGTTTTGTGTTGGTGAAGGGTCTCTAGATGTCTGAGTCATTGTGGTCATTGTTGGACTCCTTGGTTAGTGATTTTCCTTCAATTACTTTCTGTAAGGCTGGATTTGTGGCTGCGTATTGTTTAAATTTGTTTTAATCCTGGAAAATTTTATTTTCTCCATTTATAGTGAATGAAAGCTTGGCTGGGTATAGTAATCTGGGCTTGCACCCATGGTCTCTCAGTTTCTGCAGTACATCTATCCAGGACCTTCTGGCTTTCATGGTTTCCATAGAGAAGTCAGGTGTAAGTCTGATAGGTTTACCTTTATAAGTAATTTGGCTTTTTTCCTTTGCAGCTCTTAATATTCTTTCCTTATTCTGTATGCTTTATGTTTTGATAATTATATGGCGAGGGGATGTTTTTTTTTTTTTTTTGATCAAGCCTATTCGGTGTTCTGTATGCTTCTTGAACCTTCATAGGTATATCTTTCTTTAGGTTGGGAAAGTTTTCTTCTATAATTTTATTAAATATATTTTCTGGACCATTGAGCTGCACTTCTTCTTTTTCTTCTACTCCTATTATTCTTAGGTTTGGTCTTTTTATTGTTTCCCATATTTCCTGAATATTTTGTGATGAGAGTTTGTTGGACTTGCTGTTTTCTTTGATCAGTGTGTTTATTTTCTCTATGGTATCTTCAGAATCTGAGATTCTTTCTTCTAACTCTTGTATTCTGTTGGTTATGCTTGTTTTTGTAGACTCTGTTTGTTTACTTAAATTTTCCATGTCCAGCCGGCCCTCTGTTTGTGTTTTCTTCTTTGCCTCCATTTCAGTTTTCAAGTCTTGAACTGTTTCCATTATCTGTTTGATTGTTTTTCCTTGGTTTTCTAGGGTATCATTCACTGATTTATTCAATTCTTCAAACTTTCTGTTATATTTCTCATCCATTTCTATAAGGGCGTTTTTTACATGCTGTTTAAGGGCATCAATCACTTTCATGAAGTCAATCTTTTCTACTTTTTCTTGATTATGGTGTTCATGTCCTCCCGTTATGAGGTCGCTGGTTTCTGGTGGCTTCATGTTGCTTTTCAGCTTGTTGGGCGAATTCTTGCCTTGGCGTCTGCCCATCTCTTCTTCCAAATGCTCCCTTATGGATCTTCTTTTACTGGATCAGGTCTCCTTGCCTACCCAACGCTGGCTCTCCCCAACGCTGGCTCTCCTGGCGCCGAGAGATCAGGTCTCCGTGCTGGTTGGGCAGCTCGCAAACAAAGCGCCTACCCTGCTTGGTGCAGGCAGGCCATAGAAACAAAGGAACTCCCGCCCGCTTGGGTGCCCCGAGGATTCGGACCCTGTGCCCAGACAGGCTGGGCTGGGTGATGTTATGTGCCGAAAGAGGGCGGTGGGGCCGAAGTGGAGAGGGTTCTGGATGGAAGCTGGGTGGGCTTGGAAGAAAGAGGCGGTATGCAGGGAGTAGAGGCCCTGCAGAGAGCCCAAGAAGGCCATCATGACTCTTTTTAAAATTCTTTCCTGCAGTGTAAGTAATGATTTAGTCTGCTCATAGTGGGGGTCCATCAGGGAAGCCCCTCAGGGTACAGCTGGCTACTTTGGCGGCTTTTTTATATTGTTTTAATATAATCATCTCAATCCTTTAGTCTTATTTCTGTAGGCAAATATATTCGGCACTGAACCCTGTAGCATTCCTGGAACCCTTTCCTTTATTTTGTGGTAGTATAAAGCTTCCTCGTGGTAAATTCCTCAAAATAGGCTCCTGGAAAAGATGCTGCCCAATTTCTCCCACAACGCTGACCCTTGTGCTGAAATATTGTGGGTAGATTTAAGTTCTAGTTTGTATTTTCTTTTCTTTCTTTCTTTTTTTTTTTTTTGACTATGTTTAAAGTGCCACGTTTCCTTCTAGCGTGACCTTTGGCTGTCAAGTTGTCTAATCTAATTGACATTCTTCCCTGTAAATGACTTAGATATTTTAGGTATTTTTCCTTTTATTTAGGAGCTGATACTTAGCTGGCTAGCATCTCTGTGTTGACATTCTATTTTCTAGGGTAGCAATATGTTCTTTAAATATATAGGTACAAGTTGTATTTTAATTCATGAAAGCTTCCTTAATTTAAATTTAAATTTAAAATAAATTTAAATATTTATCTTTTTATGTGTTCCTGTTTGGAGAGACACCACTGGCAGGTACTGGTTCTTCTTCACATTTATATCTACCACATTTATTTGAACTATCTTAAAATATTTGTAAAACTTTGGCTGATTTGTTATTATTCCTTTGGATAAGCTGTTCTCTTAATGTCCTTTCTGTTTATTCAGTGTTTTACTTTAGCTTTTGTTTAAGTCTTTTTCTGATCTTTTGTGCATGTGGGTGCATGCATGCGTGTGTGTGTGTGTGTGTGTGTGTGTGTGTGTGAGGTGTGTGTGCGTGTGTATGTTTGTATGTGTCAGGTATGTGTATGTGTGTGTGTGGTATGTGTGTATGTGTGTCATGTATGTGTGTGTGTGTGTGTGTGTATGTGTGCAGACCAGAGGACAACCTTATGTGTGTATATGAGGTGTGTGTGTGTGTGTGTGTGTGTGTGTGTGTGTGTCTGGTATGTGTGTATGAATGTGTGTGTGCAGACCAGAGGACAACCCTGTGTGTGTATATGAGGTGTGTGTGTGTGTGTGTGTGTGAGGTATGTGTATGTGTGTGTGTGTGTGTGTGTCTGGTATGTGTGTGCAGACCAGAGGACAATCCTGGTGATGTGTCACATAGTATATAATCATCATATCATCATAATCATAATAATAATATTGCCCAGATAGCTTTGCATCCAATATTCATTTCAACCAGCCACTGTCTGGGTCAAGGCTTCTGGCTTCTGAGGCACCGAAGTACTGGACCATCACTGAGACTTGTCTCAGATGTCCTGCTGTTGCCAGAGTCAGGGTGATCCTGTAGCTCCGGTTCTGCAGGTCTGGCTCCTACACATGCTCCAGCTTCTCAAAGATGTTGGAGTAAATCTACTCAGAGTGCTGGATCTGGGCTCAGATGGGAGCTGAGTTGGTCGGCCGGCAGCAGCCTGGCACCATGGTCCAGCGGGGCCTGGGGCTCTATAGCTAGATCTTATGTAGGTATTTCCTCAGTTGAGATTCACTTTTCTCAGATGACTCTAGCTTTGTCAGGTCGACATAAAGCTAGCCAGCACAGTTTTTTCACACTTTTTTTTTATTAAATTCATTTAACTTATTTACTTAATTAAATTTCCATTTCTTTGCTTTGGTTGAATCTATCCTTTCAAAGTGGAATTCATATTTGATTTTTTTTTATTTTTTTTTATTTTTTTTTAATTTATTTATTTATTAAGGATTTCTGCCTCGTCCCCACAACCGCTTCCCATTTCCCTCCCCCTCCCCCGATCAAGTCCCCCCCCCCCCCCTCATCTGCTCGAAGAGCAATCAGGGTTCCCTGACCTGTGGGAAGCCCAAGGACTGCCCACCTCTATCCAGGTCTCGTAAGGTGAGCATTCAAACTGCCTAGGCTCCCACAAAGCCAAGACAAAATTCTGATATGAGTGTCTTCAATGGTCCTTGATGTCTGGCGTCCCTTGCCACAAACCTAAACTGGATTAATAGTCTTGCCTGATATTTCTAATTCTCAGAGCTCTTGTGTGTCATTTTCTTTGCATTCTGGAGTGCGACGGGTTTTCTATGTGTTTTTTCCTCTTCCCTCATATCTTTTTTTGGATGTAAGGAATCCTATTCTAGTATATGATACCCAGAAGTTATCTACTACATCTCTTATTTTAGTACTTTATGACCTTTCCCCTGATTTTTATGTTATTTATCCTAATACCCAGATGCCTCATTCATGGTTGTGTTTAATACTTACTTACTCCATGGTTAACAAAGTTTATAAATGTAGCTGTTTTCATGGAGCATGGTCTTTGGTAAAATGGTCACACTGGGCAGAATATGTTTCTAAGATTTAAATACAAAGGAAGACGGCCAAGAGGAAAAGCTGCAGGAATTGGGTTGTCTGGAAACCCTGTTAGCAATCTAACCAGCATTGATATTGTAGGTCACCCTTGCTGAGTATGTGTGAGATATGACGGTGACCTAGGTCAGCTTGAAATGTTCACATAATATATACAAAAGACTGGCAACTTAAAGAGAGCCCATGGCACAATGATCAGCATCAAATATCTTCCCAGTAGAACTAGGCCCATGAATCCTCACCAGATGCTGTGACCTTCAACTCATGCCAGCTCTCCTCCATGTTTGAGCCTCCACTCATTCTGTTCTCTCCACCCACAGTGTTCTTCCTTTTCCCGTTGCCTGCCTGTCCTCCCCTCCCCTCCTCCCTCCAAGGCCCACATCCCACTTCTTTTTTTTTTTTTTTTTTTTTTTTTTTTTTAAATTTATTTATTTATTAAGGATTTCTGCCTCGTCCCCACAACCGCTTCCCATTTCCCTCCCCCTCCCCCGATCAAGTCCCCCTCCCTCATCTGCTCGAAGAGCAATCAGGGTTCCCTGACCTGTGGGAAGCCCAAGGACTGCCCACCTCTATCCAGGTCTCCTAAGGTGAGCATCCAAACTGCCTAGGCTCCCCCAAAGTCAGTACGTGCAGTAGGATCAAAAACCCACTGCAATTGTTCTTGAATTCTCAGTATTCCTCATTGTCCGCTATGTTCAGCTAGTCCGGATTTATCCCATGCTTTTTCAGACCTAGGCCAGCTGGCCTTGGTGAGATCCCAATAGAACATCCCCATTGTCTTAGTGTGTGGGTGCACCCCTCGTGGTCCTGAGTTCCTTGCTCGTGCTCCGTCTCCTTCTGCTCCTGATTTGGACCTTGAGATTTCTGTCCGGTGCTCCCGTGTGGGTCTCTGTCTCTGTCTCCTTTCATCGCCTGATGAAGGTTAATAGGAAATAGAAAACACTATCCTGAGTGAGGTAAGCCAGACCCAAAAAGAGGAACATGGGATGTACTCACTCATATTTGGTTTCTAGCCATAAATAAAGGACATTGAGCTTATAATTCATGTTCCTAGAGAAGCTAAATAAGAAGGTGAATCCAAAGACAAACACATAGGCATCCTCACATCCCACTTCTTTATTTGGATTTCTCTGCACTGCCGTTCACTGGCATCACCAGCCATACCACACTTCTGTGTGTAATTTCAAACTCCTCCAGTATTAAATGTGCCTGGACTTGATTTTAGTGATGAGATGTTTTCTTAAAGGCTCTTCTAATGTCCTATTAGGGACCAGCACTGGGTTGGGCCCATAGTGGTTCTCTTTAAAATCCTTTGTTGGTCTGTGGTAGCAGCACTAGAAAAGATAAACCTGGGGCAAAGCTGTTGCTGTTGGCTCCATGAAGGAAGTTTCCAGTCTGGTTTCCTCTTGAAGAAGGTTCCAGGTTATGCATATAGCCTTTCCTGTGAATCCGAAGAGTAGTAGTGTTTTTTTTTTTTTTTTTTGTGTGTGTGTGTGTGTGTGATCCCCCCCCCCCACACACACACACACATTGTTGTTACAGTTGATATTGGACCTGAGCTCTGAGGTGGAGCTGGGGAAACTTTTAAGGATCAGTTTGGGAGCTATGACCCTTCTGGGGTTCATCTCTGATTAATTTGGTGTGGAGCCTCTTGTACAGAACCTGCCGGCATTAGCAATGCTGCCTCCACCTCACTTGGATGGATTCCTTTGCTCCAAACCCAGCTGCCTCAACTAGCTCCCCACTGAGAGGATCTGTCTGCTGCTGCTGCTTCTCAGAAATCCACAGGTTGGCCATGCTACCTGAAGCTTTATACCAAGTCATTCTTGAAGCATTCACTGGCCCTCCCTTGCAGAGTCCAAGCATGCCTGTCTGTGAGACTCACTCGCCACCATCTGGTAAATGGAGTCACCAAGAGCAATCTTCATGGAGGCTGGCCAGGGAGCCTGATAGGGGAACCACTGGCCCCAGATCCTTGGGCAGGTGCTGTAGATGGCAGATGTGCCGCATAGAGGCCATCTTTGCTGCTGGAGGGGTGGGCTCTAAGGCATGGATTTTGCCCAATGGATCATTGTACTGTCAGGAAGTCTTAGCTTCTCTAAGAAAGAGATCTAATGTTTGCTCAAGCAGTTATTCCTAGATCAAATGCCATTTCCCTCTCCCCAAAGTTGTTGTCTTAGTTGTGGTTTCTGTTGCTGTGATACAACATCATGACCAAAAATAAGTTGGGGAGAAAAGGATTTGTTTCATCTTACTCTTATTGTTCATCATGAAGGGAATCCAGGGCAGGAACTCAAGATGGGAACCTAGAGGTGGGAACCTAGAGGCGGGAACTGAATGAAGCAAGGGTCATGGAGGATTGCTGCTTACTGGCTTACTCTTCTTGACTTGATCAGTTTGGTTTGCTGTTGTTGTTTTGTTTTGTTTTGTATTTGCACACCTCCAGGTGATATCTGCTGGGGGTGGTATCACCCACGGTGAGTTGGACCCTCTCACATCAATCATTAATCAAGAAAATTTATCACAGTTTTGTCCCCAGGCTAATCTGGCGGGAGCATTTTCTCAATTGAGGTTCTCTCTTTCAAAATTACACTAGCTTGTGCCAAGTTAACATAAAACTATCTAGCACAGCCTTCTGGGGCTGAAAATTATTATCTCTATCTTTTGTGAATCCTTTCCTGAGAATCGCACTTACTCCTTTTAGATACTGTAGTAATAAGAGGAGCGGCAGGGCTGCCTCCCCAGCACCCCGGCCGCCTGCTCGGCTAGCTTATGCCCCGAAATAATTACATGGACACTGTATTCTTTTAATCACTGCTTGGCCCATTTCTATCTAGCCCTTACTGGCAAATTCTGATATCCCGATCAACCCATTTCTTTCTTTTTTTTTTTTTTTGATTTTTCGAGACAGGGTTTCTCTGTAGCTTTTGGTTCCTGTCCTGGAACTAGCTCTTGTAGACCAGGCTGGCCTCGAACTCACAGAGATCCGCCTGCCTCTGCCTCCCGAGTGCTGGGATTAAAGGCGTGTGCCACCACCGCCCGGCAAAGCAAGGTTTTTCTTTCTTTTTTGTTTTTTTTCGAGACAGGGTTTCTCTGTGGTTTTGGAGCCTGTCCTGGAACTAGCTCTTGTAGACCAGGCTGGTCTCGAACTCACAGAGATCTGCCTGCCTCTGCCTCCCAAGTGCTGGGATTAAAGGCGTGCGCCACCACCGCCTGGCTCAACCCATTTCTAATAAACTGTAGCACTGGTCTTACCGGGAAGATTCTAGCCTATGTCCATCCTGGGTCGGAGCTTCATAGCATGCATCTGCCTGGGAGCGGGGCATGGCGTCTCTCTGAGGTGTCTGCTCCCGAGAGGAGAGCTGTGGAGTCTGAGCTCACTTCCTCTTCCTCCCAGAGTTCTGTTCTGTTTACTCCTCCCACCTATCTTCGAACCAATGAGGGCCAAGCAGTTTCTTTTTATTTAACCAATGACCTTCCTCCATCAAGATACGGCATTCAAATTATTTTAACTGGGTTGATGAGGAGGTTGTAACTGCGAAGAGGAAAGGCTTCCATGGTTGTCTGAGGTTGTAGGATGAACCTCTAGCTTGTTTGTCTGTCTCCTCCCAGTGTGTGGATCCTGGGGATTGAACCCAGGCCTTCAGGCTCAGTGGCAAGTCTTTCATCTATTGAACCATCTCACAGGCCTACTATACTGAGTTATATCATGGAATTCCTAGTGGTTAGCATTTTTATGTTCTTTAAGTAAACTCTATTTATAGTTACAATGATGCATTTTTATAATATTCTGTACAGTCTCCTTACTGGTATTTTACAGAATTATTTCATAGATGTTTTACAAGTAATATTGGTCTGCAGAATTGTTTATCTCAGGAAAGACCATGCTGATCTTCTATATGTTTTATAAATACAGTGATTATATAAAACATATAGAAGATCACCATGGTCTTTCCTGAGACATCTAGACAATTAAAGACTCGCTACCCATTTTTTGCATTTATATACTAGCTTTAGTTTAGCTTTTAGTGGGTGTTAATGGTAAGCACAAGTAGCCTTTTGTTTCTTTTTATTGCACATTTGCATTTCTTACTGATACTGTAATTATTTTTGTTTACTTATTTGTTTTAACTAGTGTATATAATTGTGCTTATTTGAAGATGGAGGGATGGCACAGTTAGTAAAGCATTTGACTGCCAACTATGAGAACCAGGCTGAGTTCAGTCTCAGTTATCACATATCAATGCCAGGCATGATGTTACCTGCTGGTACTCCTACTGCTGGAGAAGCAGAGGCAGGAGGATCTCTGGGCTCACTGGCCATCTGGTATAGACTAATTGATGAACTAGTCAGTGAGAGACCCAGTTTGGATGACATTCCTGACGGTGACACCTGAGGCTGTCCTTTGGCCTCCTTATACATGCGCATATACATGCATACACACATGTGCCCACAACATGCATAAGAAATTGTGTTTCTAAAATTCCATGTGATAGTTTAATGCTTGTATATACTGTGCAGTTTTAAATCAAGCTAAACAAACTGATATCTTCTGTTGACTTTTTTTATTTAAACAGTCTATTGTAGAAATTACTGAATGCCCACCCAAGTCCGGTTTTCCTTCCTTTAGTGAACATTGCTTCTGCCAGCCTGATTTGAGGCTAGGTATAGCCATGTGGCTACGTTCGAAATAATGACTAGCAATGGAATTGATGTGCACCAGTTTTAGCCTTAGCTTTGAAAGCTTTCCATGTCTGTTTGGAAGTCGGCTTCTGTTCTAGGTTGGCCCTTGTGGTTAGCAACTTAAAAAGACCACTTCTCTGCTCCCTTAAGGCTTATGGGTCGATTGGCAGGATAATGTGAAAAGAAGGGGGAAATAGACAAGAAAAAAAAAACAGCTTGATCAAAACCAAGGTGGCCTGTAAGCTGTTTGGGACATAACGTGGAGGTTGGTGTGATCAGACTGTGTTTGGTGTTGAAGAAAAGCTGATAAGAAATGAAGGTGAGTTAGCAAATACCAGCTGTGCAGAGCCCAGCTGGAGATGAGAATAAGAAGAGAAATATGTGCAGGTATTCAGTGTCGTTAGGTTCAGATCATTGTCACAGGGCGAGAGTCAGAGACAGTCTAACGCCAGACTGACTTCGAAAGAACCTGCTTGGTTTCAAATGAAGAAGCCCCAGTTAGTGCCAGCGGTCCAGGGAAGAAGTGCTCAGAGTACAGGTGGATGCTGTGCTAGTTTCCTTTTTATGGCTATGATAAGATACTGTGACAGAAAAGAGCTCCGGGGAGGGAGTTTGTTTTAGCTCACACTTCCCTTCCTTGTAACAGTCCACGACTGTGAGAAAGTCGCGGTGGCAGGAACTTGAAGCAGCTAGTCACACCCGTAGGCAAGAACAGAGAGAAATGTATGCATCCACTCTTGGCTTGGCTGGTTGGTTAGTTGCTTGCTTGCCCTTGGCTCAGTTTCTCCATTCATATAGTTCAGCGTCTTTGCACAGGGAATGGTGGCGCCCACAGTGAGCTGGCTCTTTCCACATCAATGAATTTAATTGAATTCCCACCTCAGACATCCCATATGTCAACCACATATGACAACCATAGATAGTCCCTCATTGAGACTCTTTCCAAAAGATTCTAGGTTTTGTCAAAGCTAGGCATTACAGGTGCTTTGAGAGGAAGGTGTCCTAATGAGTTGGAGCTGGAAGTGAATTCAGCTTCTTGGTGCCGGGAGGCAGTGGTACCATTCACTTGCAAGACTGTGTGAGAACAGAGAGTGTGCATTATGTAAATTCAAACTTACATGAATGAAAACATCTTAATTCTGTCTGAATCCATCAGTTAGTTGGCTACTTACCCAAAAATGTAGAGACTACTTAAAGATATCCCTAACTGTGTTAGTTTATCTTTTGGTTAAATTGTATGATTTTTTTTTAGTGTTTTTTCCTATTGTTCCTTAGGGTGAAATCAAGGTGAAAAACTGTCTCTTTGAGTTGTCTTTGTACCTCGCTTTAATGAACTATTATGCTTCTGTTCACAGATATTGCCATTATTCACCTTCCAACAGGATGGACTAAGCATGATTTCTAAGTGGGAAGTTTATTTACAGCATTCTTTAAAATTCTGGAAAGGTGTCAAAGTTGCCAGTGTAAAGTGTCTTCTCATTTCTCTTAATGTCTTTTCACACCTTTTTGACTACAGGCTGTTATCATTCTCACAGGAAATGAGTAACAGCGAGCTATAACTCTAACCGTTCAGTGATCCGTCAGCCGTGTTTCTGAAAGGTCCTTGTCAAAAGGAAATTAGGACACTTGTCTGATGTTTTAGTGTTTATACCTTTAACAAAGGAAATTGTTAGGGTTGTCTGTGAAGGTTGAGTTGACTAATAGGATGATAATTTATTGTCTATATGATTATTTGGATCAAAATGTATATGCAAAGATGGAGGTGAGCTGGATATGGTGGCACATACCTTCAGTTCCAGCACCCAGGAGACAGAGGAGGTGGATCTCTGTGTGTTCAAGGACAGCCTGGTCTACAGAGTGAGTTCTAGGTGAGCTTGGGCAAATAGTGATACCCTGTCTCAAAAGAAATAAAAAATAAAAAAGGAGGAATTATTTGCTTATCTGTTTTCTTTTTTTTTTTTTTTGACTTTTTGGGACAGGGTATCTCTGTGTAGCTTTGGAGCCTATCCTGGAGCTCACTCTGTAGACCAGGCTGGCCTCAAACCCACAGATTCATCTGCCTTCCAAGTGCTGGAATTAAAGTTGTATGCTACCACCACCTGGCTTGTTTTCTATTTTTTAAACATGACAATTATATAGAATTTGTTCATAACATTAAAATGATCTACCATAGCTCAAACTATAACAATATAAAAATTTCTCAAAGTCCTAATAACTTGGAGTAGCTTTTCCTTTCTAAGTTTTATGTTTAAAAATATTATATGTTGTTTTCATTAGTATTTTCAGTTTTGAGAATTTCAAATCTGAGTACCATATTTGCATCATCCCCTCTCCCTTCAATATCTCCCCATGTCCTTCCCACTCTCTCTTAAACTCATGACTTCTTTAATGGTTGCATGTCCATACATACATACACATACATACACACACATATGTGTGAATAAAACCTACTGAGTCCATTTAATGCCAGCGTTGGTGGGAGAAATTTTATAAGGCCACATTACTGTTTTGTTTTCAAGCACAACTCTATGTTCTTTGACTATTTTAGGAGTCAAAGCTAAGAAATGCTTATAACTTCATTCAGTTTAGTGTAAAGGATTCTGCAGGGCCTGCTGTAGAGACCGACTGAAGCATGCCCTAGGCAACCCTTGCACGTGTGTCTTTTCCATGGTACATGTGGTTCCTGTGTGATTCTTTACACGGGATGTCTACCTTCCATGGTGTATTCCCACAAGTCTGAAGTTCATGTGCCAGGCGAAAGAAACCCCCAGTTTCATTAAAACACAGCTCTGATTTTGGGTGGTAATACTCTATCCTTGCCAGATTCCTCATATTTGGGTTTATGAGTTGGTATTTTTTTTTCCTATAATGCCATCTGTCATCTCTTGTATCTTCCTTGACTGCCAGCTTTCTTAGGCTAACTTACAAGGAAGTGAGGCAAATTCCAGAAAAAGAGCGTGCACTCCCAAACGCCGCTGCCAGCTCCATAGTGAAGTCGGTCAGAGCTGCTGGCATAGCCGAGACAGTGGCGCTGCAGCAGTTCCTCTCTCCTCACTGCTAAGACTATTCTTCCCTTTTCTCGTTGGGTGCATGGTTTCAAGTTATTTTATTTAGAGATAATCACATATTAACATGCTGTTGTTAGAAATGATCCAAAGAACATTCAAGTACATTTCATCTGTTTCTTCTGATGATGAGGCATCTGCCCAGCTCTAGGTGCACTTTTTTTTTAATTCACACTAGAGATGTATCCACTTTCCCCTGAATTTTGTGAGCATTTACTGTTATTATTTTTAGTCCTTTTGTAGGTGTGACTGGTGTTTGTACCAAGGTTCTCCTATCTTTGTGGATGTTTTTTAAGCTTATAAAATGCTAGCGTTGCAGCTTCCTTGAGAATCTATTCATAGTCCACTGCTGCAACGACCTTGTGTTGTGTTGATGACGTTAGTAGTAATTCTACCAATAGATGTCAAGTAAGCAGTGTTTTTTGGACAGGTCACTGTTGGTCTACAGAAATACTCATTTCTTATGTTGACTTTGTATTCTGCCGTTTATGAAGTTCATTTGTTCTTTAGTTTTGAGGGGTAAAATGTTTAGGTTTTCTCTAAATCCACAAACTGTGGTCTGTTTATCAGTCCTCTGTGAGTTCAATGCTTTCTGTTCTTTCTCTTATCTGGTTACTGTGACTGTGACTTCCAATGCTTTGCAGGCAACTAATGTGTCCCTTGTTTTGTTCCTGATCTGAGAGGCGGAGCCTGAACTTTCCTTTGTTGACTGTGATGTTTGGTGTAAGTGTTTTGCTTTTATCTTTAAAAAGCAAATTAAGAATGTATTGAGACAAATACAAAGGCAGAACAATGGAATTCATGGTATGCATCAAAAGAAGTTCTAAGAAGAATTTTTACAATGAGAAGTGCCATACCAGGTAGAGCTGTCTACAGAAATGGAAACCACAGAGTGTTTATGAAAGGGGTTTATTCATTTGGCTTACCTGATAGGGACTATAGAGTTCAACAATGGCTGTCCAAATGCTAGAGAGGCCATGACCTAGAAGCTGCTGATCCATGAAGCTGGATGCCTTCATGGCTCCTAATTTGATGCCAAAGTCATGCAGAGTCATGGTATTGAGTACACATAGAAAGGGCAAAGAAGCTGGAATGTTCTATCAGCAGACAATGGCAACAACAATGGCAGATGCACCCAGTAAAACAAAGAAAAAAACAAAGATTACAATAAAAGCTAAATGACAGGATAACAGAAAAGTGTAAAGAAAACTATGACTATTTTAGAGGCAGAGAGAACTGACAATTCTTTAAAACCTAGCATGACCACAATAGAGAGAGATTATTTATGAATAAAACTAGAAATGAAAGAGACATCACAGATACTGTCACAGAGATACAAAGGAATATATGACACTACTTTGAATAATTATAGGCCAAAATGGATAATCCTTAAGAAATGGATGTATTTCTAGAAACTTAAACTCTACCGAGGTGGAATTGTAGGTAAGCAGAAATTCTGTATCGTCTATCACAGGAGAGGAGACGGAATCCACCATGAAAATACTCTCACCAGAGAAAAGCCCAAGGCAAGATGCTTTCATGGGAGAATTTTATAAAACATTTATAAAAAAGAACAAACACCCATCTTTTTCAAACTCTTCCAAAAATAGAAGAGAAAGCAGCACTTCTAAACTCGTGAGTTCGTTATTACGAGCTCAGAGGTGGAGGTGGGGTGGAGGAGGGGCACCTGCAAGGAGTCTGCCATAGGGCTGCAGCCGGCCAGATTATCGTGGAGGACAGGAAGGACAGTGCAAATCATCTACCTGAGTCCCAGCAGGTATGGACACTGGGGTTCCATGGTAAAGGTGTTCCAAGGTTTTGGGGTCTGAAACAAGGGAATGGAGATGGGCAAGAAGGGAAGGCAAAAAGAATCCCAAGCTCTTTGTCGCTACTGTTGCTTGTTTGTTTTGTTGAGACAGGGTTTCTCTGTGTAGCAGTCCTGGTTATCCTATAACTCTCTTTGTAGACCAGGCTGGCCTCGTAGTCACTGAGATCCTCTTGCCTCTGCCCCCCCGAGTGCTGGGATTAAAGATGTGTGCACTACCACCACCTGACCCCTGGCTCTTTTTGAATATGTGTCCATTGGCATATCCAAATGAAGGAGACCTCTAGAACTATATGGGGGGGGGGCTGTATGGAAAATAATAAGGAAATCCAGCAGAGTTGTTCCTTGTTATCATTACCATCCAAGGTTTCCTTAAAAAGACAAAACCAAAAACTAACTAGCTAACATCTGTGCCTTTGAGAGTTTCCCTACTTTGTTATGCTATATCCATTGAGTTTTAGTTTGGGATGGGGAGCTGGGAGGAATTGGCCTGCTCCATTGTTGCCAGAGCTCCAAAGAATGTTGTTAAAAGATACTGCTTCCCTAATGAAAACTTATACTTGTTTGAGAAACTACAGAGAAATGTAAGGATAAGAATTCCCTTTCTGTTGTATCACTCAGAAAGACTGCTAACACCTTCTCTTTTACTCCATAACGAGAGTGTCTGCTTTCTCTTCCTAAACACATGTTCTCACCCACACGTGACTGTATACTCCTTCTAATGTAGTTGGGGAATGCATGCTAGCTGGTGGCATATAGTCTTGGAGATCATTGAAAGGCCACGCATTATTTCTGAATACCATCTACCTCATTGCATTAATCATTAGTGTGAATTAATGGTTGATGATTAATCATTCAATATTTAGACTACTTCCAATTCAGTGTGATTATAAAAATCTTATAAATATTATAAAATGTAGCAGTTTTCTCTATGTAAATCTTTATCCAAAATTTTAATATTTTCGTTATGGTAGGTTTTAAATCCAGAGTTACAGAAGTAATTAATTTTCCTATAAGTAAGGTATGCAATTTCTTTATAACTTACTCATTCACCAATTTTTTTTGAGTACTGCCTTTTACCAGTTCTAGCTGACAATACAGCCATAAATTCCATGTTACTGTGAAATTTACTCTCTAATATGTGTAGGACAAGGAGCTGAGCAGAGATCATAGGTAAATAATTGGTAAATAATTGAAATAGCGTATCTCCTGGTGAAAGTGGGAATTATCGATTAGCCATTGGTCCCTCGTCATAGAGAGGTGCTCTCAGGTATCAGAGATAATACTTGAAAATAGCAAGTTTTGGGAAAATATAAAACAACTAGGATGAATAAGATTTTTCTAGCAAGAGTGTAAATGAGTGTAAGGATTCTAGACAACTACCACTTATTAAAACAAAGTGTGTGACACTCCATGACCCAACAGTTCCATTCCTGGGTACACACTGGTATGCATAATCATGCGTAACAAATGGTTTATATAAAATCTGTGTATAATATTTCCAAACTACAAATCACCCAGATAATCTAATGCTAAGTTGTGGCACATATATGCAGAGCTGCGATACACAGCAAAGACAGAGGCAAATTGCTGCTGCTTGCTCCAGAGACCTCAGAAAGGCAAAGGGATGACCAGAGGGGCGCACACTGTATAGAACGATTATAGGAAGTTCAGGACCAACAATGTAGGGCCACAGAGCAGTGGTTATAGAAGCAGAAACATGGCGCTAGTTGTGAATGGGTGTGAGAAAAAAAACTTTGGGGTGCTAGAACTGCCCCATATGATGAATAGGTGCACAGGTTCTACATGTTACCCTTGACCAGAAACATGAAGTGTTTTTGTGCATCTTGGACTTATTTGGAGAGGTCAAATTTGTCTGATTTATCTTTTGTTCTGTTAGCTTAATGTCACTTTGAAATTGTGAGACATTTGTGATAGATTTTATTAACTGATAACAATAGCTCCCCTTCTCCCCACCCCAAACTTTATCTTCTCAAGTGAATGTTCAGGAACTTGATTTTTTTCAAGATGAAATAATCCTTTCTTTCATCTCTAATACACTATCACACGTAGAGGGTCCTCAGAATTTCCATGCATCCAACAAACGAGACACATCAGGTTCCTCAACACTGAGTATTGTGTGGTGTTTTACTCTCTTGGCTTTTTGAGGGACTCACCACCCAGCTCTCAAATAAATCACACACACAGGCTTACTCTTAGTTAAGAATGCCCGGTCTAGTTTCTTGATTTCTTTATATGTTTTGGAGATCAGACCTTTGTCAGTTGCGGGGTTGGTGAAAATCTTCTCCCAGTAAGTGGGTTGCCTTTTTGTCTTAGAGACAGTGTCCTTTGTTTTACAGAAGCTTCTAATAAAAAAAAAAATGCCCGGGCCTTAGCTTGGCTTGTTTCTTGCCAGTTTTTCTTAACTTAAATTATCCTGACTATCTTTTGTCTCTGGGCTTTTATCTTTCTCTATTTTATATTCCTTTCTTTAGTTCTTTCTCCTTGGCTTGATGTATACCTGGGTTGCTGGCCCCTTCTCTCCTTTTCTCTTGTTCCTTTCTTCCTCATTTCTCCTTCTATTTACACTTCCTGCCTGCCAGCTCCGCCTGCTCTTGCTCCTGCCTTGCTATTGGCCATTCAGTTCTTTATTAGACATCAGGTGTTTTAGCCAGGCAAAGGATCACAGCTTCACAAAGTTAAACAAAGGCAATATAAACAAAAACAACACACCTTAAAATAATATTCCTCAACAACTGAGAGTCTTGTATCACTATCAGCATGAGGACCATTAGGGAGATTGGTTTTTGTCTTAGGCTGGTTACTTCAAGTCCTAGATTTCTGGACCCTTCTTTATTCCTAAGTCCCTGCATCCCTATGCATGCTATGAAGAGTGATATAATTGTTTCCCACCTCTAATGCAATTCTAATGTAATGTCAAATCTCCCATTTTTTTCTGAAAGGTCATCTCCAGGAGTCCAGACGTCCGTGTTAATTTGCTTCACTTCTGAGTCATTCACAAAGTGTATGCCGAGTGCAGTATACTTAATGACAGCAAAAGGCAATGATCTCCTCATGTTGGTAGGAGTGAGTGTCTCTCGGGGGCCCAGGACAAACACTAGCACTGACAGGGGTTTGGGGATGTCTAAGAATGAAAAGACGAGTCTCCTGAGAAATCCTTTCCTGATGTGTTTGCTCTTGAAACCGCCCAGCTTTGATTTGGCCCCAGTAATGTTGGCAGTGTTCCTTTGCGAAGCTCTCTAGAGAAGTGGCCATGGTGGGCAGCTTCCCAGCAAGGCGGCAGCTGGTCCTTGAAATCTCTCTCTTCCTTTGCTTTGTAAAGTTTCCATGGCACAGCTGAGAGTATTCACAGAATTCTACCCAGTGTTGTCTAATTACATTTTAAAATGTCCTCAGTGCTATGAATTGCAGCTCAGAACTTTAGCTTCCCTTTCTGTAACCATTCAGATGATTAGGGGTGAACGGTTGTGAGGAGTCTTCTGGTCACTTTGTGTGTGGTTAACTGTCTAGTATGGTAAAGGAAGCTTTTAGAGAGTCGACTGTTGTTAGTGTCTTTTCCTTTTCTTTTTTCTGAGACAGAGTTTCTTTGTAGCTTTGAAGCCTGTCCAGGCTGGCCTCAAACTCGCAGAGATCCTCCTGCCTCTGCCTCCCAAGTGCTGGGATTAAAGGTGTGCACCACCAGCGCCCAGCGTGTTGTTAACATCTTAACAACCGTTAAGACTCTAACAACAACAAAATCTCTTACTGTTATACTCTAGTCTTGACACCAGTACACCAAGTACATAAATAGAAACCAGGCACTCAAATCAGACGGATCAGCTTCACATGCAATTTCTGTTGCGTGGTAGTCACACGGCTAGCCATTAGTCTGATGATCTCAAATCTTGCTCCAACAAAGTGAGCTTAATACTTGTGATGTGTAGTTACATAGGGAGTGGTAAGATTAAAATGTCTGGAGTCGAGCCTGTCACAAACTAGGCATGCCACAAATATTAATTTCATCCCTGCCCTATTTTTAGTACAGGAAAATGGAGTCTTTCCTTTCCAAAACCATCTTCCACCTGTGTCCCTGTTGAAATTTGGCATTACTCACAGTTAAGCACATTGTGAGACACGGGGAATCTGGCATAGATGGCAATTAATGAATATTCAGAGACTTTGAAGAGGAAGGCCAAGCAAGAGGAATGGAGAATTGACTGAGGGCGCATTCTCCAGTGAAAAAGAGAAGAGAAGCCACAGTAGCTGATCTGTATTCCCACACTCCTTTGTGCAGAGGAATTGGTCTCCGCACCACATCTCCTGACGACAGGCCATCCATTCAGTTTCCATTGTTGAATTTCAAGCATCCTTAAAGCAAGAGCTGTATTATGTCAGTAGCTCCACGTTCCCCGCACAATAGAACAAGCCTGGCTACAGTATGTGCGGTAGCGGCTCCACAAGACTGCATCTTTTTTCATGCGCGATGCTGGCAAAGCTTTCCAGGAACTTGGAAATGATGGGAAGATCACCTGTTAGATACAAAGATTGATCCCTAGCGTACCAGGGCAAGCACATGCAGTTATTCACAGGAAGTGGGATTGTTTGTAGGACCATAACCTGGTTGCAGGCTGAGTGACCATAACTTAAGAGTCCCCGACTGAATGATATTTACCCTTTATTTGCTTTCTTAATTGTGAATCAACATATTGCTTATTTAAAAAGTAATAAGGGCTAGCAGGAGGTAGAGGCAGGAAGCTAGTGGGCTGGATGGGGACTTTTTTACACCGGTCCTGTTTGTCCCGTGAAGCCATGAACCTTCTGTCTTTCCTTTCCCTGGGCAGACCTACACATATTTGAGAACCGAATATGAAACCTCCCAAAATATAGAGTCATGTGTTCCACCATGATTTTAGAATGCGAGTCAGTTTGTCTGTGTATCCGTTTGTCTGTCTGTCTGTCTAGGATACTTTGTGCCTTGGGGAAGTTCTGTATATTTGCAAGCCACTGAGTCACTAGTGACAAGGACAGTAGCTATTCTATGAAGTTGTTGGAGGGAAAAAAAGAAACATGGCATAGCAATCTAAACCTCAGCATGCATGTTGATCCTCGTTAAGGTATGCACTAAGAAGGATGGGATCACATTTCGATCAAGGTAGGTTTAAATGTTCTAGAGAACAATTCCATGTTTGTCAAGTGGCATAATATACTGAGAAGAGAATTGGATGTGAAATCAGATTATCTATGTTTAAAAGTTATCATTGCATTTACTTATTTACTTACTTGTGTGTGTGTTCACGCTCCTGTGTGCACGTGCATACCTGTATGTGCACATAAACACTATAATACCGTGCAGAGGTCAAAGGACAACTTGTGGGAATATGTTCTTTCATGCCATCGTGTGAGTTCTTAGGGTTGAACCCAGGTACAACAGTTACCTCCTTTACCCACTGAGTGCTGTGCTCTTACAAACTCAAATTACCTGGGTTTTATTACCGGATTTTCTATGTGTTAGTCAATCAGTGACTCTTACACAGCATTCGACCTGCCTTCCTCTTTGCCGTTATCTGAAGATATGGTAAATGCTGCCTGTTTGTGCTGCAGAGCTGTGGAGTAATTTCAAAGGTGAAAATGCAGTTTAAATTGAAGCTTTTCTTGTCAACTGCGGGTTTATGAAATCAGGTAAGAGAGAAATAATAGAATCGTTCTCAGAGGAATCCGAGATGGGCAGTGCCAGACCCCATATACCTTGGATGCAAAGTGCTATCATCACTGTAATTATGAATGTAATTATGAATATAACTAAAGGACACTCCTGGAATGCAGACTGCCGATAAACTAAGGGTTATACCAAAAATGTGGTGGCCCCGAGAATGTTTCTGGTCAAGAAACTCACTGGAGGATGATGTCCATGTTGTCCATGAGTGTGTGTGTGTGTGTGTGTATGCCATATTCTTTTTTATATGTATGTATCACTAATGGATATTCCATGCATTAATGGATTCATCTATGGCACTTTCATATGTAATATGCTTTCACCAATTCTCCTCCATCAGGTGTGGAAATCCCTGTGGTGCACTGACTCAGGCTGTTTCGGGTCCATACCCAAGAGCAGCATAGATAAGTTATATGGCAGTTCTGTCCATTTGCTGGAAAAACTGATTTCCAGTTGCCATAGCAATTTACACTCTCACTAGCAGTGTATGAAGGTCTTCTTTTCCCTGAGCCCTCATAGGTGTTTGTTTTCTGTTTTCTTCATTGCAGTTATTCTGACTGAGGTGAGATGATGCTAGCTCTTCTTTCAATCTGTAATCCCCCCATAGCTAAGGATGTGGTAAAACTTTCATGTATTTATTAGACATCATACTTCTCTGAGAAGTGTCTGTTCAGTTCATTGGGCCATTTATTGTTTGGGTTATTTGTTCTTTTGTGTGTAATTCTTCTATTAGGTATTAGTTCCCCATTGGTGGATAGTTATTTAAAATCTTCCTTTCTGCAAGCTGTCTAAATGTTGGAAAGAGTGTCTATGATGTACAAAAGCTTTTTAAACTGACGCAACCACATTCGTCAATTCTTGTGGCTTCCTGAGCTCCTCGAATTCTTTTCAGAAAGTCTGGGGCCCTGTGCACAGATCCTGGAGTACGTTCCCCCTGCCAGCTTCAGTGTTTCAGATCTTACATTAAGATCTTTGATCCATTTGAATCTATTTTTGTATAGAGTAAGAGACAGGGACCTAGTTTTACTCTCTTATGTGTGAATCTCCAGTTTCCCCAGAACTATTTATATGAGAGTCTGTCTTTTCTTCAACACGGGTTCCTGTCTCTTTCTCCAGAGTTATGCAGCTTCATCAGTTTGTTTCTGAGTCCTCTGTTCTATTCTATTGATCTAGACTGAGCTCCCTCTACTCCTTGGAGGTCTAGACCTGTATCTTGGAGATTTCTGTCTCTGTCTGCCTCTGTGCCCCACCACCCTGCTTCTGGTTCAGATAATTCTTTCTCTGATGATTTTCTAGTTTTATCTACCACCTAGCTCTTATTTGTTGCTCTCAACCAGTAAACAGACATTCCAACAAACACCCAAAAGACTATGAAACACTTCCGCATTTCCTCTCTGAACAGAAAACAAGTATTTTATTTGCCTAGCAGGCTATTCCTAGGACCTGTGAGTATTATCACCAATTTGTAAGTAGAAATGATTTACATTAAAGTTAATGTGTGGATGAGAGTAATTCTCAGCACCTGCTTCCTTGAATGCAGCATCTCAGCTGTCCTAGCCACCCTGTCCTCTTTCTGCTCCTGCTTCCTTGAATGCAGCATCTCAGCTGCCCTAGCCACCCTGTCCTCTTTCTGCTCCTGCTTCCTTGAATGCATCATCTCAGCTGCCCTAGCCACCCTGTCCTCTTTCTGCTCCTGCTTCCTTGAATGCAGCATCTCAGCTGCCCTAGCCACCCTGTCCTCTTGCTGCTCCTGCTGGTTCTGGGAAAGTCTCATTACTAATAGTGTGCAGCTAATGTCATTCTTAATGGAGACAGTCTGTATGCTTCCCCCTAGCATCGGGAATGCTTTTTTTCTCTCAGCGTTGTCCCAGATGTTCTAGACAGTGTTTTAAAGCAAGAATACTTAATAAAAAGTAGCCACATTGGGAAGAAGTGAGCAGAATTATCTAATTCAGTATAATATGGTAGTATATGTGGAACACATAAGATAGTCTATCAAAATAGTTTCTATAAATAATTACCAGGTCAGAAGATAGTATGGGACCAATATGAAAAGGCAAACGTATTTCTATATATCAGCCATCAGCCATAATATTTATTAGTAAAAAATAAAAGAATTAAAAATTAAAAACATAAAATTAAGATTTTCTATTTTTCAAAGTATAGTGTTAAGAGAGTGTAACCACTGGGTGGTGGCACACGCCTTTAATCCCAGCACTTAGGAGGCAGAGGCAGGTGGATCTTTGTGAGTTTGAGGCCAAACTGGTCTACAGAGTGAGTTCTAGGACATCCAGAGCTACACAGAAAAATTAGTCTGTCTCAAAACCAGAAAAAGAAAGAGAGAGAGACAGAGATTATAACCATAGCCCACAGGATTGGAGAACATGTTTACCATATGCATATCTGATGTAAGACATATCCAGGATATGTAAAGAGATCCTATACAACAAAAAGAAAAGACAATTAAAATGAGTAAGAACAAACAGAAAATGAAGTAGAGAAATTAAGTGATGAAAAAAACCTGTGAGAGATGCTCTGTTGCATTAGCTGTCAGGAAAATTAAAATTAGATTAGTATTTTGAGGTGCTGGAGAGATGGTGCAGCAGCCAGAGACTGCACTGCACCCCAAGAGCTTAGTTCCCAGCACCCAGCTGCTGATACTAGGCAGCTCACACCACCTGCAACTCCAGATCCAGAGAATCTGACGCCCTCTTCTGGCCCCTGCGCGGACCCACACAGGTGGCAAACACATACACATACATATACACACATGCACACCCTTTAAGAATCTTTTCCAAATGACTATCTTTTGAGAATCTA
The DNA here is from genome assembly GCF_018167655.1 of Microtus oregoni. NCBI lineage: Eukaryota > Metazoa > Chordata > Mammalia > Rodentia > Cricetidae > Microtus > Microtus oregoni. Next base: position 9,850,660 of record NW_024543831.1, on the reverse strand, counting down.
TGAGCACGAAAGTGAGTATGCTGGAAAAGATGATCTACAGGGGGGCTGACTAAAGTGGGAAGAGCTGCGGATACCTCTGTATTCTGCTGGTGGTGGTAGGAATTACTTTATAGAACAGTAAAAGTTCACCTTGACAAAAGAATCTATTTAAAGCAAGATGTTGCAAATTTCGTGACCCCACAGCTGTGTTCCAAAGCATAAATCTAACAAAGGTAACTATTTCTAACCACGAAGAGATACAGACATAATCATTCATTTTTGCCCTTTTCTGAGAGTCAGCACTTGAACACACACCAAGGGAGACTCAAGAGTGATGGGGACGGGATCTATTTGCATGCAGCCGTGTGGATGAATATCAAAACATCATGTGGGGTGAAGGGGACCACCCACACAGAGAAATACATACTTTATTTTTTATGAAAAATTCCAACAGAGAAAGCTAAGTTATTAGAGTCAGAGTCATAATTACTCAAGGGTGAGGTGCATTGTATGAACATTTATGTGGCCATCAGTTTAGCTGGAAAAACATTCTTGCAGCTATCAAACTATGATATGTATACTTTTCTATGTCTATATTATACTTCAGTGGATAGTTAGAAGAAGGAGGCAGAATAAATGTATTTCCAGAGAGAATGAAAGCTGAGACAGTTTGCTGCCATCAGACCTAAAGTAAAAGAAATCCTTATAAGGGCTTTTCATGCAGTAAAAAAAAAAAAAAAAAAATCCCTGACCGAAAAATGGAAACTTGGGAGGAGGCAGAGGTCAACAAGGACAAAAGAGCTAGAAAAAGATTTACATTGTTGTAGTTTTTGTTGAGTTTTTTTTTGTGTGTGTGTGTGTCTTTGCTCTTTGTGGGACCCCACCCAGCTCCCAGATAATCACACAGAGACTTATTCTTTCTTATGAATGTCCGAATTTAGTTTGGCTTATTTCTAGCCAGCTTTTCTTTACTTAAATTATTCCATCTACCTTTTGCCTCTGTGCTTTTACCTTTCTCTATTTCTGTCTATTTTTTCGTTTCTTCTTTCTGGCTGTATGGCTAGCCCCTGGCATCCTCCTCCTCTTCTCCTTTTCTTGCTCCTCGATCTTTCTCTTCTCTATTTATTTTCTCTGCCTGGCCAGTCTGCCTATTTCTTTCTCCTTCCTTGCTATCAGCAGTTCAGCTCTTATTAGACCAATCAGGTGTTTCAGACATGCAGCAGTACCACAGCTTCACAGAGTCAAGCAAATGCAACATAAAAGATTGCAACACATCTTTGCATCATTAAACATATATTCTACAGATAAAAGAATGTAACACATCTCAAACTGCTATTCCACAACACATAGTCTTTGTCCATAGTTGGTGTATCTGAAAATCTACAGACAGTGAGAGAATATGTGAGTCTAGCAGGATAAGCCAACGTAAAGGCAGTAGACAAAAGTTAGTTTTATTTTACAGATTTGCAGTGAATATTTAGAAAATGAATTTATAAATAATAGGATTTCAAACAGTAAGCAGAACAAAGGTTCTGAGGACATAGTCTATTAAGGTAGTTATGTCGTCTCCACATAGCAAAATGTGTAAAGCTGAGAGACATGACTACGTGGAAGGACAGATTGCTCAGACTGTAGCCATCTAATATTGCAATGGTGTGACCCCCTTCAGTTACTACCAAAGCCCCAGTAAGTTATTTGTTTTTAAAAACTGACAAATTAGTTTAGAAATCCATGTGAAGGACTGAGGCACATGGGTTAATAGGACAGTCTCAAATAACTGAACTAAGTTGAACATGCACTGTCAATATCAAATCTTATCTTAATGTTGATTAACTAAGTGCTAAGTATACTTGGGTAGGGAAAGAAGCCACCATAGAAGTTCATAAACAGATCTGGACTTATAAGTACCGCATACAATTGGTCAGGATGTGGTGCTTTGTAATAAAGACAACTTACTAACGATTTGAACTATACTATTAAAATTCATTAAAAATAAGCTTGTGTCCCTATTTAATAACACTATAAATGTTGACATCAGTTGAATCATAGGTCTAGACATGAAGGACATAATGATAAAGCTAAAAGAAAGTATGATGGTGTATCTTTATGTTCATTGGCATATAAATATTTCTAAATGTCAGAAAGCAATAAATATAAATAAATAAATGACAAGTTGTGATATAATAAAATTCTTTAAGTTGTTATAGAGACACAGAGATGAGTTAAATTACATGCTGTAGAGTGTGGGAAGATACTCAAACTACATATGGCAAACAAAGGAATTCATTTGGAAACCTCACAAACGCATAGAGCTTAGTAAGGAAAGAGAAACAATGAATGGGCAGTGGATGGAAATAGGCACTTCTCCAAAGGGGATGTGCAATCAGCTAAAGGACCCAAGAAAAGATGCCTCACTTCATCAGCCACCAGGCAGATTCTGAGTTAAAACTGCACTAATGCTGATGGAAAGGGCTGCCGCGGGACTGCATTCAAAGGAGTAGGAGGATGTGAGGCAGCTGAAGCCATCGTGCACTCAGGTGTGGTTAAGAGCTGGCACCGCTACTTAGGAAAACTGTCAGACGGCGTCTATGAAACTGAACATATGTGCACCTTATGGCCTCCCAGTTCTATTCTTGTCTTTACCCTCAGCAGCAAAGCACACATATGATTATCAAATACATGCAAGAGAGTTTTCGTTCTGCCATTGTTCTGCTACTGAAATTGCAAAGCTAAATTGTCCATGGTGGTAAAATGGAACAGATAGAATGGAGTAGCTGGAAAAACATTGTTTTTGATACTTATAATAATGTAGATGGAATCTGGGGCAAAGATAAGCTCAAAGCCCACCATCTCTGTCTTCATTCTGTGTCTGCCTGGTTTATCAGGGTTAAAATTCTGCTTGATTCTGCATTGGCATGCTAACCTCCCAAGGGACCTGAGAGCAATAAATGTAAATGAACGCTTGACAAATTGGATCCTAATAAAACTCTATGATTCGGCTTTCTTACCTATCTCACCCCCTAAGCCTCCCTCAAGGCTGGAGTCACAAAGGTAAATTATTGTCTTAAACCTGTAGTCACCTTAGGTTCAAGAAAGAGCAAAGCCACACAGGCAAGCCATTAGCTGAGAATGGTCTTCTGTGAGGGAGAGGGTACTCCTGGAACAGACCATCTTAAGAAACTACAGGTCCCTAGAGTGATTTAGCAGCCCACCTTTACGACTGACTTGAGCAGGACCATTTAATTGCTCATACCTCTTGGTCTTTGTCACAATCCTCCCTTGGAACCTTAAACTCAAATCAGTATCTTAAAGAAGAACTTGGGGTCACTGGTCACCATTTTTTGGTTTCTTCTTTCAATACATTGATTAAATCTGTTATGGAACAACGGTCTTATACCCTGTAAAGCTGTATAAGTTGTACTGGTTTAATAAAATGCTGATTGGCCAGTAGCCAGGCAGGAAGTATAGACAGGGCAACCAGACAGGAGAATACTGGGAAAAGAAAAGGTTCAGTCTGTAGTCGACACAGAGGAAGCCAGACACAGAGGAAGCAATATGAGAATGCCTCACAGATAAAAGGTACCAAGCCATGTGGCTAACACAGACAAGAATTATGGGCTAATTTAAAATGTAAGAGTTAATAAGAAGCCTGAGCTAATAGGCCAACCCATTTATAATTAATGTAGACCTCTCTGTGTTTCTTTGGGACTGAGTGGCTTTGGGATCGGGCAGGACAGAAACCTCTGTCAACACAAATCTTTCTCTGTTTTTCATCATCTGTTGTCTCTTTAATTGGCATTGGAGTAAATGGACGAGCCCTGCTTGTTTGGGCCACCATAGTCTAGTCTTTTGCTTTTAAATTCTAGTTTTGATTATTTCACTGTTTTGTAGACAGGTCTCTCTCTTAGACCCTAAATTCCTTGAGAAAAAGGTTTTTATTTTTCTATTTCTACACTGACTGTCCAAGAGCATCTGGGAGGCAGACTAAATGCATTTCAAATCGCTGAAGGCGAAATGAATGGTAGCATCAGTGACAGGTAAGTACCAGGTAATATCCTCTCTGGTACGAGCGGAATGCAGGCTTACTTTGCATATGTGGCCATGCTAGGGTAAATGTTATCTGTAGATTAGACAGAAGAAATCTCTATAGTATTCTATAATTGTATTCATAGACCAACCTTCTCTATCCTTGACAAATAAATACAAGTCAAAATTGACTCACAGGTCACTTTGGAAGAATCTGCCCATGAGTGTATGTTGTCCCGTGTGCGCCTCAGTGTAGTCTGGGGTCTAAGTAAAAATGACCAGAAGTGTTTCCTTTGTTAAAGCATTTATTCACAAAACCTTGTAGACCCAAGGTCATTGTTTATGGGGAAATGCCGAGACCACAGCCGTGGATGACCTCATTATCACAGTTCCTTCTGGTGTTTGCTAAGCACTGCTTATGTTGACCAACTTCAGCCTCGGTGACTTGGAGTGTCACTGACTCTGCTGTTTGCTTTCTTTGTAGATCTGTTGAGGTTCAGCATCAAGTTATTGTATGATAGCTTTGTAAATAGCCCCTTCATTCTGTTTTGAATTATGGTAAGAGCCCCATAGTCTCCTAAAATGGTTATAGTTGACAGTGGTAAGAGCAACTATCGTTGATTTTGATAATTATGTTTTATTACTGAATGAGCTATTTTTACTGATTTCTGACCCCTCTCATCAGCATAGGTATTAGAAGATCTCCGTTCAGTATTTATTGCCATGGAAACCATATCTAGCTGCATTAGACATATCCACTGCTCTGAATTTCTTAGGGGAGGCCTTGAGCAATCCCTTCTGATCCTTCCTTTAACACTTGTGTGTGTGTGTGTGTGTGTGTGTGTGTGTGTGAGAACTTGAGGTAGACAAAGACAGAGGGACAGACAGGCAGATAGACAGACAGACAGACAGACACACACACACACCCAGGAATTTGTATACCTCTTCACTTGAATTAATACTTATTTTGAACTCAACCTCTTTATAAACATACTATGTTAATTAATCCCTACCAGATTAGCCCTTGAGGTCGTGTTTCCTCATGTTTATGGCTGTCAAAGGAACAACTTGAGTGGAAGCTGCCATTCGTTTCATACAAGGTGTGAAGTGCCAGAGGTAGTTCCCTATAGTTTGTTCAACTTTCTGTCCCTGTCTAATCCCCGTGTGTGTGTGTGTGTGTGTGTGTGTGTGTGTGTGTGTGTACTTATCCCCAGTGAAAGTTCATGTGATTCAAGTTATGATAGGCAGAGTTAAAGTTCCTCGGCACAGTTAACATTATTGTAGTTTTCCTTCACCTTGATCTAATAAAGCAGACACATCACATCTTCTAAAACACAAACATGCAAATCATGCTTGCTGTGCCCCAGCATTGTCAACGTGTGTGCTCCCTAGAGCCAGAAGGAGCTCACACTCCAGGGAGAAATGGGCCTTTTGTGGGAAACGCTCAAAGAAAACAAAGTGGTAAGTCACAATGCCTGTGAGATTCAACCTAAAAAGGGTAATGTCTCTCTATAAACTGCCAGCCTGCTGCGCTTGGACCTACAGCCAGGGGCCCTCTGTTGGCTGACTGCGCATGATGGCCATTTAGACTGCACAGTGATGGTGAGGGGGTGTCACTTGAGCTTGTGCTGAAGTGACAGCTGCCTCATAAATATGTCAGGGAGGGAATAGGGAAAGCAAGAACGTAAGGGTGAGCTTCCTTTCCTCTTTGGCAGTGGCACTCTCCCGAAAGAGGAGAGTGATGTGTCTTCCTAAAACTTGTCCTCTGTGATGTTTAATCTCATGTGTCAGCTTGACCGGACCATGAGGGGCCCAGATGCTTGGCTAACCATTATTTCTGAGTGTACCTCTGGGTCTGCTTCTAGAAGAGATCCATCCGCATTTCATTCTGCATGCTGAGGAAAGTGGATGCTTTTCATCAGGGTAGGGACACTGTGCCCTCTATTGAGAAATGGAATACAACACAAACAGGGGATGGGGAGTTTGCTCTTTCTGTCTGACTGCATGTGATGGGACAGTTATTGGTCTCTGCATTCCCTTGGGCTATGTGGGGTCTATCTGATTGGTTGTCTGATTCTTTAAGACTTTGAACTCAGACTGGAGCTTACAAATATTGGTCTTTAACACTTGGGACTTAGAAACTGTCACCATCAGTGGTCCTGAAGAGCTACATCACTACTTCCCCTGTGTCGCCAGCTTGTTGATGGCTGATCATGGAACGGAGCATCTCAGTCTTCACTGCCACAGGAAGAAATTACTTAAAACTTCCCTCCATATATTAGTATTTACCTTATGTCTATAGCTCTATTCTACTGGCTTTTTTTTGAAAGCACAAACAGAGTGATAAGTAAGTGAGTTTTCTTCAGTAGTTTAGAGATTTTAACAAATTGCCCGTTTATTTAATAAAAGAAACGCTTTTACATTTTAGAAAATTTAATGTATTGAAAAGAAAACACATAATCTATTCCTGAATAATTCCAGTGAGTTTGGAGCCGTATATGACATTGTTTTGGTCAGTGTTGTGGCTTGAAACTGGCAATCTGCCCCACAGGATCATGTTTTGTACACTTGATCTCATGGTGTTGGTGGTGCTTTAGGATGGCTGTGGACCTTTGCTTCTGGCCTGCCTAGTTGATGGAGGCCTCTGACAGCAGGCCCGGGGAAACTGTACCGGCTTCCACTTCTGCCCCAGCTTCCCACTTCAGATCTGCCAAGATGTGTGAACCTCTATCACACGCCATGGCTGCTGAGACCTCTGCTGGGCTTTCCCTGCTACCTCGGATGGCGCTGTGGACCCAATACAACCACTCTTAAGTTGCGTCTACCATGTATTTTGTCACAGTGATGAGAAAAGTAGGCAAAGTGGGAGGCTGCATCTATCTCTGGATGCTACTGTACCAAGACTTGATGAAAGTACTGGTTTTCCTCATTAAGTATGTGTTTATTGGAGAAAGTTAAGAAGATAGCTTCAGACAGAGAGCACAAAAGGTCACCGTAATCCTATCATTTAAGAATGTGCCTGTTAAATTTTTATAGTAGAAACTTTCAGAAAAGATCAGATTTATTTGGAACTAAAGAAATTTGCATACTTTCTTGTAGCCCCTGATAGGAATGTGGAGAATTTTATATTTGTTATTTTGGCTTTTTCCCCCATAATGTGATTCTTCTATAGATTGCATAAGCTTCAAGCTATAAAAAAAAAAAACTTGATTTATTTGCAAGTAAATCTCATTTTGCAAAAGGTAAGATCAATGGGCTCTTAAAATACCAATATCTTTCTATCGTATTAAACAGCCTGTAATATTATTTTTATGGGGTATTGCCTTCTATCATGTCTGTACTATAATATAGGTAATTTAATTAAGTGACCATTCTGGAGACACTGAGGCTAAACAAGCTCTCTTTCTATTTGTATTCGATACTCATTAAATTCATGCTGTGAATATCTTACTGGAAGGGCCAGATTTCCCAGCATGCTCAGCTAATGACTGGAGTTCTACATGGCTCTTTCTGGGAGCAGGAATAAAACAGTGGGGGAATCATTTGTTTCTTCAGTTCTGTCTCTTGCCATTGCATTCGTACCGCGGATTTGGATGTATGCTGCAGCTACCGTGGTTCAGTCGGAATCAATTCCCAAAGTAATTAAAAATTTCATGCTTATTTACAGAGTTTTCAATTAATATCATGCTTATTATAATTATCTAGGCAGTTTAAAATGTGGTCCCTGCCCACTTCTAAAAGATAGTAATGGGTTGGATGAATGGGCACTTATGATGGTATTGGCAACATGCTTATTAGGGACTCACAACACTAAGAAATCTTAATGAAAAAGCAGAATGTCTAACTTAAAAAATGTACGGAGACAATTTGGGAGTCAGGGAGGTACCTAAAAAGCAGTGTGGTTTCAGCCCTAAGAGCACATACTTACATTTGAATTTTTTAACCAACCGTGAATATACACAAGGAAGTAGATTTGGCTTTCAGGTAATAGATGTATGATCAGATATTTCATGAGAACATAATACTAATCAAAATTAAGACAGACATTTGGATATAGGTATTACAAATTATTTCTCCCCTGAAAGGGCTTTTCTGATTTGGGAAGTATTGCTACGGCATGCTGTATGTGGTGTGTTATTTTTGTTGTGCCTTCCTGCATTGATGCTAAGTCTTTTTCTTTAATTTATTGTGGACTTGCAGACCCTTTGAACTTGAAATGGGGCTTTCTTGGTGCGCCTTGTGGGCCTGTAATTCAGAGCCTGTGGATCTCATTGTCTTTTTCTTAAGGAACCAGGCAGAAGCACTGCTCCTCACAGAAATGTGACCTTTTTCCTCACCCAGAGTCCCCACCTCCCTGGCGCAGCCCATTTTTACTGTTCAATCGATTTTTTTTTTATTTTGTTGAAGAGTGTTATTTATGATTCCCCTCTAAAACCTGTGAAAGAAGAAGAGAACAGGCCGACTTTTCTCTGAACCGTACTAACATCTTGGGCAGAGAACTGGAAGAGGAAAAACGTTTGAAAACGGGCAAACGCTGAGAGACTAATTGCTCCAAGCAAAGCTGTTATGACCTGACAAGTTAAAGTGACTTTGTCCCCGACATTCCTGTCACCTGTGCAACAGAAGGGCCTAAAAGTAAGACCTGAGCATCAAACTATCAAAACACCATTATTCCCTTGGTTCTGTGAAGAGGACGAGTTCTGTATAATTTTGTCCCCCTCTTCGTGGCTGTTGGGCTGAGTCAATGGGATACACAGAAGGAGCCTTTCTTAGCATACATGCTCAAAGTTCAACAAAAGTCACTTTCCTTTCATCTGTAAATTGATAGGAAGCCCTGACATTTTAAACTTGCTTATGCGAATGAAAACTCTGCACATTTTGTCTGACAGAGAAAAGGTATTTCCTGTAACAGCCAGGGACTCAAAGAGAAGAGGAAAAAGTAGAAATAAGAATAACACAGAACTCCTTCCCTCCCCTCACCTCTTATGAATAAATAAAAGCATCAGAGGATGTGGTTGCATTGTGGGTAGGCATTAGCCTCTGAGTTCTAGGGTTTGCTGTGTCAACACACCCTGTGGCACCATCACTGTGGTCTCTGAGAAGCTACTATTGTCTTGCTACCAATTCAAATAAAGGGCTTTTCCTCAATGGGCCATTTGGTCCTGTAAAATTTCTCCCTTGAGTCTTGTAAGAATACTGCTATTCACAGTGAGAATACATTAACTTTTTTTTTTATTTTTTAAATTTATTTATTTATTAAGGATTTCTGCCTCGTCCCCACAACCGCTTCCCATTTCCCTCCCCCTCCCCCGATCAAGGCCCCCCCCCATCTGCTCGAAGAGCAATCAGGGTTCCCTGACCTGTGGGAAGCCCAAGGACTGCCCACCTCTATCCAGGTCTCGTAAGGTGAGCATTCAAACTGCCTAGGCTCCCACAAAGCCAGTACGTGCAGTAGGATCAAAAACCCACTGCAATTGTTCTTGAATTCTCAGTATTCCTCATTGTCTGCTATGTTCAGCTAGTCCGGATTTATCCCATGCTTTTTCAGACCTAGGCCAGCTGGCCTTGGTGAGATCCCAATAGAACATCTCCATTGTCTTAGTGTGTGGGTGCACCCCTCGTGGTCCTGAGTTCCTTGCTCGTGCTCCGTCTCCTTCTGTTCCTGATTTGGACCTTGAGATTTCTGTCCGGTGCTCCAGTGTGGGTCTCTGTCTCTGTCTCCTTTCATCGCCTGATGAAGGTTAATATTCCTGAGGATGCCTATGTGTTTGTCTTTGGATTCACCTTATTTACTTTTTTTTTTTTTAAGAATTTGTTTTGAAGACATAGCTCAAGAGGAAAGGAAGAAAAGAAAAAACAGTCTTGTTATTGTCTCTGGGTGCCCTGTGGGTGGAAGGATCAGCAGGGGAGGGGCTTCCTGACCTATGCTCAATGTTGATATAGTCACAAATAAGAGTGAAATTAGATTAATGAGGTCCAAGATTGGTCAGAGTCACGGGGGAGGAGCAGTGTTGGAGGAACATTCGTTATCTCTCTATCAGTAGTCTCTCTCCCGTTGTTCCATGGGTCCTGAGCCCTGGGATATTCTGGGATGGGAGTGTTTTAGTTTGTACAGGCAAAACACTCATACAGATAAAATAATAAAATAATTTTAAATGAGAAACTTAAAACCTAGAAACTTTATTTTTTAAAAAAAGAAAATAAGACAAATAGTTTCTAACTATTGATGTGGGAGTGTCATATATCAATCTGTTGATTTCATTGGTTAAGCAATAAAGAAACTGCTTGGCCCTCATAGGTTAAAACATAGGTGGGAGGAGTAAACAGAACAAAATGCTGGGAGAAAGAAGCTGAGTCAGGAGTCGCCATGATTCTCCCACTCCAGGCAGATGCAGGTTAAGATCATTCCTGGTAAGCCAGCTCGTGGGCTACACAGATTAATAGAAATGGGTTAGATTGATATGTAAGAGCTAGCCAATAAGAAACTGAAACTAATGGGCCAAGCAGTGTTTAAATGAATACAGTTTTCCGTGTAATTATTTCGGGTAAAGCTAGCCATGCAGGCGGTTGGGTGCCGGGGACGCAGCCCGCCGCTCCTATTACTACAGAGTGGCACCCAACGTGCTAAAGAACTTCACGTAAACCTGAGAGAGCTTAATTTTAATCAGAGAAAAAAACAGAGTTTAACACAGCTTTTGGCTGTTAGTTGGTGGCGTGCTGTAGAGAGATTTCCTGATTCGGCATCAGCAGCAGAAAAAATGCTGCGTCATTTTAAACCGTGGCTTCCTGGGGCTGTGCTGCCAGCGTGAACTCTGGCTTTAAAGCATTTCAATGGATTTTATGGGACTGGATGTTTGTGTTCCCGCTTGGGATCAGAAGGAGAGTGCTCTGAGACTGCACGGATGGCTCAGCACTCCCTGCCTGCACCTGGGCAGACAGCCGAATCAGGCTTAGGCAGGCGGGAGAGCATGGCGGATTAGGACTGCGCAGTGCTCTGCCTGTCAGATTTGGATGTAACTTGGATGAAAAGAATTTCTGTGCTGCACGCTCAGTCTCAGAATTAAAGTGCTGAGTGCCGCTCCTACCTGGTGGCCCCAGAGCTAGCACAAAATGGTACATCCTCCATTTTGAAATTTTCCTGACTCAGCAGCAGGAAAAAACTGGCTGTTTCAAAATGCTGGCTTTCTGGGCTGTGCCGCCATTGCAATCTCTGTCTGGCTCCTGCGGGAGACAGAGCTTTTGAATGGGGCTTTTGGAGTAAAGTGCTACAATTTGTTTGATGGCAACTAGATTGCTGTGTGCCTAAAAGGGGGACATTGCCTGCCGCAGCTCAGAGGCACAAGCAGCTCTGCCATGCTAGTTGTGCAATGTGCAAGGATCAGAGGCACAAGCGGCTCCGCCATGTTGGACTGGGCGGGGCTAGCAGGCAGTACCTGTTTTTGACTTAGGAATGTCACAGCTTAGATTCTTAAGTGCCTAGTGATTTAAAGGCACAAATCAAAAGTGCTCCTGGATAGTAAAACATTGCAGATTCACAATAGGACAGATTCAGACCACTAAGTGAGTCACACTGTTGGATGAATGTATGTAGGCTTGAGAGAGAGAAGAAAAAGAATATAGAGAATAAAGTTAATGGTTTAAAAAAAGGTAAAGTCTTTAAAGAGACAGAGTACAGATAGTTAAGAGATTAAAAGAAATAAAGAAAAATAAGCCACGTAAAAATGGAAAATTCACAGAGAGTCTGGATTATGTATATTGTGTTTTCTTTAAAATTTTTGACTGTGAAGGAGCTAAGTACAGAGAGACATTTCATTACATGGGCTTCCAAGCTAAACCAGAATGGATATAAGGGTATTACGATTTCAAAATTTGGGTCTAAGGATATGATGCTTTGGAGAGGGTCTTCTTTTGTTTTCACAGAGGATCAGACCCTGTGGATTGCATTTATCCCGATATGGTATGATAGACCACGACCTCCCCAAAAGTTCCTGTGAACACCCTCAAAAAATTACTTCACTTAACTGCCAACTGAGATAAACCTGGCACACAGGTTACACCCTAAAAGACCTAATTAACGATGCCCCCATTCAGCAGGAAGCAGTTTGGAGAGAAAAAACTGCGCCCATGTTACCAAATATGGTTTATAAACGTTCTTTAACATTTAAAGGGGGATATGATATAGATATGAATAATTTGTATTAGTATAGATTTTGCTTTATTGATAGAGATTTAAGGTCAGTTTTGTTATATGTATATGCATATTTCTGCTATTGATTAAGATACTGTGATTGTGTAGTTCATTTAAAAATGTAATGTATAATTAGAAATATAGATTGTTAATAGATAATCATAATAGTCAAGTTTGTAGTCATGTTAGTTAAGATTTTCTAGATGTGCATAGATATATTTTAGATAGGCATTCTTCATATTTTTCAAAGATTATAGAATATGGCATTTAAAATATTTTAATAATTTAGGACGTTTTCATGACAATGAGACATGTCTGCTCCTGGCGGCAGCAATCTACTTCAACAGGAAGATGGGCATTGAAGAGGCTCGTTATGGAGTTTGATAGCCATTTGGGCAAGAAACTGCTCTTGCCTGGACTGTTGCACAAACTGGACACAAAGAACCCACAGAAAGAGGACTGCTGAACTTGCCTAAAGGTGAGATGGTCTTTCAGGGTTCCTGATTCATGAAAGCGTCTGCGAGACATTCTGCAGGACACAGCAGATAGTGACTGAACTGTCTTTGAAATTTGCTTCATGGAAATGTCTGCTGGAAACTATGGGCCTGAAGGCTGAAGATGGATGCCCCAATGGTACAGAGGAACTTTGGGTGACTGTCCAGGCAGCGAGATGTCCCTGTCATTTCTAGAGTTTTGGACTTCTTGTTTGCTTAGATAATATTATATCCTTCTGAAGTCTTTGATGGAGTTGAAGAATGGTTAGTTATAGTTATAGTTTTTTTAGTTATAAAATATAAAATAAATATAAATATTGTAACTGTAATTCTTGCTTAATAATTGTTTTGTTATATATAATTTTGCTATGTTAAAGTTAAAGCCTTCCTTTTTTTTGTTTAAACAGAAAAAGGGGAAGTGATGTGGGAGTGTCATATATCAATCTGTTGATTTCATTGGTTAAGCAATAAAGAAACTGCTTGGCCCTCATAGGTTAAAACATAGGTGGGAGGAGTAAACAGAACAGAATGCTGGGAGAAAGAAGCTGAGTCAGGAGTCGCCATGATTCTCCCACTCCAGGCAGATGCAGGTTAAGATCATTCCTGGTAAGCCAGCTCGTGGGCTACACAGATTAATAGAAATGGGTTAGATCGATATGTAAGAGCTAGCCAATAAGAAACTGAAACTAATGGGCCAAGCAGTGTTTAAATGAATACAGTTTGTGTTGTTATTTCGGGGCATAAGCTAGAGGTAGCCATGCGGGCGGCCGGTTGCTGGGGATGCAGCCCCGCCACTCTTATTACTACAAACTATGTTGAATTTCTCATTCAAAAAAATGTGTTAACCTCCTTCATGGCTGGTGGCAAGGAGGCCAGAAGAGGACACTGGCTCAATTGGACCCGGAGTTACACATGGTTATGAGCTGCCATGTGGGTTCTGGGAGTTGAACCCAGGTCCTTGGAAGACAGCCAGTGTTCTAACCATTGGGCCATCTTGTCAACGCTCTTCTCATTCTGTTGTTATTGTTGTTGCATTTGTTTGTTTTTAATCTGCTATCATTCAGTTGCCTTCGCTTTTGCTTCGCTTTGAGTGATTACTTGGAGGTCTGTGGCATTTTATAGGACTCTGTCAGTTTAGGATTGGTAAGCAGGGGCTCATTTAGTTGTTCTGATGGTATTTTATTTCTCAGATTCCTTGCTTTGTTTGTACATTTGAATAACCTGTCACTTCTCCTAGTCTTGTGTCTTGGTTTCATGAAGAAAATTACTCTGCTCTTTGTCCTAACTGCCCATTCTAAGCAGGATGGCTATGAAGTCTGTCCGTACGCCTTCCCTGGCAGCAGTGGGTAGCTGTCACCAGGATCTATATGTAGTGGTATATGCTGATTCTAGAATTGGACATATTTCCAGGGTCCATGGCTTGGCCTGAAGCTGATGACTCCAGCTTAACTATCCAGAGCTATGTGGAAGGATCTTGTTCTGATTGGAAGCTCGCTTCTCTTTTCCTTTTCTATATAAGGGACTCTGGCAGAGAGGACTCTGCCATTGTTACATTTTACAGGATTGAGGGGAGTTTGATCTGGGTACTGTTTCCCTTTTCCATTGTTGCCCTCTACCTGGGTGCTACAATTTTTTGCTGATATTATGGAGCTGTTGTAAAAGTATTTTGCTAGTGGGATGGCTGTTAAGTTGGAGTTTCTGGTGGGTGGGGTAGAAGGAAGGGAGATAGAGATGGAGTCTTCTATAACGTTTTGTTCCTAAAATTATCAGTTTACCACTCTACACACACACACACACACACACACACACACACACGCACACACAAATACACATGCACATGTACACACATTGTTCAACAAGATGTATTGTTACATATACATGAACTTGCTATTGTCAGCAATATTCGCAATTATTTTAATTATTTGTTTTGTAGCTTTGTTGTTTGGTAGCAGGTTTTCAGGAAAACTACTCTTTGTATTCCCAAAAGAAAGTGCAAAGTTTTTTAAAAATGAAGTTACACTGGATGGAGAGATATACAGAATATTCTGTAAATACAATTAGTTAAAAGCATGTGTCTACTGTGAGGTCAGTCTGAAGAGCCGAATATGCCTGTCAATTTAAGTCTCTTGATGTTCTTTTTTTGTAAGGTATTCAGGAACCTTCAATTTTCATTTCATGTTCTAGGCCCCAAGGCCAGCACTGGGTGACACAGCTCTGGTTTGTATTAATAAGATCGAGGTCACTTTTGTACCACGCAGATTCTATTTCCAAAGCATAACTCATGAAAGACATTAAGATGAAAATGAGCACGGTCAGACTTGGTTTCAAGGGAACGCTAAAGAAGTGGCCACCAAGAAGCTTTGGCAGCCGTGGATGGAGCTTGTCTCTCACAGTTTTGATCTGGGCTTTGATCGTACGCAGGGGTTACAGGCATTCTGTTCTTATTTCGTCTCTTTGGCAGTCGGAATACTTTGATTCTGGTGTGATATGGGGATTACAAGTTCTCTTTCTGCTACATGTTCATTTTTGGCCACTTTATATTCATACATTCGTGTGTGTGTGTGTGTGTGTGTGTGTGTGTGTATTATATAACTGTGAGTATCTGGTCTGCATTGAACGATGAGTTTCTTCAAAGTGAACTTGACCTGTGGATGCTGTTGATGGTGGAGAAATAAATCCATGCCTAATAGAAGTTGATCTGTTAAACACACACACACACACACACACACACACACACACACACACACAGAGCTATCTTAGTTTTGTTTCTATAGTCCTGCTTGATAAAACCTTGTTTTGATTCATCCTCTTGACCAAAATGTTTACAAAAACTTTCATTGTTTTGTTTTTGCTTTTTTTTTTCATTCAAACTTTCAAGGTCAAGAGAATTCTCTGAGAGTGGATTCACTAAGTTAAAAAAAAAAAAAAAAGGTTCAGACAGTGATCCTGAAAGCTCTATGGCACTTGCCACCACTGAATTTTTGGATACGGCCCGCCCACCTCTAAGCCTTAGGATGTGCCCCTCCCACCTCTGGGTCTTTGGATATACCCCTCTCTTGAGTTCTTTGAACTTCCCTTTCTGCTGACTGGTCCCTTCTTACTCCTTCATGAGGTTCTTGAGAAAGCCATCTTTCTGACCTTCTCATGTGCAGCTCTGTGCTTTTTTCCTCATCTGACTTGTTCTATTGTCATGGAACTAACCAACAGGCTAGAAGTTCAGGCTGTAGGAGCACGTCACTCAAGTTCAGGTCTAGCTCATTAGTGACAATACACGTAATCGTGCACAAGTTAGTCATCTTCCCTGTGCCTCAGTGTCCTTCATGAGAGGAGGCAGCGATTTCCTCAGAAGGTTGCTTGGAGATTCTGTAAGATGACAATGATATGGGCTGAGATCTCAGTACAGTCTGGCACCTAATAAGAACTCAATAAACACCTATCAGTGTTGAAGCTCTTAGTATACTGAGTCCAGCTCATTGGTTAACTCCTCCAAGAGTGTTATGTTTTCTCCCCTTACACTGAAATACCATTGAAATCTGAGATGACTTTTCTCCCTCTTTTCCTAGTCTCGATCATGGTGCCTGGTAGACTGTGTGCTCACTGAGTATGAACAAGGGGTGAGTGAATTTCTGGATTCCCAAATCTCTTTACTGAGTCCCCAGATGGTTTGGAAGGCTGACATTTCAGTACTGTATTATATGACTCTAAATTTCTATCATAGAATAGCCTCTAGGCTCTAGAGTGTTATTCCAGTGCGGAGTGTTATTGTTTGTGGCTAAAGAAGTTGTAAATATCAATGATGACAGTATTTGAGTATGTATCTGGGGTGTTTGAGTGTGTGGAAGGCAGAAAGACAGAGATATGAAGAGGGCATCAACTCCCCATGATAGCCAAAGCTGCCTGAAGCAATTAGCTAAACAGTAATAACTGCCAAAGACGACAAAGGGTTTAGAGAAGTGTTCACCAACACTTGCCAGTTCGGACAGATCTCACAGACGGAATAAAGTCAAAAGTAGGTACCTTGACCAACTTGTTTGTGTCCCCCTCCCTTCACTTCTCTTAGGTGCAGGACCAGAGACTTTTCTATGAAGATCTACACATTGGGCTAGGGTACAGATCAGTTGGTACAGTCCTTACTCAGCATGCACAAAGTCCTGGGCTTGATCCCGAGAACCACACACACCAAGTGTCATATCACAAGCCTGTATCCCAGCATTTCTGAGGTATAGACAGGGGGCTCAGCAATACAAGGCTGCTTCGCAAATGTAAGGCCTTCCTGAGATACCTGAGATCCTGCCCCAAACAAGCAAACCTAAATGCTCAGGAGTTAGAGTAGCAACCAGAAAAGACCCTTCTCATGATAGTTGCGTGAGGAAAAGCCCCAGTACTGTACACTGATCAGTGGTTCTCAGTCTTCCTAATTCTGCAACCTTTTAACACAACTCTATGTTGTGATGACCCGCAACCACAAAATTATTTCATTGCTGCTTCATAACTGTAATGTTACTACTGTTTTGAATCATAATGTAAATATTTTATTAACCCACAGTTTGAGAATCTCTGTCATAGATGTTTTGGTCCATTTCCTTTAGCCCGAAAAAGTCATTTAAGCCCGCATAACCTGGGCGTTTGTGCACTTCAAGTGAACGTGCAGAATGTGTGGGAGCCCAACATTGCTCAGTGCTGATCAGAGTGGCTCTGTTTTGCCAACCACCATAGAACCAAGTGGAGTGTAGGAGACCAGACCCCGCGGGGGGGGGGGGGGGGGCACATATCAGAATGGATCCCCCGTGACTGGCATCTTTTCTATTGGAGTAAGAAGTGCAAGTGTCCTGATGGACACCCCACCTTTAGCCATGGCCATCACCATTTCCCCTCTCGAGATGATTTGAGTATTGAAGACTTGACTCATTTCCCTGAGGAGTTTCCATTGCTACTGGAAGGTTTGTTTGTCAGAATCCAGTGTCTCTCTGCCCACCCTCATAGCTGATTCTGCATATAGGCCCCACCCTCCAAGCTATCGGGGCCACTGGTGCTGCACCCTTTGCAATGGATATACTGCTAACTTCTTGCATCCCCGCCCCCTCCACATCTCCCACATTCACAATCATCCCTGCCCCTGCTCCCTGTTCCCCGTCAGAGACAGTCTGCCCACAGGTACTCACTGCTGACCACACACCAACCATGCAGCACAGGACATTCCCTGAAAGCTCAAGAGAGGATCCTCCAGCCTGCCATATGGGCCTGGAATCTTAGAGCTGTCGGCATGGGTCTGGCATCTATGACTCTTCCAAAGAGTCTCTTACCCGGGGGGATGCTGTGCCTCAGTGTCTCCCTTGAGCGCACCGGCCCCAAGACCTCTCAGCCTTCTTAATGTTTGATTTGTCATTTGTGCTTGGCACTGCTCTACCCCAGCACCCTGAAAGGGTGACAGTATCTTGTGCTTGAAAAGCCTGGCCTGGGAGTCAGCAAGGTGTCCTATACTCGTCCCTCTGCTGGCTGTCACTCAGGTCGGCCCCAGCTCACCCCTTGGCTTTCTTCTGTAATGGAGGTGAGGGGCTAATGCTGTGGGCAGGCTTTCTCACAGGACGTGAGAGGACAGGCTAGAATCTGGCAGCTAAAGTATACCAATTTTCATTAGTAGAACCCTGATCCAAGGCTCCATTAACATTTGAACCTGCTTCAAAATATTTTGCTTATCATTGGGAAAACTGTTTCTGACTGGAGAGGAGGGCTCCTGGGAGCGCGGGTCAAATTATATTTCCTCTTTGTAAAAAATAAAAATACAAAGCTACAAACACATTCCAAAAATATACTGGATTTGAATTCATTTTCAGCTTCAAAATCATTTTTGACTAACTAGAGAGAATTGGAGAAAACAAAAAAGTATTGTCTTTTGTTTTTCTGTCTCTGCCCTTAAATGTTATGTTCAGAAAAAGGAAGTGGTTTTAGGATTTCAAGTATTTTTGTTCAGCTGCTATCCCTGTTGTCGTTAAGGGTAAAGGGATTCAGGAATCCCAGAAGGGAAGCATTTGGAGACTAAGGCAGTCTCTCCTATCCCTGATCATCAGTACAAGTCAAGAGTTCTCTCTGGCTAGCAGGCCCTCAAGGAAACATATCAGTCTGTATTCATCTTTGACTCATTTCATAAGGGGAGGGGGAGCTAATAGTGCCTTGTTAAATTAACAAACTTATTTCCAGAAACAGTGTTGGGAGAGTTGATTTTTCATAAGCCCTATAGCTCTCTTTAAGTTCCCAACATTTCTGAACCATTCCATGATCTCCTATAATGGAAAATCATCTAAGGCGGGGGAAAAAAAAAAACAAACCCATTGCTGTTTTTGTTTGTTTGTTTGTTTTCTCGGGAACAGCTCAGTTACCGAGAGCATGTGGTACCTATGAGACGGCCGTGATCTACACCATGGGCCCGCGGAGAGGAGGGCTTATCTGTTTCAGGAATGTACACAAAGGGTTAGGCAGGGAGCACATTAGAGCACAGGTCATATGCATTTTCCAGCAAGGCCAGGCTCAGAGAGGTAACCCAGAAAACGAGGTCAGCTTGGCCTGATGAGAATCCAGGCCTTCTGTGGTCGTCTGTGGTCCTCCCTTTCAGGCACCCGCACTGGGCATTTTCCATGCTCGTGCACAGGGAGCTCCCAGGGCCCTAGTCAAGGGTGTATTGACAAAATAGCCTTTCCTTTTCAAAAAGATCAGGGAATACTATGAAAATAATGGAGGTTCATTATGCAAAGCTGAGAGGGAATTACTCCGCTGTGCACGAGAGAAGAAAATCCCCACCCGACGACACCTTCAATTGTCTTTACACATTGTCCACGTTTCTGCCTTCCTTTGTCCAGGCAAACTAATTTACTCAGCTCTAGTCAAACATATTTGTAACTTCTCTTTTTCTCACCATTTCCAGTTCCATTTAAAAGTCCTCATTAAAGACTGTATCATGTTCTGTAATGCAAAACCAGAAGAATCACGTCTCTAGTTTTGAGACATGTTTACTAGCATTTCTGATTACAAATGCCATGGTAATTAATATCAGTGACATTAACATATGTGCTTCATTTTCCCCTTTAAGGTAAGTTAAAGTAACTGTAAAATTTTCTGTGTTAAAAACTGTTAACATTTACACCTCGACATTATACAACATAAAATTATGATCTAACATCACTGAGCCAGTTGATATTCACCAAGATATATTCAGAACCTATTTCTCTTTAGCCCAGATTGCTAAAATATACTTTAAAAAAAGCTGGCCAATATGAATTTCTCAAATGTTTTACCTTTGTATTAATAATGTATTCAAATGTCTTTCAGATATTTATGAATGCTTTTCTGGTGATCTTGTGTTTATAAATTTTATACCTTTTTATTAGAAGAGACACATGGGCCAGCATCAACATTTTTTTTTTACCAAATTATTTGGCTTCAGATACTTTATATTTGCTTATTTTTGATATAAATACATATATTTTTATTGGTTGCCTTGCCAGTGTTTTATCTAAATTACAGACAGTGAATGTTTTTATGTTATTAAGTTGTCAATATTTCTAAAATATTGCAAAGTTCCTTTTAGACCTAGAATGTCCTTCTCTGTCTCAATAAGAGACAGATATTTAAGTATATTACCTCTGTTTTCTATAACAGTAAAAATCTAACTTTATTTTATTTATTACTGTGTGTGTGTTTGTCTGTGTGCATGCATGCACACACACATGCACGCACTATAGTGCATGTGTGCAAACCAGAGAACAACTTTGTGTAGTGTCTGGTCCCCTTCCAACATCTGCATTCTGGACGTGGCAGTCCGGGTGGGGATTCTGGGAGTGGTAGTCAGGTGGGGATTCTGGGAGTTGTAGTCAAGCTTCGGCAGGGAGCACTTTTACCCACCAAGGCATCTTACATTATTAGATCTAACTTCTTTCTACATCTTTTCTAATTAAAAATTTCAAATGTATTTATTTACTGTGTGTGTATGTGTGAGTGTGCAGGTGTGTGACACACGTGAGGTCATCAGAAGACTTTTCTCAGGGGTTGGCTCTTTCCCACCGCTTTGTAGGATCTAAGTCAGTGCTTCTCAACCTTCCTAATGCTGCGACCGTTTAATACAGTTCATCACATTGTGGTGACCCCCAACCATAAAATTACTTTCATTGTCACTTCGTAACTGTAATTATGCTACTGTTATGAGTCATAATGTAAACATCTGGCATACAGGCTATCAGATGTGCGATCCCCAAGGGGTCGCAACCCCCAGGTTGAGAACTGCTCATCTACAGCATGACCTCAGTCTGTCAGATCTGTTTTCAACCACCTTGTTCTGTTGAGCCATCTCACTGGCCCCCAGTCTAACTTCTTCATGTATCTGGAACTTATTAAGATGAAATGATATTAGACTTGAACACACTGTTTCAAAGTAGCTGAAAATGGTTCTCAGCACTCATGCTCAGTGCCTAGCTACCTTTGGGCCCTGATCTATAACGGTCTGTAAACGCGCTGAACAGGGCGATCTGGTCCCCCCCCCCCATGCACAGCCTTATTTATCTGTCTATTTTATGCTAGTTTCACACTGATTAAGCCCACACTGCTTTAATTTCTAGCAAGTCCATTACTCTTCCTTCTCAATTTTTTATTAGCTATTCCAGATGAACTTTGGAGTCAGTCACCAAAATATTGTAAAGACACAGTTGGGATTTTGATTGGGAACAGATTACATCTGAAAAATCAGCTTGGGAAGAATTGATACTTCTTACTAGTTTATCTTCTCACCCATTTATTCTTAAAATCTGAAGCATTGGGGCAGGAAAGACAGCTCAGTAGTTAGAAACACTTGCTGCTGTTACGGAGGACTTGAATCTGGTTTCCAGCACCCACATCAGGCGGCTCACAACCTCCTGTAACTCCAGCTCTTCTCACCTCTGTGAGCACCTAAGTGTGACACACACACACACACACACACACACACACACACACACACGTAAATAAATAAAATCTCTAAAATTCAGAATTACTGTCATCCTCTTTTCTTACCATGTGTGGGGGTTTGGTACCTTTTCTAAAACACATATTGCAACATTCTTATTGAAATGTCCACTTCTTTCCCTGAGTAGCTTAGACTATGGATGATACATCGCTCCCCCCTTCCTGACCTATTCTCTTTCTCAGTCACCTGTACGTGGAATGTGTTCTCATTCCCTCCTTGGTGTGTACATGAGAGTACCCCCAAACTTCCCCACAAGTACACATTCACACACAAATTTACGTGGTCACACATACACTTTGTCACAAAAGGTGTTAGCAGATTCTAAGGACTTGCCTACAAGACAGAGGGCTAAGAAAATCAAATCCTAAAATCTCATGCTGCTAAGACTCCTTCTGTCTCCTGTTGTGTCCACCAGCCAGTCCCATTCCCTTTGTTATCAAATCAACCAGGCAACTTCCCTTGTCCTGGTTTCCCTTCTCTTCAAGTGTTTCACCCAGATATTTTCCTGAATAACACAGATCTGTCCCTAGCCTGAAACCAGATGTAAAAATAACATCTGGGGCAATATAGATGTTCACATTTCTTATTTCTTTCAGGATATATTTTGTCTTTTTACTTCTAATTAAGAGTGGATTGTTTATGTAGCTGGTACCTCACCATGTAGCCTTGGCTGGTTTAGAGGTTCTCTGTATAGAAAAGACTGGCCTTGAACTCGAGTGATCCTCATGCCACTTCCTATGCTAGCATGTAGCCCAGAATGCCCTCCAGCTGCAATAACCTTCCTGTCTCACCCTCCAGATGATGTGAGCCACCAGGTCTGGCTCCAAAATAGACATTTTTTTTTGATAATTGTTGGTGATGTTCAGGATACCTTTAATATTAGGTATTTTTATATCTTGACAGTTTACCAAGTATTCTTATGAATTCTAAGTGTATGTTCTTGAGAGCTTGTAGCAGTAACTTGAAACCTCTTTTTTCATCATAAGGTGACTATGAGCTTTGGATGTGTGTGCACCACCACACCTTTCTTCCGTATCAAAGATTCTCTGACATTTGTCCTATTTAGGGAAGAGATAAAATAAGTATTATAAGGAGTGGCTATAAAACTTTGTTTGGTGGTTGACAAATGGCTCTGTGGGTAAAGGCACTTAGAGTGAAGACTGGTGGCCTAAGTTTTATCCCAGGAACACACATGAAGGTGGAAGGAGAGAGCCTGATGCACAAAGTGGTCCTCTGGCCTCCACACTTGTGCTATGGCACCTACACACACACACACACACACACACACACACACACACACACACACCATTTAGCTGGACTTTCTTTGGACTTCCAGCTCCCAAATAATGACATGGAGACTTCTTAAGGAAGCCTGGCCTTAGCTTAGGCTTGTTCTCCAACTAGATCTTATAACTTAAATTACCTTGTTTATATTAATCTATGTCCTGCCCCCTGGCTTGTTACCTCTTCTCCATGCTGTATGTCCAACTTCCTCTGTATCTAGCTGGCAAAATTCCCACCTTTCAAATTCTTCCCAGAGTTCCCATCTCTGCCAGAAGTCCTGCCTATCCTCTCCTGCCTAGCTCTTTATTAGACCAATCAGAAGGTGCCTCAGCAGAGACACAACTTCAGAGTGTACAAAAAGATTATCCCATAACACACCATGCACACACAGCACAATAATAATAAATACATTTAAAATAATTAAAATTATATTCCATGAATATTTTTCCATAGCTGCAAAGGAATCACTTAGAATGTTGTTTTTTTTTTAAAGTTGCTTTTTGGTGGCGAGTTCAGCAGGCTGTGACTTCACAGTAATTGCAGTAAGCCTTGCTCTGGCATCTGGCAGACCATCAACTGCTACTCAGTTTTCTAGAAGAATGACCTTAAATGTTTTTTCCTCCTTGCTGAGAGCAATGCTTCTCTCTAGAGTCTGCGCTGTTGTTTCTCAGCACACATCCCTGGCACAAGGTGGTGGTGGTATTCCAGCATGAATGTCCATCTACTTCGCTGATGCTGTGGTGGTCCCCTGTCTTGACAATCAATAAATGTGAGCCGTAGTAAAGGCAAGTGTCAAACTGTATTTCCTATTTATTTACCAGAAAGTTGTCTAGCATTAGTAATTAAAAATTCAAAGTTTAAAAACTCATTTAAGGAACTCTATATTTGCAAAGTTGGTTTTTTGAACCAAATTTTCCACTGAAGATAAATAGAAAAGCTGAAAAAAACATCATTAATTAAAGTAATGAGTAAATTAACAAGACAGTGAAGAATTGCTGTGCTAAGAGCTGGAAAAAGTCAAATCTATTTGAGGCTGCTTTTGTCCCTAGAGGTATCTCCTAACTCCTTAGGCATCTGTTAATAGGAGGAACAGCTGATCAGAGTTTTTGGAAGCCTTCTGATGCTGGGCGGGGGTGGGGTGAGGCTCAGATACTGGAACGCACAAACTTCTAAGGCAAGACTGTAAATTCCTGTTGCTCTGGATTAGACATGGAAATGCTATCTCTACAGGTAAAAAATAAGCTAGGAGGAAACTGGCTGTCTTTGGAAATGCTGCCCGATGCTCCGCCAAAATGGCCAGAAACTAATGGAAGTTGTCTTTGGAAAAACTGGGAGTCCTGGACTTTAGTAATCTCTATTGCAAAGAGGATGTAACACATAGCTTTATAATCACAATAACTAGAGGTATGAGGTAAGGCATCATAAACAAAATATGCAGAAATAATAGGTGACAGAAATGACTTAAGGGGACTGCAGATGTTTAAGTTAAGGTAAAGCAAGATGTGAAAATAGTCATGGTAGTTATGTTCATAACTACAAGAGACAATATTAAAAATTCTAAAAGAAGTGGACAGTATTCAACAGAATGCAGGTTTTGGAGTGCGTGTGGTGGGGTGAGTACAAGTTCTAGAGCTAAAACACACAGCAACTAAAGCTGAGAACTCAGCGGTGAGCATGACAGCTGTTGTGAACAGCTGCAAATGTTGTGGGACATGTAAGCATTGATGTCCAGAGTGGATCTTTTTGAAACAAAAGGATGGAAAATAAGGAGGAGAAGGTAAGCAATGGATAGAACCAGAAAGTCGGACACAATTGGCCTCCCAGAAGTACAGGAGAGGCAGTATCAATCAGAATCAACATTTCAAAAGATAATAGGGTAGGTAATATGAAGCTGAATCAATGAAGTGTTTGTCTTGCAACATGAAGATCTGAGTCGTATCCCTCAGAACACATGGAAGAAGCCTGGCATAATAGCATGTGCTTGGAACCCCAGTTTTAGCCTTCTTAACCTCCTTAGTGAATTCCAAACCACAAGATGGGTAGCCCCTAAGGCATGACTCCCAAGGTTTGCCTGTGGTCTATAGACACACACACACACACACATGCGTACACACACATGCACAGACACCTATATACACATGCACATATGCCTGCTTATACAAATTAACACTGCCATGTAAACATATTCTTCAAGGATGAAGGTGAAATTTTTTTTACATTAATTATAAACTGATTGGCCTATTAGCTCAGGCTTCTTATTAACTTATATTAGCCCATAATTCTTGTCTGTGTTAGCCACATGGTACCTTTTTCGGCAAGGCAGTTACACCTTGCTTCCTCTGTGTCTGGGTGACAGCTGCAGACTGACTCCTCTTTCCAGAATTCTCCTGTTCTGGTCGCCTGCCTATACTTTCTGCCTGGCTACTGGCCAATCAGCATTTTATTTTATTTTTATTAATTTATTTATTTATTAAAGATTTCTGCCTCCTCCCTGCCACTGTCTCCCATTTCCCTACCCCTCACCCATCAAGTCCCCCTCCCTCATCAGCCCAAAGAGCAATCAGGGTTCCCTGCCTTGTGGGAAGTCCAAGGACCACCCACCTCCATCCAGGTCTAGTAAGGTGAGCATCCAAACTGCCTAGGCTCCCACAAAGCCAATACGTGCAGTAGGATCAAAACCCATTGCCATTGTTCTTGGGGGTGAAAAAATTTTAAGTCAAGAAAAACTAAAACAATTCTTTCATTATAGTATGATAGTAAAAGAAAGAAAAAAATCCTTGATGATTTTAGGTTGGAAAGGTTCAGAAAGCATTAAAAAGAAAAGAAGTAACTAAATACTAATACAACAGTAACAATATCTTGTGAGTTTAAAATAAACACACTTAACATACTCAAAAGCATGATTAATGATTGATACGGAGAACTCGACCCACTGTGGGCAATGCTGCCCCTGGGCTAGCAGTTCTGGGTTGTATAAAAAAAGTGGACTAAGCAAGTTGTGGGGAGCTGGCTTTTTAAAGTAGCATTCCTCCATGGTCTCTGCTTCAGTTCCTGTCTCCAGGTTTCTGCCCTGAGTTTATATCCTGGCTTCTGTCAATGATGGAATGTAGCCTGTATGTCAAATAAAACTTTTCCTCCCCTCCTCCCTGAAACATACTAAAAAACATATATATATATATATATATATATATATATATATATATATATATTCACACACACACATAGGTTGAAAGTGTGTATAAATATTTTAAGGGCTTGCATTTTTGGAAAGTAGACAAAACTACAAACCATTAGATGCAAAACATGGATAAAGATGCCATAATTAAATATTCAGAGTAATTCCTAAAACATAGTAAAAGCATGCAACCATTACAGTTGAGAACAGATTACATAATCAAAATGATCAGTCTAATAACTAGGCCCATAATAACTGGTAAATACCATGGCAAATTATTAGAAAAAGAGCAGAAAGTTAAACCCCAAAGAAGTAGAGATAATGAGTTATTACAAGAATTTTGATGAAAATCTAAATGGATTCCTGAGTAGGAGCTCAAAGCTTATTGTAATATTTATGCAGAATAGTAAAAATTTAAAAAGAGCCACAACACTCTTAAGACTTGGGAGAGAGAATTTTCAATTCCAAATGTCAAGACTTATGAAAAATCTCCCACACTTGAGATAGCATCATACTGGCATCGGAAGTCAAATGGTTCAGTGCAATAAGACAGAGTCCCAGAGAATCCCCATGCATTAGAGCTGCCTCATTCATGTGTTGGTGGCACTGTGAGACACTGAAGAGAGGATGATCTTCAATAAGTTTTTTCTCCTTTAATTGGCTATAAACTGCATGCCCAGCAAAGTTCTTTTGAAGCAAATCTCAGATATTTTATCATTTTACCTGTAAACGCTTAAGTAAGTCTATCTAAGAGATGTTTTACAAACATAACCATGATACAATAGTCATGCACAAAATGTTCTATTGCTTATTGCACTCAGATAACCAAGCAGTATTTTTAATTTTTGCTTACTTGGCTGACTAGTGTCACTACAACAAGATCTACATTTTACAAGTACTGTTACAGCTTTTGAATCATCAAGCTCTCTAGATATCTTTCCCTGCTGAGTTCTTTTCTCTGTAGAGTTTCCCATATTACACCATGAGTTTTTCACTGTAGAGTTTTCTATGTTACATCATAAGTTTTGCATTGTTGCGGTATCACTTATATTCTTTTGGCTTTATGCTTTCAACAAATTAGTATTTAATGGAGGCTTGGTGAGATTCAGGTTATATCTTTTGTGATGAATGTTGATTCATGTTCTTGCAACAACAAATGAAAGCATATCATATGCACTTATTTCTAGTCTCTATGATTTTTTTAAATATTTCAGTATGTTCAGATATTCTCAGTTCATTTAATCCATTAAAATTCTCATTATCATTTTATCTAATAAAGTTTGCCAACTAGGTCTGTTTGATAATTTGCTTACATTCATTATTTCTTTAAAGGTGGCAAAACCAGAAAAGTTAAAATTTCCATCTTTATTTACTAATTTGAATTCTTACATAAGAAGACAAAAACTCTATCAACTACTCATCTAATCTGCATATGGCTCATATAAGAAGTGCAAGATTCATTATTGAGTTATTTTATTTTTATGTTCTGTAATAGTCCTCAATTTTTTGTTAAAATTTAAGTATCACTAATTCATGGATTTTTTTTAACCTTCATTACATGTTTTGGGATACTGCAGTTACTGTTAATTTGATGTGCAAATTGTCCCGTTTGGGGCCAAGGAACCCTCTCTAACTAGTGCTACATAAGTCAGTAGACTCTTATGGTAACTTGCCTTCTTCTCTGACATGACGAAAGGCCATTTTTACATTTCCATCACCTTCACTTATATGGAATCCTCAGTATCTATGGGGTCTGACCTATTCATTTACCAATCTCTGGTGGAAAACGTAGTTTCAAGATTGAATCTGTATTGAACCCATACAGACATTTTTTTTTTGTCTTTATTTACTAAACAGTACATCACAGCAACCATTAAAAGCATTTATTTTGTATTAGATATTCTAAATAGCTTATAGGTGATTTACAGTGTAAAGGGGAATACATTTAGGCCATAGGTAGATACCATAGTAGAGATTCATGCATACATAAATTTTGAAATTGTTTCTTGGGGGATGAATCTGAGAAACAGTCTCTCATGATACCAAGGGAAAATTATATGTGGTTGATCATCTTTTCGAAGCTAGGCAAAGTTGTGCTTTTTCCAGTTTGGTAATAATTTTTATATCTTTTCAGGGATAGATCTAATAGTCAGAAATTTCTAAAAGGAGAAAATATACAACATTTAGACTGGTATTTCCAAATAGCATCTAGGAATATAAGGATTTTACTTGATGCTAACTTTGTATTTACATAATTAGATCTTTTCTCTTATTTGGAAACTTTGGTTTCTAATAGCACCTGTGTTTTTATTTTTATTTTTCAGTGTTCTATCCTATTACTACCCTAAACACACTACAGAGAGGTGGGTGAGGGAGAGAAAATAGAGAGCTTTCAGAAACTCAGATATAATATGATTATTAATAGAATGCTTTAAAAATAGTTCAAGATTTCTTTGAAATTCTTTTAATTTGAGGGAGATAGTCTCCACCTAACTATGTCGTCAAATTATTGAAATTATTGTATTTGAAAACCACCTAAAATTACTTCCCTTTATGTGATCACACCAGTTGTTTTTATTGCTTTTAATTTTTAGAAATTGCTTTTTATTTGCTCATTTTCACTTAATGGCATTTCATAATTATCTAAGATGATTCTTCCATGGCTCTAAAGAAAAATAAACCAGCAATGGTCTAGTTTTCTTTCTGACTCATGACTCCTGGACTCTGTTTTGTTCCTCTAAGTAATAAT
The DNA here is from genome assembly GCF_018167655.1 of Microtus oregoni. Taxonomy (NCBI): domain Eukaryota; kingdom Metazoa; phylum Chordata; class Mammalia; order Rodentia; family Cricetidae; genus Microtus; species Microtus oregoni. The sequence goes on along the minus strand of NW_024543831.1, from coordinate 9,821,776 downwards.
TGTTTTAGTTTATAGATTATCTCTCACTTTTTGAAAAATAAATATACACATGTAAATGCATTCAATGTGTGTATCTACATATACATATGTATACATATACACCTGTTTGTACAAATATATACCTGTTTCTCTCCTTCCCCTTTCCATGAAAGGAATTCTGAATTTCCCTCTTGGCATTTAGCCATGTAATAGTATAGAGAACTATTGCATATTTTTTTTCTGCAAATGAATGGCACTTTGTAATGTGGCTCAGCTCTACTTTAACCAACCAGCTCTGCACTCATGGGCATTTGTGCTATTTCTAGTCTTTTGTTGAGTAAGTGGTGCTGTGACATACAAACTCTTATATGCATCTTTCTGTACATTTGCTGATAGAATGGTATTGTTAGGCCAAAGTACATATGCAATTTTGCTATACATTGCTAAATTCTCTAGCAAAATATTTGACCCAAGCTTTTAATAAAAAATTGCTGTTAAGTCAATGGAAAGGCAAACCATGGAGCAAGAAATATTTCACGACAAGTATAAAGGCCAAAAGACTTTTCTTTGGAGGTGTATGTGTGGGTATAATATATAGTAAAAAAAAAATCTGCGAGAAAAAGACATAATCTAGCTCAATATGTTAGATTCAATCTTGTTAGAAAGCAGTGTTTTGAAATAAAGACAATTCTAAAATGAAAAAGACTGGGGAAACTTAGTGTTGGTGAGACTATTATTAGAAAGGCAACTGATGAAAACGTAAACTTCTACACGCAGTCCTGGGCACATCTATTTGAAACTCACTGCCTTTTCTCTCAGGTAGGAACTGAAGTGCGTGCAGGTGAGCACCAAACCAAGACACGGGCACCTTGCAGACTGGCTAATAAATGGGGATGTAGTCATAAAAAGGAATGTGATACAGCCATAATCACAGATAGACTATAGGTACACGATACAACATGAAGATTTTAAATATAATGCCACATGCGGTGAAGCTGGTAAAGAAACACTGCATAATTTCATATGTGTATATGGTGCAAACAGCAGTGTATATACAGTATAGAATGTACAACACTAAGCCATAGTGGTAGTAGACAGAGGCATTTTATCTCCGCCGCAGGGATGTCTCTGAGGTAGGGATTGCAAAGGACAGTGGGAAGGTGGAGCTTCTGCTTGCTGTCTGTGCTAGCTCTTATCTCTGGTAGCAATTACATGTGGATTTGCTTAATTGAGAGGTCTTTTTATTTTTCTTCACTTGATACATGTATAAAACAAACAAACAAATAATCCACACAAATATTTTGAAGGGATATTTTGCTTGTGCACAACCTGCAGATGTCTATTTTAGAAGAAGGCAGATTCCTCAGATGTCACAGATATTATTGCCTGGAGTTGGAGTACCATGGTCTGTAGGCTCCTTCTCTATCATTTAACTGTGACTTTACAACTTTCCTTTTCTCGTCTCCTCTTACTTCCTCTCCCCTCCCCTCTCCTCTCTTCTCCTTCCTCCTTTCATTATTTTCTTCCTTTATTCTTCCCTTTCCCTTCCCTCTCTTCCTCCTTCCCCATCTCTCTCTTTGTATACCTCATTCTCTTTTTGGTGTGTGTATCACTTTCCTTATTTCTATGAGTGATTTGGTAACAATAACACCCTCACTGTGTGATGAGACTCAAATGGGGGCCGTGTTATGTATGTTAGAAACAGTGCCTTAGTAAGGGGAACTGTCCTCTTCCTGCCCTTTCTTTCTACATCACCTCTATTTTCTCAACCACTCTTAATGCAGAGCCTTTACACCATTCCTCACCATAAGGAAAGACAGTCTCTCTCGTTCCAGGCTCCAAATGCACCCTGGCAAGTCTTCCTAGGGAGAGCATGCTGTCCCTCGGGGAACCCTATCAGAGCTAAGCCTCCAGGCTAAAGCTGTTTTACCAGATGCTCTGTACATGTGGGTGATAGCAAGAGGCCTCGTGGACCCAGCTGTTCCAAGCATAGTTCTTTGACTAAAGGTCTGATGATTGCCACATTGGCCTCGCTGACTAATGTGGCATTGGGTGGTTTTGATCTTGGAGCTTCGGCAGGGCACTTCATGAGAAGACCCACAGTAGCCTCTGGCTGCTAAACGGATGTTTTCTCTGTCCCTCAGAGACTTCCAGGTGTTTCCATCGGTTAGCATTGCTGAGTCTGACAAATGCTTCCCCTACTACGATGTCATCCAAGAGTCTGGTTATTTTCATCACTGCAGAAGAACCCATGGCAAGAGGGGAGGCAGGTCGCAGGGTCTTCCAGTGCTTGCTCTTTGTGCTGTGACCATCGACCGTCTGATGCTATGTCCTCGATTTTTGGATTGAGTTTCATGTCTGTTAGCTTTGCATCTCTGTCCTAATTGGCATTCCTTCTGTGGGGCCTCCTCAAGGAGAGTGCTCCTGTTGGAAATTGATATCTTCCCTCATGCCCTTTGTGTATTGCCATCAAAGTGATTTGCTTCAAAAATTATCATGTCATTTTTCTCACGGATTGTCAGATGATAAACGCATGGTAGGCCACTGGAAAATGCTGGCCTCTTGCTAAGCCTTGGTCTTTTACTCCGCAACTGCTGAGTCTCTGACTTCCAACAATGTCTGAGAGAGCAATTTAATGGCTCACAGATTTCTCTTGTAGTAATTCGAAGAAGGCAGTGAAGTGATGGAGATCTTCTCTTCAAATCACAAATTCTCCGCGGGCTTGGCTCAGCATCTAGTAATCTTGACTCTTGTTGTGGGCTTGGCAGCAAAAGCCTCAGAGCAGGGATGATCACCCACCAAGGAGCTACACACACCCTCGTTCCAGGGGCTTTCTCTGGTTTGGATGATAAATAGCAACCTGGACCTCAGTATGAATCAGCTGGTGCATGAGACACAAATCTGGCTTCTACGAGGAGCACGCATGGAAAACAAATTAACCAGAGCAAACGTTTTTCCCAGGAAGCAGTCAGCAGTGGAGATGAAGACCACATCTTGGCAGGAATGAAGATCCTGCTGAAACAGTGGACCCTAAGAAATTAGAATTTCCGAGGAGTCACAAGCCAGGGGAAGAAAGATCTGGGGCCTTGCTGCAGGCAGGAGAGGGAGCATGTCTCCAGAAAGGATGCCACAGAATTGTGAAAACTTGTCAGACCACCTGTCTGGAGAGACTGGAGTCCAGACAGTGATGGGTCAATGACGGATGGGACCACACCCTGACCCCTGCTGCTTCCCTGTACATACTCCTTGCCTTCTATTTAATCCTAAAACTTATATCAGCACCCAAGAGTGGACTTGGGGTAGGGGTTGGCGGTCAATATGTCTTTTTGTTCCTTTTTCCAGTGTGGCTACATTGGATACAATTCCTCTCTCTGATTTTCACTGTTACTTGTCCCTTTAACTGGTGGTCAAACCTGACCTGTTAGGTGCTGCCAGGACCAGGCCCCTGACAACTCAGATGATGCCTGTGATTGGCTAGTGCTTACATGTGATGCCACCCACTGATCTAGATGGGATATTGAATGCCCTCTATATGCCCCTCCAGACCTAGTGAGGACTGACTCTGACCAGGTTGGGGATTGTCTTAGTTTAGGGTTTCTATTGCTGTGAAGAGACCCTATGGCCCTGGGGACTCTTATAAAGGAAAACATTTCACTGGGGTGGCTCTCTTACAGTTTCAGAGCTTTAGCCCAACTGTCATGGCAGGAGGCAAGGCAGCATGCAGGCAAACATGGTGCTAGAGCCAAGAGTCCTTACATCTTGGTCCAAAGGCAACAGGAAGTGAACTGAGACACTGGGCGGTATCTTAATCATATATGAGACTTCAAAGTCTGCCTCCATAGTCACACACTTCCTCCAACAAGGTCATACCTCACTCCAGCAAAGCCATACCTCCCAATAGTGTCACTTCCTTTGGGAATCATTTTCTTTCAAACCACCATAGGGAATGATCTACAGAGTGAATCTAGGAGAGCAGTGGTTAGCATTGTCGCCTTTCCTTTAGATTGCTGCTCTGGGTTCTCCACATGAAAGCATGTCACTCTTTGCATTCAAGCCTTCTTAATTCCAGTCAGAAACCCCCCCTAGCCTAAAGGCGGGGGATGAGCAAGAGAGCACACTACTCTTCTCTTCCCGGGCTCTGATCCCATGAGAGGGACCCCTCTGAAGAAAGGCTTTGGGTTAAGGAGGTCCTAGGGGTCGTGACTGCTTTGCACTAGCATTTCCTGTGCCTAGATTATTATTTTTTTTTCCCACGAACACTATTTGACAGATAGTGATACTACTGGGTACCAACAGACCTTGTGAGCCTGTCTTGCCAACTGCTCCTGCCAAAGCTAGAAGGTGAAAGAGCAGCAACAGATGCCACTATAGCAGCTGCAGCCATCTGCTCGAGGATTAAAACGCATCGCCAAGAACAGTGCTGGGAGAGGAGAGAAAAAAGAGAGGGCACACACGCCAGCCAGCCATTCCAATGTAGAAATGAGAGCGTCCGAGCTAATAGGTGGGTTCTGTTTCCCTTTCCTAGGGTAACTGCACACCTCCCCATCTGCCACCCTGCCTTCTCCAGCTCGGCTATTTCCTGGTGATATTTAGATGGCAATTAATGCCCAACCCCTGGCAGGCCTCCTTGTCGGAGAGCACTTCCAGAGAAAGTATTCAAAGCATTAGGTTCTGCCTTGCAAGCTCAGATTGGACCATTTCATCCTCTGTTTTCTTGAGCTCTTGTCTGATCTGTTGTGATCAGTCTCCTCTTTCTTGGGGCCTTCTCAGTGCTGGTATATAAGTAGATGTAGCTTCGGGCTGGGCCTCCCAGACACAGAAGGAACCATAATTTTGCTGTTAATATGGAAACTAGTGAGGACCATAAAACTTCTAAAATTTTACATGAGTCAACTTCTCCAGACTTCAGTACTTTTGTTTGTAAAACGGGAGGTAGAATGGATGCATTCTAATATTTACTGAGCGATGGCCTTCAATGTATGTGTTGCTTTTATTGGTTGACAAATAAAGCTGTTTGGGCCAATGGTTTAACAGATTAAAGCTAGGCAGGAAGTTCAAACAAAGATATATATATATATATATATATATATATATGTGTGTGTGTGTGTGTGTGTGTGTGTGTGTGTGTGTGTATGAGAGAGAGAGAGAGAGAGAGAGAGAGAGAGAGAGAGAGAGAGAAGGTAGAGTCAAGGAAATGCCACGTAGCAGCCAATGGAGAAAGAGGTACAAACATTACAAGCAAGTCATGAGCCTCATGGTAAAATATAAACTATTAGAAATGGGTTAATTTATAGTTAGAGCAAGTCATTGGCAAGACAATTGTAGCTGATATTAATTCTCTGAGTGGTTAACTGATAGGTGGGAGAGAAACTTGGGATCAAACAGGACAGGAAATACTTCTAGCCACAAATGATAGACACTCATTTCAGCAAGCATTAGAATTATAAATTTATTTAATCTTCAGGTAGGTATGTCGCTAAAGTTGTAACAGTTAGGACCTGAGAGCCATAAGGTAGGCTTATCCAGTTGTCCTCAATAAACCAATTAAAGTCAAAGAATGATGAAAAGCATAAAAAGGAGCTTTATTCAGTGTGACCACATCAGAAAGAGAAAAAGTAAGACGATCCAGTGCTTTCCACCCAAGTCTACCTTTGAGGTGCTAACCTGGGGTTTGGGTTTAAATAGAAGACAAGATGTAAGCATAGTTAAGTTAAACATATTCTGGTCAGGGTGTAGTCCTGCCCATCAGTGACCCATCATTGTCTGGACATCAGTTTTTCCACCGCAGGGAGGTCTGTGGGATTATTTCCTAGGCGACAAGCTCCTTCTCTGGCTGATACCAGGGCCCCAGCCTTTTCCTTCTCCCAGTATGAGACTCATGGGGAAATCTCTGTTCCTTGGGGACTGCTGTTTCAGCAGTCTGATCACCAACAGGAGGGCTATGAGGGCCTTTCCCTAGGCTATCCTCACTACTGCCCCGACAGCCGCCGGTGATCTCTGCTCTAAAGCAGAAGTGTTGGGGGCACAGAGAGGCAGTCAACCATCCCGTGCAGCTGAATGTGGCAGACCTGGGATCCATCGCTCGGTTGCTGGTTCCAGATCTTGCCCATCTACCCATCATTGTGCTGTCCTTGGAGAGTCCTAATCTGGATTTCAAGATTTCTTCCTTAAGGCCCTGGCTTTTCTTCTTTCAGGGGACAGCAGTATTAGAGCAGAAACACACAAGCTGGGTCTGGATAGCTAGAACTCCTTGTTCACTAGATTCTAACTTCGTCTTTCCTCTGAGAAGCTGCAAACTGCCCATTTCCCATGCTCTGTGCCCTCAATCTCCAGAAGCTTCTGTTGGCTTTCATGTTCAAGCATCAGCAACTCCTGTAGCCTCAAAGCTTCCCAGCCTGGTCATATCATCCCATGTATCATGTTAGTTCTTTCTAGTACACTTTTCCTTCTAGAAAAGCTTATGTTCTTACGTTGCTATCAAGTCATAGCTAGAAATTTTAAGGCAAAACCCTGGGCTCCTAAAAGCTTGGTTGGCTCTGCATTTCTAATATGCATGGAGATAATGAATAGCAGAGAGAGATTTATTTACTGTGACCACACTGAGAAGAGAAACAAATAAAGGCATCCACTGGGCCCAGGTTCATCTTCTGGTGGTTGCTGATGTGGACTCGGGTTTATAAATAGAAGGAGAATTGGTGCTGGAGGTAAGTGAGTATGCCTAATTATGTAATCGCAGTCAAGGTGTGGTCTGGATGATCACTGAGTTCCGTTTCTGGAAAGTAACTGAAGGGGTCCTACAGCTGCCAGGATGCAGGGAGGAGAATCTGGTTCCCAGAAGAAAATGGCCATGTTGCAGGGCACAGCTTGCCCTGTCCTCAAGGATAATGGCTCTCTTCTGAGCATGGGCTCTGCCCTGCAAGGTCTCATTCTTCCTAGAATCCAAAGTGACAGCGAATTACCTCCGTGCCTCAGACAAAGTGAAGAAGATAGACACACAGGGTGAACACAGAGACATCAGGCTCTGACCCTGGTTTTATCATCCCTCACAGGCCAAGTGAGGAGGCATCAACCCCCCCTTTTTTTTTTTAGCAAATGCAGCTTCTACATGTTTGTTTTGTTCCCATGATGCCCTCCAACATTTGCTGCTTTTGTAATGAAAATACCGTTTTGAATGTCTTTGTTCTGCGGTTTAAAATCTGCTTTCAAACATTTTATTGGCTCCTTACAACAAGCCCACGAGACATCTACCTGAATGACCACGGACAGATGCTGTCCACTCCAATTCTAGCTGTGTCCACTCCTGGTTTCTCTTCTCCATTGTTACCACAGTAATCATTCAGAAAGACAAAACCATCCACATCACTCCCTGCCTTAAACCCTGCCAGGAGATTCTTGTGCCACAGAATTGAGCTGTTCTCTCTGTGTATGTGTGTTTGTCAGTCTCTGTGTCTGTCTGTGTCTGTGTCCGTATCTGTCTGTCTGTCTGTCTGTCTGTCTGTCTGTCTCTCTCCTTAGGCCTGAGGTCAACACTGTCTTTCCTCCATGGCTTTACACTTTTATTATTGTTGCTGTTTTGTTTTGAACACAGGGTTTCTTCATGAAGATTACCTATTCAATTAGACTGGCCAAATGAGCTTCAGGGAGCCACCTGTCCCTTCGACACCTCCCTCCTGTGCTGTGGTTACAAGAGTTTGCTAATGCCTCCCGAATTTTTGTGTGTGGGTCCTGGGGATTTGAACTCAGGTCCTTGTGCTTAGGCAGTAATCACTTTACTGATGGAACCATCTCTGCAGCCCTGTTTCCTAATTTCTTTTGACACACAGGGAAACTGTGTCGTGGCTTTATGACTTTAATTGCCCTATAATGTTAGGACTTTGCAACTGTTTCCCAAATAGTTCTAAATGCATGGGGTCATCTTCTTTCTATTTTGCATACCCAATCTTTATGTCTTTTTCAATGGCATCTCCGGATCTCTCTCCATCTGTCTTCTTCGACTCCGACTGGATTACTTATTTAGATGAAGCTTTCCTGCTTGCCTCTAATCTTTAGGTCAAACATAGTCTTTTCTTTTTTTCTCTGACTCATTACTTACAAAAGTACACCATGAGCCCCCGTCTGGGCTTGCCTCCTGATGGAAATACTTCAAAGCAAACCTCACTGCACAGAAATGGCAATGTTGTGTAGACAATGCAAATCACTTCTAAGCTCCCTCTGTGTTCACAGTGAGCCCGCTATGCTCCCTTAGATCCTCTCCAGTGTTAGGCATGCTCTGTGAGTTTACCAGTTTACCACTCCAGCCCATTTCTCTGAGGCATCTTTACCTGGATGAACAGACTGGTGTGTGGTACCATTAGCACAATGTCCTGCTTTTATAGCATAGTAGAAAAACAAGGGCTTTGGAGCTAAAAGACCTGGGTTGTGTATCAGCTCTCTTGGCCCCTAGAACTTTCACTTCAATGCTGGGAATCAAAATAGCACCTCCCCCATTGTAGACTTATCATAGGATCAAAGGAGACAATGAAGTAAGGCATACAAATGTATTCCACATCATTTCTTCCTTCCCTTGCCCCTTCCAAGCCCCCCCATATATCCCTCTTTGTTCTCTTCCAAATTAATGTTAATTGTTTATATATATATGTATATATATATATATATGTGTGTGTGTGTGTGTGTATGTATTCCTAAGTACATAAATATAATCTGCTCCATCTGTATAATGTTACTTGTATGTATATGATTTAAGGGGGAAATGATGAAATTATGTCATAAGCTCAAAAAATAAAAAGAAAAATAGACTTACTGAAATATAGCAAAATACAAATCTGGAAAAGTAATACTGCACATGAATCTTGGACTCAGGTTGTATCTGGAGCACCCTTGTCAGTTTTCCAGTTTCTGTGCATTATCTTATATCCCTTAATGAAAATCATCTTTCTATTGCCTTGCTGGTAGTGCACCATCCAGTTCATCAATGGTCCTCAAAGATGCAATAGTTATTGTACAAATACAGTAAAGAAAACATTCATGTTACCTAGTTCTTATTACATATATCACTATATTTAGGAGAGAAGTCTGTTTCTATGAAAGAAGCAAAAACTCAAACTACTTAGAGAATAAAGAAATACTAAAAGATTTTTAAATAAAATTTTAATGAACACCATCATTATCTGTGGATTCTAAATTTGTAAATTTGCATACCATCTAAGATTTTCTTGTAACCTGAAAATCGGTGCTTGCATTATCTCTGAGGTCATTTGCAAACACACACAAAAAGCTCTGAAATGTCTGAATCACCTGGCGTGCGTGTTCGGAACTGAGATGTAGTCTCGCTTCAGCTTTCATGTTATGAATAAGGATCCTTTTGCCACTTTTTTCCCTTCAATTTTGTGCTGTGCACTGGTGACCTCACCATTTAGAATGGCCCTGAGCACAGTGTTGAAGTGCTTCTAAATGCGGGAAGGCTGTGATGTGCCTTACAGATCAAAACACATGCATTGTTCAAAATGAGTCACGGAGTTGCTGGCCATGAGCTCATTATTAATCTATCAACAGAGCACATTTCAATTGTGCGACTTCAAACAGAAACCCACGTAGAACAAGGTTATGATCATCATTTGATGAAATTAGTAGGGCAGAAGCTTGCAGGGACATAACCCCGTGTTCTTTTAGGAGCTATGGCTGGCCTTTTTCCAATTCTGCATCTGTGATGGCTTTGTAGAACTGACCCAAATAATTAGCATTCACTGCATGGCTCAGTAAGCGAATCTTCTCCTCTGAGGCCATGCTTTTCCTTTTAGAATACTTTCTATCTGTGTCCCAGTCGTCCTTAAGTTGGGCTTGCTCCTTAAGAACAGCTAGGACATGCTGGTGAAATGGGTAGGAGTACCTGACGCTAAACCTGATAACCTGAGTTTCATCCCCAGATCCCACATGGAGGAGAGAACACACTCTTGCAAATCATCCTCTTACCTCCACATGTGTGCCATGGCACACGTGGACACCCCCAGACACCACCACCACACACACAATACTTCTAAGGGATTATTGAGAAACCTGTTGACCTGTAGGTGCTCCGGTCACAGTCTAGAGATTTGGATTGAGCAGCTCCTGCTGCATTAAGGAGTGACAGTGGGAGCATGAACTCAAAGACTTGGGAATAGTGGATGGAGCTGCCTTTGTGGATAGCCATAGGTTTACCATGTAAAAAGCAGCCCACTTTAGGGAGATTATTGAACTTAACCTCTAGTCTTTATCCTGACCTGGCACACTTTCCCTCTGGCTAATTCCCTTTTTATACCTCTGACTGGAGCTGTGAGAAGCACACATGGGGGAAGGTTGCAGAGGGGCAAGGAAGAAGCAGACTGCTCTTGGGTCCAAGTCACCTAGCCTTTCATATCTGGAAGAACAGGAGGCACATAGTATGCTTCCGAGTCTACTAAATGACTTTCCAAGGCACGTATGAAGAGAAACCAAATTTTATGGACTTTGACCTGCAGATTCCAGGTGTAGGAGGGGCGTTGTCATTACAGTCACATTAATGCTCCTCACCTGGATAGACGCTAGCACTGGCCCACACTTAAAGCCATTAATTATATCTTGTCAAGAAATGTCAGTTAATTCCCTACAAGCACGTTCCCAGATCTTCTCTACTTTCAAACACAAGAATATTTAGATGCTCTTTTTAGTGGCAAGGACTTCTACTGCACCTTAATGGGAAACAGAGTATTTTTCACACTATAGGATCCAAGAAGCTGGTCATCTTAAGGACGAGCACTTAATAATATTCTTTCTATGTGGCCCATGGATGTCAAAGGCAAATTCTTGCTTTTTCTCTTTCCCAGATAATTGAATCTAAAAACATTCACCCTCTTAAATATGCCTTCAAGGAAAATGGAGATCGTGGCCTTGGTTGTGATTAAGAAGACACTGTGTAGGATTTGCACAGTGCTCTGAGGCATAGTAGGGGCTACCTAAGTGACTGTTCTTCTATCCTTATAGACAGTGAAGTATATCTTCCTTTCTTCTTTTTCCTTACTGTCTCTGTGTGTGAGTTTGGTATATATGCATATGTGTATATGCAATATATATACTTTGTTCCAGAGACTAAAGGATGATGTCAGGTTTCCTTCTCAGTCACTCCCCACCTTATTCTTCTCACTGAACCTGGAGCTAGGCTGTCAGCCAGCAAGCACCACAGATCCTTTTGTCTGGGGGCATTGACATCTTTGGGGGACCCTGAGAAAATATAGGATAATTGTTAAGTCTTGACTGGAGTAGTCTGTGAGGCTGGACCATGTTAGCCAACAGCCTTGAAGCTGTTCTGGATGCAGAACTCTGAGGAAACTGCATCAGAGGCATTTTGAGGTGCTGGATCACCTGACCCATTTATCCTTAACAGCATCTGGTCTCCTTGTTCTGAAAATATATAAACATTTAAAGGTAATGTACATATCTTCACTAATACAAGTATATACAGTTTTGTATAAGTTATCCAAAGATAATTTTTTTTGTTTTATGTTTGAGGAGGTAAAATATATGTTATATATTTTGTAGTTTTTTAAGGTTTATATTTTTATGTCTGTAGCCAGGATTTTCAGGGGGGTCTTTTCCTTCAAACCTGGAATGAATCTAGCCTTTCATTTCCTGTGGAAAATAAAAGTAAAACATCTTCCCCAAAGCAACACATCTTTTGACTTCCATTTTGAAGTTAATGTATTTTTAAAATATACAGGTTGGTTTGATCTAGCAACTTTCATAATCTAATGTCTCTTGGCAGCTATTGCTCATTCATCAGCTGTCAAAAACTTCAAAGACAACTCAATAACATACGGGACCCAGACTCTCTGTGTATTTCCCATCTTTGCATGGCTTATTATTTTTATTACTTTATTTCTTTTTTAAGGACTTTATTATTTTTAAACTATTTTTTAACCTAATACTGTCTCCACGTTATCCCTTTTTTCTCCCAAACACACTATATCCCATTTCGAGGTTTCATTCATCTGGATCTGCCTCTACTGAGCATCTGTATTGTTCTCTGACTGCATGAGATAAATCTTAAACTGCTATGTCAGTTGCCAGCACCACTTAGCTTAGTGCATGGTACATGGTGGTGGTGCATGGTGGCTGATGGCTAGTCCCATCCAGCAGGCAGATGCCAGGCAATTTGTATCTGCACTGCAGTCAGCATGAAAGACACAATGACTAAAAAGTCATATTAAGCTCCATTTTTGTGTTTCTAGAAATTTTTTAAAGCTTTCTCAGGTCTTATGTGGAGGTAGGTGCCTCACATTGGGTGCCATTTTTCTGTCCTGCCTGTTAGTTCCCAAATAAGCACACAGACTTACTATTTATTATAAATATTTGACCAATAGCTTAGGCTTGTTATTAACTAGCTCTTACAACTTTAATTAGCCCATTTCTGTCTGTGTTTTACTATGTAGCTCAGTACCTTATCTCAGTATGACTTGTTTATCTTCTCCTTCCTCTGTGTCTTGCTCAAGATTCCCAAGACTCTGCCCTTTGTCTTCCCAGTATCCTCCTACTCTGGCTTTCCCACCCAGTCTCTTCCTGCCTAGCTATAGGCCAGTCAGCTCTTTAATAACCAATGAGAGTAATACATATTTATTGTGCCCAAAGATTTTTTTCACAGCACCTTTCTATCTCCATATTCAGCTGGAAAGTTATCAATAATAAAATAAAAAGCAATTTTAGAAATAGTCTTATTTTCCTCAGAATTACTAACATCCCCACACTTTAAAGATCCATGCAAATCAAATACTCTGCGCTTACATTGGAAACAGAGATGCCAATTGTTCATTATGAAAACCTACTTATCCCAAGATGTATTGGGTGGGACTTCTATGAGGATGTAATATATTGTTTTTGCCTGTTTTTGGACTCTGTTTTCTGATTTATCTTTATAACTCAGGCATAGATCTACCACAGGGCACAAGCAACATTTCCTCCACATGTAAACAAAGTTAGGAGCTTATTATTTAAAACTCTCAGCATGAACTCTGTGAGATTAAATATGGATGGGGGATGTTGTTGTCACTGCTGCTTTTTCTTCCTCCTCATCCTTGTTCTCCCCATTTCTTCCTCCTCTTCTTTTCTCCCTCCTCCTTTCTTCTCCCCGCTTCCTTCTGCTCTAATACTGGGGAGTTATCCCAGGATCTTCTACTTACTAGGCAACTTCTCTCTACATACTAAGACTCTTACTTTTTATTTTTTGGGCCAGTGTCTCATTAAGTTGGCCAGGTTTGCCTTGAACTACTCTGTAGCCCAGGCTGGCGTTGAGATTGGAATATCCCTTCCTTCACCTAGTGAGTATCTGGGATTATAGGCGTGTGCTTCCCAGCCTGGCTAGGGAGGCTTGAGTTAGGGAAAATGGAAATTATTATTTGGAAATGTCAAGCATGGTACCAAGCAAAATCACACAAAGTAGCAAGTAAATTTTTTGAGATCTTTGTCTTAGGAACCATTGAACCAATAGCCATTTATGAGGAATTACCTAACAGGGAAGGAATAAAAACAAAACAAAACAAAACAACAAACAATTGTGGAACAAAAACTATAGGCCCGGAGTCTTCTCATACTAAGACTGGATTGTTCCAGTTTGTAAAAAGCGGTTTGATTGACAACAGATCACACTGGATGATCATAGGCTATTAGACAAGAATTAATAGATTAGCCAAACATTAAAGATGTCTGTGTGGGAAGGGATCCCTGTGGGAGAGATATTGGTAATATCTAGAATAAAGGGAAAACATTATCTAAACTCTGTAATGGGCTTCTCTGTTCCATTAGGAAAAGACAGGAGTCACAGCAGGGAATGGGTAAAGAACCCAGGAAACACAATATTTGAAAAATAGAAATGAAGGCTCTAACCTGCTAATACCCAGAGACGTGAAAATTAAAATGACCCCTTCATTGTTTTTCTAAATCTGGGTGTAAATTGTGTGACATCAAGTGTTAGCAAAGAAATGAGGCAGGATTCTCTTCATGCCTGTGGGATGTGAGCTGGCATGGGCCTTGAGGGAAGCCATCTGGCTGTCCTCGGGGAAGTCAGGCCTGCCTTTGCCCCGCAGTCCAACAATCTTATTTCAGGGATAACTTCCTAGAGCATCTTCATACAAGTCTATAAAGGAACGTGTCTGGGTTGATAAAACACCTAGGTAATGAGGAGTGGAGTCAATAATGTGCTACATGCTCTGGGCTATTTTGCAAGCATACTTGGCAATAGAGACAAATTCATGGGTAGATAAAGATGACCTTGAACTTCTGATCCTCCTCCTTCTCTTTCTCAAGTACTGAGATTATAGGGAATGACACCATCCCTGGTTTATGCAGTGCTGGGGATTGAATCCAGCTTTTTATGTGTGTCAAGCAAGTGCTCAAAACTGAGCTACCTCCTAATGCAGCAGAAAATTAGTTACATTTTTGCTTTTTATTTTGGATTCTTAATTTAAGACCTATTGACCTTTTCTGAATGGTAATGGCTATTCTTTTAATGGAACCTTTGGCATTCTCTCAAAGATTTTATCATATACTCCATTTTTAAAGGGGCAGTTATTGGTGAACCTACAGAGAGTAAAACAAAGATGAGCAGCAATGGGATTATTCAGCATGGATGTTCAAGCTTGCAAAGCAGGCATTACACACTTTATGTAGATTTTCTATAGATGGATTAGAAGTTAATGGGCACATGTCTGGATGGTAGAAACCCATCTTTATCCTAAGTGAATGGAAAAGTGTGTTCAGGTAGGGTGGGAAGTTTATGGACTGGTAAAAATGTGTTGTCTGACAAGTGTCAGAGATGAAAACTGGGCTTGCATGGGCAAGGTCATTTCAAATGAATGCCTGAGAGGCAGAGGATCTTCATGAAGGTCATGAAGAGAGAGGGCTCATGTGACTAGAAATGCAGTATGGGGACTCTAAAGCAATTACTGAAGTGATTGGCACTGTTTAAACTAAGGGGCCAGAACCATCCACCAACAAGTTGAAATGATGACAGTACCATTTCTGGGGTAAGAAGACATAAATCTCAGGGTCAGTGATTTCAATTAAGGGGTGTCATTCACTTGTCACTTCAGGGCGATTTAGCATGTGTGCATGCATCCTTCAAGAACAAACCTGACCAGGTATCACACCACCGTGACATGGCATGTTTGTAGCTAAAGACTTTCTTTTGCTATCAGTTCAGTTCAAGGTGGTACTGGAAGCTGGCAACAGGCAATGGCTATGGAATTTAT
Source organism: Microtus oregoni (assembly GCF_018167655.1). Taxonomy (NCBI): domain Eukaryota; kingdom Metazoa; phylum Chordata; class Mammalia; order Rodentia; family Cricetidae; genus Microtus; species Microtus oregoni. The sequence goes on along the minus strand of NW_024543831.1, from coordinate 9,806,543 downwards.
GGGATTTTATATCATTTATTATGTAGCGGATATTTATCACTTACTGCTTGACAACCAGCATCTTCTTTTTGCTAGGAAATGAATTAGCCTGTCTCCCTCAATAAAAACTTAAAACGCAAGATGCACAGATATTCAGTTTCCTATCACTCCTTGCAGTTAGGCTCAAAAACAAAGCCTGGACTCCACCAATCCCATGTAGCCATCATGAATCTTGAACCAGGAACTAGGAGTGCTAAGAAACTGGAATGGAAAACTGTGAAGCACAGTAATAAAAGTGGTTAGAGAAAAAGAGTTGCCGCTGACTAATGTCTGAGCTGGTAGTAACTACATCTGGGTTATCTAGGGGTTAGAGGTGACAGTGTCCTGAGTGCTCTGGCTTCACAGAGTGAATGTTCTGGATATAATCCAAGCTAATGCATTAGCTAGCCTTGTTCTTGACTTTTTTCCAAATCTTGATTTCTTGGCAATTATAAACTATCCAATACTCAATCGATTTTTCTGTTTATGCCAGCCAAAGTTAGGTTCTGCTTCAGTCAAAGCTGACTGACAAAGGGTGCATACCCAGGTTTCAAATGGAAATGACTTTCAGGAATCAAGCATATTGACTGAGACTTGCCACAGTGTTTCTGTAGAAGTTTCAAAATCACTTTACAGTTAGCCTACACTCACTGACTTCTGAATCTTATGATTTCAGTGTCTTAGCGTTAATGTAGTCACTAAATTTGGCCTTTAATGAATCCCCAATGTGTGCAGGACATTTTGTTGCACGGTGGGGATATAACAGCAGCTCATGATCTCACAGTGGTCATTTTAGAGTCTGTGACAAGGCAATGGCCACAAGAGTGTCCAGGAACACCATCTCTCCAGCCCACCATTGTGGGAGATGGCCTTACCTGCATAGGTGTGTTTGCACTGGAATATTAGACTTTTGTCTACAACTCATCTGGATTTTCTCCTTCCTCCCTCACTACTTCATTTCACTTTTGCTTTTGATTTTCTTAAAAATTTATTCTTTGGTAATTTCACACACACACACACACACACACACACACACACACACACACACACACCACATGCCACACACACATACGTATTTTGATCATGTATACCCATACTTCTCTTCCTAACTGCTCCAGGACCCATCTCTACATTTGCAGCCAATTTTATGTCCTTTTTTTTTAAGTGCAGAAGTCCTGTCAGTACTGCCCCTATGTGTAGGTGTAGGATCATCTGCTGGATTCTGGGTAACCTACTCTGGGGCCACACCACTGAAGAAAATTGACATTTCCTCCTCTATCAGCCACCAACTGTCAGTAGCTCCTCAGCTAGGGTTGAAGCCTCATGATTCTCAAAAGGCTGAGCTTGCAGGTGTGCCCTGTCATATCCAGCTTCATTTCTTTATATTTTTGATCTTTTATATATTTTTAATATTCTTTTTTTACTGTTTTTAAGCTATATATTTTTCTCCCCTCCCTTCCCTTCTTTCCCCTCCCTTTTTGCCCTCTCCCATGATCCCCACGTTTCCAATTTACTCAGGAGATCTTGTCTTTTTCTACTTCCCATGTAGATTAGATCTATGTATGTCTCTCTCAGGGTCCTCTTTGTTGTCTAGGCTCTCTGGGGTTGTGAACTGTAGTCTTGTTTTTCTTTGTTTTATGTCTAAAAGCCACTTATGAGTGAGTATACATATTTGTCTTTCTGGGTCTGGGTTACCTCACTCAATATGGTGCTTTCTAGAGCCATCCATTTGCCTGCAAATTTCAAGATGTCGTTATTTTTTCCCACTGTGTAGTACTCCATTGTTTAAATGTACCACATTTATTTCTATTTCTATTTCTATTTCTTTTCTGGTGTCGTTACTTTCCAAGTTATCTGGAGTTGGACCCAGACTGAACTCTATTCATTGCCTGTGGTCACTTAGTTATCCAAACTGGAAACTAAGGACACACACCCATACACAGCCCTGAAACAACAGTTCCATGAAATATTTTACTGTATGCAGTATTATTATTTTTATCCTACTCTATGTCATTTATTAAAGTGGCATTTCTTTTTTATTGATTTTATTGGGCTATACAGTTTTCTCTGCTCTCCTCCCTTCCTTTCTCCTCCTCTTCAATACTCTCCCCTGGTCCCCATGCTCACAATTCACTCAGGAGAGCTTGTCTTTTTCTACTTCCCATGTAGATTAGATGTATGTCTCTCTTAGTGTCCTCATTGTTGTCTAGGTTCTCTGGGGTTGGGAGTTGTAGGCTGGTTTTCTTTGCTTTATGTCTAAAAGCCACTTATGAGTGAGTACATATGATATTGTATTTCTGGGTCTGGGTTACCTCACTCAATACGATGTTTTCTAGATCCATCCATTTACCTGAAAATTTCAAGATATCATTATTTTTTCTGCTGTGAATGGACCACATTTTCCTTATCCATTCTTTGGTTGAGGGATATTTAGGTTGTTTTTAGGTTCTGGCTATGCCAAAAATGCTGCTGTGAACATAGTTGAGCAATGTCCTTGTGGTACAAATGGAGTACAGACCTAAACAGAGAAGTCTCAACAGAGGAATCTAAAATGGCTGAAAGACACTTAAGGAAATGCTCAGCATCCTAAGTCATCAGAGAAGTACAAATCAAAACAACTCTGAGATTCCATCTTACACCTGTAAGGATGGCCAAGATCAAAATCACTGATGACACTTGATGCTGGAGAGGATGTGGGGTAAGGGAACACTTCTGCATTGTTGGTGGGAGTGCAAACTGGTATAGCCCCTTTGGATGTCAGTATGCTGTTTTCAGAAAATTAGGAAACAACCTTGCTCAAGACCTAGCAATACCATTTTGGGGTATAAAGTGGCATTTCTAATTCCCCAAGTTGGTTTTATGATCCACTAATGTCTCATTGCTGACTTTTGAGCACTGTTGTGTTCTAGACACTCAAACTGCACCACTGAGTTGGGTCCTCAGTTTTAAGTAAAATTAAGTCAGCAAGCCCTTCTCTCTTAAAAGCATCCTTGTCAACAGGAACAAACCTCCCTCTAGTCACTTCCCTTGTCTCTAGCCCCCTGGCCACAGCTCAGATGACCCCCATTGCCTCTCTACTTCACTCTTATTTAGCTTTATTACTAGTGCACAGAAGCTTCTTTCTTCAAGCTTGGTGGCTATCTCTGTCTTTCCAAACCCAATGGCTATGGTTACTCCCCTTCTTGATAAGTATCTTCTCACTTCAGAACGCTTCCTGACATGGTTGCTGTGACTCCCACCTACTGGTTTTCCTTTTATTTCTTTGGCCTCTCCTTATTTTAGTTTTTCTTCCCAAGCTCTTCCTCCTCCATATGGCCAGTCAATATTTCTCCAGACTCAAAATGATGAAATGATGATTTTCCCCCTCATTCTGAACTTGTACTGTGCTGTAGCTTTGTAATATCCATATGCCAGTTAATGTCCCCCAAGTGCTCTTCTCCTGCCCCAAAATCTCTCGAACTTTCTCTGACTGATGTTTAGAGCTGGGTGGGGCTTATCCTATGTATTATATAGTGTTTATCAATATGCCTTTTACCTACTAGCTATGTGATGTGAATTCTGCCTTCTTCTTGTAGAAGCTGTGAACCCTGGGTATCTCCAGATGTGGGCAGCTGTCAGGCAAATGGGAAGGGAAGGGTCACTCCTGGGTGTGTTTCTCTGACCTGGCATCTGCAGACTAGGTAGTATTTTCACTTGAATTCTTCAAGACACTTCAAATTACCCACGGCAGATTTGAGCTTAATTTGTTACCAACTCTGGTAAATTACCTATCAGTCCTGGCCCTTGCCTCATAATCCACTCTGTGTCTTCAGAAGCTTGATGCTGTGCTCAATATCGCCTGCTCCTGTACCACTCCTGGCTAATCTAGTACTGAACTGAGCCCTCTTAATAGGACACACATTCGTCTGGGATCTATTCATCTGTCTCCTCTCCTGTTATAGCTTCTTCCCATAACGATTTCCTCTCCATTAATGTCATCCCCACTCTTTGCCTTCCATGTTCAAACCTTTGGACATCAAGAGAAGTTCAAGAGCTCTTGACAACTTACTTCCCAACCTTTCCTCTGACTTCCTCCTCCATTTGTGTTCTTGCTAAGTCTGCCAGCGTTCACCCTCATTAGGGTAGTTTCTTTGAGCATTGGGTGGCAATTAATGCATAGATTCACCACGGATGGATGCGCAGAGTGTAAATATCAGTGGGCCATCATCCCAGGATGCGGAATCATCACAGAAGACATGACAGGGTATCCGTAAGAGCCGGTGGTTGGGGATGACCCACGGATGTGAAGTGGTGCGCCCTGGATATGACAACCCACTGTGCTAACAAACCCACAGCAGCTGTGGCTGCCTGCAGAAGACCTACATGAGATCAAGCCAGCTGCGATTTTAGCATGGAGGAGGTGGAGCTCACATGCCCCACCTCTAACTGAGGAGCTGTGGACAGCTGATGGCTTCGGGAAGAGGGGGAATTGTTTTCCTTAAGGATGTGCTTCCTTAAATCTCTGTATTTATATTCACTTTTCCACCTAATAACTGAGAACCAGTTTAATTTTCAGTGTGCTTATGAATGTAACACCCTCTGCCAAGGCCTGTTTCTGGCCCCCACTTGTTTATGCCCTTCACTGCTGACATTCTTATGCCCCGCTGGTATCTTGGCTGGATAAGTCGAAGTCCCCTTTTGTAGATCCACATCCTCCGTTAACCTCCTGAGAGTCTCACTCTGAAGGCCAGCTCCATAAATCTTCCCTCAGCTAATCTGGTCCACAGAGCGCTCTCTCCTCACTAAGATCCCATTTATACTTTTAGTCAATACCAAATTCGTCCTTAATTGCTTAATTTGTTTTTAATTTCATGCACAGTAGGTTTTCTACATCCAACTTGATTGCAAGTTTATTGAAAGCAAGCTTCTCATGGTACATGTCATCTGCCATCTCCATTTCATTGAGCAAAATGACCGGCACATAGCCGGCAGTTAGTAGATGCTCAAGTAAATGTTACTGGGATTTCAGACATTTCTGGAGAAGACAGGGAACCTCTTTCAGTTATTTTCATACCTTTTGGATTTCCTTATTTTAAAGCATAAACCTCATTGTCTTCCTTTGAACTCATAGAAATAAATAGAAAAACCTTAACATCTTTAATGAACAAAGAGAAGTTATCCTCCACTCACCTTCTTGTGGTGATATTAAAATATCTTATTGCAGAAAAGATTTAAACACCATTATTAAAACTGCTCCTCTCTTGTAATTGTTAGGACTGTTCTCTTGAACTTTTGGAATACATTGGATTTTTTTTTTCATTTAAAAACAGAAATAAGAAGCATCATCAGAAGTCAATTGTTTTTGAGGTCAATGTCTCCTGAAAAGACATGTGTACTTGGAAGAAAGAGTATACCTCAGAACAGAGAGCAGGCATTCTGATAAGCCTCTCAGAATCATTTTCTATGGAGTGAGTTTTAATATTTGAAGGTTAGAAAGGTGAACTCAAGCCGAGTGCAGCATGTAAGAACAGCCCATTTTTGCTAAGCAAATTACTTTGGAAGTGATTCAGTGCTGGATTCGGGAAGGGCTGTGCTGGCCCTCAGAGGCGAGGGCTGAGGGTAAACAGTAACTCCTGCCAGCAAGATGCCAGCAAGCCGTCCAAACTCATCAATCAATATTGGATGTCAGAAACGAGATTGAACGCCCTGACTCCTCTGATAATGGCCAGGAAAATGAAGATATTCTGGAGAAGAGCCAGGAGCAGTGAAGACTCGGGGTTTCTAACACTGTCCCCCAGTGATGGCTTCTCTAGTACATCTCCTACCCACTCTTGGTTATTCTTTATATTCCATTTCCTCGGTCTTTGTTTTTGTGGAAGAGATACATGGTGTGAGCTGTTATCCTGGTCCTGTTTGTGAATAAATGATGTTTCCATTTAGACTTCCCAGTTATGTAATACTGACTTTTCGTGGCAATGTGTGCTGCTCACTACATGTGTGGGGTAGGCGCATATAAATGCATATACCGGCTAAGGCCAGTGGTATCAGATTCACCTGGAGCCAGAGTTACAGGTGATTGCGAGCCACCCAACGCTTATTCTGGGAACTGAACCCAGGCCCTCGGCAAGAGCAGTCCATGCTCTTAGTCGCTGAGCCATCTCTCCAGTCGTGTGTGCTGCTTTTACAGCTGCATCTTTTTATTTAATCTTACCAGTGACACCCTGGAGAAGATAACATTTGCATTGGCTCGATAAGAGAACTGTGTGTCTGTGCAGGGGTGTGTGCACAGACCCGTGGTATCGGTGGAGACCAGGGATTTAGATCCCCTGGAGCTAGAGTTACAGGTTCCCGTGAGCAGTCTGACATGGACCCTGGAAACTGAGCTCCCGTCCTCCGCCGGAGCAGGGCTCACTCTTAACCATCCAGTTCTCCAGCCCATCTAAATGTTTTCCTTTCACCTTTCTGTTGGGTCCAGTGAGATATTTGGACATGTACACACAGATCAAATAAGGGCACTAATTTTTCCTCTCTGTGTTATTTCTCTATTTGGAACTCTCATGCTCATGGATTCTAGATATTTATATAGAATCAATACATTTTACCATAGCATTTTCTTTGAAATTGGTTGCTGCAGAGTTACTTTATTCCTTTCAAGGCATCAAGATACTTTAGAGTTTGTCACAGAGTCCTTGTGTTCTTATGCTAAGATTTGTACATCTAGTGGGTCAGTTATTCCCACGTTTACAGGACAGCCTTCAGGGTGGTGTCAGTTTGATGTACACTGTTGACTTTAATTCCTTCTGGACACTGGAGTGCGGTCTTTTCACAATGCTTCTGGTTATAATTAATGACTTTAGATATAGTGTGTACTGCTCCAGAGTTGGAAAGAACCATTATGTGAGGGCTGCACAGGATCGGGGTACTTTAGCATCTCATGCAAGTATGTATAGAAGGTAGTGATGTGGGGTGCCCCCTGTGTGGCCATTCCTATAAGGGAGTAGTGACATTAATGAGCTTATACTTTTTCTTCAGGTACTGATGATAAGAGGCCTCTTAAACAGGCAAGGGTGGTCTGGCCCCAAACCACAGTGCCTCCAAATCCCCTGTTTGCTGTTTACACATACTATAGTGCATGTTCAATAGCTCAGTAGCATCAGGAGTCATGGTGTTAACTCTAACCACTTGAGCAGTGTGTACCCAGGTACTGGTAGGAAATACAATGTTGATTCCAAGCCCTGTGGACAACATTCACATAAAGGTAGCATGGAGGTGAGATGAGGCTTACTCCCAAACTCTCAGCAGCATGCATGAGTGAAACAGCAGTGGGAATGCCATATTTACTTCCAGTCCTTTTGCATTGCATGCACATTTAGGGTATAAGGGCGGAGGAGACGTGGGAACTGCATGAGCAGCCTCTTTCAATGTTGGCACCCGCATGAGTTCATAGACAACTGGTAATGACCTTAGTCCTAAAGGACAGGCACTCAAGACTTCTGATTCTTAAGGATGGCCCTCTCCACTCACTACATGAGATCAACTTCCTGCACTACAGGGCACTAGGCTGGCTTTGCTCTTTGGATGATATATACTCCTCTGAGTTAAGTTGGGCTTGACTTAAGATAGCATGGTGCAATGTCTGTGGGACCCTAGATATGGTAATTTGCACAGACTTCTGACCCCTAGAACAGTATATAATTTGAGTAGCTCATGTTTTGAGATATGGATATTGTTATTCAAATGAAGCAATGAGGACTTGAACTAAAGACATGCAATGGGTAAAGATTCAGTTTTAAGGAATGAAGAGGCAGAAAGGGTTATAGTGAGCGAAGGAAAGAGAGGTGAGCCTGGGGTTCAGAAATACACTTGGAGATGTCCTGATGCTCCACTCTGGTCTCTCTCAGTGGTGTCCACGAGGGACAGTTGGCAAAGGCAACACTCTTTCAATGAATAGAGCTGAGGGTAGTGCACTCAACCATGAACTATGTGAAAAGAGAAGCTGTCCAGAATATGACTATTTAGAAATTCCCTGGAAGTGGTCAATGAATTGGGTGGTTGATCAAGTTCCTGCAAGAATCAGTATGAGAGAATCAGTATGAGGGAGAGTAAAGACAAGAGCATCCATAGAACGAAGAGAAGAAAAAGTTTCAAGTGACTTGTAGAAGTGGATACAAGTATGAACATGTTTGTATTGAAAATTAATTCCAGCTAGGAGGCTTCTCTTTCAGCAAAACACTGAATAACTGAATGTCCTTGGCCTTTCCTGTGTTTGCACAGTAATTTCATGAATGAGAAGATGATAGTCAAAGAGATAGCACATCATGTAGGACCCTTCTTACCAAGGCTGATAGAACTTCTGTTTCTGTTAAGTTCCTGATTTATTTGTAATAGAACCTAAGTTATGAGCCTCTCAGTATAGTACCAAATCATAATATCATCTAGATAAGCATAAGCAAGTTTGAGTAATCAATTCCACCCTGAGTTAGAAAGAACATCTTGCCTTGGTTTGGGCTGACACACTGGGTATGGTTTTGCCTTCTTGGCTTCAGTGCCTCAGCCTGGCATGACCATGAGAAACCTTAAAAAATATTACCAGTATGAGATGTTGATCAGACCAAGGGACACTTCATATCCAAGGAGTCACAGCAGTAGGAAAGTGGCCAGGAGATCTACCTGGCGCATGATATAGGTGGAGTTCTTTGTTTTTTTTTTTTTTATTAGTTTTGGGCAGTTCTAGTAAAAGGACTAGGGCCTCACCCATGCTAGGCAAATGCTCTTGCCACTGATAAACATCTCTATCCCCAGGAGGCTTTCCTACAAAAGGGATGTGAGTATTAAATATCAGGCTGCCATATGGTGGATCCAATAATCAAGGGATAGAATGAGAAATAATTTCACTTGCCCTTGTTTCTAGTAGCCTATTTGAGAGTGTTGAGTTTCTCATCTCTGACTTCAGGCCTGTGTATTCTGGAGGTGTTGTACCTCTTCAGAGGACAATGTGAGTGCCATGCATTTGATATATACAGTGCCTTCTTGGTCACCCTGGTTTAGTTTTGTTTCAGGATAGGAGGCAAAAAAAGGAATACCACTGTTTAGTTTTGTTTCAGAAGAGCTGAACTGGGCACCATGAAGAGCTCAGACTGTTGCCATTTAATGGGGACATATGTTTAGAACTTAAATGTTCAGTAGAGGCATCTTTCACTATTAATGGGAAAGCCTAGTGACAATTATGTTCTAACTGAAACCATCACTTGAGGGGGCTCAAAACTCTTGGGAAGAGGAGTTGGGTCATGCCCCTAGGCATGCAATCTCAATTAGAGCCCTATCCAGGATGGTAAGGAGTTGTCAACTCTCAAGACGAAATAGAACAGTGCGAGTAGTCATTCCCATCAAGAAACTTTCTTTTAGCAGTCTCTTGGCTAACCAGAGTCTAAGAGAAGGTAGGCTACAATAGTACAGAGCTCACATGAGATGAAAGTAGATTTGAGCAGAGTAATTGTGAGACCCTACACCAATGCCCTGCCCTGGTCTCCGTCACTAGTGCACCGACCTGATAGTGCTGTAAGATATTTGCTAATAACCCATTCTAGAGACCTGCCCTCTGCTGAACAGGACCCATCTTGCCCAGAAGATATGTCTCCAATCTATCTGCTGGAGTCACAAGCCAGTGTCTGCATCATGTGGGGCATATGAGGCTGGCCCCCTTGACTCAAGAGGCTGCCGCTGGTCTCCAGGGGAGACCACGTGCTTGTCTAGGATTTCCCCCTTTTCTAATTTCTTTACCCTTCTTCTCATGGAAATTGACTACAAATACATCACTTAGCAAGAATCCTAGTTTCATTTCCTGTCTCTTTGTAATCCAAACTGAGTTTATAATGAGAATGGATGAGAACTTCCAGGAAGAGATGCAAATATAAATTTTGGAGTATACTGGCTTTAGACAGAAGTTCAGGGGGAAAAGGGTGTTTAGAAGACAAGGTAATAGAAGCAATGGAGAGGGAGAGCAAAAACAGGACAAGATGGCATCATGTCTCACCAGTGTCTACGGAGGACAGCAACATGCCTCTAACTTCTGTGTTAGGTGCTGGAGCCAAAGAAGAGAGTATTGCAGAAAGATTGGCAAGTGCCAGGAGTCAGGGTGAGACTGACGTCAGAGTTAGGGACCAAACATTCAGTAGCACCCTTGGAAGATAGTTTCATGCTTGCGAGAGAAGCTGTACTTGTGGATATCTGATATTTATGACATCCTTCCTGGGGCTCTATATTCTTCTCGTACTTGTTTCTCAACCCTTCATTGTGCTTTTCCTTAACTCAGGTTGTAGGCCAAGGAAACCAGCAGAAGTAGCTGAAAGGTTTGTCTTCTCATGTACTGTTGAGCGAGAGGGTTGGCTTATGAAAAAAAGATGGATTATTTCATAAGCGATGATGTAACAAATGGTTGGCCATCTGCAGAGGGGGATAAAAAGAAGAGAGAAAGAAAGAAAAAGATAAAGGCAAGCTTTAAATTCACTTCGTACATTAAAATACATTCCATATGGAGCAAAGACTTAAAAATAAAAAAAGGAACTATAAAAAAATCTCAGGAAAAAAAAAACAGGGAAAGTTCTTATAGCTAGGGAGTGGGGGTGTATCTGACTAAGTGAAATAAAACTCAACAACCATTAAAATTTGAAATTTCTTTAGGACAAAAACAATTGTATTTAATAATAGCTAGTGTTTGAAGCCTGCATGTGCTTTACATTATTACTTTAATTGTTACTCTCTAGAAATACCTGAGGTCAGTGCCTTTGCTCTTGTTTTAGGTGAAAGAGGCTTAGAAAGAAGAGGCAGTTCTGATGGAACAGGTGATGGGCAAGGGGGCGGGGTCAGAACTCAGCTCAGGTGGATGCTTCTAGACCACACATTTTATTTTCAAATTTGTGTTTTGAAGAACTTTTAGGCTTTCAGAAAGTTGAAGGAAAATTCGCAGTGAATTCCTGTGCCTTCTTCACCCAGCTCTCTCTAATGTTGGCCTCTCAGAGAGTTTTCATAATACGATTAAGAAAACCAAGAAATTAATATGAGCATGGCACTGTTGCTGGCTATGAACTCTAGTTGACATTTCCCATTCTTTTCCCAGCATCCTTTACCTGCTCCAAGATCCAGCCTCACATCTAACATTGCATCCGATTGTTAAACTGTTACATCTCCCTCGACCCTTCTATCTATGACAACTTCATAGCCCTTCCTGGTGTTTTATGAACTTGCCATTAGAATTTTACTGGTTGGACATTGTTTAAATTATTTTCTGACCGATGTGGATCTGATATTTTTTTAATGATTAGATTTTGGTACATATTTGGCAATGATAGCATAATGGTGGTGTGGCAGTTGGAGTGTGTGACATCTCAGAGTGTGACGTCAGCCATCTCATCGCTGATAAGGCTACCTTTCCTCCTTTGGCTAAGGCGAATCGGCAGCTTTCACCAGTGTAGCTACTGGCTTCCCTGTTAATAAACATTTTGGAAATGATGTCTTGGCTCTATGCAAACAATCCTGTTTCTCTTTCAATTTTCATCCATTAGTTTTCCTGTTTGTTGAGTCTTGCTTTCTGCAATTATGCTTCTCAAATGGTCTTTATGTCCATTCCTCTTATACTTATTGATTTGAATTCTTCTGTAGAAATGATTTTACTCTCTATGTAATCATTAGTTTATTTTGGTATGAATTCCTGGATATTTTATCTTTTGCACTGTAATCTGCTATAATAATTTTTTCCTTCCAGCTTTGAGCGTTTAAAACCTTCTGATTAGTTCCAGTACCCTTTAATGATGGTCCCATTCCTCTTTCCTTCTCTTTCTCCCTTCTCTTCCCTTCTTTTCTCCTTCTCAATCATCAGATGCTATGTTAATTGTGGTTTCCTGACCTATCAGTAAAACCAACCATATTTGAAAAGGCTCCAAAATATTTAGAAAACAAGATACTATGCTCCACCACTCATTTTGGAAGTGTGTTTTCCCCAGACATAGAGGTTTAAAAAGACTCTTTCCCTCCTTTTTCTTTAGAATGCTCCAAATGCTATCACTCTGTCTTCTGGAGTGTGAAATTTTTATAGAGAGGAGAGTGATGGTATTTTCATCATAATCCTGTATTTACCACACCCTTCTTTGCTGGATGCTTTTAAGAGCTTATTTTGATTTTCAATAATTGTGGTGTTTTGGGAGCAGGTTTTAAAATAGCAATTATTCCAGGGATTATTTTTTCAAATGTTTGGATCTATGACTTTATAGGCTTAATTGATTTGGGGTGGGAAAGTTGAATTTGTTAGTGTTTCACATATTGGGGCTCCAGTGAATACATATTAAGTCACTTGGCGATTGTCACATGGGCCACTGAGGCTCTGTTCACTTTCTGTGTGAATTTTTCGTTTGAATAGTTCCTCTGACGATGTCTTAAAATTCATGGATCTTTAATTCTGTTATGTCTAAACTACATTCTGCCCAATCTAGTGAATTTTTCATTTCAGAATTTCTGTATCTTTTTATCTGTAAGTGTTCCATTTGACTCTTTTTTATGCTTGATTTCTTTCTTTTTTAAATTCCTATTAAAAAAAAATCCTTGGGCAAAGTTATAACAGTCCTCTTAAAGCCTTACTCTGCTCATCACATAACAATCATTATTTCTGGATTTGTTTGTCCTCCAGTTATAGATTTTATTTTCACATAGTCATTGTAAATCTAGGAAATTTTGATTGGATGCTTGACATTTTCTCTATTATGTCTTGGCTCTTTTTTTTGTTACTAGTATTTTCCTAAGTAGTTCTGACAGATGCTTTGGTGCACTTCATTTTCCTTCAGATCACTTCAATCTTCAGTATTTATTGTGGAAAAATGCATAATGTTGTATTAATACTTTTAACCTTTTTAAAGTGAACAGTATAGGACCATTAAGTATATTCATGATATGTGCAACCATCACACTATCCAGAGCTCTATATCAAACTTTGCCAACCGTAACACTTAGCATCAAAGTGTTATCTCATGCAGTTTTAGACATTATTTCTATAAGGATTAGTAATGTTGAGTATTTTTCATGTGCTTATTGGCTCTTCATTTATCTTCTTCGGAGAAATGTTCATTTGAGTTATTTTATGCTTCAATAAAGTGGTGTGTGTAGATGTGTGTGTGTGTGTGTGTGTGTGCATGCCTGTATACTTTGACCACCAATCTGTTAACAGATACACAATTTAAATATTATCTCACATTCTTTAGGTTTCATTTTCCTTTTCATTTTAATATCATTTGATGGGCAAAGCTTTTAATTTTGATGAGGTGTAGTCTGTTTTCACATTTTGACTACTGTAGAGTTTTGAATCGCATGCTAGAATGTTGCCAAATCCAACATCAAGAAGATTTCACGCAGTGTTTTATTTCATCTTGTGTTTTCTTTTTGACATTTGATTGTTCCAGCTCCTACATACTGATTCATTTTGAATGAATCCTGGCTTTTTGTTGTGAAGTACTGGCAATTGAGCCCAGAACCCTGGACACACCAGGCGAATGCTCTGCCATGGAGCTGCATCCCCAGTTGAATGAATGTTCATACATTTATTTATATGGAGGTGTCAGAAGACAGTTTGAGGAGATGTTCCTTCCTTCTACCATATGGGTTCATGAAGTCAAGCTCAAAGTGTCTGCCTTGGCACTGAGCCATTTCATCAGAATCCTCTTTTATGTTTGTTCTTTGCGCTCCACCCCAGATTAATAAAACACAACAGTTTTGTTGTACATAGATTTCTCAGACAATGGGCTTTTCTCTCAGAAGTTTAAACGTATCATCTCTAACTCCTTCCCAAAAAAACAAAACAAGAAAGAAAGTAAAAATAATCCAAAAATTAAAAAAAGCCTTAGAAATAACAACAAAATATCATCTCTCTGCCCCCTGGCTTCTCAGGTTACCACTGAGAAATGCGCAGATGCACTATCGTGAACCCATTATTCATGAGGAATTGCCTGTCAATTTGTTTGCTTGCTCATTTTAGATTTATTTGTTCTATTGGTATATGAGTATTTTGCCTGCATGTAAGTCTATGAGCTAAATGTGTGCCTGGTGCCCACAGAGTTTAGAAAAAGGCACAAGATCTCCTGGAACTGGAGTTGTGGATGGTTGTGGGTCACCATGTAGGTGCTGAGCACTTAACCTTGGTCTTTTGGAAGAGAATCAAATGCTCTTAACCTAAAGCCACCTATCACCTCTGTTTTTTTTTTAAAGAATTAACAGTTTAATAAGAAAAGTGACACATAAGCTAAAATTTAAAAAAATCACATACAAATAGTGCATATATATGAATCTACCCATTTTTTCCTTTTTTATTTAAGAATTTTTTTTTAATACAATCTTTTGACATTTTACATAGCTGTCTCCATACCCACTCTCTCCCCTCCTCCCTTCTCTCCCTTTCCCCCCAACCCCATCCACTCCCCAGAAAGGGCAAGGTTTCCCATGGGGAGTCAAGATAGTCTGATGCTTCACTTGATGGCAAGATCAGGCCCTGCCCGCTATATCTAGGCTGAGCAAGGTATCCATCCAGAGAGAATGTGCTCCACAATGCCAGTTCAAGCTCTAGAGATAAATACTGGTCCCACTGTCAGTAGCCCCACAGGCTGCTCAAACCTCACAACTGTCCCCCACATTCAGAAGGCCTAGTTTGGTCCTATGCAGGTTCCCCAGTACCAGTCCAGAGTCAGTGAGCTCACACTAGCTCAGGTCAGCTGTTTCTGTGAATATCACCATCATGGTTTTGACCACTTTGCTCATATTATCACTCCTCCTTCTCTTGAATTGGTCTCCGGTAGCTTGGCCCAGTGCTTCTCTGTATATCTCTATATGATGGAGGAAGGTCATTGGTTAAATAAAAAGAAACTGCTTGGCCCTCATTGGTTAGAAGATAGGTGGGAGGAGTAAACAGAACAGAATGCTGGGAGGAAGAGGAAGTGAGCTCAGACTCCACAGCTCTCCTCTCGGGAGCAGACGCCTCAGAGAGATGACATGCTCCGCTCTCCTGGGCAGACGCATGCGATGAAGCAAGCCGCCAGGTTAGACATGCTGAACCTTTCCCGGTAAGACCGGTGCTCACAGATTATTAGAGATGGGTTGATCGGGATGTGAGAATTAGCCTGTAAGGGCTAGAGCTAAAGGGCCAAGCAGTGTTTAAATGAATACAGTTTGTCTATTGTTATTTCTGGTAAAGCTAGCCGTGCAGGCGGCTGGGGTGCTGGGGACGCAGCCCCGCCACCCGTATTACTACATCTATATCTGCTGACATCAGTTTTTGGATGAAGGTTCTATGATGACAATTAAGATCATCATCAATCTGATGACAGGGGAAGGCCAGTTCAGGTGTTCTCTCCAATGTTGCTTAGAGTCTTAGCTGGGGTCATCCTTGTGGATTCCTGGGATTTTCCCTAGTGCCATATTTCTTGCTAGCCCTTTAATGGTTCCCTCAATCAAGATAGCTCTTTCTTTTCACTCCCTCTTTGTCCTTCCCCATTCTTGAGCATCTCATTTCCTCATGTCAAATATCATAACTCAAATGGACTTAGCAGACATCTACAGAACATTTCACCCAAACACAGAAGAATACACCTTCTTCTTAGTGCCTCACAGAACCTTCTCTAAAATTAATCACATACTTGGTCACAAAGAAAACCTCAACAGATACAAAAAATTTGGAATAATCCCCCTGTATCTTATTGGATCACAATGGCTTAATGTTAGAATTAAACAAAGACACTCATTGCAGAAAGACTACAAACTCATGGAAATTGAACAATGCTCACCTGAATCACCCCTGGGTCAAGGAAGAAATAAAGAAATTAAAGACTTCCTAGAATTCAATGAAAATGAATGCACAACATACCCAAATTTGTGGGTCACTTTGAAAGCAGGGCTAAGAGGAATGTTTATCATAGTAAGTGCCTAATAAAGAACCTGATGAGATCCCACACAAGCGACTTAATGGCACATCGGAAAGCTCTAGAACAAAAGAAGCAAACTCAACCAGGAAGAGTAGATGCCAGGAAATAATCAAATTGATGGATGAAATCAATAAAGAAACAAAGAAAGCAATACAAAGAATCAATGAGACAAAGAGTTGGTTCTTTGAGAAAATCATCAACACAGAAAAATACTTAACCAAACTAACCAAAAGGCAGAAAGAAATATGCAAATTAATGAAATCAGAAATGTAAAAGGGGGCATAACAACAGACACAGAGGAAATTTGGAGACTCAGCAGGTCATACTTCCAAAACCTTTACTCTACAAAATTGGAAAATTTAAAGGAAATGGACAATTTTCTAGACAGTTTCCACATACCAAGATTAAATAAAGAACAGATAAACGATTTAAATAGATCTACAACCACTAAGGAAATAGAAGTAGTCATCAAAAGTCTATCACATCTCCATGTGACTGACTCTTGAGAAAACAGAGACACCGGTGCTGGTGCCATGGAAATGCTCACTGACATCTCTGCCCTTCTGCATTTGCCCGCTGCCAGCCACTCCAAGCCACATTTTTCCTGTCCAGAACTGTAAATGCAAGAACGGCAAGGCTCCTGGCCAAGGAAACACTAAGGCTCAGTCTAATTAGTGCATGTTGAGGGTGAGAAAGCTAACATCCAAGAGGCCACACGTCACAAACAGGAAGCCAGCAGGCAGCTGCTTGGAATCCCCAAGCCATTCTCTCTTCCATGACACAGTAACACTTGTAAGGACAGTTAACAAGGGGATTGGGGGCTAATTGGACCCACCCACAGAACACATGCCTGATCTGGAAGCCAGGCCTCATAGCTACAGAGAAAGGAAGCTCGCACACTCAGGCTGGGCTGCTGTGTCAACAATCCTGCATCTTTGCCCAGAAGGTGTCCGTGCCCAAGTGGCTACTTCTCCCAAGTTCCTATGGACAGAAAAGAGGGAAGCATGCTTTTCCCCCAAGCCTTCCACTCTCCTCATAGAATCGGTGCTGCTACAGGGGCCTGATGAAGCAGATTCTCAAATGGAATCTAGAGGAGTTAGGCAGGACCCCAAGCTCAAAGGGCCATGATAACACTTCATGAGCACCTTCTGTATACAGGTGCTTTCATGAGCACCTCTGTATACAGGCACTTTCATGAGCACCTTCTGTATACAGTTGCTTTCACGAGCACCTTCTGTATACAGGCACTTTTATAAGCACAAAGTGTCCTGCATAGCACAGCATATAGAAACTTTCCTTGGCATTAACTTTGTGCATCTCTGTGACAGCAATTGGACTGTAGGGTCACAAGCCTTTAAGCAGGGTTCATATCCAGGCACACTGCATCCTAACTTGTTGATCTCAGGCAGCCAGCTTTCTTGGGTTCTGTGCAGAACTAAATTTAGTAAATAACTTGAAAGACTTCAACAGGCACCTTCCCTTATCAGGTCTTTCTGATTCCACCCTTGGATTAATTCCTTTCTATCTCATGCCCTCAAACGTCCGCACAGAGAGAGGTGTCGTCCTTACGGTAAGATGTGCCATCCCTGACACCTTTCACCTCTTGTCCTCACAGCCGCTCTGCAGGCTGGCTACATGTGGCACCCAGTGAGAGCGAACATACATTATGGACCTCAGATTACAGGGCACGAAACTGGCAAGAGCCCCAGCTGCTATGCTCCAAGTCCATTCCTACAGCGCTGCTGGCACCACGCGGAGCTTCCTACGGCCTGTTCCCAGGGGCAATGGCTGGTCCCAAGAGGGTACAGAAGCAAGCCTATTCCCAGGAGACCCAGGACTCCTCTGGAAGTTTACTTGACTAAATGATTCCTAGATGGCTTTGGTGACCCTCCTTGGTGACTGAGAATACTTCCCACCAACCTCTGAGCCCTCCCTCCTTTGATGGAGGCCAGGCTTGTGTTACTGATTGGTCTCCTAACCATCTGTTTCCCCTAATAAAACCTTGGCATGTTTAACTCCATATTGGTGCTGGGTTCTTGGAGGATGTTGACGACAGAACTGTGTCGTGTCTTAGCATAGATGGAGAAGCAAAAGTCCAGGAGATGAAAGCTATGTCAATGGCATAAAGAAGGTGGGGGAAGTGCCACAGTTCAGGACCAGCTCCCTGTGAATCCCGATGCGCAGGGGGCTTGCACCCTTTCCACAGGCAGCCCTCAAATGGGGTCCTGAGGTGTTTCCTGAGAACCAGTCTACCTTTCCATGTCTCTGACTCCCATGACTGAGGATCACTGAGTGGAAAAGAGAACACGTCTTCAGTGTCTAAAGGGTTCCTCCTGCTTTCTATCTTAGGGTCAGGCAGGCCTTGGTACCATCCCAGGGAAGAAGAACCTCTGTTGCCTTCCCCACCCCTAGTGCCTGAGAGCCTCGCTTGTCAAGTTTGGGCATTTAGAAAGTGTGTTTCAAGACAATAATTTCATAAAAGTGAGTCTACCAGAGGAGACATGACTAGTCTTGCCAAGTGCAAAGTCAAAAGTAAAGCTACATCTCTCTAGAGACTCTGGCTGCAGGAGACCCAAGTGTCTGCAGATGGAGATCAACTTAGATGTGGTTCACATGACCACATCAACATTCTCTTTGGCTGTCTCATTTGGAGATCTCAGACCTGTTTCCCCAATGCCAGGAGGAACCCAGGACAATGCAGCCTGACCTCCATACACCCTGCCTTCTGTACCGCAGCGACTGGGGAGATCGCCACTGTCACTTCAGGAAAACCAATCAACGTGATCTAAACGTCTTAGCAGAAAGCTGGCTGGGGAAACAGACAGCTTTGCTGGACAAAGGCCACTGAGGGATGGTCAGGGAAGGCATTCAATCTGCCTACCTCACTGGGAGAGCAAGCCGCCAGGGCCTCATGGCCAGCGAGCGATGCCTGAGAAACGGGCTTGCGTCTGTGTCATTCAAACGTCTACTGTCCACTGATGTCCATTCTAAGTTATGCGCCAGCTTAGCCTCTTTCTCACTCCAGGCAGCAAACGGTGATGACGGCAGCAGCAGAGAGAGAACACAAGTGCAAGAGAGTGTTTTCTAAAACAAGAGTCAGGGCAGCACAGAACTGTGATGGAGGAAGGTCATTGGTTAAAAAAATAAAGAAACTGCTTGGCTGGTCCTCATAGGTTAAAACATAGGTGGGTGGAGTAAACAGAACAGAATACTGGGAGGAAGAGGAAGTGAGCTCAGACTCCACAGCTCTCCTCTAGGGGGCAGACGCCTCAGAGAGACGCCATGCTCCCGGCTCCTGGGCAGACACACGCGATGAAGCTCCAACCCAGGATGGACATAAGCTAGAATCTTCCTGGTAAGCGCACCTAGCTGTGCTGCATAGAATATTAGAAATGGGCTAGTCCAGGTGCGAGAGTTAGTCTAGAAGAGGCTAGATAGAAATGGGCCAAGCAATGTTTAAAAGAATACAGTTTCTGTGTAATTATTTCGGGGCATAGAGCTAGCCATGTGGGCGGCCGGGTGCTGGGGACGCAGCCCCGCCGCTCATATTACAACAGAACTGTGGTTCACGTTAGTGTCAGAAATATGAGAGCAGGAAGGAACAACTTAGTGTCAGAGGTCTGTCCTACGTGCCAGGCACCGGGTACTGATTGATTTGCATGAACTCTGCCATCCAAGTCTCACGGGAGACTCTAGAAAACTGACATGATTCTTCACAGAAGAAGAAAAGGAAGTTCAGATTTGTGACCAACTTTCCCAATGCCTCGCCATAAAATACAGCTCCAAACTGGATTTTGATTGTGCAACATTGGAGTTTATTCCATGGAGGGATCTGGGGATGTATGTAGTTCAATGTATGATGTGATTGTCTAACATGACCAAGACTTGGTCCATTCCCAGAACCATGAAAACCAAGTGTGGTGGTCATGCCTGTCACCCAGAACTCAGGAGGGGAAGACAGAAGAACCAGAAGCTCAAAGACATCTTTGGCTACATAGTGAGTCTGAGAGCAGCCTGGGATACATGAAATCATATCTCAAAGGAAAAAATAGCTTATCTCACTTTATATGCATACATATATGAACATATATAAATATAAACATATACACATTTATGTATCTATATAAAATCTAGGAACTACAAATGAGAGAAAAATATACATTTGTTTCCCTGCAATTGGCTTAATTCACTTAATATGGCATCTTCATTTTCTTGAAGAAAAAACATAACTTCATCCTTTGTTTGAGGGCATACGGTTAGCTTATCGTTGCTACCAGAAACTGTGAAGATCCTTCCTCTATTCCCCAGGCCAGTGTAACACTTCCTAACGTTATTAAGTAGCTTCCACACACCAGGTATTTTGATTATGTCACCTTATGAAATTATTATTTTTAAAATATTTATATGGAGCTAGAGAGATGGCTCAGTGGTTAAGACTACTTGTTCTTGTAGAGGACTTGGGTTCAATTCCCAGCACCCACATAGTGGTTCACAATTGATCATAATCCCAGTTTGAAGGGATCCGACGCCTTCTTCTGACCTTTGGCTCTGGTGTTCCCACTGAGTCATCTTGCCAGCTCTCATGCAATGAACATATTTATTGATTTTTATATGTATATATGGGTCTACGTGAGTTTATGTGTACCATATGAGTATAGGATCCTGCAGAGGCCAGAAGAGGGAGTCCGATCCCCTGAAACTAAAGTTACAGATGGTTGTGAGCCATCAGCTGCTGGAGATTGGAGGCAGGTCCTCTGCACAGCAGAAACTACTAACAGTTGAGCTGGTTCTTTAACTCTTCATGTAATTCTGTTAGCGACTTTAGACAGTTTATGTTTTACCTGTGTCTGAGGAGAAGAACTCCAAAGAGATGAGCTTCACGGAGGTCATAGGGTTAGTGGGGGCAGCTTGACTGAGATCAAATCTCAGTGGTCACAGGGGCAGTGCATCACTCAGCAGTCTGGCTACGTCTTGCTCTACCTCGTGCTTTCCTGAAGCTGAAGCCTCCCACGGTCTGCCTCAGCCTTCCCAGGAAACCTCTGTCCTTTCTAGCCAGTGCGATTTTAGCTGCAGCCTGACCTCACCCTCTGCAGCCCACTGCCTGTCGCCAGGCAGCCAGATCCTCCCATGATGATGGATACAACCTGTCAGGAAAGCTGGGAGTATTTTTAGCCCCTGATTTTTATCTAAATTTAACTCCAGGCCTCAGCACAACAACCACAAACGTAGACACGGACGGCAGCCAAGGTTCTCAGGGAGACACATTTGCAACACAGCAAAAGAAGCTCAGCTCTTCTCAGATGCCCCGGTCAGTTTTAGGCTACACAAGGCCAGCAGTTCTTTAGGAAAACAAGCTGGATCTTCGTGTATACATGCATGTGTGTGGTTTGTATATGAATGTGCGTGTGTGTCTGTGAGAGTGAGCACTCTTATGTTCATAGCTCTGAAGACTGGATGTCAACCTCGAGTGTTTCCCTGTCACTCTTCACCTTATTTGGAAGGCAAGGAGCTCGCCGATTCATCTCACCTGGCCAGCTGGCAAGCTCAGGTTCTTCTGTCTCTTCCCCAGCTCTGGAACTGCAGGCATGTGCTACCATGTTCAGCTTTTTCTGTTGAGTATTGAAAGTCCAACCTTGGGGTCTGATGTTTTCCCAACAAGTACTTACTTCACTTACCGAGCCATCTTCCCAGTCCCAGGGTCTAGATCTTGAGTCTCAGAGCCAGCAGGCTAGGGAAACTGAGGTAGGTAAGCTTGAATAACTTCAACCACAGAGTTTTGTTTTGTTTTGGCAGTCTACGACACCACAGTGGCCCTAGGGAACATGGTAAGCTCATCACATGGGACACCTGTGGAGGGCCAGAATGCTAGTTTATAAATCCTAAAAAGCATGTGCACAGTCTGATCTGGTCTGAACCAGTCTGGTCCTGTCTAAACCAGTCTGGTCGGGTCTGAACTGGTCTAAACGGGTCTGAACTGGTCTTAACGGGTCTATTCCGGTCTGAACTGGTCATGCCCAGTTTGAACCTATCTGGTCCGGTCTGAACCAGTCTAAAGAGGTCTGGACCGGTCTGAACTGGTCTGAACTGGTCTGAACCAGTCAAGACCAGTCTAAACCGGTTGGGTCTGGTATGAACCATCTGAACCTGTCTAAACCAGTTGGGCCCAGTCTAAACTGGTCTGGTCTGGTCAAGACCAGTCTGGTCCAGTGGAGACGGGTCTGGTCTGGTCTGATCCAGTCGAGCCCATTCTAAACCAGTCTGATCAAGTCTGAACCAGTCTTAACTGGTCTATTCTGGTCTGAACTGGTCTGATCTGGCCTGAACTGGTCAAGTCCAGTCTAAACCAATCTGAACTGGTAGAGACTGGTCTGTTCCAGTCTGGACTGGTCGAGATTGGTCTGGTCTGGTTGAGACTGGTCATGTCACGTTGAGACCTTCTGGTTAAGTCTGGATTTGTCAAGACCAGTCTGATCCGTCTGTTCTTTTTGAGACTTGTCTGGATACCACTTAGCAAGGGTTGTGGTTACAGGTGAGCGCCAACATACTAGGACATTGGGAATTGTTTTTATCTCACCATAATGTTCTCTTTCTATGGATTTTCAACAGTTTGACTTTAATGGGACTGCTTGCCAATGCCTCTAGAGTATCCTTCTTGGAGTTTGTAGGGATTCTTGGGTTTCTAAACTCAAATGAGAAATTTTATACCATTGTTTTAAAAAGTATTCTCTCCTGCCTTTACCTATCTCTTCCACTGAGACTATCACTACAGATTGTCACTATACAGATGTATAGCAGTGTGACTGATGGTGTTCTTTCTGTCCCATAGACTCTGTTCAGTTTTCTTTCTTCTTTTCTGTTGTTCTCCAAGTCAGTTTCAGTGGCTCTGCTTCTTCCTTAGGATCACTGGTGCATTGATTCATGGTGGTGGAAGGAGCAGAAGCAGGGAATAGGGTTCAGATGGCTGTGGGTACGATGGAGACAACCCTCTGGGAGATCACGTCAGTGAATCAGCCTGGCTTTATTCCAG
Organism: Microtus oregoni; assembly: GCF_018167655.1. Lineage (NCBI taxonomy): Eukaryota > Metazoa > Chordata > Mammalia > Rodentia > Cricetidae > Microtus > Microtus oregoni. The sequence continues at coordinate 9,783,566 of NW_024543831.1, read as the reverse complement.
AGTGTAGGAAATATGTAGGACTGGGAAGCCTGGGGACAAACCCTAATTAGCATTAAGTTGCATGGTCCTGTCATAAGACTTCATATGTGGCAGCATGATCCTATAACAAATGTCCTAGTACAAGTCTTAGTTACTATATGTACAGTAGGGGAGGCTTCTAGCAGGGACCTGGCCAAGGGTCGTGTTAAAGATAAATCAGGCATCCAGGCTTAGAGACTGTTTTCAGATAAAGTCAGTCCTCCAGTCCCAGGGACATTCTCTAGATAGAGGCAAGCAGAGAGCAGAAAGTCTTGCTTCAAAGGGTGGGGGTCCCCTTGTTGCCAAGCTTTGGGAAAAGCTGCCAGGCCATGATAGACTGCAACCTCTGATCAACAAGGCCTTCCAACAAATTTCAGATATTCTGTCTCCAAGTTCATCCTTTTTCTCCTGTTTAGCTACATGGTTAATGATCTCTAGTAACTGTTTCAATGTTTATATTTCATATCTTGGTTCTTTTTATGACTTCTGCCCTTTAGTTAGTGTTCTTATTTTGTTTCAGCATAGTTTTTCTGATTTCCCTTTGTGGTGTGTTCATCAGCCTTTCATATTTTGAACATATTTTAGGGTATTCTATGCCTGTACATCTGTAGAGCCGTTTTCTGCCAATTTGTTTAGTTCGTTTTAATTGGCTGTGCTTTCCTGTTTCTTTGTATGCTTTGTGATTTCTGCTGCTACTGAAATAAAAACAAACAGAGCAGAGGAACCTGATCTCCCAGTCTTGGAGGTCTGGCTGTCGCCTAGGCAGTTCTTCATTCATTAGCTAGACATGTTCTGAGCCGAGGGATTGGCTTCAGGCAGGGGCTTTAGCTTTGCTAAGGTTTTCTGAGCATGCACGCCTCTTGCCTTCATTTATCTGTGCATTTTTCAGTTTCCTAATTTGTGTGGCTATGTTTAAACCATCTTCATTTCTCCAAGTCTCACTCTAGATCCTCCATGTGGTCTTAGATGCTCTATTATGTTCTATCCCTATTATCTTAACTCAGGCAACTCTGGCCGATTATCTTCTTGCTGTTATATGTAAATAACTGAACACTGGCTTGTATAAGATCTGACTCAGGTAAAATGTATTTCAAAGGGGGTCTCCTCCACACAGTCCTTTCTCTTCAAAGGAGAATTGGCATGCTAATTCTTCTAGGCTGATTCCAGACTAGGACAGAGCATGGATGGGACAAGCATCAGACGAGATAACCTGAAGATTTCTTCCTGGTTGGAAAGTACATCTTTTTGATTGATTGTTTAATTCATACCAGCAGAACTTTGACAGTTTTCTAGAACTTCTGCAGATTTGTTGTATCTGGCTTATAGTTACCTTCTCATATATCTCTGAGAAAATGAAATTTCTGGTCTATCATTTTGTTCTCCCTCTTAACTCTATGAGAACGCCATGCACTCCCTGTCTCTGTGAGATATATCAAACATTATTTGAGTAATGTATCCAAATAGAACTTCCAGCATTATCTCAATCTTATTTATCCATTTTTATTTTTTTGAAACTGTGTTTGATTGACTTTGTACAGGCTGGCCTGGAACTCACTATGTTTTCCAGGTAGGCTTTAAAATTATGAACCTCCTGCCTCAGACATCTGAATACGGGGGTTATAAGTATGTCCCACCGTGCCTGCCTCATCCTGATCTTTTTCTCCTTCTTTGATTGTTTGAGTTCACAACCTCATTACCTTTGGTCTTATGTTCCACATGTATTGCCACATTCTCCAGCTACATGTGTTAGAACACTTTCAGTTGCATTTACTTGGCTGAGGTTGGAGGTGAGAGAAGTTTAAAGTTGACTTTTATCTTTTGAAACTGTGATCATCTATTCACAAAGTAATGCAAGCTTGAGCATATTTTAGTATTTCTGAAATAGGGAGTCTTACATGTGCTATAGAGGTACAGTTTAGTCTGACAGTCTTCTCTATTCACAGTGCCCAGAATGGGACGGACACATCAAGCGTTCAATCTGTATTTGGTGAAGAATCATCTCAGCGGCCAAGGGTTGTGCTCAGACAGACCAGGATTCTGGAGAAAATAGATTTTGAGTGCAAATACAGATATCTCGGCACCTCAGCACGATGGTCAGCTTGCTTCTCTTTCCAATTCATTGTCATCGGCCCTGAACCATGGCTTCCTCTGCTTCACCGTCTGAGATGTTTATTTCTAAATTGCCATGGGGCAGCATGCCGGTGTAATGGCTTTGCTACTCTAGTTCATATGTCTGGGAAGGAGAAGCAGTTATTTCCTGTAAAAGCCTCACTGTAAGTATAAAATATAATCTAATGCCTGGAGCTTGCTGTCCCACCATCTCCAGATGATAGAATTGTCCTGAGTCCCTAATGTTGGTGTGTATGTGTGTGTGTTAAGTGTGTGTCTGTAAATCCATAATTTTGGGGTGTTATTTGTTAAGTATGTGTCTGTAAGACCCTAATGTTAGGGTGTGAATGTATTAAGTATGTGTCTGTAATTATGAACCATTATTTTATCAATATCAGAGATATCAACACACATCGGTCTTGTAAGAAACATGATTGTTTTATTTATATTTTAATCTCTGGGGAGTGTTAATGCTAGGCTGCCTCAGGCCTCCTTGCCTTTCTCACACCAATTTCATCTAAAAGAATTATGCATTTCTTCTTTTAAAATTGTTTTTATATGGGGTACATTATGGCAGTTTTGTCCGTGTAGGCCTGTACTAATCAAGTCAAAGTAATTAGTGATTACAATTCCTTTTCGATGTTTTGTGTTTACTTAAAAATTTTGTAGTACTGGAACTGATCCTAGGGCCTTACAGATATCGGGAAAAGACTCTGCCACCAGACTGTATCCCAAAGCTTTGGCTCAATCTCTTCTAGCTAATCAAGATGTTTGTCAGCAAGTGCATTGTGTAGGATAGTACTAAAACTAACTCTTTCCGTTATCCATTTGCTACCTATTATTCAGCCTTTCTCTCTCATTTCTCCTCCACTTGTAACCAGTAGTAATAATTATTCTATACCCAGATAAACATGTTTTTTAGCTACTACATGTGAGAGTAAGCATTCTGTATGCCTCTTTCTGTGTCTGACAAAGTGAAAGAAAGATGATACTTTAGAGCAGTATCTTCCAGCTCCGTACACTTTGCCGTGATGGCTGGATTTGTTTCTTATGACTAAATAATAGTACACGGGACCAATAAATCTCATAGTTTTGACTTGCTCATTGACAAACATAGTGTGAATTTTGGCTGTTGTGACCGATGATGGGATGAACACATGCAACATCTCTTGTATCTATTGATTTCATTTCCTTTGGATATACATGGGATAGCTGACTCGTTAAGGGGATCTGCTTTGAATTGTTTGGAGAACAAACCTCCCTACAATGTTCCATAGTGAATGACTGCACATCCCCCCCCCCCCAGTAGCGTGTTGTAAGAGTTCTGTGTTCCCCAAATCCTTGTCCAGTACGTGTCAGGTTTCGCCATTTCATTTTGTTGATGTCTCACTGTGTTTTGATTTGCATCTCTCTGACTTGTCATTGTGGGAGCCTTGCCCCAGATGGTCTAATGACCTGGGATGGATGTGTCAAATCTGCACCAAGAATATTGTGACCACCTGTTGTCTAAACAGGTGGCCCGGATCACTTGAGCAATAGTTTTGAGCATTTTTTCGTAAACTTGTTGGTCATTTGTATTTCTTCTTTTAAGAATATCTACTAAAACTATCTGCCTGTTTGTAAATTATGTTGCTGCTAAGATCGTTGAGTCCTTTTATATTCCAGATATTAGGTGATAGGATAGTTTACAGACATTTTCTTTTTTTTATTTAATTAATTAATTTATTTATTTATTAAAGATTTCTGTCTCTTCCCTGACACCTCTCCCTCCCCCAATCAAGTTCCCCTCCCTCGTCAGCCCAAAGAGCAATCAGGGTTGCCTGCCCTGTGGGAAGTCCAAGGACCACCCACCTCCATCCAGGTCTAGTAAGGTGAGCATCCAAACTGCCTAGGCTCCAACAAAGCCAGTACGTGCAGTAGGATCAAAAACCCATTGCCATTGTTCTTGGGTTCTCAGTAGTCCTCATTGTCCACTATGTTCAGTGAGTCCGAGACAGAGACCCACATTGGAACACCAAACAGAAATCTCAAGGTCCAAATCAAGAGCAGAAGGAGAGAGAGCACAAGCAAGGAACTCAGGACCACGAGGGGGGCACCCACACACTGAGAGAATGGGAATGTTCTATTGGGAACTCACCTAGGCCAGCTGGCCTGGGTCTGAAAAAGCCTGGGATAAATACAGACGTTTTCTTTACATTACAAGGGTTGACTCTAATCCTTGTTGATTCGTTCTTTGTTGTGCACGACAGAGTTTAATTAATCCTGTTTGTTTCCCGTACTTTTGGGATCTTGTCTAAGAAATATTTGCCTATACTCATGTCTTGGACTATTTCTTCTGTTTTCTCCTGGACATTTTATAATATCAGATTTTGATCCACCTTGAGTTGGCCTTTGTATAGGAATCAGTTTTGAACCCTGTGTATTAAGTATCTAGTTTTCCCATTTCCTGAAGAATGCCTTTTCTCCAGTACATTTTTAGCTCTTTTTGCCAAATCAACTGGACAGTTGCATAGGCTTGTTTCTGGTATCTTTATTCTGTTTCTTTGATCTGTGAGTCAGCTTTTATGCCAGTTCTGTGCTGTTTGGGGTCCTATGGCCTCATGGTATGTTTTGAGATTAAGTATGTGATGTCTCCAGCTTTGTTCTTCTCAGTTAGGATTGCCTCGATGATCTGGGGTCTTTTGTATGAATTTACTCTTTCCACATTCTGAAGATTCCCTGTGGCTTCAGCACCTGACTATCACACTGCCTCCTTTGCTAGACGCTTTGATGTGGGGGCAGCAGGAAGAAAGTGCATGGAATCTGGAATTGGGGAAGATTGCAAAACTTGGTTTAGCTGCATCCTAACCTGTGATGTTGTGAAATTATAAATTCTTTCTTCATTGGTAAAATAATGACAATAGCTCCTGTTTTTGTGTGAGGATTAAATATGATAAATTAAGTTAAGCTCTTAGAACAAATTTTGGAAAGTTATTTCAAACTAAACAAATGAAATTGTTTTTGCTGTTCGTGATGGTATATTGCTGTATTTCAGATAATAATACATCATATGCTTTAGTTGATGAATAAATGATAAATACCTTGTATTTATTCTGTGCTTTGCCCTGCAGAATAAAGATATTTGGCATCGTTTCAGAATTACCTTTTACAAAGGCATCAGATACTCAGCTATTTTCTCTTTAGAGGATTCATTATCATTTGGCACGAACAAAACCCCCATAGTGATAGTAGAAGCCCATGGGCTTTCTCTCTCTTCTTTTTTACCGCTTCCTCATCCATGACACAAGGAACCAACACAACAAGATCCTTCTCAAGCAGAATTTAGGATTCCAGGGCAGAGTTCAGGATAGGAACCACAGTGAATAGTTTCAAAGACTTTGTGATATTAGTCTCATGCAATGCCGTCCTGGTAATAAACCCATCTAGGGCTTTGTTGTTCAGAGAAATGGTAAAAATTACAGCAAGAATTATTCTCTAAAAGGATATTGATATCAAACATGTGGACACAAAAATGAACCCTTAAGCTTAAGGGTTTCCCACAGTCTCTCAAAATACTGATGAAAAGAGAGTAGGAGCCAAGAACTTGCTTTCTCAAGCAGGTATTGTTGATAGTGAGGGGTCTTGCCAAATGTATCAAGTTCCTTTTCCATCCGAATTCATTCCTCAGGGGATTCAGGGCGATTTTTTGCAATTAAGATATTTGTCCTTTGGTTTCTCTGTAGGTAATGGAGCTTCTAAGTGTTTTTATTCTTAAGCCTTTTCCTTAATTATGAAAATAATGCTGAGTTACTGTAGAATACAAATATGTAACATTAGAAAGAGAAAGAAACATTACCCTTTCATGTCCCAAACACACTGAATTTAGTCATTGCCATAGTTTTCATGACCAATAGCAGCTTGAGGTGGAAAGCCTTTATTTCATCTTACAGCCTACAGGGAATCCCAGAGGCAGGAACTGAAGCAGAAGGCATAGAGGGGCACTGCCCACCAGCTTGCTCTTATGGTTTGCTCAGCCTGCTTTCTTATACAACTTAGAACCACCTGCCCAGGATGCCATGGCTTGTGATGGGCTGGGCCCTCCCACATCAACCACTAATCAAGAAAATGCCCTGCCAGATTTCCCTAGAGGCTAATCTGATGGAGACATTTTAACCAGTTAAGAATCCTTCTTCCCAGATGACCATAGTTAGGGTCATTTTGACAAAACAAAACTTAGCCAGCACAGTCATCTGCACCCAAAGAGAGCCACAGCTTGGACTTGGTATTATCCTCTGGGGGTAGGCCTTTCTCCACTATAACCGAGTGTTCATGTGTTATAGCGTGTGGGGTAGAATTGGTGGCTTGCTGGTTCTGTACCTATTAGATTCCCCTTTCTTAAAGTCAGAACTCTAACCCTGTTGAGCAGTGGTATGCCTGGTGTAAATGGAGAGTCATCATCAGGATGGATTGAAACCAATGATGACAGTTCGTTATTCTTCACCAGTGAAAAAACTAAAAGGGGATGGGTGTCCCGGGACTCTGAGCTGCGTGCGAATGTCTCCTAGAATAGGGGGATGGGGGAGCAAAAGGACATGAGGAGTTTTTTGAAGTCTCTGATGAAAAAGGTGACAATGCTTCCGCACACCAGCATTTAAAGATACTGTGGAGGACGAGCATCCCCTTGCTACCGAGAGCTGCATGCTTTGGGATGCAAGTCAAACCGCCAAGGATAGCGGAATAGGACATTTAAAAGATCTGTGGTCTTTGATGATGCCATGGAGTGTGTTCACCTCTTCAACTCCATATTAATAAAAGATAAATACCAGGATGATGCAGACAGTGTGAGGGTTTTGTTGCTGCCACTGATGTTGAACACACACTTTTTGATATTTTCAACTTGTTTTATTTTTAAACTACTAAAGGGACAGGCTGTGATGTTGAAGAGGATGTTGCCATTGGAACTAGATGACCAGTTACAAACCATCCCAGTCCAGGGGATTCTCTCTATTATGCCTGTGTTATTCAGAAATTGGATCCAGACTAGATGCTACACTAGTGAAGGAAAACGCAGTTCAGCTGAGGCTGCTCTTTCCTTGTGTGCATATGTGTTTTTGGAGCACAGATTCTTCATGAATTATTTGCATTGCTGAGCTGCTTAGAATTTATTTTGCAAAGTGTTTGAAGGTTGGCAAATGTGATGGTAGGAGCTATGCTGGCCACATTCCACTCTGGACTGGGTGAGTTGCCATTTGTCCGCTCCTGGAAATGGCATCACTTTGTGCGTCTGCTTTCAAACAGGTGTTGTGACATCCTGTGGAGAGTGTTGTCTGGCTACTGGTCAAGGCTCATCTGATTACAGAAGGAATCATAAAAATAAGACTGATAGAAAGAATGGTGGGGGATTTTCCCTGAATTAAACACCACACACACACACCAATCATGGAATATGTTCTGTTGAAATGAGACTGTGATAACTCTTAGTATTTTGAGTAAGCCATGTGTTGGGACTGACCCTAGCCCTGGAATAATAGCAACAACAAAAATCTACTGAGCTTCCAAAATGTGCTTATCATTTCACACTTAGCTCTTAATTTAAACCTTATAGGCAAGAGTCTTTAACTGGCTTATAAGAACAAGCTGTCGAGGTTCTGAAACACGAGAAAAGATTTCAAGTAGAATTGAATTGGTTCAAATTAATATTTCTTCTGAGCATCCTCTCAGGCTTCTTGGTACCTGAGGCATACATAAGAGTCACTTGGCTTTCTGCTGGCCAACCATGATCAATTCTGTTCTGTTTGTCTGATAGATTGATGCTGAGAGGAATTACAAATCAGTGTGGAAAAAAGTTAAGCCTGATTCATACTATATAAAAAGGTCAACCTTCAAGGAGGTCGTGTATCTGAATATGAAGAGGTTGTGGAGAATGTCTTCATGAATTTAAGTAAGAAAATCCTTTTAAATGGCATTAAAGATAAAGAGCGATAGTTGTTAAAATGGGTAATGCTAAAATCAAGAACATCTGTCCCTGGAAAGAAAAGCATCACACTGAGGTTGGCAGAGCTTACTGCTTGGGCTGCTGGAGCACACAATTTTTGGTGGCCACACAGCCCAGGTGACTGGCATCAGCAATTGTCTCAGTCGCAGAGGTCACAGGGCTAGAGAAGCACAGGGCTGTTTGTCTGTCTCTTCTGGTGTCAGATCCAAAGGGTGGGCTTGCCTGTCCTAGCTGAGGCTGCTCCTGTTAGTCAAATCCTGCATCGCGAGTTTGCTTCCCTGGGTGCTCTGTTCCTTTCCTGGCTTTTCCTTGACACAGTTATTGAGCATGGGAAGATACTTTAAGAATTATTCTGCTTATTAAATTTGTCTGCCTTCTAGGAAGGCTGAGCTTTGACATGCAATAATAAGAAAAGCTATAGAGTCTGAGAAAGTATTTTCAATTTACCTAACTGTCAAAGGGCGCAGAAACAGAATTGTCTAAATGACTTCTGATAGTTAAGAACACTAAAGAATTCCAGGGGAAAAAAAATGGGTGAAGCATTTGAAAAGGAGGATTTATAAAAATGTCCAATAACCAAAAGGTATTAAACTTTATTAGTGATAACAAAAAATAAAAATTGAAAACCTACAAATAGATACCAAAACACACTGGAATTGGAAACATTTTTTAAAATATCATGCATGTTAAGCATTGGTGAGGCTCTAGAGATGCCGAAATTCTTATATGTTTCCTTTAGAGGTATCTGGTGACATTTCCACTTCAGAAATTGAAGCTGAATCCCCAGCCTGTTACTTATAATATTTTATTGCTATATCAAATTAACTGATTTATATGTTAAATGTACTCTATGAATTTATGCTCTCCATTAAGATGGTTACTTGGTTTGCTAATATATATGAAAATATGTACATGTACACACATGAAGCTACACACTAAATATATAATGGAAAAATATATAATCTACCATTAGCCATGCGCTGGAGTGACAGTGACAATGAGATAAGCTCAGTCTCCTGTACTATACTGATTTATGTAGATTTTCCCCCAAATTCATGTCCACTGGAACCGATGAATGTGTCTTATCTGGAGGTAAGATTTTCACATATAGTCATTAAGATGAAGTCATACGGCATCAGACTATTTTATATCCAACATGACTGATTGCTTAAGCAAGCACGTAAGCACACGCTTGTGTGGTACGGATGTAAAGGGATGGTCGGCTAGGGCATGCGGGTGGTGGGGTAGAAGGGCTCTCAGCACAGAGCTTGCCCCTGAGTGCAGAGCTTTCTGTCTGGTTCAGGGCCTTCTGACTGGTGGGAAACTCAAACCTGAAGTTATGGGGGATGCGAGGGAAACAAAATCCCCAGGTGCACAAGGCCTGAGCCCAGAACCTGACCATAACACCAGAAAAACAGCCCATTGGGACCTTCAAAGACCTCCATAGCAATCAAATGTGATGGTAACTTTTTAAAAATCTTTTTCCGGAATGGCTATAATCCACTAAATATCTAGTCCTCAGCAAATTGAGCAGGCCCAGTACTTCAACACACATTGGCTGCAGAAGTTTGTGGAGGAGGGAGCTGGGAAGTCATCCAAGGCCAACGTGACTGGCCCTGGACATTTGTGAAGCCTGACATCCTTGCAGTAGTAGTAGAGGTCACTGATGATCAGGGAACCCTCCTTGCCTTGGGCTTCTGTCCTAGCAGGAGATTTACCTGATTCTCAATGATCCTGAACCATTCCTGATTCCTGACCAAACACACTGGAATGAAACAGTCAGTTGGTGCAGGTGTTGACTATCTCCAGCTAGGTTCTTGCCTGCTTTCCAAGAGCTGAGTGGGCAGATAGCAAAGGGAAAACAAAGGCAACTATTACCACAGGAGAACTGAGAACTCCAAGACCCTGGGTGGCAAGAGGATGCTGTCCTAGAGGTGTTTTGGCTTCGGGTACCTGACTGAGAGGGCACAGTGTTACAGTGAATGGGGAGATGTACCCTATGTGAATATTGTCCTTTCCTTAAGGGACAACCCTATCCTCTCAAAAGCTGTGAAATGGATCCTTGTTTGGGTGATTTACTCACATGGACAAGTCACTGAGAGTGCTTACATACTTGACTAGAGCCGGGGGAAATAAAATGAAGTCAGACCTGGACATATTGTAAACTCAAGTCTATTAGATTATCTAGAAGTTAAAAATGTCAGTGTCTGACCCTTCAAAACCAAGCCCGCCCTGAGTAGCTTTTGCTTGTTTCTTCTGAGGATCACCCTGAAGGAAGAAAGTGCTGCTCTTGTTGTCTTCTTGAAACCCCCTTTCTCTCACAGCACAGCAGACAGGGGAGGCTCACCTGAACAAATCTCAGAATAAACATTGTGTCTAGTCTCCCATTGCCTATTCTTTCTCTGCCATCTGTTGGTCCTCCAGGAAAGAGTGATCTGTCACATCCAGGATACATCTTCCAGTTCTTCAGGGGAGTTTGTTCCTTTTAGAGCTATGTGAAACTACAATCAAAGGTCACTATGTCCAGATTTGTGGCCCTCTTTGTATTTTCTCATCTGACTTTTCTTGCTCCAAGATAGTCTACTGTTTTTATCTCTTCTGGTTGAAATGAACACCAATGTGTGTGTGTATGTGTGTGTGTATGTGTGTGTGTACATGCACACACATGGGTGTGCTATATATGCATGTGCATGTATATATATATATATATGTCATATATACACATATATGTCAAAAGATTAGTGTCAAGTGTCCTAGTTTAAATTACCTTTGAGTGTGTGCTCCCTTCCTTTCCAGGACTTTGAGATCTACAAGATGCATCTCAAATATGACTTCTGCAAAACAAAGGGACTCCTTAACCTGAATGGCAAGAAGACAGCCACAGGGTTCCTGGTGATTCATTGTTCTAATGTGGTCCCTATTGTAACAAAGGGAGCTTCATGTTCTCTTTCAACATCATTAAGTGCAGAAGCTCTTGCATCATGCCCTTGATGGATGTACAGATTCTGTCGCTTTGCTAGCACTGATGGCTCTTTTGTCGACTACTCCACTGAAACTATTCCCGCTATCCATATTAACTTTTGTTACAGACCTTGCAGAGATGGATGCTTCTAGGTACTTAGGTCCACGTTTGCTTTTAAGATTGCATGTTTGGTTTTCATAAACCATCCTTGATGTGCTCAAACTCTCAGGCTCTGTGGCTAAAAATATAAAAGAATCTTCAGAGAAATCCAAGATTGGGGTTGGAGCGAGGGTTTGGCGGTCAAGAGAGCTGACTGCTCTTCCTGAGGGCCACAGTTCAGTTTCCGTCACCCAGGCCAGAGGGCACGCAACTACCTGTAAGTCTGCATCCAGGGGAATCTAACACCCTAAAAGAAGAAGGGAGAGAAGGAGGAAGAGCAGGAGGAGGAGGGAAAGAATACATAGTGCTTCTCTTACTTAACAGTACATCTTTATATCTTCATCTTTTTTGGTCACAGTTTCACAGTTGGTAGATGACAAAATTCTGATTTAGGACACTTAAGCTAGAAGAGGAAGAAAACCTGTTCCCTTTTGAAGCATTTGCCGTGGGGCTAAGAGGGACAGGCTGAGCCTGAGAGGATTCTGTCCACAGTTATTCTGACTGCACACTGCCTAGTGACTGATAGGTTGCGGATGTGGGTGTGAACCGAGACTCTGTGTTCTGCCTGCAGGCCACACACTCTCCGAGCAGTTTTATTTGCTTGGAGAAAGGATTTCCTTTGACTGGTTTCTACCGAGCCCTCTTCCTCAGCAAGCCACGCGCCTGCCCGAGGGCACGCCCACCTCTAGTCCTCATGGAGACTGCAGAGAGCTCTGGCTCTGGCTTTGCCCACTTTGCATATTGATGAGATTTCGAAGTAGAATATGAAGTCAAACTCTTCTCCCAAATAGGCTATGACGGTGGGTAGCCCAGGGACGTTTGTATTTGGAGAACTGAAAATCAAAAGTAGCTTAAAGACTGAAGTAGCTGCCGGTGGACAGCAAAAGGCAAATCTGTAGCTGAAACACGGTGCTGGAACTTACAGGGATGGGAAGAACCCATCTCCGTGTGTGTGGCGCATCCCACACTTGGCTTCCTGTTCCGAATCTCATTGCTTCCCCATCCCCTCCATCTCCCTAGAAATAGCTCCTCTGTAGGTGTTGCTAGCTGCACCAGTGTGCGCTTTGTCTCAGTCCCCTCCCTAGCGACTCATCCCTTCTGCTCTCTGATTTCCACTTGAGCTTCTGTCTGTATGTGCTTTATTGTCCTTTGAAACACAATCTCATCGCCTCAAAAATGAAACAGAAAATGACTTCTTTGTGAAAACAATGACAATAAAAATAAACTATGTCTCTTCAAATTGAAAGAAAGCTCTCTAGAACAGTCCACAGGTACTTTCAGACAATTGGTCCTGGGCTACGGTTGCTGAGGGGTGCCCATCCTGGGAGGTGCTCTCTGGATACTGCATCCCAGGATTATTGGACTCGCAAGCACGCTGATAATATATTAGAGACTCTGCAAGGCCCTATAGAAATAATCCTGTTTAACATCAGCTTTTACATTAGTGTGTGTGCATGTTTGTGTGTGCGTGTGTGTGTACAAGCATACACACGCGTGGTACAGTACCTGTGTGGAGGTCGGAGGACAGCTTCTGGGAGTCAGTTCTATCCTTCTAATATGTGGTTCCTGGGGGTTGACCTTGGCTTATCTGGTGTGACAGCAGGTGCCTTTACCCACTCAGTCGTCTAACTTGGCCTTTAATGCTTTTTATTGTCCTTAAATTTGATAATCTTTTTTTTTCTTTTTGGTTTTTTTGAGACAGAGTTTCAGGGTTTCTCTGTGTAGCCCTGGTTGTCCTGGAGTTCTCTCTGTAGACCAAACTGGCCTCGAACTCACAGAGATCTGCCTGTCCCTGCCTCTGGAACGCTGGGATTAAAGACATGCACCTCCCCCACCCCACCCCCAGGCGGTCTTGATAATCTTAGGCCTAATGTGAACACACATTATTTTACCAAGTACTAGAGACATAGAAGTAAATGACTAAATAAGAAGGGCCATGGACTTGAATAGTCTCATTAGCTGCTCTCGGCTTGACTTCATGGACACCCAGTCACTGAGGATCCCCAGTTTCAGCATCAACTTTCTTCACGGACTTCTTCCTGATCAACCCAAGCTTCCTCCCCTCTCATCGAGTTGAAATTCTCTTACAGTTACTTCTTCCTGATTTTGCCATTCTTTCCAAAGAGCCTTTTGTGTCCCTGGCTTTAATCCTGGTCCCCTTCTCTGGTGTAGTATTATGTAAAAGCCTTCTAAACGTAACTTTTGCCTCACAGGCAGAATTTCAAGCCTGCGCTGATCATCCAATCTGGACTTCACTGGGCACTGGAGGAATAGAACACTTTCATTTAAGTTCAAGTATTTATGTCTCATTTAAAAAAATCTTGTTGGACTCCTCACTGCCTGATTAGCATACCCTTGATATTCTGGCCTACAAAGAGGGAGCCACATTGTCTTGATTTAATTTTCCTGGGATATTTCTTGTTACTCCCGAGCAAAACCTGATATTGTGCCTTTACTGGGTTCCCCGCTTTGGCCTAAGTGTGAGGAGCACTTTGCACACGTGTGCAGCTCTATCTGCACATGACACTTAGAAGCCACTTACTGCTCTTCAAAGTCGGTCCCGAGGACCACATCCCCAGGCAGTGCTATCTTCTCTCATGGAGTGCTTGGTGTACAGTTACATAATCACACAGTCATACCGTGTCCTAGAGGGACATGGCTTTGTGTTTCTAAAATATTTCAAGCTCTAGAAGTGCTGGGTCTCTGCGATTAGCTCCGTGCTAAGGTGCAGAGCAGTGGCAATCCTTCCTGAGACACTCGGGAGGTGTGCGAGCAGAGGGAGAACAAACCTGCCCCTTCCACTTAGAGCTGGAAGACATCCTTCTCATCCGCTCAGAGGGATGGCATATGGGCAGCTTTCTTCCTCCAACGTTTTGCATTTTAAAATTCCTGGTAGTTGTTGCTAATCTCAAGTGGCACTTTCCCCCACCGAACCTGGGTGTAGTTTTAGAACCCGTATCATCACAACTCCCTGCAGACTGATTGGTCAGAGTCAATGCCTAACTGCAAATCTGTTTTCTGGCCTTAATTCGTTTGAAGCCTCTTGCTTTATAGATGAGAACAGAGGCTTTATGAGTTGTACAAGAGGCCTCACAGCAAATAAGTAACAAACTTAGGTCATGATTCCCTGGTTTTCATTTGCTGGTCAGCACCCCTCCAACTCATTTTTTGAGGCAGGGTCTCTTTTAGTCCAAAGTTGCCTTGAACTTACCATGAAGCTAAGGATGGTACTTTGATTTACTTTGAGCTCCTGATTCCCCTGCCTCCACTTCTCAAATGCTGGGATTATGGGTATGTGCCACCATATTCTGTTTTATGCTATGGGGGGAACTGATTCCAGGGTTTCCTGCATGCTAGGCAAACAACCCAGGAACTCAGCTACATTTCCAACCTCAGGATACCCATATTTGTTAATGTTTACTCCCCCACCCTGCATTTCCTAGTCTTTTTTTTAATGCATTTGAAGTTAACTGCATGTGAGGACAAAGGGCCCTACAGTTGGCACACCTTTTCTTCTGCACACTATAGCTGCTCAACATGGGGTTTGGTGAGTATTCAGCTTGTAATTTTTGTATGAACTACAAGTTTGATATGTAGTCCAAAAGCTTTTTCCCCCTCCTCTGTTTAAAATACCACTTTCATCTCTGTCTTTCCACACCCGTTATGAGTAGAGTTTTCTGAGGATCGGTAATCTTGGCCCAGTTCCTCCACAATGCACTGTAAATTCCAGATGGAGGTGCAGTCTTGGATGGTGTTTTGGGTTCTTCCACTCCACTTCACACCGCTGGCTTTGGAATCAAGAAGACTCTTCACTTGCACAATTGCCAGACATTTTGTGAACACTACATTTATAATCATTGTCTCACCAAGCATCCTCACCCCAAACTGGTCACACTGCTAGTAACATCTTAGCCACCACAGCAGGAGCAAAGAACAAATCCCGTTTGTAAACTCAAGTGCTCTGAGCTTTGTATAACATAAAGCAATCTATCTTCCCTTTCCTGCATGAGGCTTCTGAACAGACATTTAAACAGACCAAAACCAAACCAAAGTAAACAAAAACAAAATTAAACAAACAAAACCAAAAAAAAAACCCACCCTTTCCCCTTCATATCCTTTTCTGAGTATCTAGAATCAATGATAGATTTTTTTTCTTTCTTACAGCAGCTGTTCCAACATGGCTTTGCATCAAGAAATTACCAAGAAGTGTCTACATGCTTGTGCTAATATTACGCTCAGCTTCAAATGATCCATCTCCCCAACTTCTGCCTTGCCCTTGACCTGATTCATCAGCATGATTGAAATTCTCATAACTGAATTTTACATCAGTTTTATATCAGTATATTTCCAGAAATAATAATAATTCCATAAATACCAATGGGTATTTCACTGTGATATATTTGAACAAGCTCATTTTTTTTTCTTAGAAGGGTAAGACTACAGATCATGAATACAACAGATGGCCAAATTTGCCAAGAATTGTTTTCATGAGTTAGTATGCAAGGTAATATTGTGTTGCTTGAGTACAGAGGTGACAACCCCATACGGATACAGATATAGATACAGATACAGCTAGATACAGATACAGATATAGATAGATAGAGATACAGACAGATATTGATACAGATAGATACAGATACAGATAGATACAGATACAGATTACAGATACTTGTTGCCCTGATCATTCTGCCAACCCTGATTGGTGGGTCTCTTTCTCTCTCTCCCTGCCAGGCAGGTAACAACTGCAATTGCTGCTGCTTGACATGCCTCTGAGGTGTTGTTACATTGTTGTAGGAGGCTGCTTGTTCCTTTCCTAGCTGCCCAGACTCCTGAAATAACCAGAAACTGTTAATTGAATCACTGCTTGGCCAATCACTATAGCATATTCCTAGCATGCTCTTACACATTAAATTAATCCATTTCTATTATTTTATATTTTACCACAAGGCTCGCAGCCTACCAGTAAAGTTCCAGCTGGTAGCTCCTGTCTTTCCCCTCTGGTGGCTACATTGTCTCTTGATTCTGCCTTCTTTCTCCCAGCATTCAGTATAGTTTTCCCCAGCTAGTTCTACTCTGCCCTATCAACAGGCCAAGGAAGTTTGTTTATTCATTAACCAATATAAGTAACACATATACATGAGGACCTCCCATAACATTTCCCCTTTTCTGTTTAAATAAAAAGGAAGGTTTTAACTTTAAAATAGTAAAATTACATGTAGCAAAGCAAGAATTATAGTTACAATATTTATATCTACTATCTATTCTTCAACTCCACCAAAGACTGCAGAAGGATATAATAATACCTAAGTAATCAGGAAGAGCTTTATAAGCAATTTCCCAAACTCTAGAATTGAGAGAGACATCTTGCTGCCTGGACAATCACTCAAAGTTCTTCTGTATCTTTGGAGCACTCATCTTCAGCCTACAGACCCGTAGTATCCAGCAGACTTTCCCACAAAGCAGGAAATTTCAAAGAAAGTTCCACCTATGCTGGCAGTTTGTCAGTCACTTTCTTCTGTGTCCTGAAGAATGTCTGGCAGACTCTTTCATGACTGGTTCAGACGGGTAGAGACAGACTCACTTTACTTATTGTGTGTGGGGGGGCTTCTACTCCAGAAAAAAAAAACCACTTTCCTTTTCTTTAGTTGGTTCTTCCCAATTCTTTATTTTAGAGATAACTGTTTTCTTCTGGGTCAAAATGTTTTATTTCACCCTGGTTTGCCTTCACCAACCTAGCAATGATTGTTGATTTCTGGGCAAATAGAGTTAAACATGGCTTTATATATTGTGCAGAGGCTAAATTTTATACACAGATTTCCAGGCTGTTACCAAAGGTTTCTGTGGTACAGGTGCACGACAGCTATATCTGCAATTGGAAGAGGAAATAAAAGGCCCAAACCAAGCTAGACAATTTTCCTTTTAACTTGCTCAATCCTTAGCTATCACTGACCCAGATAAGTGGCAACAGATGGACTGAGAGCTAACTTGAGCTAGGATGTGGCCACCCATGCCATTAATTCTCAGTTTATAGTCAAAGATGCCAATACAGACGCTCAGATCTGTCTTTCCTCTGGAGGCATCCTGTGCTGCACTGTGACGATTGAAGTGTCTGCTCCATATTGACCCATGGTCCTCCACTGCTTTCTTATCTCATAATTTCTAATGTTCCTGACAAAGGTTACTTCTCCTAAATGACTGCTTTATTGCATTTCCCCTTCTAGGGGTGATTGCTGAAGTCCCTGTTGCCAGCCTTCCTTCCTTCAGTTCTATCGTCTGCTCCTGGTCATAACCCTACTAACCACATTCTCCATGACTTTTCTTCATTGTGTCTCCAAAGCCCTCACACTGTGTGTGCCTCTTGTTTTTCTAAATGGAGTTGATGTTTATTGGGGAGGAGAGCGGAAAGGAATGAGGGGGCTTAGAAATAATGAGAATGGGTTTATAGAAATAACGAGAATGAACTTTGCTTAAGGATGTTCCAAATCAACCCATTTATAAATGGACTGTTTTAGAGAGGCAGGTTTCAAAATTGGCTGGGGAGCTAGAAGGAAAAGAAGTAAAAATACTTTGAGCTCAGCAAATATATATTTAGTTAACAGATTCAAAGAAAACAGATGCAGAAACCCAGAGAAGCAACCAAACCCCAGTAAATGAAAATAAGTTGCAACTGGGCGCCACAGCTGACGCATGAGTAGCAAGCCCTGACTGGGACAGGGAAGGAGGGAGTCCGAGGAAGCAGACACCGGAGATCACCTGAGAAACCGAGGTCTGGCAGTGTGGCATGCATGATGTCTCTTCTCGAGAAAGGCCCCAGAACCAGAGCATGATGCAATTCCTTCTAAGCTTCTCCCCTCCTGAGGAAGAGAGAAAGGGTGCTGCTGACCAAGATGCACCCTTGTTCCTTCATCTGATCAACACACACTTACTCGCCAGGAGTTACATTGGCGGCTTGCAAATGTTGATTTGTTTTTGTACAGTGCCTTAGAGTTTGCCAACTATGTCCCCATACAAGCCTCTTAACAACCCAAGGAGTGGATTTTACTGCTTTCCTCTGGCAGATAGGTTAGAGATGAGGAAGCTCAAGAGGTTAAATGACTTTGTTTAAGGTCTCAGCTCCTCATGGCCAATCTGCCATCTAATATCTATCACTCAGTATACAGGGCATAAGATTAGTGGTTGAGATGCCAAAGATGAAAAAGACACAGCCGGTCTCTGCCCTCAGAAGATTAGAAACTGGGATGGGAGAGCAAAGATGAACAAAGGCTTAGTTCTATAAAGATGACGGAGGCAAGGAGAAGCTGGCGATGATAAGAGAGCTTCTGATAAGAGAAGCATAATTGAATGGAGACCGATAAGGATGTAAGGACTCTTCCCTTTCCGGGGTGTTTGAATTATAGTTGAGAGGGGATGAAGCTAAATGAAGTCTCAGAGATCTGCAGGCATGAATCAGATGTGGGGGCACAGATGGTGTTTACTGAAAGGCAGGGCACATAGTTGGGGGCAGGACATACTCTCCTGTTCTCCCTAGTTCTGCCCCACCAGGGGCTCATATTTCCTCTGAGCTAACTCTTACACTGGCCTTCTCCTATAACTCTTCCTCCTCGTCCTTCTCAGTGTGTCAGCAAAGATATAGCCAGGAGGTCTGCTACTGCTGGGCTCCAAAGTATTTTCTCGACTTACCGGAAATAAGTCCCGGTATGACATTGAGGGTCAGGGTGGCCAGTGTATTCATTGTATAGATTGACACCTATGTTCCCAATGTCATGCTTGCTGCTTCTCCACTCTCGTGTGTGTCCTGTGGTTTGTATGTCATCACCTGTAGGTCCCTAGTGTGTTCCTGTTCAGCTGTCTAGACCCACACTCTGCTTCACTCTCGCCGCCTTGGTACACAGTGCAATTTTGTCCCTTTGCACTGTAGTAACTTTTTCCTTTGTCTTCACCATTCTACTTCCTTATCTTTCAAACTGAGCTTAGATGCCCTTATGGGCAGGGACTGGGCCGATTGTCTGTCTTTGCAGTGGTGAGTCCTGGCCAGGTGTTTTGTATGTCAAAGGGACACAGAAATGTTGATAGGGTGTAGGTGCTGAATCATTTATTGATAGGGATTTAATTCAAGGGCCTTCTAGTATAATAAGACAGTTCCCTCTTCCACTATTGAATTTCCCAGGGTCTCTGTGAACCTTGGTATTTTGCCAGAGGGCCCCACATAGGAAGTCTTCTTAAATAACCAGGTCATAAGTTTCGGCCAAAGACACTTTATCCTTCACCAGATATTCTTTGCATCTTTAATAACCACTATCCTTTTCTTTCCAGCTCATTAATTGAAGGCTTGTGTCCTACTTAGAGTAAACCAACCAGGGCTTATAAACACACTGTGAGGCAGTCATTCACTTCGCGAGAGGACTCCATTGAGAATGCTTTTGACAGTCAACTCATGTTATTTTATTTAAAACGACTTGAGTGTGTTTTAAAAATAGAGGTAGACCATGTGTTTTGAAGAGAGGGAATTAGTAGTTTGGTACTGGTTACTTCTTCCTTGATTATTTTGAAAGTAATTAATTCCACTGTGGGCCCTTCTGGGTTTCTGTCCCTGTCAATACTTTCATGTGGACAAATCAATTATGTCCTCGTTCTCTCTGGCAGGTGATCAGATGAGTGGTTATCTTATTGCTATGCATTTCTCACTCAGCCTCTTTTCATATTTCTATGTGAGGTTGACTTGTGGCCTCAAAGTCAGCCTTCCACTGTGGAAGACAAATATCTCTGTCTCCCCAGTCTCCCTTGTGACTAGTGTTTCTGCATGCGGGTTTAGTATTTGCAAAGAGGATACTTGGGCCAAACTCAACTGGAAGCTGGTTCTATAAAATAAAGGCATAGGGAAAACCACCATGGCAAGGGTGGTGGTGTTACATCAGGCTCCTGAAGGTAGAGAGGTTCCAAGCATCCATGCCACCCTGAGAATTAGTTATTGCATTGGAGCTACGACTCAGTCCTCATACCCGCAGTGGCGTTAGATGATGCTCCGGGTGAAACAGCGTGGTGGCATGACTTTGCCATTATTCATGACTGCAGATGCTTTATTGTTTCTCTGACCTTCCTGGAGATTTTGTGTATGAACTCATATCCTTTAATAAATAGTTATTTGTATAGGGTAGTTGGAGATAGTTTCTGTGATTTGTAACTATAGAAACCTTCATCGACTCATTAATTGGGAAAGGTACCTCCTCTCTTCCCTCTGACCTCTTCCCTGTCTATGCCCTGACTACAAGGCCCCCATTTATTATATCATGAAGGAAGAGAGGATGAAGCATATTTACACAAGTACTGAACGTAACACACACACTTACACACTCTCACACAATCCACTCTCTCTGTCTCTCTCTTACACACACACACACACACACACACACACACACACACACCTCACACAGTCACTTAAAATTCTAAGGGAGACTGACAGTTGTTCCAGGAAACCGGAATGGGAGTCTACCACAGAGCATTTTAACACATTAGGCATCAGCAGTGTCCTTTAGAGGATTTCATCCTCTGGTATTCAATCTGCTCGCTCCTCTTGGTGGTGTCAAACTACCATGTTTCCTAAGAGATGTGCATTCTAGAAGCAGACTCATATGGCTTTGCATCCTGACACCATCGTTCACTAGCTATCAAATTTGATTGTTTTCTGTCTGGGGGAGAATGACCTTCTCTCTGAAGCGTGGACACCAATAGTGCCTCCTTCAGAAGGCTGTGGTGAGGACGGAGATAGGGAGTGGTTGACACTTAGCATTCTCATTTTGAATAATATCATTTGGGGTAAATATTAGCAATTAAAATTGGTTTATTTGTTCATGCTGTCACCATGGGGGCAGGTAAGCATTCTAAGGTTTCAGGTTCTGCTCTTCTTGTCCCTTCTCTCACTGTGGCTGCTGCTAGGATGCTCTAGTTCATTATGAGGGGAGCTTTATCTGAAGGCAGAGCCTAGCTCAGGGCCTCCCAGGCAGCGGGTGCTCCTCACTGATGCTTAGAGAGGCTGAGTACGAGCGCTGGGACAAAATAAACTCCAGAGCTGTAGAGATGGGCAAAGGGCTGTGCAGAGTGGATCTGCCTCCTGCCCAAAGGTTCTGGGGGGCAGAAAGAGTCACAGACTTACTCAACAGGATGAGGGACTTCCTTGATGGATGGCAGGGAAACCGGTGGTGGAGATCAGAGTTCACAGGACTGATCTCCCACAGTCTTACCAGTGTGGAAAGGTATAACACTGGAGGTGTAGCTTCATTAACAGTGTGCATGCCTAGCAGGCAAGGAGCCCTGTGCTTGACTCCCAGTGCTGCGTAAGGCAAAGGAGGGTAATCCTAGGGCTCAGGAGGTGGAGGCAGGAAGAGCAGAAGTTCAAGGTCGTCTTTAGCTACATACCCAGTTTAAGGCCATGCTGGAATATAGACCTGTCTCAAATCAAACCAACAGAAGAAACTAACGAACAAATAAAAAAATGGAGGGGCAGGAGATGTTTGCCTTTCTGAGTCTGGGATACCTCACTCAGTAAGATTATTTCTAGTTTGAAGCAGATGAAGATCATTACAGAAAAGCACAACCAATAAAAATACAGTCACGGAATCCAGTCTCAATATATATATATGTGTGTGTGTGTGTGTGTGTGTGTGTGTGTGTGTGTGTATAAAACACTCCCACACCTATGGCTCAAGGAGCATTGTGGAAGAGACCCAAGTGATTGTAAGATCCTGAGGACCAGGGAGTTTGCCCTAAGATGTGTCTCCTAGGACTATCGAAAGCTCCATTCATAGAGTCTTACCAACACGAACTGAACAAGGACAATAGACATGCTAAAGTGGTCAGAGAAATGACTGTGAGGGCTCAACCCTACACAAGGAACTAGAGGTGTAAGGAATGCTGAGATTGGCAGAAATAGTCCTCCCTAGGGAAGAGTACACCCATTGGTTTTTCAATACCAAGGAGTCAGCCCTAAAATCATACATACTAGTAACATTATACAGACTGATCAGGTTGTGTATATGTACTTGTTTATCTGCCATTATGGGTTTTATGTCTGTGACAGCAGGGACATTGTTTTATATCTCTTAGTTTGTCCGGCATGAAATACACCATCTAGCTAGATAGAATAGGAGCTGTAGAAATATGTCTTCAATGCTTGATACCTCATCTTTGGAAGAAGAAGTTAAGCCCCAGAGTATTTCTGGATATGCTGCAGTACAGGAGATAGAGAACTCCTGGACACTGAAGGGGACTTAGACCCCCATTAGACCCCACATTCTACCTTTGTGCAATGGACACCTGAAGCCTCAAAGGTCTAGAGTGACATTCTTGAGGTCATACAGCCAGACACTGGCAGAGCTGAGACTTAAACACAAATTCCCTGGGCCCAAACTGAGCTTTTTTGTTACATGCAGTAGCTCTGTAGAGATGGGCTTACTCTGATAACTCGTCCCTGGCAACATTGGTGATAAATAAGAACTGAATAGGTTCTGAATGTGGACTTTTCAATGCTCCATTCAGAAGAGAAAGCACCTTGGCCTGCTATTTCAATGCGAAGGTATTTTCATTTCCCGGGAAAGAAATCCACTGTCAAAAGAAGAAAAAAAAATTTACTTGATACTGGGCCTTTTATTCTGTTATTTCAATTCCTGGGTTTATGCTCAAAAGCACAAAAGAAAGGGAATAAGGAACAGTTATTATTTCGGAACTAATCTAACCTGAGGCTGTGAAAATGCTACACTTGTTTCTGTTGAGGGAGAAAATAGCTATTTATTAGGAGAATAAAATAGTGGCTATTTGCATTTCTTTAAAATAGACTTTGAAAGTACTATGATGGACTAATACACAGCCACGTGAGAGAGATGCCTGTCCAATCACAGCAGCCTTGCCCGCAGAAGCTAAGAACTGGAGAACTCTGTCCTGAGAATTACCGAAGCCTGGAGCCTGGTCCCTGGCCGATCGATGTGTTTAGAATCTCTTTTATTGGACTCAGCTGCCACTATGCTCTTCGGAGTTGTTTTGTTTTGTTTTTAGACAGGACCTGCTGACTAGGGCTGTGTTTGTTTTGTTAACTGTATAGCAGGTTCCCAGGAGAAAGGGATGTCACCTGAGTCTGTTTAATCGGCAATTAGAATGATGGATCTGAAAGGTGTAATTGTTTCTGACGTCTTCTGCAACTGAACTGAAGGCAAGGGAGGACCCACAGTATTTTTGCTGATGCTTTTCCTTCCTCTGAATTCAGAGTTACTGGGCACTGTGGCAGTGTGTATTTGACAAGGTCACCAGGGGGATGGTAGACTTACAAAGGATGTTGTTGAATGTTTCTGTCAAGAAGGTGCAAATCTTTGACCCTTTGATATCTGCTAGGTTACTATTATAGGTTTTAGAATCACTTCAGACTTACCCATATACTTGGTTTGTCATATATATATATACATATATATATATGTATATATATATATGATATTCTTGTATTAAACATAGCACATAGAAGATATAAGTAATACCCATTAATGAGTCCTATTGTTATTTTATGTGCCTTTGAAGCACTCTGATGATATTAACCATACTTTACACTTGAGATGTGCTATCTATTGTTGCCATTTAAAATAAACCTTGTATATGCATACCTGTGATATATGTGAGTCCTCATATGCTTGTGTCTGTATATATAGAAGGGCACATGACAATGTGTTAAGAAAAGTCCTTTGAGTGGTAAGAATTGAGTCTGCCATGGTAATTATTGCCACACTGACTCAGTGTGGCTGCACACTTTCAGGCTTTTAGGTTTTATCTTTGGTTTTTGGCTCCCAAGGATCTTTCTTACTTTCTTAAGAGCTTAGCTATCCAGTTAAACAAATGTTGTATTTTATCAAGTTTTACTGTCTTTCATAACAGGAGTTTTCAAGTTGTTTCCTAGGAATGTAAATCTTATGTGAGCATGGGCTGAAACAAAGCCATGTTACGGTTTGACTGTAAACATCGTTTCCTGAGGTCACATGGCTGAAGGATTGGCTGCCAGCTGCTGGGCCTTGGAGAGGTTGTTGAATCCCGAGTTCTCTGACTTCATTGGTGGATTCATAAATGGATGAAGTCATGGCTACTGGACTATTGGGAGATGGGGCCTAGCTAGAGGACTGGGGTCACTGGAACACACCTTAGAAAGTTGTATCTTATTCCCGGTGCTATCCTTTCCTTTGTCCTCCTCGGCTTCCTGTCTGTCACAGGAAAGGAATTCTTCTCTATCGCAGCCTTCCGCCATGATGTTCTGTCTTATCACATGTGGGCCCAGAAAAAAGTGACCATGGGCCAAGTGACCATGGGCCTAAACTACGAACCAAAATAAATCCTTCCTCCTCTAAGGGGCTTTCTCTAGGGCTGTGTCACAGCAATAGAAGCCAACGAACACAAACAACATGCTATTCGAGATTGGAGTTTACGCTTCAACCCTACATTCTGTTGTTTTTATTGAGTGCCCTGAACCATTCCCCTTGAAAAATGAACATGGTAAACCAGAGAGACACTGGGTGCCCTACCAGATGGGAGAAAAAAAAGGAAAGATCTAGATTCTTTTGGCTAAATTTGTCACTTTTGTGATCTCGGGCACATTTTATCACTTCTCAGATCTTTAGTTCCATTATTGGCGAAATGGGAATAATATCTGCCCTGTGTATTGCTGCTCTGGTGGTTAACAGGTCCATAAATGAAAGATAGAAGTGTTTATAAAATGCAGGGAACGGGGAAGAAAAAAGACACCTTATCTTCTAAAAAATGAAGCCTCGTGGGGGTGGCAGAGAGAATGGCCATGTTCATCCTGGGTGTTTTGTTTACAGATACTCTTTGTTTTTCTTGTCCTCCATCATTTCCAAGCTCCATATAGTCCTCTGCATGCTTTGTCTCTGTGGTTTTCTGTGATATTTTCAACATTTGGTGGCCAACCCCTCCCCTCCATTACTCCAAAGTTTTTATTGAAACCCCACGGAGATACAGAGTTTTCGGGGCTGATAAGGAATTAGCTGAGTAGACGCGTGATGAACAGATGAGAGCAAGGGAGTAGTCAGCACAAGGGACTGTAGCATCCTAGACCGGGGGCATTTCTCTACCACTCTCCCCAAAGTCATTATCTGTGGGTTCTTATTGGGGTCCTACCTTGACACATAAGATGATGAGCCAGAAAAAAAAAATTGACCTAGTTTGATAGAGTTATTCTTGGGGAAATTGACGTTTTCAAGACAGCACTGCTCCTGGTGACCATTTGCGCAGCCATGCTAGGACAGTGGCCTTATAAGGACCTGTGTGAGCAGCTAAGGCTGCTTCTCTCTGGGAGAACACCTGACCAGTGCTGATAAGAGTGATTGTTAAGGCTTTGGGATGGGGGAGCTTCCTTTCAGGAAGTTCTATTCTCGCTTACAGCATGTACCCTGAGGGTGGTCTGGCTAGAACAGTGGCCCAGGTGTCAAGGATGACATTTGACTTTGTAGTGACCTTCCATATGACTTGAGATGCCTCCACTTTACAGCTCTGAGGTTATCAGAGTTAGAGG
Organism: Microtus oregoni; assembly: GCF_018167655.1. Classification (NCBI taxonomy): domain Eukaryota; kingdom Metazoa; phylum Chordata; class Mammalia; order Rodentia; family Cricetidae; genus Microtus; species Microtus oregoni. The sequence continues at coordinate 9,757,790 of NW_024543831.1, read as the reverse complement.
CTGGGGCGAACTTGTCATATAGAATACATTCAAGCAAATTAAATCAGGGGTTGGTGGAGAGCGTGGGGGTGGCTGAAAGGGGGCGAACTAATCCTAGAATAGGTTAAAAAAGCAAAACACCCAAAGTAGAAATATTAAAAATAGAGAAACCTCCAGTACCAGATGGTCAGAATTATGAACAAGCCCGGGGACAAAATTAAATAAATCCTCATGGAAATATTTTGTCATCCCTTGGAAGCCTGGATGGGCACCCAGAGCTGCTGAAAGGCTCCCTGTGCCCCCTCTTTCATCTTGAAGCTACAGTGCTGAGAGTTTGCTGGAGTCTGACCTACTTTCCAGGAAACTTCTTATGGTTAGGAAGAAAAGAGGAGAAAAAAAAATGAAATGATATCAAGGCAGAGGGATGCAGAGATAAAAGCACTGGGCTTGCTGTTAAGACAGCTATTTTTAGCAGTAGTAACTGTCAATATTGAAGGGATGACAAGCAGCGTTTGCGAGTGCTGTGTGCCGTGAGCATATTTCACACAATGATTACAGAGCTCGGGCGTGTGGCCTGCGGCCATCCTTCTGACACAGAGGCACCAGGAAAGGTTCTGATACCTCATACCTCCTAGACAGTGGAGCCAGCCCTTCCACCTGGTCCCCATCCTGCTCCGTAGAACAGACTTTGCTCCTTCTGCCTTTGTGACTCACCTCCCCAGCTGACCTTTGGAGCGTCTCCCTCCGCTTCGTCTTTTTTTCTTTCCTCCTTCCAAGTGATCCAACCAGACTCGCCCCATCTGTTAATAAGCAAGAGAATAATCATTGGTTTAATTTCCTCTCCTTCTCTCAGAGTCTAGCTGCCAGGAGGATGGGAGCTTGGTTGGAATTCTTGTGTTCTAACACCTAGTGCAGGGTGTGTCTGGCAGACAGCAGATGCTCGCTCGGTAAATATTCACGGGAAGAACAAGAGCACCGTAACACATTTCTTCCTCTGACTGTAGATCTCAATGCTCAACAACATAAAAGTCAGCTGAGCCTCCCAGCAACTCTGTTGCATTTGGGGCGGGACTTGTTTAGGTCATAGACTGCGCCTTTGAATACTACCGTCTCACATCAACACCAATTCCTGCAGGATAATTTCTATCATGGGCATTGCAATTGATCCTGTAGTTTGAAGTCTCTGCCCAGATTGAGATGGGATGTCGTATTAATGACTTCAAAAGCAGATTGTCCACTTTGACCATAGGGTTGAGAGGGACACCATATTTTACCTAACAGTGGCTTAGAGTTAAGGCCGCTCCTCTATAATTTTTTTCTACAAAGCATCATAGACTCCCACAGCTGGCTTTCCCTTCAGAGGCCCAGTTGTTGACTTCATTATCACATATTCCCACCTAATATTTTAATAACCCTTCCCTCCATTTTTGCTTGCTCTCCCACCCTTTAGGAAAAAGCGGGATAAACAGCCTTATAACAGGAACCTGGGAACGCAGCAGAAGGTGACCTGGTAGGACATAAATTAAGGAAAAAGATACAATGGCTCAATCTTTGCCCAAGCTTTGCGACGTCCCTTCTAGATGGCTGGGGACTGGCTTTGCCTAAGCCTGCCTCAGCCGTGACCTTTATTGATGGCTTCCCTGAAGCTCTATTGTAAACCCCTCTGCTGATGACTTAAGTCTGTTTTCAAATGTACTCTAAATTAGTGTAGCTAAGATATCAAAACCTTTTTCATATATTGGAGCCTTTTTACACGCATGGTCTTCTTTTCTCCTCTTCCCTTAAGTTTCTCTGTCTGAACAGTAGATGCTGCATGCTCATCTCTCTCTGTAGCAGCCATGATTTCTAGAACCTTGTCTAGTGATAATATTCTGACATTCATTCACTTGCTTACTTCTGGAATTCTTGTTTGTTTGTTTTTGTTTGCTTATTTTTGTTTTGTTTTGTCTTGAGATAGTGTCTCTCTCTATGTAGATCTTACTGGCCTGGAACTCACAGTGTAGACCAGGCCGACCTGAAACTTAGAGAGATTCCCCTGCTTCTACCTCCTGAGTGCTGGAATTAAAAGCATGTGTCACCATGCCTGACACATCCGAACTCTTAAAGGGTCATTGGGGTTAAAGTGGACTCAAAGCAATCTGGAAAATGAGTTTGGCCTGGGAACAGGGATATATTTCCGTCATTTCCTTTCATTTTTAGTGTTCTAGGTGATGATGGAGCATGGTGTTTGCTTTTTTCTAACCTTGAAAACCTGGCCTTGAACTTTTTTCAGGTTTTATGTTGAATTTCTAGTATAAATCTCAGCTGGTTTGTGTATTAGCTACTCTTCTTATTGCAATGACTAAATACTTGATGAAGGTAACTTAGAGGAAAAAGGGTCTTTTATCTTACAGTCCAACATGGCAGGAAACATTTGGCATCTGGAGTTTTGGGCAGCTAGGGTGTCCTTGGTGAGGAGGCAGAGAACAAAGGATGCTTGTTATCAGCCAGCTTTCTTCTTTTTATGCAACTTGTTTTCCCATGATAATTAACCTAGTCTAGAAAAATCCCTCGCAGACACGCTTAGGATTTATCTAAAAGTCCATTGTAGAGCCTACAAACTGATAGTTGCAGCTTGGGTTAGACTTTGCAGAGACATTGTGTTGAAGTGGTTTATTTCCTTCATTAGATTTTCTTCAGTTGGGCAAACTCATTTCTGAAATGTTAGTTAACAAAGAAACCATTTTCATCTCTGGTGAAATGAATCTAAAACAGCCTTGCTTCAATATCTTCCAGAGATATATGGTCATTTTCTTTATTATCTCAAACATCTCTCCATTATTCCATGAAGGAATGGAGTTTTTCACTCACTATGGTGGTTTGAAAGAAAATGGCACCCAAAGGGAGTGGCACTATCAGGAGGTGTGGTCTTGTTGGAGTAGATGTGGTCTTGTTGGAGGAAGTGTGTCACTGTGGAGGTATGTTGCGAGGAAACCACTTGCTGGTTCCCAACTGCTCAGCCCTGAAATAATCACACAGAAACTGTATTAATTAAATCACTGCTTGGCCCATTAGCTCTAGCTTCTTATTGGCTATCTCTTACATCTTAATTTAACCCATTTCTAGTAATCTGTATATCGTCATGTGGCTGTGTCTTACCGGCTAAAGTTCTGGCATCTGTCTCTGGCAGAGCTACATGGCTTCTCTCTGACTCCGCCTCCCTTTTCCCAGCATTCAGTTTAGTTTTCCCTGCCTAGCTAAGTTCTACCCTATCAGGCAAAGCCAGTTTCTTTATTCATTAACCAATAAAAGCAACACATAGACAGAAGGACCTCCCACAGCAGAGGTGGGCTTTGAATTCTCATTTATGCTTATTCCATGCCCAGTAAGACAGACCACTTCCTGTTGCCTGTGAGTCAAGATGTAAAACTCTCAACTTCTTCTCCAGCACCATGTCTGTCTGCATGCTACCTTGCTTCTTACCATGATGTTAATGGCTGAATCTCTAAACTGTAAATGAGCCACCCCAATTAAAATTTTTCTTTGTAAGAGTTGCTGTGGTCATGGTGTCTCTTCACAGCAATACAAATTTTAACTAAGACCAAGGACCATGTGTGGCTTAAAGATTTGCATGAAGTGGAGCTGGAGGGGAGAACTCAACGACAAGTGACAGAGCTAAATTTTCAACTCATTTGCATTTTGTGGATGTCAAGTACTCAAGTCTAGTGCTCTTGTCCTTGCTTGGAACTGTCACTTTTGCTGCCAAAAGTGTAATAAAGGAGATGTGTTGGTTCTTAGCACTTTATGTCCCTAGTGTTTGCTTTTGTTGCCAGAATACTGCATTCTTTTGTGTCGGTCATGTCTAGATGACTTTCCCCATAACTGTCTTGATCCACTTAATGAGAGGGTGTGTTAATGATGATCTTCTGTATTAATAATTTGCATGGAAAGTGACAGCCTCCTGAGAAGGCTCTGCTTCCCTAAGAATACCATTCCTCAGTGATGATAAGTGGTATGTGCACACCACAGCTTTGTCAGCCATTCACGCGCTGATGGACAGCTGTGTTGCTCTCAATTTGGGGCTATTGTGATTAAAGCCATGCTGAGCATTTGAGAATACATTTTGGGTGAGCATAGCTTTCATTTCCTTGCATACAAATGCCTGTCATGAACCCCTCAGAACGTTTTACAGAGTTGGTTGCCCTAGTTTACCTCTCCCCAGTGGCTTAAAAGTTTTCCCACATCCTTGCCAGCATTTGACACTCCTGCTTTTATATTTTAGTCATTTGCAGGTGCATCTTGCTACTGTATGTGGTTTCAATTTGTGTTCCCCAGTGACTGATGTCTAAGCATCCTTTTGTATGCTTATCTGCTGTATGTAATTTTTCTCTGACTGTTTTTTGCCAATTGACTTTTTAAGCAGCATCATTTCTGATGAATTTGTTCAAGTTTTTGTTTGGTTTTTCTGTTAGATTTTCAGTATTTGTGCTTTGATTTACAGATTCTTTATATGTTATAGATTTCAGGTCCTTTTCAGATCTGTTTTTATACAGGCATATCTATATATGTGTCTCTCTAGACATATATTTACATAGAGAGATACTTTATATGCCTGTAGTCTGTTATGTAATTTACTCTCTCATTCCTTTGGTAGTGTCTTGTGACAAATGGAATGTCTTAATTCTAATGAAGTCTAGGTTATCAGAATTTTATTTTAAGAGTTGTACTTTTTTGGATCCTGTCATGGCAATCTGTGACTACTTGAAGGTCATGGAAATGCTCTCTTGTATTTTTCCTGGAATCTTACCACTTCTCTTTATGCTTGAGGACCATGTGTGAGATTCTGCTATTGCTTTCTTCCGCAGTTAGAAGAATTTTCCACAAACCCATTTGGGTGTGAGTTTTTCTATTTCTCTGGATTTTAAATAAACAGTCATTTATTTTAAATAGATGTAAAACTTTTAAGACTTTTACCATTTTTCTGTTTTGTTTTAATAACTTTTATATTTGAGAAACTTTTAAATAAATTGAATCTTTTTTGCATGAAAGTTACATAAGATGCTTTCAATTAAACATTACTTGCACCTCTCTCTCTCTCTCTCTCTCTCTCTCTCTCTCTCTCTCTCTGTAGTACTTGTGTTACTGTTTGTGTCTATGTGCATGTCTTAGGGTGTACATGTGCCTATGGGCCTGTGTGTATGGAGGCCAGAGGTCTATATAGAATGTCTTCCATTCTCCCTCTCTACCTTGTATTTTGAGGTAGAATCCCTCACTCAACAGAGTGCTCAGGTTACAGCATCCAGTTTTTATGTGGGTGCCAGACTCAGGACTTCATGCATATGCAGCGAAGGCTTTGCTGATTGGGCCATCATCTTGGCCCTTTCTTTCACATAGTTTTCTTTCTAAAATATTTGAAATTGTGTGTTTCTGTCTTCATTTCCATTTGTGATTCTTTATCTTTTTTCTTTTGTAGAACGGATCACTTTTGTGAGAAAACATTTGGATTGTTGTTGTTTCAATCATCTTATATTTTCTAGCATATTAGTTTATTTTTATTATTTACTTCTTTTCAAACTTTTTATTTTTTACAAATGTAATATGTGTGTCCAATGAACGGTGATCATATCCACCTCGATTTTCCCTCTCCACTCTCCCCAGATAATACCCCCAAGTCTACCTCCCAACTTCATGTCCTCTTTTTTTTTGATAGCCCTCTAAGTCCATTAAGTGATACCTATATGTGCTTGAATATAGGGCCATCCAGTTGAGTATGGGCAACCTATTAGTGACCACACCCTCAAAATTATCCACCCCTCCTCAGTAACTATCAATTACCAGTAGCCATTAGAGGTAGGACATGTTGAGTTCCTCTCCCATCCATGTTGGAGTTTTGACTGGGTTGACATTCTGCAGGTATCTGTAGCTGCTGTATTTGTGGACATTCTTCCCACTTTCAGCATTTATTTTGTATGTCTTCTTTACCATTATTCAGTTCCAAATGTGTTCTATTTTCTTTTTTCTCCTGTTTTCTTTCTTTCTCTTTTTTTCTTTTTTTCTTTTCTTTTCTTTCTTTCTTTCTTTTCTTTTCTTTTCTTTTTTTTTTTTGTTATTTGAGGCAGGATCTCATGTAGTCCAGGTTGACTTTGAACTCACTATGTAGGTGGGAGTGACCTTCAATTCCTGATCCTTCTGCCTTCAAATTTTGTGGTTCAAATCCAGGGCTTGGTGCATAAAGGACAGCACTCTGCCAAGGTATATTCCCAGCACAAACTGGGAATTCCTTTAATCATAATTTATATATAAGTATACTGTTCAACTTCCATGTAATTAAGTTTATTCTGGTTTTGTTTGTGTTATTGAACTCTAGTTGATTCCATATGGGCAGAAAGAATATTCTGATGATTTAAGTATTTTTTTTGTCAAGGCTTTCTCAATGGCAAATAATACTCTTTGAATAAAACTAAAACAGTGAAAATTTAAATATGTTTTGCACATGTGTACAGATGCAATAAAGATATGTGCTATGGGACATGAAGCCATGATGACCTTCAATTAAGGATGACAGTTACTTTTTGGGGTAAAAGACAAATTAAGAAATGTATCTACAGCCATATAGTTGGAAGTATAAATGATATTCTTAGCCTCCATTTTAAGGTGTGTATCTATAAATGATTATTATGTTTTTATTGTAAACTATTGAGCTTTTAAAATTTCAGTTTTTATTAGGAAGTATACTGGGGACACAAAAGTAACTCCTCTATCACACAGGACCCAATTATGTTAAATTTTGTTGCTTGTTTAAAAATAATTTCTTTTTATTCATTGTAAATAAAATATATCAGGTACTGTCACAGTTTTTTGAGACAGGGTTTCTCTGTAGTTTTGCAGCCTGTCCTGGAACTAGCTCTTGTAGCCCAGGCTGGCCTCGAACTCACAGAGATCTGCCTGCCTCTGCCTCCTGAGTGCTGGGATTAAAGGCATGCGCCACCACCGCCTAGCTAGTCTTTTGTATTTTCTTTTTCTTTTTTCTGAGACAGGGTTTCTCTGTGTTGCCCCAGCTGTCCTGGAACTTGCTCTGTAGAACAGGCAGGCCTCGAACTCACAGAAATCCTCTTGCCTTTGCCTCCCAAGTGCTAAGATTAAAGGTGTGCACCACCACCACTCAGTTTTAAATTTACTTTTCTCTTTCCTTGCAGCATTAGAAGAAAATGCTCCCAGGGCGTGGCGAGTCTTGTACCCTGGAAGTTTGTAGCCTTCCTGACATTTGCATATGTAAATTGAGTGTCCTAAATCCTTAAGCCTCAAAATGTGAAACCTATCCACTATGCAAGGCCATCTGAGCTTATCCCTCCCCTTCTCTCTGACCGGCCACAGGTCATTTTAATACAAGAGGCTTATTTGTTTGCCACTGTGAAAAAATTATTAGGTGCCCAAAATAATTACAGCTGTGATGAATGCATTAGGTTCTTGGAATGATAATCTGTGCTTATATTTCTTGCTACTTCTTTTAGTTCTTAAATTTATCAGACAGACTCAGTGATGGTATAGTGGTAAATAGCCTCCAAATGCCAGTGACTTATCACACAAAGCTTATGTCTTTCTTATGCTCCATTTCCAGTCATTATGATCACTCAGACAAGCGAAATAGCAGCTATTTCCAATACTACTGACTGTGGCCCTAGAGAGAAAAAGGCCCTAGTGACAGGAGTTCAGCTCTGGTCCTCGAATGCACTGAACCAAATCATTCCATCAAAATGCGTTTTCCAAGTCTTGTTATGTGGCTCCACCAAATCAGGATATGGAGGTGAAACTGGAAGTATTTGGGGAAGCAGCAATAGCACCTACCGCAGCAAACAAAAATTCTTTGTGTTTCCTTCAGGGGGTCTTGGCTGGGGATGAACACAGTGGTAGAGCACTTGTCCAACAGTCTCCAGGCTGTGAGTTCAAGCCCTAGGGCTGCAAAACAAACAAAGATCAGAGTCAGAAGGTCTTGCTGCACTGTTTCAATCTCACTCCAGATTTAGAAGAAAAACAAGCACACTCCACTCCCTTCCCTTCACTATATGAAGCAAGCTCTATAAGACTGTAGGGATAAAATGATGTCTTCATGCTGTACAAAGACAATTTTCACCTCTAAGGTTATTAAAGAGAGAGAGAGAGAGAGAGAGAGAGAGAGAGAGAGAGAGAGAGAGAGAGAGAGCTATTTTGGGGACCCCTGATTCACACAGAAATACTTCCTTGTATGTATCTTAGAGTCTATTCTTAAATCTCACAGCTTCTATAACCTAGAACTTACAATAATTAAAAGGATGACAGAGGTGAAACCTGGCCATAGTTAGTGAGCAGTTGAAGAAGGACGCTTAAAAGAAATCCCACACTAGCTTAGAATTGAGAATAATAGATGTTTATTTATGGGGGTAGACTCACAAATCAATATCCTCTGTTGGAACAGAAAACAGCAACAGAATACCGCAGCTGGAGAAGAGGCCGGACACTCACTCTACATTGGCATAAATAGTATAAGAGAGCATGCTCCAGTAGGTAGGTAACTTAAAGAATACTGGCTGTAGGATTTCCTAAAGTACCTCCCCTTTTTGTTTAAATAAGAGAGTTCTAAGCCTAATACAAAATTATATAAAATAAGAACAAATATATTCAATAATTATCTTCTCGTGATGAGTTTAAGTCTTGTAAAACAAATAACGTGGCCAAATCATGAGAGGAAAGTAACTACAACTATCTAGTCTTCAACCCCATCAGAGATCAGAGAAGGGAAATAATACTACTTGAGTAAGCAGAAAGTGCAATCAAGCAACTTCCAAAATGTGCAACAAATGACAGAGACAACTGGCTACCTGGGCAATCACCCGAAATTTCATTTGCAACATTGAAGCAAAAAACTTTGGCTAAGACCATTTTCAGAGGCAGGAAAATTTTCAAAACCATATTACCCTGTCTTGGCAATATTTGACAGTCTTTTTCCTGTGTCCTGCTTATCCATTTCTGGAAACCATGTACCTTGTCAGTGGTTGAGGCATGGGCAGTTCCTTGTCCAAAGATCAATTTTGCCAAGAAGGAAACAAACTTGGAGTGGAGTGTTTTCAGTGCTCACCATTCTCTAGGGAATAGAGTGGTGCTGCCAGGAGCAATCGTGTCTCACTGTCATGAAAATCCTAAGTTATTAAAACATTTTAAATGCTATATTCTGAAGGTCTCTGAAAGATTTGAAGAATACCTATCTAACTGAAATATATCTCTATACATCTAGAAAATCTAACTAACATGACTACAAGCTTAGCTATTATAGATGAATATCTATTAACTTATATTTCTTAATTATACATTACATTTTTAAATTAACTGCACAATTATAGCACCTTAATCAAGAGCAGAAATATACATATAACAAAACTGATCTAAAGCTTGTATCAATAAACCAAAATCCATACCAATGTAAATCTCTATAGCAAGCAGTCTCTGAAACATGTAAGAAGCTACATGGGTTCAATCATAAAATTCACTATGTCAATTCATTCATTAATTGGTTTATAGATGAGGGAATGCAGAAGCAAGAGAGATAATACCTTAATTTTAGCCCTAAATCCAATAAGCCAAAGAGTTAGAGCCTTATTTCAGATAGACTGCTTCTATAGCCCCAGTTTCATCATCGTGCTGGTAGACTCATTCTATTTTAATGTCACGATAACATTCTTTATCTAGACTTATAGAACTTATGGTGTGTCCTTATTAGCATGTAAACAGACATCATTCTTCATCAATGACAGCTTTTTATATGTTCATATATTTATGTGTTTTTAATCATTTGAGAATCAGTGTTACATTGAGATATTATCATTGATATAGGTATAATGGGTCATGACATGACTCCTCACTAATCTCCTAAAATGTATCATGCACTCCATTTTCCATTCTAGTGGCTATTATGGTAGGACCACTTTGACATCTCATATTGGGGGTGTTAGGAGAGTGTTTAGGTGTGGGAAGGAAAGAACTGGAGAAAGGTGAGGAAATTGGAGATCAGCAATAGCAGGAGTCTGTAACTTTTCTAATGTTGCAAAGAGAGTAGGTGGGGATCATGTCCAGAGTCCAGGAAAGCTCTGCAGAGAACCTAGGCCTCCCAAGCACATGCTATCCACATTATGGCTTGAGTCACTGGGACACCTGCTGAAGACAGCTAGTAAGACAGATAAGAGAGGGGCCTCTGCTCTGTCTCCTCCTTATTTTTTCTCTCTGCTGTGTTAACAGCGCCTTCCCTTAGCCAGGTACAGCCAGATGCCGATTAAAAAAGAAACTAAGCAAATGTAGTTCCTACTCTAGAAGATTCTAGGGGAAGGACAAGAAAGGACCTAGAAACAAGCATTGCTGGGTGTGCCAACCATCTAGAGTTTTCTGTGGAAGAGACTCTGTTCATTGGTGTTGTTAAAAAGTTTTTTTATTTCTTTCCTAAGTATTTGTTATATGATAGGATCTGTTTGAATAGTAACCTTTACTTTTAAAGTGGTTGGTTTGATATAGACACAGTTATGCTAAATATATTTTACTACTATTTAGAGTTGTAATTCTGCATTGTAGATGAAATTGAATGACTTATATCTTATTGTATATAACTGTATGCTCCTTTCAATTCCTTTCCCCATCATAGTTGCCTGAAATTGTGATATTTTATTTAAGGCTTACTCTATTTTACCATGGACACCGAAGAATAATAGTTTTCAACTGCAGTATTGGATTGTGGTCCTTGAGTGCTAAGTCGAGATATATGACTGTGTCTATGTGATATGAATTTTCCTTAAAAAATGAGAACAAACTCTACTAAGCTGGTTATGGTGAGTCACATAGAACAACACTTTCCAAATCATTTTTATACTTTCCTATAAGACTTGCTATGCACACACACACACACACACAAAATAATTTTGAGGAAGGCTGCATACGTTATCCCCATTTTAGAGCAGGCACAGTTTTTAAAGGACTGGTGATATTTGGGGACAATGCTGTGCAATGTAGCACTCCCAAACCAATGTATTTTAAAAGGAGAGTCAACTTCCTACCATCATTCAGGCAAGAGGGAGTGGGTGTCCAAACCATGGCAAGGATCACAGGACTGCTGTGGCAGGTGGTGGTGACAGCGGGGACATTTGTCCTCATGTTGGACTGGAAGTGGTATTGACTTGAATAGAGAAGTAAAGACAAGCCAAGGGAGTCATGGCATTCTTGGTTGTTCTGATATTGATCAAAAGGAGGATTGTGTCGATGGCACAGAGGAGTGTGAATGATGATGCTTATCCCTGCGTCATTTGTAGCAGTAAAAATCGAAAACCAAATAAATACTCATCTATAGTCATGAGCAACTAGCATATTGGCTGTACAAGTATGTGTATATTATTATTTCAACATCTTTATGAGGACTAGCAGACTTGGAATAAGATGATGTTCTGTTGCAACCTAGATTTTTAAAAAATAATGGTTCAATTTTATTCAAAAACTATATAAAACAATTGAGAAAAGTATGTTCATCATGGAAGATTCCACTGTTCTAAGTAATTTAACTGTGGTCAGTCAGGGTTGCTTTCAGAACATTGCTAGGGACACCCAACAGGTAGTGGGAAGGACAGGTGGACTGTGGACACAGCACAGATGTCACCCTCTCACAACAGGAGTGCTGGTCCTTTGTCCCTTCTGATCTTTCCACTGCCTCTTTCAAGTTATCCTGTGAAGCCGATAGGTTAATAGCCTGGTAGGTTATCCAATCCTAGCTGGTTAGACAAAGCACATGTATATAAGGGCAATACTAAGTACAGTCAGTAGGTATGTGTGTGTGTGTGTGTGTGTGTGTGTGTGTGTATACAAATAATTATAGAAGAGGTCATTAATCCAAGGTGGGAGAGTGAGACATTGAAATGATGTAAATACAGCATGATCATGTATGGAATTCTTGAAATATATATATTATTCATATATATTATGAATAATTCAAATACATATGGAAAAAACAGCAGAAACTGAAGTAGAGTGTTGAGTCACTTGCCCCTGTGAAAGCATATGAAATTAAAGGGACTCTTGAGTACTGAGAGCAGAATATTTATTGCCTTTTACTTTGTAAAATGGGAGAAATAAGCCAAGAACGGAGTAAGTCACTCAGAGAAGCAGGGACAGAATCTGTCCCTCACAGGACCAGGACCATGCATGCTGAACTTGATGGACTGTCAGGTTCTGAGCCGCAGCTGGCTGCATCAGCTGACATGTTTGGTAGCTGAGGACTTCATCTCAGTGCACAACAGGAAGACCCTCGGAAGTGGAGAGGGTGGGGTGTGCCTTAGCAGCTCATTTTTTTCTTGGTTCAACAACACCTCTTCATGCTTCTCTCCTCCAAGTGAGCCCCTCTTTCCCTGCACAATTCACCCTCCAAGAGAAAATTTAAACGCTTTAAGTAATTTCAGTGTATAGAGGGCTCTGCCTTGCTTTCTCCATAGCTCCACAGAGGCAGGCTATATGGTGCAGCTGTGAAGGATTAGCTTGGGGCCTACTCTTTTCTTCCCCAGGAATGAAGCAAAACAAGGGAAATTAAGTGTTTAGTATTTAATACACCAAGTACTGTTTACAGTGAAGTCAGGAAATGCTTCAGAGCTAGAAATCCTGAATGTCGTATAATGGAACCAGAAGTGGCAGATGGAGCTGTGGAGGAGATGTTCTTGGAGCCACTGGGGAGATGAGCAAGAAGTATCAGCTGTTCAAGGCTTCAGGCAGCAACAGACAGCAGCAAAACCTTGTAAAGTATACCTACAGCCTTAGGAGAGAGAACCCAGACCTCAAGTGGTGCGGGAGAATTGTCTGTATTCTGTCAATCATGTTTTAAATAAATGCTGATTGGCCAGGCAGGAAGTATAGGTGGGACAAACAGGCAGGAAGTAAAGGTGAGGCAAAGAACACAGGAGAATTCTGGGAAGGAGGAAGCCCATTCCTCCACAGTCCTGCCCAGATCACCGAAGAAGCAGGATGTGATCTGCCCTGCTGAAAAGGTACTGAGCAATGTGGCTAACATAGATAAGAATAATGGGTTAATATAAGCTACAAGAGCTAATAAGAAGCCCGAGCTAATGGAACAATCCGTTTATAATTTATATTTATTTAATATAATTAAATAATTATATTATTTAAATAAATATATTAGTTTATAATATATATTTATTTATATATATTATAATTTACAGTTTATAATCTCTGTGTGATTTTTCTCTGGGACTAAACAGCTGGGGACCAGGCATGACAGAAACCCCAACAAGCAGGCCTTCATGTTTTACACAAGGAACGAAAACAAAACTGAAGTTGCTGCTGCCATGGAGAAAAGACAGCTAAATAGGATCTGGGTCAAGCAGCAGTCACCCTCACAGCACCAATGAAAGGTGGTGTGGAGAGTATTACCCAGGAGATAATGCCATCAAATATACATGCTGCAATAAAAACCTTTCTGGAGGAACTTAGCAATGATTGGTTATTGAGTTTCATAGGAATGTAAAAGACGAAGAACCAAAAAACCCTTGAACAATTTTGGTAAAAAGCTCTTAGTAAGTACCAATTATGGAATAATTGACACACAGAGAGAGAGAGAGAGAGAGAGAGAGAGAGAGAGAGAACACATCAAGTATAAGAAGCTTGTTGGTTTAGGTTTCTTTATCCTTCCAACTTGATCAGTTGAGTGTGTACTGGTTGCAAATGTTTTTGAAGGAGACAAAAATATTTTCTATGGAAACCAAGCGTGCACAGTAAGAAACAAGACGTTTACAAGTGGCTCTTACAGAGGATGTTCTAGGGATGTGTTTAATTTGCAACCGTCTCATTATGCTAATTGGACTTGTGGTAATTTGTGCATATCCTTAAAAAGACGGCTGAGGGTAAGTAGAAGTTAGCATGTGACATGCAGTTCTGGAAATAACCTGTCCCTAAGCCAGGTTTGTGAGGATGGTTTAGGCTTTTTTACCTGGGATGAAATTCTTATTATAGTAATGTTTCCTGTGGAGACATCAACAAATGTGTATTTACCTTAGAGAAAGCATTAATAAAAAACTAAAGACAATTCCACACTGGTCTAGCCTGGTGAACCACTGAGTTTACTAAGGCAGATGAGGGATTATTTATAGGAGCATGAGTGACCCTAGACAGCTGCAGCACCAAAGCTGCCTACATGCAGCCCCCCCCCACCCTGCCTCCTGCCCCACCCAGTTAACCCGGTACCTCATAGGCACTCCCATAATGCTGAGACCTGCGTTGGGGCGGGTGTGTGTGTGAGTATCTGTAATCTCACTTGAGGGTTTAATGCCCTTTCCTGACCCCTCCTGTTGTGAGGGAACATCAGTAAGTCTGATCATCTTGCGACAGTCCCTTGGGTATGATCTCAGTTTCTCTGGTTAAGATGGTAGTGGCTCTTATGCCCTGAGGCGCCTCTCCCTCCCTTGGCTCTACTCAGGTTAGGTTTGATCTATGGGTAGGATTATTTGGGAGACTGATAAATATTTCTGCTTCCCTTTTTGGTCTGCCATCTGGTCAGTTGGAGTTGGAGTTTGGGTTTTCTGCATCCTTTAGCCCTTGCTGAGGACAGCATTGTGAAGAGTTGAGGGGAGTGGTGGTGAGGTGGGTAGAGAGCCAACCCTTCTATGTGCCCGAGGAAAACTGACCATGTTGTATTTTTGTATTACTGATTTGTTATGGGCTTATTTTTAATGAAGCCTCATGGTAAGCACTGAATAGGCTTCTCTGGGGCCTGGGAAATGAAAGAGAAAAAGGAAAGGGTAAGTTGATTTCTTTCCCAGTAACCTAGGAAAAGCTTACCTTGCTCAGGAGTGTTCCTTTTCTGTTTTCTGACACCTAGAATTGCTTGACCTCACATCCTTGGAAATCATGAGAAGAATAACTAAGAAATCCCCATAATATATATAATACTCTGTAGTTCGTGTGTTAAGAGCATCACAAAGACCTACCAGAAGTCAAATAAATTATAAAGATTTTGCTAGGCAAACAAGAGGCTGGAGTTCAGAAGGCATGAAGGCTGAGTAAGTTTCCAGGGTGTGCTCACTGTAGTGTTAGCATGGAGCTAGAGAAGGACACCCCCCCCCCCCAGAAGGAAGCTCAGGCCAAGAGAGTATACTGATTTACTTTGCTTAGGGCCAAACTTGCTGTTTCAGAAAATGGAAATTTCACATATATTGCACTGGCCTCCTTTTCCAACTGTGTTCTGAAAAGCATCTTCTATCTGGGCTAAGAGGTGAAAATAAGGAGGACGAAAGGGCAGAGAAGGGCTAGTTATTTATGGAAGGGCTAGTTATTCAGGGAAGTCAGAGAGAGGAGACGTGAAACATTTGGGTTAAAATTGGACAGAAAGAAGCAGCAGTTAAAAGTCACTCTGTAGGAAATGAGACCAGAGGGGACATTTAAAAGCTTCAACTTTGTCTCTGTGGATTGTCACCTTCCGGATCCTCTTTTGGCAGAAAGGAGAATGGTGAGTTTTCTCTCAGACTTTGCTAGGAGCCAGGAGAGGTTGTGGTGGTGTTTGCCACTGGTTCATGATCAGGAGAAACCCCATGCCTTGGTCATGCTGCGTGATGGGTTGGGTAAGAAAGAGCTACTGAGATTTGTAGAATGGCATCTTTGATCATCTTCTCCCTCGGTGAGGTTTAAACTTTGCTGGGAAGGATCGCTGTTTACATTTCTTAGTTTAGGATATCTGTCTGACAGGTCAACTTCTTGGCACATGAGGTTGAGGGTATAGACACGGAGTAGTGCAGAGTGTGCAGCCCATGCAAAGAAAAATATGTCCACATAGATGACGGAGAATCAGTTTTCTCCGGGGTTAACCAATTCTCGGTAATCATCCCTGGAACATTACACATATGAGCAATGCTAGATGGATTCAGTAAGTTGTAAATACAGGTATATACATGTACACACACGTATACTTGCAACAGCAATAAAGAAGAGGTCATGAATTTGGGAGCAGAGATGTGGAAGGAGTTGGAGGGGAAGGGAAAGGCAGGAATGTGGTGGATGCTGTGCTCATATATGAAGATCTATGCTCTCCCACACACAAAGAACTTGAGAGAGGCCTGGGTGGAATTCTGGAGTTGACATCACGCTTCAGATGGCCCTGAAGGGAAGAAATGGGTGGGACACCCTCATTCGGATTAAATTTTGGCTGGCCACAAGAGGCGTGAGCTTTGGCCAGGCAGATTTCTCCAAAGAGGCAAGCAAAATGTGCAGTTTACCTTCTAAGAGTGCTGCTCTCGGCTGGAGGAGTGGCGCCTAGACGCTGCCATCCTTTACCATCTAGAACAGTTTGTAGGACAGTTGCCCCTCCGTAGCGACAGTGTTATTATTTATTGGTCTAGAGCCCCTGTGAATTCCAAAATCTGAGGCTGCTCCAGTTTTTTATTTAAATAAAATGGCACCGGCATCGTGTCTGTCTCTAAGCACACACATCCTTCTGTATGCTGTAAATCCCCTCTTACTGTACTTGATACAATGCAATTATTGTGTTCATGCTATCTTGTTATTGTGCTGTATTATTTCCAATTAGATCACAAAAACTGTTTGCTCAAGGCTGGTTTAATCTGTGGATACAGAGCCCTCAGATAAGGAGGGATTAGTGTCCTACTCTGGACAACTGAAACAAAGAATCACCCTGGAAAGTTTGAGAAAGTTGGTCTGGTCTGTAGGGTGAAATGAGACTATTTGGTATGATTCCTAGTCCTCCACTTGAGACATACCTCCTCCCACTCCCACCCCAGGCCCTGGGCATCTCACTTACCATACTTGACTTTTATCTTGGCTCAAATATTGTTGAATACTCATCTCATTCCTCCAGGACAGGTTCATAAACCATTGACTTTGTGTCTCTCACAATGTTGGTCACATGGTAGAAACTCCATGGAGCCAGTTAAGTTTCACTGGGAAAGCACCAACTCTTATTTAAGAAATCTCTGTACCGGACAGAATTGATGCAAGAAATAGATTCCGGAAGTGTCAGGTGAGCAGATCAGAAAATAGGATGCACTGCAGTGCCCATAGGCCTGATGCTGTTTGCAGACTGTGGTCAATCACAGGCCTGATTCATGTTTGTGTCTCACTGGAATTGAAGACCCAGAAGAAAACAGGCCTGAAGATGACCTACATTTGTTCCTGATGTCTTCAGTCTCAGAGGTTCCCTGATGTCCTTTTCATTCCTCTAGTGCCCTGGACCTATCCACTGTTTTCCTGTCCCGAGTTTGTCAGCAGACCGTGCTTATCCTTAGTTATTTGTCTCTTGGGGTCACGGCAGCCTGTGGATTTGTGTAAGGACCTGAATTCAGGGATCTAATAGCCCTTTACTGGAAAGTAGAGATGCGACCCTTTTCTTTGCCTTCCCTTGCCTGGGAAGAAAAGGTAGAATTACTAAACCATTTCCTAAACTGGCCGTGGAATCTAGACCTTTGTCCCATTGATAAGAACCTCATAACCACAAACTAAATAGTTCAAGCTTGTCATTTCAATCTGCAAATTGATTCTATCTGTTTAGAACACCCCAAATCTCCAGGACCCAAACTAGTTCAGTTTGGAGCATACACTACTATGTATAGATCAATTTATTTTTTCATGGAAGAAAATCATGTTTATTTCTTCACTAGGATCTAGAATGCTAGTTCTTAAGCTTCAGGAGAATCTGTCTCAAGAATTGTAAAATTCCTTCCTCTCTAGTATCTGAAAACCTGCCTTATGTTTGTTTGTTTTTTGTAGCCAGCCCCGAGGAAGAGTTGGTGGCAGCGTTCTGCTAATGCCATGAAGCCTGTCCTGAGGAAGAGTGCTCCATTTGTAAAGTGAGCTCCTCCCCATGCACCCTGGCAGTCCATCATTCTATCATTGAATTAGATGTTTAGGATATGTCCCATTCTAGTCATAATCAAACCATTAAGAAAATCCACAGAGAAATCCATTCTTCTTGGGGAGACACTGGCTTTAAATTATAACATTTCCAATGGTTATTAATTGGTTTTGTGTGAAAATAACAGCCACAAGTGATTGAACCAAATTACGAATCAATCATCTGCCAAAGTAAATTCTTAAAATCAGTATCATGACTGAGCTATGCTAATATGAAAGAACAGGGGTCAAATCCAGGGAGCATTGACAGTGTTCATTCATAGATAACACATGAATTGACTCAAAGGGATAGGCTGATGTTTCTCATCACTCACCCTTTTGATATGCCTGCCTAGCCAGTGCTCACACATGCATGCACTCGTGTGTACGTAGACACACAGACACGGAGAGAGAAAAAAAGACAGACAGACAGACACACACACACACACATACAGAGAGAGAGAGAGAGAGAGAGAGAGAGAGAGAGAGAGAGAGGAGAGAGAGAGAGAGGAGAGAGAGAGAGAAGAGAGAGAGAGAGAGAGAGAGAGAGAGAGAGAGAAACACAAGGTAGCAACTAGATCACACTAGTAAGAGCCCCAATTTATATATGTAGTTCCATTTGAACAATGACCTGATACCATCGGGGAATCAATGAGCCAACCTATTCACAGTCCACAGTGCCCTTGGATATCCATTCTCAGTGTGAGATCTTGTCTTGTACTGGTGGAGAAATGCAGAATTTTAAAATAATCTTTCTATGCAAGATTGGGGTTTGAAATGTTTTATTAACAATAAGAGAAACTTCAGTAGATATAAGTGCAATTCATTATTTAGATGTGAATCCAACTCTAAGTTCATAGTTTATCAGGCAGTTATGTGGAAAATGAAAGAAAGGAAAATCGATGCCTTCAAAACTACCAGCTGGAGCAATAGAAAAACACAGATTTAAATGACCAGGCATCCCATTAAAATATAGAAAGAAGGTGGGGTTTGTAGTCTGAGCATTTAGGCTAGATTTTTGATTTTTTTAAATTCTTAATTGCCAAGTAAAACATCTCTGCTGATTAGTTTTGTCAATTTGACATCAATTAGATTCACTTTGGAAGAAGAAACCTTAGCTGAGAAGCTATCTCCTTCAGAGTTTCCCCTGGGCCCAACTGTGGGTTATTTTCTTGATTAATGATTGATATGGAAGGCCCAGTTCACTGTAGTTGGTAGTACCCTCGGGCAGGTGGTCCTGGATTGTATAAAATAGCAAGCTGAGCAAGCCAGGGCGAGAGATCCAGCAAGCGACATTCCTACCTCCAGATTACTGATTTGAATTCCTGCCTGGGTTTCCTTCAGTGATAGACTATAACCTGTAAGCCAAATAAACCTGTTCTCCCTCAAGTGGCTTTTATTTGTGTTCATCACAGCAACAGAAAGCAAAACTAGAACAAGTTATCTACCTTATGAGTTAAAGTAGAAAGCAAGGAGACAATATACTTAAAGGCCTTCATAAACTCGAGGGACATGTTAGCTATTAATCATCAGTGAACCCTTTTTTCTCTTTTCTTTCTTATTTTAGTATAAGCTTTCTCTGACTAGCCCTGGCTGTCCTGAAATTGACTCTGTAGACCAAACTGGCCTCATACTCAGAGATCTACCTGCCTCTGCCTCCCTATGGCTGAGATTAAAGGCCTGTGCCACCACACCTGGCATCGGTGAAACTTTCCAATACCGATAACAAACCTGACTTTCATTAGAGCAGGGTATAAATTTGAGCTTCTAAAAAACAACAAGCACATTTTAGAGAAAAAGAATTAATTCTTCAATCTATCTGACCGCTCATTAAGAATTCTTGTTTAAACGGTCTCTTATTTCCATGTCTAAGGTGTTTTCCAAAGCTGAGACCCTCATAGACTTGCTATTGGGGCAAGGTGTGTTATCTGACTATGAAGAAATAGGCACAGGGACAGCCATTTGATAAAGGAATTAATCGATGGCAGTATAAAGCTTTCTGAGTCACAAGCCACATGCTTGGGGTCACGTGGAGTAGCCCAAAATTAGAGAACAAGACCGTGTCTTAGAAACTAAGGGACAGGACAATATATAACAACAACAAAAAGATCTTCAAGTGTAATGACATCAAAGGCAGTTCTGTTTGTAAAGATTCACTTAGCGTCAGAGTTCCTTACCCAGGAAATGCTAAATGAATATTGACTTTATAAGTTCTTCTCACTGGTAATAAAACTTCATTCCCTTTCATTCCCTCTGTTGGAGGAGAAGCGTGGAGAGGAGACAGAGATAGAAGTGGACCAAAGTTGAGACACTGTTCTGATCATCAGTTAGCCAGGAATTCTGACCTCAGAGCACCCTCGCTGGCATTTTGGGAAGAAGCAGATAGACATGTAGGAACCATGAGGACACAGCATGAGGACTTCCATCAGAACACCAAAACTGGGTAAAAAAAGAAAAATCCAGGCATGCTGGCATGTGCTTGCAATCCCAGTGATGGGTATCTCAAGCCAAATGGATCCCAGGAGCTTACTGACCAGTCCTCCTAGCCTACTGGGTGTTCTCCAGGCCAGTGAGGGACCCTGTTTCAGTAAACAAGGCAGACAGCTCCTGAGGAAGAGTACCCGAGCTTCTCCTCTGACCTCCATATATGCAGCTTCCGGCCTCAAGCCTTCCCGCACCCTTGTCTCCCACCAACATCTTAGTACCAGGTTTTCTCGTGTAGGGGCTTGCTCCTGCTTCCTTTAGGCTTTGCTGCCTGGGCTCTGGTCCAATGCTTTAGTGTGTGTGTGTGTGTGTGTGTGTGTGTGTGTGTGTATACCTTGGTCCCTGGCATCAGTATATGAATTATTCATATAGTCTTTTCCTGCCTTCCCAATCAGTATGCAAACTGTCCTAGAGCTGCTTATAACCTCAGAAATAAAGGGACCCTAGTACAGAAGTCAGGTTGCAATTAAGCTTATCATTAAGAGAGGACACAAATGTACACAATAGGTAAACCAATTTTATTGCCTCAAGCTGCCACTGAATCCAGTTAAGCAGCCAGCAATTTTGACTGGGGTTGGGGGGGGGGGGGGCACGAGTTGGAAATAAATCAATTAAACCAGTTGGCTCAAACTGACTGGTCATTTCAGCCCCAAACACTTTGCACTGGGTAAGATACAGCCACGGAGAGCTTCTGAAATACAGTTCCCATAGCAACTGTACAAAAGTGGCAATAAGAAGCAGTGCATGTGGAATTTATTTTATCTCCTTTGCCTGACTTCCTTTCGTCCCATCTCATATTCCCCTAGGCTCTGGCCATCTGGGCATGCTCTTTTTTTCCCTAGCAGGTTTTTTCCTAGCAGTTCCTCCAGGAAGGAACTCCATTTGAAATGCTCTTTCTTCCCTGGCTCTGGCTGACAGATTGACATTGTCATCCACAACTGTGAGCTTCAGTCCTGAGTCGCTAGTGACCTCTCATGGGGCCCTGCTCTCCCTTGAACTTTCCCCATTCCCTGTGCTACAGGACTGGTGAGTTTATTGCAAGAGGGATTGAGATTTTTAGTGTCGAGACCTGTTCTAGGTGGCTTCTCCCAGACAGGGGTTCATCATTTTGCACACAGTTTCTCCAGTCACTCCGGCACCCTCCAAGAAAGAAATCCATGAAAGTCTCACTCCACTGGTCCCCTTCACCTTCCTTATCTCCACCGAGGAGATGACTCACAGTAGTCTGTCTGGACAACTTACGGGGTGATGTAATTCAGCCGCCTCTGTTGTATCTATATCTAGTCAGAAAAGTCCATCTTCTGAACCCCTAAAACGTCTTCATTAGCCCCTCACTGAACTCCCATCTGTAAATAAACATGTAACAGAGCAGGGTATGCTGTGTCATCCGAGCCCATTTCATGACTTGGAGAACTGACTTTTAAAACCTTGTCTCCTTAAGAATTGCTTCATTACTGTTTCTAAGACTCATGTAAGGGGGTGGGGGCTCTGAATCACAGCAGCAGCTACTGTTTCTTACCTATTCCTCCCAGGCTATTTGTCATATTCATACACATCAATATTCAAAGCTTCCTGAAACTTCATTCTAATTTACTTTTAAGATAATGCCCAAAAAAGAAAGTCATGAAAGTCTTCTTCATCCAGGCTTTCTAGCACTTGCCTTTAACCATAGGATCTGGGAGGCAGAGGCAAGAGGATCAGGAGTTCAAGGTCATCCTTGATGATGTAATAGTTTGAGGTCAGCCCGGGCTGCGTGATGCCATTTTTCTTAGAAATCATCTGCTTTAGCTAAAATGGTTTGTTCAGTGGACCCTCAAAGCACTTTGCCACTTTTAGTTGCCTGTCATTGCTCATGTCATGCCTGTGGGTGTGTCAAAGTCTTCCTCTCCACTGGCCAATTAAATTCATAGCTCATTTTCAAGCTAACTTTGAGCATATCAGCATGTCTCTTAGGTGGCCGTTGGTTGTGTTTGTATTGGCATACGGCTGCTATCTAATACCCCACTACAAAAGTCAATGACTTAAAACAATAAACTTTCTTCTTGTCCTTGAGGGGCTTTGGGTCTGTTTACCTATCAATTACAGTGCTGGGGATTGAACCGAGGTCCACACTCACGGTACAATAACTCTATATCATTAAACTATATTCCAGCCCAAGGAACCATATTAGTAAATGGACTCAATTGATCTAAAATGGGTTCACCTGGGTCAAGTAGGGTTGAATCCAGTTTGAAGGGGCAGCAGTCACTTGGAGGGAATGTTCTCTTGGCTCATCACAAAAGTAGAAAACAAAACTCAATAAACAATAAACAGTAAGCCAAGTACATGAGTACAACTAAGGAATTGGGTTAGGTTGTATTTATTGAAATTCTGTGGCTAAAGAAAGGTATGTGGCCAAGCCCAAGCTCCCACTGTGGAAGTGGGGAGTTGATGGAGGAAGGTCATTGGTTAATTAAATAAAGAAACTGCTTGCCCTGGTAGGTTAGAACATAGGTGGGTGGAGTAAACAGAACAGAATGCTGGGAGGAAGAGGAAGTGAGCTCAGAGACGCCATGCTTACCTCTCCCGGGTAGACATGATAGCTCTGCTCTCTGAGGCAGACACATGAAGCTCAGACCCAGGATTGGACGTAGGCTAGAATCTTTCCCGGTAAGACTGATGCTACACAGATTATTAGAGATGGGTTGATTGGGATATGAGAATTAGCCTGTAAGGGCAAGAGTTAATGGGCCAAGCAGTGTTTAAAAGAATACAGTGTCCATGTAATTATTTCGAGGCATAAGCTAGCAGGCAGCCGGGGTGCTGGGGATGCAGCCCCACTGCTCCTTATTACAGCAGGGAGGAGAGTGAGTATTTGCTGAAGGCAATGTAGATTAGCACCTCAGTTTCTGCCTGGGGCAATGCTCCCTTCCCCCGTAAATAAGCTCTACCCACCCCACTGTGTAACCACCTCCTCCTTGAAGTCCTTACGGAACAAGGAGAAGACGGTATTTGGTTTATCATTGTTTACCTCGGACCCAACACCCACATTAATGACTGAAAGGCACCTGAACCCAGGTTAATATGTATCTATTATTTCACTGCATGTTGTAATAGCTTTAATTTTCATAAGAATCACCAAAAACTTAAGTAGAGGTGTGCAGATTTCACACCTATCCCCTGCCGTGGTACATAGCATAGCTTCCCCTGTAATGAGCAGGGGCTACTGGAATGGGACGTTTGTTGTGGTTGATGAACTTGCATTGACAATTTTCGCCCACAGTCCATAGTCATGCTTGGTGTTGTAAATTATCTGGGTGTTGACAAATTTAAAGCAATCCATACCCTCCGTTATAATGCCATGTTATTGTCCTAAAAATTGTGTGTTCCTGTCTATTTATCTCCCCTTTCCCATAGTCCCTGGAAACCACTGATAATCTTTACTGTCTTCATAGTTTCGACCATGCTAGGATGTCACGTAGCTGGAGTCAGATAATGTGCAGCCTTCTTAGCATGGCTTCTCTCCTTTAGTAATACACACCTACCTACGTTTCCCCTGTGGTTTGTCAAGGTTCAATAGTCCATTTATTTTTAGTGATGAGCAATATTCTATTACTGCTTCAGACAGTGATAATCACCTGGATGTAGCAACCTGTGTATTCACCTGCTGATGGATATGTTGCTTGCTTTCAAGTTTAGGTAAATGCAAATAAAGCTGTGATAACAAAAAAAAAAAAAAACAAAACACCTGCAGGTTTTTATGTCAACCTAATTTTTCATCTCCACTTGGTAAAATAACAAGGAATGCAACTTCTCGATTGTACAGTAAGAGATGATTAGCTTTTTAAGAATCTGCCTAAGTGCCACCCAGTGTATCTACCCTTCTGTATCAATAAAGCAATCAAAGGGTTCTTGACAGGCCATATCCTTGCTACCACGTGGGGCATCCGTGCTCTGAATTTTGATCATTCTAATGGTTGCAAGGTGATGTTTTATTTATTTAATCTGTATCTCCAGGTGGCATACATGGCATATATGTCATTACTTATTGCTTATTTGCAGCCCACTTCATACCTTCCCCCTTACTGCGCACCCACAGCTAGTGCAGTGATAGCATTAGAGGCTGTGAGAGGAGCTCTGGGACCATCTGAGAGTGGGTCCAAGAACCCTGCTAGTTTGGAGTAGGCAGCCAGTGACTATTTCCAAATCCCTAGCCATTTAAGGAGCTGCATAGCTAGCTGTATAGTCATATAGAGGTGGTTAATGAAGATGGGGGAATAGGTAGTAGGATTTTTGTTTGGATTGCACATTATGGGGTAGATTTAAAAAACTAGTTTCCCCACCCCATGAGACCCTCCTCGGAGGTTTTCTTGGGTGTTGTTTGAGTTTATGTAAGGATAAAACCTTGGTTCTCTATTTTCATCTTTGTAGAAGTAACCGTAAGTATAGTACATTTGGTAAGAGTCTCCTAGCAGTGCGCTTGCAGTCATTTGCTCATCACGACAATAGGCTGCCTTCTCCTTTTCACTCTCCTTTCTGGCGCGGATTGCAAGTACCTCCTTGGGAGAAAGCTTGAGTAGTGTAGCAGTGCCTTTGATGGCATGCGACTCAATCAGAATCGCCTCTGTTCTGCTGATCAGCTTGTACAAATCGTTGCCAGGGTTTCGTTTACATGAAGGAAGCGAGGTCTCCCGGGGAACTGAAATGCGGCTGAAAGCCATGATAGTGGTGGCCTAGGTTTGAAGGTAAGACGCATCTGAATTTGAATCCTAACTCTGCCACCTTATTTCTTTATAACCTTGAGGAAAATTACTTAACCACACAGAACCTCAATTCATTTATCTGAGAAACTCACCTTCAGCAATTTATTTATTTATTTTTTAAAAAAATCATTAAATAATGCTAATAATGTACTTAAGAAATACCTGTAGGATATATTGAGCAGTGTGTGTTTTATGGAAAATGCACTTGGTGAACATGGATGCACACCCTTACCCATCTATTCTCCTACTCCTGACTCCCAAGAACTCCTACTTCCTACATTGCACTTCCATTTTTCTCTTAATGCATTCACGTTTTAAAATTTTTATTCAACATTAAATAAACCATTTATCATCTAATTAATAAATAACTATAGGTATATATATTGTGTCATATACTTCTCTGAGGCCCATAAATATTTATTTTTTGCAATAAGCTAGAAAATCTATAACTTTGGAATTATTTACTCTAGAGAGGGTAAAACTTAAATCTCCCTCTAAAACTAAAATCACTTTCCAGTCAAGGATAATTGCTCTTCTCTCACCAGGCATTTGACAACACTGAAGACATTTTGTCATGATATAATGGAGCATATAATACTGATACCTTAAGGAACCCTAACTACTTCCACTTCCAGAGGCAGAAGTCTAGGAGTACTTCTCTATATTCTACATTGCACAGGGTAACTCCTGTCCCCACAGAAGCGTTTTCTGGTCCTAAACTTAAGTAGAACCATAATTAAGAAATTCCAGAATCTAATCAGAAGAAGTTGTCCTTCATTTGAAGACAAATCCCACTCTTTTCCTAAGAATCATGCTGAATTCAGGTGGGATGAAGTTACCTAATGGTTGATGAACCATTTCTAGTAATTTATACTAAAACTATCACTGTAAAATATGGTTCTGACTCATCCATTCCTGGTGGGACTGCAAACTTGTACAACCATTATGGAGATCAGTATGGCAATTCCTCAGGAAGATGAAAATTAATCTACCTTAAGATCCGGCTATACTATTAGGCATATACCCAAGGAACGCTTCATCCTACCACTGAGACTATAGTGATATTTTATTTATGTGTTATAAATAAAGCTTGTATGATGACCAGAAGATAAAACCAAGCCACCAGAGGCCAGGCAATGGTGTTCCACACTTTTAATCCCAGGATTTGGGAGGCAGAGGCAGATGGATCTCTGTGAGTTCAAGACCACCCTGGGCTACAAAATATCAATGCAGAAACAGATCCAAGTGGTGGTGGCCCACACCTTTAATCCCAGCACTAGAGAGGAATATAAACCAGAATGAGACAGGAGCTAGTTCTCTTTAAGTCTGAGGCTTTCTCAGAGGTAAGAGCTCTCCAGTGACTTGACTGCTTTGCTTTTCTAATCTCCAGGATGAATCCCAATATCTGTCTCTGGGTTTTTATTATTTGTGCTACAGGAGACACTTGCTCAATCATGTTTATTAAAAGCCCAAACTGGAAATGACCTAGATATCCCTCAACAGATGAATAGATAAAGAAAATGTGCATTTACACAGGAATATTACTCAAAAATGAAAACATAAAATTCATAAGTAAATGAATGATACCAGAAAAAATCTTCCTGAATGAGATAACACAAATCCAGAAAGACAAAAATCCTATGTATTCACTTATATGTGGATATTAGCTGCTAAGTCAATGATAACCAAGTTATAATCCATAAGACTACAGAGGTTGGATATAGAGTCACAACCAGGGGCAACAGCTAGATTTCCCTAGGAAATGGAAATAAAATAGATAGTTGTGGATGAATAGGGGATGATGAGGGAAATGAAATGGGAGGGACAGGAGGAGAAGAGGAGGGAAGAATATGAGAGAAGGGGTATAGGGGAGAAACAGGGAAAATGGAGGTCCATTTGAAGGGCAGTATGAAAATCTAATACAGTAGAAGTATCCTAAAATATATACACATATAAAGGTGATCTAAATAAAATCACAAATAATGGGGGAAACAGAGCCCCAACTGGACATTTCTTGTCACCAAATTAAGTTCCCAATACCAGGCATGGGTTATATCTAATTGGGTTGTTGGCCATAGTTGTCCCATGGGAACCACCAAACAATTCAGGCTATTGCCAAGACTATAGGTTGCTCTCTCCACAAACTTATGGCAAGGTATTTGGCGATATTTGTACACTGTGTGAATGTGTATTACTGTGATTGGTGTAGAACTGAACAATATAACCAATAGCTAGGCAGGAGGGGTAGGTGGGACTTCTGGGCAGAGAAAGGAAGTGAAAGGAGAAATATAGGTACCCAGGAGAAGCCGGGAGACATGGAGAGGAAACAGGAGGTACAAGATGAAAGAGAGGTAATGGCACATGATGGAATGTGGATTAATATAAGTGAGTTAATTTAATTTATAAGAGCTAGTTAGGAACAAGCCTGAGCTATGGGCCAAACTTTCATATTAATAAGTCTCTATGAAATTATTTGGGAGCTGGCTGGTGAGACAGAAAAGGACTCATTACAGCAAGACCCTATTGCTGAAGACAACATCTACACAAACTCATTGAATATGGAACAGTTGAGCTGGTATCTTCATAGTATCTTCACCCCTAAACACTAGCATCTTTGGTACAGGAAAGTACTCTGCATAATACCATACACATGTCCCCATCCCATACAGAATCTATATTCAATTGACAACCACTTGTGATGGAAATTTAGCTTCTCCAAGGGAGTCACACTGGAGAAACAAACTACTCTTAAGAATAGGTCACATGCCCAGTATTAGACGGCCAACAGAAAACAAATTTAACCACATCCTTGGAGGTTCTGTGTTTCACAATGTTGTGCCAGTGCTTTTTAATTATTCTTTATATTTGTTTCATTTTTTACTTTTGTTCTATTTATATATTTTTAAATCTTTAAATAAAACCCTATAGGTTCCTATGTCCTCCAGTTTTGTGTTTCTATGGGATTCCTGAGTGTGCGAAGGAATGGTTTCTACACCTGTATCTGTTTCCCTTGTGCCGTTTTTGGGCCCCTTTCCTTCTGTATATTTGTATTGTCCTATTCCAATATGTTAGTTTTTGTTTTATCTTATTGTGTTTTATTTTATTATTAGCCCTTCAAAGCCTGTTTGTTTTCCAATGAGAGACAGAATGGGAATGGATGCAGATGGGAGGGGAGGTGGGGAGGAGCTGGGAAGAGTAGAAGGAGGGGAAACCTAAAGAATATATATATTATATGAGGAAAGAATCTATTTTCAATAAAGGGGAAAAGACATGGTCCTGATTAATTATACAATTGTAAGAAGCAGAGTACCCTGGCCTTTCATTGCTGACAAATAAAGGTAAGGGAGTCAGACCTGCATGGCAGAGATTGTTGATAGCACTCTTGCAGGCATGGAGCACAAGCATGAGTTAGCAATGTAACCCCCCCCCCCCGGCTCTCCTGCCCTTCCCCTTCTCACTCCAGCTTTCCTGTGGGCTTGAGTTCTTGGCTTCTCGGTCAGGCTATTTGGACAATTCTCCTTAGTAGTCAGATTTCAAGGTGCGCTGGCAGGCCCAGTTTCCCCGCTCCCTACTTTAATTCTTCCTCTTCTTCCACCTCTTACCATGAGTGCCCCCATCTTGTGCAGTACCAGTGTTGTTTGGCAAAGATAAATCCAGTTTTGAAAGTTGACGGCTCAGAATTAGATTTATTTTAGCCAAGTTTGTTGCAAATGATGGGACTTTGCTGAAGTACACCAAAGAGGGAGTTGGAAAGTAAAAACCAGCAGGTAAGCTATACTTAAATTTAAAGAGAAAGATGATGTAGTCTGGCTACTTGTTTGCCAGCCCTATCTCCTTTGCGGCAAGGTGTGGTCATGTGACTGTACAGTGGATTGTGAGAGTAAACGTCAGTTGCCAGTGTAACCTGGACATGGTGAAAAGCTTTCACACAGCTTCCAACTGGATTTGGAGGTTTGGGAGAATCTCGAAAGCTGAATATTGAAGGTGAAAGTTTTTCCACTCCTTTAAGTAATATATCAAGAAAGGTTTGATAAGTGAGAAAATATCCAGAGTCCCCCATGAAAGAAGAATGGAGACCCTTGTGAGAAGTACAACCTTCACTTGGCGGCAGGTGCACACACTTAACAGCTTTCTCCTTCCCTGACATTCCCTCGTTCTGCTCAAATATTTCCCCTTTGTTATACTCCTTAAGGTACAAAGCAAGTCTTTAAGAAACAAAGCAAAGAATAGGCATGTGATGAGAGGAACAAACAGATCTTTCCAGAACTTTCCATTACAGGCACCCTTGGGTTTTAATTAGGAACAGCCTCTTTCACAGCCTTAGTTTCCTAAGAAACACACGTGCCCACAGAAATACCCTGGAGATGGCCTTGGAATTGTTCAATGTCACTGCCTAATCACTTTCCTAAATGTCACTGATTCCAGGCGCTCATGTGATACAGCTTTCTCTTTAATCCAGGTTGGAGACCCCTGATGTATCTACAGGAAGAACATACCTTTGTCCTGCTTGATTCCACCCCTTTTCACCCTAGTCTTCTGGGTCAAGCTCCAGGCAGGAAACTCAGAAGATCAGGTAGTATTCCTATTTTCAGTAAGAATGTTGTAATCTTTGACAACTGAGATTCATTTATTTGCTAAAAAAATAAAAATAAGAAATGGAGTTGTATATATCTTTATGCCTATTCTGAACTTCCACAATATTGGCCTTTGAACTCAGATCTCTTGAAATGTCCAGGGATAAAGGCAGAACCTCCCAGAGCCTCTCATTTCTCTCAGAACACCCCACCGGCATACAGTTCTTTGTTCTTTCTCCAGCATCCAGGCGTAACTAAGACTTAATCTACACTTATTTTCTCCAACCCGCTGATAGAATTTGGCATTGTATTTTAAGTATGCAACAAAATCAAAGTACAGCATACTTCAGTCCTTGGGGCTTTAGCATAAAGAAATAGTACAAATGAGGGTGGTGGGAGAACAGCTGTGTGAGAAAATTAATCTGTCCATTTCATCTCCAGACCTCATCTTCACATGGGGTTAAATACTTTTACATCTTCCTCTCTCATAAAACTGTGGTGTAATGTAGTTCAATGCATTATTTCCCTCGCACTTCTTTTGGTGAAATTATTTTTAACAACATCGTGTAAAGTTATTAAGGCAAAAATGTACCCTAGCAAGCCTCAGTACGGGGGAAAAGTAAGCCTTCACCACTTGACCACAGTAGGTGTCTTAGTGAGGGTTTCTATTGCTGTGAAGAGACACCATGACCACAGCAACTCTTATAAAAGAAAAACATTTGATTGGGCAGTTCAGAGGTTTAGTCCAGTATTATTATGGTGAGATATGGGGTATGTAGGCTGATGGTGCTGAAGAAGGAGCTGAGAGTCCCATATCTTGACCCACAGCCAACAGGAAGTGGCCACACTGTGCCAACATTGAGCAAAGGAGACCTCAGAGCTCATCCTCCCAGTGACACATTTCCTCCAACAAGGCCACACCTCCTAATAGCATCACTCCCTGTGACCTTTATGGGGTCATTTCCATTCAAACCACCACAGGGGGCTTCACCACTCTCCTCAGCAGGAATCAGAGGTGGGTAGAATCAGGGCCTGCTTCTCTGTGAGTTATAGGAAGATGTTTCATCTCACTGGTAATGGGGGAAGTGTAAATTAAAACCACGACAAAATAAAAAGATAAAGAAATCAAAGCATTTCATCACAACAACCGAATGACTCATGCAGGAAATCAGCAGGGGCAGAAAAATAGAATCAGAGATCTGTGAGACAGAGAGAAAACTATAAAATAACAGCAGCATGTCACTCCCTGTCAGTTTAGCATAAGTGAGTTAAACCTCCCAATCAAAGGAAAGAATAGCCGAATGAATGAATAAGAACCAACTATATTCCGTCTTTAAGAAACTCACTTCATATTTAAGGACACAGGCTGGAAATACAGAAGTGGGAAAGATAGGTTTCGCAAATGGTGATCAAAACAACAGGGAGAGAGCCAGAATTCTGTCAGCAAAGTAGACTTTAAGACAAGCTCCGCCACCAGAGACAAAGAAGAGCATTACATAACCATAAAAGGATAACTTTATTAGAAATGCGAAGCAATTATATATGAGTGTGCGTATAAATATATCTCCACTGAACATAGAGCAACGGAAGAATAAAGTAAATGTTGACAGGAAATAAGGGGGAAATAGATTATACAATAGTAGCAGGGGTCTCTAACAATGGAGGGATGTGAGGAAATCATGGAGGAAACATTAGATGTGAGGTAAACTTTAGACAAATGGAGTATTGAGAACATCCCTTACAGGTCAGCAGAACACACTCTTCTTCAGCTCACATGGAACATTTTAGGAAAGGTCATCTATTAGGTCACAAAACAAATTCTAGAAAGCTTAAGAACGTTAAAATTACATCAAACATCTTCTAAGCACAGCAGCACAAAATTAAACGTCAGCAACAGGGGACTGGGAAAGTCACAAATAGTGGAAATTAAAACACAATTTTTTTAACTACCAAAGATTCCAAGAAGAAATCAGCAATTTAAATATGAAAATGCCTTGAGGTAATTGAAAACGGGAGCACAATATTCCCAAACCTAAGGGACAAAGCTAGAGCATGAAGTTAGAGGTGATCTTTGGGTGCTAAATAAAGCCTAAGTTTTAAGAAAAGATGCGGAAGCAATCTGATGTCATATCTGAGGGAAGTAGAGAAGGTGGAGAAACAAATCAGCATCAGAAGAATGGAGAAATGTGAGCAGAAGTCCATGAACTAGAGATGAATAGAACTACAGAAAAGACTGTTTAAACTAAGAGATAAGATTTGGAAAATAAACCCAGCAGCTTTTAGCTCATCTAAGAAAAAAAACTCAAAAAACTCAGCTAAAATAAAAAATCAAAAAGATTGTGGATGATACTATGGACGTACAAAAATTGCCAAGAGATTTCCATGAAAAACTATACATCAACACCAGAGATAACACAGAACTGGATATAGTCCTATATACACATAACCTACCAAGAATGTATCATTATGAAACAGCAATCCAAATGGACCAATAATAAGTGAGCTGCCTGAATCAATGATGGACGTATTCTCTCAAAGAAAAACCCAGAAGTTGATGGCGACTTCTATACAATATTT
Source organism: Microtus oregoni (assembly GCF_018167655.1). NCBI lineage: Eukaryota > Metazoa > Chordata > Mammalia > Rodentia > Cricetidae > Microtus > Microtus oregoni. The sequence goes on along the minus strand of NW_024543831.1, from coordinate 9,725,548 downwards.
AAAGGAGAGTTGATATCAACTCCTTTCTAACTTTTCTAGACTCAATTTATGAGTCACTATTACTCTGATCTTAAAACCAGAGAAATTAAAGGCCAACAACCCTGAAGACTGTGGAGGCACATGCCCTCAATGAACCAAGAGCAGCACCTGATTGAAAGGAACACATACCATAATGAAGTGGAATTTATCCAAATATACACTCCCACATGCAATCAATTACTGACGTAAAGTACACTAATCGAATGAAAGATGGAACCCAGACACTTATCTAAATATATACAAATATTTAATTACAGTATAATAAAATGGAAAACTTTTCTTTTTGGATCAAGAACAAGACAAAGGTATTCACTCTCCTCCTATTCAACCCAGGACTAGTAGTCCTTGCTCCATTAATTAATCAAGAGCATTCATGGATCTCAGTTACTACAGTTACTACAGTTCTTACTTCCCATGGACTAAGCTCTAGCTCTAACCCCTGACACCACATAAATCTGGCATGGTGGCACACCCCTGTAACCATGAGGTGGAGATACGAGAAAGTATGTGTAAGTTTAGATTGTCCTCGGTTATACAGTGAGTCTGAGGCAAGCCTGGGATATATGAAACATTGACTCAAAACAAACATACACCAAAAAAAAAAAACAAAAAACAAAACAAAACTCCAGCCAAAATTATCCTACTTAGAAGTCTAACTACCAATGATATAATACATAGAAAACTTCAAGTACGCTGTCAAAAAACCTGTCAGAACTAAAACATTCAGTAAATTTACACAATATACAAATCCACACACAATGTAGTTTCATTTCTGTACAATAACAGCAAGCTATCCAAAAGGTGAGTTAAGGAAACCAGTGTCACTTCCAATACCATCAAAAGTAATGAAATACTTAGGAATAATCATAACCAAGAGAGTGAAAGGTATACACTTTCAAAATCACAATATTATTGAAGTGAATTAAAGCAACCATAAATGCTTAGAAAGACACTCTGTTCAGAGATTGAAAGAAGGACATTGCTACACCGTCTATACTGCTCAGAGGGACACTCAGGATCCACTATCTCCATCCATATTCTGATGACACATTTTTGCATAAATAAGTAATACGTTCCTCAGATTCTTGTGTGAGGTTTACAGCAGTTTCCATCTGACAATATCTAATCAGTAAGTGAAGTTCACCTTGAATAGCAAAGTCCCAGAATGGCGATCCCAGATGTACTTTTATAATCAAGAATCATCTCAGATATTAACAAAAGTGCTGTTCTAGGAACCTTACCCCTTATGGATTGACAGTAGAGGAATTCATGGAGAGGTCTCCAGGAATTGATATTTCATAAGGCAATAATTCCAGGGAGATTCTGGTAGGTAGCCAAGTCTGAGAATCATACCTAAGAAAAACATTGTCAGAAGAAGGACAGGAATATATATTATGTTTGTTAAGGGCATGTTTTAGCAAATGATTTAAGGTAATCAAAATGTGAGTCATTTACTTTGTGCATACAAAGTAAATCGGCAGCATTTCTATAGAATACCATTAAGCCAAAAGAAACAAAAACAGATTTATATATAGCAAAGCGGACATATTGAAAATACTTTTTTAAAAAACAGCAAGGCAATTATTTAATGTAAAGCTTATTAAAATGTATGGAAACTAAGCCTACAGACAACAGTGTTATCTATCTTCCTATGCACTTCCATACAGTGACCGGTTTGTACACAGGAATACACAAAAGGTGGATAGAGAAGAATTTAGGAAATCAGAATCCTGAAGTAAAATATTGATAGTTTGCCATGAGAATAGAGGGTAAAGCCCTCAAGTCTGCATATCAAATCAAGAACAGGAATCACCATCACCAGCTGATTGACGAACTCTGAGAAAATAATTTCGATGAACTTCTTGGGAGAGAAGTCAGAATTTAGGAGATAATATAAAGTAAGATTACCTTCTTTTGTAGCTATCACTAGAAAGGATGCTAGCTGCAGAAGAAATCACAGAGGCAGGGCACCAAGAAAAGTCAAGTGATAGAGCTTTTCTGTGGGATTATTGAATAAATGATAGAAGCAATGAAATCTGTGGAAAAAGACAATTGAGGCCTGGGACTTGGTCTTTAAAAGAAATCCCTCAAGGTAGTGGGAGGGGAGGCAGAAATCCCTGAAGGTAGGGGGAGGGGAGGCCCTTCGTGTGCTTCCTCAGCTCATCTGGGACCTGGACTGTGCCTCATCCCTTCCTTTTGTCTTACAACAATGAAATGGATCACTAAGAAACAAGCTTAGCTATGGATTCTACACTCTCCTCCTTGCAGATTCTTGTGGACCAGAGTGAGTCTTGGGAATGTGTATTCTAACAAGGTCTCTGGGTAATGTTTATGCTCTCTGGAATTGACTAGCACTCATTTAGGGCATGGGAGAAGACAATATTTTTGGGCAGGAGAAAGAATGTCTCTTTCATGGTGGGTAAAAATCCTTGAGGATGGTTGGGTGGGCAGATAGACAGACAAGTAGACAGCCAAACAAATGACAGATTGATGGATAATAATCATGATAGATGATAGATTGTAGGTGGCATTTTCTTTTGGCTGTCAACCAGCTCCCAAATAAAGATTCAGAGTCTTATTATTATGAATGCTTGGCCTTAGCTAAGGCTTATCCCACTAACTCTCTTAATTTAACCTGTTTTTATTCATCTATCTTTTTCCTTGGGGCTTTTTACCTTTCTTTCATTCTGTGTGTTCTACTTTGCTGCTTCCTCTGTGTCTGTCTGTGTGAGCCCTAGTGTCTCTTTTTCTTTCTTCCTTGAGCCCAAATTCCTCCTCTTACTTACTCTCTCTTCCAGGAAGTCCCACTTATAAATCCTCCCTCACTATTGGCCATTTGGTTTTTATTGAAGCAACAATCAGGTGCCTTAGGCAGGCAAGGTAAAACAGCAATATATCTTTGTGATAGTTAAACAAATATTCCACAACGATAGACAGACAGACAGACAGGTGGTAGGTAGGTAGATTATTAACTAGCTGGATAAATAGATATATTGGTAGATTTACTAATTAAATGTGTGCTGTATCTAATGTTCTGGCCTCAAAGCTTGGAGAAAGTTCTTTTATAGTAACCATGATTGACACTGCTCTAAATTGTCTTGTCATCTCTCCAAATAGCAGTGATGTTATTAAGCTAGTTGAGAACCGTAGCTACTCTTTTGACCTAAATGTCTCCCAATGCTGTTGATGGTGGATTAGCGAGGGTCCACCCATTGCAGCAGGTCCTCTTAGGATGAAGCAGTGACAGAGCTGACCACACCTGGAGAGCAGCAAAAGCTTTTCAAGAACCATTGCAAAGGGTGAGAACTTTTCTCCTGGCTGGCCCTATGTGAGATGATGGAAGGATAAAGAGAGGCTGGAGAAGGGAGACCAGTAGGACAGCTACTGATCCGTGATCAACCCCTACTCTGTCACACACATGTCCCTCTACGTTCTTCCCCACACTATCTAGCCTGCCCAGCAAATCAGGGCTTCATTCTTCAGGAATCATCTCAAGAAGCATATTCAGGGCCATCTGAACTTTCTTTTTCAATTCGACCAATGCATCTTGATTATGTCTGACTCTGCCCTCGATATGACCTTGCATCTGCCCCTAGTCTATCAGCTTTGGTATCACATGGCAGACTCTCAAATAAGCAACCATTGGTTTACTAACAAGGTAATCAATGGAGCAATAATCAGAAATAAGCCATACTGAGAATGCCAGTCAGACCCGTGGCTGCCCACATGAGGAGCGGGCAGAAAGAAGTATTCGGAAGTAGACATGATTGCTACCCGCGTATCCTGGAAGTGTGTGCAGCCAGTCGTCTGTCGCCAGTGTGCCGGGAGGTCTGGGTAAAGAGAAACAGCAGGCAGAATTCTACACTGGGTGATTTGAAAGTGATTGAACGGATCCTAGAGCACCCTGTGATAAGCTTTCTCATTGCTCAGGGCAAAATAACCCAGGAAACTGAATTTCAAGATAATTATGCCTACTATTTTCTGCTACCAATAAGAGAGAAAATCCTATGAGTATAAAGGGGTTTCTTTCGAGAAAAGAAACAAATTTCTGGTTAGCTCTATACCCTCGTTCTGCAGCTTCCCATTGCTTCACCTAACCTAGTTTCCACAGAATGGTGGGCACGCCTTTGTGTATTTCTACACCATTATAATGATAGATGATAGACATGTATGCTCCATCAGTGTGGTTATACATTGTAAAGCATGTAGAAGGAATATCTCTAGAACACTTTGGTTATGGATTTTCTTATGAGAGCTGTGAAATCATAGGATGTCAGGAAACACATTAACCTACAAATCTCGTTTTGCCAGAAAACACTAAACCTTGGGAAGATATCACCAACATGACTTAAATTTTGTATTCACTTGAACAATTAAATATTTATTAAATTATTCATCCCTTAAAGACCAAATATACAAAAGTGGGTGTTAAATATACAGATGACTGAGACACTGCCCCAGATGTCAAGATTTTTACAACCTTCCTGGGAATAAACCCATAAACAGCAGTATGTTTGGTTTTGATCTTTAGAGGACAGTTGGAGAGTATTTAAAATTTTTATTAAAAGACTTGGGTCCTTCAATTCTACTCTCAAGAATTAATTCAGTAGGGACAAACTTGGAGGAAAGTGGATACTCGGCTATGAAATGCTCTCTTAAGAGTGTTACTTTTGGAATAAAGTAGGGTTTATGATGTTTTGACCTCTTTGCAGTCACTCAAATGTGGGTGAAAAAAATATTAACTTATAAAGATGGTCGTGATATGCTGTTCAAAGATAAAACAGTAGATCCCACTGAACTGTGGAGATCACGAGTCTATCTTTTCAAGTATAATTTTACTTTAAGCCTAGAGTCAACCTCCAAAGTGTCATCAGTAAGCATTGCTCTTTTCCTCGGGGATACATTTTCTAAATGTCTTACAATGCATACACATTTGACTTCAAGTAAGAGAAGAAAAATAACAACATATCTGGATATCGAGGCAGCACTTGAGTTCATGAATAGCTGATCTCCCCATGTGGAGTCAGAGGACTTAGAAGTTTGGTCTGGACTGACACATTCATTCATCCATGATCCACTGGGCATTGTCTATGTATGAAGTATGGAGGAAAACCTAGAACAAATGTTTTATTTTTCTGAAATTTAATGAAAATGAGAATACACAAGTAAACATGTCAGAATGAAGGAAAACATTCCCAGGGCATGTGAGGACGCAGGTCTGCTTAGGCGAGAGGTACCAACACTGGTAGTGAGTCCCATGTCCCTGGCAGTCTGCAAGGCAGCTTCCACGTCACCTCACATCTCATTATGTTCTATGCTGGGAGTGTGTGCTTTGATGAACTTGATTCTCTGCAAATAGGCAACTCAGGCATCTGTGCTGGTTCCCATTAGCAGCAGTAAGTTACCCAGAACATCCAAGGTAAACAAAAATTTAGTGGTTATTTGATCACACTAATCTCTATCCTCCACAAAGTGCTTTCAACCTATTAGGGAGACATCAGCATGACATCAGAAGGAGGAACTGAGACAAACTCAATGGGAACACTGCTCTAAGGGCAGAGTGGAAACAATATTTACCTCACCAAGACCTCCAGGCTCTCAGACAGATTAAATTGGAATAGAACAAGCACATGCGTTCCTTTATTTATTTAGTTGGCAGAAGGTGCCTTATTTTATATAGATCACATAGCCATCATTGAAAATGTATTCTATTTTTAATGTGTCACACCCTAGTGGAGAAAGCATCTGGCTTCTTGAAGGGCACAGTGCATTCTAAGGAGACACAGGAAAGGAAGGAGAAATGGAGAATAAACACATACTGACCTCCTCCTAGAAGCTTCCTTAACTTGATGCTTGCACCCTCTTTGAACCCAGCTCTCAGAATTTCCCCTGTGTTACTATGGTTTTGTTTTACAGCTGGACAAGCTGAGGTTGATTGTCAGAAACATACATGCCTATCGCTGCACACTTGGTAGCAGAGACAGATTTTAGATCCGGGCCTGTCAGCTCTCAGGCTTGTGATTTGCCTGTATCATCCTGCTGTTTTGGAAGGCCATACTGCATGCATGTCATGGTGTCAGGTTAAATCAAAAGTGATGTAGAAACCCCGAGTGACAGGGCATGCAAACTTGGCACTTATTGCTGAAATTCTTCAGTTAGGCTGTGGCAGGCTTTCGTACATTGGTATCAGCAGTGCCTGAGAGAACTCGTGTTGAAGCGGGGTAAATCTGATGAGATTCACATGGGCCTTTGCAGTTCCTCCGTGGGACTGATTTCAGCAGTGTTATTATCTCTGATGCTACATATAGATGGGCACGGCATAGAGATCTGTCCTGGAATCTAGTGCCCAGGAGACTGCTCTTAGGTCAAGCATGCTTCATCCTTCACTCTGGTGAATGCCACATCCCCCTGACTCCACCCATAACCCCTGTGACTTGCATGCTGTGGTCCCACCATTAGAAGTTTGTTTAACTGGGGGCAGGATATCGAAGGGGTAAGCATTTCTCTTTGGGTTAGAGAATAAGGGCTGAGCTCATGGTACCCGACTTCTTGCTGACCTCCAAACATGCAGTTCCCTTCCTTCTGAGTGGCATCCTTGTTGTGTTGTTCATTTTGTTTCCGGCCTTCTTAATGTCACTTTCCAGAACCTAGACCATCTTGATCTCTGAGGCTTCTGTTCTGAGAGAAATATAGAACCACAGTTCTCTAGGCTTCAAGTTCTCATCAGATTAGCTCTGGAATGTCACACTCCCTTCAACCCTATAATGTCACTACATGGGTTGAAAAATCATAGAAATGTGACCTTGATCTAGGAGTGGATAGAGTTTAACTTCAAATCTCACCCAATTCAGTTACGTATTCTGGAAAAATTCTTTGAAACTTTGGTCTTATGTTGAGTTAAAGTCGGCTTCAGAAATTGCTCACTCAGTTTTATCAAAAAAGTTATATCCTACCTACCACGGAACCTTTACAAGATAGCTGATGACCCTGATTGAGAAGGGAAGCTGCTTGTAGCAGGCTTGTGGTAAGAACAGGTTTTAGGCAGTGTCTTCCAGGCATCACTGTTGGATTCCCACTGTCCCGTTTCCGTTGTCAGGGACTGTTTGGGAATTCTGTTTGTTTTCTACAACCTGATACCATAAAGCTCCAGTGCTGCTCTGCCCAGACTGAACTTTGATCAACCAGTGTTGGCCTTATTTTCATGGTTGAGATTTTACTTAGTGCCTCACACTAACATCCCAGAACTGTATTGTAGGCAGTTTGGACTGCCATTACATGCCAGAAAACTGAATGCCAAGAAACTCTTCCAAATGTATCCCCCAATGTCCAATTGCTCTACTTTTGTCTAAAGGGTGAATTCATTCACCCCTCTGCCAATCCTTTCCCATGATGATAATTGTAGCTAGACTTCTAGCATAACCTTCAGTGAGATGTCTTCAGTGATTATTTCCTCTGGTTGTAGCCTAATACCTAACAATCCACTGAGCTTTGAATCCATCCATGGGTTAATTCCCTGATGCAGCTATTGCCCTCATGATCCAATTACCTTTTCATAGAGCCATTGGCTGGGACCAATCTAATACGGGAGCCTTTTGGAGTGGTGCTTTTCAAAACTGTAACAGATCCCCAGTTTCCCTCTTCTCCCTGTCTACTCTCTCCCACCTTGTCAACACTTCCCCCCTCCCCTCTTTCTTTCCTCTCTGACTGCTGAAGCTGAAGATGGCAACCATCCTGCCATCGCTGGAGTAGCACCTTGCTGGGGGATGGGAAAGACATTAGGACTCTCAAGTCCTCATTGGTTGGTTTTGCTTCCAGGGAGTTTATTTCTAGAGGTGGTGAATTTAATGACAACTCTCTGTTGTTAATAAAGAATGGCAGATGTGCAGATAATTTTGAATTGTGTGATGCTGTGAGAAGCAAAACAGCCCTACTGGCATAATACCTGATTTAAATAATGAATTAGCAGCATATTAAGTTTCAATGCCCTTGTTGAAATGTGAAAATCTAAAAGATGTGTTTTTATGCAGTATGATACCCTAGTAATCCTGAACTTGCTTAATTCTCCTATCGGAAAACAAAAGAGGAAATTCAGCCTCTTTGGATTATCTGATCAAATTCCCAGGGGTAAAAGTATTACACTCTTAAGATCCTTATATATTGACACAGTCCTGACACAGTATATTCTTTGATCCTCAAACAGTGATTTAGAGTGTTAATTAGGACAAATATCTTTTTTTATTTTGGTTTATTTTATCTGTGTATTATGATCATAAACAAACTTGTAAGAAATTCTTTCCAATAATTGGCATCAACTAATATTAGAGAAAAAAATAACCCATTTTTCCCTTTGTATTCTCCATCAGCTGTACGCATGCTGTGGATTCTCCTCTTTCGTGTGATGTCTGTTGACCCTTAAGAATCAAAGCCAGGCCAAGGATGACTCTTTTCCTGACCAGTGCTATACCATTCCCTTATAATTAGAAATAACTTTATAATTAGAAATCAAGGCTCAAAGAGATTCCATGATTCATAATAAACAATGTCTGAGCTGGAGTCTACACCTAAGTTTTCTAGTTTCATGACCATCACACTACTTAAATTGGCAAAATAGAGGATGATGGTCTGACTCAGCTCAAGGTCATGGTCTTGTCCTTTTTAAGATCAACACTGGGATTTACTTACCACACAGTTAGCTGTTCTCAATGTACATCACACATTTAATCCATCTCTCCAATAGCCAGTAACATTTGATGTTTGGGATTCCTGTCTCTGGTCTAACTGAACAATCACGAGCTTTGGAGCTAGTCAAGGAAAGGTTTGTCTAGATCCATCCTTTTACTACCAGTATATGCACTGGGAAAAACTCCAAGCCCATTTCCTTCATACTGGAAATAACAAAACCTAGATTGTAGCGCTGTTGCAAAGGCTGAAGGGGAACACCTATAGAGTGTTTAGTGTCCTACGCTTCCAGGGATCACCTCCCTCATTACTGCCCTTTGTAAAAGTTTTCACACATTTGCTTAGCTTTGAAGATGCTGTCTCCAGAGAAGTGTTGAGCAAGGTGACTTTTGTTGCTACTATAAGAGGATGTTAACTAGAGTTCTTTCCTACAGAAGTATGGAATTGAGCAGACACCAGATACCAAGGAACATGTCAAACTAATCCGCATGCTTCTTTTTGAACAAAAATATTCCACAGTTACCTTCATGATCTTGGTGTCTCAACTAAATCAGAGCTATAAAAGGAGACCATAATGGCAAGAGGTACAAAGACTGGAGAAAGATGTCTTAGGGTTTGGTTGTGTTTTTATCTCAAACCCTCTGCTTTGCTTGAGGTCTAATGGCAGTGGATTTGGAGAGCTTGGTGTAGTTACTGCTGCAGCTCTTGATAGGGAACTGGGCTCTGTCTAATTTTCATGCGGGGAATCTAGAGGAACAATGACAGACTGCTTTGGTGGCAACCTCAGGGAAGGCTGGTAGAATCACATTAGTCTGCATTCTCCAACGTCATTCAAGGCAAAGGGACAAGTATCTTTCTTGTAGTGTATGTGGGCCACATGGACGTGCTTATGGGAGATATAATTGTTTCATCCTGAGACCCTTTCATTTCATTGCTATTCCATTGCTTTATAATTACGAGTAATTCTGCTCCTAAGGGATTTTAGAATTGGAGGAGACCCTCATGTTGTGGGGAAGCAGCTAGAAATACCAGGGAATTGGAGCAACCATCATCAACTTAAAATGAAGAAGAGTTAGGTGCTTCCCACACCTGTAAATGGCACAACTCCCTTGATTCTGAGCTAGGGTGATCCTGAGGTGTGCATTTGCTCAGTTTACAAGATTTCATTGGTACTTGGCTTAATAATATTTCTTTTCAAGGCTTTTCATTCTTCCTTATTCCACTTTCTTGCTCTAGGAGAGGTATTCAGTGCAACTTCTAAACACACTATTTCCATTCAAATTCTTGCCCCATGATCTACCGAAACCACAACTAAGAGACACTGAAAGAGAGCCTAGGAATAATTTTTTTCAGATTCTTGTCCAACAGATGATAAAAGAAGTATTGCAATGGTGACGAGAGGTGTGGGTCCTCCCTGTCACACTGGACCCCTCAACTAGGAATGGTTCCATCTGTGACGGAATAGAGGAGAGGATTTTGCAATATTATTGGCAGTTCTTAAGCGTGGTAACAATGGTAATTATGAAGTCTGTGGGACTGTTCATTGATAAATACCATCATTAGGCTTAGGTGTGTTCCCAGCTAACTGCGCACAAAGGCTCGATCTGTGTCCCAGAAGAGTTCTCGTGGCTGCCATGGAGAACGTTTTTCCTGGAGAGAAAGGCAAAATCAGCTGAAAGACAGGCATGAGATGGAACGTGAGTGAAGGCAAGTTGCAAAGACTAAATCTCAATCCTGAAAAGTTTTTTAAGTTAAAGGTAATTTTTTTTGATAGACAAAGAGTGTGGCCCTGAGATCTGAGATAGAAACACTTGAGTCAAATGTGACCTTTGAATTTGCAGATTGTGGTAAACATGTGGGTCTGTGGAGATAGTTGACTATTCATTGTTACAATGTAGCAGAAGAGGCTAGCGGAAGGGAAGAGGAAACTATCGCAAGAAAGAAACCAATTAGCTGGAGAAAGACTCCCCATGAAGGTTGGCTATAACAGAGTACACACACACACACACACACACACATACACACACACACACACACACACACACACACACACACACACACACACACACACTAGAGGAATAGAGAAAGAACCTAAGATTATTTCTTTCCACGCTCCAAGATTTCTGTCAAAAACAATCCTGATTCAAAAGTACTTCGTAAATTGTCAGGTATTATATTTGTAGTTTAAAAATGCAGACATATCTCTGAAATAAGTTACTCCGAGAGTCATCATGCATGTCAGCTTTTCATTAAATGACTGAGAAAATCTTCTACATAACTGGACAGAGGTACAGTGATACCATGCTTTATCTGGTGATGCTGAAAAGAAAGAGGCCATTGGACTTTATTCTTCGGTTCTCAGAGCAGATGCAGGGATATTTACACAGAAGGACCCAGCAGAAAGAGCTGTGATGACTGCATACAATGTGAAGGAAGCCACTTAATGTCACTGTGCTCTATCAGGAGTTCATTGGATAGCAGCTACAATATCTGTGACCTAAACCAAGTGTTTCTCTTTTGCTATGCACTTTTATATTACAGAAAATAAAATCCAGGATCAAATATATAGGCTGGTATGAAAGGGCTCACCTAGCACACACATGACCCTGACTTCAGCCACCAACACCATATTAAAGGAGGGTGGGGAAGCTGTACAATGTCCAAAGCTAGAGTCAAACTCAGGAAGCTCACCTCTCCTTTCTTTGTACGAGCTTTCATTTCTAATAGTAGGAGATAATTTGCATTAGAATTATCTGTTTTTTCCAAACCTTATTGATTGATTCCTGGATTCATTTTTTTCCCTTTTGTTCTAGATGGATTTATGACTGGATGTCTCTTTCTATTTCCACATTACAGTCTTAGTTAAAGTTAACTTGTATAAAATAGTAAGTGAAATCATAATGAGATATGGGTAAAGCTCAAGATGTCAATTTCTCATATTAGACTACTGTTTCTAACTCTATAAGGGCAAGATGTATGTCTAGACTAGTGGTTCTAAAGCAGGCGTGATGTGTGGTCCTTTCCATTAACATTTGGCAATGGCTAGACATAGTTTAGGTTGTCACACCAGGGAGGGGGCTCTAGTGGGTAGATCAGTGGCATAAATGTCTGCATCAACTTCCTGCTGCATAAATAATAATCTAACTTAATAGCAAAATGAATGCCTACTTACTACTCCTTGGTTCTCTCAATCAGAGGGCTACTGAAGGGTGGAAGAGCATCTACATCATGTTCTCTGCTTAGGGTCTTAGCTGATCCAGGTATCAGCTGGACTGGGCTCTTACGTGGAGCCTCTGGGGAAGAATCTCTTCCTATAGTTTCCAGGTTGTTGGCAGAATTCAGTTCCTTTAAGTTGTGACAAGTCCCCGCTTCTTGATGGCTGCCAGCCACAGGCTTTGCCCTCACTTAAGCCAATCCCTGAGCTTGTTCCTGGCTCTCCACATCTTCTAAGTCAACACTGACATGCTTCGAATTGCCGACTTTCTCTTGTGTTGCTAGCAAGAGACAAATCCATTCTTTGTAAGAGCTTTTATGATTGGATTTGCCCTACCTGATTTATTTCTGTATCTTACAGTTAAATATTTAGGCCTTTAATTACACCTAAAAAAGTCCTCTCACAGCAGTACCTAGATTGGTTTTTGTTTTTGTTTTTCTGGGTAAGCATTGGATTTAACCTTGGGGAACCATCTTTAGAAGTCTACTTATTATAATACCCTACAGTATTATATACAAGACAGCCTTTTACAACCAAATTTTTTTATCTGGCTCTAAATGTCAATAACGCTTGGTATAGGCATATCTTTTTATGCATGGTAAAAATATTTCCAGTCATTCTGTCGCATAAAAAGCAGGTCCACAGCCTACAGAACTTCAAAGAAACACATCCTACAGGGTTTCTGATCACGATCCAGAACTCCCATAATCTAAGAAATCACAAAGATTTTTTCAATTATTTGACATATATTGGTCCATCTCTCTTTACTCACCTCCCTCTGTTAGCTTGCTGTATGTTCTTCTATTATTTGATGTAAGTGATGATTTACTGAAAATTTGGAGAACATGGAAATTCTTTGTATTTGGACAGATAACCAGATTTCATGTGTGTGAGTAGGATGCAAATGCCTGATTTTAGAGATGCCCCTGTGGTCTCTCGTAGCATACATTGCAGCACATAGGAGCCACACAGTAGGTCTTTATTGAATTCAACAACTTCTGAAGATTATGTAACATGAAGAAAATCTTGGTACTCCTATATCCAGATTAAGTGGGCTTTGAGATTTCACTAGAGAAATAAATATTGAGGTATAAAAGGGATGAAATAAGAGACTGGAAAGGTCGCTTAGTCAGTAACGTGCTTACCACATCAGCTTGAGGACCTGAGTACAGGTTTCCAGCACCTGCACACAACTTTGGGTGTGGTAGTTTGCGCTCTAAATGCAAGCACTGTGGTTAGGCAGAGACCTAGTGCATCCTGGGGCCCAGTGGCATGTCAGTCTAGCCTGATTGGTAAGGTCCTGATCTCAGCGAGGAACCTGGACAACTCCTGAGAAACAATAACTGGATTTGACCTCTGGCCTGTGCATCTTCTCCTTCTTCCATGCTCCATGTACATCCACACACATATGAATGCACACACACACGAATGTATACACTCACCTGTACTGTCCTGCAATACAATACATACACCTGTACACAAATACTCATGTGAAGCGGGAAGGAAATATGTTTTGAATTCCTTGACTTTTACCTGAAGTCATGTTCTTTGTGTATTTCTAAGTTACAGAAATCTTCTGGTCCAAATTTCCACCCCAGTTAGACATCTCTTTGACACTCCTGAGAGGTTTAGTTTATGACTGAGTTTTTCCAGTTTAACCAAGAGTCAGATACTTCAAAATAGTATTTCTCAAAGCTTGTTTGCCTGTATGTTCTCTGAACGAAATTTGGAAAACAGTAGACCCCTTTGAAATTTTTAGTTGCCATGTAAAGCCCATATGCATAAATGTAGTAGTTGCAAAAGATGTGGTTTCTACACATTTCTTATCCCAAATGGTCCCTATTTTACCAAACCCTCAGAACAATAGGTGAAACCCATTCACTTTGCAGACTTTGTTTTCTATATTATCTGTCAAGAAAATCCATTTCAAATTATCAATAGAAACAGCCCAGCTAGGGCTGTTTTTTCTGAGAAAGAAAATGGACTCATTTTTCAATTTAAATGAACCATAATACTTTCATCTCTGTGACAAACATACTACCTTTAAATTTCAAGATAAATCAATATATAGACAGATAAGACACAGAGCCTTAAAATGACTTTGTCCCCTGCATGATAGAACATACAATTCCGTCAATATTTGTTACATATTTTTTGATGTTGAATTTTTTCTTTTGGTCTCTTTTCATTCCTTTGGGAACTATATCTCCTCCAGGTTTCTCTGTGTAGTCCGTTCAAATGAGTTTCTACTATGAGTATTGCATAAGAAAGAGTAGGATTGGTGGTTGGTAAGACATGATCACCTTTGGTGAAACTGGAGAAGTGAGAGAGGACAACAAAAGATAAGGTTTAAACCCAAATAGATATATTTGTTTTTTTTTTCAAATAGATATATTTGAAGAGAAAAGTTTACAGAGGGGTAAAGGACTTGGAAAATAATTTCCTTAAAACACATTGTACCCTCCTGGATGTGTTTTAAGTATATCTGTAAGTATGTATTTATCCACTTTGAAGACTCTTGATACCAAATGATAACCTACTATTTGCTTAGGGAAGTGTTCACAGTATGGAGATGATGAGTTGAAACATCCTTCCTGCACTGTGGTTTAGTATGTGATCCCTGTTGATACGGTACCTGCCCCACTTTGCATCTCTAGGGGTCATATCCCAGGCCTATGGCCGTACATTCTCTGTCATTATCTTCGTCCCCTCACTTTTCTAGTCATCTTGACACAAGGATGCTAACTCTCAAAATGAATATTTTTTGAATTTGGCAGTCTAAAACAATGAAACATTTTTATTTCCCAAGATGAAATGTCAATGTTTGTGATTTTCTTTATAAGAAACTATTTTTTTAGAAAATGCTTGCTGTGTGTTTGGTACTTAAAATATTCCTACAAAGAAGATATTATTATTATCATTGCTGTTTTCTGCTTGCAGACAGGAAGATTGAATTGAAAAAGACATAAACGACTAGACAAAAACAAGAATTTCATTCAGTGCCATGTTTAGTTAGCAACTGGTTAATTTATTACTGGCTGGGTGAGGAGTTGATTTGACAGTAACACAATACCATGAAGACATACCTCTGTAGGTGTTGAGAGGGCGGGGAGCAGAAGAGATAAGAATAGGCATAAGGTCAGAATTACCTGCACATTCGCTGGTAACTTCTCTAACAGCTAAAGGGCTCATGTCATACATATAGAGTGAGAATCCATAGTGACCTACTGAAGTGACCTAGCACAGTTGCCATGGCTTTCACACTAGCCTGCCTAGTCCAAGGGTGTCTGTGGAGGTCTATGAACTGCTGCATAGAGGTGCGAAGCCAAACAACAAGGACTTCCTATGTCCCCTACTCTGATTTCAAACACATCTGCTTTCTCTAGTGGTTTTTGTTTAATCCAATGAGGACTAGTTAGAAATAGTAATATAAAGTAGAAATAGAGATGCATATGTGCAGACAGGCAGAGGAGAAAGGGAGAATGAAGACGTTGTATACAGAAGGAAGAAGGGATGTTAAAAACATTCTGAGAAGGCTGGAGAGATATCTCAGTGGTTAAGAGCACTGGTTGCCCTTCCAGTGTTCAATTTCCAGCACCCACATGGCAGCTCATAACCATTTGTATAACTCCAGTTCCAGGGGATCCAGTGTCCTCTCTCTGACCTCTACAGGTGCCAGGGATGCAAGTGGTGCACAGACATACACACAAACAAAACACTTATACACATAAAATAAAAATAAATAATTAAAGAAATCTGAACTTAAGTGTCCTTCTATATAGTATATACTCGATGATTTCATATCACTTATTCTGGAGACAAGGTCTTCCGTAGCTGGTCTCATTTTCCTTATGTGGCTAGGGGTGACCTTCAATTTCTGATCCTCCTGCCTCCACCACCTGAGTCCAGGGTTTTAGGCTTATACGAGCACACCCAATTTTAATCAGTACTGGGATCAAATCCAAAACTTTGAGCACGCTAGGCAAGCCAATGACTTGTATCCTTAGCACCTCAGACAGGGAGCCGGCCCGTGGTGGTGGTGGATGCCTTTAATCCCAGCACTTGGGAGACAGAGAAAGGAGGATCTCTGTGAGTTTGAGGCCAGACTGGTCTATGGAGCAAGTTTCAGATAGGCTCCAAAGCTACAGAGAAACCCTGTCTCCAAAAATGAAATAAAAACACCCCCCCCAAAACAAACCAAAAAGAGACCCAAATCATTTGCAGTTCAATAGTATGGTCTTCCAAATCGCCGTGAACTGTGACATGATGTAAGTTATCTAGGGTGAGACCTTGTCTTTCCACAGGTTGCATGAAATGGCACAGACTCCTTGAGTACTCTTAGTGTAACTGATTGTCTTCACTGTAACAAAAAAGTAAGAACAGCGGCAAACCCATCACACATCACATTATCTGGAATCAGGTCATGTAAGAAGAGTCCCATTACCAGTACGTTATCCTATTATAAGATATTGCTGAGATATGTCTCCCTCTAGGAGAAACCCAATAACTTCCCCAAATCTAGGAAACAGAACACAAAGGGTTAATTCTGTGAAAAGATCTTTGTTTTTTAACAAGACAACTTTTTTTTCTCCCCCCCCCCCCCCCCCAATAAGATCCTCTTTAAATAGCCAGGTCTCTTTTTGGAGTATTCAAAAATGGGTTTGCTCTACAACATGCTGATGAGACTCAACTTTTCAAGAAGAGAGTGTGCACAAACAGACCACTGTCTGCCAGGTCTTCATAGGGAAGCCTCATCTGTCACAGTGAAGCAAGCAAGGTGGCACCACCAGGTCCCCTCCCTCCGGGAAGGAAGGCTTATGCAAGCATCCAGGTCGCAGACCATCATGGATTGTGGCTTTGGCAGGGATGGGTGTTAATCTGGGGTCTGAAGGAGCTGGGCTTTATTAAGCATATACCAATATTAGCTTAAATAGTTTACGGCATTCTTCTTATCGACAGAGCTGTGAAGATAGAGCCGGTGCTTCCCTCCTCTCTGTAGTGCTGTAGATAGAACCCAGGGCCTTCTGCATGTTACACAAATGCTTTAACACTGCTGCTCCCAGGGCCCCAGATGACATGTCCTCAAAGAAAGAAAAGCAGATTTGGGATGGAGGGAGGATATGATGTATCGTTCATTGATGGCGTGAGCAGAAAGAGGAAAGTGAGGATTTGGAGGGGGCTAGATGGTAACATAGGGTCAGAAGGAGAAATCTTATTTTTCTTTTCATATCAGACCCCACTTCACAACTACAACTGATACAAGTGGGCACGTGGCATCTAGTGTTCCCATCAGTCTTCCTTCCCGATTCATGGCAGGAGGAGAGGAGGAACACAGGCTTCACCGCCCAACTCAGGGAGTAAACATTGCACACCTTGCTAGACTCAAAGACAGGAGGTGCACAAGATGGGATAGAAGAAAGAAACAATTTTAATGAGTTATCCAACTGTCCTTAGAGACCGTACAGACTTTGGTTTACGTTCCAAGACAACTTTTCCAATTACGTGCATGAAAAAAAAGTAAGCGTGCTCTGTTTTGAAGATAGCTACTATAAAAGAATACACTAGTCCTGTTTCTGCAAGTATTCCAAACTAGTCATTCGCTGGTTACATACAAGACGTTGGCAAGCTGCTGAGAGTCTTTCTAGAAGATCTATGCATTTAACTTTAAAAGCTAATGCATCAAGCACTTTGACAAAATTAGAGTCAGTGAAGGAAGACTTGTCAAGCAGCACACACAATGCTGAGAACGTTTACAGGTCCTACGTTTTCTACCTTCCTCTTTCTAACTTCCCCTTTCGGCCTCCTAAGCACATGCTTGCTTTGTGTGTTCACAAGGTGAGATCCTCAAAAGAGAGGGGGTGTTCAATACACCGAATGAAGCCTGGGCCCGGAGATGGACTGTGAGGAAGATATCAAAAAGCAAATGGAATGACATACTTTGGTGACTGGTGGAGACAACGGGGTCTCGGATGCACATTTAGGTCCCCCGCTTCGGATTCTGCCACAGTTGTGTTGACAAATGTCCTTGTCATCTCTCTAGTACAGGCAGTTTATTGCTTAGGATCAGAGGCCGAAAAAAAAAAAAAAGCATTTGGGAGTAGCAAGAACTCTGATCAGTCAACAGGAAGAAAGTGTGCCCCCAGGGGACAAGGTTCTCCTGAGGCAAAATGTACCTGGAGACCAGTGGAAGATGAAGCTCAGAGCAATGGAAGAAGCAAAGCTTGCTTCTTCCCAGACTAAGGAGTGCTAGTGCTGAAGGTGGGTTGCTGGGAGGGTGGAGGTGGGGGTGAGGGTGGGGTGGGCTTGCGCCTCCCAGCCCCAAAGCTGGGGAACAGCAGGGAACTGGGAATGGTGTTGGCAAGGTTGTTATGCCAGGACAAGGTGTTGGGTATGAGGGTGGGTGGGGGCCTGAGGGGTGGCTTGGAGCCCTGGCGGTGGCTGCCTGACGTCACCGGCCTCTCTGGCAATAGGCTAAGAGCTGAGCTCCCTGTAGCAGCGGCGAAGGCAGCGGCGGCGGCGGCGGCAGCAGCAGCAGCAGCGGCGCGGCTCTGTCTCTGGTCCCCTGCGCTCCGCGCCTTCCGCAGCCGTCACTGCAGCCGAGGCGGGGGCTCCTTCTCTGCAGCCGGTTGGCCATTCCAGGTAAGAGACAATGGTCCGGCTGAAGGTTTCCATGATTAGGGAGCCCAGCGGCAGGATGTGGGCGGGTAAGACCACTCCCGCGGCCTGCGCAGGCACCTCTGGTCAGAGCTTCGGCCCCCGCCCCTGCCCCAGCGGAGGCTAGCGCTTTGCCTTGCTGCTCCGCAGTGCAACAGTTTGCACCTGCCTTTTGGGAGAGGCGAGGGAGCTGTGCTGCCCGCTGCGGGTCCTCCTGACTTGGTCCTCTACCACAGCCTCCGGGCCCTTAGGTCAGGGCCCTGAGAAGGCTGGAGACAAGGTCGGTTCCCCAAACTTTGCAGGCGGGAACCCTTCCCCTTCCAGTTCCTGCTCTGGGAGAAAGAAAAAGGATACAAGACGCTGTCAAGTGGGAGGCTCAGGGAGATGGGAGGAGGGGGCGTTTGCGAGGGTATGCCTCCTTTGAGAAGGGTGCTTTAGCTGTTTTTGATGGGGAGGAAGGTAGCAGGAAAGAAGGCTGGAGAAAGGTCGAGCATGATCCTGTGTGCCAGATCCAGCGTGTCAGCTGTGGCCAGGGACAGAGGCAGTGGGATGTATCCCCTGGGACTAGGACCTTGGGGATCTGAAGGTCCAGGGTAGAAGTGTCTGGATGGGAAAGGAAGCTTGCGTACAGGGAGCCTGCTCGGAGCAAATGCTGGCGAGAGTAGATCTTGAGAAGAGGTCCATGGTGCTCAGAGAGGAGGACAGTTGGGTTTCTGGGAAGTAGATAGAGAAAGCCAGTCTTGGCGGCCACTGTTGGTGACAATTAGAAAGTTGTGCAGGGGGCAGGGCGGCTACCTTCTCTGCTGAGTAACCAGTGTCTCCGTGGTGCGGTGCGGTGCGGACACCAGACCCCATCTGAGCCAGCGGAGCAGCTGGCAGCCGCTCTCCTGCGCCGCTAGGAGCGGTAGGATTGGGTCGGTGGGTTGTGGAGATGACAGCATCCAACTGAAGGTCGCTTGGCAGTGGTGGCAGATCCCTCTCGTTCTCCACACTTGCCTTGGCGGTGGCCGGGACCCTAACTAATCCTGTTTTCTTTGCAGCACGGTGCCTGGGGAAAGGAAACTGGGCGCTTGGAGACAAGATCAAGGAGGACCGGAGACAATCTCCCTGGGGCCACTAGCTCTGGCCAGCTTGCCTGCTGGCAGTCGCTCCCTCAGTCCCTCCAGCGCCAGGGAGCAGTTGGGGTGGCGTGGGCTTTTGTCCTCGTCTTGGCTGGTGGGAACCGTGTGTACAACAGAGGAAGCCTGGTGGGTCTGTCCCCTCTCAGCCCAGCGCCGATGAGTGCCAGGGCGCCGAAAGAGCTGAGGCTGGCACTGCCGCCTTGTCTCCTCAATCGGACCTTTGCTTCCCACAACGCTAGTGGAGGCAGCAACGCAGGTGTCCGCAGCTCAGGCGCAGGTGGTGGCACCTGCATCACGCAGGTGGGACAGCAGCTCTTCCAGTCTTTCTCGTCCACGCTGGTGCTGATTGTCCTGGTCACTCTCATCTTCTGCCTCATCGTGCTGTCCCTCTCCACTTTCCACATCCACAAGCGTAGGATGAAGAAGCGGAAGATGCAGAGGGCTCAGGAGGAATACGAGAGGGATCATTGCAGCGGCAGCCACGGTGGTGGTGGGCTGCCCCGGGCAGGTGTTCAAGCTCCGATCCATGGAAAAGAAACCCGGCTGGAGAGACAGCCCCGGGACTCCGCCTTTGGCACTCCCTCCAATGCCACCTCTTCCTCCTCTTCAACCCCTGGTCTCCTGTGCCAGGGTCCCTGTGCTCCTCCGCCTCCACTGCCAGCCCCCAGTCCACACGGAGCACACGCAGCTTCCTCCTGCTTGGACACAGCTGGCGAGGGCCTTTTGCAAACGGTGGTACTGTCCTGATTGTCTAGCCCTCTCCTTACCCCTTCCTCGTTTCCAGCATCTTTGCCATCCTCGCTTTCGGTCCTCCTTTTTTCCTTTTCCATTCTCCTCTGACCCCTTTTTCCTCTGCCCTCTTTCCTTACCTGCCCACCCTTTTACTGTTTCTCCTCCGCCGAGGCACTGTGCGGTATTTGTAAATATTGGGCAAGGAAAGTCTCAGAGGAAGAAATAACGCTGATAATACTTTATTGATATTTATAGTAATTATTACACTATTATTAACACAGTCCAAAGCATGACAAATCACATAACTTCTCATTGTTAATGATGGCTGCATCTTCCCTTTCCACCCCGTGTCCCCCTCAGTAAGGAGGAGAAACCGCACAAGCTACCAAATATATAAAAGGTGTTAACACAGGAGGGGAGGGGGCCGGTGATGTTGTATATAGCTGTCAAGTGAAGGTTTAGTCGCCTTTCTGCCCCTCCCCATGGCCTTCTTTCACATTTCCTTTAGCTTCTCTCCCCTCCCTTTCCCTCACTTTTAGCTGGGCTCAGGCGTTAGTATATATAGAGGAGACATCTACATTAAGCACCAGAGACCACAGAGAATGTCCCAGAAAAACGTTTAGGACAGGTAACCCCTTTCTAGTCAATCATCTCTTCACTTTTTGGTTTCCCTGGGCAGTTTTTGAGTTTACTTTTAGAAATATCTCTCGCTGGCCGAGCGGAAAAAAGCAAAACCCACAGTATCCGCTTTTGCCCCTTCCATCCTCCTCCGTCCTCCCCACTTGCACACTTGACTGGCGGCAGCTTTCTGTTTTTGTTTTGTTTTAGCCTCAGAGACATCGGGAGCTGTCCAGCTATGTCTGGTGCTGAATATGTCTCGCCTTCCTGATTACTTCCTCTGGTTGTGCAGGCCAAAGAAGGAGCTATTTTGGAAAGTGATTGTCTTGGTTTCGATTGGTTTCTTTCTTCTTTTTCTACAATTGGATTAGTATGTACTATTGTTTTGCTTATTATTGAACAATGCATAAGTTACCTTTATGTAAAAAAAAAAAGTATTAGGTAATGTGCCGTTCTGGAAATGCAGTATCTAACCAACCGATATGTTTCTGTTTTATTTTTAGAACAAGTGCACCTTTGTTATATACTTATTATATTGGTACCAAATACAGAAGAAAACTATAGTTCTGTGATATGTCCTCCGATCTGTATATTCTTGTTCTAACTTTCCAGCTGTTGATATAATGGTTGCCACTGGCTAAGGAAGTCAGTGGTGCAGGCCTGGCTTCTGTTTCCGGAAGTGTTCTTTTGTATTTTACTCTGTAGTAGACTATTATAAAAAAGATGACACCCACGTTTCCCTTTTTCTTTTGTGAATAGCAGAAACAGCCACATCAGAAAACAAACAATGGGTGCGCAGGAATGCCATCTATTAAATCATGGTTAATATTTCAACAGTGCCTGTGGTTCTCTGCATGCAGCTACCACCTGGAGGCAGTGGTGTGTGTGCTTGCTTGTACTGTATGTGTCTGGGGGAAAGACTGGTGGAGATGTTGGGCAATTCGGATGACAGGACATTCAAATTTCCAAGTTAAATCAGTGAATGCTTACAGGATAAAAAAAAATGTCTACAGCTTGTCTAGTTACAATTCTGTGCCTGCATCTGAAAAACAGCAACGGAGGAGGATCTTTCTTCTTTTCTAAGTCTGGCTTAATTGGCCTCCCAGAACAAATAGAGAATATTGAGGAAAAAATAAAGTGAGAGAGAAGATAATTCTTTTGTCTTCTTTTCAAACATCAGGATAAATACATCTATGCTAGACTCTGCTGTTGGGTGTTTGGCAGGGGTACCCTACACATATCCGTCTCCTGAGCCACTAGTTGCCCTCAGTTCTCTGTCTTGTTTCAAGTTGTATGTGCTTATTATCCAGAGAAACTATGGCCTCTAATGTTTTTGGTTATTATAAACTTTCCCAAGCTCAGTCTGTATCTTTATAAGATAAGTTATTAAGGTTGATTTTAGTCACCTATCAGATAACATCCAAGTCCTTTTCTGAAGCACAGGCCATTATTTAAGCATGCCACATTGTACCATTAGGAAGACCAGGTCTAATCTTTGGATACAATATATTAAACAAGATTCTCTCCGGTGCCTTAGTCACTTCCTAGTAACAGGTCAGAGTGCATTCACTCCCTCAGACGACCAAGGAGCCCGTCAGTGGAACTCTATATTAGCTACAGTGAGCTCTACATTGGACATCAGACTAAGGCACTGTGAAAGAGAATGTCCATTAATCTCTTTAACTTGCCCTAATCCAACCATAGCTCTTAACACCTTCTTACAGAATGGGTCTTGAATGTGAAATCCAAATAGAATCAGGAACCCAGAAAGAAGGAACGTTCTCATTTCAATGAGCTCCACTTAAGTGCACAGATCTTACTTTCTTCCCATTATTTGGTGCACTGTTTATTTTACAGTAAATAATTTCCCATTTTATTAAAGCAATAAGATATTCTGTTTTGAGTAGTGCTAGATGCTGATTCCACTTCCTTGGTGCTGAAGCGACTCATGTGTTCCTGCCTTATGAATCACAGTGCATTCAAGGCATGCAATAATAATCCCCTTCCAAGAAGCAGCCTGTACACCCTAGGGGGCAATGTCCTATATACTTTTCCAAAAGAAATAGGGGGAGCAAGAAATAAGCTAATTATGTGTATTTTAAAAAAGTCTTGATACCTCTAACCATAAGCACACATCTGTAATGTGCTATTTATTGTGCATCTTTAAGTGTTTATGCCTTTCCCCATCAATTGACTAGGGTTTAATATTTTGATAGTGTCCTGTGTAAAGATGATGCAGCTTGCTAATTACATTTCATACTGAGTTTAATATGCTGTGAACCTGGTGAGGTCACAAGATTTCTGTGAGCTAGAATGAGAATTACATGTGATTCTAGTAGACCAGATCCCACACCAAATTATTGCAATAAGCATATAACAATGCAAATTTCTATAGACTCTGTTTAGATTGCTACTTAATGAACTCAGCTGGCCCATATGACATTCAAGACTTCATTTTTATGAGACAAACGGCAATATGGAAATAGCTAAATTTACTCTAAGGATTTTATTTACTGATGTCCAGTCAAACTAATTGCTTCAACCCTCTATAGCTACAGCTCAACTCCTGCACTTGCTATTCAGTATTAATAAGGTAGCATGCTTGATTCTTACTGTTCAAAAAAAAATGAGAAAATAAGGGAGATAATGCCAATGTGTCAATTGTATGGGACTCTGACTCTTGAAGATGTAGATGGATATAATCTGTAGAATTTATATACACCCATAGATATGTATTTATATATGCATACATTTTGTACAAATTTACAATGGACTTTTGTATTCTCTTTTCTGTCATTATAAGTATGAGATCGAAACCAAATAGTTGTTCCATCGTCTGATCCAGAGAGGATCTGAGAAGTCAGGTAAATGCATGTACTTGTTTCTTTGGGGTCAAATCAAAATGACTTTCTCTTTATTTAATGGAAGGGAAGCGTCTTCCTCAGCTTGGAAAGTTGGTAATTAGATAAGCTTCCTTTCCTATATTAGTGACTCAAATGTAGCAACGATAATGAAGTTAGGACCATATCAATGTGGTCCAGCTATCTAGGTGGAATAAAAAGGTCTATCTAAAAGAGCTTTGGAGCCATCTAGACCACAATCATAAATTGCAATTTGAATTTTTTGCTTTTTCAACATATATGTTGTATAAAACACAACATATATCTGCTTATTATAGGTAAAATGAATATATAACTCTTATTTGTTTAATTTGAAACTGTTTTGAAAATATGGACAACTTAGCTTTAAACGTTACTTTGGCATTTACTTTTACTCCCTTTTTATCTGTACCCATTGAACTGACTAGATAATGACTAAAACTTCCTTTTTCAATGCCTAGGCATAAGCGTTATGTGCTTTTCTGTGAATAATGGCTGAGACATTACTAATGGATATTATCCAAGAGTTACGGAATAAATTAAAACCAGAAACTTTAATGTGGCTTCTAAAACCTACTCCCTGGTGATTCTAGGCTTCGAATGTGAAAAGCCACTTGTTCGTGTTTGAAGGCAGAGGTTGTGGCTTGCAGATGTTACAGTTCATGTCAGAACAAATTGCCCCCTCTACACAAGAAGATACTTCCTCACTGGGATGAATATAAATCTGATTCTGGTTTGTTTCCCTTATTTGGTAACATTTGAGAAGCAGATATTACGGCTTGGCATCAATGTTTGTCATTACCACCAACCCAATGGCACCATTGGTGCCATGTAGGAATGCTTAGCGGAGAAAAGGAAAATGGACTTAGCTTTAATTGGGGACAATAAACCACTCAAGGTGTTTTATCTATTTGAGGCAGGATATTTCGCCGAGATGCATGGTCTCACAGGACTGCTGTGATAGAGAGGCTAACAACAGAGACAGCACCCACAGAAAAAGTGATTTTTGAACTTGAGTATATCCAATAGATAGAATAAAACAGGTACTAGAATTAATGAAAAATTTGTTTTGCTTTTATATCAATAAAAGAGTTTTCTTGTTAATTGGTTTTTTGGACACTATTTCCTTATTAATTTAGTGTATAACATGCCAGCTTTTAAAATATCTTACTCCGTTGCACTTAGATACAGTTTTCTAAAGGAGACAATTAAAATGGCTTTGCAGCTTATCTGCTCTTCCACTCAAACCAGCTGTATCTCAGAGAAGGGACGTGTGTGTGTGTGTGTGTGTGTGTGTGTGTGTGTGTGTGAGAGAGAGAGAGAGAGAGAGAGAGAGAGAGAGAGAGAGAAAGAGAAAGAATATGGGAGTGTATGAGTGTGTATGTGAGAGAGAGAGAATGTGTGTGTATTTGGTATAACCCCGTAAACTGAGTCTAGTGTGAGAACTCAGTAATTCTTCTAAGTACCAACTCGAAGTCTTGAGAATATTTCCTCTTCCCCTTTCGCTGGTCTAACATAACCTAGTCTATCAGGAAGAAATGTGTTGAGAACCATATTTTGCCCTTAAAGAGGGATATCTCAGGTTCACACAAATTCAGAATGGCCCTAGTTGAGCCCTGTTGAAATGCAGTTTGCTGGGGATGTTCCTTACTGTGTGTTGCTATTGTCCTACCCTGCCTTCCTCCTGACATCTGTTGTTATAGTCTCAGACCCTGACCTTTGTCTCCAGGCTGTAATTTAACACAGGACTCTTCATCCCAGCCTTACCACTCCTAGCTCTACCAGCACTCTCTCATTCCACCTCCCTATACAGTGAGGGTCTGACTTTCCTGACTTGCATTGAAAGTCATGAATTCTTTCTCAGGGTCGTAAATCAAACCACTACCCCTGCCACCTCAGCTCTGCTATTCTTGTAACGTGTTAGATATCACGCAGAAGCGTTTCTTCTGAAGTTGTATAGCCTCACACTTCTAAGGTCGCACAGTCCAATATCTGAGTAGATGCCGGCTTGTCATCTACCCGCAGATCTGTTTAGAAGTTTATCAGACAGTACCAACAGTCTGTTTGGCTCCTAACGATTATAGAGGATGAAAATCCTTCATGGCTACTTACCTCACTTTATTCTTCTGTTCTATTATTTTTTTCCTCAAAATCGCCCCAGGTTAAAAGAAGCAGCTGTTTCTCCTCATGGCCCCTCTTCTCTTCCAGAGATTCTTCCTACAGTCACTAACTTTCCTCTTCCTCGGTGTCCCTAGTGCTTCCTTCTCAGCAATGGCTGGAGTGAGAACAGGAAGCGTGATTGGAAGCTTATTGGTAAGATTCTCAAAACAGCCCCTGTAAGCAAACCTCTGCATTTATGCAAAGCAAGTGTGCTCATCATTAGGCCTTGTTCTTCTTTCCCTGAAGATTTTGATCATCTTGTGTTGAAATAACCAGGGTAGCTAAAGGCTACAACAATTATATTTTTATTTATTATAAGGGGAAAACTCAAGAAACAGGAAACGAGAAATCCAAGCACAGCAGTGTCCCGTGGGAATGGCTCAGAGAGAGAGAGAGCACCTGGGCGGGGCACAGGTTTTTCCTCAGGTCCCAGAAAGCCATGCCTTACCTGAGATCCACCTTTTAAAAAAAATTGGATAACAAGATTTTCCCCATCATCTCCTCCTTTTGTCTAAACAAGAGTGATCCAAACCTGATACAAAACTATATGCAATAGGAACAGATATCAAACAACATAAGCAAGGAACACATGACAAATGTTTTAATTAACATTCTATTTTAAAAAGTCCAAATCTTACATTGGGAATAAGATTGGCTAAATCTTAAGAGGAAGGTAACTACAACTATCTAGTCTTCAACCCCATCGAAGGCCTGAGAAGGGAGATAATATTACTTGAGTAGACAGGAAGTGCAATTAAGCAGCTTCCAAAGCGAGCAGAATATGACAGAGACAATTAGCTACCTGAGCAATCACCCAAAGTCTCATTTGTAACGTTGAAGCAACCAACTTTGGCTAAGGCCTAGTGCAACTGACAGGCCATGTTCAGAGGCAGGAAAAATTTTAAAACCATCTTACCCTGTCTTGGCAAGATTTGACAGTCTTTTTCTTTGTGTCCTGCTCATCCATTTCGGATACCATGTTCTTTGTCTGTGGTCCGTTGCTACCCACTCTAACCCTTCCAGTTTGGCTAGAATAACTCACTCCTGATTGGAGCTTTAATCTTAAGTCACTATTTGATCTCCAAGAAGGCACAGCCACTTCCCTACACTGACCCATGACTGCCACACTCCCCAGCCCCCAGGAGCTGAAATTGTGGATAGGCAATTCTAACCTTGAGATGAGATGGACTTCTATTGGGCATTGGCTACTGAAGTGAAAATGAGCAACTAGCTTTACTGGAAGGCAGCAAGAAGAATGGATTAGTGATTAAAAACCCAATCTCTGATCAAAGCTTCACTCCAGGAAGTGTACATTTTAACCTCAGCTGTTTGTTGTAATAGAAGGATGGATGTTAACATTGCTTGCTCTTACTGGGGTGGCATGGATTCATTTTCTTGTTCTTTGGATTCCTCAGCCAAGGATTAATCTATGACACATTAGCTATATATATATTTCTTTCGGGTTGAATATTGAAGTCTAATCTTTTTTTTCCAAATATACCATCTCCATATGTGTCCCAGATTGGAACTGATGTGGATAATATTATGCTCCTGTCTCTAAAAACAGTATCTCCTTTTCCCTTACCTTACAGATAAGATACATTAGATATGAGTGTTCTTAACCCCGCTCTTTAATCTCCTCTGGTCCATCCCTATAAACCTGTAAATAGCCTGTTTTCCTTAGCTGTGACTTTGAGTTGGGCAGGTTAATTTTTACCCGAATGTCTGCCATCACTTCTCAGTGCATCCAGAATCTCTGAAGTCCAAGGAGAGCCTTTACATGTCACATTACACTGAAGTCTCAGAGATGCACTGAGATGGCACAAGTGTTCATCCTTAGCATACACATATGCAAAGGAATGCATCTATTCTGTTTTGCTATGATTAATCTCATTTTCTGTATGTACTGTGCAATTCTTTCAAGAAAATTTCTAGATGTTCCCTTCTCCTGTTTGTTTCCAAGCTTATACCTGGACATGATTTATGTTATCTTGTTGTGACAGAGTGGGAAGGTTCTTCAGACCTAAGCAGTATTAAGAGGATTCTCGCTGGGTCTAGATGGAGGGGAGCCAGTCTAGTCTATACCCTGATGTGATGACTATTAGGATTCAAGTCCCTTATAGTATCCACCAGCATAGTGCAGGACTGAGAAGTTTTTCTTAGAGATTTAACACCTGAGTCTGTAGTAACTTCTAGGTTCCAACTGTAATCATGTCTGGAGTCCCCCAATAAGGGCAAGCAAGACTTCCTGGGCTCCTCTGTGTATCCTATTTAGACCATGGGAAACAGGAAGCATTCTGCCTATTGCCACCACAGGCACACCGGTGCCACCACTTTGTTGTTGGGGAAGAAGGTTCCTTCTAGCAGAACTAAAGAGATTGCTTATCTTATAGCCTCAAAGACCATTAACCTTCTAATCTCATCACAGTGCTGGTCACTGGGCCAAATACCTCTCTGTCGTAACATTTTTCTCTGAATCAAAGTATTTGGGAATAAGAGCCCCACCAAACATATTCTTCCAGTCAGTGTCTGATTCCTCCTAAATGATCCAGGCTTGGAAGGTATGGGCTTTTCTATATGGTTCCTTAAGGACTTCATTCAGCATGATCAGACAGGAACAGACAGGTTTTAGGTGTTTCTGCTTTCTAAATGATACACCTTAAAATCCGACTTCAAACTCACAGTTTAACTTGGAATACAGAGTGTGGAAAAGAAACCAGTCTGCAGGCAAACAAGCCTGTATCAGAAGGCGGTTCAGGAACCTTTTCTTGGTCACCCTTGTTCGCACAAGGTGTGGATTTCAGGTTGCACATGACAAAGATTTGATCACCTTCTGCTACCTTCCAGAGTAAGGTGTTCCAACTAAGCCTTTAATTAAGTTACCTAAGCGATAAGCATGAAGTTGATTACAGTGGAATAGTCTTCAAACCTTAGTCAAGCACCCTTGAGAGAGGTATAGGTGTTGGCAGTATTTGGTGCTTTAACGTAGACCAGATTTCTCAAGGGATAAGAAGAGGAAATGAAGGTCGCCAAGTATCAAAGATAAGTCATCACCAAGGAAAAACAGAAGAGAAAGTAGGACACTGACTTGCCTAGCTCTTCACTGTGGCCTGGACCACTTCCCCTGATTGTAGTGTGTGCTCCTGTGAGAAAGGATGATGATTTTGCCTTGTCCATTGGCATGCTGTGACAGGATCAATTACAGGTTCCCGATAGTTATTTCTGCCTTACATTCATGCAGCTTCATTCCTTAACTTTAGTTTCGCTGCCCTCTCCCTGTGAATCAGCCTCCAGTAGTTCTGAGTGCCCAGTTGCCTTCTCATCTTAGTGTGTCCATGGATAAGTAATCTTAGTTTGGCCACGACTGGGTTTTCATTGATTGATGTTATTAAAAATCTTATTGATGAAATGATTCCCTAGAACTTTTCACGGTTCACTTCTAACATTTGAAAGTTTTTTCAAGTCATAGATGTTCTTAGAGTCAGCTGTTTGCTAGACATCACTTTTGGTGCGAGATATGTCACAGTAAAGAATATAAACAAAGGACCTTGACTTCACTGTTTTGCAAGTTTGAAAATTCAAATTCATAAGCATACAGAGAATACAATTATTTGAGTCCTTGTATTTCAGTGACCATTCCACATTTTAGAACATTTACATGTATTATTAATTTTGTATGAAGCTGTGATGGTATTCTTTCAAGATAATCCTTATACAACTCCTCTTCTTTTAAGTACTATTTTCATTGTAAACAGTGAAGGGAGCCAATAAACAGAAGACATAAGTAGATTGTGGCATATGTTTAAGGATAAATGTGCTAGCGTCAGAAAAAAGGAAGACTGTGATGAGAAAGAATATTGAATTTTAAATAGAGTAGTCAAGGAAGGTCTCACTGAGAAAATTATATTTGAGCAAAGACTTGAAACAATGCAGATATGGGCTGACTAAAGATCATCTGGCTGGAAGGATTTTGAAAATTTATTTTCCCCAGATCCCTAATCTTATAAATTAACAGATAGAGGTTTGGGTAGGAAGAAGATAAGAAAATCATGTTTTCCAAACATTGTATTAGATACTGATACAATCCATGTTGTAAGGAGGATGTGGTCTAGAGAATTTTATAGTTTATAATCAACACATCCCATTCTATTCAAGCTCAATTACATGTGTGTCACTTTGAAACACAAAAAGTGATGAGCAAATCTGTACTTGAGGACTAAGAAGGGCTTCTCAATTCAGATTGTTTGTTGTTGGATCTTTTAAGACACGTTAGAGTTTCCCAAAGACAAAGGGAAAATTTTCAGTGGAAGAAACTGTGTCCAAAGCCACAGAGGAAGAACACTGTACATGTTTGTAGGATGCTATGAAAACTAAACAGGGCAGGAAAGGCCAGATGACCAGGGGCCTACAAAAGACATAACTTGGAGATGCGCATTTCCCTTTGTCAGTGGCGAAATCAGTGAGAAATTTGGAAGAGAGGAAAGAGTTATGTAGTTGAACATTTAAAGGATTATCCTTGGAGGCCCAGTGGATAGCACTAATGAAGTGGTGGCTGAAATACCAGATAAAAATCTATTAGTGTGTATAGATGATGAAACCTTGAGCTGAGTGGGGGGCAGAGACAAAGAATAAGGGTGCATCCAAGAGCTTGCTGTGCTATGGATCTGGTGGAGGTGGTGATTAGAAGATCCATAATGTAAAGACAAGGAAGAAAATAATGAGAAGAAAAGGCAATATAGACTTAAAACTTTTGTTTTGAGGATCAAACAACACTGATTGGTTCTACTTACCTGTTCTGACTTAAAGACAAAGCTATTCATTAATTAAAATGAATTCCAATG
Organism: Microtus oregoni; assembly: GCF_018167655.1. Taxonomy (NCBI): domain Eukaryota; kingdom Metazoa; phylum Chordata; class Mammalia; order Rodentia; family Cricetidae; genus Microtus; species Microtus oregoni. Next base: position 9,694,611 of record NW_024543831.1, on the reverse strand, counting down.
GAGGAGGCTATGGTTTGTGGGCACCGTCTATGACGGATTTGTCTCCAGGCTATGTGTACAATTATGGTGAAGACTTTTTCAATGGTGCCACCTGGAATTTAATGTGCAACCTTTCCAGACTGGCCATTGTCTGGTAACCTGGAGGAGTTCTGTTCATAAGGGCATTTGTCCTGATCAGAATACAGCTGATAAGGAAGGTAAGATTTCGGTAAATGTATTAACTTGTTTCCTGCTGTGTGGTAAATACTATGCAAAAGGAACTCAAGAAAGAAAGGGTTGTTTGGGCTGGGTTACCAAAGGGGTTCCTCATGCCTGGAAGCCATGATATTGGGGGTAGGTGAGGGAGGGAGCAGAGAGGGAACAGGAAATGAGACCAGTCCTCCCTTCAGTAACACACTCCCTCCAAGCAGGTTCCACCTCATAATGCTTCTATAACCTGTCCCCAAAATACCACTTAATGGAGACCAAGTATTCCAACACATGCGCCTATGGGGGACAGTTAGCATTCAAACCACAATGGTGAACATTTTTAAAAGCCTACACAGATGGGATATGGGGGCACAGCTTGTGTTCTAATTTTGACTATGACACATGATAGCCCGCAGACCTTGGAATAGTTCTCAACTTCCCTGTGTTTCAATTTTATGAAGGTTTGTTGAGCATATTAAATGGGGAAAAGGAGCTGATCATAGTGGGTGGCGAGCACATTATGGCTTCTGTTCTTGATTTCTGGGGTTGAGTGGGGGAAAGGGGAAAGTCATTTTCTGGCAGAGGATTGCTAGGAAACTCATGTTCCCTGTACTTTGAAGTTGCATTGCGATCCCTAGCAAAGTGCCTAGCACACAATGGTCATTCGGCAAAAATGATGTTGACGACATTGAACTCTATGGACTTATGCCTGATGAAGGGCTTTGTCACGGTTTTAAGGTGTGTGGCCAGAATCACCTCAGCACCAGAAAAACCAACCAAACAACACAAAACAATAGCTGTGAGGACCACCTATTTCACCTGACTTATTTTGAATAGCTATCTGAATTTAATGACGTCATTAAAATCTTTGCCATTTTTCAGTGAAGTCTGTCTTCTAAGATGTTTTCCAGTTGCAACGTCTTCACCCCTATCCTAGCCCTGCTTGGAAAGCCTGATTTTAGAACTTGAGTCTTAGTACTTATCATGGCTTATTCTGAAGCAGTGGGTCAAACAAGGAAACTGAAGCGAAAGGAGCATTAATAGAAGGAAAAGTAGCAAGTAAGCTGCTAGTTATCTAGTGTTTACTCTTAGTCAGTCAACTCTGTGTATGGGGGAAATGCTATGGAAAAAGACAGGCTCCTTCCTGTCTATGAGCTTCTGACTCAGTTGAAGAGACAAGTCTTTCAGAGTGCAACAATAAAGAGAACCCAGTCAAAACAGGGATTGAAGCAGGTTAAGCCTAGCTTGAATGAGCCCAGTTCAGTTATCAATGGGATTTGTGTCTTTCACTCTCATGCTTTACAACTCATCTTCCTGGAGACAGAGAGATATGGGTCTGACAGTAAGGTTTGAAGTCGAGGCAAAGAAAGTCAGAGACTCTGTCCCTCCCGACGAGAATGCAGGCCATTGTCCTCCAGTATTTATAAAGATTAATCATCCTTGGCAGAACTGACACAATCCATCATTCTTCCTTTTAATATTTCTACCAAGTCAAAATATTACACATCTCCTAATCGGTCCAATGCTACAGTCTGCCTTTCTCTCTCTCGAAAGTTTCTATGTCAAAAATGCCCCTGTCTTAAAAGTTGTGTTTTATTCTCCATTATTCTCAGGACCACACTCTGTGCAACACTGAGCGTGCATCCCCTGGTGTTAATGACCAGTGATGACTAATTCAGCTGGAAGAAAACAGCTCATTTTCACAGAAGGCTCCAGCTCCTTAAATAGGAAGGGATATTTTAGGACAGGGTATTGGGTGTCCAAGAATGATCTTGCTAGTCTTCTGATCTTACCAAAGAAGCACCCTTCAAACAACTGAACTTTTCCTCCAGCAGACAGAATCCATCACAGAGTAAGACCTCAGTTCTAGAAGAGAAACATATACATGACTCCCAGGCCTCTCCCTATCAAGTCATTTCATATGAAAAAAAAAAAACCCAATATTGTAAAGTAAAAAGAAAGTCCACTAATCAATGTTCTTATATTTCACATGAGAACTACTTGAATCCATGCTGAAACACTTTATTATTTTATTTCACACCATGTTCGTCTGATGAGAAGTCTGGCTAGCACTAAACAGACTTAAAACAATGGCTTGGCAACCTAGCACAGCCTCTGTGAGGGCTGAGCACCTGTGTTTGGACTGCAGGGCCGGCTGAGGAAAGCCCTTGATCAACCTTTTGCTCCTGCTGAGCTCAGGCCGTGAGCAACAGTGACTCTGACTTTACACATGTGTGGTCCCTATCGCATGGACACACCCTCTCTCATGCTGCCTTTGATGCTCTCACTCACATGTGAGGGTCGCCGTGGCTCGGTGGAACATGAGACTGAGCGTAGCCCCCACAGAATCCCGCAGCAGGCTCTGCGCCTCTTTGTATAGCACAGCTTCCCCAGATCTGATTCAGAGCTGTCAATCATCATTGACTTCTGCTGCTTCTGGGCGGTACTGCTGTAGGTCCTCAGTTGTGTCTCCTTAGCCCCTGTGCCCTCTGTGGCAGGCCACTGTACAAACAACAGCAGAACATTAGGGGAAGAATCTCCAAGAAGGTCCTGTTTTAAGGCACTTGGTCTGTTCTTTGCCCTTGTTGAAGAACATCAACAGTGGCTACTTTAGTACATTCTAGGATCTTTCTGAGTCAGAAACAAAGCGGGTGTCTATCCTTGTCTCCACTGTGCATCTAGCTAGGCTACTTCATCGAATATCAAGTAAAACTTCAGGGATGATTTCCATTTTATATATAAAGAATAGAAGTTCATGGTGATTAAATCATTCCCCAGCAAGGTCACCAAGTGATTGAGTCTGAATAAAAGGTTGCCTAAGTCTAAAACCAGTGTTCTTCCTACTCCATTTCACCCGAACCCTCCCTCCAAATCTTGGTATGTCATTCACTGTACAACTTTTGGTCACTTGCTTCATTTTCTTTTTCTGTCTCAACTTTCCCACCTGAAAGAAATGGCAGCTGAAAATAAGTTAACATTTTGATATGCTTCAGAAATGTCTGGTACAGGCTGGGGAGATGTTTCAGTCCCTGACATGCTTGCCATGAAAGTGTGAGGCCCCTAAGTTAGAGCCTCATAAATCATGTAAAAAAAAAAAAGTAGGGCTATGGTGGTGGATGCCTGTAACCCTGTGCTGGGCGACAGAGACAGGCACATTCTTGGAGTTCACTGGCCATCTCCGAGGCAGTGGGAGACCCTGCCCAGATAAGTAAGGGAGATGGCACCAGAGGAGCTACAGAAGTCATTGTCTTCTGTGCATGTACAAAGAAAATGTTTGTAACACAGTAACTGCTTAAGAGTCAGTTGACAAGCACCAACTAAATGGACTGCCTCAAAGCAAAGCCAGCAAACAGCTGTCTTGAAAACAGGAGTTTTCTAACCATCTTTTCTATGTGTGGCAACCGTGACTTTACTTTGTTTTAAAAGAAGACTGATAATTTATTAACTGTTATCTATGAATATTATATTTTGGTAATACTTCTTCCATAAGAGCCCGCAGTGTCCATACTAGACTATACCTAAATATGAAGAGCTAAAGAAAGTACTGAAGAAAAAAAAATGCACTCATTTTATTTTCTGACCATCAAGAAAACTTTTGTAGCTCAACATAAGCCACAGGTTATATTGGAGAAATCTGGTTCTGTATGAACGTCTTCTGACAATGAGAAACGCACCCCCCCATCACCTGGGAAAACATATAAGGGGGTTCAGCAACAGAAGCAGTCATCCCCACTGATGGACAGCAGGTGCATTCATGGCAACCTTGGAGAAAGCATCCTTTCGCCATGCAGAAAGCAAATTAAATGCCCTTAGAATTTTAGCAAACATCTCTCTAGAACATATGCATTTGCTACTTTCTCATTGCTCTGATCAAATACATGACAAGAAGCAGCTCTGAGGAGGAGAGTTTTTTTATTTCCTGGCCTACTTTTTGAGTGATTACAGTCCTGCATGGTGCACAGCTCTGTGGAGGCCGGAGGCATATGGCGGCTGCTTGTCCACATCTTAGTGGACCAAAAAGCAGAAAAGACAAGAAGAGTGGCCAGGCTATACCCCTTGAGGCCCATCCCTTAGAGATTCTCTTCTTCTATAGGTACTAAATCTCAAAGGTCCCACAACCTATGGAACAGCACCTCCAACAGAGTCTGTTGGGGAGGTGTTATGTTCAAATCATAACCGCACGAGGAGAAGAACTACTTTGTCAGTCACCAGACATAAGACTTGAAGCAATTTGCTTAGATAAAGTGAGCCTTTACTTGGGTGAGTGGCAAAAGGGGATAATAACATTTACATAGAAAAATCACTTTGACTTTTAGTATAAGAATGAAATACATCTGACACAACTGTAATGCAACTTGTACTTCTTCCAACAATAGAGATAGTCATTATTTATTGTGATACACGAATACACACACACATATGTGTGTGTGTGTGTATATGTGTGTGTGTGTATTCTATTAGGTCATAGGACATAAGTACTATTATCCCACTTTTCTATAGATGAGAAAATGTAAAACTGAACAAGGATCTAATATAACCACAGTTTGATCCTGATGCCAGAGCCTATAACTCTCGCACTGCCCTTTTGGTATGCCCCCTTTCCCTCTCTATCTTTGCCATTTTGCACTAATACCTTTAGACTTCCAGAGGTGACCACATGGCGTTGGAGAACACCCATTCTCATAAACACAGTATTAGCTAGCCGTTAATTCAGTTTACTTGTTCATCCCCAAGACTTTCATAAACGTCAAGGTGGCTAGAGGTTAAGCAGATCAGAGCCAGGGAGCAAACCCAATTGACGCAGTGATGCAGTTTATCTTCCAAAGGATGATGCTGTTAGAGGCCTGGTCTTCAGCTCTTATTATCCCAAGGCTCTGCAATAACATACTGTATAAGAAGTAGGCTGAATTCTATTGTCCCTAAACAGCCTATGGAGTGCCACATCGGCTTCACCTGAGGCGGCTCATTAAAACTTGAGCAGGAGCTCCTTAACGACATTCCAACTCATTTTCTCCCCAAGTTACCTCCCATAAGTCACTGGGCATGGGATACTTTCTGTGAACCCAAATGCTTTCTTTGAAAGGGAGACTCTGGACCTACCTGTTGGAAACCAGTGCATCAGACCAACCAATGAACTGCTAGGTTTCCAAGCACGGTTCATTCGAGTACGGGCTCCTGATACGTGATGGAATCTATGACCTGCCTTAGCTTGGCAGTGAGATAAGCAAACAGCACAGCAGTGAACAACCCCCCCCCCCCCCAGCACAGCAATGCTTACTGGCACGCTTGGGAATCCAAGACATTATCCGTAGGCTTGAAACCAAAGTGAAAATATAACAGAGACCAAACACCTGCACATATCCGATCCTGTGGGATTTATTTTCATTTCTGGTTAAGAAAGCTTTTGTGAGGAAATGAGACTGAAGAGAATGAGGACATCCATCCTGCTAGCCTACAGGCGCGCAGAAGATTTTGCTGTTAAATAGAAATGATAGATACATCGCTACGTGTGCGTCACTGCTTGTCATACTACTAGTCTCATGCCTTTGTCATAATTAAGTGTATCCCATAAACTGTCACAAGCTGAGTGTTTATTCCTCAGCAGCCACCACCAACCATTTCCAAAACTGCTTCAGGACACCTCTCCCTTGTCCTGCTCCTTCTTGCTCTGCCCTTTCTTGTGTTTATAGCATACTTCATGGTGGCTAAAAAACCCATGACTCCTTCTGTTCCTTTGAATTTTCGCTTCCATGACCCAGTTTCAGTGTTGTGATCTGTGACAGATGCTGCCAGCAGCTCTTCGTGTCCCTCTTGACATTTACTGTTCTATCCTTTGTGGCTTCTTACTGAAAACATCACTCCTTGCTTGAGCACTTCCTCGGGCTGCAGGAGCATGCCGAGTCTCCTCAAAGGGGAGGCAGAAGTCCTGGAGTTAGCATCCTGTAAGACTATCACCAGTGACAGATGGGAGTTGGCGGATTCATTTCCCAGCTTCCTGCCTTTAAGAAGGAAGTGAATCTGAGTCTCCCAGAGACATTCTTAACTCGGCTTCCACTTCCCCATAGGTAATTCTAGAATCGCCTCAAACCAATGGTTGTCCTATTTGATTGTTCAGGGTCCTCTTCTTAGGGTACTTACCTACAGTTCTGTCCTGGTTTAACACATGAAACTCCTCTTGTTCTGGGTGTTAGATTTGTGTCTACCTCCTGGAGTGCTGTGGCAGATGCCCAGTCCTAAAGTCCGACAGTAGTTCTGTGACAAATCCCCCGTCAGAACTGGTGATCATCATCCATTGGCGATGCTGAAGCTAACTGAACTCATGTGCAATTTCATGACTTATTGAAGCGATTATGCCACATAGACAGTTTCCCAAATTATTTGGGTGTCTCAGTGATCATTTTATGCAAACCTGGCTTGTCATAGAGAGGCAGAACAGTATGGATGGTAAGAGCATGGGTTCTGGAATCATACAGTATTGAGTTCATACTCTGGCTCCAACTCTTGTTATTTGTGTGACTTTGAAACATAATATAATATCAAACCTCATCACATCATAGTTCCTTTGTCTAGAAGGTGAGAATAAATACTAGAACCTACCTCCGAATTCATAAAAATCTTATCATAGGTACTAGGGAAATGGCTCTATTAATTTGTTTTCTTTGATGTGATTAAAAACATTGACCAAAACCAACCTGGGCAGAAAATGATTTGTTTTATCTTATAGCTCCCTGGTCATCACTGAGAAAAGTTAGGGCAGGAACTCAAGGCGGGAACCTGGCGGTGGTAATTGAAGCAAAAGCCATGGCAGAATGTTGCTTACTGGCTTGCCCTTCGAGACTTGCTCAGCTCACTTTCTTATAAGGCCCAGGACAACTAGCCCAGTGATGCTCCCAGTGGGCTGGATCCCCCCATGTTAGTCATTAATCAAGAAAATGCCCCACAGACTTTTATAGACAATCTGAAGAAGGTGTTTTCCCAGTTGAGGTTCCTCTTCCCAGAATACTCTAACTTCTGTCAAGTGGACAAAAATCAAACTAAAACAAAACAAAAAACTAACCAGCTCAATGGCTCAGTGGCTAAAGTGCTTGCCAGAAAAGCACACAGACCAGAGTTGCTTAGAGTGACTGAACCCATGTAAAATGCAAGGCGGGCAAAGTGCCTGTAATTCCAATCTTGGAAGGCAGAGTTAGATGATATTCTAGCAAGTCCATTAATGAGACTACTCATATGGAAAAGCTCTGGGTTTGACCGAGAGGCTTTGCTTTGGTGTACAAGGTGGGAAAATTGTGCAGGGTGTGTCTAGAGCCCAACTTCACAGGTGACTTTTCTGTTGGAGCTCAGTTTCCTTCATTATGAAGCTGATTCAACACTCCTGCATTGCTGGTGTGAGTGCAGCTGGTACAGCCCCTTTGGATATCAGTATGGCAATTTCTCAGAAAATTAGGAAACAACCTCCCTCAAGACCCAGCAATACCACTTTTGGGTATATATCCAAAGGATGCGCAATTGTGCCACAAGGACATGTGCTCAACTATGTTCATAGCAGCATTGTTTATCATTGCCCAAACATGGAAACAACCTAAATGCCCCTTGACTGAGGAATGGATAAGGAAAATGTGGTACATTTACATAATGGAGTACTACACAGCAGAAAAAAATAATGACATCTTGAATTTTGCAGGAAAATGGATAGAGCTAGAAAACATTATATTGAGTGAGGTAACCCAGACACAGAAAGACAATTATCACATGTACTCACTCATAGGTGGTTTTTAAACATAAAGCAAAGAAAATCAGCCTATAATTCACAATCCCTGAGAACCTAGACAACAAAAAGGACCCTAAGAGAGATATACATGGGCCTAAACTATATGGGAAGTAGAAAAAGACAAGATCTCCTGAGTAAATTGGGAGCATGGGGACCTTGGGAGAGGGTTGAAGGGGAGGGGAGAGGCAGGGAGGGGAGCAGAGAAAAATGAGAGAAAGATGGTCTAGGAAATCAGGCTGGCGGGAGAATCCGAGGAAGGATGTGAGGGAGGAACCCTGAGCGGCTGAACTAAACATGGATGAGGATATGTCAGCCATCCGTGGTGCACTGGGTTATCAGACTGGAGTTCTGCCATGCAGGGGAGTTTTTGGTTTGTTTTAGTTTTAAGTTGGTGGTTTATTAGCACTTGGAACAGATTGTAGTTTTCAAGGCAAACCAGCAGATGAAATGAAGAGGTTTATTTGGTCCCTGAAGTCACATAAAACCTTGTCACTCAAAATGCAAGACAGACTGGACACTTTGGCATCTCCTGGAGCTTGTCAAGCAGGACGTTAAGCCCCACGAGAGAAGTCCTGAGTCAGAATGCTCATCTTAGGAGAGTTCTCTGTCATGTACAGATCATATTTGAAAAAAAAATGGCATAAGAAATCCAGGAAGCATCCATCAGGGCCTCATTATAAAGGGGGCGAGACATTAAAGCTATCCAGAGTAGAAAGAACCAGGCTCTGCTTCCAAACTCCAGGTAACTTTTTGTCTGTCTTTATTTGAGGTACTGGGTCCCAAACCTTGTCAAAGAGAAGCATGTGACTCTAGCGTTTACCTTGCATCTTTCGTGGACTGTGTAGGCCTTGGTTCCCCTGCACTTGGATCTTGGTCTTGAGAGAGCTCTCCCTCGCCAGGCCTGCATCTTCTGTTGCTCTGCTGAAAACTGAGCTTTATACCGATTCCACAACACACGGAAGCTTAGCTTCATTGTCCATCCTCAGCTGAGAAAACCCCGGGCAACTTCCTGGATTTCTAAGAATCACTATGTTTTCATTGCAGTATGAAGTTCTCCAACAATGAAATTGACATTTAGAAGGATTTTTTTCCTTAGATATACTTTCTGCCCTCATTACGATTTTTCCTACACCCAACACTCACGCATAGCTTGCGTCATTACTGCTTTTCCTTTACCCTTCGTTACCTGCCTCACTCATAGTACTTAGCATGGTGACGCATTAGAATATGACGGAAGTGGCTGGAGAGATGGCACAGCAGTTAAGAGCACTGACTGTTCCAAAGGACACGATTTGAGTCCCAGCACCCATGTGCCCCTCCACCCACAATGATTGTAACTCCTTTCGGGTAATCTGATGCCCTCTTCTGGTCTCTGTGGGTATTGCATTCATGTGGTACATAGACATAAAGCAAAGCGCGGTAGCCATTAAAAAGGCGATGGAAGGAGTGTTCTGTTCCTCAGCAGAGTTCAATGATCCTTTCATAGAAACATCATATTGCATGAGGTAACCCAGACCCAGAAAAACAAATATCACATGCACTCACTCATAAGTGGCTTTTAAACATAAAGCAAAGAAAACCAGCCTACAAATCACAATCCCAGAGAACCTAGACAATAATGAGGACCCTAAGAGAGACATACATCTAATCTACATGGGAAGTAGAAAAAGACAAGGTCTCCTGAGTAAATTGGGAGCATGGGGACCATGGGAGAGAGTTGAAGGGGAGGAGAGAGGAAGGCAAGGGAGCAGAGAAAAATGTATGGCTCAATAAAATCAATAAAAAATTAATTAAAAAATAATTCCTTCAAAGACTGACCTTCACTTTAAAACTTGATTCCGGAAACAACCACAAAGACACTTACCCAAAGATTCTGGAGAGCGCACAAAGCAAATACATTCTGGATGGAGGTCGGGGGTTCACAGGTGAGTTTTCTGGTTTGCCAGGGTTTAGCTTGAAGGTGTATATCCAGCAGACAAACTCTGGAAGAAAATGCAGAATTATTCTGGCCTTAAGAACCAGTATCAGAGCTCAGGGAGGTCGTGTGAGCTGGGGAATGAGCATGTGAGACCGGCGGAGTACAGAATCAATGGAGTAAATTTTCCTAAACCTCAGACTGGTGCCCGAAGCACTCAAGCCCAAAGCAAACTCACCACATGTTGAGGGAGCTTCTTCCGCTCCTTCAGCCAATAGCTGCTGAGATACCAGCCCGTTGGGGCGTGGTCTCTCTCTTTTTAAAAAAGCGGCCACTTCCCTCTGCTCGCTCTCTGGCTTCGGGCTCTGCTTCCGGTGACTAGGCTCCCTTCCTGATTGCACAGAGAGCTGTTGTCTGGGGCGGTGACTGTAAGTTTCCCCCCCCTTAAATAAATAATTGTTTTATTAATCATAATTCCAAACTGGTGTGGGATTGTTTGTGACTTATGCCTTCAACCGCACCCATCGAATAACAGACTTCTCTGCCACCTCCAAAGACAGGGTTTTCCGTTTTATACCAACTGTCTTTAAGACAAAAGCTAAAGTCTTGGGGAGAATACAAGAGGACCTAGAGTCTTTGTAGTGTACCATTGACAATAACAAGATGCTGTGCAAAATAACAAGACAGGAGTGTCAACTTTCTGCCACCGTGACACATACCCAAGAGGAGTCAGCTCGAGGGAGGAAGTTTGTCTGAGCTCGTTCTTCTATCTGTGCGGATTTGTCTCCCTTGCTTTTAAGCAGTATTGAGGCAGAAACACTGTAACAGAGGGCAGTGTCAGTAGAGAGCTGCTCACCTCAAGCCAGCCAGGAGGCAGAGAGAGAAAGAGCCCCAGAAGAAGATACAGCCTTCAGAGACACACACCCTGTGACCCACTTCCTCTAACTAGGTCCCACTCCCCAGCAGTTCCTCCAGTTCTGAAGTCATCCATGGATTGACTTGGAGGATCCTCTTCTCCCAAGAAGGCCACTAGTTAGGAGCCTCGCTTTCAACACATGAGTTTAAATGGGGACATTTTATATCCGAACCATAATAGCATTTTAAGAACTCAGAGGTCTGACTCACTCCCTTCTGAAACCGCAGAAAAGAAGAGTCACTAGAGATGGCTCGAAGGCAGAATATGGCCAAGAAGGACGCTGCAGTCACCATTATAGCGACACCCAGTGAGGTAAGGAAAGATTCTCAGACCTTGCAGAAACCATGGAAGAGAGTTAGAGAATTTTGAATGAAAAGGAAAACATCCAAAAGTAGTATTTACTTCCATAATGGAGAGACTTGATGGAAGAATTAGTCAACCAGAGAACAGACGGATAAAAATACTATCTGAATACAGCAAAAAGTACATTAAAATCACAATATAAAATAACAACAAAATGGAACCTAACTAAAGCAAGAGACTCTTAAAATACTATAGGAAATGCAAAACTTTAAGTAGAGACCTTGAAGAAATACATGATTGGGGAGAAAAATGTCTGAAGTAATGGTGGCTGCTAATAGCTCATTTGCTGAAATATGATTTTATAGATTCAAGAAGCTCAGTTAATCCTAAGTAATAAAAATAAAGAATAAACCCACACACATCAAAGTCAAATCTCAAAAACTGCAAACAACGAACAAAATCTCAGTTATTTCTATCTTTGAGAATCTCGCTTTTGTTTTTATTTTGATGATCTTTTGTTAGACACGCACACATCCATATTGTTACATGTTCCTTTTCCACCACAAAATGCTTCATTGGAAGATTCATTTTTTTAAAAATTGTGTGTGTGTGTGTGTGTGTATGTGTATGGGTGTGTGCACACATGAGTGCAGGTGCTTGATGAATCCAGAAGATACTGTTGGACCCCCTGCAGCTGGAGTTACAGGCAGCTGTGAGTCACCCAGCGTGGGTCCTGGGAATCAAACTCAAATCCTTTCTAAGAACAGCAGTGCAGCTATTAACCACAAAGATAACTTTGCATTCCTAGAATGTTTCTTCCAGTCTCCCTCTCTTATTGTAAATGTTCGTTTCTTCTTACTCTAGTAGAGCTCAGGTTTGGTTATTATGTTGCTTATTTTCCGTCTTTTTCTCTTCAGCCCACATCTTTATATTCCATGCATCTTTTGTAGACAGTATCTAATTGCAACTCATTTATTCTAATCTCATTTGTCAGACTCCTCCCCCTAATTACAGTGTGTGTTCTATTAATATCCAATGTAATTATTGGTACAGTTGACACTAAAGGGGAGGCCTTGCAGTCTAGTTTCTCTTTATCTGGGATTTCATTTTTTCAGAGTCATGACTCAATCCTGCATATCTGTCTTTTGAAAAACTCATTTCTTTGAAAGTTTTCTGACATTCATCTGTAGGAACTGGCTGGGTTTCTAGCAGTCTCTGCCCACATTTAGGCTTTAATTCCTTCATTTGGTGGCTTAGTTTCCATGATCCTCTCTGATTTCTATACATCTAGGAGGGATTGATGTTTGGTTTGGCACATATTTATTACATACATATTCTATTCACACATCCAATCCTATTTGAGGAGACAGGCACATAGCAGAGATAGAGAACCTGCATATTTGAAGCTTAAGTTACTGTTGAAGGAAAGAGACAATAAACTCCTAAAATATGTAATATGTTAATATACGGGAGACTAGCAGTCTTTTGGGGAGTGAAGGTTTGAGCTGTTTCTTGCAGGCTGGATAGGAAGGCTTCCCTGATGGTGTGCCCCTCTCATCCACCAGCTTCTTCAGTTTACTTTAGCATCTTCTTTTTAACTTAAAAACCATGGAAGGGGTTGGGGAGAGAGCCCAGTGGACAGGACTGCTTGTTGTCCAAGCAGGAGGACCTGAGTTCAAATCTAAAGCACCCACAAAAAAAAGCTGGGTGTGGCTGTGTGTGCTTCTAACACCCAGCAGTGAATGGTGGAATCAGTTAAATCCCGGTAGCTCTCTGTCCAGGAGGCCCAGACAAAGCAAAGAGCTTGTTTTCTGGTTAAGTGAGAGACCCTGTTTCGAAGAAATGAGGCAGAGCAGCACCCAGCACCTTCCTCTCACCTCTGCCTGTGCTCACATTTGTGTGCATACAGCATGCACAGAAACACTCACATTCACATACACACACACACAAAACCACCTACATGCACGCATACACACTCTGGAGCACACACATATGTACACTTCTGTAGACATTTTCGTGAAGTTTTAGGAGAATAAAGGTGACTGCACATGTTTAACATTAATGATTAGCCAAACTTTCTGATTACATTTCTTAATCCCCTTGTTATTCTTTACATCCACTGAGCTAAACAAACTTACTAAAATTTTAGCTAACCCTTGCTGAACTGTTTCAGGTGAGTCCCTGGTAAGTTTTCTCTAATCCCTGGAGGTACTTGCCATGGGGACTCAAATTCTATTACTAGATGCAATGGAACAGCAGATCACACCTCTTCAGACACAACTTACTCTGCTATGGGGCTTAGCTTTCATTTCTCTCCGTATTTAGCATTTAGATTTCTACAATGGTTTAGTCCCCTCGCCTCCTTTATTCTAGGCCTCCTATGGAAAGGGACTCTGGCAAAGACTCATTATTTCAGCTCTTTCCCGAGGGACATTAACTTACCATGAAAAGGGCACATTAAAATACTATCTAAGTAAGTGGTACAGTTATTAACGGGGTAATTAATAGGATGCTGGGCCTTAGTAGCCTGAAGGCCACCAGGAAATCGCCTATTTGCTTCTTATTCACAGGGAAAATAAAGACCATCATATTAAAGTTGCATCTTCAAAACCTCAAACAACACTGTTTCCTTGTGGTGAAGCATTATCTTCTTTACTGTAAATAGGACAATACACCTTAGGTGTTGGTTATTGGTGATAAAATGCAGCTTTTAATCCTGTGAGTATCTTGCTTGATACCTGTTTTGTTATATGTAATTTTACTATTTAAAGTTAAAATATTCCTTTATATTTAGACAGAAAAGGGGAGATGATGTGGGATTCCCCCCTCAGTATGAATTTGTTTGTTTATTCAAAAATACTTTTTAGTGCCTCCTTTCAATGAGCAGTGTTGAATGTTAGTAAAAAAGAATAATGGATTTCTCTTGTTTTGCAGCTCATGGTCAAGTATAGAGGATTGAGTTGGCCATTCTAATGCATAGCCATTATTGCCTCTTGACTGGTATGGTACAAGTATCCCATCCCAGGGGTAGCTAGCTTTTTCTCTAGGAATTGTGAGATTCTAAGGAAGAAAGCATTTTGAATTTCCAAAATGAGAGAGGCATGGTGTGTTGTCTGCAAAAAAAGCACAGGTTGAAACTGTGACCAGAGTCACAGCAAGAGAACAATTTATGCTGGACATGGTCACCATACCTGTAATCCCAGAAAGAGGAGGCAGAAAAAGCAGTGGTTCAAGATGGATGGTCTTTAGAGAGACCTAAGTTCACAGCCAGCCAGGACTGCATGAAACCTTGATTAAACAGACAAACAGACAAAAACAAAGAGTACAGCAAGTTATGAGAAATTTTGGTTTAATAAAAGTCTATATTTTATATATTATACACTGAGCATACAATATATACTAATCCCCATAGCTAGCAATATTAAGAGATGCTAGTATGTTGGAGAGGCATTTACAGGGAAATGAGAATTCATTTGTGGATAGTGTCAAAGACAATGTTCAATTCTCCCCCATGATATAATGTCCAGTGCATACATCTAAAACATGGAGCTAGTTATTAATGTTTTATATTTCCTTAGTGTGCCAGTATATTTTTTATTTGTTTTAGAAACATTTTTAAAAATTATTTTCTTGATCATGTTCCAGCAATTGGTGGAGCACATTCCTAACCTACTTCAAATGTATTTCTGGCAAACCTGAATTGCTTCTAGTAAGATATTGCAATGTTCCTCTGACATAATTCTGCTGCTTTGTCCCTTGTATGTGGAGACTGTGCTTATGTTTCCTACCTGTCCAGATCCAAATAATCACACAGAAACTATATTAATTACAACACGGTTTGACCAAAGGCTCAGGTGTATTCCTAGCTAGCTCTTATGTCTTAAATTAACCCATTTCTGTTCATCTGTGTATTGCCACAAAGCTGTGGCTTGCTGATAAGATTCTGGCACCTTTCTCTTTCATCAGATACATGGCATCTGCCTGACTCTGCCTTCTTTCTCCCTGCATTCAGTTTAATTTTCCCGCCTACCTATACTCTACCCTGCATTATGCCAAAGCAGTTTCTTTATTAACAAATGGTAATAAATTTATTCACAGCATACTGAGGGGAATCCCATATCATCTATCCATCTTTTCTATCTAAATAAAAAGGAATGTTCTAACTTTAAATAGCAAAATCACATACAACATAACAGGTATCAAGCAAGAATTATACTTAGAATACTTAGTCTATTTGTATCTGGAAAGTTTCATATCTAATTTATCTTTCTTCATAGCTAAGGAAAACTATAACTGTATCTGTCTTCAACTCCTTCAAGACCCCAGGAGGATATATTACCTATGTAAAAAGGAAGTAATTGTAAGCAATTTCTAAAACTATAGAATTGGCAGGGACATCTTGCTGCCTGGACAGTCACCCAAAGTTCTTCTGTAACACTGGGACATCGATCTTCAGCCTATAAGCCCATAGTATCAGACAGACTTTTCCATGAAGCAGGAAGTTTGAAAGACTATTTTGCCTATATTAGCAAGTAGTCAGTCATTTTCTTTTGTGTCTTGTAGAATATTTGACAGTTTACTCTGTAAAGCAGGAACAATGAAGGATCTTCCCATCTTTTAGAGAGTTTAGCAGTCACTTTTCTGTGGGTCCTGCATGTCCAGCTAACACAACATATCATCAATCAGTCCAGGAAAGAGCAGTTTCTTGTCCAAATGGCTAGCCTTGTCACATTGAAGACAAATTCCATAATGAATTTTTTCAAAGCCCATTAACCTCTCTGAAGTAATTGGTGCTGCCAGAAGCAGACTTGTCTCACTGTCGAGAAAAGTCTAAGTTCTTAAAAACCTTTTAAATGCCATTTTCTGCAGGTCTTTGAGGTGTTAAAGATTATCTATCTAACTGAAATATATATCTGTATATCTAGAAAACCTAACTAACAGGATTACAAGTTTGGTTATTATAAATGACTATCTATTAGTCCATGATTTTTAATCATACATTACATTTTTAGATGAGCTGTATAAACACAATACCTTAAAGAGTAGAAATAGACATATACAACAAAATTGACCTTAAATTTGTATCGATAAACTAAAGTCCATACCAATGTAAAGTATTCATTTCTATATCATATCCTCCCATTTATAATAACCATTAACCATTTATAATAAGTCCCCTTTAAATGAAAATAAGCATTTATAAACCATCATTTTCAGAATTTGAGTGTAGTTTTCTCCAAACTGCTTCCTGCTATTTGTTGGATGAAGTATTTTTAGGGTCCATGGAGACTTTTGTAGCAGGTCTTGTTCCATCAAAAATCATTGGCCTGGAAGGAATCTACAGGTTCCCATCTTATGTGGAAGCAAAAGCAGAACCTCTTTTCCAAAGGAACATATTCTTAGACTCAAATTTTGAAGTAAAGATACCTTTATGCTGATTTAGTTTAGCAGCCCCCACAATCAAATGTCTCTCTGCAGTTAGCTCATTAACAGTAAAAAATGTAAAGAAAACACAAAATATAAGTAATCCAGACTCTCTATGTATTTTTCATGTTTACATGGCTTTTTAACGATATTACTTTTTTATATTACTTTTGTCTTTATAAAGGTTTTGTTTTACTTATTTGTTTGTTTATTTATTTTTTGTGGAGACAAGGTTTCTCTGTGTTACAGTCCTAGTTGTCTTGAAATTAGCTCTTGTAGACCAGGTTGGGTTCTGATTCACAGAGATCTGCCTGCCTCTGCCTCCCAAGTGCTGGGATTAAAGGTGTGCACCACCACTGGCAGCTACTTTGTTTTATTTTTTTAACTATTTCTTTTTTCATTGTTCAGATCCTATTGATTTTTGAAAACTATCTTTTCTCATTTTACATACACAGTGGGAACTAACAATCTTAGTTCCCACTCCCTCACCTTCTGTTCCCTCTACCTTCTCTCCCATCCTACTTCCCATCCACTCCTCAGAGAGGGTAAGGCTTCCCATGGGGAGTCAACAAAGTCTAGCACATTGCTTTGAGGCAGAACCAAGGCCCTCCCCACTATATCTAGACTGAGCAAGGTATCCCTCCAAAGAAAATGGGTTCCAAAAAGCCAGTACAAGCAGTAGGAATAAGTCCTGGTCTCACTGCCAGTGGCCCCACAATCTACCCCAGGCATACAACTGTTACCTACATTCAATGAGCCTAGTTTGGACCTATGCTGGTTCCCTTGCTGTCAGGCTGGAGTTGGTGAGCTCCTATTAGATCAGGAAGTTGTTTCAATGGGTGTCCCCATCATGGTCTTGACCTCTTTGCTCATATTCTCACTCCTCCCATTCTTCATTTGAACTTTGGGAACTCAGTTCAGTGCTCCACTGTGGATCTCTGCCTCTGCTTCTATCAGTTGCTGGATGAAGATTCTATGGTGACATTTAAGATAGTCATCAATCTGACTACAGGGCAAGGTCAGTTCAGGCACCCTCTCTACTATTTCTTATATATGTTTATACCCATTTTCCTTTTTTCCTCTTAAGCCTGGGTACATGTTTTAAACATACTGTGTCTTGTTTAGAGGTATTTTATGTCTGAATATGTCCTACTGTATATCTGAAATACTTTTTGACAAAGAGCATTTAAAAAAAAATGGTAAGTGGTATGGCTACTCTGGCCCTGGATGCTGGCTCTATCTCTCTCAGCATTTCAATATGGCAGAGGTACACTCACCACCAACTCTGTGAACCATGTTCACCGCCCCAGCACCAGGAAGGGAAACAGCAGGTCTATGTTGCCGTCATTAAGCAACTTGCTGCATGCTGCTCACAAACCCCATTTAAGTGCTCCATAGTAAGACCCCCCCCCCAAGAGCCAGAGCAGTTTGTGCTGCGAGTATGAAGAAAGCTGTCTCATAAAGAAGCTGCACCTCTGCTTGAGACCAGAGAACAGATCCTATTTGAAAAAAATGTGGCTACCAAGAAGTTCCATTTGACCCCCGTTTTGTGGGTCTAGAAGCCCCCTTTTTCAAGGCTTTCTTAGACTTTATGTAAATGTATATTGTGGAACATTTGGGTGCCATTATATAAGTGGATACTGCGCTTTTGTTTCCTACCACCCAGACCAGAATAAATTACACAGAAACTATATTAATTATGACACTGTTTGGCCAATGGCTCAAGTGTGTTCCTAGGAACTCTAATGCCCTAAATTAACCCATTTCTGTTAATCTGTGTATTGCCACAGGGCTGTGGATTACCAGTAAGGACCTGACATCTTTCTCCTTTGGCAGCTCTATGATATCTGCCTGACTTCACTTTCTTTCTCCCTGAATTCAGTTCAGTTTTTCTACCTGCCTATATTCTGCTCTGCCATAGGGCAAAACGACTTTTTTATTGACCAATGGTAATAAAACATATTCACAGCTTAAGAGGGTATTCCCACACCAGTCCTTGTTTTCTGTAAATGCTATCCTGTACATCACTAAACCCAATGATAACTTTGCTAACTTTCCTGTTTGTGTATCTAAATATTTTATTGTTGAAAATCTAACACTTTAGATGAAGCACTATAGAAACTCTCAATTCTAATCTATGTATTCACACTCAATTTCTGTTCATCTTTATTTCTTTATGTAGACTAGTGTTCCTATCTGAAATATGTCCCTTTCTTCTGAAGGACTTCCTTTGTTTCTAAAAGCATGGTTCTGAACTATTAATTCTAATAATAAATTCCCAGTTCTGTAACTCTTTAATACATTTCTTCATGTTGTGGTGGTCTAAACCATAAAATTATTTTGTTACTACTTCATAACTGTAATTTTGCTACAGTTATGAATTGTAATGCAAATATCTATGTTTTCTGGGGATCTTAGGTGTCCCCTGTGAAAGGGTCACTGATCCCGATTTGCCACCAAGTCCTTCCTTGCTTGCTTGCTTCCTTCCTTCTTCCCTCCATCTACCATTCTCCTTCCCCCTTCTCTATTTTATCTGCCCATGCCTTTGACTTTCATTTGTTGAAGGCAATTTTGCTAGTTACAGATTTCTGCATGTTCTTTCCACTGCCACACTAAGACTCTGTATTTACATCCTCCCTTTTGCTGTTCCTGGTAAGAAGACCATTAACATTAATTGTGTTGTATTTCTTTACATCATGGATCATTAAGAATTTCTAGATTTGTCAATCATGAGTTTGATTATGTTTCTAGTTGGGGTTCTTATTATGTTCATCTTACTTGGTGTTTGTTTAGATTCATGGATTAGTAAATAAACTACTTTTTATTTTATCATGTTTTTTAGAGGTTCATTTTTTATTTTTCTATGAATGTGTGTGTGTAAAATTATACCCATATACTTGTACCACATGTGTCCCTTGTACCTGTGGAAGTCAGAAGAGGGTGCTGCATCCTCTGGAACTACAATTACAGGTGGTTGTAAGCCACCCAGTGAGAATACTGGGAACCAAACCTGGATCCTTTGCAAGAACAGCATGAACCTTTAACTTCTGAGCCATCTCTCTAGCTTCAGGCTAATATTCTTATAATCAAAGTTTCTGTTATTGTTCCTTCAATGCTTTCTTTCTTGTTTGTCTGTTTTTTCTCTACTTAGCAGGGATGCTCTGCATACCCCGTGTATAATGCCTCACTGTTCAATTTCCAGTTGCTACCCCCTGAATCCAAAACTTAGAAAAATAAAGAGGAAATTTTCTCTTCTTTTTCCAATCAAACTCATCTGTCTTTTATACTATCCTTCAGTGAAAGGGTTGCCTTCTCAGGAAAGACAGTCACTTACTTCTGGGTGAAAATACTCTTGCTGACTGTGTTGGAGAGGCACATGGGAGTGGCAGGAATGGGACAGCCAAGGGTACAGATATTCATTAATATAATCTGAAGCAGGCAAACTGTTGTTCCACAAATCAATGCTTATGAGTTTGTCATCACCAGGGTTCTAGCACTGTAACTGCATACATTATGGTGAGAGTTCATTTCATCACAACTCACTCTTCCTTCATTCTCTAACTCCCAAAACTCTCTTTAACTGGGTTTTATGAAATGGCTCGTATTAGATTAATCACAGATCTTTTCTTTAGTGCCCCCTAAATATTGAGACTTTTCATGATTCTATCCTCAGTACTATTTTCTTCTCATAAAACTCAAATTATTTGTTTGTATGGAGTAATGTCTCATAGCCACAGACAGCTAAAATGGGTACAGAATGTGTAGAGTTGGTCAGCATGGCTGGGTCAGAAAGAAGAGAGTGATGGATGCATCCTGACATGTACAAAATTATAATGTCAGTAACAGTATAACATCTGGAATGAAGAGGACTGTTCAGCACAGGAGACTCCAGTGACATGGGGCATAACTTTCTAAATATACTTGGCAAAGAAATGGAGACCATGATGGTTACTTAAGTGTCAACTTGGTTGGGTTAAAGAACTCACAGGGATTCAGTGAAGTCTATCTCTGTGGATGTATAAGAGGATGCTTCCAGAAAATATTACCAGAGGATGGAAGATGTTCTTTGAGTACTAACAATAACATCCCAAGGTCTGGGCATCCTAGGATGAATAAAAAAATGGTAAAGTAGAAGGACAGCTCATCATTAACTTTTCTCATTTTTGGCTCCTGATTCTTCAAGACTTGAGCAAGCATCTTGTGCTACAGGGGCAGGAGCTGGTCCCTTTGCCTTTCCACCCATGATGAACTGTATCTTCTGAACTGTGAGCCAAAATGAATCTTTCTCCCTTAAGTTGCTACATGTCAGCTATATGGTCACAGCCATGAAAAAAACAAATTGGCACAGAAAGTAAGCATTTGAGTTTGAAGGTCTACACAATTCACTTAACCATTCAGTTGCCTCAAGCAGATTTTTTTCCTCTCCTCTGCTCCATCACTAGACCTGTAATTTAATCTTCCAGCTGCCTAGGAGTTGATCTTCAGTCTCTACTGAAGGAATATATGAAGTACTTTTGTAATTACATACAACTCTGAATAGCCAAGCCTGAGAAGACCTATATATGTTTAAATTAAGCAGGGCATACAGTTAACAAATATCCCATAGGAATTTTTTAAAAATGAAAGAGAAATGTTAATTGAGATAGAAGTAATGAATTGGCAGTGGAAAGGCATAAGCAGACTGTAGCAGGTCATGGTAGAAACAAGGGGAGATCATTAAATTCTGGAAGCTCCAAATAAGGTCAGACTCTTTCCCTTAGATTACTTCATGGTTCTGCAAGGTTCTAAACCACATAGGTAGGAAGTCCACATGGAGCAAACATTTAGGGCCATGTATCTTCTCAGCCAGTGTGCCATGCTGTATTCTGTATTTTCATTTGTGAAAAACAAACAAACCGCCAACTCTCCAGTGTTGACAAAAAAGTTTTAGTTTGATGTCACCAGTTACACATCTCTCAAAGATGACAGGTCTCAGCGTGCAGCTCCACACACCGCTGCCCAGAACTTCCCTAGCATCTGTTCCCTGCTAGCAATGTGTACAGCTGTGCAAAGAACAGGGAGCCAGGAAAACCCTACATAACTCTAGCTAGCTTATGTCTGCATGAGGTACATTGTCACTGGAGCCAGGAAAAACCCACATAGCTCTAGCTAGCTTATGTCTGCATGAGATACATTGTCACTGGGAACATGCTAACTTTGGAATTCCATTATAATTTATTTAATCCTTAAAATAGTTCTGTAAGGTGTGTTTGCATGTGTTGTAGATGATGTTGATTTAATTGTCCCCAGTGATTTACTTTTCTCCCTTAATGAAAACAGCCACCAACATCAGCATTGGCCATTGGCCTCTTCCACTGTTGATCTCTGTGCTATGGATATGATATTTTCCAGCTGTGAGTTGCTCCTTTAGGTTCATGGAAAGAAAAATCTCTGTGAGATATTTGTCTAACGGTATGTGACATCACACTGCCTTCTAAAAATCTGTGTTTATACCCGTGGACAAAGGCTGTATCCAGCCTCAATCAGGAAGTTTCTCTTTGCAATGAACTATGGTGAATGCAGACTCATAGGCGTCTGAAGTGCTGAGAATAAGTGATGGTTGAGTGCTATCTCTAAATAAAATACCTATACCATCCTCTTTAAGCCTCAGGGAATATCACCGAGGATGGAGTGAAAGAATATAAGGGCCGGAAGTCACCCATATTCTGGGCATTGCATAGCCATCACAGACTGATCTCTCACAGCTGAAGACTGGGTCTGCTATCAGTCAAGTATGAATTACAGAGAAACTCAGAGGACCAGATCCCACCCTACTAAATTATGGGCTACTGGTGGATTCTGGAGGAAAAGCAGTTATTTTATTCATTTGCATAGTTACAGGTGAGCCGCCAGGATGCCGCAGATTGTTCAAAATTCATGGTCACACACAAGTCTAGTTAAACTCAGTGGATCACAAGACAGAGACAGTCAGGCGGTGGTGGCGCACGCCTTTAATCCCAGCACTCGGGAGGCAGAGGCAGGCGGATCTCTGTGAGTTCGAGGCCAGCCTGGTCTACAAAGGGAGTTCCAGGACAGGTTCCAAAGCTACAGAGAAACCCTGTCTTGAAAAACAAAACAACAAAAAAAAAAGACAGAGACAAGGTGGGAAGGAGAGTAACAGAATGCATTATAAGCATACATGGAAAAAATATATATATATATATTCCTTGTGAGGCATAGCTGTGTATGAAACAATGCCCATATGCTCATATGTTTTGGGAGCAAGACATAAGAAATTTCCATCTGGAGCCACTAAGACTTGTGGGTTATATTATAGCTTAATGCGAAGAGAGTCTATTTCTTTTTTAACACAGATTCAATCTCAGATTTAATCCCAGAGTAGCCTTGAGTCCTGGGATTAAAGGTGTGTGCCACCGCTCCCTGGCCTCTAGTGGTTTCGCTCTGCATCCTGATCTTCAGGCAAGTTTTGTTTCTAAAAACAAATAAAATACCATTATACACATCACTTCTTCTATCTCATTGACTGGAAATAGTCATTCTGGTCACCAAATACTTGGTTTTCTCTCCTCATGTGTAAAAGACACTCACTCCCCTCCCTAAAGAAGGCCACATACAAGTCCCCTCAGGTCACAGAATTGGGTTACCCACTCCTTTTGCCCTATACACACAGTCGAAAAAGGTAGGACAAAAATTGGGTAATTGCAATAAATATTGCTATTTGGAAGTGGAAATAAAAAGGCACAAAAAACAATGAGGGCCAGTGACAGTCCTCAAATCTCACGGTTCAGACCCCTTAAAGAATGTCTGCAGGGGCCTGGATGCCACAAGATTCCAGTTCAGAGCTCAGGAGTGGCTGCCCTGTCTGTTTCCTGTAGGAGATAATTGCTCTACGTTACAGGATACGGTTCATTTTCTATTATCCTCTTTGGTGAGGTTTAAGGGGACAGTGAGGATATGTCTTCCATGGGGAATAAGTACTTTCTTTATTCAGCTTCTTTTGCATGGAAACTTGAGGAGTCTTATATTATTTTAAATCTTCAGTAATCATAGTTTCCTTTATTCTAGGCCAAGATTCCTTCAGCAAGGGTCACAAGAGCTTGGAAAGTTATATATATATATATATATATATATATATATATATATATATATATGATTCCACTTCATTTGATACTCAAATTAAAAATTCTTCTCAAGAGCAGTTCTCAGGTCTGATGAATTTCTTTCTTTACTCAGGGTTTTTGCCTCTCTCTATTCAGTGAGAATGGTTTCGAGCCAATGACGCTTCGGTTGGACACTCGGTCATGCTTGCCCCTGAGTAGTTTTCTAATTAAAAGAATGTGTAGGGCACGGCTTCCATTTACAGATTTAAGATTTTCTCTTGCTTAGTTTTTAATTTATTTTTATCTGTGTGTATATGTGTAGGTGTATACTACTGTGTGACCTGGAGCTCAGAGGACAGCCTTTAGGAGTCTGTTTCCTCGTGCCATTAGGGTCTTGGGGACCAAACACAAGTTGTCAGACTTGATGGCATGTGCCTCTACCCACTAAACCATCTCAGTGGCCCCATTCAGAGTTTTGTCAAGAGCCAGTGTCATTACCACAGGCTCGATTTGAGTATTGATATAAATTTGAATATGAAATTTTATTACTCAAAATCATTTTAAGTTTTACCATTCAATGGTTGAAGCTAGAAAGCAACTGTGACCACCCTGCTCCCCTACATTTCTTTCGTCATGTGCCTTGGCACAGTGAAGAAGTCACTAATACTGATAATGAATACTAAGGATAAATCTGATCATGTGATTCCAGCCTTTGGAACTGGTCTGCAGGGGAAATGTGAAAGACTATAGAGCTCCAGGTTAGAGAAACCCTGGGCTTAATAGGCTCTTCTGAGAGGATGCAGAAGACCCGCATGCTGACCAACATGGACAGTGAAAACCTGGCACATGAGGTTTCACAGGGAAATAAAAACCTTATTGGGAACTAGGCAACAAGCCATTCCTGCTATACTCTGGTAAAAAAAGAAATCTGGGTGCATTCTGCTTAGGTCCTGAAAATTTAAGTGAAGCTGAGTTTTTGTTGGGTGAAAGGTAGTCAAGAGAGGGTAACAACTGAGCTATGGCCTGGCTATTTCTCACTGCAATTACCGGGGTTTATAACAAATTCCAAACGGGAAGATGGGAAAAATGTGTGCCTGGGAGAGGAAAGGCTCACGAGCAAGTCTAAAGTGCTGGACACGATAGGTAAGGAACACGCATCTTCATTTGTGTCATTAAAGAGAAACCCTGGGCTCTAGATTGGGGAAAGAGAAAAATGGATTGTGAGGACAAGAACCCGCTTATCAAAGACTCAAATTTAAAAAAAAAAGGAATTTATTCGAAGGGTAAGAGACTGAGCTGAGAATACCAATACCATAGGAGGGGTTACTTCTTCAAAAACAAACCACCCAGAGATGTGTTTGTCTCGGGATCTTCCATAGTGCAGAGAAACACTATAACAGGGCTACAGATTGGCAGACTACATTTCAAACTGGCAGTAGAATTTGGCAGCGTTGTCTACATTGTGCTGGTTTTGCAAGTATGCAAAATACAAGAATGAAGAGATTAAGGAGGTATGTATAAAGAGTCCCAAAAGATTACTATGTCAGGATTAGGTCCCCTTCAAGGAAACTCTGATAGGACATTGTATGGCAAGGATGTCTGGGTTGCAGTAGAGACCCAAGGCTGTGAAAGATCTAATGACTGGGAGACATTCTCTGAGAGGCTGGCATGTGATGGAACTGTCACAAAAGTAGGGCCACTTGTATCTCAGGTAGCATAGAAGTATGAAGCTATCTGAGAAGGGTGGGGGGAGAAAAAGAAGGTGAAGGAGGAGTAGGAGGAGGAGGAGGAGGAGGAGGAGGAGGAGGAAGGGGGATCATGTATTTATTTGTGTAAATATGAACATGAGCATGCTGTCACACAAGTGTGGAGGTCAGATGACATCTTTGAATGTTTGGCCTCACCTTCTACCTCATTTTGCGCAGCCTCTTGGTTACCATTGCTGAATGCCAGACCAGCTGGCTCCTAAGCTTCTGTGGATTCTCCTCTTTGCTTCCCATCTTGTGGTTGCAGTTATAAGATAACCAGTGTGTGAACTACTGCGTCCGACTTAGGTTGGGTTCTGGGGATTCAAACTCAGGTCCTCACATTTTGGGGGCAGGTATTTTACTGAGTCATCTTACAGCCATGGATGAAGTTACTTTTGTCTGACAATTTTACAAACGCCATTAGCTGACCCTGATTGTAGCTCTCTGCTGGGTATTGCTGCCGCTCAGTCCAACTTGCTGCCAGGAAGACTGCAGTAAACTGCGCAGTGTTGTCTAGGCCTTCCCTTCACCCCAGTTTCTCAACTCTTTGGAGTCCGTTCTTACACACAGGGATCAGGTTGTTCTGGACCACTGTTATCTTGAAATTTGCATCAGAGTGAAAATATACTCTGGGAAATTCCACATGAAGCAAAGCAGTAAGATTCCCTGATTTAAAATGGACGGCACACATTATTTCTGCTTATAACCCAGTGTGTAGAAACAGTGACATGGCAGCAATCCAGTCTCAGATGACTTCCCTGTATGCAGAAAAAAGAAATAATAGATTTATTAAGCAAAGTAATCAGTGCTAGGGTCAACTACTAGAGGCAGAGCCTTAACACAAGAGATTTACCCAGGGACCTCGCCTACCTCCTGGCTGACCTGGGGCAAGGAAGCATTTATTCCCACCTTCTCTGTATACTCATTAAGCCTTACCCACTAATGCAGCCATGGGTGACTCAGTTCTATCATGGATTCCAAGACACAGCATTAGGAGAAGTTTTTGATACCATGCACACAGTACAGTTTCTTATTTTTAAGAGATTAGAACATTGTATATAACATTGTATGTATTGCTATCCACTGATAAGTTTACATTGATTATTGGTGAATACATGATACGTTCCAGGAAGGGGACCAAGAAACTTGTCCATTTTTTTTTTCATGAAATCCTTTAGACAAATTATCATTATTGTTATAAATATTTTCCATATTAAAAATTTAGATCTTCATGGCCTAGCTTAATTGTCATCAAAGAGGCTTCACGCAGCAACCAATGGAAACAGATACAGAGACTCACAGACAAATATCAGACAGAGCTCTGGGAATCCTACAGAAGAGAGGGAGAAAGGATTGTGGGAGCCAGAGGAGTCGAGTTCATAATGGAATAACACACAGAATCAACTGACCTGGGCTCATGGGAGCTCACAGAGGCTGAACCTAAGCAGAGAACTGACATAGACCTGACCTGGGCCCTCTGCACATGTGTTGCAGTTGTGTGACTTGGTCTTCTTGTGGGACTCCAGGCGGAAGGAGTAGGGCTGTCTCTGACTCTATTGCCTACTTCTGGGACCCTTTCCTCCTGCTGGATTGCCTTGTCCAACCTTCATAGGAGATGAGGTGTCCAGTCTTGTTGCAACTTGATATCCCATGGCTGGCTGATATTCATGAAAAGCCAGCATTTTTCTGAAAGGAAGGGAGAGGGGGTGAATGGGAAGAGTGGGGGAGTTTTGAAGGGAGGGACTAAGAGAAGGGAATGGAAGAGAAACTGTGATTGGACTGAGAAAAATTAATTAATTGATCATTTAATAAAACAGAACTTAAGGAGGTCCAGTGACATACCTAAGGTAGGGCAGACAGTGAATGCTAGCCCTTAGATTCAAATGCATGAAATGTATGTTTACAAGTCCAGGATCCTTATTGTTCAGTAACCCATGACAATTTTTTCAGTATTGAGTATATTGTTATTATTATTATTATATTTTTGCTCTCAGCAACTCCTATTTTAATACAATGATGTATCCCCAAAATTCATTTTCCCTCTTGATATCAAAACCCAGCATCTCTGAGTTAGGTGATAAGCATAAAGAAATGCCTTTGCTCCAAAAAATACCTCTCTAGCTAATACTAGTGCAGACTGAACCTCCAAACCCCAGGATGTTTAGTTATTGTGTCCAGATGCTGCGATGACAAGCTTTATTTACATGTGCCTAATTTATTGCCATGTTTTATCCGAGTCTTCTTTGCTCTGGATTTGTCCTTGGAGGCCTTTTGCTTAACAGAACAAGAAGATCAATAATTAGGACTGCTTTATTAGCCTCCACAAATGACAAAATAACTGTCTCACTGGCCACATTTCTGCAAAACTATTATTGGGACTTCAGTACTGAATATTTTATTATAGGTCTTTGTCAGGGAAAGTAAACTGAGGGATTAAGAGTCCCAGAGAAGCGGTGGACAATCCCTGGATCCAGCCATGCTTGAAGGCAGCAAACTCCCCCATTCATCCTGATAGAATCTCCCTTCTCTCTACTCTGGTGTTCAATAGCCTTGTGAACTACCATACTAGGCCGTGGGTTCCACTCCTAATCTTCTAGCAAGAATTTCTCTCCTCCATTCACTTCTCCATGAAGAAATAGCCCCCTTTACATCGTAGGTCACAGATTCGGCCTCATTTTTTAGATCACAAAGTCCATATTTGAATTCCTTTTGTAATTTGGCAATATTGCTTAACCTTCTGCAAAATGATGCTCACTTTAAAATTGCCCTTTGGTATCATTATTGTCACAGGTCATTAAGATAAAGAGCTTACTGTAGTTTCCTATGGTTGATATGACAAATTGTCACAGACCTAAGTGTTTAAGATAACACAGTCTTCTCTTGAGGTCCCAGAGGTCAAAGTCACTATCACTAGGCAAGAGTCATGGTATAAGCAGGCCTGTGCACCTCTGCTGCCCTTTTTCAACTTCTAGGACTATATTCCCCATGCATTTGGTTTACAGCCACTTCTGTCTCCAAAGCCAACAGTATAGAACCTCATAGCTCTCTCTTTCCTTTTTCTTCACCTTTTCCTCTGCAGCAAGTTTCCCTCCATCACCCTTGGGGTTACATTCAGAACTTGTCCATACAATCCACAATAATCTCTGCTTTCCGAGACCCTTACGGTAATGGTATCTTTGACTATAAAGTAATATTTAACTTTGATCTCGTAAGGTGATAATCACCATGTTAGTTGCTTTCCTCACTGAGGTAAGCAACTACCTACCTGACAAAAGTGACTGAAGGGAGGATGATTTTACTTTGGATTAGAGTTTGAAGGGATAGTCTGTCACAGGGAGGGGTGTGGTGGTCGGAGCAGGAGGCAGCTGCTCACATTGTGTCCTTAGTTCAGGCACACAGAGATGAATGCTGAGGCTCATTGGGTGTCCCCTCGCCTCTCTGAATCCAGTTGTGAGCTCCAGAAAATGGGATGACATTATTCACGTTCAGGATAGGTCTTCACCTTTCAGTTAAACCTTGCTGGAAAGAACTCACAGACACACCCAGGGGTGTATCTCCTACATCTTTTGGGGGGCACTCCTTAGCCTTTTAGAAAGTTTTCTGTATCTTTTTAATGAACTCTAATTCAAGGATAATGTTTTCACAGATATATCCTTATATATTAAGAAGACAGTTTTAAATGTCATCTTGGGGAAAAAAATCTCTTAAATTTATATGCATTTTTGTTTCAGGAACTTCACAATCTAATTTGTTGCCTAATGATATATGTACACCAACTTTGTAGGTAACCTATTTACCTCCTCTTCCTCTGTGGCTTTGATTTCAAACTGTAATGACATGTTAAGCATAAATGATGTGTGTGTGTGTGTGTGTGTGTTGTGTATGTGTGTGTGTGTGTGTGTAGACTAGTATAAATCATCCCATTCTTTGAAGGAAAAAAGCAGAACGCTAGGCAATATGCTAGAGATATGTGCTGTTTCCAGAAAGGAAGACATATGTATGGGGGGGGGGGTGTGGGATAAAGCTCATGTGTGCTGGCTAGTTTTATGTCAAGTTGACACCAGCTAGTTATTTGGGAAGAGGGAACCTCAACTGAAATATTACTCCTGCCAGATTGACCTGTAGGCCAGCCTGGGGTGTCTGTCTTAACTAAAGGTTGATGAGGAGGGCCAGTCCACTGTAAGTGGTGTCTCTGTGGGGCAGGTGGTCCTGGGGTGCATAAGAAAGCAGGCTGAGCAAGCCATGAGGAGCAAGCCAATAAACAACAGTGCCCATGTCTTCTGCTTCTGTTTCTGCTTGCAAGTTCCTGCCCTGACTTCTCTAGATGAATGCTACAAGCTGTAAGTAAAACAAACCCTTTCCTCCCCAACTTGCTTTTGGTCTTGGTGCTTTATCACAACACTAGAAAGCTAACGGAGACAACATAGCATAAGCAACGTTTTCCTAGGGTGAAGTCAGGGCCTTGAAACATTTAAAGTACGTTGGGTTTTTTTTTCTGGTAAAAAATATTAATAGATAAAGGCAAGTGGGAAACACTAATGGATTCCTTGTTTCAAAAGCATTTGTAAATCATGTGATAAATGTTTTTGGAACTTTTAATGTGTGACTGGCACTGGGCTAGGTACCTGAAAACACCAGTGAAAACACCCCTATTACCCATGTATTGTATTCAAGCAAAGGAGATAGTTAATAGTCATAACCAAAAAAAGACAAAATCAAACCAAATTAAAACAGTAAGAAATAGGTGCATAGAGATTGCCCATATAGCTGAGATGTGGCTCTCGAGTATGGAACTTTGACTACTTAGCAATGTATGGGCACATCACTGATGGCAATGCTTATGGAGGTGCTTCTAGCAACTACTTAGAAGCCTGGAAAGCTGCCAATCATTCTACTGTGTGCGGGACAGACTCCCAGGACATAGGTGTTCAGCCCAAGGTATCAGAAGTGTGGGGTCCGAGAGACCCTGAGCTGAAGTGTAGGGAATGAGAGTGGAGTCCGTAGGATTGAGATCACAGCTCGTGATAGAGGCCAGGTGCTAAGGAGCCCATTGACACCAATAACTACTTGGACTTCATTACATGTGCAGGGAGGAGCCACTGGAAAGTTTCAGTTCAGAAAGCGAAATAGATCTTACTTACATGTTAATTACTGGTTGTTGGTTATAAAATGAACTCTAATTGCTTCCTTACGAATAAGAACAAACATCAATAAAGTAACTATTAGAGTAACCCATAGAATTTATCAGGATGACCATGGTGTTTTAAAATATTTCCTTAAAATATTTCCAAAAATATTTCATTTTTGAAATGCCATTCAAGATGGTGGGGAAAGGGGTATAAGTTCCTTTCTTTGACTAGCCAGATTTAGTAACTCGAGTCTCATTAATACAATACAACGGAAGTAACTGTGAATTCCGAGAGTGATTCATAAAAGGATATGTGAACTCATGGAAGCATTTCTCCTATTGCTCAGTCTTTGGTGAGAGACAGAAGGCATCATTTTAGTTTTTCATTGAGACAAAACTCTTTAGGGGGGAAGAACTGATTTTGACTCATGACTTCAGAGGTCATAGTTCATGGCTATCTGGACTCACCGTGTTGGACCTGAGAGGAGGCAGAATACTGTGGTGATGGGAACAAGGGCCAGGGGCTTCTTACCTCATTGTGACTAGAAGCAGAAGATGTGGGAGGAAACATGATATATCTTGCAGGTAATGCCCTTAAGACTAGACTCCTCATCTCCCCTTTATCACCTCCAAAATAATGACATCATATTATAAACCCATTAAGGGTATGGTCTGTTGATTTGGTCAGAGCCCTCAAGTTCCAATAACACTTCACAGTCTACATCTGGCAGTTGGGTCCTTGACACCTGAGCCTGTGGGGGACATTTCATTTTCACATTAATATTATGTATAAAGAACCTCAAGATTTCTGGGCAGACTCCACATCTCTTTGCCTAATGTCGTGCAAAAGACCAAGACGTCTATCAAAGGCTTCTACCAACCACCTTGAGATCAAGCACTCAGCCCTCTTCAAGCCCTCAGATTACTACAATCCTGGTTGAAGTCTCAGCAGCAGCCTCATGAAATCCTGACTGACAGTCACCCAGCTGGGTCACTCTGAGTTGACTCACAAAACTTGTTAGACAATAAATATTTATGTCCGTGTGTGGCTCTTTCATGATGCTGTGGTAGATGCTTGATACAGGCAAGCTTCCAGGATGAGCTGAAGTGTTTGCTGATGAAATATAAAAATAATAACATATAGAGGTAGTTTTAAATACCATCTTCAACACTGTGACCAAATACAGAAAGCGAGAGTGTAATATTTATGACTATTTTCCCTAGTTTGATATGTTTATATATATATATATAAATATATATTAAGCAAATATTTTTGTTTTTTTCTCTCTCCCAATCTGCCACCTTCTAATATAAGATATGTTAATAATAATTAACTATATACCCAAGATGTAAGGTATGAAGCTGGCTAGAAGAATGAAAACACACAAATGAAAGATTTTGTCTCTTAAGGAGACAAGGGTTGGCATATTTTCCTTGGCGGGTGGGATAACTTTCATGTTGGGTGGAAATATGATCCTGTTGTCTGTATTGGGAAATTAACACAGTTGTGATTTCAAGAACTGCACATACGCACAAAGCTGGCAAGGTGTTGTACTATAATCTCTTTGTAATGAGGCAACTTGCCTGGAATGGCAGTTTTCCAGAATCTTCTTCCCTGTATGGTTGGGTAGTTTGAGCCATGGACATATTTTATTAGTTTGGGATTTAAAAGTGATGGCACAGTTGCGTTGCTTTTTAATGCTCAGTAGCCTGAGGCAGATGCAGCGTACATGCATTGATTATCTGCCAAGCCGTCAGTTTGGTGTGGGATAACGCTCAAGACTGTCACCGCATGACCTTCCCCTGAATTTTCCTTCAAGTTGTCTGACTTGTGGGCCAATGTGTATAAAGGGCACCAGTTTCTTCTGTTGCAATGCAACTACCCAGAGGAGAGTGTGAGGATAGACACGGCTCCAGTTCAACCATGTGGGCTTTTCCAGGCTTCTCCTCTTTATGTATACAGTCCTTTCCTCTCATTGCCTATATTTTAAGCCTCAAACTCTTGCAACAGATGCAGACAACAGCATTACCAAGACGTCCCTCTCTCTCTCTCTCTCTCTCTCTCTCTCTCTCTCTCTCTCACACACACACACACACACACACACACAGGTATGCATGCACACACACACATACACACGTATGCACGCACAAGTGTGTGTACACTTGCAGAGGAGGAAGGGAAAGGGAAGGCTCATATCACCTTCAGTTGAATCTTGAATGCTATAGTGTTCGTGCTGAGAAGTAGGTGGATTTTCAACATAGATTAAAAACAAAATCTTCTGTTTGATTGTACTTTCTCAGGGCTTTCATCTGGCTTGAACTCTTGCTATAACTGACTAGGTGACATTAGAAAACCTGAGAGCAGGGAAGAGAGGATAACTAGAAAATTTAGATTTCAATGCTTTGCACTTGAGATGCTTAAATAGCCAAGGCCAATAGACGTGGAAGTAAACTGTAGCTCAGTAAAGAAGTCCAAGACAGACATGAAAGATTAGGAGTGATAGGGGCTGTGGAAATGGTGCAGCAGGGGAAGTGCTTGCTGCACAAGCTTGAGATCCAGAGCCACTCAAAAGCCACACGGGCTCTGTCGCCCACTGTGATCCCAGTGCTCAGCAAGAAGAGATACATCTCTGGAGGAAGCTGGCAAGAAAGGTTGAAACGGTGAACTCTGCCTTCAGCGAGAGACCCTGCCTTGATATATACAGTGGAGAGTACTTGAGGAAGATACCCAACATCAAACGCTAGCCTCCACTTGCATTTGCACACACATGTACATGTACCCAACACACGTCTACACACGAATGTCAGCATGTGTACTATGCATACATACTTATGCCCATGAACAACTGGGAGTAGTTGGTAAGAAAGAAATAAAATGTATTATCTCATTGAATCAAGATTAAGAGTATATCAGCAAAGGGTTGAAAAACCCTGCCCAGAGTTCCTACTGTTCTCAGAAGAAGGGGTGCTCTTTGCACCCGGCTTTCCAGCTAAGATCATAGCTCCTTGACATCCATTCTTCAGTTGGTTGAGTCAACAGCGGATCCAGATCTCAGGGTACTCTTCATGTTTGTCTTCATCCACCATTCATGATCGCCACCACTCATCCTGCCATGTTGCTTTTTCCTTTGGCAGGTTTAGCAGTTAACCTGTGAAAGCCAGATCCCCAGAGCACCAACCCCCAATCTCTGAAATTTGCAGCTCCTTACCCCTCGCCAACCCCATCAACCTTGAACATAACTCTTCTCTCAGAAAGCCTTGAATGCTCCCATTATGCCCTCCAGCACTCGTATTAGCTGTCAGGAGAATGTCTAGGCGTTTTCAATATTTCCCTGTAATATATCTGAGGATTCTAATTCCCCGCAGCCCGCTCAAGTGGGAGTATTCTCTCTCCCACACTTTATGTTCCTTTGGGTGTGTGCAGTGAGCTTTCTCTTTATGGCTTTCTAGCTGAAATTGCTGCTGTCTCCTTCTATGAGTACTTGACTCAGGTTTTAAACTTAGGTTTCTTGAGTACTGACTATATAAGTGTGTGTGTGTGTGTGTGTGTGTGTGTGTGTGTGTGTGTGTGCACCTATGAGTCTGTCTATAGAAGCCAAAGGATATTGGACATTCTCTATCACTCTCTACCTTATTCCTTTGGGACAGGAACTTACTGTTTTGGGGGCTACTCTGGCTGGCTAGCAAATCTCAGTGGTTCTTCTCTTTCTACCCTTTCTTCCACCTCCAGCACTAGGCTTACAAGCATGAGTGGCCACCCTTAGCTTCTTTTTAAGATACTTTTTGTTAATTCTTGGAAAACTTTGTGGATGTACACAATGTGTTTTGATCATGCCCATCTCTCACTCTTCCCTTCTGACTCTTCTCTGAGTCCCTAATATATGCCCCTCTCTCAACCTTATGTCACTTTTAAGTCACTTAAGTTCATTTAGTACTGGCCATATGTGTGTGTGTTTGATGTCATTTACTAGAGAATGAACGACTTGCCAGGGGTCACACTTTGAAGAGAAATGAACTTCCCTCAGTAGCCATCAACTATCAATAGCTCCTTGGAAGCAGAGCATGCTGTGCCCCTTCTCCATCCTCACTGGTGTGTTGGCTGGATCAGTCTTGTACAGGTCTTATTCAGGTAACCACAGCTGCCTACTTCAGCTTTTTTACATGGGTGCTGGGGTCTGAAATTGGTTCCTTATGCTCGCACAATAAACACTCTTGCCCTTGAAGCCATCTCTCTGTCCTCCAATACTTCTCTCAACATAGTTCTTGGGGAACATCAATGTACATAAAAATAACCTTTTTTGTATCCTGGAATGCAAGTTCACTGCCCACTTCACTTCATATAATTATCTTGTGCCCACATCATCCATGTTATCCACTCAATAGTTCTTTCTCTTGTCATTACTACTAATTTCAACTTCTCCATTAATTCAATCTCAGGTACTCCACAGGTTTAGTCCATTTCTTGAGCTGACCCACATCTCGATTTCTTTTAATTTCCACAATCCATAATCCACTGATAGCAGAGCATTTTCACCAATCTCTTCAGAACTTTATTTTCCTCTTATCCAACTTACATTTTCTGTTCCTTGTTGGTGTTAGCTTTCTGCCATTGCTATAATGTTCCAGTTTTAGAAAATGGGAGGATGTTTCTTGTCCATTTGTTTATCTAGATACATAGTGCCATGAGAATTCCAGTTGTGTTTGACCTTCACAAAGGAGCTCTGAGTGTGAATATTTTCCAAATTTCCTGGGGAGTGCTTATATATAAAAAAATTCTGTCTTCTAGGCACATCTCAAAGCACTCAACACACTGTGCCCTCTGCCCCCTCCTATCTGCCTCAGTAATACCTTTCAGTACTTAATAGAGAAAATGCAACAGGAATGAGAATAAGAACTTGCATGCCCATAAAATTCAGAAATTCAGTGTTACTTGTTTTGGAGCTTTTGGCACTAATAAAGAAGACACAGAGTCAAGGTGATTCTCGAATCATTTTAACAGGATAGCTAATTTAAAAGGATGAGAATGTCTATCCTGGGCTGCTTTCCATTTCAAAGTTGATGAGGATATTCTTCTGCTGGCAGTAAAGATAGAAAATTTATAAGGGTATGCAAGGCAGATTACACTGTGACCTCGCTGTTGAATTTTTCATCTGCATCATAAACAATGAAGAGGAAGAAACATTTGTTCTGCATTTCAAAGAACTGCACATGAAGAGCCACTGGGGTAGGAAGACAGAGCAGTTAAATGGCAATCTTTCACATGTCACCCCGTCTTAGAGATTTCTGTCTATGCTTTCTTACTTCTACTTTTAAATTTTTTTAAAGAAACTTATAAAACTCCTGCCTCATTTGGAGAACAAGTCACTGAAGAGCAACAACCAAGAGATTATAGATCCCAGTTACATCATGGATTCCGAACTAAATGTCACTCCAGTATTTCACTGTGGCGGTGATTAACATGAAGAGACATTCTTAGCTTTACAACCCTCTTACACCATAAAACAGAGCTTGGTAATTATTCTAAAGCCTGTGTAAGATGAATTACACTCATTAATGTTGGCATAAAGTTAAAACTGAAAATACACAATTAAGTGCTAAAACTTGAGTAGTCGTAATATTACTCTAATGAGTGGTCCAGAGATGTTGGGGTATGTGCAAAGAATAGACATGAGAATTAAACAAATGTCTCCAATGGGCACATCAAGTGACCTTTGCAAGGGAGGATGTTTATATTCTCTGTGGCCAAATTCCTTGACATTAACTAGATCAATTGTGTCCTTGTTTTCATATCAGGAGAGCAGTCAATGATGGCATCTGATTTAGATACAATTCTGTGTCATTTTTATGCCTCACCTTATTGCTACTATAAGGGTGATTACATGTTCTGGAAATGATTTTTATTTCTTTGTCTATATGCATATGCAGTCACATACGTATATACAATAAGTCAAATATTTTAACTAATTTACAATGTATGCTATTAAAACAAGAGATGCCACCGATATCTATGAATCACTTTAGTTTAAGAAATTGCCCTATTCAGCCCTAAAACTACCTTTTAATATAAACACTAACTTCTTAACACATGATAATAAATGTTTGCACACAATCAAGGATGCTAAGAGAAGCAGTCCCTGAGAAATGTTGATCATTAGGGATTTAATCAATGGATTCAATATGCTCAGGCTCCTTTGAGACTCCACTGCTCAGATTTTATAGGTATAAGCTAAAGATCTGAAGCCATAAACAAGGCTATGATACATTGCCTCAGGTGGAAGTTGTGAGCAGGTGGCCCCAAGGAATGTTTCCTTATGTCACCATGGTGTTTGATCTGCATTGTTTGATAGGGCATTGTTTGATTTACCCGTGTTTAAAGATGGAGTCACAAAGGCATCTGAATTTCTTCTTTTTTGAAACACCAGTGTATCTAAGACTATCCATATTCTTTCCCCTTTGCCTGTATGCTAGTAGATGCTTAGAATTATGAGTTTTTGTTTTCAGTCTTGACTTATAACATTTTCCCTTTTTTCCAGTGTAAATCCTATTCTGGCAGCTGGTTTCAAGATACTCATAGAACGCTGGTCAAGAGGAGTTGAGAAGAGATACACGTGATTTATTCTTGTAAACTGGCATAAATCACTTCTTTTATACAATGGTCAATGCTATTGCTCAGCAAAATGGACTGGAGTTACTAATTGTCCCCTTTAAATAAGGCAGTCTCTTTGGTTCTTCACAGTACCCATCTCATCCAAGTCATATGTTTAGATGCATTGCTAAGTTGCTTAGGGATTCATTTTGTGTTTGTGATCTCTTACATTTGGAATTCATTACTTAGTGTATTTAAGATGTGGCATATTAAAATTGAACAATTACAATGTTATTTAAATGAACACGATGTAAGCTTTAGGTCATAAAGAGCCGACTCAACTGGGAAATGAGGTCACTCAGGGACAGGAAAGACAGGCACATGCGTCGCTCTGATGTTAATGCATGTGTAGAAATGCAAGCCAGTCTGCTGGAGAACTTGGCCATTAGGATGGGCAGCTAATGTCTGGAACAAGGCTGTGGCAATGCTAGAACTGTGGGCTGGGTCATGAGAAAACAACTGGTTTCAGATTAGAGGGATGGGTGTCTCATAGACTGATTTACTGGACAACAACTCTTTATCATAGGTTTAGAGGCTTAGAAATCTAAGAATAAAGTGCCCCAAAGCCTGATATTGGATGACAACCCACTTTATGCAGGCAGATAGGTACCTCCTTGCTGTGTCTTTCACAGAATGAACCACAGAAATAGAGAAAGCAAGTCTTTCTGTGACTAATCTATCCAGTAGGATTCTACTCTCATGACCTAATGACATCCTAAAGGCCCTGCCTCTTAACACCACACCACTGACAACTAGAAATTTTGACACAAGCAAGCATTTAGTGTTTTGTAGCTGATAGGCCAAGCAGGCATCCTTTGGTACAAAGTGGCATACCTCTCTCATCTCTATGTGAAAGGTATGGCCAGACATTTGCCTATAAGAAAAGTAACTCGCTGTATCCACTCCGGTCCTCTGCTTACTCCACCACTCTGCTTCCATTAAAACAGGAATGAACCAGCTTAGAGTTGCCATGTTCATGCATCGTGTACGCTGTTCAACTCTACTTTACTGTAGACTGTGGTTTGGATACTCTCCATTACTTATTCTGTACAAACTTGTGCAGCATCCCTGTGGGAGTAAACAGCAACCAAGTGAGAACACTCGCAGGCCATGTACTCCCTGTTCCTCAAAGCAAGGGAGCCAGTCACTGTCACTTGTACTTTTAGTAGAGACTCCAAGGCAGGTAGACTGTCCTAAGATGTTGTGATAGAAAGAAAGGGATATTTCAGATGTGCAGTGACAGAGAAGAGTTGCCATGGAGAAGCAATAGGTTAGGTAACTAGAAATAACAAGTCCTGTGGGATTTATTAAAAGATATGGTTAGACGATTTGTTTGTTGTTTGTCTCTAAACTGTAACCAATGCTGGCTTGGAACCCAGTATGTAGCACAGGCTGTTCTTGAACTCACGTCAGTCTTCTTTTCTTAGCCTCCTACGTGTTAGGATATAGACATGAGTCACTATGCCCAGCAATGCTCAGCTTAAAGAAATCTAGGTTTACCTAAGTAAGAAGTAGGGAAACTAATTAGGGAAACAGCCAGTTATTAATCAGGCCCTAGATGCTATGTCTGGTCATTGTAGAAGTTACTATTTGGCTTCCTAGGCCGTTGCTAAAGATAGCAGTCTGACTTTTTTTTTTCCATTTTTTTTATTGAGAAAAGGAGAAAAAAAAACAATTTCCACCTCCTCCCAGCCTCCTATTTCCCTCCCCCTCCTCCCACCCTTCTCCCCCTCCTCCCACCCTTCACCCCTCCCTCTCCAGTCCAAAGAGCAGTCAGGGTTCCCTGCCCTGTGGTAAGTCCTAGGTCCTCCCCTCTCTGTCCATTCCTAGGAAGGTGAACATCCAAACTGGCTAGGCTCCCACAAAGCCAGCACATTACGTAGGTTCAAAACCCCGTGCCATTGTCCTTGGCTTCTCATCAGCCCTCA
The DNA here is from genome assembly GCF_018167655.1 of Microtus oregoni. Taxonomy (NCBI): domain Eukaryota; kingdom Metazoa; phylum Chordata; class Mammalia; order Rodentia; family Cricetidae; genus Microtus; species Microtus oregoni. Next base: position 9,655,546 of record NW_024543831.1, on the reverse strand, counting down.
TTGTTCGCCATGCTCAGAGAGTCCAGTTTTATCCCATGCTTTTTCAGTCACAGTCCAGCTGGCCTTGGTGAGCTCCCAATAGATCAGCTCCACTGTCTCAGTGGGTGGGTGCACCCCTCGTGGTCCCGACTTCTTTGCTCATGTTCTCCCTCCTTCTGCTCCTCATTGGGACCTTGGGAGCTCAGTCCAGTGCTCCAGTGTGGGTCTCTGTCTCTATCTCCATCCATCACCAGATGAAGGTTCTATGATGATATGCAAGATATTCGTCAGTATTGCTATAGGATAGGGTCATTTCAGGTTCCCTATCCTCAGCTGCCCAAGGAACTAACTGGGGACCTCAGCTTGGGCATCTGGGAGCCACTCTAGGTTCAAGTCTCTTGCCAACTCTAAGGTGGCTCCCTTAACTAAGAACTGTGCTTCCGTGCTTTGGGCACAGGAGATCGCTTCCTATGTGTAACCCCAACAGCACAGACATTAAGGGCAACATTGAATAAATGGGACCTACTAAAACTGAGAAGCTTCCTTAAAGCAAAGGACATTGTCACCAAGACAAAAAGGCAACCTACTGACTGGGAGAAGATCTTCACCAACCCCGCAACAGACAAAGGTCTGATCTCCAAAATATATAGAGAACTCAGGAAACTAGACTTTAAAATGCTAATTAACCCAATTAAAAAATGGGGCACTGAACTGAACAGAGAATTCTCAGCAGAGGAAGTTCAAATGGCCAAAAGACACTTAAGGTCATGCTCAACCTCCTTAGCGATCAGGGAAACGAAAATCAAAACAACTTTGAGATATCATCTTACACCTGTCAGAATGGCTAAAATAAAAAAACTCCAATGATAGCCTTTGCTGGAGAGGCTGTGGAGGAAGGGGTACCCTCATCCATTGCTGGTGGGAATGCAATCTTGTGCAACCACTTTGGAAAGCAGTCTGACTTTTTACAATTACATTTATTACAGGCTTTCATCTTAAGCTGCTTATATTGGATAATAGGTTGATTTTCTAGGCAGATTGCTGTAGATTGTGGTCCAGAGTTATATTTTCTTTCTTTAGTATGGTACTATCTATGTATTTAATATGCACATTTTATAGAAATATATAAAGTTTGTTTTATATTAAATGTATATTTTATATTTTATGTGTCTATTTCCTTTTTCCTTTTATTGATTCTTTGCCGATTTCACATCATGCATTCTGATCCCACTCATTTCCCTGTCCCCTCGCATCTGCCCTCTGCCCTTGCAACCTCCCTTACAAAACAAAAGCAAATTTGAAAGAAAAACAAAACAAAACCAAGAAACAAAACAAAATCAAAACAACAACCAAAAGAAGACTCTTGTCGCAGAAGCTGTAGTGTGGTTCATTGAGACACACAGTTTACCCTTTAGTCCATTCATTTTTACTTTTAAGTTTTCATATCTACAAGCCATTGGTGTGACTTGAGGCCTTTGGTTTCTGCTACACTGCTGATAAGGAGCTATCACTGGGGCTCCTCTTGGATATCCTGTTGTCCTGTCATAGAGATCCTACTGTTTTGAATCTGTGGGTTCGTTCCCTTCACATGCTCCAATAGTTCATAGATTCACTGGATGTAGGGGTGGGCCAACTCACAGCCCTGGTTCTGGGCTGGGTTGGTCAGCTCACTAGTTTCCTTCACGGTCACTACACAGATGAGCTCTCCAGAACTGCCTCAGTTGTCTCACCCAGTGCAGCCTACAGCAAGGAGTGGGGCTAATTCTCCTGCTCCTGGGCCCTCAGAGCCAGGTTCCCCTCCCTCATATTGCCCAGGCAAGGTGCAAAGCCCTCTCTCCTGATTGCTGTAGGAGGCATATGAGGTGGGGTGGGGTCATCTCTTCTGCTCTTTATGCCTTCAGGGCTGGCTCACCTGTGCCAACAACAGGATTAGGTCTATGTGCTGTACCAGAAGGGAAGCGGAGTTATATTTTCATACATGTTGTGGCCATTGTCCAGCTACATACCCACTTTCTTATCTGGTGGTCCTAGCTGCCCTTCTGATGATCTTATCTCTGCCACACAGTTTTACCTTAAGGGCACTTGCAAACAGAATCTCATCAATACTAATTTCTCCACCAGTAAATACACACACATACACTCCAAAGGGAAATTTTAGGCAGTGCTAGGGTGATAATGGAAATGTTGTGGCATGGTCCATGTTTCCGAACCACAAAGGATATAGGAATAGCCAGAGAGAATTCGGTTCTACTCTAACGTACGTGCCTGATGTTTTCAGGGGGTTTTGGTGTTATTTCACTGTATTTCTGGGTTGCCCAGATTATTGCTTTATTGAAGAATTTTCAATGATAGCTAAACTTGTCAATGGGTATGCGGAGATGCCCTGTCTCTGGAAGGGGTGAAGTATATCCTGGGCATTTAACTTCCCAGACTGCACAAGTGAAATGAATCTAAGGAGGCTGCTGTAGGAGAATGAATGAGTGATATGAAAGTAGACACAATTATAGGACGAGCTAGCTGTTGTCCCCTGGAGATGGCATGCCACTATGTGTGCCAAGATGCCATTTCTCTTTTGAACTGAGAGCAGGAATTGTCCTCACTCTGTTTAGTAATCACTCACAGAACATAGTGGGTACATCGAATATGCTACTGACTGTTCTGCCAAAGTGCTCACTTTTGGCAAGTGAAGGGGTTGTATAAGCAAGTGCCTAAGCAAAAGGGGTAACAGTCATACAGCCAATGAGGTTGGTTTTCTGGATAAGTCATTGCTGGGACTGAACTAAGTACTCTGGGCAAGGGCATCACCTCTCCTCCTACTCGAGGATGATACACACACATTACACACACACACATTACACACACATCCTCAACAAATGGAAAACAGGAAATTGAACTTTCAATTTCCTTGTGGTTTCCTAACTGCCACTTTACCAAAGCAGCATAATCCCTAACTGCATTTTAAATATGTGTCCTTGTAGCCACAGAAAAATGTGATCCTTGCCCCTTGTTAAGAATCCTGTTTTTGCAACAAAAAACATTTCAGCAAACCACAAGCAATCAACATGCAGAGCTGAAGAGATCTGTACCAATGGATAAGTCTATAACCCAACTCCCGCACCTAAGGTCCATGGAACATTGCAGAAGAGGTGGGCAGGAGGAGTATAAGAGCTGGAGGATCAGGGGGTTTGCTGTGAGACTGTGTCTCCTGGTCATGTCATAAGACACACCTATAAAGTCTCACCGACATGACTGCCAAAACACGAGCCAAGCAAGGACAGACACCAATAGGCATGCCAAAGTGGGCAGAGGAAGGCTCATGAAGCCTCAGCTGGCTCAAAGAATCACAGGCAACTAAGGAATGCTGGGAGAAGAGAGGTAGTCTTCCCAAGAGATGAGCATACCAATTGGCTATCTGGTGCCAAATAGCCAGCCCTAAAACATATTCATGTGAGCTGAGCAGGTTGTGTTTATATATTTAGGAATACACATATGTATACACATATACATATATGTTTGTAACAATAACTGGTGAAAAAAGAGACCGTGACATTGAAAGAGGTCAAGAGAATGTGGGAGAGCTTAGAGGGAGGAAAGGGAAGGGGGAGAGGATGCAATTATATAATAATCTTAAAAATGAATGAAGTCATTTTTAAAAGCCTAATAACAATATAATTACAGTGCATTAATTCTACATAGGAAATGCAAATTTAGACACACCACTCTCAAGTTATTTCTGCTGATGTAGCACTCACATTACATAAGTAGCTGTATAATTATATATCACTGTATAAATACACATGCACATATGTTCATAGTATAAAACTTTTGGCTTGATTAAAAAAATAAGCTTTTGAGGACTGGGGATATAGATCAGTCAGTAAAGGAATTATAAATTTAAATATAAATTATAAATTCAATATAAAGTAAAGTAAAATGTAATTTCATGAAGTAAATGTAATCATAAAGACCTGAGTGTTGTCCTCTGTGCCCATGGAGAATGGGTGTGGTGGCACACACTTGCAATCTGAGCACCAGGAACCATGGGTGTGACAACACGGGCTTGCAATCTGAGCACTGGACAGGCAGAGAGAGGAGCCTCCCTGAATCTCACTTGCCTGACATCCTCGCTGGATCAGTGAGCCTCGGTTTCCAGGGAGAAATCTCATCTTAAAAGCAGGTGAATGACCTGAGGTTGACCTCTGGCCTTCACATACATATTCCTCTTGACACACACGCACAACACCAACACCCCCCTTTCTCTCTCTCTCTCTCCCTCTCCCTCTCCCTCTCCCTCCCTCTCTCTCTCTCTCTCTCTCTCTCTCTCTCACACACACACACACACACAAACACACACACACACACTCTTTCTCTCTCTCTCTCCCCATCTCTCTCTCCCTCACACACACATGTACATAAAGAAAATTATAAGCATTTGAAAGTTTGGGTTTTGTAGAATGTGTTTTTCAATCTATTCTGGCTTTGAAGCTTTTTATTCCCATAATATCCTGTTTTATTCCAACCTCCAGACACTGGAAATACGATTTTCCCTTTCTCCAAAATTCCATCTTTTAATGTACTTCTGTTGCCAGTCAAAGATGATGATGTAATTTCTATTTTAGCTGTCTTTACATGAATAGGAAGACCTTTCCTGCCTTTATCTCTTACGCATATCTGTGCACGTTTGTGTGAGCATATGTCATGTACGTGAGCACCCAATGACACCAGAAGAGGGTGTCGGATCCCCTGGAAGTGGAGTTATAGGTGGTTCCCCGGTGTCCCACATGGGTGCTGGGAGCCCAACTTAAGAGTGGGACCCCCTCTTAACTGCTGAGCCATTTCTCCAGCCTGTTTCTCTCCTGTTCCCCATCTCCCCTGTGGTTCTCATAGTCTGAACTCGAGTTTTTGGATAATGCCTACAGTTCAGACAGTAGAAATATATACTATCCATTGTGATTGTTTTATACTGTGTCCAATATCATGCGAAACCCTTATATTTTCTGCTTCAACACTGATACCACTAGGAATTCTGCTCTTTTCCCAGTGTGTTCAGATGACGCACTGAGTCGTTCATCTCCACATTTTCCAGACTGTGTATAAGATGCTCTCCTCCACTGGGATGTGCTACCTGATAAAAGTGACTGAAGAAGGGAAGACCCCTTGGCCCTCCAGTTGATCACAGTCCATTGCACTGGTGAAGCTATGGAAGGCAGATAACACTGCCTCTGTGGGCAAGAAACAGCAAGGTGAACGTCGGTGCTTAGCACGTTGGCATTTGTGTCCCTCTCGTTCTGTCTAAGATCCCAGTCTATGGGGGTGTCATCTACACTTAAAAATGGGTCTTCCATCCTCAGTTGACTCAGGAGACTCCCTCACAGACATCCACCCACAGGTGTGGCTCCTGGTGATTCTAAACCAATCAGGTTAACAACAGAGATTAGCTATAACTAGGTCTCAAGCCAAGACAGCCATCATTCTTTGCACCATTTGTCATGTTGTCTGTTTAAATACAACTACAGAATGCAAGGAAACGTCAAGAACTTCAATGGCATTCATGTTTAGCCGAAGGTTTAAAGGAACTGAGAAGTCACTGAGTTTTTTCTGGAAGCATATAATATAAGTTGCTGACAAATGAGCAATCATGGTGCTAGATTTCAACAGAAAGATTCCTTCTGTTTGTTGGCTGCCTTTAGGCATACTAGTCAAAAGCAAGAACAAAACAGCCCCTCTCTTCATCACAGGAGCACATGGCTCAACAGTAAATTCGCTCCTTCCTCTTGGTTGCCCATGACTTAGCAGATACAAACTGGGCCAGGGCAACTTTTGTCATCCCTCCATCTGCCTGGCTTACTAGTTCCTGGAGGAGAGTTCCTATGCTGGACAACACAATTAAGCAGCTTCAAATGCTATCTGTATCAGGGTTCGTTTCTATCACCCATCAAGAAACAGATACAAGATAGAAAGGTCTTACTACAGTGAGGTGACTTAATTAATAACGCTGCTGTCTGAAGAAAGTCAAAGTCCACACAGGACAGGCCGTCAGGCGACTCTGAATATGGGCAGGACTTGCCCTTAAAAAGGCCTCAGGCCTGTTCTCAATGCCTTGTGCCCAATGTCACCAGACCTGCTGGATCATCCAGGAGAACCTCGCATACTTCGAGTGAAGTTTGACCATATTTCTACAAACTGCCTGGGCAGCAACACCCAGAGTTTGGTGGAGTAGCGGGGGCCTTCATCTTCACCAAGTTTGTAACTACCAGAGCAGTTAAAGCTTACGACTGCCTTTTCTCTGAAAGATTGCTCTCCAGGGGTGGGTGCCACCTGGCTTGGGAGGTTAAGCCCTCACCTTAAGGACAGCTTATAGACAATGTGTAACTGACATGGAATTTGTCTTCAGGAAGATACAGTCTACGGTATATTGTGCTCCAGAGTCCCAGCCACCATCACCAAAACCAGACTTTCCCTGGGGTTATTAGCCAACAATATTGGCTCTTCATCCTCATCTTCTGCACTTCCCTCCCTCATTGATGGGTTTCCCCTGAGGCTCAGTAGATTGTTTGCATCAGATCCTCTGTCTCAGGCTCTGGTCTACACAGCCTGACTTATGACAGTGCCCTTGAGCAGTGAGCACATTGTCCAGCTAAACCAGCATCTATGTAAGTGAGAGAGCTAATATTTGCTCCTTAGTGCCTTCTCACCAATCTTGTTTTTAAAGAAGTACTTTGCCAGGCTTAGCCTACTCACATAAACTTTTAAGTGTGAACATCATGGTGTGTTTGTATGGTAACATGTGGTTCCACTAGGCCAGGACATGGACTTGTGTGCTTGGAAAGAGTTTATAAGAATGTTCTGCTAGTGCCTCTCCCACCACTCCCAGCCCCTCTTGCCTCTCCTCCTTTTCTTCTTCTCTTCCCTGTTTGTATTGTTGATGCCATGAGCTGGCCAGTGGGGGCCTGTGGGCCTTGCTCAGCCCAGTCATCAGTCATCACTACTAAAAGGCCTGCCAAGCTTTGTTCTGTGAAATATAACGCGCACTGTCGGCTAGATCTGTCATCTTTGGCTCGTCATGGTGAGGGACAGCCTCTGCAACAGAAAGAGCAGAACACCTGGCTTGCCTGTTGCATTTGGCTTTCTGTCTCTGCTCACTTTTGGTCATCTATGGTAATTCCCTGGTGTTTCCTGCCAAGGATATACTGCTGTCCAGTGTTTGTGTTAAATTAGTTCCTAGCTAGTGTTCTCATGCTTCTTCCCTACCCTACCCCCCCCCCCCCCCACACACACACACACACTGCCAGATTTGCTGTCTGGAGACTTCAGCGGCCTTTTTTGTTACTGTTTTCCTCCACTACTGACTGGGAGATGAAGTTCCTCTTTCTCCCAGATTCTATAAAGAGAAATTTTAGGGCTGAGCCTTGATGAAAAAAAAAATGCTATAGATACCATGAGGCTCCTGGTCTCTTTAGGCTTAAAACCTGTGGACTCTAAAGCCAGGTAGTGACATCCATGCCATAGCCTAGCCTCAATGGACTGTTTCCAAAGAGTTCCCTGGTCACCTGTCACGAGACTCCTCACTCAGCTCAGCAGTCCCTATGTGGTACCAAAGATCTGGAGGATTCCTGGCGAGCTGTTGGTCTCTCCAGTGTGAAGCAGCCATTGTTGAACTCTCTGGACCACAATCTGTAAGCCATCCTGACAAATCTTCTTTTGAGGTATTCTATGAACTCTGTTTCTTCAAAGAACCTTGGCTAATATATCAGTTCTCTCAAAACATCTGCTCTCTTCTCTCTACTGAGTAAAAGTGGAAAGGAGATCATGAAACTGAAAATGTATTTCATGCACAATCTTTAAATTAACACCCTCCATGTCCTTGGTAATCAATTTTCTGGGTTTTATTTTGTCCTTGGACAGACACTGCCTTTTCCAGTCAATAACTATGTAAGAATTACTGCCAGCTACTATTATTTCTACAGGGGATATTCACTGAAATTATAAAGAATACTTTTGAAGAGTTATAGAAGGAATAGAACTTTAGGAAATAAACCCTTTCAGCTTCCCTCTGCTTCTCATTTACTTACTCATTAACTTAACTATGTTGACTATATAGCTTCTATTATGGTACATACTGTATATCTTATATAATAGGCATAAGATATATGTATATATTAATGCATAATTATATGCTATGTCAACATGTGTAAATATAATTATACAATTATGTAGCACGTCATAAATCCAATGCACTATCCATTTGTGACAGAGCCATCTATATAACATATAATACAAAAATTATGTTTGTTATGTCTTATATATGTCTATTATATGCTAAAAATCATGCATTGCATGGTTTCCTTATTTTCCCCCTCCTGGGCACATAGGAAGGCAGTGTTATAGCAAGGTGAGCAATACATAGTCCCAGATATGACTGGGACCCAGGAGTCAAACATGGAATATTCAACTCAAGAACCAAAGCTCAGAAGGGCAAGGAGAGCCTGGATTGTCTATGTTCTCTTTCCTGTGGCTACAATGACTTCTATAGGTGACTTAAATGCTGGGTAGATAATACAGCCACACAAGGCTAGTAGCTGCACCTGGCTCTTGCTTAGCAGAGGACTCTCCTACAGAGCCACAGGATCTACAGCAGTTTTTTGTGAGCAAGAAACAAATCTTGGACATGTAGCTGATGATATAAACCAACAACAAATTACCGGTGCTGTAGAAAAGCCCGTGGGTCTCATCAGGCTCATCTTGGAGGAAGGAAATCATATAAAGATGAGAAATAACCAAGAGCTTTGAAACATATTATGTGCTTATGAGCAACATTTAAATACACTACAGGATGATGAAGTAAGGCCACATATACTGTGCACTTTATTTTTTTATTTATTTTTTTTTTTACTGTGCACTTTAGATTTGGAGGTTCATTTGTTACCTGAAGAGACCCATCTTTCTCCTTTTTAGGCTAAGTGGTGCTGCTGCTACCAAAAGTTCCTTCGTTGTTGTTTTTCACTCGTGCACAAGATTTGCTGGCCAATTACCAAACAACAAAAGCAATTTCCTGAGCCCTCCACATATCTCGTACTTTCATGTTCTTTCTCGTGTTGTTTGCTTGCTCTAGAAAATCTTGAGGTCAACCTGCAACCACACAGTCTTAGGTCAACCCCGGCACTGTTGTTTATAGGCCTGGACCTTAACGGGATGACTTTTGTTCTCCATCAGTCAAACAGTAAAGGTCCCTAGTCAAAGTGTGTTATTTCAGGATTAAATACAATATCCTACACAAACGTCTTTGACGTTTTCCCGGATTCAGAGTTGAAATGCCTAGCAGGAACTTAATAATGGTTTTACTTCCTTCTCCTTTCATTACACCTTATTAAAACCCTTCTAGGCTTAGCTCTAATGTTACTTCTCTTTCGTGAATTTTTTTTCTTTTTTTCCTTTTCGGTCACTCGGCACGATGTATGTCCATTTATTAAGCTTCATTTCATTTTGTGCCACTTTGGAGTTATTTGTTGGTATGCCTTATTGGTTTCCACAAGATTTTAAACCCTTCAAATTGAAGGCAGAGAAACCTTCTCATTTACCTTTGATGTTTTCTTCTTCTTCTCTGGAGCACTTAGTGAGTGCCTTGCACGTAGAAGGTCCTCAAGAATGTTTGTTAAAATAGATTGGCATGAACAAATTTGCAAATTAAATTGATTTACCTCTTTCAAGACCTTCAGAAGAGTATGTGGAAAGGGGGAGCAAGTGAAAGGCAGAGTTTCTTCTGTGTTAGTTACTTGTCTCACTGCCATGACAAAATACTTAACAGAAACAACAGAAAGGTATTTCTTTGGGCTCATGGTTTAAGAGGAAAACTGTCATGGTGGGAAGACAGGTGGCAGGTCTTATTGTGTCTCTAGGCAGGAAGTAGGCCTGTTCCCCCTTTCTCTTCGGTCTAGGGATCCTAGCGTCTCTCTCATTAATTAGCCTTCTCTGGAAGAAGCCTCACAGATATGCCCAGAGGTGTTTCTAGGTACTAGGTAATTCTAAATTCCAGTCAAATCGACAAGGAAATTAACCATCAGAGACCAGGTCATGTTGTTTACAGCATCAACAAGTTTGAAACTGAAGGTCCATGTTGCCTTGAAGCTGTGACAAGGACTGTTTGAGCTAACCAAATGTTTGTAATGAAGTCACTCGCCACGGATTTTTCATTGCTCTGTGGATAGCAAAGACATGCCGCAAAGATGTGACATTTTTCTTGCTAGATCTCATTCCATGCGTGGCTCTGGAATTGAAGCTTAATGTTGCTTGCATAATGTCTGTCAGAGGAAGGGAGCAGGCTGCAACTTCAAACGGTGAGGGAAACAGTGAGGGAGAAAATGACACATAAAGGCAATTTTTCCTTTACTGTCTCAGTATTGACCACAAGGCTAAAAAATAATTGGGATGGTGAAGATTTCACAACTTAAAGGAAAACAAAAGTAGTGGGTTTTAAAATTGCTTACTGTTTGTTTGAAATAAATCATGACTTATGATTAAGATATTCATGGAATTATAATTAGAATCTCTTTCAAAACTGGATTTTAATGGAATGGTAGAAATACATTACACTTAATTTTAAAATTATTTAAGAGTTTCAGATAACATGTTTTGATAACATTCAGCCCTCAGCTCTTCCCAGATCTAGCCCCACTCTCCATGACTAGGGATGGGATTGTGTGTCCAACTCCCCTCTTCTTGTTGGGATATGGGCTGGCCTGGGCTTTCACACGTTATGTACATTCTTGTCACAACAACTGTGAGTTCATATGCTTAGCTTCCAGGCCATTCCCATAGGCCAATGTTTTCTTAGAGTCACCACCCACCTCTGGTTTTTACACCCTCTCTTCCCCCTCTTCCACAATGACCCCTGAACCTCAGAAGGAGGGATATGACATTATGATAAATTCTGTAGGATGCCCTCTGAGAAAGAATAACACAAGCAGAAGTTTAAAACGAATTTCTCAATTAAGGTTGGTCCAACAGGTATGCACAGACATATGCATATGCACTGAGAAATTCTGGAAGAAAACATCAAAATATGTGTTTTTCTTAATGTTCCTGGCTCACAATATTATGAATAGCTTTTAATTTTTAACACATTCTCAGTCCCCATAGGATTTTCTCTTAATTTTTCCCACTCTTTTTGCAACAATGGACAAAATCAGAATGCGGAAGCTAATTTGACTCTATGCAATAGTTAATGCGCAGATATTCACTGTGCAAGAGCTATATTTCTAAGAAGTTTTCACAACTGATCTCATTGCCTTTTCCTAATAAGCTTGCTGCTATTTATATCCATTTACCAGATGAAGGGATGGAGGTATGGAAAGGTTAAGGGAAATGCTCGAGTAAGCCAGGAGGTAAGTGGCTGATCTGAACTTGCATCAGCTGACTTCCTGCAGAGCCTGAGCCAGGACTCCAGGCGCTCCCAGTGCACAGGAAGGAATATCTGCATGGATTCACGGTTACATTCCCTGTAGAAATGTATCTCTGTTCAAAACAGTTAGGGATCCTGTGATATCAGGTGGAGGAGAGAAATCTCTGAGTTAAGATAACAAACAGGTTGCCTAAAAAAACCAGCCCAAACTTACAAATTCATCTTCATATAAAACAAGTCCTTAATTCTTGAAAGCCTAGATGGTGGCTATAGAATTTGCAAGTAAATTTTTATTTTAATTTTTTAATTGACATTTTTAAAGCTTATTTTACATACTGACCACAGTTTCCTCTCCCTCCTCTCCTCCCATTCTCACCCCCCCCACTCTTATCTACCCCACTCCCCACCCACTCCTCCTCCATCCCCATTCAAAAAAAAGACAGGCCTCCCATGGGCATCAACAAAGCACGGCACATCACGCATGGCACATAAGTAAGGTCCAGCTCCTCCCCCTGCATAAAGATGGGGCAAGATAGTCCAGCATGGGGAACAGGTTCCCAAAAGCCAGTCAAATGCTAGGGATAGGTCCCTAGCATTTTACTGCTAGGAATCTTACAAACAGACCAAGCTACCCAACTGTCACACACATGCAGAGGGCCTCAGTGGGTCCCATGCAGGTTCCCTAACAGTTGGTTTGGAGTTCATGTGCTCCTAGGAGTCAGGTCAGCTGTCTCTGTGGGGTCCATGTCATGACCTTGACCCCCCTGACTTATACAACGCCCCCTTCCCTTTCTTCAGGAGGATTCCCAAGACTTGGCCCAGTGCTTGTCTGTGGATGCCTTCATCTGCTTCCATCGGATACTGGGTAAAGGCTCGCTGATGAAAATTAGGGTAGTCACCAATCTGATTACAATAGACAGCCAGTTCAGGCACCCTCTCCACTATTGCTAGAAGTCTTATCTGGGATTATCCTTGTAGATTCCTGGGAGTTTCCTTGGTCCTTAACCCCAAAGTGCCTCCCATCAAGATGTCTCTCATTACTCTCCCCTTCAGTCCCACCCCCAACCCGCCTCCTGTGCCCAGCCTGACCAACTGCCTCCCTCAAGTTCCCATTCCTCATTCCCTCACCCCTGCCCCCAGTTTATCCAGGAAATCTCTTCTTTTTTTTTCATTTTAAATTATATTTTTAATTTTCTTATAATTATAACACAATAAATTGCCTCATATAATCTAGGCACTAGAATATCAAGAGTAATTTAAAATCTCCATTTAAAATCCTTATAATTAATTAGAACATGTAAAATTGGAGTTGAATAAATTATAGAATTGAGTTAGTGAAAGGAATCATATCAGGCAGAGATGAAACAATACTTCACAGAGAACATTATGTTACAAAGAGGAAATCTCTTCTATTTCCCTTTCCCAGGGAAATCCATGCATCCTTCTTTGGGCCCTCTTTGTTTTCTAGCCTCTTTGGGGCTACGGATTATAGGTTGGTTATTCTGTACTTTACTCCTAATATCCACTTATGAGTGGGTATATACCATGTTAAGACTTGTTCAACATTCTTAGTCATCAGGGAAATGCAAATCAAAATGATTCTGAGATACTGTCTTACACCTGTCAGAATGGCTAAGGTCAAATGATGACAGCTTATGCTGGAGAGGATGTGGAGTAAGGGGAACACTCCTCCAGTGCTGGTGAGAGTGCAAACTTGGACAGCCACTTTGGAAATCAGTATGGCCGTTTCTCAGAAACATGGGACTCAATCTACCTCAAGTCACAGCTATGCTACTCTTGGGCATATACCCAAACAATAGTCAATCATACCACAACAACACTTGCTCAACTATATTCATAGCAGCATTATTCATAGTAGTCAGAACCTGGAAACAACCTAGATGCCCCTCAACCCCAGAATGGATAAGGAAAATATGGTACATTTACACAAGGGAGTACTACTCAGCTATAAAAAATGATGACCTCATGACATTTTCGGGCAAACGGATGGAATTAGAAAAAAATCACTCTGAGTGAAGTAATCCAGACCCAGCCATCATTCACTTAGAAAAATGGATTGACGACTACACAGTCACAGGGGTGACACATGGGCAATGGAGCCTTCTATAATGACTCCATTATATGGCAAAGCTCTGGCCTTTGCACTGAGACGCAGGCTCTCTATTATCTGGAGCTACAGGTGTTGGAAGAGCTGCAATTCTACAGAGCTATATTTAACCAGCTAGGAATCTCTTTTCACCTTTAAAAGGAGTTCCAACTTTGGCCATTTGGCTTAATCAGAAAGTCTCCCCAGTTTTATGCACTGTTCACTGCTCTGGTCAAGACATATTTGTGGCACCTGCCTGCAGAATTTTTCTCTAAGTTTAATTGTTCTTTCTTATTTAGCTCCTATTAGATTCAGGAGATAATAAAATTAAGTGCACAGACTGCTGTCATTTTTTATTTTATTTTATTATTACAAATTTTCACCTCCTCCCCTCCTCCCATTTCCCTTCCTCTCCTCGTCCCCCTCCCTCTCCAGTCCAAAGAGCAGTCAGGGTTCCCTGCCCTGTGGTAAGTCCAAGGACTTCCCCCCTCCATCCAGGTCTAGGAAGGTGAGGATCCAAACAGACTAGGTTCCCACAAAGCCAGTACATGGAATAGAATCAAAATCCAGTGCCATTGTCCTTGGCTTCTCAGTCAGCACTCATTGTCAGCCACGTTCAGAGAGTATGGTTTGATCACATGCTCCATCAGTCCCAGTCCAGCTGGCCTTGGTGAGTTCCCATTAGATCAGCTCCACCGTCACAGTGGGTGGGCACACCCCTCGCGGTCCTGACTTCCTTGCTCATGTTCTCTGTCCTTCTGCTCCTCATTTGGACCTTGGGAGCTCAGTCCAGTGCTCCAGTGTGGGTCTCTGTCTCTATCTCAGTCCATCGCCAAATGAAGGTTCTATGGTGATATGCAAGATATTCATCAGAGTGGCTATAGTATAGGGCCAGTTCAGGTGCCCTCTCCTCAGCTGCTCAAAGAACAAGCTGGGGACATCTCCTTGGACACCTGAGAACCCCTCTAGAGTCCAGTCTCTTGCCGACCCTCAAATAGCTCCCCTAATTAAGATATATATTTCCTTGCTCCCATATCCATTCCTCCAGCTTGGGGGTGGGGGTGAGATGGGGGTAAGGGGAGATGGGGAGAGAGAAGTGAGAAGGGGAGGATGGGGAGAGCTTGGGGGAATGGGACAGTTGGGATATAGGAGGAGTGCTGTCATTTTTATAACTAAAAATTTTATGTGTTAGAGCCGTAATTACTTATTTATATAAGAATGGGACTTCTTTTATTATACAATGATAGGCCTAAATAGTTATGGAACAGGCTATTCTGCAAGACCTGATTGACTTCACAAATAACCCTTTGGGTTAGGAGACCAGCTGTAACATTGTTTGTCCAGGATCTATATAGCTGTTTCTTCTCAGTGATGTCAGTACCAAGCTGCTTTCTACTGCCTGCCTCCATCCCGCCCCTTGCTTTGGGTCCACTTGAAGATGGGGGGTTAGCCCTTTCTTTAGAGAAGATCCTCATTACATGAAAAGTTGAAAAGCAGAATTACCAAAAACTAGAATCTAATAATAGCCTAATAGAAATGAGTTTAGACATCTCCAAAAACTGAAGCCACTTCATGGTGTTTAGTTTCAAAGAAATTGAGACAGAAAAAAGAAACAAGGAAAGTGTGCCGACTGTGACCATTAGGAAGTCACTGGTGACCTTTGGGACTGCAGTGTCAGTTGAATGGCAAGGGTGGAAAGCAAACTTCAGGCAGCAAAGGAGATAATGATGTGGATTTCCAGAATGGGCTTAGCATTTAGGGTAAGGAGGTCAGCACTTCCTGCCTAACTAATTTTCATGGGCAATTTTGTGATTCAGCTTCCTTATTTAACTTTTCCACACACTGAGAAGACCGAGTTATGCTCATCATTTGTAATCAAGCAGCTGTTGCATCTGGTGGCTCTCTTTATGGCCACAATCCACATGCTCTCAGTATCTCTAATTGAGTATTTTTGCTACACATTTTTTTAAATTCTTTTTTTTGTGGGGGGTTATGGGAAAAATCTATTGCTCTGGTCAGCATTTTCTGAATTCTTGAGACTAGAAGCTGTGGAATATTAATGTGGTCAAACATTGTTAGAAGATGTAGAAATTAATGGGTTTTAGGTGTTACTAAGATGGCCTCAAAATTCATGTTCAATGTTAGACTGCTGATGGCTTCCTGATAAACAGTCAGACTTTGTAGCAGCAATTCAAACCATTCCCATAATGAACTTCCTTCCCTCTGACTTCCAGCTCATTCAGCCTCAGTCATACTCTCAATGTAGATAGAAGTTTCTATCTCACCCAGTCCCACTGCCATTCAGTTTCAAATAAACTCACAGAAGCTTATATTAATTATAAACTGGTTGGCCTGTTGCTCAGGCTTATTACTAACTAGCTCTTACAACTTAAATTAATCCATAATTCTTACCTATGTTTAGCCATGTGGTTTGGTACCTTTTCTCAGTAAGGTATTCTCATTTTGCTTCTGTGTCTAAGTAGTGACTTAAATTTTCTGCCTTTCTTTTTCCCAGAATTCTCCTATTCATTGCTCCACCTATATTTCCTGCTTAGCTACTGGCCAATCAGCATTTTATTAAACCAATATGAGTGACAAATCTTTATAGTGTACAATAGCATTATCCTGCAGCATATCCTATTTTTTCTTTTTAACAAAAATGCTGTATCATATCTCCTTTAACTTTTTTCATGACCATTATCCATAACAGCTTGCAACCAACATGCTAAACAAAGACAAACATCCATAATCCAATTTTGAGAAATGTGGTTTTAGTTTTCTAGGCTACTTCCTGCTGATTGAGAGTGCTGGCAATCTAATGGGGACCCAAAGAAAATTTGGGATTATGGTCAAGTCCTGATAGGAGTATTCTGTGAGGCTTGATCACCATAACCAGCAGTCTTGAAGCTGTTCAGGATGTAGAACTCAGAGGAAACTGCAACAGAGGTGCTCTGTAATGTTGGATTATCTGGGCCATCTACTCCTATCAAAGATTTTTTCAGGGGGTCTTCCTTGATCCAACCTTATTTTTCTTAACCAAGAATGAATCCACAGCTTCTCATTTCCTGTGGAAATAAAAGCAAAATTCCTCTCCAAAGTAGCATCTCTTTTGACTTAAATTTTGAAGTCAAAGATTTTCAAAATATATATGTTGGATTAATCCAGAGCATTTATAATCAAATGTCTTTTAGCAACTGTTGCTCCTTCCTCACCTGTCAAATAATTCAAAGACAACACAATAACATATAGTATCCTTATTCTTTGTATATTTTCCATCTTTACGTGGCTTTTTTACCACTCTATTTCTTTTATTTTTTAATTTTTGGTTTTTTGAGACAGTATCTTTGTGTATCTTTGACATTATATGGAACTCACTCTGTAGACCAGGCTGGCCTTAAACTCACAGAGACCCACCTGCCTCTGCCTCCCAAATTCTGGGATTAAAAATATGTGCCACTATGTCTGACTATTTCTTTTTTTAAAAAGGAATTTCTCTATCCTTTTTCTTTTCTCTCCCAAGCATACATATATTTTTAAACATACTGTAAACTATTTAGAGGTTTTTCTTTTTGGTCTGAATTTGTCTTTACTGTATACCTCTTTCTTTTTCTGGCCACATGAGTTTTTAATCTGTTTAGTAATATAGCTAGAATTAAAGCTGCAACGTTGGCAGCTGGCTTTAATCCTAGTAACCACACTAGTCTGTCATAGAAACCAGTTGTGGTGGCACACCCTGGTAGGATTTGCTGAAGAGGCAGAGGTATTAGATGCCTTAAACCAGCATTTGGTTTATCCAGGAGTGCCAGTTCTACTTACCAAAAGTAGCCTAAGACCATGCACTCACATTCCACACCTGGCTCCATGCCAGTGAGCCAGGATTCTTACCTGTCCAAAGTCTGAGAATAGGTTGAGATCATTTTGTCCCAAGACCTCTGATCAGCTCAACTTTCATCCCAAGGCAGAATCTCCAGCCTTACCCATGACCCAGTTCCATTCACCACCTCTATATTTCACCTATCCTCTGTATCTGTATTTTTAACTTTCTTACCTTCATGACAGCTTCTTTTCTCCAAATTGCAAATAATTTGACATCTAAGAACATTTTTTCCCCACTCTATTGTGCAGGGTTTTGCTCTTTGGAGGTTTTTGGTATATAGCCCCAGCTAGCCTGAAGATCACAATGTAGCCTTGGCTGGTCTGGAATGTGTTACTTTTACTGTCTCAGTCTCCCAAGTGCCAATCGACTGAGGTTTGACTCAAGCCTCACTTTACCGTGAAAAATACCCCAAGGAAATGGCAAATAATCTTCACCTCACCAAGTTCACTGGCTCCTTCTTAGCTCTCTTCTACTTGAACTTGTAAGCCTCCTTACTAATTTCCTGGCATGTTCTTCAGGACCAGGTGGCCTCTGTCCGTCCCACTCTCTGCTTGCTTTTGACCCCTCTCCTGTGGATTCCTATTTCTCTGTTTATTTCTGTTCTTTGTTCTTTCATTCACAATTTTCCTATAACTCTTCATGCGCACTTAATATGAATTTATCATTTTCTAAGTATCTAAGTAACCACCAAATGTAGATGAGAACCCTTGCTCCAGGGTATGAGCGGAAACGTCATCTCTTCATTGTGTAATAAAGTAGCCACTCTCCACATGTGGCCCTAAAGACAGGGACTCTGGCTGATATTGTTAATAGAGTTTGCAGTCTGAACTGTTTTCAGGTTTAATGTCCATGTGCGACACAGCTTAAGACCCTATGATTTAAATCTACTAGTAATATTCTTTCAGCTATTCTTCTTATCATATAACACATTAAAGTCATTCTCAATCCCCCTAGTTATCTCCCATCCATATATCCATTATTTTGTTAAATAGTATCATAATTTATTCAAATCACACACCAGAATCATATTTCACTTGTCTTTTCCTCACTCTGACAGCTAATTGAGTGGTTCTGTTGCTAAAATTTGACTCTTCCTTTTCCTGCTAATGGTTCTCTTTCCTCCTAGCATTCATTATGAATGGCTTGTAATATACTGCCCACTTGTATCATGCACACACACACACACTTACATAGATGATTAAGTTTGGCATTTGCCATTTTAAATGCTGTGGCACATCTATTTTGTCATAATGCATTCTCTATGTCTAAGGAGATAAGTCTCGTTCTTAAACCACATCTTTTCATCTCATCCCACTTATTTATCTAAATCAAGAATTTATGTCCTTCTACAATGAGAAATCTGAGTCAAGCAACATGTTTTAGTGTCTTTCTTTCATCCATGGCTTGCTGTAGACTGGACACATGGTTTCTCAGAATTTGCTCCAGTCAAATGTGCCTAGGATTCTCTCCCTTCTTTGTAATGCCACTTAGTTATTTCATTTCATCCTTTCAAACCTAATTCCATGCTCATATTTTCTATAAAGACATGGACTATGCTAGTCTGAATGGCTATAGTTTTTTCTCTCTCTAATATGCATTTATCTTGTGATCATTTTATTGCTATTAATTGTCATATAGTTATACCTGTCTCTTCAGTTTGATTGCTGTCCAATGCCAATAATGCCTGCTTCAAACCGGTGCATAGTTAACACGATGTTGGCGATAATGACTTGCACTATGACCTCGCTGCTGTTTTCTTCATTGCTGTGACCCAAGGAAGCAACCCTTGATTAGCTAGTCACTGTCCTCCATCTAGTGTGTTTTCTTGGCATTGTATGACACTCTGCTGTATTCTAGGTCCTCTCTAGACAGCAGGACTATGAAGAAAAGATGACGGCACTCCAGGACTTACATTCTAGTGGAAGAAAACAGACTTAAAACAAGGACATTCAATAACACATTTCAGATAGGATTATCAAAACTGAGGGCAAGAGTTCCATGTTATCTATGCAGCAAGGCTTCTGAGAAGAAACAGATCAGCAGAACAAGCTTGTTCAGTTTTGTTGCTGTTGAAAGAAAAATGCCCCAGGGTCTGACAGGACCACTAGTTGAAATACCCAGGGCTAAAACATATCTGAAGACTTTGACCTTCAGTGATCAGAGTAGTAGGAAATGACATGAAGAAAACAAATGACCTAGTATTTGGAGAAGTTACAGGGAAATGACCTGGAATTGGGTTCAGACCATTGCGACCTATCTCTGCCACTGTGTTGGGTTCAAAAGAGCCCATGCTGGAAACAGAGACTTTCAGAAACATGATGGATAGACAGGGCAACTCCAGTACACTAATTCAGATGGAGGAACAATAGGACTTGAAAACAGGATCTGTGTTCTGAGTCACTGAGATAGTCAGGCTGCTGTAGGGAGTGTATTCTCTGGAGAAGCAACTATACAACAAGGGATGGCAGCGATGGCATGTTTTCCAATGACCCAGGTATGAAAGGAGGGGGCCTGGCCAAGAATTATAGCAATAGTAGGTAGTAATGAGATCGGAATGTGGATATATGGGAAGGTGGAGTATATGGATTTGAGGATGAATGAGATACGTGGAGGTTTTTTTTTCTTTTCCTGAACTACTAGCTAGTCACTGAGATATTGCAGCAAGTACAGATTCTGAGTTCAGACCAGCTTTGACTGTTACAGGACTGAGCTTGCTGAATGTAAAACTGTGTTCTTGGTGTACACATGCAGTAAGAAACTAGTCTGGCCCTCTCCTTCTAAGGCCAAGTATGGGATTCTCGCAGATGAGAAACTAGTTTTGAGGGACAGGGCAGAGATTAAGACAGAATTCTCATAGAGCTCGCAAGAGCTACTCACAGCCTCTTGTGTGTCTTTATTCAGTATCCCAGGGAAGGGATGCTATCCTTTGCTGTCAGGGGGGCCTAGGTGAGGGGAGAAGGGAGTAAGGAGGCCTGATAGTTCCTCAGGTGGGTTGCTTTGACACAGGAAACAAACCATGATACTCCAGTACTTCCTGGACAATGTTTAAGAGTTAGCGATGTTCACTCTAGAGTGTGGAGTAATTGATGCCTTGCTGTGTCACTTCAAAAATGATTTATTTTTATTTTATGTGTATGAGTGCTTCCTTGCACGTGGGTAGGTACAGTGTGTGTGTGTGTGTGTGTGTGTGTGTGTGTGTGTGAAAGAGAGAGAGAGAGAGAGAGAGAGAGAGAGAGAGAGAGAGAGAGAACACGTGCTGGCTGCAGAGACTAGGAGAAGGTACAAGATTCCCCGGAGCAGGAGTTGTGGGTGATTGTGGGTGCTGTGAACTGGACCTGAGCCCTCTGTCAAAGCAGCAAGTGCTCTTAACCACTCACTGATCCATCATCTCTTTAGCCCCCAAAGTTAGGTTTTAATAACACAGGGAAGAACAGATTCAATTTAACCAGGCTAGGAGAGGCAAGCCTAGGACTGCAGCTATTCAGTTTAAAGTAGGCAGAATGATTAATACTACCTTTAGAGAAAAATGGAAGAAAATATATATGAAACTGCTCTGTCTATCATCTGTCTGTCGTCTATCTATATTACATTGTTGAGCATGGAGCCCATGTCAGGCATGCTAAGCAGACATTCTTCCACCACCCACATCCCAGTCTCCCGAAAGGTCTTGAGAGACACACAAGCTTAGTGACCATCATTTTCATGTGCACCCTGACATTTCTGAGTTCACTTCAAAGTTCTGTGAACTGACCAGGACTAGAAAGGAGTCTTTAGTCACCTTCCTTGGATTTGAGAGTCTAGACCTCTTACTGGGTGATGTAGAAGCAGCAAGGCTCAGTTACATTTCTGAGGCCACATGGACAAATTCCCAGCCCTTAGCCTTGGGGAAACTATGGACCTTGGAGTCCCTAGGTTGACACTTAGCTCCTAAGTACTGCCACCGAGAGACTTAACAAGCACTAGATTGTGTTGAGTCCCCAAATGGTTATAACTGAACATCAAATCAGCATGGAAATGGAACAGGTGGGCCCATTCTTAATGAAAATCTGCTTGTGAGCATTGTCCATGTGTTGAACTTGGGATATAGGGTAATTGTACTTGATGATGCCGACGGTTCCGTAGACTAGCTAATGTACGGTGAGCCGCAGCTGCTCCATGGAAAGAACAAGGCTGTGATCTAAATGACTGTCCTCAACATATTGAGATGTTGCACAGAGTTCTACGTCATTTGATTATCTTGCACAGAAATTTTATTTAAATTATCCCCCGCACAAACCAAAAGTAAATTATTATACTAGGTATTTGAAAAGATTTAATTAGAAGTCTGCCTTGCTTTTCTGTCTTAAACTAGTGTTCTTTGCTGCTTCCCTGTTACAGCGAAAGACAAATAAGTGGTTCTGATTGAACGGGTTGAAATTTATGGTTGGGCTTCTCCTAACAAAGTTTCCTTAGAAATTCTTCTGATAATTGAAGTAGATTAGCACTAAGTGTACAGGTAACAATTGAGCTAACATACATTAGCTGAGAGCAACTCTATACGACAATGATGAGGTCTGCACCTTTGCTACTTGGTGGGCAAAGGATTTGATTGAAATTGACCAGTTAAGTGTGAACTGGAGCAATGGAACACTGTGAAAACACACCCATGTTGGAAACTGTCTCCAATAAACAATGGCTGGAGAGTATCAAGTGTATGGTTTTGAACAAGGAGATTTTTTTTTCCCCACATGGGGAAAAAGAAGTCAGTGAGCAGTAGGAAAGTCACATGTGCTAGCGTTGGCCGAGTGGGACTGATGAGGAGCTGCTTATCTAAAGCCCATTCATAGCTACATAAACGTCAGTCAGTAGGAATTACTAATGAAAAGGATGGTGTCCAAAGCTCATTCCTGAAGTCTCTCATTTTGCATTTCTCAATAATCATCTGTCTCTTTGTCTTTGCATCTTTGTTTTTGTATTCTTTTGTCTCTCTCTCTCTCTCTCTCTCTCTCTCTCTCTCTCTCTCTCTCTCAAGATCAGCAATTTTTGGCTGTTGCTATAATATAGGTCCAATACAACCACCCCAACTAGAGATGACGGAGCCTGGTCTTAGACTCCTTTTATAGAGATTTTAAATCTCTGCATATTTGGGGCCCACTTGACTTCCTCAGTTAATGATGTCATGCTAAGACTCAGGCTGACCAGAGCTGTGAATGTGTTCTAGAATTCCCAGGCCAGAGTCACTCTAGGGATGGGTCCAGAGTATCAGGATAGCTTGATTAGAACACTTAAGAAAATTAGGTCTGCAGGTAGTCCTATGCTTTTCCTTTGTCTCGGTGGTAGGGACCACTTTTCAGTTTGAGGGAATCTGCTGACTTATGACTCATCATTCTGTTCTAGCCTGTGACTGTTTATTTCAATTTTCAACTTGATTGGATTAAGAAAACCATAGAGCTTTAACGAGGCCTTCATTTGGGAATATCTGTGAGGATGTTTCCAGGTAGGAAACAGGGAAGACCCAGGGATGGCAACACCTCATGGTCTGGGCTCCTAGACTGCATGGGGGACAGAAAAGCTGAGCACTGGGCATTCCGTTCATTTGCTTCCCGATCAGGGCCAGTGCCCAAGCTGGTTCTGCAGCCCTGCCTTCCCTCCTGGGGTGGGATTCCTTTCTTCTGAATTTCCAGCCAGAATAAGTCCATCCTCCATCCGATTGCCTTTTGGCAGGTATTCAGGCATATTGATGAGAAAAGTGGCTGGTACACATGCCCACCATCCTCCTTGGTTCTTTTAACTACCTCTTTCTCATTTTTCTCATGAGGTGAGATCTTCTCATTCAGCTATGTTTTTCAAGGATATGATCTAGTAAACTCAGAGTCCTTTTGCAACAGACAAAACGTACTTGTTTTCAAACGTCTGTGAGCAGAGAAGCAAACGACGAGGCTGCTAAGTGCTTAGGGGCAAGGTTCTTTCAGAGCTAGCACTTCAAAAAAGCTTTCCCTTACATTTTAAAAAGTATTAGTTTATTTACTGTATGTATGTATGCATGTATGCATGCATGCATGTATGTATTTACCTGTATGTGCTTATGTGTACCACATGCATTCAGGAGCCCACAAAGACCGGAAGAGTGCCTAAGATTCCCCCTAAGATTGGAGTTATGGGTAGTGGTAAGCCACCATGGAGAAGCTGGGAATGGAACCCAGGTCCCTTGAAAGTGCTTTCAACTGCTGAGCCATCTTCACCCCCTACCCCAGGTCATCTCTATTCACACCGAAGTTACAGCAGCCCTGAAGAAGGGCATGAGCCACAGTAGACACAGATTGTCTAACTGCTCTGTGATTACTCTGTGTTGATTATGTTTGGACAGGAGCCAGGGTCTGGTCCTGATGAGCAGTCCCACCCCACAGCTCTTCACCTGTGTTGCTTGCCCAGTTTTAGTCAACAGCACATCCTCTGACACCCAGGTGACCAAGTCAGCCTTTGGGGGAGTCCCTTGCCTCACCCCAGCTAGAAGTTAGGGCCTCAGATTAGCAAATCCTTTGTGTCTCCAAGCATAAAGCATGCTTTATTTCACTTACTGGGATTGATTCTCTTACTGGGGTGTCACATGTCTGCAAAGACAACACCTGTCCATCTTCTCAGGCGACACACTTAAGATGTTAGCTATGTGGTACCCATCGAGGCCTCTTTCAATTTGTTTTTGTTCTTTTAAATATATTTTCTTCAGAACAAAGAGAACAAGAGAAGGAGGACTCATTCCTTTACAGTCATGAAGGGAGGGTACTAGGTCTTTAACTTTGGTGGAAGAGAGATTTTGAGTAATTGTTTGGCATATGCTTTTGGCTGTACTGAGTTGGCCAAGCCGCTCTGGTTGTATAATCACTTATCATAGACAACACTCGAATCTTTACAAACATTTATGATTTGGAGATACTGTCAGTGGTCATCAGCGCAGAGGTCTCCCCAAGTTCCACTGATCCCTTTTCCTTCTGTCTTGATTTCCAGAAAGGAGGCTGAGCTCAACCTGCTTGTGTTCAAACACCTTGAAGAATAAAGGTGAGCTGCTGAGAATAGCGCCCACTTGGCTCAGATGCAGAAGGGTGGAAATCTATGGGAGGGGAATGCTAGTCCCTGTTGGTGTTTCACAGGGTCCCAGAGGAAAGCATCTTGAAGAAACTATGGTGCCTGGAAGGCTAGAGATGATAAAGGGTTGGGAGAGAGAGGATATGGCGATCACATGTGCTAGGAATGACTTTTTATTATGAAACTAATGTATGCTCATTACAGAGAATTTGGAAAACACAGGCCCACAGAGGGAAGTAAAAGCTGCTTATAATCCCACAAGCCATAATAATTATTTTATATTGGATTGTATTTCTTTTCTTCATTCATGGTCATTGCTAAATATTATTAAAGGCACAAATTTAATGAGTGCTTCATATAAATGTGGCCAATCTCAGTTATATAAGACTATTAAGTTGATCATTTTGGCGATTTGTAATTTATAGTTATTAAAATAACTGCTATGAATATTCATTTACACACATCTTTGATTACCTATGATTATCTCCTCAGAATAAACTGCTCAAAGTGGGATTACAGGGTAAAAGAAAAGTATAATATTTAAAAAAGAATATTTCTGGTATATGGCGCTAATTGCTCTCTGGAAAGCATGTTTCCGGTTTGTATTACCACCAGCTAGTTTGCTGGTACGAGTGGACACTGCTGGATTTACTAGACAAAGTAGTTAACATTATTTCAGTTATGCAAATAATTAGGAGAGTGTGACTCAGTCAGTGTAACCAGGAAGAGGCTTGTTGTTCATGTGATTTGGGATCCTTTTCCTGTCTTTGTTTTACCCTCAGCTGGGATCACTGGATGACAGGATGAAGATCTTAGCCTTGGTGGGAACTAACAGGTTAACAGACTCAGAAGTAGAGGATCAGGCTCACCCTGCCCCATCTGTTCCTTCCAACAAAGGTAGAGAACCAGTGCTGGCAAAGTTACTGTGCCCCTCATACCCTCCCAAATCCTGCCACTCCCACATCTTTGCAGCACGTTAGATGATGACGGCAGCACATTACGTTGTTGTTTTAATCGGTTACTTGGAGGGTTAAAATGTATTTTAGATGATTGATTGGTTGTCTATACGCCTTCTCTAGTGAACTGTCTCTTCAGTCCCCTCTCCCTAAGAAACTGTTTATTGAATATCACTTATATGGGAGCCAAGTCATATAGACCTGTCAATCTAGTTATATATTCATCTATAAAAGGAACATACGGTAGCCCCACCCTCTCCAAATCGTGGTTTCATTCCTGCAGGGTGTACGCTAAACATCTCCCCTTCTATGTTGCTTCCAAGGTCCAGAACACTAGCCTCTCGAAATACCCGCTCCCTTCTGTGTCTCTTCCACTCTGGTTTCACACCTGAACTTGGCTTCTTTTACTGCTCCCCGCAGGGTCCTAAAAGATACCACGAGAAGCTCAGTAAGCGGAGCACATACTCAGACCCTGAGGGGGAAAATGGAATAAGATGAATATTCATGATCACTCAGGAGGAATTCAGTCAAGCCACTTGCCAGCCAAGGTCAGCGCCACAGTGCTCTCCACTCATGCGAATCCGAGTATGGTCCTCTCCTTCCTGACCAGGGGAAAACACAACCACGTGCTTGAGGAAACCGGGGAGAGTAATTGTGAGTGGGAATGCATCTTTGCTGAAAAGCAAAAGGATATTTACTTCTTGGTTGTTTACACTGCTGTAACTGTGCTTACAGAAACAAATGACGTTATGCTTGGCTTAGCCCCACTCCTCAAGAGCCCAAGGAAATGAAAGCAGACATTTCTCTCAGCAAATGACAGTTCCTCTATTAAGCCGCTCTTCTGCATGCATCTTCCTTCTCTGTGTTTGGGGACTAGCAGGGTACTTGTTATTCCCAGGGTGGATTAAGTCAATGAAATCAAATGAGGAACTTTGCTCTCTCCAGCATTATGCTGACAAATCGGTTTGATTTTTTTTTTATCTAAATCAGAAACAACTCACTGATTTGAATCATTGATTAGGAAAAATTGATTCTTGAATGCTCCTTTTCTCGGGCCATAATTAAAATATGCTTCCTGTATGGGTGCTCAGGAAGGTTGTTGAAACCTGTGAACACCACAAGAAGACTTAGCGTTCCAGGTTCCAAGCTCCAGCTATGGCCTCTAAGTGCCCATCCAGTAAAGCCTACTTCAATTCTTGTTTTGTATAGTCCACTAATCAATCCTTACTAATTGCTCCACTCAGTCTCCTCATAGATATACACATAAGCTATTTGTTAACATTTGATCAAATTTTAAAAAATTTTATATCTCAAATTACATGAGTGTTATCGATGAGAGACAATTAATGATGAAGTAACCAGCACTGTGGTGTGGGGACTCAATGACAATAACAAATAATCGGTGTCTTTAAGCAAAATGAGGGGCAAATGTAACTTAGGGTCAATATAAGATATTAAGAAATTTCTCTCACAGAAAAGACACTTGTTTAAATTAATATTTGTATTCCTTCTTGACCAAAATGCCTCGAGGGTTTTTTGTCATTCTATGCACTTAATTTGACTTACCAAGCTCAGAAGAGTATTTAGTTGAAGAAAAAAATATGACCTCCTTGAAAATTAATACCAAAAAAATGCAGATTTTTGAAAATATAATCAGTCCCAAAGGAGGTCATTCCTATCTTTACAATTTGCAAAGCCAGCAATGTGCAGCAAGCCGTACAGTTTAGCAACAAGGGGGAGAATCCCAGGGCTCAAAGGGCTGGAGGAGTGTATTATTGTCTGAAAATTCAAATGTCAAAGCACTGGAAGACAGAGCAGAAACTTTGCTTTTTATAGCTGAAATGGTCGGTAGAGATAGCCCTTTTGATACTCAATAGGGTATTTTCTTTTGAGGTAGAAGCAAAAAAAAAAAAATGTGTTCCAAACGACTCTGCCAGGTTCTTTCAGTGACTCATGAGACACATTATTCCTGGGTAGATGCCTCTTCCTGTCCCTCTCTAGTTCCTTCTCCTCTTCAAGGGAGAGGGTATAGCAGAAAAAGCAATGGCGTATGAACTAAAAAGAACTCAATATAAGTCTCTAAGTCATATACACTACTAGGACCACAGAAAGCAATACTACATTGAAGATTTTTACTAAAAGATTTTGGGTGTTCTTGTCACAAAGCAAGGGGCCGGCAGCAAACTCTGTGAGAGGATGGGTGCTTTTTTTGCTCACTTGAGTAACCATTTCAGTATGCAAATGGACACCTGAGCATGGTGTCTTGTGTCTTAATCATCATGCTAAAACTCATCATAGATGTGTCATATGACCATGTTAAAATTATTGACCTTTGAAAACTTGATCTTTCTCATATCAACATTGAGATAAATAGAAGCAGAGATGCAAACTACATGAAGGGGGAGGGGAAGATAGAAGGAGAAAGAAATTGTGGAAAGGGGGAGTTGGTGTGGAAGGAAGGAGGATGAGGGGAAGAGAAGCAGGTGGGTATTATCATCAGAATCAAATGAGACAGTTTCTCAGCCAGCCTTGGTTCGCCATCTGTTTCCCTTTCCTTAGACCTTCTCAGGCTCTGTCCACTGCATCCCTCTTCAGAGCTGTGACAACACCCAAAGTCCTCCACATCGGAAGGACCTAACACCTGACCCGCTGATAGACAGTAAAAGACAACAGCAAATAGCATTTATTTCAAATGAACTAAGTATAGTTTTGTAAAGTAATGCGTATTCTATTTCATTTGAGAGAGTAGTCATAGATTAGTTAAACTCAAGTTAAGTGTTGTCCCTCCTTGTGCTGCTAAAGCATTGTGATGCATCTTTATTTGCTAAGTAAGGATGCCAGCAAAACTTTGCATAGAAACAAGTTCAACATGGTATGTTAAGTTCTTGCAGCATGGTGTTCCTGTAAATGTGGCTATTCGTTGATTATTTAGGTATCAGAAATTGCAACATTGCTTTGTTTCAGTTGGCTAATTTTTGAACATTCTTTGCAATGTAAGCACAGTTTACCTAGTGTGAATGTTTCATTTAATCATTAATTCTTCATTTGGGAAAATGCACCGTATTTTGGAAAGTTCATACATTTAGATGTGATAGTTTGTGCTGCTAGGATAAACTCCTTAATAGGACCTAAACATCATCCCAGAGAAAAGATTTTGGACACCAACGACTGCTTCCCTGCTTTCTTGGGACTAACTTTTGTTTTGTCTAGGTCATTAAGAAACCATCCCAGGTTCCCTATCCTCAGCTGCCCAAGGAACTAACTGGGGACCTCGGCTTGGGAATCTGGGAGCCACTCTAGGTTCAAGTCTCTTGCCAACTCTAAGGTGGCTCCCTGAACTAAGAATTGTGCTTCCGTGCTCCCCTATCTAACCTTCCTTTATCCCAATCCTCCTTTTTCCCCAAGTTCCCCCCATTCTCCCTTTCTCCCTTTTCTCTCCCCATCTCCCCTTACCCCCATCCCACCCCACCCCCAAGATCTCAATTTTCTCCCCGGCAATTTTGTCTACTTCCCATAGCTAAGAGGACAACTATATGGGCAGCTGAGGATAGGGAACCTGAAATGACCCTATCCTATAGCAATACTGACGAATATCTTGCATATCATCATAGAACCTTCATCTGGTGATGGATGGAGATAGAGACAGAGACCCACACTGGAGCACTGGACTGAACTCCCAAGGTCCCAATGAGGAGCAGAAGGAGGGAGAACATGAGCAAAGAAGTCTGGACCACGAGGGGTGCACCCACCCACTGAGACAGTGGAGCTGATCTATTGGGAGCTCACCAAGGCCAGCTGGACTGTGACTGAAAAAGCATGGGATAAAACTGGACTCTCTGAGCATGGCGAACAATGAGGGCTGATGAGAAGCCAAGGACAATGGCACGGGGTTTCGAACCTACGTAATGTGCTGGCTTTGTGGGAGCCTAGCCAGTTTGGATGTTCACCTTCCTAGATATGGACAGAGTGGGGAGGACCTAGGACTTACCACTGGGCAGGGAACCTTGACTGCTCTTTGGACTGGAGAGGGAGGGGGAGAGGAGTAGGGGGAGGGGGAGAAGGGTGGGAGGAGGGGGAGAAGGGTGGGAGGAGGGGGAGGGAAAAGGGAGGCTGGGAGGAGGTGGAAACTTGTTTTTTTTTTTTTCTCCTTTTCTCAATAAAAAAAATGAAAAAAAAAAAAAGAAACCATCCAAGGTGTTTAGAGGAAAACAGTGCTGTGGAGAAATAGTTCAAAATTCAGACACTAAAATTCTTTTTGCTCACAGATTTGAGGCCAAAACACACTTTGGTTCCTATGTTGAATATGCTTGAAAGTACACAGGAAACCTTTGAGATTTTTTTCAAATGGTTATTTGTTACAATATTATATCTCCACAAGGAAGTAGTACTTGAATGGTGCCAACCCTATCAAATCCAGTTTCAGAAATGTGTGCTGTGTATTGAGTTAGTAGGCTGAGGAAAGCGAGGGAAGCAGCTTTAGCATCCTTTCTTCCTTCTAATGATATGTAGGAAAGTATTCCCTGTGCTCTTACATGTTCCCAGCTGCTATGTCTGAACAGCATTTTCACCGTGTGCTTTGAACTGTTCCCTAAGATATTTCTGTTCAATGCATATTGTTTTTGTGCAAACTAATTCTCAATAGTGCTTAGAAAGTTTCATCTTCATCAAAGAGACCTGTAGGTGACAATAACTGAGTTCCAGTGGAGAAATACAAGTAAAAAGATGGGAGCAGTGGAAACAGAAGACAAAGCAGGAAAGAGAGGGTCATGGGAACAAAGGCCAAAGAAGGGAGTCTGGAAGATGTACATTAATTAAGATGGCCTCTGTGATCTCTAGTTCATCTCTGCCTCTTTAAAGGACCTGTGGTCACCAAAGAAAAAAGCAAATGGCTTCATGTCCTACAGGCCAGGTAGGAAAAGCAATTCTCATTTGTAAAACAGTTATCATGGTTTTATGATGTTCTGTTTCTTTATATAGTTTTTAAATGGACCCCTTCAAAGATAGAAGAGGAGGAAGAAGGGGTAGGAAGGTGAGCAGGGAGAATAGGGAGGAGAAAAGGGCTGCTACTGGGTCTCTTCCTTACTTGCTACTGAAGTCCATGCTTCCTAATTTGCTTTTGAAGTTCTCATCAAACATAGAATGTCACAGAAGAAGGAAAAGGGCGTGAGTGCAAGATGGAGGGACGGAGGCAGGGAAACAGAGACACAGAGGGAAGACGTGTGGGAAAACTGCCCATTGGATAATCACAGTTCATGTCCCTGCCTGTCTTTCCTGACGGACGTTTTCAGTGGCTATTTTATCTCACACATTAAACAAGGCTCCAAAAGGCCACCCTGCTGTGATAATGGTCACAGAACTATCCAGAACCGATTCAGAACTAGCACTAGCCAGAAGCCTCCAGTCTGCTGCCAGCAAAACCAGACACAAAATCGCATACTCTGCACGTCTCTTGTGAACTACAGGCTTTGGGGGATTTTTGTTTGTTTGCTTTGATTTTTTTTTTGCAGTAATTTTAACAGTCAATGATTGGTTGTTTTATTTTTTTATAGTTTACAAACAAGGTATTTGCTTTATAAACATGCATTCCAAGAGTGAATTGGGAAGTAGTCTCCTGTGCCAATGTGTTCAAGGCTTCTTCCCACTTTCTCTACTACCAGCTTCAATATAACTGGGTTTATCTATATTGAGGTCTTTGATGCACTTGGACTTGAGTTGTGTGCAGGATGGTAGATATGGATCTATTTGCATTCTTCTACATGCTACCATCTAGCTATGCCATCACCATTTGTTGAAGATGTTTTCTTTTTTCCATTGTATATTTTTGGCTTCATTGTCAAAAATCAAGTGTTCATAAGTGTGTGGATTTGTGTCAGGGTCTTCTATTCAATTCCATTGGCCCACCTGTCTGTTTTTATGCCAACACCAAACTGTTTTCATTACTATAGCTCTGTAGTAGAGCTTGGAGTCAGGGATGGTGATATCTTCAGAAGTTCCTTTATTGTGCAGGATTGTTTTAGCTATCCTAAGATTTTGTTTTTCCATATGAAGTTGAGTATTGTTCTTTTGAGGTCTGTGAAGAATTCTGTTGCAATTTTGATGGGGATTGCATTGAATCTGTAGACTACTTTTGGTAAGATTGCCATTTTTACTATGTTGATCCTACCAATTCATGAGCTTGGGAGATCTTTCCTTTTTCTGATCTCTTTTCCAATTTCTTTCTTCAAAGGCTTAAAATTCTTGTCATATAGGTCTTTCACTTGTTTTATTAGTTACCCCAAATATTTTACATTATTTGTGGATACTATAAAAGATGTTGTTACTCTGATTACTTTCTCAGCCCATTTATCATTTGTATATTGGAGGGCTACTGATTTTTTGAGTTAATCTTTTATCCGGTCACATTGCAGAAGGTGTTTATCAGCTGGGAGCTCACTGGTAGAATTTTTGGGGTCACTTTAGTATACTATCATATCATCTACAAATAGAGACTGAGGAGGAGTGTCACATTTAAAATGTATTAGAAAGGTTTCTTGATTCCAGACACACACATAAAGGAATTTGTATCTAGAAGGGGAGGATAGGAAGAAAAGAAGGAGGAAGTATTAGAGGTGATAACAGGGGACAGAGAGGAACAAATGGAGAAGGGAAGAAGTGGAGAAGGAGAGAGAGAGCTTATAGGATTGAGAATGGGTGATTCTGCACTAGTTCTGTAATCCCAGAAGTTTCACAGTCATTTCTGCTGACATCCCATTGTCTACACCTGACCCAAGGAAGGAGCCATAACCCTGCTGTTCCTTGGCAGAGGAAAAGGTACATTATTGGTAAAGAACATCAACTATGAGAGAAAGAGAATGGCATGTGTACCATTCTAGAGACCAGAGATCAGAGTGTCCTAGGCTCTGGATACTCAGAATCACTATAGCCAAGGGTTCTAAGGGGACATCTTGTGAAAGACACAGCAGAAAGCTAAGTCCAGGAGGAACACCCATAATTACTGTAAAGTATAGCCATTACCTTGGAATTTTGCTCAAAAGGCAGAAGAAGTCATGATGAAAACATTTTGAATTAGGAAGTGATATGATGACATTTATTGTTTGAGAATATCATGCTGTGAGGGATCCAGAGGGAAGCAAGAGTGAAAATATTTGTTCACTTGCTTAGTAGGTGTGATTTATTTACTATGTGAAAGGGTTGATGAAGAGATGGGAGTAGACAAGTTCTCTGACTTTGGAGCTTAAAATACAGTGGATTCAGAGAAAGAGCAACTAGGAGGCTGTCGTGGTACCCAGTGTAGTGGGAACATGAGGATACCACACCAAAGATGGGGACGCAAAGAAGGGGAGCTATTGAACATTACTGAGTGTGTGTCTGCTGTGTGTGTGTGTGTGTGTGTGTGTGTGTGTGTGTGTGTGAGATGGAGGGTGGAGTGTATCCATGGAGATATTATCTTTCTAATGTGGACTGCAAGTACGTGGTGACAACGTTGCTAATGTAAAAGTCAGCTGAAGGATCAGATGAGGGCAGGCAAGAAGCTAACACAATTCTCTATTTCTCAGTGTGGGAGCGCCACTAGCCTTTGTTTTGTGTTCATTTTAATCAGGTCGATTTGGTCATCACTTTATGTATCTGTTTGGAGAACTGCTTTTAAAACAAATATATAGTTATAATGATGAGGTATTTGAAATATCCTCTGACCAGCACCCCAGGGCTGATATAGCTTAGTAACTCCAATCCTCATCTCTTCTCTTAGGCTTCAGACTGTTAAGGATGAAGTTCTATTTTCCCCCTAGGAGTGAGGAGAAATTTGTAGTTTCTTTTTTTATTTTGGGGGGCTTACCACTCCACCCTGCTCCCAAATAAATACATGGAGACTTACTCTTACTTATGAATGCCCGGCCTTCACTTGGCTTGTTTCTAGCTAGTTTCTTTACCTCATATATCTTTCTTTCCTTCTTACTCTGTGACTTGCTGTACAGTTGTGTGGTTGGTTCCTGGCATCCTTCTCCCTTCTTCTTTTCTGGATTCAGAAGCTAAAGTGGACTTAACTGCAATTCAGAATCTCTACATTCATTTAAGAAAAAGTTTGTAGTAGTGGGTTCAGGTGAAGAAAGGTGGATAAAAACCTGGCTGGTGTCAAATCTTGGTCACTGTTGAGGAAACATTAATAATATGATAGTGTACATAAGCGACCCCAAAAACTCCACCAAAGAACTCCTACAGCTGATAAACAGCTTTAGTAATGTGGCAGGATACAAGATCAACTCCAAAAAATCAGTCGCCCTCTTATACACAAAGGATATGGAAGCAGAGAGGGAAATCAGAGAAGCTTCACCATTCACAATAGCCAAAAACAGCATAAAATATCTTGGGGTACATCTAACCAAGGAAGTGAAAGATCTATTTGACAAGAACTTTAAGGCATTGAAGAAAGAAATTGAAGAGGATACCAAAAAATGGATGGACCTCCCTTGCTCTTGGATTGGGAGGATCAACATAGTAAAAATGGCAATTCTACCAAAGGCTATTTATAGATTCAATGCAATCCCCATCAAGATCCCATCAAAATTCTTCACAGATCTGGAGAGGACAATAATCAACTTTATATGGAAAAACAAAAAACCCAGGATAGCCAAAACAATCCTATACAATAAAGGATCTTCTGGAGGCATTACCATCCCTGACTTCAAACTCTATTACAGAGCTACAGTAATGAAAACAGTGTGGTACTGGCATAAAAACAGAGAAGTCGACCAATGGAATCGTATAGAAGACCCGGATTTTATCCCACAAACCTATGAACACCTGATTTTCGATAAAGGAGCTAAAAGTATAAAATGGAAGAAAGAAAGCATCTTCAACAAATGGTGCTGGCACAACTGGATGTCATCTTGTAGAAGAATGAAAATAGACCCTTATCTATCACCGTGCACAAAACTCAAGTCCAAATGGATTAAAGACCTCAATATCAGCCCGAACACACTGAACCTGATAGAAGAGAAAGTGGGAAGTACCCTACAGGAGCTGGGCACAGGAGATCGCTTCCTATGTATAACCCCAGAAGCACAGACATTAAGGGCAACATTGAATAAATGGGACCTACTTAAACTGAGAAGCTTCTGTAAAGCAAAGGACATAGTCAATAAGACACAAAGGCAACCTACTGATTGGGAGAAGATCTTCACCAACCCCACAACAGACAAAGGTCTGATCTCCAAAATATATAAAGAACTCAAGAAACTAGACTTTAAAATGCTAATTAACCCAATTAAAAAATGGGGCACTGAACTGAACAGAGAATTCTCAGCAGAGGAAGTTCAAATGGCCAAAAGACACTTAAAGTCGTGCTCAACTTCCTTAGCAATCAGGGAAATGCAAATCAAAACAACTTTGAGATATCATCTTACACCTGTCAGAATGGCTAAAGTCAAAAACACCAAGGATAACCTTTGCTGGAGAGGCTGTGGAGGAACGGGTACCCTCATCCATTGCTGGTGGGAATGCCATCTTGTGCAACCACTGTGGAAGTCAGTGTTTCGGTTTCTCAGGAAATTCGGGATCAACTTACCCCTGGACCCAGCAATACCACTCCTGGGAATATACCCAAGAGATGCTCTATCATATGACAAAAGCATTTGTTCAACTATGTTCATAGCAGTATTATTTGTAATAGCCAGAACCTGGAAACAACCTAGATGCCCTTCAATGGAAGAATGGATGAAGAAAGTATGGAATATATACACGCTAGAGTACTACGCTGCGGTAAAAAACAATGACTTCTCGAATTTTGCAGGCAAATGGATGGAAATAGAAAACACTATCCTGAGTGAGGTGTCCCAGACCCAAAAAGATGAACATGGGATGTACTCGCTCATAATTGGTTTCTAGCCATAAATTAGGGCCACGGAGTCTACAATAGGTGAACCTAAAGAAGCTAAGTAAGAAGGTGAACCCAAGGAAAAACATATAGTTATCCTCTTGGCTAAGGGAAGTAGACCCAATTGCCGGGGAGAAAATTAGGATCTTGGGGGTGGGGTGGGATGGGGGTAAGGGGAGATGGGGAGAGAAAAGGTAGAAGGGAAGGAGGGGGGATTTGGGGAATCAGGAGAATTGGGATAAAGGAAAGGTGGATAGGGGAGCACGGAACCACAATTCTTAGTTAAGGGAACCACTTTAGGGTGAGCAAGAGATTTGACCCTAGAGGGGCTCCCAAGTGCCCAACATGAGGTTCCCAGTTAGTTCCTTGGGTAGCTGAGGATTGGGAACCTGAAATGAGCCTATCCGAGAGCAATACTGACGAATATCTTGCATATCATCATAGAACCTTCATCTGGTGATGGATGGAGACAGAGACAGAGACCCACAATGGAGCACTGGACTGAGCTCCCAAGGTCCCAATGAGGAGCAGAAGGAGGGAGAACATGAGCAAAGAAGTCGGGACCACGAGGCGTGCACCCACCCACTGAGACAGTGGAGCTGATCTACTGGGAGCTCACCAAGGCCAGCTGGACTGTGACCGAAAAAGCATGGGATAAAACCGGACTCTCTGAACATGGCGAACAATGAGGGCTGATGAGACGCCAAGGACAATGGCACGGGGTTTTGATCCTACTTAATGTGCTGGCTTTGTGGAAGACTAGCCAGTTTGGATGTTCACCTTCCTAGATATGGACGGAGGGGGGAGGACCTAGGACTTACCACAGGGCAGGGAACCTGGACTGCTCTGTGGACTGGAGAGGGAGGGGGAGAGGAGTGGGGGGAGGGGGAGAAGGGTGGGAGGAGGGGGAGGGAAATGGGAGGCTGGGAGGAGGTGGAAACTTGTTTTTTGTTTATGTTTTTTTTCTTCTTTTCTTAATAAAAAAAATTATTAAAAAAAAAAAAAAAGAATCATGGACTAGTTTCATGCTGACCTGGAAGCTGCTGTGGAATATGAGGGCCTCTTTCTTTGTTTCTCCCCTACCTTCTAGATGAATGATCATCTAAACATTTCATTGTTTTTCTTTTTCCAATACTGCTTTCAGTTACAACATATTTCAAGGCGTTTTTGTCTTTCATGAAAGGGTGGCACACATCCAGATTAGCTTCATCTATTACATATGAATCAATGATATCCTTTGGGTTACAATCAAATTAGATTCTCCTTTGTAAGTTTTCATTGAATGGCTTTTGTTTTTTATTGTTAGTGGGGTATGTATATATACATATACATACAAGTATATCTATATATCATTATATGTATATATAGAGAGATACACAAGATAACGTGGAATGACTTAAAGAAAGAAAATCTTCTCATAGAAGTATACATAATTATACCATTTATTTTTTTATCATATATGGCTTACAATTCTGCTTGAATACTGAAACAGAAAAAAGGGACTAGGACACTAGACTTTAGTAATTCTAGTTAGGAAGTGAATTGTCTTGCCCAAGGACATTTAAATATATCTGGAAGTGTTTTGGGATGTCATGATAAAGAGATGGATGCTATTGGTATTCAGGGTTAGACACCAAGGACATTATGAAACATTCCACAATGTGTGAAAATATCATTGCCTCCCCAAATAGCTAACCTGCCTGAATTGTCCACAGTGCCCTTGCTGAGAACACTGGCTACATGCCAAAATTAGGAACGATGCTGATCTCTGGCAAAGATTCCAAAATAGTAGGATTTGTAAGTATTCAGTTCTGCTTATAGTGCTTGGAGTTTTAGATAAGAGCTTTTTGATACAAATTATTGATGTTCATGAAGCAGTAGTAAAAGTTTAAAATTAATACATATTTATTACAAAAATAGAAAATGTTAAAAGTCAATTAAAATCCCTTTTAAAGTTACTACCCTCAGATTTTGGCATGTTTCTTTGTAGTCATTTTTTTCATGTGTCTATCGGTAATGATAAGTGCTGTGCCTACTCTCTGTGAGGTTGAACCTATTTTTACATCCATATTATATTAAAAACATCTTCACACATCAATATTTTTTGGAAAAAGAATTTTAAGTGAATATAAGGTATTAACTTTATTTGGATAGTACAGAAATATGTTTCTAGAAAAAAGTCAGGGCTACTTCTAATAAGGCAATGTTTGTATACTTAGAATGCATAAGTGGAGACAAATTTTTGAAGGAAAGAGGTTATGGCTAGAATAACCTATATTGTGTATTACAAAACACCAATCCTCCACTGTGGTAACAATAAATTCTTTCTGTTTTCAATACTGAGCAGAATTAATAGGAGTTAATAGATAGCATACATAGTTGAAGAGAGAATTGTGAGAGCCGGATGCCAACTTAGAAAAGAGGATACTTAGTAATGTTTCTCTAGAAAGAGGCCTACTGAAATACAAGTAATTGCCACTTGTGGTTTAATTATTCCATTTTCTCAAGAATCTAGTTTGGGAGCTAAAGTATGCATATTGGATAGTGATTAACCTTCAACAGTGAAGCAGAGGACACCAAATAGCTTGTTTAAACATCTCCCTTCTCAAAATGCCACAAAAGTGAATTAAATTCCAATTTCTATTCATGGATTAGATCAAATTGCTCATTATGGTCCGGCAGATAGAGACCTTGTGACAAGTGGGGGGACGCCAGTTAAAAATGAATGTCTTCAAGGAGGTCTCTGACCGAGAAAAATGGGGAAGGTGAGGGAGCAGAGGGCTTCCTCTCTGACAGGTGCTCCTACTTCCCTGTGGTTGGATTTCCTATGTGTCTGCCTGCCCTGGTCATTCATCCCTGGCTGATCTGAAGACTTTGCAGTCACCACCAAGCTCTCATCTGTTCCACCTCTGCCCCATGCACTTGATATTATATATCTTCAAGATAACCAGAGGATTCAGTGGGACAATTGACGTTTGTTTGCTTCCAAAAACGTTATTCAGTCACAAAAATATATTTGTTCTTTTCTTACAAAGCAATGTGGTAATGGCTTTGTAGAGATAAAGCAAAACCAAAGAGAATTAAGTTTGATTAAAGGTGGGACCCTGGAGTCAGAATTCCCTCTGATAGACTGTGTGTAGCAGTGTGACAACTCCTCTTGATGCCCAGTGAAGTAACACTAGTTCCCTTTTTCCAGGATGGGAATTTTGAGGACGAATGGTGTTGCTGCAGCATGTTGGTATTGTTGCTATGGAATTGTATCTTAGTGGTAGACAAATTGCATTTTCGTGGTAGAGCCTTCCAGTCCCAGGGCAAGATGCCAGCAAGTTCAGTGTCTGGAGAAGGTCCAATCTCTGCATCCAATGTGGTACCTCCGATATTGCACCCTTCAGAGAGGAAGGGCCTTGTCCTCCTCTCGCAGAAGATACAAGGACACAAAGCCACAAAATCTCTCAGTCAAACCTTCTCATAAATGCACCAATCTATTCATGAAGGAGAAGCGTTCAGGGTCTAGTCACTTCTTAAAGACCCTACATCTAAGTATTATATCCTGGCCTGACTTTTAGAATGGAGCAGACCCCAGCATAGAGGATGCTCATGAAGCAGTGTGCTAGGTACTGGGTGCGAGTTCAATCCACAAGACATCCTGTCTCTCTGTCCTCATTTTCATCAGTCCTCAATGTCTATTGCACAATTCCAGGAAGGCCGTGATAGCCCAGGGGCATTTTCTAGGAGAAAAAGATGCAACATATATGAGAACTTTTCATGGAGAACATTATTCCACCATGGCCTGTTAGTTGCTCTTCAATCTGCTCTGACCCAAGAACCTGTTGGGGATTTAGCTCAGTGGTAGAGCGCTTGCCTAGCAAGCGCAAGGCCCTGGGTTCGGTCCTCAGCTTCAGAAAAAAAAAAAAAAAAAAAAAAGAACCTCTTGGAACCATCTTTCTGAGTACACTTGCTTTAATCTGCTGATGATAATTGTAAGCTTACTTTATAATTTCCTCTGCGTTGAGAAAAGGTAAATGGTTTTCTGACACAGTGCTTTTAGGGAAATTGGCATTTATACATGCATTCATCTTTCATTCAATTGCTTAACAAATATTTACAGTCTGCCTCTTCTCTAAGATAGTAGGAGATCGATAGGTGCGTGACATGCAGCTCCTACTAAGAGAAAGCTCATGGTGTGAGAGAATAGGGAACTACTTTAACAGTTGGCTTCAGAGTGATGAAAGCTTGTGCAGGCCAAGGGAAAACGGCAAATGACCCTTTTCTCTAAATAGCTTTCCTCGCCTCATTTCTAAGACACATCTGCCCCTCTCCTCACAGCTGCTGGTTCAAAGCCAAAACTGTGGCTCAGAATCAAAATATTGAACATCTAGCAGCAATTCCTTTAGGAACTTGTCAATCAAGTATGAACTTCCATTTCCTAGTCTCTCAAAGTGTTGCTGGGCCCTTTCTCCAATTTTCTGTTGAAATAAAAATAGGTCAGTATAAAGGAAAATTGAATGATGTCGGAATGGATGCCAGGACTGAGGTCAATGGTTTCTGGACACAAATCTCTATGAGGTCACTGTGATGAATTTCCTATGAGGTCACCATGATGAATTTCCTAATTCTATTATGGCTTTCATTACGGATTTGGTTGCATGGTCTGTCCGGATTGAAAGTGGAGAACTGTTCTAGCTGGCCTGGGGAATGATATAATGATTTTATAAAGTGATTGAATTCCAGCTTATCCAGGAGGGTCCATTCCAGCCTATCCAGGAGAGTTTCTGATGGAGACGATGATCTGTCTGTCTGGCAGAAATGATTGACATCACTGTAATATCATCTAGTGAAGAACTATAAGAAGCTTTACCCTGCTGAGATCCTTAGGCTACAGTGGGTACCCCAATAGTATGGGCTACAGTCTAAATCAGATATGCAACATATCTTAGATAATATTGTGAAGCAAGGGACCAATATTCAAGCTCTAGACTTTGTCTTAGAGAAAGTAGGACATCTCCTACGGAACTGTAAAAGCACTCATCCTACTTGGGAATCTGTTCTTGCTTTGACTGCCTCTTGTAAATTGTCCATATGGTAAACCATGCAAATTAACATCTGGAAACTTCCAGAATAGTCCAATCAGCCTGGCCTTCTTAATGATTGACTTGTCTGATGGGATAATAACTTCCTTTGAACTTGTCCTTAGATTCCTCCTAAGGTCATCAACAGAACTTTTTATTCTTCATCTGCAGGCCCTGAACTGCTCCATGTGTGGGACTCTTTTCTAACTCTGAAGGAAGTCTGAGGCTTTGTATGTTCTTTACCATTGACTCTGTTCTGATACTACTGTGGTCTGATTCTCAAACCTAGCAACAGTTTTATCAATATGTTTCTGAGGCTCAAACACTTATAGTAGACACCAATTCCAGAAATTGGGTCTCCACATTAAATTTCTATCTTAGAAGTTCTTAGAGGATTGAAATTTGCCCCTGAATTGGACTATCTTTCTATAGGCAAGAACTTGAGGGCAAATGCAAAAGTCTCTTACTAGCTACTGGAAGTCTGGTGCCAATCCTTCAAAATAGGTTTCTTCTGTCTTGCGGCCATCTATCTGTGATGCCTCACTAGTATTAATAATATATTTATCTCATGTACACTAACGTTTGGGTCAGAATTCTCTATTTTTTCTTCCTTTACTAGTATAGCTATCTGTTTTTTTAATTCCCTCATGATAACATTGTCTGAAATTTATTTATTCTAAAAGTATTCATGTGAGCATAGTCATAAGCATCTTGGAATCACTATTCAAAATGTAGAACATCACCTACAATTATATATTATGTAATATTATAGAGTATGTGCATTATAAACATAATGTATATGTATTTATGCATGTTGTAAGGGTACGTTCTTAACTTCATACTTGGTATGAATAATTGCACCTAAGAATACACGAATACACACACACACACACACACACACACGCAGTACTTTGTATCTAGTGGGAGATGACAACAACACAATAGACAAGTCCCACATCATAGAAATGTGGGTGAAAAGGTAGGTGATGTAGGTGATGGGTGTTATAGAAGCACTCAGGAAAAGGATTTTGGATGTGGATGCAAACTTCCTAGAAGAAGTGATATTCAAACTGGGACTAGAAAGTTGGTCAAGGAAATGGGCAACAGGCGAAAAAAAAGGATAAGGAGAGCAGAAAAATCTGCTTACTTCTGGCATCGTGGAGCAGCAGGAGATGAAGAAGAGAGACTTGCCATGCTCGGTCACTTGAAAGAATATGCTGGAGAAGCTGAGTGGAGACAGGAGACACTGCTTGGTCCCAGGCCATGCAGGTAAGAGTTCTTTCCTTTGGGCAGCCGAGATGGCAAATTGTCCTCTTACCTTATATGTGTGTGTGCCATGCACCTGTAATACACACAGTAAATATATTACTGTCAAAATGATTTTTAAAGGGCAAATAATAAAAAGAAGTTTTAACTTTGAAACCGTTTTAGAGAAATTGTCCTCTGTGGGCTTAGAACCCTAGAATTGGACTCCTGATTTGGAATAGCATGCTTGCAACCCAAATAAGGCTTCTGATGATGGGTGATATCAGTTTTCTTTATGTATGTTGCAGGGACACAATCTCAGTTCTTTTTCTTTGAGACAGGGCCTCACTGTATAGTTCTGGCTGTCCTGGAACTCCCTGTGGAGACCAGGCTGACCCGGAACTCACAAAAATCAACTTACCTCTGACTCCGGAGTGCTGGGATAGAAGGTGTGCACCACCTGAGCCGGCTCCTGCACTCTTGTCTTGATCCTTGATATGAGATGCACTGAGACTATGTCTCTTGCCTTTGATGGTTTTGATAACTTTGAATACTGGTAGCTTCTCTCCTCAATCCATAAAAGGCACCTTACTGAGGGTGATGCAGTCAGATTGTCATGTAGATGCTGTTTCTGGAAAGACACCACCAGTGGCTGACTAGCATTCATCAGAGGCCATGTATCACTGTGACGTCATGATAATTATCTCTAACAGCTGTGAGCGAAAGACTTTCACAAATCACCCACATACATTCTTGTAGTATCTTTTAGGGTTCTTTGTTACATATTTAAAGAAAGCAGAGTGGACATACATAACACCATTCCTAAGTATTTCTGAAAACTCATCAACTCCATGGTTCAAACGCTAAAGGGATGATTAACTTTTCCCTTTTTGGAAAAA
Organism: Microtus oregoni; assembly: GCF_018167655.1. NCBI lineage: Eukaryota > Metazoa > Chordata > Mammalia > Rodentia > Cricetidae > Microtus > Microtus oregoni. The sequence continues at coordinate 9,613,080 of NW_024543831.1, read as the reverse complement.
TTAACCAGAATGTTAGAACTAACTTTTAAAATAATAATAATAATAATAATAATAATAAAGTTAATATAACATAGGAAAAATGTCCCATGATCTGCTGTTATAGCAGTATTTCTTAACACACACGGACACAGGCACAACTAAACAATTAGATGCCTCTGAGGCAACAGCTCCAATTCCTTATTTTTAATTATAGAGAAATTTGGGCAGTTTTAATTTCCTTCATTTTTTAAAAAACATGCTTCAAGAAACACAAAATTGAAGAAGTGTTACTGTTCAAGAAATGCAAAATATTTTCAGCCATATATCACAGAAAGTTTCTGTAATCATTCGAATATGATTACAGAAACACATATAAATAGTATGCATGTGTGTGTTGCAAGTATAGAGTTGACAGAAAGAAATTTCAGGAAAGAAAGAGCCCAGCAGAAAGACAATAAGGGAGATGCACAGAGACAAGCTCACAGCAAAGAAGAAGAAACCCAGAGAGCTTCAGTCAGACAATATCCCGGGGGTTTCTGACCTTCCTATCCACAAGGCTTAAGGGCATCACTACCGTTATAGGCTACATCATATAATCACTATTCTGGTTTCTTTTTGTTACTACGATTAAACAATCTTCCCAGTAGCAGCTCAGGGGAGGAAAGGTTTTATTTCATCTTTCATTCCCAGGTCACAGTTGGTCATTGAGAAAAGCCAGGGCAAGGATTCAAGCCGGAGCTTGAAGCAGATCTATTGGGGAAGGCTGTGTGCTAGCTGGCTCACAGGTTCATGCTGAGCTATCTTTCTTTATGCAGCCCAAGAGTACCTATCTGCCTAGAGAGTGGTGCCACCCACAATGGACTAACCCTACTATAGCAGTGAGGAATCACAACAATGTCCCACAAACATGCCCAAGGGCCACTCTGATCTGAGTGTTCCTTAATTGAGGTTCCCTTCTCAGGTGACACTAGGTTCTACAAGTTGACAGTTAAAACTGACTGCAATTGCTACCTTTCAATACTGCAATGAACTTCCTACCATTTAAAAGTTACTATTTTAGCAGGATGAGAATAATTTTTCTCTTTTAATTTACAAATTTCTTATTTAGAATACTGAAAAAAACCTTTTCTACTGAAGGTTTAAAATGAGCTAGAACCTGAGTCCAACTCCAGGGGCCTTTGTCATTGCTGTGTGCCCACTGTGTATGTAGTCTTAGCAAGACCCACATATATAATCTGCCCCATTTATGCTTGTGGTACTTAAAGTCCTGTATATTGCTGTCTCCTCTCTACATCCATCCACCCATGTATGTATGTATGTATGTATGTATGTATGTATGTATCTATCTATCCATCTATCTACCTATCTATCATCTATCTATCTATCTATCTATCTATCTATCTATCTATGATAAAAAAGCTAGACAGGTTATGATATCTCCAGTATTTATGATAATAACTGTTCCATGGTAGGGAATAAAAGCATTTTAATACTATTAAGTAAATTAGATGTACATTTTGCTCCCTCTATAGCACAAATAGAGTGAGAATCATATACAAATACTTGTTATTTACATTCTGAATTCTCTTCATGATGTTTTCAACCAAAGCTCAAATATTTTGAAAGCTCTAATTTATTTATTCAGGAATGTGATGGTACTTTGTTCTCTCTCTCTAAATATATATAGATATACATATATATGAGAAATATGCAGGTATATATAAACACACACACATATATATGCACACATACACCACACAATATATAAATAAATATATAATATATTTCTCATTTTAAAGCTGCAATGCTTAGACCTATCCCATCTTAGGAGGAAATGCTAACTTGATGATCATCCTGACTGCACTTTAGAATGTAACGCTTATAGCACTGAGGGTTGAAGCCAGGGCCTCACACATACTAGCCAAGCTTTGCCACTGAGATGTATCTCTTGGCCTGAAATCCACCTTTTGTTCCAGGGGACCTGTAAGCATGCATGTTGAATGATTGGTGAGAATGTGAAGATAGCAGAAGTGGGCACATTTTGTATCTTGGGACTTTTGCTGTAACCCAAATATGCTCCTAACCATCAGTTCCTTTTCAAGCTTCAGTGTAACAGTTCTTGGTGGAGAATTTTCTTCAAGTACTTTTCTTCTATGGGAGCTTTTCTAATATACGACTCAGGATTAAAGTTTAGCAGTCAAAGAGACTGGCTACAGCTTCTGGCTAGGAAGGGAGCTGGAGGCTGCAGCTCAGAGAAAGTGAAGCTGCAGTAGTGGTTGTAGGAAGATGTTGGGCGAAGACGAGCAGTGGGAGCCAACTTTTACTGGTCATGACCAAGTATAAGATGGGGGTGACATCGCCAACTGGGTTTTTCCATCTTTAGTGGACACATCCAGCTCAGGTGTGTCAGTACTGAGCCTGGGTGGGAAAGGTGATGCCATGATCATGATTGAGACAGGGAAAAGCTTCAAGAAAGGGAAGGAAATGAAGAAAGGTATTGCCTTTCCTACCAGCATTTCGGTAAATAACTGTGTATGTCACTTCTCCCCTTGGAAGAGTGACCAGTGACAAGTCAAGGAAGGTGACTTGGTAAAAATTATCCTTGGGGTTCATGTGGATGATTTCATTGCTAACGAGGCTCGCATGTTTGTAATTGGTGTAGCTCAGGGGACCCAGGTAATAGGGTAGAAAGCAGATGCCATCAAGGCCACTCATCTTTGTGTCGAAGCTGCCTTACGATTTGTCAATCCCGGAAACCAGAACACACAAGTGACAGAAGCCTGGAACAAAGTTGCTCACTCACTTAACTGCACGCCAGTAGCAGGTGTGTCGTCACACCAATAGAAGCAGCATGTGATCGATGGAGGAAAAAAAAAACGTTATCCAGAATCCTACAGACCAGCAGAAGAAGGACTGTGAATTTGAGATACATGAAGTTTATTCTGAGGATGTCCTCATCAGCTCAGAAGGCAAAGCCAAAGATGCAGGACAGAGAACCACCATTTACAAACGAGAGCCCTCCAAACAATATGAACTGAAAATGAAAACTTCTCGTGCCTTTTTCAGTGAGGTGGAAAGGCATTTTCATGCCATGCCATTTACTTTAAGAGCATTTGAAGATGAGAAGAAGGCTCGAATGGGTGCAGCAGAATGTGCCAAGTATGAATTACTATACTCATTTAGTGCTCTCTCTGAGAAGAAGGTGAATTGGTTGCCCAGTTTAAATTTACAGTACAACTCATGCCCCATGTGAATAGCCAGTGGTCTGTTTGAGCCTGACCTCTACGAGTCTGAGATGGAAGTCCAGGATGCAGAGCTAAAGGCTCTTTTCCAGAGTTATGTGAGTCGAAAAGCCCAGAAAAAGAAGAAAAAGAAGGCCTCCAAGACTGCAGAGAATGCCACCAGTGAAGAGACATTAGAAGAGAAAGAAGCTAGGAACTGAGGTGGGTCCCATAGCCCCAGCTTGTCATTCCTGCCCCACCCCCTTCCCACCGCACCCCAGGCTCTGTGAAGTGCAATTGGTCTTCACTACCCAAGACCACCAGCAGAGCGGGGTCTTCTGCACTCATCTCAGTTACCCACCCAACCCAGTCTTTGCAATAAAAACCCAGCTCCTACTGACTCTGGTCTTGGGAGGCCAGGCTTCCCAGCCACTGAAGATTAAATTCAGTAGAAAACGAATCTGAATAATAAAATCAGGAGTCAAAATGCAAAAAAAAAAAAAAAAGGATTAAAGTTTAGCAATGGTCCTCACTTTTCTTAGTTTTCTTTCCTTTTTTTTTTTTTCATTTCAACTATCAGCATTCACATAGGAGATTAGGAAATGAACTGGGAAGCAGCCCACACTCAGCCTTTGTATTCTGCTGTTTCCCTCACCCCTACTCCCTGCTCCAGGTGAGATGAGGAGACGAGAGGAGTGTACAGAGCCAGGACAGCCTCTGGTCAAGTGAAAGCCGAGCCAGCAGACAATGATCATACAGACTTTATTTGCTTCAGGTGAATAAATTGCTTTTGTGTGTTTACGTTTCTTACGTATATGTGGAATAGATTTGTTCATACTTTCGGATCATTACTCTAACCCCAGGAGCTCAATGGGAAACATTACTCACTAGAATTCTCAGTACTGCAGACAACCTGTGTCTTTTCTGTCTCTTGTGACTGCCCAGCAAGAAAAACACGTTGCTTAATTGTTCTAGGATGAGACCCTGACATCTATCCTCTGGCCTAGTTTTCCCAAGCTCAGTTGTATTAAATTTATGTATTTTTTTCAGAATTTTTCACAGTTTTTCAGGTAAGTGACATCAGAGTTCTAGGCTTTTGACCTCTCTCTGGTTTTGGCTTTTTCTGTGTGTTCAGTCCCTGAGAGGCAGACATGGTGTGAGGGCCATTCCTCACTCAACTTGACTGAATTCGAATCACTCATGAGATGGGTGAGATACAATTCTAGGTGTGTCTGCAAGGCTAGCTCCAGAGGATGAAGTGAGGTGAGGGGGACCCACTCTGAAAATAGATTCTCAGAACCCTTACACAATAAAAAGGGAAAATGAATACCAAATAGTGCTGGCATTTCCCCATACCCTCTTCCTTACCACCATGCTGTTACCTTCCCTTCTTTGCCATCCCCTTCTGAAGAGGATGGGTGAACCCTCTGAACCATGAGCCAGAATAAATCCTCTCATACTTAGGTTGTTTCTGTTAAGCATTGTGATCCCAATGATGCTAAGATTTAGCTAACACACATGGGTCACCCTGTTACTCAAGAACTTTTAATCCCTTTGAACTACATCCTACCTGCCTAAAGGCTGTATTATCTCCCTTTTAAGACATGAACGATGTTCCAAAGCCGCACAGCTTGTGAATGGGAGAGCAAAAGTGTCAATCCACATGGGCAGAGCTACGCAATGTGCTTTCTTCTCCTTACTGTAATTTCTGAGCCAGCAGTGTGGCTAGGAGGCACCACACACGCTTTTCTAGTTTAAAGACGAGCTTGGTTGAGAATCTTGGTGTAGAGATAACGAAGCAGTAGCCCAGGATGGCTGCATTGTATTTCTGCCTTTCTGTGCCTCTGGCTCTCTTGAGATGGAGGTTCTTGTTCAGGTCAGAGAGGTGCATCATAGAACCTCAATGAATTTAGCACTGTGCAGCCTCCTCATCTGTATCACAACCCTTCCAACGGTCACAGGCTTACCTAGAACTCGGCCACGAAGCGTGCTGCCTGATTGACTACAAAACCAAGGAGATCTAAAGTGTTGATGCTTTATATATAAAAAGTGTACATCACTCAAACTTAAAAACGGAGGGGAGCATATCCAATTACCATATCTATACCATAGTCTTTGGCAGCCTCTTCCATTCTTCATTATTCTCTCACTCATCTGGATTAGTTGCTGGTATTCCAGCTATTATATCTTCATGACAGGAATCAGAGAGGAAGAAGGCAGGAAGAGAACGCTTTCCCGGAAGTGATGACATTTTGTATTCCCCAGACACCAAGCTGCTGGAGTCATGTATTCTTAGCTGTGTGCGCTATGACCCAGAACAAACCAGTTCTGTGATAGGAAAAAGCGGGAGTAGACCCTGGATGACACTCTGAAGTTCTACCACGTTTGCTCCCGCATTCTCAACACACATAAGACGCCTGTGTTGCAAGACTCTAGGTGCTATCCAAATTATACAACATGAGCACAAGATTGTGACTGTTAGATGACATCACCTCCTCAGGCTCTTTTCTGGAAGAAGTTGTCTTGGTCTTGCTCTTCTCATTCAAACTGGAAGTTGGCTAAGAATTGCTGGTCTGATGGTATGCAATAATCATTTCCTAACTGGATAATTGAAATTTTAATGGTTATGTTTGAAACATAATCATCAAGTGTGATTTTGGGAGGAATTTGGATTTCCGGCCTTTCTTTCATTTCCTGGAGAATTAGGAGGACTGTTTCTCTGTGTCTTCCCTGACAGCTAAGGCTAAAGCCTCATCTCATGGTGCCTTATTAATTTTTTGTAACCTGGTGCTTATGTGAACACATATGTCTTAAACCGTAAGATCATGTTAAAGTCATCATTCTCTGGAGGCAACACCTACCACAGAGGTATCTCCAAAATGAATGACCTCTTCAGAGAGGCAGGATCTAGCTTGTGGACACAGCTAGCCTAAGATAATAGAACTGACAGAGATGTGTGGGAGAGACAATGTCTCTGGCTCACAAGTCCATAGAATTCTTCCTATCTATTTTTTAAGATTTATTTATTTGTGTGACTTACAGATTTGGAGTTACAGGAACTTGTGAGCCATCATATGGATGCTGGAAATCACACCCAGGTCTTTTACATGAACATCAGGTGCTCTTAACCACTGAATCATCTCTCCAAGCTTAAGATCCAGTCTTAGTTGGAGCTCTATTGCTATGATTTGCTCCTTTGACTGACCAAAACCATCCTGTAGGGGAAAGGTTTGTTTCACTATACAGATTGTGGTCCACCATCTAGGGAAGTCACGGGAGGAACTCAAGGCAGGAACAGATGCAGAGGCCATGAAATAGTACTTACTGGCTTGCTCCTTGTGGCTTGATCAACCTGCTTTCTTACAGAACCTCAAGTTCTCCTCCCCATTCCCTTTCTCCCTTCCTCCTCCCCTTTTGCCCTTTCTCCTCCCCCACCCCCATGCTCCCAATTGTCTCAGGAGTTCTTGTCTATTTCCCCTTCCCAGGGGATCTATACATGTTTCTCTTAAGGTTCTCATTGTTACTTAGCTTCTCTCGGGTCATGGGTTATAGACTCCTTATCCTTTGCTTTGCAGCTAGTATTCACTTATGAGTGAGTACATACCATGCTCATCTTTCTGGGTCTGGGTTACCTCACTCAGGATGGTTTTTTTCTCGTTCCATCCATTTGCATGCAAATTTCAGGATGCCATTTTTTTTTAAACTGCAGAGTAGTACATTGTGTAAATGTACCACATTTTCTTTATCCTTTCTTTGGTTGGGGGATATCTAGGTTGTCTCCAGGTTCTGTTCATGTTGGGGACTGTGGACCACCAGACCCTGAATTTCTTGTAAACAATTTGTTTGCCTTTGCTCTGAGCAGCCTGATGCTGCTCTGAGCACAAGACCTGATGGCAGGGGAGTGGATTCTTATGAGTCTGCAGCTGAAAGATCCCGAGAGCTGGGGCATGGCCAGAGACCTGTGTAAGCTGCTTGTGAACACAATGAAGTGGGGATTCTTGGCATTCTTGTATCAAGGTTGACCCGTGTCCCGTGTCTCTGTCTGTCTGTGTGTGCGTGTATTTTTAAGTGTCCGGCTTAGTTCCCAGCTCAGTGCATGCTTGCGTTTTTAATTCTCCACCTTAGTTCCTGGCTCATGTCCCATAGTGCAGGCGCTACATGTTCATTACAGATAATGCTGCTATGAACATAGTTGAACAAATGTCCTTGTAGTATATTTGAGCATACTTCAGGTATGTCCTTAAGAGTGATATTTCTGGGTCTTGTGGGTAGGTCGATTCTAATTTTCTGAGAAACCGCCGTACTGATTTCCAGAGTGGTTGTACAAGCTTGCATTTTCACCGGTGGTTGAGGAGTGTTCCTCTTATTCTGCATCCTCTCCAGCATAAGCTATCATTGGTGCTTTTAATTTTAGCCATTCTGACAGATGTAAGATGGTATCTCAGAGTCTTTTTGATTTGCATTTCCATGATTGCTAAGGATGTTGAACATTTTCTTAAGTAAGTGTCTTTTGGCCATCTGAGATTCTTCTGTTGAGAATTCTTTGTTTAGATCTGTACCCCATTTTTTAATTGGATTATTTGATATTTTGATGTCTAAATTTTTGAGAGAATGGAATGGTTGAGATGAAGGAAGGACAGAGATGGTGAACAAGGAAAGAGATATCTTGATGGAGGAGCTATTATGAGGCTAACAAGAAACCTGGCACTAGAGAAATACCCAAAAATCCACAAGGATGATCCCAGCTAAGACCCTAAACAATAATGGAGTGGGTTTCTGAAGTCAGATTGATGACTCCCTTAAATGTCATCATAGAACCTTTATCCAGCAACTGATGGAAGCAGAGACAGAGAGCCATAGCAGAGCACTGGGCTGAGCTCCCAAAGTCCAGTTGAAGAGTGGGAGGAGAGAGAATATAAGCAAAGAGATAAAGACCATAATGGGGATACCCACTGAAACAGTTTACCTTAGCTAATGGGAGCTCACCAACTCTGGTTGGACAGGGAAGGAACCCGCATAGGACCAAACTAGGCCCTCTGAATGTGACAGTCATATGACTGGGGGAGACTGTGAAGCCACTGGCAGTGAAACTAAGATTTATCCCTACTGCTTGTTCTGTCTTTTTGGAACCCATTCTCTTTGGATGGATACCTTGCTCAGCCTAGATATAATGGGAGGGCCTTGGTCCTGCCTCAAAACAATGTGCTAGACTTTGTTGACTCCCCATGGGAAGCCTTACCCTATCTAAGGGGTGGGATGGGGGAAAGGTGGAGGGAGCAGGAGGAGGGGAGGGAATGGGAACTAGATTTAGAATATAAAATGAGAAAAGATATTTTTTTAAAAAAATAAAAAAGAACCCAGAACCACCAGCCCAGAGGTGATATGACCTAAAGTGAACTCCCCACATCAGTCATCAGCCAGGAAAATATGCCACAGGCTTGCCAAAGACCAGTATAGCGGAATCATTTTCTCAACTTAGGTCCCCTCTTCCCAAGTGACTCTAGTTTGTGTCAAATTGACATAACACCAGCCAAGACAATTGACCCCTTGTCAACTTGACACACAAGCACATCACTATTAAACCATAACTTTACCCTCCTTGTCCCCAAGATGTCATTATTATCAGTACTACAATATAAAACATATTCCAAAAATTAAAAGTCACATGGTCTTTAAAAAATGAAATTCTAAAATTTCAATCTTATTTTTAAATTCTCTCTAAGATAGCCAAAGTCTCTTAACTGTGGCCTTCTGTAAATTCACAAAAGTAGGTCAAATACTTTTTACTTCATAGCAAAGTCAAAATCTAAACAAAGCAAAACCAAGCACATCAGTGTAAATAATCTAATATTCAATATCTGAGATTCACTCACAGTCTTCTGGGCTCCAAGAAGATTGGACAATTGCACGTCTCTGGTTCTGCTCTTCACAGCTTGTTTAGGCTCACAATGGCTCTCTTCCACGGCAACTGCTATCATTGATGATAATGCCATGGTATTGGCATCTCTAAAATGCTGGGGTCTCTGAAACTGGGCTGTGCCATCAGCAATAACTTCTCTTGGCCTTGCTTTGGGGACTGTGACCCTGTAACATAGTGCTAAGCCTTAATTTCTCTCCATGACCCATTCAATCGTGGTATTTCAACTTTAGTTAAATCTGCACTTTTAGCAATGACCTCATATAGCATCTCACAGCGCCAAGCCTCCGCTCTTCTCCTCGACACCTTCATGCCTTCAAAACTAGCAACATCTGGGTGACTCTCACACATCACCAAGTTAGCTGCCAATATTAGATACAGTCTTAGCTTTTTCTGGAGCACAGCTTTTATGTATTTATTAATCCCGAGAAAACATTTCCAACAATAGTTTACTATTACATTAATGATGCTGTGGTCTCTTCTTAGTCACCACTAATTTCTCATCTCTAGCTAAATAGCCAGAAAAGCAAAAATTTTACTTTAGAGGATTTTAATTTAAAAATATTACATAAATGTCCCTAATAGTCTTTGCTTCTTTCTGAAATGTCACATGTCAGGCCTTCATCATTTGCTCTGCTCTCAGAATTATCTTGTAAGTTTCACAATTGCTCACTAAGTTCTAAACACTCACAGGCTTTTACAACCCAAAGTTCAAAGCCCTTCCACAGTCTTCCCCAAAACAGCATGGCCAGGTCTTTTGTAACAACACTCCATGATCCTAATACCAATTTCTGTCTTATTTGTGGTTCACCATGACCATAGTCAACTTGGGGAGAAGAGGTTTTATTTCACCTTATAGCTCGTAGCCCCATCACTGAAGCTGGGGGAGAAACTCAGGGCAGGGATCTATAGGTAGAAACTGGAGCAAAAATCTTGGAGGAGTGCTACTTATGACTTACTCCTCATAACTGTTCATCCTGCTTTCTTATAGTATTCAGGACCTCTAGCCCAGAAGGGGCTGGTCCCTCCCATACCCATCATCAATCAAGAAAATACACTGCAGCCTTGCCCACAAGGCAGTCTAGTAAGGGTTTTTTCCCCAGATGAAGTTCCCTCTCCAAAATGACTCTAGCTTGTGTCAAATTGAAACAAAATTAGCCAGCAAAGTTGCTTTTATCTCTCATCATTCCTTGGGTGAGTTCATATTTTCTTTAGTATTGGCTTAGTTTCTTTTTTTTAAATCTAGAACCAGCGACTTGAATAATAATGTCTGAATACCATACCTAAATATTTGTATTGTCACATACTCGTTGGTGTAGTTAAAATGTCCTTATGATTCCTGCTGAAATTCAGTTTCCACTGGGAGGCACAAAGCAATAAAGTTAAATGGAAACTTTAAGAGGTGGTTGGGTCCTGAAAACTCTTCCCTTGTGAATGGGTCAGCACATTCATGGCTTGATGAATTACTGGGTTGTGTGAGGCTGTTATTAATCTGACTTGAATTTGTCTCTAGTCTGTATCCTTTTGTCAGCTGATGCCCTGTAGTGCCAGAGGAGTCTTCAGGGACTCCTCACCAACAACAAAGCATTTCTGGGTGTAACATTTAACCTTGAATCTCCCAGTCTTCTAATCATAAGATGAACAAATCTTTAATTTTTATGATTACTCAAGCTGACAGTCAAGTTACAGAAACAACAGAAGAAATAAACCTTAATGCTTACGTTTCTGAAAGCAAAGTCTGTTTCTCTGAAGGTCTTTGCCTGACCAGATCCAAGGCTCCCAAGTTTCATATGCTTGAGACAGCCTTATGAAACTTCCTATACACCACGATGCCTTTAAGGAATAACAACAGAAAATGGACTCTCTCCATCTCGCACTTGATACTTGAAATGTCAGCCTACTCTCAGATACAAGAAAGGAGCTAGATATGGAGAGGAGTTTCCTTTTGTGGAGAGGGGACTGTGGGACTTCAGCATGCTTGGAAGATGGTAGGCATCATAAAGAAAGTCCCAGATTGTGGGGATCTCCTTTTTTTCTATGAGTATGTGTTCTCAACTCAAAACACAATGATAAAATTTGGCACTTGAAGCTCATTCTGAACACTAATGACTTTCATGAGCTTTAAGTGTCAGGCCCTCATGTCTGAGAGTGTGGGAAGTACATACTTTGCTAGCTATCATATCAAAGAAGTTGTATGTTAAGAGTATATTTCAGCATGTTCTTACCTACGCCATTTTCACTAAATATTTGTGGTATTTTCTGCCTGTATCTTAGTCTGATTTCTGTTTTTATCTTCATCTCATAGCACAGTTGCTGATAAACAATGAAATGAACAAAAACAGACAAAAAGAAAGGTAAGCAGAGAAGCAAACGACACAGATAACCCCCAACAACATGGCCATTTCCTGAGTAACCAGGGCTGCTGATTTGTAAACGTACAGTGCATCCTAGAGAGCCTCTTGTGCTCCAAATCCTGCATATGTCACAGTAATTACCTGATCAATAAGCAAAATCCCCTAAATTGAGAAGATTTGCAATTTTCAAATAGAGAAATGAAAAGTTAAAGTCAGTGAGAGAATTACTTTATTGAGAAATTAGTACTTGTGCATGGAATTTCATACCTCATAATGAACTCTCACATGTATTATCCTCTATTAGCTAGCAACTCTGTTAGATAATTGGAGAAAGTGTGGTGATTCCAAATCAGTGGATAAGCAATCTCAAGTTCATGGATGTTTTATAGATCGCCCAAATTCATACACTAAATTCCTAAGTCTTTGAAGTAGGACTTCAAACCAGGACCCATATTTCTAGATCAGAAGTCATTTTAGAGGCTTGAGAAACATCTCAGTGTGTTAGGTGCATCCCATGCAAGCACGAAGACCCAAGCTTGAATCTCTGGCACCTACAAAAAAAGCATGCTATGGTGACATGCACCGTAACCCCAGCACTGGAGGATTAGAGGCAGAGACAAGTGGACCCCTGACCTGGCTAGCCAACCAGTCTAATGGATCCATAAGTACCTGGTTCAGTGAGAAGTCCTGTATCAAAAATATAGTGATGAACAATAGGAAAGGATGCTAACTTGACCTCTGTCCTCCATATATGCTCACATGGGCACAGACACATGGGTGCAGGTATCTGGAAACATATATACTACATCCATGCACACATACAGACACACAGAAAACTGGCTATTAACTTTTTAAGAATTTCATACATGAGTATTGTATTTACTTCATTTCAACCCCATACCTCCCCAACCCCCCCATGCCTCCTCCTCTCCCTCTCAACATTATCACCTCTTCTTCTTTAATTATTATTGTTACACACACACACACACACACACACACACACACACACTTGAATCCATTGCGCATTGTTCATCAGCTTAAGGCAAAGTTTCAGCAGTCTCTCTCCAGTGGCGGCTCCATGGCTTCTCCTTGACTCCACCCTTCTTTTTCCCAACATTCAGTTTAGTTTTCCCCCAGCCTAGCTCTGTTCTACCCCATCAGGCCAACCCTGTTTCTTTATTAACCAATGGTATTCACAGCATACAGAGAGGAATCTCACATCACATATTTTTTCACTCTCTTAAAAACAAAACAAAACAAACAATCAAAAACAGTACAAAATTAAACAAATTCAAAAAAGTAAAGCTGTGGAGTCGATTTTGTGCTGTCTAACTCCTCTTGAGCATGCAGCCTGAACTGGGTATGGTTGATATACCTGGCGTCTGTCTTTGAATAAAACTGATTTCCCTTCTCCCAACAGCTATCAATTACAAATGACTTCTCAGTCAGGGGTGGGACTTTGGGCCTGTGTTCCCTCTCCATGCTGGGATCCTGTCTGATTTGAATTTGTGTAGATCTTCTGCATGCCCTCAGTTTCTGTGACTTCATATGTCCATCAACCCTGCTGTGTCTGGAAAGCACTGTTTCCTTGGAGACATCCACCACCTCTGATTCCAACTCTAAGATATGGCCTCAAGAAAACTTACAGATTCCTTTAAAGATTTGAGAAAGCTTAACTTCTGGATTTAAAATGTGATATTCTCTTCCAGAATTTTTTCTTTGCATATTTATATTGTGGATATCAAACTGTACTTAAAGTTTTACTTTTTTTCCTGTTTTTTTTCTACTTAGTGACATACTGTAATCATTTCCTATGTTGTTTAAAAAAAAACTCTGTGTTAAGATGGGCAGTGGTGTCACATGTCTTTAATCTCAGTACGCAGGAGTCAGAGGCAGGCAGATCTCTATGAGTTTGAGGCCAGTCTGGTCTACAAAGCTAGTTCCAGGACAGGTTCCAAAGCTACAGAGAAACCCTGAGCCGGGCGGTGGTGGCGCACGCCTTTAATCCCAGCACTCGGGAGGCAGAGGCAGGCGGATCTCTGTGAGTTCGAGACCAGCCTGGTCAACAAGGGCTAATTCCAGGACAGGCTCCAAAACCACAGAGAAACCCTGTCTCGAAAAACCAAACAAACAAACAAAAAAAACAAAACAGAGAAACCCTGTCTCAAAAAACCAAAACCCAAAAAATAAAAAACAAACAAACAAAAAAACCTCTATGTTAATATGACAGTAATGAAATCTGTAGAGATAAGAAAGAGCCCAATGATGCAGGAAGATGTAAATGATAACGACTTGCTCCCATGTCCACCCTGCACATCACAGCTAATGTCCCTCAAATATGGAAAGGTTCTGTCTTCAGTCGCTCTGCTCTCTATTGGCTATCGATCAACCAAGCTCTTCCTTTGGGGACATGAGACCTGAAGTGACCCAACTCCATTCGTTTTTGGAACCCCTCTAATCACACATGCTGTTTCTGCTACCCTGAACTCTTACAGCTCTCATGCCCTGGAAATCCTACTCTTTTTTGTCTTCTAGATTAATTTATGTTAATTTCCCTCAAAACTTTGCCCGAGAGTCACTTCCTCCAGGAGATGTGAGTCCCTCCGCACTCTGAACTCTGTTCCCATGGCCCTCCTGGGACAAGGATGAAGCTTGAGCAACCATCGGGTATTTGAAATGGAGCCATTAGGACAGCACATGCCCCAGTACTGTAGCTTTTCTCTCCCTGTGCACGGTCTAATTCCACTCTAGGGTAATCTGTGGAGTCTCGGAGGAATCAGGGAAGATTTTCTCTGGGTCAAAAGTGATCCCTGAGGAGGAACGTCTGGAGATAACATCTTCTCTCATCTGTCTCGCCCTTTGCTAAGCCAGCTATGCCTCAGAAGACCTTTTAAAAAGATTTTCTCCCCCACTGCCGTGATTATCAACAATTCTCTTTGGCTTCTGCTTTAGATTACTGATAAATACAAATTCCCTGTAGGGCAGCACTCTTTATTAGCCTTCTACGTGTTAATATGGAAAGAAGACCGGGAAGGAGAGTTGAGAGGACATGGAAACACAGCACCCTGAGTTCTGCTGAAGGCTAACCCTTAGAAGATGCCCCCTTCAGGTTGAAGCCAGTAGCCAAGGAAATGAGCCTGGTGACTTTGACCTTGTAATCCATCAGGATTTCTGTTTTATGGGGGTGATCTCAATGCTTTTGCTTTTACTACTGACCAGAGGAAACAGACAATATCCAGAGAGTCCTGACTTTGTTACATGACAGGGCTTGTTCACAAGGCCCCACTGTATCCTCACTCAGAGCCAGAGTAAGGTTCTGGAAGACTGTTGCTTGTGAAAGGCACTGTGTCTGAGTCTAAGACCCTTGATAACACATCTACTCTCTCAGGACTCCTTTAGAGTTCATTTAAGTTCATTTATTTATACAACATCTCTATAGTTATGAATGGAACATAGTCAACTGCTATTTCTTACCTTAATGTCACATTCAAAGTCAAAATAACCTTGTTACAGCAATTCTTCCTGCCTGCATGCAGATCTTTATTTCAAATCCTTTTATTGAACTGAGGCAGCCTCCAGAAACTAACATCCCAAATGCGTAACTCTCAAAGCAAGGGTTTTAATAATGGTAAGACCTCGGACAAGAGACTGGGGTGAAACGTAAGGTTACTGGGCAAGGGCTAGCTTTCATATATAGGTTGTAATGATTTGAATCAAATCACTTTCCTGCTCAGTTTCAATTTCCTTCTGCATCAGAGGATCAGTACCTCTTTTCTATATCCAAGTGCTGATGGAGTGTAGTTGATGAATGTCCCCACCACGCTGAACTTACACATCTGCCTTTTCTAGCTGTGACTCGCTCTGAGTAAAAGTTCTCAGGGGCTCAGTGTGGCTCAGGTAAAAAAAAAAAAAAATTGCCTTTCATCTATTTCCTCCTTGCTTTCCAGATAATCCAGGGCTAAAATTAGCAATGCTTAGTTCAGTAAAAAATATTGTTAGAGCAGGCAGCCATGGAAACAGGGTTTGAGCAGCTTCCCCTTCTGGGAGCTGCCTTCTGCAGGAGATGCTTTGTTGCCGATCAAATGAAACTACCCACTGCCTCTAAACCTGGGCGTTGGAATTAGTTAGGAGTGACAGCAGATCCTTCAAGAAAAGAATAACCCCCTAGTATTCACCACTCTCTCGTTTTATCAAGGAAAGGAAAATCTATGCGGAATTAAGTATTGGATTTGTTTTTATATAAAGTGGGAATCTGTTGACCTAACACCCCACCTTCATTTGAGGTGGGTTTTGTTTGTTTATTGGATATGGGGTGTTTTTTTTTGTTAGTTTTAGGTTGGTTGATTTTTATTTGTTTTTCAGGAGCATTAGTGCAAAAGGTCATTTGTGTTAATGAGTGTTGTCTTTCCTATGTTGGTTTTTCAAGACAGGGTTTCACTGTAGAGCCCTGGCCATCCTGAGACTTGCCCTGTAAACCAGGTTGGTCTTGACCTCAGAGGTCTCTGCTTCCTGAGTGCTGGGATTAAAGGCATGCGCCACCACTGTCCGGCAAGAACACTGTCTTCTTTAGAGCACTTTAAAGTTTATGAAGACCTTTTGCAACTACTGTTACTAAAGTCTTGTAGCCTATCCAAGAGTTTGATGAGATTCTCTAACTGGTCAGATGAGGAAACTGAGGCTCAGTCAGACTCGTCCACTCAGCTAGTAACTGGGGGAGCCGGCAGAGATTCCCACCAGCCATTCCTGGTTCATCGTTCTTTCACCAACCCCTGGTCTAGCTCCTTGGGCCGGAGGTGTCAAACTGAAGTGACTGAGGACAGTGTGTTCAGAGGTAGACAGGGCTCTCCCATGACTAATAGCCTGACTAAATCCTCATTTGCTCCTCCTCTCACACTTTGCCCTTCCTTAGAGGGCGGAGTGCTGACATCTTGGACAGCAGATGCCACATGCTGGTCTGTCTGTCTTTCCCTCTCTGGAGCTTTACCTCCCTCCAATTTCCACCATTCATTTTCTAATTTCTTCATGTGGGAGGTCCTTCTGTGTATGTGCTGCCGAGGAAACAAGACATGTAGAAAATGAGGTAATGGCCACATGGCAATACATAGACTAATAAAAATGGGTTCATTTAAGGTGTAAGAATTAGCTAGAAATACTTCTGAGCCATCGGCCCGTGTTGTGATTAATATAGCTTCTGTGTGATTATTTGGGGCTGGGCCGCCAGGAAACGAAAGCGTACTCCCTGTTTACAATTTCTTTCTGTTGCTGTGAGAAAATGTCCTGATAACAGTCACTCACAGGAGGAGGAGCTTGTTTGGCCACACAGTTCAAAGGTGCAGACCATCCTAGCTGGCACTCACAATGCCAGGAGGTCATGTTGTAGCCCCACAGAACAGGAGCAGGGAATGATGAATGTTCTTGCTTGGTTCGCTTTCTCCTTTGTATTAGGCAAGGACTCCAGGCCGTGGAATAATGCCACCCACAGGTAGGGGCTCTTCACCTTAGTTAACTTCATTGAGCTGGCATCCCTCACAGGCATGCCCAGAAACTTGTCTCTTAGGTGACCCTAGATGGCTCGACCCTGACAATAGTAACCATCGCACCGCCCACCCATTCTCATCTCTTTCCTTTTGCTCTCTGTTCTGATCACATTAAGGACCCAAGTTGTTGTATCAAATTATGCTTCTAGAGCCTAATGAATTAATTGATAGCGCTTAGGACAGGCACTTCTGCCTTTTAACGTCACTGCAATTGCTTTGGCTCCTGAATGTAAATCTGACCGAGATGGGGTTTGTCACATGTAAAATTGGATCCAATTAGACCATTTTAAAGCTTAAGTGTACATACAAAAGAATTACAGAGGAATTGAAGAAGGCAACCCAAGAGTGCCAAGAGGCCTATGTGGTCTAAGTGTTGAAGGAAGAAGCACCGCGACCTTTCTTCCTAATTGGCTGTTGCTTATTAACATTCCTTTTTAGGTACACAGAGCTAGTTAAGCTGATTCGTCTGGAGCTGATTGGTTTAATTTCATTGAATTATGTTGGCAAGGTGTTTGGGGTTTGATTTCTAATTAGACTGCTAATGGTTCTGGGAAACAGAATAAGTAGAATGTGGGTCATCTGGCTCTGGACAATGGGCCTCAGGGTATGTTGAAACTGTGGTTTCTATTTCTATGTTGTTAGTCATGATCCAGTCCCTATATTCTCCCGTAGAGATGCAAGGGAGCATGGAGGGCTATGAGCATCGCAGACTATCCTCGTCAACCTTCTTTCCTTTGCTGTTTACTGAAGATCCTCGGGACAGTGTGCTTTATATTACTGGAAGGACTTACAGTTGTTATAAAGCTGATATCCCTGGGATTTTTTCCTGCCAGTGGCCTGCTCCCTTTTCACAAATGCTTCTGGAGCTTTCGATGAAACTCTGGGATGGGAGTATAGTCTCTGTTTGCAGAACCCGCTGACTTCTCACCACAGTGGTTGGCTTTCTTCTCACCCTCTCGGGCCTGACCCGTGAGCATTGTTGCTGAATCTACATGCCTGAGAGACTCACAATGGGTCATGAGGTTGGAAGGGGAAGCAACTCACACAGAGCTGTTCACTGCGTCTAGAATGCATCTGATCCTGTCATTTGGGGTTTCTTTCCTTTCTGTGCATGAGGCCCCTTTTTAAAAATAACTGGAAGATATGAAATTTAATATGGTTTTCATTGTTTGAATACTCCTTTAGACTATAGTTCTTCATAAGCACTACTAAACTTAGTGTATTCTAGTCCTTAAAAATAAAATGTTAGCTAACCAAACAATAGAACATAACATTTGTTAGGAGTATATTTAAGGACAACAAAGTAGGAAACTAATGACTGCTGGGAGAAGGAGAGTTAGCTTCTCCCAGGGATGAGCCTCTTTATTGGCTGTCCAATACAGGGTGGCCAACCTGAAACTATACATACACTGCCTGCAAAATTGGACTTGGAAGGTTATATTTATATGCATTTGTACATACAACATATATGTATGTATGTATGTATATATAACACATATGTATATAATAGTAGCAATCAAATAAAAAGAGCTATCAACTTGAGAGTAGGAGCAGATGGGAAGGGCTCAGGGAAAATAGTTGAGGGGGCTGAGAGAGGAAAGAGAGGAAGGAAAGAAATGTTTTCTTATTTTAATTAAAATCATATTAAAAATAATAACCATAATTCTTAAATTTCTGAGTATTTCCGAGTATACTGATTTATTAATCCTGAAACTCAGAGAAGAATGATATGCAAAAAATTTGAAAATACTCATAAACTTCCTGTTTATAATTCTTAAAGATAACATCATTGCTGAATAAACATACATTGAAATAATTTTATAAAAGAAAATAGTATAATTTTGCTAGTTTGATCATCTGATCGTGTGGACATCTCTGTTCTCTGTCTTCACTACAGGAGGACTGACTACAATGTGAAGGGGACAGAAGGAAGAGACTGGAAGGAGATTCCAACAAAGGAAGACACATGAGCTTGAGAGGCTGTGCAGCTCTTCAGAGGGCATCCTCTCTACACAGGGACACTGAATGACATAGGATGGAGCGATACAGACACTGTGTGACATAGGATGGAGCGATACAGAAGCTGAGCATGACTGTAGACTCCCTTCCAGTAACCATTACACTCACAGATAAGTGTAGTCTTCACCCCTCATCAAGGAAACTTCTCCTTGCAGCAGATAGAGTCTACTACAGAATACCATAACCAATTAAAACGCATCATTGAGGAGCTCAGTTCAATGAAAACATATACAAACACTCTCATATATAAAGCTCAGGGAACATTGTGGAAGAGGGGGCAAAAAATCATAAGAGCCAGAGGTTCAAGAAGTTTGCTATGAGATTATGTCTTCTAGTAGCATCAGAAGCTACACCCACAAAGTTTCACCAAGGTGACCATCTAAATATGAGATGAACAAGAGTGATGCCAAAGAACATGTCAACTTGGATGGGGAAAAGGCCGTAAGACGTCAGTTCTACACAAAGAACTTTAAGCAGCTGAGAAAGCTGGGAGTAAGAGAAATGGTCTTCCCTAAGGTAGACCACAGCGATTGGTGGTCCAGTGCCAAACAGTCATCCCTGAAAACATATACACAAGTTCCATTATGCTGACTGAGAAGTTATATTTAGCATTATATTTATTATATTTATAAATGTACGTACAAATATATCCATACATACAGTCACAATTAGTATAAAAAAGAGGCCATGAATTTGAGGCAGAGAAGGGAGGATTTAGAGGGAGGAAAGAGAAGAGAGAAATGTTGTCATTAAATTTATTTAAGAAAATAAACAATTTATTTAAGAAAATAAACACACACAAGAGGAAGGGAAATTATATCACTAATGATACTGAGTCATTGCTGTGCACCTGGTTTGTAATTATCACTGGAACCCCATGAGACTGAAATGCTCACACCTCTATGTTTAGAGGAGAAGTTTGGAGTGCAGAGAAGATATAGACCTGGCCTGAGATTGCATACCAAAATCTGAAATGTTTGGACCCCTGGAGTTCTTTGGGAATGGAGGGAGGAGGAACTGGAATTGGTATATAAAATTAAAAAAAAAGACTGTTTGTAAAATAATCTATGTTTACACATCATTTTCACTGTATGTCACTATTCTGATAGGAAAGATTTGTTCCGTATGACCAAAATAAACAGGTAGAAGGTGCTTTTAGTTGGAGTACCATTCTAAGATTATTTCATGCTAGTTTTCTCCTTCCGTTAAGACTGTCCTTAATAAAAGGCCTTATGGGAAAGTTGCTTCTTCCCAAGACAACTGTGAGAAGTTTGACATCACAGTAGTTAGATCAGCCATCCGTTCAGCAGCAAAGCACTGGAAACTTCTATGTGTCAAGTGTTGTCCTCGATGCTGGAGTCCACTGGAGACTAAGAACTTCCTATCATTCCCATCTTCAAGTGCACGGTTCATCTTCCCTTATGGTTGAAGCAGTCCTTGGGATCATCTTACAATAGACCCTGTAGCCCCGTTTACTGGTTGGGAATTAATTGGTTCTGAAGACAGGAGAGATCCATTTAAATGCCCAAATTCACTGAGTAAAGTAAATTTCCATTATTCAATGGCCATTCTAGAACAATATAGAGGATTAGAGTGAGGGATTAGAACTAAGGCACCTGGTTAGGAGACTAGAAGCCACTGCTGGGCGGAAAACCCTGTGACATGCCCTTGCTCACCATTGGAAGAACACATAGATGCCTCCCACTGCTGAAGGACCTGTAGTTAGGAGCTGACCAAGCACATGCCGAGGTGGGAACTGAGGGAAACATCAACTTCCTTTGCAGGAACATTCCATGTCCACCCCCGCTGGTGACAGCAACCTCTCTTCCCTGCAGTTCCTTTCTCTCTGGCTATGTTCTCATGAGATGACATATTTGTTGGAGGTGATATGTCCAGGGTGGGGGATTTGGGGGTTTCAAAAGACTAATTAATGCCATTCTAAGTGCTTGTTCCCTCTTTTCTTCTCTCTCTCTCTCTCTCTCTCTCTCTCTCTCTCTCTCTCTCTCTCTTCCTGCCCCAACCCCTGTCTCATGGTTATGGTTCAATATGTTGTGAGGTCTTCCCTCTACCATCAAGATCTCTAACCCTCAGAAACTGTATGCAAAAAAATGTCCTTTTTATTAGTCGTCTTGGTCATGACGTTTTATCACATCAGTGGAAAAGTGACCAAGACAGGCACTGTGGACAGAATGTCAAGTTCCAGATATGTGGTAAAGAAGGAACTATATGTGAGGGAAAGAAAGAGGTTATTGGTTATTGGGTAGTCTTTATGAGAGAGAGAGAGAGAGAGAGAGAGAGAGAGAGAGAGAGAGTCTTTCAGTGCATGCATGGCACAAGATAAACTGAGAGCATAATTGGAGTAGCTTCCAAAATATAGCCGCACAGCAAGGACAGACAATACACTTTTAGGCTAGTGTTAGACTGTAGCTGTGTGGTATCTGGGGAGCGTATCAAGAATGAGACCTGAGTACAAAGGAACCCCTAAGTTCTGCAGAGAGCCAGATGGTGTTCAACTTGGGATGAGAGCTTTTTTCTCATGCACTTGTTATCAAGTCTGCCACAGTGCACAAAGATTCAGGCTGCCAGGGATCTGGACACTCATGTCATGCACAGCCTCTTCCCCACGGATCCCTCCTGACAAACCATCCCCCCTCCCCCCGGTCTCTCTCCCCTCCACAGCACCTTTGCCCCAGTTCTGTCCAAAGCTGCATGCTTGCTCACCCCGTCAAATCTTTCCTTTGTCGGTCTGGTTCTGACCAGACCTGTGAGAATTCTGCTGATGTCTCTGGCTGTCAGCCCAGCTTACATTAGGATGAAGAAAAAGAACTTTAGGAAAATTGTGAGCTGGACTTCCTAGCACAGAAAACAATCCCACCTCAACAGTGCAGCACCGAAGTCCCAGGAAAGGTGACAGATACGCCTGTGCTGGGGGATTTAGGAACCGAAGGAAAGGGATGTGCTTTACCCTTTTGCACAGCTCTGGAGCAACCCTTGTGGATTTGGGAGCCTGGGGTTCACATCCCACCAAATCGACAGAATTAGATCTGGTCTACTCAGCACCAGGTAACACTTGCCAGGACATTTCCTAGAATGTGACTGGTCCACATGTAAGCTGGTTTGTGTTGTTTCAGTAATAGATTTTGTTGTTCATCAAATCTTGAATTGAGCATCCTAAGTAGTCAAGGTTGTTTGCACAAGTCGACAGATAAGCAGAAACGGCTTCTCTCTCCCTTCAGCATCCCGAGCATACACTTGGAACTTATGGATTCTTACTGTTGAGGCATTCTTTCCACTACTCCCAGCATACAGACCTGCTCCATTCCTCCTCACCACCAGTAGATTACACCAACAGCTAGGATAAGGTCAGATTCTTTTTGTTGCTCTGTTTACCTCTCGTGGTATCGGACAGATTTAAAATACAATGCAGCTTTAGGTTGTATTTGGCAAACGTGACTCTACATATTCTATCCCACACGCTCTGCTTACAGTGAAATGTTGCCACTCACATTTGGAGACATGTTCTTGTTCTCTTCAATCTGAGTGAGTCTGTAACTAAAAAGAAAGAGCCATCACAATATTTGTGAAACTAAGTTATAGAATGGCAACACAGCTTCTACTTGCTCCTATTTTAGATGCTTTCAACTGAACTCTAATTATTATGTTGCCAGAAAGCCTAAGCCACCTAGAGAAGCGACAAGTCAGTATTTCAATGGGTCCTTGTTGAGGAGTTGAGAACCTAACGGTTGTTGTAGGAGGCTGCTTGTTTGTTTCCCAGCTGCCCAGACTCCTGAATAACCACACAGAAACTGTACTAATTAAATCACTGTTTGGCCTATTAGCTCTAACTTCTTATTGGCTAGCTTTTACATCTTAATTTAACGGATTTCCATTATTTTATGTTTTACCATGAGGCTCGTGGCCTACCAGCAAATTCTACCATGTCTGTCTCTTGCAGAGGCTCCATGGCTTCTCTCTGACTCCGCCTCCTTTCTTCCAACATTCAGTTTAGTTTTTCCCCCGCCTAGCTCTATTCTACCCTATCACAGACCTAAGACAGTTTCTTTATTAACCAGTGGTATTCACAGCGTACAGAGGGGAATCCCATATCAAACGGCGAGCTTGCATCACCACTTCTGGGCATGAGTGAGCCTCTCTTACATCTTTGCAGCAGCCATTTATGGCCTGTGAAACAGACTGCCCTTGTTGAGCCCCAACCAAATTGTGCATTTGTGAGCTAAATAGGTGATTGTTACTAGATTTAACTGACTAATTTGAGGTGGTTTGTTAAAGGCTTATTATAATACAGTAGACACCCAGAAGAAAAAAAAAACACCTATTATCTCTTTTGTCTTACCTCATAGGCACATTAATTTCTGTCTCTAACTAGACTCTGTATTCCTTAGAGTCTGGAGTTTTTCCAGTCTAAATTTCTTAAATATTTTGTTATAGGATACTTCATCTAAGTCAATATAAGTCCCTTGTTACTCTTATGCAAAACAATTTATTTTTAGTTTCCATGTGCTTCCCAGGGCTACTGAAGCATTGTGTACTCCCTGGGTCCTATGTGTGTTCACCTAAATTTTACTCATTTTTGAGACTCATCCATGTAGAATTTACTGATTTCTCTCTTAAGAGAGATGCCACCTTATGTCGTCTTAGAGATACAGATGCATTTCTCTCATCAGTATCATCAATGTCTACCATATGTTACTGTGAGTCATTCTCAGGTGCTCCTCCACTTCCAAGCTGTTATGTCTGTCTTAGATCTCATTGCAAGGAAAGTATTCATGGGGTATCTATTTCCTGCATTCAGTGCACTATGCACAGGGTATAGAGCAGATAAAATTGCAGATGCAGCCCCTGCTCTGGTAGTGAGAGAAACAAAATGGTCAAGCAAATGCTTGAATATCATTCTCTACTAGGTAGTTTAAGTATCCTGGGCAATCCAGGGCCTAATGTGATATCCTGTTTCCTTGTGGTTTCAGGAGGTGGCATGAGATTTCAATCCCATCAGTCTTTGTATCTGCGAATATGGTACAAGGACTATGTATATGTGTGTGTGTGTGTGTGTGTGTGTGTGTGTGTGTGTGTGTGTATATATATATATATATATATATATATATATATATATATATACAAACACATACAATCTTTTCTGGTTCTCAATCTTGTCATTACTAAGAAAACATATAATCATATAAACTCTGTCTTAGCCCTGGTCAGAGAACAAGCATTCAACTAATTCACGTACCCTGTTTCCATCTTCTCTCACTTCATACAACTTGTACTCACGCAATGGTGTTGTTCAGTGGTTGTCAGCTATCCGGTGACTGTCCTATTACTGCACACAGAACTTTCTCTCTGGTGTTGTATGACATTTTCTAGGGGCAAAGCATATTCAGACCAATTAGATGGGAAAGGAAAACCTCACCTTTTAACGAAGTTAATACCTCATTATATAAAACCCCATCAAGGCTCAGGCTCAGTGTGATGGCAAACTCTGGTAATCCCAGGGCTTCAGAGGCCAGCAGGGGCTACAGACTCTTCCTCCTCCCCTAACATCAACCACAATAACACTTTCTCAAGGAAAAGGAGACTATTATCCACCCCACTCTCTCTAGATGGTGTGAGTTCTCCTTTTCCTATGTCAGAGCACCCTATATTTGAACTTTGCAATATATGTCACAGCTAGGAATTAATTTTTCTTTTCTTCCTTTTTTTTTTAACATCTTAGCTCTATTTGATAACCACCTCAGTGAAGGCAGGGGTCGGTCATACACACAGCTGCTATGGTCCCCATCACCAAGTGTCTGCCACACATAAACGGCAGGATTATTTACAAGGTTAATGAATGGGGAAGACTTTGTGGTGGCAGCTGGAATCCCAGACAAGGAGCGAACTCAGGGGATAGGGAGGTGTTGTTTAAAAGTGTTGCTACCACTTCTGATGAGCAGAGAGGGTGCTAGTGTGTGCGTGCGTGCGTGCGTGCGTGTGTGTGTGTGTGTGTGTGTGTGTGTGAATGTATGTTCTTCTTCCTTATTAGACCCAGGGTTAAGATGATACTTTAATTTGCGGGTAACTTTTCTGAGCGCAGCTGTTCACAATGCCCACAATAACTGTGGAAGGTATAAGCAATGAACCCCTTAAAGCTGAATGTTTCAGTCACAGTAGCCAGTTGCTTCCAGCTGAGTCTATAATAGCTAACTCAAAAGAGTAACTGAAAATGTAAGAGCATCACAGCTGGTCTGACTGCTTCCCTGGGACAGGCATGCTGTGGCCCCATAATCCTCCCAGGGAGGTAAAACCCCAAGGCTTTTGAATTTTGTGTAGCATACAGAATTGTAACCTAAAAATAGAGGTAGCGAGCCCCCTACCCCACTGTGGACACGACCCACCTTCCATCACATCCTGAGGTGTTCTCACTCATTAGATATTCACGGCCAAAGACTTGCAATAAAGTATCTTCCTAGAAGAGCGAAGCCAGGCATAGCAAGCCAAAAAGAGAAGCTCAGCTCAAATCTGTATTGCCAAAACCTCCATTAGTAATTTCTCTAACAACGTGAGGCCTAGACTCCCACAGTGTGTAGATAAATAGTTTACCTATTATTACTTGAAATGTAAAGTTGGGTTCAGTCAGAATTGATACATTTGTTAGCCTAAGACTGTGATGACCAGAAATTAGATTAGCCCATAGTTTTAATTCAAGTAATCTGACTTACAAAAGCTCTCACACACTGCTTAGAGTTTAACGTGTGATGTGATTCTACTTACACAGTTAGCAAGGGCTGTTAGCCTGAGAGAAGTGAGAAACTCAGAGAGAGCCGGTGTCTGTTCAAAGGCTGACGTTTCCATCCTTAAAGGATGTTGTATGCAAGTTGAATGAAGCCTACTCCCCTTTGGCTGTGTGTCTGCTACTTCTCATGTGCAAGATCCCAGGGAAGTTCATTCAGCTCTGTTTCTTTTTGATTTCACATGTGAGGCTACTATGAGCATGAAACAGAGAGAAAAAGCAAGACTAATGTACCTCATTTTCTCATAAAAAACTTTCCCCAAAGGAGACAAAGGCATTCTCTTCATCCAGCATGCAAAAATGTTCTTTGCCAGCTTCTGCGGCATTCTCTTGGCTAATGAGATTGGAAGATCGTGCCCGCTGGTAGAAGTAGATCTTAGGTTTTATTCTGCAAATGAGTACTAATGGGGCCACAGCAGTCCTTGCTTAGGGAGACATCTTCTAAATTAGCATCAGAACTGCAGATGATACTTTCAACATAAACTTTTTCATTTATTATGCCTTTACTAGACATTGCATTTGGCAACTGTGGGAACAGAAAATCTAATGAAGCGAGGCCTTCCATTTCCAGCCAAGGTGGCAGAAGCAAGGATAACCTACAAAATAAGTCCCAAGCATTGATAATAGAAACAGAATAATCATTTCAAGACACTGGACATTTGTGGTTTTGTGTGTGTGTTTGTGTGTATGTGTGTGGTTCATATAAAGGTGTGCACAGCTGTATGTGTGTACACCTGTGGAGCACTGAGCAGGTGTTTCCTCTGTCCCTCTGTGTGTTGTTGCTATGAGACAAGGCATCCTACTAAAGAGGAAGTTGGCCGATTCTGCTAGCATGGCTGCCCTGCGAGGTCTAGAGATTGGCTTGTCCCTGCCATTCAATGCTCGAGTGACAGGCACATGAAACCATGCTTGGCCTTTTTATTCAGGTGCTATTGGTAAGAAACTCAGGTCTCAATTTGTTTCCCATCTCCCAGAGTTCACTACACTTCCTCATCTCCGCAGCCCAGGATATTGGACATTTGACAATGAAGAATAATGATCCCCGAGATGTGGGAAACACATTGAGACCTACCACGGTCTCTGATACATAATGCCTTAAGAGAATTTCCAGGTGGCATTGTGAACGAAAAACCCAGGAGGATCCAGAAGGTAAAGCTGAAAATTCTGGAAGATGCAGATCATTAAGATTAGTAAAACAATATAGTGTAGAGCAGGTCGCTACCCAAAGAAAATTCCAGAAATCTGCAAGGAGCCCTTTTCCTGTGTTTTCTGAGGTAGTTATTTGTGCACACATGTGAAGACCCTGCCTGTGAACGAGAAGATGAACCACCTGAGAGGGACACAGATAACTGCATCCGTTGCTTACACAGGGTGGCCCTGATATAGTGTGCATTACCACATCCAGCCTGGAAAGCCCTGAAAGTCCCGGAGCATGGTGTGAGCTATACAGAGGGCTGCCTCAGTACTGGGAAATGTTAGTACTGGTTTTGGTACCACTGTGGTCCTGCTTAATAAGTCTCAAAAGAAAGAATATTTATAAAACACAAAATTATTCAACATTCACTCTTAAAAATTCATGATATTTGGCATTCCTTATTTTAAAAAAAAAGTCTCCACAATACAAAAAGAAGCATTAAAATTAGGCCTTTTCTGAGGAAAGCAGTCTTTCAGAAATTGAATAAATGCTGACATGCTAGAATTAACATACAAAGACATGGAAACATGAAATAACCATGTCGCCTGTTTGATAAATTGAGTAGCTAAAAGGAAGATTATATAAAAGACCCAGTAAACTTGCCATATCTGTAAACCTTAGCACTGGAGAAGATTAATTACAATTTAGACATGGAGAGAAAATCAGGGGACCCAGATACACAGTGGTAGAAACTACCAGATGGGCTTGGGTATTTGAAAAACCTGTCAAAATGGAACATCACAATCAAAACTAAAAGCTAATGATAAAAAAGAAAACCTCTGGAGCAAGCCAGGAGGA
Organism: Microtus oregoni; assembly: GCF_018167655.1. Taxonomy (NCBI): domain Eukaryota; kingdom Metazoa; phylum Chordata; class Mammalia; order Rodentia; family Cricetidae; genus Microtus; species Microtus oregoni. Next base: position 9,585,270 of record NW_024543831.1, on the reverse strand, counting down.
AAAAAAAAAACAACTGCTTGTTCTAAAGAGCAAAGATTAGGGGACAACTCATTTCTCTCTGTGAGACAACATAAGCAAGAAGACGGTGAAGCCGGATTTCCACAGAGCTGAGAAGAAAACAACCGAAAACAAAAGGGGGAGATAAAAAGAATTCTTATTTTTGGTGTTTGTTTGTTTTTGTTTTGTTTTTCAAAACAGGTTTGCTCTGTAGATCCTTGTCTTGGAACTCACTCTGTAGACCAGGCCGACCTCTAACTCCCAGAGAGATCTGCCTGCCTCTGCCTCCCAAGTGCTGGGATAAAAGGCATGTGCCACCACCGCCCGGCACGAGAAGATACAAAAATCTCTACAACCAACACAACACTTCTTGTGAGATGAGGCTCTGTGATGTGGGAGTGTCATCTATCAATCTGTTGATTTTATTGGTTAAGCAATAAAGAAACTGCTTGGCCCTCATAGGTTAAAACATAGGTAGGAGGAGTAAACAGAACAGAATGCTGGGAGGAAGAGGAAGTGAGCTCAGACTCGACAGCTCTGCTCTCTGGAAGAGAGACGCCATGCTCCCCTCTCCCGGGTGGATGTGAGAGCTCTGCTCTCTGAGTCACATGTGATGAGGCTCTGACCCAGGATGGACGTAGACTAGAATCTCCCTGGTAAGCCACCTCGTGGGCTACAGCAGATTATTAGAAATGGGCTAGTCCAGGTGCGAGAGTTAGCCTAGAAGAGGCTAGATAGAAATGGGCCAAGCAGTGTTTAAATAAATACAGTTTGTGTGTTGTTATTTCGGGGCATAAGCTAGCCAGGCAACTGGGGTGCTGGGGACGCAGTCCCGCCGCTCATATTACTACAGCTCTGAGATTGTAAAAAGTGGAAATAGCTCATTGCTGACGTACATGAGCCACAAGAAATGAAAAGTGAAGTCCCGTGGGTGGGTGGGAGGGAACGACACAGTGAAATGTTAATATATAGAAATGAAGGCCACTCTAAGTGATGACCTAGATAAATGGACATGTTCCTTTGTTTATTTATCTCTAAGTAAAAACGAACGAACATAAGGACTTTGTAACACCCACATTGCTACATGGGTCACTCCACTGTTCCGTGTCACTACTATAAAGCTTTGCTGTTATAATAAGTGTGATATATTGCCATCTGAAGGTCCATCTTGATAAATCATATGCATACTATAAACCTTTAGAACTTAGAAAAATAGCAATGAATTAAAACAAAAAGGAAAGAAAACCAATAAAGATGCATGGTGTGTAGACTCCAGGCACCTGCGAAGAGGAAACTTAAATTGAAAAATTGCCTCCAGCAGATTGTCCTGTGGACATCTCTGCAGGCCATTTCCCTGACTTTTAATTGATGCAGGATAACCCTGCCCACTGTGGGTGGTAGTATCCTTAGGAAAGTGGGCCTGGACTGTGGAAGAAGGGTAGCTGAGCCAACCACGGGGAGCAAGCTATTGAGCAGCAATCTCCCTGGTGTCTGCTTCAGTTTCTGCTTCCAGGATCCTGCCTTGAGTTCTTTCCCCTTCCCTGACCTCCTTTAGTGAAAGACTGTGACTTGTAAGGGAATGCCAAATAAACCCTTTTTTCTCTAGGTTGCTTTTGATTCATGTTTTGTTACAGCAGCAAAGACACAAACTAGGACAAGAGAAAATGAAGCACAACACACCTACAAACATTTGGGAAAACAGTGAAAGTAAAAGCATCATGCTCTAGTGAGGATTATTCCAGGAATACACATTCACTTGTTATTTAGAAACCAATGTTTGTCAAATTAACAAAACAACTAGGCTCTATTTATTCTCTCTCTCTCTCTCTCTCTCTCTCTCTCTCTCTTTCTCTTCCTCTGTCTCTCTCTCTCTTTCTCTCTCTCTGTGTCTGTTGTCTGTGTGTGTCTGTCTGTCTGTCTCAAGATAATAGTTCTAATATCATTTATTTCCTTTCTCCCAATTACAACCATATACTGTGTAATTGAGGTCTAAAGACTGTTATTCCATAAATGTTTGTTGCATTGACCTATTTTTTGTTTATGCTGTCTGTACTCTTGGGAGAAATCTTAGCCCAGAAAAATGCTCTCAAACATTCCTTCTCTTTTTTCTGTAAGTTTTAGTGTCAGTAGTTAGACTAAATATTTAATCTACCTTGAATTGGTCTTTGTATGTGTTTTATGAGAGTCTATTTAATTCTCTTAAATATGACTATTCAGTTGTCTCAATGCATCATTTCTTTTTGAGGCTAGCCTGAGCTATGTAGGGCTCTTCTCAGGGCTAAGGAGAGAACCAGTTGAGGAGGCAACCAGCACATACGTACTTCTCTCAAGCACAATGACCAAAGTTCAGATCTGTAGAACCCCATAGAAAATGCCAGGGTGGCTTGGTGGCTCACCTAGAATTCTAGACCTGGAAATAGAGACCTTAGACTATTAGAGCAGTCAGGTTATGAACTCTGGGTTTGAAAAAAGATTGCCTCAGTGAATATCAATAATTCCACATACCAGTCATACGCTTTCATATGCATATACACACCACACACACCCTCCATATATACAAACATGCACAGCACACATACATACACACGTACAATGAAAATATAATAAAGACTCGGTCATACACATACATAACTTTCCCAATAATATACTAAGCCACCAACACAATCATTCCACTAATTTATGTTCTCCGATGGCTTTCACTAATAGTGTTTGGTGTGTGTGTGTGTGTGTGTGTGTGTGTGTGTGTGTGTGTTTGTGTGTGTGTACCACATGTATATAGATGCCTGCAGAAGCCAGAAGTATTTAATTAATACTTTTAAGTGTGGAGCTGTTTCAACTCTCTAGTTACATTTACTTTTAAGCAGTTTTGTGTCTAATGCAAATAGGTAAGGAGAGAATGGAGAGATGGCTCAACCATTAAGAACACCTGCTTCTCTTCCAGAAGACACAAGGAGTTCAGTTCTCAGCACTCACGCAAACACTTGTAATGTCAGCACCTACCTAGGAGATCTAATGTCCTCTTTTGGCTTCTGCAGGCACCTGTACATGTGGTACACACACACACACACACAATACACACATATACACACTGTAAGAAAGAGAAAGGAAGGAAGGAAGGAAGGAAGGAAGGAAAGAAGGAAGGAAGGAAGGAAGGAAGGAAGGAAGGAAAGAGAGGGGAGGCAAGACAGGTCATAGAAAAATGGCTTTTCCTATTGAGACTGTGAAGGCTGCTCTCCCTTGATAATTTGTTAGCATCTTATTGACCACAATGTGATTCTTGCCATTTGTTTATGCTAGGTAGAATGCAAACTAAGTATTTTAACTGTGGCACATTGGTATCTCCTATGACCAGGAGGTAAATGAGAGAGAATTTGGTAAATGACTCCAACATCCTGTGTGTGATACTCTCTCAGTCTCGTCACTTTTCTTCTGAATGCATATAGCTCAATTGTTAGGCATCGTTTGCTGTGAGAAAACACTGACCCAAAGCAGCCTTTGGAGGAGAAGGTTTATTTGGTTTATAAGCTACAGTCCATCATCGGGGAGGCCAAAGCAGGAACTCAAGACAGGAATGTGGAAGGAGGAGCTGAAACAAAGCCATGAATGGGGGCTGGCTATTGGCTTGCTCCTCATGACCTGCTCAGCCTATATTTTATCTATCAACCAGGACTTCCTGGAGGCAGCACTGTTCTCAGTGGTGTGAGCTTTCCTACACCAGCAATCAATCAAAACACCCCAGAGACATGGCCACAGGCAATATGACAGAGGCATTTTCCAGCTGAGAGTCTGCTTTCAGATCATTCTGACTTATATCATGAAGACAAAACAAACAAACAAACAAACAAACAAAATGACCAGCGCAGCTCAGTTTGCTCAAATCAACTGCATCTATGCCTTGGGTTCACTAAAATTATTTTACAGGTTCATTTATGAATATTCATATGAACCCTGTATTTACCTAAACCTATGGTAGGACATCGATATGTCTGTGTTATAGATTGGAAATGATGCTCAGGCAGATTAAAGACATTGCATACAGCTTCCTAACTAGTGGGTAACAAATTAGACTTAGGATTCAGAAAAAAAAAATTCTGTCAATAACTCATGCTGCCTTGTGACCAGAGGAGGAAATGATCAAGAGGAAATAAGCATGTAGTGCTTAATCAGTGTGCACAAAATTAAAATTGATCCAAACTGTGGCACTCTAGGCACTCAGGCAATGTATTCAGGAAGGAAATTGTCTCCTAGGTCCAGTACTTCATGTGCAGGTTTTGAGCATCTTTCCAGCTTGGTTCCCATATGACTGAGCTTGAATGACCTGTTGCCAAATAAGCAACAGGGTTACATTTCTGGGAGGCTTGACTGGATGGCTGTTCTTATGCCACTTATGGACAGCCTGGAGGTAAATGAGTCTTTATGCTCCTCTTTCCTGAATCCCAATTGGGCATAGTTCTGTCACAACCCCATGCCAGGTAAAGCCTTGGCAAAAAACTTGGAGTGACCATGTGGCCACCACGGTCCTACATTCTTTCCTCTCTGGCATAGTGAAGGCAAGATCCTGTTCTGTGTTGTTTCCCAGAGAAAATGGTGGCAAAGTGCAGATAAACACGTTTCATTAGTATCAAATTCAGCTTGAAAACCTCATCACTGGGGACTTTGGGAACATTTTTTATATTGTTTATTTTACACAATTTCCGAGGTTATTTTTACCAAGCTCCATAATGAGTAGGGCATGCACAGAGAAGAGCTTGCTTTCGCATGATGCACAACTGTGAAAGCTACGTTATTTCTTGGAAAAAATGAGAGTTTGAGCCATTAAAAATGTAATAGGAAATGGATCGAGTTTCAAACAAGATTGGGTTCAGCATGGATAAAGAAAGTGAGTCCTACATCATGTCCCCTTTAAGAAAGCAATGTGGATTGTTGGGAAAGCCAAGAAGCTCTTCCCCTCATGACCCGTCCTTATCTAGTTCCTGATGTGCTGTCACCTGCAATGATCTCCAAGCAGTATTCTACATTCTTTATTTGAGCAGCAGACGTGACAAGCATCTTCTGTCCTTGTACTGATTCCTGTTGAGACTGATCCTTCTCAGGTGAAGGTTGAGCCCTGAGCCATGGAATAGAATCCCTCCATGGTTTTGTGCCAACCTGGAGGACATCTGTATTTAAAATCAAATAGGACACTTTGCATTCTTGATCCAAAGTAGAACTGGGGCAGCAGATTAGAAGGGAACATTAGACTTGCCTCTGGAGGCTCTGAAAATCAGCTGAATATGTTAAGGAGAATTGGGTGTCAATTTTTTCATGTAGATCAGAAAAAGCCAAAGTTTTTTCTTGGTGTGTGAATGCTTCATTTTATTCTGTGTTCCTCTAAGTGATGGAAAATGAGAGAAAAAATGGGGGGTTTGAGATATTTTACACACCCTTCTTTATCTCCCTCAGCCACAGAGTGTGACTTGTATTTGACAGAGGAAGAAAAAGTAAACTTGTGAGTGATGAGGTCACTTGTGCACGGAACCAATTCAAGAGAAAAAGCAGAAGCTGGGTCAGATGGCCCACACCTCTGTTTCCAATGCATGACAGGTGGAGGCAGGAGGAGCAACAGAGGCCAGAACCATCCTGCTATACAACAAGTTTGTAGATACACAAGATCATGTCTTATATCTCAAAAAAAAAAGATGGTAGAAGAATCTGTACACAAGTCCAAATCCAACTAGGTTCAGAACCCTCTTTCCCTCTTCTATATCAAGTTCTCTGTTAGAGAACACACACACACACACACACACACACACACACACACAAAAAAAAAAAAACCTCATTTACTTCCTCATTATATGAACCATAAGAGATGGATGGTGGAAATCCTATAGATGAGTATTTGAAGCCTCACAGGCTACTAGGGGGTGGATAGGTTGAAGATCATTGTGAAACAGGGTACCCAGGAGTGGGAAGAATCATAACACTATAGTATACAGGAAAAGCAAAGGGTAGAAGTGGAGGAGGCTGCATCAAAAAAGTTTGAGGAGCATCAGTGTAACAAGTGACAGCAAGGCCAAAGCATTGCCTATGTTCTACAGTCTCACAACTATCTGATAAATATGTTAGACCATTGATGAAAATATTATATTTCAAAAGCAGGGTATTCTGTCTCCTATGGTATTGATGAGGAGATGTTTTGATCCTCTGAGAGACTGGACAGAGGGCAAAGAATTAGATGAAGTTATGTAAAAGAAACATTACTAAAGCTTAAATCACACATTAAGCCCCACACCCTAATAATGGTAGACTTCAACCCCACTCTCACCAATAAACAGGTCTGCCAGACAGAAACTTAACAGAGAAATAAGGGCACTAACAGATGTTATGACACAAATAGACTTCACAGACATCTATAGAACATTCAATCCAAATACAAAAGAATATACCTTCTTCTCAGCACCTCATGGAACCTTCTCAAAAACTGACCACATAGTAGGTAACAAAGCAAACCTCAACAGATACAAAAAAGTGGGAATAACCCCATATATCTTATTGGATCTAGCTTAAAGCTAGAATCAACACCAACACTAATTTCAGAAAAACCACAAACACATGGAAATTAAACAATGCTCACCTGAAGCATCAATGGGTTGAGGAAAAAATAAAGGAAGAAATTAAAGACTTCCCAAAATTAGACAAAATGTTTGGGCAAAACATACCCAAATTTATAAGACACATGAAAGCAGTGTTAAGAGGAAAATTTATAGCACTAAATGCCTATATAAAGAAGCTGGAAAACTCCCACACTAGTGCGTTAACAGAACACCTGAAAACTCTAGAGCAAAAAGAGCAAACTCACCCAGGAGGACTAGATAATAGAAAATAATCAAATTGAGAGCTGAACTCAACAAAAGAGAAACAAAGAAAACAATACAATGAGACAAAGAGTTCTTCAAGAAAATCAACAAAATAGACACACCGTTACCTGAACTAACCCAAAGGCAGAGTGAGCATATCCAAGTTAACAAAATCAGAAATAAAAGGAGAGATATAACAACAGACAGGGAGAAAATCCAGACTCAGCAGGTCATATTTCAAAAACCTGTACTCTATAAAATTGGAAAAACTTAAGGGAAATGGACAGTTTTCAGAATAAACATCACTTACAAAAATTAAATCAAGACCAGATAAGTAAATAGCATAGACTTATAACAGCTAAAGAAATAGAAACAATCATCAAAAGTCTCCCAACCAAAAAAAGCCCAGGACAAGATGGTTACAGTGCAGAATTCTACAAGATTTTCAAAGAAGAACTAATACCAACACTCATCAAATTGCTCCACACCGTAGAAACAGAAGGAATATTGTCAAATTCTTTTTATGAGACTACAATTACCATGATACCCAAACCACAGAAAGACACTACTAATCTCGCTCATGAACATTGATGCAAAAATACTCAATAAAATATTGGCAAACCAAATCCAAGAAAACATCAGAAAAATCATACACTATGACCAACTAGGCTTCATCCCAGAGATGTAGGGATGATTCAATATATGAAAATCTGTCAATGTAATCCACCGTATAAATAAGCTGAAAGTAAAAAGAACATATGATCATCTCATTAGATGCTGAAAAAAGCCTTTGACAGAATTTAACATCCTTTCATGATAAAAGTCTTGGAGACAGGAGGGATACAAGGAACATACCTAAATATAATAAAGGCAACATACAGCAAGCCAACAAACAGCCAATATCAAACTAAATGGAGAGAAGTTTAAAGTGTTCCCACTGAAAACAGGAACAAGGCAAGGTTGCCTAATCTCTCCATATCTATTCAATATAGTTCTTGAGGTTCTAGCTAGAGAGCAATAAGACAACAAAAGAAGATCAAGGGGATACAAATCAGAAAAGTAGGAGTCAAACTCTCACTATTTGCTGCTGATGTGATAGTAGTATAAATAAGTGACCCCAGAAATTCTACCAAGGAACTCTTACAACTCATAAATACCTTCAGTAATGTAGCAGGATACAAGATTAACTCAAAAAATTCAGTAACCCTCATTTTATAGAGATGATAAATGGGCTGACAAAGAAATCAGAGAATCATTGCCTTTCACAATAGCCACAAATAAGATAAAATGTCTTGGTGTAACTCTAACCAAACAAGTGAAAAATCTGTAAGATAAGTACTTTAAATCTTGGAAGAAAGGAATTGAAGAAGATACCAGAAAATGAAAAGAGCTCCCATGCTCTTGCATAGCTAGAATTAACATAGTAAAAATGGCAATATTACCAAAAGAAATCTACAGATTCAATGTAATGCCCATTGAAATCCCAGCAAAAATTTTCACAGACCTCAAAGGACCAATACTCAACTTCATACGGAAAAACAAAAAAACTCTGAATAGACAAAACAATCCTGTACAATAAAAGAATTTCTGGAGGCATCACAATCCCTGACATCAAATTCTGCTATAGAACTACAGTAATACAAACAGCTTGGTATTTGCATAAAAACAGACAGGAGAACCAATGGAATCTAATTGAAGACCCAGATATCAATCCACATGCCTCTGAAACCCTGATTTTTGACAAAGAAGCAAAACTTATCAAATGGAAAAAGAAAGCATATTCAACAAATGGTGCTGGCATAACTGAATATCAACATGTAGAAGAATGAAAATAGATCCATATCTATCACCATGCACAAAACTCAAGTCCAAATGGATCAAAGACCTCAACATAAAACCAAAAACACTGAACCTCATAGAAGAGAAAGTGGGAAGTACACCTAAAAGCATTGACACAGGAGACCACTTCCTAAATATAACCCCAGTAGCACAGCTACTGAGACAAAAAATTAATAAATAGGGCCTCCTGAAACTGAGATGCTTCTGTAAAGCAAAAGACATGGTCAACAAGACTAAATGGGAAAAGATCTTCACCAACCCCACATCAGACAGAGGACTGATCTCCAAAATATTCAAAGAACTCAAGAGACTTGACATCAAAAGAACAAATAATTCAATAAAAAAAACTGGAGTACAAAACTAAACAGAGAACTCTCAACAGAGGAATCTCAAATGGCTGAAAGACACCTAAGGAAATGGTCAACATCCTTAGCCATCAGTGAAATGTAAATCAAAATAACTCTGAGATTCCATCTTGCACCCTTCAGAAGGTCAAGGTCAAAAACACTTATGACAGTTTATGCTGGAGAGGATGTGGGGGTAAAGGAATGCTTCTCCATTGCTGGTGGGAGTGCCAACTTGTGCGGTTGGTTTTGAAATCAGTAAGTACATTTCTCAGAAAATTAGGAAATAATCTACCTCAAGACCCAGAAATACCACTTCTTGGTATATACCCAAAGGATGCAGTCATACCACAAGTACATGTGCTCAACTATGTTCATAGCAGCATTATTTAAAATAGCCAGAACCTGAAAACAGTCTAATTGCCTCTCAAGCCAAGAATAGATAAAGAAAGTGTGGTATATTTACACTATAGAGTACTACACAGAGGTAAAAATAATGACATCTTGAAACTTGCAGGCAAATGGATGAATCTAGAAAAAAACATCTTGAGTGAGTTAACCCAGATCCAGAAAGACAAATATAATATATACTCGCTCATAAGTGGCTTTTAGACATAAAGAAAACAAAACAAAACAACAACAAAAACAGCCTACAGTCCTCAACCCCAGAGAACCTGGACAACAAAAAGGATCCTAAGAGAGACATACATGGATCTACATAGGAAGGAGAACCAGACAATTTCTCCTGAGTAAATTGGGTGCATGGGGTCACAGGAGAGGATACAAGGGTAGTGGGGAGGAAGGGAAGGGAGCAGAGAAAATGTCTAGCTCAATTAAAAAAAAGTAGATGAAGTAATGCCTATTCGCCTCATCACTACCCTTTGATTACCCAATATGGCTATATGAACTACAGGTAGGGAGCATATTGGTGTTGTTGGTTGTTCTTGGGTCAAAGAAAAGAAATATGAATCCAAAGGGATAACAGTAGGCAAGGAAAAGTATAGGATGAAAAACAGGAAGCGCAGAGGCTTCTGGGATTTATTTGGCTTTGTACCCATGTCCAGCACCTGTCACCTCTTCCATACAGATGTAAAATACTCCATATGTGTTGGCTCTCTCTTAAAGAGGTAAAGCTTCAACAAAGGACAGTATGGTGATAAATGGGGAGAACTGAGAAGGAACTGTAGAAAATAGTACCTTTAATTTTATACACACACCCATCGTGGTGGTCAAAGCACCTGTGGAGCTAGGCTTGCTTGGTGGCGCATGTCTGTAACTTTAGCATTTGGGAGGCTGAAGCAGGAGCTAGGGCAACTGTCTTTTACTCTGTGACTGTATTCAGATTGGAGTGCAAGAAAAAATTATGGTAAGAAAAAGGAAAAAGTAAGTAGTTAAAGATACACAAAGGTAAAGCGAAAGTAGTTCACGAATAGGAAATCATACTCTTCCCTTTCAGGGAAGAATAAAGCACAGCCTAACCACTGAAGCCGGTGCTATGCCTAGAGGATTTTGCAGTATCCATAACAGCATCACGGTTCCTAAAAGATGTGTGTGCCTGTGTCTCACTGTGTAAGGGGCATGTATGTGAGTGCAGGTGCCCATGCAGAAAAGAGAGTTAGATAAGGAGCTGTAAACTACCCCATATGGGGGCTAGGATTCAGACTCAGGTCCTCTGCAAGAGTAACAAGTACTCTTGTGCTGTTAACCACTGAGACAGCTTCCAGCCCCAACACCTTGGTACTTTATGAAATCTGTTGAGGCACTGTTGAAAGCAGTATTCAGCTTTCCTGCTTTTCCAGGATGTAGTGTGATAAACCCAGGCAAGCATCCCCGAGGAGACTGCAGAGGCTACCACCACTATCTACCTCCTCAGTACTTTCCCTGTTTACCTCCTATAAAACTCTGATTTTAATGGGGGTTGGAATATAACAATATGTTCTGAATCAAGGGCAGCAACCTGCTTCCATTTTCACAGCCTGTCTCAGAGCTAGAGTGCAGAGTGACCTAATTCTCAGCAACGAGACCTACATTGCAGCTTTTCTGGGCATCCTTCCTTAGAAAGACTTGCCTTTCACAGAGGAAAAAAGAGATCTGCTATCAATGAGGCCTGTCTTTCCACAGATAAAAACTGGTATGAATGGTGGTTGTCATCATGCAAACACGATGAAACAAATCCAAAGTGATAGCTGGCTCACTGCATCGAAGGCATCATTAGGCAACTGGAAAGGCATCTCAGTTTATTTTATAAAGGTTTTATGTTTTGTAATACAGCTGCTTCTCAGTTAAGACAGGTTTATATTCTAACACATACATGAGAGGTCAAAACAATAGTAAACTGAGTATGTGTTTAATGTATTTAAGTACAAGGAACACCATAGTTGAGCCCAGCCTACATTAAACATGTTATATGGTTGGGTAAAATTATCTGACACAAATCCTGCTTCTATAATGAACTGCTAAATAGTGCGTGTGGCTATTGATGACCTGGCAGCAGAGAACAGTGGGATCCCAACGCTGCCCTTGTAGCTCTGTGATTGACTGCGATGACAAGTACCACGCTATGGCTCAGTATTGGGAGAAAATATCATTCGACATATTGATGCCTAGGAAAAGATTAAAATTAGTCATTTAGTGCACAGTACCTTCATGTCATCAAAAGTTGAAAACTGTTCATTTCAACCACTGTAACTTGAGGAGAGCGTATGAAAGAAAAGTAAACCTTCGTTTGAGCCGCTGTTAATTTGAGCTTCTAGCACCTGCAGCTGAGTCCTGGCTCAGGAAGCCAGTGAAAAACTCATCTTTGACTTAGGATCCAGTGAGCACTGGACACTTCAAGCTTCACAAGAAGTCATCACAAATAGGATGGCAGGGAGCTCTCCAAATACACCATGAGCATCTGTGACTGTGCAGCTCTTGCTAGAATTGCCGCCACCTCATTTGTCTCCAAATAAATGAATTCCATTCCCTTGTAACTCCTTTCTGAGAGAGTCTTCTCTTAGTCAGCATTGCTTTCCTTGTTGCTTGGAATCTGGTGGTATTTACAGGATAAAATCTGAAGCACCCATTTTATGCTTCGGGAGAGCAACCTTCTGCTGTTTTCCTGCTTGACGTCTGTGCTGTTATGTATCAACACATCCACTTAGAGAGGTAAACCTCTGACGGGCAAACATTGTACTAAAACAGTTGGGGTTTCTTCGTTTGTTTGGTTTGTTGTTTGTTTTTTAGCCTTGTTGTGTTTTCTACGTATAAACATTACATAACTGTCCTGAGAGTAACAGCAAGGGCAATGTTCTTGGAGCCCCTGCCAGGGTGATAGGACTTGTCTATGTATTTCAGGGGATACTAGATCAGCATAGGTTTACCAGTGAAGATATAGCCTTTCAGAGAGCCAAGGAGAGCAGAAACTCAAACATGTGACTTTGGCAAGTTTTTTTTTTTTGCCTCATGCTAGCCTCATTTTCTCTTCCATAAAGCATCAAGTGTTGTTGTGAAGATCAAGAATAATGTAGGCATGATAGGAGAGTGGCTCAGTGGTAGAGTACTCGCCTAGCATACAAGGGATCCTGGGTTCAAACATCAGCACTACAGAAAGTAATTATTTAAGAAAGTTGGTAAACATATTCCCCAGAGCCCATGACTCAATAGGCATTAGCACTGTCAAAATTTACAGTTAATTTACACACACACACACACACACACACACACACACACACACACACACATTCTCTCTCTCTCTCTAAAAATACTTGAGAAGGATAAGTTTTCCTTGGGAAAATGGATGTAAAGAAGGCATATTTAGATGGCAATGCATTGATAATTCCCGGAACTGGAACATCTAGTTCTCATTCTAATTCAATGTTCAAGGGCTTGTGCGACCTTGGCTAAGTCATTTTATCTCTCTGAAACTGAGGTTTGTAAAATGAAGATAATGGGACTTGGTTTATCCTTCTGTTGGGATTCTTCCAGAAAGCTTGTGAAATAATGTATGAAAGAACACTTCGGAAGCACAAAGCATTCTATTAACCTGAGGGTGGAGGAGGGAATACAGGGATTTAGGAATCATCAGATGTAAATTTATTCATAGCTTAAAAAAATCTTGTCCAAATTTCAAACTCATTTTGAGTGATTTAGCCAAACTCTAGCACTTAGAGTGTTCAAAGACAAATGAGCTAGACTTTAATTAAATGGGACTGAGATGAAATTAAAACCAAAACCTCATTTCTCTTGAATGAAATGCAAATGCATTTAAACGCACAAAAATGGTAGTACTATTTCATTTGTTAAGGAACATGTGTGGAAAATATTAAGCACATTTAGAAATGTCAAGCTTTCTTACCTACAGTGTTAGACTGTGGGAGAGAGAGGTGAACGAATAGACCCGATATCAATTGTGCTAGTTGATGAATTCTTTTTTTTTTTTTACATGAACCAGTCAGTCACCTTTTATTGGACACTAATTCTTAAGACATGAAGATCCAGCCAGTTGAGTTCTTCATGGATGGGCACAGGAGAAGCACTTATGCTCGGGTGTGCGGTCCCCTCATAGTGACCTTCTTCAGTGGTACTTGCGTCGCCGCTCATGTTTGTGTTCCTTGTAAGAAATGCAGTAGCTGAAAACCACATAGGCTGCCAGCACCATGTTAATCCCCGAGATGCTGCCTTTCCGCACATTGATGTACTTGTTGTAATACCGTTCATAACCTCTCTGAAAGGCTCCCACAATGCCACTGGGGGTGAAATTCCTCATCAATATCCAGCTTGGCAGTTCTCCAAGTTTAACCTCCATAAGCTTCTTCTCCTTCAGTGGCACGAGCGACGCCATCTTGCAGTCCCGGTGTCCGCAAAGCCTAGTTGATGAATTCTTAAATTCATACTTTTTTTTAAGAGGCGAAGCTTTATAAATAATAATAAAAGCTTTAGTCAGTGTCGGTTAGCACCTTATTTCTATTAATATTTGGAGGTATGTTTTTTACCGCAGCGTAGTACTCTAGCGTGTATATATTCCATACTTTCTTCATCCATTCTTCCATTGAAGGGCATCTAGGTTGTTTCCAGGTTCTGGCTATTACACATAATACTGCTATGAACATAGTTGAACAAATGCTTTTGTCATATGATAGAGCATCTCTTGGGTATATTCCCAGGAGTGGTATTGCTGGGTCCAGGGGTAAGTTGATCCCGAATTTCCTGAGAAACCGAAACACTGACTTCCACAGTGGTTGCACAAGATTGCATTCCCACCAGCAATGGATGAGGGTACCCGTTCCTCCACAGCCTCTCCAGCAAAGGTTATCCTTGGTGTTTTTGACTTTAGCCATTCTGACAGGTGTAAGATGATATCTCAAAGTTGTTTTGATTTGCATTTCCCTGATTGCTAAGGAAGTTGAGCACGACTTTAAGTGTCTTTTGGCCATTTGAACTTCTTCTGTGCAAATGGATGGAAATAGAAAACACTATCCTGAGTGAGGTGTCCCAGACCCAAAAAGATGAACATGGGATGTACTCGCTCATAATTGGTTTCTAGCCATAAAAAAGGGCCATGGAGTCTACAATAGGTGAACCTAAAGAAGCTAAGTAAGAAGGTGAACCCAAGGAAAAACATATAGTTATCCTCTTGGCTAAGGGAGGTAGACCAAATTGCCGGGGAGAAAATTAGGATCTTGGGGGTGGGGTGGGATGGGGGTAAGGGGAGCTGGGGAGAGAAAAGGTAGAAGGGAAGTAGGGGGGACTTGGGGAATCAGGAGAATTGGGATAAAGGAAAGGTGGATAGGGGAGCACGGAACCACAATTCTTAGTTAAGGGAGCCACTTTAGGGCGGGCAAGAGACTTGACCCTAGAGGGGCTCCCAAGTGCCCAAGATGAGGTTCCCAGTTAGTTCCTTGGGCAGCTGAGGATTGGGAACCTGAAATAACCCTATCCTAGAGCAATACTGACGAATATCTTGCATATCATCATAGAACCTTCATCTGGTGATGGATAGAGATAGAGACAGAGACCCACACAGGAGCACTGGACTGAACTCCCAAAGTCCCAATGAGGAGCAGAAGGAGGGAGAACATGAGCAAAGAAGTCGGGACCACGAGGCGTGCACCCACCCACTGAGACAGTGGAGCTGATCTACTGGGAGCTCACCAAGGCCAGCTGGACTGTGACCGAAAAAGCATGGGATAAAACCGGACTCTCTGAACATGGCAAACAATGAGGGCTGATGAGACGCCAAGGACAATGGCACGGGGTTTTGATCCTACTTAATGTGCTGGCTTTGTGGGAGCCTAGCCAGTTTGGATGTTCACCTTCCTAGATATGGACGGAGGGGGGAGGACCTAGGACTTACCACAGGGCAGGGAACCCGGACTGCTCTGTGGACTGGAGAGGGAGGGGGAGAGGAGTGGGGGGAGGAGGAGAAGGGTGGGAGGAGGGGGAGAAGGGTGGGAGGAGGGGGAGGGAAAAGGGAGGCTGGGAGGAGGTGGAAACTTGTTTTTTTGTTTATGTTTTTTTTCTTCTTTTCTCAATAAAAAAAATTCAAAAAAAATATTTGGAGGTATGATTGCACTTTAAAAAAAATCAGGATAGCACAAGGTGAGAGTGGTGTGAAAATGAAAAGAAATCAGAAAATCTAGATTTGTCAGAAGTTTCATAGTCTTAATTCTACCTGGTGTCTTTCCTACTTGGATCAGAAGAAGTTCTCGGAGGAGGGGATTCCCAGTCAAGGAGTCCACGCAGACTCTAGCGCCCTTGATGCTTCCCTTCTGGGATGACTATTCTACCGTGTGGTGGAATTCACCCTCATTCTTGCAACCAGAAAGGATTTCATGGTCTTCTGAATTGCTAGAGAAAGTATCGTTTTCCCCGCTTGTAGAAAATTATTTGTATGCATGTCCAATTGCCTGGAGTAACATGTGAATTTTTAAAGGCGTCTATTCTGTATCTTTCAGTGTCAAGGTTTTCTAGGCCAATGCCTTTAACAAAGAAAACAAACAATAAGCTGATCAATCTATTACAACACCCCAGTTGCTAGTTTTGTTGGATCTCAAACCAGAAGCTGTTAGTCGGAGGTTTAATGATTTCCATAGGGATTTGTGAATTATTTTCAAGTATTCATGAATTCTACATTATTTTTATCTATTTACTTAGTTTAACTGATTCTGTAAGATGAATATTTTATGGATTTTTTCATGAAAATTTCAAAAGTATACAAAATCATTGTGTTCTATTTGTCCATATACGGCACACCTTCATCTGGTCATTCTCTACTGTGTTTATATGCTGGATATCTATTGGAACCACTTTCAGAATATTAACATAACTTGAGGACAGAGAGTTAGATAGATAGACAGATATTAGCAGACATTGGTAGGAACCCTCCATAGACCATACTTTCTCAAAATACCTGATGCCAGAGACACCAAAACCCCACTGATGAAAAAGCCACTCATTCCACAGAAGAGTTCCAAGGATGACAACTGCACAGTCTCTTTGACCTGTTTAATATAAGCAAAGTCACCAAGCATGGTGGTGCATGTCTTTAATCCCAGTACTTGGGAGGCAGAGGCAGGTAGATATCTGTGAGTTCAAAGCCAGCTTGGTTTACATAGTTTGTTTCAGGACAGCCAGAGCTACACGGAGAAACCCTGTCGCAAACAAACAAACAGGAAAAAAAGTTGAGGATGTTAGCCAGGGTTGTACCATTTTGTAAAGCTCTTTCACGAACTTTTCATTCTGGATTTCTGCCCTTTCTATCTCCCCACTGCCAAGCAGGAATCACAGATAGTCTGACTACAATCTTGCTGGGGAACCCCCTTCAGCCAATGGCCTTTGGGAGGCTGGACCAAGTTGGGCAGGGCCTTGGGTACCAAAAAGGTGTGTGCTTGTGCACCTGCTCTCTCTCCTCTCTTACCTGGATGCTGGGTTTGGTTCCTGTTCCCCATTAGTGCAGAGGGCTGTAATCTGTGAGTACCCCCTAAATAAAGAACTCCTTATTATACTCAGTTCTGTGTTAGTGTGGAATTTATTATTTGTGTTCTCTTACATCTGGTGCGCCCAATGTGAGTATGAACCCTCACTTACCAGGACCTGCTTCCTGCTCCTGCTTTCCGCCCACAGCACGCTGCTACAACCAAACTTAATCATCATTTTAGTTTTACAGGATACCATAGAAATAACATCGCCCTCATGACAGCTAGAAGCAATTCTAGAAGACAAAAAACAAAGTTTAAAGACTAGATAGTAATAGTTACTTTCCTTTTATGATTTAGACAAGCCATTTCTAATGCAAAACTTAGATTTCTAAGGATAAAATAACTATCAAAACATTTAGCATGTATTTCTTGCTTAATATTGTTTATGCTGGTTATAATTCTAATTTTTTTACTTGGTATCTCTTCTTATTGTATATAGTTTTGTACTGGGTTTGGAAGTCTCTTATTTAGACAAAATGAAGAGGGGCTGGGGAATCTCCTTCAGCCTATGGCCTTTGAGAGGCTGGACCAGGTTAGGTGTGACCTTGGGTACCAAAATGTGCATGCTGTTCCTGTTCCTGTTCTCTGTTTGCGCAGAGGACTGTTCCAGTTCCTGTTCTCTGTTTGTGCAGAGGACTGTAATCTGTGAGTCCCCCTAAATAAAGAACCCCTTATTATACTCAATTCTGATTTAGCATGGAATTAATTTATTTGAATTCTCCTACCCAACTTTGTACTGCCTATCAACCACTTGGTAGAGAAACCCCCCTCCTCTAAAATGTATAAGGAGGGTCTCTCACTCAGTCACATGGGCCTGATCTTTCCTTAAAGTCCCCACAATGCTACTATCTGTCTGTCCCGTCTGTGGTGTTAATGATATTTTTAATAAATCTCTTAACCAAATAGCAAATATCTATATACATACATACATACTAGTATAACTGAGATGTGACAGAACTTTAGCCTATACATGTTTAAAAACTCCCCAGCAGGGTATAATTTCAAGTCTCATGGTTAGTCATCCCTGTCATATGTAAAGCTAGTTGGTCTTCTCTCTCAGAACCTTCTACTCAATGGATATTCGAATTCTCGGTGGCTGGTCTGATGCTTTGTCCCCTGCTCTATAAAAGGCCTGACCATTATTACAGGGACTAACTGTCTAGGAGAGATTGATTCAGTTAATTTCGGATCTTTCTGCTGCCTCCAACTCCAGAGCTCTGCAGGCTGTGCACTGTCCGTCACTATACCCAGTGTCTTCGTGACCTTTTATTCCTCTGAGGGACATGAGGGCTTTCTTCATATAGTTTCTGAACACAGGGGAAGAAAGAAAACACATGACTTCCTTGCTCATCTTCTCCCTCCTTCCGCTCCTCATTGGGACCTTGGGTGCTCAGTCCAGTGCTCCAGTGTGGGTCTCTGTCTCTATCTCCATCCATCACCAGATGAAGGTTCTATGGTGATATGCAAGATATTCGTTAGTATTGTTATAGGATAGGGTCGCTTCAGGTTCCCTATCCTCAGCTGCCCAAGGAACTAACTGGGGACATCGCCTTGGGCTCCTGGGAGCCACTCTAGGTTCAAGTCTCTTGCCAGCCCTAAGGTGGCTCCCTTAACTAAGAATTGTGCTTCCGTGCTCCCCTATCCAGCCTTCCTTTATCCCAATCATCCTGTTTCCCCAAGTTCCCCCATCCTCCCCTTCTCACTTTTCTCTCCCCATCTCCCCTTCCCTCCAACCCACCCCACCCCCAAGATCCCACTTTTCTCCCCGGCAATTTTGTCTACTTCCCATAGGCAAGAGGATAACTATATGTTTTTCCTTGGGATCACCTTCTTATTTAGCTTCTTTAGGTTCACCAATTGTAGACTCCGTGACCCTTATTTATGACTAGAAACCAATTATGAGTGAGTGGGTCTGGGTTACCTCACTCAGGATAGTGTTTTCTATTTCCATCCATTTGCATGCAAAATTCAAGAAGTCATTGTTTTTTACCGCAGCGTAGTACTCTAATGTGTATATATTCCACACTTTCTTCATCCATTCTTCCATTGAAGGACATCTAGGTTGTTTCCAGGTTCTGGCTATTACAAATAATACTGCTATGAACATAGTTGGCAGTGGGGCTGATCTATTGGGAGCTCACCAAGGCCAGATGGACTATGACTGAAAAAGCATGGGATAAAACCGGACTCTCTGAACATGGCGAACAACGAGGGCTGATGAGAAGCCAAGGACAATGGCACGTGGTTTTGATCCTACTTCATGTTCTGGCTTTGTGGGAGCCTAGCCAGTTTGGATGTTCACCTTCCTAGACATGGACGGAGGGGGGAGGACCTTGGACTTTCCACAGGGCAGGGAACCCTGACTGCTCTCTGGACTGGAGAGGGAGGGAGAGTGGAGTGGGGGGAGGGGGAGAAGGGTGGGAGGAGGGGGAGGGAAATGGGAGGCTGGGAGTAGGGGGAAACTTTTTTTTCCTTTTCTCAATAAAAAGAAAAAGAAAGAAAACACATGAGGAGTAACTCTTAAGGGACTAACTCAGTATATGGCCATGTAATAGGAAATAAATAAATAAATAAGCAAGCAACCCTGAAAGATAGGGCTCTGCCCACAATGGAAACACTCCCTTCCAACAGCTGGTGTCATGATTCAGAGGAAAGCAGCTTCTTGCCCAGTGGGTTTGATTTCAGTGACTCATCAGGAGATTCAAAAGTTGTTTCCTTCCCCCATTTCCCCCATGCTAAGAATTGACAGCATTTGGAACAGACACAGATTTCTGAGACGCTGTCAGAGAGAGATCTTTTGGGGACTATTTTGTGACTACATGTTTATTTCAATTTGGCATTTCCTATAATTAGGCAGCACATGGAACATCTGATTGTTCGAGTGATCATTATTCACTGTGTGCATGGCACTGACTCTTTGCTTCTCTGCCCTTCCTTAAGTCACCTCGTGGACAGCTCTCTATAGATTAGCAATGCGGTGAGAGGGAGAAGAAAAAAGAAAGAGAGCTTCGTATGCTTTTTTCCTGTTTTCTTCTTGATCCAGTAGGTGAACAGGATGACTTTCTTAACCAAAGTCTGTCCTGCAATTACCCATGGAGCCATCCCACTCCAGTTCAAATTAAGAAATTTTCATAAAGATCACTTCAATTTGTAAATGCTCCTTGAAGCTACTTTTATTTTAATGTTTTGGTGTTTTGGGAATTTCATACATGACTACTGCATTTATATCATTTCCACCCCCTCTCCCCACATACAATTCCCCCAATGCTCCCCCCTTAAATTCATGACCTTCTTTAATTTCTGCTATTATATATATATGCAGCATACATACAACTTACTGAGTCCATTTAGTATTGTATAGATACACATGTGTTTAGGGCTGACCACTTGGAATTGGTTAGCCTATCAGAAGGCTTTTTACATGTATCTCTTTAGAGTCTTGGGACATTTCACCCACCCACATGGGCATGTAACAGGTGCTGTCATTTTGCAGTTCTTGTTTCGGCAACCATAGCACTGAGATTTCATGGGTGTAGCATGCTTGTCATGTCTAGAAGACAGACACTGTTTTTCAGTAGGCACCCTAGTTCACTGACTCTTCACACCTTCCCACCAATACTTCTGTAACTTTACCTGAGCCGTGGATGTAGGGGTTCCTCTGTAGATTTATCACTTGGGTTGGGGTACCTCTGTGTCAGTTGTCCTTCTTGATCAGTTGTAGATATCCATAATAGTCACCATCTACTGCTAAAAGAAGCCTTTGTGATCAGGGGAGAGAGCCACACTTACATCTAAGCTACTTCTTTCATTATTTGATAAGAATGGCAAATGATTGTAATTTTTACTTTTATTCCCCCAATGTTAAAGTTCACGGCACTAACCACAGTCCTAGTATGTCTATAAGCTTCTCAGCATGAGATAAAGAAATAGAAGTAAAAAAAGAAAGAAATAGAAGTAAAATTGCCAGGTCCTACATGCAAAGAGGAGACGCTGTACATACAAAGACTGAGGAGTTGCCATTAACTACAGTCTTACAGATGATCACAAAACCCACAAGAATTCTTGCATTTCTAAGACTACATAGTAGTTCTGATGGAGCATTCACGGGATGTTGGGAAACCAACTCATTGGTTGGACAGTTATGAATAAATAGCATGGCAGGAACAAGGCCGGGTGACCCATGGAATAGGGGCAAACCAGTTCAAGTCTGGTTCACTGGGAATATAAACTATATTAATCTGATATGACACATACAGATCTTAGAGTGCAAACAAAAGTGAATATTTGTTTAGTATTTGTTTGTAATTCTAGTCTTTAGAGAAGTACCATGGTATAGATCGCAACATAAGGGTCTCAAAGCTATTTCGTCAAGGGACCAAATCCCAAGTCTACAATCTATTGGCTGTGTAATCTTGATATCTTAGTTCCTTCAATAATTAATTAATTTTTATTAACTTCTTTCCCTATTCTTTAAATCAACCAACAAAGATAATAATATTTCTTAAGCACGTGATACCTTCTTAAACACTGAGTAGAAAGTGGGTTACAACTCTGAAGACATTTGAACAAAATGAAGTTAAGCTTTCATGGCATAGAGACCTTGTTTGCCGGGGCTTCTGAGATATCTCAGCAGTAAAGAGTGCACGCTGCTCTTTCTGAGAAGCCAAGTTTGTTTCTCATCACCCATTTAAGCAAACCCAATACCTTGTAGCTCCAGCTCCAAGGAGACCTCACATCTTTGACCTCCAGGTCATTTTTATTTGGGTACATAATTATACACTGAAATCTATACACATAATTAAAAAATAAGTCTTGAATCTTTTTTAAAAAGCCTTTGATAGTACTCTTACTTCTACCAATTTTCCCGTTAAGATTTGACCCAAGTTACCTTGCCATTTTTAACCTCAATTTCCTTTTGAAAATCAAAGCTCTGCTGCCTAACAGACCTATGGGAATGTAATTCTCCATGATCAGCAGAACCTCTACTACAGTTTGCATCTGTAAAATGGCATTGGCCACTTAGACTCATTTTTCTGTAGGCTTCTAACTAAGGGACTGGCTGTTGTGGAAAGGATCAGGACACATCCTAACCAAGCTGGAACACAGACTAAAGAGATACTGCCTGGCTTGTGCATGGCCAAACGGAAGAGTGTGAGTGGAACAAGGGTCAGGAGCCTAGTACTGGGCTTGATCACTGTAAACACATAGGAACCAAAACGTTTGCTATCACCGGGTGAGACCATTTTAAACAAGGTGTTATAGAAAAGCTAGAAGGAATATTAATTTCTGAATGCTTCCTTACTTCTAAAGCCCTTATAAAGACCAACAGCTATTCATCCTATGAATACATTTGGGGTTTCTTGGCATGCTTATGAGACAGTTGATATTCAGGAAGTAGAAATACCAAGTATTGAC
Organism: Microtus oregoni; assembly: GCF_018167655.1. NCBI lineage: Eukaryota > Metazoa > Chordata > Mammalia > Rodentia > Cricetidae > Microtus > Microtus oregoni. The sequence continues at coordinate 9,562,881 of NW_024543831.1, read as the reverse complement.
CACTTGCCTGGCTACTCTATAAGTCTAACCCTGTGTAATGGAAAGATGTCTAATGGAAGGAAGAAGGCTAATTTTATTGCTGTCCTTCTAAATCTAACAGTGAGAAAATTAATAGATTGAGTCTATTAAGCTAGTCTTTTTCTGAGTGTGCATCCTGTTGATTAATTAGGGACTGTTGTCTTCATTATGGTTAGTATTGCAACATAGTGTTGATTGAGAGCTGAATTGCGATGACAGAGAAACTGTTTTTGTATTTACTCTTTTCTTCTCAAGATCAATTTTTTAAACCAACATCTCCTTTATGATGGGCTGTCTCTAACAAGAACAGTTAAATAAACAAATCATTAGGCTGAGAACAGACGTGCCTCCACCAGTCCAATCTCCCAATTTAAGGCATCTTTGATGGATGCTAGTCATGACATATGACGTCCAACTTTCCAGAAAGCAAAATGCCTGCACTGTTTGGCAAATTATTATAAAGACTGGCAGCTTACAAATGAGCAAAGGAGAGAAAAGTTGTAACATGCCACCGGTGCTCGCCGTCTGAGATCTGTTTCCTTTCCTTCATCAAGAATAACTTGTTTCTTTTGAATTATGCAAATACACCTTGTTGCTGCAAATCAGTATTTGCCCTGTACAAACATGGTTTTAGGAACAGTGGCTGCCACACAGTCTTTCAAATCTCCAATTTTTCTTCCATTAATTAGCAGTTGTTATTGGTGGCACTTGTGTTGATCCAGCTTGCCAAGATATGGAAGATGAACCTTGGACCAGTAGCTCTTATTTCCAGGTAGGGATCATTTTCTAGTTTCAAAAGGATCATTCTTCCTCAGGGCAAAGTATTCATTCCCAACATTTGCTTTCTTGACCTTTACCGACACCTCTGTGCCTTTGTTGCGGATGCCATTTTTGGAAGGAAACCATGATTCTTTGTATTCAACAGGTGTGTGTGTGTGTGTGTGTGTGTGTGTGTAAGACTAAGTGGTTTAGTTTATCGCTCAAAGAAAGTATTAGCAGAGACACAGGTTTGAAGAATCATAGGCAACTGCTCCCTTCAGGATTCCTTGCTAGGAAAACAATACCCCTGGCTCGTGTTCTAATTTCTCCGTCTCCATGGGTAGAGTTCTAAAGGATAACCATGTAGTGACCAACATATACTAAGCTTGAGAAAGAAAAAGCATAGGAGTTCATTGTGTTTGAGCACAATGACTATCTAGGAAATACATCATTATCATAGGAAGGGCTATAACAAACTCTTAAGATGTCAACTAAACAGAGCAGCAAGTGTGAACAGTTGGTGGTGGATTCAGGTAAGCATAAACCTTTGGGCATTCAGACAGTGCTAGAGCCAAGAGTTAAATCCAAATACATCTGACATCAAGTTTTGTATATTAACCTCTTCTCAGCCTTGTCTCGCCATGTGGCTGGAAATGCCATCTCTGAGCTCAGCATTTGTCACCAAACACCGGCTGTCACAGGTAGCAGACTTACTTTCCCATCACGCTGTTTTCTTGGTTCTCATTTCCTTACGATAGCATAAATATTAATAAAAAGAACTGGCCGGTGGTGGCGCATGCCTTTAATCCCAGCACTTGGGAGGCAGAGGCAGGCGGATCTCTCTGAGTTCGAGACCAGCCTGGTCTACAAGAGCTAGTTCCAGGACAGGCTCCAAAGCCACAGAGAAACCCTGTCTCGAAAAACCAAAAAAATAAATAAATAAATAAATAAAAATAAAAAGAACTTTGAGACATCAATAAACTGGACAACAGGAATCCTTGGTTCCATTTATTTCTTTCCCAATTCCCCTGCAACCTTGACTTCCATGCAGAATATGGCATTCTCTAAACACCATTTCCATTTTACCAACCCTTCCTTCAGCTCTGATCTTCATCCCATCCTAATTTCACCTTATTTCCTATCGAAATATGCTCCTTCATGTCTGTATTTTCCCCAGTCCACTTAACTTTCACGCTCAGACTCTATCAAGCCCCCAACACGGCTCTCTGAAGTGACTTTGACCACGGAATTGTCTAGTCCAGTCGGAGTTTTTCATCTTGACTGTTTCCCAGCCCCTGCCTGTCATACCTGCTCCCTCAGAATCATGTTCTATTTTTCCAAAGTCTCCTTTCCTGCCCAGTGTCCTTGGTTGCTCCTCTTCCTCCACTCTCCCTTTAAATGTGGTTGTCATGTGTATTTGAACACACCCCATCTGCTGTATCCTTATGTACTACAAACAGCTTCAATTACCATGTAGTGTGCACCTGACTTTGAGTCCTACAACACTGTGGTGACTGCCTTCTATTTATTTACTCAAAATAAAAATGCTGAGCAACCAGATATAAAACTGCTTTATTATGCATCCTCAAGAAATTTGGAAGCAGACAAAGGAGACATGGTTTTAGGACAAAACTTACAAAAATAGAAAATCCATTGATGGCGATATAAGAAAATGTACCCAGGAAGGACCTGAAGTGCGTCTGGAAAAGCAGGAATAACAGGGAACTAGAGGAAGGGGCCACTGGTCTCAGTCTTGGAGGCACAGGGAGACAGTAAATAAGAGGATGGGTAAAGGGACGTGAGAAGGAATTCCAGGGAGAATTGTCTGAAAAGGGCATGGTGCTGAGAGACACCTGGAGTTTTGGGAGGAATCCCTGGTGTGTTTGAGCTCACTACAGTCTATGTAAATGAAGAGCAGAGATGAGGTCAAGGGAGGTGGCAGCAGACAGATTATGGAGGGACTTTTTTGTTATGTGTTGGATGGGGTCATGCCCATAATTTATAGATCTTAATTATGGAATACATCTATATCAGATATTAAAATGACATTCTGTTTGCATTTATGACTGACTGTGTATAGTACTTCATTTCCACCATCATTTTTAATAGCATTGTAATTTATATTTGAAGTATATTTGGCAAGCCAGGCATAGTGGCTCACACCATTGGTCCCTAATGTTTAGGAGGATTACTTTGCAAGTTCAAAGCCTAGGTTGCATTGGGAGTACCAGGATAGCCTGGGTTATAGCCTCAAACAAAAACATAACAACGACAACAATAACAACAACAACAATAATGATAATAAATGTCCAGGTACTTCAGGCATAATATTGCTTAGGTATTTAACAAACATATTCCATTAATGTCTTTCCTATTCTTTTGTGTGTGTGTTGATATTGTTGCTGTTATAGGGTCTTATTATGTAGCCATGGTTCACCTGAAACTTCCTATATAGACCAGGATGGCTTTGAAATAACAGAAATTTTCCAGTCTCAGCCTTCCATGTACTGAGATTAAAGGCATGTGCCATTAAACTCAGTTATCTTATAGATTCTTTATCTCCTTTGAAACACCTTTGTCAATATTTTCCCCTTTGTTTCTTGCTGCAATTTCACTACCAAGAAACCTTGGAATTATCCATTATTTCTTCCTTCACACAAAGCTTTCTTTAATCTTCATATTTTTCTGCCAAACAACCCTAAATGGTGAGGGAAGACACATCTTCCCATGGGGTGGCAATCACCCACCAAAAATACAAAATCCCTTTACTTCCAATGACTTGGTATAGAAAGTGAAGCAAAGCTTGCATTTAATTCAAACCAAGTCTCTGTTTAAGTATTACTTCATTTGGGGTCTTAGATGATAGATTAGTCAGTACAATAATAATCTGAGTTTGAATTTGAACACACTTTTTTTTTGTTTCGAATTTGTAAAAGCCGGTTATATATTCCAGCACTGGAAAGGTAGGATCAGAAAGCTATTTAAGAATCATTAACTAGCTGTTCTACCCTCGCTAGCCAGCTCCAGGACAATGAGAGACAGTGTCTCAGAAAGGGTGGGTATATATGCACACACGATATATGCACACAAAAGCACACAGATATTGTTCTATTTAGCTAATGCTGCACATCAAACGCAAAAGTCTGTGTTACTCTGCAAGATAAATAAACACATTTTCTCACCCATCTCTTGTCAATTGGGGTCAAGTGGGAGGCTCTGCTGATGTAGCTGGGCTCTCTCACACCCAGAGCCAAATGAGGTTGTCTAATATGGCCTGGTTTTGCCTAAAGGATTCTGCTGGGATGAATATGTCTCTTGTCTTTCTCCTAGACACAATGAAGGAGGTACAGTACTAATAGAAATGGGAGTCAGTGAGCCCGGGCATTGACTACTGTTCAAGCCATGATCATGGTGTGTCTATTAACACTTCTTCAGTTACAGTAAGTGACATGGTCAAATTCAGAGTCAAGGGCAAAGACATGGACTGTACATTTATAGTGATGCTACATGAAAAGTTACTTTCAGAGAGTTGTTAAAAAATGATAAGAAATCGGAACCATTAATGCAATTCTCCCCAAATGTAAAAATGTTTTAAATGGCAGACAAATTAATGAGCATTTTCCTTTATAATGAAATAAGTACAAGATGGAAGCCCCAGATGGGCCACATTATTTTGTCAGTCTTCACATCTACAGAATGTGGTTAATAATCATATTTTTTGAGAGGTAAATTACTTACCCTAGAGCCTGGCACATAGTAACCACATAATCATGACCTCTTCCGGATTAAGGTTAAAGTATAAGCGTGTCCCTCAGCTCTTGAAATGTGGACTGTTACTGACAAACCCTAGGAACGAGCCGTGGTTTGGAAATGAAGCTGATTAGCCTCCCTAATTATGCTGAATTTATTATGCCTCCTGGCACATCATCACGCAAGCCAATTTGAGAAGCTCCTCCAAGCAGGATTAAAGGAATTTTTATAGTGGAGGAAATAGAAAGCGTTATGTCTTCTCCAGCCATCCCCACATTAGGCTGTCTGCCTCTTCAGAAATCTGAAACTGATGGCCCCCTGAAGTCAAACAAGTAAGCATGTCTCGCTCCCTCCTTGACAAATGGATCAGCACTTTCCCAATACAGTCTGCTCCAACCTGAATTGCATTTATTAACTGGGAATAAGAAGGCGTTCAGACACAAATTCGTTATAAATAGGTCAATATTTCTCCTTCTGTGTCTTGCTGCAACTTTGTAACTCAGGATCGTGGTCCATTTCCTGCGTTCAGGATCTCGACCTTGAGCAGTTGTGTTCGGGAAATCAATGCTTTGTAATATGACTCAAACTAATCCCATAATTGAGCCTAATTATGAACAGCTTCAGACAATTATTATGGAACTTTCGGAAGCAGAGATCGAAAAGATTGGCTCACTAAATCCTCTGATCCCCCTGCTGGTGGGGGCTCCCCGTAGCTTTTCTTTTTAGTGATCTGTCTGGTCCTATTTTGAAGAGTTGTAAGAATTAGTCTGTCTGATAGTTTTCTTTGAAACCCCACTTAGAAGTATAATAGGCTTCACCAGCTATTTTCACATAGTATTTGTTCCCAGTGGTGTAGGCTCTTGTTATTCTTTCCAGATAGGTACTTTGTACAGGGAGTTACAAGGCAATCTACATGATGGTCCATTTTCCCAGAAAAGGGATGTACAGTGAATTAAAGAAACGTACTTACTGGCATAGTTAATGAAAGCACAGTCTGCCCCACAGTTCACATGGGATTCCTTTCCTTCTCTTGTCTCTTGCTCTCTCTGATGGGTATCTATCTTTCTCTGACAGGCTGTGCCCCAGCAAAGGTGTTCCTTGACTACTGTAGACTTCTTCAAGAGCCCCACTTGTTCCCAGTATTTACACCCACTCCATAAAAGATGCAGGGTCTGAAGGGTTGGCTTAGTGATTAAAAGTATTTGCTGTTCTTGCAGAAGACTCCGTTTTGATTCCCAGAACACACTTGGCCAGCCCACAAGTTATAACTTCAGTTCCAGGAAATTGTATGACCCCTTGAGGCCTCTGCAGGCACTGCATGTATATGGTGCACATAAATAATTTGTTTAAAGCAACCCTTGGAGCTTGGAGGGATGACTCAGTGTGAAGAGCAGTGGCTGCTCTTCCAGAGGACCCTGATTCTATTCCCAGCACCCACATGACCACATACATAATGGCTCACATTCGTCTGTAACTACAGTTCCAGGAGATCAGAACCGTCTTCTAGCCTCTGAGGGCTTCAGGCATACAAATGGTGTACAGACATACATGCAAAGAAAACACTCATACACATTAAAAAAAATACAAAAAAGGAAAGATTCATCAATGTAGCAAAATTACAGTTATGAAATAGCAATAAAATAATTTTATGGTTTGGGGTCACCTCAATGTGAGGAGCTGTATTAAAGGGTCACAGTACTAGGAAGGCTGATTTAAAGTATGCAGGCTGGTTCTAGATTATGTGTCCCCCCTTCTGTCCCATCATGGATAGGATGTCCTCACTGACCAGCCTAAGTTAGATGCCTATCACCATGGTAAGGTAAGTCCTCTTGATGAATAACTGTGTGTGGGGATGAGACCAGGTTATCCTCCACTGGGAAAGAGTGAGAGGCAGGAAGAACAAATATAGACATCTATTACACTTCTTAATCTTGTCGTATGTTCATTGCAATTTCTTTCACCTTATTTCTCTAAAGTTAAAATTGTGAAGGAGCTCCAGCTTTGTTGTGTGTGTGTTTGTTTGTTTTTAATTACTATTACTGCTTTTCATTTTCATATTCTATTTTTATTTCTTTTTAAATTTTCTTTTTGGGGTGCTACAATGGTGAAGGACAGATACAGAGGGACTGAGATATGAGTGAGATTAGGGTGCAAAGAATCAATAAAAATTATGTTAAAATATTCTTTCATTCAATTCTGAATAATGCTGAACCAAATGAAAATGCTTATGAATACTTTGACATTCCAAGTACCAAATGAACTCCATCTGCTATGGTATGAATGACAGTGTGCCATGTGATGTAAGAGGAGGGAGGAAGAAGGGAACTGATGAGCTCAGGCTGCCCTCTGATCCTGAGAGCCTAGAGTCAAATAATTTTCTCGTTGTCAGAGAATTAACCATTAGAATCAGATGATATATAGAATACCTACCGAACCTAACCAGTAGTTTTCACACACGTTCTCCTTCCTTGTGAGATAATCCTGGATTCTGATGGTCACCCTAACCTTGTGGACAGCGGAAGCTGAATGGTTGGAATGGTATATATGATTCATACAGGCTGTGGTGAACATCTGGGGGAGGGTTGGAAGGACTCTCAGAACTTCACTTGGGTTTCCCTGAAAGAAGTCTGTGCCTTCACACACGACCACCACCTGCATGGATATTCTTTCTCAGCAGAATAATTCTCAGCCTCTTCCCCTCTTCTTTTTCCCCTCCTGTAGAGCCACTCTGTTTCTGCTGACAATGAAAATGTCTTCCTTGCCCCATCTGGTGCCTCTTCAGTGAATTAGCATCACGATGTAGGAAAAGAACAAAGGCAGATTGAACTTATTTTTGATTTGTAATTTTAGAAAAAAAAATAGTTGTTTCACAAGTATCTGTAATGTACATTGAAAGGCATCCAATATGAAGTTAATAACAAATTTCAATGAATAAAACATCAGCTCATTCCCTCTGTGAGTTTGTCTTGTGCATTACTTTCAAAATGTGAGAAAAATAAAAATGCTGAGACGGGCTAGCAGCTAGGGAAAAAAACTCCCATTCAGTGCCAATATGTACACAGTTTTAAATTAATGGCCAAAATTTAGATGTTATTTGAAATCATATATGCCTCCAAACTAGAGTTAGCATCAAAGAATGAGCCTTTCTCACAAAGAGGTGTCATCTGGTTCCTGATCTAGCATTCATTCACCTAGTTATTAATGGTATAAGAGAATTCTAATACCTAAAATATTACAGTTTAGGTCTATTGCAATTAATATCAGTATATCCCTCTTTGCTTTATTTCAAACTTACCTCCACATCCCAACAAATAACTGCTTAGTCAGAGAAATTTTGATATCAGACAATTTTAACTATGCACTGGAATGATGAATATGAGCGAATCGTGCTTTGCAACACTTCACTGAAAGTAAATGTAACTTCTCAGTTTCCTTAGGTTCTAAACAATGAGAGTTCAAGAAGAATATTTGGACATCACAGAACACATGTTGCCCTGTTCAGTGAACCTCCCAACCTAATTAGGCCAAAGACAGATTTTGCTATTTCAGCAGAAAGCCAATAAATGATCAAAATCGCCTTACACTGGAATATGTAAATATACCTCTTCTCATCTCTCTAGCTAAAATGTTCATAGAATTAGAATGCTCACTATATATGGTGTAGAATGCTAATTGTGTTTCCAGATAGATTACACCAAACAAGGACATCTACACATGGCAGTATCGTAGACTTCGTCTAATTCATATGGCTAATGACTCTATAACAGAGTGAATGAAAGAATCCAAATTTAGCGAGGGGAGAGCCTCCTATGAATGCTCCTGTTAATAGTCAAGGTCATGACCACAGCCCTTGTACTTTGTCTGCTTCGGAAGTGGAGATGGGAGAAGGGAGAAAGGACTGAGAAACAACAGACACAGGTATGCGAGGCACAGTGCATAGAGAAGGACCTGCTCCTGATGAAACAGGAGCAAATTTGGCCTATCTACTGTAGCCTTAAGGCTTAACATCTCATGGGGTTAAGAACTCTTGCAGTCATTATCCTCCAGTCTCTGAAATGGACATCCTAGGAAACCACTCTTGATTGGGTTATTTGCTCTAAAATTTAGTCTATTGTATTATAATTTGTTGGAGTTTTATTGTGGGTTGATCCTTATTTTTTCTAGTTATTTCAGCTTTTCTATTTTAATCAATGATGTATATGCACATAATTTCAAGAAGAAAATAGACATAGAAATTTTTATTTAAAATAAAATTAATCATAATAGTCATCCTGTGCCCAAGCCTTTGCCCATTTCATACTTCTCAGAGGCAATGATTTCAAATGTGTCTGATTATTAATTTTCCTACTTATATCCATACCACTAATTGCTCTGCTTGTGAGAATATACATACATGAAATTTTCTATTTCTTTTGTGTAACTTTTCTCAGATTTAAATTAATTCTTTGCATATAGAATTCTATAGAAAATTATTTTTTTTCTTTTTAAATACAAAGACATGGGTCTGTTTCAATACCAGCTATTGAGAAATGCAAAGCGTTCAAATTGTCATCCTCTAGTACAGGACTGTCTTTACCATATCTCTTCATTGCCAAAATTCTTAAATTCACAGTAACATTTCAAAATGTGGGTCTCTTTTTATCCTTTGTATGAAATAATCAACAGTATTCATTAATCTGAAAATGCAGGGCTCTGTGGTTGGAGATGACTCAGCAGTTAAAAATGATTTGGCACTCCTGCAGAGGACCCGAGTTGAATCCCAGTACTCACATTTTGTGGCTCACAGTTCCCCATAACTATAGTTATTTGGGATTTAGTATCCTCTTCTGGTACCTGAACATATGCAGAGGTGCACATCTATGCATTAGTGCAGACACCCCTGCTACCCCACACACTCTTACAAATAAATGCATAGATTAAAAAATACACGATCCTGAAATCTTCTTAGATTGCTTATTTGCTTACTTTTCACTGCAATTTGTATTTCTTTTACTATAGACTTTGGGTATGAAATATACTAAATTAACAGTATGCTGCTCTCCACATCCTACCTAGTGACCACTGATTGCTTAGTGTATTTGTCAGGGTTCTCTAGAGTAACAGATCTTATAGAATAATCTTATAGATCAGATCTTATACAATCGTGTGTGTGTGTGTGTGTGTGTGTGTGTGTGTGTGTTTGTGTGTGTATGATTTATTAGCTAATCCAGCAATGGCTGCCTGTGAATGGAAAGTCCAAGAACCCAGTAGTTGCTCAGTCCATGAGGCTGGATGTCTCAACTGGTCTTCAGTTTTTGCTAGAATCCCAAAACAGGAGGCTCTAAGGCCAGTGAAGGAATGGACTTGCTAGCAAGGAAAGAGCAAGCAGGCAAAGAGCAAAAAGCTTCCTTCTTCGCTGTCCTTAAATAGGCTTCCAGCAACATGCCCAGTTTATAGGTGTGTTTCCGCAGCTCAAATGATCTAGATTAAAAGGTGCCTTCCAACATGAAGATCCATATTAGAGGTAAGTTTTTTCCCAGATCAAAAGATCTAGATTAAAAGCATGTCTTCCTACCTCAAAGATTCTGATTAGAAGTGGGTCTTCCTAATTTAAATTAAGCAAATATCCCTCACAGGTGTGCCCTCCATTTTTGGGTTTTAGTTAATTACAGATGTGGTCAAGTTGACACTCAAGAATAGCCATCACTCCTTTTGGCAATTAAACTGGCTAAACAAAGTAAGTATTTGGTGTAAATTTCAGCAGCTATCATCATATTTGTATGTTTCCCATCTTTAGCGGGAGCAAGTTCCAATCAAAAGAACTATTTATACTCTTTATAACTCTTTATACTCTGTTCTACTCTTTATAACTCTTCAGACTTGTAGGTTCAGGAAGTAGGAATTTTCTAGATTCATGGCAATGCTGGAGGTAGAAGAGAATAGGTCTGGGGTCTTGTTGCTTTCATCGCTTTACTTTTAGTCTTAATCTAATCTAAACTAATCCCAAGGAGCCTTTCATCTCCAGTTCCTCAGCCTCCTGTGCTTTCCTTTGTTCGCTGGCTCTCCCCATTGCTAACCGTTTGTCAGCGCTCTCCTTCCACCTTTACTGCTATGACAGTGGTTTGGTTGTTGTTTTGTGTTTTTCACCTTTCTTTGTGTGCTTCAACAATTCAATAAAAAATAAAATCGACTTTTTATTTTAACGAGATATTTGGGATGCTATAGAGCATATATATACTGTCTATAGAGCATATACTGTCTATTGAGTCAGTTAAAAAAAAAAAACAATTTAAGGCCAAAAGCTTAACTAGGGCTGTATGAGGAAAAGCAGAGTAAGGGATGGATAGTTTATACTCAGTGATTCCACACCATAATCTGGTCAGTTAGGTTTACACAGGAGGGGCTTGTCCAGAACTGAACACCTGTATCTACACACACATTGTCTCATGATTTTACCTTTTGACATTGGTTCTATTATCTGAGACAGCAGTCCTTAAGAGATGCAAGCGGATTCAATTAAAAAAGAAATGGTAATACTTGGTGTGTACTAAATTGCCTATAGTATGATGGCTGTTATATTTTTATCTTCCAATTATTCATTCAACAAATATCCTTACTGTGTGGATATTAGAGTCCCTACTATGTGCCAAGAATCAACGAGATATGGGAAGTGTCTGGAAAAAATGTGGAAAAATTGTCAAGACTGGTTACACTCTCAATTAGAATCTCCTTTAAAGTTGAAATGCAAAGAGTGCTAAATAGGAAAAGTTGGTGAGGATTATCCAGTCTGAAATCCATCAAGTATATGAGCAACTGTAACAGGCTATAGTCTGAGTTCACATCCCCTGCCTTCCATTTGTCAAACTGAAGTGGTCTGATAGCAAGTGCCCAAATACTGATGACTTCAGGATTAGTCAGCAGCCACACCACTGGGATAAATCAGAATTCTTTACAAACACACTATGATTACTGAAAGTTCCAAAACAAGTCAGAGTCTAAGTTGATGTTTTAGTTCAAGGTCCCGGAAAAGTGTCTGATGTCCTAGGTGCACACGCTAGTGTATTTACACAGTGCTTCCATCCTGTGCTGAGAACCTAAATGTTATACAAGAAAGAAAACACCTAAACTGCCATAAGGCACTTTGGTGTTTGTCCAGCACTGTGCATGTTTGCCTCTAATCTCATCCATGGATTTGCTATTTGTCTAGAGCTTAAGAATCTTTGCTCAGTTATCAGTAATCACTGTCTATACCTTCAGTAAAATTCAAGTCTTCGCCATGTATGCACTGGAAACAATTTAGGGGTCTGAGGGGCTAAGTATTCGTGGTTTGAATCTTAGATCTACCACCTCTCGATGCATAAGCTTGACCAGGTCCCTTTATATTCCATGTGCTTCTCTGTCCTCTGCTGGAAATTGGGACAGCAATGACACAATTAAGGCTGGGTGATTCACCCTAGGTACCATCATCCCCTCCTGGATCACTGGAATTATTGCCTATAGTTCTTTCTTATTTTTCTAGCAGTAATGTGTAGCAAAATCAAAACAAAAGAAGTTCTCTTCAAGAAAGATTAGCCATCTCTTCATCTCCCTTTCAATCTTTAAAAACATTTACATTTTTTTCCAGTGTTAGACCTCAAACCCAAGACCTCACGGATGGCAGACAAACACTCTTAACACTAAATAAATTGTGTCCCCAGACCCTTCTTTTTAAAATTTCATTTTGAGACAGAATTTTTTAAATTGCCCAAGCTGTCCTCAAACTCAGGATCCTACTGCCTCAGCCTATTCAATACCTGGAATTATGAAACAGGTGCTGTCATGACTAACTCCATGACTATGATTCTTAACATGACTAGTTCCTTGACTATGATTAACCAATTTAACCAAATCTCAGACAAATACCCAGGTAATACAAGCCTATAATTTCAGAGTTTGAGAGGCAGAAACAAGATGATTAATAGGTCAAGGCCAGCCAGGGTCACATGTCCAGACCTCTTCTTCCTTTTTTTTTTTTTTCTGGAGACAAGGTTTCTTTGTGTAGCCTTGCCTTGACTGTCCTAGAACTCACTGCTGTCTCTGCCTCCCAAGTGCTGGGATTAAGGCATGAGCCACTACAGCCCAGTCATACAGATTTTTCTAAAACAAATATAAAAGACAAAATACAGCAATTAACAAAACAACCTATGAATTTCTTAGTTTCTAGATTTGCCCTTCTACCTGTTTGGAAATCTCCCACCCCTCTTAAGGGAGTCATCTAAACTAGTACTTCCTGCGGTGGGCTCCATGGAACTCTGTGCCTGCTCTCCAAAGACAAATGAGGCTTTTGAGATAATGCTCAGGCAGATGCACTCTTTCTACTGTGTGGAAAGCAGTGATAACTAAACAGCCAAGGCCTTGACACTAGTGGCTAGTGAAGGCTGTAATGCCAGGGCATCTGGGTCCTCACACAGCTGCTATGCATGTACAGCATTGTCTTGTGGAAATGTCCTTCATGACACAAGGCAAAGTATGGGCTTTTAAAAATGAAGCTTTTCTTCCAGCGACGATTTAAAAATATTGATGTATATTCATTGTACATGGTGATGGTTTTCACACAAGTTCTTTGCCCATGCCCCCAGCACCACCTTCCATCCCTACTCTCCACGCTCAGGACACCTTTTCCTTTACCTTGTGGTGCCTGCATTCCCTTTAATTTTACCATTCCCGTTCCTTTTGGCTATCAGCAGATCATGATTATTAATTCCATTAGCATGATAAGCAAGATGGCATTCAGACGAAAAACCACTTGCCCAGAGTCAATGCTTAAACTCGGGTCTTATTACCATCCCTGTGCTCTATGCCTTACACCCACCAGCTCAATTTAAACAGAAGAAGATAAGAAATTACCCAATTAAATGTGTACACACTTGTTTTAATTAAATGACTTTGGCTCTTATCCCCGAGAAAAGTGCTGATAACAATGTCTTCACGCACAAGTATATAGCTAGGACCATCAACTCAGCACAAGGTGATTCTGTACCACGGAAACTGGAAGACTTAAGGACTTGGCAAGAGCTGTGCTCTGAGAACAAGTAAGTTCTCTACAGACAAAGCAGACGTTCTTCAAAGGAATCAGACAAGATGTATGAAGTTTGAAAATATAGACCTATGTTTTAATTTTAAATTTGAAATGCAAATCTTGGCAAAATATTTATGAATTAAAAAATGCTTAAAGTTTCTGAAGAACCAGATTTGAAATGAGAGGGTTTTGTGTTTTTTTTTAATGTTTTGCTTTGTTTTTTGTCTTATGGGACCACTTGACTACCTTGACAAGCAACTTGAACGAGTTCTGGTGTGCCTGGTCCTGGTTGAGGTTTTGGTGAGAAAATCTAAAGCTTTTGTAGGGAACAGCATGGCTGTTGTTCTTGGTTGCTCTCAGAGGGCGAAATTAAGTGCCAATTGCTGACAACACCACACACCAGACACAAGACTGGAGATTGGAGTCTAATCAGAAAGCATTCCTCCTGAGGACTAGCTTTCATAGTGCACAAAGGTACTGTGTGAACTGCTAAAGGGTGAAGGTAACCAATAGTCTGGGCCAGCTGTGATACACATAAACTGCAGTGACCAGCAAGGCAAGAGATCCCTAAGGGTGCAATGGTGGCATTCACACCTTTGTTCGAAGCAATAGCTCTTTAATTGGACTTAAGGGAGACCCAACAGGAGGGAAATCATGCCTGGTACTGAGAACCTAGTTGGCAAGGGGGTTACTGGATCTTAGAGGATAGCCTACTACTGCCACTGTACTAAGTAAGCCAGCATAATCCCTGACTGCATTCTAAAACTTACCTTCCACTCTCGGGTTTGTGTAACTCTCATCACCCATCAATGAAACTTCTCTTTGCAGCAGACAGAAACCATTACAGAAAATCACAAGGGATCATTATGAAGAAATCAACCATCCTGGGTAGCCCAACCCCAATAGGTCTATCTACAAACATAACTCTTACGAATAAGGATCCAGAATTTCATGGAAGAGGAAATGAGAAGCCTATACGAGCTAGAAAACTAAGAAGTCTACCGTGAGATTGTGTCTGCTAGAAATGCCAGGGAAGTTACACTCATGATAGCGCAACAATATAGCTGCCTAAATGAGTTCCGAAGGACGTGACAGTACCAACAGACATGCTAACACAGCATGGCAGGGTCGGGGAGAGGGAGGAACCCCCAACAAAAAAACTTCAGGCAACTAATGACTGCTGAAAGAGGGAGAATTAGCCTCTCCAAGGGATGAGCCCCCTACTGGTAATCTAATACCAGTGATCAGCCTCAAAATCACATGCACACAAGCAACTAAATACATTCAATAGACTCAGCAAGTTCTATTTTTGTATTCATGCATAATAGATAAATCTATATGCATAAAACAATACCGTGAAGAAGAGGCCATAAACCCGAGAAGGAGTAGGAGGGGCATGGAAGAGAGAAAAGAGAAGGGGGAAGTGATGCATTTGGATATTAATTTAAAAATAAAATATAATATAATTTTGTTCCTTTATAATTTTAAAGGTGTATCTTTACCTCTTTTTCTCTCTCTTTTTCTTCCCAACAAGGAGGGAAAGTCCATCACTTTGAGAAGTGGTCAGCATCTAATATTTTTGGACTATTAGTGCTAAAATATATGTAATATCAGCTGTAACATGGAATTATCCTTCTCTTGGCCCAAAGGAAGGATGGCAAGAGGATTAGCAACATAATACGCAGAGGAGGAAGAACTGAGGGAAGAGGAAGGCCAAAAAAAGGAAAAGAAAAAATCTCATATCCTCCATTGTATGATGAATCTTCAGTTAAAAGTTAACCATTGATAATTGCAAATAAATATTTTGTGCCCATTCTTAATATCTATTTGTAGGGCAATGGTTCTCAACCTTCCTAATGTGGAGACCCTTTAATACAGTTCCTTATGTTGTGGTGACCCTCAACTATAAAATTATTTTCATTGCTACTTCATAACTGCAATTTTCTACTATTATGAATCCTCATGTAAATATTTGATATGCAAAATATCTGATGTGTGACCTCAAGAAGGCTGTAACCCACAAGTTGAGAACCATCATGATATGGTCAGGTAGACCCCTCTCTTCTTGAAAAAACTCTACACTGATTCCAGATCAAATATCACCTAGTGAAGGCCTAGAGAAATATAATTATTCTTAGTTACCTAACAGATTATAGAGGCACAACTATATCTGGGTGTGATACTAGAATCATAAGTAAATTTATGAATATTGATACACCATAATAATCCTGATTTTTTTTTAAGTATGTGGACAGAGTTCCTAAAAAGAAGTCATGACCACAAGGCTTCTTGACTGGTTAGAACTTCAATGCTGAGGAGAGGCTGGGATGTTGCGAGTTCCGAACCAAATCATCTTGGATCATTTTGATGGCTCTTTATTCTCCATCTGTGAAGACTAATCATTGAGGAGTTATCTCCGTCATATTGCCTTCTGGGCATGACTGTGAGACTTTATTATTATTATTATTGATTGATGTGGAAAGGACTAGTGCACTGTAGATCTTTAGTAAAGGTGAAACTAGACAGTATAAGAAAAGTTACTGATCAAGTCAGTAAGTGTCATTCCACGATGGTTCCAGCTTTGGTTCCCGCATCCAGGCTCCTTACTTGTTCTCTATCAGAGATGGACTGTAGCCTGTCAGCCAAATAAACTCTTTCCTCCGTAAGTTGCTTTTGGTCAGTGTTTTATTATAGCAACTTAAAAAGCAACCCAGTACCCCATAAGTGGCCTAATATCTCTGTGACTGCAAAATGAATACTTTGGAAAGTGTAGAGATGCCTGGTCTCCACACCACCAAAGACAAGGATGCTGGCAGGTGGTGCTTGAGGCCTTCGGCTGAGATGTCCTGCCTTTTCCACACCCCACTTACCTCATATTTGCAGCTATGCATCTGAAAAAAGTCTTGATTTATTACTTTCTCTGCTCCATTATTAAAATTTTTATGAAACTGTTACTACATTGCATCATAGAGTTGGGGGCAAACTGAGTCTATGATTCCCAGGTGGTAGACACTCATATCTGGGTCCAGAATAAATTATCTTTTATCCTCTTTGAAGTAAGAGTTGTGTTTTGTTTTTTATTTGTTTGTTTGATCGTTTTATTGTTGACAAATACAATTGTGAGCCAGTTGATGAAATACTTAAATATCAGCGGAAACCATGCTTCCAGACAGGATATAGACGAGACATTTTACTAAAAGCTGTTTGAGTTCCCGGAATCTTTTTGAAATGGAAAGCTTTTTATGGTATCTAGAGCAATAAAAGATGAAAATACAGTTGAATGAGTTATTTCATTTTTTAACATCTAGTACTTTTGTATAATTCAGTCATTCTTCTGTGCCCTTGGTTTTAAAGACTTTATTTTTAATATGTAAAAACTAAAAGTCCTTCAAAGGCATAACATATATTTATAAAGATTGTATATATATAACATATATATATATAATATCATATATGTAAATGTATGATAGGGTACATTTTGCCTATTTTGTATTCTTTCAGTCTACCTATAAAACATTTGTGAACAATTTCTTAAATATTAAAGATATAGAAACCATACATGTCTAAATTTCAAATAGAAGCATATTTTTTTTCAAGCTGTCCAGTTTGGCCAGGAAACCTCAAGCTGAGTTGTGTCCCTGCTCCCTGACCACCTCTCCTCACTCCCAAACTGGGGGGCTCTCTTACATCTGCTGAGAGGAAAGGACCCACAGACACAGAGATAAGCTCCTTGTCTAGCACTGTTCAAGGGTTAGGTGAGAGTTTGGTCAAAAATAACTCCTTACTGGTTCTTTCATTCTGGCCTTTTTTGGGGACCTCAGGTGACTCCCATTCCTCATTTGAGAACTCTCCGTAGGAAGGGTCCCATTGAGGGACTCCAGTGCTAGGGTCCTGGTTAGTTTTTGTCAACATCACACAAGCTAGAGTCATTGGAAGAGGGAACCTGGTATGAGGAATTGCCTCCATCATATTGACGTCAGAGCACATCTGTGAGGGCTTTTCTAATTAAGTATTAACATGGGAGGGCCTAGCCCACTGTGGGCAGTGTCATCCCTGGCCAAATGGTCTTGGGTTGCATAAGAAAGCAAACTGAGCAAAGCAGGGAAGTCAGTAGGCAGCATTCTTCCATGGTCTCTGTTTCAGTTCCTGCTTCTAGTTTCTGCCCTGATGTCTTTCAAAGATGGATTATAACATGGAAGTGTAAGTCCAATAATCCCCTTTTCCCCAAGTTGCCCTTGATCAGATGTTTTATCCGAGCAATAGAAAGCAAACTAGGACAGCTGGGAAGCATGCTCACACCCTGAGGCATCTACCTCTCCCTTCAAGCTTCACCATAGACGTGGGATCACCTCTGTTGGTTGTGTTTAATAATCAGCTCTGCCCTTTTCATGTAACATTTCCCAAGTCTAAAGTGACATAAACAAACCAGATTTCTGAAAGCTCAATATTGGGAGTAAGACAGGATGAAATAAAATATGCTGTGCCAGTCTTTGTGAAAGCATGGGGAATGGAATAAGGGAAGGGACAATAACTGTCATCTTGGCTCTTCGTTTTTAATAATTTGGTCTTTTGCTTGAACCTTTTCTTAGAGTCGCCTCAGTAGCAACGCATTGGATAGAGTCGTAGTTATTTCTATTCTCCACCGAGTAGCAGGATTGATGAAAAAGCCAGATTGGTCTGAAGACAGGTTTAAAAAAAAATGTAGTGGAGTAAAAGCAAAGAAAAATTGAGGTCTGGATTCCCAGCTCCTGTGTAATTTAGCATCATGTTTGTGTGATTTTGTGCCAAAGCCGAGATTGGGGGTGTGGGACACAGTTTAAGAGTTTATAGAGGATTTTCTGTTAGTAATATTTTCCTGCTTGGCGCTGACATTTTAACAAAGCAGAGAAAGCATTTGGCTAATTAGATGTATCAGCATGATCCCTGGAAGGTGAAGGTAAATTGGTACCTGGGTAATTTGGAGAAGGAAAGGATCCAGACAGATAAAGCAAATTAAAGAACATATACCCTTCATGAAGGGCCAGAGGATACCAGAAGAGCCCGTTCTGTGGGGCTGGGAAGACATCCAGCAGCAGACACGAGTGATTTCAGAAAGGCTCAGGCCAAATCACTGAGCCTGAGGGAAAGGCCCAGGCCACAGAGCTGCATCTGACCCCTTTTATGAACTGACTGCTCTTTCTCCCCCTCTCCATCTGCCATGTGAGCTTTGGATCTAGGTGGCAACCCCATGCCTGGAAACCACAGAATTGAAGCAATTAACTGCTTCAGACTCAGAAAATCAAACTACTTCTATGTTTTTCAATGGGGATGTTTTCAACTTCGGCGAAAACACATTCAAAGTAGATATTTGGCTCAACAACTCTTTTGTAGACTTAGTAAGGTTGCTGTTGTTTTATTTTCTTTCACTTGTAACAAACAACACAGAGTTAAGCCATTGAGGAGCTGAAGGGAGATGCTGCTCAACACAATCAGATACGAATGGAGTACAATTGGCTTTACCAGAATCCCAAGAGGCTATTCCTGACTGTGAAGAGCAGCCTGGCCCAGGAAGACCTATAGGGTGTTGTTATAAGACTGCTTGTTCATTTCCAGCTGCTCAGCTCTGAATTAATTGCACAGAAACTATGTTGTTTAAATCACTGCTTGGCCCATTAGCTCTAGTTTCTTATTAGCTAAGTCTTGCATATTAATTTAACCCATTTCTATTAATCTGTGTATCACTATGTGGCTGTGGCTTACTGGGTAAAGTTCCAGTGTCTGTCTCTGACAGGGCTACATGGCTTCTCTCTGACTCTGCCTTCTTCCTCCCAGCATTCAGTTTAGTGTTCTCCATCTACCTCGATTCCCTGTGCAGGCCCAAGACAGTTTCTTTATTAACCAATGGTATTCACAGCATACAGAGAGGAATCCCACATCGGTTGGGCACATAATGAACCCAATCATGTTCATCATGATTGAAGAAGACCAGTACCTCAAGCAGACAAGCTCAAATAGTCCTCTCAAGTGCAGATGGCAGAGGAGATGCGAGGGGTGATATATGGATGGAAACCAACTACTGTTGTAGCGTCTGATATCCTGGGAAAATTAAAACTTGAGGCTGTGAGATGCCCAGTGCTCCTGCACATTGCGTGAGGAGTGAGAGCAGCCAGAGCCTGCTGTGGCACTGCCCTACTGCCAAGTCTAAGCTTAGTCATGCCTCACTCCTCTGTGCTTTTGTCATCTACAGCAAATTAGCTTTTCTCGGAAATGGGATGGTTTTATATCATCTCATCTTAGAGGGCACTTGCAAGGATTAAAGGAAATGATGAGATGATGTTTTCCAGATGTGAATCATTACACTCAACACACAGTGAGTGCTCATTAACCAGTGGGCAGGAGAGAGTGCCGACAGCTGTCACTAAGGGATGGGATGGTGACTTTTCTTGGGGCCATTGTGATTTTCCTGCTATGGACAGAGGGAGATCCTAGAAGCAGAGTGGTCATATCTAGCCACACTCCAGGTTGTCAGTCATGATCAAAACAAACTGGGGCAGGGGGTGGGAGTGGACTCAGTCATTTATCTTCAAGATCTTGAAATGAGTCAAGGAAATTTAAGCAGAAGTTCAGGTGAGTCTCATGTAGGGTTCCTTGCTTTGTGAGACCGAATAGAATCCTCTTTTCCTGATTCATTTGACAGCATAGACCTAAGTCCACATAAAGACCAAGGGAGTTGCCATGGCAGCCTGAACCAGCCCTTTGTGTTTTCTTCCTTCTCCCTCTTACTGAGCTCATAACTATATAAATATGTAAGTGAGGATCCCAAGTAAGAGATACTGGGTTTATATTTTACAGTCTTGTAAACCAGATAGAGAATATCTTATTTTTGTCAGTTCCAGTTTGTAATTAGTAAGAAAAGCAACAATGGGTCAGTTTAGTGGACATGTAGCCAATCTTAAATCATACCAACTCTGTGCTGGGTCCAGACAGGGTCAGGTGCCCAGGACTTAATCAGCTACTGCATCCATGAGGCAATAATGACAGACTGATATACAGGGTACCATGGTAACCATAATATGGGAGTGGAGGAGGTGGATCTGAGAAGTGGGAATTCTTGGCAGATGGAGTTACAGAGGCCTCAGCCTGGATTCCTGTCCAAACTGGAAGGGAAGTGTGATAAAAGTACATCTCTCTTGCCATAGGCACAGATTCTATGGACTGCCCTGCTCTTTCTACAGAAGGAGCACGAACTGCCATCAACGGGAACTTAAGTGTTCTTGTAATCTTGGAAAGGGGCTGAGTGTTGGAAGAATCTCGCAACAGATCTCTGTGCCCAATGCAGACAACTCGAGATTTCTATGAGTTCTATTAATTGATGTATTGCAAAAGTTGAGATGTGGGGTTGAGTTCTGTTGTGCTATATATTTATAATGTCCTATTGTATTGTTAAGACTTCCTTCCTTTAGGTAATAGAGATTTCCTCCACGTGAAGATTATGAGTGAACTCAGTGCAGCTGAGTGACCAGTGCTCAACAAACATTAGCAATAACTGTCTACAACTCTTTGATGGTTTCACTCAACAAGCCCATAATATCCAACCTGAAGTTATAAGTTGTTTCCTTCTTCAGCCATGGCAGGGACCCTGTGTCTTTATGTTGCAGGCTTCTCACGTCACATATATCTTGGAGGATTAATAAACAGTCACTAAGTGAATGGTCAGTGAGCAAAGTTGGGACCTCACAGCTGGCAGCCTGCGGGGTGTTTTCTGCTGCCTCCCAGAAATGAGCAGATTCCTGTGGTACACTCAGACAGACACTGCAAGCTGGCTTCTTTGACAACCTTGATGGAAATATTCCTTTGCTTATTCATTTAATGAGTAGTCATCAGGTCTGTATTAATATTCCTAACATGGTCAGTTTCTGCTTAGGCAGTAGAGCATTCATTTCCATCTCTAGTGTGTTCATGAAATGCTCTCTGCTGGGGCAGGGCTTTGCTGGCCCCTTGGACAGACTGATTAGATGCAGAGAATAATTGTTTTTTCCGTCTAATTTTTGTCAGCCTCACATGTGGGTGAAACTTATCAAGGGATGAAATTGGAATTTTGTTTCCATCCCACACTCTCTGACTTTTATGTAACTGGCATCAATAAAGGACAGAAATAGATAAACTAATAAATGATTTCTTAGAATCTTCTTCGAGGATACTGACATCTATGCCTTCCTGAACCAGCAGCTCCTCTGAGACAAAGGCAGCCACTTCTACAGGCTGGGTCCTTTGGGTCTTCCATCCAGGACTTGCTTGAATGACCTGAGCGATGGCTTTTCCCGGGTCTCCGGAGCAAGCAAAGCAACACAGCAAAACTGAACACCGAGAGGAGGAAAAATGAAACTTAAGAGAATGCCCCGCCCTCTTAGCACGGTGTTCTCCTTCCTCAGAGAGAAGAAACACACGTCCTCTCTCCCAACCTTGGCTCTTTGCTCTCAGAGCTCACACATACCATTAGTAAAATGAAACAATTGTTTCCATGGGGATATCCTAGCAGCTTCTCTCAGTAGAACATCTGCTTTGGCAACCTTTGCACCCTTGGGTCAGAATGGCAATAGCTTTGGCAAAAAGAGCTTTCTGAGGATAGTCTTGAAAAAAATTCCCACCATGCTTTGGAATTTCACTCATTTTTAATTTCATTCCATTTAACAGTAGCCCCAAGGCCGCCAACTTGTTTCAGTGGGTAAAGGTCCTTGCCACCAAGCCGGATCATCCCCTTGTCCCACGTGATGGCAGAAGAGAACTGGCCTTCAAAAGCTGTCCTCTGACCATCACGCACATGCTATGATACCCATGCATATGCACAGGTACACGCACACGTGTACACACAACAAAAATACACTCATAAATAAATAAATGTGATTTTATAAAAATGTAATGATGAAGCCGGGCGGTGGTGGCGCACGCCTTTAATCCCAGCACTCGGGAGGCAGAGGCAGGCGGATCTCTGTGAGTTCGAGACCAGCCTGGTCTACAAGAGCTAGTTCCAGGACAGGCTCCAAAACCACAGAGAAACCCTGTTTCTAAAATACCAAAAAAAAAAAAAAATGTAATGATGATTTAGGCAATCAAGTTATATCTCTTATAGCCCCCTAAAAATAACAGGCCTTCAGAATTGCATTATTAAAACATTAACCCATAAATGAAACACAATTTTATTAGGAATCTTTAATCAAGAGTACGTGTGAGAGAGGACTGCAATGTTACTGTGAAGACAAGGAAGGCAGAAGTCAGGGGGCTGCTTACAGGGGTCAGTACTTACTTCCCACCCACCTATGGGGTCTGGTCATGAACACAGGCCATCAAGCTTGGCCAGTCTCTGCCTATCTATTGCGCCTTTTTATTAGCCCTTTTACTAGGAATTTTAAGTAATACATATATTTATACTATTTAAAAAGAAAACTTCAGGAAAGCACTTAAAAAATGAAAGTTTATGTTTCTGTTCAAGATGGCAGATCATAGACTGTCTCTCTTTGTGTCGGGTCTCTAGATACTGGAAAAAATAGTTTGTACTCACTGTCATTTTGTCTGCTTTCCCAGGGCCCAGAGTCATCTGACTTCCATGTCATTGAAGACACTCTCTTACAGATAGACACTAAAGTCTCATGCCGTTGAATCAGAAAACCAAGCCTATTCAGCATCGGGGTTCCTAACACGTTTCTTCTCAGTATAAATAAAGTTGAACAACACACTGCATGTTTCTAAAGTCAGAAGTCAGCACAGCAGACTGCCAAGCAAGTTAGTTACATTCCCACCATTTCAAACGGACAAACTAAAGCTTTCTATAGCAAGGGCAATTCTAAGTGCTTTAGAAATACTAATAATTAATTGAATATTGTAGCTCTTACATAGCACTTGCTGTTATTGGAATCCCACAGAAGAAGAACCTGAAGGCATCGAGAACTAAGGTAAATGAGAAAGTCAGTAACTGGAATGATAGACTCGTATCCTCTGGATGGCCTCATTTTGGAAGTCTAGTTTAGATACAGCTCTGGATTTGCTTTTGTTTTTAAGTGGACTTTCTTTTTTTTTTTTTGAGAAAAGGAGAAAAAAAAAACAAAAAAACAAATTTCCACCTCCTCCCAGCCTCCCATTTCCCTCCCCCTCCTCCCACCCTACGCCCCCTCCTCCCACCTTTCTCCCCCCACTCCTTTCCCCCTCCCTCTCCAGTCCAAAGAGCAGTCAGGGTTTTCTGCCCTGTGGTAAGACCTAGGACCTCCCACCTCCGTCCATATCTAGGAAGGTGAACATCGAAACTGGCTAGGCTCCCACAAAGCCATCACATTACGTAGGATCAAACCCCCGTGCCATTGTCCTTTGCGTCTCATCAGCCCTCATTGTTCGCCATGTTCAGAGAGTCCAGTTTTATCCCATGCTTTTTCAGTCACAGTCCAGCTGGTCTTGGTGAGCTCTCAATAGATCAGCTCCACTGTCTCAGTGGGTGGGTGCATCCCTCGTGGTCCCGACTTCTTTGCTCATGTTCTCCCTCCTTCTGCTCCTCATTGGGACCTTGGGAGCTCAATCCAGTGCTCCAGTGTGGGTCTCTGTCTCTATCTCCATCCATCACCAGATGAAGGTTCTATGATGATATGCAAGGTATTTGTCAGTATTGCTCTAGGATAGGGTCATTTCAGGTTCCCTATCCTCAACTGCCCAAGGAACTAACTGGGGACCTCAGCTTGGGCACCTGGGAGCCCCTCTAGGGTCAGGTCTCTTGCCAACCCTAAAGTGGCTCCCTTAACTAAGAATTGTGGTTCCGTGCTCCCCTGTCCAACCTTCCTTTATCCCAATTCTCCTGTTTTCCCAAGGCCCGACCTCCTTCCCTTCTAACTTTTCTCTCCCCATCTCCCCTTACCCCCATCCCACCCCACCCCCACTCATAATTGGTTTCTAGCCATAAATAAGGGTCACGGAGTCTACAATAGGTGAACCTAAAGAAGCTAAGTAAGAAGGGGAACCCAAGGAAAAACATATAGTTATCCGCTTGGTTAAGTGGACTTTCTTAAGGAGCAAAATTTAATCCAGAAATACAGACAGCTCTCATGCACTCCCTGTGCCCTACCCCACCTAAGTAGCACTCCCCATGAGTTTCCCACAG
The DNA here is from genome assembly GCF_018167655.1 of Microtus oregoni. Taxonomy (NCBI): domain Eukaryota; kingdom Metazoa; phylum Chordata; class Mammalia; order Rodentia; family Cricetidae; genus Microtus; species Microtus oregoni. The sequence goes on along the minus strand of NW_024543831.1, from coordinate 9,538,198 downwards.
CAGAGGGCACATGTATTACACCCAATAGGCCTGGTTAGCACGCTAGACCCTGAATCCAGCTCCAATTCTTAACCCATCCTTCTAACCGTCACTTTATTTTAGTGTTTTTACCTGACTCAAGGGCATAGAAAGGAGGATCTTACCTGGAACTCTTGGGAAACAGGTTTGGAAATGTTTGCAGTTTATCTTTAGATAATTTGATATCTATAGATGGCACATCAACATTTGTTGCAGGCTGACAGGGATTCAGCTTTAGGTGTAACCAGTTAGCTTAATTAAAAATTAGCACCCTGAGTCTGCAGCTGGTGTTGTTTCTACAAGGCCATGCACCCCTAGAGAGCTATACTTGTGTCTGTCACCCAGGGCCACAGAATACCCCAGAATTAGTGTGTTTCATTTATTAATCTGGCAAATGTGAGAAGTGAAATCTAAGCACAGGTATTCAATATATATGGGCCAGCTTAAATATTTTATTAATGTCAACTACACTGGCTTAAAGAGAATGAATGTGTTGGCAAGCCTGGTAGCTTGTATCCTCCATCCTAAACGCAGTGACTAGAAGAAGCAGGTCTAGCTGCCTGATGGCTAGGACAGAGTTACAGGGTCCTGTCTCTAAACAAGTACTTCACGTGGAGTAGCATACAGAGCTTCTGTGATGAGAACAAGGATTTCATTGAGCTGAAAGAAGACGCTTCCTTAATTACATTAGACTTGATCACTAAGACATGCTTGTTCAGTGACTTCTACGCACGGCCAATGTGGTTGCACTTTTACTCAGCCTTAACCTCATTATAGTAAGATCAAGGGACAGTAGCTGATGCGCTCCTGCTTCAGTGTCTGTTGAGGCAACAGCTATGTATTACAGAAACTCTAAGGACTGTCCATGTAGTGTGACATAGGGCTTCTCTGTAACAGGTGTAACAGGAGGCAATCATGAAAGAACTGGGATCCTCAACAGTGCCTCTGCTAAAACCAGTGTCTATTCCCTGTCTCAGAGTTTCTCTTGTTACTTCCCTTAAACCCAAGCCAGTCATTATGTTGCTAGGACCCTATTCTCTTCTGCATCTCTCTAAACTCAAAACAGAAAGAACCATCATTTTATTGCCAAACTATTTAACTCTGTGTCCCCACTTCTCCCATCCAGATTATCTTCCTTTAGCTTATTTAAGGGGAAATGTTTGTGTATTTATACCAGAGTTAGTTGCTATAAATTTCCTTATAAAACAGAACTATATCTCGGCTTTAAACACTACATTGTTTATCTTGTTTAATTCATTTATAAGATGATTAAAATGGTGAAGAACCAGCCCAGCCAACTGTTAGGAGGACAAATGTTAACCTGTATGTCTTCTCCATCACCAGATGATTGGGGAGTTTGCTTGCGTTTGCTTGAGGTATTGATTTCTAAGCTTTGGAATATAGGTATAATATAAACAAATTTCAGATGCCTGCGGTTGCATTTGGAAAATATCTGTTAATCAACTCTTGCTTTTCAATAGGTACCATGTGTTAGCAGGATGGCATTTAAAGGGCTGAGCTACAAACTTCCCTAAGAAGTGAAAATCACCTGTTTCTGTTGCCTCATAGCTATTTTCTATACCTTTTCCTGTTGGTTTTGTAAAGCAAAGAGATGGAAACCTTTATACTAACAAAGCTAGCTAGTTTAAGTTAAAGAAAATTCCTAAAAGAGAATGCATGAAAGTGGGAAAATGGAGATCTTAGGTAAGGAAGGTAAATTCAGAAGAAGGGTAAAATAAAAATGAGGATTTCTGAAAAAAGACCAAGGAATAAAATTATTAACTATTTTCTAATAAAATCTATAACACATAATTCCTTGTATACATATACATATATAATTTAAAAGAAAATTTCTCACCCAGTCTGGCAATGCTCCTTCCAAGAGGCAAAGACCACCTAAAAAGGAAACCCAATACCAGACATGAGAAACTCTTTTTTGAATATATGTCAGGTCTGTCAAAGAGACTCCCCAAACATACAGACTTCTGCAATTGCTTTTGCTTACTCCCCAGAGATGGAAAGTAAATCCCTATTCCTGAAGACACTATGCATTTAAGATATAGGGTCCAGAAGCCCCTGAGATGGAATCAACCTGAATAGCTAACCTAAATGCTTCCTTCCCGAGGACTAGCTTTCAAGATACCAGAAGGTTCCATGCAAGCTTCCAAAGGAGGGCAGCAACCAACAGTCCTACTTAGCTATAAATAACTGTGAACCACAAAGACAATCAGCAAGGCATGGAAACCCTAATGGTGCAACATTTGCATACACCTTGGTAATAACTAATAACTCTCTAATTGGATGTAAGGCCCACCCACTCAACAAAAGGGAAACCAGGCCTAGTACTTGAAACCCAACCAACTACACAGGGCCAGTGGAGTCTTGGATCTTGGAGGAGAACCTACAAACATCACTTTGTAAAAATTGTAAACCAGCACAATCCCTAACTATATTTAAAACATTTCTCCTTAAATCCACAGGTAAATATAGTCTTCACCCCTGATCAAGGAAACTTCTCTTTGTAAGAAAGACCATTACAGAAATCCACAACCAATTAAAATGCAGAGTTGTGGAGCCCAGTCCCAAGGGATACATCTACAATACAATTGCTGCACCTAGACTCAGGGAAGAATATAGATGGGGGAGAAAGATTGTAAGAGTCAGAGAATCCATGAGTTTGCTGGGAGACTGTGCTTCTAGTAATGTCAGAAGCTGTATTCGGCAAGTCTCACTGCCCAGATGTGAGCTGAACAAGTACAGTAACAATAGACAGACCCAAGTAGATGAAAGAAAAGCCTGAGGCCTCAACCCTAAAGAGCTATGGGCAACTAAGGAACGTGGAGAGTAAGAGAAATAGTTTTCCTCAGGAAAGAACACACCATTTAGTTGTTCAGGGCCAACTGGTCAGCCCTAAAAATATACATTTGACTAATAACACATAGACTGAGTGGGCTCTATTTAGGAATGTGTGCGTGTGTGTGTGTGTGTGTGTGTGTGTGTGTGCGCGCACACACACACACAGGTAACAATTAATAAAAAAGGAGGCCATAAATTTGAAAGAGAAAAGGGAGGAGTATATGGGAGGGTTTGGTTTGGATGGAGAAAGGGGAAAGGGAAAATGGCATAATTATAATACTAAAAAGAAAAGAAAAGTGAGAAAAAAGAGTGTATGATGTAATCTGGGAACTTAGTACATTTGATTCTATGCATGGACCTTCACCTTCTGAACTACCTTCCTCCTAAGACAGTGCTGAAGACAATATATGTTTTAAAAAGACATTGTTTTGATCCCTAAAATCTCATTTGCTATCTGGCTTTCAGGGTGCTGCCCCAACAGGCAGAACAGAACCTGCTGTGTTGATGAGCCCCTTTCTTCTGAAGTCAGCCAGCAGCCGCCCAGCCGGAGGGCCACAGCTCTCTGGTTGATTGCAGTTAAGTGCTGAATGCAAGGCCTTCTGGGAATAGGTGCCTTCTTGAACCTAGCTTGTGTTTTGATTACAGAAACCAAAAATAGGCAAGTGACTGCGGAGCTCCAGGTAGGAAACACTGCGGAGAGAAGGCATCAGTTTAGTCAGAGGCAGGGGACTGGAGTCTTAAAACAGATGTGCTAATGCTGGCGCCATCACAATCTGTGGATCTGTGCAGAGGAGGAAACAAGTTTTCAAGGAAACAATGCATGCCCATACTCTGCCTACATTCTTAAAGATGATCCAACAAGAAAAAGATTATGACTTTTCCTTAAAATTTAAAGCATTCAAATCCACAGTGTCACTGTCAGGAAAGTAGGAGGGAACTGTCTAAAATAAATATGTATAACACAAAGCTTGCCGGTTGCAAATGACCTTTAGTGTGCCTAGTCCTGAACTACTGTATCATCTTTAACAAAAGAGCCTAGTTTTAATATTATGATAATTCTCCCTTTGGTTTAGTGTTCCATTTCTCATTTTCTATAAAGTCTCTGGTTTACAGAGGTTGTTTTGTTCCTTCCTCCTCTAGGTATTAATGAAACGCCTGTCATCTAAAAGAGTTATTCGTAAGGCTTATCAATTGACCTCACACTAGAAATATCACCTTTAAACCCCTTTTCATCCTGGAAAATAATCTACGCTACACACAATGGCGTTGTACTGTTGTTGTTCTCCGTCAGCCGTGATAAGAAAGGTTCACTTCCAAAAGGCACACTCGTTCTTGGACACTAACTTCATTACGGCAGCAAAATTGACTTTTCTGCACCTGCTCCTCGGCAATAGACCGTTGGAATGATTAAACAAGTCAGTCCATGCAGAGAACTTCAAATATTTCTTGGCTTACAGAAAGAATTCAACAAAAATGAATTAACAATTTTAGTACTTGATATGGCAGTATTTATAGAGTGCCAAAAATATCTTATGTAGCATGAATAATAAAAGCCCAGAGACCGATACTAGGGTTCAAGCTGAAGATCAGAAAAGCAAAGCAGCCAACCACTACCTCTACCAATTCTTCAGTCCGAAAGGGCGAGATTCTGTTTCCACAAATCTTCACACCCCAGTGAGTTCCTGTCTTCCTTTTTGTATTCTTCTCTCCGCCCAGCCATATCACTCTTGTCTCCACCTCCTAGTGCTGGGATTAAAGGTATGTGACTCCCAAACACTAGGATTAAAAGTGTGAGCCACCACCACCCAGATATGTTTCTGGATCGATCTTGTGTAGCCCAGAGTAGCATTGAACTCACAGAGATCCATCTGCTTCTGTCTCCTGAGTCCTATAACTAAAGGTGTGTACCACCACGGACCGGCCTGTATGGCTGACTAGTGTGCTTGCTTTACCACCTAATCTCCAGGCAAGCTTTATACACAAATAATATAGCACTGTAATCTTATCTCGAGCATTCTATGGGGAAAAAACCCCAAAAGACTTTTAATTGATATTAGAGTTTCTCTATTTCTGACCCTCTCACCTTAAACAGCCCAAGAGTAGGCCAGCAGGCGGAGCCAGAAAGTGGAAGGTCCTTGACATTCCAATTTAGAACAATCAAATTTCACATGTTTTTTGCGATTTGATAGCTGTGTAATCCTAGATAAGTGTCATTATACTGGGGGCGGGGGAGCTACAGGTATGTGTTTTGTTATTGTCTTACTGACTTACTGTTCAAAATGGATTCTAGCTATGGCATCTCATGAATCCACTTTAAATATGAATCACTACAGTATGAGGGGAGGAGTTTACAGAGCCCAGAGCATCTACCTTTCCCTGAGCCCTTCACATTTGGCTGCCTTCCTTGAACCTGACACTAGAAGAAGAAACTCTGAACATTTTAATTTATGGCTCAAACAAAAGGTACTCTTAATTAAAATTTAGAAGCCAATTCTATAGACAATGTCTGGAAGGAAGCCCAGAAGAAAAGAAAGATTGTGATATAACCAAGCAAACCTACAAAAGTTTAAAAAGTGGTTGAAGATAAATCTGTCTGTATCTCTGCATATTCAGGTGAAGTCATCTGGGGCTAAAAGAGAGAAGAATTGACTGAATGGGACAGCTAGCCTCAGCTAAGCTAGACTGCAGACTCTACATCCCCATCAAGTGGTCAGGGAAACATATACCTATAACATCTTTCTATCTTGTGGGATATCACTGGGCAGGAATATGAGACAAAATGTAAAGAGATATCACATTTACCAGGGAGGTTCTCACTAATAGGAAGTGGGATAAAGTTCTTGAGATGATGAATCTGCTTCTGATCTTGATTTGCAGAGGTGCTCTTCTGGCTACAAACATATCAAACATATACAGTTTACAGATTCCATCTCTACCCTATAAAGCTGTTGAAATGTTCAATACTTACTAAAATCTCCTCATTGTGTGATACTGTTTGCATGCCCCCCTTGGGGTTCATTTTGAGAGGGAAAGCCCATGGCTAAATAGAATTTTAGCCTTGTTGGGTTTATAACCAAATTTCTTCTCAGTTGCATCCTAACTTTATCCCAGTAATAATGGGAAAAATATATTCTCCCTCTTCATACCAGGTAATCCTCCTCCCTGAAAGACTGTCCTGTTTTTAAACTTTTCCTATCTCAGTGAAGTATCTTGGCTAAGAGGTAACTCCTGCTGGCCTGGAGAATCACACTCAGAGCAAAAAGACCCACTGTGGAAGCAATTAGGAAACAATGGATAGGCCTTGGGAAAGGCATCCATAAAAGAGAAAGATCTCCCATGGCATTATGGTAAGCTGCCTAAGCCTGCACTGCCTTTGTTTGGGGGTAACTAACTATGAAACACTCAAAGGCAGAAGCTTAGCCACTCTGTTGTCAAAGCTCTACAAGAAGCAGCAGCAAGGTGGGGATGGGGGTCATTTTATTTCATCGTTACATAAAACTGAAAAGCGTTCCATGTTGGCAGAGAAATTTGTTTAATGGTTATCTGAAAAGACTCATAAATATGTATGAAGCATATGGATTTTATTATAACATAAGAGGAGCTAATGAAATAATGCATGGGAATGGGCTTTGTAAAGTATGAAGCATAGATAACCCCAAGCACTAAGTGTCCTTTCGAACCGTTCAGAAGAGTTCATGATTATGGAGAAAATGTTTCTAAAGGGCACCAGGAAAAGAAAGAGACTGAAAGGTCCAAATGACTTTAGAAAGTTTGTTTCTGAGAGTTTTAGATTTAATTGTAAGTCAATGGATTTCCTAGGGCTAATACTTAGCACAACATACTTTGTAAACTCTATGAATATTTATCTAGAACATGTGTGTGTATATATCTATCTAGTAACTTACACATATGGATGACCTTGCCATTTTGGCTAGGACATCCCATAATTCTACTTCCATCATTCTGCCTGAGTGTCAGGCATTTTCCTGCAACTACTCTGGATGCTATAGATTATTGTATGGTATATTGTTTAAGCCAACAATTACTTTCCTGAAAATGAGACTGTGTGATTTGGTTTAAGATGAACTGGAAGATTTTTGAGTTAGAACATGTCCAAATCATTTGATGCTGAAATGCAATAAATAATTTATTCAATATTTTTTGCTGACCAGGGAAATTCCTCTTCTTCTATCCTACCTAGTCAATGTGATAATTCAGTCCTCTTGATGAGGACACTGTGTCCTTGACCATACAAATTAGTCCAGGATTCAGGTAAGGCCAATGAATCTCTTACCTATGATATTTTAATATAATTGCTAATAAGGTGATCTAATTTCTTTTTAATTAAAAAATTATGTGCAATATATTTTATCATGCTCTTTTTTCTCCCAGCTCCTCCCCATATTCCTACCTACCCAACTTCATGATCACTCTCTATATATATGTATATAAAACATATCAAACAAAAACCAAAAGCTTATAACAAACAAATAAAAAATGATAAGACAAAAAACCATCAAAACAAAACAGAACAGAAAGCACCTGCATAAGGACATGGAGTCCATTTTGTATTGGCCAACTGCTCCTTAGATGGGGCCTGCACTGCAGTATAGTTCATGTACCCAGTGCCACTACACTGTAGAAAATTGATTTTACCTTTCCCAAGAGGTTCCATGTGGAGGCCCAAGAATGTAAACCTATTTCCACGTTAACCAAAGGTCAAAGAGTACATTCCTGGCACCAGACATCTCTCTGTTTTCTTCTAAGTATAGAACTAATGATATTTTTAATCACCAAATTAATTTGGATATAGGTTTCATTCCATTTCATTGATGAACAACAAAATCCTACATGAAGAATTTAACATCAAGTCCATCTGAAGCACACAGCTTGCCCTGGAATCATCGTATGTTCTTTTATCCCCCAATTCAAAGAAATATCTCGATCCCAGAGTAGTAATATTTATCTTGGGGAACAGTTAAGGTCTCAGGCAACATTTTTCGGGATGTAAGAGCTAAAAACTGCCTTTAACCACTTCAAGATGAGGCTAATAGAAACCATGTTGCTATACATAGTTCAATGCCTTTGTAGGAAGTTTGAAATGTGGGGCACTGCATATTGGCTTTGTCAATTTTCAGTGCTGTTTATAAAGCCCAACAAATGAAGTAATTAATTTATATTGATCATGCCTGTCTTATGCAGGGGAGAGAAAGGAATTCAGGCTTTCCTGCATTTCTTGAAGACACTAAGGATTTATGCACCAATTTGTGTGTATTTGCACTCAGTGTGAAGCAGAGACTAGAATCAGAAACCCCTATCTGTTTTGCAGTGAGAAGTAGGAAGGTCTTTTGTAACATTTTACATTTCTTTATTTTGCTCAACAAATATTTAAAATAGATTAAGCTCCTATCCCAATACAATATAAAAAAAACCAACAACCCTTTGGAATAAATACACAAAATTTATAACCTCGAATATCACATATCTCAAAAAGTTTCAAGCTAAGAAGCAATTTAAATCTGGTAAGTTGGCTCTGTAGTAGCCAATTGGGACTCAGAGCTCTGTCATATTTAATCAAGAAGAAATGTGCAGGCTAATTTATGTTATAGAAATCTCACTGGTGTAGATATTACTGAATCAGTTCTTCAGAGAAAAAATAAAAATATTTTTTACAAATCAATGTGAATTCTCAGGACCAGAAATTTCTTAAATTTAGAAAATATAAACTAGTTTTTTAATACATTGAAAACTCCTTCATCAGATTTTGTGAAATACCAATCAATAATTTCAAGCATATGTACAAACATATTTTTTAAGAATAATCAGAACCTAGAGTTAATTTTATTTGCTTGTCTGTGTTCACCTCTAACTTTTCATCAATTTCTTGCATTGTTTTTCAGTACCAATAAAGAAAAAAAACCAGCATTGGTCTGCAGGCAGATCTTCATATTCTATTCATATTCTATTTTTTTCTTATCTCAATCAACTACCTTGTTGCTATGATTCAGTATTCAAATAAACATCAGTTTTCTGTACTTTAATTTGAATACCATTTCATGGTTTAAATGTCCAAATTAATCTGACAGTTACCCTCATTATTTCAGTTTTTTTTTAAAATAACAAAATACAGTCTCCTAAGTGATGGACCAATAATAGCACTAAGTCCATGTACAAGCATGGTGCATACTTAAATACTGATTTAATTTCTATTATTTTTTGTTAAAACGGCAACTTAAAAAAGATAAGAAAGAAAGAAAATGATGGGATAGGGCCCCAAAATGGGGGAAATAGAGAACTGCACCAAGAACAGGTACCAGTGAGAATAGGCAGAGATTGTCCAATTCTGGCAGGTTTAAGTAAGAAGACAGAACAACACTGGAAAAATCAGGGGAATACATCTGCCTTCCAGACTCATCGGCAAGATGACTGTGGAAACAAGACTCAGCTAGAACAATACGTGAAGGAGTTTCCACGGTGAGGTTCTGATGAGGAGGAAAATTTGATGACAACAGATCACGAGTTTCAGAAAACATGGTTCATAGGTTTAGGAGATAGGAAGAGTGGAATGGGGTAAAGATAGTTGGGGAGACCTAGGTCTTGTACTTCCTGTAATGACTGATTAAAAGGAATGAGTATAATTCATTCTTAAGATGTTCCCAACTTTGTTTTGAGTTATTGAAAGCATGTGAGTGGAATGTTTATCTTCTGTAGAAAAACACTTATACATCATGTTGATTTTCACTTGGAAAATGACTAGGAAGAAATTGTACCTAAGAACAGAACTAGCTAAAATAGAATACAAGAGTTGCAAAAAATTATTCAGACAAAAGTTTATGACAATTCTGTGAAAGAAATAAAGGGAATAATTATAATTGGTATGTATGACAAACTTTTTTTGCCCAAAGTATGAAAAGTCAATAAAAATTTAGTAAGAAATATTGCTTTGAAATATACATAGCAGGGAAATAAAGGATTAATCAAATCCCATTGGGTTCAACTTCTCTGATTATGATCTATTACAGAATTTTAACTTCTCAATGTTATAGCAAAACAATTTCCCATAAAGTTAAACTAAAATGTATTTATATCACAAACTAAAATATTAAATGCAGAAAATCAAGTAAATTTAATTTTCTGATAGATTTATAGCATAACTGCAAAGAACAAAACTGTAACTTTGTACATCATTAGTGGGATACTTTCTAAACATAGAAAGGATGCTAAGAAGCCACCAGATGCTGGCCACACAATGGTCCCTGTACTCTTGAAGTGCCTGTTGGAGCAGAGAGATATGCTACTTTGAGGCTGAAACTTACTGGTTCTTAATTAAGCTGAGGAGGGGTACTATGTGACACCATTAATAATAACTTCATGCATGGTATGGCAAAATGTGAGAAATAGGGTGCTGGGGATACAGCTTGGTGGTAGAATGTTTGCTTAGCAAGAATAAGGGCCTGAGCTCCATTGTTGGTTAACACAAAAGGCATTCAAGAGTTTGGGGGAGGAGCATAGTAGAGTAACTGCCATGGGTAAGAGAAACAGGCTGAAAGTGGGGAGAGGGTGATAGGGTTTTGGATGAACCATGGGACATGGACTAAGTCAGCATCTTCACTGTAGTAGAGTACCTGAGTAAATCTGAAAGAAGGGTAAAAGTGTACTATATAGGATTCAATGTACAGACCCTAGGTAACATGTGCACAGGAATACAGTAAACCTGGGTAGAAGGCCATGGAATGGTAGGCTGTCTAAATCTTGAATGATGCTCAATTCTTGTTCTCAAAAGGCTACCAGTGGCAAAGTCTGGGTCAAGATCAGTGGATCTAAATACTCTGCTATAACTTAAAGCGAACCCAAAATTATCTCAATTAAAATGAAACAAACACAAAAAGGATTATAAAGATATCATGGAGTGTTTTAGTTGGTTGTTGACCAGGATAGTCTTGATTCAGTAATTATGACATCATTTTGTTTAGACCATAAGACAGAACAAGTTACTTAGATATATTAATGATTTGGGAGCCAGGATTTTTACCATCAGAGAAATAAAACATAAGCACACCATGGAGCAAAGAGAAAATAAGACATTAAGATATGGATTGTAAATATCATCATTTCAAATACAATTCTTATGCATTATTCATTGAAAGATTTTAAGTGTGGACATGATAAGCAGCCAGGTCTTTGCTGCTGAGCACCATTCTCCATTCTAGACTTCCTGATTCCTATTCCAGGTACGGAATGGGGGAAAGTATACAAAGCCTGTGTTATAGAAAAACAAAATCAGGAAACATACAAAAGAAGCAGGAGCTAGCACATGCAGGCCAAATTAAAGATAAGCACTAAAATAATGACTATAATTGTTCAGTGCATCAAAAGAGTCATAAGGTTATAGTGACTATAAAACATAGAGGTGGGGAAAGATCTCAAGGAAAGGATGCTACATTGCTTATGATCAGTAGAAGAAACAATAGGATGGAAAGTCTACATTCGGCAATTTCCAATAATACTACGTCAAAAGCACCTATTGAGGCTTAAGTAGTTAGTACGAATGTATTAAATCCAGGTGATCTCAGAGTATCATCTTGCAATTACGTATTAATTACTAAGACAAAAAAAGGAACCAAGAGGACAGGCTGGAGATATGATTCGGACGTTTAGAGCACTTGTTGCTCTTACAGATGTCCTGAGTTTGATCCCCAACACTGTGGTTAGTAGCTATCTGTAATGCCAGTTCCAGGAAATCTGCCTCTCTCTTCTGACCTTCCCAGTCAATGGGCATGAACATGGTACATGTACATACATACGGGTACTACATGTTCATAAATGCAGGCAAGAAACCATACACATAAAATAAATTAAAAAAAGAAATAAAGGAAGAACATAAAAACCTGATGAAATAAGTAAGCCCTGTTTGACCTTGATAAGAATAATAATTTAAAGGAAGAAGGAAGAAAAATAATAACCTCAACTACTAAGAAAACATAGGGAGAATTGAAACCTTTTTTTTTTTGATGGACTGCCTTTTGGATAGTGTTATTTACATTAGATTTCATGGGCATGATCAAGGCCCTGGGGTTTGTTAGGAAGAAGTTCTTGCTCATGGGTGCATTGATTTAATATTCACATAAGAATATTATGTGTGCAATATTCATGTGACTTGTCAAAACTGCAAATGGAAAACAGAGGCAAAAAATGAAAAATGTTAATGATTGGAGATTCTAGCTGAAGTGTATGTGGTACTTTTTTAAAGTTGACATATTGCAAAATAAAAATTAAGGGAGAGAACCTTTTGTTCTTCATTTTTCTAAGTCATATTTCAGCCTAACTAAAAAATACAATAATGCCAGGCACCCTTCAAGTCTTTTGCAAAGTCTACCTTTCTCCTTAATTGGCCAAAGTTGTTTAAATAAATCCACAAGATGGTTTCTGATTAAATTCCAGAGAGGAGTCAAATAAAAGAAAATGGCATCTGTGATCCAACAGAAAAAAACCTGAATCTGTCAAAATGTTATTTTATTTTGCCTTTGTTGTGCCCAGCGAGTACGCCTCTTCGTTATTTTTAATCCCAGCTAGAGAAGTTTTAAGTTATTTTAGAAGGCCATATGAAACAAATCCCAGCAGGGTTTGTTCTTATCAATTTCTATCTCTAGTAAGGCTGCATTTTGTTCTGTTTAAATGTGATTTAAATTTTTTTTAGCCTGAGGATAAAAGTTTTGCTAAAAAGTATACAGCAAGTTGAAAGACTGATAAAGCTGTAGTCTATTAGATACACACACTCATTTGGGAAGGTAGGCATGGAGGAAGCATAGGCCAGGCCATGTAAGTTAGAAGGATAAATGAATTCCTTCTCTCTGCTAGAAATAGATGCTGGCTCCTGAGCCTAAGGGACAGAGATGGAGCCACAGAGCAGCTCACAAAGCCTTTGAGGCTTTACTCGAGGTACAGACACAATGTTATGCGTGGTTGGGGTCTGGGTGGCTGTTTCTAGGTTTTGACATCTTATTCAAGAAGGAAATAAGGGAGTGACGAGATAGTACATACTAAAGCAAGACACATAGTCAAGACTGACAGTGGGCCTCATAAAAGTACTCAAGGGCCAGAGTTACTATTTGGGGCTTCCTATTATTGGGGTGCAAGTTGGGGGAGTTTAGTTATTAGGGGGTAGTTCGGATGCTTCTACATTTTGACTGGCAGGCTTGAGTTACATAGATCTTGCTTGCTAGGCATGCCCCTTCCCATAATTCATTTTATTTTAATCATGTGTTTGCCCAATCATATATAGACATAAGATGATAGATAAGGGGTTCTCGCTAAAGTGCTTTTGAAGGACAAGAGGTGACCTACTGTAGCCCAGTTTATGAAGCAGCAATAACTGAATCCCTGAGTAGTTATATAGCATAGCAATTAAGCAGGGTGTAGTGCTTCTCAAATTCCCTTTGGGAATGCAGTCTAGTCTAGGTATCTTAGCCCATTGCTCATATGTGTGACAGGACTTGTTCAAACAGAAACAGGCAGTGCCAAGGGACTGTTACTAGGAGTAACTTGTTTACATTGTTTAAAGCAGTTATACACGCAGTCTAAGGCAGGTGGGGTTCTAGGTTGCTAACAGGTAGATATTCTGTTCAAAGAGGGATGTGTGCATATTATAAAAAACTATAGCTACATGGGGAGGGGGGGTGCAGAGCCAAAGTTGCATGGGTTCCTACCTTGCCAAACTACTCCTGCTCGGCTACTTCAATAGCATGGGTGCCATGTGAACACTTGGTAAATGTTGGTTCTCGGGCTCACTTCAACATTAGCATTTTATCTAGATCCTCAATTTACAAGCACACTCAATTCGAGAAGCACTATTATCAATGATGGAGTTCTCTGCTTTGCCTCCTGTGCTACAGAACCACCAAAGGACTCAGCCTCATATACTGGGCTGTATTGTGTCATCCTTCAGCCTTCAGAAGTAGGCTCAAGTTCTAGCTCCCCACCCCACTTGTGAATGCGAAGGAATGAGAGATACACTCATTGAAGTTGTAAGCAAATGGGTGATGAGGTCATATTGGGTTAAGGTAGATCCCTTATCCAAGTACAACGTGATGAGAAAAAGGAAGAGGAGGTGCGGGACATAGAAACAGGACAGAGTAGAGGCTAGGGAGAGGCCGAGGACTGCCAGCTGCTACCACATTGAAGGACAAGCCAGGGAGGATCATCTGTCAGGGCTTTGCAGAGGACAGGGCTCTCCTTAATTAGAGATTTCAGAGTTCTAGGAGCGAGAACCACAATGAAACAAGGCTATCTGTTCTCTTAAGTTACTGCGCCAATCGTAGTCATGGCAACCTAAGAAACAAAACCTAAGTCTCACTTTCAGAAATTCTGACTTGTTATTCTGGTATATAGCCTCAGCTTTGAAATTTTAATTATGTGTTTATGAGTTTGTTTATTTATTTATTTGGTGGTAGTAGGGATTGAACCCGGGGCTTCATGCATGCTAGGTGAACTCTCAACCTGTAAGGTACAGCCTCAGTTCTTGGCTTTTTAAATGTGCTATGATACTTGCGCAAGCAGACTTGAAACTACTCTGAATATTCAAGGCAAACGGGATAGCAGCTTCCTACAAAACCATGGGAAGTAGTCAAGGAAATCAGTTGGTGATTAAAACAAAGCAAAGTAAAACAAAACCACCGAAACTTAGGGAAAATGAAAAGCAAACATTTCCAGCTATTTGTATTTTTTAAAGTCACCTCACAATAGTATGTGCATATGTGGTAACAATGTATAAATGTGCACATGCACACATCACAGTAGCATGTGTATATGTGGTAACAATGTATAAATGTGCACATGCACACATCACAGTAGTATGTGCGTATGTGGTAACAATGTATAAATGTGCACATGCACACATCACAGTAGCATGTGCATATGTGGTAACAATGTATAAACGTGCACATGCACACATTACAGTAGTATGTGCATATGTGGTAACAATGTATAAATGTGCACATGTACACATTACAGTAGCATGTGCATATGTGGTAACAATGTATAAATGTGCACACATCACAATAGTATGTGCATATGTGGTAACAATGTATAAATGTGCACATGCACACATCACAATAGTATGTGCATATGTGGTAACAATGTATAAATGTACACATGCACACATCACAATAGTATGTGCATATGTGGTAACAATGTATAAATGTGCACATGTACACATTACAGTAGCATGTGCATATGTGGTAACAATGTATAAATGTGCACATGCACACATCACAATAGTATGTGCGTATGTGGTAACAATGTATAAATGTGCACACACACACACAGTGTAAATGATGGTCCTCCTTGCTTTAGTTTGAAGACTGAGCATTTTTGTAGGAAGAATAATATCAGTGAGGAAGGCTCAGCTCATTTACCACCCCAACAGGAGAGCTCCCTACTGTGCCGCACACTTAGGTTCTGCTATTTGTCTAACAGGATAGTGATTTGAGGAGGAAAGTCTGTTAATTCTAACCTTGTGAGGTCATGATCCAAAAATGAGAGTAAATGTCTAATCTCTATAGGTCTGGCATTTTCCACAGTTAAGAACTGTGAACTTGAGACTGGAGAAATGGCTCATGGTTAAGTGCACTTGCTCTTGCCGAGGTCCTTGGTTCCATTCCCAGCACCCACGTGGCAGCTCACAGCCCACCTGTAACTCCAGTTCTAGGGAATCTGATGCCCTCCTCTGGCCTCTGCAAGTACAAGCAGGCAAATGTTACACATACTTACCTGCCGGCAAGATATTCATACATAGAAAATAAATAAGTCTTTAAAAATGTAAACTTACGTGATAATTTTGCTTAAGTACAATATTTTTTGTATGCAAATGTTTTAAAAATTACTAGAAATTACCAAATATGCTTCAAACAGGATATTATCAGTAGTAGAGAACTTGAAGCAGCTAGCCTGGCTACAGCACACAGTAAGTTATTCATTTATCTATGTATTGAAAAGTATTTGAAAACCCAGGCTGTACCTCCTCTGAAAAAAATCTCATGGCTATCTGGTTAAAAAACAAGACAACTCAAGCATCATATTAAGGAAATTCTCACATGGATGTGAGAGAGACCCCATTTCCTGTTCATATTGAATGAAATACCATAAGAAAATATCCAGAAAAGCGGTGTAGGATCATGGGTAATTTTTTAATAATTCATGATTCATTTTACTTACCCATATTTTCAAGTTTTTTGCCATAAGCAAGTAGAGAATTTTTAATAAAAATATAGGAGTGTTTTAAATTTTTAATAAAAATGCCAAAAGCAAGTAGCAACGAGAGGATAAACATCCATGGTAAACAAACATCTGAGGTATTTCCAGAGCCCTGGGTACAGTGAGCCACAGATCCTAAAGACTCAGGGAAGATGTTCCCAACATGGTTCCTTCCCAGTCATCAAGATAATTACCACCTCTCTGCATGAGTTATAGCCCGAGCAAACCTTGTAAGCTTCCCCAGAGAAAAGCCAATATAAATTACTGTAAGTTCGTATATTAATGCATCTAATTTCTGTCATCTTTGCTCGGCACCGAATGAGGCACAGAACAACACTGCGAGGCATATTGTGTATTAGCAGCTGAAAAAGGGAGTTAAAATTTAATGGAGCACTTGATCATGCGAGGCAATGTAACAACTCTGTAAATGAAAGCCCACTCAATTATTATCATGCCACATGAAGTCGATAATGAAACCGAAGCCCCAGAGTCTCTCCACTCAGCTATGCTCACAAATTTAAATGCCGGAGTCATGTCTGTTTGACCGCCACACTTTCTGGTTTCTAGCCCAGAAACAGTGTGATCTCTTTATAAATTGAATAGTTCCTTGTATATATTCATTGCATGTGGTATTGTGTTCCATAAGCACGTTTTTATACAGCTATATGTTGTACGCTGAGTAACTCTCCCAGTAAGCCACAAACCTCTTGTTTTTTTTCTCTTCCTGTCTCCTTTTAACTTCATTTTTGCCTTTAGATAATTCCATTTCTGCTCTGGTATCATCTATATGCACATGATTTTATGTATCGGTACAGAATCTAGGAAACGCATATGAGAGAAAATATGAGATTTGCCTTTCAGGTACTGGATTGGTTGGCTTAATATGAAGCAAAGAACTTTCTTCTTTGAAGTTGTGAAAAGTTCCAGTGTGCCATAATTTCCTGTTGTTCACTTTCCCTGGTTTGCTTCCGTCACTTAGCTATTATGAACACTGTAGAAACATATATTGCCATGCAAATCTCCTTAACATGTTGATATTGAGCTCTTTGAGTAAATGCCCAGGGGTAGTAAAGCTAGGTCATGTGGTAGGCCTACCTTTAATGTTTTAACAAACTTCCATATTGATTCCCAAAATGGCTGACCTATGTTCATTCTTACCATCAGTAGGTACAGCTTCCCGTGTCTAATTTCTCTCCACTCATGATATCCATTCTGCCAGGGAAGGATGGAATTTTAACACAGTTCTAAATTTCCTTTTTCTGATGCCTAGGGGGTTAAAGATTTCTCAAGTGTTTGATAGTTCTTTGTGTTTTCATCTTTTGAAAACGGTCTGTCCATTTCATTAGCCCACTATTGTCTGGCTTGTTTATGTTTGGACTGTTTGTTCCTTTGAGTCCTCTGTATGTTCTAGGTATTAATCATCTGTCAAATGTACAGCTGTCAAAGATTTTTTCCCATTCTGTAAGCTATCTCTTCATTTGATTAGATATTTTCCTTGCTGTACAGAAGCTTTGAATTTTCACAAGGTTCCATTTTTCAATTGTTGGCATTATTTTCTGAACAACTAGAGTCCTGTTCAGGAAGTCTTGGCCTATTCCTGTATCTTATAGTGCTTTCCCGACTTTTTGCTCTAACAGCCTCAGAGTTCTGAGTCTTACATTAGGGTCTTTGATCTATTTGAAGCTGATTTTTATAGAGGGCAAGAAATAGGACAAGAAATAGGAAGCTATTTTCACTCTTCCACATGTGAATATCCACTTTCCCCAGCATTATTTTTTGAAGTCTGTCTTTACTCCAGTGTATATTTTTTGGCATCTTTGTCAAAACTTAGGCTCCTGTGACTGCTTGGCTTTATATCAGGGCCATCTATTCTATTGCATTTCCTGCCTATCTGCTTTCCTGTCGGTACCATGCTGGGTTTTGTTACTATGGCCCTGCCATATAATTGAAGGCAGTTAGAGAGTCCTCTCCAAACATTGCTCTATATATTTAGGACTGCCTTGGCTATTTGGGATTTTCTTTGCTTCCATATGAAAACCAGGATTGATTGGTCTATTTCTGCAAAGAAGGCCATTGACATTTTGATGGTGATTGCATTCAATCTATATATCACTTTCTGTAATATAGACATTTTAATAATATTAATTTGGCCTATCTATGAGCAACAAGAATGGGAGGCCTTTCCATCTTCTAATATCTTCTTCAATGTCTAAAACTTTTCACTGTAAAGAATTTTTAACTATCTTATAGGATTATTGTGAGACTTTTATTGTTTGAAGTTGTTACAAGTAGGATTTTTCTTCCGAATTCTTTTTCAGCAAATTTATTTTTGATATAGAGAAAATCTATCAGGTTTTGTATGTTGATTATTTTATCCTGTTTTTCTTAAAGAATTAGATCTAAGATTCTCCCAGTGGAGTCTCTAGGATATCTATCTATCTATCTATCTATCTATCTATCTATCTATCCATATCAGACAAGTTGCTCTATAGTTTTCTTTGTTATTGCTGCTATGCACTTACTGTGTTTTGGTATCAGGGTAATACTGGGATCGTCAAATGAATTTGATTCCATTAAATTAGTGTTAATTAAGTTTGTGTGCCATTCTTCTATATTTTATTAAATAATTTACAAAGAATTAGTGTTCAAAACACTAATTTATATGTCTGGTAAAACCCAGTAATGGATCCATCTGGTCCAGACTGATTGCCTATTAATAAGAGCTTATTCATTAGGTAAATTTCCTCAGCTTTTTTGTTGCCCTTACGGTGTTTTTTTTTTTTTAATTCTTTGTCAGTTATTTATACTAGTGCATGTGTGAACTGTCCTCTGGGTAAATGCTGTAATGGTTACTCTTCAGTTAGGCAGTGTCTCTATTACAAACGCATATACACTTGAAGCATGGATTAGACAGGACCTCAGCAGGAAGTTAGCTCCTGGATTCCAGCAATTCCTCACTTAATTAATTGGAGGCTAAACTGATGCTTTACCTTTTCTAGTGTAATGTGATGAAAACATTTCTCTTCTGCTGAGTTGCATATGTCCTCTTAAATTGGCTTTATCAAATCTATAGCACAATTCAGGTTCGATGGCTTGATCTGTCCAATTGCAAATTTAGGGAGAAGAAAATAACAGAGAGGTGTTGCAGGAGGTCCTCCCACTCCTCCAGCCTATCACCGCTGAGGTACCAGCCCATTGGGGCGTGGTTTCTCTCCCTTTAAAAAAGCGGCCACTTCCCTCTCCTCTCTCTCTTCACTTCCTGCTCCGCCTGCGACTAGACTCCTTTCCTGGTTGCGTAGAGGGCTGTTGCCTGGGACAGTGATCTGTAAGTTTTTTCCCCTTTAAATAAATACCACCCTAATAATCATAACCCCGAATTGGTGTGGCATTGTTTGTGACTTACGCCTTCAGAGAGGGGCTCTGCTTCTTTTAGCTCCAGTACAACTTACTTCACTGGTGCTACAGAGCCTCACTTTTCCAGAACTCTTATCAGGGATGCCACTGAATGAGATGGTCCCTTAGGAAAAGGAAATAATCCGGAAAGCATTTTGGATGGATGGTAGATCTTTGAGATGATCTGAAATCTAGTAAAGGAATACAAATCATACTGTGGTGCTAATGTGTGGCAAGAGACACACGACTCTGAAAATGACACAGGAACATATAAATCAAAACCCCCATCACAAGAGGAAATAGACAGCTCAAAGATATTCATAGAGACTTAAGCACTTTGGAGCTAAAAGAAAATAGGAGAAGGAAAAGCAAGTCTGAGCTCTTTGTTATTGTCAGATGAGGGAAAGGCAGAGCCTAGAAGGTTATCATTCAGCTTGTCAGCTCAAAGCCACTGCTAGAACATACTACACATATGCAGCTGCATGCTAAGAATGCCCAGATTAGTCTATTGTCTCTCTGCTGGAACCACTTAGGTGCAATCCCTGGGTGAATGCAGACATTCTTATAGTTCTGTATCTACTCTGCAGGGATGAATGAACTGTCTGGAATCTTCAGCTGCTTCTGACTCATATCCTGATAAGAAACCAGCTTTCCCTTTGGGCCTGACAGCAATTCAATCATTTTATTTCGTCAGTCTATACCCAGAGCACTGTTTCTCTAGACTGTGGTTGGTCCCACGAGTAGATTGGAATTGTGTAAGAAGCCACTCTCACGATGCTAATACTAGAGAAAAGTAAATCAATAATCCAGAGGAGAAATTCATAGTTATAAAATTTCCAGGCTAATGTATCACAGATAGGTAAGAAGGCTGTAGACATAAATACTATGCACACACACGCACATATGCACACACACACACACATACACACACACACAGAGAGAGAGAGAGAGAGAGAGAGAGAGAGAGAGCGCAAAACCAACTTTCAATAGCATCTGGCAGAAAGATGATTATACAAGGGTGACTGAAAACATACTTGGTGTGGGTTTTTTGCAGCAATAACTCTTTTCATGTCTAGAGTTGTCCGGTTTGTCCCTCCACACGTTTATATGGACTCAAAGTGACTGAATTGTATAAACTTTTAGAATAGGCTTGTTCTATAAAGAAATGCTTAAAGCATGTCATAAGAAAGAGCCAGCTTCCACAATGAGGACTGAAGATTGACTGTACCTAATGCCGGCAGTTCAGCTCTTTTGAGACTAATGACAGGAAAGGCTTTATTCATTTCAAGGAAAATTCAAAATTAGAAACCTGAATTCTTTAACATCAAGCAATAGAATTTGTCCCTTTCGGTCTGTATACAACTCTAGTTCAGGAGTTCATCAACATTATAAGCCTGTAGAGGCAAAATCAGATATAGTATCATTCAGTCAATTCTATTATGCTCTTGGATCTGTGTCCATGCTCATAAAATTATCTGAATAATAACTCTCTGTAAATGTAGCAGAACACAACCTTTCACATGGTAGTAAGCTCAACTGAACTCCAGTTTTGGAACATTGCTCACTTGACTTTTTAATTAGCTCCTAAACCCCACTGTTAGCTGGTTCCCTTCCCCGACATTACAGTCAATGCAGACGGTTTGCCATGTCCCAGCTACCAGTTCCTATTGTCTCCTCCAAATGGCTCTGCTTACATGTTGCCGTGGACGGTCATTGTACGGAGGTTGAGCACAGAAGCAGTTAAAGTCACGGACATCTTTAAACCAGTAAACAAATTCAAAAACATTTAATAGCGCATTTTGAATTATTTTACCTACTTATAATAAAACAAAATAGCTATTCCAATTAAAAGGCAGAAAACTAACTAATACCACTATGAACAAAGCAACACTCTTCTGTAGATATAGTGGATAATAATAATTATATAATTATAGCAGTTACCTTGTATTGAGCTACATGAATAAAGAAACCCATGTTCACATGGAAATTGCGGCCACACAGTTAGTGGGTTGTGAAATCATGAGGCTTTGTTTCTGAGGCACTGAGCCACCTGTTTTATTACCCAAGTGAAAGGCCCTTTCCTCTTCAGCTGAACTTACACTATAATTTGAAAAACTGTAAGATAAAAAGCACATAAAGAGACAAATACTTCAAACTGTACTCATATTCCTAGACCCACTATGGATACTTTTGGGGGGTATTTCCTTTTAGGCTCTTTTCTTTACTTTTTTTATCTTCTTGGGTCATTTAAAAATATTCTTTGGTGACTCTTTCTAGGTTTATTCTTAATCAAGTAGAATAAGACTTATTATGATGACAAAAGACAGTACCCTTTCTCTTTCCTTCCTCCCTCCCTCCCTCCCTCCCTTCTTTCCTTTCTTACTCTAATACCAAATGAGGACTCAATGCTGTCAACCTACTACTTCGGCATTTTCTCAACTCTTTTCTCTCTGACGCCCCTGAGAAGAAAGACCTGTGTTCACCCATCTTTGCATATCACCTGTGCCACCTGCTGGCTCCTTCTCTCTGTACAGGTAAGTTGCCAGGAGCGGGGAACATTCAACAGCCTGACCTCCTAGCAAAGCTGGGTCCAGGCAGCTCTCATTTAAACAAGACAAGTCAGAAAATACCCTGCTTACAAGTTAATCCTAATGGGTTTATTTACCCTAATAAGCTACTAAGCCTGATTAATAGCGTAGACAATGAGCATGAATTTTCACATACTGGTTTAGGAATGAAATGGTTCTGGATTTTCATCCTGGCTTTGCCCTACTCCAGCTTAGAGAACTCACTTCTCTTATCCAAGTCTCACGTTTCATCATCTAAAAATGGACACAACCTCACACACAGAATAATTTTTAGGTTTGCTAGGATATTAAACTATATACACCTAGAAAATGTTATCTAGAAATACTGTTCAATGAAAGCCAGTGTCTTCATTTCACTAGAAATTGCATTGTTAATTTAAAAAATTGTTTGTTTTTTTAAAAAAGTTAGAATAAATTAAAAATGTCATTGAAACTAAAAATAGAGACAGCAAGAGATAGTGGAGCATTGTTGAGATGCAGAGCCGTGAAGTGTTGTTAAGTTGCAGTGCCGTGGGACTATTGTTGAGATGCATTGCCGTGGGACTATTGTTGAGATGCAGTGCCGTGGGACTATTGTTGAGATGCAGTGCCGTGGGACTATTGTTGAGATGCAGTGCCGTGGGACTATTGTTGAGATGCAGTGCCGTGGGACTATTGTTGAGATGCAGTGACGTGGGACTATTGTTGAGATGCAGTGCCGTGGGACTATTGTTGAGATGCAGTGACGTGGGACTATTGTTGAGATGCAGTGCCGTGGGACTATTGTTGAGATGCAGTGCCGTGGGACTATTGTTGAGATGCAGTGCCGTGGGACTATTGTTGAGGACTAGAAGGACTATTATAGAACTAGTTTTATTTGTTATTTGTTTTGAGACGGGGCCTCATGTATACGATGATGGCCTCAGATTCTGGTGTGGTGAGGATTCCCTTGCATCTCTGATTCTTCAGCCTCCACCTCACACATGAGTGCAGGGACAGCAGGTGTGTTTGTGCAGTACTAAGGATGCAAGACAGGGCTTTGTGAGAGTTAGGTAAGCACCCTTTGAGATAATCCCCATACCTATACCACTGTGTCTTCTAATATTTTGCTTGTCTTCTTTCTAAGGGTAATTAGATATATATACAACTACTGAGCGAACTTACCACTTTCCGAACTCGTGGTGCCCGACTATGAGGAAATGGCTAATTCAATATCTCACACTTTAATTACCAAATTGCTTCCATGGGAGTATAATATCATCGAACGAAACTTTCAACCTCATGATCAGAAGTAATCAGTATTAATTCGCCTTAACTCTTCTCTTAACGGTGTGCCTCCAGTTACACGGCAGCTGATTTCCTGATCACAGCAAGAAACGTAGTAAAGAGATTGAACCAATGGGGCCATGTCAACACACCTATCTTGGACAGAAATATGGCACAGCCTGGCATTCAGCCTGGAGGGATAAAATAATCAACAAGTGTTAAGTACTTTTATTCATGCTTGAGATTATAATATAGTTATAGTTCTTCTTTTCCTCCGTTCAAATCCTCCTTCCTCTCTTTCAAATTCATGACCTTCTGGTCCCTTAGTTGTATTGCATACACACACACATACACACAGAAATACACACACACACACACACACACACACACACACACACACACACCCTGCTCAGTCTATAGAATGTTACTTGTAGCAGGATGGATCAGGGAGAAAGAGGGAAGATAAATCTTCAAAACACAATGGTCCAGGACTGTAACCTGTGAAGAGTGAAGTGTTAGATCAGCAAATCCACTCGTTCTGGCACTACTTCGGTGATTTGTTCATTTGCTTTTTGATAACATTTGTACAGCGATAGTAGTTACTTGGGAGTAGAAAATGTAGGAAGAAATGTGTATTCAGAAGAGAGATAAAGGCACCGATGCCCCCCCCCACACACACACACACAAAGAGCAAGCTAAGAGGAATCTGCGGACACAAGCAGCTAAGACATTTTGTCTTTGTCTTTGATCCTTCGGGGTGGCAGCTTCCAAACAGAAGGTGTTGGAGGAAAACAGCACAAGGATAGAAGGCAGGATTCTCCTGGGAGTCAAGAGTGAGGCCTTCATGCTCCCAGCTGGCTAAAGAGGGGACAGAAGCCTGAACAGAATCAAAATGGCTCAGGATCTGACTTGCCTAGAGAGATTCACGGGCCAAGGAAAAGGCTGGCAGAGCGTGTCTCATTGGCCTGAAAATCCTCATTCTACTTCTCTGCTTTCTGTCTTGTTCTCTGTATTTGTGATGTCCTCGAAGGATGTTTGCAGAGAGACTGGTTCCACAGCTTGATCTGGCTCGTGCCATTCATCCTATCAGGGCCGAGGTGACAAGTGTGGTAATTAAGAATGGAAGAAATGCCAGTGGCAAGAGCAGATTGGAATGAAAGACTGATTGCTGGGCTAAGCAGGTTGCTCGGCTTTCTGGTGACAGGCTCTGCAGTGTCTGGGAATGCGGCCTGCTCTCTGGAGTGCAGGCAGAAGAGGCCACAGATAAATAAATGGCTCCTTGAGGGCAAATATATGATCCACACCGCTGCTCATGAAGCACTGTCTAGCCATGTCTGGTGTCTCCGTGAACAGATAGCTCGGGATGGAATCTTGGCATCTGAAGGGAGCCAGCAGTTTGCAGCTTCCACAGAGGAAAAGGTTCCCTGTGAACAAGCAGGGCCTCCAATGAACTTCAAGGCGATGTCTCCCCTCCCCTCTTCCTAGTTCAGCACCCTTGTCAAAGTGTCAGTCAAAATGAGGAAAATTAAAAAGCAAAAATCCAAAGAAAACGACCTCCCGGTAGTCCCCAGAACATCAACCACTTCAAAAGAAAAGAAACTGCTTGAAAGGATGTGAAGGTCATGTGGGCACTTGGGAAAGGATGCCCAGGCTCCAGCTGAACAGAAAACCCCAGGGAAGAAGGCAGCACCCGCTGTCCCCTTCTTTCTATTCACAGCCTCTAAGCCTGGCTCTGAATTCAGTGGAAGAGGATTTTTACTACGCGTTAAACAGACACTTTTCTGAGCTGGATTGTAAATTGCTTTGAGTAGCATTTTATGATTCTTAATTTCACCAGCATGTAAGTTTGGCAATTATTTATGACATCACACCTCAGAGCAGATTGCTGGAGATAGAGGCTAATTCAGATGGAAAGTGATTTTCTCCTAGAATAAAGGTTTTCTGCTTGAGGTTGGAGAGGTTTATCTTGACTCTCTCAGAGCTTTGCAAATAAAATGAATGTCCTGGTGGAGGTTTTTCTCTAACAGTATCTTAAGGAATCTAGAGCTAAAACAAAAATGTCACCTACACTGTGATCTTTAGCATGCATAGATTAATTTATTTACAGAACAGAAAAACTATATGAAGTATCGATTCACCCTAAATGCAAGCAAACCCTTACATAGGCGCTGAACATGGCATTGTCTTTTGGACCTGGAGACTCGAGTTTATTATTGGGCATGGAGCTGGTATAAAGAAAGAAGAAAGTCAGGAAGAAGTAAGGTGCCATTTGATATTTTATTTCTGGATGATCATCAGTGGCTCAGTGTTATTATGAAATGTTGTCAGTGTGAGCTAATGCTGGGTGATTATACGTGAATGACATACAGAGCATTGCCTCTCCTTTTGCTGTTCTGACAGAAGGATTTGCTAATGAAAGCTGAAACCTATGCACAGCATTAAATAAACACAGAGCAGAGGCAGCTCACTTATAAGCACCTAGGTATTAAAGTACTTAAGGCTTGCAAAGAAATGCCCCCCCCCCCCCAAACCATCATTCCTAAGCATAGAAATGGTGTACTGACTCTGGAAAATGCCATTGTTCCCTATCACAGCTCCATCAAATCTGTAGTACTATAGCATCAATTAAGTCATTTTAAATGAGTAAAGGAAATCGAGTTGACAATTCATAGTAGCTAACATCTGTGGGAAAATACACTGTATTCCAGATTCTGTGTGAGGGACTTCCCATGAAACATTGTGTTATTTAATTGTTAGTCATTTAAATAATACTATTCAGCTTTAACTGTCTATATTATACAGATACAAAAATCAGACAATAGATAAGTTAAATAATTTCTGAAGTCACACAGGAAGTGGCAGAATTGGGACTGTAGTCCAGGTAAGCCCTCTGCAGTGCCTAGCTCTGGTCACTAGTAGGTACCACTTCTGTGTGAGTTGATCGAATTTATTATACAGACTTAAATTGCCTGCTATTACTTGGTATTTTTAATGAAACTGCTTTCATTTTATCATGGTGCTTATATGAAGTACAAAGCAAATTGTTTCCACTTACAAAATGAACATTCATTGCTGGAGAGGCAGCTCAGCAGCTGGGAGAGTTCATTGTCCTTCTAGAGGACCTGAGCTTGATTGCTAGGTGCCATGTGAGGTGGTTCACAACCACCTGTATATCAGGTCCTCTTCCAGCTTGTTGAAATTAGAGCAGCGGGCTGCTTCCCCAACACCCGGCCACCTGCATGGCTAGCTTTACCCGAAATAATTACACAGAAACTGTATTCTTTTAAATACTGCCTGACCCATTAATTTCAGCCTCTTAACCCATTTCTAATAATCTATGTAGCACCACGAGGTGCGCTTACCAGGAAAGATCTTCACCTGCATCTGTCTGGAGTGGGAGAACCATGGTGACTGCCTGACTCAGCTTCCTTCTCCCAGCATTCTGTTCTGTTTACTCCGCCTACATAATTTTATGTCCTATTACAGGGCCAAGGCAGTCTCTTTATTTAACCAATGAAATTAACACAAGCCAGAAGACTCTCCCCCATCACCAGCCTCCACTGGAGCCAGACTCATGTATACATGTCACTCTTTCCTGTTACACACATACAGACACACACACACACACTAAAATCTTTTTTTAAATATATTTTATTATTAAAAATTTAAATTTAAATATATTTTGATCATATTCTTCCACTTCTCCAAGTTTATCTAGGTTCTCCCACCACACCCAACTTTAAGTTCTTTCTCAAAAAACAAAACAAAAACCCAATGCACCAAAAAATGCCCCATATATAGAAAACAAAATACAGCATCACCCAAAAATAAAATAATAACAAAACCACAAAACTCTTCTGGTAGTTTCAGTGTGATTAGCCCCCATAAACTCAGAGGGAGTGGCATTGTTAGGAGGTGTGATTTTGTTGAAGTAGGTGTGGCATTGTTGGAGGAAGTATGTCACTGTGTGGGTGGACTTTGAGGTCTCCTTTGCTCAAATTTCACTTGGTGTGGCACTCAGTTCACTTCCTTTTGCTTACCAAACAAGATGTAGGACTTTCAGCTCCAGTACCATGTCTCCCTGCACATTCCCATGTCTCACCATGATGATAATAGACTAAATCTCTAAAACTGTGACCCACCCCATCAAATATTTTCCTTAATAAGAGTTGCCATGGTCATAGTGTCTCGTCACAGCCATAGAAACTCAACTATAACAACTATAACCAAATAAAAGCATACAAAAAGAAACAAAAACTGTGGAGTCCATTATTTGTTGTCAAGTGAACAGGAGATATGCCCTGGAGTGGTTGATATAACCAGTGTCATTCTCTTGGAGACTTGGGGTGGGGGAGAAGGGAGGGTGGAAGGGGAAGAGGAGGGGAGAATGGGAAGAGTGAGGAGAGCATGAGGGAATGGTATAGTTGAGATGGAGGAAAGACAGAGATGAGAGCAAGGAAAGAGATAAATACCTTGATTGGGGGAGCCATTATGGGGTTAGCAAGAAACCTGGCTCTAGAGAAATTTCCAGGAATGCACAAGGATGACCCCAGCTAAGACCCTAAACAACAGAGGAGAGGGGTCCCAATCTTAACTTGCCTTCTGTAGCTTTGGTACCTATCCTGGAACTTACTCTATAGACCAGGCTGGCCTCAAATTCACAGAGATCCTCCTCTCTTTGCCTCCCAAGTGCTGGAATTAAATGCATATACTGCAAAGCTATTACTTAAGGACCATAGAACATGCTAAGTAACATGATAGGGTAATAACTACCAAAGCCCCCACTTGATACCAGCTAGATTACATCTGTTTTATAGTGTAATTCATATTAAGAATATATTCACCTATAGAGAATTTTCCCACATTCTTATTTTGCATCTTTAATTTATAAACCTAGACGTTTAAAACTAGGGTTACAAACGTTCTTGTGCTCTTTGATATTATCAGGAGATGTTTAATGCTACAAAAAAAAAACTAAGGATGAGTGACAGCTCATGGTGACTGGGGTGAATCATAGAAATTTAATATATGGAGGGAAACATGCACTTGATGATAATGGAGTACAGGTGTCCACTACTGTGTACGCACATACACCCTGATCATGAACTACAGGATGTCCACTACTGTGTAGGCATACGTACTTGATAATGGACAGCAGGAAGTTCACTGCCATGTATGCACAAAGGCAGGGATGTGTTCCTCTGTCTTCTGTGATATGTTGAAATTAAATATATCGCAAAAGGCTTAAGTCTTACATAAGAACCCTCACAGTTTCAAAGTGCTAAATCGCTTTGCTGAAGTGTTCTGCCAAAGTGCACTGCTTCCAGAAATGAAGGATGGTGACACTATCTCAGAATCTTAGAAGGATTACTTGGTATCATTCTCAGGGTTTTGATAATTTAATGAGAAATACTTTGTTCCTGCCTCATTTTCATAAATCAGCCTAGCTCTCAACTACACATTTTTGGGAATGCATGTCTATTGGTCTTATGTCCTTAACTTTTTTTCTGGGTACATCCTTTGAAATCTTCTTTTGCCCAGTCACTCCCAAATTAAAGAAGAATCATTTTTGTGTCTCTCAAGAGCGATTATATGTGGCGATGTTTACATTCTGTTTACATTGTCACCTCCCCACAGCATGAGTCTTCTCTCTACTGTTTTATGTTTTGCAAACTGCTATGTAACACTTATGATGCTCTATAAATAATAAATAATAAAAGTCCTGTAGTCTCCTGCCAGCAGCCTTTGATGGGGGGCAGCTTTCAACTGACTTCACATGAGTAGACATTAAAAAAGGAAAGAAGTCACTCTCTCTGTGGTTGGCTGTTTATCTGCAGTAATAACAAAGCTGGTGACAGGAACATCAGAGAATGTGTCATCCATTCATCATCCATCCATCCTTCAATCTGTTTGTTTGTCTGTCTATCTCCCTGTCTGTCTATCTATCTATCCATCTATCATCAATACGTGTTTGTAGAAGAGAAACTATGATTTAGAAGAGGAGTTCTAAAGGAAGCAGAAGGGTGAAATAAAACAAGCTCATAGAATATAGGCAGCATAACTGCAGGAAAAGTACAATTGCTGGATGAGAACCAGCAAAAGTAGGGACACCAGTGAAAAGGGTAAAAGGGCAAAAAAAACAAAGAACAAAGTATAATTGTGTGTGTGTGTGTGTGTGTGTGTGTGTGTGTGTGTGTGTGTACATAAGTCAATGTTAAATTGGGACACATTTCCATGTATGGATATGATGGAGGTGGCTCTTGTATTTTATCTGTTGCTTTCATTGGTTAACTAATAAAGAAATCTGCTTGGCCTGAAAGGACAGAAAATTAGGTAGGCGGAGTAGACAGAACAGAATGCTGGGAGAAAAAAGCCAAGTCAGGGAGTCACCATGATTGACACAGCCGCAGGTTAAGATCTTCCCTTGTAAGCCACCTCGTGGGCTACACAGATTATTAGAAATGGGTTAGATCAATATGTAAGACCTAGCCAATAAGAGGCTGGAACTAATGGGTCAGGCAGTGTTTAAGTGAATACAGTTTCCGTGTAATTATTCCGGGTAAAGCTAATCATGCAGGCAGCTGGGCACTGGAAATGTAGCCCGTCGCTCTTACTTCAATAGAGTGGCACCCAACTTTTTTGTTTAAACAGAAAAAGGGGAAATGATGGAGGTGGGTCTTGTATTTTATCTGTTGCTTTCATTGGTTAACTAATAAAGAAAACTGCTTGGCCTGATAGGATAAATTAGGTAGGCAGAGTAGACAGAACAGAATGCTGGGAGAAAAAAGTCGAGTCAGGCAGTCGCCATGATTGACACAGCCGCAGGTTAAGATCTTCCCTGGTAAGCCACCTCGTGGGCTACACAGATTATTAGAAATGGGTTAGATCAATATGTAAGACCTAGCCAATAAGAGGCTGAAACTAATGGGCCAGGCAGTGTTTAAATGAATACAGTTTCTGTGTAATTATTCCCAGGTAAAGCTAACCATGTGGGCAGCTGGACGTTGGGAATGTAGCCTGCCGCTCCTACTTCAACATGGATAAACAAAAAATTAATTTTAAAAATCATTAGAAAAGAAAAATGAAAGTGTTTTTCCATCCCAGCCCATACTTAAGCTCCATGTGTCTTGGCAAACTCTAGAGAACAGAGCTCTGCTCATTCAGGATTGCTGCTGTACAATTGCCCTCAAGTGGGTTTGAGTGGAAAGAGTCATTGCCTCTTAGTCTTGCCTCCTAATCAAAATCCCTCCTATGTGTGGTTGTCCATGACTCTGACTGCTAAAGGCAAAAGGAGAACTGGGAAAGTGACTAATATTTAGCTTTTCCACAGTGGGGGTTGATCTTAACTCTGTGAGATGATGATGGGTCAGCCAACTCAGTCACTGTAATAATGCTACATCGTACATATGTGTCAGAATATCACTAGCGCATAAAACTACTCCATTTCCCCACCAACTTAAAAGGGACCCAGTTCACTGCCATACATAATCATGGAAGGATCTGGTGGGAAAGAGGGACTAGAGCTGAAAAGAAGATAGGAGAGGAAAACTGAGGATTGTAAAGTTAGAGGAGAGACAAGGCAGACAGAGCAGGGAACAAAAGACTATTGCTTATAAAGGAAAGAGAAATAAACTTGAGCAAGGCACTGGGTTAGGATTAAGTTTAAGGACAGTGAGCTCCTGTAAGTTCAGGAGTGTGTACTCCTAGCCATCAAGTGACCTTTCTGAGTACTGTGCACAGAATTAGACAGAATGAAAATCATGAAGTAGTTACCCAGCATCAACGATTACCAAGTTAGGGCCCAATCAGTGTTCAGCTCTTCAGTCCCCACCCACCTGCTGTTTTATTTCCACCCAAGTTCCAAACATCATCCCATTTCAAAAAATTCAGCATCAACTTCTAAGCCTTATGGTATGTTAAAATGTATAAGCACAATATCATCATCACATATAAAATGCAGCATTAATTGCAATAGCACTGAAGCATATGTTTTCAAATAACAATCAGCCCATAAATACTGAATTGTTTACTTTAGCTCCTCAGTTTAATTTTCTCTTCAAATAATCTCTACAGATTATTTGTTGTGTCTTATTATTACTTATGTCTTTTCAGCTTCAGTCTCTTTTAGCCTATTCTCTTAGCTCCCCACATTCCCGCTTATGATTGAAGAAACGATTCATTTGCTTTTAATAATTTTCTGAAGTTTGTATTTTTCTGATTGGGTTGCTGCCCTGCTCTTCAATGTGCTGTTTTATAATACTTTGTGCAAATGTGAGTAAGTTGGGGTTTGATTTGGGATGTCAGGAATGGGTCAAGTCTGTAGGCCATGTTTTGCAGCACCACTGGGCACATGCTGTTTGATTGCCTTTATTGGGCTGTAGACAGCTATTGATGATCGATGTCTGTCTAGAGCTATTAATTCAATAGAGATTGCAAAGGGTACTAATTCCTTTTTATGTACTTATTTCCTTTTGATTTGCTCAGAGCTTCTACAAAGAGAAACTGTTTCCGTAACTTTTCAAGATGAATTAGTTCTAGTGGAAATGGGAAGATAAATATTTTAGTCTTTCCTTAATTTGTTGTTTCGAATAATGATTTCATGTATTAATATTCTGCATAATAGATGATGAGGATGTAGTTTCCTGCTATCATTGGAAACTTGTGCATTTGACATTAATTGATATGTGCCATTGACTTCTGTTATCATTATGACACTCAAATTTCCCATCTTTGAGCGTTCAAAATCTATTCAAGTGTCCTTCTGAGTTTGTCTCCATGACTTTAAGTTCCAAACCTGAAATAAGTCAGTTTTTTTCTACGAGCTCCAATTTCTGGTAGTAGGAAAATGGAGTTTTAAAATCACAGAATGGTAGGAATGCAATTGCTATCGGATGGTTACAGTTTCCAGACATTTTAAATAAACAGGGCTGCAAAACAATGTGTATGTGCTTGTGTGTGTGTGTGTGTGTGTGTGTGTGTGTGTGTGTGTGTGTAAACAGGTACATGTTCATGGCAGATGTGCACATTTATGTACAGATGTACATGAATGTCTATTCACATATGGTTGGAGGACAGATGTCAGCCAGTTTATGTGCTGCTGGGAAACAAATCCAGAGTTTTATACATATAAGCACTCTATAATCCGAGCTACTTCCTTAAGACTCACAATTCCTTAAAATATTTCCATTATTTTTTCAGGTTTTTATTCTTTCATCCCAGTTTGGTATACTGTCAGATAGTAACAACTGAGCAGACATTTCTTTACATTTGGAGTGAATTATTTTATTATGGTACTGAAAATTGAACCTTGGGCCTCAATGCATTCTAGGTAGCTCAATACACCCTCAATGCTTTACACTGAGCCAAATCCCCGGTCCTAGTACATACTTTTATTTCCTAGTAATGCATAATATAATTCTGAGGTTGAATCTATTTTTTTAAAATATCCAAGGATTCCCTCCATTCCTTCCACTCTTCCCTTTTCCCGTAAACATAACTTTCTTTTTTACTGTTTATGAAACTCATTCCCTCCCTTTTATCAGATTGCATGTTCTATATACTTATTTTTCTGTGTCTCCAAAATATGTATTTGGAGAACACTGTAAAACACTGTATGGGTTTCTCTTGTTCTTTTCTAGATGCTGAACGTACTATTAGGTGCAAACACCAGGTATTCATTTTTGACCACTTCTACCTCTTCCTAGATGATTGTACCACTACAGCAAAGTGTCCCACTGTGACTAGATTTGGTTGTATATCCTTTTATGGTTTTTTTTTCTGGGAATAAAATTCTAGAAGGTTAATATCTGGATACAGTCATCCACTGAATGGATATATCATCCACTCAGGCTGTAATAGTAAAATAGCATACACAGTTGGCTTATACATAACAGATGTTTGGAGAAGAGGAAGCCATAGATTAAGGTATCAGCATATTTGGTACCTAGTGAAGGTCCACTTTGGAGCTCATGACATTATTGTGCAGGGTTTTACATGGCAAAAGAAGTTGTCAAGACACCTTAAGCCTCTTTTTCAAGGGCACTAATTCATTCAGAGGCTTTCCCCTCTGACCTAATGATCATATCCCCCATATGGGGCCCTTGTTATTGGAACCTTGAAGGTCAGAATTTCAACCCAAGAGTTTTTTATTTTTTGGGTACACAAGCGTAAGTACTTTAGTGCTGAACTAAAGGTCAGGACATTAATTATCATACTTCGCACTGGCAAATCTCCTCCATAGATCCTACATCATCTTTCATTCCCATTACAATGAATGAGAGCCCCTGTCCACCCACCTCTCAAAGAGTATTCTGTGTGACTTAAAAATGTGTGACCAAATCTAGAGCAAGAATTAGTATGGTTGTCCTTTTTAAATAGGCAGACACCCTATGACAGATCAACTGGGTCAACATTTATTTGCCTATTAAAAATCTGTGTTTCTTTCTCTTTTAATTTTATTTGCCTCTCTAAGTATTTTTTAATAGAACTTTCTTGGGGTGGTTTTCTTTATTCTGAGTTTTTATAAACTTCCTAGCGATTTTTTTTTTATCTCAGACACTTCCCCATTTGTTGTTTGTCCTTTTCTTTGTTTATAAGTGTATCTTTTAAGGTGCTAAAATTTTAACATAATAATATTTCTTTCTGAAAACCGCGCGCGGGCTGCAGGCTGCGCGGCGGGCGCGGCGGGCACGGCTGGGGCGGCGGAGAGCGCGCCGAGCCGGGGCCGAGCTGGCCCGCCCGCCCGCCGCACATGTCCCGGGGCGTCGTGGGACTGTAGCCGTCTGTGGCGCCTCCTGTCGGCGGGGCGCGGGAGCGCGGAGCCCATGGAGCGGGTGCGAATGATCAACGTGCAGCGCCTGCTGGAGGCCGCCGAGTTTTTGGAGCGCAGGGAGCGAGAGTGTGAACATGGCTACGCCTCATCGTTCCCCTCCATGCCGAGCCCCCGGCTACAGCATTCAAAGCCCCCACGGAGGTTGAGCCGGGCACAGAAACACAGCAATGGGAGCAGCACTACCAGCACTGCCAACAGACGAGCTCACCTGCGCCTGTGTTTAGAACGCTTGAAAGTTCTGATCCCACTGGGTCCAGACTGCACCAGGCATACAACCCTCGGTTTGCTCAACAAAGCCAAAGCACACATCAAGAAACTTGAAGAAGCTGAAAGGAAGAGCCAGCACCAGCTTGAGAACTTGGAACGAGAACAGAGATTTCTAAAGCGGCGACTGGAACAGCTGCAGGGTCCTCAAGAGACGGAGCGGATACGAATGGATAGCATTGGGTCGACTATCTCTTCCGACCGCTCGGACTCAGAGCGAGAGGAGATTGAAGTGGACGTTGAAAGCACAGAGTTCTCCCATGGAGAAGTGGACAATATAAGCACCACCAGCATCAGTGACATTGATGACCACAGCAGCCTGCAGAGTATTGGGAGTGATGAGGGTTACTCCAGTGCCAGTGTCAAACTCTCCTTCACGTCCTAGAGCCCAGCACGACAGCAGTGCAGGGCGACACACCCATCGGGCCAGTTCAGTACCGTCTCTTCAATTGGGTTCATGACGCAGTCTCCTTCAAAACTAAACAAAACCATACTTGAACAAAAGGGTCAGAAGACCTGTATTTAAGCAAATACTTAACAAAAAGTGGGGTAGAGCCTCCCCAGTAGAACAAATACTCATATATTGGAAAGAATACGGTTCCTAACAGCAGCTGGAAACGTGTAATTATCTGGAGTTGACTTAGTTGACTTCTAAGAGGACAGTGGAGATTCCGTCTCCTTTCCTAGTTTGCTCACGCTGTGTTGAGTAGACGTTTAAGGGTGGGGTTATGAACCCTTCCTGAGCTTCTTGGCCCTAGAAACAAAATCAGACTTAGAGTAAGGAAAAGACAGGATAATCAGGCATTAATCTTGGATAGCTAAAGAGCTCTTAAAACTCAGCCTCAGTTTATCATGAAGCCTGTGGATGATCAATTCTTTAAAAAAAAAATGAATTTTTAAAAAGCTCATTTCGTGCTCTACAGAAGGAGAGACTCCCATGAAGCCTTTCGAAAGAGATCATCACGCAGCTCAGCTTTCTGTTGGATTCCATGCTAAGCCAGCTAACCTTACCTGCATTGTTAGCACTAGGGCACCCAACCGCCCGCTCGCACCCTTCAGCAACATAGGGGCAGCCCATGCATGACAGCTGTGTCACAGAAGGAAAAGCTCCATGTGCCTCTGTGTCTGCGCCGATCTGAAGAGTTGTGCACGCAGCATAGCAGGCCAAGGTCTGAGCCACGGCAGCATTTTTATTTGAGATTTTGATAACTGTTTATATGTGTTGAAAACCAAAATGGCATCTTTTTAAAGCTTGTCCATAAGTAAACATAGATGTCTTTTATAGTGGAAAAAACAACAAAAAAAAAAAAAAAAAAAAAAAAAAAAAAAAATAATATTTCTTTCTGTTTTGTAGTATTTCATCTATATTTAAATTTTTAGCTGGGAATATTTTCCTTATTTCTGGATTATAAAAGGTTTACTCATGTTTCTTATAATAATTTTTATGCTTTTTTTCCAATCTGAATCTTTGGATCCTTTTGGAATTTTTACTTGTTAATGATGTGAGAAATGCCTTAAATTTATTATATATATATATATATATATATCTCCAGTTATTGCAATGATTTAATTTAATATTCTTTATTTCTATCTTAAATTTGATGGTTTTTTTCTTTTTCATTGTTAGAAGACTTTATATTTGTATTCCAATGGTTATTTTTATACTAGCATTTTGCTTGCCACCTTTATCCATCTTTCTTTTGTATTTTAAGGGGAAGGATTAGGTTTAATGCAATAACTTCCCTATAATCAATATTAAAATTAGATACACCTCTCCTTTTTCGTTCTTTTCATTCCCAATTTTTGGTGTTAACCTCCTTTTATTCTCAGTTAATAATTACCAAGCATTCTGAAGCCTTACTTTCTCATGCACTCTACCCAGCCGTCTATGTGTATATTTTGATGGCTGTTCTCTACACTGTCTGTTGTCCATAGAACAAGGGAGGAATGTACTCTCTGGATCCCAAAAGCAACTTCAACCCAAAGATGAGAGTCACACAAACCATCAAGTTCCTGTCCCCATGCTCAGTACAAGCAAAGCTCTTTAAAGGATACAGCTCATAGGGAAATGTGCTCTTGACCTGCCTTCTGTGGAGGAGCTAGGAGAAGGAATCAAAGATACAGTACACAAAAAGGAAAGAGTGAAAACCTAGTAAGTATGAGTCATCCACCATTTCTATCAACGAGGCTGCCTACTTGATGTGGGAAGTCCTTCTGTATATGTGTTGCTTTTATTGGTTGATGAATAAAGCTGGTTTGGGCCAATGGATTAGGAGAGCAAAGCCAGACTGGAAATCAGAACAGAGAGAAGAGAGAGTAAGCAGAGTCATGGAGATGCCATGGAGCTGCTGAAGGAGAAAGATGCCAGCTAGAACCTTACCCAACAAGCCACAGCCTTGCGGCGATATACAGATTAAAAGAAATGGGTTAATTCAAGATGTAAGAGCTAGCTAGAAATCTGCCTGAGTCATTGGCTGAACAGTGTTGTAATTAATGTAGTTTCTGTATGATTATTCGGGTCTGAGCGGTTGGGAAATGAACGAGCTGTCTCCACCTACAGCCTACTAGCTAATTTATGTGTCCCAAGACAGGTCTTTCTATGAAGAACACTATAAGCCAGAGTTTATTCAGATAATAAAGTTCATGGTCTGAGCAAACAGCAAATTACACATCACTCTTTGTGTTTGATACACCTAAGAAGAATGAAATATTCAGAACTTTCTTTATACCAGCTTTTAATCAGTCTCATTTTCTGTAGAGTTTCCATGTGACAGTGTCTAACTAATAAAAGTCCACCAGCTTTGTTCTCTTTGTTGTGTGAGTTCTAGAAAATCCAATCTATCCTGGTTTGAACTCCTCCTGCTTGCTCCCGGGCTAATGTTGCTCTGAGTTAGTCATTCTCCATGGGTTACAAATCAGAAATAGTCAGTCCTCTACATCAGAGGCATTTGTTCCAATGAGGAAAATGCTGTAGGATTCCACTTGCAGGCAGCCATGGAAGTGGAGTGTGAGGCTGTTGATAAGTAGAGACACGAAGATGGATGATCAGTTTTCATTTACTGTGCGGATCCAGTTAATAGATCCCAAAGGACAACTCCGTCCCAACAGGATTTTGCCCTTGGTAGCAGCACAGTCCATTCGCTTGGTGATCTCTTCATGGTTTTCTGACAGCTAATACTTATACAGCAAAAAGAACCCTTGAAAAATGTAACTGACTTGCTTTATGAAAAATATTTCCAGTGTTTTAGTGGCTAGTCAGTGGACAGAGTTCCATTACCAGGAATTTTGCATTTTGAGTTATGATATGTAGAATATTACATATTAGGTATCTCTTCAGGGGGTGACCAGCCTCCTGACGAAAGGAAGATTGTATCTATATTCAGAGCACCTAGTATCCTAGACATTCACTAATACTTGAATTGAACATAGAATCAATGAATAAATTAAAAGATACAGGGGAAATCCATACAGACGATCTAGTAGTGTGGGATGAGATGATTCCTTATTGGACAAATATTTATTTCAGGATGACTTCCATCTTAATTTACTTTCATTTAAGGGGTCCCAGTTATAATTATCCAAAATATATAACTAAGAAGTTCAGGTTTGTGTGTGAAATATTTTTCTCATGCATGTATCTGATTTATTTAATCTGTCACAGTTACGTTTTCAGTCAACAATTTGTGTATTCTTCTCAAATAGCTTAGAAGGAGTGAGAGCCTTGCCTAAGTCCTGATTGACTGTGGGATGATGGTTGAAATGGTCACTTGAGTTTATAGAAGACAGGAACTAGTTGACCCCCTAGCAATACCTGAGGCTCTGCAAACAATGTTCTATGTCGTCTTCAACCCCAAGAAGAGGGTACTAGAAATCCTGTACTGTAGATAATAAAATGAGCAGATGAAGAACATCGCTGTGCAACTAGAAGTTACTAGACCTGGAATTTGACTCGGTGATTACTACCAAACCAAAAAGAGTTAGAAAGTCAGTCCTGCTTGTAGACATCGTGGTGTGTCTTGTTTTCTGGCCCTTTTGTTGTGTTCTACTTATTCTTATTCCTTCTCGGCACATTTACCCCTTTATGGTCTTTAAATCATTTTTAATTTGTCAAGGAAAGTGATTCAATAAAGATCTGTAGAATTGGAATAAATATAGGAAACTAAACAACTGACTTTTCTTTCTCAATAAAAGGAAAATAATAATTGAATTGTTTTAAGTATCCTAACCTTAGAAGGTCTAAAGCTTGCAGGAAGACTATTTTTATTGCATCTTTTTGTCTCACCCATCAATTTCTTGATCTGGAATCCAGTCACACTGCTGTCTATTATTCATAGCTGTCTGAGGATCCAGATATAAAAGAACGTGACTTGACCGTTGCACAGCCAAATTCAGAAATTCTGTAATTTCACATGGTGAGGCTGTGAAATACAACATCCCCCAAGACAAAGGGATTCAAAGACTGCCCCAAATTACACTTAATTCAAGGTTAAAAAGAAACAAGTGTACAATGAGGGACTGGAAGAGATGGCTTGGTGGTTAAGAGCACTGGTTGCTCTTCTATAGGACCCAGATTCAACTACCAGCACCCACATGGCAGTTCACAACTGTCTGTAACTCCAGTTCCAGGGGATCCAGCATCCTCACACAGTTATACAGGCAGGCAAAAGACTAATGCACATATAAATAAGATTAAAATTAAAAAGGAAATGAGTGGAAAAGCATAACGCTAACTGGTTTTGTAAACTTGAAAACCAAATCACCTCATGTCTCCAAGATGTGTGAGCAGAAGGCCAGTGAACGGCTAACTCTAGATGAATCATGAAAGTTGGGCTCTTCCTGTGGGTCTTGACTGATTAGCCCTGGAGACTTTGTAAAGGAATTTCAAACTGATACCTTGGTGAATAGTTTTAGAACATCCACAACCATTAAGATGAGACTGTAACACAGTAGGGCAGATGCTTAATCCAACCTGGTTGGTTCCCTTATGAGAGAAAGAGAGACAGAAACACACAGATCTAGAAGAACACCACAGACACATACTCTCCAATATGTTTTATCAAATATTAACTGTCCTCAGAAAAGGACAAAGGGCTGAGATGACAAATGACAGCTTAGCCAGGATTAGGACTGACGCAAATGAGCCAGGTGTCTTGGGTACACCAAAAACTCAGTGATGAAAATAAGCATTTTAATGCAATTTTAAAAAAGGATTTATGCAAAAAAGTGCATGACAATGCTGCATGATGATCAGGACAGGTGGGATTTATGCAGCTTCAAGCCTAGGGATGCCAATACCAGACTGGAAGAGAAAAGATAGCCCAGAGCATATCTTGATTCTGACATCCAGCTTGCAGGATTGCAAGAGAATAAAATTCTACCATTTTAAGCTACGTGGGCTTTGGCGCTTTGTTTCAGCAACTGGAAGAACTAATACCATCACTTATGCTCTTACAAGCTTTCCTGTGAACGGTCCACCAACTAAAATCCAATCATATTTGAATTTTATTAACTCCAGTACATTCTGCAGAAATTTATAATGATACAGTTTGTTTTGTTAATTAAGAATAATCTAACGTTCCTAGCTCATTTCTTTGCCGATTAGCCCCTCTTCCCCTTCCAACTAAATTATCTCAGGGAAGCCTGCGAATCCATGTAGTTTTAAACACTGATGCCCCCGACTCTCATCTGGACATGGCTGTATCATTTTTATCATTTCCCTTGTTATATACAATGAACCTTTCCTCAAACCTGTCAGATGTATTTGGCCTGAGTCAAAAGAATTTTTGTAATTTTTAATATTCTTTTCATAACCTATCATATCCTCATGTTGAATTGACAAAGGTCAGTGAATTATTTTTTCTTGTAAGTTCTTAAATAGTTAAGTTTTCATTGTGAATCTGTTTTGATGTTGATGGCTTTATAGGAATTTTTTAAAGGTCTCTTGATTAATTTTAAAAGTATCAGGCTTTCAATGGAATACATTGTAGCCTATTAACCACACAATTAAACCATCTTTTCTGAAAATTTCTAGGAAAGAAGTCATATTCAAAAGTTAGTTGGTATCATGTACGTAGGTGCCTCCTTCCTTCAAATCTGTATAAATTGGGCTGCAGAGTTTGGGATGAGGCACATTTATGACATATTGATAGAAGGATGTGGGTTGAAGGTATAATTAGCCAACTTTATCAGTTCTGCCTCCAAGTTCACCTGTCACTGATCAAGGAAGAGGCTCAGGCAGTGATGACGTCAGGTCCCCTGAGCCCAGCACAGCTCATGGACCAGAGGTCAGAAAGGTACATCTCTGCTTTCCTCTACCTTCCTATGGAACACCATGAAAACTGCAGAGAACCTTCTTCTCCTTCCTCGCTAAAGGGTCTTCAGGAGTGCAGAAGACTAAAGAGACTGAGGCTATACAATGTCCAGACCATTGTCTGAAGTTCCCAGATTCTCTCCTCCAAACACTGTTGTTATAACCAGGAGCTGTAATAAGATAGAGAGGGGAGGATACACAGTGCCCTTGCTCATGTTTCTAACACCCAAGTGGGGCTAACAGCCCAAGAAAATCTAGAGTAACAGAATCCACATATTCTATAACAGAAATCTAAGACAAATACAACACTAGACAGGTTACTGGGAGACGTTCCATAGAGGTCTGCAAACTGTGTGACTGAGTGGAAACCTGAAGAAGAATCTGGAGGCAGATTCTTAAGAATCTTAAGCTTCAAGCTAAGAACTGGAAGGAACTCCAGGAGGCTGCCCAGTCAGATTTATTTGCCTGAGAATGAAAATGTCCTTGTTTGTACAATCCATGATATGACAACCGAGCTCTTGTATGTGGCAAGTATGACTGAAGACCGCATGATGCATTTAATTTAATCTTAATTACTTTAAAGTCATATTTAAATTACATATAAATCACTAGTGGTTACCTCACTGGGCAGCTGGGAGGAGGTTTACACACACACACACACACACACACACACCAAAATTTTTACAAAAGCTCAGAGATCTGAAAGCAAGACTCAGTGAAGTTGCCCATGAGGACAGGACTTTAACAGCAGAGGGCTAGGGATAAGGCTCAGTCAATAAAGAGCTTGCTATGAAAGCATGAAGATCTGCATTTGAATCTCTACCTGACAAGGGAAAGCTAGACAAGTAAGTGTGCATCTGTAGCTCCAATTCCAGGGAAGGTAAAGACAGGAGCTACATGGCTGGCTAGGATAGCTGAGTTGATAAGTATTAGGTTCCATGAGAGACCCTGTCTCAAAAACTATGATGGAGAGCAACTGAATGAAGACATCCATGTATGTCCCATGCATGCAAACACATACAACACCCACAATCACAACCACTGACACTTCTCCCAATACTTTCTAAGCTCTTAAACCATCATGTGGTAATATATAGTTTTATCTGCGTTTCTTCTTAGGACATGAACTTACTCAGATGGTGCCAGGCATGGATTTATTAATCTAGGAAACAAATGTTTCTCTCTCTCTCTCTCTCTCTCTCTCTCTCTCTCTCTCTCTCTCTCTCTGTCATCTTTATACAGCATCCACGTGCTCTTCAACTAATAATAGTAACTTTGATTTTCTTAGTAAATCACAAGAGGAAAGCTTCGAATTAACATCCTTCCTTCTCCCTTTTAAAGTTATTTTCTCATTGATCTTGATTACCTTAGTGGCTCCGCTTTTGGAAGTCCATCCCAGCTATACAGTGAAGAAGAAGAAGAAGCAGCACAAAGTGGAATAGACTTGTCCCCGCTGGAGGCTCTGTAACAGTACCCCAAGAGAGACTCTGGGGGCAAGGTGGTCCTTATTGCTTCAGACCCCAGACTGCCACCTCTCAGCATTGTGCATGTTGGCAAG
Source organism: Microtus oregoni (assembly GCF_018167655.1). Lineage (NCBI taxonomy): Eukaryota > Metazoa > Chordata > Mammalia > Rodentia > Cricetidae > Microtus > Microtus oregoni. Next base: position 9,495,884 of record NW_024543831.1, on the reverse strand, counting down.
AGAAGTAAAAGCATTGTCTCAGATTCAGATAATTGTATTGATAGGATTGCCCAAGAATCCTACAAATTAAATATGAATAATTAGCTTCATTTCTAATTTGTAGCCAATGTAATTCATCAAGTACCCTTTTACAGCTATTCCAAGGTATCCCCTTTGATCGTGGCTTCCTTTTTTCCCAGGACTCATATTTATCGACGATCATATTTGCTAATATTTCTTACAAGTGAACTGTGTCCAGGCCCTTCCTTCCATCATACTATCTTATTTTTACATTCATTTAACAGAGTAGATGCTGGAATTTAAAAATAGCAAGACATTATCTCTGTTGCTTGAGGTTGTAAGTGAAGGAACCATGATCCAGACCCTGATGATGTGCCTTTAATGCCCAGTGAAGCTACTTGGCACAGTCACATTGTGCAAGAGCAGTGTGTGCGATAAAAATAAAATAAAAAACAAAAACAGGGCAAGTATTCAAGAGTGAGCAATAGATTCTCAGGAGTCACCAGGCGTGGAGGCCGTGCAAGCCACAAAGCAGGCTTGCCTGCTTGCTGGAGTGTGGCAGACAATGTCACACAATGATCCTCTGGAGTTGCTGCGTGCCCATCACTCTAATGCCAAGTTCTACGGGAACTTTGCAGACCTATCCTGCACACTTTTAGTTGCAGCAGAAGTAAAACGACCTCCTTTGCCCACACATCTTTGCACGTGACAAGGAGCACCTATACCTCAGAGGATCAGCTGAGGACCACGGCTCTTTGCCGCCTGGCTCTCAGCCTTAGGATTGGCATCCAGCTATACTTTAGTCCTAACTCACTGCTAGGCTTTAGCCCTTTACAATTCCTTTAAAGGATGGCTTCATTGGCACCATTAATCCCTGCATTCTGGCGGAGCCCTCCCTTCCTGCAGCCCCTAGCATGTCCACTGCACCAGCAAAGGGACTTGTCTTCTCTGACACTCTCCGAGCAGGAACAACTCAGGCATTCTTCCCAGTGATTTCCGCAGTCAGCACATTAGTCTTTCTTGTAATGAGAAAGGTTATTGCTGCTATTTTTTATGCTCTGCAGAGATACTCAGTACCATCTCTGCATTGTAATCAGTCTCTGGAAAGATCTCCATAAGGGAAGGGCTGCCGTGGCCTTGCTGGAGACCTGCAATGCACCAAATGAATGCGAATCAGCCCAGCACGGATGGATTTCCTTTGTGGGAGCAGGCGTGGATGCCAAGCGACAGCTCAAGAGCTGCTGGGAGTTTCCAGAACCCCAGTTTGGTTCTATGTGAGTGTCATCATAGACAAAGTGATAGATATTTTGACCTTCACAGCAGAGCGGTCCTGTCTTCATGAGACGTGCTCCAGACTAACAAAGAAAAACCTCCTGCATCTGTGTTCTATAGATACAAGGCCTGGAAGAGCTTCCTAAATCAGAGAGGCTTTGTACAGAAACTCCCAAAAGGAGGAAAAAAGATGCTTTCAGTCCATCTGTGCTATATCTGACCAATAAGGGCCTCTGAAAAGTGGCCATGTCTTCTTGAAACGTCTATGCTCTGTGTACACAGACAACCACCCTGTAAAAACAAAGACAAAATCATTTTCTTTCTTTCTCTTTTCAAGTCGCAATTGTCTTTCTGTTTAAGTGAGAGCCAGCCCCTGCAGTCCACAGTGATTGAGCACAGTGGACGGTTTCTCCTTCCTGATTCACTGCCTTGAGCTTAATTCATGGCCCGCGTGCGGTGGGCATACTAACCAGCTGCGTAGTACCCTTGACCATGGCTCACAAAGACATGGAGTGATCCCGCTGCAGTGAAGCCTCAGGCACAGCTGACACGCCTATGCCGTGGCTGGCAGTCATCATTTCGGACAAAACTACTTTATGACAAGGTTGGGATCTCACCGTGGCTTTGCTTTATTGGCCCATCAGAAGCAATAGCACTAATGTAAATAACCGTAGCTTTAGAGGCAGGCGGATCTCTGTGAGTTCAAGACCAGCCTGGTCTACAGAGCTAGTTCCAGGACAGGCTCCAAAACCACAGAGAAACCTTGTCTCGAAAAAACAAACAAACAAAAAAAAAAACAAAAACAAAAAAAAAAAAAGAAAAAGAAAACTCCGATGAGCCCCTTTCCTCTCTTGGTTGATGCTACTGGAAAATTATTAAAATGAGAAAGATGGAAACATTGGACATGACTGAGCCTTTGGCTAGGAATACTGCTGCTATAGTGTCCTCTTTCTTTTGGACTGCACCCACTGGTCTCTCGGGACCTGGATTTGAACTTTCAAATCTGTCTGCTGTTCTTTCTTAAATAAATCTTGAATTTATTTTAAAAGTTTGTTTCTAGAAATTTTGCTCATGTACATATGCATACTATTTTCAAGAGCAACTGAAAAGCAAATTCTCTCTCTTCTCCATATGCACACACATATATATATACACACAGCACACACTATATATTATATAATGTATATATTAGATATTATATATCTCTCCAGGTATGTGTCTGTGTGTACATATATATAATATGTATACATGCATATACATATTTAATCACTTATGGAGAAGTACTTTGCTCCAGTTTTATGATTCTGCTCATTCTGCCACTGTAATTTTAGACTAGTAAGATTGCTTTAAATTAGCTGATTGGAGACTGCTTATGCTTATGCTGTATGTACATGATATAAAAATAGTTAATCAATTCAGATCAAATATTGCAGCTAGTTATTTTTTATTGTGTAGAACAAAAATAGATTGCGTTTTACATTTCAGTTGACTATGTAATGTCATAAAATAATTCAAAATAAAAAGAGTTCATTTCTTTGTCCTGCATTATGGTTCAGAGTTCAAATAAGCCCGTCTAAAAAGGATGCAGGTTCCCTGAACACTCACTTGAAGGACCAGGTGACATGCCGTGTAATAGCTCCCCAGCTTCCTATTAACATATTTCTCTGAGAAATTTGTCTCCAGGGAAGTCTGTGAGATGATAAGGAATGTATTTTCTTAGAATGGTTAGGGCAAGCATGTTTTCTGATATGAAACTGGAAATAAAAACAAGCTAAGCAATCTTCCCTTCCCTGCCTCCCCCTTTCTGTCTCTCTCCCCTCTACTTCCTTTTCCTTCTCCCTGACCCCTCCCTCTTTCCTTTTGAGTGTGTGTGTGTGTGTGCGCGCGTGCACACACACACGTGCACACACATGCACATGCATGCAGGTGCTAATGTACACCAGAGGCCAGAGATTAACACTGGACTTCTTTAGTTACTCGACATGGTTTTCTGAGATAGCATCTGTCATTGAGCATGGCAATCCACAGAATCATCTAAATTGGGTAGTCAATAAGTTCTAGAAATCTGTCTATTCCTCCTGCCCCACACCAGTTCTGGGATTATAGATATGCATCGTAAGTCATTAAACCTGGGTTTTACATCTGTGCTGGGTATCTGAACTCATATCCACATGCTCATATAGCAGGATTTTACTGACTGAACCATATACTTCTTAGCTCTTAGCTCCAAACAATATTTTTTTAAATCCTAAAGCATATTTTATTGTTTTTACATATTCTTAATGGTTCTTCTTTCTTTCTTTCCTTCCTTCCTTCTTTCTTTCCTTCTTTTCCTTCTTTTTTCTCTTTCTCCTCTTCTCTCCTTCCCTCACTTTCTCCCTCTTTAGACATGTCTCCCTTTCTAATTCAGGCTCACCTGTCAATCACTGTGTAAACCAGATTGGCATTTGAAGTTGTGATAATCCTTCTGACTCTTTCTAGATATTGGGAGTACACACATGTATCCTACATATAGCCTAAAAACTTGGAAAAGCCATCCTGGAGACAACCGAGAGCACATATGTGTGTTTGTGTGTGTGTGTATAGAGGTGGAGAGGGCAAAAAGAGAGGAGAGAGTGTTGTAATAGGATTGGTGGGGCTGCGTCCCAGCACCCCGGCTGCCTGGCTAGCTTATACCCCGAAATAATTACACGGACACTGTATTCTTTTAAACACTGCTTGGCCCATTATATCTAGCCTCTTCTTGGCTAACTCTCGCACCTGGACTAGCCCATTTCCAATCATGTGTGTAGCACCTCAAGGTGCACTTACCGGGAAGATTCTAGCCTATGTCCATCCTGGGTCGGAGCTGAATCGTATCTGCCTCAGAGAGCAGAGCTCTTGCGTCCACCCGGGAGAGGGGAGCATGGCGTCTGCTCCAGAGAGCAGAGCTGTCGAGTCTGAGCTCACTTCCTCTTCCTCCCAGCATTCTGTTCTGTTTACTCCTCCCACCTATGTTTTAACCTATCAGGGCCAAGCAGTTTCTTTATTGCTTAACCAATGAAATCAACAGATTGATATATGACACTCCCACATCAGGAGAGGGAGAGGGCAAGAGAGAGAAAGAATCAGTAGGCTTAAATCTAGTTGCCTGAATCAACATGGGTGGGGTTATTTTCTCTGGCCCATGGGCAACCTATGGTGTATATACCACTGAAAAAAGTGAAAACTCCTCTTCCAGAAAGCACTAACCGGGAAAGGTCAGTTTGAGATTAAGAGAATACAAAATCAAGGACAGCACATCAGAAATGAATGTTGTGTATTTGGAAGATAGATAGGCATTAATGGGCTGAAATGTAGGCGTGGGATGTAAGAGAGGGCTCTGTGATATTCTTGGGAATTTGGAGTTGGTTTGTTGGTTGTGTACCAACTCAACCTGACTTTGAGGAGAGCTTTGTGGGATGTCTGGTTTATATTGTTTTGGAGGGTTCACATTAGTTCCTTAGTGTAATGGCTTCATACTAAAACATTAAAAATATTAAATCAAGTGTATATATTTTATACTTTATTATAAGAAACTTGAAGAGGGAAATAGCTGACAAGGGATGAAGAGATGGATATTTTAAAACTTCCTTGTGCCCACTGAGCCCTCTGTGGGATACACCAGACAGTAATTAAGAATTTCTCTAGGCAGATTATACAGACCAGTTGATTTGACTCCACCCACATCACTTTTCCATGCTTTTAACAATGACTTCTGGATTCCTCTCTACTGGTGAATTGCTCTGTCCAAAAAAATAAACACTTTAACAAAGATTTGATTTTTTTAAAATTAGGAGGGTGGGTCACTTTTATTTTTTTCTCCTTCCCCAGATAACTCTACAGCAGCGGATGCTTACATTTCATTTTAGTAGGAAAACAGTTTTCCATCGGGGCTGAGGCATCTTTGTGGGTGACATTTCATGGTGACTAGAAAAATATTTATTCTTTTTCCTTTTTTTCAAAATTTGCTGTCCTGTTTTCTTTTTAATTCTGGTCTGTTGCATATGCTTTAAACGGTAAATGTTTTCATTAAATGAAACATGGCAGAACTGTTCTGTGTGGCTTTGTGGTGGTTGGTTATAATGAAATTATTATTAATAATAGCAAATTTTAATTTAAAGTTTAAGGAGCAGCAGCCACTCCAAGAACCTTTATATGCATTGCCTCATTTAACTTTCATAGCCGTCCTATGAGTTATTTATCTCACAGGGGGAAACTAAAGCTGAGAAAGACGCTGTCCTCATTACCTGCTGTGATAAGAGTAAACTGAAACATGCAAAGTCACCTTCCAAATAAATGGCATTTTTTTCTTAAAATCAAACAATTCTGTAAGCGCCATAAATGCATAGGTGAGTGAAAATTTGAAAAATAAATAATTATTGAGTAGAGTTTAAGAAAATTAAATTGGTTTATTTCTTTGCCATTAAAAATTGATTAATGGGGGGAGCAGGCTGGAGAAATAGCTCAGCAGTCAAGAACACTTGCTGCTCTTGCAGAAGACTTGGGTTCAGTTCCCAGAACCCATATGTTGCTTCATAATCTTCTGTGACTCCAGTTCCAGCAGATTCAAAGCTGCCTTCTGGCCTTTACAGGCATACCCATGCACATGTGCAAACACTCATGTGTATAACAAAAATATATGAATTTTATTAAAAGTTGCTGATAATAGTTTGAGCACTGATTGCCTTCTTATCACATAACTTACAGAACAGACTGTGAAAATGTGCCGGGGGAATATTCATTCTTTTGCTTGTATTTTTATGGTCTTCTAACATCTTGTCCTTTACTTATTTAATGTTGCAAAGTGTCACCCTGGGTCCCTTTAATGATGACCGTCTGGGACGCCAGTTTCTATCATGACCACTTTCCTCATTTCCTGTCCTGTTCGCCTTTAAGTAGTCTTTAATACTAAGCATCTGGAGTCTCTCTTGAATGATGTCAACATCAATATCCTCATGGCCAACCCTTCCTTCAATAATTTGAATTATTTTTGGCTTGAGTTTCACCCTACTTGTCTTACTTTTTTTCATGGTCAATTCACTCTCTGAATTATCTAGTTTTGGAAGACGTCTTTCAGATTTATTATTGGGAGATGAGGAAGCAACACAATTACCTACTTCACTCTCTCTCCCTGAACTGAGTACCACACACCATGGCCAGCCACATAGTCTTTGAAGGCCATAGTAAATTGGATTGGTCACTGTCATTTAGGTAGTGATTTGTGGACTGGGGAAACGTCACTGAAATTTGTACTTTATCAAATTATTCACAGTCAATATAGGTGGTGACTAATATTTGGACCATACTGTTGGAAGTTTAATTAATTTTTTTTTTAGATTTAAAATGTTTTTGTTAAAATTTATTTATCTATTAAGGATTTCTGCCTCCTCCCCGCCACTGCCTCCCATTTCCCTCCCCCTCCCCCGATCAAGAAAGTTTAATTAATTATGTAGCAAAATTAAAGCAACTGAAGTTTCTGTGTGCTAGAACCTGCCAAGCAGAGACAGCCTGCAATGGCTTATGCTGATGTAATGGCCGTCACAGGATTTGAATTCAAGTCTGCTTAACTTGTAAACTTGTGCTAAGATTATTCTTTGCAATTGATTTAGAGCTATATGTCTCTCCAGAGATAGGTGCTTTCATTCTCCTGGTGGAGGTATGGCTAGAAGAGAGATAAGAAAAAAGAACTAATGAAGCAAAGAAGGGCAAGGGTGGAGGGGGAGACAGAGAAAACAGAAGACTAGAAAAACAGCGGGAGAAATAGAACGAGGAGACTGCCACTAACGATGGGTTACAAAGGAGAATGAAAGCAAAAGGAGGAAATGGGGAAGGGAGGAGAACAGAGGTTCCCAGTGTAGTGCTCAGTGGTTATTGTGAAGTGCCAGGGTAGCTGTTCCTAAAGTGTCCCCAGCTTCCTTGATGGCTTGAGTACAGAGCCCCTCCACCAAAATGATGCCGTATCTATTTTTCATTTTCTTTCCCCTGAAAACTACCTGTCTCAACAATGCATATTGTATGAGATTCCAAATTATAACCCTGCCAGCAGGGCATTAAAACTGATCTTGAGTTCTTTAATAATTGATGTAAGAATAAGATTGCATAATGTGAAATAATCATTTTGCTCTTTTGCCAAAATAAATTCTACTTGATTAAAAAGGCAAATATGGCGTTTTGATCAAAGAAAACCAATAGTACATGGGCTTATAAAATTATATCCATCTTCAGAGAAATGAAAAAAATATGAAGAATCAACAGATTCAATTACATAAATATTTAATGTCAAAACACAAAAATGAAGAGGAACATGGCTAAACTACATATAAAAAATAAACAAAAATAAGCTCTAAGAATTTTGCAGCAAACAAATTTGCATCAAATTATAGACATTGAAAAGGCAAACATCTAGACCTAAAAGATAAAAAAGGAAAGGACGTAATAACATAAGCCATACAAAGTTAACAGTTGCTAAGTAAATAGTTGAGAAAATATTCTCCGAAACTACTCACAAGCTAGTAGAAACAGGTTAATGTCTTTTTATGTGAAATATTAACAAATATCTTAATTAAAAATCTTTGATTCTATTCACAATATTTTAAACTGTTATATGACACATTAACAAAAGGGATTTAAGTGGGTTCAATCCTCTTTAAAAAGTGATTTTTCAACAGCTTGGTGAGATTTTAGAAATGTTCAGGCAATTAACAGGAAAGTTATTTGCAAAAATCCTAAGTAATGAATAAAATATATAAATATTCATGGGTATGGATATTTCCATAATAATATTAGTTATGGGGTGAAAATAAAAGTGTACGAAATATGACAGGAATATAAAAATAAGAGTACTTATGATAAAAAACAGAATAAAAAACAAAATTTTGTGAGTGTTGCCCTAAATATTCTAAGCACACTTGCCATTCTGAATTTGAAAGCATTGATTATACAAGTCCAGAAATGCAAACCAAACAACGATATGACAGATTGCTAGTAGTTAGTTAGAGGTTATTGGAATTTAGGCTTTCCTTCCTTTTAAATATGCCCATGAGGTTTCTAATTTCCTTGTTCCATGCATTCCAAAATGGTGGATGCAACATGCATGCTCATGAGACCCACCAGCCAGGGGCTGAGACTTTACTTTTTTTATTGAGCCATAGAATCAGAGACATAATCAAGCTAATGCTGTGTAGTAAGGTAAACACATGGCTACAGCGTGCAATCAACAATGAAAAGCTCTCTTTTCTTCTAACTTAGCCACGGAGTCTAAGTGTGAAATACTACAAGCTGAATTAGTACACTGACAGATCTCAAGGAGGTTCTGGTCTTAGAAACTTCCCCCAAAAGACTCAACATGATAATACTCGTAAACAAATCTCTTCCAGGTGACCAGAGCTGAGCCATTTGAAGCCTCAGCTCCATATGACTTAGTCATTGCCAAAAGATTTGTTCTATTTTGCCTCAAATTTAACTCTGTTAGCAATAACCAGTCAAATTATTTCCTCTGGATAATCATAAAAGTACCAAATTAAGGTGGTTCCATGGCTCAAAGATACAGTGCCCTGGTCCCCCACTTGCTGACTTGGTAATTAACAGCAATGAAATGCATGGAGCTACTGCATAAAAACATCCTGAGACACATTATGCTTGCAATCAGTTGTTTTTATTACACCCGCTGCCTTAGAGTTTCATGTTATTAATGTCAATATATTTTCGTGGGTTGAATCAATGAGGTTGTGTTCCAATGAATGTTTCACGCTCAGTCATGAGGATAATAGAAAAACTGATGGACAAAAAGAAAACAAAGCTATTCTAATCCAAGTCACAGTAGCTACAAGTTATTATCCACGAAGCTCTTCCCCCTGCACAGCTCCAGGCAGCTGACACTTTGCAGCCTCTGATGTGGCAGCTGCTGCAGGAGGGCAGGCAGAGATCTGCTTCTCTAGGGGCAGGATGAGCCTCCCTGAACTCTGCAGGGAGGGCCTGGAAAGGGGCTCACCAGCTACAGCAGGAGAAGGAGGTAAAGGCAACATCCTGCCGCCATGGGAAAAGCGGGTCAGTGTCTTCTAGCAGCAGAGTTCGAATTCTTATCCCAAACAAATGACTCAGAGACAAAGCAAGTGCCAGAAGCTAAAACTGGGATTGTGGGCTGTGTACCTGGAAGGTGATTGCTGTGCAAGGTAGTGTGTGTTGTGGAAAGGATTGTAAAGATGTTTAATGAATCTATGGAAATGGTGAAAGGGTTTGTCCCGGGGAAGAGTTCCCAAAGGAGGTGAAAAAGTAAGTGGGGCCACTAAGAATAAGGTGGACTTAACAAGAAGAATCAGAGAGAGGAAAGGTCCCAGGGAGAGAGGCCACAGCATAAGTCATTCATGCAGTGGCAGATAAAACAGACACATTCTCTACCTCTATGGATAGCAACAAAGAGCATGCAGGGGACGCAAATAATACATAAATATTTGATTAGTGCCATGATAAAAATAATAATGCAGAATTGGCGGTAAGAGGAAACAAATATTTCGGTGACAGTGGCGAAGGACAGCACTGAGAAACATATGTTTGAATTAAGTAAGGCAGAAGACATGCCTTGACTTAGACATTGATGGAAATCAAATATTTAGAAATTCCATGTTGAAGCATTCTGGATGGTGCCACATCATCTGCACAGCTTGGGTTCCAGAACCCAGACTAAGAGCAATGGAGAAAAAAGAAATAATAGACATACAGACACAGACACAGAAAAGCTGGAGGATCGAGTGAAATATGCTCTCAAATGGAGAAGTCATAGCAGCATTGGATGCTCAGCATGTTTATTATATACAAATTAACAGGCAAGTAGAGTTGTATACAGAAAACCAAGGGGTAGGGTTGTTATATACGTGTGAACGAGGAAGCAGGTTTAGCTAACCTTGGATGGTGCGGTCTCTGTAGGGGGACAGTCTTGAGGTCATAAAAGTGGCTTGCAGGGAGGAGAGAAGGCTATGTTGGACATTTTCTGCCCACATTATCAACATTTACACTCTAAACAGAAGGAGGCTTTGCCATCACTACGAGCCTCACTCCGGGAAGACTTTGCCTCCTCCTTGGAATTGAGGCATTGGTCCTTGACAAGACTCATGTCAACAACACACATTCACACAGAACTTCACTTGCTCCCTACATGAAAAAGGCTGGAGAGATGGCTCAGTGGTTGGGGGCTTACATCCTGCTCTTTCCAGAGTACCTGAGTTCAGTTGCCAACTCCCATGTTGGTGGTTGATTCCCACTTAGCATATACACAAAGAGACATTCATGGTGTAGGAGTTCCTTTTGTTTGTGTGTTGCTTTCATTGGTTAATGAATAAGGAAACTGCCTCAGCCTAGTTGATAGGGCAGAACTTAGGTAGGCTGAGAAAACAGAACTGAATGAGGAAGAAGGGCAGAGTCAGAGAAGTCATGGATCCTCCACCTGAGATGGACGCTGGTTAGAATCTCTGGTAAGCCACTGCCATGTGGTGATACACAGATTCATGGAGATGGGTTAAACTAATATGTAGGAGTTAGCCAATAAGAAGTTAGAGCTAATGACCAAGCAGTGTTTTAATTAATACAGTTTCTGTGTGGTTATTTCAGGTGCAAGCTAGCCAGGTGGCTGGGACAAACAAGGGGCCCTCTCCCTTACAACACATACACACAAATAAAAAACAAAACAAAATGTTGCTAACTTATTCTGAGTAGGGCGAGGAATATGGCTAAGTGGTTAAAGTAATTGCTATGTACTCCAGGGGACCTGAGTTCAGGTCCATAACACCAGTATAAGTGCAAAGTGGGTAGGTAGCTTGCCTGTAACTCTAGCCTAGAAGGAAGAGATAGGCAATTCTTCAGATCTAGTCAGTGCCTATAAAACCCATACTCATGGGTGAAGATGAATTAAATCCTGAGAGCTCACTGGCCAGGTAACTTAGCTGAAAAAGGCAGCCCTACAGTTCAGTGAGAGACTTTGTCTCAAGACAATAAAGAAGAGAGTGATGGGAAAAATAGGAAAAACATGCATCATCCTCTGGTCTCTACATGTATTCATACCACACATGTGGGTATGTACCACACACACACACACATGCATGTGCACACACACATGCACACACATATGCACACACATGCACACATATGCACACAAATGCACACACACATACGCACCCATGCACATGGCATGCGTACACACACAGACACCAGATCTGATAAAAGAGATACCTGAGGGTTGAGCCCTTACCCACTCCTATGTCACCCAGAATCTGTGAAGAAGAGAGATGTTCCACAGAAATCCCTGAGTGAGCAGGGATGTGAGATGTCAGCAAAAAGATGCTTTGCTCTAGAAACCAGGGGAAGGAAGAGGGTGTTTGTAATGTGTGCTGCATGGGATGTGGCCATTATACTTACCAACAAGGTCTTGGTGAGTGTGGCAATTGTGTAATGTGGCAAAGACAAAAGCCTACATGATCTGTAACTCGGAGGATTAGAAATAGATAAAATCAATGTGGACAATTTGGTGAGAAGGTAACAAGGAAGGGTAAAGAAATGGATAGCCAGAGGAAATGCTTGATCTAGGGTGAAAACTGCATTTCTATGAAACTAGCTTAATTTCCCAAAATACTTTCTTGCTGATAGAAGTATAGAATGGGGTGTTGTTGGTTATTATTTACTCTTTGCTCTTTTTGGCTCTTTTGGGGTTCTGCCACCCAGCTACCAAATAAATCGACACACGGAGGCTTATACTTACTTGTGAATGCCCAGTCTTAGTTTGGCTTATTTATAGCCAGCTTTTCTTAACTTTAAATTATCCTGTCTACCTTTTGCCTCTGGGCTTTTATCTTTATCCATTTCTGTGTACCTTTCTTTATTTCTTCCTCTGTGGCTTGGTGTGCAGATAGGTGGCTGGACCCTGGAGTTTTCCTCTCCTCCACTTTATTGCTCCTGGCTGCTTCTACCAGACTTCTGTTTCTATTTATTCTCTCTGCCTGCCAGCCCCACCTATCTTTTCTCTGTCCAGATAGTGTTGATTCTACTCTTTATTAGACCAGTCAGGTATTTTAGACAGGCACAGTAACACAGTTTCACAGAATTAAACAAATCCAACTTGAAATAATGTAACACATCTTTGTATTATTAAACAAACGTTATACAACAGAAGCAAATTTAACATATCTTAAGATAATATTCCACAACAATGGGGAAACTGTCATGGGAAATTAATAGCCCAAGGGAGGAGGGGGAATAGGAGAACGTTCTTGGGAAATTACATGGAATGGAAGGACATGAAGAGACAAATGGAACCTAGACAGATTCTTCTTCCACAGTAGGACATAAAGGACAACATGGACCAGGGTAGAACAGCAGACATCCCTGAACCTGTAAGAGGAAAGCAGTCAGCCAGGAGATGGAGCGCTATTGTAGACTGGGTGAATGACATCATCAGGTACATCGATTGAGAAGAAGGAGAGAAATGCTGCTCTTGCTTGTGCTTTATAGAATGGCTTGGGTTACTTTCCATACATAAATGGAACAATATTAATTCAGTCTCCTACCATACCAGCGCGTGGGTTCTCCATTTAATCTTTACGTCAAAGACATAAGTACTATTGTTGTTGTTGTTACATCAATTTCACAAAAGAGGAAAGGGAGTTTCTAAGAGGATGAATAACTTATGACCCAAACTCAAGAATCCATTGAATAACCCAACTAGGATTTCAACTCAGGGATGAGAGCCTATACTTATGACCATTTACTCTCCCATCCTATTCAAAGTTTAAGAGTCACCTTCTCATGGATAACTCATAATAAGGTTATAAATTGTATTGGGTTAAAATATAGTCTGATTCCTGCTGATCTAGAGGTAAAATTCTCAGCTGCTTCTCCAGCAATATGTCTGCCTGGATGCCACCATGTTCCCCACCATGATAATGGACTAAACCCCTGAAACTGTAAGCAAGCTCCTGTTAAATGCTTTCTTTTATAAGGACTGTCTTGGCCATAGTGTCTCTTCACAGCAGAGAACATTGACTAAGAGTCTTCTATTATAACAAGTAGTTGAATCTTAGCCCATAACAGCGGCAGAACATCAGCCAAACACAGGCAGCCAATTAACTGCTCAGATCTGCTTCAAATAAAGCTACCACTAAGCTATTTGTGTAGGTGGAGTTATTTCTGAACTTCAACATTTTTATGTCGTTTGCTTTGCTCTGAGTAGACACAGAACCTGCTCATGTAACAAAGCAGTTCATTCTGAATCATTTCTATCTTAGAATAATAAATAAAGGTCAGCCAAGATCTGAGAAGCTAGGTTTGTTGATTTCTCTTTTAACAAATATGGTGAGGAGACTGGTGATTTTCAGAATGGCAGGGAAAGTGCACTAGTGAAAAACTCTAACTTCCTTGAGTCTGGGGAAGATCTTTGATCAGGCTTCCCTGTAACCTTGTTCCCTGAGAGACGTGTGTGCCTTCATCCACTTGACCTCCCCTACTTTCCCTGTGTGAATGGACCATTGGATAGATATACTATCAAAAGTTCCCTTAAGTAAGCCACAATGCATCTGTCCCTCCAAGCTCCCCCATAGGCAATTATCTGCTGCTCCAGCTAAGCCATTGGACCCCTTGGGCAAGTAAGAGTACAGCATAAACATGGCGTCACCAGTGTTCAATGTCTTTCTCTATAGATATATTCCTTTAAGTCTTCAGTACAGCAAAGATGTAGCCAAATGCTGAGGTTAAGTGGATGATGTACAGAACCGAAGTGGCAAAGGCCACACACAAGTCAACCCAATTGAGAGCCAATGTGGCCTCGCTTCCTTGTTTTTCCTTCTTCAGCAACTGTAAAAATAAATTACTTATTAGATGCAATGCCCCAAAAAATCCCAGCAAAATTCTTCACAGACCTAGCCAAAATGGTACTCAACTTCATATGGAAAAGCAAAAATAAAAAACATAGGATAGACAAAACAATCCTGTACATTAGAAGAATTTCTAGAGGCATCACAATCCTTGACTTCAAACTCTACTACAGAGCTACAGTACTGAAAAAAACCTGGCATTGGCATAAAAACAGACAGGAGGACCAATGGAACCAAATCGAAGACCCAGATATTAATCCATGCACTTTCGAGCACCTGATTTTTAACAAAGAAGCCAAAAAAAAAATATCAAATGGAAAAAAGAAAGCATATTTAACAAATGGTGCTGGCATAACTGGATATCAACATGTAGAAGAATGAAAATAGATCCATATCTATCACCATGCACAAAACTCAAATCCAAGTGGATCAAAGACCTCAACATAAAGCCAGCCACACTGAACCTCATAGAAGAGAAAATGGAAAGTACACTTGAACTCATTGGCACAGGGACCACTTCATAAATACAACCCCAGTAGCACAGAACTGAGAGAAACAATTAATAATGGAACCTCCTGAAACTGAAAATTTTCTGTAAAGCAAAGGACATGGTCAACAAGACAAAACGATAGCCTACAAAATGAGAAAAGGTCTTCACCAACCCCTCATCAGACAGAAGTCTGATCTCCAAAATATGCAAAGAACTCAAGAAATTGGTTGTCAAAAGAACAAATAATTCAATTTAAAAAAATGGAGTACAAACATAAACAGAGAACTCTCAACAGAAGAATCTAAAATGGCTAAAAGAGACTTAAGGAAATGATCAACATCCTTAGCCATCAGAGAAATGCAAATCAAAACAACTCTGAGATTCCATCTTACACCTGTTAATAATGATCAAGGTCAAAAACACTGATGACACCTTATACTAGAGAGGATGTGGGGTAAAGGGAATACTTCTGCATTGCTGATGAGAATGCAAGCTGTTACAGCCCCTTTAGATATCAGTTTGGTGATTTCTCAGAAAATAGGAAACAACCTTCCTCAAGATCCAACAATACTACTTTGGAGTATATATCCAAAGGAGGTTCAATCATGACATAAGGACATGTGCTCAACTATGTTCATAGCAGCATTGTTTATCATAGCCAGAACCTAGAAACAACCTAAATGCCCCTCAACCAAAGAATGGATAAGGAAAGTGTGGTACATTTACACAATGGAGTACTACACAGCAGAAAAAAATAATGACATTGTGAAATTTGCAGGCAAATGGATGGAGCTAGAAAACATCATTTTGAGTGAGGTAATCCAGACCCAGAAAGACAATTATCACATGTACTCACACACTAGAGATTTTTAGATATAAAGCAAAGAAAACTGTAGGAGGGAGTCTGCTAGTTAGATTCCAGCCACCCAGAACAGAAATAACCACATAGAAACTGTATTAATTAAATTACTGCTTGACCCATTAGCTCTAGCTTCTTACTGGCTAACTCTTACATATGCATTAACCCATTTCTATTAATCTGTGTATTGCCACGTGGCTCTGGTTTACTGGTTAAAGTTCCAGTGGCTGTCTCTGTTGGGGGATGGGGACATGGCATCTCTTTGACTCCACCTCCTTTCTTCCGGCATTCAGCTTAGTTTACCCTGCCTAAGTTCTGCCCTATCAACAGGTCAAGGCAGTTTTTTTTATTCATTAATGGTAATCACAGCATATAGAGGAGACTCCCACATCAGAAAACCAGCCCACAAATCATAATCACAGAGAACCTAGACAACAATGAGGACTCTAAGAGAGGCATACATGGACCTAATCTACATGAGAAGTAGAAAAAGACAATATCTCCTGAGTAAATCGGAAGCATGGTGACCATGGGAGAGGGTTGAAGGGGAGGGGAGAAGCAGGGAGAGGAGTAGAGAAAAATGTAGAGCTCAATAAAAATCAATTATATATATAAAATCACTTATTAGAGATGATATAGCCCACGATGAAGAAGAGCCATCAGCTGCCATCAGGTCACAGGTGATAGAGGAGTACACCTTATCTAGCTTAGCTACTGGGACTTTGAAGGTTGTCTGTTGAGGCAGAATTCATTAATTACCTTGATTTATAAGGTGGACAAGCAAGCCACTGACACTGTTCCTATCTTGTCAAATGGCAGCTTCTGACAGAGAGGATGAAATGTAGAGAAGAAAGGCTGAGCCCCAGAATCCAGGGTGAGAGAAAGAAGAAAGAGGCTTTGGTGAAAGGAACAGAAATTGCCCCAGGGTAGCACAGGCCAAAAGAAGAACTATTTTAAGGACTGTCCTTCAGGGCCATCTAAAGAGAAGCAATGAAGCATGTCTGAGCTACACAAGGAGAGGCTGAAACTCAAAACCCAGAAGTCACCGTGTGTTCAGGAGTCATGCTGTTCTCCCTCTTCTTGTATGGGTACTGAAAGTTGAGCCCAGGGTCTCATGTAAACTAGGGAAAATGGCCATACTAGACAAGTTTTCCACCATAGACATTAACCCCTATTCGTCTCCTCTGCTCTCTCCTATCTAGAGCTGGTTACTTCTACGTGTACTTTCCCCACATGATCTGTCCTAAGTGCCTGTGATCATTCAGTGGGCTCAGTCTCCACCTGTCTCAATGCTGAAGTCCCATGTGAGGGACTCCCATTGATTCAGTCAACCTATAGATGGTTGCTGTTGAAATGGCTGGTGTTGCCCTAACTTCTAGGAAGAGGCAAACAGACATGTACTCACCCCCAACAGGGCAACAGCGACAGGACAAAGGAGTAGTTCTACCCCAGGCCAGCATGGTACACAAATGGATTTATTGGGTTTACTTAAAGAGGCATAGGTGAGGGGGTGCTTTTAAGAGAATGGGTGACCCCCCAAACCAGTCACATCACTAAAATGCCTTATCCTAACATTGGTGAATGCTTCCCTATCATTGTGCAGACAGAGTTCCCTCTTTAGTAAACATTCCACTTCCTACATACCCCAGCCCCTTCCACATGTAGCAGGGGGAGGGAAGAATTACACACAACTGGAAGCGGGGTACTGAGGACGGTGGTTGTAATATGAGAGGAGAGTCTAATGACCTTCCTCACCATCTCCTTCTATGGGGGAATGTCAACCTGTCTAATATTCTTGAATGTCTTTTGGACATCATCGTAACTGCCATGATCAAGATGGGCAATGCTTATGCTGTGCCCAGAGAAACGTGTTCAGCAGGTGATGATGATTGCTTTTTTTCACCCTAGTCAGCTGATCCTGACAACAACAGACAGGGTCTCATGGCCTCAGAAGTGTAGGCTGTAGCTGCAGTTGGCTATTTCTAGGAGAACATAGAACAGAATTGCTAAAATATCTAAGAGATTTAGGGAGGCATTGTTCAAGGAAAGGAAAATACAAAGTGTTAATGGAGAAACAGAATACCAAGCCAGAAGAGGAGTGGATGCTGATGAAAACCCCAAGTTAAAGCTGCACAAGGAGGCAGGCTGGGCAGTCACCCAAGTGATGATCCCCCATGGACCCTAAGACATCGTAGAAATATACATTTGGGGCCAGTTAATTTAAGCTTCCACACATGGGCTGGGAATGCAGATAGGTTGTGCTGCTACTAATCTAAACAATGTCTTCAATAAATTGTAACCATTGTACCGCTGACCAGAGCGGCTCTTATGGAGCCATTTTGCAAGTTGCCTACAGGGGCCACAGATCGGAATGCTGGCAACTGTGTGAGGTCAACCCTCAAAGTTAGCAGAATTTGAAAATGGCATCACACCTAACACTGAGCTGTTTATAAAACAATCAAATAAAAAAAGGCAAAACCAAAGGATGTCATCTTCCGTATGTTTCAATTCCCTTGGTATGTCCCCGAGAAAGGTGCTTCTGCGTGAGGGTATTGCGAAGGAGAGCGGAGCAGAGAATACACACATATCAGAGTGTTTGTGTAGAGCTGTTTTCACACTATTGACTCTGCCAGCAGAGAGGATTTAGTAAGCGAAGGTGTCGCATTATGGGATGTATAGCAATAGGAAGCCAGCCTGTCCTTGCCTCCTTTCAATGTTTAGGGGATGACAGTTTGATGAAGTGCTAAATGATCTCCTGTCTGGGTGTACGTCCAAAACCCGAGAATGAGTTGGTGTCCTGTCCTTTGTGTTCTTGTACAAGTGATAGGAATCCCAAGACATTTTTTTTAAAAATTGCTGGGTTTTAATAGCTATCCCGTCTACTATATCAGCCACAGAGTTATCCAGAAAATTCCTGGAAATGATAAGTAAAATGACACTGTCAATGAGAGATTGCTTTTATCTAACTAATAATGCAATGTTCTGGGTAAAGACAAATTTTGTAAGTGAAGAAGAAATAAACACCATTATTTCAGAGGGTGTCACACTTTGTGTTTCTCAATCCTCATATCCGCAACTGTCAAAGAGGTTCAAAATCATTTCCATGCTATGATTAAACTACCATAGATATCTAAGTGACAGGGTTTTTTTTTTTTGATATTGTAGATTTACATTTCTCTCTTTCTTTTTGGAATCTTCTTTATTCTTTGCTTAGTAGTGTGTTAATGCAATAAATACCAGTTTCAATTCAAGATACTGATTTTCTAATTAAATTGAAAGTTGATGGAGAATGTGCTATGTGAAAGAAAATATGCTAGGCAGAAATAAAGCCGCATGCGCTCACTGACTGGCAGAATCTCAAACAACCACACTGATAGCAGCAGAGTGGAGCTGCGGTGACCAAGGTTAGGAAGCGAGGAGCATGGGGAATGGGGAAGATGTTGGTCATAGAAAATGCACTTTAAGGCAGACAAAGGCATAAATAATAAGTATTTAAAATGGTAAATGCATTAATTAGTTGAACCAGTTATTCCACTTTATCTATATCATAGCATGATTGTGTCTCTCATAACTATATATAATTATAATTTATCATTTTTTAATTAAAAGGAGTATGCTAGACTCTCCAGGGACTACAATATCAAACAAGAGCGCCATGTTGTAGGGAAGAATTTTCTCTCTGAGGCAGCTGGGAGAAGGAGTATGATGTGGGGATAAATAAAGTCACCTAGTATGAGAGATGGGGCTATGGGCTGTGGATGATGTCCAAGGCAAAAGGAAAAAAATTGGTACACAAGACACCTAATAACTAGTGCCGACCTTCCAAGCCCCTTGACTTTGGGTGGAGCACTAGAACAACAGATGTCAAGCTAGACACAAAGGGAAAAGGCACTATGTGCTCCAAAGTCGGGGAAAGTCAGGTAGTAGGAATTTCAGGAGCAGATCCTGGAAACCAGTGGCCTGTCCTTCAAAGAAGACACTAAAGGCTAAATGTCATCAGATCCTCTATACTCAGGGAAGCTCTGGGGTTCTGGGACACCTTAGGGAAGGCCGTCACTTAGTAGGCATAAGTTTAAAAGGGTCCTGGGGACCTCTGAATGCTGATGTTGCACTTTCTTATTGTCCAAATGCAAGCCTGGATTAGAAGGGGAGGAAGCGGGCACCACCAACAAGGCTGGGGACGCAAATGGGGAAGTGTCAGGCACTGGGCACTCATTAGGAGCTATGACTGTCTCTCTGGAAAGCCTGGGTGAGGGACCGCTTCATGGCAAGTGGCACATGCACATGCAGCAAATCATATTCTCTTCTCTAGCATCAGCTCGTAAATGACTCCAAAGGAAAATGAATGCAAGTCATTTTAAATTTTGACAGATACTCATGTGTGTTTCCAAACAGAATGGGAATTTTTCCTCTATTGTGAGACCTCAGTCACTTACTGATTTTAATTATTTTCTGAAATCAATTCTTTTGTGTCAGGGATATGCCTAAATTTCCATCTGGAGCGACTGGGGGAATAAGGTTTATAAAACAGCATCACTGCTAACTGGGGACCTGCAAGCAGTGAGAGAAGGGGTGATGGCTGACACGGTGATTTATGTAGAACACAGCTCTGGGTGTTTTTTCTTGTGTGCGGTGCTGTAGACGCAGATCCAGGACTTCCAGGCTGGCTTCAGAGAGGAAGATGAAAATCACAAGTGTCCTTGAGTGCACCTGCTTGCATTAAGGAAAGAGCCCACTCCCCTACTCTGGGCTTTGTATGGGGGGAATTCCATGGAGGTTGTCAAAAGACCCAGTCCTTACTAATCACATCTCACAATCTTATATTTTTGAATTCTCAGAAGCCCCAAGCTTGAAACCTTGTCTCATTACTTACTGGCTCGGTGCTTTTGAGCAGATCAGTAAGCTTCTTCCATGGGCCTGTTTCCCCATTATAAGCAGGGCTAAGAAAATCCCATCTTGTGTGCAGAGCTTAAGGCTCTTCCTGTGAAAGGCCCTGAACAGACAGACACGCGGTAAATGGTACAGATATCATTACTATTGACAAGGGGTCCTTCATGCCTCTGGCTTTCATGGCTACAATAGACCAATAAAGAGAGTTCAATGGTTGAAGGAATTGAGGGATTCAGTGCTGGGCGTTGACCTATTTACGGCAGAGGAGCAGTAAAGTGAGTGAAGACAGAAGCAGGCTGTGGAGTCAGACTGACTTATGGACGAAAGCGGAGGAAGCTCTGTAACCAGCAGGACTGAGCCTTGTTACGAGAGAGAGAGAGAGAGAGAGAGAGAGAGAGAGAGAGAGAGAGAACGAAAGCAATACACTGTGAAACTCTTGGTTCACAGAGATGAGTTCCCTGCAAACTGAAATACAGAAGCAGTTAAGTTTGAGATTTAGTCAACAAACAGAGAACGAAATCTCTAGAAGCCTTTGAGGAGTGAATGTATGCTGTCCCTACAGTGAGAATTACACTGTGCACATTCTAACTTTCCAGGCCAGCTTTGGGCTTTAGAAGTCCAACCTGAAAAAGCCTGATCATGCCCCAGTATGTTGACATTTTCTCCGTGGTTTGCATACCACCCCCTGAGCACCATGAGGGTTTTCCATTAGAAAGGACTGAAAGGGTAAGTCAACTTTAGCTCCCAGGGTTTAGATGGGAGCCAAGGTGGAGAGCCACAGTGAGCTGAATTTCAAAAGTTTAGCTTGGATTTTACAGTCCCTTCAACCTTGCGGGCTGCAGGCTAAATGGCCCCAAACTGATAGATGCCTATGAAGTTAAATTTGAGAAAAAAAAAAGTTTTGATTATTTTGTTTGTTTAACTTTTAAGGAAAAAAAAAATCAGAGAAGAGGACCATGGGTGAGGTTCATGTGGTTTGACTGCATGTAAGAAAAGCACACCTCGTTTGAGCTATATGAGACAATGGAAAGCACGGGTTGTTCTTGGGTTTGGGGAACTAAGCCAAGCCAAGGTTGGTCTAGCCACTCCATGGCAGCCATATGCAAGAACAACATTGCAATAGATATTTGTGCTCTGTCCTGCTTGGCAGGCCCAAGCTCTCTATGTCTTTATCTCAACACCCCCGTTTTGGCAGACCAATCAGGTAAAGTATCAACTTAGCTGAGGTAGAGCATGCTTGCTGAATAGAGCATAAATTACCAAGGACTTTCATAAAGACAACTGCTTCCCAGAAAACATAGATCAAACCATAACCCCGGTGTTGGTCAGCCACACAGAGACTGGAAAAAGTGATGGACCAGAGAAATAAATCCATTGACAAATGTCTCTAGACATTGATCAAGGCTATGCATGAGCATTTATCTAACTTGGCATTTAAAAGACAATGAAGGTAAGAGAAACCCAAATGTCCATTGATGACAAAATAAATAAAGAAAATGTGTCATATACCTGTAAAATAGGTCTCATATTAATAGTAGCACTGGTCACAGTTTTCAAAAGGTGGAAGCAGCTGACAATTGTATCTGTGGAAGAATAGATAAACAAACCGACATAAACATACAATGAGATTCTCTTCTGCTTTTAAAAGAAGACAATCCTGGTAAATGTAATCACTTGAATTAACAGTAAGGATACTCACTGAGTGGAATAAACTAGACATGAAACAACAAATATCACATAACTCTATTTCTATCAGTAAGCAGACAAACTCATAGAAAATAATAATAGGGAATGCCATGACTAGGAGCTGGAAGTTTGGGTAAAAGAAGAGCGTGTTTAATGAATATAAAATTCAGTCTGGGGAATAATTATAGAAATGGGCAGAGGAAAAGGTTGTACAACATTTAGAATTTAATTTAAGACATTTCATTGTCCCCTAAAACTGGTTCAAAGGGTAAATTTTGTATTATGCTTATTTTACCATAATTTTCTAAATCAATAGAAAAGCAAATTAGTGTGTGCTGCCGAGAAGCAGGCACACAAACAATGGACTTCACAGAGCTGAGCCCTTCAGCAAGTTTATTTTTATTTCTATGAAGAGAAGGCATTTTTTTCACATCTACAGAAAGCTTGTCATTGTGGGATTTTGTTTATATTCAGGGAGGAGCCATTCAGGGAGCTTTAGAAACTATTGATTTCCTTTTTCAGTTATTATTTCTTTGGTGCCCTGAAGAGTTCCCCACATTAACCCCTAAAACTCCACCATTTGAGCCTCTGTCATGGAGACCCAAAGCTCGTTGACTGAAGGCAGTGAGTGACTGTGACATTTACCCCTTCTGTTCTCCTCTCTGCCATAGTGCTGGAGATCTCAGAAGTTCCAGAGTCCAGGAGAAGGATGGCTTCTAAGAACGGTCATTCTTATCTGGGTTGGGCAGACAACCTCAGAAGGAACCAAAGTGTGGATGTAGGCCTGAGCTAGACTTCTCAAGATGAGACTTACTATACACAAAGTGGCAAAGACAGTTGCAGATGCACCTGGGTCATTGTTGAAGCAAAAGAGGATATCGCAGAGGACCAGATGTAAAAGGCAATCAAGAAAATACTGAATGGTTTCTACTGTAGCCCCCTAAACCCTGCTCCCTGGCTGACATTGTTAAGTTCATGTTTAATCTTTGAAGTGAACTAAAGAGATAGAAACAATTATCTCCTTATCACACTGAAAAACGAAGATTTAAGAAAGTAATTTTCCCTAATCTTACAGGCTAGTTGTCAAAGACCTGCATAATTTTTTATGTCATATTTTATGTTTTAATATGCATATAAATACTTTTCAGAAGCCTACACATGACTATGCAGAGGGCAAGAATAAGATGGTCCTTCTTGGAAAGCTTGGCAGTGTCTATGAAGGAGATCAGGTTAGCCTTCATCATGAGGCTTTCTGGAACACAGGATGTAAGGAACAAATAGCATTAAGTAAAGGCTCCAAGACAGTCCATTACAATTCCAAGGCCAGTATTTCTACATTTTAAATTTCATCTTTATTGGGTGGGAGATAATAATAGTTGGGGTTTTGTGAGCTTGTATGGCTTAGAGTGATGGATGGCCTAAGCAACCGGAGGTCCGCTTTACCCGCTCATTATCTCTGAACTACGTATTTTCCAGGCACAACTCTGAACTCAAGTATTTTAAATAGATGACAGGTTTAGTGTGTGCCTTGTAGCACCATATTTATAGCCCTTGCCTTCTAAATCCTCACTTTTCTCATACTCAGTGGCAGCTCCATTCTCTCTTCAAGAACTGCAGTGGAGGAGGAAGATAAAAGAAAAACAAAATTAAGGTTATTGTGAGGGAGTTTTTTGTAGGTGTTCTTCAACTACCTCCTCTGCCTTTTCCCTGTGCGTTGGGGTAGCATCCCATCCCAAAAGCCTCCTGCAAAATCCACCTTTCTTAGTTCCTGAAGTTACAAACAGCCTGTAGGTGTTCCTTCCCCTGACACTTCTCACCAATCTCTTAGTAACCGATTCAGATCTCTTTCTTTTTGTAAGTAGCTAATAAAAGAACTTAGAAGTGAAATGCCTTCCAAAAGGTATTTCTGTCCTGCCCAGGTATAGTTCATGCTCAGTGTTTTGTCCAAAGTTCAACATCAGGAATTCACATCTCCAGGTTCTTCTCCCAAATTTGACCTTGACTGTGGACTAGACTCCTTAGGGAAATGCTGGATCCTGTTGGACACCACTCTAGAACTTATTAAATCACCATCTCTGGATAAGTCATTCAGACACTGGTGAATTTTGAAAACCTGTTAGTATCATTACAAATGAGTTTTCAAGGCAGCAGGCACTCATAGTATCATAGGAATCTAGTTATGATCTGGGAACTTGGCTACCCATTTGGCACAAGATAAAAACCTTATGGCAACACCGAGAATGGCATTGTTGCCAGGCAGTGGTGGCATACACCTTTAATCCCAGCACTCAGGAGGCAGAGGCAGGCAGATCTTTGTGAGTTCGAGGTCAAACTGGTATACAAGAACTAGTTCCAGGACAGGCCCCAAAGCTACAGGGAAACCCTGTCTCAGGAAAAAGAAAGAAAGAAAGAAAGAAAGAAAGAAAGAAGGGGGAGGGAGGGAGGGAGGGAGAATGGCATTGTGAATATTTTGATTCAGCTAGAATTTTCTTAATAACAAGAGTGCCTTGGTGAAAGTGGGAATTTTAAGGCTGCTTTCCTGGAGTAGCCTTTCTGGAAGCTTCTCTAACAAAACTGAAAACATTTTCTGAGCTCTTCCTTTTCTGCCTCTTGGAGTTTGAACAATTATTTAAAGCATTTATTGCTGTGGTTCTGAATCCTTCCTACTGTGGAGATAATCACCACTCAGCTCTATTCCCCACTCATTCCAGGAGGTCACCCATGTCCTCTAGAGGTCACCCATGTCCTCTAGGCTCTCCAGCATTACTTTACTAGTTTTAAACTTCTTGTGACATTGAATGCATATTGCTGCCAGGTCGTGTACACAGGGCAGGGTTGAGAGAGATGTCTTAGCAGGGAAGAGTACAGGCTTTTCTTACAGAGTAGTCAACTTTGATCCCCAGCACTCACACTGTGACTAACAATTTTCTGTAACTCCAGTTCCAGAGCATCCAACACCCTCTTCTGGCCTCCCTGGGCACCAGGTATGTATGCAGAACATGACACATGCTTACAGGCAAGGTTCCTGTGGGCTTCAGTGGCTCTGGCGGGGGTGCCTGTCTCCTGGGGGCAGCTCCATGGCATCTCCCTGACTCTGCCTACTTTCTCTATATCTTCCAGCCTGGCTATATTCTGTTAAGCCATTGGCTGAAAGCAGCTTCTTTATTCATTAATCAATAAAAGCAACACATACACAGAAGGACTTCCCACACCAACTTTTTTCCCTCCAAACCTTTCCATGTACTCCTCCTTGGCTCTCTTTCAAATTCATGGCCTCTTTTTTTATTAACTGTTGTTACATGCATATATATTTCTAAATTAAAAAATTGCAAATGTTTGTATTGTGTAAGTGGGAATAATCCCCATCCACTTTGGTTGCACCTCGGTCTTCTGCTGTGTGCCTTCACCTATCCGCACAATTCCTAATCTGACCCTCTTAACAGGAATGCTTCCATAGATTATTATAAATTACTTCAGAGAAACAAATGATGAAGACTGAATACACAGGTATAGAGGTTATTGTTGTAATCAAACAAGGCCTGTAACAGAGTTAATCAGCTGCATATTTTAATGCAGCACATGATTTTTATTGTGCTGCATGCAAATTAGTATCAAATGTTTGGCAGCTCACAAAAATGACTGATCTGTGTTATAGCAGTAGACAAATCAAATCAAATTTTTAATGTTTCTTTTTGTTAATTAGTTCTTGGTATTTGTAAACATTACTATTACATTTCATTCTACACACACATGCCTGCACAGAGTGTACACATGCACATATAAGTCCACTCATCACACACATACATATATACACATATATGCACATACTCACATGCACACACACCATACACATACATATATGTTTACCCATCACATGCATATACACACATACATACATACTTATGCTACACACCAACAGACATACCCTGAATTTGATTCAGTGAATAAAACAACCTCACTAGGGGCATAATTTTGTTACAATATAGCAGTTAAGTTAAAATTTAAAACACAGAAATAAGAACTGACAAATCATAATAGTGGGTTTTAACATAGAAACCTCTCTTGCTCTTCTTCTTCCTTCCTCTGTATCATATAAGAAAAAAGTGTACAAAGTAGGAGCCTGGACCCACAGTTTGATCCCACAACACATTGAATGCAGACACCAGGCACTTTGTTCTTGGTACAGCTTCTGTTCAGCTCTGAAATCCTTTTCCTCATCTTCACGCCAGTGTAGCTTAGTTTGAGTTATTGTGTGACGCTTCCAGAATGTTTTTTTTTTCCAGGACTTTCTGCTCCTTTAACTTAGTATAGTTGATAGATACAGAATAATTTTTACAGGGACTTTGACAACCCTATTCGTGCCTTCTCTATGATTCTGACAGCTCTCAAATTTGTCTGTTATTTCTGACTGAGGCCCTAGGACCCCAACCAATTATCTTTTTTTCATGTGCATAACTAGATGACCTGAATTTTCATGTCATCGAGTCCCCCAGAACAGTGTAATTTTATAGATCAGTTTTAGACATTTGTTGGATTTGTCACCTCTGGGTATTTGTACATAAAAATATGCTTTAGTAAAAGACGATACAGTCCAGACATTTTCAAATTAGAAAACCTTGGAATCACAGTGTCAAAATCCTCCCATCTGTAAGAGCAATTTCCATCAATATCAAGTCCTGTTTCTCATTGTCTGTGTGATAGCGCCCAATTAAGAACAATGGGAATCAAGACGTGCCCAGAGATACTGATTCCATTTCCATTAGTACAAAGGTCATTGCTCATTTCCTCTAATTCCTCTTCCCGGAGTCTGAAACCTAATGTTGCTTTGCAACTGAGCAATCAAGTTATACAAATGTAGTTCTTTGGCCACAGAAATCCAAAATGATCGATAGTGGATTTCCCATTAATTTTCCCCATTAATTTTTGAAATGCTTTGGTCGCTGTACATTATTAGAGCTCTGTGTCAAGCTATCTTCCTGAGACAGGCATTAGCCCTTGGATTTCCCATTGATTCTCTAGTCTGTTGTTCAGCTGATCTGTTGGTTCATTTTAAGAAATGGCCAGCACAGAGACATTTTGTGATAAAGTAGCTGTCAATTTACTTTCATATTCTTATTCAGAAGATCAAATTTTACTGCTTTTGAATTTGTCTGATGGGGATTCATATTCAGAGGTGCTATCAAAGTCTTCTAAATAGCAAGAAGAATGAATTGATGGAATAGGTGTTTTAAAAGGCACCCAAAAGCCACCCCGAGAAAAGTTGACTCTCAAATAGCCAGATCATAGAGATTTATGTGGTCAGATGCTGAGAACTGGTCATAATTCAGGTAATGCTTCTAATTTAAATCACTAATGTTCAGGATACTTCTAAGGAACAATGTGCACATAATGCCAGTCATTGGGTGACGTGGGTGTGGCTGTAGCCTGCCCACTCTGCTCTCAGGAGCTGGGTCTGATCTGGCTTTCTTCCACACTGTGGAAACCAAGGTCAGTGAGCTCAAGGTCAAGCAGCCAATTAGCTGCAGATTCAGGTCAAAGTCTGATGCAGAATAAGGGTTAGCTCTAGGAACACAAAGAGCTTGGTTCAAATCCCAGCTTACTCCATGATAGCTGTGTTTGGAAATAACCTCACCTCAGTGATACAGTTTTCTCACTATGCCCTTAGCACAAGAAGTTTTGTAAAACATGTGGCATGTAGAAGGTGTGTAAAAAAATACTAACTCTCTTTGTTTTCTCTTCTGTCATTAGAGCTACAGGAAAGGCAAAGGGTGCCCTTACTTTTTTGGCTGTCAGAAGCACATTTATTTGTTTCAATTTTACATATTTACCCAGCTGGCTTCTTGTTTAAATAGACTGGATTGAGCAAAAGAACTGTAACAAGGTCTAAGTAAGATTAAAATATTATGACCCTCAAATAGTTTTACAGATATTGTCCTGTTACATTTCCAACCCAGATAGTATTCTGTTACATGTCCAACCCATAGGGAGACATCAGGGGTGAGACATCTTCGGAAGAGAAGATACTAATGGATACCTCTTCTCCTAGTCCTTCCCAGTGCCCCACGAACAAGTATTATTGAGAATTAAGGAGAGAGAAATTAGAAGGCCCAAGTGTGGGGGGAATCTAAGCAATGTTCTTTTTCTTCCTAAAATACACATTCATATTTAGTTGAGACTTAATTGATGCATCCATTTATGGAGTATAGTGCGACATCTCTGTAAGTGTGTGCACCGTGGGATGAACAGATCAGGGCAATTGCTAGTAAGTAGTGCCCTAGTTATTTGTTATTTCTTTGTGTTAGGAGCATTCAAAGTCCTCTCTCCTAGCCATTTTGGAAAAGTTTCTTTCCGGCCCACGGTAAATACACCTAACCTACTGTGCTAGAGAACATTATAAGCTATTTCTTTCAGCCAGCTGCTGCTCCCCCATACCCATGACGCATGCCGTGTTGTCCTCCTTCACATCCTTCCTAGACTCTGGTAATCACCATTTGACTCAACTTTTCTGAGATCGAGGTTTCAGCTTCCATGCATAAGAGTATCTAATATGTGGTTTCCCATGCCTAGCTTGTTTCCCTTAGCATAATGATCATCTGTGCTACTTCAAGTGACAGAACTTCATCATATTCTGGCTGAATAATATACATTGTATAAACACACCCTTTTGCTTTCTCCATTTGTCTGTCCATGGGCACCCAAGTTGACTCATCATGACTGTTGTAAACTGCCTTACAATAAACGTGGGAGTGTGCATGTTCCCTCAAACACACTGACTTCAATTTCTCTTTGCATATCCACATTAGAAGGATTGCTAGATGGTGTGGTGGTTCTGTGTGTATGTATGTAGAAAATAGGCAGTGTTTATAATGTCTAAAATGCTCCTGTTTTCAACCTGAGCCAAATCAAGAAAATAATGTATTTGAAAATATAGTCTCTTATCTCCTGCTAAATTTGATTAGACAGTTGACTCATCTGTATGCTGGGCTTTAACTAATAAGGCAGCCTTGGGGATGGTTCCACATTCACCCTTGTCCTTCTTCCTATTGGTCTGGATTGACATCTCATCCTGGGCTTCCCTCTAGCTTCTGACCATTACATTGGTGTCATCAGCTTTGAGGCTGTCTAGCCAACTGATACTATACTAGCTCCATCAGGATCACTTTGCTTTGCTTTCTGTCCTATTGTTGTTCTTCCAAAATGGATGATAATTTAAGTAACTCTTCAGAGCACTGTCCAATAAATGGAATAAAATGGGCTAGCAACATCAAGGAAAGCTTAAAGCTCAGTGTCTAATATGTGTATTCTCTCTGCCTACAAATATCCATATAGATTGACGCTTATATAGATATCCACACTTCATAAAATTGCACAGAGGATACAGTAGTCACCTGGTCATACAAGGCCTTCTTGACAAGTCATCCTTAAAACAGCACATCCCTCCTCAATACCCCATTGCTTTATTCTGACTTACTTTCTTCACTTCACTTATCCTAACCTGAAAATACAGGACATCTATATGTGTTTTACCTATTCTTATTTAGCATAATGACTAGATTAACATGTCATAGTAGCTTGTAGGTACAAGCCCCAGCATATTGTAGGCAGAGGCAGGAAGACCACTAAGAGTTTGAGCCTAACCTGCCCTACATAGTGAGATTAAAAACAGCTATAGCTATATACCAAAACTCTGTCTACAAAAGGAAATAAGGTCTAGGAAGCCAACTCTAAGAAAACAGTTGCTTAATCCAATGAGCTCATCAAGTCCCTGGCACTAGAACAGTGTCTCACATAGCTGGCACCAGAAAACCATTCACTTGGTAAATGAGTGAACAGACCTCTAAGCTCTTAAAGAGATGATCCTTGGTTATGCAATTCACAGCGACTTCCATGACTTGATTTGATGTTGGCCAGAGTAGGCTAGGTAGTTGTATGACTTAACATATCATAAATCTCAAGCTTAAATACACAATAAGATTCTTTTAATTATTCCTATAAACCTAAATACTATAACTTAAGTTAGTAGTCTGTTTTCTACTTACTCTTTCTCAGTGGAGAAATACTGCTGGCAAAATTAATAGTCAGTTTTCTCCTACTTACTTACCTGGCACTAGTCAGCATTTGTTAGAGACAAGCAGAAATCTAGACACTTTCCAGAGAACATTGTATGCAGATCTAGCTCAGCTATTTGAATAAGTACAATAAACATATTCACTCCTTTTATAAAATATGAAGTCTTGTGGTATCTTGGAATAGATATTGATCTCTGCTTTACTGAATCAGATCTTATTTCTCTTACTGTACTTTAAGAGTTGTCTTACCAGTCGTCAACATGCACACTCGCTGAGAGTCGGGTGACTCCGAGTCCATGACTGATCCTCATGGGCCCAGCCTAGCCCAGTGCTTTCAAATAGAACAGGAATGCCCTCTGGATAGAAGGCATCACTTTAGGCCATCAATGAGTCATGGGAAGGCAGCTACATCCTTAAGGCCTCTGTGTCTTCCCATGGCTCCTGATCTTTCTAAGGTGATGGGTCCCATGAGATGGGCACCCCTCCTCTACTGGGAAGCATTGATTCAGCATGGGTCTATAAAGAAGACTCACTGGAACCCATATACAATCACATAAAGCCTCTATCTTTATGAGTATTTAGTATTTAAATGTCTTCACATGTTTCAAAACCATAGAATTCTGTTGTATGTAAATAGCAACAAATAATCCACAATCAGTTGTGTCTTATCTAAAATTAAGCACAAATTCTGAGAAATTCAACATTAGGTCAATTTTGTCACAGTGTAAACACCATAGAGTGTGTGCACACTAAAATAACTGACGTCCCAGTAAACCCTATAATCTCGCAATCACCATTTTATATGCCATGCAGCCAATCTTTGACCAAGGCTATCATATAATATGCAACTGCAACCTAAATTGCAATGCTCTCATCCAACAGAATGTCAAGGAAGTCTAGCTTTTTCAAACATGCAGCAGACTTACAAATCAGGGGTTTATATTCATATCTGTTGTGAAAAATATGTAACTTATTAAAGTAAGATTCATAGGAAATTAAAAGTATCAGTATGCAATAAAATTTTAGTCAAGTTCATGTCCTCTCTTGTGCTGATACAGACTCATTTATTCACTGTACTGATTTCTATTTAGATAAACACTTATGAATTGGAGCAACCAATTGTATATAGCTATTAAAAATACAGCATATAATTGACTGGCCATTGATCCATGAAAATAGAAGGAGAAACAATTATTCAGTGAAGTATGACATTCTTTTTTATGGCAATGGGATATTTCAATATATCTTCTCAATAATTGAAAACAAAACAGTTGTTAGCATACTAGTTGTTACAGGGAGTCAATAAAATATTTTCTAAGAATATATACAGAACTGTTATTTTAAGGAAAAGCATTTTTTTTAATCAGAGAAAACAAAATGTCTTTGAAAATGAAGTGAATGATGGCATTCAACCATGATAAGAAGGAAACACCCAGAATCTTTGCGACCAAAGGAGACTACCTTCTCTGAAGTAAAGACAAGGTGACAGCAGTCACTTCAGAGGACTACAGAAGATTTTGATGCATCTTTGTGGCTATTATGAAACTGGGAACAGAAGAACTACCATTAAGAATGAGATATTCAGTGTAAAAAATTGAATCTCAAGCCAACTTAATCAATAGAGGAGGGACGTCAGAGCATCAGATAATATTTCCAAGCATGACAGCCTAGATTGGATGTTTGGTGGGCATGTTACAGTTCATGGGAAAATCCCAAGTATTTGGATACTTCATGTGGAGAAGTCTGTGGAAATGGACACCACTAAGAACAAAGAATATACGTTCCTTAGAGGACAATTTTGATTGACAAGCCAAAGAATCAGGATAATGGGCTAGAAGCAGTTGTTTTCACAGCCGACATGGCAGCATCAAAACCTGACAAAAGCTTTTTTTTTTCCCTATCGTCTTCCTGTTATCTTGCACATTAGACTGTTCAGTGCACTCTAGCTTGAAACTATGGGGGAACAGGTCTTACTAACTAGGGCATTCTTATTTGGCAGTCTAGGGCAGACTCATCAGAGCTAGGATTCCTGGAAATACATATCACAGTGGGAAAATAGCAACGACCTTTCAGAAGGGGGTCTGAAACTTTCTTGTAGACACAGGATTGACCCAAGGACCCAGAAGGTAGATGTTGCTTGGATTCTTTTCTGGGTCCACAGGTCTCAGGTTTTGCTGACATAATCTCTGAAAAGGCTCTCTCTGGGAAAGAGAGTGTACAGTTTTGCCCATTGGATGATTAAGTGAAGTCATCCAGAAGTCCCGGCTTTCACGAACAAATGATCTTGAAGTGAATATTTAAATTCAGTGTTGACAGAAGGTGGATGCTTCAGGAAGAAAAGTTAATGGATCATGAAGGTCTCCTATATTTCCACATTTGCTGTGGAAAGGTACCAAAATGTTGGAGGAATCTTAATTCTATTGGTTGGGAGAGTGAGTTCAATGGCATGAAAGTGTTAGTTTGTCTCCATAGCTCAAGCGGAAACTTTTTCCCTAAGGGATAAAAATCTTCACAGACTCCATATATGAGAATGTTCTGTTCTGAAGGAAAAAACAAACAACTTCAAAACAGCTTTGCTTGCCATCTATGGCCACTAAAATGTGTTCTCACTGACAGGACACTTTCCATTTGGAAATGAAAATGTGGGGTATGGAGAAACTTCTTGTACTGGTCCTCTATGTCTTTGTTGTTAACTGCTCAGTTGCTGTCATCAGAGCGGCAGAATCAGGTTATGTTGTGGATTTTGCTAGAACTCTCCATCTTTACACTTAAGTGTTTAGAACTCAAGAGTTAAGTTAATGGTTAAGAGTTTCTCACCTCACCCCTGCAAATCAGTCCACAAACCTCCTTTGCAGCTGTGCAATTCCTACCTCTGACACCTGGAAGCCTCAGAAGGTGAGTCTCCTTTAGGGAAAGGGGTTGATTTAGGAATGGAAATCCCCTAGTTTATGCTTTAAGAAGTTTATTGACTTGATACTAAATCCATGTTGGGTTTTTAGCCCTTCTGGTCCTGTTTATCACTTCGTTGGTTCAGTCTTGTCATTACTATAATGAAATACCTCTGGCAGGATACTTATAAAGAAATGAAGTATTATCTTGACTCATTGGTCTTTAGGTGTGGGTCAAAAGGCTGCATCTTACTGGTACAATGTCCAAGTGATATAGAACATCTCCTAGAAAGAGACAGGAAACATGCTGATTTCTATTCTGGTGTCTCTTCATCATACAAAATCATGGGCATTGAACCCTGATGGCTTTATGAAATCACAATCACTTCCCAAAGGTTCTACCTCTAAACCATGGTCAGGCTGAATTATACCCCTTAACACCCATACAGTGGGAATTAAACGCCAACAGATATGCCCTTAAGGGGCATGCTCAAACTATATCTAAATCATAGCCTCCCTCTCTTAACTGTTTCCTAACTAATTCTTTGTCCTGGATGAATAATGTTTCTAGGCAACCCTCTCAAACCCAAACAAGTTCCTGAAGGAACAAAGCAAAACAATAGGATTGAACCGGATGGACAGCTCGGCTGCTTCAGTCCCTATGGGACATGATAATAGATGGTTTATTAATAATCCCTCTTGTTACTGGAGAAAGAGTTGCACTACTTAGTCAAATAAGCTTGGGAATGACCTTTTCCCTTAATTTTTTTCTGCGACAATTCTGTACACGTGACTACATTCTGGTCACATTCACCCTTCCACCCTCTCCTACTCTCCATCACCATCAAGTCACTGTGCCACTTTCCTTCCTTCTTGTGTTTGTTTTTGCTTCGTGACCAACTGAGTTTACCCCAGGCTGCTCCCAGGGGCACGGCTGTGAAGCAGTCCACTGGAGCGTGAGTAACTCGTGAGTGGCTGTAGCACTGACGGAAATGACTTCCTCTCCCACAGTAGCGCTTCACCGCTGCTATGGATGTATATTTGGATTTTCAGAATTTCAGACTGCCTAAAAGAAAGGAGCCTAGCATGTGGGCTGTACAATCTTCCCAGCCAAATCCAGCCACAGGCTTGGCCCCAGTGGAGCACAAACCAAAGCAGCCAGACTTGAAGTTCTGGCTCTGCTCCAAAACCTCCCCAAAGAGGAGCCAGAGTCAGTGGGAAAGGAAAAACTGTGAGCCATAAGATCAAGTTTCTGTTTTCCCATAACATCTAAGGAGTTCAAGAGAGTAGAGAGGGCGAGAATATGCAGCAGCTTGAAAGACATCTTTTTTTTTTCATCCTGTGGGTCAAAACAACAAGATTATGATAGACACAGTGATATGGCAGTTTCCTCTTATGCAGAATTTTGCAGAAACGAAAATCTGACATAGATTGTGAAGGACTGATCTTCCCGCATGTCTACGGGGTATGTGTCAGCTGGTTCCTAAAGCTGTGGACAGCACAGACTGGCATAAGGAACTGAGTGTGGGTTTGTACAGGGCCCTGTGTGCAAAGCCTCTGAAGATCCCTATACTTCCTTCCCCAATCTCTACTGATCTTATGATAGTATAAATAACTATCTGACATACTTTTTCTTCCTCTGATCATGAGTTCCATGAAATCAGGAAATGTTTCTATTCTTTAAATAAAACCCATTTTACCTCCTCACCCTAAATAACATGGTTCCTCACCAGTGAGTATAAGTTCCTATCACTGGACTCCAAATTCCACTCCCAGCCCTGTGTGCTCTAGAGAGAGCTACTTAATCTTTCTGAGTTCCCAGTAAAATGGGGATTATGATAGTGCTGTATACTGCTAAAATTAAACTTAAAACCCTTGAGTCCCAAGGCCTAGCATATGATAAGCTCTCAATACATGGTCACTATATTATAATTTTAATTATCATACGCTGCTTCAATGCTGTGCTATTCACCGCCTTGCACACGCAGGTGCGCTGAACCAGAGCTCCCCTCTGCTGTCTGTGTGGAGTCACATGCCTGGAAATGGTCTTCTCCATGCCTCCCCTTCCTCTCCCTCCCCCTTCAACCATGCCTGCCCTGGACCAGAATACAATCTTCCCACTTAACTCGGATGATTCATTTATCTTCCCAAATGCAGGACTTCTTTCTCCAAGGCACTCACCTCTGCGTAGCAAGATTTGTGGAGGTCATCTGAGTGGGTTCTCTTGGTGCGACATTTGAGAGTGCGTTGGCAGACCTAGTGGCCCTGAGTCTGCCTGGCGTGTGACCTACAGCTAGAGAAGGCAGGAACTATGCCTCCAAACTTGAGCCATCTCTAGAGGGAGGATTAATGAGAGCACCCCTTAGGGGTCTGTTCCTTACCCTGGAACCACATTGTACTTCTGTATAGCATCCACCTGATCATTCCCATTCATCTCTCCAATGAGCCCCTAGAGGTCTGCCCCGGTGGAAGTTCACCTACAAGTGAGTCAGGCCTGAGATACAGACCCGGAGGACCCAAGATATTCTTGCTCACTTGTAGTCCTGCCATCATGTGCAACGCCAGCAACCTCTGAGGAGAAGCATTTTCTTCCTTCCATACGTCTTGCCAAGTTCAGTTTCATTTGCAGTGAGGAGCTGGCTGCATCAAACCTCCACTCTCCCTTCTATGTCTGCTGCCAGGTTGCAGAGAAGACTAATTAAACACGGGGCTAGACGCCTGCTCTCGATTTGGTGCCACAAGAATTCAAACACGGAAGAAGAATTTCCAGGCTGATTGGATTGTTAGTGGACTGAAAACATGTGTAACTGAGTATATTTACCTACTGTATGTAGGGAGAATTGCAGAGAATCCTTCGTTTTTCAGGATCTGCTTTCTGGGGCAGCTCATCCCTTGTAGCGCATCTCTGACTGAGGAAGTACAGAGCCTCCTTGCTGCTAAGGCTTGCTGGAGAAAGAATATATATCCCATCGCTCAAAGATTAGATTCTATTCATTAGCATATAATGTTTTCAATAACTTTTTTGAGAATGTCACGGCTTTGGAATTTAAACATTCTGAAATACAAAGTAGTATATAACATGTCAATCATTATGTAACCTCTGTTTTTTTTTTTTAATATCTCCCATTTGGAAAATTCTCCCAGGAAGGAACCAGTTTATAGTTCATTCTCAGGACTCAAGGGTTAAAGGAAAGTCTCCAGGATGACAAGGCAGTCGAGGGTAGTACTGGCCACCTGAATGCAGGTTTGAATGGTGAGACTGGGCTATTGTCCTCATTTCTGCACAAACAAAGGAAGTGCAAGCCTTTAGTTGTGCAGAGCAGCTAAATCCCAAAGCTTCCTCAGCCGGCGCTAAATTATTTAATGTGCCACAGGCTCTGATCCCTACATTATTCCTGAAGGACTCCAGAGCAGTCTTCTCTGAGGTATTCTTTACAAAACATTACCCTGAGACACACCCGCGTCCCTCTGCAGAAAGGCTCCAAATGAAAGGGACATCTCTCTCGAATAAGCTCCAGGGGCGTGCTTTACGTGTGGGGTTTGAATCTCCACCCTTCATAAGAGAAGGGTTGAAGAGCTTCAGGGAGGAAACCCATTCAGCTTTGAATTACCCGTTCATGTGGTAGGGAATCCTTCACTGTCGATTTGCAAAGTATTTCATGCCGACACCAGGGAAGTCTCTTGTGCGGCATGAGCTGATTGTTTACTTAGATGCAAAACAATCACTTTTCGTAGGAAACACTGGGTTAAATAAGATCTTTTCTGATGAGTTTAAGAGTTTCTTAGTTGGTTGTTTTAGTTAGTCTTTTTTTTTTTTAATATGGTATTTTGTGATAAAGGCACAGGGCCCAGCGTCGCATCATTGGTACAGATTGCAGGAGCCACCTGCTGGTTTTACTTCTGGCCTCTACTACCTTCCTGTTTCCTTTCCTAGGCAACATGTGCTCCAAGATCTGCCCTCTTGGAGCATGTCCATTGTTACCACGGCTACTCCTGAACAGGTATGGTTACACCTGGTTCTGCTCACAGGCAGCTCCACTGTCCTATAGATCATAAATGTCCTAAATGGTTCTCCCCTTCCAGTGATATAATTGGATCCATTGCTCATCTGTCAGACCCAAAGTGGAAACAGACAATGGGCCATCTGCTCCAGCTTTCTGAGTTCTTTCTCCTCAGCATGAGCCCTACCTCTCTGTTCATCATTACCATGGTACGGTTTTCCTATGGCAACAGTGGACTGCATGGTCTTAGTGCCCACTTAGCTGCCCGAGTGGCACTCTGAATCAGCGTGGACTCTTCCTTGGTTAAAGGAGCCATTTTGAGATCTGAAAATAAGGACCTAATGTTGATGTTTCGTTTCTTCCTGGAGGGGCTTTCTTTGGGTTCTAGTGCGTGTTATGGCTCATCTGTCTCCTACAAATTACTGAGGCTGTTTGGGCAAGTGTAAAAAATAATTAGGATCATTCTAAGTCAAATGAAGTGTTGAAACACATTGTAAGAGGACCTCACAGACTGTAAATGTCTTGTTACCTATGACACTGTATAATAGGGTGTGTTTTATCTGTTCGTTTCTACAGAAATGTTCATTCCAGATTTTCTTCCCATACTGACTCTACCTAGTCCCATACCAAGACTTCCTTTACTATGTAATTCATTAATCAAAAAAATATTCCAGCTGATAGGAAATGTAGCTAAGGGGGACCTCTTGTTTAGTGTTTATGAGGTCCCGAGATCAATCTCCAATGCCATTTTGCATATTATAAGTATGCATAAATATAGACACACACATGCATATAGACAAACTGATGAAATAAGAATGATGCTTGGATCCGTGAGATGGCTCAGTGAGGCAAAAGCATTTGTCATGCAAGTCTGTAGACCCAAGTTTGAGCCTCGGTATCCATGTACAGACGGTAGAGAACCAGCTCTATTCAGCTTTCTTCTGACTTCCATACATGCACTGTGGCATTCTTATGCCCAGCACCTCATGATCTTGTTGTTGTTGATGATAAAATCTAAAATTTTAAGAGATTAAATGGTGTTTGGGTGGTTCTCAAATGTCACCATGCACTACAGTGAAGCAGCAGCTGCCACTGAGAGAACGCTCCCCTCCCACAGAAGGAAGATGAAAGGATGCATGCTTTCTCCTCTCCAGCTCTGAGCAGTCATCTGTTGTGCTGTAACAAGAAACCATAGCTGAACCTGATCTTCTTTCCTCCTCCTGAGGAGAATCTGACAGGTCCCAAAGTCTTTGAAGAACCTTGCTATACTCAACAACAACCAGTTGATTCTGATTTGAAAATATCACCCATTTATTTAAATTTTGTTGTATTTTTATTGTTTTTATTGAGTGTAGTAGGGAATGGCAGCAGGCCCCATCCTGCCGCCCAGTTAGCTTAACCCCTGAAATAATCATATGGAAATTGTATTAATTAAATTACTGCCTGGCCCATTCACTCTAGCCTCTTATTGGCTAACTCTCAGATCTTGATTCAACTCATTTCTAATAATCTGTGTGTCACCACGAGGTAGTGGCTTACCGGGAAAGATTCAGCATGTCTGACCTGGCGGCTGGCTCCATGGTGACAATCTCTGCCTGCCTTCTTCCCAGCATCCTGTTCTATCTACTTCGCCGGCCTAATTTTCTGCCCAATCAAAAGGGCAAGGCAGTCTCTTTATTTAACCAATGAAAGTAACACATAGACAGAAGACCCTCCTACACCAATTGAGCTATATACTTTTTCCACTCCCCTCTCTTTCTCCTCCCTTCCCTTCAACCCTCTCCCATAATCCCTACACTACCAATTTACTCAGGAGATCCCGTCTTTTCCCATGTAGATTAGATCCATGTATATGTCTCTTAGGGTTCTCTTTGTTGACTAGGTTCTCTGGGATTATGAATTGAAGGTTGGGGTTTTTTTTTTGTTTGTTTGTTTTTGCTTTTTTTTCTTTATGTCTGAAAGCCACTTATGAGTAAGTACATATTATACTTGTCTTTATTGGTCTGGGTTACCTCACTCCATATGATGTTTTCTAGATCCATCCATTTGCCTGCAAATTTCAAGATATCATTCTTCTTTTCCACTGTGTAATAAGTACTCCATTATGTAAATATACCAAATTTCTTTACCCATTCTTTGGTCGAGGGATGTTTAGGTTGCTTCCAGGTTCTGGCTATGACAAGCAATGCTGCTATGAACATAGTTGAGCATAGGTCCTTGTGGTATAATTGAAGAACCTTTGGATATATACCCAAAACTGGTATTGCTGGGTCTTGAGGTAGGTTGTTTCCTAATTTTCTGAGAAATCATCATACTGATATCAAAAGTGGCTGTACCAGTTTGCACTCCTGCCAGCAATGGAGGAGTATTCCCTTTACCCCACATCCTCTCCAGCATTAAGTTGTCATCAGTGTTTTTGATCTTAGCCATTCTTACAGGTATAAGATGAAATCTTACATATTGCATTTATTATATTTGGGTATGTTCCTTGTATCCCTGATCTCTCCAAGACCTTTATCATGAAGAGATGTTGTATTTTGTTGAAGGCTTTTTCAGCATCTAATGAGGTAATAATGTGGATTTGGTTTTCAGTTTATTTATATGGTGGATTACATTGACAGATTTTCATATGTTGAATCACCACTGCATCTCTGGGATGGAGCCTAGTTGGTCATAGTGCATGATTTTTCTGATGTGTTCTTGGATTCAGTTTGCCAGTATTTTATTGAGTATTTTTACATCAATATTCATGAGTGAGATTGGTCTGTAATTCTCTTTCTTAGTGTCTTGGTGTGGGAGGTCCTTCTGTCTATGTGTTGCTTTTATTGGTTAATGAATAAAGAACTGCTTTGAGTCTATGGCAAGGGCAGAACAGAACTAGGAGAGGAAAAGCTAGGCTGTATGCTGGGAGAAAGAGGGCAGAGACAGACACCAGAACTTTAGCCGGTAAGCCACAGCCATGTGGTAATACACAGATTAATAGAAATGGGTTAAATTAA
Organism: Microtus oregoni; assembly: GCF_018167655.1. NCBI lineage: Eukaryota > Metazoa > Chordata > Mammalia > Rodentia > Cricetidae > Microtus > Microtus oregoni. The sequence goes on along the minus strand of NW_024543831.1, from coordinate 9,455,855 downwards.
TATGTAAGAGTTAGCCAATAAGAAGCTAGAGCTAATGGGCCAAGCAGTGATTTAATTAGTCCAGTTTCTGTGTGATTGTTTTGGTTCTGGGCGACCAGGACAAACAAGCAGACTCCCTGCTACTGTGTCTTTGTATGGTTATCATTCCCCATTTTTAATCATATCATGTGTGTTAACAATGTGCACTTGCTTTTTGTCCAGAACTTTCCTAATGCCTTACCTGTATTGCTGAAGTTCATGGTAATAATTTCTTCAGATAGTTTATCTCATCTATATCTGAGTAAATGAGGCTTAGTGAGAAACTATTATTTGTCCCAAATCATGATATTACCTGATCGGTAATGCTCAAGTTCTAATCTATGTCTGTGTGTGTTGCAAGGGGAGGGCCTGCTTGTTCATCCCAGCCACCCGACTAGCTTAGCCCCAAAATAACCTCACAAAAATTATATTAATTAAAACACTGCTTGGCCCATTATCTCTAGACTCTTATTAGCTAACTCTCAAATCTTGATTTATTTATTTTTATTTATTTATTTATTTATTTATTTATTTATTAAAGATTTCTGCCTCCTCCCCGCCACCGCCTCCCATTTCCCTCCCCCTCCCCCGATCAAGTCCCCCTCCCTCGTCAGCCTGAAGAGCAATCAGGGTTCCCTGCCCTGTGGGAAGTCCAAGGACCACCCACCTCCATCCAGGTCTAGTACTGAGACAATGGGGATGTTCTATCGGGAACTCACCAAGGCCAGCTGGCCTAGGTCTGAAAAAGCATGGGATAAAACCGGACTCGCTGAACATAGCAGACAATGAGGACTGCTGAGAACTCAAGAACAGTGGCAATGGGTTTTTTATCCTACTGCACGTACTGGCTTTGTGGGAGTCTAGGCAGTTTGGATGTTCACCTCACATCTTGATTTCTATTTATCTGTATATCACCAAGAGTTTGTGGCCTACCAAGAAAGATTCGGCATGTCTGTCTCTGGCAGCTCCATGACGTCTCTCTCCCTCTCTGCTTTCTTCCTCCCAACATTCAGTTCTATTTTTCCCATCTACCTAAGTTCTGCCCTATCAAAAGGCCAAGGCAGTTTCTTTATTCATTAACCAATGAAAGCAACACATAAACAGAAGGACCTCCTATACCATGTGTGTCTCAATCAGTCATTTATAGACCCATTCATGTTGAATATTCCTTACTGTCCACTTAGGCCATATATTACCAAGATGGGCATACTCGGTAGCTGTGTTCAAGGATTGTGTGTTCTATCTGACAAAATACTCCCCTTTAGATTCCCTTTGCTTCTGTGTCTCTGACTTCCTAGTCAGGTCTCCTTTCAGCCTCAAACTTTTCTATCTGCCCAACCCACTATTGCTAGCCAGTCGGTACTCCTTTCCATGCCATTATGACACCATCGACAAGATATTCTTAAAATGAAAAAATCCCGATGCCTACATAGTTGTCTACTGTAATCCACTGCCCGTGAGAAGGACTGATAATGTTTACTATTAGGTTACACTTTATACTTGGCAAAACAATTTGACATGTTACCTCATTTAATATGAAAAATTATTATAAGGCCTAAATAACAATAATCTGTTTTATCAGAGAACAGTCCGAATATATAGATGGATTATCCAACCAAGGAGGGGGAAAGGCTGAGTCAAGAATAACGCACATTTTAAAAAATTTCCTGAATGGAATTAATGCTTCTTTTCTTTATTTTTAATTCAGAGTTTGTATGTTCACTTTCACAGATATGACAAAGTTGTATTTCAAAAATATGTCTTACAACCTGGAGTGAGCCTGCAATAACAGAATCATTAGGAAAGGTGGTTGTTTACCAATAAAGCAAAGCATTTCCTTGAGTTGATAGAACTGTTTAAACATGTCCTTTGGAGATATGCTCTTATACTCTCTATAGGATGTTAACTCCTAGATAGCCTTCAGTATGTGAGTGGCAAACTGCACACTGACAGTTTACACCTCAGTGGACATCTGAATGCACTTTGTTAAATTGCAGACTCTGCGGGTCTCATCCTCCTCGAAGTTTATGGGACTGATAGTTGCTGTTATCACAATTTGTAGCCTCTCTCTGGTAATTTTTCTCTTCTCCTGTTGGCAGTTTGAAAAGATGCATCTAAGCAAATACTGAAAATGCATCTTATTGCTGCTTTGAAGCTCCCTTAAGACTTTCAAGACCACCCAGGGATTCAGAGATTTACTCAGAAGAGTGCACAAAACCAAAAAAAAAAAAAAGTTTTGTTCATGTTGACAATGCCTTAGAGTGAAAGGGTACAGTTCAAAAGCAGCAGAGGCCAAAGATACATAAAGAAGAATACATCTGAAGCCATGCATGACTCTCCTGGTACCTTCTCTCATTCATTCAGTCATTAGCTGGAGCTTAAGTCTTCCCTAAAGGATACATGCTGAAATATAGAAAATATTGTCAGCCTAGAAAAATCGCATGAGCCTGTTCATGCCTTGCTTACATGCTAAAAATAGTGAAGCTCCCAGTTGTATGAGCAGTCCGTTCTATCTCATCATGCTTGATTTGACAGAGTTCATAGAGGGGACCCAGAAGATCCCGCAGAAAGAGCTCGGTATTGAGGGTTCTGGATCAGCTTCTTGAGACAAATCCTTAATGCTTCTAGAATTAAAAAAAAAATTAAAAACAAAACAAAGCATTTATTGCACTGATCCTGTCGAGCAGAGCTTACCACAGCCTGCCTTAAATGTGCTCAGATCAGTGACAATTAACTGCGGTCAGGAAAACTTCTAACACAAAAACCATTGTGTAACTCTGTGCTGGCTCTCTTTTGTCACACACGGAATACTGTACAGAGCTGAAGAACAGAAGGGCTACGTGAGCATTCCAGTCCATTCTAAAGTCAATTACTTGACTATTTGTGCTGAGTTGGGGACCTTCTATACTAAGACATGAGTGTGTCCTTTGTTCCTCGGGAGCCCAGAATTTAAGTAGAGAAAAAAATCTATGCCCAACTACGAAAAATACCATCTCACAATTAAAACCATGTAATCCTCCAATGACTCTGTGCGAGAGCATTCTCTCGCTATTTTATCAGTCATGGATGTGAGTGAGATGGATTTCAACAAAAACACCCCCAATCACTGTAACCCCAAAAGTCAGAGAGCACAGAAGAGGGTATGCAATGAGGGGACATGTAGGAAAGGGAAAACATATAGACAGACTTTACATCTGATGGAGAAAATGGAAGAACAGTTAAGAATTGGAAATATTCTATCAGAAATGCAATCCCCAGTTTTAGTCTTATCATTTCTGGGGGAAAGATGCACATCAGACATTTTGGAGGTGTTACAGTTTCTAGGAGTACAGAATGTTCTGTACTTACAGCTATCTCTTCTGTACTTTTTGACAACAGCAATAAAATAAATTTGTTCCTCTCAGAAGAGCCTGACTCTACTGACACCCTGAACTCAAACTTCTAGCCTCAGGAACTCGAGAAAGTTTTTGCTTGCTAGGCTTCCTAGACCAGTTACTTTATTGTGAACCTCTAGCAAACTGATACGTGTGGCTATCTTTTAATATAAAAAAATTAGAAAAATATCAAGGTTCAGAAACAGTGTCACAGGGGGAAAAACTCCCTTTGCTGTTTTTCTAGTTAAGAAAATTTCTACTAATAATTTCATTAGTTCCTGCATCTATCCTATGGCAACATTATAACAGAAATGGTCTGTGCGCTATTAGTTCATTTGGTACAGCTGCCCAATTGTAGGGAAAGTATTTCTAAGGTAAGAGGGAATGCTTTACTTATTTTCTGGGAAGAAGATTAAAAAGCACCATACGGCAACAGGAAAATGAGTAGACAAATAGATAAGGATGCACAGATGTAGCTGGGGCACTGTAGAGAAAGATATTGCACCACACATTAAAACAAACAAAAAGCCCAAAAAGCATCAAGAAGCATCAACCACCCAGGTCTTCAGTCCTCTCATGCACGCGCGAGTGTGCATTTAGAGACTAAACAGCTGCCTTCGGTGCTTTGGTGACATGCCAGTTTGTCTTCACACCGTACAAAATTTTAATAAAAGTATCATAAATTGATCATTAATCTTCAGTTAGGCGATAAATTAACACACTAGCAACATCAGAATATTAATGGGGGCTTTCACGATGGACGCCAGATTGCTGGAATTTAAATTCTACTAAAGTATCTCACCAGATGTGAAACCTCAACCGAGTTGTTCAGCCTTCTTGATCAGCCCCGCTTCCTCATCTGCATAATATGTAATATTCCCTAATCTGTACATCTCAGAGGATCAGATTAATTTTAAAAAATTCTTAGAACAGTACCTGGGGTGGTGTAAAACCGGCACTTAAAGAGGCTGAAGCAGGAGGCTGCCATGAATTTGAGGAGGGGACAGTCTGAAAGCTTACTGCTTTCTAGGCCAGACAAGGGCACAAACAAGGACCTGTTCCATAAAAAGACAATAGTGCCTAGACTATAGTAAGGGTATACTATAATCATATCCCTGTCATCATAAACATGATGGCCCAGGGACTAGTAACCACTAGTGTCAGGAATGTTACTTCTTTTGGGGAAATGGCATCCTGTGGTTTTTTGGGTTTTTTTTTTTTTTGGTTGTTGTTGTTGTTATTGTTGTTTGGGTTTTTGTTTCCGTTTGTTTTGTTTTAACATGCTGGGTATTTGAGGAGAGCAGAATATGTAGGCTTTTTGAATATTCTTTATAAGATAAAATTGAAACAAGAAAACAATTGAAGGAAAACTCAGAGATTTTTTAAAAAGTTAACAGAGCATCAAATACCTGACCATACTTCCATGTCCTATTCTGTGGACATCTCATTTTTATTTATTTATTTATTTTTATTTTATTGAGCTATACATTTTTCTCTGCTGCCTTCCTTTACTCTTCCCTCCCCTCAACCCTCTTCCATGGTCCCCATGCTCCCAATTTACTCAGTAGATCTTGTCTTTTTCTACTTCCCATGTAGATTAGATCCATGTATGTTTCTCTTAGGGTCCTCAGTATTGTCTAAATTCTCTGTGATTGTGGATTGTAGGCTGGTTTTCTTTGCTTTATGTTGAAAAGCCACTTACAAGTCAGTACATATGATACTTGTCATTCTGGGTCTGGGTTACCTCTGTTTAGGTCTGTACCTCATTTTTTTTTCTGGATTATTTATTCTTTTGAAAACCAATTTCTTGAGTTCTATGTATATTTTGGAGATCAGCCAATGTTCAATGTGGGGCTGGTGAAAAGATCATTCTTTTCTCCCCAGTTCTTCTTTTCAAAAGGGGAGGACATGAGTCCTTACAGTTCAGTTTCCTCTGAATGCTTTCCTCCCCTCCTCTGAGGTGATGTTACAAACACCAAGACAGTTTTGCTCATTTCCAGCAGCAGGCTCCAGGATTTCGCCTCTGCTCATGGAGAGAACGGATTGCCACTCAGCTTGGGGCCTCCCCAGGAAAAGAATACATTGATGAGGTGATGGTAACTTCCGAGCCCTGCTTGCATCCAGGCTTAGGCACCCATGTGCTGTGAGCCTGCTGTCCAAACAAGTCGGGAAGAAGTTGGAGGAAATGGAGGCAGGGCTGTGGGAAGCTTAGTGGCTTTGTTCTTGTCTTGCTGTTCAAGCCCTGTCACGTTTATCTGAGGTGAAGGAGGCTGAGCTGCAGGAAAGAAGGCTCCATTCCTGGGAGAAATAACTTCCTAGTCGTTCCCTACAGTTACAGCATTAGCTAAAGATCTTTCTATACGTCCTATTAAAACAAAAGTAGAAACCCCACTGTGTGTATCACAATCATTCCTCTCAATAATCCCCCGAGGTAAATATTATTATCTCTCTTGATTTGGGATTTTTTTATTTAATTCGTTTTTTAAAGTCTTTGTGCAAGTATTTATTGGATGCTGAGCACATTCAATGACATTCTCATCAAAAGCTGAAAGTATCTTCAATAAAAATTGCATTTGGGGGACTGGAGGGATGGCTCCGTGGTTAAGGACACTGGCTGATCTTGCAGAGGAGTTAAGTTCAGTCCCCAAAAACCACCTGTAGTTCCAGGGATACAGCACCCTCTTCTGGCCTCCACTGGCACTGTGCACACAGGTTCACATATCTACATGCAGGGAAAACACCCATACACATAAAATAAAAATAAATAAGTCTTGAAAATGTATTTAGGGCTTAAATATTTCGTTTGTCCCATTCTTACAGCTTCTATGTTCTCAACCTTCCCCCTACCTTTTGTCTTTCTAGACAGACTTCCTTCTATTTTTCCTGATATATATATATATATATATATATATATATATATATATATATATACACACACACACACACACACATATATATAATTTAGAGATGACTCAGTGGTTAAGAGCTCAGAGCACTGCCTGCACTTCCAGAGGGCCTAACTTCAATTCCCAGCAATCACATGGTGACTCACAACCATCTGTAGTGAGAAGATCTGGCACCCTCTTCTGGCCTGCAGGTGTGAGGACCTGACTTTGCAACTCCATTTTAAGGAAGGGGCTTCATCTTAAGACATATAACGAGCAAGGGTGGGAGGGTGGGGGTTGGACAGATCTCACCTCCAGAAATGTGCTACAACAGCAGAAATTTAAATAAATACTCTAAAAAATAGTCAATGGAGGAGATAGGGAGCAGGCTCATAAAATTTAACAAGGTCCAGATGTTCCTAGGAGGCATCCTGTCCTTGAAGAGACCTTGTCAGTTATTAATGGCTCTTCGTTAGGGTTTTTGCACCCCAAAACTGACCAATGGTTTCAGAAACTACCTTATCCTACGACTAATCCCAAGGCAGCAGGACATGAACTCCCCTGATTATGGCGTTCCCCCTTTAAAAGTTCTATCCTCCCAGGGCTCCCTGCCACACTTTCTGCACCCACCACACAGGGTGCTGGTCCAAACTTAAGTTTGAATATTAAAAAATCTTCATGTAATCTGCATCAGAAATACAGCTCCATGAATTCACCTAGGGATCAGAAACTTGGATATAACACAGGCATACAGACAGAATACTGTATACATTATAAATAAATAAATACATCTTTAATTTTATATATATATATATATATATATTACTTATATAGCTTCATAAAAGCTAAGACCTACAAATGAGAGAGGGCATGTCTTAGGAAAAGCTTCAGTAACTTTTCAAAAGTGGTATAAATTCTAAGGAACAAAATCAAGAAATACGTGCATGTGTGTGTGCGTGTGTGCATGTGTGTCCACAAGTATGCACATAAGCATGGAGTTATACATGTATATGTGTATGTAGAGGCCAGAGATCAATATGTGCTATCTTCTCCAATCACTTGCTGCCATATCTTCTCAGGCAAGCGCTCTCGCTCACCTTAGAGCTTACTGACTCAGCTAGAGTAACTAGATAGCAAGCTCTAGGGAGCCGCCTGTCTCTACCTCTGCCCTTCCCCAGCACTAGAGCAACAGATTGTGTCGCCATGTAAAGCTTTGTGTGGTTGCCAAGGATCTGGCGTCACTTCTTTGCACTTGCACAGCAACTCTATCAATTGACCCGTCTCTCTGGCCCTAACAGCCAAAAGCTGAGTGTAGTTCCATCCAGAGTCTAAACTCAAACTCAGAAGCACTCTGCCCTTCCTCTCCTGGGCTTCCCTCTATTCCACTCTGAGTTCTTGGTCCTCTATCCTGCAAATGGTCTTCTACCCAAAGCCCTGGAATGTCCTTGCTCTGTTGAACCCTTCGACCCGGCTTTTGAAATGTTCTACTTGTCTTCTCTAGGGTCTAGTCCTGAGTGAATGTGTATTGCTGATGTGAGCACAGCCCTGTCAGGAATCTGAATACCTCAGACCCATGGGAACGTCAAGGCCTCCACCGGGTCCGGCTCAGGAGAATGGTAAAGCCGTCTCCTAGTTCAAGTACCGAGGTTGTCAGTATATGCTGAAAGAATCGACCACACAGCTTTCTCCTTGGTTACTGCAGGTTGAGACTGCCTCCCTGCAGAGCTGGTTACAGAGATTCACTAGCCCGGCTCCTTGTTCAATTCAGCTGTATGTGATAAACCTGCCCTGATTTCCCTGCTGTGTGTCTACCAGGGCATATGGCTCACCCAGTCCCACATTTTCTAACATGTGTCTGTTGTTTCTTTGCTCTTTAGTCAGGTCAATACCAAAGCTGAGCAGGTCAGGCATTTTACAAATACTCCAATCTCAAAATTAACCATACTGCTACTCTAGATAATCATCTATACCTCCCCGTCTTTCTTCTTAGTGCCCATTATCCTAGCATCTCTCCTGCATCACATCCACCTGGCATACAACCACCTTCACCATGAACGGCTGCAGCAATATAATCAGTGACTACCATCCACTGGGTCCTTACTTTATCCTAACTGTGGGCAGCTTTTCCCCCATCAGGTAGATACTATTGTTACTTCAGTTCTTTAAAGATTGAAATGGAGATTCAGCCACACCAGATCCAAGATCCTAAAGTCATGAATGCACTGAAGAGGATGTGAATGCACTTGGCCAAAGACAGAGTCTGAGTTCCCAGGAGCTATGCACAGGTGAACGATATCAGCCCAGGCTCTGCAGCCTCCAGCATTGCATGCACACCATGCTGCTTAGCCTTTTGAGTCGCCGAGAAAAATTATTCATCAGCCTGTGCTTCCCAGAGGTCCCTCGCTGTGCCTCTGTTATAGAAATTACTCCACTCTGTTTCATTTTGTCTGTGTCTCTGCCCCAGAAGATTCACTCTGCTTGAGGCCATAGTGTTCATCTTTGTGTCCCCCATGAGCCCAGCGCCATATCGGAAGCTCAGCAGGAGTTTCCTTGATGTGTGCTGAATTCACTGAATGGCTGTTTCTTGAACTCCCACAGAAAGAATCTTACCCCTGCCCACAAGCTCCCTGGTGTAATTGTTCTTATCCTTTTTTAGTCCACACCCCCCTTTGAGAATCTGATGGAAGTCATGCATCTTTACAACAGGGGGGAAAAGTGCAGCCACCAATAAAATTCTCCATCATTCTTTAGGTGGCTCATGGATTCTGAGTTCAGGGTCTAATTGGTTTCAATTCAATTACTAGTGAATAGAATGGCTTTTTAGACTTTAAATCTTTTTTTTTCAAGTTATAAAAGTCTAATTCAGGATACCTTGGCTAGAAGGAGATGTTCACTTCATTTTTGTTGAGCATGATGGACCCAGGAAACAGTGAAAGAACGACAAGAAAGGAAATACAACTAGGACTTGGTCTCCCTGAAACAAAAGGAACCAGATGCTCAAATGCTACCAGGATCTGATCCTCCAATCTTTGAAACCAGCCTCCTTCCCAGAATGGAGAGTAAGCTAGCTAAGGGTTCCTCCAATTTCATCTCACATCTCACGCTGAGAGGGAGGGTTACCCCTCCTCCCTTACCCACAATTAAAAAGAAAGAAGAAATCCCCCTCAAAAATTCTGATTGGTTAAGGATTCGAAGTAAACCTCCAATGAAAGGGAATGTCCTTCCTGGAAGTGAGGAGTAGAAGGACAGTATGCGAATTTCTTACCAACAGCCATAGGCTTCTCCCTGTAGACTCATGAAGACCTAGCACAAACCTCTCTTGTCACCTTCCCTTCATCACCATCAGACTTGCTTGCTCCTGGCATCTTTTCAATTCCCAGCTCTTTACAGACTAGGCATCCAGTCTGCTTGGGAGAAGACTAAGTTAGTATGATTGTCTTCAGTAATGAGAAGCCAAAATTAGTTTATCCAACAAAGGGAGTTCTACCTTTTATATTGCATATGCTATACTTGAATGCTATTGACTTTTAGAGGTAGGGCGAGCCCCCAGAGGGTCATCTGTGAGGAAACGGAGGGTTTAAAAACAACAGGGTTGCATGGCAACCTAGACTCAAACCCAAGCTGGATGGGAAGTGCCCAGCCTGCTTATCTTCTTGCCTGATGAGCCAAGGGAAAAGTTCGCTTGGTTGAGAGGTCCAGTGGTGTTCAACAGTACTGGGCCGTTTCTTCTCTGGGACAGGCTTCATTTCAATACCGTACACACAGCAGAGAAAAGCTGATGTCCTGGAGAGTGTACTCTAAAGGAATTAGGGGCACAGGCTTCAGGGCCAGGCTCCCTAGAGTCGTGTGGAAGCTCCCACACTTATATTTTAAACGTGCACTTAACACTTCTGGGACCTCTTTGTTTCCTACTCTGAAATGGTTTTCTGCCGCAATAAAGCAACATTCTGTCTAGTGTTGGCTGTGTTGTGGTTTCTGTTATTCTGCCATTGGCAGGCCCAGATACTCAGTGACTGTAGAAGAATGAAGCAAGTCATGAAATCAATGAGAATACTTTACGATGCAGAGTAAACCACAAAACAAACAAACAAAGGTCCTATAGATTGAAGTTGTAAGAAACTGATACTGTTCTAAAAGAAAGGACAATAAGATAAGTCATTTTCTAGAACTCGGGTGAGTCACTGTGAACTCATATGTGCTGATCAAAGCCCCTTCAGTTGGCTCTTGTCACCCATATTCACCTGTTTTCACTATGATGATCATGCCTAATGATAGTAGGACCATAGATTACAATAATAGCCATGAGGAAATTCACCAGCTCTAGAAAGAGCCTCCAGCTTTTGTTCTGTGGAGTCAGAGATACACAACTGATTTGGACTAGTTTTTAATCAAACTGCAGATTTTAGCATGTTAATTGAAAAAAAAAGTCACTTTTCTTTCTGACCTTTGGAAAGAGTGAGGAGAAATAAGGCTTTAAGATAAAATTTGTTTTGAACTAAAGGTTATTCCACTTTTGTGTGCCTTGTTGAAGTGCAAAATGCTTTTTTGTACAATTGTTAAATTATTCACCACTCCACATCTTTCTGGGGTGCTATTGTACAGTCAAATGGATGTCCCTGCAAAGGATGAAAAATAAGTCAATTCTGAGCTATTCAGGAAACAAACACCTCTTAAATAATGGTGTATTGCCATTATTTGACACCTATTAAACATCAAGAGATGGTTGAGAGTATCTTTTATTTGGTGGGATTTCTAAGGAGTACCGAATTTATGCCAGGTTAAAGACAACTCTTGATCTAGAGTTGACAGAATAGTACAGAAAGGGGGTGGGGAATGAAGAGCACCTGTGGGCAGAGAGGAGGAGGAGGGTGATGTCATAGCCCAGCAGTGGCTGTGCTGGCCCTGAATATTCTCTTCATGGTTTCCCATCAATCTTAAGAACCATTCCTCTTTAAGGAGGAGAAAACTGAGGCCCAGAGTGACTAAGGAACTACTTGTTTCTTGTGCCTAGAGGAGACCTTTTCTGGGGTACCACTCATCTCCCTGAGGCAATTTTAATCCCTAGTTTGATCTTGCTCCCGACAGAGCCATTCATCCGTGGAAGATGCTATAACCTATCCACCACAGATCAGATTTTCTTATTGCCCTGAAACACACAGAACTCCCTCGTGTTCCCCTGCTGTCTTCAGATCTAAACAATTATGCTACTGCAAATGTTCAAACACACACAAATTGAAATGAAAATGGATAGGTGACTTGTCACTAATTTCTGCCACCTGTTCCTGGTATGAGCAGAATTACGGCAATTTCGTGTATCAGAAAAGTTATTTTCAAATAAAGTGAGTCAGACCTTCCTCATTTGTCTCTCCATGGGCCTCAGACTCCTACAGCTATTATGTTGAGGCTCTGATATCTGTGTGGTGCTCAGTGCTTAGAGCTTACCAAAAGTGATTAAAACTGAAGGCAAAATTATCTGCCTGTGTTGATGAGCAGGAAAATGGAAGCCGATGGGAGAAGTTTGCACAGTTCTATTCCCACACAAAGCACACTCCATCTCACTCTTCAGGAGAGGAATCTATAACATGCATGTCAGTATGATCAACTTCCAGCGACATTTTACATCAGCCTAATTTAGACATGAGCCTAGCTCAAATGAGTAATAAAATTATTAGAAAAGGCTGTGGTTCATGCATATTGCAGAATACCTGAATTGTAAGCAGGGAACAGAGTCACCTAAACGATGTGACAAAAGGATTTTGCCTTTATATAATTTTCTAGCAAAAAACACTGCCCTGTTACTTGGAATTCCATGTTTGGAGAACCAGTCTCGTTAGGGCATTGTCCCCACCAGCAGCATTCTCTTTTCAAACTTAGAAGCTCCTGGAGGTGGTCAGCATGACCAGTAAGATGGCAGAGTCAGTAAATATAAGGGCATTATTTTGACAAATGGTAGAAAGTCCTCGGCATCCCTGTGATACTCTGGGCATGCCAATGGTCAAAGATGCAAGAGAAAAAGACAGAATTGTAACAACTAGAAAATGCCAGTTTTACTAAATTGTTGACAGAGTTCAAATGGAGAATTTAGGGGACCTGTGATTAGCTCAACAGCTAAAACACTTTCTGCTTTAGCCCGAAGACCTCAGTTCCATTCCTGAAATCTATGGTGGAAGTAGAACCAATTCCCCAGAACTGTTCTCTAACTTTTACACACATACCTTGGCAAGTGGACACCTATAGTTGGGCATACACATCAAACATGCACATACAAAATGATGATGAGGATTACTATGGTAGTGGTGACCAAATACATACACAATGATGAAGATGATGATAAAGAAAGTAAAAGGTTTTGAAAATTGAGTACAATTAAATATGAGATTAGGGTTGAGGAGATGGCTCAGTGTGGCGAGCTGCTTCAATGCAAACATGCAGAGTGGAGATCAGATCCCAGAACCCATGTAAAAGCCAAACAGAGCAGCACAAATCTGTAGCACAGCACCTCTACACCACGATGAGAAAGAGACAAGACTATCCCCAGAAGCTCATTTACCTCACCTGGTTTATACAGCAGGGAGCAAGAGACCCTGTCTTAAACAGGATGGAAGGTGAGGATCCGCATCCATGGTGGTCCTCTGACTTCCGCATGTGACCTGAGACACACACATACACACACACACACACACACACACACACACACGCATACACACGAGAGAGAGAGAGAGAGAGAGAGAGAGAGAGAGAGAGAGAGAGAGCTTTTAGAAGATGAGAGCCGCAACAAACTGTGGATACCCATATACAAACAAGATATTAATTTGCAGAAAATGTCAAGAATATGACCGTGTCTACAAAATATTACATCAATAATATTCCTCTTTCCGTGACATCTTGTGACAAGAGAAATAAATATTTTTGCTAATGAAAGGGGGTGATTTTTATGACACTCTATTTATCTGTAAATACAGAGTGGCATTTGCAATTTATTGCAAAACTCTCCCTGTTTTGCCTGACCAGGCCCTTCTCAGTTGTTTAATGCCTCTTAAAAGCTTGGGATAAAGTAGACGACAGCTCTTCACAAGCTGTTTGGAAATGGCCTGTGCTGTCTGTTCTTGCTCTGCGGACTTTTGTTGTGAATATTTCAGAGCCCGAGCCGTGCAGCTGACAAAGCTCTTGTCACTCCCGTCCCGTCACTAGCACGTTCCACCACCATGCATGCCAACCCCAGCTTTGATCCCATGAGTATTCGTTCACACCCTGGGGTGGGGAGCCTAGGCAGAGACACGGTCAAAGTATCTGCCTCTTCGTTTTCAGTTTGTTAAGTGGAAGAGCTTCAATTGTTCATCTGCCTTTTTGGTTCCGGACGCCGAGCATCTGGTGTTTGATTGTGTATTGCAGTGTAAGATCACAATAATCTTCAAACATTGTGATGGCAAGTAGATCTATGTGTGAGGAAAAGTGTCTTCCTGCTGGTAAATGTCTCCTTAGCTTTGATCAAAGGTGTGGAAGACATCGCACAACACCTCAAATTGCCAAAGAAAGCAGAGGCTCATAGACGCTTTGGCTTTCTAAGGAGCCTGGGAATTGTAATTCAATTTCCAATCTAATTTACCTCTTTCTGCTTGCAAATGAAAAAAAGTTAACGCTGGAAGGGGAAGCCAATGTTTCTGGCTACCTGTCAGTTAGACAGCATGAGGACCAGAATCAAACTTCTAACTCCTGTGGAAGATAAGAAAACCAGGGTGGCCTTATCTCAAGTGGATAAGCAGATAAAGAGCTCTATACCTAGCCCAGGCCAGAAGGAAGCTTCAGGGGCAGGCCAATTCAAAGGTACAAAGATTAATTTTCCCTCCTGCGTCATCCTGTATTCTGATTCCAACATCGTGGGGGACTAGTGAGTCAGTAATCTCAAGTGGTATCAGTTGCAGCTCTTTATTGTTGAGACCAGCCCAGCTTGTCTGAAATAATTCAAAACTAAGTGCAGATGTGGATCTGAGATGTTTTCAGGTGAGAGAAGCAATTCCAGCTCAAGACGAAAAGTTAGGAAGCCTATAAAGAATGTGTTAGGGGCCAAGGAGAGAGCTCGGTTGGCTAAGTGTTTGCCATACAGGCAGGAGGACCTTAGTTTGACCTCTAGAGCTGTATTCGTGGCATGTGCTTGGACACTAGCACTGAGAATGTGGAGGCAGACAGATCCCGAGGCTCGCTGATCTGCCAGCCTAACCAGTTCAGTGAGCCGTAAGTCCCAGTGAGAGGACCTGCTTCAAAAGACAAAGTGGACAGAGAGTCAGGAACAACACTGGAGGTTGCCTTGTGGCCTCCACATGCACATATGTTCACGTGAACAGACATGCCCCCTACACACACACACACACACAGAGAGAGAGAGAGAGAGAGAGAGAGAGAGAGAGAGAGAGAGAGAGACAGACTACGACTCAGTCATTGAGTGGTGGAGTAGCTTTTTAAATGTTTTTGCATGTATGATATGAGCACACTGCATACATGCATGTGTCTGTATCCATGTGCACATGAGTGCTGGCAGCAGGTGCCATGGTATGTGTGGATGTCAGAGGAAAACCACAAACATTGATTTGCTCCTTCCACCTTGTTTGGGGTAGGGTTTATTCACCTCCAGGCTAACTGGTCCATAGCTTCTGGGGATTCTCCTGTCTCTTTCTCCCATCTTGCTGTAGAAATGCTGAGATTACGCGTGTGCTACTTCATCTGCCTTTAAGTGCATTCTGGGCATCTGAACGAAGATCCTCACCCTTGGGCACCACATGCTTTTCCCACTGAGCCATCTCTCCAGCCCATGCAGTAGTTTCCTCCCTGCCCCCACTAGTCAACAAGCACCCAATTAAGCTTAAACGGTGTCTTCTTTAGGGTTTCTATTGCTGTGTTAAAACATCAGGAACAAAGGTGATGGTAAAGAATCCATTTATTTCAACTTACAGTTAGTTCCACATTGCA
This sequence comes from Microtus oregoni, assembly GCF_018167655.1. NCBI lineage: Eukaryota > Metazoa > Chordata > Mammalia > Rodentia > Cricetidae > Microtus > Microtus oregoni. The sequence continues at coordinate 9,440,614 of NW_024543831.1, read as the reverse complement.
GTCCATCACTAAAGAAGCCAGTGCAGGAACTCAGATGGGACAGAAACCTGGAGGCAGTAGCTGATGTAGAGGCCCTGGAGGGGTCCTGTGTACTAGCTTGCTCAGTCTGCTTTCTTATAGAACCCAGGACCACCTGACTAGCGGTGGCACCCCGCACCTCCCCCATCAATATCTAATTAGAAAAATGCACTATAGACTTGCCTATGGGGCCAATCTGGTAGGGCAATTCTCTCAGCTGAGAGTCCCTCATCCTAAATGACTGACTCGTGTCAAGGTGATATTAATCTAGCCAGCACAAAAGGTGTTCCATGCGCAAATTAAGGGATGAATGAAATTACCTGGAACCACTGAGAAAGAAACACAGAACATGCAACAAACCTACTTAGGAGTTTAATAGAGGGGGCGTGTACATGTCTGGGTAGTTGGCATACAGAGAGTGAGAGAAAGATGGCATGGCGCATCCAGCTTTTTTAAAGCTGCCTAGTGCATGTGCACAGGGGGTAGGCATGACCACCTCATACTCAGATGACACAGATGATGAGCTCTTGCATGTGTGCAAGGGCTTAGCTGAGTCATAGTGGATGTAACCACGCATGTGCACACGTGGGTCACGTAGGGTCCTTTAACATTCAGGCACTTCTGCCTGAGGGCTTGTCTGCATGTGCAGGGCTCTAGAACCCGGAAGTATCAGCCTTATGTGGCTGAAATTGTTACGGGGAAGTTTCCAGAACTCTTGTCATCTGAGAGCCACATTCTCGTCCTGGCATAGCTCAGTCCCAGATCTGGAATTTTGGAGAGCTTGGAGTGGAAAATCCATTAATTTATGAGTTTCTGACCTTTACCAGCTCAACCTGAAGGTGGGGATGAATGGAAGAATAGAAAGATATGGGGATCAGGGTGTGCAAGGAGATGAGGGAAAATGAAAGGTAGTTAGCACATAACTCCGTTTCTACCAGCTATGTGCTAAGGGCTTTGCATACATCATCTAACTTGATCCTGATGAGAATTGACCAGGCTGACCTCTAACTCACAGATATTCTTCTGCTTCCTTCATCCCAGGATCAAAGGAATACATTCTGGTGCCCAGCTAGCTCTATTTTCTGACCAAGAAAAATAAGATTCATGGGCACTAATTAAGTTGCACAAGGTCACAGAGCTAATTGGCAGCAGAGTGATTTTCAGAGATAGTTAACTGTTCACAAAAACTAGGCACCCAATATGAAAAGTTATAGCTACTATGGAAACAATATTTTCTTTCTTCAAAAAATTAAAAATAGAATCACCACGTGGCTCAACAAAGCACATTCTGAGTAGATACCCAGATGAAATAAAATAAAATACAACTTAAAGAGATATTTGTATAATTCCATTGATAATAACATTGTTAATTAAAACCAAAAGACAAGAAGCAACCCAACTGTCCATTGGTAGAATGGATAATAAACTTTATCAGTGGGGGTATCTGAGTATCAGCCTCAGTACCCTCTCAGTGCTCAGAATTGGATATCTATGGCAGGCTAATAAAGATGGGTTAAGCTAATATGTGAGAGTCAGCCAATAAGAAGCTAGAGATAATGGGCCAGGCAGTGTTTAAATGAATACAGTTTCTGTGTGATTATTTCGGGTGTAAGCTAGCCAGGCTGGATGAAACAGAAAGACCCCCGTTCTCCCTATTACAGGGCTGATCTGCATGAGGTTTCTAGTTTTTACAGACATAGAAAATTCCATAGGCAAGGGCAATGATAATATGCATAATAAAATCACAAAAAGGGGCAGGCAGAATCTGACAAAGCAGTACTCTGGAACAGATGGCCCAACCCAGGAAAGAGCCAGAATTCAGGGGGAAGTACCTGACATTCCAAACAATTAGATAGAGTTACTAAACATCCCTGAGTCCTGGATTCAACCATCTCTTCATCTAATCTCTGTGGTGATAACCAGCTTTGAGGACGCCCAGATTTGTTTGTTAGCAAAGGTGGGGCATGCTGCCTTCCTGCTCACTGTCTATCTTCTATAGAAATTTCTATGTGGTCTGTTAGCAGGTAATTTTGTAGAATTGACTCTATGTAAATTTGACTGTTAGGACAAAGAGTGAATGTTATCTCTCCAAGGCCTCCTGGGATGGGGAAATGGAATAAGGTTACTCTGTTGCCCCTGCAGAAGTCACACTACTGAGGTGTTCTGGAAATGAATCCCATTTCAAAGGGAAGAATCATGGCTTCACACGGTTTTTACAGATATGACAGTGACTTTTCCAAAAGACGAGAGTTGTCACAGCTCTGCAAGACAGATTGTTCCGTGTGGACATACGCATATACACTTCCCGGGGATCTGCCTATTGGTCTGTTATCTGTGCATCCTCTGTATAGTCTTGTGGGTTCCAACAAAACGTCTTTGTCTTTGCTATTGATGACACTTAATCGCTGCCTCCTCACATGGTGTGGGAGTCAGTTGCCTTCCGTTGTAAGGTCCCTAATCCCACTCATGAGAATTGAACCCTCATGACTTGGCCTCTTCTAAAAAGCCACACTTCTTAGTACTATCAAATAAGTTTTGTACTCTTCAACATGTGGATTTGAGAGAATTCCAACATTCTATTGACAGCAGTAGAGAATGGATGACCAACCAATAGCAGCTTGCCTAGTCCCCTGCAGAGTCATGTGAAAATTCTTACTGATCTATTTTGTGTGGAAGGCGGACATCGTGAGTTCATGAGTCCCCACATGGTACAGAATGACATAGGAGCCATGAGAGTGAAAACTCAATTTATCATAAGGTGCTGTGTTTGGGGAGTTTATTGTCTAAATGATACAAAGATATTTACTCCCTTTCCTATCTAACCTAAGAAAATGGAAGGAAGACTCAAAGACCAAGACTGAAGACAGGTCTAAGAGATAGTGGGAGTCTACCACCACCAGCACCACCATATATGTAAAAGCTGGAGCAAAGGGCAGTCTAATCCACTGTGATATTCTAATCTGAGTCAATAAAAAAGACCACAATGAGGTACTATGCAGAACTCTTAACCTATGGAATAAACTAAAACTTAGCTTCTCAATTGCAAAGGAGAAAAAGGGTGATGTGATGGTCCCACCAAGGAACTCAGTGTTCTTAAATGAATGGTACCAACAATCATCCCTGAGACCAGAAAGCTGGGCTCTCAAGGTACTTGCCAGCAACATTTTATGACTGTACTTCTCAGATATGCAGATTTAAGCTTATTTATAAGATGCCTGATATCTCATATAAACTATCTCAAGTTAGGTCACAAGGACTTTGAGAACACCAAAGAATTAGTGAACCCCCGACTTTACATTGTAAGAAGTTGATGCACATGGCACATCCCCCACACAATATTTGTACTTGACTTCAAAGCTAGAGATCAAGGATACTTTTTGTTGACTTCACAGCTTCTCCAAGCAGAACTGCATGTTCGTTGATAGGCAAACTGCATGCAATTTGGTCAGATTGCTTGCGGGTTTATCATAAAAAAAAAAAAAAAAAACAAATGGAGCATTTAAGCCAGGTGTAATCAGGAGAGCAATTGATTTCCAATAAAAAAAAAAAAAAGAACGCATGGGGGAAAGGCTGCTAGAGCCCCAAGACGATCTGGTGCTGTCTCCTGCCTGAGCCAACGGTACTTGAGAATTATGCAGTACCACTGAAAGATTCACAGACTCAGTGGTTGTCAGAGATGGCAACTACAAAGCTCAAGACGCCCTCAGGACTCCTCACCCTGGAGTGCAGTGCTTGCAGGAGTAAGTTAGAGACGGAGGCTCCCACAGAAACAGGCTGAGTTTTCTCAGGCCGGTATTTAGTCTAATAAGCAGATTTGATCCCAGATTGAATCATCATTTGCACCTGAAGCAAGTTTTAGTTAGCAGCCTGGTTAGTAATCTCTGGAGTAAATGTATCAATAAGCTGGCAGGTACTGGCATGGGTGCCCAGATAAATCACAGCAGAAGGATGTGGTATTGGAATCAGCCATTCCATTGTGTGTCCTCGTCCTCTGTACCATGGGATTAAAAAGTACCCCAGTGCTAAAAACATCTCAAGGCCTGCTCAGACAAATATGGCATAAAGACTTTGAATAAGCTTGGTGAGACACTAAGTGAATCTAAGTTTCAGAGAGGAACGAAGCATTTCAGAGTGAGAAACCCAATGGTAGTGAAGCAGGGTGGCTTTGTTCAGTCTCTTTCAGTAGAAAGTAAACAGAATGTTCCTGGGCCTCCTTTATTCTCTCTTCTCAGGAGAACCCAGTGCCCCAGGGTAGAAAGCCTTGGGAGAACACTCAAATGTATGTGGGCTACATATACCAGTACTGACTTTGATAAAAACAAAAACAAACTGATCATTTCAGTATATTTGTTTATTCACTTAATAATTAAATATATTGCATATTAATGTTTTAAACATCTTTAAAACAATGAAGTAGCATAATCTCCCACATCAAAAGTTGTTGAGGAAAGTGATACATTGCATATTTGCAAATATCTTTCGTGCTTGACTTAAAAGTCATTTAGATTGCCAAACCTGCTCCTACGGTCAATCTCCTAGGAAATGACATTTAGTTGAAGAATATATTGTTCTTACAAATATATTACTAGGAAATGAAAGTATTTTCATATTGTTTTAAATTTGATTTATTTTGTTTTTAATTTATGTTATTTTTTAGTTTTATTTTATTTTGCCTGCCAATTCACCAAAAAGTAGTTTCTTAGAGGCTCGCTGCATGTATGATCTGAACACAAGCCGTTGAGCTCATTGGGCTTCAATACCTTAAAATCTACAGGTATGTTCTGAACACTGAGTGGATCAGATATCCTGGCCGACTCTCTGATGTCATGGACTGAACATTTGAAAAATGTTAATTAATTGACAAGTAACTATCTTTCAGGTGGTAGCAGCATACCGTTGTCTACGATCAACAACCCCCTTAAATAGCTCCACCTGTCCTTTCAGTACTACCATTAAGGATGACAAAGGAGCCAAGCCATAGAAATCTTTATTTTCACCTAAAAGATGAAGAGTTTATCATTGGCAACAAATAAATCAAACATTGTAAGTTATTTTTCATTAACACAAAGGCTTACTTTGTTCATTTTAGGGGAGAAAACCTGCTAAATACCAAAATCTTAACTATAATTTATATGGCAGTCTCATTTTTTAAGTAAAAATAAATGCGGCATGATCATGGGGCTGAAGAGACAGCTCAGTGGTTAGGAGTTCTTGTTCTTACAGAGGGCCTGGCTTTGGTTCCCAGCGCCTACATGGTAGCTAACTGTTATGGTAAAAGTAAAAGGGCAATATTCCCCGAGTGGCTGCAGGGGGCAGCGGGCCACAAGGAGCTGTTGTGGAAAATGCTGCAGTTGCAGAGTGGCCTGCAGGCCACGAGGGCCAGGGTGTCACAGGCAGGGAGCCGCTCAGTGGGTGAGAGTGAGAGACAGAGATGTGCCATGCAGAGAAAGTGGGTATTTATTTAGTGGGTTATGGAGGGGAAAGGGAAAGGGGGGAAGGGGAGAAGGGAGAAGAGCAGAGAGAGAGAAAGAGAGAAGAGGGGGAATGGAAAAGTGGGGAGAAGGGAGAGAGAAAAAGAAGGAACTCGGGCTGGAAGCAGAAGGAAGATCTGCTGGCCTCAGTGAGGGTCAGGGGGTAATGGATGGGGCTTGTCTCTTAAAGGGACAGGACAGACCATTACACTAACAACCATCAGTAACTTCAATTGTAGAGGATTCTCTGCCATCTCCTGCGTCCCATGGACAGTGTATGCATGTGATAAACACACACACACACACACACAGGCAAATTTATTTTAAAAAAACCTTAAAATTTAAAAGTGTTCCATACTCAGCCCAAGTATGAACAAAATTAATTCTTATTTCTTCAATGATGGGATCACATGGCATGGCTATGCTCTTTTTAATTCACTGTGTGCAGCAATAAAAGTTCAAAGTCTCTATGAACTTGACTCTGCTGTCTCGGTTCCTACTGCAGAACTGGTGTCTTTACCAACTGCTAATTTAACAGCATCAGAGCAAACCAGCCCTAGCCCTTCACTGTCACTGACAGTCTTGGCATCCTAGGACCCTGGCAGGACCGGCCTGAAGTCCCTGGATCACATTTTGGGAATTACCATCCTGGGTAGAGAGTTCTCAAGCTTGCTACTCATTAAACTTATTCTTTAAAAAGATATTTAAAATCCTAATAACCAGTCACATCTTTGAGGAAATTACTCAAAGTCTCCTGTGGGAGGGTCCAGGCATCATTTTTCCTAAAATCCCTGTGTGAATTTTAATATAAAGCCAGGTTTGAACACTACTTCAATCAGATTCAGTTTCTCGTGGAGTAGTCGATATAACATGTATGAGAGCTCCATTTCCCCGGAAAGGCCCAGAGGCTCGGTTCACAGTAACATAGGAATAAGATGGTGTATCCACAGAGAATCCCAGAACGTCACTTGTCATTCCCTGATTCCCAGTGTTTGGCTCATGTATCGTTTGAAATGAAGGCATCTATCACTGGCTAAGGATTCCAGGCTGTTACTTAACCTCTAACTCCATTCCCTGGTAACTTTATGGTTTGTACAGAAATGCCGAGCACCATGGCTTCCCTCATATCACATGCTGACGCTGTACTAGGAACAGCCACCTCTGTGGTTGTTTGGAGGTGTTCCTGAACAAACGCACACTAACACCCAGGATGGCTCCTGGCACACTGACAGTTCTGTTAGCTGCTCTTGATGCTATCTGCCAAAAAGTAACACTGACTTTTATCTTTTGCTTAAATTATATAACAGGTATTCATCATATAATAAACTTTTCCTAAATATATTTGAAAATAATAAAAATTGTTGCAGCTGGAGAAATGCCTCAGCAGTTAAGAACACTCTTAGCTTTTGCAGCAGAGCCAAAGTTTAGTTGCCAGCACCCCACGGCAGCTCACAACCATCTGTAACTTCATTTCTAGGGGATCCAATGCCCTTTTCTGGTTTCAGCATACCATGCACACAAGGTGCACAGATACACAAGCAGGTAAAACAGTCACACATGTAACATAAGTAAATCATTTTTAATTATAAAAAAAGAGAGCTAGCACCTAGTTTAATCACCTAAAACAGATAGTTCTTATAGATTCAACTGATATGTTGAGTGTGTGCTCAAATGGGAGAAGCTGAATCCTAACTTCAATACTTAAAGTCTATAGAAGTTGGTGGTACACAAACAGTTAAATTGGCAATGGTGTTGGATGGATGGGGTGTCAAGAACAGGCTAGAAGAATAATGAAAGAGCAAGGCTTTAGGGGATCAGCGAACCTGGAGTCACATGTAAGACACATTATTTCCCGAGTGGATGATGACAGCATTATTATGAGGATTGCGGATAATTTATAGGAAACCATAAAAGCTCAATAAGGATGCTGATTTCCATTAGTGAGAACGCATGAAAGGACATGAGGACCTGGGAAAGCATGTAGCATGGTTTGGAGAAGTGGGACAAAAGGAGAGATCACTATTATTCAAGACTGGAAATGACGAGGTCTCACCTTGGGGGGTGATAGCGAGAAGACTGGACAACTGAGGAAGGATGGAAGGGTAAATTTTCCAAGAGTTGGTGAATGTAGTATCTGCATTGGTGTGGCCTTCTGTGTTCTTCACAGGGGTGTGATGGGGGGGGGGGGGCTAAAAAGGGAAAATAAAAATAAATAAAAACGAGGTTTGCCTGGTAGATTTGAGATAAAATAATCAAAAGAGGAAAAAGAAAAACTTTTCTGTTATATCCCCAGGAGCCACTGGGACATCAAGGAGAGGCAGATCCTGAGGAATGAACTCAGAACTGGAGACTTGGTTCTGAGATTTGTCAGTCCATGGATAGTCATAGAAACCACATGTGGAAGAAGATCACCTCTGGAAACATTTGGGAATGACCAAGAAAGCAGCACTTTCCAGGACTTCCCAATGGTCAAGTTGAGGAAGAGAAGTGTCCCTGAGAGGAAAAGGTGCATCCTCCCAGAGGGAAAAGGATGCAGTCCTTCCTGAGGAAAAAGGATGTTATCCTCCATGAGGGAAAAGGATGTGGTTTTCCCTAAGGGAAAAGGATGCAGTCCTCCCTGAGAGAGAAGGATGCAGTCCTCCCTGAGGGAAAAGGACACAGTTTTCCTTGAGGGAAAAAGATGTGGTCCTCCCTGAGGGAAAAGGATGCAGTCCTTCCTGAGGGAAAAGGATGTGGTTCTCCCTGAGGGAAAAGGATGTGGTTCTCCCTGAGGGAAAAGGATGTGGTCCTCCCTGAGAGAGAAGGATGCAGTCCTCCCTGAGGGAAAAGGACACAGTTTTCCTTGAGGGAAAAAGATGTGGTCCTCCCTGAGGGAAAAGGATGCAGTCCTTCCTGAGGGAAAAGGATGTGGTTCTCCCTGAGGGAAAAGGATGTGGTTCTCCCTGAGGGAAAAGGATGTGGTCCTCCCAGAGGGAAAAGGATGCAGTCTTCCCTGAGGGAAAATGACATGATATCCTTTCTGATGACTTCACAATAAGCATTCCCCTCTGCCTTTCTGGTCCTCTACCTTATCTTCAGACCTCAGGTTGTGGGGCTGTGCTTTGAGGCTGCCCTTGGAAGCCCAACACCTCATCTGAAATCCCTCCTCACTTTCTCCTCCTCTCGATGCTCCCATTTCCTTCATGAAGATATTAAATTGCTCCACTAACTTAAATCACAAACAAACCCACAGTAACCAGTGGTGTAGTGCCATCACCCACAGCAAGCAGGCTGGTGGCCTCTGCGCTTGGCAGACTGTCCTTCCCAGGGCACCCAGAATCACATTAAGCCTTCTCCCGTGTGCATTTGCAGCCTTCCACGGAGGCAGATGCAAAAGCTGAGATGACAAGAACAGAAGGCAGCAAATGGAATCTGAAATGTGACTCCAGGAAGAGGGAAGACTGAGGAGGTGGGAAGGCTGTGTAGGGCAGAAGATTCCCCAGATATAGAAGCCTGATAGTCCATTGTTCCCACCTGGTATACAGTATCATCCCGTTCTCCAGTCAAAGCAAGAAGGTTAAACACACACACGCACACACACACACACACACACACACACACACACACACACACAAGACTGACTCAACCATCTGTACATGTGGGACACTCAAGACTCTCAGGTAGAACTATATATCAATAGGAAGCAATTAAACCACTTAAATATCCATAGATTCCAAGACTTGAAGAGCTGGCTCCAGCATGCACCAGATATTCTGGCCATTGAATTAGATTATGTCTTCAGAGACTACTATTGCAATTTTAAGGAGAGGGCCTTGCAACTGGAAGGTCCAGGTGACCACCCGCACTTGAACTGAGGAAGGAGTGCACAACCTGTAGTGATTCAAGAGGTCTAAATGAGCTGTGGACAGAAGGGCCCCAGTGGGAGTGGGTCCACAATACAAGCCTGGTCACAAGGTGGACCCAAACAGAAAAACCATAGCTCTGAAAAGATAAAAGATGTAACTGAGAATAGCCAATCAAATAGAGCTATTGCTCTTCAAGCCCAGCCTCTTTCATAGGATTCAGGATTGATCAGTCAGGATTTCCCTTTCTCATATGGTTAGATATTGCATAAGTGTCTCATGCTAAGCCACACAAGGATTGCTCCAAAAGGAGACCAACATTGCCTGGCATCTTAAAGGACAGGTTCTGTTGCAACCATGACCATATGGCTTTTGCACATTACTAAGCAAGCTTGTCTTTTTTTATACTCTACTCTCAGTTTTGCGGTGAACCCCAAACTGTAGGGAAGGAGCAAGATAGACAGGAAGGTACTGAATTTACAGCCAATGCTTTGTGTGGCTTTTGGACTCTCATTGACCAGCTTCTCTTATGGATGCTTCTACTCTGTCTGCATGGTTCCGAACACTGCCTGGGGGGCATCACAGACTCTTCCCTTGATTCTTGCAGCTTGAATTGGACAGATTCTTTTTCCAACTTCTTCCTTATGGGGCTAAGTCTCAGATACTGTATTAGGAAGCCGGCCGAGTACTGGCGCACACTTATGCATTGGCTAAATAAAAACCATTACCGCATATTTGTATAACACAGAGGAGTCCTGTTTGTCTAAGTTCTCATTTCAGAAAGCTTGCATACATTCTGGACATACAGAGGCCCAATGACCTACCCAATGTGCTACAGAAATAACTCCATGCTTCATTACTGGATTTACAGTCTGCTGCCAGCTTTATATTTAAATTTGACTAAAGCTTGCTGATGATTACTGCTTCCCCTGGTTCTCATTGAGATCCTGGCTTCTACTCATAAAGGCTGCAGCTCAAATTGCCACTAAAATTGCTGGGTATTAACATTAGGAAAGGAGCAATTAAGACTGTGGATATACTGGCTTGCTTTCCCATCTTACCCAGATCCTACCCATTCTGAAAAGAAACCAGGGGACTGCATATGCCAGATACTGAGTGCAAACTTGGAATGCTGGGCATTGGAAGAGATTATGAATGGTTCATTACCTTCTTCTCTCCCATCTGCCTTCTCTCCTCAGTAATCCCCAGCTGTGATTACTGTTTGCCTAGAAGTTACCAGAAAGTCACTATTCCAGCCTCAGGGGAAATGATAGTGAGCATCACCAATGGGGTCTTAGTCTCCAGAGTGTGTCTTCATGGTGGAAAGGAGATAAGCAATAAATGTGACTGAGAACACATTCATTTGGATGGGAGTGTATGTTGTGGAATTAATAGGTGGGGCATGAGAGAGGGTGAGTAAAATAGACAGGGTGGGGAGGGAAGGGCTTTCTGAAGATTTGGCATTTACACTAAGAACTGAATAAAAAGGACATTGTGGTATTTTAGGGAGTGACTTTTCCAATCAAAGGTAATGAGAAATTCAAAGGTCCCGAAATGGGAAATATATTTAGTGAACTGAGAGTATCAGAAGCTCTTGTGTGTCACGATGAAGTACAGTACAAAATGAAGTCAGTGTGATAAAGATGCCGTATCACTGGGTGGGCATGGAAGCCAAGGATATTGCTAAGAGTTTAAAATTTAGCCTGGCATGGTAAGCATGCACCTTTAATTCCAGGGCTCTGGTGGTAATGATAGCTGGATCTCTATGAGTTTGAAGCCACTCTTGTCTACATAACAAGTTCTAAGATAGCAAGGGCTACATGATAGAGAAACTCTGTCTCAAAAAAAAAAAGAATTTTAATATAAGGAACTGAGACCATATCTCAGTGGTGTATGACTTATCTATCATGCACAAAACCCTAGATTCAGCTGCTAGTACCCTAAAAGAAAATGAATTTGCACTGTATGTTCATGGGAAATGGCTGGGGTAATGGAAAAAGCAATGTGACCTGACTTGCATTTTGAAAATAATTCTAGGGCTGGGTAGAGAATGGAGCGGGGAAAAGAGAAAAAAAATAGGCTCGTTATTTCGTAATCATTCTCATTGCTGGAATAAAAATTATAATGTGGGAAAACCTCAACCCTGTCACGTGTCTATGGTCAAAACTCATCTCTAACCCCAGGCACAATGTTTGGTCCCCTGGAGAGGTTCAAGAGGATGGAAGAGGGCCTGGTGACAATTCCAGAGTGAGAAGTTGCTTTGAATGTGTGGATATGACATGTGTTTCTTTTTGAAGTTCCCCTATTTCAAACTTACCTGCCTTTTAACTCCCACAATAGTCTCAAGCCACCGCCGCCGCCACACCACCACCTCCTCCGCATCAGATCACTCAAACTCAGCTGCATGTCAGCAGCACACAGGAAATCTTTAAAGATCACTATCCAGCCTGTGTCCTTCCGCCATTACATCAAAATCTTGAGCTGGGTCTCGGTACTTTTTAAAGCTTTCTCCCATGATCCCTCGGGTAGTCAAGGTAGCAGCTAGCTCACAGACACGGACATGTCAGAACTTTGGACAGTGATGACAAGCTGCATAGGATCATGGGGCACCTGCTCTCCCGCTGCTGAATCCCTGGAGAGCCCGGGGAAAAGGCTGGGATGCGCTCTTGAATAACAAGCACATTATGATGCTTGAATGCACACAGACCCCCACGCAAGGGCCTTTGTGCAGTCAGAAGCCTCTTGCTTCTCTAGTGGGCTGCCCAGATTTGCCAAAGGAAGCTAGAGGACCATTGCTTCTTTGAAGACCTTGACAAAATCCACATAATTTTGAGAAAATAGAAACAAAGATGATTTCATCCCACTAGGATGCCTGTGCAGCTAGCACCACAAAGATAGAAGCCACCCCTGCTCCAAGTGCCTGGCATCCTACAGAGCTCAAAATGTAAAAGCTAACACATCTCATCAAGCTCTAAAATAAGGGGAGCAGCTTGCCCACTTTCCTATTTGATTGTTCTGCATTTGTTATGCTTAACGGCTAGGTATTTTTACAAGGTAAAGAAAGGGGGGGAGAGAGGGAGGAAAGGTGAGAAAGAGGGAAAGGAGTAAAATTAATCCCAATGGGGGAAAGGGCAGAATTTAGGTAGAGTGGAGCAAGGCCATCAAGTTCGTCATTGTGTCTGGAGTGTTGATTTGTTTTGACTTGTTTCTTCATAATGCGGGAAAGCAGACGCAGTGGTAGAGACTCAGAAAACACCTTCCCATAGACTCTTCCACACACTTAACACTTAATCACATTCTTTCTTATATGATTTGATATCATTGCAGGCGTGATAATGTTTTTGAGTCTGGCAAATTTCTCAAGAACACACTTGTTTGATTCCCCAACAAGGAGGCAAAAAGAAAAAAAAAAAAAAGAACACACTTGCTTTGCAGTTTCCCTGGCATCTCCTCCTGGATCCCTATTGCCTGGACATCACAGGTCTCCACAATGAATAGCTCAACTAAAACTTGTGACTTTGTTTGTTCCCTGCCCCCCAATGTCCACTCTTGATGTGTATCTATGACCCTGCAAAGGACATAGCAGGCTCGGTACGCTCAGTCTCACAATGGTGGAATTGTGGGATCTCTAAGTAGGTTGTCAGAAGTCTTTAATCAATAAGACATTGCCATTTTTAAGCTTGCTTGGAATGAAGCTCCCTGTGTTAGATCCAGATGCCTGCAAGGAGCAGAAGGACCCTGAATCAGGCAGAGCTTAGTGAGGCACACCCCTGAAACATAAGGAACCATAAAGTTGCCAGAGAAGAGGTCAGGGATGAATTTCCCCACTCAGGTGTGAGTTAACAGGAAGAATTAGAGCTCTCGGAAGAGCAAGGCATCTTTCAGCAGGCAAAACAGCTTCTGTAGCAAAGAGGGACCTGGGAAAGGCAAACGCCATTTGCTCTAGTAGAGAAGAACAACGGACATGAAATTCCTTAAAGATCCCCAAAGAGATCACTTTGTGACTGCTCTCTGGAACTATCTGATGCTGAGGCCTGCTCCAGAACTTCCTGAGAAGAACGTGATATCACAGCCTTCCTGATTATACACCTAGGAGGGGAGACAAAACTGAAGATCTCTCAGCCACAGTGAAACTCGAGGCGTCTAAGAGCCTGAGATCCTGGCTAGGCTTAAAGCTTAAGTCTCCGCTTCTGCTACAGTTTGCACTCGGAAACATGGATCATACTGAGCAAAAGAAGCCAGAAGAAAATGACAAATATTACACTTTTTCTCTCCCATGAGAGCTCTAACCTACATAGAAATAAGCAAGCGCGCGCGCGCACACACACACACACACACAATATTACAACACATCGTATCACAATCAAGTACAAAGGGAACGGGGGATTTTTTGCTGAAGGAGCAGGCAAGGGGGAAAACAGAAAGCAGTGGAATGCTGAAATGGTTGAAGTAAATGATACCCTCCTGCAATAAATATACAGCAATAATTATTCCATGCTTTAATACAACATTGGAAATGCCAAATTCTGATCCTAAAGCGAGGTCATGAGAAGTCCCTAAATGGGGTAGAGTGTTTGGATTTTTACATGAGTGTCTACATGGTCCTCATTGTTGTTTTATTTTTTTTAAAAATAAATTTGGGCTTTTTAAGAAGCATTTAAGAAACTACCAAATCGTTTCTGGTGCAGCCATGTGTTTTCTGTTTGGGCTCCACTGATAATTTCTGCGCCTGCGAGCAGGAGGTAAAAAGATGGCGCCCCATGGGCATCCAGGACTGGCCCTGTTAATAATTGTTTTCCCGTTCTCATTATAGCCTGACATTTTCGAAGCCAAGAGCTGTTCTGCAGTCCATTAGCCTCTTGTACTGGGCTGGGACTGAGGTCTAGAACAAAGAGAAAGGGAAAATGGAAAACCAGGTGAGGCCCATACGGCCCAAGCAGGGTGAAAAGCTTTCGAAGTTCAACTCCTTTGTCTGCTGACACCTGGAACTTTAGGGGCAGTCCCGCACCCGGAAAGATCAGAACACTGCAAAGAGCAGGGAAGGGGGGCAGCCAGAACATAAGGCTGGGTTTCCAGATATCAGTTACCAGTTACCGCTGAAGAGTTTTCCATGGTAAGCAGCCACTAAATTTCAGTATACAAGAGTAAGGTGCTGAGCTCACATACATGGGGCTGATACAGACTGAGCTAGGGTTGGGAGCGCTAAGCAGGTGATGGGACATAGATTTGCGCCTTTGTTGTTGAAGAAAGCAGACACTATTCAGTATGCCAGTGTCTGAGGGTCATGGGATTCTGCGCAGTCAAGCCCTGCTCATGCGGCAAGCCCAAACTCGCAGGTCGGCAGAGTGATTTCTTCCTATGGGAATGACAGGGGAGAAACACAAACTTGGAAATGGCCTACCTGTCCACAGCAAGAGCCACCTTATTCTGGTCCATCTCGAAGATAACAGAAATGTAGCAAAGTGGCCAAGGATAGGTATTTCTTCTACGACCCTGATCAGTCACTTCCTGCACTGCAGATACCACAGTCATAGTACCTGCCTAAGATACGTATGGAATATTCATTAGCAACTTCTTATCCACTGGCCTTCTAAATGATTTGGTGTGGATAGATTTTTATATAAAGCCCCCCATCTCACTCTTACAATAGTAAACTCCTAACCACACCTGATGGGCTGAATAAAGTATGCTCCATTGGGACGGTGAAGTGCCTTGCCATATTTAAATGCCACAGACTATTGAATGACATGGAGGAAAACTGCCAATATTCTTGACTGGTGTAAACAGCATGTTATGAGTCCGTGGGTAAGCTCTTCTAATTCTGTTCTTAAAGTGTGTAGCAATAGATGTTCACATGAAGATTCACCGGGGCAGGGGACTGCTGAGATTTCCTTAGCTAAGAGCATTTGTTTCTCTTCCACAGTGGTGAGTTTGATTTCCGGCACCCATCTCAAACTGCCTACCACTCCAGCTCCAAGGGGACCGGCATCCACTTTTGTTCATTATAGGCATGCGTGCCTGTGTGCGTGCATACACACACACACACACACACACACACACACAAATGCACAATTAGGTTTAAAAGATTATTTATGAATCTAAAATAAATTAGTAATCTATAGGCAGACACAATTTCCCTTTGAAATCCATTCAACTAGTTATGGTCCAAAGGCTGGTGTTCCCCCAAGAGTCTTACACTGAGACTTAGCAGTTACTGAGATAGTATTATAAGGTGGAGAACTTTGAGGTATAACTAAGTCATAAGATCTCTGTTCTCATGTATGGGGCATAAAATAGAAAGGGATCTGCCTGTTCCTTTATAGGAAGAAAATCAGGGGACTGACCTGCTCTTTCACCACGGGAGATGTAACCAGAAGGCTCTGTCGTGTAAACAGAAAATGGGCCGAGACTCATTTTGGACTTGCTCCCTTACTTTTCTCTTTAACATTTTCCACATTCAATACAGAACTTCTCTCTCATCCTCCCCACCTTCCTACACCCCAATTTTATGCTCTTTTTCTATCAAAAAACCCCCACAGAAACAAAAATCAAAACGAACAATCAAAAGACCAAGAAGACAAAAAAAATATGACAAAATGAAACAAAACGTGCATGAAAAAAAGCAAAACACAAAGCATGGAGTTTGTTTTATGTTGGCCAAACCCCTGAGCCTTGAGACAATAGTTTTGATTAAAACATCCCATTTAGGACTGATGCGCCAAGGTCTCAAGCTGTGGGCCTTTGCTAATTCACGTCTACTGCAAGAATTTGCTTCTTTGATGACTGTTGAACAAGACACTGATCTACGAGTAGAGCAGTATGATACTTGGAGTCATTTTATTGCTGTTTGCTTAACAGAATGGTAGCAGTAAGCTTTTCCTATGGCCTCTCTATGGACTTCCTAGCTCCTAAAACTATGAAAACTGACTTCAGTTACTTATAAGCACTCCAGTCTAGGGTGTTTTCTTATAGTCTCCTGAATAGACAAGGATACTACCCTTTCCCAACAGCCCTAGATGAATAGGTCATCTGAGATCTATTTCTATGTATCTGGAGGGTTTTGCTGTTTAGATAGACAACAGAAGGCAGTGGATTTTTGACCATGGTGGTTTTGCAGTTTCTTTCTTCTCTTCCAGATGGCTAGAATGATAATAGCTAAAATAAATTCTGAAGCCACCCTGAAGATGACTTTATCTGGAATACACTTAGAGTTCTTATTCTAAAAGAAAATGGGTTCATAGTCTCTAAACTCATTCTGTTTTGATAACTCACAACACCTATATTAATATGGTGGCATTACAAATTTTCTTTTCTTTTCTGTGATCTTCAATGTTTACCAAAATTCCCATCTTAGTTTCTGTGGCAATGTGTCATTAGCAAAAGAAACAACAAATAGACTTTTCAAACCAAGACAGCTTCCTTCAGGACTTTCTCAAAATTCGAGGTGACAAAGGTCTTGGGTGGCTGTAGTTTTTGTTTGCTTGTTTTCGTCTTCATTCTGACTGAGTTTATATGGCAGGAAGTCAGCAGTGTTTTCTGGATCTTGCCATTTCTGATTCCTTCCCAAAATTTCTGTATAGCCATAACAGGTTCGGAAGTAGAATATATAATCTGAGGCTCAGGTCCAACTGGTTTTTCAATTTCCTTCTGCAACACACTAATTCAGGACAAGCTACCTGAAGTCATAAAATTGAGCATCCATTTTTCTCATCTGCAACTCTGTAATATTATTTTGAGGGCCAGATGGATGTATGGTGAGCAAGAATCATCCTAGGACATAAGGTGGCAAAGTGAATGCTGGCTTCACTTCCCTAAGCTACAGAAACTTTAGCTCTAAGGTTGAACGCATCACGCTGAGAAGTCTTCGCGTTTCAACCTGCACATTTCTCTCTCTTCAGGAGACGATCATCACAGGGGAGCAGGAGCGAATGTGCAGTTCCTTTCCCTGGTGGCTTTCCTGAGAGACAGGTGGTCAGCTGGTTTAGGATGGAAATGTGTTGACAGGCTCGGGAAGGTTCGCACAATATCCTCCCCCACGCTTCATTTCCTAGCTTAGAGTTTTCAAAATATGGCCGAAGCTGAGAATTATGTTGCCCCAGGCAGAAATTAAAGCCTACCTTGTGCAAACACAATTAAAAAGCAAGAAGGGTGGCTGCGATGTATACAGGAGAGAGCCACTGTACAGGAATTTTCCTGCATATGTTTTCTGAGAAGACTGGAAATAACAGCGCGCATACATAACCATGAAGGTTGGCTTAAAACCAGAAACTCCTACAGCTCCCACTAACCTTTCTTCCATCCTGTACTTCTCCTGTCTTGCTAAATTAAATACGAAATCTACTTTCACTTTTCTATTTGACATCTGTGAGCAAAGCACACACACACGAGCCGAGGACATTTAGCTGGTGAGTCCTTAATAAAATATTTGATATTGTGACTTCAGCTTCCACCCTTTCTTCTCTCTCTCTCTCTTTCTCTCTCTCTCTCTCTCTCTCTCTCGCTCTCTCTCTCTCTCTCTCTCTCTCTCTCTCTCTCTCTCTCTGTGTGTGTGTGTGTGTGTGTGATGTGGGGGGTATTTCTCTCTGTGTCTCTTTCTCCCTTTCCTCCCACACACTTCTTCCCTCCCCTCCCCTTTTTCCCCTCCTCTTTTTCCTTCCCCTCCTCTCCCCTCCCTTTCCCTCTACTTCTTCCCTTCCCTCCCCAATCTCTCCCAGATGCTGAGTCTGTCTTCTCCTCCTTGATACTCTTTTATCTTGGTCCAAGTAGTTCATGCCAGGTATTTCTGAGTCTTGTCAAGGTGAATGTAACACGATTGTCAGAAAGATCTGTTCCCTTATTGTTCTTTTAAGCTTCCACATCGGGAACTGGAGAGAACACTCAGTGGTTAAGAGCACCTGCTATTCCCTGCAGAGGAGACAGATTCAATTCTCAGCATCCACATGACAGCTCACAACTATCTATAACTTCATGTCCAGGAATCCAATGCCCATTTCTGACCTCCATCGTTACCAGTCATACACGTGGCTCACTTAAATGCATGCAGGCAAAACACTCATGTGCCTAAAATAAAAATAAATGAAGCCTCAAAAAAAAAAAAGGCTGCCACCTTGCATAAGTGTGAGGTTTAAAGTAATCATTCCGGATTAGCTCCCACTTAAGAAACAAAACCATGTGTGAAGAGTGGCATCTCATGTGTATATACATGCTGGTAGCTGCTTTGGAGCAATAATCACAACTATGCACAGAATGCCTTTCCCTCTGGGCACCTTTGTGTTCCTTTGCCAGGTATGACTGGTGTCATTAAAATGAGTCTCTCACCATACCTTCTCTTTTCCTGGGGTTAAATCTAACTTGATTCTCAGCCCTACTTTTGGAGCTTTGGTTCCCAGGAGCAAGCAGAGCCGCCGGGTGTGAAAACTGAGACCTGAGTGTCAGTTCAGCTTCCCAGGGTTCAATGCCAAGAACCCTAAAATATATTTACGCTGAGGCCCAGTTCCTATTCCAGTGGAAGAGTGCAGTGGAGTGGCTCATACGGAAGACAGTGGACAGCCAGACATTAAGGAGAGCAGCAGTCAGCAGGCAAGAGGATGCCTGTGTGAGTGTTGAAGGCCCTTAACCCCTTGGTAGCTCTGAAGTGGGGCATGAGGAGCATTCTGCAGGAGCCGGAAGAGCATCCTGAACTCCACTGTGTGCAGGGAAGAACCCAGTGAATGAATCTGCGCTGGTGACAAGGGAAAGCTGTGAAATGGAGGCAGTTTGTAACCCCTACTATGCCTGCCGTCGGCAGAGGACGAACCTTAAACAATCATTGTCCTAAATGTATTTATGCATACTTTCATTGAAGCATAGTCAGAACGCAGAACGGAACACAAATCAGACTTCTGGAGAATGCTGAAAGAAATAAGCCTAAGGGTTTCAGCCTGAAATCAAAGAAAAGCATTTTTATCAATTGATAGTAAGTCATTAGATAAACAGATAGCAATCTTTGGGACAAATTTTCTTAAATAAATGCAAATGTATTATAGCAAATTATTCATCATTTACTATGTCAGCACTGGGCTAAGAGGTGTACTTGTGGTAATTCTTTCAATCATCATAAGAAGTCTAATATATGCATATGTATGTGTGTCTCTGCGTCTCTCTCTCTCTCTCTCTCTGGATTACACACACACACACACACACACACACACACACACACACACACACCTTTGTGATTTCTCTAAGATTATACAGCCAGCTAGGATGGATCTACAACTTTAGCCATCTTCTCTGCTGGAGGAAATTGTTCTTTTACTCATCAACAAATCTTACCTTGTACCTACCTGTGACTGATAATAGAAATCATGAAATAAATATTCCATACTAACCAAAACTCCATTCCTCCTCAGACACAATTTGACACCATCTAAAGTCAGAATAAGTACATAACACTCTCTTAACAAACTTATCCTCACTTCAGATCAGATCAAACTCTCTTGATGCCAAATGCTTAATGCAGAATCGTATAGCTCAGCTTTTTGTCATCATATCAGCCTGCATTCCTTTAACACCTGTCATCCCCATGGATACCGAAGCAAATTACAAGCGTGGACCAGTGTGCATCTATATATAGGTGTTGCTTCAGCCCCTGGGGACACAGTTTCTTAGCCTCTTGAAGAATTTTCTGACAGTTCTAAAGAGGAATAAAAAAAAAAAGAACTTGTGTTCTATATCCATTTTAAGCAGAATAAATTTGAATCTAGGGAATAGTATGTCTCTATCCAGAATTTTCAATGCCTTGGAGGTTAAATGTAGCATTTAATATTACACTCTGGAGACAAAAGCAGATTTTTCTTTGAAAAGTAACACTGAGCCAACAATCGCTCCATTTTTGATCATTTGAACATCAAGTGTTTATTTTCTTAACAAGCCTCATGTCTCTCTTTATATTCCTTTTAAATGATGAGGTTTTCATCATATCCTTAAAAGAAATCTTCCTGACCTCAATGCTCATGACATTTCTGATTATAAATAATTCCATCACACACCTACTCTTTTTTATTTTTAGACCTATTTTTTTTGTTTTATGTGTATGTGTGTTTTGCCTACATTTAGTTCTGTGCACCACACATGTGCTCGGTGCCTGAGGATTTGGTGAGCCTCCATGTGGGTGCTAGGAATCAAGCCTGGGTCATTTGAAACAACAAGTGCTCTTAACCATGGAGTCAACTATCCAGCCCCTTTTACCCTTTTAAAAGTGTGTGTGTGTGTGTGTGTGTGTGTGTGTGTGTGTGTGTGTATTATGTATGTATACAGACATAGTCTAACTGTGCAGCCCAGACTGGCCTTGAACTTAATGCAGATCCATGCTAGGCTTGAACTCCTGACTCTCCTCAGCACCTCCCAAGCTGGTATGTAAATGCATGCTCTACCACACCTAGCACACATCTACACCCACTATTTTAATCCTTGTCTGGATGCTGGGGTGTAAGAGCAGGAATATGGGAGATGGACCGCTATGGTGCCTGAGCACCAGCATCTCACCATAGAGCAGGAGAAATGGAGATAGAAACAAATTGTATTCTATAAGACACGATACATTTGCAGTCTAAACCAGCCTCTGGGGAACACAGAGAAAGATGAATGAATTATTTCTGGGGAATAGGAAGTGCCTAGCCAAGGAGATAGCGTACATTTTCTAACAACCATAATGTTAAGGGAAGTTCCCTGTGGGCCTCTTCTTTTGTTTCACATTCTGTGAGGTACCATCCTTTAACTCCAGACCATCTTTCCTGGGGCATTTGTAGAGTAAGCAGACTGGAGGAAATGGAAATAATGCCTTTCTTCTAAGCAAAGAACAATCTTAATTAATTTTCCAGTCTGATAAAGACAATGGCAAAAAAAAATAGCCACGCTTGTCACCCATCATGAGAATCAGGTACCCCTACTTTGGGGGTTCTCAGCTGTTATGCAAAAGCTGAGTAACATCTACCTGGGCAGCTCCTCAAATCTTTACCCAGCATGAAAGTGAAATAGGATTATCCAGGGAAGAAGTGTTCACATGGAGGGGAGAATCTAATCAATGAAACTGACACTTAGCCTGTGGGTGTGAGGAAGTCAGAGGATATAAAGTGGGGATAGGCAAACATTCCAAGATAGAGTCTTAGATTGGTCTGGAAAGCAATCCCTCCACACAGATTTTTAGAATCATTAAGACTTCTGTAACATTCCTTGTAGTCATGTGATAGGGTGATAAAGACAGATATTGGATGAAAGGGGGGAAAGGAAATTCTATGGACTTTTTTTTAGTAATGTGACTTGCCGGGGTTTTAATTAGAAATCTATGAAGACATAGCATGGTTTTATTTGTTATTCTGTTTTTTTTTAATTGGGGGAGGGAAATAACTGCATATAGCAATAACCTTATGGGGATGGAAAGACTGATTATGTTTGAAGCAAACGATAATCAAAACATATTCTTGAAAAACTAAGAAAGTATATAATGGCAAAGTACCAAATGATGAAGAAGGAGATGCTTGTCAAGTGTGTCTGACTAATTAAAGACAATAAAGGATAGACTCCGGTCTGGATTTCTGTTCTCTTGACTATAACTCTTAGGAGATGATGCTGGCATTGTTTTCATTCCAGTTTTCTACAGTACTGAGTAAAAATAAATACCAAAACACTAAATGGATTTGTGATAATTATATTGCCCAAAGTAGATTCAAGTAGTAAAACACAAGCCACCTTTCAAAGATTTCTCTTTAGAAGCATAAATTTAATTAAGAGAGAAAACACAGACCTTATAGGGTGAGGGTCACTGTATTATAACAATGGCATTTTCACAGTCTAGTGATGGAGGTAAGGTCAGGCAAACTTGGCAGTAGACTCGGGTGTCTTTGCCTATTATGATTTCCTGGCACATCAGTCCCCCAGGAAATAGAAAATTCAGTTGCTCTGCTTTTCTTCATCCATTTCCATTATTGGACTTTAGTTAGTTCTGAAGCCTATTTTCCCAACTTCCTCCTCCAATTTCTAATTGAAATGGGAGACCTGTACCAGAGAAAGGAGAACAAATATGGGACCCAGTGTCTGTCTAATCTGAAGCCTTTGAAAAGCATCGGACACCCCACGGGGGTTGTTTTGATTCACTTTGCTTATCATTTATATTCGAAGTCAGCAAACATTCATCGAGTGTAAATTGGGGACCACAAACTAAGCTGAGCTGTGTTCAATGTAGGTTATGAAGTTGTATTTTAATGAATGTATAATGAACAACAATAAAAAACAAGATTAAAAACAAAGGATGTTACATAAGGGAGAATGAGCTCTATTCATTTATTCTGACAACTGTGATGGGGTTTTAATTACAAAAATACTTAACAGTACACAGATGAACTTGCTGTTGTACATCATGTAAAATTAATGGAATAACCATAATGAAAGCTCTTGCTGTGACAGCTGGCAGCTTAATTCTTGTCATTTTGCAGAAAGCAAAATTGCCAGGTTGATACTTATGTAAGTATGTTTACATATGTGCACATACATGTAATACTGCAAGAGTCTATTCTGGCACCTGAAAACAAAGAATGACTTTTGCCTTCATCATTAACTCCATCTAGCCATTTACCAACGGTTTCCTCCTCCGTCTCGGGTGTAGTATCCTCACTGCCATCGCTTGGAAAATATTCTACGTGCATCAAATACAGCTGCTGCGGCAGCTGCAGGAGAAGTTAGGGCCTGAGATGGGGATATGCACAGAGATCAAAAGGTGGAAAAGACAAGGTCACCACAGAGCTAAATCAACAGCTCATACCCAAAGGCTGGTGTTGGAAGTAGCTTGTACATACCCATGAGAAAGGACAAGCACATTCAGACTGTCCTGCACAAAGACAAAGATAGCTCTCCAGATTAAGGGATGAAACACAATATTGAGAGATAGCTCATGCCCTCTTCTTCCCCCAGGACTAACTAAATTAAGTCATATTTCATGTAATTTTCCCTACAGTAAGCAGAAGAGTTTTCCAGTGATAAGCTTTAAATTCCTTTTCAGATGAGTTATTGAATTAAACAGTTCTCTTTAAAGTCTGGCATCACATCCTGTGACTTTTCCCAGAAACATAAGGAATCTGGATAATTAATCCACAAGAACAGACCTAAATCTGGCAAATTACAATATTCTTAAATGTCGAGGAGACTTCACGCTTGCTCATCCTAATACAAAGCCTTGTATTAGGTACAATGTACCAGAGCTATGCAGAATTTGGTAAAATTGTAGAGATTCTCAGATTGGGATCCACATCAAGGCTGTATTAGAAACATTGGTCTTATTATTCCATGGTTTTGATGGGGGCTTGGGGGCTTGATGCTTTGCTGTCTGTGTTTCTAGAGCCATTGGGAGCAGAGTCACACAGACGTGGCCATCCCTTCTGAATACAAGACTGCATTTCAACAATCAGATTTTGGAAGTGAGGGGAAGATTTACTCTTGATCAACACTTCATCACCAATTTTCATAGACTCTACTCCATGTATGGCATTTTCATTCTTCTTTTCGTGGGTGCTGACCAGGCCTGTTTACTGTGACGGATTTTAGCATGCTGCTTTGCCAGAAATAGTTTTAAATTTGTTGATGGCAATTAGTACCAAATAACAGACATACACTATCCTGATTTAAATGGTTTCTCTAACATAGAAACCAATCAGTAATGAACCCTCGGCTTCTGCCTCAATGCTACCCTTGAAGAGTTATTCTGTTTTTTGTTTTGTTTTAATATTCCAAACCTTGTAGAAGAAATAAAGCATATATAACTCAACGTCTACCTGACCACTCAACAATTTTTAAAAAGCCGATAGCAACATTCTATAGAATCCTAGCTATCCTAGAATTATTTTTGATAAAATTCTCAGATTTTATTTTTCTGACCAGAAAAAAGAACAGCATTTTACTAGCATCCCTAAAATGATTACACATTAATATCTTTTTACAAATCACTTTGATTATTTCAATTTATTCGATGTTCTCCCCCAGCGTCTAAGCACCATATTGGCATTCTGTAAGAAGTCATTCTTAAAACAGAAACGGAAAAGATCTGGACATTGATTGTCCCAGGAGGGGAGATTTGCAAGATCTTACTTCCTCTCACACAAAATAAGTGGATAATTTGTAAGCTGCCATCTGTTCACAATTATATGATAAATAATTAAATATTCAAGGGAACATGCCTTAAATAAAAATGCAAGGATATTTTGTGCTTTGTGGAAATTGCAACTAAGTTTGATCTGATACAGAAATAATAACCAGTTGATAGTGGCAGATTCAAGTGTGATACTAGGGAAAAGTTTAAGGTCAGGTCGGAGTTCATTAGGAAAATGTTTTGATGGGATTCTGCTATTTGGAGTAAACAAACTGTCAAGGATTCATTACCCAGGGTTAGACTTTTGTGTAAAATGATAATGGTTTATGTTAAGCAAGAGTAGGAAGTTTCTATACTAGCTAAGAAAACCAAGAGAAACACAAGTGACAGTGGTCTTAATATCCAATCATGTGAAGGCTGATTATCAGTATCAGTATATACCATTATACCCATGTTTACCTGGAAATATACAAACCTAATTCACCGCTTAAGCAAGTGGGAATGTGAGTAAATTCCCATAATTTTCATAACCTTTTTTCTCCTTGGGAGTAATGTGGCACTCACTTAGTCAATCATATTTGATCAAACTAATTAAATAAATCCTGTCTTCAATAATCTGCTACATTTGGCACAGGAAAGATGGCTCAGCGGGTAAGAAAACTTGCTGCTCTTCCAGAGGATGGGAGTTTGGCTCTCAGTACCTTTGTCAGGCAACTCACAACAATGGGTCACTCTAGGTCCAGGGGATCTGATGCCCTCTTCTGGCCACCATGGGCATCCTTACACATGTGGTACACATGCATGCACATGCACACACACACAAATCAAGCTCCAAATTAAAAAGGAAATCACTACATGTTTATTTTCGAATCTCAAGGAAGGTATAGAAAAACGCATGCTGAAATTTATATTTCTTTTATACTTCTTGAGAAAAGATAATGAACTTAGTGCCAAGCCTTAAATTTGCAAAGTCAATTATTAATGCATACAACAGTCCATGTTGATTTCCTTTATAAAGGAGGCTTTCTTTATAAGCTTTGAATGGCACTACTGAAGATTTTCCACTACTAGCTTTTACCCAGTGTGTTGTTTTTCTACCCATAAGAGACACATTGAAATTCCATGCTGCAAAGATGTGCAGCGAGTGGGCCGTGTCCTGTCCAGTTCCCGGCTGCCTGGGTAATCCCCGAAATAATTACAAGGAAACTGTATTCATGTAAACACTGCCTGGCCCATTAGTTCTAGCCTCCTATTGGCTAATTCTCACATCTTGGTTAACCCATTTCTAATAATCTGTGTAGCACCACGAGGTGGTGGCTTACCAGGAAAGATTCTAACCTATGTCTGTCTCGGAGAGGAGAGCCATTGCGACTGCCTGACTCTGATTTCTTTCTCCCACAATTCTGTTCGGTATACTTTTGCATATCTAAGCTGCTGTCCTATCAAAAGACCAAGGCAGTTTCTTTATTAACCAATGAAAGTAACACATTGACAGATGACCCTCCTACACCAACTTCAGAGTGGATGATTTTGTTAGTCTTACTACTAATTCTTTTTTATGTGTTCTCTTGATTTTCAAGTACAATGCCTTCTATGGACTAAGGTATCTATCAATCAGCTCATTCAACTCCAGAGCCTCCATCAAAAATATACCCAGTCAAATACATTGAAATCCACATTTCCCAATAGTATATCATGCATCAAAAGCAACACAGGTTCCTAGGGAACTAGCTAAAGGGAAACACAAATTTTTTTATTAAAAAAAATCTGACATCAGTATTCAAGTCTACAAACTCTTTCAGAATCATAATACGTATTTTTTAAAACTTCTGATTTACTATATTTTAGTCCTAATTTATGCTAAGCAGAATCAGAACTTCATTCATTTTTAATGTTATTAAAATCTCCATCACAGCATGTGACACAAATGATTACCAAAATAAAAGCCATTATGTCTGGCCAAAACTCTCCTAAGATGTCACTTATCAATAGTTTGGTGAATTTACAATGTTTTGGCTTGTTGACAATGGATCCATTAACCAAGTAGGTGAAATATATATGTGTGTCTATGTGTGTGTGTGTGTGTCTGTCTGTCTGTCTGTCTTTATAGTTTTTCTCTGAATAGGACAAACATAAGCCATTGGGATGCTACTTAGTAATTTATAAGCTTTACTGGTTTCTCCCGCCGAGGACTGATTCTATTATAGCCCATGAATTTTGCCAGCTTGATTTTCGAAGGATGTTATTATACTCTTCGTTTCCACACACCTAAATAGCTCTATGTATTTCTTGGATTAACTAGATTCAAACTGTTTTGCCTTGGCAAACAAGAAAAAAAAATGTCCTTCTCTGTAGAGACAATGTGTCTGATCCTCCCAAAGTTCCTCCTAATAAGATGAAAAAAACAGCAAATGAGGGCTTTCTTTCAGGCAGGCAAACAGAATCCCATGGTTCCCATCCTTGCTGGAGACTTAACCTTGATTGACTACTCTCCAGTGTCTGTCAAAGACATAACTGACAGATGCAGCATCCTGCAAGCAAGTGGGCCGCGGGTGCCATTGCACACAACAGTGTTCTTACCCCATAGGCAGAGAGTAGCTGCACAGAGAACACAAGGCCCAGTGGCTCAGCTGTGAAATTAAGTTGAAATAAGGATGGCACATGCCTCCATCCTAGAATCCTGACATGAAAACAGGAGGCTGATAGGGAAATTCAAAGATTGGATTTATTGGGCACTCAAGGCTATGTAGTGTGTTATGAAGATGTTTTCTCCGAGCTGAAGCATTCCCTCCTGGAGAGAACCTAAATACAACTCAGGAAATAAATGAAACTTAAAAGGATCAGGGACCTCCTGAAATTTACAAGATTCATAAGGCTCCTCACCAATAGTATATAAGCAATAATATTTACTAGAGAGAGGAAACTCTCTGACCCGCTCAGCTGCCTGCGAGTGAGGCAGGAAGCTCCAGCAATGCAACTTTTATGAGCTGTCACCCACACCAGAGTGGGCTGTTGATGACACACTTGCCTTTGACTCACCCATTCTCCAGTCAGTAACCCCAATAAATTCACTGTTCACTAACCTAGATGTGGGTGGGATTATATGGTTCCGTTCTCTGATTTCTGTATCTATGTGAAAATAAAGCCACCTGAGACTTTATTGATTGAAAATATGATAGACAGAAGATGTAGATGACTTGACTCCAGATGTGTGTCTCATGACAGAAGTGTCTATGAAGGGCATAGGCTGTAAGGAAGCCACGTATGCACAGCTCTTCTAAGAATTATCCATACAACTGCTTAGGAACCTACTCAGCGACACACTCCATGTGAAGTACCCCAGGAAACCAGATAAATTATAAAACATCATTGCACACCTCTCAAGAGCTTGGGATATGAGCTATTACAGCTTGATATTATTACAACAGCTTTCTCTTTGACTCATCCCTTCTGAGTCTGTAAGTTCACTGGGGTTCCGTGGTACCCTGCGAGAATCCAGAGTGAGATGAGGAAACACTAGACTAGTTAAATATCCTCATTTCATTTATTTTCCTTTCCTAGAGCATCCTTGATGTCCAGCTGTGTTTACCTGCTTGTGTGATCAAAGGCCAGCTAGCTGCGTTACACACAATAACCTAATGTTATCCACAGAGGAAGCCTGTGAAACAGGCAATGGTGGTATGCCAGTGTGGAAGTGAAGAGTTAAGTCTTTGACCAGCAAGTTTCATTAAATTCCCTTAGTCATACATCTAACAGGTAACAAAGCCAAGATTCAATTTCACATTTTTCTGACTCCAAAGCTTTACTTGTGTGCTTTGAACACAGCCTTCTCCAACCTGTGGTCTCATTTGATCCTTACAATCACTTTGAAACCCAGGAAGCGGTGAACCAATCACCACCACAGAACTATGAGATGATACTCTTCATCTCCATGCTAGTTCAACTAAATCCAATTTTCCTTCTATGCCCTGTTGGCACAATATTAATATCTGTGGAGTGTCTCAGGGAGTACATCCTCTTAGAGGTGTTTCGCTCAGCCATGTATAGCATCAAAGCTGAAATGCTTGGTAACTTGTGATACCTGCGACATGATCTGTAATAAGCAGGTTCTTTTCATCTTGAGTTTGGAAGTAACTGCATCATATCTGAGAATGAATTCTACAGGTTGATAGGGCCTGTTTATTTGTTCAGTTATTATGAGAATTTTCATGTGTGCATGGACTGCTGCAACCAAAATACCAGACAGAAACAACTGGAAGAATTTATGTTGGCTCCTGTTTTCAGTCTGTGGTCTTTTGCCCATGTGCTGGGGCAGAATAGTATGACAGCAGGCATATGTGTTGGAGTGATTCTTCGCTTGGCAGATAGGAGGTAGATTAAAGGGTGTCATTGAAGAAGGTGGGTCTGTAAAGTGTTTTATGGAGTTACTATTGCTTGAGCTATCATTACTCAGGTAAGATTTCTATAATTAGCTTACAAATTACTGGGTTTTCATATGGATTATTCAGTTATTTTTTGCTAATATACCTCCTATCCCTCATTGCCCCCACCTTACTTCCCCAAAATTCAAAAGCATTTAAGATCTAATCATGTAGAAATTTTGAAATACACAATAATTCTTATTAAATATAGTTAGCATACTATAAAAAGCTCTAGAGCAATTTGTTACACAGCAACTGCTCATCAGAACACATATTGAGTCACAGGGTAGGGATGTGACAGAGTCTCAGAAACAGTGAAACCAGAACACAAATATTATAGGGACCCTGTTCATACTGCCCCTGCATTCTTTTATGGGTACCCATCTTTCTTAGAGACGACTAATGGTAAAAACTCTTCCATTTACTCTAAAAACTCTTGCATTTCCTGGCTTGTAGTCTCAGCCATGAGGCTTAAATCTCTAGTTTGGAGAACAACTCTGATTTGCCAGACTGGAGTTGAATCGTCACTTTGGGATCCAACCCCAATAGTTAGAGGTAGGAAAAGGGAGCTGGAGTAAGATATACTGCAGGGAATGGCCGTCCTCAGTAGCCATTTGATTCAAGAGAGAAGAGAATATAGTTTGCAGAAACATTCAGTCTGAGATCATACAGTTCTGAGAGAAGATTGCATCAACTTCCTGTCAAACGTGTAGCAAACGCTTTGTTTTGAGACCATGCCATAGGTATCTATGGGAAGCACGTCTAAAACATTCACTTCTGTGCATCCATTCAAAATAGAGATTCTTGACTTTTAATCTAAATTTATGACTTTATACCTCTGAGTAGTGAGACCCCGAATTTGCATTCTGAATCAAATGTTCATATTTCCATAGAACTTAATATTAAAAAATATGTGCTTAATAATTATGGTATTTTCAACAGAATCTTTTTCTTTCTTCCAAAAATTTTCCCTCAAGATCTATTATAAAAGCAGATCTTGGAATTCTACTTGCCATCTCTCTCTCTTACAAGGAACATTCTCCTCCACACACTGGAAAAGACGTAATTTATGCCCAGAGTACAGAAGAAGAGGAGGATTTCATTATGTTTGTCTTCCTATTTCTTAGAGAAGGACAAGGGATTTTTAGAACACAGTTTATTTTGCTTCAGTACTTACACAACTGAATTATAGCAACGCAGAGGTTTTGTGAGGCTATCAGTGCTATGGTTGTAAATCCATAACATATATCCTGTCTTGAAAACTGCTGTTCCTGTTTATTACTGTATTCCTGCACTGCCATAAGGACCCCAGGAATGACAAATTCTGATCTCTGCTTTCCCCCCGAGCCTCCTTTATCCTGACCCCTCCAAATCCCCACCCCAACGCTCACAGCGGTCCTCTTCAGACCTATGGCAGTCTATGCTACTCTTCTACTCGAGGTGCCCATAGGTCCCCTTCAGGTTTCTAAACAACATTTGAACTATTTTCAAGAGCAAGGCCTCCTTCTTCCCATCTCTCTGACTCCATCTCCCTCCCTCTCCTTTTCTTCCATCCTCTTGGCTGTTTCTCACACTGTCCAACAGGCTTCGGCCACCGGGACATTTGCCTCAGCTCTTCCCTGCTGTATTCCTATGGAAGACTGCCTCATGCCATTCAAGGGTCTCCCGGAAGGATGCCTCACCAAAGGGACTTCTTCTTTATTCTAACACACACCCCACACAGCTTCCTGTTTTCCGCTTTCCTGTTGTCCATTTTCCTGCTGCTGCATAACTTTCCTTTGCAGGGCTTTTCAGTACAGAGCAACCATTCCATGGAAGGGACTCAATAAACCGTTCTTGAATGGATGTGTGAGTAAATAAGTGCATGTATTAACAAGTAATAAACAATTTACTTCATTCTAGAGGACTCAGAATTTTATCGTTCTTTAAAGTACCTAGCTCTTTTTTTTAAATTTATAATATTTTATTATTATAGCAGGTAAGTTGATTAAAAAATAGTTACAAGATACCACATCACAAAAAAAAAAAATAAAGAGTGCAGGAGACACTAAGGAAACATTTCAGTTTACCATGGTGTTAATTTTGCATTTATGCCTAACACCCTTCTTTCAGAATCACAGGTGATGGAGGAAGGTCACTGGTTAAATAAAAAGAAACTGCTTGGCCCTCATTGGTTAGAAGATAGGTGGGAGGAGTAAACAGAACAGAACACTGGGAGGAAGAGGAAGTGAGCTCAGACTCCACAGCTCTCCTCTCAGGAGCAGACGCCTCAGCAGAGACGCCATGCTCCCAGCTCCTGGGCAGACACACGCGATGAAGCTCCGACCCAGGATGGACATAGGCTAGAATCTTCCCGGTAAGACCGGTGCTCACAGATTACTAGAGATGGGTTGATCCGGATATCAGAATTAGCCAGTAAGGGCTAGAGCTAAAGGGCCAAGCAGTGATTAAATGAATACAGTTTGTGTGTTGTTATTTTGGGCATAAGCTAGCCAGGCAGCCGGGGTCCTGGGGACGCAGCCCCGCCGCTCCTATTACTACAAATGGTGCCCAACGTGATGGACTAAACCCACTTAAAAAACTTGAGAAGGCTTTAAAATAAGGGAGAGAGAGTTTTCTTGATTTAGAGGCATTGTCTTGCTCTTTTTTAAAATTTATTTTTTTTTAATTTCATTTTACATTCCAACCACAGTTCTCCCTCCCACCCCTACTCCTGACCCTCTTGCCCCCACCCCCAGCCACTCCCATTCACTCCTCTCAACAGGTAAGGGTTCCAATGGGGAGTCAACTTAGATATAAAGCAAAGGATAACCCGATTACAATCGGGAGCTCCTGTGAAGCTAGATAACAAGGAGGACCCTGAGAGGGACACATGGATCTCCCCGGGAGGGGAAATTCGATGAGAACTCCTAGAGCCTTCATCCAGTAGCTGATGGAACCAGACGCAGAGATACACAGAACAAGCGCCAGGCCGAGGACCTAACACTTTCTAGAGGGCGAGCATCTCTTTCAAGCTCAGCTTCCAAATGTTCTTGAGAAAGAGCATGGTTAATAGAATATGCAAGATTGTATGGGACTGCAACAAATCAAATGCTTGTGGCCAGTTTCCACTAACCAGGGGTGGCATCCTCCTTCGACAAAGGAGCTTCAGAGAAGAGCTGGAATCACTTCCTGGCTAGGGCAGATTATGAGACAAAGATCTTCACTCTCAAATCTGTACGGTAACGGTGAAGTGTATAGCACAGCTGTTCAGAGACTGTGCCACATACATTGGAGCCTGCCTAATCATTAAGCCTAAATTTACTGTGCTAAGGTCCACAGCATGCACATGTGCTTTGTGAATAATGCATCAGGCATTAGCATGTGTGATGATTATTGGGAAACTTCGAAGCATCTTCCAGGAAGGACCTGGGGCTTCTAGATTTCTAATTTAATATCTATCGGGCTAAAAATAGCTCCTAGCTTTTCAAGGGCAGAGAATGAACTCACTTTGTAAAGCCCTGGTTCCCACTGGACAACTAAACATGATGAAGCCTTGCCATTTGTGTGCTTTGACTGTTCCCTGGGTTGGTACAAATCTGATTAGGCTGCAGAGCTAATGGGAGGAAAGGTGTCACTGTGATGATGTGAATAGCACATTGTGTTCAAGACCGCCCCTCACTCAAAACAAACATCTAATAAACTAATGCCACTGTAAAACAGATCCACCTAATCAACTGAGCCAGTTGTATGTAATTGACTTCTCAAAAGTGATTCTTGACCCTTCCTTCTGCTCAGTGACCCTCGCATCATGAATACCATCCCAGAGGTCCCCAGTTCAGGTCCAATTACAGTGGAGCGGCAAGCAGTGCTCAGCTCAGTGGCGTGGTACGGGTGGGTAGGTGCGATCCCAGCAATGACAACTGATGCAATGCTGGAGAACAATCAGCTGAGCACATCTTTAGTGTGTACCGACAAGCCAATAGTGAGGAGGATGCTATGACTACAGCATCTATGCACCACTTCTTCAACAAGATGTGCTTGGAGCAATGGCTACTGAACCATAAAAATCCACTGAATGACAGGGACCTACAGAACATTTTAAAAACTAGATTCTCTAAGGCTCCGGACTAGAAATAAAAACTTGGTGCATCTAAGTTAGAGCCAGGAAGCATGCGTTCTTAGGAAGCTTTGCAGGTGACCCCATGTCGGTTGCTACAGTTTGTGGGTTTGTCTGGATCCTGAGGATCGAACCCAAAGCTAAAGATATATAGCTTTGTATGTTGCTTTTCTATTCCTATGACAAAGCAGGATAACCAAATGTCTTTTATAAAAAGAGGTTATTCTGGCTTATACTTCCATATGGGGAGTCCATAGTGGTGGGGGAGACATGGCAGCTAGGAACTGGAGCAGGAAGTAGATAGACCATGTGGTCAACTATAAACAGAAAGCAGAGAGAGAGAACTGGGAAGTGAGGTGCGGCTTTAAACTCTCAAAGCCTACCCCTAGTGGCTTGCTTCTTTCAGCATGACCACATCTTCTAAAGGTCCCATAACCTCCGCAAGGAGCACCACGTACTCATGACCAAATGTTCAAATACCTGGGGAACATTACTTTTTCAGTCTGCCACACATGCTAGCGTACTCCACCACAGCTTTATTCCCAACCTGCTCAGTAAGCTGAACTTTAACCTCCAAGAAAAAAAAATACTTAAAAAAGAAATTTTAATCACCTTGTACTTTGTGCCTTGACTATGAACAAATCTTCTGTGGCTGTATTCAAGTAAAAGATTTACTATCTGATCCCAGTTGATGACCTACTGAAATTGGACGTTGAGGGCTGAGGAGGAAAAGTATAGGAATATCCAGAGCAGAATAGATGAGGAAATCAATGGTTAAAGAGAAACTGAAATGAAAGACCAGTAGATAAATATTAGGGAGAAACTATAGACTTAACCCCCTCCCAAAAAAATCAGCTCAGGATGCTTAGAATATTGATTTTAGGGACAAGTTCTGGGAATGTCGCAGGTGGTAACTGAGTTTTTATTGTAGACACTATGTCCCTATCTTACTAATTGCTGTGCACATAACTGCTTACAAATTAACAGGAAGGAGATTTCCCCGTCTTGTGTGAAACAGAAATAAGACAAGATATGAGGAACCCCAGGTAATGCATACACAGTCCATCAGGCAGTGGGAGGCAGCTATCTCTTGAGAAACTAGAAAGATGGGGTGAACTCCAACATCACCCAGCTTTCTGCCTTATGAATGGTTGAAAGCAGCAATGGAAGGCAGAAATCTCAGTAGAATTCAGAAGAGTCTGAGGCACACACAGAGATAAGAACCTGGGAACTTGAAAGCTGGAGTTCTCACAAACATTTCTAGAGAGGAGTCTCACCCCAGAGCAACTCCATCAAGGAGCCCTGGGAGGGTATCAGTTACCACACGCCTGTGAAGAAATAACTGAGGCCTGGGGAACAGCCATTAACTAGAGGAAACCGCTCACCTCACTTCTCTTCACCAATGCACTGGAAGTTGTAACTAATACAACAGGCAAAAGACAAACTCTAAAAAAAGACAGACATGGTAGCACATCCTAGCACTCAGAAGTTGTGGCAGAAGGATTGCCATAAGTTCAAGGCTAGCAATGCTACATAAAAAAAAACCTACAATTAAAAAGAGAAAGAAGAAAAAGAAACAAAGAAAGAAGAAAGGAAGGAAAAGAAAAGAAGAGAGGGAATGAGCCACACAAACAAGAAAGAGTTAGAGAAAGAGAAATAGAGAGCAAGAAAAGTAGGCTAGTGTGGGAGGCAGAGAAGGAGGGAGGAGAGAACAGAAGGATCCAGATTTGAAAGTAAGAGTCAGTTTAACACTTTAGTCACTAGATTATATAAGTCTGTGTAGAAAATCTAATTTAACCTATAAAGAAGCTTCTAGAAGAAGAAACAAATTATTAGAAACGATATTAATGGTATCAAAATAAAAAATTCAAAATATCTAACCAAAACTGTGGCATACATGTAAACTTTTTAAAAATTACAATACATTACTCAAAGCAAAGAAATCCTATATAAATGAAGAGACATATTGGGTTCATAGACTGAAGACTACAGTTGTTAAATGAGAATTCTTCCACAAAACTGTCATTCAGAATAATCATATCCAAAACTTTAGTAGGCTTTATTTTTCTTCAAAAGTTCCAAAAAGAGATGTCTCAGTGGTTAAGAGCACATATTCCCCTTATGGAGGACAGGTTTCAGTTCTCAGCGCCCTTCTTGGATGGTCAGTGCTGCCTGTAACTCTGACTCCAGGGACTCTGACATTCTCTTCTGGACTCCCAGAGCACCTGAATGCATGTGCAGGAACACACAGAGAGACACATGCATATGCACATAATTTATATATAAAAATAAAATCTCACTTCTTTTACACTACATTACTGGAAACTTCACAGTGAAGTTGCAAAGGACCTGGACTACTGAAAAGCTTGGGACAGAACTTCAGGGCAGGTTCTTACACTGATACACCACCACACGCTGCAACACAACTATCGAGATCCAAGGGTGTGGTGCACAGGCACCACAACAGAGCAGAGAAGCATATCCAGATGACTTCACGTATGGACATGACTTAACAATAAGAAACAATAACCTATTGGTATTTTTCTTAATTTTGTGTACACATAGGGCTGGGGAGAGAGCCTCTCATAGTGCATGTGTGGACATCAGAGGATGTAGGCAGGAATCAGTTCTCCTTCTACCATGTGGTGCCTGGAGATCATTCCAGGCCACCAGGCTTGGTGGAAGGCACTTTTACCCACTGACCCATCTCACTGGCCCACTGAACTATTGGCATTCACAGCACAGGAGAGCTTCAAGATGATTGTGCTAAATGAAAGGGAATGGAGTACATACTGTGTGTTTTGCATGTCATATTATAAGAAAGAATGACAAGCAGATCATTGACTGACCCATGTCCCGATCTTGACCCTGTTCTTACATGCACTAGTGTCAGTTTTAACTCTGAAGTCATATGGCAAATACCCACCAGCCTACAGATCGAATGACCTGCCTCTGGTGTTCTGTGAATGGCCATGCTCCTTGACCTTTCTCAGCAACATGTTTATTTGCACACAGAGATTTAGATGGGACCTACTTCCTAGGAAATCCTCAAGGATTCAACAAAACATGCATATGACTGGCTTGGTACCTCTCTTAGTTAGGGTTTCTATTGCTGTGAAGAGACACCATGACCACAGCAGCACTTATAAAGGAAAACATTTAATTGAGGGACTTACAGTTTTAGAAGTTTAGTGTTGTTGGTTTTTTTTTTAATCTCTTTTACTCTTTGGGAGTCCCATCACCCAGATCCCAAATCATCACACAGAGGCTTATTCTTTCTTATGGAAGCCTGGCCTTAGCTTGGCTTATTTCAAGCCAGCTTATTTTAAGTTATCCCATCTCCCTTTAGCCTCTAGGCTTTTGTCTTTCCATATACATTTCTTTACTTCATACTCCGTGGCTTGCTGTGTAGCTGGGTGTTTGGCCTCTGTCATTCTTCTCTCCTTCTTTTCTTGCTCCTCAATCTCCTCTTCCCAGATTTCTCTTCCTATCTATTCTCTCTGCCTGCCAGCCCTGCCTATTCTTTCTCCTGTCTACCTATTGGCCATTCAGCTCTTTATTAGACCAATCAGGTGTTTTAGACAGGCAATGTAACATAGCATCACAGAGATAAATAAATGTAGCATGAAAGAATACAGTACATCTTTACATCATTAAACAAATGCTCCACAAAATAAACAAATGTAAGACATCTTCAATTAACATTCCACAACAGTTTAGTCCACTATTATCATGGTGGGACATGGTGCTAGAGAAGAAGCTGCTGGTTCTACATCTTTGATCCACAGACAACAAGAAGTGAACTGAGATACTGAGTGCGGCTTGAGCATATATGAGACCTCAAAGCCCACCTCCACAGTGACACACTTCCTCCAGTAAGGCCACACCCACTCCAACAAAGACAGACCTCTAAGAGTTCCACTTCCTTTGGGAGCCATTTTCTTTCAAACAACCATAGTACCATGGTCAGAATTTTCACTAGCTCAATATTTGGAACTACTGTTATTGCCTCCTAACCC
This sequence comes from Microtus oregoni, assembly GCF_018167655.1. Lineage (NCBI taxonomy): Eukaryota > Metazoa > Chordata > Mammalia > Rodentia > Cricetidae > Microtus > Microtus oregoni. The sequence continues at coordinate 9,403,629 of NW_024543831.1, read as the reverse complement.
TCCTTCCACTCACCATTCCCTGTCAACTTTTCCATCAAAATTGGAATGACCAGTTCTAAGTCATTGTATGTTTTCTTCTTAACCACTTGCAATCACACAAACACACACACACACACACACACACACACACACACACACACACACTGGAATATGCACACTATTCCCATTTGTGTGCTATTGATCACCCTAGAATCTGTAGTGAATCTGGCTTGAATCACCTGAATTATTTAGTATTTGACAAGCATATACTATTTGGAATCCTAATCTGGCTTTCAGATATAAATTTCCCTTGAGTCATTTAATGCTAAACCCAACACTGGCCAGAGTTTGAATAGATAAATATAAAATTACCCTTGCCAATTCTTATGAAGACGTATGTAAATACACAGTTGGGCCCAGCACGAAGACTGAATATTTAAAATCTTCTTGCATATGACTAATGAATGACAAGCCAGGATGAATGGCATACTGGAAATCAAGAGACTGAGAATTACCTCACTCTGAATTCTGAAATAGAAAGAGGATTTATTTCCTCGGATTTTATGCTGCACAATCAGGGGATTACTAAAGGATTTGGTAAAACAGGCTCTGGAAAATACCTTTCAAAGACAGAACAGAGCATCTTGTCCTGAGCCTGAGGCCCCCAGCTGGGGAGATAAACCACCTAAAGACACTGTGAAATTGACAGAGTTAGAGTACCCCCTCTCTCTTTAATGTATTCTGCTTTGCTCTGCAGTTTTCTCTGACTCCCTACCTGCATCTTCCAGAGCACAGAGCTTTACAGCTATTCATTTTTTTCTTAAGAAAAAAAAATCTGATATTAGCCATTTAAATGCCACTGTGAACAAGGTTTAATATCTAATTCTTCCTAAGGGGATTTACATTTTAACAAGAAAAAGTGTGTATGTGAGATTTATTAAACAGTCTCCTCTGCCAGAAGATAGTTTGGGGAAGAAACATGAGGACTCTTTCTTTGCCCATACTGCAGTATTTAAATATGAATGTTATATTTCTGAGTAGTACAACAACCTTAAAATTCCCTTTTCATACTGGTTGATTTTTCTAGAAAGTCATGGATAATTAAAAATCTCATGAGGCTTCTTGGATACAAGAAATGATAACGAAAATAAAATATTAATACTAAATAAACAAATTTTTTACATGAATATTAAGTCTGTATTGGCAAAACCAGAGCAAAATATTCATCAGGAGTGACCTGGAAACATATAGGTCTTGTTCTACAAAGAAGCCTGAATTTTATATTGTCCGTAAGAGTAGTTGCCCAAAGCAATTTTAAATGGAATTTAACTACATTTAAATTGCGAAATGTGACTATATATATACATACATATATATATATATATATATATATATATATATATTCAGAAGAAATCACTTTTGATAGTTGATAGCATCAGGAAAAAAATGTGTTTAAAATATCTGGCATAAAACTCAGCCAAATAAAAGGTGGAAGCAGAAAGCTTAGGAGATCACTGCCTCTAGGTCTTGGGCTAAGTGTGTTGCAGCAACATCACTAAGGACGCTGCAAGTGTCAGCCGAAGGTTCAGTCTCTCCCTTCAGAGGTCTTGCTGTCGGGAGATGTTAGCAATCAGTAAATGACAAGCTAGCACCATGAACTCTGAGAGGAAGGAGGAAGTGTGCAGCCTTCTGAGAGCACACAATAAAAGCTCTAGGGCTCCAACTAGAACAATGGTTCTCAACCTGTGGCTCACAACTCCTTTGGGGTTGGCATATCAGATATCCTGCGTATGAGATATTTACGTTACAATTGACAACAGTAGCAAAATTATAGTTATGGAGCAGCAAATGAAATAACTTTATGGTTGGGGAACACATAAAGGGTCACAACCTGAGAAGCTATATTAAAGGGTCACAGCATTAAGAAGGTTTACAACCACGGGATTTGGGAATCAGGCCTGGGCTCTCTGTTGTCTGAAGGAGAAAGGGGTGAGTGTGTGTGTGTGTGTGTGTGTGTGTGTGTGTGTGTGTGTGTGACGGGTGTAAGAAAGAAAGAAAGATAGAGAGAGGGAGAGAGAGAGAGAGAGAGAGAGAGAGAGAAAGAAAGAAAGAAAGAAAGGGACAGAGGAGTGTTTGTATGCACGTGCCTACATGCGTGAGTGCGTGCGTGCGTGCCTGGGCCCATGTGTATGAGTGCAGAGATTAGAAGAGGATGTCTGAGCTTTCTCTAGTGCTCTCCACTTTATTTTTGGAGACAGATTCTTTCATTGAAGGGGAAGCTCACTGCTTCAGCAAGGCTCTCTGGCCAGCAAGCTCTCAGGGTCTGCCTGCCTCTTCTCCGTTAATGCTAAGTACATACACTCTTGGGCATGCCTAACTTTGTTTACATTTGTGCTGGGGATGAGTCCTCTTGCCTGCATAGCAAGTGTTTTTACCCACGGAGCTTTCTCCACGGCTGGAGGTAAGAGTTTTAAAGGAGACCTTAAATCAGAAATTCAACCCACAAAGCCTGAGCAAAAGAATCCACAAATAATGTGAATTAACTTTCCAAACCTAGCTCAAGGGCTAAGGTGGTCATTGAATATGAGGGTGGATAGATGCGAGGAACTGGAGAGATGGCTCAGCAGTTCAGAGCACTTCCAGAGGATCCCAGTTCAGTTCTAGTCCCACATAGGAGGATTCAGTCGTCTGTGCTCCAGCCCCAGGATGCACACGTATGACTTGCACTCGCACACACATGCATGCACGCACATGAACAGAAAAGGAACAGGTAGAGAGAAATGAAAACGCCTGTTTCCTGTGCCAGGCAGATTTCTGCCCTCAGAACTGACAGCGACGGTTTCTTGTTAGTCCAGTATGAAGATCACGTTTCCACATCCCGCATGTAGTTTGCTTGTGTTTCTTTCCTGTTACTTAACTTTTTATATTTGTTTTGCTGATTTCCTTTTATATTGCTTTAATTCTACAAAATAAGAGGTATCATGTTGACGTTTGTATGTAAGTATATAATGAATGTCCTCGACCCTACTAACTCTATTCACAAGCATTTGTTTTTCCTCCCCTTTTTGGCAGGTCCTTGTCATTATCTACTTGTTCCCGAGGTCCCGTTCAGAAAGGGACAGCTTGGGCCTACGTGTGGACACACTTCCACGGTGTTCTTCTCTCGCAGTTTCAGAGTTTGTGGTCTCTTGAGGTCTTTGATTTTTGTTCAGGATAAAAGATGGCGGTCAAATTTCAATCTGCCACATTTCATCTTCTTTGTGCATTTATCAATAACCAACATTATTTTATCTGTTCATGTATCTCTCTGATTTTGTTTCTCCATGCAAGAGTGAAAGAGTTTTGTTTGTTTGTTTTTAAAGTCTGCTTCATAAAAGTCATATAATAAATACTTACCCACTGGTCTTTTCATAGAATTCTAGGACTCAAGGAAAGGACAAGGCTATGCCAGAGAATTAAATAAACATTGTAGCTTGGCAGAAGGGCCTGCGGGACACACAAGGTCACACTGGACATTGGAAAGGGGCTCAATTATTTTAATAGATTATATATTTAAGGTTTGTTATTCATAGCTTCCTTATATAGACACTTATAAAATGTTTCTATTTGCTTTGCATCTTGGCACCCTTGAACTTATAAATTAGATTTATAAGTTGATTTACAAGTTGGCATTGGATCAACTCTAAAGCATCAACCCATTAGCAGAAGTATATTTTTAGTACTGCATATGTCCCCGGTCTGAGGTATTGCCATTTTGCATCGCATCTGATGAGTTTGTTTTATCTCCTTTCCATGTGTACATCTTAGTGGTTCACTTTGCTCTGACTCAACATGCTCCTCAGGACAGAATAAAACTCTGCAGCATCAGCTGTCCCTTCTGAGGATGCCAAGGCAAAGCCAGTGTTCTCACGATGTCTGGGATAATTCCTCAGTCTAGAGAGTGACAGGCCAGATTGAATTAGCTGTGGTTCCTTCATCACTAATTAGAAGGCAATGCAGACTTGCCTCGGGCTCACAGGCACGGACTCTGCTCCCCTAATTAGTCCAATGGGGGGTGGGGAGGGAGTGGAGCCCTGGCAGGAGATGTCCTTGCATGATCTTGTGATCCAGAATCTCACTAGACAGTGAGTTTCTCTCAAGAGCAGTGAGGTGGGCTGGGGGTATGGCTCAGTGGATAGATTGCTGTCTTAGCATTCTGCATGGGACACTAGTCCGGTATGGGGCACAACGTAAAGAGGCTCGGTGGTACGAGCTTGTCATCTCAGCATTAAGGGGTGGAGGCAAGAGAATCAGAGATGCAAGGCCATCCACAGCTACAAACTCAATCTAAACTCATCAGCCTGGAGGACTTGAGACCCTGAATAATGAAGCCCTTTGGGAAAACAAACTCAGCAAGCCTGCATAGGAAAGTAACTAAGTCAATAAAAGTCGCTGCCTAACATGCACAAGTCCCCGAGTCAGCACCTTATTTTACAAACTGGGATAGTATGTCCACCTCATTTTCTTATTTTCTCTATATCCCTAAAGTACCAATGTGATGGGTTCCAGTAATTGTTTCTGTCCAGAAAATATTTTCAAAATCAAATGTTCTTTTACAAAGGGATTTTATAAATGTAAGAATTCAGTTTGTAGATAGGAATGAAGAATGAGAATTTAAATGCCCTTGACAGTGAAAACAGGCTTTATTTAACCTGAAAGGTGGCACCTCAAGATCCAGCTCTACAGTGATCAGGATACAGGGCCCAGCCACACAATGAGCAGAGAGATAGAGAGAACGTAGATTACATCCTTCAAGGGTTTTTGTCGTTAAGGATAGGAAAGGGCAGGGAGAGTTTCATTTGGGGACAGAATGGGAGAATAAGCTGTTTTTACTAGGTAAGCTGTTTTTACTAGGTAAGCTGTTTTTGATGCTACTTTGTCTGTTGTCTCTTTTTGCAACCACCTGGTGTCTGGACTGGAGGTCAGGAGTGTGCATTCTCTGGTAATCAGGAACAGGGGCAGCTGCTTTTCTTCTGTGGTCTTCACATAGCTGGCTTTCTGGACTTTGAGCTCATTTTAGAATCTTGGCTCCTTGATGGGAAGCAGGTGTCAGAGGGGTTCTTTACTAAGAGTTATGACATTGTGGCCCAATTCTAACTATTACCAGAGTCTTAAACAAAGGCATATTTAGCCAGCCTTTAAGAGGATGCAAGCCAAGAGACATGACTAAACAATAGAAGCCAAAATACAGGTTTAAAATTATCCCAGCAGTCAGGCATGGTGCTGCACACCTTTAATTCCAGCACTCCGGGAGGCAGAGGCAGGTGGATCTCTGTGAGTTCTAGGTCAGCCTGGGCTGCAAAGTGAGTTCCAGGACAGCCAGGACTGTTCCATGGAGAAACTGTATCTCAAAAAACAAACAACAACAAAAAAAAATTATCTCAACAAGGTAAAGAGTGACTCTAGCTGGCAGGATAATGTTCAGTAATGAGATCTGCCAATTCTCACCTGGACTAGTAGGCAAATGAGTGAGAAGCAGCAAAATTGAGTAGTGAAAATATCCGAATCTTATCTTTGCTCATAAGCTGCTCACAGCAAGACACCGGCTAAAGCATAAACGAATAAAAATAAGCAACACTAAAAGGTTTAAATACAAATATTCAAAATAGAGTTCGCAGAGCAAGGTGAACAATATCATGGCATCCTGGGACCACACCGCAAGATCTTTGTAGTTTTCGCTGCTGTATTTTAAATCATTATCCAACAGAGTAGAACAGATCACGTCAACCCTCACCATTCATATACATCAGGGGCTTGGCAGTCAGCGGGGAGAGCCAGCTCCATGGTCACGCCAATATTGAAAGCACACAAAGCACTTTAGAAATAGCAGGAAACTAATACTTTTTTTTTTTTAAAGACAAGCTCCCACTGGGAATATGTGGGACCGACCCAAGAATCCAGCATGATCCTTGGTGAAAGAAATGGATGGACTACTTAGCATGGAGGAGATTTGTGTGGTGGAGCTACATCCCCATGCGTCAACTCGGAGGAGCTGCCCTCCATACCAAGGATGCTGGGATCCCGGTCATCAAACACGAATGTGTGAGCGGAAGGAGTTACCAGAGGGAGAGCTTGACTGAGTATAGAAGAGTAGGTCCTGTAAGGCGAAGCCATTTAGTCAAGCACTAGCCATCTCTCCCCTTAGACGTGTCCCTGCTTCCAGTGCATTTAAGTAGGAACTGGTAAACACCAGTTGGGCACGCAAGAAAGGCCTATGTGGAAGATGATAGACGTGATGAAATTTAGATTCCTTTCATCTCTGAGATGCTGTGAACCTCCATCCCATCTTTCCCTAATAGTTTCCCTTGGCCTATTGTTCCAGGTCCCTGAACTGAGGCATGAAAACGCCCTGCGAAATATATAGCACCATATAAAACCCAAGTTTATGTGGAGAATTTTACAGTGCTTCATTAATTTTCTTTCATTTCTCTATGTCTGCTTGTCACCTCACTATGGAAGTTTCTTGCGCAGAGGCAATAGTCAGCAAATGAGTGGTATTCAATTATGAATAAAAGTCGTATTTCATGGTAATGAGGACCATGAATGTTGCTAAGAAGCTGTATGAGCCACGGAACGACGGCAGCACTGGCAGGGTTTAGAAATGTAGAGCGGATTCTGACTTCTAGGAGAATTCCATTCCCCTCTGCTGCGGGGGCTGGAGGATAATCATCTGCCCTGTCAAGGTCCCTTTCCAACCCGGAGTTGGGGAAATGGAGGCGGATCCTTCAAAGTATGGAAATAATTTGTGCTTGTTTTCCAAGTTTGTAAAATGACTGCCCAGTTCCCATGTTTCCTAAGCTTTCCATTTCGGGGCCATTTTTAAAGTGCTGGCATCCCGAGACAGGGTGAAGGCACTTCATTAGGCTTTTTACAGAAGTCGGATCAATGTCCCTGTGCCCCAAGGCAGGCTACACCATCTAGTTAGTGATGGGAGAACCAAAGCTAATTCCATCTAGACTGTCGCCTCTGAGACTGAGAGATTGCGCTGGACATCTCGGGAGAACAGGCCTGCTCGGAGAATTGGACTGACGTCAGAAACCTCCGCGGAAAGGCCAAAGCGCCAGAGCCAAACCAGCCATCATCCAAGGGCGCTTTCCAATGCAGCAGATTCGATGGGAATGATTGTCGCAGCAGGATGCTTCAAAAGCAAAACGCAGTGCTCGAAATAAAAGGCCTTGTTTACCTGAGCATTAAGGGTCAACAAATAATCTGAGCATCTGAGATTTTAAGGCCTTAGATTGATTGGTACCCGGGGAGCAATGCTGTGTACTTATATCAGGAGATATAAATACACATATAATATATTGCTGTATATTCATACCGTTTATATCATGGTACAGAACTAGAATAAAAAGAAATTTCTTTTAAGTGTGCAAATAAGTATGTTTTGTGACCATGTAGAGAGGAGATAAGAAAGGGACAGTCATGTTATTTTATTGATGAGGACACAGAATTTCAGAGAAGGTATGTGACTTGTTCAGTATCGCCGAGATGTAATTAAACATAACCAAAACTCCTTCTGCCTCCTGACTTAATTTTCGTTATTACATAATTTTCATTATGGAAAGAGTTAAATGTCATGGCTTCTCTTTTCTTGAGAAGTAAAATATGCCATTGTGTTATATATGCATATTGCCTCACGCAAGGTATTTAATAGCTCTTCCATTAATATTATTTTTTACTCCCCCCTTCCTCCCCTCTCCCTTTCTGACCTTTCCTGTGACCCTGAAGCTCCCAGTCTACTCAAGAGATCTTGTCTTTTTCTACTTCCTATGTAGATTAGACCCATGTATGTCTCTCTTAGGGTCCTCATTGTTGTCTAGGTTCTCTGGGATTGTGAATCGTAAGCTGGTTTTCTTTGCTTTATGTCTAAAAGCCACTTAAAAGAGAGGACATATGATATTTGTCGTGCTGAGTCTGGGTTACCTCACTCAATATGATGTTTTCTAGCTCCATCCATTTGCCTACAAATTTTAAGATGTCATTTTTTTCTCTGTGTAAATGTACCACATTTTCCTTACCCAATTCTTCAGTCGAGGTGCATTTAGGTTGTTTCCAGATTCTGGCTATGACAAACAATACTGCTATGAACATATTTGAGCACATGTCCTTGTGGTATGATTTAGCATCCTTTGGGTATATACCCAAAGGTGATATTGAACCACCCTCATCTCTGAGATGAAGCCTAGTTGGTCACAGTGGATGATTTTTCTGATGTGCTCTTGGATTCGGTTTGCCAGTATTTTATTGAGTATTTTTGCATCATTATTTATGAGTGAGATTGGTCTGCAATTCTCTTTCTTAGTGGTGTCTTTGTGTGGTTTGGGTATCAGGGTAACTGTCTCCTCACAGAAAGAGTTTGGCAATGTTCCTTCAGTTTCTATTGTGTGGAACAATTTGAGGATTGCTGTTATTAGTTCTTTGAAAATCTTGTAAAATTTTGTGCTGAAACCATTTGGTTTTGGGCTTTTTTTGGTTGGGACAATTTTGATGACTATTTTTATTTCCTTGGCAGTTATAGGTCTATTTAATTCGCTTATCTGATCTTGATTTAATTTTAGTAAATGATATTTATCTAAAAATTGTCCATTTACTTTGTTTTCCAATATTATGGAGAAGAGGTTTTTAATGCATGACCTTATGATTTTCCGGATTTCTTCTATGTTTGTTGTTATGTCCCCCTTTTCAATTCTGACTTTATTAGTTCAGATATTCTTTCTGCCTTTTGGTTAGTTTGGATAAAGTTTTATCTACTTTGTTGATTTTCTCAAAGAACCAACTCTTTGTCTCATTGATTCTTTGTATTGTTTTCTTTGTTTCTATTTTATTGATTTCAGCTCACAATTGGATTGATTTCAGCTCTCAATGGATGATTTCAGCTCTCAACTGGATGATTTCCTGTTGTTTAGTCCTCCTGGGTGAGTTTGCTTCTTTTTATTCTAGAGCTTTCAGGTGTTCTGTTAACTCACTAGTGTAGAATTTTTCTAGCTTCTTTAGGTAGGCATTTAACTTTCCTCTTCACACTGCTTTCCTTATGTCCCACAAGTTTGCGTATGTTATGCAGTCATTTTTGTGGAATTTTAGAAAGTCTTTACTTTCTTTCTTCATTTTTTCCTTGACCCGTTGGTGACTCAGGTGAACATTGTTCAGTTTCCACACATGGTGTGGGAAGTCCTTCTGTCTATGTGTTGCCTTTATTGGTTAATGAATAAATGTTTCAGTCAGTGGCTTAGCAGAATAGAGCTAGGCAGGAAAACTAAACTGAATGCTGGGATAAAATAGGTAGAGTCAAAGGGAAGCCAAGGAGCCATCAGAGGAGAAAGATGTGAGCCACAAACCAGAACCTTATTGGTAGGCCACAAACCTCGTCATAAAATATAAAATTATGGAAATGGGCTAACCAAAGATTTAAGAGATAGCTAGCCTCCCATTAATATTCTTAATGAAATTCCATAGTTTTCCCATATGTAATTCTTTATAGTAACTTAGAAAACATTTGTTTCATCTCCATGTTTATTGAGTTCCTACTTCTCAAAGTCCTTCACGTGCATAATTAATTCTTGTTCACTAACCCACTCCTGAAATAGATATCACTAGATCCCCTTTTCCGCCAGAAGTTTTAAGGCTAGCCTTGAACTCACTTTGTAGTTAGTAATGACCTTGAACTTCTTCTTTTCTTCCCTCCACCTCTCCATCCCTGGAATTACTGCTGTGCACCTGTGCACCACCACCTCCAGTTTATGTAGTGTTGGAATGAAACCCAGCACCTCATGCATTCTCGGCAAGTACTGTACAAACCAAGCCTGGTCAATATTTTAAAAAGAAATAATTAGGAAAGATTGACATACTACTATGAGCTTCACATTTGGCAAGTATAAAGGAGGCTTGCTCCATCATGCCATCATGCCCTTCATTTAGTATTGACAGCGCCCTTAACTAATCTGACTGATGGTTTTTAAACATACATATCCCAAAATAAAATGGAAACTCAAAAATGTATGGAATCAGAGATTATTTTGGAATAATATCATTCTTCTTCTATAAAAGTATAAAATTATTATTTTCTCATTTAGCTTGAAATTCATATCTTGAGGGTATCACTGTTTCTTGATCATTGTTAAAAAGTAGCTACTCAATATAAAGTGGGTATTTCTTTATAAAGCCTTTGGAGTTGGGAACCAAGAATTAGCAAGATGCTGATGGTAAAATCTGCTGGGAGCCTCGCATTGTCTTCCTGCTTTGTGTCTAGCACAGAAAAACCATGATGAGGTTTGGACGACATAATTAGAAAGGAAATTCTTGGTGTAACAATTACTTCTCATTTTAGGGTTTCAGAAATCACACATCCAAAGGGAATCACTGGCGTTGGGCAAAACAACTCCTCCAAGGTTCATTTTCTCTCCCACAAGAAACAAAGTAAGATCAGTATAAGTCTCATTGGTATATCTGTGACGTACAAATGAAATAATGGCTGTAAAGGAATTTAGAGAGTAACAGCACACACAGAAGTCATTGATGCTTATATCGGATATGCACATCTTCTTATTTCTGCTAAGTATCCTCTCGACGATGTGCGATTTAGTCAACTTTGTGTGTCATTTTCACTGGGTGAGAAGATGCCTATTTAACTGATAAATCTCCCTTTCAGTGTGTGTCTGTAAGGATGCTTCTGGGATAGATTAGTGTTTGAATTAGTAGTCTAAGTTCAGATTCCCCCTTAACCAAGGTCAGTAAACCCATCTAACCCCCTGTAACCAGGCAGGACAAAAGATAAAGTAAATCTTCTCTCTCTTCCTGAACCAGGGCACATCTTCTGCCTCAAGCATCAGAATTCCTAGTTTAGACTTTTCAGGCAGACTTCAGCGGCCCACTGCAGTTCTCAGACATGGAGACTACAACTGAGTTAAACTGTGCAGGCTTTCCTGGCTGTCTCACCTTCTGGTAGCAGAGATGGGGCTTTGGCCTCGACAACTGTGCAAGACAAGCCTTAGACATCTCCTGTTGTATCTGTCTATCCCTCCTGCCATCTCCAACTCTCTGCAGGCATGAGTGTGCTTGTACGTCTGCCTGCATCATCCATATCTCTATCACCCGTGTCTGTAACTATATTTAATCTGCCTTGTTGGTTTGGTTTCTCTGAAGAACCATGGTAGGACAATACAAGGATATGGTCAGTCCTACCACATTCACATTTTCAAAGACAGTTTCTCACTATGTCGGACCTGAAACTCACTATGTAGACCAGGCTAGCCTTGAGTTCAAATGAGACTTCAAAGTGTGAGCCACTATGCCAGGCAAGAGTGATACCTTCACATCAATGGGATCCTAGGCAATTTGGGGACACCCCCCACCTCTTGGTCTCTGGTCACCTGCTACAATACAATACTGCAGAATAGATAATAGATAACAACGCAAGTTTATCTGGTCCAAAGTTTTGTGGGTTAGCAGGTCTAAGAATATGAAACAGATATCTGCTTAGAATCTGACTAGGACCTCCACACTACAGCATACCATAGCTGAAGGGTAACAAGCACGAAAGACAAGGGAAAAACCAAAGTAGGCAAATTCAGGTATCTATCAGGTACTCCTGTTCACATCAGTCCATTCACAAGGATAGAGCCCTATAACCATGCGACCTTGGAGGGTTTTCCTGCATTTCAACAGTTACGATGCCACTGAAGTTTCTACACAAAGTTTGGAAAGAACTTCCAATACCAGAGCCCACTATAAACTGGGGAAAAAGTACCCGCGTTTTCAAAGGATAATAAGTGTTCAAAGTCCTTAACAAGGTTAGTGTGTTTGGGATGTTTTCAATTGCTAGTTTTCTCATCAGGATTGCCTGATAAATTATTTGTAAACCTACCCCCAATTTGATTCTTCATTTTCCCTTCCCCAGTTGCAGACTGCAAAGCCTCTCTAATGCACTTAATTTATGCTTGGTGTTGTTATTAATAACTAGCATGGTAGCAATCCTGTGTGCTATTTCCAACTACAGCTTATACCCAAAAACCTCACTGATGATTCGGAGACACACAAATCCTTGTATCTGTTTCTAAATCAAGAGACTGGTAATATGATAATCCAATGCTTTTTACCAAGGATTAGAAGAAAATGATTCATAAAAGCTACAAAGATTGATGGATATAAGGTCAATTAAATTTTAAATTATAATCAATAGTATTAGGTAGTATTATAGTCTCTGCAGGTAAATTACGTGTAAATGATCTGTGTACAGAGAAAATTTTTTTAAATTTCTTGAATTTATTTCTCTTTCAACATCCCTCTCCCCTCATATTGATGTCAGTAACATTTATGTGAAGTTTGGTCTTTTGTTAAATATACATCAGCAAATAAGGCAATATTTTTGGGGAAATGCAACAACCCTTAAATGGAACAGTATTGATGATTTCCAATCAATTAGGAAAAAAAGTGTATTTGCCTATGGAAAGAAATCAATAGACCCTAAGTAATTCTCTACAATAAGGAAAGATAAACCATGTGTGTGGTGTGGTGGTGATATTCTTCCTTGTTTCCTATAATTACCTGAATGATTTTAAAGCAGACACAGTCATTAGACTATGTATGTGACCTTCATAGTTTACTGTAGTTCCTTTACCTCCCATGAGGCGGAGACATGGCCCTAGAAACTAGCAGATTTTCAGGCAGTCTCTGTCCCTATCCTTTTCTGTTGGTGTTTGAGGCAGTCCTACAAGTTCCAGAATGGCCTTGAACTCCATGTGTAGCTGAGAAAGACCTTGAAATTCTGATCCTCTTGCTTCTACTTCCTGAGTGCAAGGATCAAACCCGGAGTACTAGGGATTAAGCCAGGATTTAGGAATATGAAGCAAGCACTCTCCCAACTGAGCTGTATCCTCCACCTTTCGGCTTTGCCCTTTAATGGCTCCTGTGGGAGTATTTCCTAAACTCAGTTATGAGTATTAATTTCTCCTCAACAGAACAAGGGTGGTGTGCATCAATGGAGAAACAGACCAAACAATAAATATCTTACGCAGGTTTGGCCACTTAGTCATCCTGATAGCAACTTCAAGTTGTATCTAATTCCCTACACCCTGTGGTCTTTATTTTCTCACCTGTCTACCAAAGCTCAGAGCACCATTGTTTATGGAAGAGTTGTTTGTCCTCAGTGAGAGTTTAGGGAATCTTCCCTTTCTGCCCACCATGTATGTCCTCTCTGTTTCAATCTTTTATAAACAATACTGCCTATGTAAACTTGATGACTTGAAAGAACAATTTGTAATTCAGATTTGAAGTGAGACACCCTTAGATTTGAATCTGACAGTTCCTAGTCTCCAGATTGTGGATATTACCAAATTATTTACCCTGGATAAGGCTCAGTTGTTTCATCTTTACAGGGAAGACAGTGGTACCTACTTATTTAGATTATTGTGTAAATACGTAAAAGATCAGCGCACATGAAGAATCTAACATGGTCCCCAAAACTATAAACATAGAAACTATACAATACAAAATACCAACTTACTATATAACACATGCTGTACCTTTACTCACATACAATGTCTCTGCCAAAGAGAAAAGGAGAAATTGTAACTAGATGTGTGATTACCAAAAACTGTAACAAAATAGATAATCATGTGAATGATTTAGAGGAATGAACCTAAAATAATACAGAAACAGACATCCCAGTTATAAGAGAAGGTTTTGTTTGTTCCTTTGCCATGATGGTAAATGAAAATAGGGCCCATGCATGCCAGGCAACCATTGTGCCTCAGAGCTATATCCCCAGCCCGTTTTCACAAAGTGGTGGTAAAGTGGTCACTAAATTGCCTACGCTAACTTTGACCTTGTTCTATGCCCATGAAAGCTCTGGACTTTGTTCTGCTCCTGACTCAGCCTCCTAGGTAGCTAGGATTACACTGTCCCCAGAAGACCTGTCTCTGATGTTTGGTGGCTTGAAGTAAGACAATGATACAAATGAACAGAGGATGTGATTTAATGTCCTAGTTAGAATTACTATTGCTATGATGAAATACCATGACCAAAGCAAGTTGGGGAGAAAAGGGTTTATTAAGCTTACATTTCCATATCTTAGCCCATCACTCAAGAAAGTCAGGACAGGAGCTCAAGCAGGTTAGGAACACAGAAGCAGCAGTCGATACAGAGGCCATGGAGGGGTGCTGCTTACTGGCTTGCTCTCCATGACTTGCTCAGCTTGCATTCTTATAGAACTCAGGACCACCAGCCCAGGGATGGCCCCACCTGCAATGGACTGGACCCTTCACCATCAATCACAAATTAAGAAAATGCACTACACTTTGACCTACAGCCCGATCAAATGGAGGCATTTTTCTCAATCAAGGTTCCTTCTAGATGACTATAACTTAGCTATAGTCTTAGCTGACTATAGTGTCAAGTTAACAAAAAACTAGCCAGCATATTTAGAGTTTCTGTTAAGAAGACTTGAACCGTTCTGGCTGACTGTTTATTCCACTATGAGTCAATAGAGTCACGAAGTATCTTCTTAAAGTCTATCTCTGTCATCTAATTTTGAGTCATGGGTCCTTTGTCATCTAAGAAGTTTAAATCCTACAAGTATATTAGCCAGTGGTATTTATAAAATCAGGAGAAATGGTTGTGCTATATTCTACCCTGTGGCAGCAGACACGGGCCGTCTGTCTCTCAGATTCAACCTTCCTTCCTCCTCCTGCGGCCAAGTGTCTTCATGAGCTGAAGTGATATTCAGCAGCTCAGGGAAAGTTTATTTACAAAGTAGCCATATGCTCTAGCCTCTTTTCTTTTTAACCCAATTTGATGGAGCTGAGCACAATTACCCTGGGGTTATATTAAAAAAAAATAACAGCACTGCAGAAGGCAGTTGATTTGATTCCCTAAAGCAACACTGAAAGTCGCTGGCCAATCAGGAAAGTCTTTTGTATCGCTTCTGAGCCACCGCCATTCCAACCACTGTCCCCAAATCGGTAGCCACTTAGATTTCTCACATTTCGTCCTTCCCTCTGGAGCTTTAAAGCTTTTTATTTGGCTTTTTTGTTTGAGTTTATAAAATTAGTCCTATAATTTCAAAGACACACTGTGTAACTAGATGACCCTATCCTTTCCATCTCCTTTGCCGTCCTACTGTGTCTTCTATGCTCCTGTGGGTAATAATTTTCATCTGTCTTTATATTTTCATTATTTTGCAAATTTATGTAAATCAAGTGTATATATCTTGATTTTAAAAAACAACAAAAAAGTCAGATTAGCTGGCGAGCTTTAAAAGCACTTTTGTTATAGAGCCTAAAATGCTCTAATTCAGCTGATAGCATCTCTGAGCATTTTAGACTATCAAGCTATATTTTAGGGGGCAACTTTTTAAAACTGTAAAAATAATTTAATAGTCACTGAGCTGCCTGCCTCGTGTGACGGAGCCAAGGGAACACAGGTGAAAAGGCAGCCCTCATCTGAAAGCTCTGAGACCAACTCTTCTTTCCCGCTACCATAAATAAACAAATAGTCTCTCCTAGACATGAATCGAAATCTTTTCCCTCTACTTCACTTGCATATGAAATGACTGTCATCATACTCCACACCATAAAAAGAACAGGGTCCATAGGTTGCAGACAGAGGGCACATAGAGACAAGAGTCAGATACCGGAGTCGATAGTGAGGAAGAACGTGTGAGTTCCTGAGGGAAACTGCAGTGCGGTTCTTCATACTTCTCTGTAGTACGAAGTGCCATGGATCGGACTGTAGGAGGCCCCATGCCTAACTTAAGCTGTGCCAGTCGCTTTTTTTGAGAATTTGGTCAAAGGCTTAAAAGTGGATGACTTTGACATCTCTACCCAGGAACCAGACAATGGTTCTCAGTGGCAGGTGACACCAACCACGAAGACAGAGGACATGCTCTGCCTTCCTATTTATGATGGTTTTTTATGGTATTCTAGGGAGAACCAATGCTGAAGCAGGGCCTGGGGAGATGGCTCAATAGTTAAAGCTTTGCCCCGAGGCAATTGAGAACAGGAGTTTGAATCCCCAGTACCTATGGAAATTCCAGGTGGGGGTAACATTCCACCTGTAATTCTAGTGTGTGAAAGGCAGAGACAAGATCCCTGAAGCAAGCTGGCAGGTTAGACCCGCATCAGTGATCTCTGGGTTCAGCTTGAAAACCTTACCTCAGTTTATAAAGAGCAGAACTATTGAGAAGGAGTCCTAATGCATACCTCCAAACTTCATACACATGTGCACGGGTGCCCTTACACGCGCGCGTGCACACACACACACACACACACACACATTTGCCCACACATATAAGAATATGCATACATAACAGGCATGCAGAGCATACATACACATACACACAAAATAAATAAACAAAAAGAATAAAAAGAAAGAACAAGCATTCCCATATGAAATCAGTAAAATTAGACTGCAAGAAATTATGTGTGTGAATGATCTCAGTCTGTTACTAAAACCTCAAGAATAAAAGATCTGAAAGGGATATATACATAATGTATAAAAGGCCATGACATCCAACCGTTCTCTGAACAAAAACCAAGGGAATTGAGTAACTTAAAACAAAGTCACTTTGTTACGTTACTGTGATGCTCCAAAGTAAGCAACATCAGTCTTCTCTGCTTCCAGAAGGCCCCATGTTTGTCCTCTGATCTCTGCTCTGATTCTGTGTGTGTGCTCCAAGGAGAAGCTGGAGGCTCTGGGGTGCTCTTAAGTCACAAATTGTCACTAAGCAAAGATTGTTTTTGAATGAAGTAAGTTTAGATGTGTGTGTATCAATAAAGGCCAACACGAAGAAAGCGAATAAAGCAGCTATCGACTCTTTTTGATTGTCAAGGAAGGCTGTGTAGAAGCATAGAATCGTCTGAAGTCATCTAGGGAATGAAAAAGGTTATTAAGTAAAGCTAGACAGGAAAATCATCGGATTTATAGTATATGTAAAAGAAGACGATATGCCAGAGGGGAAGAGAACGGGGATTGTGCACATCAAGGATGACCAGCATCAAAGGGAGAGCAAAGGAAATAAAATGCAGCATGGAATCTGGTCCTAAATCTGTGATCATTTCATGAACCGGACTAAACAGTTTCCCACTCTCTACAGTCAGAGAAATATCCGGGAAGGGGCAGCAAGAACAGAGGTCCGGGTCTGCCACCTGCCCTCTGTGTGCCCTTTGGTATACAAATGACCAAAGCCTAGTATTTATAGCCTGGAGGCTTCATCTCAGTTCCAACCATTGACTGGGACACTGTAGCTTTCTGCCGAGAAGATAAAAGATTCTCCTTCCTCACCCTGAGAGTCAGTAGATCCGTGTCAAATAAATAAATTCGGCCATTTCCTTTCACCGTTGTAACTCTCTCTGAAGTAAATAAGGCCAATGAGTCATAAATTCTGGGCCCGCGCCATGGGGATGTGGCTGCAGCAGAGGAAGCTGAACAAACCCTAAAGACAGGAAAAATCTTGAAAGCCTGATGCAGAGAGGATAAGCAACCTGTCCCCAAAGCCCTCTGTGCCCCACGTCTGCTGCTGTCAGATAGGGAGCAAAAGGCTAAGAAAGTCTCAAGGCCGAGACCACAGTGAGTCAGACGAAATTCACAGCTAGACGAATTCTCAGGGGCTTCTGTGACCACAGTTCTCAGTGAGGCGGTCCTCCGGAGTTCAAACGGTCTCGTTCGTATCTTAGAAGAAAACATAGTTACATCCTGAGATGAAGGGAGAATGGAAAGATAATATCAAATGAGTGTAGATTTCCAGAGTGGGACAGTGGAGAGGTTCCGAAGGGGTGACAGCTGTGTGTGCTTCAGTGAGCTCAAATGACACACTTAAGATAGCTAAAGATGGTCGATTGTACCACAAACTAATAATACACTTAAAAAATAATTTGGGCAGTGAATGATTGTAAAACAACAAATTAGAAGGTGGTTAAGAAATACCGATTGTGCTCCTCTCGTGTCTGTCTTTACCTGGGGAGGCTGGAGGCGGCTCTTGAATGCAGCAGTCGCCAGGCAATGGATTCTCGCAACACCTCCGCCTCCCATTTGTTCTGTAACATTAAGAGAGGCAGGTACACATTTGTCCTGGCACTCGGTTTCTCATCTGCTATAGACAAGCTAAGTGCGATGTGTAATTCATTTTCTGCCCCGACTTTTCCAGTCCCCGGGACTACCAACTCCTGAATGAGGAAAGCCACGTGCGCTGCCTGCTATTGAGTCCAGCAGCCTTTGATTTTATTGTTATGATTAGTATCGTGTCACAGTTAATGATGGTGACTACCCTCAGACATCACTGCCTAGCACTCACTTAACAGGCTGCAAGGAAGCCCTCAGGAGAGAAGCTAAAGAGCATACGTTTAAGTCAACAGGAAATTTATTAAATGCACATTGGAATCCATTGCAGTGCTTGGTCCTAGGACGAAGAGAGGAGAGATGAAAACCAAAAGGATGCCTTATCCTCTGAGGAAGTTTCCACTCTCACGGGGAAATGAGACAGACACAGAAAACAGCCACTCAGCCCCCAGGAGGCAGTAGTATCCTCGCCCTTCACAGGTCACGAGTGAGAAGAGAAAGCCCTTCCGTGAGTAGTAGTCACAGGCACGTGCTTGGCTTTCAATCCTTCCTACACGGTGCAAGCAGATCCCCTTTTCCGAGCTACAGTGCCCCCATGAACACAGGAGCGATAACACCTCAGAAGGTGTGTGTTGAGGGTCTTGAATGGGTTGAATGTATATAAGGACTTTAGAGCAGCTTAAAGCATGGATTAAGACATCTTTCTGAATGACCTTCCTGCTGTGAGGAAAATGGGACTCAGTTCAAGCACTGACTCTGATTCTAGCGAGTATGTGACAAGGCCTGACCTCCATCCATCCCACACCACACGGTTTCCTAACCCAGGGCTCTGTCACCCTGCCAAAGCCGCTTGTGTGATAGCAACGTCACAAAAGAGCTGAGAACCACAGTGGAGGAAACAGCAACAAAATATCAATTGAGCCTTAGAAAACTATTCATGAATAAAGCTTTCAAAACTCAATTAAAAAACATGGGATATTTTTCAAGCAATGTTATCGAGTGCTTATCTGCCAGATAAATTCTTAAGTAGAGTATCCTTTATCTGAGCTAATCTTTATAATAACCACCAAACACCTTTTTATTAATTATGTTTTATGGGTGAGGAAACTGAAACGTGGCGTAGCTTTAAAAGTTTATCAGAAAATCATTCTTGTACTTGATTTTCTAGGGCTCTGGAATCATAATGTAATTATATTTAATTACATTTTAAATTTGCCCAAGAACTACAACTTCTAAAAACCAATAAAAACAAAGCCTTATAGAATACCCCAAGATTAGTAAGAAATGAAGCTGGAATTTGAACCCAGTTCTGATCATTTTTAACCAGTGGGTAGAGTCCATTAGCAGAGAGGAAGGGTGTGAATTCTGTATATTTTATAGTTTCTGGAAAATAGCAAAGACAGGGTCTGGAAAGGTAGAGCAAATTCAGGAAGAAGCAGTTCAGACCACAAATAGGGAGATCAACAGGTAAGTGGGAGGTGTTAGGCACAAGGGAGTACGACAGGCACACGTATGTACAGACAGGCACACTGATATGCAGACAGGCACACAGATGTACAGACAGGCACACAGATGTACAGACAGGCACACAGATGTACAGACAGGCACACAGATGTACAGACAGGCACATGAATGTACAGTCAGGCACACAGATGTGCAGACAGGCACATGGATGTACAGACAGGTGCATGAATGTACAGTCAGGCACAAGGACATACAGACAGACAGGCACACAGATGCACACAGGGAGGGCATAGTTTAACAGTCAGGGTCTCGATCTCTGTGACTTTTTAATGTAGTGTTCCTATTTAGAGACCTTATTTTTTTATTATTTATTTATTTATTAAAGATTTCTGTCTCCTCCCCGCAACTGCCTCCCATTTCCCTCCCAGTCCCCCAATCAACTCCCCCTCCCTCATCAGCCCAAAGAGCAGTCACGGTTCCCTACCCTGTGGGGAGTCTAAGAACCTCCCACCCACTTCCAGGTCTAGTAAGGTGAGCATCCAGACAGCCTAGGCTCCCACAAAGCCAGTACTTGCTGTAGGATCAAGGACTTCCCACAGGGCAGGGAACCCTGATTGCTCTTTGGGCTGATGAGGGAGAGGGACTTGATTGGGAGAGGGGGAAGGAAATGGGAGGCGGCGGGGGGAAAGAGACAGAAATCTTTAATAAATAAATAAATTTAAAAAAAAACCCAGTGCCATTGTTCTTGACTTCTCAGCAGTCCTCATTGTCCGCTATGTTCAGCGAGTCCGGTTTTATCCCATGCTTTTTCAGACCCAGTCCAGCTGGCCTTGGTGAGTTCCCAGTAGAACATCCCCATTGTCTCAGTGTGTGGGTGCACCCCTCGCGGTCCTGAGTTCCTTGCTCGTGCTCTCTCTCCTTCTGATCCTGATTTGGACCTTGGGATTTCAGTCCAGTGCTCCAATGTGGGTCTCTGTCTCTGTCTCCTTTCATCGCCTGATGAAGGTTAATATCCAGGAGGATGACCATATGTTTTTCTTTGGGTTCACCTTCTTATTTAGCTTCTCTAAGATCATGAATTATAGGCTCAATGTCCTTTATTTATGGCTAGAAACCAATTATGAGTGAGTACATCCCATGTTCCTCTTTTTGAGTCTGGCTTACCTCACTCAGGGAGACCTTATTTTTTAATAATTAGATTTAAACTTTTGTAGATAACTTTTGCTAGACAATTAATGTCCCAAGAGTATCCAAGAAGTCACTTACCTTTTCAGAGAATATAGTTTAACCCTAAATCTAAGTGGAATCTGACTCACAATGGAATGAATAACGGTAGTGACCAAAGCCATAATAGCGCCCTTGATAACCAGAGTCCTTGATGCTAACAATTAATTATGTACTAAGACAGAGGTTCAGGGAGACTACTGTGAGCTTCTCTGAGAATATGTTTTCGTAAATGACTCTCTGGGTCTATGAGGTCATCTTTATAGACAGAAGACCTCTAAGGTAAAGTACTCTATTCTTTTAAGTATCTAAAATTTAAATTATTTTGAATGACCTAAGCACAGTTTGTTGTAGAATACAGAAGACATGTTTATTTAGGTGGAAATTATCACAGATTTTGATGTTTTGTCAGGGACATTTATAAGCCCTTTATCTGTAAGTCCCTACAGTCATTTTACAGAGCAACTTCTAGTATATGAAGAAGAAAGCCAAGGGACCACCTTCTCCATAATGCTGAGAAGTTAGACTAAGCTGCCCAGGGACTATCTGGCATTTGGCCTCAAATAGAGTCTGTGCTTTTCAAAGACTTGAGTTTCAGACTCTGCGTTCATTTTGTTTTGTTTTTTGTTGTGTTTTGTTTGTTTGCTTTTCTTCTTGTGTTGACCTCATTCTCATGCCGTGACTGCAACAGAAAATGAATACTTAAAGTCCCAAACTACAAGAAATATACCTTTCAAAGATTGATCCATATTTTGAAAGAAAGAAAGAGAGAGAGAGGGAGGGAGGGAGGGAGGGAGGGAGGGAGAGAAGGAAGGAAGGAAGGAAGGAAGGAAGGAAGGAAGGAAGGAAAGAAAGAAAACTAGCTGGAATTTTCCAGTGTTGTTGAGAAAGGGTTTTAAGGGTGGATCCAAGCTGCTCTCTGAGGACGGTAAGCTAATACGTTATTTTTCAGTGAGTTCGGTGGCTGCTGGTACATGAGTAATGTAATGTTGAGAGAACTAAGTCAGCACAGGAAGACAAATACTCCATGCTTTCACTTAAATGTGGAAGCTAAGTATTTGATTGCATAGAAGCAGAGAGAATAGTGGTTGCCACTGGGAAAGGGGAGGGGTATAAATGTTGGTGATTGACAGAAAATAAATATGAAGATAAAAGGAATAAATAGCAGTGTCAGAGTAATCACAGTTAACAGTAGTATACTGTGTATTTCAAAATAGCTAAACTACAGCATTTTGAATGTTCTCATCACTCAGAAATGACAGATGCTAGAGATGATGGATACACTAGCAAGCACCAAAAGGACACACTAAGATGGACTATAACATACAAGTATGTATAGTTATTTCAATTGTTGATTGAAATTATTTTCAAAAGTATTGTTCACTATAGAATGGACAAATGATCTATATAGAATTACTAGTGTTCATTAAGGTCAAAACTTCGTTGTTGACTTCTGAGTATTAGGGTTTTGGTTATATATCCTTAAACCAGTACATTTAAATGATCTACTTCCTGGCAAAGACACAGTCCTTGAAGTGTGAATTGCAGATCCAGGCCCTTCTGACTGTCTGTGATGTGATAAACGCAGGTAACAGGTTAACACCAGCAGATAGGCACAGTCGGGTTCTAGGTCTGAATCCAGATTTCCTTGAAAAAGACTTCTGACCAAACAGGTCCTCATCTGGTCACAGGTCAAACCACCGAAGCCCTTCTTGGCAAGGCACAGTTATGTTAAACATACTGCTTGTGTCCTCTGGCTCCATCATTAGAAACTTGAAAATACATTTCATATATTCAATAAATACAATTCATATATATGAATTTGTGTATATACATAAAATTACATTTATATTATATACATATATAATTATTAAATGTTATGCATATATAATGAGGAAGAGACCTGGTCAGTTATCCTCATCAACTTAGACCATGAAACCCAATGTGGACAATAGAACTGCCATATACAGCATGACCATGCATGCTTCAACATTGCCAGGGCATAAATTTCATTTCAATTCAAATACATATTTAATATGTATATATATAGAATGCATGATATGATATGTATATAACACATACACACAGATAGATAGATAGATAGATAGATAGATAGATAGATAGATAGATAGATAGATAATATGAATTCTGTAGCATAAATGTTCCTGTTAGGTCATCTTTCTGGATAAGATGAATAACTGACTAACAAATCTCTAAGCATATTCTCGGCTATGTTTGAAGCAACTGTGGTTTCTTCTTATCATTAACATCTCTAAGGCAAGCATAAGCATTCATTGCACGTTCAGGAACCTCCTAACAGTGCTCAAACTGATGTTACCTTAAATTCAAGAAACAGTAAACAAAATCTTCCATATTCTTAAGCTGTCCTGTACTCATGCAACAGTCCCAAAGCAAGAAACCACAGTGTACTAGCATGATGTGTGTAAGAAAGGGCTGGCCCCGCTGTCATTTGTCCCTTCACCTGATCACAGAGACTGACAAGTTAGCTTAGAACTAGGAATTTGGACTTCAGTATTTTTGTCTTATTCAATGCTATGAATTTTCAGAAAATTTTTATGTAATTTTATTGCTTCATAGATGTATGTGTGTAAAGGAATGTATGTATATTGTAGTTGTAGTAAAACCTATGAGGGAAACCAAACTCCCAGTCACCACAGCTCATTTTTCTTTCTCATAATAATTTGAGTCTTTCACACTTCGAAGAAAGCCACTTCTTAAGCAGTATTATATGTGCTTTAAAACTATGCAGAGAAAAAAAAGTAATTTGCTAAAAGTCAGAAAGATAAGTTTGAGAATTTGTTCATTTGTTGCCTGCTTCTTCTGTGATAAAAAATGCTTTGGGGGGTACATATAATATGCATTCCTTATTTTTTAATTTCATATTTAAATGCATGTATCATGTGTATGCACACACATTCATATACCTTGTATCTTCAACTCAAGTGTGGGTAAGCTTTTAACTGGAAACATGGAGGAGGAGGGGGCAATAGTTTAAGTGTGATGGGTTAGACAATCATCTCAGACTTGTCTAAAGTCACCAGGGCATAAAAATTACAGCATTGCACTAAAATCACAGCCTGGACCCGAACACCAAAGAACACAGCTCATTGGCCAAAATGATAGCAAGCGCCTTGGAAATTTGTATGCCAGAAGCCCACATGTTTGGGCTTAGTCTTGATTAAGGCCGTGTTAGTCAGGAATTCGGAGAATGCAGAGGAGGTTAATGAGAAATACATGCAAATGAATTTTATTGAATTTCTATGAGGTTTGACTTCATTGAAGACATTTTGAAAACAGGTCTGTCCCACTACTGGGGAATCAAAAGTAAAACAAAAGTCTAATATTTTGCAACCAAGAGCTTCAAGCCCAAAAGTAGCAAATCAAAGACTAAAATTTGCCAGCATGTCTTCAGTGTTGTGATGAGTTCAAGGCTATTGCGATCCTAGAATGGTTATTAATTACAGTGACATTTTGCCAAGAAATGAAATGTAGATCCCTGGATGTGGTCCTGCATTATATAATCCATTCTATATGTTAATCAGCGATTAGCAATTAGTGGTTAGTTGATTCAGATACTATTTAATTATGCAATTGCACTCACTAGTACTTGTGTTAGATTCTTTTGTAAAGAGCTTGCCTTGTGCCAGAAGCCCTCAAATAGGAACCATGCTAGTCCCTCTCCAGCAGCTAACAGGGAGCATTTGCATTGCTGACTTCTATAGACAAAGTCTAGTACATTCTTTTCTCCTGGCTACAGCTATTTGAGATGTAGATACAGTGTCTAAAATAAAATAAACATCACCTGGGAAAGTCTAGGCCAAGGGCAGAGGACCTTCCTCATAAATACCCGGATCACAGCTTCTCTGCAATGCCAGGTCTGCATTTCACAATGACAGTAACTCTCCAGAGCTGAGGAGCAGCTGCACCTTCTAGATAGAGCACATGAGAGGCTCCGTGTCCACCTCTGTCCTCACAATCCTACATTATTACTACTGACCTGGCCCTGAAGACCTCTGAATTTATGATCCTTGGTCTAATCATGTCTACTCAACCCACAGATCCAGCAAGCATACCAAGCTTAATGTTCTTATTCTTTAGAGAGAAGATTTATTTTTATTACTTTGGAATAAACTTCTCTTTGAAATGTGTTAGTCATTTCAATTTTAGCCAGAAAATGGGATGCTGACATCTGTAATTTGTTTTACTGAGCTACCTTGCTCCATCAGTTTTACAGTACAAAGTAGACTTGAAAAATTCCAATTCTTATTGTCCAAACTGCTTTCCTCTATCTTCCAGCATTACCAAGAAAGATAGTGGGCATTGACTTAAAGAGGTTGAAGAGTAACTGTTATTCTTTCTGCGGGGTTGGATGCGGGGTTGGAGAGAAAACATGAGACACACGGCAGTCCCACGTGGGTGAACTTTAATGGGGGGGGGGGTGACGACAGGTGAGGTATGGGGGTGAAGAGATGAAAGGGAAAGAGGGGTGAGTTATGGCGTCCCCCCATTTTTAAAGGGGGATCCAAGTGCGTCTGGGAGTGTAGTTAGGTGGGATGCTGGGAACTGTAGACCAGCTGCCTTGTCTCCAAAAGGAACAGCAGTAACTGCTTAGAAATAGCAAGGTATGTCTGGCATATGAGGGTGGAGAGGGGGCTCAGTGGGTGGAAATGCTTGCTGTGCAAACTTGAGGACCTGGGTTTCAATCCTTCGACCTTACAAGAAAAAGTGGGTTGTGGTCACATATGTCTGTAACCCCAAGAAAGCAGAGACAGGATTGCTGGGGGTTGTTGGCTGTTGGCTTAATTCTAAGTTCAGTAGAAGTCCCAATGTCAAGAACATAAGGCAGATGCACAATCTATTCCTCTGGCCTCCCTGCAAGTATGGGCATACATATCCTCACATACATGTGTGAACACACACACACAAAAAATCTAATAGCCCTAGTTCATCATTAAATCAAGATATCTCATGACATTCAATAATTAATGGTATGACCTATACATGACTGAAAAAATTAATGGGGTATATATTTTAACTAAATTCCATTTAGTAAATGAAAAATGAAATGTTTTTAGTTCCAAATCATTATCCTCATAAAGTAGAATGTATAAACTAGTAAGTCTAAAAGAGAAAAGAAAATCACCTAACTAAGTACATTGTTGTCCTGGCATTCGTGACCCTGTCTGCTTGAACTAAAGCTCTACAACCTTCGGTGCTTGCAAAAAAGTGACGCTGAAGGAAAACCTTGTTGTAAGATGTTTGTAGAATTAAGAATGTTAGACATTGCCATTTTCCCCTCTTCTTTCCATTTTAGAAAACAAAACAAAACCTTTGCAAAGGGTTCTGTTCTTTTTTTTTTTTGTTTGTTTGTTTTTTTTGTTTTTCGAGTCAGGGTTTCTCTGTGGCTTTGGAGCCTGTCCTGGAACTAGCTCTCTAGACCAGGCTGGTCTCAAACTCACAGAGATCCGCCTACCTCTGCCTCCTGAGTGCTGGGATTAAAGGCCTGCGCCACCATCGCCCGGCGCAAAGGGTTCTTGCTTAAAGGATTAGAAATCCAGTTTAATTCCTAATTGAAGGATTTGGACCTCTCTAGGTGGCACTGTAAGATATATTTTAAAAAAACCACAAATATAAAACAAATGCATTCTCCATGTAAATAGTAAAGGTGGAAGAAAAACTATATTAAAGCATAAAGACAACTGGGGATGCTTCTGTCCATTTGAAATCACTGCAGTGTCTTGAGGTCTGGCCTTGGAGATATTCCCACTTCATTTTGACGTCTGATCCAGACACCAGTCCTGCATGAGTTTCTCTCTCTCCCTTTAGTCCAACGACAACCCTAGTCAGCAGACAGGTATGAGGAAGTTCACTCAAGCATTTTAATGACCCCAAGTTGGGTAGCAACAGCCTGGGGGCTTTTTCTGAGTCACATAGAAACTGCTACAGGGTGCCAGTCAAAACCTTTCACAGTTAGCTAGTGTTGAGTGAAGACGGTACCAAAGGAGAGAGAGTCTCACTGTTTTCCAAGAAGGTGACCTTTTATCTTCTCCACTTCAGCTCATTTTGTGACTGCAGTGTCTACCAATTACAGGGGTCATTTGAACACTGAAGAGATAGAAAGGAAAATTGCACCTTGTTAAGTAACTCTAAAACAGAGCTTTGAACAGACTTCAAAATAGAGCGTTTTTTTGTCAAAATAATTTGCACTCTTACTGGAGACACAGAACAGATCTTCCAGCCAGGACAATGGTGCAATTCCATGTTACCTCAGTGGGTACTCCAGGGGACTAACTTCTTCTTTGTTTCCTTCATCTGTAATCTGAAGACCCTCTTAAACAAAAAAGAACGTTGTAATGGAGAAATGAAAGCTAACATGAACATATACTCTAAATGGTGAGGGCATTTAGTACAGGAGGTAACTGAATTCAGTGGTACTCAGGCAGCAGGGAGCCTTCACAGCTATGTGTCCCTCAGCAATGGGGTACTTTAAAGTGTCAGTAACTACTCAGTAGGGGAAGAGTCAGCCTGGATTCTGAGCTTTGCAGTCCTGGGGACCCCAGTTTAATCTTGCCCTCCTGCCTATGGCTTCATGTTTTGCATTACTTTACTTTTGGGCACATCAGCGTTTTTGATTGGTTGGTTGGTTGGTTGGTTGGTTGGTTGGTTGGTTGGTTGGTTTCTACATTCCTATTATGAGATTTACCTTTAGGATTAGTACAAGACTAAATGAGATCATGCAACCCAAATTCCCAGGAGCACATTAGTTAAGTGATGAATGGCAACATGATCATGGTCATTTGTGTTATCAGTGACTAAATGACTGATCTATCAGAAGTCCCTTCTCTTTCTTAGTTGTCCTGAGAGCTTTGGATTTATGCTAAAAGTCTGAGTTCCTCTCTGTCTGTTAAGTTCTGTTATACTCTATGACTTAGGCAGGAAGAAATGATGTATGAAATACCATTTATAGAACATACTGGGGAATCTGAAAGCATGTATATCCAACAGGATAAGACAAGTTCTTGGACTGAGCCTCAGTGTATGAGAAATAAGAAGGTTACTCTCTAAAATAAATGACAATCTTCCTGAGGTTCTCAATAAAGAAGGCTTTATAGCTTCGAGGAAGGACTTGTTCAGGTAGGTCACTGCAGAAAACCATTGAGTATTCATGGGTTATTCCTTGCCCCTCATCCTTGCTAGTATTTGGTAATTTGGGTTTCATTAAGATAGCCAATCTAAGTGGGATAATATGGAACCTCAGTGTAGCTTTGATCTTCATTTTCTTGGTGAATAAAAATGCTGAATTTTTTCAGAATTTTTTGTGGGTCATTTGTATTTCATCTTTTGAGAGCTATGTGTTCAGTTTTGTTTGCTTACTTGTTTGTTTGTTTCTCATTAACTGATTGGGTAATTTTAATTTGAGTGCTCAGTTTATTGAGTTCCTTATATATGCTGCATACAAACCCTCTTTCCAAAGAAGTGGTAAGGTTTACTCCCATCTGTAGGCCTCCAAGAATGCAAGTAAAAGGAGACAGTTCCCACTGTATAAGACTGGGGCTCAGGAATCTATTTCAATGTTGTGTGGTTTAGAAGGAAAACATTTGCAAGGGGGAAAAAGGTCCAGGTTAGGTTAATCTGTTTATAAAAGACCTCAGATAAAGTCTTAGTCAAAGACAAACATTATAGCGAGGCCAGGTCTTGGTTCCAGTAATAGGATGTGAATGACATCCATTCATTCAACCACTCTTAAAATATGTATGAAGCCTTACCATATGCCAGCTACTACTCTAGGTATTAGGCATAAGGAGTACATACTAAAGGATACAGGTCTCATTGTTCCCATGAAGTTTACTCTTGAGGCAAAAGACAATAGATAAAATTTAAAAAAATTAACACATGATGATTAATGCAATGAAACATAATAAAACAGGGGAAAGAGAGAGGACAGAATGGAGGTGGAAATAGATTTTAAATAGGATGCCCTGGGGTGGGGAGGGCTCTGAAGAAGCAAAGACACAAAGATGTAAGTGGAGTTTTTTGTCAGTACTGCCAGCTCCCCAAACAAGCACACAGAGACTTATTATTAATTATAAATGCTCAACCTATAGCTTAGGCTTGTTACTAACTAGCTCTTATATCTTAAACTAATCCACATTTATCTACACTCTAACATGTAGTGGTACATTTTTACAACATGGCATGTTTATCTCCTGTAGCCTCTGTTCCTGGCTGGTGACTCCACCCTTTTTCATCACTGTGATCTCTTTTTGTCCCCAAGTCCCACCAAACCTCTACCTGCCTTTGGCTATTTAGCCCTTTACTAAGTCAATGAAAGCAACAATATCCACAGTGTACGTAAAGATTGCTCCATAGCACAAATAACTTTTAAAAATGAGCCATCTGGCCACTTGGGGGAAAAGTAACAGAAAGAATTAATAGAGATAGCAAAGGCACAGAGGACAGAACACAGTAGGTCTTCCCAGTGAGCTGGTAAATGGGCAATGGCTGGAGAAGTACCAATAAGAAGGAAGAATAGCAGGCAAGAGTCAAAAATAGTAGAGTCACATAATATGCACTGGTAGACCATATTAAGGTTCTCTTTCTGGGTCAAACAGGGGCTGCTAAAGGGTTCTTTAGCAGGGAGATCTTGAGAAGTTGTAGTGCTCAAGGGTATATGTGTACAGATAGATCATAAGGCTGGTAGAGTCACGCAGGCATGAAGAAATAGTGGCTAGGACCAGTGTGTCTACCACAAAGTTGGAAAACATGTCTAGATTCTGGATACTTATTAAACATATTACCCACAGTTTCCTGATAATCCTGCAGTGGGTTATGAGAGGAGCATCAGCCTAAACCACTTTGCCTGAAGAAATTCTGAACATGTCAAGCTATACCTGGTGATCTGCCCTGTTTAGGGATTTGAACACCTGGCACCTCTCCCAAGTCTAAGATACCATGTACCTGCATGTGGTGGTTAAATTGGATCACAGATTTTGAACATAGATGAGAACAAAAACAGAAAAAATAAATACCAAGCCTTTATTTCTGATTTGTAGAAGTGATGAATCTCTGTCACACCCACTGCCTGAAGTGGCACCAATGTCATCTGAGATTCGCAGCATATAAAGTCTGATTATATTGTTTCACCTCTCTTTACTAATCTCCAGTGAGTAATGAGAAGACATACTTTGGGAGAAGGGTGAGCAAGAACAACATCAACTTTGCCTCATTTGTATTCTACTAGCTATCCAGCAACTATAAAACCGAAACTGTGGCAGAAGAGGGAGAGCAAAAGGCACCACCAAATCCAGCATGTGATGTGAGTTAGGAGAACTGGTGGAGAACAGAACAGGGAAGCCACGACTGACTTAGGCAAGTTTCAGATGCATGTAATGCTGTCTCTCCTAGGGATGCTTTGAATTTAGGACATCTTTAAATGATACCTACCCTTTGTTCTTCTCTAACTCATCACCAAAATTAGTTCATACCGTGTGTTACTGGAGGATTTGTTCTTTTTGAAAAATTATGGTTTTGAAATTTTCATAATGTATATACTCAGAAGTCACTTCTCCTTGCCATTATCCTCTTATCCTCTCCTTTTCACCTCTGGACCCTTTCTTTTTCCCAACAAGCCTCTTTCTCCTTTGATATCTTTTGCTCTTTTACTCACCGAGTTTAATTATGGCTGCTTGCAGAAGCAGGTGTAGATGTTATTTACATAGGCAACTTACCGCTGACTACACCACTGAAGAAAAAAGCCTCTTAACTTCCCCAAAACTATTAACTATGCAAATTCCTCAGTGAGAGATGGAGCTTCATGAGTCCCTCCCCTACACATGACAAAATGGTCGTGGGCCCAATCTTGTACAGGAAACGACAGCTGCAGTGACTTCCTGAATGCTGTGTCATATCCAGAAGACAATGTGTCATAGCAACCCTTCCCAGCCATTCTGCCCCTCCTTCCAGATGTCCTCTGAGCCTTGGAAGTAGATATTCTGTTTAGGGTTAAGCCCTTCATCATCACTTTGACCAATGGTGTGCCAAAGCATTAAGTTTTTCTGCCGAAGGTCAAGAGTAGCACTAATCCAAAAGTGCATGCTTAAATCTTTAGGAGGCAACTTGAGCAAAAGAACATTGTCTCACTTAAGGCCTCTGACCTCCCCAGCCGCAGGTTCTTGGTCAGTTTTACAGTACCAAACTGAGTTCCCTCCAGTCTCAAATCAGAAAGCAGCTGCTTATACCTGTTGTAGGAGGCCACTTGATTGTTCCTGGCTGCTTAGCCCCAAAATAACCACACAGAAACTGTATTAATTAAATCACTGCTTGGTCTATTAGCTCTAGATCCTTATTGACTAGCTCTTACATCTTAATTTAATCCATTTCTATTAATCTGTGTATCTCCACGGGGCTGTAGTTTACCGGGTAAAGTTCTGTCTGGCATCTGTCTCTGACAGGGCTACATGGCATCTCCTGACTCCACCTACTCTCTCTATAGATCTTTTCCAGCCTACCTATATTCTGTTAAGCCATTGGCCGAAAGCAGCTTCTTTATTCATTCACCAATAAAAGCAACACGTCTCAAAAAACCAAAAAAAAAAAAAAGCAACACATATAGAGAAGGACCTCCCACAGTTATCCCTATGATTGTCTTGCTACTATTCTACCAGTGAGCATATCCTCTCAGACAGGACAGTCTTGTAGTTTTTGAGTCCAGAGCTGGAGGACTACTGATGACAGTTTTTCCTCCAGCAGTTTATATAACTTCTTCTGAACCCACACAACAGTACCCTGTTTCCTTTCATTAATAATGTCTTGTTCAGCTGTCAGTCATAAATAACTAACTGATGGATGCTACTTGACATGAATTTTTCTAGCGGGCTCCCTTGAGAACCTGGTCCTATGACTTATGCATCAGTCAAGCCATTCTGAGCGTATTTGTGTTGTGAGGCCTCTCCCAGCTCTCAGCCACTACTTCCTATTTCCAGCCTCTCACCTTTCCAAAAGTGAATTGGCCAGTGTCATTCAGAAGCCTAATAGAATTTCAATCTCTTTCCCCATACTTCAAAAGGCCTATTAGCATCTTCATTCGTATCTTTCCACTGGTATTGACATTAATGGATACTTTCTTCCTCTTTAAAATAGCTTAACAGAAAATTTTTTTGTATGGTGGCATTGTTGGTGACATTCACCAATTGTGGATAGCCCACCTCTCCTTGTTGTGACAAAGTGTTTATGAACTACACCCCTAACTGAGGAACTATGGACAGTTGATGGCTTCTGTTTTCTTTCTCTCTTTCTGAGAGAGTTTTCTTTAAGGGTGTGGCTCTTGGAATGTCAACTATGCCCCAGTGTATGTCCACATACCCAGGATAATATAGGCAGCACAAACTATAGTTAATAATTTGAAAAAAAATGAAAAAAAAGAAGACATGAAGTCTATGAAGGGTAGTGAGACAGAGGCAAATCTAGAATGAGTTAAGGGAAGAAGTTGAGGATAAATATGATCAAAATACATTGTAAGAAATTCTCAAAGAATTAATAAAAACATTTTTAAATTCTCCTTGAATAAACCACCCCTTCATGTCATTAGCTTGTGAAACCAGAGGCCTCACTGAAGAAATAATGTTGACATCTATGTTTTAATCTCAGTTTTCACACAGGAATGGTCACCTCTGAGAACTTTACGATTCTCCCTGTAGTGTGCTTACAAGAGATAAATCAATCTGCATGGTTCTGCACTTGAGCTCTCCGGAGGGCATGCCTGCAAATCTATCGGTTTTTCCTATGCTCTGGGGTATGCTAAGTACTCAACAGCAGCAGTTTGCTTTTAATGAAATGCTGGGGGTTTAGCATCTCCTTGCATAACTGCATCCTAGGTATCTGTCAAGAGTGACAGCTATTTAGGAAAGCATGGAAAATAACCTGCCGGCTTTCTATCCTGCCCTGAGTTTTCCTACAAATTGTTCACCTTTGAAACTAATCTTAGTTGACAATGGGAAATCAATACAAATAAAAAATGGTTTAATCTCTTTAGGAATGTTATAATTCATATTAACACGTACACAGACTTTACAAACACATATGGAGATGTTCACTATTCTGTAAAGAAGTACAGAGCATGAAAGAAAGTTGCCAACATAGAGATAAAAACAGAAATTCTATGGACTAAATCAAAATGTCTTCGTATCTCTCAGATATACTGTGCAGTAACGAGTAAGATTTAGATAATTCATTAGATTGTGCATACAGAAATACCATGGGTTATAAGCCCACTTGGATAATGTACAAAGTAAATATGCAGGGTTTTGAGCTGCATTTTGAAGTGTGGTTCCCAATACCTTATCTTTGTTAGGGGTCTTTCATTAGAAAAATATGGAAATCCTCAAATTCTGCACAACTTTCTTCTCTAACAAAAGGTGTTTTCTTGTTGCGATGAGAAAACTTTGACATAGCAGCCCTGGGATTTATAGTAGCCAGCCATCACTGCTGTTCCTTATGGACTAGCAGAGTTACCTTTTCCTGGTACTATCAAGGTTCCATATGGAATAAATACTTCAACTCTCACTTCTGTGCCTTTGGAAATTTTTCCTTTGTTCTAAAGGGGTTTTGGGAAACTGTTGAAAGATAGCATGAAGATAAATGGAAGAAGTCAGCCACAGAGGATATTCTGATTCATGTGATTGAACTCAATAGGTAAATTCATAGAGGGATAATGGATAGGAGGTATCAGAGGCTGTGTAGGGGGGAATAGGGAGTTGTTTAATAGGTGCAAATTGTTCATTAAAAATCAAAATAAAGAAAGAAAATGAAACTCAATACTGCTATTGAGAGTGCATTGAGGGCACAAATTATATCAAAGATGATTAAGATGCTGAGTTTTTGTCTTATGTAGTTAAAATAACAAAAATTGTTTTAAATAGGTTAAAATCTGGAGTTTTCCTTTCTATCTCCATTCCCAGGGTTTTCCCTCCAACTTCAAGAAACTAAATTAGTAAAGAATATGCATCATGGTACAGAAGAGGTGTCTGTGCCCTGGTTTGTATTTGTACTCCTCTTGTGGACTGGAAGCAAATGTTGTTCAGCAACCTCCTCCAGATTTAAAATTCACATATACATACACGGGGGATTTAGTATCATAGACTTATAATGGAAAACATCAGTTATTGGTTCATCCATCCTCATAGGTGATCTTTCTCCTGTTACGTGGTGGAAGTCATCCACAAACCTCTTAATAGCAGTAATTGTTATTTCATGTTGCAGCACCTTTATGGATTATTATAACTCTCTGCTCTAAGGCATGAATGATAACTGCTCTACGCCACTCCCCACCTTCTCTGGCCTCTGCCTCCCAGCATACTCACACCAGTGCTCTCAGTCCCTCACTCCCA
Organism: Microtus oregoni; assembly: GCF_018167655.1. NCBI lineage: Eukaryota > Metazoa > Chordata > Mammalia > Rodentia > Cricetidae > Microtus > Microtus oregoni. The sequence continues at coordinate 9,369,466 of NW_024543831.1, read as the reverse complement.
TCCCTCAGAACCTCGGGCTTCAACCTCTCTTTCTTCTTGAAATATTTCCAGACCATTTCTCTTGCCTCTCTGTTTGGAGCTATGAATGAAAGAAACCTCTTCCCTCCCCTGCCTGTCCCCTTGTCTCTTGTTTCTGTCTGTTCTGGCTTCACCTTTTTGTGACCAAGGCTGGTAGTAATTGTAATGGCAGAAGCATCTGTAGATTCTTTATGAATAAACAAGTTCATTCCACACGTTCATCACCAGTGAACCTTGTTATGTTCCTAAAGTCTTGTAGGTAACAGTATATGCTGAGACCTAGGACATGAGGTAGGAGTTCCTCCTTTTGTGAAATGCTGGAGTGATGGCCCCTGACTCTTAGATAATAATTCAACATTTTAGTTCAATGACAAATGTCATGATTCATCTTTACCAGTTGAGAAAAGTAACAATGGCTTAGCTACAGTTTTGGATCCTGATTGCTTGGTTAGTTAGTTAGTTGGTTGACTGGTTGATTGGTTGGTTGGTTTTATTGAAGTTTCTGGCACCCTTATCTTTGTTTGGTCCATTTACCAAAGTTGCTAGAGTTTTCAACTTTCTGCTTTAGAGGCCTGCCTACTAAGCTCTCTGCATTTCTGTCCTTCTGTCAGAAAACAGCTGTTTTCTCAGCATACTGCACAAAAGCCAGTTCACTACGTTAGATTCTGTCCTTGTTTGCGTGGAATTTTCATGTCTTTTCAAATAAGCTCTAATTCCTTTGGGTTTGTTCACTTCAGGCTTGGTTTTTCTTCTGTAGGGAGCTGGGGAGGAATCCCACAGTCAACGCTTCTGTATTGCTAAATAGCTCAGTACTGGTGTCAATCTGTTCTTACACAGGAAGCAAACCTTTTTCATGTTAAAAAAAAAAACCTCAACAAATTAGATACAAAGAAGTATAGTTCAGCATAATAAAAATTATAGGACAAGTCCACAAATAACAAACTCAGTGGTTAAAAAGCTAAAAGTGTTTCCTCTTAGATCAAGAATAAGTTTTTTTGTTTTTTTTTTTTTTGTTTTGTTTTTTTTTTTTTTTGGTTTTTCGAGACAGGATTTCTCTGTGGTTTTGGAGCCTGTCCTGGAACTAGCTCTTGTAGACCAGGCTGGTCTTGAACTCACAGAGATCCGCCTGCCTCTGCCTCCCGAGTGCTGGGGAAAAAAAAGAATAAGAATATCCACTCTTCTGACCAAAACAGTGCTAAAACCTTAACCAGAACAACAAATAGGAAATAAAAATAAAACACATTCAAATTTGGAAAGAAATAGTACTGTCTCTATTGAAATATGACATGTGTGCCATGATTTTGTGCACTTTGACATTTAAAGACAAAAGTGTGGGGTGATGAGAATATTGTGTACATGGGTATTCTTGTTGCTCAAGATTCACCTTGTAGTTAGTGAGCAGGAAGACTCCCGAATAGACAGAGTGGAAGATGTCTATCCACGGTGGTGCACTGCATTTCCCTGAAAAGTCCTTTCAATTTTTGTGGGTGACAACTGTGTGGCTTGGTCTTTTTGTGGGGCCCCTGGCAGTGGAAGCAGGATTTATCCATGGTGCATGAACTGGCTTTTTGGGAGCCCAGTTCCTATGGTGGGATACCTTGCTCAGCCTTGATACAGGGGGGAGGAGCTTGGTCCTGCCTCAACTTGATAAGTCAGGCTTTGTTGACTCCCCATGGGAGGCCTTAGCCTCTCTGAGGAGTGGATGAATGGAAGAAGAAGGAGGGGAAGGGGAACAAACTGTGGTTGATAAATAAAACGAATTTTTAAAAAATTTTTAAGTGTTCCTTTTTGCAATTCGGTGTTGTAATGTCTTTGCATATCCACATTATGTATAGCCAGTGTTTTGGGGTTCTGTTCCTTCAGCGGTGTGAGCCCTCCTCACCATCACCAACTGTAAACTGTCTAATTTACCTGTGACTCAGGTCATTCCTCCACTAGTCACAGCTCCTGTCTCCCTACCTCTCTGCTGCGTTCTTTAGACTCAGCTCATTGTTGAAGACATAATAGTTACTCAGTGAGTAGCACTTTATCTCATGATTTAATAATTTAGTGATACATAGTTAGAAATGCTAGTATAGATCACTATTCTCTCCAAACCTTTTATATAATTTATCAAAACGGCAAAATCAAAAGTTGCTGTGTCATAGAATGAGAAATACATTTAAGAATTTATCAGAATTCTTTTTGAGAGCAGAGAAAACCCAATCCTTGGGGCTCAAATGATGGAAACTTTTAATTAGATTTGTTTTCCATTTAGTGACCTCCTCCAAGGGGCAGGTTATCTCACCTCTGTGCAAGCAAAGCCAACCATTAAAACCATTAAAATCCTCTCCTCTGCTTCACAGAGAAAGAATGTCTGTAGCTGTTTTTCTTTTTTCTTTTTTTTTTTTCTCCCTTTGGAGTCCCGCCATGCAGCTCCCAAATAAATTCATGAAGACTTGTTCTTACTTATGAATGCCTGGCCTTAATTTGGCATGTTTCTAGCCAGGTTTCTTTCCCTACTCTTATTTCTTTTTAATTTTTTAATCAACATTTTCCCCTTATTTTTAATATCTACCAGTTTCTCCTCCCTTTCCCTCCCCCACACTCCCATCTCCTTGCCTCTCCCCCACACACTCCTCCTCTGTCTCCATTCTGAAAGGGGCAGGCTTCCCATGGGCTTGAACACAGCCTGGCACATTACCTTGAGGCAGGACCAAGCTTCTCCCCCTGAGTAAAAGCTAGGCAAGGTAATCCAGCATGGGGGAACTGGTTCCCAAAGGCCAGATAAGCCTCATGGACAAGTCATGATCTCACTGTTAGGGGCCTTACAAACAGACCAAGCTACACAACGGTCACACACATGCAGAGGGCCTATGTCAGTCCCATGCAGGCTCCCTATCTATTGGTTCAGATTCCATGTGATCCCACAAGATCAGGTCAGCTGTCTCTGTGGGCTCCTACATGATGACCTTGATCCCCCTGGCACGTACAATCCCTCCTCCCTTTCTCCAGGACTCCCAGAGCTCGGCCCAGTGCTTGACTGTGGATCTCTGCATCTGCTTCCATCGTTACTGGGCAAAGGCTCTGTGATAACAATTAGGGCAGTCACCAATTTGATTACAGTAGATGGCCAGTTCAGACATCTTTTCCACTATTGCTAGGGGTCTTAGCTGCCTTTATCCTTGTGGATTCCTGGGAATTCCCCTGGCACCAGGTTTCTCCCTAGCCCTCCTTCCCATCCCAAACCTCTTTCTGCACCCAGCTCACCCAATGGGTTTCTTCAAGTTCCCACCCTCATCCCTCCACCCCCACCCCTAGTTTACCCAGAAGTTCTCTTCCATATCCACTTCCCAGGGAAATCCATGCACCTCTCTTTGGGCCCTCCTTGTTATGTAGCCTCTCTAGGGCTACGGATTATAGCTTTGTTATCCGGTACTTTACTTCTAATATCCACTTACAAACAAGTACATACCATGTTTGTCTTTTGGGGTCTGGGTTACCTCACTCAGAATTATTTTTTCTACTTCCATCCATTTGCCTGTAAATTTCATGAGGTCAATATTTTTTACAGCTGAGTAGTACTCCATTGTGCAAATGTACCACATTTTCTTTATCCATTCTTCAGTTGAGGAGCATCTAGGTTGTTACCAGGTTCTGGCTTTTACAAATAATGTTTCTATGAACTTAGTAGAGCAATTGTCATTGATGTATGATTGAGCACCCTTGGGGTATATGCCCAAGAGTGGTATAGCTGGGTCTTGAGGCAGATTGATTCCAATTTTTCTGAGATACAGCCATATTGATTTCCAAACTGTCTATACAAGTTTGCACTCCTCCCAGCAGTGAAGGAGTATTGCCCTTACTCCACATCCTCTCCAACATAAGCTGTCATCAGTGTTTTTGATCTTAGCCATATATAGGCTATGTATACAGGTATAAGATAGCATATCAGAGTCATTTTGATTTACATTTCCCTGATACTAAGGATGTTGAACAATTGTTTTAAGTGTATTTTGGCTATTTGAGGTTTTCTGTTGAGAATTCTCTCTTTAGACCTGTACCCCATTTTTAACTGGATTTTATCATATCTTGATGTCTAGTTTTTTGAGAACTTTATATATTTTGGAGATCAGTCTTCTGACAGATGAGGAATTGGTGAAGATCTTTTCCCATTTTGTAAGCTGCCATTACAGCTTTTCTTAACTTAAATTACCCTTTTGTCTCCTAGCTTTTTACCTTTATTTATTCTATGTATCTTTCTTCCCTTTTTGCTCTAGGGTGGACTGCATTACTGGAACTGGCATCCTCATCTTCTCCTCATCTTCTCATCCTCATCTTCTCCTTTTCTTGCTCCTCGCTCCTCTCTCTTCTCCTATTTATTCTCTCTGCCTGGCAATGCCACCTATTTCTCTCTTCTGCCTAATTATTGGCTGTTCAGCTTGGTTATTAGACCAATCAGATATTTTAGAGAGGCAAAGTAATACAGCTTTACAGAGTGCACCATGAAAGATTGCAACACATCTTTATACCATTAAACAAATAACACACAGCATAAACGAATGTAACACATCTTAAAGTAATATTCCACAACAAATATCCCTCTATCTTCCATACTGGAGGTACTCTGAGCTTTTGAAAGTACTTGAGGAAACTGGGTATTTTTACCATAAGAGGCCTGAAAAAGTAGGTACAAATTATACCAAGCTATTGCTTAATATTATCAATTACAAAATCAGAAGAATGTTTGGAATTGCCCTGTTGATCTACAAATGCTTTTTAGAATTTAAAATATTCACTCATTGTATAATGAAAAGTGATAATCTTCCAATTATTTGTACTGCCCTAAAGCAATGGCTATCGAGTCCTAGGAAGAGACACTCATAGGTTTCTATCTGTCTTCTGGCAGATGACATAATAACTACATAAGTTATTGTGTCGACATGTCTTTTACTACCTGCACATAAATCTAATTCCCGAAAGCAAGCAGCTTTGTGTTCGCTTCAACAAACATTTACTGCTTGCTTCTATTGTTGCTATGAAATTATCCAATCATTCCACTCCACACACAAAGTATCTTGGGTCTTTTATTTCATACTTCTACTTCAAGTGGCTTATGCACAATCATTTTCCAACCATCTCCAATGGGTAACATTAAAAAAAAATGTTCCACAGATAAACTATTGTAAAATCATGAAGTGGAATATTATTCAACAATAAGATAAGAACTGTCAACCCACAAAAAGGCATGGAAAAACTTTAAGTGAAAGACAATCTAGAAGGACTGTGTCCTACATAATGTCAACAATATGACATAGCGGAAAAGACAAAACTAAGGAAGCAATGGGTGCCAGAGGCTGAGAGGAGAGAAGGGAGAAATAGGCCAAGGAAAAGGGGCTTGTTTACAGGGCAGTGAAAATACTGTGTACAAAACAGTGTTGCTGGATGCACGCCATTATATATTGTCATACCCAGCGATTGAAGACAACAGGATTATGTCCAAATGCATAATCTGAGCATGGTGTATAATAGCCCCTATAGGCTCATCAGTTCCAGCAAGGAAACCACTCTGCAGTGGGATGTTGATCATGGAGAGTTCAGGTCGGTGTGGTATCAGAAGACAAATGGAATTCGTGTGTTTCTGCACTTTCTAATTTATCTGTGAACCTAAACCAGCTCTATGATATGTGATTCTACTTTTACTAAACTCTGGTTTTCTCAGTTAAATAACCCAACTGTATGACTCTATTTAGGACATAGTAGTACTAGAAAGCATTATCCATAATTTCATCTTGATTAAACTCACTTCCACTCCGTATAAACAAACACAGTGTGAATGTGCCACGTGTATTTACACTTACTGCTCAGTTGTCCCACTGACTGCCAGAACATGGGATGTATGTGCTTGTGACCAAGTTTGCAGTCCTAAACGTGTTGCCAACAAACCTTCAGGTGCCAAAAGTGTTTGTAAACTTGACCTCTTTCTTATTAGTTAACGTGCAGAAAAAGCGCCACTTCTCAAATCTGAAGAGCCTTTGAACTATTCTTCTGACCAGGAAAAGGAAAATAGGTTCTTAAGGCAGTGATTAATCAGTAAACCAACTGACGGAAACGGGCACCACGTTCCTAATTAAATAAATATGCACTCCAAATTAGAACGTGCTGTAGCACCTTGGGAACTGGAGACACATCTAAAACCAACCCATAAAAGGATTACCAAGTGTGAGAACAGAATCCTTGGCAACCAGTAAAGATGGATGCTCCAAAAAATGCAGTATTTTATTTATTTAACAGAGGAAGACGCATGCCCCAATCTCAGATAGTCGGTCTAGAGTCTCTTAGTGGAGTTGGAGTTGCTGGATCTCCACACCCAATTCTGCACATGGCTGCAGCATGGAGCACCTGTATCCAGTTTGTCAATTTCTATGCTTTTCTCTGGTTTAAAGCCTGTTTGACTCCAGAATCACCCTCTTGGTGGAGGATGGCACCAAGCTTTGAGGCAAATGTTAGTGTTTGCAGCAACCTAGTGTTTTCAACAACTAAGAACACTAAAAGATTATTTCTACTAATTAAAGGCAGTGTTAGGAGCCCCACAATTTATTGGGAGACTTAGGTATCACATAGATATCTACCAAGTGTCGTGTTCATGGTATCAGAAACATTTTGTTTCATTTTGCTTTGTTTCTGGTTCTCTTAGCTCTAAGTAATAGAGACTCATTATTTAAAGTCATTGAGAATGGGAATGAAATAGATAAATTGATACACGGAGAAGATTACCCATAAGAACTAAACATTCAGGAATTTATAAACAATAATAATAAAAACTGGAGCAATTGACAATATCTGATGAAAGATTAATTGATCACAGAACACAAAAAAAGGGGACAGACAAATCTTTGGAGAATTTCTTCCTCCTATCATGTCTAAATTTCTCTTGCTGGATATAGTGGTAAGCACTGTAAGCCTGACACTCAGAAGGCTGAGACAGGGGATGACAAATTTGAAATCATCCTGGGCTATAAAGCAGGACCATGCCTCAAAAATGTCATACACATACACACACACACACACACACAGAGAGAGAGAGAGAGAGAGAGAGAGAGAGAGAGAGATTCCTATAGCCAATATTCCAAGAACTAAATTTTACTTGAAAAAAAATCACAATACATAGAAACACCAAACACATCAAAACACTATGAGCAGCATGATCAATTGTGAACAGCTGGAATTTTCCTACCGTGCTGATTAGAATCTGACATGGTACAACTCTGGAGAACTCTTTGGTCTTTTGCTATGAGGTTAAATATACCCTTACCACACAGCCTTCCAAGCACCCTCTGAGGCACTACTCAACAGAAGGGAAATCAAAAGGCTTTGTATTATTCACAACAGCCTTGAGCTGGAAATAACTCACATGCCTATCAAATGGGTCAATGAATAAGCAAGAGTTTAGTCCCGAGAAATGCAGCAAGCCTCGGGAGTTAGAACAGAATGAATTATAGGTGGACACGATGACATTATGCTGAGGTGAAAAGCCAGAACAAAACCACTACATCCTGATTGATGCCATTTCTATGAAATTCTGGAACAACTAACACCAATCTGGACTATAAAAAAAATATAGAACAGAAGTTGGTTTGGGAAAGGAAAAAGGAATGATGGAGAGTTCCGGGCATTAGACCAGGGTCCTTTCAACGGGATGAAAATACTCCTTGACTAGATTGAGACAATGTTAGTTTTAAATACTGGTCAAAACCTATCAAACTATAGTGCTTTAAATCACTGCATTTTTTATCATGCTGTCTGTTTGCCTTCTAAATATCAACGTTCATGTTCATAAACTTGCATTGCTTCCAATTTTAGTCAGGGAAGCTCCCTAAAACAGTGAGCAGTTTTTGTGCAGGGACATAACTGGTCAAGGTACCAAGTATGTATAACTGTGGGTACTCAGTTGTGGCTGGGTACCTGCCCCATGCAAGGCTCTGGGATCGTCAAGGAAGAGTGCACTGAGAGACTGTAAGAGCTGGAGAGTTGTGAAAGTCTGCTAGCTGCTAGACGGCTCATGGCTGCTGTATACAGCAACTCACAACAGCCGTGTCAAGGCATGAGAATTCCAGTATAGATAGGTTAAAGGCCTCCCTGAAAGCTCCACCCTGGCATAGGAGCTATGGACACTTGGCAGCTACTGAGGGTGGGAAAATGACATTCCTTCGTCATGTCCCTAAGTTGCCAGTACACTAGTGGAAGGCTCCATATGTTTGTGCATTGGGCAGCACACTAGACTCACCAGGCTATTAACGCCAGAAACGAAGAGGACATGAATTGTAGAGAACACTAAGAGGAGCTGGAGGGAGATAGTGATGGTCCAATGTGACCAAAATAATTGTATAAATGTGTGATACTTTCAGAGACTAAAACCACTAAAATTTAAAAGGTTAAAACTGGCTACATTTTTTTTTAAAGAAAAAAGATTTCTTTTTAATATGAAAGTCTCAAAGGAAAGAAAATGAATTATTCTGTCCTTCCTGGAATAATATGTTATAGGGCCCATGGCTCTCTTAAAGATTTACCAGATGGCATGGGTGAAGGCAAGAAATTTGCTTTTGCTTTTAATTAACTTTTCTTTCGTTGTTTAAATATTTAGCACCAAGATTAGTGACCTTGGATAGCAATTATGCATCTCTGAGGAATTAGCCTTTCTTCCAGAGCTAGATGTTGACTTCTTTGTCATCAAGGTTTTCTTTTCCTCCTAATATTTTTCTCCTTAGGAGGGAAACTAAAACAGCAAAATATGGGTTATAAGAGTAAGGCTTGGAGAAAGAGAAACCATGTATTTCCTAGTCAAAAAAAAAAATGCAGAGTTGTTCACTTTGCAGGAAGTATTTGAGTATTTGCTCAGTCTTTGAAAGACATAGGTAAGCCGAAGCCCTGATCAAAACACAAGAAAAATTTTTAAATTTTTATAAAATTAACATTGTGTGTAGATAATCAGACATATTTATTTATACTCTCAACAATCAAGATTGCGTATTTATTTATACAACAACAACCAAGGAGTCAATTTCTGTGCTACATTAGCTGTGTATCAGATTCTTAGTACCATTTACTTAGTACCATTCTATTTTAAATATTTTAGACTAATTTCTTCTTGATAGCAGATGAAGAGCAAGTGTATTTTAATCATTAGTTCCTACTCAGGTGTTTAGAAACTCAGGGTCCCGAGGAAAGTCTAAAGGCCTCGTTTACAGTCTCCCCCACGACAGCAGTCCTCGGCCTGCTGTGTTCTAGGAGCAAATGCACAGGTTTGACTTCTGGGTCACATCTGGAGACTTGCAGCTATGCTGTGGACACAGCACCAAGTCACATGGGGGCAGTGCTGGGGTTGATGAATCACATGACACTTATTTTTAACTTTTCCGAGAAGCCCCATATTGCTTCTTCCATAATGGTTCCACTAACTCACATTTTCTCCAACAGTATGCCAACATCCTCCTTTCTGGGAGCCTCCCCTCCTCCTTTGTGTTGTTGGGTGGTTTAGAGGTCCCTGTATCTCCGAAACACTCCTTGTCGTCTGTATAATGTTTACACATATTTTCTTCTATTGTGTTTCCTGCCTCTTGACTTTCTTTTGCTGTAAAGAACGCTTGCAGTTCAGTAAAACCCCATGTGTCCTTGTTTACATCATTTGTTCCTTTCCTGCTCTGATTCCGTTCCAGGGTTCCCAGGCATCCTCCTCTGATAATCTCACAGTGGAGTGCCTGACATTTAAAGTTAGCCAGCTTCAAGTTGACTTTCCATGCAGGTAAGACTTCTGCAATGTGTGGTCTAGCTCCTTGTTTAAAATCAGTCACCTGCAAAGGTAGCTGCCCTGATTCCACCACCAGAACTAGAGTGGGAGTCGTGGTACCTCATTCTGCTCCTTTTTCTCGGTTTCTTTAAGTGTGACTTCCATCTCATCTTCTATAAAAATTCTTTAAAAATTCTATAAAAATTCTTTCTCAGAGATCTTGAGTACAGAGTTTTCTAACAGTTCAGAGATCAAACAGCCTGTGTTGGATTCCCATACACTGTCCTGTTGATAACCATTTCTTTCTTACATTTGCCTCCATGACCTTTTACCTTATCTTTATCTCTTCTCTATCCTGTAATTATCTGTAATTCCTTCACACACAAACACCCCAACCTATTGCTCCTCCTTCTTTCCTCCTTCCCTTTTTCTCTCCTCCCCTTCTCCTTTTTCTATAAGGGTCCCATACCCAACCTGTAATTCTTCCTCTCTTCATTTTCTAAAACATTCTCCCCCGATGATTTTATAAGTTACATCTATTAACTCTCACCATCTTGAGATGAATAACAAACTTGCACTGTTCTTGCTTAGACCCCTCATTCTTCAGCCTGACTCACCCACTTTGATGCCCATCACAGACTGAACTATAAATGGAGACTGTGTGTGTTTCCCAGCCACCCAGACCCAAATAATCACACAGACACTATATTAATTACAACACTTTTTGGCTGATGGATCAGGCATATTTGTAGCTAGTTCTTACGTCTTAATTTAACCCATTTCTATTATTTTATATTTTACCACGAGGCTTTTGTTTGATATCTCTTGCTTCTTAGGCAGCTATATGGTGTCTCCCTGACTCTTCCTTCTTTCCTCCTCTGTCTCTGCTTGGATTTCCCACCTTGCTATATTCTGCCCTGTCATAGACCAAAGCAGCTTCTTTATTAACCAATGGCAATAAAACATATTCACAGCATATAGAGGGAAATCCCACATCATTGAATACTGAATAGAAAAGGTCACATTGTGTGCTGACATTTTTTTCTTTTCTTTTTTTTTGTAGCTAAATTATTTATTTTTATTGATGTTTTATTTTTAAATTATTGTGTTGATATATAGTGCATAGCATTGATAAGGTTGAACAAAGTGTTTTGTTGGGGCTAGCTTGATTCGGGGAATTACCAGGCCAGCTTAAAGATAAATAATTATAATTTTAATTGATATGAGGGGAAACTCATGCCACAAGAATGAGAAGTCCAAGTTCCTCTTTGTCCAGCAGGAATCTCCCAGAGAGAGCACACACCTTGTCCATCCCAGTTTTTCTTCCTGAGCTCCAGGTAGCCAAGCCTTAACTAGGTGTGATTGGTTAACAGAGCTTCTCCATTATCTCGCCCTTTTGTCTAAACAAGATCGATCCAAATCCAATACAACTATATACAATAGGAACAGATACCAAATATAAAATTACAAACATTTTTAAGCAAGAAACACATAACAAAAGTTATACTAAACATTCTATTTCAAGGAGTCTAAATCTTGCATTTAAATTAAGCTTGGCTAAATCATGAGAAAGGTAACTACAGCTATCTAATCTTCAACCCCATTGAAGATCTGAGAAGGGAAACAATATTACTTGAGTAAGCAGGAAATGCAATCGAGCAACTTCCAAAATGTGCAACAAATAACAGAAACAACTGGCTACCTGGGCAATCACCCAAAGTCTCATTTGCAATGTTGAAGCAACCAACTTTGGCTAAGGCCTAAAATGACTGACAAACCATTTTCAAAGGCAAGAAACTTTTCAAAACTATCTTACCCTGTCTTGGCAGGATTTGACAGTCCTGTTTTATCCATTTACAGATACTATGTATCTTTGTCAGTGGTTGAGGTATGGGCATTTCTTTGCCCAAAGGCCAGTTCTGCCAAGAAGAAAACAAGCTCCAGATGCAGGATCTTCGGGTGCTCAACATTTTCTAGGGAAAAGATCGGTACTGCCAGGAGCAATTACATCTCAAGTCAACAGAACTCTAAGTTATTTAAATGCCATTTTCTACAGTTCTTTGAAGTGGTTGAAGATTATCTACCTATGCAGAATATAATCTCTATGTTTCTAAAGAACCTGATTAGTCTAACTATAAGTATGACAAACATAGATGACTATTGATCTATAATTCTTAATACCTATATTACTTAAAGACTAAGACAATAAACAACTGTGCAATAAATGAGGACAATGACCTCCAAACGTAAACAATATATAAGTATCTTGATCAGAGGTAGAAATGTACACTGCAGTATTGTAAATATATATCAATATATAAAAAATGTTTCAAACAGAGGTAGAAGCATGCATCCATAAAATATTCAATATTATTTAACTTTTTATCAATATACAAGGATCTATACAAATGTAATTGTTTATAAATAATAACTCACAAACCAATCTATTATCCCATCATCCAATTCTGCCCTCCCTTTTTTTTTTACAAAAGGATCCCTGAGCTTATAAAATTTCTCTCCAACCCTCAGTCATATACCAATTATAATCAACCCCTAAATGATGTCCCTAACCCTGAGGACAAACTCTCCTGGGAAAGGGGACATGGTCTTCTAGAATTCCTTCCAGCTGTCATGGGGGCAATGTTTCTATAGGATCCTGTGAAAGTAAAATGATGGTTAAGTTTCAAGATTAATGTCTGGTAAGATTGCAAATAGTTTTTGAGTATTTTGTGGAGGTCTGGCACAGAACAGTGTAAAAGATGTGGACCATTTCAGCTAACCAAGTTGGAACCATCTTGTGCAGCTGGTACCCAAAACAGGTCTTGTAGTAGAACTGTCAGTGTCATGAAGTCATATCAACCAGTTGGAGTTGTGGAGCCCCATATTCTTCCTGGAAACTTCAAAGATTACTGCAGAAAAATTCATTGTTCATTGTGGAAAACTTAAGCATTATTTATATAGACATATTCAGACATATATTTTAATGGCAAGATTTAGACTCCTTGAAATAGAATGTTTAGTAAAACTTTTGTTATGTGTTCCTTGCTTAATATTGTTTGTAATTTTATACTTGGTATCTGTTCCTATTGTATATAGTTGTATTGGGTTTGGATCGATCTTGTTTCCAAAAGGGGGAGATAATGGGGAAGCTCTGTTAACCAATCATGCCTAGTTAAGGCATGGCTACCTGGAGCCCAGGAAGAAAAACTGAGATGGACCAAGTGCATGTGTTCTCTAGGAGATTCCTGCTGGACACAGAGGAACTAGGACTTCCCATTCTTGTGGCATGAATTTCCCCTTACAATAATTAAAAATATAAGTGTTTATCTTTAAGTTGGCCTGGTTATTTCCTGAATCGAGCTAGCCCCAACAGTGTTTTAGTAGATTCATCCTCCTTCCTCCCCATTGACCCCACCACTCTACTACCTCAGTCTCCCATTGTGCCTTTATCCTTTCTGCTCCTTTAACTGAAAATCAAAACCAGTGTGCTCTTGCAGTCCAGGCATCCAGAGAACCTCCATTTTAGCTACAAGAAAACGATGAGTTATCATCAGAAGATGTTAGACACAGCTCATCTTTTTAAAGTGCAGAAGGTGAATGAAAAACTCTCTGTGAAAATAATTCTAAGGATGCTCTATTTTACAGGATGCTGTACTGTATATTATCTCCATTCTTGTCCAGCACTTTCCTGGCACTCTCACTCTGAAATTTGCTTACAGCAAACATCTTCCCTGGTTTCCTGTCCCAAGGAAATAATAGTTACTGTAGGTTTTGTTCTTTTCTGATCAGGACCTTGGCTACTCATCTTTTGCTGAATTTTCTATCTTTTTACAAGGCATTTTGAGATACTTTATGAATGCATTCATATTTTTGAAACACTATATGGGTAAACTCAGTGTTTTAGATATTCTCTAGGTACTGTCCATGTTTTGAGATACGCTGTGGGTACTCTGTGTTTTGAGATATTCTGTGGGTACTCTCCGTGTTTTGAGATACTCTGTGGGTACTGTCTGCATTTTGAGATACTCTGTGTGTACTCTCCATGTTTTGAGATATTCTGTGGGTACTCTGTGTTTTGAGATATTCTGTGGGTACTCTGTGTTTTGAGATACTCTGTGGGTACTGTCTGCATTTTGAGATACTCTGTGTGTACTCTCCATGTTTTGAGATATTCTGTGGGTACTCTGTGTTTTAAGATATTCTGTGGGTACTCTCGGTGTTTTGAGATATTCTGTGGGTACTCTCCATGTTTTGAGATACTCTGTGGGTACTCTCTGCATTTTGAGATACTCTGTGTGTACTCTCCATGTTTTGAGATACTCTGTGGGTACTCTGTGTTTTGAGATACTCTGTGGGTACTCTCCATGTTTGGGGTATACCTGGCATTTTGAGTGCAGTCAGTATTTTGCTCTCCTATGTCTGCGCTACAACTGCTTTTGGGGGAACTTATTTTTGTTGCTATTTTGTTTTGTTTTGTCACAGCCTGTCTTATTTTACTGTTGTTGGCATGCCTTCCTTAACTCTGCTTCAAGATCGTGTGGCTCTTAAAAGTACGAGTCACAGGTCTTATTCATTTTTGTGTTTTCCATGACATGAGTAGTTCCTTATACAAAAGGGTAAACTAAGCTCTTTTTTAACTGTTGTCATTAACAACATAAAACAGTAAAGAAATTCCTTGGACAAAAATTTTCACAATCATTAACTGACATGCATTTCTGAGACTTTCAGGTCTTTAGGTCAAGGGCCTTTGAGAAACAACTGAAAGCAATGGACTTGCATGTGTTTCAGGTTCCCAAAAAACCATTCATGAACTCCAGCTGAGTGACACTGGTTTTGAAGGGAGGAGAAGGAGAAGAAGCGGGGGAGGGAAAGTCAGTTAGTTTTCTCTATGGTATGAAAAGTCAAACTAACCCGGGACTCAGAAGGAGGGCATCTCTTGGGTTCCAGGAGAAGAAAAATATGTCCTGTGAGAATCATGTCTTTCCTCAGTTGCCATGCAGCTCAACACAGAGACAGGAAGGATGCCAACCTGAGCACAGCCTTTGCAGAAACCCGTGTTCTTCACGCTCACTAGTGGCATCGTAAAGACAAGAACGACATGGCTCCACAAATAAGTGACGTCCCAAGAAATTGAAGGCGGAAGCCCTAAGGACCATTTTTCAAAACTGTATTCATTTATTTGATTTATTAGAGCTGATTAAATTGTGAATCCCCATGCCAGTGTAATTTTTTTTGTCCTTTTCTTTTTTAAAAAAAATTTATTTATATATTTATTAAAGATTTCTGTCTCTTCCCTGCCGCCGCCTCCCATTTCCCTCCCCTTCCCCCAATCAAGTCCCCCTCCCTCATCAGTCCAAAAAGCGATCAGGGTTCCCTGCCCTGTGGGAAGTCCAAGGACCACCCACCTCCATCCTAGAGAAGCTAAATAAGAAGGAGAACCCAAAGAAAAACATATAGGCATCCTCCTGAATATTAACCTTCATCAGGCGATGAAAGGAGACAGAGACAGAGACCCACATTGGAGCACCAGACAGAAATCTCAAGGTCCAAATCAGGAGCAGAAGGAGAGAGAGCACGAGCAAGGAACTCAGGACCGCGAGGGGTGCACCCACACAGTGTCAATTTTTGAAAGGCAGTCCTGGATACATTGTCAGCGTCCAAAAATAATGAGTAGTAATTAAGGGACCAGAGTGGCAAAGCTCTTAATTGTTCAGTATTACTACATAAATCTGACACTTATCGCAAGTGGAGCTCTGCCCTGGAAGGGTTTCAGATGTGTTGGTAAGGTCTATTAGTGATATTTAGATGCTATTATGATAGTAAATTCAGCGTTCATGTGTGAAATACAATTTATAAGTAGTATGGGATATAATTACCGAGTTTCCCAAAGCTAACTACTTATATAGAAACAAATATTGCATAATCCATTAAAAAGATTGCACGCTTTAAAGAGTAGTAGTCTATCTTAGCCTTTCTCACGGCAGCTGTTGTTCTCATCTGCTGAGACAGTCACTAGCTTCTTTAGAAGTCTATATATAACTCAGAAGTCAGGGTATTTTCTCTTTTCTATTTATTGTATATTCCTTCGATGCTGTTGTCCTTAACAAACAATATCTTACATTTATATAGAATTCTACATTTTTACAAGGATTTTTATACAGATTGAGTCTCTCAAATGATAATCAATCTACATACCTTGAATGCTATTAAGAAAGTTTTAGATTAAGGAAAGAAGACACAGCTTGTTGTGAACTAAATTAATCAAAAGCATGCATGTTCAAGTCCTGAGCCCCACTTTGACTGTATTGGGAAACAAGACTTTAGGGGATAATTAAACTCAAATGAGTCCATAAGGGCCAACCCACAGGATTAGTAGTCAGATGAAAGGTGGGGAAAGAGAAGGAGGGAGGAGGAAGAAGAAAAAGAGGAAGATAGGAGGATAGGGAAGAGTAGAGAGGAGAAGAAGTAGAGGCAGAAAGACAAAGGACTGCATGTCCACACAATCATCCACAGGGAGAAAGTGCTGGCCAGTTTTATGTCAACTTTACACAAGCCAAAGTCATAAAGTGAACCTCAACTGAAAAACTATCCACACCACACTGGCCCCTGGGCAAGCTTATGGTGAGTTTTCTTTATATATGATGAGAACTCACATCATGGTGGGTGAGGTGATGCCCTTGGTTCTTGATATCAAAAGAAAGCAGGATGAGCAAGCCATGGGAGAGCAAGTCAATAAGCAACACCTCTCAATGGCTTCTGCAGCAGCTCCTGCCTCCAGGTTCCTGCCCTGTTTGAGCTCCTGCCCTGACATCCTTCAATGAGGTACTGTAGTGTGGAAATGGAAGTCAAATAAACCCTTTCCTCCCCAAGTTGCTTGTGGTAATGGTGTTTTATCACAGCAATAGACACACTATCTAAGCCAGTAGCAGCTGACTGAAAAGTCAGGAGAAGGACTTTCCCAGAAGCCAGTCACATGAGTATGCTGAGTTGACTCTTTCTCACTCCAGAAGCATAAGAAGATAATTCTGCTGTTGAAACCCACCAAGTATGTAGCATTTTGTCATGGCATCTAGAGAACTAAGGAAAGCCACTCCTCTAAAAATCTCTTACACTGTGGCACAGAATACATAATCATGTTTGCTATTTCTGGACAAATCATGCCACTCTTAAAGAGATCATTGGCAATTTGGGATAGATTTCATTTTCCTCAAAGAGTTACATGATGGGGGAAGAAAGAAATTTATGAATTCATTAAGATGAAGAAGTTGATATACAGGGGGAAAATATCATATGTGAAGGAAATCTCAGAGCCTTGAAAGACATTAATGCCCCTTGGGAGATTCTTTCATTATCATCAGAGGGAGGGAGACTACCAAGAGACCCATTTTTGCACACTCTGGGCCCCCTGCCATGATACATTTCCCTACTCTAAGGCCCCATCCAACAAAGGCTTTTTGCATGAAACTCCAGCAGTCTTGACATAATAGCAAAGTGAATGGGAACCATAAAAGAATGTCTGTTGGTGATATAAAAGATAAGAGCACGTTCACAGGTCGAGAATAAAAGGATGTGTCAGACCATCTGGAGGATTTGCGAAGTCTCCAGACCTCTTTCGTGTTTGGGCAAACAGGGAAACAGGCTTGTGAAGTTTGGTGGGTGGAACAGGACTCTGAGTTTGCAAAATCTGATCTCTAATTCTTAAAACTCCCATAGTCTGCTTCTACATGGGCAAAGGATCTAAACAAAACATAAAGAGAAAGAGAGAAAAGACAGTGGGAGCAGAAAAAGCTGAGAGGAAAGAGATCCAGAAGCATGGCGAAAACGTGCAGTGCCATGGACAGGGCTTTAGTGTGGCTGTGCTGAGAGAGGAGCTGGATTCTCCAGAGGGGGACCCCAGTCATGGGAACCCCACTCTTAGCTAGTCCTGAGCTAATAGTCCTTATATCAGTCCTCTCCTTCCAACTCCAAGCACATTGGCCACCAGAGACTGTCAGTGTGTCTTTCTCTGATTTCTGTTGAATCTGCTTTTCTTTCCCCACCTGGGGAATCTTTATTTGTTCACACTCCCTTTACACCAGTTCTTCAACTCCTACTGTTTAAGTAAGTTTCCCGCTCTTAGTGTTCAGATGTGGGCTCTAGCAAGCCAACACTCTCCCATCTCTATGGGGGTTGGGGAGCGCTTCAAATATCTATTCTGGCACCCAAATACTAAACAATGAAATTGCTTCTTTAAATTTTGGCCATGAGTAGTATAGGCATGTGTGGTTAGTCTTGTTAACTAGAGAGTGAAATCAGAAGAGGTTGTGCGGGTGGCTCTGGAGGACAACGAAATTCATGCTCAATGTATTACACTTTTGCATAAGTGTGACTTAGGATAAAATCACCTGGTTCTTCCCTTGTCCAGAGTCCTCTAAACCTTCCTTTCCCCTCTCATGATATTACCAAATTTTTTTAAAATAACTCTGCCCTTATCAAGAACAGGAAATGAGTTAAGTGCCTGTTTTATGTGCCCAAGTCTTTGCTAATTGCTTTTAAATAAATTATCTTGTTCATCTTTGCCAAGTATGCAAAAGAATTTGTTTCTATACTGTCCTTAACTTTCCCCACCACAGCCCTACTGCTCTTTTCTCTACCCAGCTCCTGCATGAAGAGATAGACTAACATTTACCAATGTCTGAGCAGCATTTCTTCATGACTTATTTTCTACAAGTCATTTCATTTGTTTGTGTTCAAGTTTGTCACAGAGAGTGGACATAAACAGCAATTACTCAAGAAGGATAATGACTGACTGATCATTGCTCAGCTGCTCTGGAAGAAACCAGCCAATCACACCAGACCAGAAGGTCAGTTTGGATTCAGGTAAGCCTGAATCCAAAAGCCAAGATGATAGGAACATAAATCTAAATTACCAAAATAAGGCAGTGTATAAGAATATTCTTTAACTCTCAAAAGCTTTTAGTGGCTCTAAACACGTTTTAGATGTGCACTCTCTGATGTGCTAGAATGCTACTCTAAAGGTTATTGCAGGAACTTAGTTTTAGGAGTTCCTAGACATTATTATAGTCCCAGGTATATGAATAGCATCTAGAATCAAACTATCAGACAAAACATCAAGCAACAAAGTAATTGTTTTCCTCTAACTAATACCTCCCAACAAGACAACACTAAACTTGCTTTTGAGTATTGGTTTGCCTCTTGCTGAATTAATTCATTTTTATTTAAAAAGTAAAGTGTTGGCAATTTTGACATGACACAATAAAAGCTGCAGGTCTCTTCTATCCTTTGACCATTCTAAAAAGACTCAGGTTGGAGCAAAACTCAGTGAGTGTCCATCTCACTTCTAGTTGGCAGGTGTTGGGAGGGCATTGTCATCATGGGCATAGGTTCCATGACTTTTCAGGGCTTCTCATTTGGACACCCCATAACTACATTCTCTCTCATGTCATTTTAATTGAATAAGCAATCAAGCACTAGCATTAGCAAAACTAAAGGTAGGAGTCGTGTTTGCTAAAACTGCAGATAAGGTCTCAAGGCTTGCAATTGCACACTCTCATTTACTTAACTGTGTCAGTCAGCAGCTGCTCTTCCTTATTCCACTGATGATGCTTGACATCTATCCTCCATAGTGGTCCAAAGTAAATAGTTTTCTTAGAAACCAATACCATAATTAAAATGGTCTCCTGGACATGCATGCTGAGCAAATTAAAAACATCTCCCCACCCTTAAATCTTATTCTGATTCTCTGGTCTCTACACTTTGCAGCAAGTTGTAAATATGTTTGTTTTGCCATCATCAACATAAAAAATTTCAGTAGAGTTGTAACAGTGAAATTGTGAGACTGGCTTTTGATTTTTTTTCAGTTATTAACCTAATTGTACATTCTAAATTGTTTTTATTTGCTTTAGTAATAAGTATAAAGAACTTTAGAACATAGAGGTAGAAATAAACATACTATAAAACCAAAATGATTGGACGATTGGGGCTGGAGAGAGTGGTTAAGAGCACTGCCTGCTCTTCCAGAGCTCCTAAATTCAATTCCCAGGAACCATAAGGTGGCTCACAGCCATCTGTAATGAGATCTGGTGCCCTCTTCTGGCCTACAGGCATACATGCACTGTATATGTAATAAATAAATACATCTTAACACACACACACATACGTACATTGGGCAAACTGCAATGTGGCAGGCTGAGGAGATGCCAGATCTCAAAAGCAAAGATGCATTTAATGTCTGGTTTGGCTTCTACAGCCTGAGTCAAGTTGCCAGGATTTGAGGGTAACGTTGGTGTTGTTGTTTTCTTCACTTGGGTCTTTCTTTATCATTTGTTTCCCTGTGCAGTGGAAAGAATAGCTATTTTCACAGAATTGTGGCAATAAGCGAGCTCCTCAATCAGTGGAGGAATATGGATGGCCTTGGCCCTTCCAGCAGCTTAGAGGGTGTATAACCAGCATCCTTTCATCTCTAGCTCTCTTCTTTTCTTGAGCTATATACAATAGATAAGAGACATGGAACTTTATTTCAGTCCAGACAAGGAAATATTTCAACAGAATAACAGAGTTTCCAGAAACTTATTGTAATACAGAAGCCAAAGGTCTGGATGAGTGATGGCATTTGACTTGAGGAAGAACCAGGGTTGAATTCAGGCACCAATTCCATACCTAGGAATGAGCTTCCATTCCTATGAGGTGACCTGATGGAAAACAAGATAGGACCTCATTCTTGAAAGTCCACGTCATATAGACAAAAGTCAAAGCAGAATTCTAGAAATATAGCTTAGGATATTTGAAACGAAGTAAGCTTTAAGGATGCATAAAATGCTGGTTATCATAACTCAAGAATATGAAGGAGAAATAGGGGCCCTGGAATAGTATAGTAACCCAGACATGGAAACTGAGTGGTCCATTTGGGTATGATTGGTGGCTGGGTGACTCAACTCTAAGTTCCACAGCATAGTACTAAGCCTGAGGGAATGCAATGCCCTTTTTCTCAAATGGATCTCAAAGATAGCCTAAGTCCAAACACTATTTGTTCAGATGCTATAAGAAGCCTTATGAACTGATCAAAATGGATGAGTCCATTTCCTTTCAAGGACTTGTTGTCAGCAACTAAAGAAGACAATAAGATCGTTGTTGTTGTAGGCAAGCAAATTATTGATCTGTCCAATGAATAAGTAAAGAATATTTTTTTTAAATTTTTCATCTAAGAAGAGAACACTGTCTATAACAAAATAGTAGCAGAGGGGTTCTTGGAGGAAGTGGTGGTTTTCAGAATGATTTAGGTAGCATTAGAGAAAAATGTGGAGCTGTGCTTTTAAAATATAAAATATATGTTAAGAAAAGGCAGTTGTGCATGAAGAATATTAAATATGACAGACACTAATTTGTATAAAGACAAAGGATATCAGGATGTAAGAATCAGGATGATATAGACATCAGAAAGGATAGATTATGACAAATCCACGGAAACAAATCCATGGGAGTTTTCAGCTTTCATTTCTTCCTGGACAGATGAAAACCCAGCACTTTGATAGCAGCTATAGCTCTCAGATTCTTCCTATTAAGTCTTTAAAAGACAACGTATTCACATGAGGGATGGAAATAATAAATGATGTATTCTATACAAGCCTGGTGTTTAAAAATGGATAGAATAATATTTTAAGCCAATTTTTGCCTTCATTCCTACAAAACTAGATTCTAGAGCTGTGTGCATTAATGCACTAATTGGTTGGTTCAGGAAAATGTATTCATAAATATGTTAATCAATTTTGTAGTACTATGTATGCCTGTGTTTAAAAAATGGCCTCTTTAAAAATGACTTACAGTTGCTGTAAGAAAGGTAAGCAGTTCTTGGTTAAAGCAATGGGACTTTCTTCCCATTCATTATTCTAGCCAGGTACATGAAATAAATTCTGTTGAAATCTATTGAGAGCTTTCCACTTGGGCTGCATAAAGAAGTACATAAGCAGGATGCTCATCTGGGTCAAAAGGAAAGTACTAAGAAACAAATTTAAAAACAAAGGCTTTAAACCAAAAGCCTATAAACCTGAAAGTCTGATTTTTGACAGGACATTTTGTTTCTTCCTTTTCTTATTTTTCATCTCTCATCTCCAGCTTCTTGCAAACCATGTGAATTGCAGCAGTTAATGTGTCCGCTAGCCACTGATCCCTGGCGCGTGACTTCCATGACTCCCTGAGCTTCTTCTCTGGCCTGGGAAAGATATTATTCAAATTTCTAGAAAATCATTCCACAACTTAATGTTGAAAAAGAAAAATCCTGTAAGATATAAATTCATTAGCATTTGTTAGCCCTTAAATTCATTAGCATTTATTCTCTGTTAAAGATATAACTAATGACTTTGTATTCATAAGTGACACAAATTTTTGAGAGCAGATTCTGCTAGGGTCTGGAGGGTGCTATATAACAGTTCTGTCTCCAGACATAAAACAGCGGGGAAAAGCTGGCATAACCCACGAGCACCTTTTAATTTGTGCTTTTGAAGCATGGCAGACTTGCACCTTACTGCTACACAAATACAATAGGTAGAGCCACTATTTATCTTTTTGTGTCCTTTCTGCATAAGGACTATTCTTTAGCTCACACCCTTAAATGCATGAAGCAAAGAAGAGACCTCAGACCTTACAAAATTTTGAGAAACTAGAATCATAGAATGAACAATAACTTACAGCAAACCAAGGGGAACTGAAACCTATGAGTTTGTGGGGCAGTGCACCATGCTGAAGGATCCAGGAAAGCAGAAATTGGAGCTAGAAGTAGGAAAAAATGGTTAAAATTCATTTAAAAAAAAAAGTAAGTTAAGCCATCTTCAGGCAATAAAGGCAAAGCGTCAGCTCCTAGCCAGAGCAGAAGGTGGGTCGCCCATTTTCTGGAAATCCTAAAAGCCAGGGTCTGGTGCCAGAGACCCAACACATCACAGGGGAGTGTTCCAAACACAGACCCGGGGAATTTGAGTGCACCACTGTGCTCCTGGAATGCAACCGGACAGAGGTCTACTCTCCAGGGAAGAGAGAGAAGAATTTTACCCAACCAGCTCAGATGAAAAAAAAAAAAAAAATCCTGCAACTGCAGACAGATGTAGCTCTTTCCCGGAAGTAATAAATAGCAGTTCCTCTGTCTAGTCACCCCCAGAGACACTGCATCTCTGAGTGCCCCTCCTCACTCTCCAAGGTGGTAAGTCAAGGACCACCAGTACCTAGAAAATGCCTTTAAGATTTTTTTTTTAATTAAAGAATCGAGAGCTTAAAAATAAATGCAAAGTGAAAAAAGAAGAAAAAAATAGCTTAAAAATTCTCAGAGAAATTGTTCTGATATTAAAATAATACAATATTGGAAATGAAAGATAGAGAAACTTCAATATAATATTAAGAAAACCCCTCAGAAAGTAGAGCAGAAAACTAAAGTGGGGAAACGGTATGAGAAGGTGGCGAATCTAATCGGAAGAGAACCTGTAGTAAGGTCTCAGGAAGAAGGAAATCATCTATTTTTCTTCTTTCCGTGTGTATGTGGTATGTGTGCATGCCTCATGTGTGTTGGGCACATAATGTGGGTACGCGTGCGTGCGTGCGTGTGTGTGTGTGTGTGTGTGTGTGTGTGTGTGTGTAGGCAAGAAGCTGGTGTCAAGAATCTTTCACGTCATCCTTCAACCATATTCTTTGAGGTGGGGTCTCTCCCTGGAAGCCAGTGCGCACTCACTAAGTGTTAATCTAGATAGTCAGCATGCTCCTGGAATCCCCTGTCTCAGACTGGACTGTACGTGGGCTACCAACCCCACCCAGTGCATTTAGGGGATACAAATCCTAATCATCTTCATGGCAAGCACCGTAACTACTGAGTCATCCCTCTCAGTCCTAAAATTATTAAAATATTAAGAAGGCTTGGCATTGCAGCCCACACCTTTAATCCCAACACTCAAGAGCCAGAGGAAGGATAACGAGTTGAAGAGAGCCTGGGCTACATAGCAAAACTCTGCCAGAAAAAAAAATTCACCATCACCAATACAGCAACAATAATGACTGACATTAGAAAATTTCTGAGCTGGGCGGTAGTGATGCATGCCTTTAATCCCAGCACTTAGGAGACAGAGGCAAGAGGATCTCAGTGATTTTGAGGCCAACCTGGTTTACAGAGAAAGTTCCAGGATAGCCAGGTCTTTCAACAAAAAAGAAAGAAGGAAAGAAAGAAAGAAAGAAAGAAAGAAAGAAAGAGAAAAGAAGAAAAATTCTGAAAACAAAGAAAAAAAACCACATTATTTTGGAGACTGAATCAGATGCTAAAAAATGCCCAGAAAAATGAAACTACAAAATAAGAACAAAATCTTCAAAGCTTCAGGTGACAAAAAGTAAGCCACACAAACAGAATCACCATGGTTCTATATATTGCCACACATGTCATACCAAGATCTATAGGGGTAAAAGCATGGATGAATTTTCCCTTAAACTAGATGCTAATTATCTGGGATATAAAGACTCTTGGGTTTCTACATCTCAAGAGATTCAGTTTGCCTTTCATCTTTTCTCAGGAAGCCAGCAGAGCTGGTAAATTCCCCACGTGGGAATTTTAAAGTCACAGTCTATTCAAAGAAAATAAACATTTATTTTTAGAACTGTTAATTTTTAAATTAAAATTTTTATTAGCTGCGGTCCCATCTTTGACATAGGAACGTGTCTGTTTTGTTCTATTCCAGACAACAGAGACTTTAACTGAGATCTCTAAGGATCTGGCAGGCAGTAATGCCACCCTCTTGATGCCTGAGCTGCCTTTGTGGTTTTAGTGGTTTATTTTGTCATTTTCCATGGGACTCTAAAACACTTAGCTTTATTTCATAGATTTCCTTCAGCCTGGTTTTGTTAGCATCCCCTTTATTTTTTTTCTTAACAACTGGCATGCATTATAGCTGCAGTTTAGTTTTTTATATGTTACATTGTTGTAATTTTATTAATTTAAGCAGCTTTTACTAGGTACATGTTTTCCAGTGTTATGAATAATACCAAGAAACATCTTTTTACAAAGTAATTGGGTTGCGTGTTTTTCCAGAATTTATATGTAGAAGAGAATTCCATTGTCTAACAGGAACTTCGGATTTGCTTGGTTTATTCCAGGATTGGTTTTTATTTGTTTGCTTTTCCTTTCATACCTGAAGGTCCATTTTTTTCCTTGCAGCATGTATTTTATTCTTCTTTTCCAAGAAAATCACTTTTGTCTGCCCCCAAGTGTTTTTTTCTTCTCTATTTGGATTTTACCATTTCACTAGACTGTCTAAGTAAGATTTTCTTTTATTTATTTTACATGGAACCAATATCTTGTTAATACGAATGTGCACTCAAAACTTTTCAGGCGTGTACAATGGAATGTATCACGTATTTTGTGAAACTGTCTCAGCTCTCAATACTCACCTTCCCATCACACGGATTCCCCTCTTGTCACACTGACTCAATGCATCCCTAACTTTGATGATTTCTTGGCAACACAGAAATTGCATCTACTTGATACGTTTAAAGCTTCAGCAGACCAGCCCCCATAGTATCCTAGGAAATGCTATTTTAGAGGCATTTATGGCTACGTATTTGTATAACATGGAAGTAGAAGGAAACGTTGAGAGGGGAAAAAAATCATATCTAAAAGAAGGAAGATAGCAAAATGGTAGTGAGCAGGAAGAAAGATAGAATGCCACCCATGTTCTTTACATGCAGAAGCCAGAATTCAGCCATGTAGATAAAACATATGTATACATTACCCTCACACATATATAACGTGAGCTTAGAAGAAGGAGGTTGGGAGGTTGTTGATATTAATCTATTTCATATGTATGGGTGTTTTGATGGAGGAAGGTCATTGGCTAATAAAGGCACTGCCCTGGCCCATTTTATTGGTTAGAGGATAGGTGGGAGGAGTAAACAGAACAAAATGCTGGGAGGAAGAGGAAGTGAGCTCAGAGACTCCACAGCTCTGCTCTCCGGAGCAGACGCCTCAGCAGAGATGCCATGCCCTGCTCCCTGGCAGACACACGCGATGAAGGTCCGACCCAGGATGGACATAGGCTAGAATCTTCCTGGTAAGCGCACCTTGGGGTGCCATACACAGATGATTAGAAATGGGCTAAATTAATATGTGAGAATTAGCCTAGAAGAGAATGGGCCAAGCAGTGTTTAAAAGAATACAGTGTCTGTGTAATTATTTCGGGGCATAAGCTAGCCGGGCAGGCGGCTGGGGTGTTGAGGACGCAGCCCCGCCGCCACCCTTATTACTTCAGTGTTTGGCCTGCATGTATGACTTGCAATACTTGTGTGCCCTATGCCTACAGAGGTCAGAAGAGGTCACTGGATCTCCTGGAACTGGAGTTACAGGAAGTATGAGGCATCACGTGGGTGCTGGAACTTAACCCTAGTCCTCTGGAAGAAGAGCCAATGCCCTTAACCATTGAACCTTCCCTCCAGCACTGAAGGAGGAGATTTGTGGGGGAGAAAGAGTATCAGCAAGTGATGGAGGAGGGAGAAGCAAACAAAGGGGTGAAAATAGCCACATACAATGACACATATGAAAAAATGTTACAGGACAACCCATTACTCTTCATACTAACTAAAACCTAATAAAATATATGTATGCCTTCCTCTTGAAATCAAGATTGATGCAAAGATTGAAGTATTCACCTTACCTATTGATCAATCAATAAACCAGTCAACCACAAAAAAGTAAGTGTCACAGTTGCTAGAAAATATCTCCTGGCAATCTGGTTCTAGGGCAACGTTATTGACATATAATGTCAACAAGAGTAAAAGGAAACAAGACCCTGTCTGTTATAGTTAATAAATTATTGTAGACTGTAACAATTTTCATCAAGATTATCACACTGTATCCCACCAGACACAGGTAAATGAATGTTCACCTAGAGATACAGATAAGATTCAGCAAGAGTTAGCCAACACCTCCACCCCCACCCCCAACCCCACCCTCATCACTGCTGCCACCACCCCAGGTTTACAGATGAACAATGGCTTGCTGGTCCAAAAGTAAGATCTTTCTAGCCAGGCTGAAAGCAAGTAAGGCAAATATCTGGAACCAGTCTGGTGGATTAAGAAGGCATCAGGATGCAGATGCTTCGAGTCACAGGGCAGAATTGGTTTTTCTGGACTGTCTAGACCATAGGTGAAGTATGAGCTTTCTCCAAAAGGCATGTGGGAGGCAGCAGAGTCCCTAAAGCAGGAGTGCTGACATCATCAAATAGGAGATGGGGAAATTTTCCAAAAGAAATTAAATTTGCTTTGATAACAAAATATAGATAAATATTTGGAATTCTTCCACCAAAAGTTCAGATTTCTTGCTTCTTGCTCAAGTCTGCCTTTTCTGACAGACACCACAGGATTTTTACCAGCTTTGTGGCTCCCATATTGAAGATCCAGCAGAAAAAGATGTTTTCCGTCTCTCCAGTCATGGCGACTTCCTTCATAATTTCTTTTATAAAGTTACTGTATACTGTATATATTATATTGTTCTATTTAACATATAATATAAACCCAACCCAGTGAAAAGTGTGCCTCTCCCCATGCCATTTGATTAAATGATATGTTTCAACTCTTCTTGCTAACTCCAGATTACGGCTTCCATGATCCCTTAAGTGAAAACTGGTATTTTTTAATTTGTCTTAAACTTTGTAGGTAAGTTACAGTAGCCGAGTATGCAGGTTTGGGGAAATCCATTAAAGTGAGTCCTTCGTGTGTGTGTTTTGTCTTTCAGGCCTACATACTTGGCTGTAGATCAGCCAGCAGGAACAACCATCGCTGCTAAAGCCAAAGCTACTCAGAAACAACAGCCCAGACCACAGGGCATGAAAGCACCATGCACTGACGAGCTCTGACTCTCTCCCACCAGTCTCCTGTATCTCCTCAAGACTGCTGGTCCCGACAGGGCCCCTTCACTCATGTGTCGACGCAGAACTGGACTGTTCACGTCAAGTGTTGGGAAGCATTGTGGTGCTGTTCTGTCGCTGTAACAACTGATGCAGCTCAGGTAGTGCTCTTGCTTTGCTGTTCAGGGATATTTCTTTTTTTTTTTCTTTTTTTTTTTGGTTTTTTTTTTTTTATTAACAGACCTGAGATACAGAAGGAGCTATTCTAGAAACACTGGTGTATTTCCCAATTATTTACAGTGACTGATTTTTGCTCATCATTGAAGGATTTAAGACATTCTTTGGAGCAGAAAATATGATGCACTCTGTGGATTCATCCCTGGATATAGAACAAAAAGGGAGTCAGGAGTCAAAGAAGCTCCATGGTTTGGACCTACGCAAGAGATGTGTTATAAAATTACAAAGCTTGTGGAAGCTCTACAAAAAAGAAAAGAAAAAGTTGAAAAGATGAGCCACAATTCAAGTGTGAAGTGCCACGTATGTCTTTCTTCCTCTGAGTAGTAGGCTCCAGGCACAGAAAATGATGGAAAAATTTTTGTATTAGTTAAAAATAGCTCTTGAGGCATATACATGATGGAACCAACGGGCAAGGCTCTGTCTTAGTGGGATGTCATTTGAGTTAATGCTGTAACAGTCCAAGTAAGACATAATGAGAGCCAGGAGTTGATGTGGATGGCAGCTGATCTTAGTATATCTTATCTTCCAAGTGAGCTTCCTCTAAGGCCGCTAGGAAAAACAATAGCCAACGTTCAGTACCAGCGATGTCAAAGAACAGATGACTCCATCAGACCCTGAGTTATTTCAGGAGGAATACATATCAATGACCTTCTTTAAATATATCTAATACTGTTCCAGGATACATTTGAGCTACTAGCTAGATAATGGGAAGATTCTTTGCCTAATATGATTTCACATTTTTTTCAAGTGGGAATAAAATAATTGAATGTTTGTTTGTTCTCGGGAAAACACACCTCACTGTTTTTGACCCTGATCTTCTCAAGTAAGAATATTTGATTATATTGCCCTCCATGAATAATATAACACCTAGCTAGAAAAACAAAAAAGCTTTGTTGAAACCTTAGCTGGTTACCATCCTTGTATACAATGGTCATCACATCTAGACTTCTATCCAGCAAGCACTCCCAGACATATCGTGTATGTAAAGGCTGGACACACTTTGAAATGAACCTTTTATTCAAGAGTGATGAGGTATAAATTGTTTGCATGTTATAATTGAGTCAGAAATATTTTGTGCTTGTGTTTTGGTGAAGAAAAAATAAATTCCCTAGCCGTGCAGCCTGAACATTTTGTTAGCATTCTTATACAAAGAAGTCAGGTCTGTAATGAGTACTCTCAAGCAATAAGAATCCATGTTTCATTATGCATATTGAATACGCTCATCTTCTCTTTCCTGCTAAGAAGAGGCCAAAGATTTCCTTATTTTTGTGTGTTTTATTGAGAAGTTTCTTATTTTCTAATCGAATCTTACCTCATTGCCATTTTTTTTTCAATAGACACGTTTCAGAAGGATCTTAAGATTTCTACAGACTTTGGCAAAGTGTACCATGATAACCCAAGTGCTCCTGACATCTATTGCACAACATCATGACTAGAGTTAGTAAAACCTTGTATTCAGGGAAAATGCTAACAGTGCACAAGATGTGTTCACGCCCCAGAACAGAGGAATGTGTTATATAGCATATGTTGTTTAGCTAGATTTACTGATTCCACAGTATACAATAGCTTCAAAACATAGAGTACACAGTAAATTCATAACTTTTATTTATATATCACAAACTGATGATTTTTCTTTCATTGGTACAATGACTACAGAATGTTCTGCCAGTAGTACATGTGTTGGCATTGAAGGACCCAAACCCATGTTATATCATTGTCACCCAATGACATAATGTGAACTTAGAATCATAGTATGTCGTTTTTAATATTGCTTTAATTATTTAAATAATATTTACCTAAATTTTACCAATGTCCACCCATAGCTGTGTGGTTCATTTCCTCTAGCACTGAATTATAATTCACTATTTGTACAAAGCTCAATTCTTCCTCCTTCTGAAGTTTGTCTTGATGCTTCTACATTTAGGCAATTATGAATAAATCTGCTATAAACATTTATGTGTAGGTTCTTCTGTGTATATAATTTAAAAGCTTATTGTGGTAAATATGAGAGAGAGTTCTGGGCTGTGTGATGAGTATGTTAAGTAGGTATTGCCCAACTGTTCTCTAGAATAGCTATACCATTTTCAATTTCATCTCACAAAGTCCCTGCCATTGTGCATTCTTACTGGCCTTTGTTAGAGTTGTATTTATCAACCAGAATGTATAAGAGTATTTCAGTATTTGAGTTTCATTTCCCTAGTACAGTGTTGAGGTCCTTTTCCTATGTTCATGCCATTCTTGTATCTTCTTTGAAGAGATTTCTGCTCATATCATTGAGCCAATGTATTAATTAAATTGATTTCTTACTTGTGTCTTTTAGGAGTTCTTTTTATGTTTTAGATATGTTGCATGGATGTCTTGCATATACACACTTTTTGAAATACTATTTAATACAGCCAGGATATAAAACTTTTAAGTATCAATGGAAAAGTGCAATCTCATAAATACGTTTATGTATGTTCATATTTTCAAAATGAAGACAGTCCTGCCATTTGTGTAATGTGCCTAAACCTGGAGGATGTGGTCCCAAGCAAAATAATCCAGGGTCAGAAAGACAAATGCAGAATGATCTTGTCACAGGGGAAATCTAAAATCTTGATCTTCTAGATGTTGAGAATAGAACAGTGACTACAAGAGGATGTGTGTAGAGGAAGAACTAGGCCAAACAAAGCAAGATTTGACTTATCTAACAGAAATATGTGCTGTTATACAGCACTGTGACTATAGCTCATAAAACACTGTACACATGGAAAACAGCAGCAGGGCAAGTAAGGTGTTCACACCTCAGAAATGAAGACCGGTGTGCCATGTACGTTAGTTAACTCGATTTAATGATTCCACAGTATGCATGAACTTCAAAACACAGTGCACACTGTAAATTCATAGCATTTTATTTATATATCCAAAAGTAAGTCAACCTCATTGGTTTTCTTTCATTAGCACAATGACTGTCACACACCAATAGTATAAATTAGTGAGTTTTGCTACACTTACATACATACATGTTGTGGTGGTTTGACAGAAAAGGCTCCCAAAGGGTGTGGCACTATTAGGAGGTATGGCCTTGTTGGAAGAAGTGTGTCACTGTGGAATGGGCTTTGAAGGTTCTTTTGCTCAAACTTCGCTCAATGTCACTGTCAGTTGACTCCCTGTTGTCTGCAAGATAAAGCCCTCTCAGCTTCAGTACCACATCTACCGGCACAACACCATGCTCCCCATCATGTTAATAATGCGATGAACCTCTGAAACTGTAAGCAACCCACCCCAATTAAACTTTTTCTTTTTATATAAGAGTTGCCGTGGTCATGGTGTCTCTTCACATCAGTAAAACCTTAAACTAAGACAGTGATGTATTGATTGGATCAGATCTACCACCTTTTGTCTTCGCCTGCTTCCTCAAACCCTTCCTAGTCCTCAATAGCCATTCTCCCTTTAATTCATGTCTTCTAAGTTATTAAAGAGAAGAGAAAACAATCTCTCAGTTTGCCTTATTTCATTACATAATAATTATATTCCATATACTTTCCCACAAGAATGACATAGTCTTATTCTGTATGGAGGAATAAAATTCCATTGTGGCATGTAGCTCCAAGGTCTCAGGTCCTTGCTCTATTTAGAGGATTTTTTTGGGTTTTCATATTTTCAATATAGTGGGAAACCAGAGTTAAGTTCTCATATTTAGGACATTTTTCTTAAGAATCAGTTCAGAGTATGAGATGATTCTTTCTCAGTCTTCTTTTGAGTTTGATTTATATGTGGGGTTTTTAATGCCAATGCCATGGAGGTTTTGTTGCTATGGTTCTACCATGTGGTTTTATATCAGGTATCATGACACACATAGCATTGTTTTTTCTGCTCTGGGTTGTGTTTGCTACTAGAGGTCTTTAGCCCTTCTAAATAAATTTAATTAGTTTTTTTTTAATTCTTGGAAGAATGTCATTGGTACTTTATGGGTATTGCATTGAATTTGTACATCTATTTAATAGTATAGGCAGGTAAGCAACATTAATACTACTGACCCATGACTGTGTGAGATCGTTTTACTTCTCAGTGTCTTTCTACTTCCTTGTCATTGTTTTGTAATTTTATTGCAAAGGCCTTTCACATCTCTAGTTGGTATTTTTCTGAGTGTTTCTTTCTTAGCTATTGTGAATGAAATTATTTTCCTGATTTCTTTCTCTTTTTTGTCAGTAAGTTTATTATTTATGTACAGAAAAATCTATTGACTTTTATTTATTGGTTTTATATCCTGCTA
Organism: Microtus oregoni; assembly: GCF_018167655.1. Classification (NCBI taxonomy): domain Eukaryota; kingdom Metazoa; phylum Chordata; class Mammalia; order Rodentia; family Cricetidae; genus Microtus; species Microtus oregoni. The sequence continues at coordinate 9,337,329 of NW_024543831.1, read as the reverse complement.
CTTTACTGAATTTGTTTAGTATTTTAAAAGTCTTCAGTGGTGTCTTAGGGATTTTCTATGTAGCAATCCATATCTTTGGCAAACAGGAGTAATTTGACCTCTTCTTTTCCAGTCTGAATCACTCTTTCCCTTACCTGATTGTAATATGTCGTTTCTAGTAGTGCATTGAAGAAATGACAGAAATGGAGACCTCTGATTGTTCCTGACCTCAGGGAACATGTTTTCACTTCTCCTCCCATTTGATTTGATGTCAGCTATAGGTTTGTCACTCACAAGCTTTATTATATTACTATATTAAGGTAGTAATATTCTCTACCTCATTTCTTCAGGACTTTGATCAAGAGGAGATCCCAAGTTTGATCCAAGTCCTTTCCTTCATCTCTTAAGAAGATTGTGTGACTTTGCCTTTGACTTCCATGCTGTGTTGTATTTGTGTCGGTTGAAGCATGTTTGCGTCCCTGAGACGAAGCCAGCTTGACCATTCTGTAAGAGATTTTGTGTATTGTTGAATCTGGCATGAAATTCCTTGAAGATTTTTGCATCTTTGTGCTTCAAGGACATGGGCCTGCAGTTTTCTCTGGGCCCTTATCAAGTGTCAGTATCAGGGTGATTTTGTCTTCACTAAGTGAGCTTTAACAAGTCCCTTCCCTTTAGATTTCAGAAAATGGGTTTGAGAAGCATTACTGTTAGTTCTTCTTTACTGGTTTGACAAAACTCAGCAATCAACCCACCAGCTCCTGGGCTCTGCTTTGGTTGACATGCTTGTTTGTTGGAAGATTTTTAGCACTGCTTCAATGTCTTTAACCTGTTTCTGGTCTATGTCAGAGTTTATTACTTTTGGTTTGATGTTGGTAAGTTATGTGTACCTAGAAACCTTCCATTTCTTCAAGTGTTTTTCCAATTTATTATTTTTAGAATGTTCACTAAGGATCCTTTGGAGTCTATTATTTTCTTTTGATGGTCATTTTTAAGAACAGAGTTTTCTTTTATTCATCATGCATATTTTTCATTCAGTCTATAGTTCATTCCTTTCCATTTTGAGCCTCATTACTTTTTTACTTCTGCTGATCTTATATCTCTTTTCATCTGATTATAAATTCTTATTGGGATGCTCCAGAGAACTCAATGCCAATGCCCTCTCCTCATGTGGCACACATGCACACACACAAAATATACTCAATCTTCCTATCCTCTCTCTCTCTCTCTCTCTCTCTCTCTCTCTCTCTCTCTCTCTCTGTGTGTGTGTGTGTGTGTGTGTGTGTGTGTGTGTGTGTGTATGTGTGTGTGTGTGTGTGTTGCATACTCATCTATATACAGGTTGTTCATTCTCATGTGTGTGCATGAGGAGGCCGGAGGAGGATGTTGGGTATCTTTTGTTAGGATTCTTTACCTTATATTTTAAGATTGAATCTCTCATTGAACCTGAAGATTGGTTTTTATGTCAGCTTGGCCAGCAAGCCAGCAAGCTCCCAGATTCCACCTGTCTCCACTGTAATTATTCAGCCACAGATAAGGCTGTACTTCTGGGTTCTAAAGCCAGGCACATGCAGACAGGCCATTGGGCACAAAGGGCCCCACGTGATCCACGTTCCCGCATGAATGGTTACATCCATGTATGACTCAGCTAAACCCTTGCACACATGCGTGAGTCGCCTATCATCTGCGTCATCAGTGTGACATATCACGCCAACCCCCTGTGCGCATGTGCTAGGCAGCTTTAAAAAGCTGGACGCACCATCTCCTTCCCTCTCTGCACACCGATCCCCAGGCCTTTACACAGCCCCTCTAATAAACTCCTAAGCGGGTTTGTTGCGTGTTCCGTGTTTCCTTCTCACCCGCACCAGGTAATTTCATCCACCACTAATGCTAGGGTTACAGGACATGCCTGACTATATCTGGCTTTTAAGTGGGTGCTGGGAATTCAAGCTCAGGTCCTCACACTTGCATAGCACACAAGTCATCTCTCCACCCCTATCGTTTCTATATTGTATTTAGAAACCTGTTTATATATATTATTATGTAGAAAAAACTGAGGACTTACAATCATATTAATGTTACTTTGCAATGCTCTGGGCTCCAGCAAGTGGTTTTGCTTGGTGGGTTTTGTAGTTAGAGGTAGGCTGGGGCTGCAGGCTTGAAAAACTCACCTGTGCTGGAGACCCAAGAGAGCTCTACCATATGGCTGGCAGCGGATACTGCTGTCAGTCAGGAGCCTAACCCTGTCAATGGTACAACAATACTGAGCTGGAGTCTCACTGCTTTGTAACTGTGTATCTAGAAAAAAAGAGTCCCCTCAATGAACTCTCCGATCTGGAGGCCCAAAAATGAGGGCCCATTTCTACCTTGTCTGAAGGTCAGAGAGTTGGGAGATTGCTCAAAATGACTAATAAGCATAGTTGCAGGTCCCAACTCAGGATGCAATTGCTTGGTTCTTTTAACATTAGGATAGCTGATTGAAGTAGGTCCATGCCATCCTGACAGGTGGTCAGGATATGTACTTTCACTCCTTCTTTTGTAACAATGAGGTCACCTGGGGAGGGGCAGCCTTCAGGATATCTGATCTAGAGCAGCTTTCCTACCTAGACAACAGAATGCTAATGATTTGATGTCTCAGAGTGATAAAGTGATTTGACTGAGTTGTCCTGCATATCATGTTAATAAAGTCTTTTTTTACCTTCTCTCCCCCCCCCTATTTACATTGGGTATAAAAGCTATGGAAAAATAAACACAGGTGATTTCAGTAATCCCTTGAATGCCCTGCTGGTACTATGCTGTATTTTCCATCTTATTATTTTTTATGTGCCTTCATATTCTTTACTAATATTTCTAAATTCACATACACCTACCCTGGCAAGAGGTATTTTTGTCAAGCCCGGTCCACGACACTCCAAGAGGCCCAAATGAAAGCAACAAAATTCATATGATCTGACATTAGAAGTACCAAAATAACACTCTTGCTGTCTTCTATTGATTGGACAAATTACTAAGGTTAGCTCTGATTCAAACTCAGACACAGCTTCCTCTCAATGATAACAGAGCAGGAGGTTCTGCGACCATATTTAACAGATGACATTTCATTCTGTTGGTTTTACCAGTCTGTAGTTAGAAGAGTATTGCTCTATCTGATGAGGTAATGTCTCTTTTAGTCCTATCATTTCTTAGATCTGCGTGTTAACTGGATCTCATGCCAAGCAATGAAAACTACTTCTTTGTTTCCGTTTGGAAAAAGGCAGCGGGAAAAGCAAGATACAAAGCAAGAAGTGTAGCCATGCTCTGTGTCTATGGTCAGGTTCCTGCCTAGAAGGACATCCCAGTTTCTATGCACAGCTCCTGTGGCTTCGCTTGAGTCTAGGCAACTTTAAGGTGAGTGATTTCCTAAAGGGCAATGTGGAGTATGATAAGACATGTATAAAGTCAGCAGGGTCCAATATTGGCCATTGTTCTTTGTGGGACACAGAGGAAGTTACAGATCTTCAAAAAGGCTGAGCCTGAAAAGAAATCCATTAAGAATTACGCACACTCGTTAATATTGTTCCCAGACGTCAGCACTTATGTAAACAACATTCCGAGGAAAATATTATCACCTAGAAGCTATTGCAAAGAAGCATATTTTATAGTCCTGTGGCAGATAATAAACGTCTGTTTTTGTCTCCATTTTCAGAGACTTTCCACTGAAACTCCAGGAGCACTTGCTATAAATTGGCTTTTACTCTTCATTCTTTTTTTGGCTTCCCTTGGCTGAACAAAGAGCAAACAGGATTATTAAGAAAGACAAAATAGGGGGCTGACGAAGTCTCAGTAAAGTGTCTCTCATGCAAGCATGAGAACCCAAGTTCAAACCCCAAAATTCTTGTAAAGGATGGGTGTGGTAATACACCTGAACTCCTAGTGCTGGGGGGGGGGGGGGGGAGGTAAAGACAGGTAGATCCCTAGAGGTCATTTGTCAACCAGTCAGTTGGTGAGCTCCAGGATCAAAGTATACACTATCTTAATAAGTAAGTCTGCATTTAGTGAGATGGCTCAGTGGGTAAAGGTACTTGCCACCAAGCCTGAAGATCTGAGCTCAATCCTCAGAATACACATGCTGGAAAAAGAGAACTGACCCATCCACAAGTAGTTCTTTGACCTCCATGTACCTGTTATGCCATGTGCATATGCACACATATGTATACACACGCATACACACGCACTCTCATACACACACACTGTAAAAATACAAAGGTGGAGAAGCAGTTGAGGAAGAAATCTGACAGTGACCTCTGGTCTTCACACACATGTACACAAACAGGAACACACACCCACATACATGAACACACATATATACAACCAAAAGACAAAGGAAAGGACTGGCTGACAAGGTGGATTCTGTCTGCTGCTAGGACTGTGCTCAGATGATTTGGAGAACTGACCTGCAGACTTAGGTGAGCATCTCTGAGAAGGACTTGGTCACTCAGTCAATCCAAATAGTGGCCCTATGGCTCACTGCAGCATAGTCATATTCTCAAGGACGAGACGAAGAAACATGTTCTTATTCTATCATTGTATTCTATTGGGTGTTATAATGCGCTCCTAAATGGACAGTCAGGCTCCTAAGTGACCATGTAATCCCCATTCCTGCATGACAGAAAGAGGCAGGAATAAATATGCAAAAGCTGTTCCATTTCATGGTTGTGTGGCTACCAAGCAGATGGGTAGATGAACACAAAATTGTTTTTTATAAACATCCAGAACCCCCATCAATCGGAACTGGGTCCATCTGGCTATAGAACTCAGTTCAGCTCTATCCCAGTGAGAGGGCAGATAAGAGAGAACTGCTAGACCTGCCTGTCTGTCTGTCTAATTCATATAGCATGAAAAAATAGCTCTTTGTCACATGAACTTGTCATGTATATGAACTTCAAATGCCAAATGTCTGCGTATAACGTATTTCAGTGGCCTGTTTAATAATGCCAGCATGACTTGCCATCAGCTACTTCACATCTATCTATGAAATGGGCAATTATATGATTATATCCTGGGGTTTTTTTAAATGAACTAAAACAGCATTTGCAAAACTTGTGTCACACCACAGATGTCCAATAATTATAAAAATAGACTTAGTGGTTTTATTGTGATCATTGCCTTATAGCTACTTGCTTTCCCCCGGAAAGAAATCCTACTTTCCTTTTTCTCTTTCTGTCTTCCTGGTGTTGTCAGTTCTGTGCTTGTCATTGCTATTTATTTCACATTCAGTAAAAACTTCAATGTTCTCCATGGAATGTACTCTTGCATTGTGGTCCAAAGAAGAAAACTGATGTCAAAGGCACCAAAGCATCTCTCTGAATAAGGCCACCCTCGCCTTTTGCCACCAGCCCCCCAACTATCAGAAATTGTTATGGCCTCAAAAGTTGTTGGATCATTTATTTCAATAATTATATTCTATTTATTTAAATAATGAAAACTTAGTGCTATCTGGCTATGTGTGCCCTCTGAGAATTTAAGAGAACCAGAGGTCAAGATGCTCATTCTCTCCCCAAGTTCCCTCTTGTCCTCACCGCCCACTTGCTCTCAGCCGTACTGAAAATCTTTCCCCATTCCAGCACTTTCTCACTTCTGGAGTATGAGAGAGATAAAGGGAAATTCTTCCTCACACAGTGGCCTTCCAAATGCTTGCAAACATCTGTTTTTGTCTTCCATTGTGCTAAGTCAAGCAGTAGCATGCTCTGACCCCTCCCCTCACATATAGAACAATTCTTCAGTGTTTTTGAGCCCTATTGCTCCTTCCTTAAAGGCACATTTACTCACAATGGGTATTTTTGTATATGTGAGGATGGAAAGGGGTGAGCAAGGCAGAGGAGAGGAATGGGTATCAGGGCTTCCAGAAAAGACACTGATAAACAATTATTGGTACTGGATTCTTCCTGGCATGAAACACAGTTGGGCCATAAATCTACTGGCCTTTGCTATTCATTTCTTCTCTGCTCTGGGTTCCAAACCACACCACCTGAGTTAGACATCTCAAGCTGTTGAGACAAAACACCATCAACTAGGTGGCTTAGACACATGGATTTCCCATAGTTTGTGAGGCTGCAATGTCCCAGATCAAGGGGCTATTGGACTCAGTATCTCTTTTAAGTTTACTGATGTCCATCTTCTGGTTGGACCCTGAGAGGGAAGAAGGGAACAATCTACTTCCTCTCCTGTGTCTCTCTTGGGTGCTAATGCCATCACAGGTATTCCAACATTATAAGCTAATTCTCCAAATACCATCACTCTGGCAATTGTGGGTGCAACCTGTGATTGGAGTGGACACAAGCCTTGCCACTGTCATCCTGCCTTTCTCTCATCGTCTACTGCTCCCTGGCCCAGCTTCACTGAGCTTGAAAAATCCCGTCTTTTTAGGACTTTGCTCAGGTTTTCTTTGTGTGCATGAGTCATCATGCAGTGTGTCCTTGGCTGACAGCACTTGGCTTTTGGAGTTAGAAAAACTTTGGGTCCTTGTTCCTTCTCTTCCTAGTTTCAAAGACGTGGTGACATTTATCTTTAACCTTTTTAACCAGTTCCTCATCTGAACAAAAGAAAGAGTCTAACACCAAGTCCTCTAATCTCACAGGCCGTCCTCAAGTTGTGTGAGTGATCTAGAATATCTCAAACACCCAGACTGTGCACGGAGAATACTCTGCCTCTGGACCTTCCTCCTCAACGCAGAAAACAAGAACTCTCCTGCATTAGCATAGGCAAATGGACCAGTCACATTTGCCCATCCACTAGAGACATCAGTCCTGAAGAGCTAGCTAGCGGAAAGTCGCTGGTTGGCAATCATCTTGAGTCGGATGCAGAAACATAGCATTTCAGGGCTGAGTGGCAGCGAAGCTGAATTCCCCAAGTAATGGTGTCAGTCTTGATTATCACCCTACTGTTCACTGGACCAGTTCACACTCTGCTGTGAGCTATTACTCCTACACACGGTGTCTCCAGCCTGGACCTTCAGACGGACTCTATGGAATATTGTTATAATAAAACTTTCTTCTGAAGAATCGGTCTGTCAGGTGATCATGACCCCTGACTAATACAATAAAGTCAAGCACTTAAATGTGGCTCAGCATAAAGGTGTGATTACGATCTTTATGGCTCACACACTCTGTCAGCATCACTTACAGAATAAATTATTTTACCTGTTAGTTTTCTGTGACTTACTTTCTGCCGGGTGGAATTTATTTTTAAGCTCTTTCTGGTGTTCTAGTGATCTTTGGCTCAGGTTCTGTTTGGTTCCAATACCATTCTATGTAAACTCACCCAGCGGGTCAGTTATTCCAGGGTCCCGAAGAGGTGCTATCTGAAAAAAGACGGGCGGGAGGGAGAAACGGAGACCAAGCAAGAGCCAGACAAGGTTCTGTTCTCGATTTGTCAAGGTCTCTCTTTGTTAGAGAAATGGTTGTGGCTTATATAGCCCTTGAATGAGGAATTTGGCTTGGGATGAGGGCAGAGGCATGGCAAGGGCAGGAAGGGATTTTGCCAGGGCAGCAATCATGGCAGCAATGGTCACGAGTCACACCTAGTGTTCTATATGCAAGCGGAATTGTTCCTTTTGTGATTCCAACCACAAAAATTCTCTAGATAGTTGGAATGTGGGGCGGGTTCTGCTAACAGATAGCTCTCAAGATAGTTGGGTGTGGGGTGGGCTCCGCCAACAAACAGTTCTCAATACACTCTCCGCAAACATCCCCAAGACAATGGTCCCCACTATACTTTTTGGGAAAATGGCTCCTGACAATTCTATTTCATATATTTCCATCTACATCCATGAACAAGAAGTCTCTTCCATTAGTCCCTGCTTTTCAGAATTGCCTTTATGTGATCTCAGTACTCCTACATACATTTAAATTTGCTGGGAATTTCATTGAAATATCACCATTCTAAATCAGTCTTAAGAATGGACATCTTTACATGTCAATTACTTACATCCAGTGTCTTGACATATTCAAGTCATAGTTTATATCACTTATTATTGTCTTGTTCTGGTCACATAGGCTCTAGTTTACTCTTGTGAACATGCACATAATTACAGAGGCAAAGAGCATCCTTTCCCAAACGGTTTCCAGCTGTTCATGTCTGGTACCTAGATGTCTGTTTTATATTAGAAATCTTCCTTGCTGAAGAAATTTCTCTCTGTTTAACATTTATTAGGCATTCCTCCCTGCCAGACATCATGAGTCCTAAACCATGAGCATATTTTCTCCTAAACATATATAAACCATGTGTTTTCAAAATGTGCCCTAAAATTCCTGCTAGCCTACGTTGTCATCTCTTATTAAGGATTCCAGGCAGGACCCATTCTTCCTTTCTGAGTCCATCCCATGATGTTTTCTCAGGCAGATGCTATAATTCTTTCATAACTTGATTGTGTGTTTTGCTCTCCTCTGTTGCTCCTTCTATTTGATTACCAGGGGAATTCCTATTCATTATTTAAAAACCAGCTCAAATGTCACTTCCTGTATGCATCTGGCTCTGACCACACACTCAGACAGAATTAATTTCTCTCATCTGTATTCCCACAGCAGCGTCTACACACCTCTGTTACAACACAAGACATATCATCCTGCCTTTTCACCCCAAGTTTCTGTCTCCCCCAAAGAGGATCCTCCTCATCTCTATATCCCCAGTAATCAAGATGATTTGTAGAATAAATAAGTGGGATGATTAATCAGTGACTATTTTATGATTTAAATAAAACCAGTGATTTGTTGTTTCTGGAAACAACCATTTTCCAACTTACCTTGCTCTTGTCTCATCCCCCCAAGGTATCTGACAGTCTCTGCATGTTCTAAAATAGTATCATTCCTAATTCTGTTCACAGGCAATCCTTTTCTGGTTTATAAAGCAATGTATTTCCAATGAGAACTTAACCTTGTTTTAGATTAGAGGCTAAATAACTCTTAATCCCTTCCTTCCTCCATCTTTGGTTTAGATACGCTGTGCTATGGAATTACCCTTTTCTTAGTAGAAAAAACCATTTTCTGTGCTAAACTGGATGTACAAACAAACTAATTCATTACTTCTTCAGTAAATACTACTAAAGTACAAGTCAAGAGGCAAAGCCAGAGGCAAATGCCACATTGCAGGCAGAATGCAACCGAAGCTGTGCTCAACGCCTACCGTTACTGTCATGAACAAGCGGAGGAAGCTCAGCTCCACAGCTGGGAAAACAGGGGGATTTCCTGGAGGCAGTAGGTCAGCTTGGAAAAATACAGGCTAAAATTATTCTGGGAAAATAATTCAACTTTTCCATGCTGTAATCTAGGGATGCAGAAATGCTCCTCTGGGCATTTTTGTTGAAAATTAGATAGAAATCAAGTAATGTCCCAATAAAATTAACCACATCTCTAATATCTTCCAATTTCAACAAACACCATCACTTCCAAGCATCCTGTTGCTCCTCTTAATATTCGTCCTTAATGATCCTCTTCCTTTCTGTCTGTTCCCAGTCAATCCAGGCCCTGTTCAGTCTACCTCCTAAATACCTCTCAGTGGGAACCCATGTGTGACTCAGTTTCCATCTGGAGTCATTTCCGACTTAAAGAAGTCATTTGAGTTTAAGCTTGCCTGTTCTACTTTTTCTTATAACCTTTAAGGCTATGAGAGACTTCTGATTTAGCCTGTGAGGAAAGAATACTCTATCTAGTAGACAATATACTGCTGACAACAAGCCTCAGGAACATCAAGATAGAAAGGAAGGCTGCTTATAACAGCAAGCACATGTTGAGAGGAGGCTGCTCACTCAAGGACAGGAATGGTCTTGTGGTTAGATACCTACTGACTGTCCGTGCTATGCTTTGTTCTGGTTTTGTATATAAGCAAGTTCTGAAATAAACTCTGGGCTGTTTGGCTTCTTCAGCATGACCAGACAGACCTCCCGATTCTATCCTGTCTTCTGTTTCTTCTGACTTTTCTTTGGCCTCAAGGATCCCTTATCCAGGAACCCTAGCTGAGCTTGTAGGAGTGGGCTCCTACACCTCTCAGATCTGACTATGGTGCCTGCAGGCCGTCACCACCACCACCATCACCCCCAGCTTGCCACCTCCTAACCATACATTGGCCATTGATTATTCCTTGCTGACTCCAAACCGCTTCCTGCACTGAAACCACAGTTGCTCCTTGTAAAACGCACAAGGTGGTGTTAACTTTCTTCTTTCCGCACCTCTATGCTTTCCTGGATAAATAAAAATAACCCTTCATCATTATAGCCTTTTGGAAGGTGGTGAGAAATCGTAAGACATTCCAAAGCTGTAAAGGAAAAGAACTTAAACCTAAATCAACATTTTTCGCTTAAAATGTCTGCAAACTCTGGGCAAGATACTCAGCCTTTCTCGTCCTCCCTTTCTCATCAGTAAGATGGACATAATAATAATAATCACTGTATAATATAAGGTAATAAAGAATAACAGAGATGATAGTTATGAAAAACATCTGTAAAGTATAACCTATTGTGCAAATACTTAATAAGATCTTCATTACCTAGTAAGAAATACAACACTTTCACATGGCAATTACTCTCATTATGTAAATAATAATAAGAGCTTCACCACCTAGCAGGACATACTAACTACCAGGTAAACACAGACAATATCATGTGAGTGTTGAGATTCAAGCATGAGGCAATACTTGGAAAGAACCCAAGTTTGAATACAAAAAGAATTTTTTAAAAATATATTCACTTTTTGGGTGACAGTTCCAGACAAGAGAAAAATGAAGGTCACTGGGGAATATCATGGAGTAAACACTATAACACAGTGATGGTTTACTCCTAAAGAAACAGAAATTATATCACGCTTTCACTTTAATGCTTTCTTTTATGACTTATTTGGAATAGAGTTCAATGCCCCTGATATTTTAGAATCACTTGTAAATATTTTAGCAGTGAAGTCTGCATGTTTGGTGATTTTTCTTTTCCTTTCCATATGCTATTTTTAAAGGATTTTTTGCCTTGTTAAGGGGGCTGCAAAAATACCTAAGGATGGGGTCCCATTTATAAAGGAGTAACCTACTATGTAATAATGAAATCCAGCAAGGAAAAATTAAAGTTCACTTAAGGGAAATTAATTTTATGCCTTATAAAGAAAATGCAAATGTATTCACTTCCTCAAACAAGCGCACTCGGGAAGCTGTAATCGAGGATGCTAAGCAAACTGAACTGATGGACCAGCGGCGAGGATGCTGACCAAACTGAACTGATAGACCAGCGACGAGGATGCTGAGCAAACTGAACTGATGGAATGTGGCTTAGCTGACTGCTGCCTTCCTCCTTCACGTTCTTTCTGCCTTTAATTCAGGTACCATTTCCCTCCATGGTCCAGGGTGCACGGTCTTTCTCCAATTCACGAAGAACCTCTGCTGCCATCTAGTGTTTTATATAAAGCCTCTAGCCAGATGAGCAGGTTTTTCTTGGTTTAACTTTAGCTCAGTGTGTAAAGCAGAGGGACACGACGCTGTGGGTGGCAGAAGGCTAAAATTTAGAATAGTTTTTTTTTTGTTTGTTTTGTTTTGTTTAAAATCTACTGCATTGGTTGGTAAGATGTGCGGAGTCACAGGACACACAATATGGGCTTCTGAAGTATATGTCGTGGAGTAGGAAATCGGGTGTCAGGGATTCTGAAGCTCCATTCAGTTTTTAAACTTTATGAAGGAAGATTTCCTTTGTGATTGTGAAGAGCCAGGCTGAGCACAGAGGAGAGGGGGTGTGAATTAAGATGTGCATAGCTCTTGTAAGACCTCAGTTCATGAAAGACTATGATACATCCCTTCTAGGACCTTCAGCAAAATTGCTTCTTTGCCAACAGGAAAGGCCTTCTTCATGCCTTTCCTCTACTCCTTCACCTCCCTTTCTCACCAGCAACATGAAGAACTCTCCTCCAGACAGGGCTTGGCACTCCAAGCTCACTCCTTGATATGACTTAGTGTCCCAAGCTTGCCTTCTGAAAACATTGGGTGAGCTCATTTGCACCACCATCATCAGGGTCTTTGAGGGCACGCTTGAATACTTTCTAAAGGCTAGTGAAATTCCAGGTTCAAAATAAAGACAAAGGAAGCTGAGGTTGGCATCTGTTCATTTCTGACACTTCAGATAAGCATTTAACAGACCGACAGCACCTACATAGCGGCTCCCAACCATCTGTAATTCTAGCTCCGGGGGATCCATCATACAGCTGCTAAATCCAGAACCTGGAAATCATCTTTGACCTTGTCTGTTTCCAACACACACACACATACGCGCGCGCGCGCGCACACACACACACACACACACACACACACACACACATATCTGTGGTTTCTACCCCTAAGTCTCCTAAGTCCACACCCTTTCCTTCTTACTGTAGACATTACATCTTACATGACATAAATATGACTTACAGCCATTGTGTATCCTCCTCTTTTATCCCCTCATCCAATAGCCATCTGGGGTAGGGAATGGATTTCTTTATTAATTTAATAATGCTGCAGTTTCGTCAATGTTCTTCAGTAGTTTTCCTTAGAATTTAAAATATTTTGTGAACATTTAAACACAACTAGAATGCCCTGTGTGATCTGATGGTTCTCTCTGTGCTCGTCATGTGCCCTTCCCACATGCGGGGCTTCTCTATTGCTATAATGTCCACAAACCATTCTCATTAGTGACACGTCTGTCTCTAAGCCCAAACTGTAAATGCTATGAAGTCAGATACCAAGCTGTGTTGTGGGATATTTGTACACTGTGTGAAAATGTGTTGCTGTGATTGGTGTAATCAAATGCTGAATGGCCAATAGCTAGGCAGGAAGTATAGATAGAACTTCTGGGCAGACAGAGAGGAAGTGGAAGATGAATCTAGGCATGCAGGAGATGTTAATGAGACACAGAAGGAGTCAGACATGAAAAATGAGAGAAAGGTAAAGAGCTATGAGGCAAAATGTATATTAATATAAATGGGGCTAATTTAAGTTATGAGAGTGAGTGGGATAAGACTAAGCTATAGGCCAAGCTTTTATAATTAATAATAAATCTCCATGTCATTATTTGGGAGCTGGCTACTGGGACAGAGAAAGACTCATTACAAAGCTTTCTTATTATACTTAAGCCAAAGTAGGCAACCAACAAAGACGTGTACTGAATGAATTAATGAAGTCAATATTGCCTCCAACAATTTTTGATTGTTTTTAACATCCTCTTTTAAAAAAAATAACTGTTTTGTTTATTTTATTCTCTCTCTTATTCTCTCTCTGTGTCTCTGTCTCTGTCTCTCTCTCTCTCTCTCTCTCTCTCTCTCTCTCTCTCTCTCTGTCTCTGTATGTTTATGCATGCAGGAGCCTGTGGAAGTCAGTGGATGTTGGATCCCCAGAACTAGAGTTACAGATGGTTGGAAGCTAATACGTGGGTGCTAAATTTAACCCAGGTCTTCTACAAGATTAGATTAACTAACAGTTGACCAATCTCTTTAGCCCCAAACAGTAAACGGCTTAGAGGCAAACAGTCCTCAAATGATATTGACACCTAATATTGAGAGGGCAAAGATGACTCAGGCATGACATTACGACTACAAAACAGTGGTTTACAAAAAAAAAACATATAAAAAGAGCAATACTCTTGAAAATATCTTTTACAATAGGGGCTTGCTTACTCAGAATCACAGAGGGAAAGGGTTTAATATAAGTTGATTAAGTCTGAGTAGACAGAGAAGATGAAATTCAAGTTGAAGTTTTAGAGGGCAAGGAGGTCACAGTCAAAAAATATGTAGAGAAAATCAAGAGAAAAGTCAAATATAAAAATATTGCAGTGGTTTTAATCCAGGGAGAAGGTAGGTGAGCTATTTCCACCATAGAAAACCATATCAAGGGTAATTAAATGTTCTCAGTAGACTTTTAATAAACACTTGTGGTTTGACTTTTGGAGAATGGTTCTCTGTAACTATATGATCCACCTGTATATTGAAACTTAGGACGTAAAGACAGAGTGCATCACACCTGTTCAGGTCTTGACACACACAGCACACGCCCTCTCAACAGGAATTTCTTTCACAATACTGAACGAATATCAGAAATTAACTTGAGGAAGTCACCAGGCATCGGGGTCTCAGAGAACAGCCTAGCATGGAAATCATATCAGACTGTCATAGGCTCAGTCTGCCTCATCTGGCTGTGGGACTTTAGGCAAGTCCTTTAAAAAATAGAGATTGAAACATGGGTGAAGCTGGTCCCAACACTCCTTGCAACATCAAACTACCAAGCTAGGGAATACTTACACAGTCGGGATTGAACTGTCAGCAGCAACTGATGGGTTGGATGGAGAAACATTTTAATGATTTAAGATGTTATTCACTGGTAATAAAAAAGTAATTTTGTTTCTTCCAAACCTCCTGATTATTATGGAGATTTTTCTGCTGAGTTTTATTCTAAAAAGGCATTATGAACATCAAGACTGACATAGCCATAAGGGATTGTGGAAAGTTTAATATCGGTTGATGGGGATAGAAACAAAATTTTCTACTTTTAAAATTGTCAGATAACTTTTAAATGGATAACATTAAATTACTGTCAGAAATATGTGCAATATTTTCTCATCTACATACAATTGTTTCCCGGTGGATGAAAGCTGCAATCTGGTTTATTAGGATGCCATGGCCATTTCTCCACTTTGTCCTGAGCTTGGTACCAAGCTTCTGCCAAGATTAAGGAGAGGGTATTAAATTATGTAGGGGAAGGGGGATATTCAGAGAGTAGAATAAACTAGATCAGACAATATCTCTCAATGGAATATTTTTAAAATAAGATGATTGGGTTGGGAAGTTGTCTCAATAAAGTATCTGATGGGAAAGCAAACGAGACCAGAGTTTAGATTCCAGCACCCACATTAAAAAAAAAAAAACCTGGCATAGTGGCTTTTGCCTGGAACCACATAAACACTGGGAAGAGGAGGTGAGGAAGGCAGAACCCTGAAGCCCATTGAGAGCACGCTAGCCAATTCTGTGAGCTTCAATTCCAATAAGAGACTCAAAGTAAAGACGGAGAGCAATGGAGGAAAGACCTCACTCCGGTCCTCAAAGCCACTCATATGCATGTATGTACACACACCCATGGTAACAAGTGCATTCACCACATACATACAACATACCACACACACAATTTTAAAAATTAGGAATAAAATTAAGTAATAAAGATTAGATTATCTTCATCAAACTGAGATTTTTTTTTCTTGAAGTGACACAAAGAAAGATGTTTGAAATGAGAAATACAAAATAGCCCTTCTTCAGGTTGTGTGTGTGTGTGTGTGTGTGTGTGTGTGTGTGTGTGTGTGTGTTTTCATTCAAGGGCATGAGAAAAAGTGAGAAACACATCATTATGTTATCTTAGCTCTCTTGGGACAGATGCAATCTTAGCTCTCTGCATTCAAAAGAAAAAAGACAATGGAGCATGATGTAATCCAATGAAAAAGTCGTGGTTTCTGCTGGGAATGCAGTGTTCTGTGCCAACCATGCAGAACGGGGAGGGAGTTATCGCTTCTTAAAGCACTGCAGAGATCATTTGCTAAACAGTCCCACTGCTGTGGCTGCTTAGTCCCATGGTTCCTGTGTGACTACCCTTTTCTCCAACAGACCCGAGGACCATTCCCAACACAAGTGTTAGACTTAAATATTTCTGGATTCAGGGCTTGATAAAAGATAATAAATACCTGATTATAAGTAAGAGGAATTAATTTACCTAAGCAAAAAAGTTTTCATGTTTAATTAATCAAGCTGGTAGAGTAGTCAAACTTAAAACAGGCAGGAAGAGGAGAGAGGAGGATGCAGAAGTTCCTCATCTAATCTGAGAAAATAAATCAGGTAGCTTTTGTGTTCCTGGGTTCAGAATAGAGAAGAGAAATAAGAGAAAATAGCGTGCATTGAGTGTCTACCAAGTCCCATACACTCTGCTAAGTTGTTCAACATTTTAACTGTAACTTACATCTATTTTAATCTCTTTCTGGCAAGACAATGCCTTAGAAAAGCTTTTAAAAGTGAAACTTTTTAAAAATGAGTTTTCAACACCAGTGTAGGCAGAAGTCTTACCATTGACCAAGCCAAAGTCCTCAGACTTTTTTTTCATAATTTTCTAAAGAGTTTGACACCAATGTTAACTTTATTTTTTTCCCCAGCATAATATTCTTATTGACTATTTGGGAATCTCACATCACACACCACAATCACACTCACTTTCCAGTCTTCCCAGGTCTACCCCTACCCTTGTGATTCCCCCCTTGATGTGGGATTCCCCTCTGTATGCTGTGAATACCATTGGTGAATAAAGAAACTGTCTTGGGCCAGCACAGGGAATAGAGGTAGGCGGGGAAAACTAAACTGAATGCTGGGAGAAAGGAGGAGTTAGGGAGAAGCCATTAGCCCACTAGAGACAGATGCCAGAACTTTAGCTAGTAAGCCACAGCCATGTGGTGATACACAGATTAATAAAAATGAGTTAAATTGATATATAAGAGTTAGCCAATAAGAAGGTAGAACTAATGGGCCAAGCAATGATTTAATTAATACAGTTTCTGTGTGATTATTTCGGGGCTTAGTGGCCGGGAACGAACTAGCAGCCTCCTCACTACACCCTCCTCTATAAAGGAGAAAAAATAATTCCAATTTGTGTTGCCCATATATTCACTGGAGCATGGTCAAACTCAAAATGGCCAGTCCCTTAAAGAAACTGAGTCCTTCCCCACCCTGACAAAAGCCATCAGTTGAGGAAAGCTACTCTTCAGAATCCTATCACAATTCCTAAGAGTTTTCTTTCATGGCTTTCTGCTTAGGCTGTTACTTTGGGAGGTGTTTCAATTGTCTCATGAACTTTCTATGTCCCTCTTTCTCAACTGTGAGTCTGCAGTCATAGGCACCACTGCAAAAGTAGCTTCCTTTCCCTTTACAGTCTGGGAGCATGGATCATGGGCTTCCACATGGTTTCTGGAGACAGCACAAACCACAGATATCCACATGGTCTCCAGCATCAGCAAGTGCCACATACCTTTTCAGGGTCTCTGGTGGCAGGACAGGTCACAGACATCAACATGGCCTTAAGTGCCCACAAATATCAACACGGCTCCAGGAAGAAGCACAGACCACAGACATTCACATGGCCTTTGGTGGTAACAGGGGCCTCAGACATCAACAGGACCTGGGTTGCAGTAGGACCACAGACCCAGACATGACCCTAGGTGGCAGAACAGACTGTGGACATGGGCATGACCTCAGGTGGAAGGGCAGGCCACTCACATCAACACGGCCCTTGGCAGCAGAATAGCCCACAGACATCAACACGGATTCAGGAGACAACACAGACCACGGACATCTGCAAGGCTTTGGTGTTAATGTGGGCCATAGATAGCAACATGACCCTAGCTGCTGCAGGACCATGGACATCCACCTGAATCTCAGGTTTCAGGATGGCCTGGGATAGTGGACCATGAATACCAGCGCGGCCTCCAGGGCAGCATGGACCTAGAGTTCTTTCAAGAAATCTAATCTAGAAAATGAACTGTTTCCTCCTCTCAAACATCCTATCTCTGCTCAGAACCACGGTAATCCTGATCATGCAGTGTGTTCGGGTTGGTGGGGGGGGGGGTGTGTGTGGAAGGGGCTGAGTCTGTGCAAGCTCCAGGCTGGTGCACACCATCCTCTGGGCCCTACTCTGCAAGCCCATCTAGCTCTCCCATCTGCCACAGCCTTCTCTAGCACCTGTCACAGCCATGGTGTCTCTGGCTCCACCCCCTCCACCACATTCTGGCTGCCCCATTCTTCCATCTTTCCCACCTCCCCATCACATGTTCGTTTGTCGTCGGGGCACTGGAAACCGCAATGGGTCACACCGTTTATTTTTGGCTCAAACAGTTTGACATGCAAATGTTCATTGCAATAAGTTGTTGGTCTGGTTCAAGTTTTCTTGTTTCTGAAGCCCTGTAAATATTGGACCATTGCTTAGAATTATTTCAGATAATCAGGGTTCCCTGACCTGTGCGGGCTGATGAGGGAGGGGGACTTGATCGGGGGAGGGGTAGGGAACTGGGAGGCGGTGGCGGGGAGGAGGCAGAAATCTTTAATAAATAAATAAATTCAAAAAAATAAAAGAAAAAAAAAGAATTATCTCAGATATTCTGCTGCTGCCCAAAGTTGGGGTACTGGCTGCCATACTCATCCTTGCCCTCAGTGACTGCTGCTTCCGGCACTGCTGTTCTCACTCTCCGTCTCTCAGCCAAGCAAGCAGCAATGGCTGCAGCCACTGCGGCTCTGTGATGGGGGTCTGCTGAACCGGCCCCATTCAGCAATGACCTGCCTCTGCTGGAGATCTAGGTCATGGTACATCTCCATGTCGTGATGCTGGCAGCTGTATGACTCACTGGGCATGACCTTTCTACTTGCAGCTGCCGGCTAAGATATGGCAATGAAGGGTATAGATTCCCTGCCTCGTAGGACTCTGTTCTGCCATCTTTCTTTCCAATCTTTCTTTCCAATTTCATGAATTTACTTTTTAAAAGCCTCTTCATAAGGCTTTGCCTCTCCTTCTTCTTCCTCTTTTTCCTCTTTATCCTCTTCCTCCTCCTCCTCCTCCTCCTCCTCCTCCTCCTCCTCCTTCATCTTCTTCTTCTTCTCCATTCTTTCAGAGCTGATGAGGACTCTATGGCCCCCTTTTCTGCAAATGTATCACCCCTTGGAGCCTCCATGGGTCTCTCAGACTCCTCAGAGTTCTGAGGTCCATCTTTGTTTTCTTCCCCAAAGTTAACTTTAAACAAGAGTCAAAAAAAGATCTTTAATTAGGAGGCTAGAGAGATGACTCAGTATGCTGGTTGTGGTGGCACACACCGGTAGGATTTGCTCAGCATCTAAGAGCATTTACTGATCTTGCAGAGAACCAGGGTTTGGCTCAAAGCACCCACCTGGTGGTGCACAACCATCCAGAATTGAATTTCCATGGGCTCTGATGCCTTCTTCTGGTTTCTGATGACACCTGGCACACGTGTGGTGCACGTTCATATGTACGGATGAATACTATACACAGAAAGCAAATTTGTAGAAATTATTTAATTAACTAATAATATAGTGTAGTCTTAAAGTTAAAAAATATTAAGTACAAGGGCATGGTGGCATACATATTTAATCTCAGCACTTGGGAGACAATGCAGACAGATTTCTATGAGTTCAAGTTTGGCCTGGTCTTCATAGAGAGTTCCAAAACAGCCTAAGCTATATAGAGAGACCTTGTCTCTAACAACCTTATGTGTGTGTGTATGTATCTACATATTTAAAGAAAATATAGTTTATATGCTTAGAGAATATATTATATGTTGTATTACAATAATAGAGAAATAAATGTGTTATATACATATATTACAGACTATATATTGTCTAAGACATAATTCTTTAAAAGCGAATCTGTGCTGATAATTTTAAAGTCAAATGCTTTTAATAGACTTAGAAAACCATGAAAAGTGAGGAAGAGCTAACGACTTCTTTTATCAGTGCACCTACTGTTAAGGCACGCTCTCCTTTTCTGGTGGTGAATTTAATAAATTAGGAGAAAGAACAAAGCGGAGTACAGAGGAGCTTGTGCACATTAACATGATGATGCTTATTTCTGCACAGTAGGCTATTGTGGTACTTAATGATTTTTATTTCGCTTACCTAAATTTTACAATAATTATATATTGCTTGGGTAAATGAGAAACAAAAAAATATAATAAATAAATAGAGAGTTGCTGTTGAAAGAAAACTAGCATCCAACCATCTTCATCCATGGTCTAGTGTCTGGAAAAAACCTGCAAAGTTTTCCTAAGACACACACACACGCATGCACACATACACACACACACACACACACACACACACACACACACACACTTTGCTTTGGTACAACAGAGGAGAAAACGGAGTCTTGGTGCTCCTTAAATCCTCAGCCACAGTCACCTGAATGCACCAAAGACCCCAGTCTTTTCTCAACTCTTGCCGGCGCTCTGTGTTCACACTTTGGTGTGCAGGGCCTGTTGGCACTGTGCCAGTCTTCTCTCAGTTTGTATAAGTATAAACATATCTCCTTTTCTTTTTGCCATGCGGCTTTCACATATGCCATCCCATATGAGACTGTCTCGTCTCCCATAGTCCCCAGTGTTTCTCCGTGAGATCCCTGTGTTGATCACCAGGTCCCGATCAACACATCACCTCCTCAGCTTTGGCTGATCCCCATACCCCTCCATAAAGGAACAGCAGTTACAGCACTGTGTGCTCTTCTTGGTCTCGGCTTTATTTCCCTGACTCAGCCCCAGAATCGATGCCTTCCCAGTCCTTAGTGCAATTTGTCATGACTTAATTTCTTTGCATCATTTTTTTCTTCCTTTCTCATTAGAACATAAGATCTATGAGGGAAAGGACATATTCGTCTTCCCAGTTGTACCTCCAGCTGACACACTCAGCACATACTCAAATAAATGGCTTTGAGGACAGGCCACAAAGTAGAAATCGTCTCCATTTCACTGGTGAGCCAGTACCAGAGGTGTCTTACCCTAATCACAGAGCACAACTTGGTTCTTTCCAGTTACCTCTGATCTGAGTTGGGCTGTCTTCGTTAGGCCACCCGGGCACTCTATACAACTGTTATTCTTCTACTTCTCCACCTGTAAAGTGAGGGACAGGAAAGAGTGGAAGAGGTTGAGATTGCTATGAGGGCCATATATGTTACTGTGTCATGGTACACAGCACAGGATGCTATAGTTTGGACATTAAATGTTCTCCAAACACAAATATGGTAAAGATTTGATCCTCAGAGTGGAGCTACCAGGAAACAGTACAAGTTTTTTTACTTGTTGGTTTTGTTTGCTTATATTTTTAATTTATTCTAAGTGTTTTGTACATCTTGTATCTTGATCCCATTCATTCCCTTTCCCTTCATATCCACCCTCCATCCCTGCAATCCCTTCAAACAAAAGAAAATTCAAAAGAAAAAAAGAAGAAACTAAATGAAAAAAGTAAAAAAATCTCGTCAAGTAAGCTGCAGTGTGACCCAATAAGTCACACTGTATACCCTCTGTCCATAATTTCTACTCCCAAGTGTTCATTGCAGAGTCATTGGTCCGGTTTGCAGCCACCAGTCTCCACCCCATGATCCATGCTGGGCCCCCACTAGAACTCTTCCTGGACATCCCACTGCCACCCTGTATTGTGGAGATTTTACAGCTTTGGATCTGCAGGTCAGGTCCCTTCATGAGCTCCAGCAGATGGCAGATGAGGTGGATGTTGGGGTAGGCCAAGTCATAACCCTGGGCCAGCTGTAGGGTTGGTCTACCAGATGAGAAATAGGAACAGCTCTCCCATGGGCACAATTTGGGGGCTGGCTCATCTACAGCTGTGCTAACAGGGTTGGCTCTACTGTACGGCCCTGGTGAGGTACAGGGCCTGCTCTCCTGAGTATTGCAACTGGTGGGGGTCAGGAATGGCTCTCTCGCTCTTAGACCACAGGGCCAGCTCTCCCACCTGCCTCCGGCATTGATGGGAGGGCGGGTATTTCTCCCCTGCCCATGTCACCACAAGGCAGATGGGTAATGGGGACAGCTCTTCCACAGGAGAAGGTTTAAGAGAGAGGGTGTGGCTGGAGGCTTTAGGTAATTAGGAATGTGTTCTCAAAGGAATTGGTCTCAAAGGCAGGCTCGTCTCTCTGATGCTCTCAATCATAAAATATGGTTAGGGTTCACCACTACCACAAGGTGCTATGCTATGCCTCACCCACACAACACATCAGAGGTCCACCTCATCAGAGACTAACTCCAAGACTGTGGCCCCAAATCAACTTTTCTAAGTGGATTGTCTCAGGCATTTCTTTTTTTTATTGTTTTTATTGGCCTCCCCTCCCTTCTTCCCCCTCTCCTTCTACCCTTTCCTATAACCCTCAAGCTTCCAATTTACTCAGAAGAACTTGACTTTTTCTCCTTCCTACATAGATCCAAATATCACTCTCTTAGGGTCATCTTTGCTGTCTAGGTTCTCTGGGGTTATGGACTGTAGGCTGGTTTTTCTTTGCTTTATGTCTAAAAGCCACTAATGAGTGAGTACATATTATATTTGTCTTTCTGGGTCTGGGTTACCTCACGCAAAATGTTTTTTTATAGATTCATCCATTTGCCATCTCAGGCATTTCGTACAGTTGAATAGTATGGCCCCTCATACAGCAAGGACCCTGCAAGTGACCTCTGGCCATCTTTATGGCACTGTGACCTTCAGTTTAAGGCCATTGAACTTGGGTTTGGGTTTTACTTTGTTTTGCTTTGGTTTGTACAGTGGTTCCATTTTAAAACTTAGTGTCTCATATATCCTTTATGGCATAGAATTCTGAAATATTTTTGAAATAGACTTTTTATAAGTTGAATTTTAAATTGTGGTTTATCTAACTATGTCTAAGTCCCAACCTACAGGCCAGGGAAGCTTCACTTTCCCACACCTTCTCCCCCATGTAATATTTGACAATCTCTACTCTAAGGAATATTTTTATGTGACAGAGAAAATTCCAGAATATCAAAGCCATAGTTTCCTGAAGAGCATGGCAATCTGCATGTGCTTTCCAACTTCGGAGAAATAGCCAAAGAACAGTTTAAACATAAGTAAAACTATCTGGGGTAAGGGAGCTATTGTGAAACAGGACTCTGAGGCCTGGTGCACACTGGTCCTCAGTTGTCGGTTACTGGCTCTTCCTTACCACAGAACAATCCAGAAATGAGTAGCCTAAGGCCCGAGCCATGCTAGGCTGAGCCTGATTGAGCTGAGCAAACTTCCCTCAACAATTTTCACTTCTCCTGCAAGCTTGAAACAGAACCGCTTTCCCTCCACATTTGGAGCCCAGAAGTTAGAATGTAATTCTAGTGGGAAATAGCTCGTTCCACAGAAGAGACATGAGTCCGTCAGCAGATCACACATTTTGATGGAAGCTAGAGACCGGGATTCTTAACGTGATGGTGAGCCGAGCTCAGGAGAACGGGAAAGCTATGCAGTATAGAGGATAAAGCGGATTGAGGGGGAGTCTGGAACATCCAAAGCAAAGGGAAAAGACGACGAGGCATGTAAATGGATCTTTAAGCAGGTCCCTGCTAGTAGTCGTGGAAGTTGGCCTGTTACGTTAGTTCTGAAAACGTCTTATGAACATTTATGGATGTTGTTGCCAAGTTACAGTTGGCAACAAAAAGGCTGTTTTCTGTTCCGCTTTGATTTCTTCATTCGGCAAGGCAAGCTCTGACCACGAGAGGGCGCTGCTCCACAGATTTGTGATGAGATGGCTCCAGACTTCCTCACTGTGTTTATAGCTACACCATTTTGCACCATTTGTCTTAAAAGCATAAATTGATCGTTAACCCAATAATCTCGTCTTCGTAGCCTACCATGTATACACTACTGCTTTGGCGCTGTGAAGTTGGGAACAGTTCTGTGCACCGAAATGTGCTTTCCTGCCTTCAGGTTCCTTTTCTGCAACAATTGTGCCTACCAGACTGAGAGACTGCTTCTAGCTGTGGGAAACAGATTCTGCGCAGGTAGCTCCATCAGGTCAAAAGTATGACCCCCTTCCTTCTGCAGAAGCGGGAAACGCATTCCCAAAGTTTCACTGAGCGCTAGCTTGCTTTAAGCAGGAGCCCAGCAACTTAAATTTGGTACAATATTCACTAAGATTCAGATCTCCATTAGGTGTCGTGCTGGACAAAGCGTGTCAAACTGGCACCCACAGTAAGGAATAGGGAAAAAAAATGGGGAGAAAAGTACTTTGAAAAGAATTTCCAATTGCTTCTGAGAGCACTTGGTGTCTCAAGGAAGCATCTTCCTGCGGTCATTTAAGGCGCCCTGAACAAAAACAAGAGAACAAACCGAAGTCAGGAGAGAGGAGGGGTACTCCTCTTCCCTGCAAGCTTTAAGATAACAAATCCTTAATAAAGATCACATAAATATGTCCACGTTCAGAATTCTTATTTATCCAGCAACATTAAACATTCTTTACCCACCAGAAACTGGTCCTGTGTGATCTCAGTTACAGCCTTTAAAAAAAATTCTACTTAGGCTTCTCATTTGTGTTTATTGTAAATTCAAATCCTTCTGTAAGAAATGATGCAGAGGTCCCTTGCACCAGAGTCTCTAACAGTCACGTCTGGCAAAACTGGGGTCCAGCAACACGACCTGGATATTGGAATGGATGCGGTCAGGGTACATGTATGTCCATCACAAGGCCCCTCAGGTCTGCTGTTGGCAGATTCTCATGCCATCTTCTGAAAATATCACGGGATCCCACCTCATTGCGGGAGCATATTTTTGCTGAACACAAAATTCTGGGTTAATAGTTCTTTCTTCTAGGGCTTGAAAATTGTGCCACTTCTGATTGCATCATACAGACAAGTTTGCCATGCTTAGAATTATTTCCCTTTCAAGTGAGGGGTGGTATCTGCCACTGGTGTCAAGGACTCTTATTTTCGGCAGTTGGCTGTGGTGTGACTTGACACTTGACATAGATTTCTTCACATTTTTCTGTCCAGGACCTTCTCAGCTTCCTGAACTTGCACTGTTACATATTTTGCCAAATAAAGTGTTCAGTTGTTATTTCTTCTAGTAGTTTCCACTTGTGCCTATTCTTTACTTTCTCCATAATTTCAACAATATAACATTAAGTAATTTCATACCCCACAGGTCCCTGAGGCTCCGCATATACTTTTCATTGTCTTTGCTTTATTACTTACTAGTTAATCTTTATCGTCCCGCTCACTGCTTCTTCCTGTCTAGATCCAGTTTGCAGTTAAGTTTATTAACGAGGATTGTTTGATGTCAGATACTACAGTTTTAGTTCCAAAATGTTCATTTTGTTCTATTTTGTATTTTATACTTCCTGATTGGTATAGTTTGGTATCTTTGCTTCAAGTGTGTTTCTAACTACTCATTGAAGCACTGTGATTTTTTAACAGTTTCTTAAATCCTTACCAGGCAACACCCAACATCTCCGTTGTCTTGGCTTTCGTCTTACCAGACAACGCCAAACATCTCCATTGTCTTGGTTTTGGTCTTACCAGGCAACACCCAACATCTCTGTTGTCTTGGCTTTGGTCTCTGCTGAGGACTTTTTCCACTCACTATGTTTTCTTGTCTCTAGTCCAAATGAGCTATTTTCTGTATAAATGTGAGCATTTTGAGTCTTGTATTGAAATTATAATTCTTGTTCAAATCTTCTGGGTCCCTCTGACACTATGCTGGCAGAAGGAAGGTCAGTGCTGATTCATGAGCTCCAGGTCGGACTGGCGTTATTTCTCACTTGAACTTAATCCACCTTAGACAACAACAGGAGTTGTTGATTGTTGCTGAATGGGCACAAGTGCTGCCTCACCAGGATCTACTGTGTCTGCGAGTGACATGTGTGTCCCCTTACAGAGACTTCACACTACTGACAGGAAGAAGTTAAAGCTCGTGTTCCACCATGGTCTCCACTAACAGCAGTAAGGGCTATAAGTGTGAACCAATGCCCAAGCCTTAGCTGCTGTGGACACGACTCAGGCTGCAGAGTTTTTGATGGCACTGAGCTCCAGGAGAGGTGATCTTTAAAGTGGCCCCTCTTCCCTGCCTGCCACTTAGCGGACAGAAATCGTGCTTTACTGGGTACTGTTCATCTTTATCTTGTTTCTCCTGTGTTTACACGGCTTCTTCTCCAGCTTCAAGCTGGGGACATGAAAAGCAAAACAAAAACGCAAATGCAATGAAAGTGCCAACATGGCTTTTTAGTTCTGGAGACTCCTGGCCAATCTCCTTGCTCCTGTTCACCTTTCAGTGCATTCTTTCATGTGTCTCAGACATAATCCCAGGGTCTTTAGCTGGCTTTAGTGGGAGGAGTAAGGAAAATGCATCTTTCTATCGTCTCAGAAGCAGCAAGAAGTGGGCATTTTAAAATGTTTTGGCCCAGCAACCAAGGTTGGTTTTATTTTTGTTAATTCTTCCTTCCCATTGTCCCTCCCTTCGAGGAAGACATAAGAGTCCTGACATAGCAGGGGAGACGCCAGATATTTTTATTTTCTTTCTAATTCACAGAAACCATACTTGTTTTAAAGGCACAAACATGTTTACAGATTTCTGAGAGTTTTTTTAGTACAGAATTCTTACTAAAAGGTTCTGGAAGATCAGGTGACAGGATGTGGACAGGTTCTCCTGACAAGCAACAGAAAGCATTCCTCGTGGATGCCAGGCAGGCAGGAACAGGACATAGAGGATAGGGGAGGGGGGAGGCAAGTATCTTCTCTCCCAGGCAGGAACAGGGCACTGGGTGGGAAGGAAGGGAGGCAAATGTCTTCTCTCTCAGCTTGAAAACCATGGGGTGTTGTGGATGCTGCATAAACCTCTAAGTAGAATCAGGACAGAAGGGGGCATTTTTACACCAAAATGTAGGGTAAACTCAACCGCAACAACAAATGAGTCTTCTGTGCTGTGAATAACTACATAGAGGCTTAGTTCTTCCTGGTTCCTCGCCATCACCTCCATTCAGCATTTCCTACTTGCTGCTTAGAGGTTATGGAGTACAAAACCCTAAAGCTCAGAGGGCGTGGCTACAGGTAGCAGCAGATGCGGGGCAGAGAGATGTAATGGACAATTCAAGCAAAAGAGGAGCAAGGACCATCATATTGGGGAGTGAGGTGGAAGACCCCAGGCCAGAAGCATCATCTCTGCTTCCATGCCAGCCCCACCCCTCCACCAAGTTCTCAGAAGCTACTGTAAGGAGTAAGTGATGACATCCAGGAGGATGTCAGAAAAGAAGCATGGTGGGCTCCTGGGAGGAAAGGCTGCCCCGAGCCAGCAGCCTGAACTTTTAATCAGCTAGATTTAAATTCTAGATAATCACATCAGAAGACTAAATTAGAACCAGAAGAAAGCAAGTAGCAAGATTAAAATTGTTTGGTTTGGCTTGATTTGTGAGTTTGTAAGGTATTTTTCCTCTCTCTCTCTCTCTCTCTCTCTCTCTCTCTCTCTCTCTCTGTGTGTGTGTGTGTGTGTGTGTGTGTGTGTGTGTTTCTCTGCCATCATTGAAATTTATGAAGGATATATTTTTTAAAGTTGTATTTTGCTGTAGAGATAATAATTTTATCTTAAAAAGAACATTATTGCATCCTGGCACATATGCGGCTGAGAGGATATGTAATTTATCTGCAGAGGTCACTGGCTATGCTGGGATGGGGCTTTCTGGCAGTGTGGCTGTCTGAGTCACTCATACTCCATAAGTAACCCCCATCAACTCTGGAACACCAAAATCAGCTAGGACGGATTCATCTCTTGATTCTGTCATCAGCGGCCTTTGTGGGGTAAACAAATGCTGCCTCACATCTCCCCAGGAAAATAATGCAACATAGGCATCATGATTGGTGGGGAAAATCACTGGGTTCAATAGATGTTCGGGTTCACACACACACACACACACACACACACACACACATATACACACACACACAGAGACACACCTCTGTTCTTGGGACCATCAGCCAGACATCAATGACACTAAGATTGTTCCCTTAGCTCTCTCTCTCACTGTGGTAATTCCTTCTGCTGTGACATTCAATTTTTGCAGTGCCAGCTAGTCGTGACTGCTGGTGGCATCTCTAACAAAGCACATTGGATTCTGTTGTAAAGTTTCACGGTTGAGTCGCAGGCCTAAAAATAGAACTATATTGTATCATCTGATGTGTTCAAATGATTGGCGATACCAGTCCTCTCCTCTCTGGAAACAACAGAGGTGGATTTTAAAATTCTGCGAGCTAAGCAGTCCAAGGCAGAGGCTCCCCAGTTCCCAAGCAGACTTGGGTTCCACTCTATGTCCTCAGCCCATTACCCCCAAGGCATTGCCTTTTCGCTGTCTGGAGCAGCCTTTTTTTGCTCTTGTTTCTATGCTGACTTTTAAATTCTAGTTCATTTACTTGTAGGTGTGTGAGCCTGTGTGTGCAGGTAAATACGAGAGCAGGTGCGTGTGCGTGTGTGCACACCAGTGTGAGGGCCAGAAGACACTTTCAGGTTTGTTCTCCAGGTACTGTCATCTGTTTATCCTTTTGAGACAGTTTCTCACTGGACTGGGGCATGTCGGGTACATTTGACTGGCTGGTCCCCAGGCCCGGCTCTATTTCACAGTGCTGGGATTACCAGTGGGTCCCACCATGCCAGGCTTTAAAAGAAAAACAAAAACACAGGTTCTGGGATTAAACTCCCATCCTCATGCTCACAAGACAAACACTTTACTGTCTGAACTAACTCCCAACCCGAACGTGGGTTTTTGTAAACCAGGTTAGTGGGATATGCAGGACACAAATCCATCGTCTTGCTTTCCCCGGCCTCTGCTTTACTCATAGTCAAAGGATTTGCTCGAATTGTATATGAGAAGCAAATGAAAATAAGTAAGGGAAGAAGACCCATTGAGGATGTAAAGTGCCTTTCACAGAACAGGTGTTTAGTTTCACGGGCTAGCTGTGAGCACCCAGTCGATGTACCAGGGACACATTGCCTTATTCTGTTTATGTAGTTGGGATTCCAGCTGAAGGTCATTAATGAAGGGATCTTGTGAGATGAGAGTGAGATCAGTTCCAGGAAACTCAAGGAGGACATTGAGTTTTCATCCAAACAATATTCTTTGCTTCATTTCTTCTCTCTCTCTCTCTCTCTCTCTCTCTCTCTCTCTCTCTCTCATCATAGAAAAAGCAGACATGATTTGAAAGGGGGTATAGTGGGCCTGGGAGTGTTAGATGGATGAGAGTCAGGAGAGAAAGTAATATAAATATAGTATATTTGTATACGAAATTCTAAAATACATGTTTGTAGATTTTTCAAATCATCATAATCCGCCAGTCTGAAACCAGATACGAGATCAAGCTGGGGTAGCGGTTTGTTTTGTCCGACTCTGGCACGAATAGATCCCTTCGCTTTTGATCACATCTGCAGTTTAGGGGCTTGCTTGGACAGCGTTTGTGCACGATCAATGGTATTCTCTAGATGTGAGGGAAACCAACAGTGTCTCTTTGGAGCTTCTTCACACTCCAATAACAAGCTTCAATGCATTTTTAGACTTTGACTCCTCTGCGCTTTGTTTATGTCTTTTTTAAAAGTCCTTCTTATTTGGCTTTTTCTAATCAAGGAACTAAATTGATATCTTAGCCAGAGGGGGCCTGAGGAAGAGTTGCAAGCATTATACTGTACTTTGTCGAGCGGGTTTAGAATAGTTTATAGTGCATTTTCATAAAACAGATTGACATCAATAGCATAATTGCTGCATGAATAATCTCAGAACAAGTGAGGCCTTCCAAGGCCTTTCATTGTAAACAATCATTATGCTCTCATCACATAAAATAAATGCCTCCTGGGAATTAAAAAAAAAGTCTCAGCTTTCTGTGGTTTATTTTCCTTGGTATCAGCATGAGATAGCCGAAGGACGGAAGATGCCGGCTGGTTTACATACAGGGATAATATCGGACATAGCAGTGATGGTTGATGCAGTAAACCTCTGGGGAAAGTTGTACATGTAGCAAAACCTTGGCAAGGCGGTCCCCATTACCATCACAGTATCTGGCACCTAGATTTTATTCCCCTGCCTTTTCTCATCATAAAGAGTATCATAACCCTATTTAAAAAAAAAAAAACCATGACGGCACGCTAGATGAAAGGGATAACGCTAACTCAATTTTACATGTGAGAAATAGAGTCCGAGAGATTAAGAAAATGACCTAGACGGATTTAAAAAAAAAAAAGGTATTCATAAGCCACAATATGTCAGTGGCAAAATGCAAACGAGGCTCAGGCTCCGCGGCTGCAGCTGTACTTGGCGCCTGCAGCAGGAGCTTGGCAATCAAAGCTTCTGCTTTGTGCAGATGTTTCTCTTCACTCCTCCGCCCTGCATTCCCTCCACGCTAATTAATTCAGTATTAATTTGCAATTAATGATTGAAAAAGGAAAAGCTTTTTCAGCTCCTTTAGGCCAGAAACCAATTCTTCCTTTGTCTCTTTCTCGACATCTTTCTTGCTCATTTCCATGCAGCGGGCAAGGAAAACACATGAGGTCCTGGGTTGGATGGGGTCAGATGCTTTTTGAATCCAAGAGTTCTGAGTGTTTGGTGTTTGGTGATGGAGTTGTAAAAGTCCAAGAGGGAAATGGGACTTTCAAATTTATGTGGCCACAAAACATAATCTCTATTTCAAAGTTGTGGTGGACAGCTTAATACCTAACCGCTGCCATTTTACATGGACAGGGAGATTAAGGGAACAGATGAAATTAAAATGGCTCATTAATTGACTTTAATATAACGAGGTGATGCCGGGTCATGGGGTGGGCCCGCTATGATTATAAGGCACTTAAAATTGGAATCAGGATAGGGGAAGCTCGTTCCATAATGACACAGGGAAATAAACTCTGGAGCATCGCTGGCCTGAGAGGAGGCAGGAGGTAGAATGGAGGCTTCCAGAGTAGGGGAAACGGAGGAAACAATTCACCCTGACGGTCCTCAGAAAGGACGCAGCCCCACTGAAACCCCAGCTCAGGCTCTTCACCTCCAGAGCTATTGTGTTAAGACTCTCAAGTTGTGGCAATTTATCCCAGGGACCGCAGACACTAACACTGTGAGACACCTACTCCTACTCGGTGAGCGTCTCCCAGAATTACAGCTCTTTTTAAGACCATTTTAGGAAATTTGCCTTTCTGCCCGGATGAAGAGCCCATATTACATGGCCAGTGGATACCCGTGACGGACAGGATAATGCTTTTCTACAAAGCATCTTTCATACTCATAGTTTCTACCAGCCATTCTAAACCATGAAGAAACACACACTTACTTTTATATGGTGGCTGGTGTGAAAATAGAACGGGGGTCTTCTTTTCTTGTTCTGTTCTTTAATGTTTTATATATGTGCATGCGTATATGTGAGTATGTGGATGTATGTGTATATGAGTGTATGTAGCGAGTGTGTGTTTGTGAGTGTGTTTATGTGAATGTGGGTAATGTGTGTGTGTGGCTGTAATTATCTGTGTATGGGTATTTCTGTGTGTATGTCTAAGTCTTGTTTACATGAGTGTCTGTGAGAGTGTGTGTATCTGTGTGTATGTGGAATGTGTGTGTATATGAGCATGTGTATGTGAATGTGTGTATATGTGAGTATATAAGCATATATGTGTATGCGTGTGTCTATAAATGTGTATGTGTCTATGAATGTGTGCGAGTGTGTATGAGTTTTTCTGTATGTATATGTCTGGGTGTATATGTGTCTGCGTATGTTTGTATGTATGTGTATGTGTGTGTAGATGAATGTCTGTGAGTATGTATGTGTTGTCTATGAGAATCTAAAAAGGGGCTTATTCATGAGACTTAATACCCATGCGATCTCTATAAGCTACCTTATGGTGGTACAAGGCATGTTACAGTGTATAATAATTAAATTAATTTCACTCACTTATTACCCTACTATTCTTTTGCTGCCAGTGCTTTGAGGATATCATCTTAAAAGCAAAACACTGGGCCTGAGGAGGAGACAGAACAGTGGGTAAAGCATTTACCTTGCAAGCCTGATGACCCATGTAAGCAGCTGAATGGAGCGGCATGTATCTGAAATCTCAGCATTCCTACTGGGAGTTGGAGGTGGAACTCAAACCCACTGGCCAGTTAGAGGTATACAGAGAGCAGCAGCAAAACAAGACAGGGGATCAAGGTGGGGAAGCTGGGAAAGTGGGAGGTAGATATAGCCAACATATGCTATATGTATATATTAAATGTTCAAAAACTAAAAATAGAAATATCTCAGGTCCCTCCTTTCTCAGGAAAGGCCAGAGCAGGCTGCTACAGAAGCAAGTGGGCTGCATTATGCAACCTTGAGAAGCGATCACCAGGGGGGGGTTGGACAAAGAAGTTCCCAGTGAATGCTGACAAAAACCACGAGGAGAAGATGGGATATTATTCGGAGAGCTGCACACAGGAAACAATACTCATGTTAAATCCAAGTACATTACCTTCCCCGAGGTGGGGAACCTGACAGCATTTACCTCTGAGGACTTTCCAGTTGCTCTAACCCGTGATTGGTATAATCATCTCACTCTTCCCTGTTAGGGTGTGGATGTCAACTGTGGGTATCCTGTTTCTGTTCCACTACCGTATCTTGTGTGTGGGAGGGGAAACACTTACTTTTTAGTTAAAATCTTTCTAGAACCCAGAACAGGAAGAGACACATCTGGAGTTAACATAGATCCCAAGATACCCTTGTCTACTCTGATGCCATCAAGGAATCAGACGATTGGGGACCTTAGGGTAGACATGGTGCGTGAGAGAGGCACGTGAGAAGGACAGAGAACAGACTGGTGTATTGGATGCTCCATCCAGTTCCTTACTCCTCTGCATTAGAATTATACTTAATGCAATCTTGTCGTTTTTCTCATGGCCGAGGGACAGTGCTTCACCACCTCCAGACTCTAGGCCACATCACTAGCTTTGGCCAATGTAAGGGTAGACCCTGGTAGGTGCTTGCAATATTTTATGGGATTACGCTTGCCTTCCATTGCACTTGGAGAGGAGCTTACCCTGGTAGCAAATGTTCTTTCAACCTAGGCTGAGAAACAGATACAGCCCTCAACTTAAGATGGTTCGAATTTAGGCTGATTTTAACTCAAGATAGTGTGAAAGCAGTAAGCGCTCAGTGGAAACTGTGCTTCAAATTTTGACCTTTTCCTGGGTCAGCAATAAGCAATAAGGTACTTTCTCGAGTGAATAGATTGTAGCAACCAGCTGGAACTGACTCCCAGTCACTCAACCATGACGTCACCACCCCACAGTGCACTGTCACTAAACTACCCTGCTGGGTATAGTAAGTGCATTTTCAACTTACTATAGGTTTATTAAGACACATCCCATCTTCAGCTAAGGATGTGTATACATACATATACATTATGTCTGAGCTCAGATCTACAACCAAGGGCTGCTTACCTGAAACTAAAAGCATGGCCGCACACACGAATGTGCCAGCATCTGCATAAGAAGTAAACGCGGCTTGTGTTGTAATCCACACCACCCAGATTCCGTGTGTATTTATTCTGTGACGTGTCCACATCTCTCTACTCAAAGTCTCTGCTCCATTGCATTCTCCAGATTTCACGTCCTCCCAATTCATTTCTGTGCTGAATCTTCCCAACAGACAATGCATGTCAAAATTAAGAGTTCCTACATGCAATATGAAATTCAAAATGAATTTTAAACATCGCATGTATTTTTAAAAGAATATAGTTACTATTTATCTGCATGTTCACATTCTATCTATATATAATATACATTTATATTCTGCTTATTCCATTTCTGTCATCCAAACATGATTTTTTTGCGATACTGAGTTAGTTATTTTTATATTGTGTCATTGAAAGAGCACAAACATACAAGCCTCATAAGCAATTTCACACATTTCCAAATTCCCCTGCCTCTGCCCACGCACCTTCCAACGCAACCCTGA
The DNA here is from genome assembly GCF_018167655.1 of Microtus oregoni. NCBI lineage: Eukaryota > Metazoa > Chordata > Mammalia > Rodentia > Cricetidae > Microtus > Microtus oregoni. The sequence goes on along the minus strand of NW_024543831.1, from coordinate 9,303,854 downwards.
ATCCTCTCGCCCACGTCAGTATAGACAAAGGTTATGCTTGCAATCACTAGTGTTTGAAGGTTCTCTCCACTCCAGCTCGAGCTAACCAAAATGTCAAGATATTTACTCATAATTCCTGAGGGTTTTTTTAGTCTAGACTGAGGGTGAGGTATGTGTGTTTTAACTTAGCTGGTAAAGTACAATTTAAAATGAAATAGTAAAGGGGAAATAACAAGAATGATAATAAAATAATAATAATAAATGCTTTAACAAAAAGGCAGTCTGATGATGAAGTAGACATGCTAATGTATTAGAAGGGATGAACATGTGACTTGGAAATGCACGGTGCTGCCCTCATCTGAACTTGTGATTATAGAACTCAGTTGCCTTAGAGAAATATTTGTGCCACCTCTTAATGGTTTCCTGCAGGATTCTGCCCTTTCTCATCCACCTCCCACCACTCCCATGGTGCTTAGAGAATTTGAGCCAATTTGAGACACGAGCATGTGAAGCAATAAGGGCAAGAGGATTCTTCAGAAAGCATGGGCTGATGGTCCTGCAATGTCTCCTGAGCGTCTTTGCAACGCATCTCATTGCCTTTAAATCCGTTAACAGATGAGCCCTTCTCTGTTTACAGGGGGTGAAGAACCCATCTCTCAGGGAGATACTGAGCATGGATGAAGGAAAAATTCCCTTCTTTCTAAGACTCATCAAGATAGACACTTAACGGCTGCATCGGACAGGCTTTGAATTGCTTTGTTTTCAAAACATTAGTTATTCTGACAACGGAGTTCCATGAAACCAGCTTTTATTCCTTGCATGAAAATCAAATAGAGATTTTTAAAAAAATCATTCTGATACTGTGGAGTAAATAACTATTGCCTTGTTTTAGGCCTATTAGAGATTTCTGTGAAGATGCCTAAATATTTTGATTAATTTGAAAGCAGATGAACGGATATGTAGGTATTTACCACATCAAAGTGCTCTTCTGATTGAATCAGTTTCAAAACTGCGGCATAAAAGGTAGGATGTTCATCTTAAGGAGTAATTCGGAAATACTGCTTTACTATCTGGAGGCTTTTAGGCCCAGCTTGAAATCCCAGAGTGATCGATTCGGTGGGTGTGATGGAAGGGCCTCACTCTGGATTTGATAGTTTTGTCAAATGGAAAAGCATCTGCTCCAGCTCTTGGGCGCATGATCACAACAGATGAGGCCAGCACATATCTGAATGGCAGTCCCTGATCCTGGGTCCATACGCTCTCATTTCATCTTCAAAGCATTCGTCTGGGAGAGAGATATCATTGAGCTAATTATTGGTGTGGCTGAGGATGAGTCGTCCTTTGCAGTTGCTGATCAAGAATAACTCATCCTTCTTGAGCTCTGCTGTATCATTTCGGGTCAGAACTTCTGCAAATGGAACTAGAGCTATTTTTAGGTGTGATTCCAAAAGGCAGCTGCAATTCAAGAGCCGCCGGGTGTGTCAGCTGATGGATCTAGCTCACATCGTTCATCTCCAACCCCCCCCCCGCGACTCCTAGCACAGGGACACAGAGTTGTTTGGGACATTGCTGTGTTTTGGATGTCAGGTGTGATCCAAAGATCCAGGAAGCAAAGGCCTGATTTCCAGTGTGGTCTGCTGAGAAACATTTAAGAGGTTGGACTTAGTGGGAAGTCTTTAGGCCATTGTGCTCCTGAACAGGATAGCAAGACCCTAGTCCTGTCTCTCCTTCCTTTTGCATGCTTTAGTCACGAGGTAAGCAATCTTACATTGCCCAGTGGCAGGCTGCTGCCATGATGTGATGCTTCATTCATTATGGGTCAAAAAGCCAACCAGTCTTGGACTGAAGCCTCTGGAACTGTGAGCCAAAATAGCCTCTTCTCTATAACAGATGATTGTCTCCAGAGATGTGTTTTTAGTAATGGAAAACTGACTAACACCTCCATGCTATGCTGGACATTTTGCACATACTAAATCTGCCCAATGTGATTTCACACCCCTTGAGTTTCACCATGCTTGAAACCTTGGTGCAAAGCCTTGAACAACCACCATCAACAAAGGCTCACTAACAATGAGCTTCTATGAAATTTCAGAGGCCACTGTGGTGCATTATAATCCTGACCTATTATATGGAGAGTAGATCTCTAAGAATGCATGGTTCTGATGGAGCCCCTAAAGAAAAAAAGTGGGAGATGAGGAACAGTTAAACCTCGCCTGAGAGAACTGGAAATCCACCTTAAGTGGCTAAAGGTCTCAAGAGCATGGGTGGTACTTGTCAGATGATGACTGTTTCCAGTTTGGGTCACTACTATTTTTTAAGAATTTTTCCAAGCACCCTGAGAGCCAGAAGACCAGAGCCTTTTCTCTCATCATCTGACCAACTGCTACTCTGTGTGTGTGTGTGTGTGTGTGTGTGTGTGTGTGTGTGTGTGTATGTCTGGGGAAAAAAAACACCTAGTTTATCTAATCTTTGTCACACAAACCTGGTCATGCATAGCAATGGCAGAATTATAGAATCTATAACTGTAAGAGAAGTCTTTCCTTTCCAAGCCTAAACCTAATTTTCAAATGCTGTTCCCCAGTAATAAAGGACTTAACAGGGTTAAGTAGTCACGTAGTTATTTGAACACATCTTCTCCTGGCCTTTCCCCCACTTACAGGTCTATAAACAATCCTTAGCTCATTGTCTCACCAAGGGAATACAGCTGGTCAGAAAGCAGAAACTGTCAGCAACCACTTTTTGGGTCTGTGTTTTAAAATGGGGAACTTAGACCCGGGGGATGCCATAAAGACATAGTGTGTGGGAGGCGCATGGGTTAAGAAGTATTCATTTTTTCTACTCCCTGCCTAGAATAGAATTCTCTAGGTCAGAGGGAAGGAGTTTGAAGAGGAGGTAAGAAGAACTTAGAAAACAATGGGCCTATGAAACCCAATTTCCTTCTTTCTGGGAAGGTCCCCAAAGAAGAGATGGCTTCATCATGAATCTAGACATATTAGTCAATTACGTTTTAAAGATTACTCTCTGAGAAGGGAGCCAGAAGATGTGCTGAGCTTGCACTCCTAAAGGACTCAAAGTGTTTTGGGTAGCTAAAGCAGAATGGAATGCTCAATGACCAGAAGGCTCCCACTCCCTCCAGTTCACTGTCCAAGGCATTATGTAAGTCCTTCCAGGGCCTCTGTCTCAACCCAATGGAAGGAAGATCCAAAAGCAACCAGAGATTATTGCCTTAGCCCACTGGTACCAGTTAAACATCCCATTGAGTTAAAGGAAATAGGTCAACTAATTTCCTAATTGGATAGTCTATGAACTTGAGGATGGAAGACCTCCCAGTGTATGTGCAGCTTCTACACTTGATACATGAAAAATGCTCAATGCTCTACCTTCCTTATCACTGGCGGTGATAATATCAGTGAACGTAAAGTCGACTGAAAGTTGTATTTCACTATATAAATGTCAGTTCACTTGCATATGGCTATCTTATATGCAGATGGAAAATAATGTTCGTTAAGTCTTTTCTTCCTTAAAAACTTTATTAAAAATTCTCACTAAAAAAATCATGATCACTTAAGGGAAAAGAGAAAAGAAGAGACGTGGGATGTCTAGAAGTCCATTCCACATGAACCAACCCTCCACAGTTTCATTTAGGCCTTGGACAATTTCTTGGCAAAGTAGAGAAAAATATGTGCAACCCTGTGTAACTTTCCACTTGACTCGATTTTACCAGCTATTCCAACTCTGCCTTGTTACTCCTGAGTCTCAATGAAGATAGATAATCTTTTAGTTACCTGCCCAACATTATATGAGCTTCACTTCGTGAATTTACTTTCTTAACTCCTTTTAACTACCTCTACCTTTCCTTATTCTTCATTTTTTTATCTCTGCAAACTTCTTATTTTTAGACCATTCTGTCTGTTGTTCTTTTGAATCCTGGTAGTTGAGAACTTCTGGAGAAAAGAAAAAAAAATCACACATTATTAAACATGCCCCTCCTGTGAAATCCCAGTCATTGTGGGAACTTTCGCAGTCATATAAACTAATGATTGCCAGATCCCTGTTTTCAGTCCAAAGCCTTCAGAGCTACATCCAAAGGCATCTTCCCTTACATCATTAGCATGGTTGAATCAGAAGTCTATAAATTATTGAGTTCTTTTGCTTCATCTAGCAACTCTTGGGTTTTCAATTTTAATGGAAACTATTACAAGTTTTTGTCTCTTACTTGACTAGACTGCTGACTCATTCTCTGTAAGATGTTTGCTTCTCTCCTACACTCAATAACGAGTGACCAAATTGCTATGTCTCTGGCTAAAAGGAAAAAAAAAATAAGACAAACAATATGCTTCCACCTAATCCCTATTAAGCAAAACACTCACACACCTATTTACTGAATGAGTGTGTCCTTTCCATGACCCTTGAGCTTAATAATCATAATCTTCATCAGAAAGGAAAATGGACACACTGAAAGGGCTTACATTTAAGAAATAATGCCTGCCTCTTATGAGTATTCCTTCCCTCTTCATGCTATTACCAGCCCATTTGATATCCCACTTAGGGTGAATATATAATTCATGAAAATAAGTAGATTCTCCTCTCTGTGTTAGAAAACAGAATAGCAACGATACTCTGTGTTGTGTGGGAACATTTCACGCTGTGTGACTCCTCCTAGAGTCTTGTTTGTGGCCTCCCAGTGCCACCTGCTCTTCATCTCATCGGTAACCTCTGGCTATTCTATATGAACATGCCTGGTAGGCACTCGCCTAGGTAACTCTCTTTGCCTAATGTGGACTCATTTGGCTGACTGGCTGGATCGTAGATTCTTCTGGATATGTTTCATATTCCCTTGTAACTGAAAAATTCTTCCCTTTAATCGAGAAGTAAGACATTTCACTAGTCCAATAATTTAGGGCTATTATCTCTTATTTTCTCTTAACATCTCTTGATTACCTTAAGCAGTAGGCAGTCCTGGGTGTCTCACTCGGGCAGTGACTCTGAGGATGCATTTTTGTTGTTCTTTGTACTTTTTGAAAACCGCTCCTCTTTGAGCTTTGACCTCTTTCACTCACTCTTTCCAGGTTCCTAACTCCATTTCTCTTTAGATTTCCCGTCTGACATATGACTGCTTCATTTGAAAGTCTACCAGAAAATGCGAATGATCCGCATTGACAGATGACAGTGGCTGAGCATCTTGGATCCTCTACACATTACATCTGTTTCTGCCATTTCACCGTGACCCACCAGAGCAAGTGGCATTGTGACCCTTTAGTAGACACAAGAAACGAGTCTAGTCTTTCCCTCTGTCATGGAGCTACTAAATTCCAGATCAATAGGTAAACCCACACCTGGATGCCTCAAAGTTCCAATACTCAGATTTGATCATCTTTCCCATAATAATAACAACACGGGACTGAGTAAAAGACTCAAAAGTCTTCATACACACATAAGGAGCACACACTCTTTGCTTGCACAAGGATATAGAAATTTGTCCTGTGCCATTTGTTTGCTTTAATTTTTGCCTTCAGGGAAGACATAGGAGAAAGGCTTCTAAATAATAATACTGGGAGCTTAGTGACTAGCAGCAGTGATGCCTGGAGTGGGCAATGATGGAGAAGCGCTAAGAACTCGACACAGAAAGCATAGTGAGACCCCGTGGTTCTCCAGTGCAGATGCCTAAGCAGCAGCGGCGGCACTTGGGAGACAACTGGGAGACCATCCCAGACCAAGTGACTGGAAACTTTGGGACAGAGCCTAGGAATCTGTAGCCAGAAGGACCAAACTTGCGGGTGTTCCTGTGTGTACTCAAGATTCAGATACTCTGCACTTGCCGGAAGCCAATACCTGCCGTTCAGCTCTAGCCAAGAGTCCCCAAGGGGAGCACATGGACCTCAGGTCATCAGAGTCTCTTGCACCTAAAGGGAAGTAAAAGTTTCAATTGTTTTCCTTCTCCCAGTTTTTAAATACCAAATAATACTCAATAACTTTATTACGGGGTGAGCGAAACAAAACCGTGCACAGTCCAGTTCCGGCCTGCAGCACACTTGCTAATGACTTCTCTATAGACTCTAAATTATATTAGGCATGACCATTATCTTATTATCAACTGCTTACTGAAATGGCAGTTAGGACAGAGGCTTTCTCTCATTGTAACCACTTGTCTGTCTGCATTATGCAAATGTCTGGTGGAGTTTAAATGTTTTGGGCAAAAGTTCTTTACCCTACTAACAATTACCAAGATAGGATTCCTCTTCATGCTCAAATTTGAGCTACATTTAAATAAAGAATTGGTTTTATAGATAGACTAACAGCCTACAAACTAATGTCCTTCAGGAAATATATGTTTGTTAAAATAATGTTCAGTGTGTGTGTGTGTGTGCGCGCGCGCACGCGTGCGCACGCTCACGTGCACATTCGTGCATGCATACTTGTGCACACGTGTACCATGTGTTTGGGCACACATGTGCATGCACACACATGTTTAGGGTATGTCAAAGATTTTCAAGTCAGATAGATCCAGTTCTGTGTCTGAATCAGCCTTTTAGAGTCTGCTGTCTGTGTGGTTTGATTTGGAGCTTTAACCACAGGCACACCAGACCAGGTAAGGAGTTTAAGTAATAGGCAGAAAGGGGAGGAAGGGGAGACGGTATGTACAAAAGTCTTAACACAGTAAGACTTTCAGTGTCAAGGACGGAAGTAATCCAGACCTGATGGTGCAGGTTTATAATCATAGCATATGGGAAGCTGAGGCAGAAGGAGCATATATTTGAAGTCGGCCTGGAATACAGAATTAGAGCCTGGAGAGAGAGAGAGAGAGAGAGAGAGAGAGAGAGAGAGAGAGAAGGCAGGGGAGAAGAAGGGAGGATTTAAGGATTTGAGGTCGCTTGTAAGAACAATGGGAAATCATTGACAGATTTTACTAGTTCACAAGTCCCCAAAAATCAAATCTTTAGAAGTCTCATCTGGTTATCTAACAAAAACTCAGGGTAGCTGGGTGACAATGGCACATGCCTTTAATTCCAACACTCAGGAGGCAGAGGCTGGCAGATCTCTGAGTTTGAGGAAGCCTGGTTACAGAGTGAATTCAAGAACAGCTGCCGGGCTACACAGAGAAACGTGTCTCAAAAAACCAAAACAACAACAACAAAAAAACCAAAACACGTTAGTGGCAAAGAGTAGTCCCAAAGCCTATCAGATATCAGTTTCCAGGAGTCCTGAGAGGATGAGGTACGCCAGTGGTGGTGGTGGTGGGGTGGTGGTGGTGGTGGGGTGGTGGTGGGGGTGGTGGGGTGGTGGTGGTAATAAATAAAACTATCAGAATCGCGCAGATTCAATAAGCACACATAAGTCAACCCAACATACTTTTGTGGCTACTGATGAGACAGTAAACCAAAATGCCTGGTACCAAAGGGGATTCCTGGGGCCAACCAGGAGTGTCCGTGTTTCGTAATGCTCGTGCTAGAGAGCCTGATTGTCCATGAATAAATAGCCTCTTTCCAGTCCCTTCACCACGCCCACATCACACTCCGACTCAGAGCACCTGGACCCTGCCTGTATGTTTATATATTATGTGTATGCATGCATGGGTGGTATAAGTGCTAGTTGTTATGGATCTTGAGAAGCCACTATCTGTAATTTCAGGCTGTGAAATGGTGCTAAGTTCTGAGACAAGCAATGTTTCTGGAAACTGGCCCATTTTAAATTAACTATCCTTTGGTGATTGTTTACTACAAGATTCCCAGATATAAGGCTCCTAAACTGCATGCTTATTCATTAGCTCCCCATACTCATTTGTTAGTTCCCATTTTTGTGTGTTACTTCCCTTGTGACGACAGCATGATTCAGTCATCCTGACCCAATAAACGCCTTCCTGTTCATCAGTCAAGACCCAAGGTACAGTGCTGAGTTCATACCTGCCCTGAAACACTGACTTCTCAGCTTAGAGTATATTTATAATTTATGGAATTATATATTCAGGACAAAATAAACCAAATTAGCATAAAATATTTTCAACTTCATTGCCATATTAATTCCTTCACGTTCCTTCATGGTGGTGAAGCTGCCCGTGTCTGCTTATTTCTTTTGAAAAACTGGCAATCTGAAATCACGAAGGCTAACTAGAGGAGACTAAGGCCCTTGCAAAGAAAAAAAGAAAAAGGAGATACTGGAGCTAGAAATATCAGCAGAACATTGTCTAGACGCATCATTTGGAAATTCTTCATCAGCTAAGAACTGTCAATAATAAGAACTGTTGGTTATGTAAGATTTGGGTCAATGTCATGTGTTTTTATTCTATTAAATTAGCAGATGAAATGTGAATCAGAATTAAGAAAGAAATAGGTATAGTGATGCATTCCGCAGATAGCCTGGGCTATCTCATTACATCTTGTCTCAAACATCAGAAGAAAGAGGCACAGGGGAAGAAGAAAAGAAGGAAGGGAGGGAGGGAGGGATGGAGGAGCAGAGGGAGGGAGGGATGGAGGAGCAGAGGGAGGGAGGGAGGGAGGGAGGGAGGGAGGGAGGGAGGGAGGAAGAAGGAAGGAAGAGTTGTGTACACCTGTGGGATAATCTTTCACTTGCTCCCAGATTCATTCGCTTTTTGTAGCATCCTTTGTTAGGTAAGGCTTAGATGCGTGTGGTAGATGAAATGGGGGTCAATGAAGATAGATTTAGTTCACATAAACCAGCCCAATCTATACTTTTAAGGTGTGGCCTGGAGCTTCCTTTATTCTTCCAGAGAACTGGGGCCATAGAAAAAGAGGAAGCCTGGGCACACGAGAAGCATAGACAACAAAAATAGTAGACTTGCCCTTTTATGTGAGATGTTTGTTAATGGTATTGCAGAAGTAGTATTTGGTGGGATGGTGAGCTTGTTTGACTGTACTTGGCCCCCATAATCTCATAGGGAGTGGCACAATTAAGAGGTGTGGCTTTGTTGGAGTGGTACAGCCCTGTGGGAGGAAGTGTGCCGCTGTTGGGGTGGACTTTGAGGTTTCCTATGCTCAGGATACCACCCAGTGTCTCAATCAACTTCCTGTTGCCTGCAAGATGTAGCACTCTCAGCCCCAGCAGCATGTTTACCTGCATGCCACCATGCTCCCCACCAGGATGGTAATGGACTGAACCTCTGAAACTGTGAGCTAGCCACCCTAACTAAATGTTTTCTTTATAGGAGTTGCCATGGCCATGGTGCCTCTTCAAAGCAATAAAAAGACAGATGGGCTCTTGCCCAATGGTTATTTAGTAAGAAGAAATATTCAGATAACAGAGAATGCCTTCTAGTTTTCATAAAAGATTTTATGTACATTCCTGTAATTCCAGAAGTTGGGAGGTTGAAGGCAGGAGGACTGTGAGTTCAGGGCCATCCTGAGATACAGTCACATTTCAGACTATCCTTGGAATTTATAGGAATACCGTTTCAAAGAGATAAGGGGACAACCCATCCATTCCTTGCTTCTGAAACATCTTTTCCTATAAACCTAGGTGGAGGCAACCTGTCTCAGTGGGGTTGGAAATGAAGTGGAAGACAATGGCAATCTTCAACCATTCTCAGGACACAATCAAGTGATCGCTGAGTTTTATTACTTCTGTAGTTTCTAGAGTTATTAGAACAAATGTACTTAATATTTAGAATTAATGTTAGGACAGTGTTTTGTATATGATAGATATGTGTTGATCTTTTCATCAGCATAACAGAACACTTCACAGAGCAAGTGAAAGGAGGAAGGATTTACCTTGGCTCATAATCTGAAGTTCCATTCTATCATAAAGGGAAAGATATGACATATGAAGTGAAAGGTCTTCACATCATGGATGACAAGAGTCCAGGGCAGAACCAGGGGCAGGTAGAGCTGTCAAAGGTCTGTCTCTAATGATCTAGACCCTGCAACTATGGCTCACCTGACAAAGTCACTGCAGCCTTCAAAATAGCCTCCCAGGTGAGACCAGGCATTCAAAACATGATCTGATGCCGAACATTTCCAGCTAAACCTCAGCATTCTCCCGTTATATGGTAAAGTTCGTGGTCTTTTCACATTGCAAAAAAATGCATTTTGTCCAATGGTCAGAGTCCAGATAGTATTAATAATCTCTACATGGCTTAAAAGATGAAAATCTCTATGGAAATTCAAGGTGATCACTTAGTTGTGAGCAACTGGAAAATGAAAAATAAAACTACAGGCTTCTAATACCCAAGGGTACAGGTACTTTCATTTCATTCTAGAAATGAAAGAATGGGAAGATATCAAAGAAATACTAAATCAAAATAAGCCCAAATCCCAACAAGTCAAACATTAGATCTGCAATTCTATGTTCTGTCTCTTGAGTGGATGGTAGCATGATGTAAGTTAAAAAGGGCTTCCCCTTACAGTCCTGCTGCCCGAAGCACACATGGGTTCCCTTGGGCTTATTCCACTCTGCACCGTTCCATCTTCTCGGAAGGTATTTCACATTCCTGACATCCTCGATGTCCTAGAGTCTCCACTGCTATTCAGGCTTCCCTTTTACAGTCTCACCTATGGGTCTCCCAGAGAAACCCTCAAGGAACCATCACCTACTACACTTTGGGCAGCTTCGCAGGCCTTGCTCTGGACCCTTGGTGCCAGTCCTTAGGATCCCACAACCATTGCACTTATACATCTTGCAAAAGGCACCACTCAGATGGTGACAAGTCACCCTTTCAGCTCCGAAGGTAGCTGGGCTCCTTTTACCAATGTTGCAGAAGCCTCTGATTGCCTTGGAGGTCGAACCCAGAAAACATTTCCTATTCGCCTTTTAATGAATGAGGCCCTGGAATGCTTTCTCCTTTCAGGACTCTTCGTTCAGGCTTCCTCCTTTCGAATGTGCAATTTGATACCTTGGAATTTGGTGTGAATGGTTCCCAGAAGGTGCCTTTTCTATTGGCCCAATGGTTTCTCTTTAATGGCACTAATCATTTTAACGGTTACAACTACTTTGCCTGTAACTTTCTAATACTAAAAACACCTTATTCTAATTGACTCACAAATAAAAAAATCGTGTAGCTAGTTTAAGGGAGTCCTTGAACATGTGTACAGTCCCAATCTCTGGACATATGAAGGAATGTCTCCACATTAGGACGGCTGTTCTGAAGCAGCAGAGCTTCACTTAGGATCTTACACTCGCTCTGTCCACTACATTTTTTTTCACCTGTCTACTGTGGAAATAGGAAAAACTATAGAAACGCTTTCTATCCTTTCTTGACTCTATGGTCTTTTTGCCTAAATTCATCTTTCCATAGCACCTACCCTTACCTTCCCTTAGTCTCTTTCCTAAACTTTGTACTATAGCCATACCTATACTTGTTTATACATATACATGCATACATATATGTAGTGAGCCGGACAGGATCGCCATTACAAGATGGCGCTGACATCCTGTCTTGTTGGTTATAAACAACTCCATATTTGGCTATGGCTTTGAGAGCTGCGCGACCCCGCTTCCCGCATGCGTGGTGGATGAGGATCCTTGAGCCTATTCTGATGCGGTCTGGTGTCAGCTGTTGGTGGCAGCCTATCACAGGGCGACCCATGTGCCAATTCCCTATTTAAGCGGCTGCCTAAGTGCTCCCCCTCCCTTCGCTTCCTGCTGCCTCTCCCCTTCGCTTCATGCTCTCCCTGCCCTTCCCTTCCTGCCCCTTGTTTTCCTGTCCCCCTTGTTTCATGCTCCCCATCAATCAAGGGTACTCCAGTAAAGCGTGATCTGAGTGGAATCCTGATGTGGTGGTCGTTCTTCGTCGCCGGTCGAGAGGTCTGCCACACATATATACATACATACATACATACATACATATATATATATAGACATACACATTATAGGCTAAGACAGGCCTGTGAGGGAGAAGATGCAGCTTTTTCTTTCTGAGTTTGGGTCAGACTTAATATACTTTCCAAATCCATCCATTTTTCTGAAATTTTCATTTCAATTTTTCTTTACAGCTGAATATTCTATTTTATATATGTATTTTGTTTTCATGATCCATTCATCTGTGGATGGATGCCCAGCTGGCTGTAAATTTCAGTGCAAACGTGACCCCTTTGATGAACTGCACACATCTTTCTGCTCTGTTTTTGGCTCACTCTCGCTGTGAACAAAGCTAGAAGCAGTGAAGAGAGATCATACAGCAAAGTCTGAATGTTAGGCTCTCTCAAAACGTCATCCACCAAATGAATTAATTCATCACCTTTGAATTCAGAGTCACTGAAATCTTCAGGACACAGGCGAAGTATAGCCCAATTCCTCATCAGAATGTACAATGAATGGCTGCTCGCCCAATTCCTGATAGAGTCCTTGTTCACACATAGGAGAAAATTAGCATGGTGCTCACTGTTTACCTTTCGATCAATCAGCATTGTAGTCTTCCAAAATACCACCAGGAAGACCCAATAAGCTCGACTTACAGCATTCTATGATTTCTCTATTCTGTATCTCCAAAGTGTTCCACAGCCCCCCAGTCAGTTCCAGAGGCATGAGACACATGTGGTTAGGTTTATCATAGCAACAGCCACACTTCTTTGTCCCTCCCTCCCTCCCCTTCTTCCTCCCTCCCTCTTTCCCTTCCTTCCTCCCTTCCTTCTTTCCATCACTGTGACACCACACCTGACAGAGCAACTTAAGGGAGGCGTGAGATGCTTTGGCTTCCATTCTCAGAGGGGTCAGCACATTGTAGTGGGAGCATAGTGGTGAGATCATCTCTGTTGGTAGTAATGGGAACATGAAGTCGATGGAAGGGGAGTAACCTGGAACCAGGAGTGTGTAAAACCCTAAAGGTCCACTTTAAGTGACCCACTTATGCAATCCAGGCACCCTCAAAGGAGTCCTCAATCTACAAAAGAATGCTACAAGCTGAGGACCGGTCAACCCACACATGAGCCTGTAGTGGGGCTCAGAATCAGATACAACAATTTGGAAACTACAGAATAACGATGAAATCTGTGGGCAAAAATCATCACCTCTGTGGGTGCAGCTCCTTAAATAGACCATCTTTGGTTAATATTTATGTTATCATCAGTAACCATAGCAGCATATGGATTTGAATATATGTTGCTAGATTCCATGTAACTGGCATACTGTGCAGTTGAGTTAATGTCACTTTGTGTTGTTTCTTTCCATTTCTCAGCAGGGGCAAGGTGGTGTGAAGTTTGACTATTCTCTAAAACAGAAAAATTTTCTTTTGCAAAAGTGTAAAGAAAAGGGGGGGAACTAAACAAGAAAACTGAACTTTAGATTTGAAAGAGTTGGATCTAACATACAGCAAATACTTCAAACAAAGATGTTTTTACCTGGACTAAAATATGTCACTCTTCCCCAAGCCATCAGAAACCATGGGTACCATTGCTACTGCTTTGTAAGAAAACTAAAGACGAGGCATTTACATCGATAACCAGAAGCTCACTGCTGCTAGTGAGCGGCACAGGCAGATCCAAGTATCAGTGCCCATGTTCCATATGGGTATTTCAGATCCCGAATCTGAAGCCTCCTTCAGACATATTAGCTCCCATCTGGGCCATTCTCAAGACAAGAGAGCCACTCACCACTTTCCTCTTGTCATTTCACTCGTTATAAAACATCAGCTTGGAGTAGTGAAGTGTCCCAGAATTGTGGAATGGCACAGACCCCAAACCAAGGATTTCTAACTTATTCTTCAGGAGTCTTTCCACCTCTCATGTGCCTGTGAGACCACTGTGATGTTCCACCAAGGCCATTTGTCATTTCTTATAAGTCAAATGTAACTTTTGTTAACTGTTTAATGGAGGTGACATCCATGCTAATTCGACTTCTTAAAACCCAGCTTAAGACTGGTTCTCACTTCTAATCCCCCTGGTGCTGAAAATCAGTTCCCTCTCTGAAATGCTTATGAGTTTTCCCAGGATTTATGTTCTCCTGGCCCCTCTGCCTTCAGTTGACTTCTGATTCTCTACTTGACATCTTGCAATTATTTTTATACTGCTAATATGATCTTAATTAGTATTCAGCTACTAGTATTACTCCGTTTTAAACACAATCCACAAAACCAGAGTCTGCGGAATTATGAACTAGATGGGTTTTGCACAGTTGTCCTACAAACAAATCAGTGTGGATAACGGTCAACCTGTTTTATAAATTCCTTCGGCGGCTCTCTCACATTCCTCATCCATTCTTCTTCCTTTCCTTTTCTCCCCCAGTCATCAATATTCTTTGAAATGCAGGGTGTTTCTACCCTTCATTTGTTCTACCCTAAGATTCCCGAATCATTTGATGGGATTCCCATTCCCAAATGTCTCTTCAAGATCTTAGTTTCTTCAAGAAGACATATTCCCAAAGTCAATTCTGCTTACAACTATAAAAAAGTAGGTCCATGTTTCATCGCGCAGCGAGTAGTCCACGTGTTGTGAGGATGCTACTCAAAGCGTAGCTACCCTCATAAGGAAACAAGCACACGTGACTCCGATGTCTCTTGAGCTCTCCAGTCTGCGGAATAATGAGACCACGAGGAATTCACCAATGCTGCCTCTTCAACTCACCCACCTACCTTGAGACCCTCAGTCTCATATCCTCACAGCTTGGAGGAAGACTAGCCTAAGAGACACTCGGTCAACACAACTGTGAAAATCATCTAAACTACAGCTGGAGAGGCCAGAGCTTCTGAAGGTTGATGAAAGCAGAATTACCAGGTAACCACAGGCCCAAAGTGACCACAAGGTTTCAGTCAGCTATTTAGGTTTCTGAACTTGAGTCACCAGCATTTAATGGTAAGAGGTTGTAAGAGTCTGATTATCTATTTTCGTTTACAAAAACAGAAAGGAAAAAATCTAGGGTTTTCTGGGGTTTCCATTTCTGACCAAATGGAAAGTATTCACATTCAGAAAGCAACTGGCCGTGGAGATGTCTTTGGCTTCTCACCGCTGGGTGCTTGAGTGAAATCTGTGGAAAGGCAGATTTGCAGAACAAAGTTTAAGTGCTGTTTCTACCGTGTTCACCACCCCTTGTCCACAACCTAAAAAAAGCAATGGCCTTTGAGAGTTTAGAGTTCTTGATTCATGCAGTTTCTAGGAATGCCATTTGTCTTCAAAACCTGAACAAAACAGCCATGAGACTGTCGGCTTTATTTACCTTGCTTCTGGAAGTAGTCCCATGTTTCTCACAGAAACACAAAAAACATTTGATGACAAAGTGTTCTTCCAAATAAAGAAAGCAGACAAGATTCTGAATGGCAACTCTACCCTTTTGAATAAGGCATATTGAAGTTGCAGAAGACATCTGGATCCCGGGATTGCAGATGAAAGATTATATATCTGCAGCAATATATGCTGGGAGCAAAGTGGGGGAGGCAGAGAAAACGCAAATGACTCCCAGGACACTGTTTTCAGAATCACTGAATAATGGAACATCAGACATGTGTTACAGTCACAGAAAGCCATGGGGAAGTGATGGCGAGGCAAAATATTGAGGAAACGGCCAAATTCTCGAACTGAAGAGGATATGCCTGTGATAAGATTGCTGCCCACCCATCCACCAACCCTGAAAAGCAGAATAGTGAGGTCAGGACAGAGAAATCACAAACAATTCAAAGTTTTCCAATCTCCTTTTGTTTAAAAATTTAAAAAGAAATCTAATGGCTTAATATTTATGGATATAGCTCAATCAGTAGAGTGTATGCCTTGTAAACATGGGGACTCAAGTTTGATCCCTAGAACCCACATTTAAAAAAAAAAAAAGCCAAGTACGTTGATACTTTGTAATACCAGTGCTGGGAAGGTCGAGGCAGGCAGATCGCCAGGGACTGATGGCCTAATGATAGATCTTGGCTCAAAATGAAAGTGGAAGCCAGGTGGTGGTAGCACAAGCCTTTAATCCCAGCACTTGGGAGGAGGATGCAGGCAGATTTCTTTGAGTTCGAGGCCATCCTGGTCTACAAAGCTAGTTCCAGGACTGGCCCCAAAGCAACACAGAGAAAACCTGTCTCAAAAAACAAAACAATAACAACAAAAAGTGGATGGTGCCTGAGGCACAAGGTTGTCCTCTGGGCTCTACCACATGTGTGCCCCCTACACACACACACACACACACACACGCACGCACGCACACACACACACACACACACACACACACATGATTTGAGCTATTTGATGTTTCTTCTGTGTTTCTTTTTAATTTTCAGGAAAAGAAGGATTATTTTTAAAAGATATAATGTAAATATGGTTTAAATGCTTCCTTAGGGCTGGAAGGATTGCTCAGTGGTTGATCTTCCAGAGGATCCAGTTTTGATTCTCAGCACCCACATGGTGGCTCACAGCCATCTGAAATTCCAGTTCCAGGAAATCAAAAGCTGGTACTGTATGCATATGTCAGACATGCAGGCAAATCACCAACACACATACAATAAAATCGAAACATTTTAAAATTTTTCCCAACCTTCATCCTGCATAGCAAAATCATTCCAACCCTTGGCCCTACTTCATCCCACTTACTAAAGAGTTTCTGATTTGTCATCTAGGCATATGGAGGCTTTTTAAGTGACACAACCAACAGAGGTGTGCAGACAGAGCTCATAATCAGGACTCGTGGATTTCTTATTGTTTTGTTTGAACAGGTGGAAATGAAATGGAAGTGCCTACAAGCCGGAAAAGCCAAGACTGCTATCATAAGTTCAACTCTCCGTCCTGTTTAAATCACCCGTGTGAGGCACACAAGCGAGATCCCACCTACCTGTTACCCTTTCATGCTCCTGTTTGCACTCCCAGGTACATGAAAGCATGTGGTGGCAACAATGTCATCCCCACGCTTTATGCCAAGCATGCAGCCTACACTCACGTGCCATCAAGGATTAAGGGACTGTCTATTCTACCTCAGGAGGGAAAAGCAGCTTCCAGAAGCTTCTTTGATGTGTTGAGTGGAATTTAACAGAGTTGAAAAGGAAGTCAACCTCTTCGTTCTTCCTGCTGTAAAGCATTGATGTACTTGAATTCCTGTTCCTTGTGAGTCTGACTAGGCAGTGTTGCTCTTGCTCCTTTCTTCTGAACCATGTCAATGTGAAGAAAAGCTCGGTCAATCAGTCCCTTATCTGTAAAACATGGCTTCACACCTGCTTGCTGCTTAATGTGACCACATGTTTAATCCCTGTATGCGCCTGGTTTCTTGTTGGTAACTGATGTTTCCAAATCAGTTTCCGTGACTAGGGAAATCATTCGCCAAGCAAGACTCATATTCTTCATGTGCTGTCTAATCAACCATGTCTTCCAAGTTTTCATTCTTTTTCTTTCTCCATCTAGACTCTGTAAATTGCTGCTTTCCCTTACTTGAGTCTCCTTTTTGGACAGACTGCTTTGATCTTCCATCTTAATTGCGCTCCCTGTCAGTTTCCCCGAGCACCACACTTTTCTTTCTCACACTCAGCACACTTTCTACTATCTCTGTGCTTGTGTGGTTTAATGTCTATTTTCCTGCTAGATGATAAGGTATGGAAGGTCAGCATCCAAGACTGGCTTTTGTTGTTTTTAAGTTTGACTGGGATTTCAGATTTAATTTCCTTTTGTTTATTTTGGTTTTTGTTTAGTTTTGTGGCTGTCTTTTTCTTTGTTGATGATGCTACTTCAGGGGACACAGTCAGCACCTCCTGCCGATACACAGAAGATGATCAAGAAATAGTTATTACTCCAGTGGACTGACTGTCCCTACAGCTTCATCATGCTGAAACCACAGGAGTTTTCATTGGATTGTTCGGGATTTTATGAAAAGTGTCAGTGAAGGAAGAAATTGACTGTAAAGCAGGAAGCAGAGACTGAAAAACTGGGCCCAGAGCAAGGAGATCTAGTGCACATACCTTTCAGACTGAGATCTGAAATATTCAAGGTAAAAAACAGTTTTCAGAATGTAAGACATTGACCCGTGAGTACAGCACCAGCTGTAATTTCAGCTGTACCTTCCACCCTTCCATAACTGCGATCAGAGCGAACACCTTGGCAGTACATTGTTTGTTGTGGCAAATGCTTAATTACAATTTGTGTTGTTGAGATTTATTTAAATGTCAGTTAAACTCTCTCCCGGAGATATTAAAGTTTATAATTCATCATTCATGACGCCTTCTTTAATCATCTTTTCTTAAGTGTTTCAAATTGTTGACAGACCCATTCATTTCCTCTGCCATGGCCTAAGGATCGGTCCTAGATGATATATGGACTGTGTTCTCTGGAAGCACATTCTTAAGGTCCTGCTAACATTTGTCTGCATTAATCTGAGTTATCACACAGTGAAGCCCAAGCCACAGGGAACACAGAATAATGAGTAGCATCTGTCACCTTTAATGGCAAGGGTTGTCAAGCATTCTCAAGCCCCTGTACATGTTTATGACAAGTAAAATAAAATGATCCACACAACTTGGTGAGTCAACCACTCAACACTTGTGTGAGTGCCAGCTGTGATTTACATCTGGTGATAAAATGACATACATCACACTATGTTCATTCCCATGGAGTTTATAGTCCAAGTACAGGAATGAGCATGAAAGCAAATAGAAACCATAAAGAACTGTGATGACTAAGACAGAAGAAGCACATATAATTGACTAAGGAAACTTCAGAGTTCAGGAGTGAGCGAGAAAGGAAGATTTCCTAACTATTTGTTTAACACTGAGCAAACAAAGATGCTGGCGGTAGCAGGACTACCAGGAAGATAAAGCAATACAAGTGTGAGGGTAAAAGCTGATTGAAGGCTGTGTTAATCAGATTTTCATGACTGTAACAAAATACTTGTGATAATCAGCTTATAAAGAGGGAAGATTTATCTTGGCTCACCCTTTGGTTTCAGTTTACACATTGGGGCCTAGAGTGAAACCCTGCATTATGGTAGGTAGCACACTGTATAACAAAGCTTATAACCATGTGGTCAGCATGCAAAGACCAGAGAGGGAAGATACCAGGGTCCCACTGTCTCCTTTTAGGTCATGCCCACCGTGACTCAAACAATCTACTAAGCCACATCTCTTAGTTTCTGTCACTTCCTGTACTCACGTACACATGAGCCTTTGGGGGAGTGTTTCAGATTCAAGATGTGGGGAGACAGCTCAGTTTGATAAAGTGTTTGTCACTCAATGAAAGGATAGATGTACACAATCCATATACAAAACCAGGCAAAGTGTCACGCGCGTGTATAATCCCAGCACAGGGAAGGTGGAGACAGGCAGATTCTTAGGGCTGACTGACAAGTCAGCCAGCCAAGGCTACCTGGTGAGCTCCAGGCCACTCAAAGCCATAGAATTATCTCAGAGGCAGCAAACATCAGACACCTTGGACAGGCTGATCATTAGACACATGTAGGTCATTAGATGTAGAAGAGAGAACCAGAAGATGAGGCTTGAGATACCAGCAGGGGTCAGATGGTGGAGGGTTGTGTGCCATGCTGAGCAGCTTCAATTATATTTTCTTTCTTTTGGGGCTCTAGAAGTTTCCTACAGTGTAGAGTGACTTGATAAGGTGTGATTTTTTTTTTTTTTTAGAGAGGTCACTCTGACAGCTTTTTAGTTCTTGGATGATAAACTTCGAGACCTGGTTTACAGTGTATATATTATAGCTTTCAATTTTGTATTTCAGGGTTAAACAGTATGAGAATGAGTGGTCTCTGATTCTTGTGCCTTCTCTTGGGCTCTTTCTTTCTCTTGGTTTGTCTTGTTTAACTTCACAAACAAATTTGTTCATCACAAACTTGGTTTGTGTTAGTTTTTGTTTTGTATTATTAAATTTTATTTTGTTTATTTAAAAAAAATGAATGAATCCTAGACTAAAGGTAAAAGTTAACCACTAAACTGTCACTTATACCTGTCATAAGAGAGAAAGGCAATTTTCTCCAAAGGAGTGACACTGGGTGTATCAACTACTCCAGGACAGGCCTCATATTCAGGAGTAGTAAATCAACATATAGTCGAGTCCACATTTTTAATGTGTTTTTATTTTATTACTGTTAGCGGGGTTTTGCTTTGTTCTATTGTTTTTTGTTTGCATGTTTGTTTTTCCTATTTGGGTGTTGTTTTGTGTTCTTGGTTATATGACATTATTTTTTGTTTTTGTCTTTTATTTTTTTTTTTAGAAAGAACTTAAAATTGGGTGGGAGGGGGAATCTGTCAGGACTTAGGGTAATGCAAGAATATGATCAAAATATATTTTTATTTAAAATTGTTCTGAATGTAATAACAATTTAAAAAAAAAATCTCAGGACCTGGAAGCATGTTGCTCATTCATTACAGTATTTTAAAGTACCTGTGAGTACTAAACACTCTTTCACAGTTGTGTGGATACAGTGATGAGCCAGAGGCCAGACTCTACTCTCAAGTCACACTCTATCAGGGCCAAATGGACATTAGCTGAACAAGGGAGGAGATGAGCGAGAAGAAACTCAGGCACTGATATCAAGTGCCGTGACAAACGTCAGAGGAGCATGTGTTCAGTGCCTGCTTTAGACTTCATGCCTAGAAAATGTCTCTGCAGAATCTAAATGACATGAAAAAAAAGACACTTTGTTAATGAAGAGAAAAGAATGCAGGCAGAGAGAGCTATGGGGCAAAATCCCTCAGAGTAAACACACATACCTGACATTCCAAGGAGAGATCAGAGAGAAAGACAAAGATTTGGAAATCACCAGAGTATATTTCTAAAGCCCTGGGGCAGAGTGGGACATTAGGAAGATAAATCTAAAACTGGAAAAGAGAAGAGGGGCCAAGAAAGCATTTCTTTGTGCTGAAAAGAAAAATATAAACACATTTTTTTAAAAGATAGCAAGGCACCATAAAATTCAAGAGAAGAATGAATGACTTCAGCATATGATTAAATTATTCATGAAGATGTGAGTGATGCCAGGGAGCATGATTATCGGATAGCAAATGCTGCAAAGGCAGGAGGAATCTTTAGTAGATGACAGAACAGCGGCCAGAAGCAGCCCGAAATTCTGGTTTTATCGAAAAGAGATAAGAGAGGAATAAAGCAAATGTGGACTATTCCTCAGGTGAAGGAGAGGTGTCAGGAAGGTTCAAGAGCATGGGAAAGGTATGTTTGTGGGAAAAAGCCCGTGAAATAAAGAGATTTTTAAAATCCATTTGACTATTGGTAGAACTGTGAAATTGTACAGCCACTGTGGAAAACAGCATGGTAACACCTCAAAAACTACTCATATAATGACTGCGAGGTCTAGCGCTTTCATCTCTGAACGAAGATCCAAAAGAATCCAAATCGCTGTTTTGGGAGATATCTGTATGTCAATTTTAGACCTCTTATTCACAGTAAATAATAGGTAGAAGTAACCAGAAATCCGTCAACAGATGAATGGAGGAGCAAAGTGTACTGCATATGTATGGACACATGCCACAGCGTGAACATGCTTGAAGACATGCTAAGAATGAGCAAGCCTTGCATATGCTGATCTGAGACATCAAGACTAACTCATTGGTGGCACTGGGGCAGGAGGGACAGGGACCAGGGAGGCATTATTTAATAGATGCAGGATTTCCATCTGCAGGAGTTTGGAGATTGATTTCACAGTCATGTGAATGGTCACCCTGAACATTTTTGTTATGAACATTTTAAAGTAATTTCTTTCATGCAGACAAAGAGCCAAAGGTTGGGCAGTAGAAGAGACATTTCTTCTGAGGCTGGAGGGAGGGTGGAGCTAATACTGAAGAGGGTGCGTTTTCAAATAGGTGAGACAAGAACTGATGGTGACATATCTGTGAACCTGTGCTCTCTCCATTTTAAGTTCACCTGTGAGAATGGGGGTGGGGGGCAAGTTGAGAGTCTCTCAGTTACCCATGGGAGATCATTACACAGAGTAAGCAAACCTTGTGTTTGTTTTCCAGTCTCCTCCTGGTCATTTTCCCCTACAGGGTCAATGTATTATTACAGAATGTGAAAATAATTTATCTCATTTCATGAAGAAATACAGAATTTCATTTTTTAAATTCCCATCATTTCATTCAGATGTGAAATTCAGCATACAAGTCATTTGTTCTGGTTTTACAGTATCTGTAAGATTATGAGATTGTGTCTTGAAACTGGTTTACTTGTGGACAGCTTACATTGTAAGGGCAAGTTTTAAGAAGCATAAAAAAAGAACAATGCAAAGATAATTTGAATCTTAATCTTGATAGATGAGCATTTGATGTGGGTTTCCCCTCTGTATGCTGTGAATATGTTTTATTATCATTGATTAATAAAGAATCTGTTTTGGGCCTATGACAGGGCAGAATATAGCCAGGCGGGAAATCTGAACCTAGATAAAGAGAGAGTAGGCAGAGTCAGAGAGATGCCATGTAGCTGCTAAAGGAGAAAGATGCCAGCCATGAGCCAGAACATTATCAGTAGGCCACGGCCTCATAGTGCTTCACAGTTTAAAAGAAATGGGTTAATTTAAGATATAAAAGCTAGCTAGAAAGACATCTAAGCTATTGGTCAAAGAGTATTGTAATTAATATAGTTTCTGTGTGATTATTTGGGTCTGAGGAGTTGGGAACAAATGAACAGTTTCCAACTACAAAATGGTGCCCAAACATTCAGCAATGTACATGCACATAAAGCCTCACAAAAACAGGAGCAAAGTGTAGCTTCTTGGTAGCAGTATTATTTTCAGAAAGGCTCTGTTTACTGGCCACAAGCAGAGGCATAGCTCCTTTAAAAAACAGCTTCCAGGTTCATACTGGCATGAGCAGGTCTGGTTCTTTTGGGAGGTCTGGCTATGGAGCACTTAAATGGAGTTTGTGAGCAAAGTGCTGCAGCTTGCTTGATGGCAACATAGACCCACTGTGTTCCTGGAGCTGAGGTGGTGAGCATGGCTTGCAGAGCTGGCAGTGAACATACCTCCACCATGTTGGACTGGACATGGCCAAAAGGCAAAGCAGCCTTAGTCCTGGTCACGCCACTTAAGAGTTTAAGAAGCACTCTTGGTAAGAAAATGTTTAAAGATACACAAAAAAGACAGATTCAGATAAAAAAGAGCTCTGAGTGGGTCACAGTGTTGGGTAAGTGTACATAGGCTTGGGGGAGAGAAAAAAAGAATATAGGCAGTTATAAAAAGAAGTAAATTGTTTTAAAAAAATAAAACAGTATTTAACAAGACAGTAAAGGTAATATAAAAGAGGACAGACAATCATAGATTAAAGGAGTAAAGAAAATAATCCATGTACTGCTCTTGCCTGGACTGCTTGATGGTATTCTGTATGAACTGGACATGTAGGACCCACAGAAAAATGACTGCTGAAGTTGCCTAAAGAAAGTGAGACAGTCCTTCAGGGTTCCTACTTCATGAAAGAGGCTGCCAGACATTATTAACCTTCATCAGCCGATGAAAGGAGACAGAGACAGAGACCCACATTGGAGCACCGGACTGAAACCCCAAGGTCCAAATCAGGAGCAGAAGGATAGAGAGCACAAGCAAGGAACTCAGGACCACGAGGGGTGCACCCACACACTGAGACAATGGGGATGTTCTATCGGGAACTCACCAAGGCCAGCTGGACTGGGTCTGAAAAAGCATGGGATAAAATCGGTCTCGCTGAACATAGCAGACAATGAGGACTGCTGAGAAGTCAAAAACAATGGCACTGGGTTTTGATCCTACTGCACGTACTGGCTTTGTGGGAGCCTACGTTGTTTGGATGTTCACCTTACTAGACCTGGAAGGAAGTGGGAGGTCCTTGGACTCCCCACAGGGCAGGGAACCCTGACTGCTCTTAGGGCTGAGGAGAGATGGGGACTTGATTGGGGGAGGGGGAGGGAAATGGGAGGCGGTGGCAGGAAAGAGACAGAAATCTTTAATAAATAAATAAAAAGAAGAAAAAAAGAAAAGAAAGTGAGGCAGTCTTTCAGGGTTCCTACTTCATGAAAGAGTCTGCCAGACATTCTGCAGGATACAGAAGAAAGTGACTGACAAACCGCCAGTATACACAGACTGTCTTTGAAATTTCTTGCTTCATGGAAAAGTCTGCCAGGTACTATGAACCTGTACACTGAAGATGAATGCCCCAATGTTACTGAAGAACTTTTGGTGACTGTCCAGGCAGCAAGATGTTTCTGTCAATTCTGGAGTTTTAGAAGTTGCCTACAGTGCACTTCCTGTTAACTTAGGTAATATTATATCGTTCTGTAGTCTTTGATGAAGTTGAAGAAAGATAGTTATAATTACAAAAGATACATTAGATATAAAACTTTAGACTCACAAAGATAAAATATATAATAGTATATTTTCTTTAATTTTGCCAAATACAAATAGACTAAATACTGTAACTGTAATTCTTGCTTGAACTTGTTTTATTGTAAGTAATTTTACTATGTTAAAGTTAAAACCTTCCTTTTTATTTATACAGAAAAAAAGAAGGTGATGTGGGATTCCCCTTTGTATTCTGTGAATATGTACTATTATCATCAGCTAATAAAGAAGCTGATTTGGGTCTAGGGCAGGGCAGAATATAACCAAGCAGGAAATCTGAACAGAGATATAGAGAGAGAGTAGGCAGAGTCAGAGAGATGCCATGTAGCTGCTGAAGGAGAAAGATGCCATCTGCCAGCCAGAACCTTACCACAGCCACAGCTCCATGGTGATTCACAGATTAATAGAAATGGGTTAATTTAAGATGTAAGAGCTAACTATAAAGTGTCTTTGTTTTGGCCAAACAGTATTATAATTAATATAGTTTCTGTGTGATTGTTTGGGTCTAAAAAGCTGGAGACAAACAAGCAGTCTCCAACTACAAACATTATGATGGATTCATGAAATCCCAGTACTGAGACTGGAGGATGCAAACTTGAGGCTAACCTATGCTAGATAAGTTTACACTCAGGCAGAGATCCTTCAGATCCTGTCCAAAACTAAAAGGAAAGAAATTGAATCACAATATTTAAGAGTGATTTCATTCTTTTTATAAACACTCATGATTCATAACGTGGACCCAAAACAACCCCAGTGTAATCGGACAGGGCAGTGACACCCTCTGTCCCCCACCTGGTCTTCATGTCCTTGAGAAAAGCAATGGAGCAAGGGAGCCCAAACCTCGGCTGGTGTTCACTTTATCTAAGTGCATATGTATGGCAATATTGAATTTGCTTGTCAAATCTAATGTGCATCCATACATATAGGTGTTCGTTTTCAAATGAGCACTCTGAGGTAGTAACATTTTAATCATGAAAGTGGTATAAGTATTTTTTTGATGCAGAGATATTTCAATATGTGTATAAAATCTAGGGACCCCCTTTTGAAACACAATAGTACCATAATCATATGTAAATATGTACTTATTATTGGGTTTTGTTTTGAGACTCTAACCAAGACCTTCTTAAGCAGGCCTGGTTAGCCTCAAGCTTGTGAACACCCTGCCTCTGTCTCCTGTGTATTGGGATTATGGGTCTATGCCACCACATCTATCCTCGTGCTTTAAAATGTTAAGAGTTCTATAATGCCAAAAAATGGCTCCTTAACATTCAAAATTCCTCTATTTATTAATTTGTGTGTGTTTTAGTAAAGGTCCAAATCGTCTCCAATTTGCAAATGATTCTTGTAGTCTATAGATTTTTTTCAGTCTATGGGCATTCACTCTCTCCCCCACCCCCTTGTTTCTTCACTCTCTCCATCTCATGCCCATCTCTACCCCCACACTGTGCCTCTTTCTCTTCTGTTGAAATTTAGTAAATAGATCATGAACTGTGCAGGGTCATTGTATTAATTTACTTAAGCTGTCATTAGAAAAAAAAATCTACCATGACTCAGGTATGATGGAAAACACTTGTAATCCCAGCATTTTATATAAAGGATCAAGAGTTCAAGATCAACCTCAGCTACACAAAGAGTGACTTCCCTGGGCTACAGGAAAGTGTGACTCAAAGCAAGACAGAATCAGGAAAAAAAATTATAACAACAAAAAAACGCACAATCTGATGGTTTAAACAGCAAGAAAGGTGCTTATTTTCTGGATGGCCAATAGAATTTATTTATACTTAAAGGCTACATATATAATCTCCTGATCTGGGGGCAACTTCAGGGCAGAAATAAATGACCCATTTTATCACATAATGTGGCCTGTAGGCAACAAATAAATAGTTCTTGGGTGTCTGTATGTGGCCGACACTGTAGTGGGCACTGCAGGGTGGGAAAAGAACAAGCATGGCACCTACATCAGCAAGGAAAGTGGCTGGAGGCAGAAAGCAACATGGCAGTACAGAACAGACCAGCCATCAGACCGCCTGCACAAGGTGAGGCTGTGACTGCACCCCCGCTCCCCTCTGCCATGTGTAAGCCCAGGGGTGCTATCTCCAGCCGGGGCATGAAGCAAACAAAGCATGCCAGTTAGAATGTCACGGCTACACAATTAGAAATTAGATCCGCACGAAGAATAGATAATCAGAATTACAATGAATAAGAGCCAGCACTGGGAAATGGCTTCCAGTATTCAATATCCTTTGCCTCATTAGACCTCAGATAATTGCACTGTGGGCTGAAAATGCCAGATTTGGATATTTCAACTTATGTCTGCTGGGAATTTGTCTTGGGATGACATTATAGGCAATACTGCAGCATATCTGCTTTTTAATAAGTGACGGTGTAAGAGAATTAAGCCTTGTGGATATTAGTGTTTAAATAGTTCCCCCTTGCTGATCTCTTTAAATTAAAAACTCCATGTCAGGGTCCTAGTCCCAAGTGAAATAGCTGGAGTATTCACCAATCACTGATGATATAATGTTTAAAGTAAATACGTCAGTAAGCAGAAAGTAAAAATAGAAAATGAGTGAACATCACGAGTCTGGAGAAGTAAATGACAATTGAGAAGAACGGGATGAGCTTTCAGAGGCTCCTTTAGGGTCCTTGAATCACAAATAGGAGGTCTGGTCTCTCCTCATGAGGTGCCCAGGCTTGCTGGACAAGAAAAATGCATCCAGGCCTGTGCAAGACTGCTGATGTCTGTAAATAACAAAAGCACACGTTCTCTAGGTCCTAAGATTTGCCAGTCTCCCTCTCCTAACCTAACTCTTCCTGTTGACAGCGTTCATTGGGGACTTTTGGGGGAGTTACAGCATAAAAGTGGTTCTGCACCGATATGAATATAAGACTAAAAATGGAAGTTCCTCTTTGTGGTGGTGTGTAAGTACTCTGAAAAGGATTGTCATTAGGATCTGGAGAGATGGCTCAGTGGGCAAACTCATTTGCTGTGTAAGCTTGAGGAACTGAATTCAGATCTCCAGCATCCTTGTAAAAAGCCAGGCATGGAGTGAGTACCTAAGGAGAGACAGAATTTCTGGGACTTGTTGATCAGCAGCCTTGTTATAGAAATAACAGTCTCTGGACCTCAGTAAGAGACCGTCTCATGGGGGTGGAGTGGGGTGACACATGCCTTAAATCCCAGCACTCGGGAGGCAGAGGCAGGTGGATCTCTGTGCGTTCAAGGCCAGCCTGGTGTACAGAGTGAGATACAGGACAACCAGGGCTGCTGTTACACAAAGAAACCCTATCTGAAAAAAATCAGAGAGAGAGAGAGTGGGGGGGGGACCCTGTCTCAAGGTGAGGTAGAAAGTGAAGAACACCAACTATACACCACATTCGCACACATGTATACAACACACACACTCTGACACACATATACAGATGTGTGTGTACACGTATGCATACACACGCACACACAGATGTGATGATGCCCAACTTGTCCACAAAGGCAGCAAGAGAAACAAGAGGAAGAGTGGTAAATCCATCCATCTCTGTAGCTTTGAACTAAAGGCCAGATTCACACTTGAAGTTATTAAACAACCCAGAAATTACTCCAGGAACGTTCACTTTCTTGTCTCACACCTTTTAGCATCTACCAGTGGGTATTTCTGGTGATTCATAAGACATCACTGTACGTGTCTTTCACACAAAGCTTCTGGAAAGATTTCACTATTCACTTTGTCTAACTTCTTCCCAACTGTCTGTTACCACAATTGAAGTAGATTTTACCACCACTCCTGATGGCTGTTTTTCCAAGTTCATCAATACTCTCTATATGACAGCATCTCATATCCCTGTTCAGTCCTTACCCACCCAGTGTATCGGCAGCTTTTGATATGCTTAGTCATATTTGGCTTTTTGAAAACACTTCTTTCAGTTGGAATTCGTGGCAGCACTGTCCACCCTCCTTATGGCAGCATTCTCTTCTTCGAGCCCCAGCCTTTCCCTTACAAATGTCTAATTTCTATACACTCTTTTGAGATTTGAAGGTATACGCATTTTAAAAGAGTGTCTTCTACGTCTTGAAATCTTGACTTGTGTGGCCATCTACCCAGCAGTACTGTGAAGATGTCCAAAGGGTATCTCAAAGGTAACATGCCCACATTGAGCTCCTGGTCCTCTGACCACTCTCATCTTCAAGCCTTTCACAGTTTTCCCTGCACACATTCATCCTTCAACAGGTTCAAGTCAGAAATCTCGGGCATAGTCTTTAATTGCCTCAAAACTGAAGGGATGATTTTTCTTTTCACCAGTATAAAGGAATCTTAACCAAATGTCACAGACCTACTGAAGAAGGACCTTGCGCCCTGAGTACCACAAGTGTTCTTCCTCCTAGTTTTCCCTAAATAGAACGTGGCCACTGATCAGGGTGTCTGCTCTACAGAAATGGAATTACCCAAACTTTTCTAGGATTGCTAAAGACTAGGTTTAAACTGACACTCATTTCTAAGAACCCAAAATGTCACTGTGGCCTAAGATGCCAAGTGGGGATTTATGGAAGTCTGGCTATGATAATGGAATTTTGGCCTAAATCTCATAGTTGTTCCATTAGCCTACCATGTGATGTATTTTACTATTGCCTTTAGACTTCACTGGAATCAACATGCTTAACAACTAACATGAAACTCAGTGTAGTTAAATATAATGATAAAAGCCATTAACTTTTAGAGCTAATTTGTCAAGTCCTAGACATGGCATTACATGTGTGGCTTTGAGAAGACAATCTAGTTTTTCTGTGCTTCCTTTTCCTAATCTGTACGATGGGATAATGGTCCCCTTATGGGTATGGTACAGGGAGTAAAAATGTTTGTCAACTGCTAAGAATAGCAACTGTTCTAACTGCTCTTGATAAGGGCTATATGGGAGCTAAAGTGCTTAAAGGTTTGCCTTACGGTAAGTATCTCAGTGAGTGAGGAAACCCCTTTCGGAAGGCTTTGCATTCAAAACATCTCACTCCCCACCACTCCCACTGCTGTCGCCATGTCACCACAGAGCAGCCACCCCTCCCTTTTGCCTCGTTACTACAATAATCCCTTGGCTGACCAGGTCTTCCTGATCTTCTGATATGGTATTGGGATAATCTCTTTCACATGCACTCAATCTCAACTGTAGCGGTTTGAATAAGAGATGTCCCCCAGAGTCTCGGGCATTTAAATACTTGGTCCCCAGTAGAGGAATCTGTCTGTGGAGATTCTGGAGGTGTCTTGCTGGAGGAAGTATGTCTTGAGGTGGGTGGGCTTTGAGAGTTTAAAGACTCATACCATTTCCCATTGCTCACTCTGTTTTGTACTTACTGTAAAAGGAGTTCTCAGCATCCTGCTCTAGCTCTCATGATGGCTGGTTGCTACGGCTACCTACCATGATGATGATGGGCTCTTATCCCTCTGGATTCCTAAGCCCAAATGAGCTGTTCCTCCTGCAAGTTGCCTTAGTCATGGGGTTTTACTACAGTAGCAGAAAGATGACTAATAAAACAGCCCTAGTGGCCACTGGCTACTTCTTAGATACCCACCCGAGGCTTACCCTCAGTTCTCCTGACTTCAATATCTTCGTCATTCAACTCTTTTAATGGTTTTTTAAATGTCTCCTTCTTAATAAAACTACTCTGGCTAACTCGTTTACCCTACAGCTGTGCCCTCATAAGTCACCAGTATGTCTCATGCCTGTTCCATTTTGATAATACATTTTACCTTCAAAAACCATCTAATATGCCCCATTTACTAGATCCAGCAGAGGATCATGGAAATGTCCCAAAGGATTATGGATGCACTTGATGAATTCCACTTGGATATCCAAGACCCTGCATGGAGCAAAGTTATTCCAGAAAACCCTTGGATTAGCAGTTTGGGCAGTGTGTTTCCTGGAAGCAAGGGCTGATTACTGGACAAGGCTAAAAGCACAGACCTGCTTCCCCCTGGCTTTGCAAGTGCTTGTGTGCATCCTCTGCTACTTGGCTTGTACCTCAGAGTTGTCCACAGGGAGTTGCACAGGTGAAAGAAAGTAGCTGTGCAACCCACAAGACCTAGTAACCAGATAAGAGGAAGATTAAGCAGAGTGCAAATCCAAACAAGCAGCTACTTCTGAACTAGGAATCCTACAGATTAGGTAAACTGTAGTTTTTGAATGAGGTGGGAAAACATAGTGAAGCTCTCAGGGAACTTCAGCCCAAAGATGACAACAAACATCTGGATAACAGCTCTGGGGTTCAATGAGGTTTTGGGGTTTTTTTGTTTGTTTGTTTGGTTTGGTTTTTTAACATCACAGATATCAAAGATAAATCTAAAGGATGTCAGTACCTGTTAGGCACCTGGAGTATGAAGCCAAAGACACCACAGAAAGCTAAACCACAAAGTGATAGAAACGATGAGCGGAGTTTTTCAGGCTCAGAAGACAGATGCGGGAGTAAACCTGTGAAGGACAGGACTTCCCAAGAAGGAAAGGGGGCAGATGAGGGAATCATTAATTAGGGAAATAATAGGAGAAATTTTCCCTGGCTTAAAGAAAGGCTCAGTTCTGCAACTTTAAAGTGCTCAGTTAGTTTCAGGCAGTGTTTATGGAGGTGGGGGGAGTCAAAAATTTTTGATGCACTTACCACTTGGGCATACCCTGGCAGAGTTCCTAAATTCAAATATAAAAAAGTTTCAGGCTGTCATACACAAAGTCTAAGCTATATACAAAGAAAGAACCATCATGAATTAGCACGGCACACAAGTCAGAAAAAAAGAATACTCCTCAAAGCTCTCAGGAGTCGAAGCACAAACGCCCTGCAAATAGAGTCATGGAACACCTGGTGGTGTGAAAGACAGGGGAGTCCATGCACGGAAGGAGGCAAGGACACATCACCCATGTGTTTCATCCAAGGACCCACTCCAGGAAGTGGTCTGCCACAAGACATGAGTCAAAAGAGTCCCCAAAGGGTACGAGGAAGAATGGAGAGTGTGTCTGCATGCTTATATTTATGTTTAATTTTCCACTGAAACAATTACATGTATGCATGTGTGTATACATATACACAAATTTAAAAGGAAATTTGTAACGATAGTGTTGTGTGGCCAGGCTGCCCTGGGTCTCACATTTGGGTGTAACATACTGTGGTTAGAAATGTAAGCACTAACTAATGTTTATACAAAAGGAGGCTTCTGGACCAGAAAATCTAAAGCTATCTACAAATAAAAATATATAAATTGCAGAGATCTTTAGGGAGGTGAGAATAAATAGAGGCAGGGCACAAAAGTTTCCTTCAAGTGTTAAGTGAGTATAGGGATACATTCTTAATATAAAAGGGGGCAGTGAGGACATGGCCCTGACGGAGGGATGTAGTTGGTATCTTATTTCGATAGCAAACAGTAGGAACAGAAATAAGTGGTCTCACAGAAGTGACCAGGATGGGTAGTATTTGGAAGAATGGGGAAGATCTCTCCATTTCCTAAGGAATACACTGCTAATAGAACCTCTGTGAGCATAACACAAAGAGATAAGGTGAAAGAAATGCAGATCAAACTCAGATGTCCAGCTTCAAAGGGGCTGGAGTCATCGTTCAGAAACAAATCTTTCACTGCAAGGAGTCACTGGACTGGCCCGGGCCCTCTGGTTTCTGCTACACTATCAATGCTGGGCCCTCAGTGGAACTCCTGTTGGTTATCCTTTTGTTGACCTGTGTCGTGGAGAGCCACTGAGTCCACTGAGAGCTGCCTGCATGTACAGAGGTGCAGGACCATCTATGGGGGCCTCTCAGGGACCACATCTCTAACTAAATACTCACACTCTAACCCCGCCCACAACTATCACTTGCCTGTAGCACCTTGGACACAGTCGGGACTTCATGAGCTCCCCCTGGAGCCTTCCTGGGAGTTCAGCTTGTTTGACCATCTGCAGTTACATCTGATGTGAGCTACTGTCTGCAGCAGCCCTGCCATGCCTCACAAATACTATTCCACTGCAGGTGCCCACTCCACCCATCTCCAAAGCCTCTGCCCACTCCTCCACTGTGATTCTGAGTCCTGGGTAGAGGAGTGTGATATAGAGATCTCATTTTGAATAGAGCGCTTCACAGTCTCTTATTCTCTGCATGTTGGCTGGTTCTCTGAACAATGACAAATTGTCAGTCTCTGCATTAACCACCATTTACTGTGAAAAGAAAAGGCGATGAAAGGAGACAGAGACAGAGACCCACATTGGAGCACCAGACAGAAATCTCAAGGTCCAAATGAGGAGCAGAAGGAGAGAGAGCACGAGCAAGGAACTCAGGACCGCGAGGGGTGCACCCACACACTGAGACAATGGGGATGTTCTATCGGGAACTCACCAAGACCAGCTGGCCTGGGTCTGAAAAAGCCTGGGATAAAATCGGACTCGCTGAACATAGCGGACAATGAGGACTACTGAGAACTCAAGAACAATGGCAATGGGTTTTTGATCCTACTGCACGTACTGGCTTTGTGGGAGCCTAGGCAGTTTGGATGCTCACCTTACTAGACCTGGATGGAGGTGGGTGGTCCTTGGACTTCCCACAGGGCAGGGACCCTGATTGATCTTTGGGCTGACAAGGGAGGGGGACTTGACTGGGGGAAGGGGAGGGAAATGGGAGGTGGTGGCGGGGAAGAGACAGAAATCTTTAATTAATTAATTAATTTAAAAAAACAAGAAAAAAAAGAACTTCTGTAATGGAGGCAAGAGAGCTAGTCTAATCTAACGGTATGGAGATAAGAACCTAGGACCATTTTATTACTGTGTCCCTGTAGAGGACTGATAGTACTAGGTTCTAACTTATGGCCTATGACTTGGCCAGACCAGGCATTAGTCCCATCTTGTAGAGTGGACTATAAATCTGATGAGAATGTGATTTGTTACTTCATGCGCCTATTGCAGAAGTTAGCACACCTTGCCAGGCCACTCGCTGTCATGGGACCCAAGGTCACAGCTGGGTAATATTACTTTTATTCTTATCCCATGGTGGCATGCCTAGAACCTTCCAGCACTATGAACGCTAGCCAATAGGGATGATGTTCTAGGTTATTACCAGTTTGATTTCTCTATGTTCTGTAGTTCATGCATGTGATGTTTTCAGCAGTAGAGTCTTATTATTACATTCTAGAAGGTAACCAAGATAATGGCAATAGCCTATAACATTGAAGGGGTCTATGGGACTTGGAATCTATGGGATCAACAACTTGAATAAAGGTAATCCATTCCTATCCATGGGCCTTTTATGTAATACCTTATGGTATATTTGCCTCCCCTGATCCCACATTATAGCATTAAAATGTAACTCCATTTAAACCCTTTAAACTTCGCTTACATACAAACACCTGTATGTATGACGAAGCTTCTACAGTAGTATGTTTTCATGTGCCATTTTCAAAGATCTTTAGTGGTAATTATCCCTCCACACACCCCATCTTTTACCACCCTTTCCCATATACCGTCCCATTAATTTTCAGAGCAGACTTCAAATTCAGGTATGTCTTGTTTTCAAAACACCATTAAAGTGCTTCTCTCAATGTTGAAAAAAAACTGGAAAAAAATTAAGTAACAGGAAAACACATTTTAAAAGAAGAAGAAAGGAAGGGGAAAGGAGGGTCCGCGTTTTCACTCCTAACCCATACAGCACTGAAGACTGGGTGCATTAAGGAAGACAAAAAGAAAGGCCTTAGAACAAAGACAAGACTGTGACAGGGATGCAGCAGTCACGAATTTGCTGCACCAAATGCTTAAAAGCTGAGCACACAAAACAAAACCCATTGGGAATCTTCTCAGACGTTAACACAAAGCCTTGGCTGAGCAGGGAGTTATTTGAATAATCACTTTCATGATGTGGTTTTGAGGGTTGATTTACACTGTGTTCAGTAGGGTTGATCGGGTTTACATCGAGATCCAGACCCTCAGGTACAGCTGTCCGCTGGAGGGGATGCCTTTGGGTAGTGAGTCTAGATACAAAGATTCCAAGCTCTTGCATTTGTCCCCAAAGATGGCAATCTTACCACACTGTGTTTATGAACCAGATAAATCCGCTAAGGTGCCGAGGATGCAGAGGAGGCCTGGGACCTCAGTGGGGTGATGCTCTGCCATCGTCGATGTACCCTGAGCTGATCCTACCCATCCAGACCACCATGGAGAACATTTGATTCATGAGGAGAGAACTTCAGACCCTCAGAAGGAAGCCCCTTTGTCTAAAGCTCTGGGGCAAAAAAAATAAAGAGGTTTGAGTTCTTGAAGGGAGGCCTTGACAAACTCTGCACCCTCCTCAGGCACTCCCTAGATTTAGTCCATGAATTTGGAAATACTCATCTCAACAACAAGTTTTGAGAAATGTCCACATGGCCCTGCTTTGGCCTATTGCTTTCTTAGGGCATGTTCCCAAAATTTCCCTCAAATCAGAAAGTAAACCAAAATATGAGGGCTCAGTTGGCCTCTGAAGACTACACATCCAGGGATTGTCAGGTGAGATTACTCAGGCTGGGCCACAGCAGAGTCCCATCAGGCTGAGAATAAAGCGAGAGATACAGGCAGTAGAGTGAGGTTTCATCTTATATCCAGTCCATCTGAAAGGCTGTTTTTACATTGGGATAATTTTTTTCTACTTGTTAACTTTAAAATACTATATCTTTAGGTCATAAGGATAGACTAGATACATTTTAATTTTAATATTTATTATCATTAATAATAAATTGTTATTCTTATTTGTTATATCTATATTTGTTTCTGTGCATATGGGTATGTGCATGTGAATGCTGGCACCTGTGAAGACCAGAAGATCCCCTGGAGCTAGAGTTATTTGTGAGCTATAAGGCGTTGGGAATTGAACTCTGGTCCTCAGCAAGAGTAGGGTGCCCTTTTAACTACTGAGCCATCTCTCTAGCTTCCATTTTTATTTTTTGAATGTCCTTCCTGAGAAAATTATAGCCTGATAACCCTAGCAGTCCCAAATATATCAGTGTATATAAAAATATGTGATATAATCACTCTGTGAACTCAAACGTGGGGACCATTGTTCTCATGTTTTTCTTTCTCCTGTTCTAGAGACTAAATCAGAAGGAAATACTGCAGTATCTGCAATCACCCCTTTCCCTTTGCAAATGGACTCTGGCGCGCATTAGCCATGGTCAAGTCATTCAAGGAGCCAGACTTACCGTGGAAGGAGGGTCAGAGGCTACACTGCGCAGTCCCACTGTGGGAGGCTGGACAAAAACACTCTCTAGCCAATTACTGCTAAGCTTGTTGCTCCCTAACCCTCTTTAAATCCTGGCGAATTCTACTTTCATATTGCCAGCTGGTACCATAAGCCAAGTTCTTGGTTCCCCACATAGATACTGAGCAAACTCATTTTAACCCCTTGTCATTCCAAAGGGAAGATTCTTAGATATCCGTTTAGAAACCATCACAAATGTGACAAATTCGACTTAAATCTGTCAAGTTATGGTCTTACCAGTATCCAATTATCGGAAGACAGGGCCCATCTTTATGTGTACCGTACTTTGAGTCTCCAACATTAAAGATGATTTCTAATGTTATCTTTATCTTTTGCCAACCAGAATGCTATCCACTTTAAACCAAAGTTGAACAGGGACATTTAGCTATTTTAGGTGGTTCACTTAAGACCTGCAATATCCTGTTTCCATTGGGGTGTGGGGTAGGGAACCTGGGTCTGTCCAGCAGGAAGTACCTAAGCCAGAATCCTGACTGAAGATTATCTTGTAGCTGCTATGTTCGGCAGCCCTTCCACCACGCTAAGCCTCCGGCTTGCCTCTTACAAAGCAGTCTTCAAAACACAAAGAGCTGGTGGCTAAAAAGCCTCATGTATGAAGTTCTAAAAAATGCTGATCTGGTTTTTGTATATTGTCTTAAATGGAAGCTGAAGGTGCAGCTCAGTTGGCAAAGTGATTGTCTAGCAAGCACAGTGTCCCTGGGTCCGATCTCCAGCATTCCATAAGTGTGGTCATTGTGGCATGTGATCACTCAAGAGTAAGGTGGGGGGTATCAGGAGTCCAGCGTCATCCTCAGCTATGTACTGAGTATGAGGCCAAGCTGGACTACAGGAGACTTTTAAAAAAGAGGTGGGGGGTTCCAAGAAGACACCAACTTTTTATTTTAAATGAACTTATCGTTGATGTCTTTTCTGCTTTTAATACTGAGAAAAATAACTTTGGGAGTCATAGTCTGCTCCTCAAACTTCTGAAGAGATGCACAGATGATTCCAGAGGAAGAGGTGTCTTTGCTGAATGTTTAGCTTACTCCAAATACCAAATACTCAGGATGTCAAACAAGAAGCCTGGGTGGTCTCAGCTTCAATTTCACACTACTGTGGCTCTTAGGGAGCAGTCCCCCGAGCCTGTGCTTGAGAGCTGATTCACTGCTGACTCAGGGTTATAAATACCGCTTCTCGAATCACTTGGAGTTTTCTTTAGTGGTTCCCTAACTCCATCGCACCGTTTCAATTAAGCCTGACCCTGAATAGGAACTGATAACTGACAAGTTCACTTCCCACATTAGCGAGACTGTTAAGACTCTATGACGTGCATGATGAGCTTATAAGAAAGAACATTCTAAAAATAAGTTTAATGTATTCTCGTTCAGCTCACTAAATAACTGATGTAAAAGACAGCAGGCTACGTGCACCAGCTTTCTCTAACAGCTTACTAAATGTCAGAAAGAAACGGAAATCTTCCAAATAGAGATAGCACTCTAATTCCTTACAAGGTAAATCAGAAAGCACAGTTTTTATTGGGGGATGGGGAGACTGCTTTCTGGGGCTGGGGAGAAGGCTCAGCGGTTAAGACCAATGGCTGTTTTTGCAGAGTTCCTGGGTCCAGTTCCCAGCACTCATAGGGCATCTCATAACCATCTATAACTCCAACTCCCAGGACATCTGATGCCCCCTTCTGGCCACCCCAGGCGCTGCACATACATGGTACACATAAACTCAGGCAAGCACACGAGTGCACATTTTTCAGAAATGCTTTCAAAAGATAACCTAAGTAGGTAATGTTCAAAATCTGAAACTTACTTGGTATGATGATTTAGAGAAAATACTCCTAAAGGCAGCTAAGGTGCCCTGCTGAAAGCAACTGAATGTCACGGCATGTGCATGAGATCATTTCAGTGAGAGCCTTACGGAGTGAACAGTGCGTAAGGAATTGCGGTTGTAGTGCACCAGTAGTCAACAGCATCAGGACCACCAGCCCAACTAACAACAGCAGCAAGGGTCACACCCAAAAGTCCTTTATGTTTGCCTTTATGTTATACTATTATTCTCAGTACATTTACCTTTCTGATTATACTAGATATCTATTTCTTTTTAGTGGTTATTTATTACATGATAGGAGGAGAAAGACACCAAACAGCACCCTTAAGGGCACAGAAAAGCAGGACAATGGAATTTTTCTGTATAATCCACGAAAGAAATTGAGTCTCTTAGAGATTAAGAGGTGTAGCCTGAGCCCTGCAGCCAAGGACGGGGGACAGCCGTATACTCCATCAGCCACCAGGCAGGTTACAAACTCATGCTTCCTGCACTGGCTCTCCTTTCCTTCTTCGGGTTCATCACCCCGGCCAAGAGCTGCTGTGGTCAGAAGAAAAAGGACGGTAGGAGTTTCAAAAGGGACACTTTTAGCTTGGGAGGAGAGGGGTCCAAGGGACGTCTGTGTGAATCAGTGGCAAGATGACCAAGCTGAACCAAGTATGACAGCCATCCAGAAGGGAACTGGCATAGAAAGCTTCTCCAGGGACCAAGCTGAACCAAGTATGACAGCCATCCAGAAGGGAACTGGCATAGAAAGCTTCTCAAGGGGCCGCTGTGCTTCTGATGCCTAGGATGGACCTGGAATGCAAAATTTATAACTTACACCATGTTCTCTATAATCTCTGGGCATTTAAAGAAGCGATGAGTCTGTTCCAAGTTTCTCCCCCAGCAGACAAAATCAGAAAAGTAAGATACTGTAACAGATTCTCAGTACTGACTGTAAGTCTCTTGTAACACCCTTCCTACCGGGAAGACGATTCGACCCAGGAAGTAACGGAGGGAAAAGTTCAAAAGACCTCATGGGGAGACACCCCTTTTTATTGTCCTGGAAATGGTACAAAGCCACAAGACTCTGGGCAGGTCTGAACAAAGTTCACAGCCGTCCATGTCAGGGGGATGAGGAGAAAGAATGAAGGTGTGCACCAGGCAGGTTCTCGGATTCAGAAGCGTTGGTGCCGGGAAGGAAAAGCAGTCTTCTGGTCTGTCAGAAACTTTGTAGGAATTAAGCTGGCTGCCTGCCCGTGTTGGCTGTAGCAGGAGAGATTCATGCTGACCAGGGATTATTTTCCTAAGACAGGAGAGGTGAGATGTTCAGTCATACTCTGAAAGAAAGGGCTATGAGCAAGAAGGAGCCATCCTAAACAGAAATGCTTTTGTTACTGAGAGTAAGTACTACAGTATGCATTGGAAAAGGGTAACTACGAAACTCTGGACTCCAAGAGTTTCCTCCAACTAGACTTTTGTCTACTTACTTGGCCATTATTATACCACAATAAACTCATAAATTAGATGGACTTGCCTGTTACAATGCCAAGACACTTCTGTTTGGGCAAGTCAAAGTCATAGAGAAGATTCTAGAGAAAGTCTATGGTACAATAATTTTAGCAAAACACAATTTCTGTGAAGGATTTTCAGATTCCTCCCCCTTCCTTCCTGATATGTATGTAATCCTGGCTCCCACCTACCTTACTCAGACGGCTAAATGATATAATCCAACAATATCCAGACTCAAGAACTGTAACACACACACACACATCACACACAGATAGCTGGGCTGCATATTGTCTCTGCAACATTAAATGTTAAAAGATAATAAAATCCCTTCCCTTTTGAGGGGAAATTGCTGTGGTTCTAGAGTTCTGTCACTCAGCAAAGAGTCCATTTCATACAAATAGCAGAGATTTTAACAAATTCGCACATTCTTGGAAAGTAGGCACTCTCTCCAGGAAAAAAAAAAAAGTCTCCAAGATGAGTACTAGCAGCAAACAGGAGATGCCAATAGAGAGGCTCCAGATAGGCCAAGGCTCCAAAATGCAATCGAACCCCAAATCAAAGCCTGGTGGCTTAGTACAGAAGGTTGTAAAGTAAGAGCAAATGTAATTCATGAAAGAAAACATAGTGCATTTTAAGAGAATACTATTTTAAAGTTTCAGGAATAATATAGAAAAATTCTCAAATGGCACGTTTAAGAACCTCTAAGAAATGGGAAGAAATCTTGCTGACAATTCTTTTCTTTTATAGATGATAGGCATGAGCTCAAAGAAACAGTGTCAGAATGTTTGAACCTACAGATCTTCTAAGCCAATAGTGAAACAAATGTTGGTTTCCGTTTGCAAAAACACAAAATAAATAAAATTAAAGAAAAATAGACTATACACATAGCAAGACATAATTGAAATCAAGAATTGGCAGAAAACGTAAAAGAGAAGAATGGCAGGAAAGATAAAGATAGATTCTTATATTCATTATTTTTCTGTTTCTGTGATGAAACACCATGACCGAAGCAACTTTCAGAAAGGACGAGATTATTTTCGTTTATGGTTCCAGGAAGTTTGGGTGCACAATGGTGGGGACAGTGTGGCAGGACACGCAACAACAGTTACAGGAAGCAGAGCAGTCACCGCTTCAACTATAAGCATGAACCAGAAAAAAAAAAAAACACTAGGAAGGGCTGGACTTTGAAATCTCCATGTTCCCAGCCACTTACTTCATCCAGCAAGGTCACTCCTAGGCCTCCCCAAAGAGCACCACAGACTGGGAATCAACTATTCAAATACACAAATACACACAGGGACACTCACATTTAAAATCATCACAGTTACAAAAACAAATATAAAGGAAATATGTTTGTCCATTTAAAGAAAAAAGTCAAAAAAAACTTATAGGTTATGAAGCAAAGTCCAGCTGCATGCCATAAATAAGAGATGTATTTTCAGAATCAAATGACTCTGGATAAAGATAAGTAGTAAAAGAAACATATGAAAAACCAATATTCATTTAAAAAAAAGAAAAAGAAACTCATAGGCCACAAAACAAACATCAAAGCACAAATCAAGAGAGGAAGTATTAAATGCAGCAGCTACTTTTGTTTAAAATACATAATTTTCAATAAATGTTTTCTTTTGTAGACATGTACCAAATAATTGATAACAAAAATATATCCTAAATTCTATTAGCTAATTACTATAGATGTGAAAATATTGACATCATAATTTCATTCATAGATAATGAAATACAAAAACAAAACAAAAAATAAAATCATTTTAATCACTTTATAAAGCCAAATCCATATAAAGTCCCATAAAGTCAGCCCACTGCACCATGGTATCTATCTATGAAAGCTACTTAAATGTTAGGCAATAATAAAAATCTGAACTTCAAAAGGTTAAAATGTTATAGACCATCTCTAACCACAAGGTAAGAAAAATCATAAGGAATAAATAAACCACAAATAACTTCCATAATTCTATACTTGGAAATGAAAAGGAAGAAGAGAGGGAGAGACAGAAGGATGAAGAGAAGAGGAGGTGAAGGATCAAAGGTGGGAATGACAGCAGGGAGTGGAAACCAGGCTTATATAAGTGACCCTGCAGTAAAGGAGAAAACACAGACTGTGTTCAGACAGTGGTTCTAGTGGAACTTTAGAGAGGCAAACGTACTGTCTCTGATTCTTCTTCTACAGAGAACCCTCAGGGCTTCTTTTGCTTTCTTACTTGGCAGATTGCTTCCCTTCATTTACTGGTCATGACTGTCTTATCTCTGTTCTGATAAGAATATGGCAAGGAAAGAAAATTGCACAGAAACTGTAGCCAAAGTAAGGTGTCAATTCCAGGAAGGACACATACCATAAGGAAACCTTATCAGGTTAATTATTTCAAAAGGATTCTTCACGGGCCTGCAGGCTCCTGGGAAAATGAGGTGTACAATAGCTCTGAACACTAAGACTAAACAAGTCTCTCTGTCTCTTTTGCTCTATCTGTGTGTGTGCGAGCATGCATGTGTGAGTGTGCGTGTGTGTGTGTGTGCGTGTGTGTGTGCGTGCGTGCGTGTGTGTGTGTGTGTGTGTGTGTGTGTGTGTGAAACTCTCCACTTACTCAGAAATGACTGGTTGGAATAGCATGCTAACACTCAAGCTACACTTACTTTCTAAGCACTTTTAATTTCTTTGAACCCCACAACACAGTGAGTGCTACCAGCAGCTGCCCACGTCTCCTCAAGTGTTGAATTAATTTATTGCTTCAATTTTTTTTTATTCTCTGCCCTTGCCATTTATAGTTTAGAAAAATGGCTCTTTTCTGTTTTGTTTGTTCATTCTGTTTATAACAATCTCGCTTGCATCCTTCTTTTTTAAGCGTTAAATTTGTTCCCTTACAATGTCACACTTTAATGCATCCCGATGACTCTCACGGCACGCCCTTTCTTATCTCCCTCCTACTCCTGTCATTTTCAGGTCTGATAGCCAAATAATCCCTCAGAGAAGCATGCCAGGGAATCTAAAGTCCTCTTGTTCTTTCCAGTCTTTACGTCCTCTGCTTTTCCAGCCTCTCACCACGTGTCCCTCAGAGACCCTCCCAATGCTGCTCTGAGCTTCCAAGATCTCCCATAATTAGGAAGAACAAGCTTATTGAGAATCTCCCCTTTGGGCTGGATAAAAGCTAGCATCTCCTTCCCCACAGATGACCTTTTTCCTGGCTGCGATGACAGAGAATGGACTATCGTGCTGAACGCATGTCCAGATATTAGTGTGGCTCCTTTTAACACTCCATTTTTGGAAGCACACCAAGAGCCGTGAAAAGTGTCTCCCAGCTCTCGCACAAGGTCGCAGCTAGCCAAGGGGCTGCTGCTGCGATGTTTTGAGATGAATCATGTTTTAATAGTCTACAGGCAATTATTTAAATTAAAAAATAGATGGGTATAGCTTAGCAATCAAAAATCTTCCCATGAAGCTACTACAAATTCAGCCTGAGAGGTCACTGAAAACTCTCCCTGCTCTCCAAAGATAATTGATTTCTTTGAATAATGCTTAAAGGAAAATAAGAAAATAATCTCAAGGCTCTGAGTCAGTTCATCTTACGAGACCTGGCTCTTCAAGTAGGAAATTTCCCTGGAACAACATACTACAGATTCACACAAAAGTGTGTGTGTGTGTGTGTGTGTGTGTGTGTGTGTGTGTGTGTGTAGGGGGGAACAGGCGAATAAACAAATAAGGACTAAACCTTGATTGGCTGCCTGAAATTCATTAACCCCCATCAAGCCTAAGAGGGGCTATGACATTTTGATTTGGCAGGCAGAGAGGACTGTGGGTGCAAGCAATAGCAAGCCTGCCACACATGGGGAGGTCAGAGGACAAGAACAGGTGTCAGTCCAGGTAACCAGCACCTGCCACCTTTTCTTTGAGAGAGAGCCTCTCACTAGCCTGGAGCTTCACCAAGTAGGCAGAGCTAGAGGCCCACAGCTTCCAGAACCCTATCTATGTCTGCCTCCCATTCACTAATGCTGGGATCCACGGCTCACATTGCTGGCATTTTAATTGGGTTGGAGGGCTCCACACTGGAATCCTTATGCTCACAAGGCAAGGATTTTACAGACACAGGCATCTCCTTGGCTTTACTGCTTTATTTTTTTTACCAGCAAGAAATGGAAAAGTGTCCTAATAGATTCTGTAAATGTTCCTTTTAACATGTTTCATAAGCTAAGTACTAGCATATCTTGTCAGAAATCGAAGTGGGTCAAATAAAAGGTAAAGAGCTACTCAGAGACAGGAAAGAAGCATGCCTACGGAAAAGGAGTTTCGTCCTTCTCCCTACCCCGTGGTTCACTAGACTCGAGGAAGTGTGGCTTTACACCCATCTAGCATCTGTTTTTTATTATTCGTATTTCCATTCACTATATTTCCATTATGCTACTAAGGAAAGCACGGCGCCGTGTTTCATCGCCAGTTGTTGTGTGTTAAGACTACTGTTAGGGAGTGAGCAGTTTCACCTTTCTTAGAAGGATCATGAAAACTAGAAGCTGTCCCTCAAGGCTGCTGCACAGTTGTCTTTTCCCTGAAATGAGAAGTGTGGGGAGTGCGCTGCACTGGGGCAAAGCCAGCCACAGGGACAAATGGAAACAACATCCAGTGCAGTTAAACTAAAAGGCACATGATGTTTGGACAAAGCTGGGCAGTGGTGGCACACGCCTTGAATCCCAACACTTGGGAGGCAGGAACAAGAGGAGCTCCGTGAGTTTTAGGCCAGCCTAGGCTGCAGAGTGAGTTCCA
The DNA here is from genome assembly GCF_018167655.1 of Microtus oregoni. Classification (NCBI taxonomy): domain Eukaryota; kingdom Metazoa; phylum Chordata; class Mammalia; order Rodentia; family Cricetidae; genus Microtus; species Microtus oregoni. Next base: position 9,260,385 of record NW_024543831.1, on the reverse strand, counting down.
AGCCAGCCAGGGCTACACAGAGAGACCCTGTCTGGAAAAACAAACAAGGACAACAAAAGAGACTCTACAGACCCTGAAGGAATACACCTCCTCCTCCCCCACCTCCCACTAACTAGAGAGCCTGGTCCCCTTGGTCTCTGAGCCCTGTGCTAGAAACAGAACTGAGAGACAGACGTATAAGCTGACCACAGGATGATAGTTCTAATCAATGAATTTTATCTACTTGGTCTTCTACACCAGAAATAGTGTTTGTCTTAGTCGGGGCTATTGCTGTGAAGAGAGACAATGACCACAGCAACTCTTATAAAGGAAAACATTTCACTGGGTCTGGCTTACAGTTCAGAGATTTAGTTCCTTATCATCATTGCAGGAAGCACAATGGCACACAGGCAGACATGGTGCTCAAAAGAAAGCTGAGAGTTCTACATCCTGATCAGCTGGCAGCAGGAAGAGTCACTGGGCCTGTCTTGAGCACTTAAAACCTCAAAGTCCACCCCAGTGACACACTTCCTTCAACAAGATCACACCCACAAAGAATGTCATTCCCTGTCGACCTACAGGGACCTTTTTAAATCAAACCACCACAGTATCCTTAGGGAGTCTTTGTTTTAATGCATTTTCTAAAAATTTCTGCAAGTACAGTAACTGAAATTATTAAATGTTTATGTTGTCCTGGGAAGATAAGAATACAATAAAAGCTATGATGTTACGTCTGTAATATGCCTTTAATAGCCCTTTGGTTGTTACATCTGTAATATGTCTTTAATAGCCCTTTGGTTGTTACGTCTGTAATATGTCTTTAATAGCCTTTTGGTTGGATCTTCCACATTAGCTATGAAGTAGTAGCAGACTCTTTGTTTACTCTCCTATTGTAAGTTAGAAAAAGCAGACACACAATTCCAGATGCTGAAGAGTAAGAGTCAACCAGCCAGCTCTATTATCTCTGAGAGACGCCAAAATGAGGTGAAAATCAATCACACCACTTTAGCTTTCAATCTGGAGATATTCTCTTCTTTCCCTTTTTTGTTGTTTGTTTGTTTTGTGTTTTGAAGCAGGATTTCTCTCTGTATCTCTGGATGTCCTGTAACTTTCTTTGTAGACCAGGCTGGCCTCTAACTCAGAGAACTTCCTGCCTCTCCCTTCTGAATGCTGGGATTAAAGGACTGTGCCAACACCCCCAGGCTTATTTCTAAGGGACAGTACCTAAAGGTGGAATTCTAACAACTCTCAGGTGGACAAATGGACTAAGGAGACTGGGGAGACAGTACTGGAGTTTGGAGACATTGAGATGGCCAGAATCTGCTGCATAGAAAATTTAAAAAGAGGAAGCAACGTGCAAATAAAGCCCCAAAAATCTGGGGACTGAAGGCCAATCTTCACATATAGGGGTGGAATGCTACCAAGCTGGGCAGGGAAAATCAGCTTCTAGGGGAAAATACTTGTAGGTCAGAGTATAGTGCAGCACACTTCCTTCTATGGGTTCAGTCTTGCAAGTTCTCCACAGCCAGAACAGAAATGTTGAAATTACAGATCGTTCAGTCTGGATCCCCCAAGACTCTATCATTACTGAGACGATGAAAAGTGCAGAAAATGAGTATTCTGCTCTTCCATTGAAAACAACCTAAAACTCTTGATCAAGTGGGAGTTGGGACCTAAGCTCCAGGAAACGTTTTGCACATTAGCACAAACTCTAACACTCCTTAAAGCAATGCTTCTCAACCTTCCTAATGTTGCCACTCTTTAATACAGGTCGTCATGTTATGGTGACCCCCCCAACCATAAAATTACTTTTGTTGTTACTTCATAACTGTAATTTTGCTACTGTTATGAATCATAACATAAATATCTGGTGGTCTTAGGTGACCCCTGTGAAATGGTGATTTCATCCCCAAAGGGGTTGAGACCCACAGATTAAGAACCACTGCCTTAAAGAAACACTATCAAAATCTAGCGCCTCATCATGTAACATCTGCTATGCTCATAACTCAACCCAAAGTGATTAGAATACAAATGAAAATGTGGCTGTCTCAGTCAATGTTCTATTGCTGGGGAGAGACACCATGATACAGTAACTCATAAAGGAGAATATTCACTTGGGGCTTGCTTACAGATTCAGTAGTTTAGCCCATTGTCATCAGGTGGGGCGCATGGCGGCAGACTGGTATACATGGTACTGGAGAGGTAGCCGAGAATTCTACATCTGGGTTGGCAGAAAGCAGAGAAAGAGAGAGACACTGGGCCTGGGTTAAGTCCTTGAAACCTCAGAGCCCACTCCCCCCCCCCCCCCCCCCCCCGTGACACACTTCCTCCAACAATGACACACCTACCTCAACAAAAACACACCTGCAAACAGTGCCTCTCCCTGATGACTAATCATTCAAACACACAAGCCTGTGGGGGCCATTCTTATTCAAACTGTGAGTAGCTCATAGGAAGGGAGAAGACCAATTGCAGGAAGATATAACGACAGGGATGGCTGCTAATGATGGCACTCTCCTGTCATTCCTGCTCTCATTTTGCCAAGTCACCAAGACATTGCGTTTGAAGAAAGTTTGGGCTACATAGTCAGATTCTGTCTCAAAACTAAACAAACAAACAAACAAGGAAAGATGAAAAGAAACACGGAGAGGAGGAGAAGAAAAGAATGTAGTTAGAAGACTACATGTAACATGTTTAGGTATTTAAGGAACAACGTGGACTTAAGAGGAGATATGTGGACTATATTAAAAAAAAGAACCCAGTGGAAGAGTTAAAATATGAAGACTGAAAATGAATATTTTAGGTCAGATTAATATCAGATTATACAATTACACGTTCAGAAGGAAATATTAGTGAACTTGACCACACAATGGAAATGTATCTAAAGTGAAACAAAGAAAAACAGCTAAAAAAAAAAAAAAATAAAACCAACAACATAGACTCTGAGTAAATGAGGAAAAATACCAAACAATTTATCATTTATATTAGAGAAAAGACAGAACTTTTAGATTTCTTGAGAACTGAAAGTTCATAAATTTTATTTTCCAATTTTAAATATGCAAAAAGATAAATGATCTTTTAAGCAAAAATAATGTTTGTTTATTATATATTTAGATATTAAACATAGGAAATCAAAAACATAGACAATGAGAATTAAAAAATAGAAATATATTATTGTCCAATTAAAACATTTTTATTGCCGGGCGGTGATGGCACACGCCTTTAATCCCAGCACTTGGGAGGCAGAGGCAGGCGGATCTCTGTGAGTTCGAGGCCAGCCTGGTCTACAAATGGAGTTCCAGGACAGCCTCCAAAGCTGCAGAGAAACCCTGTCTCGAAAAACCAAAAAAATTTAAAAAAAAAACATTTTTATTGGTTGAGAATTTCATACATTCATGTAGCAATTTCATACATTGATGCAAAGAATTCTCATAGTGACTTTACCCATGGTTGATCTTGATGGCCAACTTGAGTGTGTCTGTGGCATTTCCAGAAGCAGTTCAATCTAATTAAATCTACTCAGTGGCTAAATGCCAAGGTGGGCTCATATCTCAATGACATTATGGGGAAGTGGTGAAAGACAGGGAGTGCAAGCCTCGTTGGAGGAAACAGATCTCTGAAGGGTGCCAGTGAGGGCTTTCTTTTGCCTTGGCTTCTTCCTGTGTTGCCTCTTCTCCATTTCTGGTGCTATGACAGGAAGCTGTGCCACCACACAGTCCCTGCCATCACGTATAGAACCTGAATTCATAAGCAAAATAAGCCTTCTTGGGTGACCCTCTCGGGTGTTTTGATGAGAGCGACACGAAGTTGACTGCGGCAATCTATAATAGTGAAAATGTCAATAATCCATTCATCCACTTCAATATAAAGAAATAAGTTGTGGCATCTCCATGTAATAGCATCTGGAAAGCAATACAAAGATGGACTTCTAAAGCATTGCAGAGCAAAGTAAATCACATAAAAGCAATCCCAGTCATTAATGTGATTCTAGAAGCTAGTGCATGCATTACAGTATAACTGAGAAGCAGACCTGGGCAAGTATCCATGCTCACAATTATGTCCACTTTTCTTTATTATATGTGCTAGCATACATGTCTGTGTGATATTATATTCCTATCATATGAGTCTCTGTGTTAGTTACTATACCCATCATTGCGATAAACTATACTAGCTAAAACAACTTAAGGAAGGCAGGCTTTATTCCAGTTCTCGGTTCAAGGGGAAGACCATCACAAAGGGAAGGCATGGCAGCAGGAACTTGAGGCAGCTCGTGTCGTTTGGGTTCACAATCATGAGCACTAGTGCTCAGCTCACTTTCTCCTTCTTATTAAGTCCAAGGCCTCAGCCTATGAAATGCTAGGACCCATAGGGCAGGGAAGTCTTCCTAGACTGAATTCATATCATCTATATAATCTCTCAAAGGTAAACCCTGAGGACTGGCTCCTCAGTACTTCTCAACTTCTGCCACATTAACAACATTTACCACCGCAGTCCCCGGTGTACTCAAAATGTCTTTTTGTTGACATGTACTACTCCTAGCCCTAGGTGTAGTACCAGGTCACATAGAAGGGACCAAAAAGTATTGATTGACTAGAAGAATTCATTTAAAGAATGTTATCGTAGCACTAGCATAGAGTCTCAGTTGACATCTGCTAAGGCTGGGAAGTTTAAATTTGACAATGATATTCTTTGCATTTTATTTCCAGAATAAGAAATAGCATCAGCTTATGAATAGATCCATTCTATTGATGACAGTGACAGAGAAGACATGGCGAAGAAGACGGCTGATGAATAATGACACAATTTTCATTGCTATAATGCAAAATATGACCAGGTGAACCCAGTTAGATCAATATAATACCCACCTGGTGTCACCTGAATAAGTGCGCTCTAAAACTGGAATGAAAATCACATTGGTAGTGACATGATTATAATCACTGGTTTCTATAAAATCCCTTGAGTAATTTTCCATCTACTTTATTTCTTGTAAATGAGACTACGGGGCAGTCTGTCTTGCATTGATTAGTCCAGAGCACACAAATGACTTAATAATGAGGAGAGGGAAAATGGGAATAGACAAAATAAATATTGCTTTAGCTTACCCCCTCTGGGATGTCTGCCATTACACCCCCTCAAAATTGATGCTGAAATGATCATTAAAAATGAAAAACACAAATGAAGGCCCAGACAAATCAAATGCTGTCTTGTCCAATGCCATATACCACATTTTTGGAAAAGTTGGGTCTAGAATTCCTATTGTCCAACTCTCCGTTCAGGAATATTAACCTGATTTGGCTTAAATGATTCCAAGTCTTTCTTTCTCTGTATGCAGGAATTTCCACCTCTTTCTTCGTGTGTGTTTGTGTAGGTATTTTGTGGCACTTTCGCCTTAGACACCCAAGAACCCCTTCTGTACCATCACCCTGCTCCCTGGCTTTTTTTTTCTTTTTAAAACAGGAACACCCCCAAAGCTTTCCTCTAAGTCAGGACAGCCTGATAAGAAAATCAAATGCTTTATTCTGCCATTTGAAATCTGTCATGTATTCTATCCGCATGTCAAAGGCAAAACACACAAACAGATACAATGCCCAAACGCACTTAACAAAAAAATTTAGAGATCAATAGCCAGGAAACTAAGAAATGAATAAATAGATAAACTAGCAATCGTGATAAAACAACACAAGTGATATTTCTAAATACAGTCTTGTATCACCTAGAGATTCGCCAGCCTGCTAGCTAGAGGTTGTTTCTGCTGCCCTTAGAGCAGTTTGGAAACTTGTCCTGTGGATTTTAGAAAGCAATTGGCAAACTGGATCCTAGAAACCAGGGACAGTTCAGACACTCAAGCATAACTGAAACTTCAGAGTAAGGAGCCGACAAGTTGGCTCAGCCAGCAAAGGAGTTTTCTGCGCAAACCTGGCCATCTGAACTCGATCCCCAGAACTCAAGTAAAGGCAGAAGAAGACAAACTGCTCTATACAGTTTCCCTCTGATCTCCACATACATACCATGAAATTCAGGGCAAAAAAATCCAAAGTAAGAAACACCGGACCACAATTAAAGATTACCTCCACTGCAGATTAGAATTGCCAGTCGCGAATGATTAGAGCAGCCTTCTCAGACATTGCTTTTCCAAGAGGACCTCACAGAAGGGCAGTGGGAAACAAGGGATGCAACTGGAGGAGTAGAGTTACCCTGGGGAGGGGGGAGATGCTGCTGCTGACATCACCAACTCTGGAGGCTTGTCAGGTCCAGTTCTGCTTCCTACAAACTTCTGTCCTTGGCAACGTTAGCAGCGTCACGGGAGCTCAGCTACCACGGCTATAGAAATAAAGGTGTTCTTGGAAAACAGAGGCAAAACAGATCACAAGTTCAAGGTCCGTCTAGACTACATAGAGCTCTTACCCTCCCAAATGAGGATATTGTCACAATTTACATGAGGCACTTACAAAACAGAGGTGTTGAAAGGGTTAAATTAACTGATATTTATAAAACATTTAAAATAATACCTGGGACCCTATTAGTTGGATAAATAAATAAAAGCCATCTCTCTAGACCTTTAGAGGACTTTTTTTTTTAAGTTGCTTCTTCACGGTTCCTCAAAATGCTGCATGTGGGCCTGTCTGCTCACACTCGTAGGCAGTGACATGTGTTCCCCAGTTCCACCTCGACACGTCAGTAAATGGAAGGCTGACATTTAGAGCTGAGAGGCTGCACTTTGCAGCAGCCTCTGGAGAGCTACACTACAGCTGGAAAGAACCAGAAAACACAGACACAATAGTGTTTGCTCACAGCACGAACTCCAAGGAGTAGATCACAGCCCTGCCACTGGGCTGGTAATCAGGGAACTGATCAGAGTCCCCTAGTCCCTCAGATAGGTCTGCAGGAAAGGGTGACTTGTATCATTGCTTGACAGATGCTCTAACAAAAGGGACTGGCCCAGAATGGGCATTAGATAGATGAACAATAATAGTGAATGTATTTATGGTCTGCTTACCCTGGGTAGCACATTCTTCTGCCTGCGGTGAACTAATTCCAAAAGGTTACACCTGACTTTATCTCCAGTGAATGAGGTGGAGGAGGCACAGCAAGGTTTGAGAGTTGTCTAAGTTCACACAGCCAGCCAGTGTAGGAACTGGAATTCCCACCTAGAACATCTAGACGGGCATGATGGCTTATACTGTTATCTCAGAACGTAGAAGCTGAGGCAGGCTCATTGAGGAGAGTCTGAGGCCAGCCTAGACTATAAAGTAAGACTGTGTATGTGTGTGTGTGTGTGTACGTGTGCGTGTGTGTGTGTGTGTGTGTGTAATGTGTATATGTATGTATGTATGTATGTATGTATATTCACCCGGACCATTTGATTCCAGATTGTGTGCACTGAAGTCTCACATCATGAAAGGGCTTAGAACACAGTTCAAGATGAAGTAGAAGCCACTGGGATGTGGTACGTGGAAGCCCCACATCAAGCAAGTCAGTAACTGTAAGTCCACAGAATTTGGACTGAAACTACCATCTACTTGACAGTCTCCCACCAGGAGCTCCATGCTGGGGTACCACAGTCTGGCCACTTCTGCCCAGTGCTTCCTTTAGCAGACAAGCTTTTCTCTGGAGCTCACTGTTGGCTCGGCAGAGACCAGCAGATTGGCACGGAGGGCTGAGGCTTGCTATGGCCAGTCCTGCTTCCTCTCTCTTTTTGTATTCACGGTTGTTAGCCTCTCTCAATAACTATCCTCATATTCACACATGAGGCATCTCACAGCCCCGGCTCTCCGTGTAGCATCTCACCTGTAAGGGATGGCTGTGAACCTTTAAGGACAAAGCTCTTAACCACTGCAAAGGAGATCTGATCCAGCACATCACAGAAAAGTCTGTGCCAAGGACAAGCAGGCCACCAACCCCAGTCAAATTTTCGCTTCACCAGCTAGTCAGCAGAGCGTTCATCCTCACCCAGGCTTACACTTCAATCTTGCGCTTAGGCACCTGCTTTCCTTTTGTCATTTCCCGACTCTAGTTAGAAGATGAAATCGAACTCCATTGTAAAAGACTGACATTTTGGCAGATGCAAATGCTTTTTCCTCCCCCAGTTTTTCCAGGAAGAGAACACGAAGCCTGGAACAATTCTGCAGCTGAACTGACTTCTTCACATTTAAAATGTAGACATGCGGGGAGGACGGTAGGACAGAAAGGTCATGGGAAAACATACTAGTCTATAGGCTTTAAATACATGGAGAGGGAGGGAGAGGGAGAGAGTGGTGGAGGGTTAAATGAAGTTGCTGCATGGGCAGGTGTAATAATGGGGGCGGCGGGGCTGCGTTCCCAGCACCCCGGCCGCCTGCTCGGCTAGCTTATGCCCCGAAATAACAACACACAAACTGTATTCATTTAATCACTGCTTGGCCCATTCTCTTCTAGGCTAATTCTCACATATTAATTTAGCCCATTTCTAATCATCTGTGTATGGCACCCCAAGGTGCGCTTACCGGGGAGATTCTAGCCTAGTCCATCCTGGGTCGGAGCTTCATGGCGTGTGTCTGCCAGGGAGCGGGGCATGGCATCTCTGCTGAGGCGTCTGCTCCGGAGAGCAGAGCTGTGGAGTCTCTGAGCTCACTTCCTCTTCCTCCCAGTGTTCTGTTCTGTTTACTCCTCCCACCTATCCTCTAACCAATAAAATGGGCCAACGCAGTTCCTTTATTAGCCAATGACCTTCCTCCATCAGGCAGGTGTTATGCTCTGCCTAGAAGTTACAGGTTGTCAGAGAAAATAAACCAGTGCCAGGTGTAGGGTATCTCCCCTCAGTCCTTCAAGTAATTGGTCAGAGGTGTCCCAGAGACCACCAAAACAATGAAGCCTGTCGTCATCGCTCTGGTTTGCCCATTAGTACTTGCTAGTTAGATCCTACTGTTGAAGACACCATATATTTTGGCCATAGAACATGGAGAAAACAAGCTAGTACCAGCCTGAGTATTTACTTCTGGCTAGCTAGCTTTCATAGAGCCGTATTCAGGCTGCTTGGGGAGAACAAGTCATCAACAGTTCTATCCATCTGTGAACCCTTGAGTTAAGATAATGATCAGCCTGACAAGACATGCCCACAGGTACAGTGGGGTATAAACGTTATGGGAATAACCAATTGCTTTCTGGTTGGGTGTAAGCACCATAGCATGGGAGGCAACTCACTCCTGGTGCTACAAAACCTGGCCCAAAAATCCATGGCTAGTGATCTCATAAGCCATAGGGGAGAACCTGTTATCATTATGCTCATAAATTGGCATAACATAAAGCTGCCTGGTAAATATTTCCCTCTATAACCATAGACTAGAGCAGCTCTAGTCCCCATCAGGAAAGGGTCTTTCTGCACTGGATGGTTATCGGCAGGAGGCCACTCATTCGCTCCCAGCTGCCCAGAACCAAAATAATCACACAGAAACTATATTATTTGCAATACTGTTTAACCAATAGCTTAGGCATACTTCTGGCTTACTCTTATATCTTAAATTAACCCATTTCTATTAGTCTGTGTATCATCACATGGCTGTGACTTACCACCAGGTAAAGTTCCATCCAGCGTCTGTATCCGGTGGGGCTACATGACTTCTCAACTCCACCTACTCTCTCCTCTATCTGCTTAGAACTCCCACCTTGCCCTATTCTGCTAAGCCACTGTCCGAAACACTTATTCATTAACCAATAAAAGCAACACATAGACAGAAGGACTTCCCACACCAGATGGAAGTTATCGTAGAGACCCACAATTTGTTAATGTGCAGACTCACAACTCACCAAGTGCAGAGAACTAGTGTCTGTGGAGTGTTCAACCTAAGATCTATAAAACCTATATCAAACTCCACCCCTTTCCTCCCAAGACTAAGAGAAGATTGTGAAGAGGGAGAAAATTGGAAGAGCCAGAGATCAGGGAGGACTGGGGCAAGATGTTGTCTTCTAGGCACAACAAAGTCTATTACTCACAGAAACTCACAGCAGCTGTGGTTGCCGGCACAAGACTTACATGAGCTTAAGGCAGTCAACATTTCAGAATGGGAGTGGGAGGGACTCACAAGGACCTCCCCCTCCAGCTGAGGAGCTATTGGCAGCTGATGACTCCTGAGAAGGGAAAGTCAATTTTCTTCAGGGTTGTTGCCCCAGGTAGATTGACCATGCTCAAAGAGATGGCTTGCCACGCATGCGCATTCAGATAGTGCTAGGTTTAAACTAAGCAGGTTATAATTTTTAAAGGCAATGAAGCTGGAGTCGGGGATGTGGCAAGGGATCTGGGAGGAATTGGAGGGGAACTGGTAGAACACACAATTAAAATCATTGTGTACATGTATTAAATTCTCAAATAACACATAAGACCACTAATTCTATGTTCAGCCAAAAGTAATATACTTTAATTAAGCATTTCAGTGAAGATTACAGAACTGTGTTATGGGAAGGTAGGTAAGACAAGAAGCACACATTTCTGTATACCTTCTGGAATAAGGAATCATGGGTGAATTAAATATCAGATTACTTACAACTTCTAAACCTGCACGAGTATTATAGAAACCAGTAAGGAAAGATATTATAGAAACCAGTAAGGACATAGTAGATGGTACAACAGTATGGTTACACTTTGTATTTGTTAAGATTACATGATACATGTAATAGATATTGGCGATAGGAAGTCCGACTATGGCAATGTCTTATAACCTGATGGCCTAACTAAGGAGCCTTACTAGGAGAGAAATCCAATTGTCTGGAGCATCATTGTTCAGGAGGCTAGAGATGACTTCACCTGCTTGTCTCTCTTTTGCCTCTCATGAGCTACTTAGGCTTCAGTAAGAGTTATACTGTAATCCATGACAACTACCTAAAGACACTTGTCAACACAGTGACTAGTAAGCTACCATGCATGCGTTCAAAACCAGCACATTGATAAAGGGGATGCATTTTTTCTTTTTTTGGTTTTTCGAGACAGGGTTTCTCTGTGGTTTTGGAGCCTGTCCTGGAACTAGCTCTTGTAGACCAGGCTGGTCTCGAACTCACAGAGATCCGCCTGCCTTTGCCTCCCAAGTGCTGGGATTAAAGGCGTATGCCACCACCGCCCAGCAAGGGGATGCATTTTAATTGGCTCATTCAATTGAGACCATCTCAATCCCTAATCCTCAGGATCATCCCAACACCTAAAAGGAGCATGAGTGACCAATCTAGAGAAAATGGGTAGCAAGAGCGTAAGTCAGGTAGATATTTTAAAAAGTTACTGATGGAGGCTGGAGAGATACCTCAGAGATTAAGAGCACTGCTCTTCCAGAGGTCCTGAGTTCAAGTCTCAGCATCCACATGGTGGCTCACAGCCATCTATGGTGGGATATGATGTTCTCATCTGGCATTAAAGCACATGCAGATGCAGTACTTATATACATAAAATAATAAAACTTAATGAAAATGTTATTAAAGAATAGAATAATGGAGAGAGTGAACTAGTTCTAACCAGTTTGTTACTGTATTAAAAAATGTTCTGGATCTTATTTTTTCTATTTTTAAGAAGAGTAATATGCTTACTATATTTTTATCAGTGCTCTGACAAAAATGTTACATTGACTAAATTATTCTAAGAATTTCAAACTGTAACTAATATTAAAGTTTAGCTAATTCACTCTCTCTCATTTTACAGTTGAGAAAAATAATAAAAATTCCAATGGTGAGGAATGGCTTGCCCAGAATAACACAACTTTAAGGCAAGGGTTCAGTCCTTTGGTCCCAGTCAAATACTGCTTTTACAATGACAAGGCTGAGCTTTAATGGAAAGAGAAGCCTAGATGTGGCACACTGGAGTGTAGGAATCCCCTGGTTCTATGACCTTTGTAAGTTACTTACCTTCCCTAAAGACCAGCATCCTCATCGTATTATTAGGAATAATGATAACACTGCAGGGGATTCTTCCAAGGATTTAGGGAGGAAATGTTTCACAAAGTTGGGACAGTGCTCCGCATTGGCAGGCTTCCTATGAAATACATTCCCTCTCTAGTTTGTAACACATTTTATTTGGGTATTTTCCTGATCTCTTCCTGATGCAGTCACAGTGTTTTTTAGGATCGAGAATAGATACCCTTCTCTGCTCCTCAAAAGATACACAAAATAGGATGGAGGGGATACAGCGAAATATGCAGTTGAAGAAAATGGGTGAGGGGTCAGAAAGCTATGTCATACTTAATTCGCATGTTTTGTGTTGATTCATGAAACCACCTTAAATAAAATGTTTTTTTCATAGAAAATAAGCATTAGTTTTCCTGGGGTCCTCTTGCATAGCCAATAGACTGAGATCTCTAGCCACAGCTATCATAAACGGAGTATTAAAGTGTTCCCTGCCACCCTCCTGAACTAGAGGAAGTTAGACTTGTGATTCCTCTTTCACCTGCTGCGTGTATCATATGAAGAGGAACTAAACCCAAGCTCAGGTCACCTGCCTGAAGTGAAGTCTGAGCAATAACCATACGGTCCCTGCATGTTCAACCACTGATTGAGAGAGGACCATGTGAGAAAAGGGAAAACTCCCAGGGAAAGTAACCCAGAGTCTTTGTACTGTTAGCCGTCCCCCTCTCCCCTCTCTCTTTCTTTCTCGCTCTCTGTTCCCTCTCACTCACTCTCACTTTCACAGTCTTACCATGTATCCCAGACTAGTCTTGCAATTCTCCTGCCTCAACCTCCCAAGTATTTCTCTACACCAGTAAACCTACGCTAATCTTCATTTCTATTCATTGTCTTAGTCTGAAACCCAAGTAGACTTGGAAGGGACTGTGACGCACATGGAACTGCAATGTGAACACAGGGACTACAAGATATTCATACAGGGGGGTGCAGAGGTGACTTCTGGCCACAGAAGAGATGGTCTGATTGTTAAGAAAAGCATTACCGTGGTCCAGCGTTAACCCTGATAACCATCTTGCTGGTCATCATCTTCCATGGCATCTAGAAAATTTACAGCCTCTTTTCATCCTCCCAAAGACCACATGCTTGCTATACAGATGAGATCTGAGAATATTGCTAAGCAGCATTAGGAATGTGCTGCTCGCCTCCATCTCACAACCATTCTTATAACTTCACAATGACCATATTGAGACTTGATGTACAGTGTACAGGGGACATTGAAAATGAGACTCAGTAAGGAAATTGAAAGGTTCGCTAGTTCCAGCATGTGGTTGAAAGGGTCCCTATTTTCAGAGAATTACATTTAGAGTAGCCAAATCATATTTCTGACTATGAGTTGGAAGACACTCCCACTGACATTATTCTTTATATGACAAAACATCAAAAGCCTGGCCAAACTATAGGATTGGTAAAAGGAAGTGGTTCCAGTCCTTATCTGTTTTGCGTTGCTATAACGTATTGCCTGATGGCGAATAATGTTGAAAAAAGTGAAAGAGAATTATCTGGTCATGATTCCAGTGCCTGTAGAGTCTAAAGAACATGACCTTAACATCATCTGGGAACGTAGTGGACAGATTGTTGGCTATAAAAATCATGTGTGCAAGCAAAACTACAGGAAAGATGGAGAGCTATTTACAACAAAACCATTCTCTCAGGAACTAACCTGGTCCTGTAAGAACTACTCAACCCCTAGAGGCTGTACCCCTCGGGACTGTCACACTGGCACATTGGGAATATGCTTAAACAACATCCAGTCTAGAGAAATCATTGCACGTCATTGCCTTTAACAACGAGAAAGTCCTCCATCTTAGCAAATGTAAGCAGTATGTAGTACATGTCTATAAACAGTGAAGGGACAATAATGATATTGTCCTGGCAAGAATCTTTTCCGATCAGAAGGGAAAAAGTGCCTCCTCATCTAACACTTAGCATATAACTCATTTTGTTCACTAAGCTTTAAAATAAAGACTGATTGAGTTTTTATTAGTGGGTACTTACCATTCCAGGCACTGAAGACACTACAGTGAATGGGGTAGGTAAGATTTTTGCCATCTAAACACACAGCAGCCTGGAGAGGGCAGGCAGGAACAAGCAAGTAGACAAGTATGAAGAGTTTGCTGGCAGTGTGATGTATGGCTGCACCCAGGACGGACATCAGCTCCTTCTAGAGGCACAGCACGACTTCCCAGAAGATACTCATATACAATCTGAGAGCTGGAAATTCGGGTGAGTCAGCCAGTTAGAAATGCTTCTCAGGCAGAAGTAACAAAGTGTGTAATTATCTAGAGATTAGAAATTCCAAAGAACTAGGAGACAGAGTACAGGGAGGCTGGAGTGAGAAGGGGAAGGGGTCTGGAGGCAAGCTGAAAATGCTGACTTCTTTATGAGCACAAACAGCACACACTCAGTGACTTAAGAGCCACAGTCAGGGGAGAAAGCCTTCACAGCATATTTCACACAGCTACTCCTGTGGCTTCTTTCTGAGACCCAATCTTTCATAAATGCTTTTTCATAAAATTGACTTTATATAAACATCACAGGCTTAGACATTTATGTATTTATTTATTCATTCAATCATTCATCTATTTATCTATTTATTTATCTTGAGGCTTGTCTCTTCCTATTCAAGTTCCCTTTTAAAAAACAACTTGTATCCTACCACATTACTGAAGGTTTTTATCAGCTGTAGGAGTTTCCCAGTAGAGATTTTGGGGTCACTTATGTATACAATCATTTCATCTGCAAATAGCAAGAGTTTTACTTCCTCCTTTCCAAATTGTATCCCCTTGATTTCCTTTTCTTGTCTTATTGTTCTAGCTAGAACTTCAAGAACTATGTTGAATAGACATGGAGAGAGTGGACAGCCTTATCTTGTTCCTGATTTTAATGGAATTGTTTTGAGTTTCTCTCTACTTAATCAGATGTTGGCTGTTGACTTGCTATATATTGCTTTCATTGTGTTTAGATACATTCCTTGTATCCCTGATCTCTCCAAGACCTTTTTCATGAAGGGTGTTGGATTTTGTCAAATACTTTTTTAACATCTAATGAGATAATCATATGGTTTTATTCTTTCGGTTTGTTTACATGGTGATTTACATTGATAGATTTTTGTATGTTGAATCATCCCTGCATCTCTGTTATGAAGAAGACTTGATCAGGTGGATGATCTTTTCTTTTTTGATGTGTTCTTTGATTTGGTTTGCCAGTATTTTATTGAGTATTTTCGCATTAATGTTCATGAGGGAGACTGGTTTGTAATTCTCTTTCTTGGTTGAGTCAATTTGTAGTTTTGGTATCAGGGTAACTATACCCTCATAAAAAGAGTTTGGTAATGTTCCTTCTGTTACTATTATCTGGAACAATTTGAGGAGTATAGGTATTAGCTCTTCTTTGAAGGTCTGAAAGAATTCTGCACTGAAACCATTCAGCCCTGGGCATTTTCTGATTGGGAGACTTTGATGACTGCTTCTATTTTTTTTTTTGCATATGGCTTTGAATTAATTTTGGTATGTGACACCTATCCAGAAAATTGTCCATTTCTTTTACATTTTCCAATTTTGGTTTTCGTAGTATGACCTAATGATTCTCTGACAACTGAGGGATTTCTGTTATGTCCCCCTTTTCATTGCTGATTTTGTTAATTTGGACATTCTTTCTGTGTCTTTTGATTAGTTTGGTTAAGGATTTGTCCAGCTTCTTGATTTTCTCAAAGAATCAGCTCTTTGCTTCATTAATTTTTGTATTGTTTTCTTTGTTTCTATTTTATTGATTTCAGCCCTCAATTTAATTATTTCTTGTCATCTACTCCTCCTGGGTGAGTCTGCTTCTTTTTGTTCTAGAGCTGTCAAGTGTGCTGGTAAGTTGCTAGTATAAGATTTCTCCATTTTCTTTATGTAAGCACTTAGTGCTGTGAACTTTCCTCTTAGCACTGATTTCATAGTGTCCCATAGGTTTTGGGTACGTTATGCCTTAATTTTCATTCCTAATATTAGGAATTCTTTAATTTCTTTCTTTATTTCTTCCTTGACCCAGGGGTAATTCAATTAAGCACTGTTCAATTTCCATGAGTTTGTAGGCTTTCTGCAATTAGTGTTGTTGTTGAATTCTAACTTTAAACTATTGTGAGCCACTAAGTATTCCAATTTTTTTGTATCTGTTGAGGTTTGCTTTGTTACCGAGTATGTGGTCAGTTTTAGAAAAGGTTCCAAGAGGTGCCAAGAAGAAGGTATATTCTTTTGTGTTTAGATGGAATGCTCTATAGATGTCTCTTAATTCCATTTGAGTCATGACATTTGTTAGTTCTATTATTTCTCTGTTAAGTTTCTGCCTAGTTGACTGTCCATTGGCAAGAGTGGAGTGTTGAAGTGTCCTACTTTTAGTGTGTGGGGTTTGATGTGAAATTTAAGCTTTGGTAATGTCTCTTCTACATTCATGGGTGCTCTTGTATTTGGGGCATAGATGTTCTGGATTGAGACTACATCTTGATGGATTCTTCCTGTGATGAGTATGAAGTATCCTTCTCCATCTCTTTTGATTGATTTTAGGTTGAAGTCTATTTTGTTAGATAGTAGGATAGTTATGAGTAGACCTCCTACATACAAATTATAAAGAAGTTGAGAAAGAAATCAGATAAACATCACCCTTCACAATAACTATAAATAACATAAAATATTTGAGAGTAACACTAGCCAAAGAAGTGAAAGACCTGTTCGACAAAAACTTTAAACCTTGAAGAAAGAAACTGAAGAAGATACCAGAAAGTGGAAAGATCTCCCACGCTCTTGTATAGATAGGATCAACATAATAAAAATGGCAGTCCTACCAAAAGCAATCTATAGATTCAATACAATCCACATCAAAATCCCAACACAATTTTCATAGATGTTGAAAGAACAATAAGCAACTTCATATGAAAAACCAAAAACCCAGGATAGCCAAAATAATTATGTACAATAAAGGAACTTCTGGAGGCATCACAATCCCTGACATCAAGCTCTATTATAGAGCTGCAGTAATGAAAACAGCCTGGTATTGGTAGAAACAGACAGGCTGATCAATGGAATAGAATAGAAGACCCAGATATTAATCTGCACACCTATGAACACTGTATTTTTGACAAAGAAGCTTAAATTGTAGAATGGAAAAAAGAAAAAATCTTCAACAAATGATGAAGGCATAACTGAATGTCAACATGTAGAAGATTGCAAATAGATCCATATCTATTCCCATGCACAAACCTCAAGACCAGATGGATTAAAGACCTCAATATAAATCTGACCACAATGAACCTGATAGAAGAGAAAGAGGGAAATAGCCTTCAATGCATGGGCACAGAAGACTACCTCCTAAATATAATAACAGTAGCACAGATGACACTGAGAGCAACAATAAATAAATGGGATCTCCTGAAACTGAGATGCTTTTGTAAAGCAAAGGACACAGTCAATAAAACAAAAAGGCAGCCTACTGAAAAAAAAAAGATCTTCACCAACCCCACATCAGACAAAGGACTGATCACCAAAACACATAAAAATTCAAAAAATTAGCCATCGAAATATCAAATAATCCAATTAATAAATGACTACAGATCTAAACAGAGAATTCTCAACAGAAGAATCTCAAATGGTGAAAAGACACTTAAGGAAATGTTCAACATCCTTAACCATTAGGAAAATGCAAATCAAAACAACTCTGAGATACCATTTTACACCACTCAGAATGACTAAGATCAGAAACACCAATGATAGCTTATGCTAGAGAGGATGCAAAGTAAAAAGAACACTCCTCCATTGCTGGTGGGAATGCAAACTTGTAAAACCACTCTAGGAATTAGTATGGTGGTTTCTCAGTAAATTGGGAATCAACCTACCTCAAGACCCAACAATACCACTCTCGGGCATATACCCAGAGGATGTTCAATCATACTACAAGGACACTTGTATAGCTATATTCATAGAAGCATTATTTGTAATAGCCAGAACCTGGAAACGACATAGATGCCCCTCAACCAAAGAATAGATAAAGAAATGTGGTATTTATTTACACAGTGGAGTAGTACTCAGCGGTTAAAAAAAAATGACATCTTGAAATTTGCATGCAAATGAATGGAACTAGAAAAAGCCATCCTGAGTGAGGTAACCCAAACCCAGAAAGATGAGCATAATATGTACTCAATCATAAGTGAATACTAGCTGTAAAGCAAAGGATAACAAGCATATAGTCCATGACCCTAGAGAAGCTAAGGACCAAGAAGAACCCTAACAGAAACATACATAGATTCACCTTGGAAAGATAAATAGACAAGATCTCCCAAGAAAATTTGGAGCATGGGGGTGGGAGGAGAAGAAAGGAGAGCAGAAGGGAAGGAGGAGGGGAGAATGGAAATGGGGGAGAAGAACTTGAGGGAACAGAATAGCCAAGATGAGAGAAGGACAGAGACTGAGATATCTTGATTTAGGGACCCATTATGGGGCTAGCAAAAAACCTGTCTCTAGAGAAATTCCCAGGAATCCACAAGGATGACCCCAGCTAAGACCCGAAGCAATAGTGGAGATGGTGCCCAAACTGGCCTTCTCTGTAATCAGATTGATGACTATCTTAAATGTCACCATAAAACCTTCCTCCAGAAACTGATGGAAGCAGAGGCAGAGATCCACAGCAGAGCACTGAGCTGAGCTCCCAAAGTCCAATCGAAGAATGGAAAGAGTGAGAATATGAGCAAAGAGGTCAAGACCATGATGGGGACACCCATTTAAATAGCTTACCTCAGCTAACGGGAGCCCACCAACTCTGGCCGAACAGGGGAGGAACTAGCAGAGGACCAAACTAGGCCTTCTGATTGTGGGTGACAGTTGTATGGCTGGGGCAGACTGCAGAGACACTGGCTGTGGCACCAGGATTTATCCCTACTGCTTGTACTGGTTTTTTGGAACCTATTTTCTTTGGAGGGATATCTTGCTCAGACTAGATATAGTAGGGAGGGCCTTGGACCTTCCTCAAAGCAATGTGCCTTACCCTCTGTGAGTACTGGATGGTGGGTGAGGTGAGGGGGGAAGGTGGAGGGAATGGGAAGAGGGGAGGAAGTGGAAACTGGGATTGGCATATAAAATTAAAAAAGATAGCTTTTATAAAGCAAAATTTAAAAATATTTTTTAAAAAAATATCCCAAGTGAAATGGCTGAAATAACATTTATTTGGACTTCACTCAGAGCTTGCTCTTTTTCAGATATATTCCACAAATATTTAACCAATTCTTAAAATAGTCTGTCAGTCTTTATCATGAGATATTGGAAGCCAGTATGACATGACTTCATAACTTATCCTCTGTCAGGAGCCAATTTCCTCCTAAAATCATTACAGGAACCATCACCCTAGGGAGTCTGCAGAGAACCCCACACCCATAATTGTGTTAGGAATCGTTCTATTGACAGAGCCTACCCCACACCCAAATTGGCTGTTGTTGGAGAGCTATCTGTTAGCGGAACCCATCCCACATTCCAAACTATCTAAAGATCTAGGTGTGTCAACTCGTGACTTCCTGGTCTAGGTGACCTGACCAAAGGTAACCTCCTGGCTATGTGACCAACACGGACCATGTGACCAACGTGAACCACGTGGCAAGAGCCCAGGCCCCTGTGCCCATCCCCCAACTCTTTACCCTATATAAGCTGTACCCCGTCTCTAATAAACTGAGGCTTTGACAAGAACCCCCCTCGCTTAGCCTCCTTCCTCTTTCCTAGCTCATATCTTCCAGATAGTGCCTCTCCGGGACCCTGGAATAACTGAACTGCAAGGCGGGTTACTAACCCTAGACTAAGTAACCCGCCAAGGCAATCAACAATCCTCCTAATGGTCATATGTTCCACATCTAAGTATCCAGTATCTATACCTAAGTATCTAATCCCAATGTCCTGGAAAGTTCATCAAGGAGCTATCTGTGAGCAAAGGAAATGGGGACATTATGGAGTAAGTGCAGAGAGATATTTAAAATGTTAGAAGCTTAATAAAGTATTAATTGGTAGAGTTAGATACATTGATCATGAAGTTCAATAGGGTCCTCTTTAAAACTGAAAATACTTTTAGGGACCAAGGTAATGAAAGTATTCCTATATAATGATGGCTGGCCTTGATCTAATGAGTGGTAACCGTGGTATACCTGTAAGTGGCATCATTGCAACACCATGCCCTTCCTGTTTGTTACTTTACTGCCTCTTCCTCAGTGAGACTTCTAAGGTCTTAGCAGTAACCCACTCCAACATTGCTTTCTTCCTCTCTGTCTCAAGAGTTAAAGGGTCAAAATTAAGCCCTTTCTTCAACCTCACCTAAAATAATAACTAGCGAATTAGGAAATTAAACCATTATTCAAAAGATAAATTTAGAAGATTCTCATTCCACAGTTGTTTTCCCTTGTCCTTCAATCTATTGAGCAATTCTTTGGTTTGTTGGTTTTGTTTTTTTATTGATTTTATGACTAGCTATATAATCTTTGGGGGGGAAAAAAGTACTTCTTCCCCCTTTTGACGCCTAAGTCTCTTCTTCTGTTTCAAAGAGGTTTAACAAAAGTTATCTCTAAAGATTACCTCAAGTCACTGTGTTCATTTGCTTTATGTCAACTTGACACAAGCTACAGTCTTGTGAAAGTCAAGAACCTCAACTGAGAAGATGCCTCAATAAAACAGGGCTATAGGCAAGCCTATGTGGCACTTTCTTAATTATTGATGGATGTGAGAGGGTCCAGGTCATTATAGGTGGTGCCACCTCTGGAGTTGAGGTCCTGGTTCTGTAAGAAAATAGGCTGAGTGAGCCATAAGGAACAAGCCAGTAGGCAACATTCCTCCAGGGCCTCAGTTTCTGCTTTCAGGTTACTGTCCTGCTTGAATCCCTGCCCTGACTTCCTTCAGTGATAGACTACGATGTGGATGTGTAAACAAAGCAAACCCTTTCCTCTCCAAGTTGTTCTTGCTCACGCTGTCTCATTATAGCAATAGAAACCCTGACTAAGACAGTCACCAACTCAAAGACACTAGCTTATTTATCTGTGATTTTTCTTGACTTTTATTTCAGTATATCCAGCTACAGTATACGGTTGAAAGAGAATTAAGAGGACTTCTAATTCTGCTATACAGCTTTGGTTTTCTTGGCTTTCTGCATCTCCTACCTGAAAAATACTCAAACATTTACCATCGTTGAGACCCCTACTTATCTCTGACAAACAATTGTTTTCCACTGAGTGCCCATTACCTACCTCAAAACCTAGGAAGTTTATCACCTTTAGAGACAGTGTACTTACTTTGAATGAACATTTATCTTTTGTTGTCTTATCTTTATACTGAGATAAAAACTCACTTCCTATAACTGTCCTCAACAGAGACAAGCACCTCAGGCCATATGAGAAATAGGTAGAAGAACAACATACTACATAACAGTTACCAAGCCATAGAGTGTCAGGGGCCCTTAAAATGGGTGAACTCCTTTTATTATAACACATATAAAGAATAATCTATGTGAAAACAAAAGACAAAAAATACTGAACAAGAGGAAATGGGTGAAAGTGAACCAGACCTTCCCATGAACAGAGAGCGTGTCTGTGCTCTTTGTAATAAATATTGAGAGGTGACAAGATCTATCCTATAAACAAGCCAAGAATTCTCCTAATAATGAAAGAGAGAATGTGAAAAACTCCAATGAATCAGTGTCATGAATCAGGCTGCTGAGCAGACATGACAGTGAGAAATATGTCCCCGGAGTACGCGCTGGGCTATGAAGACAAAAGTGGCCTCCTTGTCCTCTCATGAAAAGCCTTGTGAGCTGTCTCTTCTTTACAGGTTTGCCCCTTTCACTGCCACATGCCCTGGGAGACGGAGTTGAGGTCACATCTGAAAAGACATGTTGTAGGAAAAATGCACTATAGGGTGACCACCTGCCAAGGGTCAAAGGTTGAGTTTAGGGTCATTCTTCTATTGGTTACTTTTTGTTCTATGGGGAAGGGAATGTTTTGAGTAGTGCAAAAGGGAGCATCGGAATAATGTTTCATCTCTGATTGGCTATAACCTAAAGCAGTTTCCTTAACCTCTCCATAATTTTTTTCTAGTCTCTGACCAAAAAAAATGCAACACAGGCCCACTAATGTAGGTCATATTTACACACATTATTTCTTCTGTCACAAGCACACTGCTCTTCAAATTCTGGAATACAATTATGTAAGTTTTTACCCAAATTATTTCCCTTGACAAATGGCCATAGTAGTTAATAGCACAGTTAAGAAATATCTAGGACCCCCTCCAAATGTCTAGGGTCTTTCACAAACCTATTCCAGAGTTACTAAGGGGTGAAATTATTCTATAGACTATGTGTCATTTGTGTACCCCATTACCAAATACTCCCTCCCTGGAAAGAAACAAGTCTTTCATAACAAACAAAAAGATATGGCAATTTTTCTTCTTTTTTTTTTAGGGTTATTTTATCTACAGTACACACTGGGCCTCACATGAAGACCTAAAAAGAGTTCTCCAAGAGTCTCAAAGGTAGACTAGATGACTGTATCATGGTGTCTAGAAGTTGCCATTAAACAATCTCCTTGGCTTTCTAGGCAGGCAAACCATTCACAGATAACCATTCAAAGTCTCAAATGAGATGCTTAGAGTTTTCTTCACCCCAGTTCCAGCAAAGACCAAAAGCAATATTTGGATAAAACAAAACAATCAAATTAACTTGTTGCAAGAAACTCTGAGTCTTTTTCTTATTCTCCTTTGTGGGATGAACCAGAATGGCTATCCCCAGCAACTCAGATGGCCCCAGGGTGGGACCTCTACAGCTATCTGAATTGATTGTTGTTAGGAGGGCCGTTTGTTGGTTCCCGGCTGCTCAACCCCAAAATAATCACACAGAAACTGTATTAATTAAACCACTGCTTGGCCCATTAGCTCTAGCTTCTTATTGGCTAACTCTTACATCTTAATTTAACCCATCTCCATTAATCTGTGGTTCTCCACATAGCTGTGGCTTACCGGGTAAAGTTCCCAGCATCTATCTCCAGAAGGCTACATGGCTTCTCTCTCACTCTTCCTTCTTTCTTCCAGCATGCCATTTAGTTTTCCCCACCTACCTAAGTTCTGCCCTGCTATAGGTCCAAAACAGTTTCTTCATTCATTAATGGTAATCACAGCATACAGAGGGAAATCACACATCAGTTGATGACATAAGACAGACTGGATACTCAGATGTTCCTCTCTCACCAAAATGGTCAGGACTCTTAGGAATAGTAATAAGGCATTTGACTTTTATAGACTTACATTGAACATGGTCTAACCATTTCAATAAATCAGGCCTTAGGATTTGTACATGGAGTCGAAGGGAAAGGATAAACTATGCTTTCAGGATATTTGTATACTGGATGAAGATATATTGCTGTGATTGATTTAATAAAGAGTTGAATGGCCCATAGCTAGGCAGGAGGTATAGGCGGAACTTCTGTGCAGAGAGAGGAAATAGGAGGAGATAAAGCATGGAGCAGATGCTATCAAGATGCAGAACATGTCTAAAACACAAAATGGAAGAGAGGTAAAAGTCAAGTGATAGAATGTCAATTAATAAAAAAAATATGGGCTAATTTAAGCTAAAAGACCTAGTGGAACAATCCTGGGCTACGACCAAACTTTCATAATAATATTAAGTCTCTCTGTCATTATTTGTGAGCTGCTGGATCAAAGGAAAATCCAATTATACCCTTCCTTTAGAAATATAAATTATATCAGCTATGTGTGCTCTCCTTTTTTTCTAGTTTTCCATGTATGTTCAACTACCAAGATAAACTGTAATGTATTAAGTTTGATTTTATTAAAGACCACGTTATTTCTCATTCCTGGCATAGCATTTCCAAAGATCCTTTGTAATACAAAGAATACCCTAACCGATCTACTTTTTCTAACCTAGCGTACAATCTTGCTGTGAGCCCACACTTCACCTGTTTCTGTAATCCCTTTCACTATTTCCCCTCTGCTTTGCACTCCATGTTGTGCCTTTGTATTCCCGGCCCAATAGTCTCATCTTCTCTTTGTTTCTGGTAGCCCCAGCCCTATGCCACTCATCAGCAGCCTCATATTCTTCCCAGCCAACACCTGCCGCTGTGAGTTTCTTTTTGTTCCCTGGATTCAATGCACAGCCCCCCTCCCCTCTCTGCCCGCCTCCTGTCCGGCTGCCTGTGGGCGGGTCCTCTTTGTCTCTCCGAGCTGCTGATCAGAAGCTGCAGAGGCTTTGAGAAGGCGGCCAGGAGTTGGCATGTGGGCCACTGTTAGTCATGATCTGACCATCCTCTAATCAGCAGGAAACTTACAACATTCTAGAAGAAAAGAGGAACACAGTGAACATGCTCTTCTTCAACCTTTGTCAGTGTTCTAGAAACACAAGGGCTAACTCTCTCGGGGCTCAGACTGGCTTGCTTTTGATCAGCAAACACAAGTTGTGGCCAGGCTCCTGGATTGACTGTTAAAAGTCTTTATCCCTCCCCCACCCCCTTTTTTTTTTTTTAATTTTTCTCTCTTTCTATTTTGTCCTTGTTGTTGCTGCTGCTGTTGTTGTTTGTTTTCTTTTGCAAGAGTCTCACTGTGTAGCCCAAGCCAGCCTCAAATCGACAAACCTGCTTCATTCTCCAGATGACTGGGATTATAGGCAAGGTTCGCTGCACTTAGCAAGTCCTTTTCCTTTTTCCTTTTTTTAAAATTATTATTATTATTATTATTATTATTATTGGTTTTTTGAGACAGGATTTCTCTATGTAACAACCCTAGTTGTCCTGGAACTAGCTCTGTACATCAGGCTGGCCTCGAACTCACAGAGATCTACCTGCCTCTGCCTCCCGAGTGTTAGGATAAAAGACATGCACCACCACTGCCTGGCCCCTTTTTATTATTTTCTTTGTGTGTTCATGTGGGTACATATGTGTGTGTGCATGTGCATGTGAGCTGGGATGAGGGAATCCCAATTGAGATTGGCCTCTGGGGCCATGTCTCTGGGAGATTATCTTGATTGACATTGAGGAATGATGCAGGAAGACCCGGTGTCTTAGGCTGTACAAGGAAGCTAGTCTAGCAAGCCAATAAACAACATTCCTCCATACTGTCTGCTTTAGTTCCTGTTTGAGTTTCTGCTCTGACTTCCCTCAGTGGTGAACTGCTGCCTGGAAATAGAAGCCAAACAAACCCTCTCCTCTAACCTGCTTTCTCTCAGAGTATTTGGTCCCTGCAGCAGAAAGCAAACTCGAGCAGCATGTGTGAATGGATGTGCAGAAACCAGAGTTCGGCCTTGGGTATTGTTCCTCAGACTCTCACCTTGTTTCTGAGACCCAGACATGGCTGAGAAGTCTAGGGTGGCAGAAAGCTCCTACGATCTGCTTGTCTCTGACTTCCCGGGGCTGGGATTCCAAGGGGACACCGCCACACCCAGGTTTTCATGTGCATTGTGAGGATGTAATTCAGGTCCTCATGCATGCACAGAAAGCATGCTACCAACTGAGTCATCTCTAGAGCTCAAATCTTTTTCCTTCTACTGCCATGCTGATTGTCTACTGTGATGGTTCATGTAGCACAAATTCTAGTTGGTCTTAATAATAAATAATAATAAAACTCAGAGTCAGATATTAGGGGGTGAAACCTGAGCGATCAGAGAAGCAGAGTGGCCAGCCACCAGAGAGTTCTCCATTCTACCAATGCTCAGACAGAAAGGGCAATCCTGTCCTCAGAATGCCTCTTTGGGCTGCATCTATCTCCACTAAACCTCAGACTGCTTCAGACTGCGCTGAGTTTCTTTCTCCTTTCACCTTATATTCCTCTCTCCACCCAGCTATATCACTCCTGTCTCTACCTCCCTAGTGCTGGAATTAAAGGCATGTAATCCCAAATTCCGGCATCACTTTTTTGTAAACTCTATTAATCTTTTAGACAGATTCAATCCCGTAGAGCTGAGAGTAACCTTGAACTAACAAAGATCTATCTGCCTCTGTCCCCAGTGCTGGGATTAAAGTGCTGGGGTTAAAGGTTTGTGCCACCACTCCCTGGCCTTTAGTGTCTTAACTCTGCATTCGGATCTTCAAGCAAGCTTTATTTGTTAAAACACAAACAAAATATCACTCCAGGTTCATTTTTCTTTTTCTATTTGTGCTTATCTGTGACCAAAGTCCTTTCACTTCTTTGTGTTTTACTTTGCCCAACCGCCTTGCCAAAAGATTTTTTTTCCCTAGTGATTATTTCATCATCCAAGTAGAGACAATAGTTAATTCCTAGGTGAGAAGCACCACACGGAAAAAGGTGCACTAGACTGTGGGTCATAAACCCCTGCCAGGATGGCCTGACAGGGCATTTACATGCAGTTTACTCTATTAGTCAGCATGCAGTTTTGAGCACATAGCCTATTGGATTTTTGAAGGAGACACAAGGATTTACAGATGTGTTCTCTGGCCTGAAGGAAGCAGGTTGGCTGAGGAGACAAGACTAAAGCACCAAGAGAAAAGTGGCGAAGCTTGCATGGTGGCACA
Source organism: Microtus oregoni (assembly GCF_018167655.1). NCBI lineage: Eukaryota > Metazoa > Chordata > Mammalia > Rodentia > Cricetidae > Microtus > Microtus oregoni. The sequence continues at coordinate 9,233,966 of NW_024543831.1, read as the reverse complement.
GTGAGGGAGGCCTGCTGGAAGAGAGCTGGGCTGCAGATAAAGGCGGAGCCCGGGGAAAGTGGGAGCAGTCCTGCTTTGCACTGAGCCCTGAAGGTGGGTAGTATTAGGTAGGTTGCAGGGGCAAGGAGAACCCAAGGCTGCAACTCTGATGTTTATCACTTCTCATGTTAGAATGTTTCAGGCACCTCTCTTTGGACTCTTTGCTTTTCAGTCTGCATTCTTCCCTGTGGCTCTATACTAACTAATCTAGCAGGCTAATAATTCTGAAGTCTATGATTCAAGTCAGGCCTTCCCAGAGTGCCCCGCTCTATTATTTACTTGCTCCTTCTAATTGGTTGATTAGTAAACATTTCCAACTTAACCATCAAGACAGGATTGCTTCTCTTCCTTTTGTAAAACACCACACTCCAAAGTATTTCTATTTCTCATCTAGAAAAACGGCACCACTAGTCAGTGGATTGGGGATGAAAATCTGAGGTCATTCTTGATTCCTTCCTTCAACCAGCTCAGTTAACAGGTTCTGATGGTCAGCTCAAAAGCATTTCATATCCCTGACAGACTCTTCCATCTCTGCTGCTGTTGCCTCCAGTCGTTTTCCATTTCAACAGAATAAAATGCAACTCCTTGGCCTGGTGTTACATGCTCTAACCCCTGCTTGTTTTTCTGACCTCATCTCTCGCTGTTCTGTCTCAATCTCGTGGACCTTCCAATCCTTCAAACATTTCAAGGTCAACCAAGCCCTGGTCCTTACACCAGCTGCTGCTTCCATCTACAAATATCCTCCTGGAACTGCTTGTGGCTCCCATCTTCTTACTCTCTTCGGGAGAAAAACCTCTTGGGTAAAAATAATAACAGAAAATAAAATCCCTGATTATCTCAATAACAAATACATATTCCCTGCCTTTCCGCTCTCTTCATTTTCTTCATGGGTGCTTATCTGGAATTAAATATTTGCTTCTAAGATCATAATCTCTTGCTCCACATGCTGTAAGTTTTATGATGACAAATCCTTTTCCCACGGCGTCTTCTCCAAGAGCAAGAATAAGATTTACAGGTGTGCGGCAAGTAATAGATCACATGATGATGGGAAATGAGGGCAGAGATTCGGTCTGAATGGCAGTTCACAGCAGAGCACAGAGACAGAATTCAGGGGTGAAGTAGACCTCCCAAGACTATCATCCCATCCAGGCAATTTGGATTTTAGAATTTAGAGAAGCCCTCCCAGAGCAGGGATCAATCACATGTGCACATGGCAGAATCCTATCAACTGTGGTTATTCTTGAGGGATTTGGTCTAGGACCCCAATAAACACTGAAATCCATGGATGCTGAAGTACCTTGTAAAAAAAAAAAAAACAGCATAGTGTTTACAAATCACCTATATATGTCCTTCTGTTTACTCTATGACATCTCTAGGTTACTTACAATGATTAATACGTCATAAAATAGTTATAGAGCATTGTTGGTAGGTACTGACAAAGAAAAGAATGTCTAGATGTCCATTAGAGATCTAAGTTGTTTTTAAACTTGAATCTACAGATGCAGAACCTGAATTATGTAAGGCTAACTCTATATGCCGAGGGCATGAGACACATTACCATTCAGGCAGGAGAAAGTCATTCTTTTCACCAATTTGACAGAAATATTATTAGAACTTGAAGCATAAGGGCTGCCGTTCACTGAGCACTGAGTGCCAGGATTTTCTCCTAAGCATGATACACTTACAGTATTTCATTCTCCTTCTCACAGTTCTCACATTATAAAGCAGACATTGCTGTTCCATTTTATAGATGAGAAAGACTGAGACCCAGTGAGGCCATATGATGCCTAATATGACAACAGCCAAGTGTCAGAGACAAAATTCAAGCAAAAGACATCTTTTAACAAAACATGGTGCTCCTCCAGCCTGGCTCATGTCCATGGGAAAAAGCAGTAGTAATATTGAATCAGGACTGACCTGTGATTTCAGAACAGAGGCGTGCTGGAAGGTGCTCTGGGCACGGCACTTCTCAGAGAGTGTGGGCATCAGCAGGAAGAAGGCATCCCCTTTTAGTTTATGTTCCCACGACAGAGAGCAGGGATGGAAAAGAAAGTGTGTGAACTTTGCGATCAAGTGTGTCACGCATAATGCAATACAGGGCAATTCGTCAACCTTGGTGTCGCCCCATGAGAGCCTTTCCTAGGCCCATGTGTCTTTCCTTTAGGATGCTTGTCTTTGTTACCATTTTTATTGTCACAGAATTTGCCATCATTAAGGACAGTATCTGATTTTATTTCTGATTACCTCACCAGGCATTCTATCAGATCCAAAGGATCGCAATGTCTGGTTACTCATGATGATGCTGAAGTTGATTCCCGGGTTAGAGTGGCGGGAAGTAGGCCTCTTCATTGTAAAGTACTCATCTCCCTTTGTAATTAGCAAAATATAAAACTACATGAAGAATAATATGGAGTATTAATTTGACTGTGAACCCAAGGTGGATATGCTGTAGTTTGTAAAGTCCGACAGTATATGGGAAATCACATCTTGATGTCCCAGATCAATTCCATCTGAATCTTTCCTGACACCAGACAGGTTTCACAGACTTCCAAAGCCATTCGGAGATAGCAGTGAACAACCAACCTCAAGAACCAAATATCTGTCAGCTCTACAGTATTAACAACCACTGACAAACAAGTCTCGATTTATTTATAATTGAGTTAAAAATTAGTGATTCTCTAACTCTGTAGCTCCTTCTCCCTGAATTAAAGAAAAGCTTCCCTCACTGGTTTCTGTGGTTACCCATCTTACATATTCACACCTGAAGATTTGCAGCAAAAAACCACAGATGAAAGAGAACATGCAGCATTTGATATTTTAATTAAAAATAGATTTAAAAAACAAAAAGGAAAATTTCCATCAACAATGAGGCTATTTGGCTATTGCAAAACACAATTCAACTAAAAAGGCAAGATAAACATTTAATACTTTCTGGCACATGCCTTGTAATTTTGAACCTAATTCTACATTCACATCCCTTGGGCATCAGAGGCTCACATAAGGGAAGCCAAGAAGATTCTTCAATTCTTAAAATGTTCATTCAAATGAGGTGTGTATATGTAGTGCACAGCATTACACATGTATGCATGCGGATAAGATGAGTAAATAGTCTCAGGTGTAAGCATGCATTTCTGTCCTGTGTGGCCTGCCCAGTTCAGCAATAAATCAACTATGGGAATAGTAGCGGAAATGCCCATCTTGCTGTGTGTCCTCAAATTCTTTTCTTCTATTTCCCAGTCACTTTGTGTTTTCTGGAAATACATTTCAAATGGCTTTTAAATAGTTGTGTTCTCCCTTATCTTTCTGCTCCCAGACTTTTCTCTCATTTAATTCATCTGTGTTGTCTTCTATTTCTTAGTTCTTCGAGACTTAAGTTTTTCCACCCTTCCTGGGAAATATTTGCCCAGAGGTAATCTCAGAACAGGTCTTCATATCTTCCAGTGTTCTTTGATGAAGATAGACAATGGGAGACTTCAGTTCAAACAGTAATGTGACTCTCAGATAAGACCCACTTCACAACATATCTGTCATGATTTGTTGCAAGACCCTTTGACCTTCCCTTCCGGCACCATGGCTGGGTTCACTGGTTCCGCACGCATTTCCTCTGCTGGGTTCTCAGACGCCAGTTTTAGCGTCAGCTTTCCCTCTGCATTCCTGGAAGCAAATGATTCACTTGTCAACCTTCACTTGGCCTCGGAGTTCTTTTGCTATGTTCTGTGACTGTGAGGGAAACAGAAATCATGGTGCAAAGACAGCCGGTATGCCAAAAGCCTGTCACACCCTTGGGCTGGCAGTCCTTCCAAAGATACGTCACATGAGTTTTAAAGAAAAAAGTAAAAAGTGGGGGGCTTGCTTTCCAGCTTCCCAAATAGTTACATAGACGTTTTCACAGTTACAAGGAAACAAAATGAGACTTGATACTCAATAGTGGCAATCCAAACTCTGCACTGAAGGAACGTCTTTCCTTGGGGAATATTGTTTTCAAGTGTGTGGCTTTAGTTTACGCTGCATTTGTTTAACTTTGTGAAGTTGTGTTACTGTGCCTGTCTAAAACACCTGATGGTCTAATAAAGAGATGAATGGCCAATAACGAGGCAGAAGCAAGGACAGGCGGGGCTGGCAGGCAGAGAGAATAAACAGGAGAACTATGAAAAAAGAAGATCAAGAAGCGAGAAAAGAGGAGGCCTGCTACCCAGTCAGCCACGGAGTAAGAAGTAAAGAAAAAAATACAAAAGGAAAAAGATAAAAGCCCAGAGGCAAAAGGTAGGTCGGCATAATTTAAGAAAATTAGGCAAGAAATGAGCCAAGCTAAGGCCGGGCATTCATAACTAAGAATTAAGCCACCATGTATGATTTATTTGGAGCTGGGTGGTGGGCCCCTCAAAAGCCAAAAGAGAGCCGGGCGATGGTGGCGCACGCCTTTAATCCCAGCACTCGGGAGGCAGAGGTAGGCGGATCTCTGTGAGTTCGAGACCAGCCTGGTCTACAGAGCTAGTTCCAGGACAGGCTCCAAAGCCACAGAGAAACCCTGTCTCGAAAAACCAAAAAAAAAAAAAAAAAAAAAAAGCCAAAAGAGTAAAAATTATACAATAGTTTAGATTTGATTTTAATAGGTATAAATCTTTTTTTCAGTTCAAATCAAACTTATTTGGAGGCTTGAGAGAGAGCACACTCTTAATCACAGCACTCAGGACACAGAAGCAGACAAAGTTCTGTGAGTTTGAAGTCAGCTTGGTCTACACAACAAGCTCCTGCCAGCAAAACCTACATAGAGAAACTCTAGGTTAAAAAAATATATAGATATATAGATACAGATATATAGATGATAGAGAAAGATAGAAGTATAGTTAGTTATAAGTAGTTATAGGTATAGATAGAGAAATAGATAGACACAGAGATAGGTGAAACCTATTTTAGCTAGGTCTGGTGGTGCATGCCTGAAATTCCAAAACTCCAGAGGCTAAAAGAGAGTGATTCTGAGCTTTAGGTCCATCTGAGCTACAAAGCAAGACCTTATCACACCACACCATGCACACACAAACACACACACACACAATTTTTTTCATTATCACATCACACCACTCTCTCTCTCTCTCTCTCTCTCTTTCTTTCTTCTTCATTAAGCCCGCCAGCCTTTGGAACAAGTCAATATTCTCCTCGTGTGATTCTCTGCTGCTAGATGTGAATTATTTGGAAACCTTGAGAAGTGAGAAAAGGAAATTCAGTTTCTCAATACTTGTGTGACTTTTCTAAAATCCTACTAAGCTACAGCACCCATGTTTTCTCCTGCAGCTCCCTGTCTCCCTCTGATCACCACCAGCGATGCCAGCTGACTTTAGAGTTCCTCATGTACTGACTGGCCCATAGCCTATGAACTGGAAGAGTTTTTCAAGGTGAGCCAGAACAATCAGAGTCCTCTGCAAGAATATGAGTTGTATGGAATTCAATGACATGAGCCATTGGTGACAAAGCAGAAAGACTATCAGAAGGTTGGAAATGCTGAGACAGTCTGACTAGACCAGATAAAATCAGTCGTGAGAAAGGAGAAATTTAAAATCCGTTACTTTTGTAGACTCTTTCTTAGCATCTCTGTTTTAACATATTCTATTCAGATTCATGGTTTATATGCATATGTGTGTTTCATGGTATCTGAAAGAATTTGATGGTGTTGGTCCATACTCAGGCCAGCACACTATGCTGTTCTAGCTCGAGAAGAAAAGTCCATCCCAATCCAAGACATTCTTTATTCCCAGAACATGCCTAAATATTTCAGATGGAATTCTTTTAATGATGAACACTTTCAATGGGTGTGCAATAGGTATCATTTGGGTAGGAATAAGTAGAAGGACTTTAGAAGTACTCTCAGCTGTATCTAGAAGATCCTAAGGCCTCCAGGCTTCTGGGATTATCCTTCTCTATAAAAAACATGGCCAATGGCTTGGTTTGTCATCCCATTTACTGTGAGATGAGCAGCTTCCTTCCCCAAAAGTGGTCCATTTGTTCTCATCAGCACCCTTCACCTCAGTAAGCTTTACCACCATATTCTCAACCTGGGAGGCAAGCCCTGAATGCACAAAACAGTGGCATCATGCTAGCAGTGTACTCAGAAATATTTCTGGGTTTTTATCCTTGGATATTCTTTGTATCTTAATCCCAACATTCTTGCTTGCTCCCAAAGTCTCCACCCCTGTCCTCAGCAGTTTCCTATACAAACTTTAAACTTCTTGTTTTACTAAACAGAGAGGCTCAGAGGTCTTTACGTTCCACTTCCTCACAGGTCCAATCTCCTGTGAGTATCAGTCAGTATCCATACCAGACCAATCCATTCATGCATTTTGCTAAAAAAACATCAATCGAAGCAAAGGGAAGTTGAATTATTAATTGGGGGAGGGGGTTGAGTAGGCACCACTGAAAACGTGAGGTTTCAGCAAGGATTTGAGGAAAATTGAGCAGCTAGTTGACTGAGTTTAACATTATGTCATTGTTACACAATTAGTGCTGTTTGGGTAGGAAATGTACACTGAAGTCTTTGCATAGAGGAGGAGAGAACAGAGCAGCAATTTACGGTTAACTTGTTCAGAAATAATAAATTCTTTGTATTGAGTATGCAGGTTTTCTGTGACATTGAGATCATTTCTAAGTAAAATAATATAAATGAGAGCTCAAGATTATAATACTGAGACTGATGGTAAGGATAGAGACATACTAAAGAGGGTATTCAGCCTCCTAAAGTGAAAAATGGTGGTAGTTTAAACGCAATGTTAGTTCTGTCGAGTGATAAGATAAGGAGGAGACTTACTGAGCGAGGTTCCTCTGCCTTACTGCTGAGTTATATGAGGAAGATGAAAGAAACAAAGGCATTTGAGGATTGCAGGCTTTGGATCCCAAGCTTATAGCAAGATTGGAGAAACACACAGAAAAGGTTATGTGTATAGTAAGCTGGTGACAGTGGAGGGAGAACCCCTTTGTGTATTTTCCATCTTTACATGGATTATTCCTCTTGTCAGGGTTTCTGTCCTGCCCAATTCCCACAGTCTCTAAATTTGCCAGGAGATTCCTCTTTGTACTACGGCCTATGTGAGAGACTGAGAAACCCACCATGTGGCTTAGCTCATGGCATGCTGGCAGCTGCCAGGAGACATGTTTCTGTACTGCAACAGCCATTAGAGACATGAGACTAGGAAGCAGCGTTTGACTCCATTTTTGTGTGTTTAGAACCTTCTTAAAGCTTTCTCAGATCATATGTGGATGTAGATGCCATATGTTTGGGCATCATTTGTAGGCAGAATTTCTGTCCCATAATCCACTCCTAAATAACCACACAGAGGCGTAATATCAATTAGAAATGCTTGGCCAATAGCTCAGGCTTGTTACTAGCAAACTATTACATTTAAATTAATCCATATTTCTTATCTATGCTTTGCCACAAGGCTTGGTACATTTTCTCAGTATGGCATGCCCATGTTGCTTCTCTCTGCATCTGCTCATGACTCCTGACTCTGTCCTTCTTCTTCCCATCATCTCTGTATGGCTCTTCCCCTAACCTTATCTTGTCCAGCTATTGGCTAGTCAGCTTCTTTATTAAACCAATCACAGTGACATATATTCTCACAATGTAAGGGAATATTCCACAGTAGACGGTGAAAGACAGGCTACCATCTGCCTGTCTTTTATTCCTTCTTGCAGCCATACTTTTTGAACTATACTTTATCCATCCCATTTTTCTATACTAGTGAGAAAGTAAATGAAGCTGAACCTGAGGCAAAAAAAAAAAGTGTTAAGCAGAATAAAGGCACAGCGTACTCATAAGAGAGTGGTCTAAGCTACAAAAGTCCTAGAATCAAACACAGGGGAAAAGCTTCTTGAAACCAGACTTAGCTGTAATTTCTTGGATCTGAAGCTTAAAAACAAGGCAACAAAAGGAAAATGGAAAAACTGGGCTTCATTAACACAATACTTTTGTGCATCAAATGATACACTGTCAACAGATTGAAGGAAGCCCACAAAATGGGAGAAAATCGTTATGTGATTACTGATTAAATTCCTGAATATATAAAATATCTACAATGCAGCAAAAAATACAACCTGATTAAGAATGATCAAAAGGCTTAAAGAGGCATCTTTTGACAGATACACAAATAATCATTAAACTCATGAAAAGATGCGTGACATTGCTAGTCACTGGGGACGTGTAGATCAAACCACAATGTGATGCCACTTCATGCCCACTAGAATGATTGATACTAAAAACAAAAGCAAACCAAACCACAGCAGGAAGCATGGAGAAATTGGATATGTGACATTGCTGGAGGGAGTGTAAAATGATCCAGCTACTGTTTATTACAGTACAGCAATTCCTTGGGAAATTAAATATGATCAGCAATTCCACCTGCAGATGAAGCTAAAGTCATTGAAAGCAGGAATCTGGGCATGTGTTCAACGTTGGTCATAGCAGCATTACTCACAATCACTAATTTGAAAGCAACTCGGGTATCCACCTCTAGCTGAAAGAGTGTCGTTCAAGGCGGTATATGCATTTGATTCAGCCTTAAGTGGAATGAAACACTGAACCTGGAGACTACTGTGCTTAAGTCAAATAGTCAGGCACAGAAAGACTAACCTCATGTGATTTCTCTAATCTGAGGAACCTAGAGAAGTCACCTCACAGAGACACGAAGTAGAATTTTCCACTTGGGCTGGGTAGGAGTAGAATGAGGTATCAGTGTTTGATGGGAACAGATGAAAATTTTGGAAGAGAAATGATGGTAATCATTTTCCAACAATATAAATGTAATACATGCTGCAAAACTCCAGACTTAAAAATGGTCTAAATGGATACTTTTATGCTATACACATATGCCATATTAAAGGGCTGTCATCCAGCTTGACACAATGCAAAATATCAGTTGTGATTTTTTATTAGTCTCACAATCTAAATTAAAATGTGTTAAAATGTGCAAAAGCAAGTACTAAGAATATAAAGGGAAGGCTCAGCTACTGTGTGATATGGGGAAAAATTAGAAAAGAAGCAGAAGTATTAGAAAGAGAAAAACAAAACATTATTTATACAAGGCATGACTATGAACATAAAAACCTCTAATGAAGCTAACAGAAAATAAGAACCAAAACTAGAATTAATCAGTAAAATTAGAAGTGCTTGAACATTTAAAAAATCTAATTGTCAGATCTCCTCCAGCAAGTGGTTAGAAGTTATAACTTTAAAAAAAATGTTTAAAAGTAGGAAAAATAGTGTTTTCTATTTCCATCCATTTGCATGCAAAATTCGAGAAGTCATTGTTTTTTACCGCAGCGTAGTACTCTAGCGTGTATATATTCCATACTTTCTTCATCCATTCTTCCATTGAAGGGCATCTAGGTTGTTTCCAGGTTCTGGCTATTACAAATAATACTGCTATGAACATAGTTGAACAAATGCTTTTGTCATATGATAGAGCATCTCTTGGGTATATTCCCAGGAGTGGTATTGCTGGGTCCAGGGGTAAGTTGATTCCGAATTTCCTGAGAAACCGAAACACTGACTTCCACAGTGGTTGCACAAGATTGCATTCCCACCAGCAATGGATGAGGGTACCCGTTCCTCCACAGCCTCTCCAGCGCCCAAGATGAGGTTCCCAGTTAGTTCCTTGGGCAGCTGAGGATTGGGAACCTGAAATGACCCTATCCTAGAGCAATACTGACGAATATCTTGCATATCATCATAGAATCTTCATCTGGTGATGGATAGAGATAGAGACAGAGACCCACACTGGAGCACTGGACTGAGCTCCCAAGGTCCCAATGAGGAGCAGAAGGAGGGAGAACATGAGCAAAGAAGTCAGGACCACGAGGCGTGCATCCACCCACTGAGACAGTGGAGCTGATCTACGGGGAGCTCACCAAGGCCAGTTGGACTGTGACCGAAAAAGCATGGGATAAAACCAGACTCTCTGAACATGGCGAACAATGAGGGCTGATGAGACACCAAGGACAATGGCACGGGGTTTTGATCCTACTTAATGTGCTGGCTTTGTGGGAGCCTAGCCAGTTTGGATGTTCACCTTCCTAGATATGGACGGAGGGGGGAGGACCTAGGACTTACCACAGGGCAGGGAACCCGGACTGCTCTGTGGACTGGAGAGGGAGGGGGAGAGGAGTGAGGAGAGGGGGAGAAGGGTGGGAGGAGGGGGAGAAGGGTGGGAGGAGGGGGAGGGAAATGGGAGGCTGGGAGGAGGTGGAAACTTGTTTTTTGTTTATGTTTTTTTTTTCTTCTTTTCGCAATAAAAAAAAAGTAGGAAAAATAAAATTGCTGGAATCATACTTAATAAAAAGAATACACAAGATTCTAAATAAGTCAAAGGCTATGAAACATTAAAAAAATTAACAGGATATCAAGGAAATGGTTCCAAACAAGTATTTGAAGACTAAATATTATGAAGCTACCCATTATTTCAGATTGATTTGTGGATTCAATACAAACTATATTAAAATCAGTCACGTTTTGATAGAAACTGACCAGATGATTCTAAAATGAAAGAGAACTAGAAATACTGAGGCCTTCCTCCGTGCCCTAAAAGTTTATATAAAGCAACGTTAACTGAGACAGTTTGGTGTACACATAAGGACAAGCAAGTCGGTGAAGGAAAAGAGAGGAGCTAAGAGATAAGGCTTGACACGGGTACTCAGCTCATCTACTGGGGTACTAAGTCAGTTCAATGGGTCACAGGAGACTTTTCAGTCACTGTTTCTGCAACAGTAGGATATATTTATGTGGGAGAGTAAACATCCTATTTGCTCCATATTCAGTTACTTTGAAGTAGACCATAAACCTGATCATAAAAGCCAGAATTGTAAATTTTCTAGATGAAAACTTAGGAAAAAATGTTTGTGACTTGGGGACAAGCCAGTGTTTCTTAGAAAGAATAAGAAAGCATTAATAAAATACTAGCAAATTTGGATTTCATCAAAATTAAAAGTTTCTAAAATTCAATTGGCATTAATGTTACAGTTCTACATAAAAAAATCAACAATTATAAAGAGTTGATGGTGATGGAAGCTATGTAAGTGGTTCCTAGAAGCTGTCTAGCAATCAGGAAAAAGTATTTCCATAATTTCCCAACAAGTAAGTAAAAACATATTTATAATATATAATAGCAGCAACAGCACACAAAAATAGGCACTGTGAAAGAATCAATTGGAAAAATACTGGAGAAGGAGGTTTGTAATATTTAATAATGTTTTAGCTGTATGTGGCCTGGCTATTCTATTTCTGAGAAACTTTTACAGTTTTTCAATGTGCACAAATACATCTGTATTAGGCTCTTTATTAGCTTTGACTAAAGCACTTAAAAACACATTTTGATATGGGGCTTATAAATAAATGATTTCATGAGCCATGAAGCAATTATACGGAGCTATATAACTATTGCCAGAAATTAGACTAGACTTCTGATATACACATAAAATTTCTCACATACACACAGTAGTTACAAAGCAATGCACACAAAAGGACCCAACCTGTACATCTTTAGTATATGCCTGTATATATATATATATATGTGTGTGTGTGTGTGTGTGTGTTTTGTTTAGTTAGATATCACTACATAAACACTTAAGAGAAGACTGGGCTACACTTCAAAAATTTAACAGTGGTTGCTTCCAGGAATGATAAGGACATAACTGAGTATAAAAACCAACTTTAACATTTTACCAGAAGCATTTTTCTTTCCTTTGAATCTATCACTGAGATGTGCCTCTTTCATCAAACCAGACTATGTGGCATGACTACTTATTCAATTATTTTGAGCCACAAATATGGCAATTTCTTAAGGCTCGTTTCAATAGGGTAAGATTTTTTTGTGTATGTACTGCTGCCATCATTTAAATACATGAGTAAAAGGAAGGGATAATGCACATAGAATATGTGCACCATTCTTAGTTAAATGAGGCTGAACGAGCAGCATTCGGCAGGACTTGAAGGATGTATGCCAGGCTGTGCTAGGAGAGGGCACCACTCCATCATGTCCCACCTGCAACTGGTGCACATCTATGAAGCTCTTCTCTTTGCCAATTGTCCATGAGTGTCACAATGTCCTCAGTCTTAGAGAAACAAAACTTGAGACCTCCTCCTCGGCCCTGGGACCCTGGCTATTGGATGTGATGGGGTACTGGAACTCTGCGCTTCTCTGAATATATCATGACATTTTTGCATGCTGGAAATAAAAACTCCACAATTTTCAAGGAGCACTGAGAAACGTAATGGTACAATTCTGTGCTCCCATTAGTAATTTTCTATAATTCTGATTTCTGGCACGCATTACCGTAAAAACAATGACCCAAGCGTCCTTTTTTTTTCATTACCGAAAACTCCATTAGCAGTTTTATTTCAATAGAGAGCGCTTTTTCCTGTAAGCATTACAAACTGTTTGAAATCAACCTACTTTTTTTCCCCATAATTGGATATACAGTTGCTAAAAGTTTCATTTAGCTTTCTTAGAGTCATGCTTTCAAGTTGTCTTTGCATTGATTTACTAAGAATATAAAATATTAGCAAAAAGTTTTAAAATTTTCTTTTAGTCTAAGACAGCATTTCACTTTTTTAAATCACCAAAGCAGAGCTAAACAAAATCTGTAAGTTGGCTAAGTTGATATTACTTTCCTGATTTTAATATTTGTATTGTGGGCTTATAAGAGTATATTCTTTTTTATGAAGAAATAGACATTGAGGCATTGCATATAAATGATCATTGTATTGTGACTTACTTTCAACTATATCAGAAAAAAAAGTTATGTGCATATACATAGAAAGAGAAAAATATATAATGGATCATAAAACCAACATAGTGATCTGCCAGAATTTGGTAGATGTGGAGAGAAGATAAGCAGGAATCTTAGCATCAATTTTGCAAATTCTCAACCTCCCAATACCTTCATTTTGTTCTTTCTTCTTTTGGGGAACCAAATCCGAGGCCTTGTGCATGCTGGGTATCTTAGTTGGGGTTTCTACTGCTGTAAAGAGACACCATGACCACAACAACTCATATAAGAGAAAGCATTTAACTGGGACTAGGTTTAGTCCATTCTCATCATGGGGGAAGGGATATGGCAGTAGGCAGACAGACATGGTGCTGGAGAAGTAGCTAAGAGTTCTACATCCTGATTCACAGGTAGCAAGCAGAGAGAGTAACATTGGACCTGGCATGAACATTTGAAACCTCAAAGCCCACCCCATGTGGCACACTTCCTCCAACAAGACCACACCTACTCCTACAAGGCCACACCTCCTAATAGTGCCGTTCCCTATGAATCTTTGAAGGCCATTTTCATTCAAACCAACACACTGGGCTGGGCAAGTGCTCCATCACTGAGCTATACTCCCAACACTGTTGCAGCTTTTTAAGGTTTCAAATTATTTTACAATAAAATATTTCCCCCCAAATTTGTTATCAGTTCATTGAGCAGTCCCAGTGTCCTCTCTATGCCCTACAGCACCTGGCCTTCTCAGGAGTAGTGCTACTTCTGGGTTCTATGAAGCAATACTGTTACCCTGTGCTACTGAGCATGTGAGGGCCTCAGCCATGGGAGTGTCTGTGGCTGTGTCAGACCCTGGCATGATGGCTTTAGGGAACAGCCTATGCTTTCTCCCATCTCTTCAAGCCCTCTTCTTCCATTATCCCTGCAATAGCCTGCCTTCCCTGAAGATCTTTCTTTCTTTCTTTAACCATTATGTAATCATTCCTTTTGTCTTCTAATTGTTCCATAAACCTCCCTTTCAACCAACTCTCCTCAGCCCACATATGTAGTAAACTTAGATGCATCCTCTTTCCAAAGCCCTCTCTCAGTTATTCATCACTTTGTTGACTTTACAATTTGTTTTCTAAGACAGACCTCTCTTGGCAACCTTCTTCCAACTCACCCCAATGAAGAAGAGTTGTACCTGCTTCGAGCTATATGATTGATTTTTTTTTTTAAACTAGTGTTCTGGTTTAAAACTAGGTTTCCGGTGGACAGAGGAAAAATTGGAAGAAAATGAGAGGGACGATGGGAAGAAACAGACTTTCTTCTCCCTTGCCTGTAAAAATACACAGGAAACAAAAGAGGTTGATAAGTGTGTATAAAACTATGGGACAGTATTAGCTACCTAAGAGCAGGGTCTCATTCGTGATCTACTTCTGATTTAAAATATGTTGAAACCACCCGCAACAAAGGAAATGCTGAAGATAAAGATAAGTAAGGTAAAAGAATGATTCCCAAACAATATTTCAGACTTTTAGGTCAGTGAGATATTGGCAACAAAGGATGAGAAGGAAAATGTCTTCCTGGTGATTGTAAGACCTAATTCACACACACACACACACACACACACACACACACACACACACATATATGATCAAGAGTTAATCATGTGCCCGCTCAGTTTCAGGACAACATAAAACACAAGATGATCTGGGTTATACTGCTAACAACTGTGCTCAAATATTGTGTTGGATCAGATAAAATGCCCAGAAAGAAACTCAATGTCAAGTTAAAGGAGGCCTTCCCAATTGTTACCTTCCTCCAGGATGGTGTATCATTGGTTTCTGTACCATCTCCTGAGGCCAAGTATCAACTCCCTACATCTAGACAGTTGGAATTATACAAGGACAATGTATAACCACATGAACAGAGGTGACATTCAGCACTGTTCGTGGAGGATCTATGAATGAATTGTATCGTGAGAGTTCAGCACATTGATGAACATTTATGGATATTGCTTGAATGCATGAGTAATTTGGCCACCCAGTAGGATCCAGGAATAAGTATTGGCTTCTTCCTTGAATCCTATTAGGTTTCCAAATTACTCTTAGGCTGTATTCCTAAGCCTTTCCAACTCCATAACGCAATTTGCAGCTTCCTCTCTCTATAGGCTCATTGACTCCTCTAAAGATATTTGACCACTCAGCTGAAACTGAAGATCAGAAATTAATCTAGGATTAATTCAGAGTCAAATGAAAACAAAAGTCAAATAACCTGGATAGCCAATTCAAATGTTTTTGGGAGCCAATGACCACCTCAATGCCATTGAGTTGCACTGTAGAATTTTTGGTTTCTAACTTGGTTCCTTTCTTCACTAAAATAATTATGAGCCAGACAGTGTCCTTGACATTGGCTCTAGAGCAAGGGCAAACTATCCAGTGCTCTATACTAATGTTCATTCATTCAAATAGTAGGTACTAATTGAAGGACTATTATGTTATCTGGACTGTCTTTCATATCTGTTTTACTATTTCATTGAAGTAAGAAGCAATGTGATCAACTAGATAAAAGATGGATTGGGAAGTATTGTGGGAAAAAAATCTTTAAATAATACCATGAAAAATTCCTGTAAGTGGGGGTTTCTCTCCCACCCGCCCATTCCCAAATAACTACTCAGAGGCTTAATATTAATTATAAAAGTTCGGCTGATGGCTCAGGATTATTACTAGCTAGCTCTTACATTTAAATTAACCCATTTCTATTATTCTATATTTTCCCACAAAACTTGTGGCTTGCTACCTCACATCTTGCTTCTCTGGCAGCTACTGGCATCTTCCGGACTCCACCTTCTTTCTCCCTGTATGCAGTTTGGCTTTCCTGCCTGGCTATACTCTTCCCTTCCAGAGGTCAAAGCAGCTTTATTCATCAACCAATAAAAGCAACACTCATTCACAGCATACAGAATAACTCAAGCTCCTAAACTGAAATCTTAGGAATAGACCCAATTTTAGATGAAAAAGACCAGAAAACATTTTTATGCACACAGCATATGCAAAGCCATTTGAATACCACAACATGTACAAACGAAGTGACATGGTTTGGCAAGTGTCCATGACGAGAACTGCAAGTCTTTTCTCTAAGGGCTGTTGAGATCTGAATCAGGCAGATATCTCTTTGTTCCTGGAAGTCATTTAAATTTAGGTCACTGCGTTAGGAGTAAAATGCCATAGCACAGAACACGTCCAGGATGACGCGTCAGCCAGCTGACGCACTGGTGAAGGGAGGCAAGTGTGACTCTAGATCGGTCTCATGCTTCCTACAGAATTCCAGTCATTTCCTTCCGCCTAACTGCTTACCATCCTGGGACTCTGGAATTCTCAAGACGTCCCCAGCCTTCCCTCCTCTGGTAATAGCTCAGGCTACAGTTTCCACAACAGGAAAGCGCGCTTAGGATGTCCTTGCTTTCCCAACAAGATTTCCTCGTCACCTGGGCAAGAGAATGCCACAGTGCCACGTATAAACAACCAAAGCAAACAAACAAACAAACAAAAAAACCCTAAACGCATCATTGTGTTAAATATTTTTAAACTGAAATGTTTTCAAGCATTATCTGTGCTCTTCTGGCAGGACCTGTTCACCTCCCAGCTTTTGACAATATTGCCTGGCATTTTATAACTGTTCTTTGTTTGCCAGGCGGTGCTGTGCAGAGAAAATGTCAGGAGTAGATAGGCATGAGAGCCCCACCCATGGAGCCTACTTAACCAAACAAGGCACACAGGGAACCAGCCTGCCAGGTGCAGCAAAGAGGCCACGCCTGGCCTTTAGCTCTCTGGGAACTTACCTGTGGCCTCACCTTGGAAGCCATTGAGATTGTTCCTTCCTAGAGAATTGAATTGTGTGTATGTGTGTGTGTGTTTTCTATTTTTAACTTCTTCTTCTAACCTGGTTATTTTTTTTAATTTACTAAGACAATAAATTATTTAATGACATTATTTTGTCATATCTCATTAATACATGTATATCTTAAATATCATATATATATATATATATATATATATAGCTTATCTTAACGGAATTTAGCCTATTTTGTCCTTGCTTATTAAATTTTACATTTTGATCATATTAAAAGGCCTGTGGTTTATCTAAGTTTCTAGACTTGAGTATTTTACTACTTTCTGTAACAGACGTGTTTATTTCTGTCTACTCTTTTCTTTAGCCAGTTGCTGTAAGCTTCCGACTTTATATCAGCAGTTAACTACCTTTAAAACTCACTTTGTAGCCCAGGCTAGCCTCCAACTCATATCAATCCTCTTGCACAGGCTCCTGAGTTCTGGGGCCACAGGTATGTGTACCACCAAGACCAACTTTCATATGGTCTTAACATACTCTCCAACCTTTTCTAGCTTCCATATCCTCAACTAGAAACATTAACCCTGGGGCTAGAGAGATGACTCTGTGGTTTAAAGCACTGGCTGCTGTTGCAGAAGACTTGAGTTTGATCTCCAGCACCCCCCATGATACCTCACAATCATCATCTATTCCACAGTCCCAGGAGGATGGTGTCTTCTAACCTTCTCAGACACCAGACTCACATGTAATACACATGCATCTATCCAGGCAAAGCATTCATACACATTAAAGTAAATGAATTTTTTAAAGTTTATTAAAAACAACCCGTTATCCCAGAAAGTTCTGAAGCCACCATTTTTTCCTTGGACAATAGTTTCCTATGCTGCCAAGGGTAGATAAACACAATTGCCCCACTCCACAGAGCCTGCTTAGTCAAGTAAACCAATATTTGGAACAGTAGCTACAATTGTGTTCGTCTCTTCTGCTGTGATCCATCATATTCTTCTGTTGACATTTCTGTGATCTGAAGTCCACAGTATAAAACCAATGTGTAGGAACCATGCCTGCAAGGATCTCTGGGAAGGGAAGAGGTTTCTTTCATGCTGTTCCCAAGTTTATTTCAGCAAAGGAACTTTTCAAACATTATAGTAACTCTCTTAAAAAGGAACCACATTGAAGACGCACCACGAACCTCAGCATATAAACACTCCCCCACTCATTTGTAACTAATGTGGTTAATCTATTCTTCATATTAGGCATACAAGTTCCACTCTTGAGTGGGTCTTCCACCTCCTTCACTTTGGATTAATGCTCAAAGAGAAGGGAGCTATGACAAGAACCATCTCTAATAAGGATGGAAGTAGATAGATAGACAGATAATAGGTAGAAGACAAATGAATACATAGATAGATGTGAGGGTAACAGATAATAGGTAGGTAGGTAGGTAGGTAGGTAGGTAGGTATATAAACAGACAGAAAGGAAAAGGGCAATGATAAACTTAGGATCATTTCATCAAGCAGGGATTTCCCCTAGCATGCTTGCAATCAGATAACATCTTGCAACCACATTATCTTTAGGTGTGCTTCAAGATGTTGTTTTACTTACAAATCCAATTATAATCATCACCAATCATTGAAGCCCATTAAATTTTCTTAAGGACAAAGATGACAGAGAGCAAGTTAACTTGTCTAGTTTAAAGCCTGTTAGATGGACTGTCACTCAACTCCCAAGATCATAAAGTAACAACTTGCTTGTGTATGCCTGACTCTTCTCTTTGATGAGATGAACACGATATGCATAGTGCTTATTCTCCTACCACAATGCATGCTGATTGTTCAGGTGTCTTGTCTCCAGCAACTGTGATCTTCATCTGTGAAAATTACAGTCAAGATGAGCAGCAGCCTTGCCAAAGCGTTTCCTCCAACAGGTTGGGCCAACAGGATCATTTCCACTTGGCATGGCTGCTTCTCTGCAGAAAGCTATTTTCACTAAATGGGAAAAAATCTCCTATTTAATTGGTAAATTTCACAAGATATTGTTGAATAGAAGACTCTGAAATTAGTCTAATATAAATTTCCTTTCTTTCACAGATTTTCTAGTAGTTACCTCTTCCTTTCTGATTACTATTCTTGGAATGCACATTTTAAATCAGATTAAAAATGACCAGTTTTATTGTTGTAGTATACAAAATCATTCTCAGATGAGTAGGGCAAGGGAAAATATTAAATGTTAAAAGGAAAGTATAAAGTACTAAAACTAATGAACAAACAGCTCAAAAAAGCAAGCATAAATGGTCAAAAAACCGAGTAAAAAAATGTTTAAATTCACTCAGAGTTGGGTAAATTTATGGTAAGAATAATCTTAAAATGTACTTTAAACCAGTCAACTGTAAAGCCCAAGATGATTATAACACTTGCATTTGGTGAGAGATGTAAAGAAATTACCAAAATGTGTGAAAAGTGAAATCAAGCTATGTTACAGCCTTTATGGACAGCAAACTCATACATTCATTCACTCATCTCTCAAGGCCTCATCTCAGCCCCAGGAGCCAGCCTTTGGAAACAAAGCGCCAAGACTCCAGGACACATGTAAAACCCAAGAACTGAAATGGAACAGAAGTCAGTCAATGGGAGAAATGGCTGAGTATATGGTGGTCCACCCACAGAATTCTGGAAGGAACCTGGGAAAGAGTGATGGAAGGCGACCCACAGGAGCTCCATGAGCTAGCTTTCTCAGAGGGCAAGGCAACTGCAGAGCAAAGGTATTTGAATCTATTTGTAGAAGGAAATGCAGGCATGACCTGGGGGCCAGCCGGTTGGCACACTGCTTCTAAACAAGAATCATGGCACACCATGCTCCTGAGTATTCCCGGGATTCTGAAGTAGCATGAGTAGCCAGGCTGTAGCTGGCCTGCGGATGAGTCCGTACTCTCCATGACTCCTTTAATGTGCCTCTTCCTCATAAAGAACCTGGTGGTGTGAGCAGTCACTGTCTAGTCTGAGATAATGTGCTACTCAATCAGTCAATGGGCTTCCACTAGATAAGTAGTTGCTCATATGCTATAAAGCAGACACTAGTCTCTGAAACCATCTTCAGAGTGGTTCATCTCTGCACCCTTTACCAACCAATGGGCATTGAAGTCTTATTGGAGGATGCCAGTAACCAATGCATCCATTCCGTTTTTAAGGAATTATTTTCTCAATTTTGACATGATGAATAGGTATCTGATATTGATAGACAATTAGATAGATAGATAGATAGACAGACAGACAGACAGACAGACGGATGATTTTGGTTAAAAAATAAAGAAACTGCCTTGACCCATTTTATTGGTTAGAACATAGGTGGGAGGAGTAAACAGAACAGAATGCTGGGAGGAAGAGGAAGTGAGCTCAGAAACGCCATGCTCCCCTCTCCCGGGCAGACGCAATAGCTCTGCTCTCTGAGGCAGACGCGATCAAGCTCCGGCCCAGGATGGATGTAGGCTAGAATCTTCCCGGTAAGCGCACCTCGGTGCCACACACTTTATTAGAAATGGGCTAGTCCAGGTGCGAGAGTTAGCCGAGAAGAGGCTAGATATAATGGGCCAAGCAGTGTTTAAAAGAATACAATTTGTGTGTTGTTATTTCTGGTGTAAAGCTAGCCTTACGGGAGCTGGGCGGGATGAAAAGCAGGCCCGCAGCTCCCACTACAGATAGATAGATAGATAGATAGATAGATAGATAGATAGATAGATAGATAGATAATGGATAGTTAGGTAGATAGATGATAGATAGATAGATAGATAGATAGATAGATAGATAGATGCCATATATATAGGCCTACAGACAGTCATATAAATGTGGATTAAAACATGTAAAAGAATTCATTAGGTCTTAACATAGGCCACTTTAGATGGTCCTAATTCATAAATGAGATACTGAAGTCTTAATGGGGTAGGACTGAAATTACAGGCCCCCATGATAAAAAGAAGATATATGATATCCTATTTGTATAAAACATACATATAAGTGAATGCATAAATAAAGTTAACACATAATTTATTTTATTTATACTTCTATAATATACTTGAAAAAATGGTTAGCAAAATTTACTCATGTCTTTCCCAAAGGAATTTTAGGCAAACTAAATATTCTCTTTTATTCTTTATGTTGGTTGAATTAGTTAAGATAATGCTATTCTACTAATAGTTTCTGTAACATTATTTATTGTCTTTTATACACATGAATACACTCATGTGTGTTGGGAAATATATGCTATAATTTATATTTTCTATGATGATAAGGCCATTTAGTAGTGAAAAGGTATGAACAGCCAATGAATGACATAGATGAGAGAAAGTTCTCTGTCTTCATAGTATTTCCATTAGTGGTTCCCCAACCTCGGTTGGCACAGAGTTACACTGTTAAAACCAGGTGCTCAGGTACAGTGGGTAAAGTATTTGCTGTGTGAGCATGAAGACACAGGTTCAAGTCCCTGAAATCCAGTAAAGCCAGGCACAGCTGCCTAAGTCTGTCATCTAAGCACTCCTAACAGTAATGTGGAGGCTGAGGCAGGGGAACCCCCAGGAGCTCACAGTTCAGGTGCTCCCATATATTCAGCCACAGATTCAAAGCAATGGAACTGGGCAACTGCGAACTGAAGCTTCTGAAGCCATGTAACAAAATAAACTTTTCCTCCTATGGTGATGATCTCAGGCATTTTGTCGCAGCAACAGAAAGCTAATGCCCATGGATAAAGAGGAAGACAGTGTACTGTGCTTAGCTGATCTAAGGATACCGACCAGCCTCCCAGGTGCTTAACCCAAGTCTTCACATTAGGGAAGTTACAGTGAAAAACACTAAGATATTGGAGAATAGAAATTAGCCAATAACTAAGCAGATTTTCTCTGGGTCTTTATTGCATGAAATTATTTCATCAGATTCAGACAACTATGTGACCACTGGGTGGGGAGGGATTCTCGCACCTAGATTTCGAATGGCTCAAGAAGTCAGCAGGGGAAGAACAGAATAGAAGCCTCCAATATGATCAGTTTTATCTCTTAGTGCCCTGCCACTCTCCTTCCCCTCTCGAGGCAGGAAGTGGCTCTAGGCTACGCTGCATGAGCTCAATATAGACTCTGGTTATTTACGCTCACGCAAAGCCAGCGTAGGAGGGAGTGGTCTCCTGAGAAGTCAGATGCTCACCTCCATATGTTCTAGCCCCGCTTCTTGTCAGCTCATGCATTCATAATTTAGAATTCCTTCAAGCAATCTGGAGGATGTCCCTTAGCACAGACAGTAGGAGTAAGCATCCCCCAAAGGATATTAATAGAGTTTTGTTATGAATCAAGGAAAGGAATCCATAAAATTTATTCTCATGTCTACTGCCAGAAAGTCTCTCTATTAATATGCAAACGCTAAAAGCTCTATTTCTAACATTCCACTAAATTAAACTGCAAAGTTTAGTGCAGAATAATCGCTTGTACATTAATTTGATCTCTTTCTGGTATCACGTTGTTCTTTTTAATTTATCCTGAAAAAATAGCCCAGGAAGATCCATCTCTTCTTCCATCAGTTCTGCCATCACCTTGATTGTACAACGGTTCCTGTGTGATAAGGAGTCTCATGTGTGCTCAATATAGCTACTTCCAGGAAACGCACTCTGCCCACCAAATCTTGGGAAGTCATACAAGTACACAACAGATACACACAGGGGTCTGTTGTGAATGCCAGTTTTCTTTCCTGGAGCTGGCACCGGCCATCTCTTGTCCCACACTTTCCCAGCTGTCACTCTCTCCCCTTCACTCAGTCTTTTACTGTTTTGAATAATCAGTCTTGTCACCCCACATCTCTCCTGCATACAATCCTGGCTTTCCTCTTCTGGTATCATGGAGAATAGTCTTGGGCAAGAGGTACTTCTAATATCTCCACTAGGCCCCTGGTACCTATAACCTGCCTGGGGAAGTCAGAAAAGCTTCCAGCCACATCTCTTTCTAATCAATTCCCTAAGCTGAAGCTCAGGGACTCTTACCATAATAAAATTCTGACGCCAGTTTAAAGTTCTTCATTGTTCCTATGACCACCAACATGGCTATCAGTGAATGTGGCAGTCTCTCCTTGCATTCCAGACATCACTCCCTGCCTTCTCTCCCACTCCTCCATGCTCATCTCTTGTCTTACACATTGTAGTATACTGGTATTTCCTCCACCTAACCATAATTTCATACCTGTGAATATTCCCTCCATCATGTCGTATGTGAGTTCTAAATCTTCAAAATTAACGTTTAGTTTCTTTCTTTCTTCCTTCCTTCCTCTCTCCCTTCCTTCCATCCTAGAGAGTGTCCTCAATTTCCTTTCTAGAAAAGCTCCTGGCTTTCTCTGAGCAGAGCTTGCCCAACTCATTTTTGATGGCTCCATGGGGCTTTCTATGAATCTTATTACAACTCACTATAATCAAACTTCTTTAATGTCGGCCTTCCTGGTAACCCACAAACTCTTAAGAGACAGGACTGTCTTGATGTTTTTTAATCCCTAGTTCCCCATATCACATCTTATTAAAGATAGTTGTTTTATGAAGGAACTAATGAGTGAACAAATGAATGAACGTTAGAGTGGATCTAAAAGACATTCCTGGGGATTTTTAGTGTCTCTTTGGGTATCTAACTACTGGAGCCGAGTAACAACACTGACTTACTTATGAGGAAAGGGGTGAAAGGGAGCGTCTCTTCTGTAGTTTGGGGCTCAACCCTATTAGAAAAGTCACTGTTGCTATAACTTACTGATACTTCGAGAATTCTGAAATAGCAAACACTGGGATAGGAAAAGGAGGAAGGAGGGTTGAAGATTTTGCCAGATTAAAATCTAAAAGGTTTGCTTTGAAATCATTTTTAAATGAGTATATGAGCAACAAGGAAAGAAACTGTGCCCACCTGGAATATTCAAGTTAGGAAGGATAGGGAACTGGCATCTGAAGGTTGTGTTTTGAAAGAGAAAGAGCCCCATACACTCTAGTATTTACACTTGGTCCCCAGTTGGTGGCGCTGTTTGGAGAGGTTATGAAATGTTTAGGCCTTGGAGGCTAGCTAGAGGAAGGTCACTAGAGATGGACCTTGGATGTTTTTAGCACCATCCCACTTTCTGCTTGTTCGCTCTGCTTTATGTACATGGCTGAGATGTTATCAGTCAAATCCATGCTCCAGCTTCAAGCTGCCTTGCCATCTCCCAACATTATGGGCTCTAACCCTAAGAACCTGAAGCCAGAACAAAGTCTTTCTTCCTTAAGTTGAATTTGATCAGAGTATTTTCTCATAACAACAGAAAAGCAACTGACACGGCTGATGTGGGATTCCCCTATGTATGGTGTAAATATGTTTTATTATCATTGGTTAATAAAGAAGCTGTTTCAGCCAATGGCTTAGCAGAGCAAAGTCAGATGGGGAATCTGAACAGATAGAGAGAGAGTAGGCAGAGTCAGGGAGATGCCATGCAGCTGCCCATGAAGCAAGAGGTAGCAAATCATGATAGAAATGGGTTAATTTAAGATGTAAAAGCTATCTAGAAATATACCCGAAACATTGGCCAAACAGTATTTGTAATTAATATAATTTCTGTGTGATTATTCGTGTCTAGACAGCTGAGAACAAAGAACAGTCTCCATTTACAAAATGGCACCCAATGTAGGTCTAACCCACATGGCCAGTCACACACTTTGGATCCGGGTGATGGTAATCCCACGTGGGGTTAAGAGGAAAGTAGCTGAGAGCATGTCTGCCGCTGAACCACTGCCCCACCCGCCGCCTGGACAAGCAACTGGATCGGGTCTGCTAGGCATGCACAGGCAGAAAAGCATGGTAGATTCCTGCTACCATACATGAAGACATTTCCAGGCCTCAAAGACAGATTTAGCTTTTACTCAAGCATAAAGAGTTTATGTGCTGCACAGTGCTTCCCAGAGTTGAAGTGGTGAGTACCACTCCTACCCAGAAGTCCCAGAACTGATGATAAATGTAGTTCTGCCATATTGAAAGGTCAAGAGAGGTGGAGCCAGCATCAAGGGCTGCCACAACCACACTGCTGACCATTTTAAAATGCTCTTTGTCAAAAAAGGATTTCAGATATACAATAAGACAAATTCAGACATAAAAATTCTCTAAACAAGACACAGTGTGTTTTAAAATGTATGTAGGCTTGGGACAGAATGGAAAAGGAGTATAGACAGTCATAAAAAGTAAAGTCTTTAAAGAGACAGTAAAAGTAATATAAAAGAGTACAATCATAGATCAAAGGAGTAAAGAAAAATAAGCCAAGTAAACATAAAAAGTACATAGAGAGTCTGGATTATGTTTACTATTGTGTTTTTCTTTGAATTTTTTTTGGGTGCAAAGAAATATTTGATTCTGAGGGGTGCTAAGGTAAACCAACATAAAGGTATATTTTTTACCTCGAAATTTGGGTCTAAGGATATGTTGTTTTAGAAAAGAGGTTCTGTTTTTGTTCCCACAGAGAATGGGAACCTGTGGATTCCTTCCATGTTATGTGATTTGATGAAACAAGACCCCCCCGAAAGGTCTCCATGAATGCTAAAAGTACTTCTCCCAACTTAAAGCAGGAAGCAGTTTGCTTTCGTTTAAAGGGAGTTGATTATAAGTGATTAATGGTCACAGACATTTCTAAAAAAAAAAAAAGGGAGGTATGATGTAAAAATAAATACATTGGTATAGACTTTGGCCCATTGCTACAAATTTAAGGTTGATTTTGTCCCACTGTATATATGTATTTCTGCTCTTGTTTAAAGTATTATGTTTATACAGCTCATTTAAAATATAATATGTAATTAAGAAATACAGATTAATAGGTAGACATATATAATAGTCAAACTGTAGTCATGTTTATTAGGTTTTCTAGATGCACAGAGATATATTTCAGTTAGATAGATATTCTTCAACATTTCAAAGACCTACGAAATATGGCATTTAAAATGTTTTAGGAACTTAGACTTTTCTCAATAATGAAACATGTCTGCTTCTGGTAGCACCAATTACTTCAGAGAGGTAAATGGGCATTAAAGAAACTTGTTATGTAATTTGCCTTCAATGTGACAAGGCTAGACATTTGGGCAAAAAAAATGCTCTTGCTATAACTGCTTTATGGTATGCTGTATAAACTGGACATGTTTATACCCACACAAAAGTGACTGCTAAACTTTCCAAAAGACAGAATGCTCCTTCAGGGTTCCTGCTTCACAGAAGAAACTTCCAGACATTCTGCAGGACACAGAAGAAAGCAACTGATGAACTTTGCCATTACAATGCAAAACAGATCTTCAAATTTCCTGCTTCATGAAAAAGTCTACCAGATACTATGGGTCTGTAGGTTGAAGGTGGATGCTCCAATGATACAGAAGAACTTTGTGTGTTTGTCCAGGCAGCAAAATGTCTCTGTCATTTCTAGAGTTTTGGAAGTTGCTTACAATGTACTTCCTGTTCAATTAGGTAATATTATATCCTTCTGGGGTCTTTGAAGAGCTGAAGACAGATACTTAAAGTTTTCCTTAGTTATGCTAAAAGATAAATTAGACATGAAACTTTAGACTCACAAAGATAAAATAGATTATAGTATATTTTCTTTAATTTTGTCAGATACAAATAGACTATATATTATAACTGTAATTATTGCTTGAACCTGTTTTGTTACATGTAATGTTACTATGCTAAAATTAAAACCTTCCTTTTTACTTAGCCAGAAAAGGGAGATGATGTGGAATTCTCCTCTGTATGTTGTGAATATGTTTTATTACCATTGTTTGATAAAGAAGCTGTTTTGGCCAATGGCTTAGCAGAGTAAAGCCAGGCAGGAAATCTTAACAGAGATATATAGAGAGAATAGGTGGAATCAGGGAGATACCATGTAGCTGCTAAAGGAGGCAGACACCATGCAGTTGCCTAAGAAGCAAAAGGTAACAAACCACAAGCCTTGTGGTAGAATATATAATAAAAGAAATGGGTTAATTTAAGATGTAAGAAAGAGCTAGCTAGAAATATGCCTGAGACATCAACCAAACAGTATTGTAATTTGTATAGTTTCTGTGTGATTATTCGGGTCTGGGTGGCTGGGAACGCAAAGCAGTCTCCCTTTATGGGTCTGTAAGCTGAAGTTGGATGCCCCAATGTTACAAAAGAACTTTGGGTGACTGTCCAGGCAGCAAGACGTCTCTATCATTTCTAGAGTTTTGAAGGTTGCTTACAATACACTTCTTGTTTAGGTAATATTATATTCTTCTTGAGTCTTTGAAGAGTTGAAGACAGATAGTTACAATTATAGTTTTTCATAGTTATAATTAAAAATAAATTAGATAGAAATCTTTAGACTCACAATGACAGGGTAGATGATAAAGTATTATCCTTAACTTGCCAAATGTAAATGGACTAAATATTGTAACTATAATTCTTGATTAATATCTGTTTTATATATATAATTTTACTATGTTAAAATTAAAACCTTCTTTTTATTTAGACAGAAAAGGGGAGATGATGTGGGGTGTCCTTCTGTATATATGTTGAGTTTATTGGTTGATGAATAAAGCTATTTCGGCCAATGACTTAGCAGAGTAAAGCCAGGTAGGAAATTAGAACAGAGATAAATAGATAAAGTAGGCCGAGTCAGAAAGATGCCATGTACCTATGGAAGAAGACAGTTGCCAGAACCTTACCCTGTAAGGCACAGCCTCGTGGGGATACATAAAATAATAGAAATGGGTTATTTTAAGATTTAAGGGCTAGTTGATAAGAAGGCTGAGCTAGTAGGCTGAACAATGTTGTAATTAATATAGTTCCTGTGTGATTATTTGGGTCTGAGCTGGTGGGAAATGAACAAGCAGTCACCTTCTACAAAAAGTTTTGTAAGCAATGCTGTGAGGGAGTGTATTATTGGTCAGCAGACAGGATTCTAGCCATGAAGAGAGGAACTCTAGAGTTATAGCAAGGTGTTCATAACTGGCGTTCTGTTTTCTACCACAACGAGGAAGAAATAAGAATTTTGTGGGTGACATTGGAGAATTAGAAAGCCCATAAGTTGTTTTACAACTTAACAAATGTAGAAGAAGCTTTTTCATGGTCCCAGTGAATTTTTTTAATTCTAATAAGTTAGAGAAGAAAACAAGTTCCTAGCACCATGCTTCAGATCCCTCAGATGCTATATTTTCAATAACGCAGTGCATTTCCATGAACAGAAAGAAAGAGTCATCCAAGATTGAACTGGAAGTTCTTTGTGTATTAGTAATTCAATGACAGTCCGACCTCTGCTATTTTTATTTTCAAGGTATGCATCGATCAGCCAACCACAAAGACCACTCGCACATCAGACCCTGG
This sequence comes from Microtus oregoni, assembly GCF_018167655.1. Lineage (NCBI taxonomy): Eukaryota > Metazoa > Chordata > Mammalia > Rodentia > Cricetidae > Microtus > Microtus oregoni. The sequence goes on along the minus strand of NW_024543831.1, from coordinate 9,205,998 downwards.
AGAGAGACGCCTTCCTCAGCACTATCTGCCTTTTGCTGAGAGATGATTACTTATACAGTATCTTGTGGCCTGTAAACACTCTGTTCCAGATAGTGTGTTAGAGCCTTGAGTCAAATCAAATGTTCAGTGAGTGGTTTCTCAGCAAAACCTGCAAGGAATAGTCATAAATTTTGCTATTTGATTTCTTATGGTAAATACCAATGGAGTCATTAAAGACTGTGTCTTATGTGAAGTTTCATGTGTGGTATTTCTTTTTTATTAAAAAAAAAAAACAGGCCTAGGGAAGTTTTGGCTACTCTAAAAAATAATTGTGTGTGTTCTCTCCGTTCTAATCAGGTCAAACAGAATTACTTGCCAGAAGCCTGCTGACTTCTCTGTATTCACTTATCCCTGCTCACAGTGCAAGCTTTAGCTGGCCATTACCAGTTAAAATCTCCATTCTAGACCTTGCTTGATTTTTCTGTTATAGAAGTCAACTATCTTCAATCCTTCTTAGCACTACTTCTAATTTGTTACACCTGAGTCTTTTTGATAATAAATTCTCTTTCATTCATTTATATTAAAAAATTATCCTGGGAGACCACCTCATGCCAGGTTAAGAATCTGCATAAGTTACTATAATGTAATGTCTGAGACACACCAACTGTATGAAGAAAGGCAGCTTGCAATTCTGGAAATTCAAGGCAAGGCACCTCTATTCCTAGGCTCTGAAGAGGCCCTCACAGGAGATGGTGTCACAATAGTGGAAACATGTGGGGGAAGGGAGAGAGGGATAAGTTCTGGGAACCGGAAGGATCCCTGAGGAGAGGACATATCTTAAAGGTTCCACCTCCAAATGTCCCCTCATATAAAAACAAGCTCACAATTCTTTGTGGGACATGCACATTCTAAACTAGAGTCAAATCATGCCTGGCTAGCTCTTGAGCAAATGCAGAATTTCTATCTCGAAATTCCTGGGCTCTTCTCTGCCTGTCATCCCCTAGAACCGACTCACCTGGGATATCCTGCAGGCATTACCAGACATACGCCCAGTGGGTACATAAACAGCAAGTCAGGAAAACTCTTCTCATTCGCAACCCCTTGGAAAAGGACAGATTCTTTCAGAAACTATAGAATTTTGAGGGCATTCTAGTCGCCATGATGTAATCTCTGTGTGTCTTTCTGCCCTCACTGTTCCTTGGTTTCTTTCCTTAATTAATATCATACTCCCCACTTGCCTGACCACATGACATTTCTGAATCCCTAATGACTTTAGCAACGCTGTTCTCTTTTCCGCTTCCTTTGCCAACTCCTCCATCTGACATTCTCCCACGTGTCATTAGAGCCATACTAAATCCTCTACCTCCGGAATGCCTATTGCCATTGCCCCCAAACAAGCCCTCCTTCTGTGCTGAGTGTAACGGTGCAATAGACCCCAGCTTGACTCTTGGATGCAAGCTAATCTGAGTTTATCACCTACCTGACTATACCAATTTAGTCACTGTATGATATTCAAAAATGTGTATAAACGTTGTGGGTCTCTATTTCCCAGTGTGAAAAGAGGGCAGTAATAATATCTATCTCATTATATTGTTAGAATGAAATGACATAAAGAATGTTCCACACTTAGAACACTTTCTAGCATGTGACTACTTTTATCAGAGTGATCATGTGACCTTGGGTTATAGTTATTTATCCAGGCACACTCTTTCCCACTAGATTGGCAACTTCTCAGGAATTGGGATCATAGCATAATGCTCTGCATCCAGGAAACACGCAATATGCGCATGTCAAGTTAAACGCCATAATAGAACAAAGAACAAACGACTTCATTACGATCCTGCAATAGAAGGAATTGTTGACTCCGGCTTGTGGGGACAACTTGTGGAGTACAGCTGCAGTCATCCTCTTCCACTGCCTTCTTTACCATGTCCTCTCCCTCACAGCTTACTGGTTATACATGAAGTCCTGACTATATGTCAAGGAATGAGCTATGGAGTAGAGATACCTACATGAGCACTGAAAAGAGGTAAGACAACAGCTATCCAGGCAAGTCCAATTCAGTAATATGAATAGGTCATAACGGGACATTACACAAAATGCCATGAAAAAAAATTTAGGAGAGACAAGTAACTTACATTCTGAGTAGAGGAATGAAATAAAAAAAAAAAAAAAAAAACATCTCCCTGAAACTAGAACCACATGTGTTGGAGATGCACTCTCCCCCCTGGACTAATAACTGACCCATCAGTTTTTGACTGCTCTGCTGTCCAGGGACCCCTTACCACTAGTAGTCATCAGGACACTGGGGAACAGTGCTGTGAGCCTTGGGCAACCCTAGGTTCCTTGCAGCATTACTTCCTGAAGGATAATCATTTCTTATAACTGACAAAGCTAAATATAAATGTGTTAAAGCCATGGGCGCCTGGGGCAATACAAACTAGCTCCTCCTTGACCCCTTAGTAGTCACTGCAATGACTCGCTACGTAAGCACACTCCTGAACATAGGATTCAGGTTGTCTCTAACACTTGTTAAATTGTGCACCACAGGTGATGGTGGTGATGACCTGAAAAGCCCTGGTTCCAACTCTCGTAGCCTGTACTTTACACACACAGCATTCTCTTTGATTTGTTTGGAGACAGGGTTTCTCTGTGTCGTCTTGGCTGTCCTGGAACTCGTTCTGTTGACCAGGCTGGCCTCCAACTCCCAGAGACCCACCTGCTTCTGCCTCCTAAATGGTGGGATTCAAGGTGTACACCACCACCACCCAGTGTATAGCATTCTTAGTCAGTCTCTCTATTCTTTCATTAGTAAAACACTTGTTGGCCATATAGTGAGGCAATTATTACTAGCCCAGAGGTTAGCAAATCTTGAATGTTTAAGACCTTTATTTATTTTCTTCATTACTGCACTGGGGGAGGGTATTATATAGTAAGGTAATATGGGGCAGTACCAATACACTGAAGAAGACAGCAGTCAACAGACTCCCCCATCAGTTTTAGGCAGCTCTGCCCATATCGAGTCACTGCACACATTCCAAGGAGTACACCAGAGGCTCCTTGTTTTATCTCAACTCTCAAGGAGTTCTCTTGAGTTCATACTTTTTCCTTCCTGTATGAAATGTAATGTTTTGTCCCTCCTGTCATCCGTATTATGTGATTCTAAAGGTTAAACTTGGCTTTCCTGGAGGGCTTTGGATGCTGACCAAATTGGCATTGGATTATGGCTGCACCACGAGCCATGCTGTAACACACCATGGGGCGTGTTACCCTCAGCAAGCTCCTTGGGAGCTCAGGGGCTAGTTCCCTGGTCGGAGTAGAACTGTTGTAAGATTGCATGTTGCAGCTAGGAATGCAGGCCAGGTGGTAGGGTGCCTGCCCAGCATGCAGGGATTCCCAGGCTGCCTCCCCAGCCTCCCACCAACTGGGTCTGCCCACACACCTGTAATCTCAGCATCTGGTGGCAGAAGCAGGAGCATCATATATTAAAGATCATCTCTATATTATGATTTCAAGGCCAGTCTGGGCTCCACAAGATCCTGTCTTATAAAACTAAAAATAGAGAAGACTGCCTGCATGGCATAACATTTATTTAAAAAAAAAAAAAGCTTTCATTACTCTAATAACTAAACATTGTTCCCAGATGGGACATGGGGATAAATATCCTAGCACTATTGTTACCTGCTCCATTTCTATCTCCCAGTTACAAAGATAAAGGCCTGTTTTCTTCCAAAGCCCGCCGTGAGATGTTATTAGCGCCAGGCCTCCAGCCTTCCAAGCCCTCCTAGCGTACGGTTAACAAGCCCCACGTGACTGTTCCCCTGAAGCAGACGGCAGAATGTGCTGCACTCTGCGGTAGCTGTGCAGGTACCTCTGCCTCTGAGTCCCGCAGAGCCGGTGGCTGACATGAAGGACGTGGCTAAGATGAAGGACGTGGTGCGCCGCGTACCTTCTTAGTTTCCAAATGAATGAAGAGGGCACACTGAAAACCAGCCTTGCCTGGCATCTGGCTGGAAAACAATAATGACTCACAGGAAAGACAGACTGAGTAAGCACCAACGCAAGGCCGCCCATCTTTTCATTACCATCACTTGGGAAATGCTGTCTCCAGATGGAATGAGTAGAAAAATATGCATAGAAAAAGTTCCCAGGCTGTTGAGAAAAGTCTAATTCCCATCAGATCTCCTAACATAAATTAGCCACTCTAGGTGCTGGGAGAGAAGGCAGAAAGACTGCGAAGATACTAGAAATTGCTGTGTGGCTTACAGCTTCATCACAACCAACATTGCAGATGAATTGGAAGATGACGATTAGATGCAGTAGATATGAGTTATTACTGTCTATATTCTGGTTTACAAAGACACTTTATCTGTAGAAAAAACATGACAACTACTTTGTCACAGATCTAGACAGAAACTTCAAGGAAAAATGTAATGGTAGAAAAAAATCTTTCATGCTCTGTTCCTTCTTGTATTATTATTATTATTACTTATTACTTAGGATTACCTAATCTTGGTGTGCCTTAAGTATGAAGGAGTCCTACTACCTTTACTTAAAATCTATTTCTCATTTCAGTGGGTACTAATTGAATATATTTTAATACATTTGCTATATTAATGAGTATCTATTTGTTACAAACGGACACCTTGATTTTTTGAAGTGTGTGTCTTTCTGTGTGTATGTGTAGGTAGTGTGTATGTGCACATAGAGGCCACAGGAGGACATCAGATGTCCTGTTCTACAATTCTCTGCCTTATTCCCTTGAGACAGGGTCTCTCAATGAACCTGGAGCTAGGCTGGTGGCCTGTAAGCCCTAATGATCCTCCTGTCCCTGTTCTCCACAGCACTCTGGGCATAAGCCAGTACATGGTCATACATGACTTTATATGTGGGTACTGGCATCTGAACTCAGGTTCTTACACATATATAGGAAGCGCATTTACCCACTTAGGCATCTTTCCTTGATTTTTGATACTGTGTTCAAAGTTTTGAACCAAAACACTCCAGATAATATTCCTCAGTAGAAGGCTGCCATCACCCATCCTTTAACACTGTGGACACACCCTGAGAGTTACTTTGTTTTCTGTGCACTTCCTGCAAAGGCTACAAGGTTAGCGGGTGATCAAGTAAGTCTTCTAAGACTGAGACAGGAAAGACAAACTGGGAAAATTAAGAAGGAATGGGGAACAGAAAGAAGCCACTCATTCTTGGAATTTGGTGTACATTATTCATTTGCTGAGAGTCAAGAGCTCGATATTATTGACAGAAAGCAGAAAGAAACCCACTCTGAGGGCTGCCTACAGAAAATACTCGAAGTAGTGAAACATCAAGTGACCCGATCTCGCTTAAGCCCGAGCATAGGGACCTCTGAGCTTAACATTATTATCAGCACTCCTCGCTGATCTTTACCTCTGAATAATATACGATTTCATTTGCAAAAGGAAATTCTTTGAGATAAAATCAACATGTAGACCAAATCATATGGTTATACTTAACCTTTAAACTTTCCTTTGTTTTTAAACTCTGTCTACTCTTTAAACTTGGTTGTAAATTATACCCTTCAGCCAAAGTAGCTTCCAACGCCACAGAAGTGCAGACAGAGCTGTGGTCAGGATGTTTAACATATATCTCTCTTAATGCCCACACTAGCATGTATTATCTCTCTTCTCACTTCCTTAATAAATCCAACCTTGCTTCATGCTGTCTGGGCCTGAAGTACTTTTGTGCTGTTAGCCAAGATCCCAGGGGTATTTTAGTAGAGCTTCCTGTCACTGTCAGGAGACAGCCAACAGCATGGAGCTGGAGCCCTGTCTACTGCTGGCAAAATCGCCATTGTCTCTGTGTGGTCGGTTTTTGACCAAAACACGATGAAATCAGTATTGGTTTTACTTTCTTAGAGAATTCCTAAGAACTGACTGGAAGAATCTGAGAGCTAAAAGGAAACTGGTTAGGAGTTCTGTGCCAAAATATCTTGTCATTATTCACCAGACTCAAAGGAGTCTTACAAATTGTGTGTGCGTGTGCGCGTGCATATGTGTGTGTTTACTATTTTTATTTCATGGTCTCTAACCCTGATTACTATATGTGGGAATCATCCTGAGGCAGGGGCCTCCTGGTACTGTAGAATGATCATGCAAGGTATTAATTACCCAGCTTCTCTTCCAACAAAGGTTTTGGAATGTGGCCTAGACTCTCTTGACTGAAGGCTCTCACCATAGGTTTTAAGCAAGACTCTAATGACACAGAAAGAAAGGTGCTAAATCTCCGCCAGTCTGCCCTGGCAAGAGCAGAAACTGTCTTCTCTTTCCAGAAGCAGTGAGCACAGGAGTCTGAGTAGCCACCACTGGTGGCAGCATCAAGTTGGAGATGAGACTGTATCTATGCATGTTGGCAGAGGATTGCATTTGCCTGGGATCTTCAGGCCTCTGGGTGCTGGACATGGTGGATGGCTCCACAGTCTTCAAGCCTGATCCTCTAGCACTCCTAGTGATTATAAAAGATTCATTAATTAATTGTACAAGAGTAAAATCCTGACTCGCTTTAAAATATATCGAATACATTACTGTGTTACAGCTGGAGAAATGAGGTGGTTTCCACTCAAGAGGAACGAGAGGACAAGAGCAACACAACTAAGTTGTTGTTGTTGTTCCTTCAGCTTGGGCATTCTCACTTTGAACCTGGCTCTGGTCTCATACACAACACACACCAGCACTCAGCTGGTTTCTCTTACCCAGCCTCGTGTCTTCACACTGTCCCCTGGCTTCCAGCCTGTCCCGTGGCTTCCAGCTTGCCCATTCTACATACTTGCTGGTCAGTTCCTGGAGTTTGGCCTGCAGAGTAATCTCTCATCTATTAAGACCTTTTGGATTTCTAGGCTGACCTCATTCTGTTGGATTTCCCTTTATTTTATTCATTTTCTTTTCTATTCCTTGTCCAAGATCCTTACCACAAATTTCTGCTTCTTTAAAAAGGAGTCTTACAAATAGTCTGTGGTTGAGGATTGCAGAGAATAAAAGTTAAATGTTGTTATATTCAAGAGAGGTATGTGAAGTGATGGGTGGGTTCATAGCTCAGAGTAATGTTATATTGTATGCAATACACACACATATGTATATACTTTTGCTAGTCATATTTTTGTGATGCTGAAGCTTAAACCCAGGCCTGGGACTTATGCCATGACACTGAGTTCCTTCCCTATCCATTACTTTCTTTGCAACGGGGTCCTACCATGTAGGCCAGAGTAGTTTGAACTCACTATCTAGCACAAATTGTCTTTGAACTCATTATTCCCTGTCTTTGCTTTCATAATCAATTTTTTTAAAAAAGAAGAGTCTTAGTATAGTCCATCTCATCTTACCTCTTTGTAGAAAAACTCACAGCAATAAATTGCATACATTTTATCAGAACAGTGTGGGCTCTACTTGTTGAAGCTATTCCACATTCTCGGTCTCAGGCAGGAAGGAGTTTTCTTTCTTTCTGTACTTCTGAAAGAAGAAAAAATATCTTTGGTGAGAATTGCATCTGTGTCCTAGTCCCAGAGAGTAGTGTCCCTTTAAGCAGAATCCTTAAGAGCTTTGGGAATTCATTTGAATAACTCAATTAAAGTGGTCTCACCTACTAAGCAAAAAAGCTTATTTATAACCCACATGGTTTGGCTAGTTAAGCACAAATTCTAACTCCTGTGGAATTGTGAACATACCATCTTAGCAGAGAAAAGGCATGCATGAGTTGAGATTCACTAGCTTGCTCAAGCATGCTGCTTATCACAAGCGAAACTAGATTGCTCAGACTCAAAACCAGCCTCCTGACTTCTCTTTTTCCACAACTAACTGTACCTCACAACTGTAATGTTAACCATGGTGCCTGTCACCTATGGACCCCAGAGCCACCAGTGAGGGTTTGTTTGAAGGAGATGAGCAGAGAAGACAGTATGTAGAGTTTCTGTACTGAAGGTCCCAGTTCTGCAGTGTTCTGCGTTCGAGAAGGATTGGGCACACCTCTCTGGCTTTCAGTGGCTCAACAGGAGCAGGCATCTACAAGGAAGCCAGTCAGCAGCCTGGCACACATAGTTCTGACTCAACAGAGGTGACGTATGTAAACCAGATTCTAGCTCAGTCTTGTTCTTTCTAACAGGAGCTTCTAATTGACTCAGCCTTTCTGCACATAATGGCTATACATGCTATTTTGATTACTGATTGGGTAGAATAACCTTGTTCGACTTTTTCTTTCACCATTTTGTGTAAACATGTTCCAACATGAAAAAAAATAACACATTTGGAAGTTCCCTGTCTACTTTAACATATGACAGCTACTGTTCTTCTAGTAACATTTGTTCCTTGGACTCCATGACCCCAGTGCAATCTTGCTTTTTTTTTTTCTACTTTTTGTGTTTTCCTTGGTCTATGTGCTGAAGGACCTTCTGAGTATTTTGCAAAAATCACCTTAAGGCCCACACCAAACTTACAAGATAAACACTACTGTATAGCCACGTGACTGATGAAGAATGCGAGGGGCAAGGCAAATGTCTGTATCAAGGTGATTGCAGACAAAAAGAGGCCACAAGTTGCGATATGAAATGTCTCCCCCACGTTCATGCGTTGAAGGCTTTGTCCCCAATGTAGCAATGTTCTTAGGTGGGATTTTTGTATATGATCAGCTCTTGGGTGTTCTGATTTTATCAGTGCAGGAATCCACTGGCGGATTCTTAAAGGAGTGTATTATGGGGAGTAGTGACTATTTTAGGAGCTGAACATTACTTTGCAGAAGTTGGTCATTCAGGGAGTATCCTTGAAAGGTACCTTGGAACGCCGTCCTCTTTCTTCTCTCTGGCTTTCCTTTCTGGCTATAGTGAATTGGGCGGCTTTTCTCTGTTACGTGCTTCCTATGTGATTTTTTGTTTTGTTTTGGCGTAGGTCTAAAAAGCAATGGACCCAGTCAGCCATGGACTGAACATATGAAGCAAAGTAAATCCTTCCCGTGAGAGCCTTGGGTGTTGTGTCACAACAGCAGAAAGCTGAATAACGCCATGTGTCATGGAGATAATCTGACAGCTGACACAGTAAAGAACCAAGCACGCTGCCTATGCACTGCAATGAACTGTTTAATCTCCAGCCAGACATTCTAGATGCCCATAGAGTTCAACCTCTAAAACTGAACTGATTATTTTTTTCAAACATGCCTGCCCTTCCTCTTTATATTTTTTCAAAGGATGTCGCCATCACTATTATTAAATGCCTGGTACTTTATTTACCAAAAGGGGAGAAACACATTAGCCAAGATCCTTCCAGGTACTGAATTGGTTTTCTCTGACTTACTCATTACTAAATTTTCCATGCCCTCTTTAAACATAAGCTACTCGGTGGCCAAGGTTGTCTGTCATCAGGTCTAATATTTCCTGAGCATTTTTCCAAAAGTCTAGGTCTGTCCTAATCACCGTATGTGTGTCATCCTATGCTGTACTCCTCGCGTGCACGTGCGCCTGTGGCCACTGCGGTTCCAAACAGATTTACATTCTTGCTCTGCTGTGTCACTTGGGTGAGCACATTCCTCTCTTCTCTGCGTTAATTATCACACGGGACTCTGCGAGCTTAGAAGAGGGGATCTAACACATCTAGATGAGCCCAACAAGAGTGGAATGCAATGCTGTGGTACATCCTGCCTCACGAAGTTGTTAGGACAAAGGTGTTATAGGTCAAGAGATCAGCCTGTCTACATTAACGAGGGTCCAGGAATTGTCAGATGCCAGTACAGTTTTACCAAGAACATAAAAGGCATGTCAACTAAAAAGCCTGCAAGGGCCAAACAGGTAGGATGAAGAACGAAGGCTGGGTCAAGATAAGGCAAGAGAAAGATACAAAGTCCAAGGCAAACAGGAGAAAACATACCCATTTAGAGCAGTCAGCCCATACTTGGACAGAGAGCCTTCCCTCCTGATCCGTGCCCCTGACCATGTGGCCACTCTTCTCTTTGATCCCTCTCTCTCTCTCTCTCTCTCTCTATATATATATATATATATATATATATATATATATATATATATCTCCCAAGCTCCTCACTATAGTATGCTGCTTCTTACAAAGGATCCTTAACAACTCTTCATTCTCTGGAGTCTCTTTCACTTGCCCTTTGCTCCAGCTCGGTGTCACCCGTGTGGCTAGATCTGTAACATCACTGTAGCTCAAGGAGGATTAGGAAGAGATGTTGTCTCACCACCAGCCACAAACCAGCCTCCAAACCTGGTAGTGCTCTGCTTTGTTTCTCCAGAGGACTAGCTGTCTTATGGAATTTCCTTTTGTTCATTTGCTCTCTGGTATATCCTGTCTGTTTTTTCAGTAGATGTGAACCTGAGTTTGACCCCCAGGATCCTTGTAAAAAAATCCTGGGAGTGGTGGTGAATGCCTGTAATTCCAGTGCTGGGGAGGTGGAGACAGGAGGATCCCTGGGGCTTGCCAGACAGCCAGTCTAGCTTCCTTAGTGAGTTCTATATTATCCTCTGGCATGTATGTGGTAAAAGAATGCACACGCACGTGCAAGCGCGCGTGCACAACACACACACACAAATGGTTACAAAATATTCTTTTGAGGAGTAGGCAGTAGAGGAACAAAACAAAGACACTGATCTGAAGAAGCAAGGTAGGGACTCCTAAGGAACTTACAACACCGAAACCAAAGGCTAGTTCACCTTGCAAACGAGACCTGATCAGACAGCCTACTTCTTGCTCAGGGGGATGAACAGCTGACACCTGGCTAACCCAGGGCTTATCACATCCCTTTGTCTCACTCCTGTTCCCTGCTTTGCCTCATTCTTATGCCCATGGGAGACTTTGCTGAAGACAGTGCCTGCGGATAAACATCTGTCTGGGTTTCCTATGACGTGTCCTAATTGTCATATCATGCCTGTTGTCTTTCTACCATAGCCAGAGATGGGTGTTCCTTCATTTTCACCTGTGGATGAACAAACTTCCATCCGCATACAACTTTCGATTCATCTTTACCAATAAAGAATCTACTATTTGTATATCCTGATCTTCCTATTCCAGAGCTCTCAAATCATGGTCATATCATGACCCTATAGTTTTCTTATTATGCTAAAAGGACTGAACGTGACCAGAATGTACACAAAGAGAGGATATATATGATATTCTAAATAGGGTGCTATATAGGACGGCTTCTTTAATCAGGTGATATTTGTACAAAAATGTAAAGAATATTAGGGAGAAAACCTTTGAGAAGGGGTGTTACAGAGAGAGAAATATCAGGATTGTGCAGGCCAGCATGACTGGCAGAGAGTGAGCAGAGAATGACGGGAGATGAGTTCTCAGACAGACAGTAGCTGCTTTCTTCCACTTAGAAACTCTCCTCGGGAGGTGGTGGTGGATGTAAAGAGTGCTTGGCACACAGTGGCAGCCCACGAATATTTATGGACTAAATGAATCGCCATTGTAAACAGGTTATTTTGAAAACAGTCCTGAGGATCCCAGATCCAGCAACTTGGGCACTTGATCTTTATAATCAAGTGTTTCCTCTAGGTTTGTTTTTCAGTTGTGTCTCATATTTCAAGACTGTAGTTTAGGATATAGACTTTCTAAAATGTCATGATCCTGAGCCCAGCGCTGGTGCTCAAGACTTGCTTGCTTGAGTTAAATGTGGTAGTGAAATACAGGTATAAGTGATTGGTTACCTGTGTGAAGGGATTAAACATGATTTCATTTTTGAAACAGCATGACTGTAATTTTCCTACAAGGAGTATGTATCCATTGTAATTTAAAATAACATTAGAATGCTTAATGTTCCCAGATATTAAAGGAAATAAGAGCCTCCCCTACCAACTCTGACTCCAGTTCCACACGGCTAAGCTATGTGTACTCAGTTTCACTACAGAGGGTCTCAGAAAACGCCAGCTCTTGCTTTTGAACATGAAGAACCAAGCACTAAGGAAACAGAAGTGGCTGTAAAGACCTTCTCCGAATGTGAAAAGTGCATATCCCTTTGCAAGCGTGTTTTGGTGAATCACACCACTTCAGCAGCCCAAGTTTCTCTCAATATCTTTGCCAGTGTTTATTTGTAAATTGTAGCTATCTAAACTAGGAACAATGGTTCCCGAATCCCTCTAGGAAGATGTCTCAGTAGGCAAGATATTCACCCCCAAGCATAATGTACTGAGTCTGGATCCCAATCACCCCGACAAAAAGCTGGGCATGGCAGCATGTACATTTAATCCCAGCTCTGAGAAGGAAGACAGAAGGAAAACACAAGATGATCCCTGAAAGAGATGGGGAAATATCTAATCTTCTCGGCTCCACTTGTAAGGGTTCATGGGTGCATGGCGCAGGCACATGAGTGCACACACACACACACACACACACACACAGGAACAAATACACACCCCAACACAAAGATATTCTGAGGCTAGTCCAGGAGACCTAGACTTTCTCAGGAAATCTGTATATAAGAATCAAAAGCTAAAGGAAGATGCATGACGGCTGAAGGGCTGGAGAAGCAATTCAGGGGGCCACCAAAAAAGAATTCAGATAAAGAGACCAAAATGATGGACCAGACACAGGAGTCAGGGAGTGGCCCTATTGGTACCTTTAACTCTGGGTGCTTCAGAATAGAAAAGGCAGAATAAAAAGGTCTTCCGGAGTCAACTGCACCCAATCCCTGACCTGTGGTTGACAAAGACCATTCAATCCCCAAGATGCCTCCAACATTTTATTCCTTTATAAGGCTTTAGTCATTTCCAACTTAACACTGTGGCTCTTGATTACTAAAGATAAACTTGACATCTCCTGCCTGGAGCCCTCACTTCTGCTTCCTATATAGTTTTCCATATTGAGAAGGTGTCTCACTAAGTAGCCCATCTGGCCTTGACCGCTTCAATCCTGCCTCCTCAATTTCCTGAACTCTGGCCTTGCAGATGTAAATCACTTTACCTGGTTTTTAGACAGTTCTCCCCCAGGTAGCTTCTGGAATTTCAGTGTTCAGATAGAAATAACTGGCAGTGTGAATTTTCCACTGACTTCTACTCAGAGTCAACCGTGGGTGCCCGGAGCTATCTAGATCTATTGCTTCCCCTCAACTATCTGACATTAGCTACTAAACTTAGTCATCTTCCCACTCTCCTAGACGCTGAAACCAATCTAGACCCTCAGTCAGGGTGACTGGATCCACCCCCACTACTGCAGTCTCTGTCCTGCGGTGACTCAGCAGCTAGTATGCCCTGCTGATAATCCTGCACTTCCCGTCATTGCAGCCCTTCTTACAAAGCCAACTTCTCCTTTCTTCTTGCAGGCTTTGTTGCTTGTTTAGAAGGCAGAGTTTCATTTCATTTCTTTGCTGGCCATTTGGCATCCTTTTATTCTTTCTTTTCTGCTCCTCCTCCTCTTTTTCTTCTTTTTTTCTTCCTCATGCCTGTACGACTCTGAGATCTTAGTCTTTAGTTCCTTCCCTTATTTCCCCATGCTTGAATACTTTTTTCATTTCCCATTCACTTTGGGATTTGAATTTTACCTTGGTCGCTCTTTCAAAGGCCTTGAGTCCTAGCTCCCATGGACATGCCTTCACTGCCTTCCAACAGGTCAAAGAGAAAGAAATAGCCACAGATTGGAATGTTGGGGTGTTCCAATTATCTAGGGCCACCTTGAGTGTCACATCCTTGCCATGACAAAAGACTTGAAGATATTTTGGGGAACAAGACAGAGCCTGTGCCTTCATGGAACTTAATTCTGTGGTACAGAAAGACCACAGAACAAGCAAATAGAATTCTGCGTGATGGGCATCACTAAAAACCTATAATTGACCTACCATGAGACCTCCAGTTTATGTGTGAGCACTTCCTTCCAGTCTCTGGCTATGAGAACATCCCCCAAATGTTTCTCTTAAAGTAGTTTCTTTCAAATACCCTCATGGACCCTGAGGTTGGAGTTTTAACAACTAAATTGTAAGCACTGTGACTAATCCCATTAGTTCTGTCTGGGAATCCTTAAGTAATCATGGGATCTCCCTTCCCACATGACCATAGACATCTTTCCCTTGATTGGGAAGCCCCAGACTCCACACGTGCAACTCACAGGGCTTCCTTCACTTCCTCTTCCTCATCACTGGGAACGACTTTTCTTCTTTCATTGGTGTATATGAACTATTCCAAATAAGGGGCTTCATTGTGGTGTATTTATACAAGCCTATAATGTACTTTGCTAATTCTCTCTCTCATTAACGCCTTGCCTATTCCCACGAGTTCTCTTTTTCTTTCCCAATTTTTCCCCTTCTGCTTGAATCTCTTTTTTTTTTAAAAAAAAAATTGTTTTAGCCTAGGAGAGGAAAAAAGGCAATATTTGTCTTTCGAAGTCTGGCTTGTTTTGCTTAACACAGTGACTTCACGTTCTGCTCATTCTCTACAAACAGCACGTTCTTCACTGTGGGTGAATAATATGCCTCTCTGCATCCACCACCCTTTTTAATCATTTCATCTGTTGATTGGCACCTCGGCTGATTCTATATCTAGGTGATTGTGGATAGTTCTGCAGGTACATCGGTATTTTTATAATGTGCTGATTTCATTTCTTTGGGTGGTGAAATAGCTTTACCACCCAATAGTTCTATTTTTAGTGTTTTGAGGAACCTCCATGCTGATTTCCACCGTGGTTACCCTAATTTGCATTCGCATCAACCCATGTGTAAAGTTGGAATTATTTCTATCACTTTAAAAAAAAAACACCTGACTAGTTATGAAATTCAACAGAAATGTATCGACAAAAAGACACATTATCAATAAAAATGCCGTTTAAACAGTGTTTCTGAAAGCTGAATTGATACGTACAATTTAAAATTCAAAAACTGTTCTATAGAACAATAAGAAAATCCCGTTTACCCTTTTCTTCTGTTAATTCAGTCCTTCTGGCTATAGGCAACCAGTGACCCTAGTTTGTTTAGTTTGTTGTGTTCATGAGAGATATCGTGTGCTTAGATAACCATAGATTTGCCTTCACACACAAGCTAAGCACTCTCTACCCACCCTTCAGTAGACGATGTATTGACATTAAAGCAGCTCTAATCTTTGACAGCTGGATATAAAACCAGTGGATGGGAAGAGTATGCTATTTAAATAATCTTCCACTAGTGCACATTTAAACTACTGTTCTTTTTAATCTTTGCAAATAATGCTAATTAATGGTCTTTCAAGGTGACCCTTAGACTCTAACTTGTCTTCAGCTTGCTCGATTTTTGTGTATTTATAATTCTAAATATCAGTTTCCTTTTCAGACCGCAGATGACTGTCTAGGTGAGGAAGAGGTTTTAGTTCACTTGAAATCCCATCTCGAAAGAAAATCTCTAAAACTTCTGAGCTGTGTAAATGGCCATGGCATTTGTAATCATAGTCCTCCTGGAGATAGCAGCGAAATTTCTGTTGTTCTCAGGTCCCCTGCGTTTGCCAAACATGGTAAAAGCGATGTTGCCATTCCAGGCTCGGGGAGAAAACCAGCATATGGTTATGACATTGGCGTACAGAAAACTTAGCTCCTGTGGTTCTCTGGTGGCCTCCCTCAAATGCTGGAGGAAAACAGTCACCCTGCCACTACGGAATCTTGTGGTTACCCATCAGAAAAAAAGAAGTCCTAGGATTGGTCAACAAGACGTATTCTCGTGTCTTCTAGTTTCCTTCTCTAAGAACGCAGCATTAATAAGCAACTGTAGCTGCCCCCGAGACTACCGGGCAAGAGGTGCTGTGTCACCCTGTGCGTCTTACACGGTGTGTGGTTGGGAGAGAGTTTTTGTAGAGTCGTGCTAGTGAATGCAGCTAGACTTCATCTACAGGTTTTTGGAATTACAGAATATTCTGAAGGATACAGAAGCTGTAAAGAAGCCCTTCAACTAGAAGAAAGCATCGTTGGCTCAAGAGCTGAAGATGAAGGCACAGTGAAGGAACTGCCGACCTCATTGCAGCTAAGGTAAGAATCTGGCAGAAATGGGGGAGGCGTGAGGCAGGAGACTCTGAAATCCTGAGAAGTAACTCTTGCTCCATGTATAGCTACAGGTCCATGAAGGACCCACAAGAAAAGCCCCACTTGGAAACCTTTGAGGACAGTAGAAACATTGGCCAGAAATGTGTGGCAGTTTTGAACCTGAAAGCTAACTGTTAGAAGCCTCTGGAAATCTGGCAGGGGGCAAATAGAAATTCTTGATGAAGGCAAGCCATGGTGGGTTGGTACAGGCATCTAAACTTGTACCTTTATGGTTCAAGCATAAACCTAAGCGTGTGACAGTCGGAGAGTCTCTTAGGAGGGAGAAGTAACTGTCCTCACAGTCAGCCATTCAAAGGCAGCGTTGTCAACTGGCAATACTGTTCCAAGAGCTTGTCACCGTGCAGATGTGGCCTCCTGAGTTTGCAATTATATTCAATTCCAAGTTGCAATTCAAGGTGCAGGCTTGGTTCTGTGACTACAGTACAGATTTGCTCCGAGAACTAACACCTAGTGAAGGCTTACTATCAAGCAAGTAGGATTTCATCCCTGATCTCACCAAAATGACAAGAGGGTTCAGATTAAATGATGTCTCCTTCCAATATTCAAACTTCCTCTGAACCTGTGAAAACTGTTTTGTTTATTTCTCGCTCCTTACAAAGAAGAATAGCTTGGGGGCAAAGAAGATGGTGTAAGTGGAACTGCAGGAAGCCAACTTAACTCAGAGCCCTAGAAAGTTTATTTTTATTAGAAATTTTCTTTCAATGCTGTTTTATAAAAATGAACCATCCTACCTGATTACTTCGTAATGGAAACCATGTTAAATTTTTGTATTTTTTCTCCTATTAGCAGATAAATGCCTCTCCTACACTCTCTATTTTTAGATAGCACTATGACAGTCATGCATGCAGAACCTGGTATTATCTCCAGTGCACATGTAAGACTGAATGAAGTAGGTCCTTCCACCCTACCCCTTACCTTTACTTCAGGTTCTGCACCGCACTCAGTTGCCTGCTAACCTCCCTTTCTCCACTCCGTCTCTGCACTGAGTGTGTGCCCAGATTCCCACGAGGCCTCTATGTTAAGTCACACAGTAATATCTCTTTCCTTCCTTGCTCACCCTGCTGTTTGCATCATTAGTTCTGCCATATGAGCTTCAGATTTTGCTTCTCATTGCCTTCCAACCATCCCATCAATGCAACAGCCTTGTCTTCCGACATTTTCCGGATGATCTTAAACCTGTCACAGATTCTCCACACGTTTGTAGGCTACCTGGAACCTAGCATCTGCCTGCATCTCTCTCCCATTTCCTCTCTTCCATCCCTCCTTTTTTTCCTCTTTCTGTTCTCACAAATCTCTGCGATGCTGCCCTTCCGCCCTCTCGGGCCTTTCCTTTGAATCTCTGTTCCCCAGACTTTCCTGGCTCTTCCTTCGTTCTGTCCTTGAATATAATTATTATCTCCATAACCCATCAGGATGCTATTGACCCACATAATCTGCTTCCGATTTCCCTTTTCAAAGCTCAGGGTTATTATCTTTGGGTGTTCTTATTCCCTCAGCTAAATAACAATGTGATTGAGGGCAGTTATTGTATCTTATTCTTAATTCTAGAGTCAAACTACCTTAAAGTGTAGTCCTTGCCCTCTTGGTTATCTAGTGACTGTAATTCTGGTCTGGGGTTTCTCATCGGCAAAAAGGGAAATTATGGCCAGTAGCCTTCTCTGTGGAGTTTGTGGGCATTATACAAGAAAACGTATGCAAGCCGGGCAGTGGTGGCACACTCCTTTAACCCCAGCACTCTGGAGGCAGAGGCAAGTGGATCTCTGTGAGTTCGAGGCCAGCCTGGTCTATAAAAGCTAGTTCCAGGACAGGCACCAAAGCTACAGAGAAACCTTGTCTCAAAAAACAAAACAAAACAAAAACAACAAAAAAGAAAGAAAATATATGCAAAGGCTAGTATTTATAATTTCATAATCATCTAGTAAATACTAGTTTTAACAAATAATATTCATCTTATCTCAAAGTACTTACAGAGTGCCCAATCTTGGAACTTGGATGAGTCAATTGCAGGACACGGGGCAAGAGGCAGGGTGTGTGGGCAGGACACTGTAGAATGGAGAAATTTCCTGGTGTCACTAAAGTCATCTCATAGTGGCTGGGACTTACTGTTTTCTGCCAGCCAAATTTCTTTCTAAGTCCCTGCCACCTCTTAGTCCTGCTCCAGAGATTTCTGTAGGTTTGGCCCAGTGTATAGGGGCTGCCTTCCCGGAGTATTCTAACTCTCCTGCCAAAAATCTCACCTGCTGCAGAGAACAGATTTCTAGTCTTCCTGGGGTCTCCAATGTGATACCAAAACTGTGGACCACCAGCGCCAACTTCCTGCCTGCAGTTTTATTGTTAGGCCCCAAGACTAGTCCGCTGAAGGCGGAGAACGGGCTAAGTAAGACACCCTGCTCTCTTCTCTCTGGGAATCCTGGGAAGGATGCTTTCAGCTGGGACCTCTTCAAAACTTAAAGATGCAATGGGGATAGGCGCGCTGCTCACTGGAGCCACGAAGGCAAATTTCACTGATGCAAAAAAGAAAAGAAACATTGAACTATGCAGTTCGAGCTTTGATAGACATCATGAATGCTAGAACATTGAATAGACCAAAATCCAGGCTTAAATGATCTATGTCCTATTGAAAACAATTCAGAAAGGCAAGAAACACAGAGCGAGTTCCAGGACAGGCTCCAGAGAAACCCTGTCTCGAAAAACCAAAAAAAAAAAAAAAAAAAAAACCACAAAAAACAATTCTAATAAAAGCGAAAAGTGTAACCAAAGGCGCCATAGGCCAGTCCTGGGACAAACACGTGCTTTCTTCTATTCAAGCTGTATAAAATTTTACAATTTGGACTGTCTAACAATAAACTGGATCATAATACCTAGTTTGCCTGGCTGTAGTGGCAATTTCATGATATAAGCAAACTACCGATGGTGGCAATAGCCCATTAGCGTCTTTCCCTCCTGCTCCAGAATTAGATGTATCCAGCAGCTAGGGCGAGAAGTGAGACTCCTGATAACATTTCCATAAGCAGATGAGTAAGATGGTGGGAACATTTCCGAGAAGTTGACCTAGATTGTGCTAGGTGTTGTTCACTTCTCTGAAACAGGCGTGCTCTGCGCTCAGAGCTATTCACACGTGTCCACCTCGGTGCACAGGGCTGCCTGCTCCCAGCCCAGAGATCTGAGCTTATCTTGGGTTTAACCTCAATTCCGAAGTGATTGCCATTTCCAGCAATGCCATTTCCCTAGCTGAAGGAAGTCCTTCCCAAAGGGTGAAATCCCTACTGCTTCATTTGTTTAAATTCCCTTACTAGTTTTATTACTCAGGGTGTGGTGTTTTGTTTGTCGTCCAATCCGCCCCCCTTCGCCACCATTGCAGGTTATTAATAATAAGTCAACAAACGGGGACCTGTCCTGAGAAAGCAACACGATTTCCTTGACTGCCCAGGACAAGATCTGAGCTGGGGTAGGCTAGAGATAAGGTGGCCAGTTCAAGAGGCACCGTCGAGAGCAAAACTGGGGAGTGGAGAGGAGGGATCCCAGACCCCGGGGTTGGGCCCGGAGGGAAAAGAGCAGGAGGGGAGGGTAGAGCCCTACAGGTCCCAGCAGCTCCCCTCACCCCTCTCCACGCCTCCTGGGTTTCCCCCCTGGCTCCGGGTTTCCTGTTTCAGTTCTCGGCGTTCTCCAGCAGCAGGTGCTGGTTTGCCAAGCTCCGCTCCAGCAGCGGCGAAGGAAGGCGAGGGAGCGGAGGGGAGGAACGCGGCACGCGGCGGCTGCAGCGGCTCGGGGCGGGCGGGCGAGCGGGCGAGTGAGGAGCGCGGCAGCGGGCGGCGGAGCCCCGGGGCGCCTGAGAGCCGCGGCCCCGGCGTGCAGTCCGCCCAGCGGGCTGGCGGGCCGGCGGCATGGGGGAGCGTCCCGCTCGGCCCGAGCCCTAGCGGCGGCCGCGGCGGCCCGGCGCTGAGGCGAGAGGTGGCCGCCTGGCGGAGGAGGGGACCCGGGGCCGGCCCGGCTTCCAGAGCATGTCGTGATGGCTGCGGAGAAGACACTGCAGGTGGGTGGCGCGGCGGCCCGCGGGCTGGGAAGAGGGCGGGGGTGGCCGCGGTCGCCTTCCTCGCCGTCCCCGGGGCTCCGTGCTCCCGAGCCAGCCGGCGCGAGGAGGCCCGCGGGGCGGGGAGGCCGGGCCCGAGCGCGGAGCTCGGGATCTGCCGGGGCCGGGGCGGCCGCGCTCAGGGTACTCCAGGCCCAGGCGGCTCCGACCCCCGAGGTCGAGTGGCCCCGGCGCCCGGCGCCCAGGAACGCCGGGCGGGAAAGCCGAGCGCATCCAGCCCGCGGGCGGCGCCGGCCCCGCGGGGAATTCGAGCGAGGTGAGGCCGGGCCCGGCGGCCTAGAACGCCGGTCCGGTGGCTCCTGCCCGTCCCCCGCCCCCCCACCCCGAGGGCCACGGCCAGCGAAGATGGAGGTGGGCCCGGGCGCCGCCGAGGGAAACGGACCCACCGCTGTGATCCTGCCGCTCGGACCCTCGCGCGCCCGTGGGGTGAGGCATCACCCGGCATCTCCGTCCAGCCCCCCGCCATTCGCTTTTCTTAGCCCTCCTGCCACCCGTCCTCTGGCGGGTCTAGGGAAACCCATCACCCTTCGTCCCGGTCCCCGCTCCTCAGCCTCCCGCCCGAAGCCCGCGTCCATTTCTGCTAGGCTCATATTTAACTCCCCGAGACAAGGTGCTCCTTAACTTGGAGAAATGAATCCCGCTTTTCGTCCCTTAAACTGTTTCATCCTTTATTGTCCCTTAAAGTCCTTACAAACAGCGGTTGCTTCCCCGTACTGATTACTCTAACTGGGTTTCCTGCTGCTTTGGGTATCCGTTAACACTCGGGGGCTTGTGTTCTCAGTTTTGTGATAAAGAGATGAAACCGTAATCCACATTTAGGGAAAGTTCTCCTATTGGTTGCAGGACTGTCTTGGAGTATCTCCAGCTCCATCAGGCGCTTATTGATTCAGATTTCTTTTTCTCATTTTTTTTAAACCGCCTTAGAATAGATGGAGAGATAATTGGGCCTAAGCGTTGTATATTTAGAAATCTGAGAAAGTTGTACAGTTCTTCACGCATTTTCTTACTGAGAGTTTCATTCTCTACTTCAAATATAAACACAAAACAGGGGACATGCCTCAAACGCTTTATCTTTTTTTTTTTTTTGACTTTCCAAGACCCATTAAAAAATTTAGACCACAGGTAGGAGCAATGGGATACATGCTTGTGATTCCAGCACTCATCTGAAGCAACAGGATCCTAAATTCGAGGTTAGCCAGGGCTAGATAGGAGGATGTCTCAAACAAAATCATGGGTAGGTACAAGGGCATGACTTAATTTGTCTCTTACGTGTCTAATGAATTTGACTTACAGTTTCTTAATCTTGGTATTATCTGACCTTTGAATAGACAGCTTCACTAAAGATTTATGAAAACCAGTCTTAACGTTGGTCCACACCCCAGGACCGTGCATCCTTCAGATATCTTTCTGGTCACATCTTGTCTTACTAAATCTTGTCATTGTCAATCTGTCTACTTGAAGGTACTGTAAAAAGACCCATTTTCTGTTCAATCTGAATCCATGATTTAAATGTTTAAATTTTGAATGTTTGAATATCTTCCTTTAAAGAATCACTTTTACTTTCAAAGTAAGTTGCAATTTTTCAATTATCTAACCATTAAGACCAGGATACATGCCTTTAATCTCAGCATTTGGGAGGCAGAAACAGGCAGATCTCTTGAGTCCTAGCCCAGCGAGGGCTATAAAATATGCATCCTCATCCCCAAACAAGCAGCCAAACAAAACCAGAAAACATATACAAAATAAGTGAGCATTTTCTTTTCTTTTTGATATTTGGGGTTGAACTCTGAATGCTAGGTTTTTTACCACTGATTTGTATCCCATAACCCAACTTGGATAAGAATCAAGAAATGAATATTTTTAATGTATATATAATAATGACAGCCTAATGAACTATTCAGTGTCAAGAGATCAATATTTTTAACGTATATATAATAATGACAGCCTAATGAACTATCCAGTGTAATGGAAAATACTGAAGGATGGGAAGTAGAAACTTGGAGTGTTTATATGCTAAACGGAGCTTTTATTAGTCACTTCCTTTTACCTTTTTTTTTCAGATCACAATAAAAATATCCTGTTTTATATTTTGGGCTGGTATGGAGATGTTTTGGTGGGTTAGAACTGCCAAATTGGACCCCAAGAGGTTAATAGAAAATGTTCCTTTAAAATTAGTCCAAATTGAATTACCTTGCTATCATTCTAGCAGAGTTCAGTGACCCTTGCATTGAACTACTGTGTATGTCTAAAAATGTTGCTGTCAATATCTGCTTGGTGATTTGTTTTTTATCTAAATTTAGAAGAGTTCTTTCATTCTGACTTGAGATTTTTAAAGAACCAAGATGTTGAGGAAATTTTACAAAGAAACTTTTTAACGTGAGACTGTAAAATAATAAGCTGATCTGCCAATTCTTGCTCACTGGAAGTTGTTTCGTTGTTAAATCTCTAACCTCTAGAGGAGTGCTTCCTAACGGAGCATAATGCTCAGCGCAAGTCCCTCAGAACCATGAGTGAAGACGTGGAAAATGCAGATTCTGTGTAAGGCCTCAAAATTAGGTTTAAGTAGCTAGTGCTGGGTGAGCCTCATGTCCTAGAACTCTGGTAGTCATGTGACTGCTTATATTGGGAAGAAAAATAATGAATGAGTGGAGAATGAACATTTATCAAAGGAGGATGCCAGGTTTAGCCTTCAACTGGTGAGAGCCTGGAGTTTGACCTGCAGTGTTCCAGTTACTCCAAAAACAAAACCAAAACAAAACAAAAAATATCACCTTACTGCCTTACTGCATTTTAAGTACATTCAACTGTAGTTAACAATGATAGAGTGAGGGTTTCTAACTTAGCCATGCAGCATCCTTGTTGTGGCAGTATTAAAGTCTCTGTAACTTAGTATATTCATGCATATTATTGTGAAGTGGAACCATGCAATAGCATCATTTTTGGGAATTTTTTTTAAGAAGGCAGAGCACTTTCCCCTATACTTAGAGTTATATTATTTAAAGAGTTGAAACCCCCTTCAATTTCTATGTTAATGACCATCAAGATTTACTTATTATATTAACAATGCTTCAAATATTTTCCTTCCACGAGGTTACTTTATGTAATCATCCTCCTGCTCTCAGACATTTGTGTTTTCCTAATATTTCAGTATCATAATGCTTTGAATAGTTCAGTAAAAGTGTGTTTTCAGTGTCTGTGGTTTGAGAATGTCTTTCTAAATATAATGATCGAAAAGAATACGTTTTGTAAACCCACTATCAGAGTAAGAAGGCTGATTTCATCATGTTTTAATTAAAGAGTAACTTGAAAAATCTTTGACAGTTGGGCTGGTGAGATGGCTCAGCTGGTAGTCCTTGCTGCCAAACCTGATGGCCTGAGTTTGATTCCTGGGACTTACAAGGTGGAAGGAGAGAAGCAGCTCCTGCAGGTTGTCCTGTGACCTCCCATGAGCACTGTAGTGTGCACATACATGTAAATGGAAAACGAGAAATGTTAAGACTTTTGGTCCCAGTGACAGAAATTCACACTTTAAGTAGCTATGCAGATTGTGTTAGATGTGGGAAGTGTGAGGAATTAATTATTTTGACTACATCGGTGATACCGTCTTCTCTATCTGTTAGTAGCTGCTCCTTAGTGATAGTGTCCCTCACTTTCTCTAATTTGCAGATGATATCATCTCTGCATTGTGAAAGTAAATGATAGCAAGCTAACCTTAAACTAAAAAGTCAGTGTCAAAAGGCCTAGTGGGTGTGTCCAGCCTGCTACCCACATGAGACTCAGGATGGCTAAGAACAGAGCCCAACACAGCATTGTAGGACTTGCTTCATGGGAGATTTTGTTTATTTTGCATTATTTTTGGTAACTTCATTGTGTAGTTCTCAAGCCCTGCAAATATGCTGTGTGTCAATGTGTCAGAAGTTTGGGCACATCGGGTAGAGGACTCTTGGATAGTATAGGTCAAGGAATGAAGGATTGTATTGTATGTATGGCACAGGCAGATGAGGTCTCCGACATCAGCTCTGTCATTTGCTGACTCTCATCCTAAGTTAGAATCTTCATTTTATTTCTGTTCCTACCCACTAAGCATTGTCTACTTTGGAGCTTTGCTTTGACTGGTACAAAATAGTAAATGAGGGCAGGTAGGATGGCTCAGTGTGCAAAGGCGCTTGCTTCCTCCAAAACTGATGTCCTGAATCAAGAACCCACACAGTCGAGGGAGACAACCAACTTTCACAGGTTGTCCTCCAGCCTCCACAAGCATTTCATGGCATGTGTGTAGCCAGCCAGCTTCCAAACCACAACGTAGAGACTTATTATGAATTATGAAAGCTTGGCCAACACCTTAGGCTTGTTTCTAACTAGGTCTTATAACTTAAATTAACCTGTATCTTTTAATCTTTGTTCTTTTATGTGGCTCGGTTACCTCGACTCTGCATTGCCCATGCTGCTTCCTCTGCATCTTCCTTCTTCCCAGCATCTTCTCTGTCTGGAAATCCTGCTTAGCTATTGGTCGTTCAGCTTTGTAGTAAACCAATTAGAGTGACATATCTTCACAGTGTACAAAAAGATTATTCCAAGGCTGGGTGGTGGTGGCACATGCTTTTAATCCCAGCACTCAGGAGGCAGAGGCAAGCGGATCTCTGGGAGTTCAAGGCCAGCCTGGTCTACAGGAGCTAGTTCCGGGATGGGCACCAAAGCTACAGAGAAACCCTGTCTTGAAAAACCAAAAAAAAAAAAAAAAAAAAAAAAAAGTGCTCTCTCTCCTCCCTCCCCCACCTCTGTCACACACACACACACACACACACACACACACACATACACACACGCTCACTGTCTAAATAAATGTAATAAAAATTTTAAATGAATGAAAAAGTGTTAGGCAAGGCATTAAGTTAGTAAAAAAAATATTTAATAGTATCATTGATTGGATAGGAGGGTTTTTTTTAAATTTATTTTGCTTTTTACTTAATCCCTGGCTCTTAGTTGTATTGGGAGCTATTGAGTTGCCAGATGTAAAACTTCTATAAAATTAAGCTTCTATTGTTATAAATATGTAAGCTTATATTTTTGGGTTTTCAAAAGTCCTTTAACTCTATTACCCTATGTCTTTTAGGATGAAGTTAAAATTAGTTTTTGCTCTTAGTCATCTGTACTCATTTCCTATTCAAAATTATGTGGGCTTAATTTTACCCTATTCTGTAAGTTAGTCTGTTTCAGATCTGGGCTTTGACTTCATCATCTGTTTTCATTGTTTTATACACTTACATTCATACATTGAATGCTTTGCTCGGTAACTGAAGTCATCTCATTGTAACTTACCCGGTTAAATTTGTGTCATTTTTTTTTGGCCTGAATTGATCTTAGAAATTTCTTAATTTTAAGATGACCAGTACAGCTATTAAAAAAAAACTTGAGATGTACAATAAATGGTCTATTTAGATGAAATATATTATTTCTGTCTTTGCTAAGACAAAAGAAGCGCCTTGAGTAACACAAAGGCCATGAGTTTTAAGTCAGTTAAAGTTAGCTGTGCCGTACATAGGGAAAATTGTCTCAAATAAAGAAGAGTGTTTTCTAAACTCCATTTCAATTTTTTCCTTTTACCACTTCAAACTCTCTCTTAAACTTAAGTTTTCAGTTTAATATTTTGGCATATTTTATCATATTTTTAAAATGTAGAAAATGTGTAAAGTAATTATGGAAACCACCTATAATTCACCTAGAGATAATTAAAATGTTAGTGTCCTTATTTCATTTTAAAATCCTTTTAATAAGCATGAGTACATTCCTTTTAAAAATGTATAAACATTAAAGTTTCGTTTCTTGCTCTTCATAAGAATTTTCCCATGTCATTAAATATTCTCTTAAGACAGAGGTTCTCAAGCTGGGGTCATGACCCATTTTTTGATAGAATGACCCTTTCATAGGGGTCTCCTAAGACCATCAGAAAACATAGATATTTACATTATGACTCATAACAGTAGCAAAATTACAGTTATGAAGAAGCAAGGAAAGTAATTTTCTGGTTGGGAGTCACAAGATGAGGAATTGTATTAAAGGGTCACAGTGTTAGGAAGGTTGAGAACCACTGGTGTAAGGGATTATTTTTACTGCCTGGATGACATTGAATATATTCAAATATTGCAGTTTGGTTGGTTTTTTTGTTTGTTTGTTTTTCCTTTTCTTTTTTCTTTTTCGAGACAGGGTTTCTCTATAGCTTTTGGAGCCTGTCCTGGAACTAGCTCTTGTAGACTAGGCTGGCCTCGAACTCACAGAGATCCATCTGCCTCTGCCTTCCGAGTGCTGGGATTAAAGGCATGTGCCACCACCTCCTGATTTTGCAGTTTGATTTTTAAAAAAGAATCAAGTAAGATCAGAAATGAAAAAAGAAACATTACAACTGATAACACAAACATAAAAAAAATTACTGCAGCCTATTGTGAAAAACTGTATCCTACCAACTAGGAAAGCCTAAAAGAAATGGATACACGTTTGGACACAGAGATTTTGACCAGTTTTCCCCCCATAATACACAATTGTGGTACATACGTTTGTGCCCAAAGTGTGTTACTATGACTTTCTTTTTTTATTTTTGTTATTTTTAGTTGTGTATGTCTATGTGTGTGTATGCACACAGATGTGCAGGTGTCTTCTGAGGCCCGAAGAGAACGTCACATGCCATGGGGCTGGAGTTGGAGGCAGTTGTGAGTCACCTGATGAGTGCTGGAGACTGAACTCAAGTCTCTTAACTGCTGAACCATCATCTCCAGCCTGGATGTTAAAGCCATTTTCTGATACGTGATCACGACAGCTGATGTGTAAAGAGTTACACAAGTTAGTACCCTGTTAGCGGTGATTGTATATCCGTTTCTACACACCCAATGTTGTTTACATACAGGGTCTTCACACAGCCTTGTGGATTTGCTAGGCGTGAGCGAACATGGTACTGACGAGCCTGTTTTACAGCCAAGAAGACCGAGTCTGAGCTCCTCTTGTGTTGCTGCCTCATATGTGTATAATACAGGAGAAGTTTCCTCTTCATTTCCCTAGGTCAGTTTCCTGCCTGTCAGATGGCGACAGTGACAGTCACCGTGCTGTGACCATGTGCCATGACTGCTGGGAAGGACTGATGGTGTGCTCTGAAACACCTAAGCCTTAGCTGTCATCGTTTACTATGAACAGCTTCTCATTATATATAATATGGTAATGTGGCCAGCCTATCATTTGAAATCAGAAATGCTTCAAAATGTAAAACTTCTGAGTGTTAACATAATGCCCCAAGTAAAAAAATGACATGCTATGAAAATGTATTCTATAAATAGCATGATTAGAATGGCATATGTATATGTTCAATCTGAAACAGCCTTTTACTGACCTTTTTACCTTTGTCATCTCTTTAAAAGATAAAGTTAGAAGGTAAAGTGAGATGCTCATAAAAGATAAAGTTAGAAGGTAAAGTGAGATGCTCAGCTACCTGCCCTACAAATACTGGTTCCTTACAGATGCACTCACTTACCAAATCATTGCTTCCCCCATGGCCGATAGGCAGTGTTTACCAAACTTTAGTGGGTTAAAAACTTCTGAGTGAGAGTGCAGTTAGCAAACCCTAACCTATATTATTCAATGAATGCCCTTTAATTTTTTACATAATGGGTTCAAATTTCTTCCATAAGAGACTGAGATAAGCTGCTTCTGCCCCCCCCCCCCCCCCCACACACACACACTAATGCAGAGAAAGGGGGTTGAGAGAACCAGGGAAGTTCAGAGGCCAGGAGAAGACAAAGATGTGGTTTAATAAGCTGTCCTTATTACTCTCTTGTGTCTCAAGAAGCCATCACACTTAAATGCCTAATTCTTTTAATCATGCAAGTATCCTAACACTTTGATTTTTAGTAGAAAAGATGGAGCAGGCGTAAGGAAGGTGGCTGTGGGCTGGCAGATGGCAGCATTAAGCCTCATGTATCTGAAGTGCTGAAAGGTTAGAGAAGGGGCAGGAGAGAAAGCAAGCACCACACAGCAGTTCCCAGCCTCTCCTGAAGACAGGCTTCCTGCCTTATTCTTCACTCCCAGTTGATCCTGCCCACTGCATCTTGCAGAACTTTGAAAGGACTGCAGAGCTGATGGCGGAAGACTGGTGTTAGCAAAGAGTTACAGCGGAGCCATTGGTTTCCTGACACACGCTGCTGTTCCTCTTCCCCAGTCCTTGTTCAGTTAGTCCCATGCATGCAGGATCCATTCATACACAGGTGCATGCACTCACCTTTATTTCTGAAAGCCACCTCCTTCTTATCCCTTCCTACCATCCCCTCAAAAAATAAATGTTTATGTAGTTCAATCCTTTCGTACCAAACATGTCATCTCTTCTGTAGTATGCACATTTATTTACTTTTTCCTATGCAAGGAATCGAATCTAGGGCTTTATGCATGCTAGGCAAGCACTCTACCATTGAAATGTATCCAAGAGTTCTTAGCATATGTTCCATTGATTCCCCAAAAGGTCACTGTGAGCATGTGTGTATACACACTCACAGAGAGGGAGAGAGAGTAAAAAAAAAACCTTTAAAGAGTTGCAGCGGCTGTACTCATCTTTGTAACCTGTCTGAATCACTTAGCATATCTCTTATGACAAACATGCAAATAAGTAAACTGATGAATTTATTGGATGCTAACTTAATCTCCCATTTGCTTTAAATTTCCAATTGTGGCCCGTGTTATTTTCTTCCTTTTCATCAAAGTATTACTTTAAAACTATATTACTTGAACAGACTTGCAATAAAATTGAGTCAACTAGCCAGCATGTTTCATTTATATGTTCTGAATTTCAGCTAAATGACTATTCATAAAATAAACTAGTCATGGTTGGATTTTTTGCAAATCAAATGATTCCTTAGGGATAGTTTTGAATATGATTTTATTCAGAAGTAGTATCTGAGGGAATTATTATGGCTTTACTTTTCAATAGTTAATTCGTAGGCCCATGAAGAAAGCTAACTGAAAAATATGACAAATAGCAATTTTTTGCTTTAGGAACTTCTGTGGTTTGAAATAACAAGGTTGCCAGGCGATGGTGGTGCACACCTTTAACCCCAGCACTCGGGAGGCAGAGGCAGGCAGATCTCTGTGAGTTTGAGGCTAAGGCTGTTACACATAGGAACCCTATCTTGAAAAAAACAAACAAACAAAAACCAAAAAACCAACAACAACAAAAAAGAAATGACAAGATTAATGAGATGATATCATGAATAGGTAAGAGGGTTGGCTGCTCTTAGTCTGTCTACAACCATGTACTTTAGAGAAAAATTTTAGTATCTACCATCTGTATCATTAAACTGAAACAAACCGGCGGTGTTTTGTTTCCCTAGAAAAACACCAGTTTCCTTTTAGACGCTTGTAGTACATTGTCATGTAGTTGTAATTTCATTCCTTCTTTCTGCCCTTCTTTCCCTTTCACCTCTCAAACAGACAGGATCTCACTATGGACTTTGGCTGGCCTGGAATTCACTATGTAGATCAGGCTGGCTACAAATTCATAGCAATCCACCTGTGTCTGCCACCCTAGTGCTGGGATTAAAGGCTTGTGCCACCACACCTGGCCCATTTACTACTTTTTTCCCGTATTCCTGCCCACCAGTAAACCAATATATTTCTTCTAAATTACTGGTTACCGACAATTTTTATACTTTTTTTCATCAGGTACTAACATTTTCTAATTAACCTTGGTGTTTTTTCTTGGTGTTTCTTACAGAACAACATACTGTATCTTTGGCTTTTCTGGACTAAATGTTCTCTTTTTCCCTTGAACAACATCACTCCAGATTGTTCTTGTTTGTGAGTTCATGTGGTGTGATCTCGTGAAAAGGGAATATAATCGAGCAGTGAACTCTGAGGCATTTGATTCTGTGGCTCTGTAAATGTGGGAGGAACCGTGAGATGTGATAATAGGCTTTTCCTGAATGCTATTCTTTCTTCTTAATTAATTAATAAGGAGAGGACTTTAGGACTATTTCCATCTGAATGTAAGTAAATAGTGTAAACTATTTGATTTCTTGGCTCTTTAAACAAGTGACGAGTGGGACCCAATGAGAACCTTTGCTTGCATGCTATTTTTTATTCTATAAGGAGAACCGTTGCAATGATTTCACAAGAATATAAATACTATAAATTAAGCTTTCTACTTTTTGTACTATAGTTTCACTTACAGACATTCTAAGTATATGCTTCTGTTTTTACTGTGTAGCAGACACTGTTACAAGTTATTCTCTGTCAGACCACTGGTCCTTGCAGTAACCCTTTCCTAGCAGTCACACTGAAGAGCTGAGAGGTGATGAGTAAGTAAGTTCCCTACGTACTAGGCTAGTTTGGGACAGAGCATTGATATGATACCATTTCTTACATCTATAAATTGCTAACTTACAGTTTATTCTCACCTTGTTCATCCTCCTCTCATTAGAGTCCATGCTGCAGTTAACTGCATCCTAGAGTTTATAGGAAGCATCCAGAGACAAACTTCAGAATACCAGTGAATCATCTTTAGAAATAGAAGCATCTAAATAGGAACAAGTGGTTCCGCTCATTTTTATGGCATTGGCCATTGAGAAATACTGTTGAGTGCAATAACTGTATCTCTTTTTAGTCAGCAAACACTGGAGCCTATGTGTAGCAAATGAATAAGTTACAGAAAATGACAAGTCCTCCCCTCATGTTTATATTAAATAGCATAGGAACATAGTCATATTAATGAGTTAAATAAAAATGTATGCCATCATGTTTGGTGTTGAAGCAGAAGCCACTGTGTAGTCTAGGGTACTGAACTCCGACTATAGTATGTGATCTGCTTAATAAACCATTTTAATGCAACCAGCTTTCCTTGTATTCTCTTAAACCTTTGGTAAAGGAGAGAATGTATTTCTGTAACTGATTTTTGCAAGGCTATAGATAGTATGGTGTGCATGTGATATGAAAATATAGCTAATACTTACTGACTGGCTATTATGCATCTAACACTATTATAAGGATTTGATCATTAATTCAAAAAATAACCATATTATATACCTTTATTTTCCACAACTAGGATATCTAGGCATGAAGAAACTAATTTGCCTAATACCTTAGGTAAGTAGGTAGACAAACGTTTTCTCTGAGTGAGTTATTAGTAAATATAATCTTCCGCCAAATGTGTGCATATATGTAATCTTATCTTTATATAATATGTAGCATTTAAAAAGCCCAGCCATTCATACTGTAGGGTATCAGGGTATGCACATGCATGCACACACATAGTTCTCTAATATTACAGTATAGCTAGTTAAAAGTTATGGTGCAGGTAGGAAAGTTGGTTGGGAAGAGGCACTCTGATTCTATATGCCTGTAACACTCCAGGGTCACAGGGAAACACTAAAGAACAAGTTGAGTTATAGCTCACTGAAGTTTTATGTCTGACAAGCATTTTCTAAGGCGCCAGCAGCAGCTAGTCAGAAAACAGAAGAGAAAGAAAGTCTGTATTCACATTGGGAAAAACAAAACAACAGAGTATTTTAAGCAAGTTTTTTTTTTGTGTGTGTGTGTGTGTTTGTTTCATTTGGTTTGGCTTTTTTTGAGACAGAGTTTCTCTGTATAATAGTCCTGGCTGTCCTGGAACTCACAGAGATCCACCTGCCTCTGCCTACTGAGTGCTGGGATTAAAGGTATGTGCCACCTCCACACAGAGGAATTTTTTTTTTTTAAGTTAAGCTAAGTTTCTTAAGAAATATATGACTCCATAAAGGACTTTTTTGAAAATTAAAGGAAACTTGAGTGGACTCAGTGGACTCAGTGGGGGGGCTCCTTCCAGAAATGCTGCTGCAGCTGGGTCCCCAGCAAGTTCTCAACAGCTTTTGCTGAAAACTGTCAAAACAATCACCACAAATGTGGAAGCATGAACATACTATGTGGTCAGAACTTGAAGTTGGAAACGAGAGAGATAGAGCACTGAAGGACCCGTCCGGAGAGCGGACCCAGTTTGTCGTAACCAACAGGTTTTCACTTATGGTCCAGGTAAGAAGTAAAAAAAGGTCAGTGGAACATGGCAGAAAGAAATAGGTCCAGGTTATAAGGTACGTTACTGGCCTAGCACCCAGCTATCAAAACCCTCTTGTAGTTTCCCTTCTCAGAATAAAGGACAAATTCTGTTTGTGACCTACAACCTGGGGAGACCCTTGGCCTTTATGAGCATGTTAAAATGTGGACTGCCTAAATCAGAATCTTCAAGATCCTTATTTGATGCAAATGCAGTGTCAAGTTTTGAGAAACACTCTGGTTTCCTCGCCTTAGGTCCAGTTCCTTGTCACCTCCCTTGCCCCTCCATAGACACTGTGCTATAAGAGAAGGGGATGTGTGGTATCCTTTGTACAAGACACTGAGGACACCCTCGCTTTAGAGGAAAGCTGCTATTAAAAATTATAGAGCGAGAGGAATTTCCAAAAAGGAGAGAAATTACTCTTGTGATTCGTGTAGCTCTGTTATATGAAGTTCCCACAAATAATTACCTAGAGAATACCGAACCATTTCCTCTCGCAGGAAATACAGTCTCCCGTTGTCTGTTAAAGATACTTCCTAAGACCCTGGAGGAAGCCTGACATTTCAGATAGTGCTGAGTGCTATAGACAGAATCAATGGTGGACCCTCCTCTAATTTTAAAATAGTTATGATTACTCTTTGTAGCCTGCCTATTCCACTAAGCAGCTTTAATTAGTTTGCCATGTGGGGTTAATTAACACAAAAGAATAACAGACATTCTTGTAGCTTTTAAAAGACTTCCTGCTAGACTTTTGTAGCAGGTCAGTTGCACCCAGTGTTACCCCTGTGGGGGCTGCTTACTCATGAATCTAGAGAAGTATGCAGCACTGGGAGTCTTGGGCTTTCTTGAGGAATAGCAGCACCTGAAATCCTACTTTGGCATGCTCACTCTGTCACGTGGAAATAAAATCTTAACGGTAACATTTTTGTATTTGAATTGGCAAGGACCTATTTTTTATGATTGCGTTTTTACTGAAGGATCTTCAGGTGTCAGTACAGTGCTTGTGCTAAAACATTTGTACACAGGAGTAACTGAAGAAAAATTTTGCTCTCATGAAGCACATCTGAAAAAAAAAAAGAACCACATCTGGTCATCAATAAGTGAAGTATAGACCACTCATGTTATAGAATTTCAAAGGAGCTGGGAACTACTAAGCGTTAGTCTAAGAAGAGCTTATGGAAGAGTGAGCCTTGAATGACAGACGTGATCAGGATGAGTAAAGAGAACCCTCCAGGCAGATGTTTTAACATCTGACCTTTGCTTTTGCTGTCTCTTTCCCTATACGTTTCCCTATATGTAAATGAGAAATTAGAGCCAGAGGAGACCCAAATGTAGACTCTTGAAAACAAAAACAATCAGCAACTAACGCTTAGTGTATGTATATGAATTTAATCTTTACCCATAGGAAAAACAGACTTTTAAAGAAAGATAAATTTAAAAAGCTTACAGGCTTATGCTGACTAGTGCTATGTCAACTTGATACAGGCTAGTCATCTGAGAGATGGGAATCTCACTTGCGAAAATGCCTCCCTAAAATCAGGCTTCAGGCAAGTTCTTAGAGCAGTTTCTTAATTAGTGGTTGATGTGAGTGGGGTCATCCCTGGGCTGATGGTCCTGGGGTTCTATAAGAAAACAGGTTGAGCAAGTCAAAAAGCAAGCCAGTAAACAGCACCCCTCCATGGTTGCTACATTAGCTCCTGCCTCCAGGTTCCTGCCCTATTTGAGTTCCTGTCCTAACTTCCTTTGATAATGAACAGTAATATGGAAATCAAATAAACCCTTTCCTCCCCAAGTTGATTTGGTTATGGTATTCCATCATAATAGTAACCCTAAGGCAAGGATCAAAGAAAGAACTCAACATGTAAGCCTCTTGGAAGGCCAAAGAGGAGGACAGAACTCAGGATTTGTACTTGTTAGGTTTCTTTTGGGCTAGCTATTCAAATTCCTGAGACAGTCTTAGGAGTGCAGTTTTGGGTCAAGAGCTCATCCTCTCACCCAGTTAGTGTGGCCAGAGGTATGTCAGGCTGTGATTGGCAGTTCCCTCAGAACTATATGTAGTAGGCCGAGAGTTCATCTGATGAGGTGATACATTAACAAAAGCAGAGGAAAGAAAATGGTCAGTAATAACATTAAATAAAAATAACCTCCATTTCAGGCTCATTTTATGTCTATAAAATAAAAATGCACATGAACAGATGTTCAGCCTTGATTTCACATCTGAGCTGTATCACGCTCTCACCTGTGCCTTCGAGACACCGTGCCCCTTCTGTCCATTTTTCAGCGGCTTCCGTCACTTATGTTCTAGCTAATGAATTCCTGGTTATTTTTCTCTTCTTAACGTTGTCCTCCGTGTGGACATGAATAACCTCCAGGTGGGCAAAGCATGCTCTCCCCTCAGGTTTAGAATACTTAGGTCTTAACCCCTAGGTGTCTTCCTGACAAAGTCATTCTTGATATGAATTGAGAAAGATGTTTTTGTTATTAATACAGCACTGGTTATTTTATGACAGTAGAGGAAGATGTATCGGTGATAATTTTAACTTACTTCCCTATTCGCCAACAGTGTTTAACTTAGCAGTGAGAAATGCCAACTCTCACTGAAGAAAGTGGGAGCAGAGGAAACGTTTGGAATTTGAAATCCGCACTGTGTGCCAGCAGGGCTGTTTCCATCTGCATTATAATGTATCAGTCTACTTCTTGTTGTTTTCTTACTTTGCTACTAGACATGAGGTGTTTGTAGGTCAAGTTGGCCTCCAGTTTGGCATTCTCCCACCTCCACCTCCTGAGTGCTGAGACTATTTACAGGTGCCACTACATTTGACCTCTTAGTATATTGCTAGCTAGCCAATATGAATATTTTTCTCAGATTATGAGCTTTTTAAAATACAAAGTCATTTATATTAGATGATTTACCTTAATAGAAGATATATTAATTACAGTACTACTTGGCCAATCACTTAGACTTAAGAGAATGGTTTTTTTTTTTCAGAATGTCCTAGAATCAGCATATAAAAATGATATTTATCAGCTCTTGGAACAGTTGATCCTGTGACTTTAACTGATACCATGAAGATCTACAGTAATTTGTTTTTAGTTCATATAGTCAGTATTGTCAGTATTGTGGGTCAACATTTCAGATTAACACTCAGAAAAACAGTTCACTGTATGGAGGATTGATTCCTTCCTAATAGAAAGACTCATCACATATGGTTATGAGTTCAAGTTCATCTGTTCCTTCTCCTTACACTGTATGTAAATTATCTTTTATGTTTGTCTGATTAGTTCATTTTTTAAAACCTTAAGAAATAATAACAAATTTTGGCAAAAATTTTATCTCAAAACTTTAGGGGCTCAGTTGGGGAATTTTTATATAATAATCTTCCATGATACTGCTGTTGTGCTGTTGCCCTTGTTTTAAAGAGAATAGTAACATCTAAGAGAAAAGGAACAGAAAATCAATTTGAAGCTGGGGCACTCCTTCCATCCCAGCACTCAGGAGGCAGAGGCAGGAGAATCTCTGAGTTTGAGGCCAGCCTGGTCTATAGAGTGAGTTCCAGGACAGGCTCCAAAGCTGCACAGAACAGCTGTCCCAAAACAGACAAACAAAAAACAAAAGAAAAAAGAAAGTCCGCTGAGTCACCTCTGGCCAAGAGACTTGCTTCCAGACAGCCTCCCAGCACGTCCTTTCCCTGTCAGGCCTCGGAACAGGTACAGGCTGAGTTTCAAATGTTAGGTCAGCTTCCTTTTTGTTGACAGGTTGTAGGGAACACCAAGAACTGTCGTAGCTCCCTTTTCTTTTGCTGTTTTGTTTTATTTCTGCCATACATGTGCAGTCTTGCTTTGCAGTGACCCAAACAGCTCCCGAGGTACAGCTGATTGTATTTCTCTGCAGTGGGAAGGAGAGTAGGCAGGCCTTTGTGACATGTGACTAAAAATACCAGACGGGGCTCTTTTCACCTACAGATGTTTTAATGTGCTTAACACTATCCAATACTAGCAAGGGAGAGGGTCTAAATATCACAGCAGGATCTGATTAGCTTTTTCAGATCACTGCCTTTATTTGCTGTTTGTGAAAAAGCTTAATCCAGTGCTGTAGTTGAGGCTTCCTGCTGCGCCCAGGGGTAGTTTTTCTTCTTTGTGAAGCCTGCTCCTCCAGCATCAGCATGAAGGCTATAAAGTATCCCATGTCGTTGCAGGGGAGAAAAGGAAGGGGAAAGAGACTGTCTGTCCATTCGTACTAGGTAGTTTTCTTTCACAACAAAAGAAGAGGGCCTTAATATAAATACTTAAGTACTGTTCTCACTGTGTCCTCTAGTCAATGCTTTGCAAATGAGGTATTTTTGGATATAGCTGTAATTACTTTGCATGGATTTATGCTGTGCTTATCATTTTTATTTGACTTAGGCCTTATTGCTTTCAGAGTTGATACCTTTTTAACCTTTTAAAAGAGCTCTGGAAATGGAGGGAGGCAGAGGTAAATTCTAATTCTCTTCACTTCTGTGATACTTATATGCTTACCCCAAGGTGGGGCTTCACCTTCTGTGTACTGGCATAGTAATTTACGATGAGCTGTGATGATAGGTACTTGTCTGGATTTTCAGTGCGCTAACGAATTTGATCACAGGTTTAGCTGCATCTGCTCTAGCACTACAGTGCTTGGCCAAAAAAGAGTAGTTCTCATTCCAGAAATCAACGCAACATCGAGAATCCAGCAGTTATGTTTAGTTCAAAATGCTGTCACGGGCTGATGAGATGGCCTAGTGTGAAGGAGCTTGCCAAGCCTGACACCTGGAGCCTGACACTGGGACCTGCGTGTGAAAGGAGAGAGCCCAGCTGAGGAAGTTCGCTCACCTCCACACTCACACAGTCACACACTCACACACACACACACACTCACACACACACACACACACACACACAACTTTTCTAACATTTGAAACAACAGACTTCAGTAAAATACTAAGTTCTAGTGAGGGCAAACATCCACAGACACGATGCCTTACAATGTCTTTGTGTTTTCTTTCTGGAAACAGATTTCAGGTTTTAGGGAGCAGGGGGAGTGTTTTTAAGTGTATGAAATAGATCTTTCTCTCGTTTTGTAAATAGAGAAAAATATGATTTCTGTTTGAGTGAACTCAAAAAGGACAGGGGCAGAAGTCCCAAGACAGAACTTTCTTTCCCTGGGTTTTTACAAATGGTCCCACTATGGACAACTGCTGTTCAGGAAAAACAACTCTGTGAAAAGGGAAGTTGTTGTACATTGAGAACTTCAGTTTATATCTTTTGAGTTCAAGATCATAGGGTTTTTTCTTTTAAGTCTGAGCTTTGCATAAGTCAGCAGTTCTTGGCCTATACTCAAGTTTTATTTGCGTTTCAGTGACAAGGGTGTGTTTGTCTGTGACTGCATAGGCACACATCCGTGTAGTAGTCTGCATCACGTAAGTAATACAGTAACTGTAGGTTTTTCTCAGTAAGGAAACACCATAAAGCCTCATGGTGTTAGCGTTTGGATTAAACGTTTTCATAATCTTAGCTCACTAAAGATTTAGCCTGTGCAGCACTCAGAAGCGAGTAGTTCATAGGATTATAAACACTGTCATGTGGAACGTAGAAGTCAATTAAGGGTACTTATTTAGTGTACTTTAGATGTCCTTCAAAATTACCCCAGTATTTCATTTTAGTGCTGACATATTCTGAACTTAAATTTGAGTATTACAACTTTCAAATTTTATGAAATACATTTTAGCAAGTATGTTATAAAAGGTCTTGCTTTTATTTAATTAGATGGCTAACCAGTATCTATTATAAGAGATCTTCCATTGCTATTTGATGTAGATCATCTGGGCTGGCCTGATGATTTAAGTTAGTTACTTTTGTTTAAGTGTATGCTTTATAGGACCTATTTTCACAAACTGAGACTAACTAGTATTTTCTTTTACTGCATTTAGAGAAGTTACTTTTTAAAATTAATTC
Organism: Microtus oregoni; assembly: GCF_018167655.1. Classification (NCBI taxonomy): domain Eukaryota; kingdom Metazoa; phylum Chordata; class Mammalia; order Rodentia; family Cricetidae; genus Microtus; species Microtus oregoni. The sequence goes on along the minus strand of NW_024543831.1, from coordinate 9,167,879 downwards.
TATTTGTAAATGCATAATCCTTTAATTTTGCAGTTTTCACCAAGTCTCTCTAAGTTTTATTATCTTGTAACACATTAATAAATATTTTGTTGTTGTTATTGTTTCGCTTTTTCAAGTTAGGTTTCTCTGTGTAGCTCTGATTGCCCTGGAATTTACTCTGTAGACCAGGCTGGCCTCGAACTCAGAGATCCACCTGCCTCTGCCTCCCGAGTGCTGGGATTAAAGGTGTACGCCACCACCTCCTTTCTAACAAATACTTTAAAGTAGATTTTCCAGTATTGCCAGAGAAATAGATGAACCTTCTGGCTCATTTCACCAGTAACTTCTGTGTTAACAGAGACTGCTGCAATAGTTGATTACTACTTCGGTGCATCTCATTTTCTTCATCTCAGAGAAAAATGAAACATTAATAGACTAGCATATAGCCTCAACTTTTGGAAACATGCAACTTTTACTGTGTTAAAATATAATTGGTTTCTTTGTCTTCGTGCACTAAAAGCAGGAGGAAAGGCTGGCCTGGCCGAGCCAGGTGTTTGTTGTTGGCAGCCTGCTCCCTAATGAGTGCTCTCGTAGAGCAGCTGCCTACTAGTCGGCTTTGTGTGGCCTATTGTTGCTGCACGCCCCTTGTTAATACACATGCCGCCCGGGGCAGACCCAAGAATGACATCAACTTGCTTATCTTAGAAACCTACGAACCTGACGCAGGGTGCTGAGGTTGTCTTGCATCTGCCTGACTAATTGTGAGCTCTCTGGCCTGTGATTGGCTGTAGTTCCACTCGGTAATAGGTTAAGCAAAGACATTGCCGTCCCATCTGTTCAACCACTCATTGTTCTTCTTGCCTGCCTGGAAGTCTGCAGCTAGAATTGTGTCGTTGCTGCTGAAGCTGCCACAGAAACCAATGTCTTTGTACTTTCCTGCTAATGTAAGTATCTGTGCTACTTACTGCTTTTTGGAAGTCAAACTTTGCTGTAACGGCTATCATTTCATTTCTGTGAAGGATAGGTATCACCACAAAAGAAAACATGCAAATGTGTTAGTGTCAGTACACCAGAGAATCTGGTTCTTTCTGCAAAAATATATCTGTGAAGCTGAGTTTTATATATTTATGTTTGGAGATTTTACAAACGATTACTTGTAGCGTCATGAATGCTTTCAAGCCATGGGTGTTAGACACACTCATTTGGAACTTTAGACAAGTTATAAGGAAGTTCTAATTTCATGCTAAACAACAAATTTAGATTTTTATCTTGTCACATGCTTGTGTTTCTTAAGGCATCACTGCCATGGCTAGTTTCTGTGAAATGCTGGTCAGGTTCAGTAGATTTTCAATTGTGTTCAGAGTCTAGTTTGCAGAGATGGGCTGCTGATGATAGATGTTTCCAATAGCTGCTTCTAAAGATGATGATTAAGCGTTCAGTTGCCTTGTCAACGATTTCATTATTCATGTAGAATTTATTTTTTCGTGTGTTAATTTCAGATATTAGATTGAAGATGCCATTCTAGTTACTTTCAAGAGTTCTGTAATGGGGAAGTGAGGAGGAGACAAAGACTTTCTTCTGTCAGTTTGGGGGTAGGGGAGAGAAAGAACATAGACGGTTAAAGAGAGGTTTTCGTTTCTACCACATGCCCTATTGTGTGAACATATGCATAAGTCTATTGAAAGTTTTCAGAAGATAGGCAGGCCACCAGTTGCTGGTCTCCTGCAGTTCCAGTAGACATCTGTTGCCCCAGAACATTAACCAATCTGTTCAAAGGGACATCCTTCCTTTGTTAGCTAGAGAGATGCAGACAACAGTGCTCGCTCAAATACAATGGTGATTAAATACGCAAAGACCACAGCAGTAGGAATTTATTACATATTCATTATTTTATTTTCATTGTTCTTAGAGTATAGCCATTTGGATGACAACCAAACCTATTTTCATGGCATTGTAACTTTACAAATAAATAATTTGACGTAACAAGTTTATAGTCTAATATTCCTGATCACTGTAATGCTCTATAGGATGCTAAAAACTAGCTTTACCTGGTTTGAGGTGAGTTGTTATCCAAGTGATCTCGTGAGAATTTTCCGTCCTTTTTCACTAGAGGAATTGAGTATATGCGGTAAATTTCAGGCCCGTGCCCTTTACGTCCTAAAGCCTGCTTTAGGACCTGCAGTTATTTCTTGTCAGAAGAATGAGTTTTTAGCAGCAGCATCTCTGAAATTAACATAATTCATTCTTTTTCAACAAATACTATTATTTAATTTTAGTAGATAGCCTTTATCAAGAAAAAAAGCAAATTTCTAGAGGTAATCTATGGACTTTTGAAACTGGAAAAGTCGTTTAGATTGTTGTGTTTTGGCCCAGCCCTTTTGTGTTGAAGGATAGAGTGTGTAAACACTGTGTGTTGTGACTCTGTTTCTTCCCAGAGTATTCCAGCAGCTCTGGAAGTGCAAACTGGTTGACCTTGTGTGTGACGCCTCGGCTCTGCGTCTGCACGAACAGAGGAAAGCCGTCCTTACTAGTGGACATTTAGTCGAGGTGTATGAATACTTGCATAAGCTTGGGTCTGACTGAATAATGCAAAACTTAAAGTCTAAACCATTCAGGGTTTAGAAATTAAGAAAAAGATTATTCATTACATATGATAAGTAACAATTCTGTTAAGTCTTTTCTTTTGAAAACTTAGTCATTGTTAAGAGGCTGCACAGAAGTAAATCCCATGGTGTTCTTTATTCTGTAAAAGTTTTTATGTTCACTCCTTGTAAGCTGTGCAACTTCTACTGCTGTTTGTATCTCTTTTTAAGTCCTTAGGCTAAGGTTTAAGTTTTACTGAGTAATTTTAAGATAGTATGAAATTGTGGGTTTTTACATGCCTTAAGTCATGCCAAGTTTTTACTAGCCACAACTTGATCGAAGTGTTCTACAGACTGAAGCTTTAAAATCCAGATCCTTACCATTTCAGTCAATACAAATTAGGTTATATCAAATGTTAACTTGAAACCTAGACCATTTATTTTTAACATTAAGAAACATTGTATATTATTGAAAAATATTATTCAAATAGTATGTACAAATGCCATGAATTATCTCAAGTTGAAATTATTAGTGTTTGTTAACTATTTTACTATAAAGACTATTAAATGACTTAATATTATAAAGCAACCAAACATCCACATCTCCCTCTCCTGTCACTATAGCCATGTGCAAAGTACATAGAAGAACAGATTCAGGAACGACCGCCGGTCAAATACTACATAGATTTATTGAAATGCAGTTTTAGAGTGGTCTGACTTTCTGTTTCAAAACTTTACAGTATCTGGGTTTGTCACTTTGAAAAGTGAAATTAAGAAAAGCCATATATCCTTCAATCAGAAATTTTCATTCTAATGATTTTCACTGTCTGTATTTTCTGTGTATTCATCATGTCCAATATAGGACTTCTAGCTCGAAAACACAACAAAGCTGTTCAATATTAAAATAATATTCCCTAGTTCAACTCAGCAATTTGGTCAGCAAGTCATTATCTTGAATTATCTCACAACAGCACTTATGCAAAACCAAAACTTTTCAGGGGAGATCAAAAATGTTTCCCATTAAATGCACTTCCTGCAGTCAGAACAGATTGTAGGGTTTACAGAACAATGATGTCGGAGCTTCCAGATTGGTTTGGCAGCTGCATTGTTCTCTGAGGGTAAACCAGACGCACTTAAGTCCCAGTCTCTTTTATAGGCTTTTGTTCATACCAAATTATTCTTTCACTGTGCTAGCATTCATGATGGCATGTTAAAGGAGTGCAGCTTAGCAACCATCTTCTGGTTGCCAGGCAGCCCAGCTTCCAATAGATTTTCCTTGTTTAAGATACTTTTGGTGGGAGCTCTACTATGGCCATGGTGTAGATTTTTCTTTTAACTTTATCCCATTATTGGGATGCTGTTGTGATTTGTTACTTGCATTATGGTGTTAGTACATTACTGTAGTTAATAAATCACAGGGCGTACAGATTTACTTTCAAAATCCCTTCCTTAATTCTGAGTAATTGGGCCATGCATATCCATATTAATAGAAAAAAGTTGAAATGGACACAGCTTCATAATGAAGCAGATGCTCTTTATCAGTGGGGCATCCAGGATCTAGGAACACTGGGTGTTTCTTTAGTGAGTGTTGTATTAGTAGAACAGTGAGTGGTATTCAAATTGCTAGCAAAGAACAAATCCGGGTTAAAAAAAAAAAATCCTATAGAAAAGTGTAGGACTTCTACCCCAAGGAAATACAGAAATTTTGTATTTTTTAAGATTGCATGTTTTCTGGTATTTATCATGCTTAGTAAAATTCAATACGCTGTGTACAAATATTTGATCCTGTAGTGGGTTTATTGGATAAACTTTAAAACTTCTCAGAATATCAGCATTTTCTTTTAATGTTTATATAATAGCTTTCTTCTGATATATATTTTGTTGAACAGATTCAGTTTAAAAGTAAATGTTTCTCCATTTTTCTTCATTAGATTATTCAAATAGGGTTTTTTATGACAACCTTAGGCTTAGCTACCCCTGACTTGTTAATTAATTGTAGAACACCAGAGTTGTCTTAATCAATAAACTTCTGGTGTTGATGTAGTCCTCATAATGAAGTATAAAGAGAATATAACCTTACTTTTCTGACCTGTCCCTAGTAGAGAAATAAATTATTTCCAATAGGTCTTAAAGAAAAGTAATATGACAACAAAAACATTTTAAGCAGGGAAAATGGAAAAAAGGCAGGCTCTTAACAAAATGCAGGTGTGTTGTTAACCAATCTAATGCAATACAAAAATATGTTTTACATAAAAACCAAGACACTGACATGACAGTATACTTGTTTGCGTCAGAGTTTATGTACAATATTTATTTCACTGCTCTCAATAAATGTATATAGAAAAAATTTTCTTAAATGAAATATACTACAATGTCTCTGCCACTTAATAAAGGATCATAATACTTAAAGTATCTTCTGTTACAGTTCTCAGTATTCATGAAGTCATAATTATTAATGAAAAATTATATTTATCTCAAAATGGAAGGAAATCAGCCTTTTTTTTCTCCTTCTTGAGACAGGGTCTCTCTGTAATGCAGACTGGATTGAAACTCACTGTGTAGCCCGAACTAATCCCAGACACACCATCTTCATGTCTCAGTGTCCCAGTCACTGGTATCATGCATACAGCAGCATGCTTGGCCAGAGATGTAATTAGCTTTGTGATTATTCAGTTCCTTATTGGCCATTTTAGACTATGTGCCCCTTCATTTCAGTGTGTAAATTAATTTATTTTTTAAAGATTTTCATATATGAGTACTAGATTTACATCATTCTCTCCCTCTCCTTCCTCTAGCTCCCTTTATGTGGCCCCTCCTTTTCAAATTCATGATCTCTTATTCTTTGTTACACACCTACACATCTGCACACATACGAGAGGGGGGGGGGGGAGGGAGGGAGGGAACAAATAACCTTTGTAAAAACCTCAGTTTACTTTTTTGCCTTGGAGGGACTCATGAAAAGGATTCTTGGCAAGTTTGCTATGAGTGATGAGAGGCTTCAAACAAAATACAAAGTAGACATTCAAACAATAAATATGGTACATTAACTATATTGCATTTTCTCTAGGAATACGGGGTGCTGTGCATTCAAGAATACAGGAAAAGTAGCAAAGTGGAATCAAGTGTGCGGAACAGCTTCATGGGCCTGAAGGATCACCTGGGGCATGACCTTGGCCACCTTTATATGGAGAGCACTGACCCACAGATAAGTGCAGCTGTGCCTTGGCCTATGGCAGAGAAGCCAACAATGGATACAGTCAGTTCAGGGAAGGAAGAAAAAGAGGTGTCTGAAGAGAACGTGAGCTCTGGTGACTCTGAAGAAAGCACAAATTCTGATCATGAGTCAGGACAACTGAGTAGCCTTTCAGTAGAGCCGTGCTTATTAACCAAGGCTCACAGACAGTTATGTCGGTCTCCCTGTTTAGAGCCCCACCTACTCAAACACAGTGACATTTTGCAAGACTTTAAACCAGATGGGTCCCAGACTCCATCCAAGGAAGTAAAGAAACCCCCTGACGTAGTTCGAGAATACCAAACAAAACTGGAGTTTGCACTGAAGTTAGGTTATTCTGAAGAGCAGGTCCAACTTGTGTTGAACAAACTTGGTACTGATGCTTTAATCAATGACATATTGGGAGAACTTGTCAAACTTGGAAATAAAAGTGAAGCGGATCAAACAGTTAGTACTATAAACAGTGTCATGAGGGAAGCATCGTCTCTGGAATCTCAGAGGTCTGAGTCTCCAATGCAAGAGATTGTAACAGATGATGGCGAAAATCTGAGACCAGTGGTTATTGATGGCAGCAATGTGGCAATGAGGTGAGTTGTTTTGGTTTTTGTTTTTTAAAAAAGGATTAATTGAAGATATTACTAAATCTTTGAAAGTTATTTCCAGTTCTTTTTGCGGTTCATAGTCATTAAAATCAATATTACTAAACATCTCTCAACATTGGCTTTTAGAAATACTCTTTTTTAGATATTTCTGGTTTTGTCTTTCTTCCTCTGGCTAAATTGCTATGACTTAAAAATTAGTGTGTGTTACCAGCTTAGTGTTGATCATGAGTTTTAAAAGAACTCAAGTATGATGGCATTCATCAGTTCTGAGAATCTTAGCCAAATAGCCTATTTTATATGAAAATAACTTAGGAAAACTCAGTTCTTCTAGAAGATAAAGGTCTGTTCTATTGGTTTGATAACAAAGCAAAGGTGCATTTTTCAGCTCTGTGCTCAATTCAAGAAACGTAATTCAAACATGATTCTTTAGGAACTGAGGAGAAAATGAGGGGAAAACATTTCATTCAAGTGAATTCGATGCCCTAAAGTTTAGAGTGAATCTAAATTCAGTCACTCTAGGTAAGTGCCCACAATATTCCCTGCGTTTGAGGATAAAAAGACACAAAAAGACAGAAGATCCTCAAGACCTTAGAGCTGCATTTTTTTCCTTCCTTCCTTCCTTCCTTCCTTCCTTCCTTCCTCCCTTCCTCTCTCCCATCCTCCCTCCCTCCCTCCCTCCTTGTTTTGTTTTGTTTTGTTTTTGGAGACAGGATTTCTCTGTAGCTTTGTAACCTGTCCTGGAAATGGCTCTTATGGCCTAGGCTGGCCTTGAACTCACAGAGATCCACTTGCCTCTGCCTCCTGAGTGCTGGGATCAAAGGCGTGTGCCACCACCACCAGCATATATAAAGCAGTTTTTAAAGTTACTAATAAGGCATTTAACATTATTCTTGTGATAATAATTCTTAGAATGTGGTAAAGTATATCTCACTCTGGAATTGCTGTATTTTAGTGCTCAGTAGCACATGTGACCATTGACTACCATAGTAGGTAGTGATTTTAGAGTGTCACAGATCCATAACCACCTGACATTCAAGGCATAGCTTAGACATTGATTCATAAGAACTGTTTATTTGACAATGATCTATATTGAAATCTTAAAGCAGCTGTTTCCTGCAGGTCACTTAAAGTATGAAGAGGACTAGTATGTACTGTTCATGTAGCTCTTGCAGACAGAAGCAGCAGGGTCTTTTATCAGCAAAGTCAATTTACAGGGTCTAAATTACTTACCATGGCTAAACATTATTCAAAACCAAATATGTCTGGCTCCAAAGGGTACACCCTTTATCATATAGTGGAAGAGAAAATGTGACAAAAGTTCTAGCCAAATCTTACAAGGCTGTAGTGGGGGCTGGGGATGTAGTTCAGTGGTAGTGAATTTACCTAGTACATAGAATTCTATGAGTTAATCCCTAACAGTGCAGTAACACCTTAAATGCTTTGCAATTCAAAGATAATCAAAGGGTTGTAAATAGAAGAGTGCTTTACACCAACCTGTCAGTGATGTGTAGCAAGTAGGAGATAATTTTAATAAAACAGCACATTCTGTTGGGTGAAGAGAACTTTGACAAGTACCATAGAAGTGTGAAGTATGCACAGGACTTTCAGTAAGAACCCCGCTGCTGTTTGTTCTTTTCCAAATTTGGTGGCAGTTTTTCTTATAATAATCCAGAAGTACCGAATGATTACCTCGGTGATAACATATAGTTCCAAAACCATGAAATTGCCTTGAAGAAAGTAGCAAGGACAGTTGTAGATCCTTGGGGGAATGCCTGTTGTCATGGATATATGTCAGAATTACAGAGCCACCTTAAATCCCAGCATTCGGGAGGCAGAGACAGGTGGATCTCTGTGAGTCTGAGGCCAGCCCCTGAGTTCCAGGTCATCCAGGGCTACACAGAGAAACCCTGTCTTGAAAAACAAAACAAAACAAAACAATTTCTAGTGTTCTAGACCTAAATGCCTACCATTTTTGGCACTGTTATTTTGCTGTGTAGACAGAACCAACAACATTAAAACTATTGATATCTAGAGATCAGTTCATAGAGGGAAGGGAGACCCGGGGTTGGTAATATAAAGACACCGTTAGAAAAATTTGTAGTGCTGAAAAAAAACCAAGAGACAAAAAAAAAAATGAAGAAGGCTTTTAAGAGAGAATATCCTGTGATGTGCTTTAAAAAACAAAAGTCACAGCATGTCACAACCAGGAAATTGTCTTCAAGAATCTGATGTTAGGAAGTTGATCTAAAAACAGTTACTCTGTAACAGTGGTTCTCAACCTGTAGATCATGACCCCTTTGGGGGTCAAATGAGCCTTTCACAGGGGTCACATATCAGATATCCTACAGATCAGATATTTACATTAGGATTCATAACAGTAACAAAATTACAGTTATGAAGTAGCAACAAAAATAATTTTAAGGTTGGGAGTCACCACAATCTGAGAAGCTGTATTATTGTCGCAGCGTTAGGAGGGTTGAGGACTGGTGTTAAAAGCTGGTAGGATTGGGAAGCTGAGGTCCACTGCTCTAAGATTAACACAGGAAGGGAAGGGCACGGAGGAAAAGTTGAGGAAGGATTTTGTTGAGTTTTAATCTGACATGTTGAGCATTACCTACAGAAAAGCGTTAATGCAAGACACATACTGTAGTTAAAACATTCAAACAATCACTTTTCTATAACTATACAAACAAACATCTGCCCGCACCTAATTCGGGCACCATTCTATAACCCTTCCTATAAAAATGTGGCCATACAGATCCATTTCTTTCCCTCATCACATATTTTAATATGACACCTAAGCTGAAGTGGTTCAGACATTTCAGGAGAGAACAGTTGACAGGAAATTATTAGTATAGCAGTATTATTCTGTCAGTCACAATAAGACATTCCACCATGTCTATAATTTTGAAAGTACCAGAATTCATGAAAATTTAAAGGTCACTTATACATTCTGCCATTTACAAATTCTGCTTACAGTTCCAAAGTCACTTATAAATACATATTTACTTCAGGGCCAAACTTTTCTGTAACGAAACTACAGAGAGATTGCCTCCATCTCATGATGCATAAATATTACATGCCTTAACTTTTAAGATTAATTTTCTATTCATGCCAGACTTAGCAAACCTGTTTTGTATCTACTATATCTGTACATATAATAGATTATATGTGATAAGTAAATATGCAACTAGCCTAGAATAAAATCTTATTTTGTTATATTTCTTATTTTAGGACAGATTCCATAAGTAAGGAAACGTATTTGTGGGGAGGGCCTTGGTCCTGCCTCAAAGCAATGTGCTAGATTTTGTTGACTCCCCATTGGTAGCCTTACCGATACTCTCTGAGAAATGGATGGGGGCGGGATGAGAGGGAAGGTAGAAGGAACTGGAGGAAAGGAGGAAGTGGGAACTGGATTTGGCATGTAAAATGAGAAAAGATAGTTTAAAAAAATAAATTTAAAAGAAAATGTATTTCATTCTCAGATAAATGCTAACTACAGACTTGATATACACAGTCATACTTATATGCAAATTTAAAGTAGGAAAACAATTCTATTTTTGTTCCAAAACACAAAATGGGATGAAGATTGAACACAGGACCTGATACATGCTAGGCAAACTGCTGCTGAAATTTTCCAGCTTCCTTGTGGGCTTTTACAATGCTTAATTCTTTGGGGCTGGAGAGATGACTCAGCAGTTAAGAGTACTGACTGCTGGTCCCGAGTTCAATTCCCAGCCTTCACATGGTGACTCACAACCATCTGTAATGGGATCTGATGCCCTCTTCTAGCATGCAGGTGTCCATGAAGACAGAGCACTCAATACATAAAAAATAAATAAATAATTAATTAAAAGAAAGGCTGAAAAAAATCAAAAGACCATACTTAGTTCTCTATGTAATTCTCTTGGCTTTTCCTCCAGTTGGTTCAAGTCTCCAGTCTCTGTTCCCAGATTTTTAAAGGGGAAATTCTTATTTTGCAACGTTGTTTATCAGGATGAGAGATAGTTGTTACCAATGGCTAATGTGTAATAGACAGTCAATAAATTACAGGTACTGTTAACCTTAAAGAACTAATATCTCAATCAAGAGTATAGTAACAAATGAGAGTTTGGGCTGGGGCTGTAGCTCATTGGTAGAGAACTTGACTCCCATGAATGAGGCCTCAGGTTCAGGTTGAAATGAGAGAGAGAGAGACAGAGACACACAGAGAGAACAAAAACTTAAACTGTTATCCAGATTTTATTTTAATTCATGAATCATTTGAGAATTTCATACATAGGTATACTATTTTTACATAATTTTTACCCCCAACTCCTTCCATTTTCCCAAGCCATATTACTCTCTCAAATTCATATTGTTTTCTTCTATAATTATTATTGTCTTATATATACTACATGTGTATACACCCCCCCACACCCATTAGGTAACCTATCAGGGAGCTTGTTCCTGAAGAAAGCTGTTTTTCCTCCCTCAGAAACCATTGACAACCCATAGCTCATCTAGGGGTGTGGCCTCATGAAATTTTCTCATCTATGTTGAAATGCCATCTGGTATTGTCTTGTGCAGGTTATAACCATAGTAACTTAACATTCCACTTTGTTCTTATGAACTATGAATGGTCTATTTTAATAATTACATTGATTTCAGTTATCATGGCCTCAATGACAGTTTCCGCTGTCACTATAAAGGAGTCTCCAGAACATATTTATCATGGATCTTTTCTGTTGCCCTAGGGAGCATGCTGCTTCTTTGAGCTTGGTTAATGTTTTTCCTTCTGGTGGTAATGGTAGTTGTTGTTAAGAACTGGATAAAGTCTGTTGAATACACACTTGACACAAACTGACAGATGAATTGCTGAAATTCTTCTTGTTATGATTACTGTTTCTTCAAAATCTATGGTTCCATTAAATTTGGGATAGCTCAGCAGTGAGATATAAAACTGGTCTCTCTCCATATGTTCCCATTAGTTTAAATGAATATATTTTCTTAAGTCCAGTTATTTTAATTTTTTAGGGTTTTGATGACTTATGTTGTTAAGAAAGTACAAACTCGTGTGCTGCTAAGGGTAAGAATTAGCTGCTGTTTGGACCCAGATTTCCAAAAAGTGTTTTATTTCTTTAGTGTGCTTCCAGGGCCTCATCATCTAAGATTCAAATGAACTAAATCTCCACATTCTACTTAAGTCTCTTCCAGATTTTATATAAAATAATAATGATAAATAAGAAAAAATCAAGGGGACTGGAGAGATGGCTCAGCCATTAAAGGATAGGCTCACAACTAAAAATATAAGAAAAGACCAAGAGCCTGTCATTACTGTCACAAAACACTGTAGCACACATTATTGTAAAGGCAGCTGGGACCCCTGTCCTCTTTTTGATAAGACCTGACTATTGAACCCAGCTCCATCATTGCAAATCTTCTATCTTGGTCAGTGAAGTTGGGTTTCTGGGTTGGGTTGAATCTCCTGACTGATAGGTAGACCAGAAATCCTTAGTACATGTTCGTAACAAGTATCAGATATTGTGTTGCCTAATCCCCTCACATAAACTTCATTTGCTAATGGGATCTGTCTTGTATTCCCTCTGTTTGTACTGACAGACCACTAGGTGGACCTTATCCATGGAAGACTGGTATAGTGGATTAGTCTTTAAGTTAGGTGATTCTATAGGGAAATTTGGAGAATATTTGAGAACTAAAACTGGAGATAAGAATATATATAGAACTTAACTGCTGACAACTGGAGTGGAAGATGCACTGATAATATCAATACTTTTAAATGCCAATAAAATGGCACAAAACGGGAAAATAATCCAACTATTTGTGTAACAGTTTATATTCTACCTCCCACAAAAACTTGTGTTGGAATTAGTACAGAGCTGGCATGTAGAACAGTACCCCAGGTGAATCATCAGGGTCATTTTCTTAAAGTTCGAACAGAAATCAGAAGCAGATGTTAAATGTGAATACAGACAGCAGTATGCACAAATCGTGACGACTTCCCTTGATATGAAAACAGGGATCTAAGCCACTCACTCAGAAGATGTGGGCAGAGTTCAGCAGTTTCTACACTCAGATTGAAGTTTCCGAGTCATTTTTTAAGATACAAAATTCCTTATGGATGTAATCTGCTCTATGAAATTACACGAACTTGAGGACTTTTAATTTCAGCAGTGAACACTATCTTGTCCAAGCTAAAATTTACCTTCAGTGGTGTTAGTTTTTTCTCCTGTTGCCTGCTTACAATACCTGCATACCACACCTGCTTATCCACCGACTTACAGTTGTTAAAATCATTATGCTTTGATTAGACTGCCGGAGAAACTACAACCGGCTAAAGCTGATTCAGATACCTTTTGCCTCCTTAAGTAAAACTGTATCAGAAACATGCATAATAGACTTCCTGATGTACTGTAGTAGCCGCTAGCAGCTTATGGCTATTATCTCAAAATATATCTAGTTGGAATTGAAAATCCAAAGAGTGAAACACATACAGATTTTCAAGCTCATTACAAATAATATATAAATTATTTCAGTGACTTTTATATTAATTATATGTTGATATAATTGTATGTTAACTGAAACATAATCAAATTGATTTCAAGCGATTTTACTTTTTTTAAATATGCTCTGCTAGGTCACTTAAAATTACATATATGATTCTCATTTTCTGTTGGAAAGCCTCTCAGTAGAATGCTTGTAAATCCGGCTTGCTATGTGAGTTCAAGGGCAGCGTGATTTCCCTTAGGTATATCACTGGTATTGCTTGCAAGTTAGCTGACAGTGCCCTATTTTCTCTGACTGTTTTTATAGGGTATGGAAAGAATCAGAAATTGGATGTGGTTTGTTATACCAGTGTAGAGGCTGATTGAGACAAATCCTAATTATACCCCATAGTACCATTACTTTATAATTCTAATTGTCTTTGATACCACATTTTAAGAGAACAATAACCTCTCCTGTTGCCTTCCTTGTGTTTGTTTAAACCATAACCTAAAAAATTGCCAACTAGTAAAATTAAGCACAGGTCTTCACATAACTAGTATTACTGATGGCAATAACTGTGAAAACCTGGCTAGAGTCCACATTTTTCTACTTTTACTGATTCACATATTAATTTTTCCTTAGCAGATACCTTTTCTTTGTCATCATTAGACACATGGCCCACTCAGATCTAGTTAACAAGATGTGCCTCCGTGTTAATCCTAGTCAGGCCATGGACATTGTAAGAGAATGAACATGGTCCTCCTCTTCCTCTACTTCCCAAGCCTCAGCACCACCTCTCTTGCTGTGTTCATCATCAATTTCGCTTGAAAAGTTTCGTTTTCCTAAATCAGTGATCTTTCAAACTTTTCTTTTCCCTGAAAGCAATACAGTCTTGCAAAACTTGCTTGGAAGCAAAGTGGAATGCTGTTTGACTAGGGACATGTATGTGGGGCTTTATTGCCCACTGCAGAAATGTCCTTGCCCCTCTCCCCAAAAGAGCGCTGTGCCTTACTGTGGAGTTTCTGTCTGGAGCACAGTTTGTCAACTATGATTTAAGCGACCTGTAGCAGCAGAATTTACTGTCCTGGGGTGATGGCTAGCGGTAGTCACCCAAGAACTAGGCTGAGATCCACAGTAATTTGCTGCTGTTGGGAAAGAGATCAGAGGCAGTGCGGTGGAGTAGCTGTCAGAGTGACAGCAGGTGTGCCTGGATAAGAAAACACAGCTTGTTAACCTCGGTCCTGCGGGAAAAAGGCTCCAAGTGCTTTCAGATCCACAGCATGAAATTAATTGTAGGTTCTCGAATACAATGTGATGTAACTGGGCTACAAAAATAGAAAATAAAATGTTGTGCATTTCTGTGTTGAAGGTGTTAGTAATTCGCACTACCTAAGACATAGCATAAATGAAATACATTTTCTCCCCAAAATTATTAAACATTGAAAGATGCCTTAATGAAGGTTTTTAAGACATTTTTTAGGTTTCTTTAAAATTAAAATTTATTTTTATGTATCTAAGGTGGTTCATGCATAAGGTCTAAAATTTGAAGAAAAAATAAAATGGATTCAATATTTGGAGAACTCCTAGATTTTATCTAAATAGTTTAGTGTCCATCAAATATTTAATATTATATTACTATTATTCTGTGAACTCTTAATTTTCCTTAGTATGGATCTAAAAATAAAGGATTTCAGTATTAGAAATTAAAACGTGGTTCATAAGCATTAAAAGATGTTTTTCATCTTTTCTGTCTTTCTAGAACCTTGGCCAACAACTCTGCTATGTAGTTGTCACTATGGGTAGTTTGGCATGAAGATCCATCAAATCTTAGGCATGTGTCTATTCATACTTCATCTTCTCAGAGAGAGTATCATCTAAAAGCACATTTTAGAGTATAGCCCATGTGTAGATCAAATATTGTTGTTGTTGTTTTAATAAAAGAAATAGAGGATGGCAGAAGAGCTGTTGTTTTGTTCCTGAGTCCTCTAATTCCCTTGCTCCCTTTTTGGGTTTTTTTTGAAAATTAAAAATTCTTAGTGATGTCCTCAGCCCAAGATATATAAGAATCATTATACCGTCTGATGAGACTGAAGCATTACAGTCTTTTTCCCATTCTAAACCAAGTGTCCTTTTCTAAACAGTGAAGACTCAGGCCTCATGAGAAATGAGGGAACTAATGTTTGTTGAAGCCTTCTATTTGCTGAACACTCAGGAAGGCTTTATATATATTACTTTTTTTGATTCTCACAATCTCATAAGGTTATAAATATGGGAAATTGAGGTTCAGAATAAGAATTTGCCCAAGATCTATAGAGAGGTGGTTTAAAAACAGACATATCTAATTCCAGAGGTAACTGATATTTGTACCACATTAGCTCACTCTTGAAAATCCGTCCCTAATTTAAGCATTAAAGCAAGCCATTCTGAGTATGATTTTTATAATTAGATTGTAGATGTTATGCAATTTATTTTTTAAAAAAGCTTTCCTTTGATTATATAGTTAATATATTTATGCAATAAATATAAATATATTGTACATAATTTTATGTAATGAAAAGTCACCAATAATTTCAAAAGTTCTTTACAAGCATTATAAAACAGACTGGTGAAATGAAATTTCAAGGAAATAAGAAGATAATTGAAAAGTAACACCTGTGTTCTTTCCTGCCCTTGACTGCCATATAAATCATTAAGAAGAAAGTCTCCCTTAATAAATGACTGTACTCCTATTTTAGATTCTCCATCATTTACTGCTTGTGTCTCCTATTGGACGATGACAGGATTCTAAAATAAGCTTTCTTTTCTTTGGGTTAGCCTAGTTAATCTTATAAATGAAGATAATATGATATTGGGAATTGCATTTACCAGATAAGGCAGACAATGGTTGGTTTATCATTTCTCTTTTCTGAATCACAAAAATTATAAATAAGTGGTTCCCTAAATCTTTCTCTATATTAAAAAAAAACACTTTTATAGTTCATTAGCCCTCAGACATAGTTTAATGGCATTAATAAACAAGTATACTTTAATTCTCCAGTGGTGATTATGATATAAATTATTATAAATAAATTTTGACTTCTCATGAAATTGTCTCCAGGTTGAGTACAGAAAACTAAAATAGGTGTGTTTTTCAGATATACAGCATGGTGAATGTGAACAAATTACAGATAATCCTTTTACATCTATGAGAAAAAGTGAACACACATAGTAATTAAAAGGTAGTGAAAGTCTCATAAAGAATATATTTATTAGCCAAGATAGTTTGTATCCATCTCATCTCCTGCTGATTTCCAATTTACTAGGCATAGGGAGTTGCATCTGCCAGAAACTGTGATTGCCTTGTGGAAGTAGTAAGACTCAAATTAATCAACCCAACACTTAGTGGTCCCTGTCATAGCCTCATCTATAAATTAATTTCACCTTTCTTTCCTGCACAGGTCTATAATATATTCTAGTATATTTGTTTAGGAAGTCTCATTGACCCTAAATGAGTGATTATCTTCCCATGTGATAATGTTGTTATCATTAATGTAGGAAAGCCTGTGTTCTTCACAGTCTGTTCCATGGCATGGAAGACTATCAGGATTCACTGTCATTGGCATGGGCACATCTTCAACAGCTCAGGTGACTTGTCTCCCAGAAGCTTCAGAAAGTGGAAGCTCTTGCTCGACAAGACAGGTGTATTTCCCACAGGGTAATGACCTTGAGACACAAGAGAGGAGTGTGAGATGGCCCCTGACCCCCTGACAGGACTTAGTTACTCAGGGACTTCAGAAGAAAGAAAGGCAGAAAGCTATCAAGAGAAGTTTAGTTATTCCTCTTATTGCAAAACTTTTGCTGTTAATATTCATAAGAAAGACAGGGAAAGTTGAAGGCAAAAACCACAGGCAGGTAGGTATGTGGTTTCCTTCCCAGCCGTGAGGTGCCACCATTATACCTCTTGTTGCTTTGCTCATTTACCAGTTGCTCTCTGTGTGCTTCTCGAGGGTATGAGTCACTGGAAGAAGGCAGGAGAGCTGTAGAGTTGAATCACACTCTGTGTCCTCCTCAGGCTACCTCCGCATTCCTTTTCTCAATGCCCTGGCTTCTTAACATCTTGGCCTATTGACTTTGTATTAAAAGTCTCCTCTTACTTGACAGTGGCCCTAGAAAAAGGTATGTTCCCTGGTTGTGTGTGTTCTTTTGGGGGTGCTAGGAAGGATCAATCTAGGACTTCGTATACACTAGGCAAGTATTCTACCAATAGAACTACATCTGTTTCCCAAGCATCCCCTGTGCAAACTTTTAGCTAACTAGGCAAGGTTGCCACTTAAGTCCCTTTACCTTCTTTCTCTCCCTCTGCTATTACCTAGGTTTGCATTTCCAGTAACATGGTTGCCCCAAAGTAGAAAAGAGAGTCTGTGTGAATCCGCTCCTAAGACCATCCTCATTTATTTAAAACAATTCCCGGTAGCCCACTGATACAGCTCAATGACGGACTGAGCAGCCCAACTAGAGCTTTTCCCAGATCACCTCCTACAGAAGGATGTCTTGGGATGCTGCCAGGACAGGGATAGCCAGAGCTATTGGAGGAGGTAGTCAGCTTCCTGCGACCATGGCACAGCTGTATGAAGAGGGTTATCCTTTCCCTCTCCTTGCCTGTTTCACTGGTCTGGCAAAGTCACTGCATGTAGCATCTTCACTCATAGGGCTTTTAGCGGAAACATGCCACAAAGTGCCCTGATTCGTTTTTAATGCAATAATTAACTTTATTTCATATTCACTGGTGTGAAAGTGTCAGAGTCCTGGAACTGGAGTTACAGAGAGTTGTGAGCTGCCGTGTGGGTGCATAGAATTGAACCCAGGTTGTCTGGAAGAGCAGCCAGTGCCCTTAACTACTGAGCCATCTCACCAGCCCTGGAAACTAGCTTTTAAGATGACTCATGTGGACTGAGAAATGAGGCCTGTGAACTCTTAAAGTCCCTGATTTCCTGATAGTCCTGGATCTTCACGAAGACATTTGAGAGCCTGGCATGATGGCAGACCTCTAATCCCAATACTCAAGACGTAAAGGCAGACTGGTCTCTGAGTTCAAGGACAGCCTGGTCTATATAGCGAGATCCAGGATAGCCAGAGCTACATAATAGAGAGTCTCTGTCTCAATAACAAAAAAGACATTTGAGTCACTGGAGCTCCAGGTAGGCTTGTTTGGTGTTTTGCCTCCTGGGTCCTTGTCTAAGTTGCCAGGGAAAGCACATGCTGACCTGCATCTTTAGTCCTGGAGCAGACTCCCGTCCCCAGTGCCATACTCCACATTCCTTCCTCCTCATTTCTTCTTTCTTAGCTGTGTTTTGAATCTTCATGTTAGGAGAGTTTTAGAAAATGAATCTGTATTAGAATAATCTGATAAGGTTACAGTTCTCCCCTTTGAAGGGCTAGGTATCCACACACTCTATAGCAATGCAAACATCTGTCCATCCACCCCACTGCTCTAGGGCTCATAATGAGGCAAACAGAGGCATTAGGGAGTAGAGTCAAGAGAAGCAATGATAGAAACGGCCAAGACCCTGAATGTCCTCTCTCAGTAGTTTCTTCATTCAATCTCCATGGCCATCTGGTTCATCCTTTTCATTCCCTGAGAAACACAATGATTTTCAAAGATTGAAATGATTCTTTTTTATTTTCAATGGAACTTATCTAAGAGTCTCTGTAAATACATTAATTTGTTTGCCTCAAATGAGCTCTAGTCACTGCAAAGTAGGATTCTTAAATATACCAACTCCAAACACAAATAAAATAAGCCTCCATTTATAAGAATGAGACCTGGGTGCTTCATACCAACCAACAAGTGCTGAGTCCACTAGGACCTTCAAGCTCTTACCCATTTTGCTCCACAGAAACTTAGTACTTACAGTAGAGGCTTGGAATTTTCTCTGGAATTCCAATCCCACTAAACCAAAATAGTTGGGGAAGGGAGGCTCTTAGTAAATATTTATTCATGTTCTCTTACTTACTCCAAGATGACTGCAAATCCTCCAACATACTCAACCTAACATGAGGTTTGCATGAGAGATGTCAACTATACTTATTGCTATAGTATTGAAATAAAAAAATGATACCTAAAGGAACATATTAAATTATAAATACAGGATCAGCTTTTTTTTATTGAGTAAGAAGACACTCTGAATGTATGCATAGAGTTTGTAAATGCTTGGAAAGCTGCAGTAAAATTTCTGTTCTTTGTAGAAGAGCTCTTTGCATAGTCAGCGGCTGATGTGTAGCTGTTGTTTCAGCACACGTTAGATCCTGCTTTCTGTGATGCTCCGTCAGACTTAGTCCATTTCTTCTCCAGCAGCCTCCCCCAGCTGCTCCTTGTAGCTATGAATTGTGAGTAGGCAGACCTTGCTACATGCCTGAATGACCCCACTCTCTCCTCACTGTCCAAGTCCAAGCAGTTTGGGGCCACCTGGTGGTTTTCTGTTCCGACTCATCTATTACTAGGGATAATTCTGAGACTTGTTGGCTGATAGGGACATCTCTCTAAGGTCATTTTTAAAAATATTTTAATATTGTTTTAATATTTTTAATATTGTATTTTTATTAATTATTCAAGGATTTCCTACAATGTGTTTTGCCACATCTAGCACTGGTCCAGGGATGGACCTGCCTAGGGGCAGCAAGAGGGTGAAGAAAAGACACAGAAAAACCAGGTTCAGGTGGACTCTACTCCATTCTGATGGAGAAACCATAGCACCCGGAAGTTCAGCATGCTTGTTACAGAGTTGAACAGAGGGGCAGGGCTATCGTATACAGCTGAACAGGAGATGGGATTATTACACACAGACAAACAAGGGGGCAGGTTTATGGAGTGCAGCTGCATCAAGGAGACAGGTAGCCTCAGTAGGCACCACCTCTGGAGCGGAGCAATCTTTGAGCTGTAAAGATGTAGGCAAGGGAATTTTGTAGACGTTTCTGCATACACTATCAGTATCCATACTTGGATACCCAGCACCAGCACAGCCACCACCCCCAAGGAAGGCTCCCCCATTCTCCATGGCTCTGAGGCTCTGTGGTCCTTGACTTGCTATGCCCATGTCAGCAGCACACATTCACCAGGGCTTCCTCTGCTTGTATGTAGTTTATTATAGTCACCCACCCCTACCTCCTTACCCCCTCCCAATTTCTTGTCCTTTTTGTTTCTAAGAACCCAGTGAGTCCAATTTGTGCTTCTCATACACTCATGAGTGTGGAGTCATCCACTGGAGCATGGAGACCTACCGGGGGCCACGCCCTTAAAGAAACCTGACCCTTTCTCTTATCAGCGTGGGATGGGGACTCATGCACCCATCTCTCCTCCATGCTGAAATGTTGACTGGCTTGATCTTCTGAAGGCAGACACAGCTGCCTTGAGTCCATGAGTCCTATCATGTTCAGAAGACCCTGTTTTGTTCTGGTCCTCCCCAGCCCTCTGGCTACTTTGTTCTTTTCTCTTCTTCGTCCACAATGGTCCCCAATTCTTAGGATGAAGGAGAGTATAGGTGTCGTATTTGTATCTGAGCACTCCACTGCCGACATTCATTTTTTGACCTGACCAGTTGAGGTTTGGCTTAGAAAATCATGGATACTTGGGGACTCAAACCTGGACAACCCCAGTTGCCTTTTCTTTTTTGTATCGGAACTCTGGCTTATCTAGATCTACTTGGAATCTGAGACTGGTTAGGGGTTGAAAGCCAGTGGCTAACTGCATTAAGTTCAGCTTTGCATTGCTGTAGGGTTTTACTGTACTTGGATGTAGAATTACTATGTTTTAGAGAAAGTACGCCCTCAAGTTTATAATATTGCCAAATTGCTCTCCCAAAAAGTTATATCAATTTACACTCCAACCTGTAATGTATGAGTTCCTATTTTCACACATTCTTGGCAACATCTGGTGTTTGCAGATTTTATTTTTACCCATCTGATGGGTGTGAAACAGTGTCTCATTTTGGCTTTAATTTGCATTTTTACTATTGAGCATCTTCCATGTTTATTGGTCATTTGGGTTCCCTCTTTTCTGAAGTGACTGTTCATGTAGCTCCTGTGGGTTCTTGAAACGTTGTTCTCTTATTTAATCTTTGCAGGATTGTGTGTGTCCATTAGATCAGCATTCAAATGATGCTCCTTTCTTCCGTGTAATTTTGTGTGAGTGAGCATTTGCTCGTTTCTTCTAGTAATCCTGTGTTCTTCTGCCGTACTAATCCAGAGACAGAATCCAGCATTACTGTAGCTTCCTATGTATGCTCCTCTCTGTGATAGCTTTGTAAAACCCTAATAATGTTTTTGTATACAAGTATATTTTCCCCTAGAATTAATAAAGTGATGCCAATTTTCTTTGGTATATAGTATGCCCCGTAGAAGTAAAGGATATGTTCAAATGCAAACAGCAGAAACTTCACTGTAGTTACTCAAGCAGGAGTTACTTTTTCTCAAAGAACCAGACTGACATGGATGTGGGTGCCCTGCTCAGAAAGGAAGACCCTGTGTGTGCTCACCCTTCCTGAGGCCAGCCTTCACCCTCTTGCCTGTTTTCTCCCTCAGAAGCTTGTGGACGGTGTGGATGGAGCAGAAAAAATTCAGACAGTCTGCCTTGATTAGCCCAACCATGTTTGTGGCCTACAGTCTCCTGCTCTGGCACCTCTAGAATTTTTAATATTCTACTGTTTATACACATTTTGTGAAAGTTATTTATTAATAACCTTTCTTTCTAGTGTGAGTGTGACAATTCTCTCTCACCAAATGAAGCCCCGGGAAGAAAACACTTATGCAGGCCTGTCTTGAGACCTCAAGGAAGTAATCACACTGTTGGCTCTCAGTTTGTTTTGGATCTCAAGTTGTTAAATCAAAGTTAACAGTGTAGTTAAGCTTTAGCAAGTGGGGTGTACCTAGGAATCCTTGCTGTGTATATTCTTTCCAGAGATAACTTAGGATTTTTTAAATTTTTTCTTCTCGGAAGAAAGATGAGATTTCATTCAGTATTTCCCATGTAACCTAACATCACATTGTGGGCAGCTGTCATACTTAGGAAGTATGACCTCAGGCTCTGCCTTCTCCCATCCTCTGAACCTTTCAGTTCAGACCTCACCTCTAGCCTTGTCCTGGACCATTTAGATAGGACCGTAAGCAGCCCACAGTGCACTTTCAGCCTTCACCGTCTTCAAAGCAAGTAGACTTCATTTCTATTTTATAATAAATTGTGTTAGAAGGTTCTGGTACTTCCAACTAGGACAGTATAGAATATCTGATAACATGTTAAAAGCTAGCAAAGCATTTACCTATATTATTTTCTTATGCCTTCCTTTGTTCTAAGAAGAAAAAATATATGAGAAATGAAGCCAGCAATGTTCATACTGGAGAACAAGGCAGCATCTCTGAAGCAGGAAACGTTTTTATGTTAGAATGTGTCATATTTAATTACTAGAACAAAGGGTTTAAGTGAGCTGGTGCAGGTAAATGCTAACAGAGTAGCCAACTGGCACCGCTAGTCCAGTTCTGAATGTAGCTACCATTAATCTTGTCTCCCACAGTGGTGCTGGGCAGAACTTAGCATGTAGGACATAAAGTATTTGTGAATGTTTTCCCATTTCAATAAGCATTGGTATTATTGTACACCCTCACCTTTGTGCATGTTTTTTTTTTATTTGTACAACATTTTGTGTGTTAATTTACCTACCTCAGCTTTATGCATTACTTAGCCATTAGATGAAATGTATAATTAAAATTCTTTGGAAAGACAAATATTTTAGAAAATGGTAATGTTTTCCACTGGTTTTTATTTATTTGAGTGTGTGTGTGTCTGTGTGTATATCTGTGTGTGTCTCTGTGTATCAGTGTATGTTTATGTGTGTCTGTATGTCAACCTTTTCTATTTTTTACTGAAATTCTTCCTGATGAATACTTTTTTTACCCTTTCATCAGCAAAAGTAACTTGTATCGTTTTGATTAGTTAACCCTTGTAGCCTAACATTATCTTACCTTTCTCTGTTGTCAACATTATCTCAGTTTTCTTTTTTCACACATATTTTGATTTTTAACCAAGTTAATTGATGTCAACTGCTTTAGTGTTTCCAAGTTGTATTACTTTACATTAAATTTCAACTTTATTACTCTTATTGCAATTACATGACTGTTTCTGTTCATAAACTTGTATTTAGGTTTTGTTGTGCTTTAAGTATAATTTATTAAATAATAATAATTTTTCAGCCATGGAAACAAAGAAGTATTCTCCTGCCGAGGAATAAAATTGGCAGTGGATTGGTTTTTGGAAAGAGGCCACAAAGATATTACGGTTTTTGTTCCTGCTTGGAGAAAAGAGCAATCCCGACCTGATGCTCTCATCACAGGTAAGCTCATTTGCAAATGGCTGTTTGTGCCCATGACATCCCCATGCAGGTGCCTGACACTCTGGGGCTTCTCAGTCTGTTTCTGCTTACTCTGGCTATGTGACTACTGCCATTGTCTTGGATGGAACCTTTTTTATTTGCCAGTTTGAAATGATGTATTTATATTAACTAAAAACTGTATGCATTAGTGACCTTTCTGTTATATAATTATATTAACTAAATACTGCATGCATTCATGACTTCTGTTGCTGTGATAGACATGATGATGGAGCCAAACTGGCAGCAGGAGCAACTCTGAGGTCCCATCTCAGACAGAGCGCAGTATGCAGAGGGGACAGTGGGATTGGCAGGAGTCTTTGGGAACTTCAAAGCCCACCCCCAGTGACACACCTCCTCCAGCAAAGCCACGCCTCCTAGTCCTTCCCAAACAGTCTCACCCACTGGAGACCTTATGGGGACCATTCTCATTCAAATACCACAGCAATATATAAGTCAGATATTTTTCATTGATGTGGAAACATTGACATCAAATTTTATAAAGTTCTCACTCTCTGAGACATTCTTAGTAGATCTGTTCTAGCTGTGGCGTTCACTCCATAGTACTTGGAAAAGCACACTGAAGCTCTTCAGAAACCATGTTTGTCATCTCTATGAAATTAACCTAGGCAGCTGTCAAGTTCTAGTGGCTACAGGACATAAAAGGCCTGGCAAGACCCTGGTGTATGTGATCCAGCCAAAAAAGGAGGAAATTACCAGAACCCAGAAATACATTTACTTTTGCATTATTTTGTCATTTTTAAATGTATGAGTTTGAGGCAAACATGCCTTCTTTAATTGTTCATTCTTGTTGAACATTTGATTCAGTCATACTGACTTCCAGGGAGTATCCAGTCCTTCTCTCTCACCCAAAACCATGAAGAACCCATATGAGCAGAACTATAGAACTTTTCAGAGGAAGGGAAGGATGGAAGGAATAAAGGAGACTGAGACCATGCCTCCAGTGAGAAAGATTGTCTTAAGGTTTTCTTTTATCTGATATCATGAAGGCAATGTTAAATAGGGTGAGGTGAATTGGCAAGCATTGATGGGGGCTTGAGCCATGGGTTCTGTCAGGTCTAAAAGGAACTGAGGACAGATGGCTGTCTATGGTGTCTATTAGCTCACCAACGTGCTTGCTGGTCTCCAGGATCACTCAGGCCCTGGGGATCTTCTCACCCCACCCTTTCCCCTAAACTTCTGCAGCTCTTGGGCTTCCCCTCCTCCAGCATCTCATTCTTATGAGAATCCATTCAATTTCTGCCATGAATTCTCTTGACCCCCCCCCCCACCGTCTCTTGCCTCTCTCTCTGCTCTCCTCTCTGTTTTCTCTTCTTCTCTTGCTGCCCTCCTCCCCCATGGTCTTATTTGGCCTACTACTTTCTTCCCCTGCCCTAGACTCCTCCAGATGCCTCTGGCTGTACCCTCCCTCAAGTCTACAGTAAAAACCTTCCCCTCAACCATACCTTGGAGGCTCATGTTCTCCCTCTATTTAGGCCCCATGTAGCTATGTCAAACTACAGAGTGGAATGCCCATGCGATCCAGCAAAAAGAACAAAAATGGTGAAATAACCCCAGAAAAAAAATAATTTGCTTATGTTCTTACCTTATGCCCTGTAATAATAAATGAAGAATAAGTTGTCAAAATTAAGTCATCAGAGATTGTAGTCTTTGAGGTGGGAAGGGGAACAGCCTTTCTAAATTTAGAAATTTTAGAAGTGATGTGAGGAAAAAAGTTAATTAAAGCAAATTTCAATTTCAACCTCTTGGTAGGCTTTCTTAAAACTAAGTATCTATTGATTACATTTTAAAAATACCCTTAATATTAAGAATTCACACAAATTAACAAACACAAAGCTGTTTCTAACTTGTAAAGAATAAAGTGGTTGGAATAAACAATTCACAAGAACCAAATAAGGAAAACGTCCAACCTCAGTAGTCAAAAATATACAAATCTAAACAATTACTACTTTCCATCCATCAAATTCACATTAACAGCTGATATTCAGTGCTTTGAGGAAGCTGCTCTTACACCCAGGAAGTACAGATCACCACAACCACCCTCAAATATGTTTATCTTAAAATGTTGATTCAATAGTTTCCACTTCATTCAAAGTTTTTGAAGTTTGGGTCAGATAAGGTCATCTCTGAGCTAAAAATATTAAATGGATGCTTCTAAAAATTAACAGGTCATAAATTTAAAATTGCACAGTGTTTTGAGTCATTTGATGAAATACTGTGTTATCCTACACTGTCCCATCTAGGAAAGGAATCTTCCCTTTGTGCAGCATCTCCAACCTCTGGGTGCTACTCTGTGCCCCAACCATTGCCTGGCAGCCCTCTAGGACAAGCAGATTATCTATTGCAATGCTTATGCATATGTAGCTCTTATTTTATTTAGTAGTAGCCTAAAGATAAAGGTTACTAACAGTTTGGGTGTCGCCACAGAAAAGCTGTAAAGTAAACCCTTTAAGTGAAAAGGTAGGACTTCTCAAATTTATAAAGAAGAAAAAAGTATGTGCTGAGGTTTCTGGGCCATGTAGTGCCATAATGTCCAACATCATTTTTAACAGTATATTGTTTCAATCATTCCATTTTTTCCTGGCTCATTTTATGTCAAATTGACACCAGCTAGCTTCTTTTGGGAAGAGGGGACCTCAGTTCAGGAAATGCCCATGGAGCACTTCTTTGACTGATGATTGATGTGGAGGGTCAGGTCACTGTGGGTAGTACCACCTGGGCTGGGGCGTTATAAGCAAACAAACTGATCAAGCTGCAGGGAACAGGAGCAAACCAGTAAGCGGCATTCCTCTATGGCTTCCCTGAATTATGAGGCTGTAAACTAAGATTAAATAACCCTTCCTCCCCAAGCTGCTTTTGTTCGTGGTGTTTATCAACAGTAGAAAATCTAAGACATGTTTATTATAATTTAATTTTGCTGTGCCTAATTTAAAAATTGAGTTTTATCAAAGATGTGTATGTAAAGGATAAATATATATATAGGATTCTGTACTGGCTGTGTTTTCAGTCTTGCAGTCTTTCCCAGTGATTAAGGGATCTCAGGTTAGCCTGGGCTACTTAGCATGATCCTATCTGAAAAATAAAATAAAGGAAAAGTGATGTTGAATTGTGCAAATGACTTTTGTGCTTCTTGAGGAAGGAAGATATGAGATCAAGAAGGGAAATAAGAATCTTCCAGTTTGGGTCATGGCAGAGTCCAGGGAAAAGTCCCAGCATGCCAGGCCCCAGAAAACATCAGAGTGCCTGTTACTTTGTAAAGTGGTGGAATGATAATCAGAGTCTTTAAAGTGTTTTCTTTCCCAAAGTAATACTTTTCTTGACTAAAGCCACCAAGCACATACTCTCTGGTGAATGGAATAGTTCAGTACTCCTTCACCAGGTTTAAATAAATAAGGCATACATTAAAATTTTCAGAGTCATGGGTTCAGCCTCGCTAATCTTCTATTCACTTAATAAATACTTAACATGCACTGGCTATGTTAACTTACTAGCTTATATACTAAACTTGCATTTTTAAGCTGGAATTATCTATCTGTCATCTAACATTTTTTTCAACCTTACAAACTGTTTCATAAGCACAAGTTGAACAAGTGATGGTGGTTTAGGTTGCTTCGTTTCCTCTGCCAGCTTCTTCAGTGAGGTTCAAAGCAAACATTTCTTGGGAAATAGAGGCCCATGAGTTACTCAGGAGCAAGATAGAGGGAATGAGTAGAAACTTCAGAGTTTGCACCCTTTAGTGGCTCCTTATTCCTGCATTCCCTAGACATTCATTGAGTATCTACTAATGTGCTTCATGCACTGGGCACTGATGGATACAGAGACCAATGAGACAGGACAGAGCACTGTGCTGCCCTCCAGATACCTGGAACATGCTGGATTCTGTTATTGGATCTGGACTTTAGGGTTTGCACTGGTTTTCTGTGAATTTTAAAGAGATCAACAATTGCATGTGATTGAAATACATTCAAGTTAGGTTGAAGAGCATGGTCCATGGGTGAAGGGGAGCTTCCTGGCCCCTCTCCATATGTTAACTAGTTCTCTCCTTCCAGCCTGCCCACTGCATTTCAGAAACAAAGAAGCAGGTTCAGTGAGATTGTGATTTCCTCGTGTGAAGTTTAGCAAAACTTGAGTTTTATGCATGAGTGCTTATTCTGACACCCACATTTCCACCTCTAGTCTATTCTAAACTCCAGTGACCACTGAACTCATAACACATACCACAAGAAAACAGGTAGTAACTATCTGTAGAATTTTGGGTGGGTTTTTGAAAATTATTTAGTGACATTTATTACCACATTTCAGAGGACAGGATGCAGAACATGTGGCGCCATATTTGTACAAGCACCGCTGCCCCACTGCCTTGTTCTTGTGGGCCTGTATTTCAAGTGTTTCTTTTGCTCCCTTCATTACAGCTTCTATTTAGGAAAAATAAAAACTACAACACACTCACAGATGAGAGAAAGTGCTGTTGCTCAGAAGGGAGGCAGCATAGCAGCTCAGTATGAGCCCTGTGGTGCAGAACCTCAGCTGTGACGTCACACTGGTGCTGCTGACTCCAGCCTTGTGGGGCTGAGCCTCATCTGTGACGTCACACTGGTGCTGCTGACTCCAGCCTTGTGGGGCTGAGCCTCATCTGTGACATCACACTGGTGCTGCTGACTCCAGCCCTGTGGGGCAGAGCCTCAGCTGTGACATCACATTGGTGCTGCTGACATCAGCCCTGTGACATCACACTGGTGCTGCTGACATCAGCCCTGTGGGGCAGAGCCTCAGCTATGACATCACATTGGTGCTGCTGACTTCAGCTCCAAAGCTTTTATGACTGAAAGTTCTAAAAGTCTTGTTGGGAGTTATTGATTATGCTGTGACCATCTACTGTGTGATTTGTAATCTCTACGTTCCCGTTCCTAAAAAACTCTCACAGGAAGCTGGAATAAAGCTCAATGGTTAAGAGCACTTGTTCTTATAGAGAACTTGGTTTGTTTCCCAGCACCCAGATGGCACTCACAACCGTCTGTAAGAACAGATTCATGGGATGTAATAACCTCATCTGACCTCTGTGGGGACCAGACACACACGTGGTGCACCAGCCTACATCAAGCAAAACACTCATCCACAAAATAAACGCTTAGATTTTCTTTTTTTTTTTAAAAAAAAAAAAAAAGCCTCTGATTATACGAAAGTCACCATGTCTTTACCCCTGAATTTCTACCCTGTGTTATTGCAGACCAGGAAATCCTGCGGAAACTAGAGAAGGAAAAAATCCTGGTGTTTACACCTTCCCGGCGCGTCCAGGGCAGACGGGTGGTGTGTTATGATGACCGGTTCATCGTGAAGCTGGCCTTTGAGTCTGACGGCATCATTGTGTCCAACGATAACTACAGAGATCTGGCGAATGAGAAGCCAGAATGGAAGAAGTTCATAGATGAACGGTTATTAATGTATTCCTTTGTCAATGACAAGTAAGTAAGCCAGCCAACTGTCATAAGCCATAGCTGCATTAATATCCTTCCCATTTTGCCACTGACCAGACCTGAGACTGGTTTCTTCTGACGGCAGTTTCCTCTTCATCCTGAGGGGAGCCAAAATGGAACACTTGTGCTATAGGGGGCAAGTGTGAGCTTTGTGCCCTTCCCTGAGTTGCTAGCACAGTACCTGAGGCCAAAGAAGCTTCTTAGAGTGTCTGAGGGACCTGGCTGACAAAACATCTATACTACCCGCCCCACCCAAAAGCCTGTCAAGTCAACTTAGCACATGATAACTTACATTTTAAAGTTGTGTTACCAAGGAAGACTGTGGTTGTGATCGCAGCCTTCAAGTTGAGAGAAAGATAAGTGACTTAAGGAAGCCCGAGTGCCAGCACACATGTGGAAGAGGCTTACCTGTTGTCAGTGTAAACTCAAAGGAGTTTATTTTCTTAACTGATTCATTCACAAAGACATGAATACTTACACTATTAAACATGCATAAAACCTGGGACCAGAGAGATGGCTCAACAGTTAAGAGCACTGGCTGCTTTTCTTGAAGACCTAGGTTTAATTCTCAGCATCCACATGGCAGTTCACAACCATCTGTAACTCTAGTACCGGGGGATTCAGCACCTTCTTCTGACCTGCCCTGAACACTGCATGCACATCTGCATGCTGCACAGACATACAGGCAAACCACCCATGCACAGAAAAGGAAAGATTACAAATTTGAAATTTATGAAAACTGTTATACAATTTAGCAAAAGCTTATAAATATGTTTACACTCCCAGCCTTACATTATTCCTTAGAATATATTAATGAGGAAAACAAAGATCAGATAAGCTGATTTTTATATTTAGAATTAAAGAATTCCAAGACAACTAGACTAAGCACAGAGTAGAGAAACCAGTCAAGCTGCAGTGCACACCTGCTGCACTACTGCCCAGCTCGCCACGTGTGACGATGACAAGTGTGGAAAGTGGGCATTTTGGCACACAACTGTGAGCTCCACTACACAGGCTGAGACAGAAGAATAGCAAATTCAGAGTGAGACTGTCAAGAGAAGAGAGGAGGGAAGAAACATGGAAAATATTTTTATTTAGCAATGCTAAGGATGGAACCTGGGATCTCACTCGGGCTACTCGTGTGTTCTACTGAACTACATCCCTAGCCTCTAGTGTTCTACTGAACTACATCCCTAGCCTCTAGTTTTTCCTGCAATGTTGCCAGTTTGCTTTTGTAATACTAGCACTTTAGCCATTTTGATTGTTCCTCAATAAGTTTCTCTATTGTGCATATTCTCATTTTGTAGGTAAACACTTGGATTTATTTCAAGTTAGAACAAAGGTGTAACAAGTATTAGAATTTATTTCTGTGCATGATATGAATTCTTTCCTTCCTCTGATAGTCAACCCAACAAGAAGCTTGTGTCCTTAGGTTCAGTTCCTTCCTTTAGTAGTAGGAACCGAAGCCAGGGCCTCACATGTGTGTGCCAGGCCAGCGCACTGTCACTGGGTTACAGCCTCCGTGGTTTTACTTCTTAGTCCTTTTGAGACACGGTCTCTAACTTATTTAGGCTGGCCTGGAACTCATCTGTAGCCTAGGAAACCTGGACTTGCTGTCCTTTGTCTTAACCTCCTCCCCTCTGCCACATAGCTAGGATTTCAGATCAGTGACCTAGATCTGACGTGTGTGTGTGTGTGTGTGTGTGTGTGTGTGTGGTTGTTGTTGTTGTTCTTTTGTTGTTGTCTTTTGTTTTTTGAGATAGGGTTTCTCTGTGTAGCCTTGTCTGTTCTGGAACATGCTTTGTAGATCATGCTGGCCTCAATTTCACAAAGATCCACCTGCCTCTGCCTCCCAAGTTCTGGGATTAAAGGTGTGTGCTACCACTGCCCTGCTCAGACCTGAACTTAAAAAAAAAAAAAAAAAAAAAAAACAATTTTCCTTCAGATGGGATCGTGTTCTGTTATCTAGGTCGGGATCACAGGCATACTCTGCCTCCTCACAACTCATTTTTCCATCTCAGCTGAGAAGCCATTGCTATAATGGGAAGAGAACAGACTTGAGAGTCCCGCGTAATTGAATCTTGACTTTGTAATTGGATGTTAGACACTAGTGACTTAGTTCATCTGAACCTAAGTTAAAATTATTGATTGATATGTCAAATGGAGCTTGAAGTTGGAAATGCAGTAGTGTGTAGCACATCTGGCACATCTGGCATCAAGTGAGTCTCCGTCCTCCCTGCTGCCCATCCCCCACCTTTCCCGTCTCAGCTGCTCCACAGCCCCCACCTGCCCTGCATTCCCTTGCAAGAATGGTGTTGATAGAGATCTCCCAAAATGCCCTGGTAATTATTATTCAAATCCTTTCAAACATCCCAAGACTGGAAGAAGAAGAAAAAAAAGCATTGTTAGGACATGCTGTGTCAAAACTTATTTAAATCAAAACAGATACAAGTTCAGGAGAAAGCTGCACTTTATAGGAGAACTTGGTATATTTTTGATCTTATAAATATTAGTCAAGACAATTGGATAAAAATTTCAAAAGAAAAGAGAATAAGTAACTATATCTTTAGGATTAATATTTTGGGGTGTCATTTTTTTTATTGTTGTCTCTGTGACAGGTTCATGCCCCCTGATGACCCTCTTGGAAGACATGGCCCAAGTCTGGATAATTTTCTGAGAAAGAAGCCCATTGTTCCTGAGCACAAAAAGCAACCTTGTCCATATGGTAACTGTCCTTATGAATACTTTCCATGCACCCTTAGAGCTCAATATACTATTAAACTTGGACTAATGTCAATAAACACTGAAAAGTCTCAGATGGATACTATGTGCTTCTTTTGATTATATTAAATTTAAGAACGTGTGTTAGCCTTAAAACTGTTTTTACCTGTTTGGGTTCAATACATGAATTTCTCTGAGTGAAAATATGGTCTGAAAATAGCTGTAATTCTGTTCGAAGTTAGTGTTTATGGGAATGAATATTGGGAATTCTGTCTAGATACGAATAGATAAGCAGAGCTTTATCACGTTGCAGCATACAGTTCACTTCATAGCAGAATTTCCCACCCAGTCATAAAGATCTGGAAGAGACGAGGCAGATATGATCTGAGACATCAACTGAGTTTCCTCCTTGCTCTCCATAGTAAGCAAGAATGCTGAAGAGAGTGAGGAACAGACTAAGACTTAGCCCATCTCCCTCTTCTGCCTTTCCTTCTCAAGTTCAGATAGGCGTGCCTCGCTGACTGTGCAGGATCTCATGGCATGCTCCTTAGCCTAACTGATTTTATCTTCATAGGAAAGAAGTGCACCTACGGACACAAGTGCAAATATTACCACCCAGAAAGGGGCAGCCAGCCTCAGCGGTCAGTAGCTGATGAACTTCGTGCCATGTCTAGAAACACAGCAGCCAAAACTACAAATGAAGGAGGACTGGTAAAAAGCAACAGCGTTCCTTGTAGCACTAAGGTTGATAGCACTTCAGACGTTAAACGAGGCGCTCCAAAGAGGCAGTCAGACCCAAGCATAAGGACTCACGTCTACCAAGACATAGAGGAAAAGCTTCCCACCAAAAACAAATTGGAAACCAGGTCTGTACCTTCCTTAGTTAGTATACCGGCCACTCCTACTGCAAAACCCCAAAGCACTACATCTTTAAGCAATGGCCTTCCATCTGGAGTTCATTTTCCACCTCAGGATCAAAGACCACAGGGACAGTACCCTCCAATGATGATGGCAACCAAAAATCATGGAACGCCAATGCCTTATGAACAGTATCCAAAATGTGACTCTCCTGTTGACATTGGATATTATTCCATGTTGAATGCTTATTCAAATCTGAGTATCTCAGGCCCCCGAAGTCCTGAAAGGCGTTTCTCATTAGACACTGACTATCGAGTGAATTCTGTAGCTTCAGACTGCAGCAGTGAAGGGAGCATGAGCTGTGGGAGCAGCGACTCCTATGTGGGGTACAACGACCGGTCCTATGTCAGCTCTCCTGACCCACAACTGGAAGAGAATCTGAAGTGTCAACACATGCACCCTCACAGCCGCCTTAATTCCCAGCCCTTCCTGCAGAATTTCCATGACCCCTTAACCAGAGTGCAAAGTTACAGTCACGAAGAACCAAAGTTCCATCCCAAGCCTCCCCTTCCACACTTGGCTATGCATCTGCAGCACCCTGCTG
This sequence comes from Microtus oregoni, assembly GCF_018167655.1. Taxonomy (NCBI): domain Eukaryota; kingdom Metazoa; phylum Chordata; class Mammalia; order Rodentia; family Cricetidae; genus Microtus; species Microtus oregoni. The sequence continues at coordinate 9,134,926 of NW_024543831.1, read as the reverse complement.
TGGGTGCCCGGTCCAGCTGTCCCGGTGATTACCCCTCTCCACCAAGCTCCACACACTCGAAGGCGCCACACCTCGGAAGGTCCCTAGTGGCCACGAGAATAGACAGCATTTCTGATTCTCGACTCTATGATAGTTCTCCTTCAAGACAAAGGAAGCCTTACTCACGCCAGGAAGGCCTAGGAAGCTGGGATAGGCCAAGCTATGGGATGGATGCCTACGGCTATCGGCAGACTTACTCCTTACCCGATAACTCCACACCCCCCTGTTACGAGTCAATCACCTTCCAGAGCCTGCCTGAGCAGCCGGAGCCCACCTGGCGCATCCCATACTGTGGCATGCCACAAGATCCCCCGAGGTACCAGGACAACCGAGAGAAGATTTTTATCAATCTGTGCAACATCTTCCCCCCTGAACTTGTGAGGCTCGTCATGAAAAGGAATCCGCACATGACGGATGCTCAGCAGCTTGCCGCAGCCATCCTCGTGGAGAAATCCCAGCTGGGGTATTGAACAGATGATGCATCTTTGTGGTGTCGACTAGTTTTTTTGTTCAGCTCAGATGCTGAGGGAGGTTTGCTACAATAGCACATGTGATCTCCTTCTCAGCAAGGAGGTTATATAGTATCCATTTATGTGAACTACTGTATCATGGAATCTCTATGGAACCCCATTTGGTGGACACATCACGGGATTGCTTTACATTCAGACTTTTTTTAAAAAAAAAAAAATTCCTTTTTAAAGCTATACACTTGGCTGGAAGTTTCTCCAGTTTGATTTAATAGATGTATCTGTGATCTTTGATATTCCTCTTTGGTGCATCAGGGGTTTATATGCAGCACTTTTTAATCCTTGTTTCCTGTCTTATTAACTTGGTGTTTGTCTGTCAACTGCAAGCAATTGCAGTACCTTCCAGATGTGGAGGTACTGGACTAGATCTAGCCAACGATTCCCTCAAGCCAAGCTTAACTAGAATCCTTTACAGCTTTTTAAGTTATTTTTATTTGGGGAAAGTGGGCTTCTTTGTGCTATAATCATTATTTATAGAAACAAAGATATACTACAGCACTGACTTTATATTTTAAATGAAATGTAAGTTACCAGTTATATTAAAATGGGTAATAGTACATATTAGAAAGATTTCCAGTATGGCACTTTTTATTATTTTATTTTTGTTTGGAGGTTTCCTGTTAAGAAAATTAGTTAATTTTAAATGGTCAGTTTAAAAGAAAGCAGATGCAATCAATGGAAAAATGTTTCCATTTTCTTTTTTATGAATAAGGCAAAAGCCGTAACTATTACAGGTTAAAGCTTTGTTTTCCAGTTGAAATGTGCTTCTTGGCAGTAGAAATGAGACTGAAGTCCTAGTTTTCCATTCACGTATGTTCTTAACGTCTGTCTGTCTATGGGAGGCACGATACTGGATGAATAACCCTTTCACAGTACTTGCCTGTTTTTAATGAATCTAAGTATTCTCAATGCAACTTTTATATTTAATACACTCTAGCTTTCCTGCTCTTTATCAAGGCTGGCCTGAGGTGGTCTGATGTGTTGAGGAGATGCAACATTTATTGATACTGCACTATAGAAATGGCAATGGGGAACTTGTAAATGGTAACTTTGAATTTTTGTAATATATTGTATATTTTCCATTTTCCTGAAGGTAGTTTTTTGGGGGCCTATTATATTATTGAGGCCACACTCTTGCCACAAATAGTGTAGTTTTAGATACAGACTAAGGTCTGTTCTAGTATTAGTAAGGGATATTTCTGGTTGCAAAGTCACGGGGTTTGCTTACTGTAGTGACGTTTCTGAGGATTGGAAGATGGGTTCACGATCAGAGCAGATGGTGTTGCGCTGGACAGAATTTGAGCCTGAGTCACTTAGTGTAAAGGACAAGTCCAGCTCTGTTCCTGTCATCAGCCTGGGTGCTCTGGTCTGGATGCTCCTGTAACCTAAGAGAAGCAAAGCCCTGAAAACCAGAAAGTACCTTTTACTGTTGATACAAATTGTATCTTTTTAACAATAAGAACTATTTTGATTTGTAGATCTAGTTAAAAACACAAATGTGTAACTATAATTAGACTTTTGGGCAACATTTTATCCCTTATTTAAATATAAAATTTTAAAGTAAAATCGAAGTCTAGAATAGGATAGAAAATAAAAGTAACAATTAAGGTAAATAAAGGTGTCTGTCTTAGTTTTATATATTAAAATATATTAAATAAATTTATTGGCATTTTCTTTCTCCTAAAATTTACCTAGTGTGAACTTAACTTAAAATAAAGATAAAATGCTGCCTGAAAATAACGTCCAAGCATCTTCGACTAGGATAACATTTTCACTACTTGTGTGACACTGTGTGTTGCATGGAGTAGGATTTGGGTACACAGTAAATGCTTCTAAACGGCATTGTGCATATTAGCATATCCAATAATCTGAACCATGTTCAGCAAACTTAATTCAGGAAAGTGCTGTTCTACAGTTACTGCTGTTGTGTTGGAGTGAGTGTGGCGCACATCTTTCCCGAGAGTGATGCAGACAGCGCCACCCCAGCCATTCCGAGTGGCGTCTGTCTGAGAATGGCGGCTGACTTGGGCGACTGTCCTTGATTCTGTCAGTCATTAGCTGAAGGACAGGTTGAATTGTGGAGGCTAAGAGTGCCAAAAACAGGGTTGCAAATGTGGGGTTCCTTTTACCCAGTCGTACTGTGAGCTAGAGTAGGAAGTCGCTTCAGATGAACCTGTCACTTCTGCTTCATGTTAGCACTGTGATTATTTGGAAATGGGCAGACTTGACTAAAATAATGTGAGACTTTGGGTACAAAGGATACAACTTTTGAAATTTGGCCTTGTAATGATTTTAGCTGACTAGCTGCCCTCTTTTTCATCTTTAATATAACCCCTGCCAGTGTCTGTCAAGGAGTGGGTAGCTCTAACCCACCCACACCTCCATTTCTCAGTACCATTAGCTGTGTGCTAAGGAAAAGTCTCCTTAGGACAAGAAGAGAGTCTTAAATGAAACACCAACGTTGCTTGCAGAGTTGAACATATTTGGCAGACTTTAGCTACATCAAATTCTCAAGTATCTCAAGTAATAAGTAACAGGAGTCTGTTATCAAGTTCATAGCTGATCATAGACCTTAATTTTAGCAAAAATATTTCTTCCCAATTGCTAATTCCTATTTACCAGACTTTCTAAAGTAAATAAATAAACAACCTGGAAATGGTGTGTTAATAAGTAGTAAGAAAGTCAGAATTGGTCAGCTGATAAAAAGGACTCCGACTGGAATAATCTGCCCCTGAATAATAGACAGTGATGAGCAGTTCGTTTGTCCCTGTGTCTTAGTCCAGAGGGATTAGTACCTAACTGGCCAAAATGGCCGTAGCACTTCCTCTGTTCTTGCATGTAATACAGACGTTTTCAGTCTTGTTATCCTAATGGGAATATGTCACTGACCTACACAGTGAAAGTCATGGTCACCAGTATAAAATATTTGACACTGGTGGAAACTTGAATTTTGTGTTTTTATGAAAATACATTTATGAGACTATGTAATATACCTAAAGAGGGTGTTTTATATATACACATGTTTGGGGGGTTGTTTAATGGATAGCATTTTCCTGGTTGAACTATGTTTCTTTGAGTTTTGTGACCAAGTCTAGGGTCTATTTGAACATAAGATTCAGAACCACTAACATGGAAAGAAACACTTGGTTGGTTTTATTCTTGGTATTTTAAAAATTATTTTGATAATTTTAATAGAATGTGTAATTTTTAAATACACAAAAAGTAGTATTGATTATACAAATGATTATTTAACGTGTCTTTTATGGATGTATCTATATGTATATTGACAGTAATATATTTATAAAACAAATATACTTTATGTTGTATTTTTCAGTTTATAATAGACATGGGGATGACTCCGTGTGTGTGTGTGTGTGTATCTGTGTATGTATGTATGTGTGTACATGTATGTGTGTGTACATGTTTACACACATATCAATGTCTGGCTGGCTATCTGCTGTCTGCCTTTCTGTGTGAAAGCTGAGCTCCTTCCCCTGACTTGCTGGTATTTACTCTGAAGTGTATTTGGTTTTTGTTCCTCCTTTCAATAGCCTGTTTCCTTAGTCAGGAGAAAACAAGAGGGACAGTTTTTATAGCTTCTCTGTTGCTGGGTGGCTCTTCCAGTTCATTCATCTCTAATTCTTGGAGAATGCCTGACATCAAGCAAGATTATGGCTAGAGATAATGATTATGTTCCAAATATATTACAATTGAAAACTCCAGCTGTGGTGTTAAAATTTCAGGATACACACAAATGAACAAACTAAAGCATAGAAGATTAGTCACAGACACATCAGAATGCAAGGAAGCCAGGTACCTGTGTGTGAAAGCAAAGGCCCTTGTGTTGTTCTAGACACCTAGGAATTAAGCCCTAGGTGATGTGCCAGCAACTCCTTCTGTGTAGGATCTGCTCTCAGAGAACAAACAGTCTCTTAAAAACTGTTCACCCTTGCCTTTACAATGTAAAAGCCACAGGCAACATAGGGAGAAAAATGTGACTTTTTTAAATAAAAATTTATTTACAGAAACAAGCACCAGGTTAGTTTTACCTGTGGGCCATTCCTGAGCCCTGACCTTGAGGGAGAAAGCCAGACATCCTATGCAGTAAGTTCTGGCATATGTTAATATAATAAGTACTAGCTATGTATCTCAGAGGTCACCTAGTAGTCACTGTGTCCTTCAGAAGATGATGTATGATGGTCACTTAGCACACCCATCAAAGAGAGAAGAGTATGGAATTTTTCCTTGAGCTTTGAGTACGTATTTATGAATAAGATTCCTTTATCTTTTGTTTGTTAATGGCCTCATGAACCAAAAACAGTCTGTTTTTAAAACCTAGCCTACAATTTAGCCACAAATTTTTCAAAGATTGTATTTTTAGTTACATTTTTCTGTTGATTTTGTCTTCTGATACTCAACAGACCTGTTCTCTTTTACAAGTGGTTTTAAAGACTGACATACTGTACTTTCACAGTTTAGGAGTTTTCTGTAATATTTAAAGCAGAGTACTCTAACAGCTATAATGAGTGCATTTGTTACATTGTCACTCTTAATTAGAAACATGCATGTCTTCTTTTTCTGTCCAAATGCTCACCCTAGAGGTTTTAGACACTGTAGGGGCTGCCATGGGAGTGGTGTTCTTAGGACCACCTGTGAGTCTGACTTGACTGGAGGTCATACTGTCGAGCATGCTCATTCCCAGTGCTTCATTCATGGACACAGCAATAACACTCTCTTCATAGGATTGTGAAGTAGCTATGGAAACCACCACCTACTTAGGTAGTCACACTTCCTTTTAAACTTGGGTGCAGCTCTGGCTTTAACAGTGTTACTGTTTCTTCTGCAGTGCTCTCACCTTGCCTGTTGCTCCTGTGAGGACAACACCATCATATTTAGACATGGCTTTTTCCTGTGATCCTCAGTCCTTCAGATTTCATCACAATTTCAGGTTTTGACCATTTGGCAGTTGAGAATGTCTATACATGTTTTCACTCTTTGTAAACTTGTAAAGTTTCATTTCATAAACCATGTACTGACTTTCTATCCAGGTATTTGAGGTCAACAACAGATGTTTCCCAGCAAAGCTTTTACCACTTCTCTCTAAAGCAGCTGCTGTCTCGCAGGGAAAAGAAATCCAGTGGTTGTTTTGTAAGTATATACACACATATTTGTCTATGTGTGTGTGTGTATATATATATATATAGATATAGATATTAGATAGATAGATATGTATTTAGATTTCCCCTAGGTTTTTTAAATTATTAATTTTCTACCTTCTGTTAAATACCCACGAATGGTCAAATACTACAGATATGGTATACCCTCTCTGTCAGCCCTCCTTCCCCTCCCAACTATAGTTGTATGCTGGTAGAGAATTTCTTTGTTGATCCTTCAAGCTTTTCTTACAGGAAAAATAAGGTAAAGAATATCTTTAGAGCACCCATTTTATAAATGTATTATTCGGTTTATCACTTTCTGTCCTGTGTGTTTCTGTAATGGGGTTTTACAATCTCCAAAGCAGTGGAAACAACTATTCGATTCTGCTATAGAGGGGGAAATACTAAATACTCATTTTTCCTGTGATAGGTTGTTGTTTCATGAAGAAATTGATCTCATATGACAGCATAGATGCTAAATAAACAAAGCATTTTCCTCCTCTGGTCCCCTGGCTTGCCTGAATTGTGTGGTTAATGACATTGAGCTTCTCTGTAGGATGTGCACATGTTCCGCATCAATGTAAATGTTAGAGCCACAACTAATTCCTATTAAACTGAAATTAAATGTCAAAAACAATTAGTCATGACTCAAAACATGGTGAGAGTGTTTTCTTTCTGTTTGTCTCTAAAAGTGTTTTGTTTCTGGTGATTCTGAAATGTTTGGTTGTCTAGCTAAGACAGTGTGATTGTCCACTGAGATTATAATAGAAAGGCTGGATGGTATAGAGTCCTTGTTCTGATGACAAGGATTGAAAAGTACTGAGAAGTCTTCTCTTGATGGGGTGGTATGGACTGGGATGGTACACCATCTTGGGGCCCTGACGCATGTGAACTCTAAGCAGGCTTCACATGCATCCTTCAAGGTCCGTTCTTGTAGTTAAGCTGAAGTCTAAAAGCAACACAGCGTGAGTAAGTATTAAAAAAGAAAAAAACAAACATAATAGATAATTTTTACTTGATAGTTGGGGCTCAAAACACTAGCTCGCTATAGATAAACGTTTCATTTCTTCCAGAGGTTGGGGGACACAGCAGGCAAAGGTTAGTAAGTGATACTTGTGTGCTTGAACCCATGTTGCACATATTAATACAGTAACAGACAGCACACACACAGTTTGCAGAATCCAGCAGATCAGCTCTCAGAGTCTTTCCCAAACTCCCTTGTTAAAAAAAAAAAAAAATGGCACTGGCCCCTGTTTCACAGATTCCTGTGTCCAGTGCACGGTGCGAAGGAGAACTCATGCCAGGTACAGGTAAGTGCATTTGCTGCCTGGCTCTGCTCCTGAGCCTTGAGACCGACTCCACGTGATCCCTGCCGTTCTAGAGCTGCGGCCTCCTGACCCAATTTTCACATAATTTTTGGTCAATAAGAGTGTTCCTCTTCTGCTGTGAGCATTATAGCAACATGTTCTAATGACACTGATTAAATTCTACCAGGATTTTCCTCCTCTGCCTCTTTGCAAACCTTTGCTTCCCTTTGACATTGTTCCTAAAGTTGGTACTTTGCATTGACCAACATTATCTATCCCCACTTGGTTGTCTGAGCTGAGGGCTTGCAGACTCAGACTGCGTGTCTTGACTCAAGCTGTCTTGCACATTGAAGTATTGAGGCCATGCTCTCATGGTTGTCAGTTTAATGTATCCAAAAGCAACGCATCAATAGCAGCATTTAGTGGGAGAGGCTTCCAGCCTTCCCAGGACCGCTTGAACCCAGAACAGGAGAGGGCTCTCGTACTTTTCTCTCCTCAGGTCTGATCTTGTCTGAAGAGGAAAGTTAGCACACATTGCTGACTTAAAGTGCTCATCAGTGAGTGATGGGAGTGTCAGGAAAGGCAGCTGTAATCGTGAATTTATTCAAAACAAAATACCTGCACCTGGGCCTTTACCGCACTCCTGTCATCTCCCGGTTCTGAGGCAGCTGCAAAGGGGAGCATCCTTAACTCTGCCTCCGGGAGAGTCCAGCCAAGGTGGTCAGGGATGTTGGGATAGGCCAATTGTCAGGAACTGTAGGATGACAGGAAGCAACTGGCTTTGAAAGACTCTCCATCTCTCTCATGAGAACTTAACATGCAGGCTGGGACAGTGTGACAGACCCCCTGGGAAAGGGCTGGAGCGAGGACGCAGTGGGATGAGCAGAGCAGTACCCCCCCCCCCCCCCCCCCCCGTGTGAACAAGACTTTGAACTTGAATCACCGCAGATGGAATTCTTTCCAGTTCGGGGATGCAGTGCACTGGGAGGCTAGAGGTGCTAGAAATGCAAAGTTCCTTTGTAGCCCAAGGCCTGACCTGGCCTTCTTGCCTGACCCTCACAAGGTGCACACAGCCCACTCCCCAGCTGCCCCTCTACTGCTCTTAACCACCACTTGCCTCTCTGCTCTGTGCTGGATGCCTCTGGCCGTACATGTCCCAGACCCACTGTTTGATTACTCTAAGCTCCTAAAATGTTCGAGTTGGAGGGCAGCAGTGTAGGGATAAGTCCCGCCCCTTAGGGGGCGTTTCGCCTCGGGCTAATGTTTGCCTATAAATTTGGCGAGCATGGCTCCCAGCCACTGCTTCTGCTTTCCTGGTCTCCGCGGGAACGGTGGTTCTGTAAGTCTATTTCTACATTAAAGATATATATATATATATATATATACAATCTGTATTCGTTTATGCAGTTACATTTTGGCGCCCAACGTGGGGCTATTTTGCCCCCCGACTCAAGCGGGTAGCCCGCTAGCTAACACAGCACCCTCCTGGGTGCTGTTTTTTAGTTCGTGACTCGGGCCCCAATGCCGAGTCCTAGACACACTCAGCCACACAGGCCCATTCTGCCCCACCTGCTCGCCAGAGCAATTAACCCCTCCCTGCCTGCCTTGGCTAAGTTTGGAGTGGAACCCCACTGCCTGAATTAACAGAAACTCAAGTACCTGCGGTTTTGCAACAAAAACCGCCACAGCGGCAGATTTGGTCTGATACAAAGTGACTTGGCCAGGCGGTGGTGGCGCACACCTTCAATCCCAGCACTTGGGAGGCAGAGACAGGCGGATCTCTGTGAGTTCGAGGCCAGCCTGGTCTACAAGAGCTAGTTCCAGGACAGGCTCCAAAAACACAGAGACCACCACTGGCAGGAACCAATCATTGCAGGTAAAAAATTTTTCTTTTATAAATAAAATGTCTGAACACGTTAGTATTCAAGAATTTAACAGTTTTTTAAAATTGTACCATGTGGGAGATTTTACAAGAGGTGTCTATCACCCCACATCTATGGATCCTTCTGGGATTCGTAGTTTTCATTGGCACTAAATGGTTTGATAATAGAAATATGATAAAGTCTTTACGAGACGAATCCAGGATTCTTAAGGCAGAGATTGAATGCTTAAAAACAATTGAGAATGACAACAATCTTCTCAAGAATCAGTTTGAAGTTCTCCAGGCTGATGTTAAGGAGAAATTCATTACTATGGAAGAGGGAACAGCTGATTTGTATCGTAAGCTTCAGTCCCTTTCAGTAGGAACTGAAACATTAGTGGCTGATATTAAGGAGAAATTCATTACTATGGAAGAGGGAACAGCTGATTTGGATCATAAGCTTCAGTCCCTTTCTGTAGGAAATGAAACATTAACTGAGAGAATCAAAACTGCTGAATGTGACAATCGGATTTTGTCTAAAGCTTATGACAGATTGACGGAAAGATTGTCAATACAAGAAGGCACGGTTTATGCCATAAAAATTATGTCCAAAGATGAGATGTTATCTCTAATGGACAAACTTCATACTTTAGAATCCTCAATGAAGGCTTTGGAACATAATTCTGGACAGGAGATTCAGACATTGCAGAAGGCAATGGTGAATAGAATTGAAAAGATTGAGGAATTTCTAAATTCTGATGAAGAAGAGCAAAGGGTAGAAAGGCAAATTTTAACTACATCTGTGGGTAAATCTCTCCGGGACAATTTCCACAAAGCTCTACCTACAACTCTACCTGCCTTTCCAGTAATAACAACAGAGAAGGTGATTGGTTCCAAAAACCCTAGGGTCATCAAGGAGGATACATGGGAGCCTGTCCGTATGAATGATCTCAAGGAAATAAAACAGGCTGTCATGACTTTTGGGATGCAAGCCTCTTTTGTTAAAGAGATGCTAAGAACTTGGGCCACGACAAGCAGATACTGGGCCTTCTGGAGATTTCTTCAGCATACATGCAGTCTTCCAGCATGGCAAGTATAGTATCTGCTCTGACATCACTTCTGTGAAGCCCTCCTGCCCTTTGAACGCCCCCAACACCCCCTCTCCAATATGCCCCGTTTTACATTGCCTCCCCAGCATTTGCCACTGAGACTTAGTTTGTATGGTGTTCATCTCCCTGCCCAGGAATACATGCACCACGAGGGCATGGACCTGCTTTATAGCTTTCTTGGTTTATTTGAGCTACATGACCAGACAGTTCTGTGATTGTCCCATCACAGACATCAGCTGGGAATATGTCTGAGCTGCTGCGTGTGCACAACCGCACTCAATGCTTAGGGTTTGATCCTACCCAAGTCATGAGCTACTTGCAGCTGGCCCTTTCCTTAGATCCACCCCTGCCCTGTGATCCAGATAGGCAGGTAGGCAGAAAGCCGAGAAAAGTTTGGGTAGTGGGAGCTCAGGTCTCCTCTGGGAGTGGGCCGTATCCTGAGTACTGATTATATGATGGTGAATTAAAGGATAAGCCCAAAGATGACAACAGATAAAAGGGTCAGGTGGTGTAGTCCAAAACAGATCTAACAGTTCCCACAGAGCTAGGAAAGGGATGTACCCAAGGCTACTTTAGTGTACTTGGGGGTGAGCCTTACAAGGGTACTTATAAACCAGCTTCACAACCCCAGCAACAGATACTGTCATTCACCCCAGGTCTAGATCCACATTCTCTCTGCATTGTCAATAGCACCTGGTGATTTGCTGCAAGTCTCCATTCACAGGCATGTCACATCATGTTCTCTTCCTGCCTGTCCAGTCTGCTCTCAGCCTCCGGCCTCTGTTCCTGGACATTGGACCAAGCATCAGAGACAGAGACAGAGAGAGAAGTGGTGGCGACTCCTGACAGCTAGATTATTCTAGCTGATTTCTTGGGGTGTTGGGGGGGAGGGAACCTTGCAACTCTCAGTTCTGCACTCCTCCTTGGCCCTCGTCTAGGGTGGCCTCCAGTACTGAGGTCCTTGCCCCAGCACTGGACACAGCAAGAAGAGGTACAGAGGCCCCTGGGGAATTCAGGACCCCCTTTGTCCCACTGACCCTGCATAGCTGGAGCTCAGGGTAAAAGGTTTTTGAGTGGACAAGGGAAACAGTGATAGTTTTTGAAGAATGCTGTTCCTTCTGACTGCACACAACCACTTTTCAGAATGTACCAAGCATCATCTAAGCCTTGAGCACTCACAGATATTCCTCAAGGCTGGGCGAGCAGGAGTCCCAAGGAAACAGGACACACGATCAGCATTGCTGTCCTCAGAAAGATCTGGAAATGAGTACTGAGTATTTACAGATATCATTGGGAGAAAAAAGTTTAAAATCAATATGCATGTTATAATTCATTCTTTCTCCATATATTTTGTTTTTTATGTTTTAAAATCTGGAGAATCTAAGTGGGGCGCCCAAAGTTACACAGCAGAAAAACAGAGAGCGTTAAGCATCCACTTCATTTCAGACCAATGCTGGACGACATAGCCGGCCCCGTGATGACAGTGAAATGCAATGCCTCAGCCCCACTGACTTGGATGACCCATCACCAAGAAGGAAAACTCAGTGATGACAATATGCGGGGCCCATGGTGTAAGAGGCCTGAGTGTACCCGCTTGGGGACTGCTGAGTCCACTCAGTGTCATCCCGTGGCCCAGAGAGCATACCGTGGAGGGAAGGGGGGCTCCTGGGTTGAAGAGCCCAGTGATGTGCTATCTTCTGTAGTTTGGAGATAGGAGACTTATGAATCATATCATCACACAGATGCCTTCTTCTCTACGACCTGGTGACTTCTGTACTTTGGTGCAGCTAGTCACTGGCCTATTGAAGAAGCCAGGGATGTAGGTCACAGCCTATGGTCCAGCCTGGCCTCAGCCCAACCCTGTCTACTTTCCTTGCCATTTCAAGCTCTCCAAAGTAATGACTGACCCATGTACAGAGGCCAAACTGGGGAAGGACGGGGGGGACCTGACAGTCATGATGAGTAGATCTTACACATTGGAGGATGCTTTGTGGAACTTCTGGTTTTCCTCCTGAATGTCAGGTCCAGGGAATGCTAACAATCAATGATGTCTCCAGACATGTCCCCTAGTTCCATGGGCACAGAAAATACACTAGAGGCATGAGAACACAGGTGTCCCCCCCCCCCCCACAGAAATGCAGGTCAGGCTGTCCCCTGGCCCTTGAGAACTCGAGAAGGACTGTAGATACCAGGCTAGTCAGAGATGCTCATACCATGCTTTGGTTATGGTTTGTTTCTGGTGAAGGAACCTTAGTTCCCAATTTGGCAACATGAAGGTAATGGGACCTTTAAGAGGTGGGACTTCATGGAAAGTGATTAAGTCACGGGGTACCATCCTTGGAAAGAATGTCAGGAAACTTATGAAGTGAGCCTACCTCAGCTCTTTCTCAGTCAAGTCCCTTTCTGTTTTCACTGGTGGTACGATGGACACCCCTGGCCTCGCCAGGACCACAGAACCAGGGTGTTTGGGTGATCAGTCTCATAAGTCAAATAAACTTCTTCTGTCAAGTACCCATGACCTGTAGTCCAGCAGGAGAGATAGGCTAACATCCTCTGTCTTAGCTAGGGTTACTATTGCTGCGCTGAAACACCGTGAGCAAAAACGAGCTGGGGATGAAAGGGTTTATTTGACTTCCACTTCCACATCATAGTTTATCACTGAAGGAAGCAATGAACAGGGCAGGAACCTGGAGGCAGGAGCTAATGCAGAGGCCATGGATGGGTGCTGCTTACTGGCTTGCTTCCCCTGCCTTGCTCAGCCTATTTTCTTATAGAACCCAGAACCACCAGGCCAGGGGTGGCACCACCCTTAATGGGCTGGGCCCTGCCCCATCAATCACTAATTAAGAAAATATCCTATAGGCTAGTCTACAGCCTGATCTTATGGAGGTGTTTTCTCAATTGGGGCTCCTCCCTCTTAGATAACTGGCTTGTGTCAGGTTGACAGAAGTAGCCAGCACACCTTCACCAGACAGTCCCCATGCTCACTGTTACCCTGTGTGCCTAGAAGAGGCCCCGTGGCTACTTCTGAGTACTACACGAGGCAGAGAGGAAAGGACACTAGTGAGGAGTGAACCCCCTGGAAACGTGCCCAGGAAGAAGGGCATCTGAGGCTGGGGGTAGAGTACTACAGGCAACTTGCAGAGTCTTGCAGTCGCACAACTTGGGTGGGTGGCAAGGAAGACACGTCCCCCAGATTGCAGGAGGACTGAGACTCGGGGGGGTCTGGGTGTGTGGATACCTGCGGAGGCTTGACTAAGAAGCCATGCTGGGCTGTAACTCTGGAATTCCTCACTGATTTGATGGCAAAGGCTGGAGAAACATTTGGTATGGTCGTCACTAAAGCCAAATGGGTCAAAGGACATTAAATGAATTATTGAGTGTGTTGTTGAGTGAACTCAGACGCTGAAGACTGCATGCAGATTAGCCCCAGTTACATGATTATAAGTAGGTGAAATCAGTTGGCACTGACACCCGTTTCAGGGACATGCACCTGTCAGGGGTCCCTCAGATGCATCGCCATTGTGAGGACCTCTCAGGCTGTCTCCTGGTCTGAGCGGTTGACACTTATAATCCAGTGAAAAGCTCCTACAACCCACTTCTCCCTGCCCTGCTTAAAGGCCTGCTTACATGTTTGTTTACCTGCACACAGGACTATGCCTGCCGTTTTATTGAGGGAAAATGGGATTCTGTCCTTGAATTGCCATTTCAGGATCAATGTCCAGCTGGCATCCATTTATCTGATGTTCTACCCGGTCTACTGAGTGTAATCCAAACCTCGTTTGTCCCCGAGGCCATGGCTAGAGGAGGATTATTGATTTGTGAGTGACTTACTCATGCTGACCAAGGAATGTTCACCGGCCCCTGTTTAGCAAATGCCACCCAGGTGACTCAGCCCTGAGAACATTTGGTTCTTGTGGTGTCTGAGGAGAACAATAAATACAACTTCTCTCAGACAAGTGCTTCTGGGTCTAAAGTGTGGTCCCTACTGAAGGAGCCTTGGTCTCCCCTAGGAATGTGCTATAACTGCAGATGCCGGAGCCAGGCCTGTGGCCTGCACTGTCACAAAGTCTGAGAAAGTGACCTAGCACGGTTTTTAGCCATGCTTCCTGTGAGTCTGATGTACATGAAATGAGGAACACAGGGCTGAGCGACAAAGCCAAAGATCAAGTCGGTGGCGGCTGGAGGATCACCATGAGCCCGACCGAAGCTCCTTGCTGGAGTGTGCAGACCTAGTCAGGGCAACCAGACTTCCTGCCTACCACTGAATCCCAAGAGGGCCCACCTCCCTGTGATCACCTCTGTAAGGCCGAGACGGGGGTAACTGTGGACTCTCTGCAGACAGACAGCACGCCCCCGCCCCCCCCCAAAAAAAACTTGAGAAACAGGATCCTCCGCAAACTCCAGTCAAAGCCTCCATCTTCCTGGAAAGTAATGCAGAATACATTCTAGGCCAGGGGTTGAGTGCTCATCCTATGTGGGTTCTCCCGGGAGAAGGGAAGCCTCCCTTCCCATGAGCTCCCTCGGGTGCATGTGGGGTTGGTGTGATTCAAAGTTATCATCTTCTCCCACTCTGCGGGTTACACTATAGGCTTTGGGGTTCTGAGCCATCAATTTCCAGCCCATTTGTCCACTGATGTGTAGAAAAGTCAGAAAAATGGTCACTAGAGCATGGACAGTGGGCGCCTGGTGCTTCCTGGCTTTGCACAGGGGGCTGGATGGACAGTGGGCGCCTGATGTGTCCTGTCTCCGCCCAGGGGCTGTACTTGATAAGCCCCAGCTTGTTTTAGCATTTGGATATAAACACTCTAAATCCTCCTGTCTCTGTGGCCCATCTGTGCCATCTAGTCTCCTTCTGTTTAGTATTAAAAGTAGGTGACTTCTTTCCCTTTTCCAAGACACATTACAAACAGAAAGTAAAAGTGGAAACGAGGGTGTGTAAGGCTCATTCCTTCCTTCCAGTCACCCCATTTTACAGCAGAGGAGTGAGAGGCCCCTGGATGGAGCAATTGGTCCAAGGTCAGTCACTAATTCCCACTGACTTATATAGCAGAGCACATGCCGCAGTCTCCAGTCTTACCACCCCAAGGAAATCCTGAGGCCTGCTCAGTCTCTGCTTCCAGGCAGTCTCTCGATAAGACTATCCTCATCCCACCACAGCCATCTCTTTTCTAACGGCTTCTGCCTGTGCAAGTCACTAGTCCCAGCCCCAAGGGATCTGTTCAGAAAAGCGGCATTGGCAGGGGAGAGCATCACAGCCTGATGATTCCCAGATGCTTCCAGTCTCCTCTCCCCCCTTTTAATACACAAAAAGTAGTAGCCTTTCAGGTGCTCCAACCCTCCCTGGCCCCAGTATGTTCCAGTCTGGGGCTCCATCATATCTGTGTCTTCTGACTGGATGGTTGTATGTCAAGTTCTATTTATGACTGAGGAGAGGCCCACTGAGAAACATCAGCAAAGCAATTTGAAAAGATACCACAGCAAAGCACATGATTATCTTTTAAATTATTAAAAAATGCTGCTAACAAAAGACCTTAAGTACATGAGAGGACAGTATTAATAAACATTCCTTGGGAGCAGATAAACAGCGTTGTGTTTAATAGATAAAGGACTGTCTGTTTATGTGCTCTCTGTATTGCCCTGGAACCTCTGCAAACCCACTAACCAATGAAAAAAATTCTATTGTGGCATATTTTGTGTGGTTTTTATGAAAACCCTTAAAGTCTCCCTTTGTGCCTGGCAAGTACCTGCCACGTTCACCACATCGCTGCAGCACAATATATTGTTAAGGCGACAGTTTGCAGTGTGACTCAGTGTCTGAACAGTCGCCTTAATGTCAGATGACTGAGTCACACTGCAAACTGTCGCCCAATGCTTCAGTCCCTGCACGTTCAAACCTCCCTCAGCCAGGACCAGCGCCACTGCATGAATTACTAATGCTGCACCACGTCCCAGCTCTGCCACTGAACCCCCTCATCCTTTCTCCGAACGCTGGCTTGCTTCTTAGTAACACTCCCTTGCTGAAACTGGAGCTGAGAAGCTCAGATGGATCAGGTGGTCAGCAGGTCACCAGTGGTCAGCAGGGCCTGTCAGTGAAAGTGTGACTGCCACTCCCTGCCACCAAGGTACAAAATGAAGTGGGGACCCAGGTTCCAGATGTTGTTAGAATATATTTATTGCTACATTTATATACAATTATACAAACAGCCCAGACAGGAGGGGGTATGTCACATCGATTTCTGCAGATTCGACAGGAGTACACACAGGAGAGGTACATCACCAAATTTGCACTCAGATAAAAGCCGAAGATAAGTCACATCCATTTTTAAAAGGTGAAAAAGTCCTGATAATTGTCCCCTTAGATTCCATCTTATGAGCAGCTAGTCATGCAGAGAAAAAACACAGCGCGGGGGTGGGGTGTGCTGGGGGATTTCCAGAAGCTGGTGCCTTCCAGCATCTGTCTGAGAAAATGGTATCTTAAAGCCAGGCTCAGCAGGTGCTGGCTGGCTGAGGACCGCAGGGTCTGCAGACATCCCAAGTCCTGGTCCATCTCCTGAAGTCTGCTCCTAGGAAGACAGTGAAAAGGTGCAGGAAAGAGAAAAACAGCAAGACGACAACCGAGAGCAAACAAGACTGGGGGTTGGAGAGAACACGAGCAAGCGCTCTGGTTGATGGGGACTAGTCCATCCAGTTGTCCTGGAGATACCAGAGTTTGGGGTGTATGCGTTCAAGACACAGGGCTGTCATAGCTCATCGTGGGTCAGCCGCCAGGGACCTGTACAGACAGATGATGGGAAAGTCAGGAGACGGAAGAAATAAACATCACCAGCATGGGTTGCAAAGGGCCTGGCCCTGAAAACTCATGCTGAGCACTCTGGGAATGTTCCGAGGCTGTGCAGGAGATAGAACACCATGGAGGAAATGGCAGGAGGCGCAGGCTGCCCTCTGACCTCAGAGTAGCCGGAATTGTCTGGGGCCTCAAAAGAAATCAGAACGGCAGGTTTGGGAACATTCTGACCCCCCGAGTCATGTTATGAATGTAGAGTTGGTCTAAACATTGCCCATCATGTCAGTCACAGATGTTTCTGGTGTGGAGAGGGTGGGGAGTGAGCTCACCTCACTGACACTAGCTCCATGTGGCACACGCCTCAGGCCACTTCATATTTCAGGGGTCCCACACAGAGAAGCTTGAGGTCAGATCTGACCCGGCCTTTTAAGCAAAAATTAGCCCAGAGCCTTGAAGAGAACCCAAGGCCTGAATTTTGAAACCAGGAAGCCCGCCATCCATAGTGTGCCAGTTCATTAGACATCTGGCTGTATTCTGGTCCGAGACTGTAGGGGGCGCCACCACTCACCAAACCAGCCACCCAGTTCCTGTCTGTGGCTTTGGACGTCACCTCTAATTTCGGGCCTACAGAATCCCACAGGTAGGCAGGATGACAGTTCTGGGAAGAAGCCCCAGACACGGAAGAACTAAGGCCTAAAGGACAGCTGAGTCCTTTTCCAGTGACAATTGGCTGTGGAAGCCGCGGGCCTTCCAAGGCTGACAGCTATGTGACATTCCAGGCTGAAGGATGCCGAGCCTGCCAGCCCCCTGTTCCCTTCAGAAATTCGTCTCTGGATAATTTGAAATCTGTCATTTGAGCGTGGCTGCGCTGGTGAGTCACACAGACACTCTCTTTTTCTGCTTCTGCCAACAATAAGACAGTCAGCCTCTGTCAAAGGAGTCACTCTGAAGAGCACGGGTATTAGCAGGTGAAATCACTGAGAAGCGGGGAGAACAGGCAGCCTACTTCAATCTGGGCTTTCTGCTAATCAAACAAAACAAGATAAATGAATTTGTGTTCTGGAAGACCGGGTTTTCAGATGAAAAGCCATGGAGAATATTGTTTGCAGCAATCTGTGAATGTTTAGGATGTGTTTCCAGCAGAGAATTTTGTTTAAATACCAGGAATAGGAATCGTCAAATTCTATGTTTGTTTGGTTTTTTTTTGTTTGTTTGGGTTTTTTTGGGACAAGGTTTCTCTGTGGCTTTGGAGTCTGTCCTGGAACTAGCTCTGTAGACCAGGCTGGTCTCGAACTCACAGAGATCCGCCTGCCTCTGCCTCCCAAGTGCTGGGATTAAAGGCGTTGCACCACCATCGCCTGGCTCGTCGAATTCTATGGAATTATAGTTGGCCATATCCCTTTCAAAATGAGTGTAAGCAGACACAGATGGGCACACGGCAGCCTTCAAATTCACTTTCTAACTGTGAGAGTTTCAGTGGCGTCAAGACAGTCTGGCGTGACCTCCACCTCACATCCAAGGCTACAGGCGTTTTTAAACTGCCTCACCTTGTGTGAGCACACGCATCTGCTCCCTTCCATGGAAAGACGTCTAAATGGCAGGTCGCTGGGACGCAGCCTGTGTCACTTCTCAAGCCTCACGGCACCACTGCCACTAAACAGCCAAAAGCTTGGGAAACTCTCCCAGGTTTGGGGGACCTCACCCTGGATCCGTTACAGTCTCTAAGATGAACCGCAGTGCTATGGTTTCATCTAGTCTTGGCCAAACACATTAATTTTCTAACAATCTGTCATCGTGATAAAATAATCTTTAAATATAGCCAGACCGAGGGAGGTGCACAATGCTTTATTAATAAGGCTGAGGAACCAGATCCTTGATCTTCTGACTCAACATGTGTGCACAACACTTCACTGTTACTTCCAGTTGAGACCTTTGATACCCCAGGTACATCCAAGTGGCAGTAGACTCCAACAGTCCTCTCTCCCTCACCAAGGGAGTCTCCACAAATGCAAGAGAATGTCCTACCTAAAGCAGCACTTACAATATGGTCAGTTGACCACGGTCACCGATAAAAAAAAATGCATTTTCATAAACTTGAGCAAAGCGATTACAGTGGAGGGCAGTGTCCTTGACTGGGGAAGAGCCTAGAAGACGTGGGCAGGACGGGGTACGGCAGTGCACCCTGGCTCAGCACCTTCACCTGAACTGGAGAAGGCCCTGGCCAGCAGGTGAGCAGGCATAGGAGGGTCCCCCAGGATCTGAGCAGGGCCTCCGGGAGTATAGGCTCACCCCAGCAGCTGCTGCCAGCTGTGCTTACCTCATGAGCAGGAAGGCCTTCGTCCTGTTACATATGCTTTATGCTGCTTTGGCACGAGCGCATCTGGAACAGGGCATACAGTTTGGGTCCCCACCTTTTGGAAGAGACATCAAGAGGTTAGAAACCACGAATGTGGAGAAATGCAGGAGGTGGCAGGGGGAGGGGGCTCAGACAGCATGCTCAGCAGTTTAGAAGCCAGGAAAATCTCTCTTAGCCTGCGCTCTCCAAGGGCCGACCGGGGCGCTCAACTGTTAGCCTGAACTCCTTTTTAACGATTCTTAAAGTTTACCTTTCAAACTCTACTAGTTGACCGTGGAGAGAAGAATACCTTGGGATCTCTTGGAGGCGGATGCCAGACGGTTCTCTTAAAAACTGAGGAACTCTCCACAGACTGATTAGCCTCACAGTAACCACGGTTCTCCAGCCATACATGTCAGAACTTCATCAGTGGGTATTCGTGGCTTACTGGGTAACTCAGGAGGACCTTGAGTCTTCCTGCCTCTGCCTCTTAAGTTCTAGGGAAGATGCACACCACCACCTGGTCTCATGTGGTGCTGGGGATGGAGCCCAGGCTTCCTGGAAGCCAGTAACAACGGAGTTACGCCCCAGCCTGGATATTCTATATAATTTTGCAGTCTCTGCTGTGTCCCTAGGTAACAAGCAGCCTAGCAGGCCTAGGTTTTGTGGTGCCTGCTTTGAAATGGAGAATTCTCGCTGCTCTGTCCCCACAGCAGCCCTCTCCTTAGCTAGAGATCAGTCTGGGACACGGTGTCTTCCATATTACACTCAACTGTCGCTCTCAGGTACAGACCAAAAACAAGGTGAAGCTTAACCCAAAAAGACGCGACTGCACCGTGTCTACTCATCAGCCCCAAAGTAGCTCGTGGTATTTTCGGCACTAGGAAGCTAAGCAATTAGATACGGAAGTCTCTGTCTCCTAAGTGAGCTATGTACTAAAAAGGGGGGGGGGGCTGTCTCCCTATAAACTGCAGCACCAAAAGTCCCCTGTGTGTGTGGGGGGGGGGGGGGGTACAACCTTCCTATAAACTACAGTACCAAAAATCCCCTGTGGGGGCTTCTCTCTGTAAACTACAGTACCAAAAGTCCCCTGTGGGGGCTTCTCTCTATAAACTGCAGTACCAAAAGGCACCTGTGGGGGGCTGTCTCTCTATAAACTGCAGTGGATGGTCGCTCTGCAGCCAGGTCGTTGAACCCATAATAAAAAACCTTATAGTAAAATACAGAAGCTATAAATTTGTCAAATCTGTTAATAAAATGATAGAAATAATGAGAGTTACTAAAAGTTTAATAATTTTGATTGATTCTTGAGCTTGTTAAACTGGGCAGAATTAACTAAAAGTTATTAAAAATTGAAACTTGAGGACATTTTAAGGAGAACTGAAGTATCTGGAGGATGTTAATGGGTAGCTGAGCGGAGCTAGCACCCCGTGGTTCTGAATAGTCTTTCAAATGTATGGTTGTTTGTACTGTTGTTCCCTTTGGTTGATATCATTAACCACTGTTGAAGGAGGTTTAGACTGGTGAAGCCAAGAGGGAAGGAAAGCAAAGGAAGGAGAATGGCTCAATGTGTATGTTAACTGTTAAGGTTTAGAGAAAGGAAGATGGGAGTGAAGAGAAAGGCAAGAGAAGACAAGAGCCAAGAAAGGAAGCCCAGGGCGAGAGCAGAAATTCCCAAGCTTGCCAGCAGGTGGCGCTACGAGATTACACTACTTTGAAGAAAGCGTCCTCTGAAGGGGAGGAGAGGGTGGTACATACTGACCAGATGGGCAGGACAGTCACAGTGCAGGTGGCTCGGGACTTGTGGAGCACCGGCTATAGCTAGGACATACGTTATATCAAGTTATTTTAAACACATACATTTGCTTTAACGATAAATATCTGTTCATCTAGTTTGGAAGATTAATCAAAAATTCTTGAGCACAGTTATCTCAACAAACAACGAATTACATGGAATAAGTTTGAAACCCTCTTTTGTATTTTGTAAACAAACCTCTTAGCAAAATATTAACAAGCCTATCAAAGGAATTTCCATTAATCTGGTAAAGGTCATGTCCCCAAACCCAGGACACCGAATGGTATCATATTAGACACATTGATCCGAGAGGAATGAGATGCCACCAGCATTCTGCACTGGGCTGCAATGAGCAGGAGAGTAGAGTTATAATGCTGGGAGGATCAGGGCTGTCAACACTGCAGGAAACCTAGAATGTCCCTAAGAATCTGCAAATTATTAAAAAAAAAAAAAAAACACTAGGGATTCAGCGATGCTCTTAAGGCCAGCAGAGAAAAACTAATTTCATTTCTCTACCCTAGCCCTGGATATTTTCAGTCATAACCCTTAAGAGATTGTGAGATAAGACTATTAATAAACCTAGCAAAGGACACATGATCTTGTTGTAACAGTTTAAACAGCTTTACCTAAACACATAATGGAAGATGCCAATAAACTGAGATGAAGTCACCGTTATCAGGAGGCTCTAATATCATACAGATGTAAACATTTCCCATCGAAAACTTTTTCATCATAAAAGTTAAACTAATTCTGAAATGTATACAAAAAATTGGGGTCCAATATAGGAACACCTCATCAGGATAGAGAAACTGCAGAAGTAACCTCCATCGGGAATGACTTAAATTAAGACAGGCTGGTACTGACCAGAGACAGACATGGTGCTTCCTGGAGCAACACAGCGAGATGGGAAAGGAGCAGCAATGGCAACCAGCAGGGAGAGCATGAGGAGCCTTCCTGCATGAGGAGCCCAGACCACACAGTCTCCCACAGCAAGGACAGGGCCTGCTACCCTCTGCACAGGCTCGTCCACCAGTGCCAGTCATGGCCTCCTCGACCAAGCCCACCTACAGCACCCAGGAAGTTTGCCCCTGAAGCCTAGCGTGCACTGAGCAAGTAAGGGACCTTACTTCCCCTCCTCACAGGCTGCCTAAGCCACTCCAGGACTTCCCACACCAGTCCCAAGGGCAGGGCTGGGCCTTTCAACCCTACTGTGTCTTATTCCTCTCCTGGGCCTTGCAAACCACCTCCCCTGAAAGAAGCAGAAGGGAAAAGAGCCAAGAGACTACTCCAGATGTGTAGAACGGGAGCAAATATGGACATGCGAGACAGCCTGCCTCCCCGTAAGTCCCTAATCCCAGCATAATGACACCTAGCAAGAGTGACCCGGAAGAACCGCCACACGAAGAATTGAGAAGAATGACTCTAGCGATACTCAGTTACTCAAGACATAAATATACAAGAGAGGAAAAAGAAAGAGGGAAAAAGAGAGAGAGAAATGAGCTCATCAATCTGAGATGTGAAAATAGGAGACATGAAGAGAATCGCTGAAGAAAGCCCAACTGATTTAATGCTGGAAATACAAAATTCACTAAGTCAAATAAAAACCTCAGCGACTGGAAACAGAATCCGGCAGGAAGGTACGGTGGATGAGTCAGAGCAACCAGCAAGGTCAGTGTCCTTCGGGGGACTCTGAAGGCGTGTTGGTTTAAGTTGATGCTAAAAGGTTTTCAAAGGGCAGGACATGCCCTTTGCTACAACAAAGTAAACCACTGTGACCACCTCCAAATTCCTGACAGCTGAGAACCCCACACCACGGGCCATTCGTGGCTCTGTCGTCTGCAGATGCAGGGTCTCACTGGGCAGCTTGGCCAGCCAGGGATTTCTTATGTAAAACAGACGAACCTCAAACACAACGCGCTCTTCCAACTTCCAACCTTCACCTCCCAAGTATGGGATAAAGGAGGTTTGTGCAATCTGCCTGTTATGATTCTGAAATCCAGCATGCCTGTTATGATTCTGAAATCCAGCAAACAGCCTTGGGGACTAAGTAAATCTATCTTGTCTGTCTTCCTACCAGTTTGGGGTTCTAACGGTGATTTAAGCTTTTTTTTCCCCCTGTTGCTTACAAATCTAAAGTCTCCCTACCAATGAAAAGCACGGGAAACCTGGATGTAAATATAAATGAAGCCACGCTGGAACCCAGGCTTGCTCCTTTATACACCACCCATGCTAGGGGGAGAGTCACACGTGTGACTAATTGGTTCATGAAAGCAAAAACCTGATCTTCATATAAATAATTGGCCAACCCAGATAGTCACTCACCCCTGTAATCCCAGCACTCAGGAAAGCAAGGTAAAAGCACCAGGAGTTCAAGGCCAACCTCCCTAGCTATACAGTGAGTCCTTGTCTCAAACCAAAGACCATTTGCCAATCCTTGCTCTGATTTGATGGCTAATATCTATAAATCTAAAGACATCTCTAGCGATTTTCTCTTAAAAATGTAATTGTTTTCATTTCAATTCCACAAGTAAAAATGTATTGTTTAATAGAAACATAAAGATAAATTAGATCTGTGTTTGTCTGCAGACACAGGATATCTGTAAAATACTGTGCTAGTTTTTCTTTTCAAATATCCTAATAAGGTTGAAACTACCGACTTACTGAAATAATCACACTGAATCTGAATTCTGAGAGCGAAGTCATTGTTTTCCCCTTCCCCACTGACCTTCACTCCACAGCCACAGGGAACTACAGTCCTGCTTCAAGTCATCATTGGCCTCACTTCTCCCCGCCCACTGGGCTGCCTTCCTCCCTTGATCTCTTCCCTCTGGCCCCAACCTCTTGATTTTCTCCAGCCTGCATTCAGTGGCCCAGTTCCCGAGGAGTCCTGGAACCGTTACTCAGCGCCTTTGAGTAACATTGACTCAGCACACGCTTGCTGCTCTTCACGTCTCCAATTGTTTTCTATAGTTTCTTTTTAACTTGATAAAGAGTTTCATACAAAAGTGCTGTATTGCCATCATTTCTATGCCCTCCCCCTGCCAGCTTCTCCTGGATCCTGTTCACTTCCTCTAGCATTCATGACCTCTTCTTTAATACTGCATATGTACATATATGTGAACACACATGATCGGCTGAGTACAGTCAGTGGCACTTCCGTGCATGTGTGTTTAGGGCTGATCATCTACGACGATAACCAACCTATCTATCGTAAACTCCTCCTGGGAGCACACTGGTCCTCCCTCTCAACAGTCACTAATGGCCTATAGGTCTTCACCTGGATTAAAGGCACCTCTTGGGGGCATGTGTTTCTTCTGATTTTGTTGGAGGAAGGTCATTGGTTAAATAAAAAGTCCCTCAAACTTCTACTGAAACAATTCGGGCCTACCTCTGGAAGTAATGTGGTCTCTAAGGCCAAACTGCTCAGTGGACATACGGCCTAAACCCCATGAACTAGCGGAGATGTGGCCTGGCCCCTTTCCAACTTCAGATAGCACTGGCCTGACTTCGTTCAGAATCAGGCATAACCCTTTCCTTCTTTTCCTGAAGCCAGTCCACCCTTCCTGCCCTAAAGGTCTTCCGTGTGCTGTTCTCTCTTCCTGGAACACTTTCAGCTAAGACAGTAGACTGTGATCCACTGGGCTCCTTCGGGCAGGCAGGTCTATCTTGCTAGGCTTGATAAGCTTTTTCAAAAACTTGTGAAATAAGGGGAAAGATTTCAACAAAATCACATTTTACCTTCTACCTACTAATTATTTTGTTGAAATAATCCCACCCGGTTCTGCGAATTTAGACTTCCTCTCCAGGCATGGTTAGATTACCTGAAATGATTAACCTGCTTTGAGTTATGTGTGACCTCACTTCTCAAGGGCCTCCATCCCTTTGATCCTAGCCTCTCAAACGCTGTGTCTGGAAGTCTTTCTGACTTATTGGAAGATCAAAAGGTACAGCCATGCTGGGGCTCCTGTGTCTGAGGAACCATGTGTGCCTTAGAGACAGTACGAGAGCCCCGGACAGACAAGAGTCTGGCTAGGAATAGCGCACCCACCCTCCTGACTCAAGTGAAGGCAAGGGAGTGGGGTTTCTCTTCCTTAAAGTGGCAATTTACACACCACCTCTTCGTGGGGATGCTTGTGACCTCTGAACCCTGATAATCACCCCCAAAGTGTTTCCCGACTCGGCCCTGTGCTTTCATAGGTCAAGTGGAAACGGAATTGCTTTCATGGGTCAAGGACGGCTCAATAGTGGCTAGTTCACAAACCTGACCTAGCACAGAAATGTGCAGTGTTTTAGCACCGCTTACTCATGCTGAAAGCTTTTCCTACAGAAGTCAGCTCAGGGCAAGGATGTATGTCACTGTGATGTCCTCAAGAGCGAGGACAGTGTCTGGAAGGTTCTCAGCTGCCGTTCTTTCCCCATCAAAGACCCTTAGGAGTTCCACAAATGACCTATCTGGAGGCCTTCCGCAAACAGGCCACAGCTGACTTTACTAACCATGACCCCAGACAGCCCTTCAACTACTCAGCACTGCCCCAAACTCAATCCCTGCTGACACTAGGGATGCCTGGGTTCCAGCAATGGGGAGTGTCACACTCTCTGAGGCCTCTGTGCAAACCGCCCTGGAGACCAGCTCTCCACATTCACCAAAGTGTCGCTCGGCCTCGGAACAGGGGGAGCAAGAGACTGCCTCTATCCGCTGGATGCTCATCTTGACTCTCCTGCTTCCTCCTCTGACTATGCTGTTTTAACTCATCAGTGAATCGCCAGGGCCTTGTTATTAGTGTTACCACACCAGATGGTGTGAAGCTACTCAATTAGGTGCCGCTCGGAACACATTTGCCCCAGAGGGTAATTATTTGCCACTTTACTAGAGAGAATCCTGTGGACTTGGGCAGGAGTGCCCGGTGGAGTTCATGCCGGAGTGTAGCCTTAGGCCCTTGGGGATGGTAGGACTCTGCTACAAAGAGCAACTCTGTTCTTTGAGGCTTCAGGATCACAAGAGGCAGTGGTTCCCAACCTTCCGACTACCGCAACCCTTTAATACAGTTCCCTGTGTTGTGCTGACCCCCAACTATAAATTATTGTTGATACTACATAATTCTAATTTTACTACTGTTATGAATCATAATGTAAATATCTGATACGCGGCCCCTGTGAAAAGATCATTCAACCCCCAAGGGTCGCAACCCACAGGTTGAGAACAGCTGACATGGAGGTTTGTGAGAAACACCTTCCAGAAGACACTGTACACTTCATCTGCTCTAATGCTATCTTCAGTGACTGTATCCCAAGCCAGTGTGATCACTCTGGAGTTTCAGGGGAGTCAGCCCACTGTGCAAGGTCTGTGCTCTTCCCTCCCCAATTGTCCCCAGCTTGGAAGCACTGTTGGAGCTCTCCAAGGTTCTGGCTTAAGCCCACTTTCTCTTCTTAACATTTTCCCGGCCCCGGATCCCATCAGGACCCAAACTGTACATGCACCCTACTTCCCCTCACGACTTTCCCGTGTCATGGGCTGCCTTCTGAAGCTCAGCCTTACATGCTTCCTTATGAATGGGCAGTTGCAGCACTTCAAGTCTTTCTGTGCCTTGATATAGTTGCATGTAAGTTATAACTTATCTCTTGTGCTTATAGAAATTTCCGGAATAGACTGCCCAAAGATGCTGCACACAGTAAATAACTATAGCTGTGTGCGCTGAGATAATCACCATTGGGTCACATCTTGATGATTATGACCCTTCGCAATGACCTAAGAAGCTGGCTCCCTAGTCCCTAGAAACCTGTTTGCTGGGCATCTTCTAGTCATGACATCATTAGGGTTCTCTGAAGGCATGCACCATACTGAGCTAAGAGCTTTGCAACTACAAGAATTGAAAAGTACATGGCTATTAGCCAACATTAGACAGTAGTTTTTAAAAATATCTCTGAAGTCCAAGTTATCCATATCTGATTCTAGAAAAATGCTCTGACACAGGCAACCTGATTCAAGCCTATAAACTCAGAAATCAGAGTTGCAATACAACACAGTGTTAGACTTGGAATTAGAACCCAGGATCTTCAATTCTAGTTCACCAGAAACCTTCCTTCAAAAGGTCACCAACAAGGTCCTGAAAATCCCCAAACAGGTCATTTAGAATACAAGCAGAAGAAAGAGTATTGCTACTCTCAGCAAAGCTGAGAACAGATTACATCTGGGCATGCCTCTCCCCCATAGGGCCACAGCATTCCTGCAGGCTAGCTACAGAATGCAACACTAGGCTTTCTTTAATCTCTGCACTTTTTAGTTATGTGTTACATTGCAGCATGAATTATCAAAGCCACAAGCTGTCCTTGAATCAAATCAGTGTACCCTGGCACACTGTCTCCCAGCTTGCACAGCATCCTTAAACTCCGCCTCCTATAGTTAGTGCAGTGACTCACGCTTTCCATGTACTTTTTCCTGTCTGCAGACTAATCACTGAAAATGGCATTCTTCCATCCGGCCTTTCTTTTTAGCAATGTGTTCAGCAAAGCCTACCTTCCCTAAGTAGAGCATAATGGCCTGTAACCCCAGCACTTGGGATTACAGCACCGAAGCAGGAGGACTAATACAAGTTCAAGAAATTTGAAAGCTGTTTTAAATAAAAATTCTAAAACTTTGCTCCAAAAAAACCAAAACCAAACAAACAAAAACCCAACCATCTTGCCAAGCATGACTTTAAACCCAGCACTCAGGAGGCAGAGGCAGGCGGATCTGTGATGAGTTCGAGACCAGCCTGGTCTATAAAAGCTAGTTCCAGGACAGGCTCCAAAGCTACAGAGAAACCCTGTCTCAAAAAACAAAACAAAACCCAACCACCTGGAATGGTGACAGCACACATGTATAGTACAGACCACCTAGGAGATTATGATCAAGGCAGGCTAGTTAATGCATACGGGTCGGAAGCCAGCTTGGGTGACACATCAAGATCTTAAAATTAACAAAAGCATGGGTTGTTTTGTTGTTTGTTTTTTTTTTTTAAAAGGAAAAACCAAAAGCCCTAGGTTAATGGCACCAACAAATATACCAAACTTCACCAAAATCTTGTACGCAGCAAAGGACATCAACAAAAGTGAGAAATTCACAGGATGGCAGAAAAATATTTGCTGCTCGTATTTGCTACGGAATTAAAATCCTAACTCTCACTGAATGTGGTGGCACACACCATTAATCCTAGCACTTGGGAGGCAGAAGCAGACAGACCTTTGGGAGTTCGAGACCAACCTGGTCTGCACAGTGAGTTCCAGGACAGCCAGGGCTATCTAGAGGGACCCTGCCTAAGAAAAAAACTAAAATCCTGAGATAAAGGATAGCTTGAATTCTGAATATAAAGATCTCTTTTAAAAACTTAATTCAGGGGCTGGAGAGATGGCTCAGTGGTTAAGAGCATTGCCTGTTCTTCCAAAGGTCATGAGTTCAATTCCCGGCAACCACATGGTGGCTCACAACCATCTGTAATGAGGTCTGCTGCCCTCTTATGGTCTGCAGACATACACACAGACAGAATATTGTATACTGTATACATAATAAATAAATAAATAAATATTAAAAAAAACTTAATTCAACCAAAAATAAATTTAAAATGGACAAACCCAAATGAATAGTCCTCAAGGAAGATACACAAGAACCATAAGCAAATAAAGAGGTAAGTACTCAATATGCTTTTTTTCATTTAAAATTCAAAGAAATGTAAACCAGAACCACAGGGAGTTACTACTCCATTGTCAGAACAAATAAAAGGAGCTCTCCAGAAAATATCAATTGTCAGGGAGGGTACAGAGACCTGGGAGCCATGTGCATTTCGGTGGGAACACAATAGTACAGCTGTCATAAAAGATAATATGACAACTTTTCAAAATATTAACCATAGGATTAGCATGGGATCCAGTGAATCAATTTAAGGAGTCTGACATATATATTCATACCAATGTTCACGGCACCATTAGTAAACATGGAAATGGGAGA
This sequence comes from Microtus oregoni, assembly GCF_018167655.1. NCBI lineage: Eukaryota > Metazoa > Chordata > Mammalia > Rodentia > Cricetidae > Microtus > Microtus oregoni. The sequence goes on along the minus strand of NW_024543831.1, from coordinate 9,106,029 downwards.
ACAGTACAATGGTAAAAAATGTGCAAACAACCCTAATGCCAACCGATCAATAAATGGATAAAATGTGATACAAACAATGGAGCACTTATTCAACCTCAACAAGAAATAAAACTTGTTGCTAAAATGAGATGACATTATGTGAAATGTATTAAGTATGCCAGAGAGAAAAGGATGGCTACTCTGTGGTTTACTCTGATAAGGTGCCTAGAAATCCCACAGTTCAGAGACAGAAAGTACCAACAGTAGCCACCATGGACAGGAAGAGAGCTGTCCTTCAATGGGTACAGCTTCCCCCATGGACAGGAAGAGACCTGTCCTTCAATGGGTACAGCTTCAGTGTGGATGAATATGCTCTGGAGATGGAGGCTAGTGATGGGTGCACAGCAATGACAATGTGGTGCTACCATGTTGTACCCTTGAAATGATTAACAAGCTCACCTTACACGTCTGTCACAAAACAAACCCATATTCAGCCAAAAATGCCATCAAACTCCCACTTAACATACTGCTGATGATGCTATTTGACTGGGTAAAAGGTCAATCTTCTTACAGTTAGACTTAAATCAGGAGCTTCCTCTCTCTGGGCATCTTTATTAATCAACATTAAAAGCTTGACCCATGAAATGGATACTGCTATGTACCAGAGAACCAGCTTCCCTGGGAACCACACCCAACACCATTCTCTTGGCCGCTCTCTCCTGCTACTGCCCTTCCTTATATCTGTTCTCATCTTGTACAACTGTCATCTTTTAGCCAATGCATTTAAAACTTAAGAAACTATAGATGGAGTGATAATATAAAAGACTCAAATGCTACACTTGAGTTTCATAGGTTTTTAATATGAATAAAAGGAATCGGAGGAGGGAGATACTGTCTTAGGATTCTAATAAGTGCATGTTTGTAGATCTAATATGCAAACCAAGAAAATGAAAAGGTTATATACATTGTGAGTGTGAGAAGAATGTCACAATCCCCATCTCATGAGAAAAGCTCCCAAGTTGCCTGATTTGTCCCCAGATTCTAAAAGCCCGCTTGCTATGCTTGATGCTATGCATAAGACAGGAAGCTAAAGTCAAGTACCACTAGCTTTTGGGAACAAATGACACGATGACAAGTGTAAAAGCCCACATTTTAAAATGATGAAATAAAAGTGAACAATTAGGACAAGGAAAGAAACTTCAAAGATGGGAGTAACCAGTTAGCTAAACATGGAGGAATCTAAGTATACAAAATAGCACGAAGCAACAACATGGCATTGACGTTTTCAAAGTAAACTGATACTGTAACTGAGAAATGCAAGTTGATGTAACAACTAGGATAAATTAGTATTTGAAGTCTCATATTTGAAGGGCTATGGTCTTTCTTATCTTGCTTCAAGTCCTCGAATATAGCAGGCAATTCATAACAAACGTTTTTGATTAAATGAAGGTTACTAAATAAGAATGTAGAAGCACTGAGTGTACAGGAGCTCCACGGAAAGACACAAAGGTGACCTAGAAGTTGTGGACTTTAAAGTTCTAGATGAGATAAAGTTAACACTTCAATGCTTAAGGCAGTGTGTATACAAGCATGAAGGAAACACGTCAACCCTTGGGTATATGCATAAGGAAAATGTCATGCTTACGGCAGTGTGGACAAGTTTGAGTCAAAACACTTGATTCACAGAGATAGAGGAGTCAAAGAGGAGACGGGACAGAAATCACACAGCCTTTTCCATCAGGAAATGGCAGCTCTTAAATTCCTAAGAGATGGGCTCATCACTAAGAGATACGTCTAAGGAAAAACAGGAGTTAAAAGTATGGAACTGGCAAGCCAATGTTGAGAAAAAGCATACCCATGTTTGACTCATCTATGGTGTAGAGGCAGGGGCGCAACTAATGGTCTTGTTTATTTGGCATGGGGAGCAAGAGGGTGACATTTAGCCTAGGCTGGCTTTGAACTCACTGTGTACCCAAGGGTGACAATGAACTAACTCTTGAGTCTCCTGCCTCCACCTTCTGAATTCTGAGATCATAGGTGTGGGCCAGCACACCTGGCTTTTGGACATTTTTATGATGTAATCAAAACAGACACAGAATCCACTCAACTTCCAAAATGTTTGAGGAGAACATTAGTCTACATGACAGGCCACATCTGCCTCACGGGTTAGCAAATTAATGCAATTTAATAATCACTTATATTTTAGTTAAAGTTTTAACTTTTAAAACAAGCTGAGTTTTCATTGGTCACATATACTTGTGAATTTAATGTTTATCCTTCTGTTTCTTAGAACATCCCAAATCTATAAGGCAATGAAAATTTAAAGAAAACAAAAAGGGAATTATTCTAGCCAACAGTAATGTCAAGCCATTTTTCAGTGCATAATAAAGAAAAATTCCAATAATCTGTTAAGTTTAAAAGTAGTAATTCTAGTTCAAAAAAATAAAGCCTCTCTAGATAAAAAGTAAAACATCCTATAAAAAAAAAGTCTTTGCTTTTCAAGATCAGAGACATGGCTGCTGCTCTTACAGACAGGAAAAGCAACAACTCATGGCTTTTAGAGTGTTCTGAGAGCTGTCACTCTTCTATTTAAGAATATTTGCTAAGGATTAGTGAGAGACTGAAGGCAATTCTACACTCACAGTTGACTGCTCTGACAGCTTTAGTAAGACTAAAGGTACTTAGCATAGAATATAAAGAACACCAGATTGTAATAGAGAGAAGAATCGTCAAGAGGAAGCCCTGTCTTCCTTGGGAAAAAGAAAAAGCAATGCCTGAACTCCCAAATTATCTTCAGATGTCAAGAATCTAAGAGTCACTGTGGCCTCTACAGGATAAAAGGGATGATGAAAAAGGAAGTCTATATAAGGATTCAAACTTTTCTCCTAAGATGTCATATAGTTCATGGCTCAAACTATAATTTCAAGAAATATATGAGAAAACCATGTTAAATAACAACAGTGGAACTCAAAGGCATGAGCTTTTGTCTCTTTATTGTTAACCAATGAATATTATCCAAAATTAGAGATGTATATGTAATTTACTTGTACAACATGAAATTATGCTAATGGGAAATTACCAAATACTCATTAGTGTGTTTTTACATTGCTATATGAACATGTGCTCTCAACTGCTAATGATAAACATTATAATTGGTTTAATCTCTATGGAAACCCATATTGCAAATGGCTGTTCCTGTTTAGAAAAATCCATACAACTTTAAAAATGGATTAAACCCATTTTAATCCTAATCTACAAATAGACTATTAACAGCAAATATAACTGTAACCTCTCAACACTGTAACAACTGGTGTTAGCAATAATCTTGTACACAATGAAAATAGGGGAAAATCAGTGAAAATCCATGGGAAGTCAACTCTTCTAGCAATAAGCACTATTGCTCTAGAGCTTTGGGAAAGAGAATGCTCCTGTTTCCAGGTAGGCCAGTTAAGTCCTACCATCTCCCTCTCATGTATGGAAAGCAGAAACATTCCCTCACAAATGATTCTGAAACATGTTCACAACCACTGTGCAACCGTCACTTCAAGGTTAACCAGTTGTCTCTTGTCCTACAGAATCTAAAAAATATATTAAGCAAGGCCTTTTCTTTTCATAATGTCTGCCCAAAATTACTCCTTTTAAAGTCAGCAAAATAAAAAAAAGCACGAGATATTTTCAGACATAAATGGAATCTACGGTGCATGAAAACTGCTTAATAAATGGCAATTGTAATAGATAAAGGTAAGTGTGAGTGCATAATACCGAATGGAACATAGCTGAACCACACAGAGAAAACAAGGCTTTCTGTATCTTCAAACTCAGGTGCTTCATGGTCAAAGAATATAAGAGCATCTTTCTAGCCAGAAAGACTTTTCAATAAGACATAATTGAAATGAGATTTGATTTTAGAGACTGCAAATAAAACAAGCAGTGATTTAGAAACCAAATATGCTAAGATGATGTACCTTCCCCACCACGAATAAAGGACGAGAATCCTTCACTGCAAAGGCAATGTCTTACTTCCTCAGACACAGACCACCCCTCAGCAAACAGCACACCAGTGACAACAAACAATATCTGAACACACATCAGAGCCTCACAGTTCAACAAAAAGGCAGTTAAAGCATTAGCACTGGAATCTCAAAAGTATTTTCAATGAAGGGCACGATTGAGACTGTCTATGGATAGCAGACATGCAGCGCACACACAGTGTACAGTGAGGTAGTATTACTTCCTTGGAACTGATGCTTTCATCTGCTGCCCTTGCAGGAGGGTCCAGGTTTGTTCCTTTTGACAATTAAAATCAGTTATCATCAACAGTATCTTCTATTAGACATCTGTTTCTACAGCAACCTAAGAACAAACCTTGATTTTTTTCTCAGAGGCCACTTATTCGCAGGCAGTTTTAATCAATAAATTCTCCTAGGACTGATGTCTGCTGGCTCCATCTCTGAGGCAGCAGGCAAGAAAAGCCATCAAAGGATTATAGGACATGTTACACCAATCACTTGAGCTGGCAATGATGACTGTGCTTAAGGAAATGCAAAGTAACCACCCAATAATGTAATTAAAGGATTTCTGTAATAATTAACCACCTCTGCACACTGTACTGTTCAATGTTCTAATCGTCTTGCGATGTAGTCTCCTACACAATGGCTGCTGTCTCATCAACTCTGTGTCTGTTTACCCCGATACCTCATCTTCAACACCTCCAGTAAGTGATGTGTATGACACCAACATTATGGCTCTGCCATGACAGGGCATGAGAAGCCACACTGAAAACACATGAGTGAACATGGAAATGTATGTAGGTCAAACATGGAAAGGGCAAAGAAAATTGAGTTCATTAACTAAACATGCACTGAAATGTTCACCATCATCCTAAGATGTACACCGTGCTCAAAGCACACAGACACATTTATCAGACATGGTAATTAGTGTTAATATTCAACTGAAAAAAAAAATCAAACAAAAAAAATGAAAAATGTACAAAGAGATGACAGGATAGCATTATCAATTCCCTGGCCAAAAGAAAAATGACCAAACATGACATCACACTGCCTTAATGCTGAAGAGCGCCCTTCAGACTTCTGCTAGTGAGCACAGTCAACTGCTGTGAGTGCTTTGGCAAGGTGGGATGCATTCCATCCATCTGCAAGGCCTGCTTTTCTCTGGTGGTGGTTCAGCTTAGGAAGGACATGTATCGCAAGAACAGCTCTCACATTGCTTCAAACTCATCGATGCGCTGCTTCGTATTGCCTTGTCGAATCTGTCGCAGAGTCTTGTACTTATCGCGGCCTGCTTTGACATTCTCGGCATGAAGAACATCATTCTGTGTTTTCTTGGTTTCATCTCTGGCTTGGGCTAATTCTGAACTTAATGCCTGCATTAAAAAAAAACATTATTATTACATAGAGTTTAACAAATTATGAAAAAAGTTTAAAGATTCAAAAATACATGCATACTAAATCTGACTCTTTAATATATTCTTAATCTTTCCACTGTGGAGTGTTTTTTTTTTTTTTGGTGTTTTGCCTGCATGTCTGTCTGTGGGAACTTACAATTATGACTTGCCATAGGGTGCTGGGAATTAAACCGGGTCCTCTGAAGGCCCAGCCAGACTGTTCTCTTAACTGTAGAATCACACCCAGTCCCACAAGCTTCTTTTGTTAGTAACTGGGATAGGGAGGAATGCCCGTGGCCTTTCTTTTCTTTAGTCATCAGCCATAATATTTTATATATTCTGAACTGCTTTAACTTTCTTAATCCAACACATGAAATAACTGATCAAGTTCAAAGTAGTCATTTTAAAGAAAAGTCAGTGTAAGATAAAAATGAACATTTTCTCTAGAAATCTTAATACAGTTATTATAATTTTCACTTTTTTAAATTAAGATTTCACCAACAAAAAAATTAAGTTACTTTTTGAACCGTTGAATTACGCTGAAATTTCCTACTCTGACCTAACAATATACATTTAATAAACTGATCTGTTTTAAAATATGAATAATTCTGATAAAATATTTTTGATAAAGGATGAAGTATCAAGTGTTGCACCGCTGTTTTAAAGACTAACGTAATTTTACACAGTACTAGATACTTTCTCCCTCTGAAAATAAACCCATCTATAATTGAAAACTCATAGTTAGCGAAGTCCTTGCTAATGGTTGTGTAATGGAAGCAACGAGAGACTTGTCACTTCAGGACAAATAAGAAGAGCCAATCGCAAGGCTGGCCCGGACTGCAAGGGCTCTGAGTGCACGCACAGCTGCATCAGTACCTGGAGCTGCTTCTTCACACGTTCATTCTTCTGCGTTTCCGTCACCCGCTCCTCCTCGCTTCTGTGGTTCATCACCCCCTCGCTGGACAGCTCGGCACTGGCCTCAGCGCTGTTCTCGTCCTGCTCGTCATGCTCGTTTTCCGTGGGAGGAACAACTGGCGGAGGGGGAGGGGGAGGGGGCGCAGACATCACGGTTTTTAACTCTTCTTTGGTCTTTTCCAAGTCTTCTTGAGCTGCAAAAGCCTGAACATTGAAAATAAGTTTGTTAAACTGGGAATAAAAATACTTTATTCTGTCTTTGTAACAAAAAAATATATTTCAAGGTAATCATGATAAATCCTTTTAATAAAACCTCCATTTTATAGGATTCTAGCAGATAGGAGGCATAAACATTTTTTAAACTTAAATCTGTACAATGCTGAGAAATGTCATATTTAACAGATTATATATGAGGCACAAGCAGAAAAATAAAGAGTTAATGGAATAACCAGACTGTCATTACTCTAATACAGTGGTCAATTAAAATCACTCACCTAACAACGGGTTAATCAGATAAGTCATCTCATATAATACAACATAACATATCCAAATTACTGATGATTTGGGAACAGTACTTCGTGGGTTGCTTAGAAAAGTCTCACTTTCCAGTCTCGTCCTATGTCCTATTAGGAGTACTCTATTTCACTCTCAAAGGGCTCCTAAACTATGGAGTCTCCCATAACAATTCCTTAAGCTTGAAGAGCTTAATGGTTGAATTTTAGAATCTAAATATAATCTAACATTACATGAGATAAAAATTCAATAAAATGGAATTATATAAACAGATTTCATTTCAAACATAAATAACTGTATACAAAAATATAAGAAATAGGAGAGAATATATACACTGTTCTAAAATAATGTCCTAGCTTGTAGGACTGTAATTTTAATTTTTAATTAATTTTTGTTGATTTCTATGCATTTTTGAATTGCTCATAGAAGTTGTAGCTATAATATATTTTAAAAGTTTGTATGACTCTAAAGTTCATAAATCCATCTCTAAATAGGGTCTATAAAATTCTCATGACAAAAGCAGTATAATAGGAAGACTAACCATTTTACCCCCTTTCTACATGTATTTTATATTTTTGCATATATACATATAATATGTCAAAAATGTTCCAATTATTGAACTGTCTCAAAGAAATTTAAGAACAGGAAAAAATGTCATACAGTAAGAGTATTTTACTGTAGAAAAACTATTGCGTATTTCATGTACCTTCCTTGGATATAAACATCATAAGTGCACTACAAGTTGATGTTATTGAATGAGACTCGTCGTCTCTGTGCCATCCCTCCAATTCCAAGCTTGACTTCTGCACTTGTGAATTCTCATCAGAAACCTTAGCAGCATCCACTGCACCCTTAAGAGTTACAAGCAGTTAAAAGGCTGCTGGGGAAGGAGCTTAGGAGACGACCTCTCCCTGCGGGAGCAGGGAGGTAGTGGTTGCTCAGAGAGACATTTTTCCTCAGTGGTGCAGCCACTGGCAAGCTCTTCATGTTTCTGTAACTAAGATTTTACCCAAGCTCTGTAACCCTAACAGACTCACTGGTCCATTAAAAAGAAAGCAACCCAGGAAAGTAGAAGGGAGATGCTGCGTGGGAAGGACAAGCACTCAGTGGGAGCAGCAGTGGAACTAGAGGGAGTAATTGGGTGAATATGGCAGGCTACAGTATATGCACACATGGGAAAGTCATAGTGCCCATGACTTAAAGCATGCTTGAAAAAAAAAAAAAGGAAAAAAAAACCCAAAAAGAAAACAAGAAGTCTTACTAGTAAACTACAGCCTAACTCAAGCTCGCCTCCTGTGACTGGCTGCTATGCTTCAGTCTTTACATCTCACTACGGCACCCTTCGGGCACTTATGAGCATCCAATATCCCAATCCATACTTCACATTGATTAGGTCTGGGGTTCTTTTTTGTTCTGTGTGTTTGTCTTTATAAAATCTTGCTCGCTCTGTTAACTGTGCTCTGAAATCTTAAGCCTGGTATGGCATATCCCACCATTGTGCATCAGCAAATATTTGTTTGATGCCCTATAACTAAGTTTCTATTATCCGACTGTCACCTAAATCTTCTAACTTTTGTGAAGTCACACCTGATTGTTGGCTATTCTTGCTTACTCTACTAACTCAATTCTTTCCTATATGGAAGAGTCAACAACATGCTTCATCCCTTAATCATTTCCAATCTTAAACTAATTTATTTCTCAAGACCCAACTTAAATGCTTATGACTTTCCCAGGTATCTGTCTGGTTCCCCTAGATGATCACCTCTTATGCATCCCCCAGGGACTGAGCATGTACCAACCTCACATCACCTGTACAGAGCAAGCAAGCACATTCCTGGCTCACTAACAGAGCAGCTATTCAGTAGACGCTACCACACAACAAAACAGTGATTACTTTGTGTTGCCACTCAGTAGCTTCCTCTTCCTTTTTCTTCTTAGCTTCCTCTAAAAGTGCAATCTTGGCAGTGAATTCGGCAAGTTCTGCTGCCTAAAAATAAAATATTTATATATTATAAATACTGGAGAAAATATTTTTTAATATTCTGTTATAATTCAGTCAAAAATTTTTCAGGTACCTGCTTTGGCTGTTTTAAGTTTCTCTTAGTCTTCCATTTTTTAAAAAAGGCAGATTTCCTGAAGATTTTAACTAACTTCTTTGAATAGGTACTTAATATAATGAGATAGATAATACAAGGCAAAAGTTAAAATACTTTTTTCTACAGATGAGCAGTTACTTACGTTTCATTAGTAAGAGCTTGAAATGTAAGAGCGTGTTTTAAAGTTATTAAACAAATAAAAATCATATAATATTCTGTTATTGCAAAGGCACTTTGTCAACAGTCTCATCTGATTCCTCACCAGTTCTATCTTCAAAGAGAGAAAATGAGAAGTTCAAAAAACAAAGGACAGGTGTGACATCAAACACCTTGAATCCATGCTCTCTTGGTACATAGGAAGTGGGAACAGATAATCAAGATCAAGAGTTCAAAGGTCGCCTAAGTTACTAGCAAGACTCTGTCTACAAACAAGATTCAAAGACATTCAGTAAATCAACACCTGAATTAATAAGATTTGGAATCTTCTCTGTGTCATGCATATTCTCATTATTTGGAAGTACATCAAATAAACAAAACTTCAACCAGTCATGGCTTATAAGATGACATCCAGAAACCAAACATGCTATCTCGATTTATCAAAGTGCAAGGCGCCACATATCTTACTGCAGAGCCAGTTCAAAGTCAAAGTCAGTGGTTGTCAACCTGTAAGTTACAACCCGTTTTGGGAAAGTCACAAGGGTCGCCTAAGACCATCAGAAAACAGTATTTGCATTATGATTCCTAACATTAGCAAAATTACACTTATAGAAACAAAAATAATTTTTTGGTTGTAGGTCACCACAGCATGAGGAACTGCATTGAAGGTCACAGCATTAAAAAGGTTGAGAACCAGTGGTCTAAGTGAATGAAAATCCTTTTGTTGGCCACTAGTTCCACTTAAAAGGAAATTGTAATGTAAACAGAATATACTTTATGAAAGAAAATCTATTTTCAATCTTTAAAAAGGAAATATATGACTCAAAACACATGGACCCCTTCATGCTGTTTGGGTTCCAGTTTAGTTTTTTAATTTTTTTCCGGCAGAAATAATGTTCAGTTCTGTCACTTGTTGCTATCCCTTCGGCATGCTTTCTAGAAAGTCAATACTTGGGTTTGCCATCACGCCATGTATTTGGTGAAGTTTAGCTTTTTCCAAGAACAAGCAGGGCCTTACCAGCTGCTCCTGGTTCTTCATCTGGTCCGCAGCTTGCTTGGCTATGGCAGATTTGGCCTCCTCCGCAGCCCGGCGCTCCTTGTCTAGCCGCTCTGCCTCTTCTTTTGCTCTTTGGCGCTCTTGCTCCAGTTCCAGAGCTTTCCGCGTCTGTTCTTCTAGTTCTGTCAAAGGTTTCACCCAGCGCACAGACATGGGTTAATTTCAATCATCCTCATTACAGCATGATGCCAAAAACTTGCAGTTTCTAAAAATCAGTGTTTAAATACACAAACACTTCAAATTTAACCTTGTAAAGAGTAATAGTTTTACAAATATGTAATTCAAAACTGTAAAGACATTGAAAGTCCCTTATAGTTCAAGTTGTATAGAAGTATATACCTAATTTTTTAAAAAATCTCTAATTTTAAGTTTTAATCTGGGGGAATTAGAAAAGCTGGGGCCTGGGTAGAATAACTCAGTAGGAGAATGTCTGCTCAGATGTACAAGGCTCAAGGTGCAATTCCCAGTACTGTCCAAAAATAAAGACCGAGTTTTCTTTCTTTTTTTTTTTTTTTTTAAATCTCAATAGGCACCATATTTAGAGATCTATAAATTAATGCATTTAAGACCTATGGGGCTAGGGCTCAGTGGTACAAGTCTTGTCTAGCACACAAGATGCCCTAGGCTCAAATATCTTATAGGTGATTCTTCATATCCTTAAACCATATACTTCAAAATTGGTAGTTTTTTAGTATGCTAAATATTTATGACTGTCATAGTAAAAAAATTCCTCATAACAAAATTCGTAGATATTTGGATTACAAATTAAATTTGACATAAATAGAAAATGTTATTTTCTATCAGTTTTCTGTAGTATCAATTAAAAAAACAAAACAGGTACAGTCAATAGCTATTTGTAATAAAAATTTTTTAAAGAATTTTTTAAAAAATTATACAAAAACCTATCTTTTAAAATGTTAAAATGAACATTATTCTAATCTCACCTACAAAGAAATATTTGGGTAGTCATATGACCTTATGGAGAAATGCTCAGCTTTACCAGCGCTCTGAAACAAGGGTTAACAAATGCTATTTTACTAACATTTGTTGAATCATCACCCACACCCTCACTCAGAAGTTACATATGACTGCTTTCACACGACAGCCAAACCAGCAATTGAGACTGTGTAAATGCCTAAAATATTTGCTCAATTACCATATGTGAGTCAAATCTGGTGAAGGATTTGATAAGAATGATAAAGAATACAAACTGTCCCCTTAGCTGGTTCATAAAAAATCTTGAACTTTCCATCTGGGGTATCTAAAATAGCAACTCTTTCAAGGCAAAGGTTGGAAAAACACAAAGTCAAACAGCTTATGTCCCTACTCATGTCCGAGTGGAGTGCTCAGTCATAATGTTTATATGGAGGCAACAGGCAAAGTTAATGTAAATTCAAACCAATAAAATTACAGGAAGCTTCTTTTTCTCACTCATATTTGAACACCAGCATTAAACGATTTTGAAAGTCAAATAATTTCTCACCCCAAGAATCAAGTTTAGAAGCTACTACTAACATTGTAGTAACAACAACAATAACAAAAAAACAATACAGCCCAAAACTTTTAAGTTTTTTCTTTCTCTTTTCTAAGATAATGGTTTATCAATAACACTACTGATTTCCTGGGGAAAACACATAATCTTAGAAGAAAAAAAAATAAGTGACAGATCAACAATCACAATTTTTAGAAATCACAGAACACTGGGACTGTGTATTACTGGCTAAAAAAAATAGTATACCTAAGCAATGATAGAGTTATTAATATGTCATTGCAAAAAAAGTGAAAATTTCAATGAATAACATAATTATTAGGATACAATAATTAAAAACAATAAGGCATAAACTTTTTCCCCCAGATACAATGGTGTGTAGTTACAGTCCTGAGTATTTTGGGAGGCTGAGGCAGAATGATCAGTTTACTCTAGGAGTTCAATGTCAGCCTGGTGAATAAACAAGATCTCCTCTTAAAACACTCCAGAATATGTGTCACTCACGCCTTCTGTGTGACAAATGAGAACACATTTTCACATGTGCTGTGTATTCACTCTGTAAACAAAAAGGTATCTGGTTCCCCAAAGTGGACAGCAGCAAAGCCACACAGCAGCCTGGGACTAGCATCCTATTGGGCCAGGAAGACCAAGATGAAGATGTAGAGCTTGAGACTGAAAAAGTACTAGGAGGACAAGTGCCTGAAAAGGGGCAACCAAGGAGAAAAGTCTCATCAGATATGCATGCTATTTTCCTTCAATATATTTGCCAATTCCCCAAATACACACATAAATGAGACACTAGAAAACACACAGGAAGCACGTAGGAGACTACAGAAGCAGGGAGAGAAATCACACTCTTGTCAAATGACAGCATTTGAGGCTAACACAGACAAGTCTACCATCTCCCTGGGAGAAAATATTTGCAAATCATGTATTTGATAAAGATCTGTATCCCAGACATATAAGAACCCTCAGAACATCAAGAAATCCCACTAGCCAGTGGGGAGAAAATCTGAACAGTTTCCCCCCAAAATAAAGAAATGGCACATGGAAAGACACTCAGCTTCATTAGGCACTGAGGTATCTAAGTCAAAATCCTAATAGTACTGAAAATCATTTAGGATGATGATAACCCAAAAGATAAACATTAACATATCCTGGAGAGGATGCAAAGAAATCATACATGGCTATATAAATATAAAGCCATTTTCAAACCAATAGGCAGTTCCTCAAAAACTGTAATCAAGGGCTGGAGAGATGGCTCAGTGGTTAAGAGCATTGCCTGCTCTTCCAAAGGTCCTGAGTTCAATTCCTAGCAACCACATGGTGGCTCACAACCAACTGTAATGAGGTCTGGTGCCCTCTTCTGGCCTGCAGGCATATACACAAAGAGATATTGTATACATAATAAATAAATAAATATTTTAAAAAAACTGTAATCAATATGGCCAGCAATACCAAAACATACAAACATGAAAATACTAAAATAAATCTGTATATGTACATCTGTAAGTTATACACAACACAGTGAAATAGTAGAAACAATGCAAGTGCCCAAGAACGATGAATAAAAAATAAAATATAAAATATCATTCAGCAATTTAAAAAGAATGAAATGCTACTATATGTTTCAACACAGATGTACTTTGAAAATACCAGGCTAAGTAAGAAACCGGTGATGTGTACAGAAAACATTAATCTGTAGAGGTAAATGGATTAACAGTTGCCCACGGCTGGGGGGAGGATTACTGGAAAAAATTAGTTGACTGCTTAATGGGTATGGGATTTCTTCTTGGAGACAACAGATTTTCAAAACTGATTGAGTAATAGGTGTACACCACGCTGAACATATTAAACATCATTAAACTGTGTAGTTTAAATGGGTAATTTTATGGCATATTAATTGTATCGCAACAAAGCTATCAAGGTAAAAAAGATAAGACTAAATCTAAGATCTCAAAAAAAAAATCAATGACAAAATTTACACAGGGAAGACAAATGATTAAGAAGTAACAAAAGCATGCCATAATGTTCATTGTCTTATTCTTATAGCTTGCCAGAACAGGAGTGTACAGTTCACATGAACTTAACAAATGACTGAGGTTACTCCTAACAGGTATATACAGACCTCTCAATCAGTTCTTCACTAAGATAGTGGTTTTCAGAAAATAAAACTAAACTAAAAACAATCTCAGAAATCCTAAGAAAATGAAGGTGTTAAAATGACTCACTCATGGTCATTTTCTAACTTGATGACAAAATTAAAGTTTTGCTCTGTTACAAGTGGCACTAATACTCATCACAACATCATGCTGATGGCCCTTCCACAGCACTTCAAACTACATAAAGTGATTTTCTTTAGGTTATTGCTCCATCTTTCATCAATAAAGTGTATACTGTATCAAAGCAGGGACCACATCTATATAGTTTCATGCCCCCAGTGCTTATTAATTGCCCAGAATTAATGAAATCACTAGGCCACAACTCCTTTCTACAGCTTGTCTTACGAAAATCAAACTCACTTTGCTTATTTGTTAGAACGGCAAATAAATGGCAGGTCTGGTGACATTATCTTTTAGGTATCCCAATATATCTTCAAAATGTTCTAGGACAACTGCTCTACTCTTTTTGTTCTATTTAATGAGTTATTTGGAATTATAGCATAAATAAAAATTAAAACAAAATGACAATGAAATATAATAATCTAAGCATCATGACATATGGTCATCTACTGATTTAAATTGAGAATTCAGCACAAATTACAAGACAATCATGTAGGTTTTAGGATCGCCTGGGAAAGCTTTATTTAAAAAACAACAAATACAGTGGATGTCCTCTGTCTTAGGATGACTGATGGCAACTGTCTTGACAAAGGTGCTCTATACTCTTTCTGGTCTATCTCCCTTATACTCTTCAGTGCTTCTTTGAGTAGTTGTGTAAATCATTAATACTTTTATTATACATCCTAAATGAATGAGATTAAAAGATTTAGTAATTATTCTCTCAAAGAGTTATATAAATTTAAAAATGCTATGAATCATTATTCCTTTGCTATTAAATTTTCATTCTTTAGTATAATCACTCCTTTGGTATAATCCAGGAGGTCATATGTGTGGTACTAAGAAAACTGACAGCCTCACACATGTAATCAAGTATCCCATCAATGTGCCCTATGCCCCTTAATCCAAGTTTCTTTCTAGTATTCGTGAAAGGTTCAACTTATACTAGTCACGTGGTCCTTAGCACACATGTACCATGTCACTCTGTCAACGTTTTATACTTATATTTCTTTCGTCTGCACAGTTTTACTGCCACGTAGGTTGTATGTCTGTACTCCTAGAAGATAAAAATGTACCAAAAGCAGAATGCACAGCATCAAATTTGGAATTCAAGAATAACATTACGACTCCATTTTGTGGTCTATAAACAGATGCTTTACAACCTTAAATTAAGTAAATTAATTCTAGGTATGAGAGGTGAGGTTTAGCTATTAAGTCAGAATAAAACTCATTTTAAAATCTGTGTTTGTTTAGTTTGTGATAATGGCTACACACGAAGGCCAGAAATCAACCAGAAGCTAGCTGTTCCTCTCTTTTTGAGACAGTCTCTCAAGACCTGGATGTCACTGATTTGGTAAGGTGCCTAGCCAGTCTTATCTCAGCTTCCCCAATGCTGGATTACAAGCTGGTGCCAGCATGCCCAGCCTTTTCTATCAGTTTGGGAGACCAAACCCAGATCCTCATGCTTGCATGGCTAGTGTTTCACTAAATGAGCCGATTCTCCAGCTTAAAGCACACAGCTGGTAGGATGGCACGTGCCAGTTGTCCTAGCATTTGTGAGGAGGGAGCCAGAAGGATCAAAAGTTTGAGGCCAGCCTGCATTATAAATTTGAGTAAAAACATGCCCCTCCCTACTCAAAAGTCACAACAGTCTGCACTAAAAATTATTCCCAATACTCCAGGAATTATGATTAGTCATTTATATGACTACCTCCTCTGGACACACCTACTGGAAAATGATTCTGACTGTTTCTAAAAAAACATTGCAACATGGGAACATCATATACAGAATCAAATTAAGCTTTAAATAACACTGTCATTACTAATAAAAATAAATGGCTAGTTCTACTAACTGTTAGGGAAAGGTGGTATAAAAAGAGTAAGTTCACAATGCCTGCTGAATTTTTTTTGGCTTGGGAAGAACAATTTGATTTACTTAATTAACTTTTTTCTTCTGTTCTTTCCACTAATGCTTTGTTAAAGTAGTGTATCCCAGCTATTCAATGTAAACACTGTTCTTTCTATATACATCAATACTTTGACTACAAGCTGAACAGAAAGTTCATCTAAACATGTCAAAAGCAAACAAGCAGAATGACATGTCTGTGCATGTTTTTGAAGCTGAAAATCAAGCCTTATATCTATTAGTCAAGTGTTGTACTGAGCACACCCCACCTTCAGTGTTCTCTAACACACTACTAACTAATCAAGGGTTGTACTGAGCACACCCCACCTTCAGTGTTCTCTAACACACTACTAACTAATCAAGGGTTGTATTGAGCACACCCCACCTTCAGTGTTCTCTAACACACTACTAACTAATCAAGGGTTGTACTGAGCACACCCCACCTTCAGTGTTCTCTAACACACTACTAACTAATCAAGGGTTATTATACTGAGCACACCCCACCTTCAGTGCTCTCTAACACACTGAAATCAAATATTTCTTGGGGGCTTAGTTTTTACAGGAAAAATGCTTTTAATACTAAAATGTCCCAAAGCACTCCACTAATGTATTAGCTTAGATGTCAGAAGATAGTAAATGTATGTTTTTAGTTACGGAATCCTGAAAAGGAAAAGCCATAAATTTATATATGAATTATAGAGAACATACACATTTGTATGGTTGAAAATGAAAGGGAACAAGAGTACAACAGAACTGTGTCTTAAACAGACTTCAATGTGATTCCACTAAACACATCTGTGAATTAAACACACCTACCTATACAACACAAACTAACAGTCCATATTGGCATAGAATACTGCTATCTAACATCACAGTAATAATCTTGAATTTACTGTTCAAAAACACTTTTACCTTTTTGGGCTTTCATTGTCTGCTCTTCAATTTGCCTTAGACGCTCCATTAGTTCTTCCTTCTCACGCTCTATTCTTTCCTTTTCCTTTTCTGCTATTTCTCTTTTCTTCTTTTCATTCTCTAATTGTGCCCTTAAAGAAATTACAAGTTACACGTTACACATAAACAGATAGAAACAAATTAACAAGTTATTTGTATTAATCCCAAATTAAATAAAAAAAGAACATAACTATTTAAAATGTTTTCAATATATTCACCACATACAGTTCAGTATGTTCTACATACTAGCCGTGCACGGCACACATGGCAGCATGTGCTACAACCCAGAGCTGGGGATGGTAGAAGCAGGCAGGACCCTGGAACCTTGTCTATCAAGAATCTTCCCCAGCTGATCTCAACTTTTGACCTCCATGCTTATTTATGCATGTGTGTTTACATACACATATTACACACATTAACACACACTATTTTAAAACTTAAAACGAGTGTTCAAAGCCAATTTAGGCGGGAAAAAATTCAGTAGGTCTAGCATCTGCATACAGAACAAATTATATGTAACATCTCAATATAGCTTACTGCACCATTGCCATAACCCAAGGAAATTCATTTTTTGAGTTAGCAGAAGCCCTCTAACCGGGAAAAAAACTGAAGGTTTAAAGAGAACACGCAAGTACCTTTAACAGAAAAATATCTTGGAAGATCAACGATTTTCAATTATTAAAAATAACTCAATATGCCAGGTGGTGGTGATGCATGCCGTTACTCCCAGCACTCAGGAGGCAGAGACAAGTGGATCTCTGATTTCGAGACCAGCCTTATCAACAGCCCAAGTTCCAGGACAGGCTCCAAAACTACACAGAGAAGCCCCCCTTCAAAAAGTCAAAAAAATACAACAACAACAACAACAACAAAAAAAAAAAACCAAAACCAAACAATACACTTCTGGTACTAGCATTTACGCCAGAATATAAGATGACAGGTTACCTACCACCTCTCACAATCCCATTAGGATAGCAGAAGATATTTAATGCAGGTAAAAGGGGAAACAACGCCATGAAGATTTAATTGTATCTATCAGTCCTGATAAAATCACTGGGGATAAAGGAGTTAGGGAAATAATATAGTCAAAACCTGTCATCAGACAGCTAAGCAAGAGCCTATCTTGAACAAACTTCATGTTGGTGACCAAAACAAAAAGGATGAAGACATTAAACTGTGTTACTTCATATGTTTAATATTCAAATCACTACCTTCAATCATAGTATTTTTTCACTGAAGTGACTCCTCTAAAATTTCCTTAATATTCACAAAACAGTACTGACTGCCACCTAGTGTCAATTCTGGAACTTAGATACATCACTCAGACACATCACAAACTATTCTACCAAAGCAATTTTTCTTACTACAAAGGTCTGAATTTGGAAATTCCTGCAGATCGTGGGCATCAGTCTGTTCCCAAGAAAGAAAGTGTGGAACCCTGAAGGAGAAATGTCACAAGTCAGCAGGAGTTCCTGGCGGTGACTTTCTGAGACACCAACACTGACACGGGGTTGAAGGGTGACTAAGCCTCCTGCTGATTAATCAACTTCATCCCATTTAAGAATCAGAGACCTGGGGCTAGAGAGTTGGCCCAGTGGTTAAGAGCACTTGTTCTTGCAGAGGACTCAAGTTCAATTCCCAGCAACCATAGGGTAGGCCGCAACCATCTGTAAATCCTATTCCAGGGCACATGACACCCTCTTATGACCTCTGCAGTCACAAGCCACAAATGTCGTGCACACATACATGCAGACAAAACAGTCAATACATATTTAAAAAAAACAAATCATAGAAAAGTTATTTTTAAAGAACAAGGGAAAATATAAACAAATAAACAAACATAAATAAATGAAAAGGGGGAGGGCTGCTCCACTCTGGCTCTAGGTTCTCTATGATGTACTTCCTCAACACTCAGAACAAAGAGCCAACACCTATCTGCCCTTGGTTTCTGCAGCATTTGCCTCCTCATTTCAATTTATAAAGTATATTCAGGCAGAGACTTCAGAAGTTGGGAATTTCAACACCTCTAGAAAACCTAGATGAAGAGGCTTATGGGCAAATAGGCATATCCCGGGCTTTTTGGACAAAAGAAGGGCCTAAGATGTGCCTTAACTTAAAAAGCCTGCTGTCCCCTCAGGCTGTTCATTGAAGCAGAAGTACCAGTTTTCAAATAACTACTTTTCTACAGCATGTTGTCTCAACCCAGGGTGTTTGTTAGGCTACTCCATTGCTCATAGCCTCTGTACAGTCATGTACAGCACTACCCGGTCCTTCTCCTGCCAGGACACAAGATCCTTAATTCTTGAGGACTCAGTACAAAACAAGGCTCAAGACTGCAGGCTATAATACCCTATCCAAATGCTCAAAACTTTTTGGGTTGCACTCCAGTACCAATGTCCCTTCTAGGAAAGGGTATTGGCTTCATGTAGCTTTTCCCTATCGGTGTCTCACTGGCTCTTCTACAGGGATGAAGGTAAAGGAGGTAGGCACACAGAAAAAGAAAGATTCAAAGGAATATGGCTATAAGCAAGCTGGGAACAAACACTATTTACTGCTGAATCGTGGAATGTATCTATAGGAGACAGTTAATCCGGTTATGTGAAAACCCTCTGCAGCTGATGCTGCAGCACTGCTGAGATCCACGGCTCACATCTCCACAGGCCACACCCAGCCAACACCGCACCCAGCTCTGCACACCACACCTGACACCTGGGGTTGCTAGGTCTTTGTCTCAAACAACACTGGGAGATCTTCTTTGCACAGTGCTCCAAAGAATTAACCAGGTCCACTTACCAGTTGGTCCCTAGGCAAACCCTGCATACTCTTATCTCTCGCTACGCATTTGCTTATGCTAGCTTCCTCTTCTGAATATGTCTCCCACACCCTAACCAAATCAATCACATTTCCCCCAGGAAGCTTCTTGGGATTACTCATATTTCATATTATGTATTTTTCATTTAGAGTGTGGGTTTCTTTTTTTGAGTTTTTTGGGATGGGGTTGATTTTTGGTTTATTGAGACAGGATTTCTCTGTGTAGCTTTGGTCCCTGTCCTGAAACTAGCTCTTGTTGACCAGGATAGCCTTGAACTCACAGAGATCTGCCTGACTCTGTCTCTCAAGTGCTGGGAATAAAGGCATATGCCAGCAAGAGTATGAGTTTCTAAATACTCATTTTGACTTAGTTCTATTTTGAGGACATAAATATACTAAACTATAAAGTCTCTATACTGACATGTAAAATTAAATTATTTTAGAAATACCTTTCAGGCCCCTCACCTAAACTGTACACAAAGTCTGACATTAAAGTACACCAATAAAACTGAGCAGCCTGTAACTTTTAGATAGCCTGTCACAACAAGCAATTAAAAATGAACAGGTACTCCAAAGCTACATAGTGAAACCCTGTCTTCAAAGAACAAATAACAAAACAAAATTTGACAGGTACACATACATACCTTTCCAACTGCTTCTGGTGCTTTTCCTCCCGGGCCTGAGCCTTCATTTGCTGTACTTCAATAGTGTCAGGCTTTCTCCTTCGCATATACAGTTCATGGTTTCCCATACATAAGGCCAAAATCCGCTTATTGATTCTCAGACGAGGAGCATAGAAAACAAAATCCTGAATAGAAAATATTCTTAATTTTAAAATCTTTCTGAATGATAGTGTCTTTCACAACTACTCAATTTCAACAAGAGTAGAACTATGGTGTCACTGCACATGAACACAAGTTTAGGAACTCTGAAATTTCATACACCTTCATTCCTCACATCTTTTAACTCTGAAGAAACTACGAGCAGTTATCCTTACACTCCAGAGGAGGGTGTGTTTTGCCATTATTGTCAAAACTGGTCTTCCTCCATGGCTGTGTTTTAGCCTAGAAAAGTTCTTCAGATATTTATCTTTTAGATAACAAAAAGAACATTCAAGTATATGTCACACTAATTATTAAGAATCCATTTCAATAAAAGTATCCAATATTAAAAACAAAGTTCAGAATACAAGAATACAGAATTAATTTTCAAAGGCTTATCTCTATTACATTCTTGAAAGCAATAAATGCAGATTAAACTATTTCTTAGGAGTGACTGTTAATAGCCTTCTAATATCATTATCAATTAAATCATTAGATCACAGTTAAAATTCTTACAGTTTATTAAGAAAAATGGAAACTTTTTTTTTTCCTTTTTCTGGTTTTTTTGAGACAAAGTTTCTCTGTGTAGCCCTGTCTGTCCTGGAACTAGCTCTGTAGACCAGGCTGCCCTCGAACTCTGTAGACCATGCTGGTTTCGAACTGACAGAGATTGGCCTGCCTCCGCCTACTGAGTGCTGGGATTAAAGGTGTGTGCCACAACAGCCCAGGCATAAACTTAGTATTTTTAATAGCATTTCATCACTTTTCACTGAGTAAAATTTACCTATGGGAAGAGAATAACCTCAGAAATAACACAGGGTGATCAATGTCCGTCTCTCAGTAACTTCACAGAAAGTAGCAGAGAACGTTAATGAACAAAGAATACTTACAGGTGCCTTTTTGTCAATTGGCTTTATAACAAATTTTTTGTCATTAAATGAAATATTTCGGATTTCACTCCAGGGAAAACCAATTTTAGGTGTTAACCTTTAAAAAAAAAAAGAATATTGCTTTAAATTTAAGTCAGGAAACATAACAGTGGAAAATATAGAGCCCTCTGGGACAGGTTAAGTGAATGACCAGTCTTAAGAGCTTCTGATGCTCAGAACATATAATCTTCCTCACACTACACAGCTGATGCTAACTTTAAAGAGAAATGTAATTAACTCACATAAAATAACAACCATTCAGGCTTTCATACATGTGTCATTTTCTTAAAATTACACAGAAAAATTCAGTAAACAAGAGTATTGGACTGAGCCTCTTCAGGCTTGAATTTCTTCATTTACTTTTTATTATGTCGAGTCTTAAATTACAAGTATCAGCTTGGTAGGGAAAGTAATTAAAAATGTCATGTGGAATACAGACATAAAGTACTGAATTTCAGTAAAGCTTGAAGACTTTGATATGTGAACAAAAATATTTGTAAAAACAAGGAAAACCACTCCCATTTTCTTTCTATTTCTTCCCCTGTGCCCCATACCTCTGTCTGTGTTTTTGTCACTGTATAGACCTGGCAGGTCCAGGATGTACATTCCTCCTGCCTCAGCACCCAAGGACCAGAATTCAAAATGTGAGCCACTATGCCTACCAATGTCACCCCATTCTGCCACCCTATCTATAAACATACCGGGAATCAGACTGCAATCACTCTTATTATGACAACAAAAGTAACCGACACATACACAGGTCATTTTAGTCAGGTTCCTGATAAGAGAACAAGATTTTCTACTATTTATGCTACTTTTAAAGTCTAACAAGCACTAAGCATAGCTACTTATTTAAACACTCATAATCAATACGCATGTTATTCTGCTCACTAATGTCCAATGAGATAAATCAGCATGACCTACTTTAATAGGGGGCTATAAAATCATGTCTGGGGTGGGAAGGATTACTAACACAGACTTATTCTTTTAAAAAAATTTATTATTATTGGTTATGTATGTACCTGTGCACATGACTACAAATACCCCTCAGAGACCAAATGAATCCATTCTCCCTAGACCTGGAGTTAAAGTTGTGAGCCTTGAGACACGGGTATTAGGAATCAAGCTCACGTCCTCTTTAAGAGTGGGATATGCTCTCAATTGCTGAGTCATCTCTCCAGCCCTAAGTTTTTATACATGAGAAAGGATTATGAGAGTGATATATTCAAACTGTATTATATATTTACATCATACATTTATAGTATATATATTTAGTATTAACATACATTAATTATATATTTGTATATTAATACTATAAGGTCATGATGTATCATATATAATATGAACTGTGTACATAAAAAAATTGATTTGATCAAATTCAAGATATTATATTAGTTACTATGAATAACATAAGGATAATATATTAAATTACTATTTAAAATATGCAAAACAATTCCTATAAGAAAATGTTTAAACACATCTATCAATTTATTTGCTCTTGACTTATGTATGTTATCTATTTGAAGCTACTATCAACTACAGCAACATTCAGGGACTCTCTTACTGAGGCAATAGATTTTACTTATTACTGCATTTCACCCAAGAGACAAAAGCAGCACATTTAAATACAGGTGACCCTCTAATTTAATAAACTGACTCAGAAGTAAAACTCAGAAACTACAAGGTACTAGGAAGTAGAGAGATGATACCTAAACCTCAATGTAGAAAGCAATAAGGACAATCAAGACAGCTTTTCCCAGCAGAGATGTTTGAAAGCCATTGGATCACAGAACGACCAGCTCACTAAACACCCATTTAACTTACTTGTCATCATGCTCATAAATATTCAGACCCAAAGCATCAACACCCAGCCACAACTCAGTGCCCTTCTTATTCTTGATTTCAAAGTAGTTGACACCATACATCTCTAGATCTTGCGCAATCTTCAAGTATTCCATCATCGAATCTTCCCTATTAAAATACAGCTGAATTTAATACACTGAAGTAGACACATTGAAACATCAAACTAAAACTAATGAAGCTAATATTCAGTGCTTTTTATTTATTTATGTACATCAAAAGATGGGAAGCATAACCTGAGATGAAGGTGGCAGGTGGTGTGAGTGCGTGTGAGAGTGTGTGTGTGTGTGTGTGTGTGTGTGTGTGTGTGTAGGGGCCCATGAACCACAGTGGCATGTGTGCAGGCTGTGTCAGAGTCAGTATTCTGTTGAATACTGAAGTTGTAGATGTTACCAGGGAAGCTCAAACAGTTTCAGATAGCTTAAATTACTTTAAATAATTCATGCTTTAAAGTGAGTATTATATAGTTTACAAGAGCCCAAGTGTTTCTAAAGAATCATACTTTAGACTGAAAAAAACAGCTATCTCATTATTAACAGAAAATTAAGGAATAGATAAGAAAATAGAATTCTTGAGTTCCGATTATCCCTTTATACTCCCTAGTTACTATTTTTGTGACTAAATTTAACACTGTCATTTTATGTAGATAATACTTTTCATGGGGGGGAGGGGGGGGGAAGAAACCCTCAGAAGATGGTTCTTTCCCACCATGTGGGTTCTCGAGATTCAACTCAGGTCATCAAGTGAGGCAGAGGCTTTAGGCATCTTGCCAGACCAAGAAGATTTTGAATGAGATAAAAATGCTTTAACTTGGAAAGAAACGTATAGAAAACCGTTACCCAGATACCTTAGCATTCCTCTGTGTTCCTCATGCCAGTTTTGTATTCTCTCCTCCCACTGTTCTTTTGTCAGTTTGTGTTGTTCCAAAACACTAAAAAGGAAAACAATGTAGTTAATGACTTCGTGATTCACAAATCAAGGTCTTCTCAACGTCTACAGTCCTTTCGTAACTGCACTGTGACGACACTGCCACACGAGCCAACGCACAGGTTAAAACTGCAGAGAACTAAACAACTGAGGATACAAACATGGACCAGACAAGGATGGACGGCGTCACAGTCAGCATCCTGGCTCAATAGTGGAGCCACGGAAGAGGTTACCAGGGAAAGCTAAGACAAAGTTTCAAACAGCTTCAATTACTTTAAATAAGCCATGCATTAGAATGGGTATTATATAGTTTACGACAACTCAAATGTTAAACGAATCATATCCTGGACTGCAAAAAATGACTACCTCATTACTCACAGAAAATTAAGGACAGACAGTAAAACAATTCTTGGGTCCTGATTATCCCTTAATTCTCCATATCTACTATTTTTGTGACTAAATTCAATGCTGTCATTTCATGTAGATAATACTTTTTTATTAAAAAAGAAAACATACATTAAGCTGAGCATGGTGGTAAACACCTACAATCCCAGTACTTAAGGAACTGAGGCAGGCCAACTCTGAATTTGAAGTCAATGTGGGCTACACAATGTGCTCAAGACCATTTGTACTCCACACTAAACCTTACGCCAGCACAAGAAAGAAGGCATACTTCACATCACATGATCCAGCCATTCACTTCTCCTCTAGTGGAGTCTGTCAATGTTCTTGCTCCACTGAAAACCAAAAGTATTCATATTTTCTACTCTTAATGCCAAAGCAACAAAAAATATACTTATACTAGAAACACCATAGACTCTGACTAGAATTCTCTTTAGACCACAGAATAATTAACAACTTTTGTTTATGATGGATCCTAAGAGATTACAAATCTAAAGTAGTATAACGAGCAAACACCGGATTAGATTCAGTTCCCAACCGTCATTCTGCAGTCATTTGTTTCCCACGCAGTGTTGCTTTGAGTGTTGGACTACACTACACACCAAACCAAAACTTCATTCTGTGGAAGAAACGGTTCATGCCACTTACTATTCTCACAGTATTTATTATGCATCTACCTATGTGTGTTTCAATGTAGAAATAAACAAACAAAAATTCCTATCCTGACATCAAGACCAAATAGTAACCTCCTTTAGCTGCACATCCCACAGAAGAACAGTAGACAGTAGAACAGATAATAAATCTGTGTGGTGACTAAGCCAAAATCTTTAAAACCTAGTCTACCATCTTCTGGCAACTTATAAGTCTTTTTAAGAAGCTGAGCGGTGGTGGCACACTCCTTTAATCCCGGGAGGCAGAGGCTGATTTTTTAAAGAAATTTCAACAATGCTTCTGGAAAATAACTTTAGAAAATATTTTTTTAATTTACTTACCGCTGTGGTAGGAGTCTGTCATTAGCCAGGTATCCTGGTTTGTGAATCTCTTTATTATAATCTCCATATTTGGCTTGGACAGCATACGAAGCCAAAAGAACTGCAGTTTCTGGTGGGCAATATATCTCATCATTTAAGATGGCTTCTTTAACTTGCAAGAAGAAAAGTCTCTGTGTTATTTCTTGAATCAATTCCTCAGAAACATCTTCAGGAAAGAATTTAGCTCTAAACTTGAACTGTAAAGGATTTTCTTTTTTAACATCTTGCTGTGTCACCTAAAACAGTAATTTCAAGTATAATCAACAAAACTTTTAAGTCACTGTAAATGAATATATTTACATCAAACTCTTTTTTGACGAAGTAGATAGCAATGTTATACATAAGTCTGTAAACAAACACATGTGCTAAAGAGGCTTTTGTGTGTAGTCCTGAGGCTGCCAGCAGCTCTGGAAGCCCAGTCAACAATCAGAACTAAAACTTTTGTGTGCCGGACCTTATCCTGAAAACGTTTACAGCTGCATGTTTGATTTTAACGCATATTAACACCCGTCTCAAGGTTCTATTTCTCACAAGCTCAGTTCTCACAGAATATGTTTAGTAATATTGATGGTGCTCCAATGAACTAAAAGGCGTAAGTAATAATCAATTAAGAGGCAACTGCAAAAGGAAGCCTGGACTTAGTGAGATCCTGCTAATGCCTTTTCAGCACAGATTAATAAACGCATCAAATTAATCAGTATACACGGCTTACCTTTTTATTCAGTTTAAGCCATGTAGAGTATCCTTTGCTGTCTACATACTGCAGCCCAAAAAACCAGACCTCACGTAAACCAACTGTTTTTACAACCTGTAAAACAGATAAATTCAGTTCAACATTCACACTGTGATCAGATGACCCTCAACACTACAGATCACAAGAACAAAACTACGTAAGTAGAAGTGCCACAGAAAAGGACTTTTCTTTAACACACTCTTTACTTTCTGACATGTTCAAAAAACATTTCTGAAAACATCAATTCAAGTTCTTTATTCTCAATCCTGTTATGTCTCTTCTATCTTCATCCTTGACTTAAGTGTTTTCTATCTTCACTTCCTTAGCTCACATCACAGCCTCAATAACCAAAAGAACAGCCTAAAGGAGAGAAGCACAGATGTGGTCAGCCTATAATCCTATCTGATTCCCTCCAAGTGTCCCACCAGTAACTAGAGCAAAGCACATCACTCTGGTGACAGAGTCTGGTGTCTTCAATATTCTACCTTCACTGAAACAATTTTTGGACCATTCTACATCATTGCTCATGCTTTCCCTTCTGCCTAGACTTCTGCATCTTTATCATCCACTGATTATTCTTTAAGTCCCAGATCAACTAACATTCTTTCTGTGAATAAATCTCTTCCATCATAGAAATGAAATTAATCACCTGTTCCCTAATCAACTGGGGTATAGTGTGTCTTCTTATGTGTCTTAACGCTTTGTCTTAGCACTCAAGGACAGAGTGAAATCTATGTCTTCTGATAGAATGACTAAAGTTCCCAGGAAAAAGTCACATACATTATACTGAAGATTCCACAAGACACAGCACGGAAATTCTACAAGACTAGCGGAGAGCTGAATGTTACAGGTGCATACATTATCCTGTTATCTTTAGTCTTCGTGACTGTCATTCATCGTGCACTTTGACTTAACATCCTTTCAACTATCTAGTTTAAAAAACAAAATCCTTTAGACTCCAGTGTAGCAGATCACCAGTTTCTACTAACCCTAAACTAAGAATGTCATCACATAACATCTGAAATATACACCAACGTTTTCCCCCATCTCTCTGCTGTCCCCACTAGTGTGGTGAATGCCCTATGCTTCTTCCTGGTTCCGTGACTATAAGAGTCCATGGAACCACTTACACAGGGGTCCAGCGAAAGCAACCTGTGTACATGTTTCTAAAGGGCTCAAAATAAACTTATACCCTTTGAGGTGAGAGATGTGTTGCATATGAACACTGATCTGTGATAAGCACTCTAAAAACTGGAATAAAGAGACAGAACTAGAATGCACGCCAGGATACATTATTCTTTAAAAAAAAAAACACCTGTATTTAAAATAAAATGAGGAGAGTTAGGAGGTGACATGAAATTTAAAACCCTTATAAAAGAATTAATTTGGGGCTGGAGAGATGGCTCAGAGGTTAAGAGCATTGCCTCCTCTCCCAAAGGTCCCGAGTTCAATTCCCGGCAACCACATGATGGCTCACAACCATCTGTAATGGGGTCTGGTGCTCTCTTCTGGCCTGCAGGCATACACACAGACAGAATATTGTATACATAATAAATAAATAATTATTTTTTAAAAAGAATTAATTTCATTTAAGTGGTAAGCACTTTTGGCTAATTAAACAATTTTTTGATTTATTAATTTCATTTTACATGTGGGTGTTTTGCCTGCATCTGTCTTTACAACACAAGTGTGTTGATGCCACAGAGGTCAGAAGAAACCCTCCAACCCCCTGGAACTGGAATACAGATAGTTGTAAACAACCATGTGGGTCCTGGGAGTCAAACTTGGGTCCTCTGTCAGAGCAACAAGCTCTCTTAACCACTCTTAAGCCATCTTTGCAGTTTGGCTAATTTTTTAAAGAAGACTTGTTTTCAAGACAGCAAACCAACTCAGCTTACTTTCCTTTACTTGAAAATTTTAACTTAAATAATACAAATAGAAAATAAGAAAAAAATCACTTAAAAATATTTAAAAAGCAGAAATTTCTGGGGGCAGGGTGGGTGGAATACAAATACAAAGACTCATACTAATGATGCAAAAACAAACCAGTACCAAACAATGAAAAATGCTAACTGAACTCTGACAGAGAGAAGGTGATGGTAATACTGTCAATATGAGAGTCTACTATCACCTTGGAGACAAACTTTGCCTGTGCTTACAAGAGATTATCTGGATTAGTTAACTTTAGTGCTAAGACTCACCCTGGATGTGAGCTCAAGGCCAATACCATGCCACAACCAGAGATATGAACTCAACAACAACGAAAAGATCTGAAACCAGGCATTCATCACTCACTGCTTCCTAACTGTGGGTGTGATGTGACCTGCTGCCTCCAGTTCCAGCTGCCTTGCTTTCCTCACTGGGATGGACTGGATGGATCTAAACACTGAGCAACACTAAGCCTTCCCTCTTTAAGCTGCATTTGTAAAGTTATTTTCTCACAGCAACAACACAAGCAACTGACTCAAAGTGCAGAAAACATTCAATGCTGACTTAACAGAAAGGGCATGAGGACCACTCAGAAGGTACTACAGAGGACACAGGTAGGTAATTGTCACAACAAACACAATCATCCAGAGAGCTCAGCTGGGAAATTCTAAAATACGCCCAAGCTCCCTAGTGGCTCTCATCTTCCCCTGCAAATAAGAACTGACAGACACATTACTGCAGTACAAGTCTGTTCACAAATATGCTAGTAAACAGAAAAACAAAAAACACAAATATTTCACTATTGAACCCTAAGAAATCTTCTTGCATACTCATTAAGTACATGAATTCTATTCTTTGGTCCAACATGGAGAAGCTAGGAAAAACGGTTATTCAACAAAGAGTCAAACAAAAGGACTCCTATGCCTGACATAGTAGTTGGCCTCAATCTAACATTTCAATAAAAAGTAAGACACTGCCACCTTTTAAGGACCGACCCCAGGGTAAAGACTGTAGGGAAGGGAAGTGACAAGGAAAATAGTAATGACACACTTTTGCACTGTGGGGATACATGTTAATATCAGCTAAGACCCTAACCCATCCACACACTGTAGACACTGAAAAACCATAAAAGGATTATGCAGGTACTATATACTTCGGTGTAAAGACTCAACATTCTACAAATGTGACACTAATTCTGAACTGCCTATAATGGGATTTATTTTAAGATTCTTATTTAAATCAGCAAATTCTGGTTTTAAAAGAGTGAGGCTCTGTTACATGCACACATGTGAAGTTATGAGAAGAAGGCCATATCTGCTCCTAGCCTTACCTGAACCTTTCCACTGGCCATTCTACATACTCGCTACAGTCAAGGTTTGTGGTATTCAGGCTCAAGGACATTGTTAAGAAACAGAACTTAAGGATTGCTGAAAGAACAGCAGGTAGCAATTTCAATAACCTAGACCAACATTCAGGACGTGAATGCATAGACGCAATCACCAACACCCATGATCTGAGTCATTTGTGGAATCTTATGAAGAGAAGTAGAAGCTGAGTATCAAAGCCAGGGAGAGCTGAGGCAACAATGTCTCACTATAGGTGTACACTGCATGAAGTTTAAATTATATTAATGGTATCTATTCATTTATCATGCCTTTATGGTAAAACCTTCTCTTGAGCCCAAATATAACATGTATGCTAACAACAAAGAACAATGCTCAGGCACTAGTTCTCTCCTTCTACTACATGAGTTACGGGGGTTCAATTAGGCTATTGGGCTTGGCAGCATATCTGAGCATCTTGCCGGCCCCTTTAATGCTTTTGTGTTTTTGAAAATACACTAAAGACTTATCCGATGAAAGTAGAAATAAAAATACATAAATATCCCTACAGTTATTCAAACAACCTGAATATATATGGTTAAAACTTCCAAGCACTACATTGTTGAATTATCAAGGATATTGGAAATATACGATGCATGCAATAGCATGCACACAATAATTATCTAAGTTGCATCTTTTGGGATCAGAGAGATAGCTCAATGGTTAACAGTGCTTGCTGTTGAAGTATCAGGACCTGATGAGTTCAGGTTCTAGTCTCCATGTTAACAAGCTGGACTTGGCCATTCACACCTGTAACACCAATACTGTGATGGGTAGAACCAGGACTGCTGTGGCTTGTTGACCCACTAGCCTGAGTCCAGATTCAGTGACAGATGTCTCAATAAAATAAAGCAGAGGATAATTTGATTTTATCTGGCCTCTGCATGTACACACCACCAAGGACATACATATATAAACCACACACAGACTTGCATGCTTTGTGGGATTAATGATACCTGGTCAAAAAGCTGTTTGCCAGTTGTATTGGGCTGAATAGCAAATTCTAGCTCAGCATCCATTGTAGTTACCCGTACATTGATCTGTAATAAAACCAAGAAAGATAGTGATTAGTAAAGTGAATATATTCACAATGTAGTAAGTATGAGAATATTCTTGGAGTTCTAGTATTTGTGTGTCTGGGAATCAAATCCAAGGCTTTGTGCATCTATGCAAATCTCTACCACTAAGCAACATCTCTAGCCCTTGGGTTTTGAGATTAAGTCTTGCTATATAACTCAAACTTGGCCTACTTGCAGTGTTCATGCCTGCCCCATCAGCCTCCTCATTGATGGGATTATAGGGATATATATATATATATGTATGATTAAAAAACCTGGGGTAGGTAGGAGGTACTGAAAAATGAAGCCCTCATGCATGACAGGCAAGTCTCTGCAATTGATCTCCATACATCCCATCATTAATATTTTACTAAAAGTGACACAGTTTGATTCTTACTACAGGAAATCGAAAGGAAGGAAGGAAGGAAGGAAGGAAGGAAGGAAGGAAGGAAGGTGGTTGGTTTACAAATACCTCATTCAAAGTAACTAGTTACCAAGATGAGCCTGATGCCAGGCTTGATGACTCAATTAATCCCTGAAACCCACAGCACAGACAAAGAGAACCAAGGACACATGGGTATTAAACAGCAGAGAAGGTATTCAAACTGAATGCAACTCTTGAGTCTTTTAATGTCATCCACTATCCCATATTTCTTCATTTTAAAGTGTATGTATGAAAATGCCACAAAAACCTGTTTCTTTTCATAACACATGGTAAAATGAACAACCTGCTCTGAGAGTCCAGTGAAGACAGTGATCTTGAAGAAAATAAATGACAACAAATGGGGAAAGAGGAACCTCTTTCACTGCTGGTGAGGCCACAGTGGAAACCTGTAAGGATGTTCCTCAAAAAGCCAAAAATATACTGTATGGTCCAGCTCTATCACTCTTGGGCCTACACAACTAAGATCCCAAACTGACACATCAGAGACACTTGTACATCCATGTCGGATGCTATACAATAGGCAGAAAATGGAATCCATTTAGGTATCTTTTAACAAATAAGTGGAAACTCTCCAAAAATGTGGTAGCTATACACAATGGCATTTTATGCAGCAGTGAAGAAAAATGAAAAATGAAATAAGACAACTATAGGAAAATGGATATAACTGGAAATCATTACACTGAACAGTCAGTCTCAGAAATACACTAAAAGGAAAAAACAGTAATGTAGTTAACGACTTCATGATTCACAAATCAAGGTCTTCTCAACGTCTACAGTCCTTTCGTAACTGCACTGTGACGACACTGCCACATGAGCCAACGCACAGGTTAAAACTGCAGAGAACTAAACAACTGAGGATACAAACATGGACCAGACAAGGATGGACGGCGTCACAGTCAGCATCCTGGCTCAATAGTGGAGCCACAGAAGAGGTTACCAGGGAAAGCTAAGACAAAGTTTCAAACAGCTTCAATTACTTTAAATAAGCCATGCATTAGAATGGGTATTATATAGTTACGACAACTCAAATGTTAAACGAATCATATCCTGGACTGCAAAAAATGACTAACTCATTACTCATAGAAAATTAAGGACAGACAGCAAAACAATTCTTGGGTCCCTTAATTTTCCATATCTACTATTTTTGTACAAAATGCCCTTCATATCTACTATTTTTGTACAAAATGCAAAACCTAGATTTTAGGGGAGGGGGATAGTGAGAGACGGAGGGAAGACAATGGTGTGTGTGTGTGTGTGTGTTGAACAAGAGAGATCAAACTAGAAAGCAGATAATGAGAAAAGAAAAAGAGACTTTAGGTGGGGGTAGGATGGGGAATACATATCCTAAGGAAGAAGAGGGGACTGACTGACTGGGTGAGAGACAGGGAAAGGGCAGATGGGAAGGAGAATCAAATACAACACAAATAATAAAGGTGTAATGAAAAGACCATTATCGTTTTAATGTCAACAGTCTAGCATGAAACAGGGTAAGGCTCAGGAGCCTCCATCCCTAACTCATGAGCTACTGACAATCAATGGCTTCTCTAAGAAGGGCCTGTTTTCTTTATGAGTGTGGCCCATGGGGGGGTTGGCTATGATACAATGGTAGTCCAGGCACAAACTGGACTTGGCAGATTACTAAAAAAACTAAAAAAAAGAAGGCAGGAAATTAGAAAGGGAGAAAGAAGGCAGGGTGATTCTGGAAAGAATTAGAAGTTGAAGTGGGGTGTGTGAATATGATCAAAATACACCGTATGAAAGTATCAAAGTGTATTTACAATAGAAAGATGCACACTGTGTTTCTGTGTGCTGGTGTATGGTGCAGGTGACAACAGGGTCCAGAAGAGAGTGTCAGATCCCCTGAAGCTGGAGTTTGAGGCGACTGTAAACTGTCCAGCATGGATGCTGTGAACTACACTCAGGTGCAAGAGCAGTATGCATTCTTAACTACTGAGCCATCTGTCTAGCCCCTAGATATTTAATGTGCTGACAACACATAGAACTAATCTTCAACTAATATATAAAATTGAATTATAATTTTATTATAATTTAAAAGGTCATCTAAACAAGGTGTTTTTCAGTCTACATAACAAAATAAACATAAACATAACAAAATAAACATAAAAAAACAAAACATAACCTAAGTCATTCCCCACTACCTAAAAAACAAAATACTAATAAATTTCCCCCAGTTTACATTTTAATATAAAAGCTGCTTAAAAAATAAGCACAAATTTTTTTCAAAACATAAATTCAAAATTTCTTAAAAATCACTAAAACTCCCTCCCAATATAGTCATACAAGTTGTGTTTTCATTTCCACACCTCCACTCTAATATAAAAAATAATTTGTCAGGGCTAATCCCTGACATTGATAAGTAACAAATTAATATCATTTATAAGACAAACTACACTTTCCAAAGTAGTAATAAAGTTTCGTGTTCCTGCTAAAATTAGACTGCAGAGTAGCAGATGTTCCTTTCTTGTTTTTAATCCAGCTAAGTTTTCCATGCTTCTTTTTAATTTCTTTAGTAATCTTTCCCTACCCAAGAAGAATGCTAGGATTCAAATGATTAGAACTGAATTAAATCTACTGATACATTCAGAGGACACTGACATCTTAAGAATGCTTTCTAATTAAGTCTCCATACATTGTGTATTTCTCCACAGTTAGATTATGCGACGTTTTCAGTGCCAGTGCCACCTCTATATTTATCCCTAAGTATTTTGTTTCTGATGCTATTAACATTCATTTTAAACTCTGATTCCAACCTATGAAATTTTTCATGTTTTAAAACTGTAACTCTGGGGTGGGGAGATTGTTCAGCACTTACGAGTACTTGCTGTGCAGGAAGGAAGATCTGAGCTTAAATCCCCAGACACCATATGTGAGAAAGATGAGTATGGCTAGCCTACACTTACAAGCCCAGAGCTATGGGGGAAGATATCCTCTTTAAGATCTCCACCAGTTAGGTCCAGCTTCAGTCAAAGACTGGTCTCTGAAGGTATGTGTGCGTGCACACAGTTTTGCTTCTTTCTGATTTGTACACCTTATTCTTAACCTTCTTTTGCATCAAAGTCATTCCACGGTGATATTCATAATAGAAAATTCTAATAACCAACAATTTTCTTTAAAAATTTAATTGGTCAGTAATGGTGCCACATTTGTTTTCTTTTAATTATATATATAATATATGTATACATGGATTTATGCACATGAATGCTGCTTGGTTCCTATACAAGCCAGAGATATCAAATCCTCTTGCAACCAGAGTTAGAGGAGGTTATGAGCCCCTGACATAGGTGTTGTAATAAAACACTGATCCTCTGTAATAACAAATGTTCTCTTAACCACTCTGAGCCATCTCTCACCTGTATTATCTCAATCCCAAGACTCAGGACACTGACGGAGGAAAATTATGAACTCAAGGCTACCTAGAGTTATACACAAACACACTGATAGCTAAAAATAACATTGAAGAAAATACCCTGTTTTATTTCCCTAAATCAAAGGAGTGGATCTTAGTCAAGAAACTTCCAATAGAAAGAAATTAACCTAGGTATACAAACCTAGGCTGTCGTTCAAGTTCTAAATAGAAGAAAGTTAAAAAGAATGGCTCCTTCACACTGCCACTATTTTCTCCTGACAATGGGCTAAATTTATTGAGCACTAAATGCATGCTAGATTCTTATAATCATTGTCTCCTTCCTTGAGCAAATGAAATTATAGCCCTATTTTATAAAAAGGAAATCAAGAGCAAAATGGATTAAACAAAAGTCATACAGATTAACTATGAAAGCAAGGATAGAACTTTTTTTGACAGCTTGGCCCCAAATTTCATTAATGTTAACCTTAATAGTACTGTCTCTCACCCATGATTATCTTCACAACCCACAGAATGCTAAGCATTATCAAGAGAAACAAAATAAACTTACTGGTTTCGGCATTTTCCTTCTCTTGTCTGTTACCTTCTTCAGAAACTCTTCAGTTCTATAAACTATTATCGCCTGTTAAGAAAAAAAGCACACTTTATGATCTTCCACATTAGGGTTCAGCTGCACCTTATACAAAAAGGAAAAGTAGACTACTTTAAAATCAGGTTAGTTCTCTGACGCTCATGTTCACCATCTTCAGCTAGCATTTCACATTCCCTAATAAGACTGGTATATGGTACAGGAAGCAGCGCATGTCTCAAATAGCATAGCATAAAGTATGTTATCTATTAAAACAGCAAGAAAATGTGATTTCTAAGGACCAAAGACTGACTCTCATACAATTTCATCCACAAACCCAGCCTTGTATGGAAAGGAACAGTAAAAATGAAGATAGGCAGACTCAAGTGCTAAGGAAAAATTAGGAATATTTTTCAACCTTTCTTCTGTATTGTCAGATACAAAAAATGCTGATCAAATTGTCTTCCTTAAAAAGGAGTTTTCTTTTTGAAATTCTAAAACCTCAGGAAAGTACACAATAGCTTATTCCCCTAAGGTGTGGACGGCAGCCACAGTTCTGCAAAGCAACACCCATGCCAGTCCCCAGCTAGCCAGGGGCCTCCATAGCAAATGCTGATGTGTAAGTTCTCTAAGTAAGAAAGGGCCATCACAGGGGAAACATTCTTACTAAGAAACACCAACATCGATGAGTTTGCCTTTCTGAGAAATCTGTCATTATCAGCTCTCTAGGAAAAGAGATTCTAGCTCCAAATCTTCCTCTGACTAATGCTGTATCAGAGACACTGCAGATAAACTTATGTAGAGCCTACCACTGCCAAGATATATGTACGCACAGCTGAATTAACACATTCAAATAAGGTCATTTCCCTGAATTTTATTCAAGCACATGCTAATAAATGTCTATATACAGAAACTTCCTTTAGAGCTTTGTGGGTTGTGCTTTTTTTTAAATGAGTCACTGGGCAGTGACATTCAGGAGGAAACATAAAACACTCATTCCTCAACTTTTTGTACCCTATTCCCTATCCCCTTCCCCCCCCCCCCCACACACACACATTCGCAGTCTGCAGACCAAAATTTCTCCAACACTTCCATCCTTACTTCCCCTGGTTCAGGTATTATAAACAGGTCTTGATTCTAACAGCTTCCTTCCGTGGTGGTGTGAACCTGTTACCCAGCACTGGAATCCCAAGCAGGGCAGTGTTCTGGGCCAAAGTGGAATACATAGTTAAGTTTGAGGCCAGCCTGGGTTACATTATGCACAAAAATAAAATAAGTTTCAAAACTGGTTTGCTTTTACTGCTCAGAATCCTAAAATCTCCGCTTCCACAATCAACAGCCATAGGGTTCTCAACTATAAAATGGCCCAAAACTTAAACCCCTACACCAGTGCCAAATTTGCTTTCCATCAAGTTTGGGTCAATTATGCATTTCCAGAAACATAGTCATTGTGCTTGCTCATGATTATTTTTGTTAGATGTAAAACTATGACTCTCTTTAAATTCTTAAATACTATGAGGTTTTGCCTATCCCCGCCCCCCAGATTAATTCTGGCAGTTCACTTTGGTTACTGAACTTAAAAGAAAAAAAAATCACTTCTCAGTTTTAATTATTCATCTTTCACTTTTGTTAATTTCTATTAGTTCCCAATGTTTTCTTGTACTTTCTCTTACTCTGGACCATTTTGTGCACTCTAGAACACAAAGTAATTTCCAGACTTTATTCCACTAACTTATGCCTTAAGGTCATAAACTAAATATATCCAAGTTTAAGGGCAACTCTAAAGTAATTTCACTAACAGACCACTCTGGATATAAAAATTTCTTTTATCACTTGGCTATTAAACTTCATCTATAACATTTAGAGGCATTCATAAATGTTTAAAACATGATCTATAAAGTTCGCTTCTTTCACAGTTCACAGAACAATTCACTGCTCTTATATATATGCAAGAAAGTCTATCAAAACTTTTCTTTTGGATCAAAATAGTTTTTAAGATTATAATAACACCACTTTTTCACGTGTATTGTGATGTACATGCATGAGTATATATGCTCACATGTATGTGAGTACTTGTTGTAACCAGTGGCTTATGTCAGGTGCCTCCATTTTACATACTGAAGCAGGGTCTGTTAGTTGGACTCAGAACTCACCCATTCAGCTAGTATAGTTGGCAAAGCTTATCCTGAGGTCCCAGCGCCCATGCTGTGGGGTTACAAGTGAATCAACACACCTGCCCAGAGTTTCCATAGACCTAGGGAGTCAAATTCTGGCCCTCACATTTGTGCAGCAAGTAACTTTACCCACAGCCATACCTCAGCTCAGCATTAGCAATGTAAAGAAAATGTACTGTTCTATCACTCAAATTCTGCTCCCAAGCCACAAGTATGCATCATGATACACACACCCCATTTGTACTACGGTAATAATAAATCTACACTGCAATTACTAGAGGTTTTAAATTTTAAGGTTATTTTGGGGTTTTTTTTTGTTTTTTTTTGTTTTTTTTTTTTTTTTAAATCAAATCTGTTCTGGATTTCTTTTCTTTTTTCCTGGTTTTTGAAGACAGAGTTTCTCTTTGTATTGCTTGCTGTCCTGAAACTCGCTTTGTAGACCAGGCTGGCCTTGAACTCAGAGATTCACCTGTCTCTGCCTCCCAAATGCTGGGATTATAAAGACGTGCAACACCACGCCCAACTTTTCTGCTCTGGGTTTCTTTACCTATTTCTTATAGTTAAGTCACTTATAGAAAAACTATATGAGCATTCTAAGCACATCTGAATTAAAGGAGTTTCAAGTCAAATACAACTTTCATGTTCAAAATGAAAAGGCAGCATCTCGCAATGGAAGGTCCAAGGACACAATGTTTCTTTCCCCTTTTCTGAAGATTATCCTGAGAGGGGAAAAATATTTCTCATACACTTGAAGCTATACCGTTTTTAAAGGCTGAAAGGTCATAGGGATTTTCATTTGCTGTGGGTGGTTTTGGTTTTTAGATTTTTCAGGCACGTTCTAACTCTTTGTCCACAATGGCCTGGAACTTACTATACTGCCCAGGCTGTTCTCAAAATTCTCAATCACCCTCCTGCCCTCAACATGCCTGGATGGCTTTGATTTTTGTATGTACTTCTCTCATCCATTATTAAGACCTAAACGTTCAGTTTCAAACCATGATTTCTAATCACTATTTAAAAATGATTTGTTAGTTTTTCCATTTTTAATTTTCAAATGCAAGAGTTTTATGTCTATAGGCAAAATGCTAATTTTATGTTGTTTCTGTATTTGTTTCAATATTTAAACACTTTAGTGCAGGGTCAGGCAGTGACTTGTTCCAGATATAAACAAAAATACTATATGATATATGTTGGGTAATATGTTAGATCAAGTTAAGCCAAGTTTTTAATTTTTAAATCTTTCATTCTATTCATTTTAGTCTACTTAACCAATTCAACAAATACATTAAGCTTTCCCAAATGACTTCTGATAAAATGTCAGTTTTTTACTTCCATGAATTTTTAGGTTGGTATCAGATAAGCAGTTCTGGAACGGTTAAACCTCCAGTGAAGGGGTCTCTCCCCATATAGTAACATACAGAGTCATGTGTGGACCGTGCCTGCTCAGCATTGGGAAGTTACTACTTCTCTTAATTCTGGCATTTGTTAGTCAGCTGTCACTCTATTCCTTTGTATCGATCTGACTGTCCTTTCTACTGCACCAACTCTTACTTCTCTTCAGTGTCAGGTTCCCTGCCACTGCTCTGGTAAGCTTCCTCGTTCTAAAGATTCAGCTTTCCTTGGATTCTAGGAATCTACTAGTCACTACCTCTTCTTTCATCCACATTTCACCAAGTACTTCTTTTTGGACACTTGAAATTTCCCGAACTAATCTTTGATTACATTTTCAAATTTCCCATTCCTTTAACTGAGAGATATTCCTCTAGCCAGTGTGTCTTTACAGTTAGATGTCTTTATGTGTGTGCATTCTGAGGCAAGGTCTCACACACACAGTAAGTAGCTCTGGCTGGCCTAGGACTCAAACTTGAGGCAGTCCTCCCATCTCAGCCTCCAGAGTGCTAAAATTATAGGTGTGAACCAAAGGCCCAGCTTCTCTAGTTTTGTTTTTTAAAGATTATTTATGTCAAGGCTGGAGAGATGAATCAAAGGTTAAGGGCACTAGCTGTTTTTCCAGAAGTCCTGAGTTCAATTCCCAGCAACCACATGGTGGATCACAACCATCTATAATTAGATATGGTGCCCTCTGCTGGCCTGCAGGCATACCTGTAGGCAGAACACTGTATATATTTAAAAAAAAAAAAACTTATTTATGTGTATGTGTGTTTGTGTGGATATATGCTACATGAGTGTAGGTGCCCAGAGAGACCAGAAGAGGGCATCAGAGCCGTGGCATTGGAGTTATGGGCAGCTGTTAGCTATCTGATGCATGTTCTGGGAACCAACCTCCAGTCCTCTTGAGAGAGCAAGAAATGTTCTTAATCACTAACCTCTCCAGCCCTATTCTTAGTTATTGTTAATCTATTTTTACCCACCCATGGCTTAAAATTTCAATGTTTATTTTTATTTCTAGAGATAACTGCTGTGGGACAATGGTTTGTAGCTTGTTTTATTTTAATAAAACGCGGATTGGCCAGTAGCCAGGCAAGAAGTATAGGCGGGGAGACGAGAACAGGAGAATTCTGGGAAGAAAGCTCATTTCTGCAGTTGTTACCCAGCTACAGAAGAAGATGTGTCTCGCTGAAAAGGGTACCGAGCCACGTGGCTAATTCAGACAGGAATAATGGGCTAATATAAGTTATAAGAATTAGCTAACAAGAAGCCTGAGCTAATAGGCCAATCAGTTTATAACTAATATAGAACTCTGTGTGATTTCTTTGGGACTTAACGACTGCACAAACCAGGCAGGACAAGGACCCAGTGGGACAGAAAGTTCAGACAACAAATAACTTTAAGGATTTTTTTTAATTTTTACTTTTTTAATTTTTAATTTTATGTGTGTATGCAGGTGCCTGCTAGGTGAAGAGAGGGTGTCAAACATCCCGGAGCAGGAGTTAGAGGGCCATAAGTGGTCCAGTTTGAGTGCTAGGAACTTAGCTTGGGTTCTCTGGAAGAGAAGAAAATGCTCTAACCACTATGCCATCCATTACATCCCTGGAAAGCCTTTTTTGACTGAAAAAAAGTGTTTTGTGTATGCAGGTGCCTGCTAGGTGAAGAGAGGGTGTCAAACATCCCGGAGCAGGAGTTAGAGGGCCATAAGTGGTCCAGTTTGAGTGCTAGGAACTTAGCTTGGGTTCTCTGGAAGAGAAGAAAATGCTCTAACCACTATGCCATCCATTACATCCCTGGAAAGCCTTTTTTGACTGAAAAAAAGTGTTTAAGACTTTGATGGTATAACTTAAAATCTTTTTATTCTTGTATTTATCTCTCTTTAAAATTTTATTTTCAGCTCATCGAGGCTTGTGTTTCAGTTAATTTAGAGAGATTACATCCCTAATGAATCTTGCCAGCCCTGCACTGCATTGCATATCACGGTGGAGGAGTCCCTCAGGTGCACCCCATCATATGACGGTGGAGGTGTCCTTCAGGTGCACCCCACCATATCACCGTGGAGGTGTCCCTCAGGTACACCCCACCAAATCACTGTGAAGGTGTTCTTCAGGTTTACTCCCACCAGAATACTTAGAATATTTCTTTGTGGCGACCAATTTTCAGTGCTTTCTTGAATTAGTGTTTTGTACTATAACATACCAGTCCCCATCACAGTACTCTCTGGAGCTGGGTAGAGAGATTCAAATGAGTTTCTTCATCACCTATCATACTATTTTCTGAACTATATGCCTGGTGTGTCCCTCCAGTGTAATCTCACCAGCAAGGAGATTAAAAAAAAAAAAAGGCAAGCAAAAAATCTTAATTATCCAACAGATTCTACAAACTTAAGTTACAGCACTCACATTTCAGAAAAGATATTTCTTAAACACAGGACCAGCTAGGCAGCTAACAGAAAGTTAAATAATTTGGCCAAGTTTTCAATTAGACTTATTTCAAGTTATATTCCACCAAAAGTGTTTCAAGTAAAATAATCTGCATAAAGTTTAGCCTTAATAAGAGATCTCTGAGCTGGGTGGTGGTGGCACACGCCTTTAATCCCAGCACCCAGGAGGCAGAGGCAGGTGAATCTCTGTAAGTTTGAGACCAGCCTGGTCTACAGAGCTAGTTCCAGGACAGACTCCAAAAGCTACAGAAAAACCCTGTCTTGAAAAACCAAACAAATTATAAATAAATAAAAATTTTTAAAAAAGAGAGAGAGCTCCATGGAAACCAAAGGATATTGCCTAGGTCAACCAAGCACAAATCATCACATTTCTTTAAATTATAAATGACAAAAAAGAGGTCAAAATGGTTATTCTCCAAAATATGAAAGTCTCTACAAATCAGGATGAATCTGTAAGCTTCTAAAATGAAAATACAGATTTTTGTTTTCAAAAGGAAAGGTTAAAAAAAAAACAGATTAATTCGATTTTAGAGAAATAAGTATACAAGCACTATGATAAAAAAAATGAATGCACTTTATTTTACATCCCTAAATAGGTAGAAGTAAAAAAAAAAAATCAAAGTTCATAAGAAAATATGCAATAGCTATAATAAAGTTGCTATGCAAAATGCATTCTAGTAATCAAGTAAGCGAAAGACTTCACAAACTAAAGCCACAAAGCAAACTAACTCAGATACTACTCTGTGGTCAATACACAGTAGCCAGCTAAGACTTCTACATGTCAATGCTGAGGAACTTACATGGTAAGAAGCAGACAAGCATCACAGCAGCATCATAAACTGGTTCTGTATTTCTAGAAATACAGAATATATATATATATATATATATATATATATATGATGCACAACTTTCTAGAAAGAGAAATTCTGCTTCTAGAATAAAGCTGAAAGCAATAACTAAAAAGAACTCTTTTCTAAGGTATTCTCCGCCACGTTCTTTACTACAGTCGATGACTAAAATCAGAGCAGTGTGAAACTATGTGACAGCATGATGGACACACTCCAGGGTGTTGTAGGAAGTCTGTTTCTATACATTTGGACAAACCGAGTCAACGTTCAGCAAAGGTTAAGCAGAGGTAAAACATGTTAACCAAACACTCATTCCAACTATGCAAAAACACAAATCTGCTACAAAATCTATTCCATCATTTAGTATTAATGGAGGTTTTACTTTTAAGTTTCTAATTTTTAAAATTAGAGGCAAAACTTTCAAAAGCACATTTCTATTTCTATATCAGTTTATTGCCTTACACAATGTGGTAGGTGTAGGAATTCTATCTAAAAATTTCTAGGACGAACCTTTGGATAAATGGAATAAATCGAAGTTTTGGTCCATTTAATGATCAAG
Organism: Microtus oregoni; assembly: GCF_018167655.1. Classification (NCBI taxonomy): domain Eukaryota; kingdom Metazoa; phylum Chordata; class Mammalia; order Rodentia; family Cricetidae; genus Microtus; species Microtus oregoni. The sequence continues at coordinate 9,063,590 of NW_024543831.1, read as the reverse complement.
GAACGGTGTTCCTATCAAGATGCTACTTATGAATGGTGCCTATCTAGTTCCTTTGTGGGTCTTATTTTAAATAAAACTAGTATCCCGCTAATAGCAACAGAAAATAAAAGATCACATAAAAAGCCAAGTAACATACACATGTATCTGAGATTCCATTTCTAGCTTGAAGCCAACTTTGTTTTCAGCATCTTTTCTTGCCTAAATATCTATGCAGCTGCCAAACATACTTTGTGTACCAAACACTGATCAACTTCCCTCTTCTCTCGTGTTACTATTCAGAAAATAATGACTCTTTACTTCTCTCCTTTCTTGATTTTAAAATTTCACTTGCAGGTTTATTAATGTAATTATTTTTCCCCAATCCAGTTTCTCCCACTTCTCTGTTAAAGAGGCCTGTGTCTTTTCCCCACCAACATCCTCCGAAAAACACAACGGGAGCAACTGCCTAGTCAACAGTTTGTCTCCAGTCTTAAGAGATGCTGGCAGCAGTTGTCTCCCATCTCCAGCAAACTACCACAAGAGCAAACACAATGCTACACAATAAAGACAAAGCACTGATACACAGCATCCTCTGTCCTGCAGCTCTGAGAGGCTGTCCTGCCTGTACCACAGTGGATGTCTGCGCCAGCAGCGGCACAACAGGCCAACAAACAGGGCGGGTGCTGCAACAGGTGTTGCCAAGTGCAGTCCACTAGTGGTTTACACCGACGCTTCAATAATTAACATCAAACTAATTTTACTTCGCAAGTTATTCTTTTCTCAAGGCCTAATTACAATTGTTTTCAGTCTTTTGGGATTCAAACTATGGGAAAGCACAAGTTGTCTCTGCATAAAATTCCAAAAAAATAAAAACTCTTGTCCAATTTACTAAGAAACAAGAAGCAATATTACAAAGACCAATCTAAAATGCACTAATAAGGTGATTGGCAGGCAAATAAACACAGTTATAGCACTGACAAAAAAACAACTGAATTCTTTTTTTCCTGTTTGGGACTCTCTGTACTCTGAACCACATCCCAGAAGTGTATAAACTCATAAAATATTGCATAAAATACAAAAAATTATAAGAAACCTACCATTCTTGAATGTAATTATCAAAATTTAAGACCCACAAATCTATGTCAAAGTAACATATGTGCTTCTCTTCTAGCCCTTTAATAACAGTAGTGCTGGACTGAATCGCCAGAGCTCTAAGGAGAGCCCATCATAAAGACTATACTGAGAAAACCTGAACATATATATGTGTAAGATCCCTGATAAGTCTTCTGGAAATAAGTTTCTTTGATACTGCCACAATGATAATAGAGTATGTGAATAAGAATATAACTTTATCCATTCAAGTTCACATATCCTTTTAAGGTTTAAAACCTTAAAAATAGCAAGAAGTATTTATTATATGTTAGCAGAGTTTAATGGTATAATGCTTTCCTTTTTTTTCCCCATGTGGTTCCCAGGTGAAGAGCAGAAGACTGCCTTAGCATCTGCAGAAGGCCCGCTTTAGAGAAACTCGGACATGGTCTAATCCTCACAAAGCTTACCTTTTCCTTCCCCACCATACTTGAGCACCTGCACCTGTATACCTCCAAAAGAAAGGAAGACCCAGGTAAGTAAGCGACTTGCCCAAAGGCATGGAGGTCACATGGAGGTGAGGTTGGAGCCCTTCTAACCCTGGTTCTGGGCACTAACCTACTCTGTTTTTCTTTCTCACAGTTCTAGGCAAGTCCGTCCCAGACACCGAATGGGGGTCTTAAGAAGAGACTGACAAAGCTTCCTCCTCTGCCATAATCAAGCTGAAAACCAACCTCTGATCATATCAAAACTGAAAATTAGGGGCTGGAGATATGGCTCAGTGGTTAAGAGCACTGACTGCTCTTCCAGAGGACCCGGGTTCAATTCCCAGCACCCACATGGCAGCTCACAACTGTCCGAAGATCCAGTTGCAGGGGATCTGACACCTTCACACCAATGCACATAAAATAAAGTTAAATAAAGCATACAAATATTTAAAAAAAAAACTGAAAATTAGCCAGAATCATCACCTCAGCAGCTGAATTTCCTACACAAGTGACAGGAAATTCTAAGTCTGACACTTGCTCATATAGATGTAGTCTATGTTTTAAAGATGTTTTCAAGAAAATATTCATGAGTTTTGAGAAAATTCAAATTTCTAAACCTTAATTAAATGTAAAAACTACAAAAATAATGCTTTACCTTGAATTTCAATTCTGACATAAAAATTTTGGAAGTACTTTGCACTGTTCCCAAAGTGCGCAGATGGTAGGTGACACATTATCATTTGTGAACATGTGCTGGAGTGAAACGTAAGACAGCTCTCTGCAGCCCAACTGCTCCATCTACACTTAAACCATATACTAAACATTTAGAAGTGCTCGGAGGAGGCAGGTCCATGAAGTCACGGTAAAGAACCAAAGACTCACGCTGAACTGAGAAGTCCTCGAAACTATATCTACATCTATTTTACAACATCAGACATTAAACAGCAGTAGCTGGTTTTTTAAAACTTAACGCAGTCTTAAGTATCTTTAAAATAAGATACCGCATTTGGTCAGTAAGGACACCTGGCAGGTCTATTACCATAAAAACCATTCAGCTTCAGCTTCGAATGTCCTGCGCCTCCTCTCCCTTTAGAGAAATTAGGATGGTGCCAGTCTCACAATTGGTCCTCAGATGTTTGCTGCTTTGGATGAGCTGGGCTTACACATAATACTCACTTTAGCTGTTGGCTATTGTCAAGGAAAACATTTTCTTCTTATTTTAATGTCATAAAATGGCCAAACTAGTAAGAAACAGTAAAAGCTAAGCACAAACATAAGTGTTACATTTAATACTGATGGTGATTATCACGCTGTGTTCCCTCGTGTAAGCAGTAAACTTCTCAGTATATACACTTCTACTGAAAACCAAACTAAGTTTGTATAGCTTCTCAAAGTCCAGAACCTAAAAAAATTTAAGTATCAGAGTCTTCATGACATCTAACGAAGTTCAATCCATCCCCCATACAGAGTCCAACTCTGACACTTCAACTTGGCGTTGTCATACGCGTTGGGATACACATAGCTATTCTTGGAGGCAAATTAGCCCACAGAACACAGGCACAACAGACTTGGAAAGACTATTCTCAATTAACTGTGGCTAAGAGGCTGTATGTCCTCATTGTCTCTTATGAAGGAGAGATTCTTTTTAAAGACAAATACATCTACCATGGTTGTCTTATTCAAAGACTACTAATTTACAGAAACGACGGGGAAGATTTGAAATTTCTAAAGAAGAGAAAGCAGGAGATAGTCAGAACTGATATCAGAAGATTCTTAAAACTTTACACACTACTACTAATTCCAGCTGACATCCACCACCATCCCACTTACACACTTTCAAAACATTCAATATGGCACACGTGGTGTTGTCAATTCCTCAGGATCCTGTCCATCTTCCAGGCCTAAATGCCAACAAGTATTTACCAGATTGTAACAATTGCCTGGATGTATGACTGACATCTTAAAACAAAGTTCAGCAAACTCTGTAAAGGGTCAGGTAAATAAACATGTTAGGTTTCATAAGCCATACAGTCTATGTTGCAATTGTTCTTTGTAATTAAGTAAATGTGCTACAGTGTGTTCAAATAAAACCTTACTTGCAAAAACTATCAGAAGGCTGGGTTTAGTTGTGTGTAATAATTCAATAAAGCACTTTAACAGCAATCAATGGTTTTTGTTTTTTAATTTCAGTTTTGAAAAATACATTAAATTACATATTCATATTAAATTAAGTAATTAATGTATGACAGGTCACTTTGGATCTGTTTTCATTTGGGTACAAGAAAGAATTCAATACATTTGGTATATGACTAAGGAAAATAATGGGAACAGAATTAAAACAATTTGAATACAGTGCCAATGCTGGGAGATAACAAACATGCCCCAATCTGGCCAAGGAGCAGAAGACTGCGGGAGAAACTTCTGTAAAAGAACCCTCATTTCCTTAAATACTTTGTATCTAGACAAGGTACTCAACTCATCCCTGCAGCTAACCAAAACAAAAACCAATCTTAGTCTAAGCCAGGGTATTAAATCTTAGAACTTAGTCTAAACTAAGTAATTTTCTATTACTCACCGTGCATCTTAAATGTAAAGGCTCAAAACTTTACAAATTCACCTGCAGCAAGTCTTAATTTCAACTGTTTACAAATTAAAGGAAACATTAAAGGTCCTGAAAGCTATTAAGAATTAACTAAAGTTTAAAAATACTCTATATCAATTACTGATAGTGAAGCAACTTTATAAATTTTACTATCTTAGACAAAATAATGTAGTACTCCTTTCTTTATACTGTATCTAAAAGCATGCCCAACCCCACCCAGTCAACAGGGATTGACTCCTATTAGCTATGCTACCAGTAAACTGTATCTGCAGTCCTTTGTTCTTTTTTATTTTGAGATGGGGCTGAGGTCTCACTAAATTTTCCAGGATGGCCTTGAAACTTGAAATCCCCTGCCTCATCCCAGGGCACTTAGGATCAGAAATCTGTAGCACGAGGCCCAGATTGAACATTCTTTCAATATAGTAGAGCTTTTTGTTCTTGTTTTTCTTTTAAGCTACAGGTAAGCAAATTCTCTCTGCAAAAAAAAAAGGCAAACAGTAACTGTTTTAGGTTTTTTTAGTCATATGGTTTGACATCATGGCTTAAAAGTAGCCATAGACAATATGTAAGCAATTGGCATGGACAAGTTCCAATAAAATTTTATTTACAAAAACATGAGCAGGCTGGATTTGCCCTATAGATTTTAACTGGTAGACTAATACACAAAAATTACTAAACAATCTTTCCAAATAAATTAACTTTACTACTTTATTAGTTCCAACATACATAAATCATAAAGAAATGCAATAAACATAGATGTATAAAGTTTAGTGACCTTGTTTATATACATAAAACATATTACATGTAATTTAGAATTATCACACCATGGTGGCATATACCTTTGATCTCAACATTCTGGAAGCAGAGGCAGGTATCTGTGAGTTCCAGGCCAGCCTAGTCTACATAGGAAGTTACAGGACAGCCAGGGCTACAGAGACCCTGTCTCAATACAAACAAAACAACAAGGAAAAAAATCTAGTTATTGGGGCAGGAGAGAAAGCTTAGTGGTTGAAAGCACTGGCTGCTCTTGAAGAGGACCAGGGTTTGACCCCCCAGCGTCCACATGGCAGCTCATGGCTGTCTGTAGCTCCAGTTCCAGGGTGTCTGGTACCCTCATGTGGACATGCACATGAAATAAAAATCATTTTAAAAATTCTAGTTATTTTAAATTGATGAATTTGCAAGGCCTGCTATACATAACTGTTATTCAATGTTGAGGAAGCTCTATATAACCCCCACCTTTTCTGAGAAGCTGGTACTAGAGCCCACTATTAAAGATGGAAAAGGAATTAATCACATAGACAACTTTTCCTCTCTAAACAATTTCCAGGTAAAGATACATATTATATAGATACATTGCTATTCCAAATCACACACCTATTTCAAAAGACAATATTTTGTGCTTATGTGTGCAGTGTATGTGTATGTACCTGTTTGTATGTGTGCATCAACTTCTACCATGAATTTATGCTATAAAGGTAAACCTTACCTCTAATCATTAACCAAGAAAATCGGCACATGTGCTCACACAAACGCTTCTGAGAATAAGGACAGCAAATCCCACTCATTTCAATTTATGAAAATTTGAAAAATACAATTACTTCATGTCTAATATAAGTAACAAACACTGTGTCAAGGTTTGTTATAGCACCTTGCCCTAACAGGCTTGAGACCCACAGATCAGGAGCAAGGCGTGCTCATCCTTGCAGAAAAGGGTAACCACTTTCTATACACAAGACAATTACCTATGAAAAATGGGGCCGAGGATAGGATTGCCGGGTTCTGGGGCGAGAAGACAAGTTTTTTACTCTGTGGCTTAATGTCTTTCTGGGTGTTACAACTTTACCATATAATGCATTACCTTTATAGTTGTTTTTTAAAAAATGGTTTAAGATATAAATCCAATATAAATACCAAGAAGCACACAGAAACTGAATGAATGGGCCAGATGGGATAGCTGTAACACACCTAGAGAGGGAGCAGCTCCCAGTCAGACTGCATACCTCTATCTCCAACGCCATGAACTACTGAAGTCAGGGCTTTCCCGGAACACCCTCTAGTGACACCTATGGTCAAGAAACTTAAAATAGCCTCATAGAGAGCAACTCAATCCACATTCACACTCAGGATGTCGACAGGGTCAATTATAGTGCCCACCAGTTCCTCATCTGCAAGGGACCCAAGACATCCAAGAGGGACTTCCTTACTTCCCAGATTGCAGCAGTAAGAGGCACAAGCCATGCAAGAAAGATTTTCATCTCCCAGACTGCACCAATAACAGGAAACTATTACCTATGCCCTACAGATATGTTCCATCTGCACTGCTCAGGCTTCACGACCACAATGGGACAGTATTTCAAGGCTTTGGTCTTTGGGAGAAAAGTTAAAGTATTACCACCCCATTTTGAAATGGGTCAAGTTAAAATGCATTAAATTTAAAATGAATGAAAATCCAGGACTCTCATCATCACTCAATATTTCAGAATCCACTACATCAGACCGTACATAACTTTTATACTAAAAGATTGAGAAATGAAAACAAAATCAATCTGTAAATCTTCCAACTACTCGCCAGAGATTTAAAAACTGGCTAATAATTCAATTCTGTCCTTGGGAATGGTGAAAAGCAATAAACAAAACCCAGCTCTTGCTCCTGTCACTACTGACAACTGAGGGAGAGCCAAGGCTGTTGTCAAACCCTCACACAGACAAGCAGCAGGCATTTCCACCTGAGCAGTCAGTTTCCACAAAATTAAGATTCAATCTGTTGTTCCCACAGTAAAATCTACTAATTCTAGTCTACAAACATGTCTGAGCTCCTCCTACATTCTCTCTTGTCTGAAGCTCCGGGAACAGTATGTAGGACCCGCAGAGGCAAGGGCTTAACATTTCTTAAGTGTCACAAGCAAACTCCTTCTCATGTAAACAAAGCTAAAGACTCCTAGTGACTATTCGTTCCAAAGATTAACTGCTTATTAAATTAAAAAATACAGTTTTCAAAGGGGCTTTAAAAAAAAGTCAGTGTAATTCTTTTCACAGCACACTGACAACTTGAAACGTCGTCTGCACTTTGTCATATTTGAAGAAATGATTATTCTGGAAGATAAACTGCACACCGGTGCAAGCACAGAAATTCTAAAGAATAAAAAAAATGCAAACACAATCCTAAAAATTAGCTTCTCTTTCCAGATCTAGTGCTGCTGTATTGGCACGCGGATTAAGCCATTATTTATGCAGCAAAATGAACAGGGTAATTGTTTATTCTGTGTTCCGTCATGGTCCTGTAAGTATTCTACAAAAAAAAAAAAAAAGACAAAAAGATGCTCGGTCAACAACAGACTGCAGTGTCCAAGTACTCTTTCATCACATAAGCCCTCATTATCGTGGGCTTTTACATTTACATCATGCAAATCTTGGTGCCACCACACAGCCGACGGGGCATTGCACTCGCACCTCTTCTACAAAATCTCAACTGTATTTTAATACATTTTTTATGAAGTTGACCTCTTGAAACACATTCCCAACGAATGACCACTCTTTTAGGGTGAGGGGGGAAGAAAACCACCCAGAATCCTGGCAACACTTAAACATCTGTGTAGGAACAGCCGTGCTATTTTCACTGAAATAACGCACGGCCCCCTTTCAAACTTAGCTCGGAGACGGAGTTCGGGAGCACGGAAAGGTAGGGATGCGAACTTTCCTCGTGGGGTCTGCTAACACTGCACAGGGCGACTCCGCGACCCGGGCCAGGTCGAGGGGCCGGGAGGGCGGCAGCAGCAGGTAAGGGCGGCCGGGAGTCGGGGCCTGGCCTCCCTCGCGGGCTCGCGCGGCGGGAGCGGCCGGGGCCCCAAGCCCGGCAACGCGACAGCCCTCCCGCTGCTAAAGCGTCCACACGCTCTCTAGTAATCCAACACCCCGACTTTCAAACGGGAGGCTGGGGGAGAACTTCCAACCGTGCCTTCCCTCCCCGGGGGGCGAGCGAGCACCCCCGACCTGCGCTCGCCACGGCCCTCGGGGGCGCGCCGGGCCGAGCCGGGGCCCAGTCTCACGGCGGCGGGAACCCGCACGGCCCGACGCCCGGGGCGGCCAGGCCGACGGCGGACGGAGCGAAGCGGCAGGAGACGCCGGGGAAGCGGCCTGGCTCAGCCGTTAACGACCGCGGCGCCTCTCGGGCGGCCAGGAGCGAGCGAGCCCGTCTCGGAGACGCGCCAGGCCCGGGCCGCGGCGCCACACAGCCCGGCAACTTCTGGCCGCCACCTCAGCGCCTCGGCGGGGGAGAGCGGGCCACCGGGCCGGGGGCAGGGAGCGCGCCGAGCAGGGCTTACCCCGAAAATGAGCGGCTCCTTCCCTGCCCGCCGCCGACTGGCTGAGGCGCGGCTCGGCGGGGGCGTCGCGGCTGGCAGTGAGCGAACGGAGAGGCGGCGGTGCGAGTCCTGAGCCGCCTGAGAGGAGACGCGCCGCCGCCGCCGCAGACAGCTCGGCAATATGGCCGCCCGGCGCCTCCTCGGGGGGGAAGGCGGGGCCGCCCCGCGCCCCCTCCTCCCGCGGCCCGCCAGTGGCGGGCGAGGCCGGGGCCCGAGCGCCAACGCCGCGGCCGCAGCGACGGCGTGTCTCCCGGCCCTCCCGGGGGGGGGGGGGGGTGCTCCGCGCCACTGGTCGAGACGAACGGGCCTCAGCCGGGGGACGCGCTGCCGGGCCTTGGAGAAGGCTTCCCGAGGGACGAGGACGCCGCTGGCCGGCGGGAGCCCGAGTCCGAAGCCCGCAGTGAAGGAAGCGGAGCCGCCCGCCCGCCGCCTGCCCCCGCCCCGCCAGTGGAAACTTGAAACTCCCGCTGGTGCCAGGGAACTCACGGAGGGCGTTTCCAGCGCCCCCGAGGTGGAGCTGTTCCCAGGAGGAAGGGGGGGACCCGAGGAGCCGCTCCAGAGTGTATTTGGGTGCCGAGCATCAGGATCCCAGGCTAGGAGGGGGGATCTAGGCCCAGCAGTTTCAACAAAAGAACATTAATTTTGTGCAGATTTTAACCAAATAGAAAAGCTGGGTGCTTTCAATTTTGCAGTGTTTTAAGTAATCTCAAAAAGCCAGTGGGCATGACCCTATAATGTGATCGGGTCTTTTTGTTGTTTGTAGCAGGGATACTCCTTGGCAGATAGGCGTAGGTTAAGAAAAAGTTAGAAGTAGGGCCCAAAGACCAGCCAAACCTAAATTATGCTGGACTTGGAGAAAGTTCGCCCTCTTGACCATAGTCTCATTGTAGTCCCCTCGCTAGCCTAGAGAGAGCGGCTGGTTGCTTCTGGGGGGGTTCTCTCCGTGCTGCTAGCCTGGGTGTTTTCTGCTGGGATTCAGAGTAACACTTGGTACGACTGTACAAACAACAACGACATAAACCTTACCACTCTGCCGCATTCCATTGAAGATGCTTTATTTAATGTAACTTTCGTAGACGAACTTTCAAAAAAAAAACTCTAGTTTACTTTTATAGAACAAATAATTCCTCTTACCGGCTTTTGCTGAGAAAGTAGCTTTTCCGGGAACCCAGCACACACCTTCACCAAGCTTCCTCTTCAGTGAGTTACCACCACCGCCCTTAGAGACCTCACTAAACAATTAAAAAGCCTCCAGAGAGTCCAGGTTAATCTCAGAAGCCTTTAGATTGCAAATTCCTCAAGGATGGGGAGCAGGTGCGTGCTTTGTAACCAAACAGGTTCCTGAGGTTCTTGGAGACCACCGAAGGAATACTTGCTGGCCCTCCTTCCACGGTGCGTCAATGGAACAGTAAAAATGGTATTCAAGTCCCTACGTAGAGCACAAATCAAACTAAAGTCTCTGGAACATTTTGCAGCTGAAAGTGGAGCGGTCAGCCTTGGTCACGTGTTCAGAACGGTGTGAAGCGCTTTCTCATGACTGCCTTGTCTAATGATTACGACATCCTGGGCTCAGGGTGAAAGCTCTTATTGACTTTAAAATAAGCTAATGAGTAAAGGGGAGCCTCTGAAGAGGTGTTTGTCAATGCAGCCTTCCTGGGAAATGGCAGAGCCAAGACTTAACACCCGAACGCAGGAGCCTTGAGCCTATCCTATGCTCTGCACAAACAAATCCAGGCCGTTGTAGCATTTCAGCTGTCTATCATAGCTGTAAATATTTAAGTAAAAGATTGTATTCAAGCTGGGAAGATAAAAATGGTACTCCCAAACGCTGAGTGGGAATGTAAACTGAGACAAATTCTAGCAAACAATTTGGTGTGGTGATTCAGCCTTTAAGAGGGCTCATAACTCTTAGAACACATAATCCCACATTTGGGGTTCTTTCTGAAGGAAATAATCTGAAATAGAGCAAAAACTCCATCAAACATTACCACATATTAAACAGAAACATGCTGTTTTAGTTTGTTCTTCACATCAAATATTAGCACTTTTAAATGAAATATTGAATATTTGATCTAAATATCCCAAAACTTCAATTTAGTGATGTTGGCATGTGTATTCGCCTGGTGTTGAGCCTTTGCTGAACAGGTGCTCTCCCATGCAGCCAGGTGCTCACCCCTGAAAGTTCAGTGTGAGGGAAAGAGCCACACAGATTTCCTAAAACACTCCTGTTGTTCTGGAAAGATGCTTGGTGTTAGCTAATAGTTACCGATATACTTTTAAGTAGCAAATAAGATATTTTAAAATCATAGTTAGAAAAGTGACTAACACCTTTAATCCCAGCACGCAGGAGGTAGTAGCAGGCAGATCTCTGTGAGTTAGAGGCCAGCATGGTCTACAAAGTGAGTTCCAGGACAGCCAGAGCTACATAGTGATACCTTATCTCTAAAAAAAAATTATTACCAAAATCTCTATACTACACTCTTATTGGACTTCACCACAGTGTGTTGGCTTATTCTAATTTTCTAATTTTTGGAATTCCACTGCTAGTTGTAAAAGCATTGATCTTACTAACACACATAAAAGTACTTCCTGAAATGAAGAAAATTAATTTTTTTACAAAAATAATTTATAAATAATTTTTTTTTTTTTTTTTGAAGCTAGGCTACAAGCCCTTGCTAGTTTATAAGGCTGGCCCTCTGTTTGGGTAAGGAAGAAAGCAAACGGTGCTGTGTGTTATGACGGTAATAAAGGTCCACACACAGCAGCTAGGGAGATAGAAGAGAGCAATCAAGTCTGCCCAGAGAAGAGAACACTGCAGGAGCAGGGGCTGAGAGGAGAGTGGAGTGGAGACATTTCCTCAGAGAAGCCAGGAAAGGCAGCAGCTCTGGGTGCTGAGAATCAATGTGTGGCTGAAACCCAGGGGCCTCAGAAAGGTAAGTGAGGCAGTGAAGAGTTTTCCCCTGCTTAAGACTTAGGCATTGAAGAAAGGAGTGCCAGGTGGGATGACCAACCAACATCTGATTGGATTTAAGGCCCACACCCTGAGATGGAACCCATCCCCAACTCTGCTTGGGTGGCAAGAACCAGACACCAAAAAGCTAGTGACCTAGGGGGGGAAAAACAATACTACTGTTCTGCTAAGGGAACAAAAATAAAATGACTCCTAACACTTAGTGCTGCACTCATAGATCAGTGACCTGCTTAGCCTTCAGCAGAGAGGGCTCCTCCTGCTGTAGGCAGGAACAAATTCAGAGACCCACACAGCAAGACAATGTGCAGACAGTGAGAGTCCTAAATGGGGTGAGCCCTTCCCTCAGAGCTCAGGGAACCCCGTGGAAGAGAAGATTGTAAGAGCCGGAGGCCATGGAGGATACCAAGGAAACAAGGCCTTCTAGACATAGCAAGATGGACGCACAGAGACTGTGGCAGTGTGCCCAGGACCTGGACAGGTATGCATCAGATAGGGTCCAGCACTGAGAGGAGAAGTAGTCACAAACCCCCATCTTCAACTGCCTTCAACTGATAACCACCCACAAATGAAAAGCTAGTTCTCTCCAACAGATCTCACTGAGAACGCAAAGCACCCTTAAGGGCAGGCCCCATGTCTAGAAGTAGATGGCCAACACAAACAAGGTCAACGGCATCTTTGAGGTTCTTAGTCTAATGCTTTCTTGCTGTTGTTTAACCTTACAGATCCCCTTGTATATCTTATGGCTTTCAGTTTTGTGTTTTTATGGGATTCCTGTGTATAAGAGTGCATGTCTATTTCTGTAACTAACTATATGTGTTTCTTGTAGTTTTTTTCAAGGGCTCTTCTTTTCACTTTGTTCTATTCCAGTTTGTTTTGTTTTGTTTTAATATTATTCTTTAGATGCCTGTCTGTTTTTTAATGAGACACAGGAAAGGTGTGGATTCTTGTGGGAGGTGCTGTGCAACTCCTTCAGCCAATAGCCTTTAATAATAAATGCCAAGAGGAAGGGATTTAGAGAGGATCTCAGAGAAGTTATAGTGAGAAAACAGTAATCAGAATATATTGTATAAAAGATTATTTTCAATAAAATTAAAATAGAGGGGGAAAGAGGAATAATATGATTCAGTTTATATTTTAGTAAGACACCTGACAACAATGCAGATTGCATGGTTCTGTTACAGTGGGCAATGAATTTACAAGGAACACCTTAGATAATTTGGCTACAAAGCCCTCCATGGGAAGGCAGGACGGGCTAAGCTTGGGAGATGGTGGGGATGCAGAAGGGAGTCAGGATTTGTTAAGAGAGTTGGGGACAGACTGAAGAGAAGTACGAATGAGGTGGTGCTTTCAGGATTTCTTCTGTGTTTCCAGAGGGCAAACAGGAACATAGAGAGATGCTTTTGCCACTCCCCAGAGAGGGGCCATACTGGCTAGTCTTTGTCAGCTTGACACAAACTAGGAAGAGGGACCCTCAACTGAGAAAACAGCTCTTGTCATTTTGGCCTGTAGGCACATTTTGGGCCATTTTCTTGACTACTGACTGGTTGGTGTGGAAGGCCCATCCCACTCTATGTGCTACCATTCTGGTCCTGGGTAGAATGGAGCAGGACCCATATGGCTTGTTCTTTGTTTCTATCATAATCTAAAGGAAAACACTCCTAGGATCCAGGGCCCTTGATGTCTTGTCACCAGTTCAGAAGGATGTCTTCAAATTCCTTGCAACTGGGACCCACTGAAATGCTGTTTTACTTAATATCCATTGTCAACCTGTTGTAGTGAACACATAGGACATTAGTGAGTTATACCTCTGAGTATATCGCAAGGGCCTTTTCAGAAAGACTTTACTAAGAGGAGAAGATCTTCCCTGAATGTGGGTGGCAATATCCCATGTGCTAGAATCCTGAACTGGATAAAGAGAAAGGGAGATGACTGAGCAGTGGTCATGCACACCTTTAATCCTAGCACTTGGGAGGTAGAGGTAGGAAGATCTCTGTTAGTTGGAGGTTAGCCTGGTCTACAGAATGAGTTCCAGGAATGTCAGGGCTACTCAAAGAAACCCTGTCTCAAAAAACTTGGTAGATAGATAGGTAGGTAGATAGATAACAGACAGATCTGCTATGAAACCCCTATGATCCCTATGACAAGGTCATACATAACCCACAGGTTGAGAACCACTGAGATGTGAGGGGTGTGGTCTCATGCTCTTGTCATAGTGCCTTCCCTGTAATAACAGACTACATCTTCACATTATGAGCCAGAATACACCCTCCCTTCCTCCCCTGTAGCTTCTTGCAGGTTGAGAATTGGGACACAGGCAGGTGGCACTCAACTTTGATTCCAGATGGCAACAAGACAGGTAAAGCTGTCTACATTGTAACTCTGAAAAGGATCCTAGCAAAGCTTTTGTTTCCACCAGAAGCCCCGCTGGCATCAGTGTCATGTCCTATAGGAATCCTTGATGTGCTAAAGTTTGTCTCTGGCACTCCTAACTCACTAACCAGATCTGGGAAGTCGATGGTGACAGACCCCAAAAATGACCACCAGCCTCTCCCAGCACCGTATCAACCTGCCTACCATTGCTCTGTGTGGCACAGACTCCCTCCTGTGCTATATGGCCATCATCATCACTCGGTGCAGCACAAGGGGCTCACTCACTCTCGAGGTGGGATGTAGCTGCCCAGCTCTTGAAGCTCTATGCACGTGCAGCACCATCTCCAAGACCGCGTATGGTCCTGCCTGATCTCTCCTTCTATGGAGACGAACAGCAGGAACTTCAGCAAGGATGGACTGTGCTGACTCCTGATTCGCTGGTGCCTCGCTGTGCTGACTAGTCTATAGGCACACATGATTTCTATGCCCACCAGCACATCCCCACTGAAAACTGGATCTCCAAAGAACAGTCTGCAGCCCCCACTGCTGAAGCCACTGGATGGTAAAACCCAACACCGAGAAGGCTCACGTTGCTCTTGTGCTGACACTTAAGTGGAAAGAAGAGTGTCGGAAATAAACAGTTCCTGATAGGTAGACACTGAGTGATCAAAACAATCAGGCAGGTTGGGAATATGCTGGGTTTTAATAGCTATGGAGAATCTAGGAATAATGTATATTCAATAACTGGACATAGATGAGCTATACAAAACTGTGACAAATGAGAATAAAGCAGTGGGACAGCCAGGCATGACATCACAGACCTGTAATCTCAGCACTCAAGAAGGACCAGGCGTTCAAGGCCAGCTGGGACTACATGAGAGTCTATTTTAAAAGACTAAATAACAATGAAAAACAAAAATGAAAAAAATGCTTGCTAAATAAATACACATAGATATACTAAAGCAGGTCTTTACTCCACTTATTTGGAAAATATAGTTTTGTCCAAGCCAAGCCAAGAATTTTAACAACAATATTAGATAGCTAGTAGGAGCATTTTTATATGGAAAAACTTAAAAATATTTTTTCATTAAAAATTATCCACCATTTTTTTAAAAAACTGTAACTGCAGAAATATTGCTAGTTTTAAAGTCTGCAATAGAACCCAGCTAAGAGAATTTGCATTGTGAGCAATAGCTCTCACTACTCACATTGTCAGGCATGTTTAAGCACACATACTCAATGTATTCAACATAATAGCCCTCAGTAAACTCAGACAAAGTAAAGAAAACTATCTTATCGCTGATGCTGTGTGCTGAGTAAGCCACACAAAGTTAATTGCTGATATGCGCTATAAAATTTCAGTACAGTCAATAGAAGTCCGAGGGTTAATGTGCCCAAGGAAGAGTCAGGAAACCAGAGGTCTATTCCTACCTTCATTTTCTCCCTATCTTAGGATCAAATTACTTAAGTACATAATTCATGTGTTCACAGATATGAGCATATTAGATCAACAAAGACAAGGTAAAAGTTATGACTTAATCCTCTCCATGTATATAGTAAAGGCAATTTAGTTTGTGATAAATGGCAATAAAATTTCAGAAGTAAGTAATAAGTGGAGTGGAAAGAGTCTAAGCCTGGCTTTATTCCCAGTTCTTACCAACAAGTTACAAAGTGCCCTTGACAGAGTGTACGGACAGTTCTGTAACCTACTGGGAATGTTAGAGAAAGAAAGCACTGGGCCTTTCCCACATATTGTTTAAAAACAGTGCAGAAGCTTCAGATCTGAAAAAGGTGTCAAAGAGCACCAATCTCATCTCCAGCAGTATTGGCCAATGGTCATCTCAGCAGCTGTGAGAACTGAGTGTTGCTGTGCCTCAAACGGAGTGAGAACTCTGAGTGGGATTGTGTGTGCCCACGTGTGTACTTAGATTTCCCGTTCACTAAGTGAGACAGCTGGACTGGAATAGCAGCAAGCTTTCTTCGAGGTTTAGAATTCTCCAGCTCTCACTCAGACCCATATAAAATGGTTGGTTTTCATATAAACAGTGTAATTTACAGAATGCATTCCATACTTTTCTAAAA
The DNA here is from genome assembly GCF_018167655.1 of Microtus oregoni. Taxonomy (NCBI): domain Eukaryota; kingdom Metazoa; phylum Chordata; class Mammalia; order Rodentia; family Cricetidae; genus Microtus; species Microtus oregoni. Next base: position 9,047,645 of record NW_024543831.1, on the reverse strand, counting down.
CATGTAAACATGTGTATGCACAGAGCCTCCCTCCATAAAAATCTTGTAATTGGAGCCCGGAATAGTGACTGGTTTGTAACTCAATCAGCTTTGTGCGTTATTACACTTTCCTTCCCTTATGGGAGGAGGGAGAAGAACGAGAGATTTAAGTGACGAAATAATCCCCCTGGTTGTTGGCGCGGAGTATTCTCAACAGCTACCGTTTTGGTTTCCTTCCATTTGTTTGATTCTTTACAACAGCACTGTTTACTACTTGAGCAAGGGTGCTCAGCACTTGATGAAGTGCCAGGTACAAAAAATCAGAGCTTTAACGTGATGTTTTAAAATATGGGGTGGAGAGAAGGAAGGTTCCGTGTAGGAGCACATGCTGCTCTTCCAGAGTACCTGAGTTTGGTGTCCAGCACCCATGTTAGATATCGAACCACCTACTACTCCAGCTCCAGGGATCCAACACTCTGCTGACCTCTGCATGAGTAGGCACATGCATATACACACATGGCCACACACGGACATAAAAATATAAAATCTATCCACATATTATTCAATGCTTTTATCTTTAGCGAATGGAGCCTCCCCTCAAGTGGGCTGTGTTTGGTGACTTTTGGTGACAAATGGACTAGAATCGACAGTGTGTGCCGTGATCTGACAGAGCCCTGTGGCCTCAGTCATGTGGTAAAAATGTGACTGCCAACATAACAGTACTAAGAAATGGAGCTTTATGCTGGCTGGTGGTGGCATATGCCTTTAATTCCAGCACTTGGAAGGCAGAGGCAGGCAGATCTCTGTGACCTCAAGGTCAGCCTGGTCTGCACAGGTAGTTCCAGGACAGCCAGGGCTACACAAAAACAAAAAAAGAAAACAAAAAAAACTAAAAAGGAAATGGAACTTTAAGAAATGATTGGGCCATAAGTGAGCTGCTCCCTTGAACTGAATTGATATCCTTAGAAGAGAGCTTCTACCGTGTTTGTCCTTTTTCCCTTCTACCCTCTGCCATGGGAGGGCACATAGTTACAGGGCCCCATCTTTGAAGCAGAAAGAGCCAGTTCTTCCCGTACACCAAATCTGCTGTTGCCCTGATATAGGAGTCTGTCCCCAACCTCCAAAATGGTGAGACATACATTAGTTATAAATTGCCTACTAATTTTAATCAGCTTTCTGCCGGTGTGACGAAGTGCCTGAGGCAGTTAACTCACAGAGAGAGGCTTTCTGTTGACACACAGCTTTTGAGGCTCCAGTAAAAAATAAAGTGGCCTCAGTGGGGACCCAGGGTCCTGCATATGCAGCCATAGAAACAGGCTGTTCAGAAGAATGTCAATTGGTGTCAGCCAAGATGTCAGATGACTACAGCCCCTGCTCCCAGCCTGAGCGCCACCCCAAGAAAAACCTGAACCAGAACTGCCCAGCTGTCCTGCTCCGGAATTCCTGACCTATAGAAACTGTGAGGCCTTCAGTCATTGTTTGGGGTATATTTTTATGTGACAACAGATTACTAACACATTTACCTATAGGGAATTCTCACTCATGTTAGGCCACTCCTTAGTTGTGAAAAATGACTGAATTATATAAAGTACTCCAGAAGCAGATGAGACTTCAATGAAAAATCATCCTCATCTTGCAGAAAAGGAAACTAAGACCCCTGGAGGGGGACTTACTCAAGTCTACCCTTCCTCTCTAACTCAGTGCAGGCCTCAAGATTTGTCCTTAACACCCCATCTACTCCCGGACGCCACACAACCCATTCCTCAGTCCTGATGGTCTGTGCTCCTGTCTCTATGTCTACATATCTCCCATCCGGGCCTATTCCGACTCCATTAATCACGGCCTGTTTTTACATGTCCGCTCGTGTCCCCTTCAGTTCTCATTACTGCATCCACAGTTAATTTGTTAAAACACATTTATGATGACCTCACATCTCTGCTCCCTCCAGACCCATTTGTAGACGTTGTCGCCTTTGATTTGTGTTTGCTCTCCTAGCTCAAGTCACCCTGGCCTTCTGTAATTATTAGATTGCATCTACTTCCACTCCCAGGCGGCCAGGGTCTTCCACCTCTCTCTGCCCCATTCACCTTACTGAATTTGTCCTCCAGATGTGAATCATAACTCAGGCTGTGCTAAGTGCCCTTGTATGAACCCATGCACCCCTCCTATAATCCTAAACATCAGCTGCACTGTTCATAAAAAGCTAACTGGTTACTAGACTATGAGTGTGTAGTCACAGGACACACAGTAAAGCTACTGCAGCTTGTAGCGTGTGTTCATTTGGGTTGACAACATGTGGCTTAGGCCAGATTGCTGACTAGCAAGGGTTGTGTTTGTTTTTGCTGTGCTAGTCTTTAAGAGTCGAAGTTGATGTAAAGACCAAAACCTCGACTCTTAGACTTTCATTCCAAATCCATAGCTCCCATATAAAATCCTGCATGATGCTGTTTGTTTTGTCTTACAAGATCCTCATTTTATTCATACAGAAAGCTGATTTCTTGTTTGAATAGATACCAACCTATGTTTTTTTTTTCTTTTCTCAGAATGATATCCAGGTATGGTGGCTTGAATAATGACTCCCAGAAGCTCATATGTTTGAATACTTAGTCATCAGGGAGTGCCATTATTTGAGAAGGACTAGGAGGTATGGCCTTGTTCAGTGACACGTGTCAGTAGGGTGGACGCTGAAGTTTCAAAAGCCCATGCCAGGCCTGCCACTGTCCCCCAGCCTGCAGAGCACGATGTAACTCTCAACTTTTCCAGTGCCTACCTACATGCTGCCATGCTACCCACCATGATGACCATGGGCTAAAGCTCTGAAACTGTAAGCCAGTCTCCAATTAAACACGTTAGTAGAAGTTGTTTGGTCATAATGTCTCTCCGTAGCAGCAGAACAGCAATGGACACCCGGTAGGCAGTCTAGAGCTGGACCTACCTGCTCCGTTATCAAAGCTATCTGTTTCACCTCCTTCGCACCCTTCTGCCCTCAACACGGGCCTTCCATCTCAAGGCTAAAGATAGTTGCTCTAGCTCCTGCCATTCTTAAAGCCAGCAAATGAGAGATATAGATAGTAGATGATAGATTGATAGATAGATAGATAGATAGAGACTGAAACTCATTCTTTTCAGGATATTTCTGAGATTATTTCCCTCTATCTACTATGTGTATATTTATTCATATATCATATTATTGTAAATATATTCTTTATTGGTTTTAACTTTATAATGTAAATATATTATGTATTCATTTTTTTAAAAGATTTATTTATTTATTTATTTATTTATTTATTTATTTATTTATTATGTATACAGCATTCTGCCTCGATGTATTGCCCGCATGCCAGAGGAGGGCTCCAGATCTCAGTACAGATGTTTGTGAGCCACCATGTGGTTGCTGGGAATTGAACTCAGGACCTCTGGAAGAGCAGCCAGTGCTCTTAACCTCTGAGCCATCTCTCCAGCCCCCTATTATGTATTCATTTTAACTTAGTTCTAGGACCAAAAGTAACTACAAATCAGATTAGTATTGTATAAATATTTCTTCTTGTTTGTTTGCTTGTAGGTTTTTTGTTATCATTTGATCAATTGATAGATTGATTTGTTGTTGTTGTTATTTTAGGTAGGGTCTTGATCACTGGTGTAGGCTGGCTCAAACTTTCAATCTTCTTGCTCCAATATCTGAATTCCTGGGATTATAGACATGTATTACCTTGTCTTATCTGAGAATGTGAGTCTTCACTCTGAATGGTCATGTACTTAGTTAGCTATTTGTTGTATATGGGGGTAGGGGATTTGCATATGCATGTGGGGGCCAGAGAAAAATCTTAGGTATCATTCTTCAGAAGCCATCTACTTTAAAAAAAAAAAAAAAAAACAACAGGAACTCACACTGTCCTGAAACTCACCAGTTAGACTAGCTAGGCTGGCTGGCCCACACGCCCCAGAGATCCTCCTGTCTTCAACTCCCAAGCCCTGGAATTACAAGCATGCATCACCACCCTGGGGCTCTTCATGTGGGCTCTAGGAATAGAACTCAGGTATTCATGCACTGTACCAACTGAGACATTCTCCCAACTGAAAAAGGCCATCTCTTATAGATGGTAGGGAAATAGCTATGATAAATATATTAATCTGCAGAGTCTGAAGTTTGCATACTGGTATTTATTTAGCAGGAAGTTAAAAGCCAGGGAAACAGGAATGAGTGAGGTAGGGGGTATTGAAACAGGGAAGGAAAGAGCCAATTGCTCAGTTCTTTACTGAGCTGGCTATTGTTTGAGCCACGCACAATTGGCAGCTTGACCTTAGAGGGCTGTTCTCAGTACTGTGCATGGTCATACCTTGAAGAGTTTGTCCACATGAAGAACACGGAGAAAGTCTTCTGCTTCTCCCATCTGCTATCAGTGAAGGTTACCCTACCAGCTGTTCAGTCCTCAACATTCCAGTTGGGCAGACATGGACGCTGAAAACATCCCATGGCATCTCCCCAGGATCCACAGGGCAGCCTCAGAGAAGGAGTCAGTCAGGGTGCGGCACGCATACGAGGAGGATCAGCATCATATGGCATCTCCATGAAGTCTACGTGCAGACAGAACTGGTTCACTGCCGGGGCAGCAGTGGAAGAGAAAACAAGAGGCTGAAGCCCTGAACTAGACGAGGCTAGAAGATACAAAGCGGCACCTCAGAGGCACTGGCAATGGGATATCCTACCATCTCTACCACAGCACTCCAAATCCAGGTTCATCTCACTGACAAAGTCAGTGTGTAAGACCCTGCATCCTCTGCCCTGCCCAGCACCTAAGACATGTACACAATGAATTAATTAGTAACAAGGACCATAGTAGAATTTAGCATCCACCCACTCTCACTCCGAGGGAGTAAGTCATCATAATTAGAGTGTGAAATGCCCCTCACACGCTCATGGATTTCCAGTTGACTGGGACTTGGCCGTCAGTTGATGGACTTTGGGGAAAGCAATTGAATCCTGAGGGTTTTAATCCATGGATTTATCTATTGGTGGGGTTATAATACAGTGACATTGTTTGGAGGTAAGAGGTAGGTGGTAGGGCCTAGTTGGAGAAAGGTCACTGAAGGAGTGCCCCAGAGAGAAGATATATCTTGTCGTTAATGCTGTCTTCTTCCTCTTGGCTTCCTGGCCACCATGAGACAAACAGCCTTCTCCTCTCCTCACTCTGTCACCAAGATGTCTTCCTTTCCCAAGGCCCAAAGTAATAGAGCCAGCTACTGATGGGCTGAAACCTCTGAAGCTACGAACCAAAACAAGTCTTGTCTCCTTTTCAGTCATTCTCTTAGGCGTTTGTGGGAAAAGGAGGAGGCCCTGAGTGAGTCTGTGCTGTTGATATGGTCACAGTCATGCCAAGGACCCATTCTGTGCTGTTGACATGAGCACAGCCATGTCAAGGACCCCATTCTGGGCTGTTGACGTGGACATGACCATGTCCAAGACCCCATAGCCTCAAGCTCAGGGAAAATGGCAAAGCCTTCCCCTCTGGTCCATGTGTGGGTAGTGTGTGCAGAAAATGTCCACCATAGCTTCGCCCCCACCAGATATTTACTGTCTGAAGACTGCTGTCTTTCAGAGACTGCTAACCCTGTCCTTTTTTTTTTCTAACTGCATACCATAAACTCTGCCCCCTGTTTGTCTGAAAGTAATAAGTCCATCTCCTTGTTCAGATGCATGCAGTAGCCTCTGCTCTGTTCAACTGTATATAATAAACACTCTGAGCCTCATAGGTGCTGAGGTTTCTCCATCCAAGAGCCCAGACCACATGATCCTAGCCTGTCCATGAGTCTGTGTTTGTCTTTTTTTTTCATTCCTGTGCCACCCTGTTGTCTGAGATTTCTATCCTGCCTGATCCTGCAGCCATGCAGCCCCAAAGAAACACACAGAGGTCTACATTTATTATAAGCTGGTTGGCCTATTAGCTCAGGCTTCTTATTAACTCTTACATCTTAAAGTCGCCAGCTATAATTCTTGTCTGTGTTAGCCACATGGCTTGGTACCTTTATCAGCAAGGCAGTCTCACCTTGCTTCCTCTGTGTCTGGATTATGACTGCAGACTCAGCCTTTCCTCTTTCCAGAATTCTCCTATTCTGGTCGCCCCACCTCTACTTCCAGCCTGGTGGCCCTATCTATACTTCCTACCTGGCTACTGGCCAATCAGCGCTTTACTAAAGCAATACAACTGATAAATCTTTACAGGGTAAAAGATCATTGTCCCACAGCACCCACCCTAGTCATCTCCATTCCTGGTGCTGAACAAAAGGCCAGGAGGTATTTGTCATAGAAGTATTGAATCTAATATATGTATTGCCTGACTCATAAGTGGCTTTTTATTTAATCTTCATGATAAACCCCAATGGGAAATACTATTCTGTTCCTCCTCTCTTCCCTCCTCCCTCTTTTTTCTTTCCTTCATTTCTTCATTTATCTATTTGTTAGGAAACAAATAGAGATACTACCTTGGCTGGTATTCAGGAGCCCAGGATCTAAAGTCAGGCTAATACCTATTTTAGAGCTTGCATGGTTGCTGAGATGAGGATTAATAATGGAAACACTGTAAAATCTGTGAGGATATGAAGATACTTGGGGGAAAGGAAATTTTCTTAAAGAACACATCAGGATCTGATGGATATTCTCTGCAGAGTATGCCATTTGTTCACGTCTACAAATTAGCAATGCCTTCAGCAGAACCGGTCTCTCTTAATAGACTCCTGAAGACATCTTTTGTTTCTAAGCTTTTCCTCCTAAAGGGTTCACATCTCACCCTGTTTTTCTTCTTGTGGGTGTATGCTCCACCCACGCATACACTTGGGAATAACAATGTCATTATTTTCTCCTTCCTTCCCTTGTTCCTATGACAGAAAATGACCCTATTTAGGTATTGCTAGGGAATTTCAGAGATTACAAAACAGAAAAGTTATGGAGGACTTAAATAACAGACATTTCAAAGGTATACGTAGCTAAAAGGCTCAGGCGACTCCTCGCACGTTCTCATTTTCTTGGAATGTTGACTACATCAGTCTTGCTGAGATTTCCATTTTTCTCTGGCCCGTCATTTTGGTAAAAATGAGATCTGGGCAATCTAGTTCATTGATCTCATAGTTTCTCTCTGACTGGAGCCTCTGATGTTTCCTTCATCTGGGAAGAAAGGTACCATTCTTCCATCCTACCAATGTCTGAAATGAGCAGAAGAACAAAGGTAGAGGGAATAGAGGAACTGGATCAAGTGTGGTTTGTTTAAATTTCGGGGAAACCTAGATTGCTCATCTTCACATTCGTTTCTTCATGTAGAAGAACCCTATCAAAAGCTATTCTGAGAGTAGGCTCTAAAGTCAAATGCTTTCTCCCTTGCTGGAGTTCTTTTATTCTCTACTTTTTTGTTTTCATTCTAAGGTAATCATTCATGCATGCATGCATACATACATACATCAAACTAAATAAACACAACACCAAATACCATCAAAGATATTAGAGCGAGGTAAAATGCTTGCGCTTATCCTTCATACCGCTGTCGTTTCAATGTGTTTTTAACCTACTGCAATATCCAATGTGTTTTACATCATTTTGTTCTAAATCACAACTGAGATCATTCCTCCCTGAGCAATTCCTGTTGACCTCATCCATTATATATTTACTTACTCTTTGGCCTCAATCGCTGTGACTTTTATCTGCTTCTTCTCTGTTTTCTTTCTGAATGCTCTACTGAAATCTGGTCTCACACTGTGATTATGGACCTTGACCCAAGGCCCTCCAGCCTCTCAGACTCCCTGAGACCGAATCATTCTTTGGGTTTAGACCAATGGGGACAAATAAACCATTTGACATGAGGTCAGAATTATCAAATAAAACCCAGAGGACTGAGAATTCTTTACACGCATGAAGATATATGTGACCTGTGTCTCAGTTTTGTATAGGACACAATTTAAAACAAGAAAATCTAGACTGAAGACAGAGTGACTCTTCCCAGTTTTAACCATTCCTAGCACATGAGGTCATCCTTGACAATTGTAGCTGGGAAACGATCATTTCTTACCAGACCACAGTTTCTAGTAGGGCCCGATATTAAAACATTAAGCTAAAAAAAAAATGCACTAATCATTCCACAAGCTGTCTTAATTTTTTTTTCACAAAAAGTTTACTTGTGAAACAACATCAGTGAGTATTTATGGTAGAGAATCTATATATACCAAAAGAAAAAAATGTGATTAACATGCTTGCAAGAATAACAAAGAAATGACATACAGTTTAATGCAATGTTAATGAATGTGGTACTACGTGTCAAGTAAAGGTGATGCCCTGGGGGCTGGAGAGATAGCTCAATAGTTCAGAGCATTTGCTCGTGCAGAGGACTCGAGCTCAGTTTCCAGTACCCATGTTGGGTAACTCAGAATCCTCTGCAACTTCCAGGAATCTGACTTCCTCTTCTGGTCTAAGTGGGTACCAGGTATATGAACGGGGGTACATGTGTATGAGCAGGCAAACACTCATAAACATACATACACACAGACAAAACACTCATAGAATAAAAACAAATCTTTTAAAAAGATGATGCATGGCTTATTTTTCTTTAAAACTAACTCATACCTTTTAAATAAAACATATCAAAATAATAATCTCGTTGAAAGAATTCCCTTGTTATATTGAACAGAGCAGGAAATGGTGTTAACATTTCAAAGCTCGTTAGCAGGGTAGTAGTGGTGCACACTTTTAATTCCAGTACTCAAGAAGCGGGAGCAGGAGGATTTCAAGTTCCAGATTAGCCTGGGCTACATAGCCACAACTTATGTTAAATTAATTAAGTAATTAAAGGCTCCAATACTTAAATCGTTTGGAGAATGAAATGAGATACTCTCTCTCATATACTAAAATATTTTTAAGAAAACCAATTTGATACTATGCATCAGGATTCCTAAATACATTCATAGTCTCTGATCATATACCCATTTCTAACAATACCAAAAAATAAGAACGCAGTTTGACATAACCGCTAAAATATTCTACACTAATATGATAACGGTTCATTGACTCCCCAGAACAGCTTAGATATCCTCAATTCAGAAATTCTTGATAAAGGCAGGTAGAAAGCTCAGTGAGTAAAAGCGCTTGCCTCCAAGATGGACTGCCTGAGTTCAATCCCCAGAGAGTATCTGGTGGAGAGCGAGAGAACAGTTTCTAAAACTTGACCTCTGATCTCCACCCAGGCAGCATGGCAAACATGCTCTCACACGTATGAATACACACGAATGAGTAAATGTAATAAAAAATTCAAACTTATAACAAGTGTTAAGTGAATTAGAATATACAGTGTCCAGTTGTACCCGGTGTCTGTGCTTTCCACAGCTGTAGATTCAACCAAGTATGGAAAATATCTGAGGGGAAAATCTGCGTCTATACTAACCTTGTACAGCGTAACATACAGTTAACACACAGTGTAACAACTGATTGCATAGCATTAGGTACTCTAAGTAATCTAGAGATGATTTCAAGTATTCAGGATTATGTGTGTAGATTATATGCAAGTGCTAGTAACTGGTCCCATGGAAGGCACTGGAGCATTAGCAGATCTGAGTATCACAGGACATGTCCCGAAACTGACCCAACCTTCTGTGGATATGAGAGGTAACAGCATAGTATAATAGCATACATAATAAATAATATGACTTTATATGAAAAGAAGTATTGTATTTTTAAAGACTAATTTTGTATTAAACAATCATTTTATAATCTTGAATCACAATACAAAATAATATTGTCTTATAATCCCATTTTACAAAATTCTATGTTTTACATAGAAAGGTCTGAAAACAAAAATAGAAACTCATATTTTCGAGTGATAAGAAACACAGTATAACATTTTTTCTTCATATTTTCTAAAATAGCTTTTAATATGAAATATTATTAAATCACCTTACTGCTTTAAACATTATTTCAACTTAAGCACTTTATTTTTGAGATGTTTGTCCAAGTAAGTGCAAATGCTAATTATTAACAGTTCATACTTCTTGAACACAGGGGTTGTCTTCCCTTGCTGAATTAAGCTATCCTTTCTCTGTTGTTGTATTTTATGTATAAAATCTGATGAATTCTGACATATTTACATAACACTTATGAAAATATCACCACAGTACACATAAATAATACATCCACTAGCTAGAAAAGATTTTTGTGCCCTTTATAATACGTTGTCTTTCCTTCTTCGCACCCCAGATTCAGGCAGGCACAACTGACCTGGTATTGTTGGGGGTTTTGAAGGCTTTCACTGTGGTCCAGGCGGATCTAGAACTCTAGGATCAAGTGATTCCCAAGTGCTGGGGCCACAGGCGCAGGTCAGCATGCTCCGCTCCAGTCTTTGCTTTATTTGTGATAGACTACGGCATCTGTGTGTGTGTGTGTGTGTGTGTGTGTGTGTGTGTGTGTATGTGTGTGGGAGGTGTAGGTGTGCAGAGGTGGGTGGAGGGGTTGGGGAGTATGAGTGTGTGTGTGTGTGTGTGTGTTTGTGTGGTGTAGGTGTGCGGGGTGGGTGGAGGGGTTGAGGAGTATGAGTGTGTGTGTGGTGTAGGCGTGTGGGGGGGGGGTGGAGGGGTTGAGGAGTATGAGTGTAGGTGTGTGTGTGTGGCGTGACTCCCATGCTTGAGCCTCTAGGGACTGGGCCCAGGACCATTTATTCATATGCCAGGCATGGACACTACCACTGATCTATGCTAACCTGACCTGATCTCTTTTCTTTTCTCTTCTCTCCTTTCCTCTCCTCTCCTCTCCTCTTCTCTTCTCTCCTCTCCTCTCCTCTCCTCTTCTCTTTTCTCAGACAGGTCTGGCTATGTAGTACTCTATATGACTTTAAATGCCCCCTCCCCACGCCCCATGCCATTTCTTGAAAGACATTTCTTTCTCCCAGTGAGTTGCATTCGTTCCTTTGTGGGAAGTTACTCGGATCCATTTCTTGTTTTATTCTTTGATTCCATTGATCTGAATGTGTATTTTATGCCTCTTCCACACAACTTTAATACTCTTGATTTGGAATTAATTTTAAAACCAAGTAATTATGCCTATTAGCTTTGTTCTTTATTTTCCAAAGGTTTTGACTGTTCTAGACACTTTGCATTTTCATGAGTCTTAGAACATGCTTATTACCACAGGGGTGCAGGGAAGACCTGTAAGGTCTTGATTAGGGTTTAATTAAGTAAGTATGTTAATTAACAATATTGCTTTTTAACTACTAGCAAACTGCTTATCTCCATTAATTCAAGTGATTCTTTAAATTTTTTCACTCATATTTTATAGTTCTAAGCATGCAAGATGTAACATATTTGGATAAATTTATCTCGAAGTATTTTATTCCATAAATTAAAACATAAATAAAAATTAAAATTTTATTTTTTTCATTTTACTCATGTGCATTGGTGATTTTGTCTGCATTGGTCTGTTTGAGAGTGTTGGATCCCCTGGAACTGGAGTTGCAGACAGTTGTAAGCTGGCATGTGGGTGCTGGAAATTGAACCCAGGTCCTGTGGAAGAGCAGCCAGTGCTCTTAACCACTGAGCCATCTCTCCAGCCACTAAATTTTTATTTTATTTTGAGACAGGGTCTCTCTCTGTGTAGACCAGGCTGGCCTGGCGCTCACAGAGATCTCCCTAGTGCTGGGGTTAAAGGAGTGCACCACTGTGCCTGCAGTAATTTTCATTTATTTTAAACTGTTACTAAAAAATTTTTTAATAAAAGAACATCACTTCCAAAATTAACCAGACTCAACAACTCTACAATTTAACAACTTCTGCAGTTAGAATAGACATGGGGGTGGATGGAGAGATGGCTCCGCAGTTAAGAGCACAGTCTGCTCTTCCAGAGGTCCTGATTCAATAGTCAGCAGCCACATGACAGCTCACAACCATCTATAATGGGATCTGATTCCCTTCTCTGGCATGCAGGCATATACATACAGACAGAGCTCTCTCTCTCTCTCTCTCTCTCTCTCTCTATATATATATATATATATATATATATATATATATACATAAATAAACTAGCATTGGTTGTGCATGCCTTTAATCCCAACTCTTGGGCGACAGAGGCAGGCAGATCTCTCTGAGGCTGGTCTCGAACTACAGAACAAATTCCAGGCCAGCCTCCAAAGCTACACAGAGAAACCCTATCTCGAAAAACCAAAAACAAACAAACAAACAAAAATAAATAAATAAATAAGTTTAAAAAGAGAATAGACATTCAGAACAGACGCTGTGGGGCTTCATGCAATATCTTTATTTTATTTGAATATATTCAATAACAAATGGACCTTAAGTGATTTGAATTTCACATTCAACAGTTTATATCCGGATGTAAGGTATTCTGACACCTTGGGCGGTTTAAATTGGAAATGTGTAGCATGGTAACACATACGTGTGATGCCAGCACTGCAGAGACTGAGGCAATAGGATCTTGAATTCAAGGACACCTTGAGCTACATAGCAAGAGACCCTATCTTTAAAAAAAAAATGTGTGTATGTTAAGCAGCAAGTGCTGGTCAGTATGCTAACAAATTCAGACACTTGATCACAAAGACATGAGTGGAGCTGTGTATTGTTTGTCGGCGTGTTTAGGGAGCCAGGATTGTTGGCTCTGATAATAAATTTGAATACTCGATTACAAAGACGTAAGTGGAACCCTGAGCTGTATGTTGTAGGCGTGTTTAGGGAGCAGTGGTTGTTGCCTCAGATCCTTTTTTCCCCTTAGAGAAATGGAGACCAGGCTTCTGCAAGAGCCGTGTGGTTCCTGCGTTATATAATAGTTCTCCAGCCTTTGTGTAGAATAACAAAGTCAAGGGAGAGCCACTGAAAATATTCTCCAAATCAAAGGCCCATACAACAGACCCATTGTGTTTTTTTAACATAGGTACATAGCATACCATTTATTGAAAATATACAAAGATATTATCAAACCTTTTAGACAGATTTCAGGAAATCCTCCCAGTTTAAAAAGAAAAAAAAAGAGCCACACCTAATTTACTATTATTTGGAAAAACCCTTTGGTTTGTGTGATAAAAACAAAAATAGGCTGATTATACATCTGGCGAAGTGCCAAGACATTCTGTGAACACTAAGATAATGGACCGTCATTGTACTGTTTGTTATCTTGCCAATTCCTGTCAGACTAGTCCTCAGCAGTCATGTGGGCTGCCGCCATTTATCAAAAGCCTGCTGCTTAAAAATTTCCTTCTGCTTGTCTAAAGCCAGGCTCATTCGTTTGTGAAATACACGGTTGCTGAAAACTCCAAGATTCACGGTAAACTTCCACTGTTTGTAAATCCAGGAAAAGTGTGGAAGCATCTGCCTTAAGAAAATGAGACCGCAGTTGCTCCGGCCTTTCTCTGATGCTGTAGCCATTTCATTTTCTTTTTATGGTTTTTCGAGACAGGGTTTCTCTGTAGCTTTGGAGCCTGTCCTGGAACTAGCTCTTGTAAACCAGACTGGCCTGGAACTCACAGAGATCCTCTTGCCTCTGCCTCCCGAGTGCCCAGATTAAGGGCGTGCTCCAACACTGCCTGGTGTTGGAGTCATTTTCTAAGCCTTTGATTAGCAATCTTTTTAGATGCCATTGAAATAAGAATTCTCTATGTCCTATGCTAAGGATCTTCAACAGACAGAAATAGTCACATAACACTGCAATATTATATAACCTTAAAACAAAAAATTAATGGATTTTTTTTTTTTTAATGGGAGACAGCCTGCTCCCTGGAAAGGCTGGGAGAACAAAGTCTAGGGAAGGAACTGGGGACCCAGCAGCTCAGAGTGCTGGTTTTCAAGGTCATTTTAATCTTAGGACCATTGTGATAATTGGTTTTGAGCCTAATACCGTCTTAGCCGGGTCCCCACTGGAATGTCCCCTAGTGGTCCTGTGCTCGGTTGAAAGCAGTGGTGACTACTTATTTCAGGGCCAGTTCTAAGATAAGGTGGCAGGATTTCCTGTGAGCCACGACACAGGCTTTTCTTTAGGATAATAAACATTCCACAATCCCTCGGAGGCAATCCTTTATTTGTTCCCCCTGCTCTGACAATGGGAAGGCACAGAGCCTCAGTCACCTTTGGCCCAAGGCCACTGTGCAAGCAGGACTTCAAGGAAAAGCAGAAAGATAAGGCCCCAGTCCCTAGGAAGGAAGATGTTAGGGGGGTCTGCTGTTCAGAGCCCCACCTCGGTCTGCCTGCTTTGCTCTTGGCCTCAGATCCTTTGGCTCCTCCCCACCTTATCTGCCTCTGGAGAAGTTCCATTATTTATCCAGATTTAGGTGTGCAAAATCGGTTTCCTCCTGGTTCAGATGGGACTTGGTTGGAATTAAAAAAGAAAACGGGAGGAAAAGAAAGCAAATGAGAGCAAATACAAATGGATACATTTACAAACCCCAGATTTTTTTTAAAATTTCTAATCTCCCCGGTGTCTATCTTCAGCCTGGTTGGATTGGCAGGGCTTGAGGGTAGCCAGCTCCAATTCTTTGTCTTGGCCTCCACACTGTCTGGGCCGACGAGGTGGAGGCTAGACTCAGCGCCTCGGATTCCTGGCACCATGTTTCTGGGGAACGAATCATCTCTGGTGGAATCTCGGGAAGAATATTTGGTTACGTTCTAGAGTTTGCTCTGTCTCTTCTCTGGAATTAGCCCTCCAGTTGCCAGTTCCTGCTCGGCTCAACAGGCTTCCCTTCCCACGGATCCCCGGTTCTTTTGGCTCATGCTTAATTCCATCTTGGGAACAAGACATTCCTATTCAGGGCTGGCACTCTAGAGGCTCTGTGGCTCTGCTCCCTGGAAAGGGGGAGGGCTTTGAGGGACTGGGGAGATGACTCGGGTGGTAAACTTCTCTCAATGTAAGCATGGTTACCCAAGTTTGAGACCCCAGAACCCATGTGGATTTTGTTGTTGTTTTGTAAACGGCAGGAATGGGGATGTACACTGTAATCTCATAGGGAAGTGGAAATAACAGATTCCGAGGATCACCAGACAGTCAACCTAATGTAGTGGGCCAGCTAAAGACAGTGAGAAGCCTATCTAAAAAACAACAAAAAACCAAGGGAGACAGCACCCGAAGAATAATGCCCAAGGTTAACCTCCAGCTTCCACACGTACACACATGTATACATGTGCTTGTACACACACACACACACTCATGCACACACACGCACGTACACACACTCTCACGCACACACACGCACGTACACACACACACTCATGCACACACACGCACGTACACACACACTCATGCTCATGCACACACACACTCATGCACACACACGCACGTACACACACGCTCACGCAACACACGCACGTACACACACACTCATGCACACACATGCACGTACACACACACACTCATGCTCATGCACACGCACGCACGTACACACACACACTCATGCTCATGCACACACACGCACGTACACACACATGCATACTGTATTATAGTTTCACTTGGGTTCATTTGCATCTTGGCTTTATGGGATGAGTGGCTGGAGTAGGTTATTTGAGTTGAGTTTACCATTTGTGTAAACAACAGTTTCTTTACTCTTAGACAGCATCTGGGCTTGTCTCTGAGAACTTGGGGTGCAATTAGCACCCAGAGCCTTGTCTCTCTTGAATGATGAGCATCACACAGCTCCTTATTTTCATCTAAGAGCGTACATCCTGCACTGGGCAGTCTGCTTTCTCATTTCAGGGTGAGTACCAGTCAAGGACAATGTCCCAGTTCACTTACCATGTCTACCATGCATACCAGGTTCTCTGAGAAACTCATCACTCAGGTTCCCGCCCCATTGCTTAGAGTGGGCTGGCACTGGCTGGGACCGTTTTAGTAGGCACACACGTCACTGTTCTTACTCCAGTCCCTAGTGTTCCCGACTCTAGGAAACTATCACTTTACTTGGTAGTAACAAGCCCAAAGCCATTGACACCTTAAGCAAGGACTCTCCCTGAGCTACATCTGCAGTAGGAAATCCTTCTGCAAAGACTTAAACTCTCCAACAAAGAAGCCTGAGACTCTGGTTACAATTTGCACTACATAACTAGAGACTGGCAGGGAGATCAAACACCTGGAAAAGGCAGCGACTGCCTCTGTAAGGTGGTAATAGTCCAGCACATGTAACGAGCATGGGACAGGTCACTGTGAGCCCTCACCTCATTATTACTATTCTGCGGATCTTTCCCATAAAGACATTTTAACAAGTTATGGACGCTGTATGGTGTTAGCGATAGAATGGTAACTGAAATTCAGAGATTAAAGGCAACTCTGATGGTCATGGCACTGATAGTTGCATAAGGCTAATAAACAAGATGGACTGACCCTGAGAGCAGGAGGTGTTGGAAAAGACTCTCTGCTGAGCCAGACAGCTGCCATCTCCGTGAGTTCAGCTGCGTCTCCTTAGATCATCACACTGTGCTTGTTGACTGTTAGTGGTCCCTCACAGAAGGGGTGAGGAAGGGAAGGTCTTGGGACCCTCGCTTGATTGTCCAACCACTCCTCCTTGCCAGCTATATCAAATTCACCCCTAATTGCATGTGGCCTCAGGGTCTCAGGGAGGGGCTACCATATACAGACTGAGGAAGGCTAGGGGAAGAGGGCTCCATCTTCACCGCAGTGAGAATCACATCGTCCATGCTGGGTACAGTCCTAGGATGGCTGCTTCAGAGTCACCCAGAACTCCTTTCTATAATCCCGTTCCAGTGTTTCCTAAGTAACCCTAATACATTCATTGGTTCCCCAGGTTAAACTTCGTGAAATCAAACTTTGCTTTGGCATTAGGACATTAGAATAAAGCAGATAGAGTTCTTATACTGAACTTAGTTGATTGTGTTTTCTGTGTCTACCTCTCAAAGTACTTGCCTGACTTTAGACCTTTGTCTATAAATATGAAATATCACTTCATTAAATTTTTAATGTTAAAGCTATTTTACATTCCTGGAATAAACCTGATTGAAATATATTTTCTACGTGTTTCTGGATTCTGTTTGCTACTGTTGCATTAAGTTTTTTATGTTGATAAGTTCATAAGGAATTCTGCTCTGTAGTTTTCCTTGTGAGAAAGATTTTGTATGAAGAAAACATTGATAAATCAATACTATTCATAAAACTGTTGGAACAAGTATTCTCTCTTCTGCAAAGATTTCTATAGTATTATTTCAATTAAAATATTTGCTAGAACTCGCTATTGTATCCCACTGGATCTGAGATTTTCTTTGAAATGGCCTTTAATTAAAAATTCCATGTGTCTGTAGGTACTTCAGGCACAGAGCCCAGAGGCCTTGCTGCTGAAACTGATTTAAAGTCTCTTTCCAAGGACTAGCTTTTTATGGTACCAGAATGCACTGCGCAAGCTTCCAAAGGAGGGAAGCAACCAACAGTCCTACCCATCCATGACGTCTGTGCACCACAACAATCACCAGCACAGCACCTAATCCTAAGCGTGCAGTAGTGGCATGTATTCCTTGGTGGTAACATATGGCTCTACTTGGACTTAAGACCTGCTTAACAGGAGGGAAAGCACGTCTGGAACTGGAAACCCAGCCAACATCCCAGGGCTAGTGAAGCCATGAATCTTAGAGGACAACCTACAGCCATCATGTCGTTAAACAAGTATAATCCCTAACTACATACTAAATATCTGCCCTTAAACCCACAGGTAATATAATCCTCACCCCTCACCAAGGAAGCCTCGCTTTGCAATAAATGAAGACTGTCGTAGGAAATCACAACCAATGCAGAGTGTGGAACCCAGTTGCATTTACAATGCAACTCTTGCACCTAAAGCTCAGAGATCATTGCAGAAAGGGGGCAAGAGATTATGAGCATCAGAGGATCCGGGAGGTCGTCAGAGAGTGTCTCCTAGTAATGTCAAAAGCGACACCTATAAAGTCTGATCAGTATGACTGCCTAAACGTGAGCCGAAGAAGGACAATAAAAACCAGCATGCCAAAGTGGGTGAGTGAAGGTCTAAAGGCCTCAAATCCTACACAGAGGGCTACAGGCCACTAAAGTCTGCTGAGATCGGAGAAACGGTTTTCCCCGAAGAATAGCACACTAATTGGTTATCTAATACTAAATAGTTGGCTCTGAATCCATCTATACAAGTAACATTATACAGACCACACGGGATGTATTTAGGAATATATATGCATATTCATATGTCTAACAATGAAAACAGAGGCCATGAATTTGAAAAAGCAAAGTGGAGTTATGAAGCAGACTTAGAGATAGGAAAGGGGAGGAGTAAATGATGTAATTATAATTTCAAAAAGTAGAAGAAATTATTTAAAAAATTTCATGTGTCCACTGAGGGCAGTCATTTTCTTTAGATGTACAGGCACTGGTAGGTCCCCCATGCCCCAGGGGATGACCTCACTAATTAGACTCTCTGGACCTGGGCTTTAAAAAATGACTTACGTTTTGGGTTTATTTATTTATTTATTTTGAGAAAGAGTTTCTCTGTATAGCTCTGGCTGTCCTGGAATGCACTATGTAGACCAGGCTGGCCTCAAATTCAGAGATTCTCCTGCCTCAGTCATAGAGCTGAGATTAAAGAAATACATCACCACTGCTCAGAAAAAAAATTTTTTGAGAGGAAAATTTTTTTCTTTAAAAAAAACAAACAAAAAGCCATAGGTCCAAAATAAGCACAAGGAAACTGTTTTCTAATACATACGTGGTGGCTTGAAACTAGTTCCTTAGATCAGGCCTGGTGGTGAATGCTGAACTCTTAGCACTCAGTGGTTGACACTCAGCACTCAGGGGCTGACACAAGAGGTTCCTGAGTTCGAGACCAGGCGGGGCTCCATAATGAGTAAATAACACAGATTGTTCCCTGATCCACAGTTGCTCTTTTTAAGCAGTAGACTCCTAGTTCCTCCCTTCCAATGTAGAGAATGGAGCAACTGTCATGTTTCCTGAGCTCAGCACCCTGGAGAGGAGACAGTAGATGTCTTCCTATGCGTAGTCCCAAACTAGCAGTTCCATTTGGTGTCCTTTGGGCCACTCCCATTGAGGGAAGCCAGCCATCTTGGTCACTCGGGAAGCCTGTGAGGAGGTCCATGTAAGAACTAGGGCTTTCAGCCAACAACCAACACCAACTGGTCAGTGAGGTAAGTGAATGAGGCACCCTGGGAGCAGAAGCTCTGGCTCCAGTCAAGCTTTGGGGTGACTGTGACAAAACGGTGACAAGTGAGCAAAAAACCAGAGCACCCTAGCCCCAGTGCTGAGTAAACCAGAGCACCCTAGCCCCAGTGCTGAGTAAACCAGAGCACCCTAGCCCCAGTGCTGAGTAAACCAGAGCACCCTAGCCCCAGTGCTGAGTAAACCAGAGCACCCTAGCCCCAGTGCTGAGTAAACCAGAGCACCCTAGCCCCAGTGCTGAGTAAACCAGAGCACCCTAGCCCCAGTGCTGAGTAAACCAATAAACCAGAGCACTCTAGTTCCAATGCCCAATAAACCAGTAAACCAGAGCACTCTAGTTCCAATGCCCAATAAACCAGTAAACCAGAGCACCCTAGCCCCAGTGCTGATAAACCAAGTGTGGTGTACATGCCTATAATTCAGGAGCTGGGAGCAGCAGAATCAGAAATTCCAAGTTATCTTGGGAAATACAGAGAGTTTGAGGCTAGCCTGGTTTACATGAGATCCTGCCTCTAAAAACTTGCGTTCTTAGTAGTTGACTACCGTTTATTAGCCATTTTTTACCTCTTAACCATTTTTTCCTCTTAAGTCTCCCCAGTGATTCCAGCTTTCTAAGTGGCCCTGATGGCTATGGTTTTGGTATATGAAATTGTGCCGAGACCCTCAGAGACGAGTTCAATGATTGAGTGAAGTGCTGAGCTTCTCGTCAGTTGTTAGATACTAGTGAGTTCTGCATGCAGCAACATTTCCATTTTTAACCTGTGCTTAGTTGCAATTAGATACCAATTAAGTGTTGTGAAGTCCGTAGAGCCCGTCCACCTGAGTGTGACAGACTTCCCAGCATGCTGGAGCCCTTAGGGAAGGAACGGCAGGCGGGACCGCCTGACCTTCCAGCTAAAAGCATGGCCCTAGTATTGTAGTTTCTAGGGCACTCTTGCACCTCATTCTTCACAGTCGCTTGTATTATAGAAAGGCAAGGCTAGACTGAAAAGAGAATGAGAAATGCTCTTTCCTAGAACTTGCTTTAAACAGAGAGCCATAAGCAGGTTTTAAAAGTGAAGTCTGCTCTACTTGCCTGTTTACTACCATAGACGAAGAGTCAAGGCCTCGTTGTTTCCCTGCTCTGTGTGCAGCGAAGTCACATAGAAGATAAAAGTACACGGGTAGCGGAGGCCTTGTCCTTGTGTCTATATTCACCAGATGTCCACTTGGTCCTTCCACTTCCCCACGATGCCATTTCTGAAATTGCTTCTCAAAATGAAATTGCTACTCTGGATAAGAAAACAGAGGTTCTTGACAATGGCCTTCTCCTCTGACCACAGTCACCTATAGGAATTCTTCTGTTTCTAAGGTTGTGGTATTTGATGGCAGAGGAAACACCTACCTTGAGCTCCTACCACTCAAGATCCAACTATTTACAGATATTAATAGTTTCCCGTCCTTCGCAGAGTTCGGTTGTTTAACTTTAATTCTCTTCTTGGTCCTAATTTAAAATAAGGAGCCTCAACGTTTTGATTGTGGTGTTGTGACTTACTTCTTTGAAGGGAGCCATTACCGCATAAGGAAGTGACTGGACATAAATTAGACCTTCATTCACCTGCAAATGACAGGAAAACCATGATTTGTTTTCCTTAGTCAGATTGGTTTTCCTAAGTCACAAGTCCACGTAGATGTGCACCTTGGTTTCGTAGTTGATAATGTCAGAGTTCCCATGCCTGTGCTTCTGATCTTTCTCCCGTGGTCTGAGATAGGATTGTAAATCAGCCACCTATTCTGTGTTTGATGGGGAGGAAGGAGATAAAGAGGATGAGACAACAGCAGCCTTCTCTATTTTCATTTTCCAGGAATGGAGGAGCTTTTGCACACCTCTTCTCCCTTGACCCAGGGCCTCAACTGTGTCTCCTGGGCCAGAGCCGGGTCCTAAGGCAATCCTATTGGGCTTTGGGAGGCTGAATGATGGGAGGCATAAGTGACTGTAGGCTTGGCAATGATTTTCTTTTGATTGACTGTTCCATTATCTTCCCTAAGCCTCCATTCTCCCCTGATGAGTAGAAAACAAGGGAGAGCTAATTCTTCAGGCACAGTTCCTGATACTTGTATCACAGCAACTTGTATGTAAGTGGCACCATAGGACTTTCATAGGTTCCAGAAAAGAAGGAGAGGGGCCTGCTGTGAGTGAGAAGCAGGGGAAATGGAGGCAGAGGTCCATCAGTACTGTTGGGAAGAACATGGGGAGGAGTCACTGAGATGTGGGCACATTGAAGAGAACACAAATCAACAATGGGCTGAAGGCCTCAACACACAGAAAAAGGGGGTATATTTAAAGGCCTGGGTGGTAGCCAGGGGCACCGCCTTTCTGGGAATAGCCAGAAACATCCTCTACAGACATCTACAGGAACTAAGAGGACCAGCTCAGACCTTCACTGCTTTCTTTCAGCTCTTTTGGTCTTAACATGTGCCTCAGCTGGAGTAGGAAAACTTAATTCACACAGCCAATTAAATATATCAGTAATACTGCCCTTGGTATATAATACTTTCTTTAGTTGTAAAGAAAAACATGCTTTACGTAAATAGAGCTGAGAATAAAGCAGAGGTCAGGACAGAGTGGGATAAAAAGAAGGGGGGGGCAAATGTGAGCAGTGGTACATGTATGAAAATGTCATAATGAAACCCATTATTTTGTGTGCTAACTAGAACATTATTTCAAAAATTAAAGAAGTGGCTAGGGAATTGACTCAGGGGTTAAAGTGCTTGCCTGAGGTTAGTATCTCCCCGAATTCCCAGTACTGGGGAGACAAAAACAGGGGGTCCCTGAACAAGCTGGATAGCTAGACTAGTCAAGTCAGTGAGTTCTGGGTTCAAGTGGAGACCTCGCTTCAGTGTATAAAGTGTGGAAAGATACCCAGCATTCACTTCTGGCCACCACATACACAGCCACACACATATGTGAACATGCACGCACAGATGCACACCACACACACCACAAAGTAGATAAAAGTAAAGGGAAAATGCAGAAGCCCCCCAAAGAAAGAAATTCCCCACTAAATCTCATGTTCCATTCTGTAAACCTCAATTATTTTCATGCCATTAACTTAAATTCCTTTTTGTAAACATAGGCCCAAGTCATTATGGTTGTATCTGCATGCATCTGCAGATGTATGCACACACACTCCCCCTGCCCCGCCTCACACACACACTTTCCTTCCCCTTATATCTTAAGGGAGTTATGATCAGAATTAGAGATGGGGAGAATTTCTGGTTGAGGCGGTATGTGGAACGCATATTCACTCTGATATACAGACAATTCATTCTCATTCTGTTGCCTCGCTCTCCCTCCCTGTCTCCCTCTCCTCCCCTCCCGCCTCTCTTTTCTCCCATCTCAGGTCCTGGAAGCAAGATCCTAAGCTAGGCATCAATTACACACTCAGCTGGGCTGTCACAGGACTTCTCTGTTCCCTTGCTTTTTAAATGAAGACAGAGCCAGTACTCCCTCCTTTCATCTCTCTTGTCCAACTCTAAACAGGTCTGTTACACAGATAATCAGATATTGCTGGTCACATTTCTCTGGGAAAGAGCAACACCAAACCGTGCTTGGTTTCTTTCTCAATAGAGCTTTTCGACCGCTTACCATGGGTCAGGTCACGAGGAGCAGTGCGTTATTGTCCAGACAGTGTTACAGAGCCCCGGCCTCGGCCATTGTGTAGCTGCTCTTTTAACCCGTGAACATTTACTGAGGGATATTGGCTTCCTTCACTGCTATAATGAGACCAATTTAACATATGATGCCTTATTTTAATTTCCCTTTTCTTACCACATTCACGTAGCCTAGATTTAAGAAGTATCTACTTTGTACTGGGCACTCGTTATTTTAGGTCTTACAGAGAGAAGGAGGAAGAGAGTAGTGGAGAGAAGAGGCAGTAAGAAAAAATAAAGCCAGGAAGGAAGGAGGTAGAGAGGAATGCTGTTTTGGAGTTGTCTCTGAAGAGCTGTTTTTGTACAGACTCGTGTAAGAACTGAAGAGAGCCACAGGGATAGCTGGGTGAACCGTGTTCTGGGCAAAGGGATGCAGATGCCAGAGTGAGGTTACATAAAGAAAATTCAAATATTGGGTAGCAGGAAAGATGAACCAAGAAGCAGGTAGGAACTGTAAATATGAATCTAGAAATCATAAGCAGAAAAACATGGGCAGGTTTCTGTATGAAGGAAGCCACTGGAAAGATGCACAAGGAAGTGACAGCTTACAAGGCTCTGTCCCCTCTAGAGAGAAAAGAGCAAGGACTGGAGGCAGAGGGGTCGGCCGAGAATGTGCCGAGAAGATCCAGGTGTAGAGAAGGGCGTCTCAAGCGGAGCTACTGGTGATGAGTGGTAGAAGATGTGGCCATTGTGATATGGGTTCAAAAAAACCCAGAAGGATTTCCTGGCAAACTGAATATAAGAAAGATAAAGAAGACTCCAAGATCTTTGGAGGGTCTCATCAAGTATGTTAACAGGGATCCTGTTTGGAACACTGCCAGGGGATTGGGCTTATAAAGAGTGAAGATTCAGGACTCGCTGTGGGGCATATTTGGGTTGGGTGTCCGTTATCTATCCCAGGGGACATACTGAGGGGCACAATACAGAAGCTGAAAATACAAATCTAGGAATCCTAAGCATTTAAAATACAGAACTGGAAGTCAAGTGAAGAAGTGTTTGGAAGTGTAAGGTGCAGTTAACTAGCCAATGCTTGGAGAAATCACATACAGTTAACTGAAAATGGCCATTGGGTTCAGTCATATAAAGCTCAATGGGACCTTGGCAAGAATGGATTGAGTACGGTGAGCTCCAGCTCCTCCTGTGTGTGAGGACCGGTTGTAGCCACCTCTTCAGCTGCGCTGTAAATCTGATGAAAGAAAGATGATGTCGTCTTTAGTCACCTGTTCTCTCAGTATGCAGCACACAGTGAGTTAGTTTTCAAACATGTATTTGTAGGCTATTGCAGTCTATTTAGATTGCTGACGGTCATGGGTTTTCCCTGAGGCTGGAGAGTGCTGGGGACCTTGTGGTGATTTTCAGGGCAGTAAGAAAGGAGTCTGTAAATCCATCAAAGGCCACTATCTTATTTTTTTGAGGCAGGCTCTCTATTGAGTCCTCACTGTCCCAGAACTCACTACACAGACCAGGCTGGGCTCCAACTCACAGAGATCATCCTGCCTCTGCTTCCCAATTGCTGGGATTGAAAGTGTGCGCCACCACACCCGGCCCTCATTCTAATAAATATTGAGTACTCAAGTGGAAATTTCAGTTAGCACGTGCTTGCCGACTGTGATGTGAACAGGACAGGAAGTGCCCTGTGAGCGGCTATCTAGAAGCTTGTGAGTTGCAATTATTACTCCACGTAGAAAGTGTGAACTTTGAGAACAATCGTAAAGGGAAAATAAAATGAATATCCCTGTACATCCTGTATGTATTATTTTGTTTGTATTTTGAGATGGTCTTTCTATGTAGCCCATAATGGCCTAGAACTGGCAATTCTCCTGCCTCTGCTTCCTGAATACCAAGATCCCAGGCATGAGCTACCATGCCTGGCCATGTGGGTTCTGCCCCAACAGGAAAATGAAACATTTTAGTGTCTAGAAAACTGGACTTGTACCTTTGAGGACATTTCCTGTGTTCACTCACTCAGTTAGGCAATGGTATGGATTTTAGGAAAGGAAAAGTCTATAATTATCTATTTATTTATATTCACTAAGGCATTTTTTTGGCCTAATCTCATAGAATCAAATTAAACTGTTAAAATGTAGCCTTCCCTACTCCCACCCTTACCCCTGCCTCAGATCTCAAAGGTCTATTTGGTGAATTGCTTTAGTATATCAGATAGCTCCTACTACCCCAGAAGCTTTCATGTAACTTCCCAATGGTACCTACATTGCTTTGAATATGTGTATTAAAAATCAGGCACAATCAGCAACTAGATGGAACGCAACACTGGACCGCACAGCCCTGTACCCAGTGGAATCATAATTACCTTCAGATAGGCCAGCCAGGTACAAGGAGGACTCTGAAATAGATTCAAGAGGAAACAGTGAGCGTCTGAAATAGCGTCTTGCCCTGCAGCTGTTTGAGGTTGACTCGACTCTCATTTCCAAAGGACCTGAGCCGTGGGTGACCATGCCGTGATAAATAGACTCATGATGACAATGGTGACTAAACACTGGCCTCCTGGTGCAGGGTTGGGGGAGGCACCTCTGAGAAATGAGAAATTTCCAGAGCTTTACATTTTCACTATATGTGTGCTCACTAAGCAAATGGTCCTCCTAGGGACACAGAGGTTTGATCTCTGAGTAACTAAAATTTGCAACAAAAACGGAAACCTGAAACAGTTGAAAAACCAAGCTCCCCCCAAGCCTTAATTATCACTGGAGCTGCAGGTTCTGAACAATGGGACAGATTCCTGCTCTGTGCTCAGAGACCTTCCTCTGCCCTTTGGTCAGGAAAGGGAGAGTCACATGGACCAGGGCCAAAGGTAAAAAAGGACAAATTGGTTGTTATTCTGATCCTTTTGGATCACGGGCCTGGACGCTGATTTCACCTTTCAGCTCCCCCAAAAATACTGTAACTGAAAGTAGCAATATTGTACATGTTCTAGACCCCAGGGTTGGTCCTGGCTCCCTCAGAGCCTAGTGGACACAAGTTTCCTGTTTTAAAGTCATCTCAGAAACAACCTTGAGGCCAAAATAGCACGCGGAGGCAGGTGAGTGTGCATGAAGGTATAGGAAGAAGAGCTCAGGTGATGTAGCTGGAGGTGTAAACTCCTGAAGGACTGAAGGATCATGGATCAGAGAAGAGTTAAAAACCAGGAGTGAGGCTCTCTCCGCACCAGGAGGCATTGACGGGGGGAGCTACAATAAGACTGCTGGCTGCTTCAGTCTGGAACTCAAAAGCCGGAACAGTTAGACGCAGGCTCGGGAATAACAAAATGAGGTCTTGCTCTCAGTGTGCTTGTACTGATCAGTTCTTGCTGTAGTGACCTAAACTTTAGTCCCTAAGGGGTCTGAGTCCCGCCCTTGCCTATCTTCTGTCACTAGGGCCGGTTGCTACTCACCCCAGTGTGGAGTAGGAAGTTTCTGTGCATACCTAGGATTACTGCCTCCCTGTTCACTGTCTTGCTTGCAGTAGCTCTCTCCCTGTTTCTGGTCCATGTTCATCATCTAGTCCATACATGAACTTTGACTTCTGTTTGCTGAGAAATGGCAGTCTGAGTTTTATTTTGTCACCCAGGGGCTATTCCGTGTCTCCCCTTCCCATTGGCTCATAAGTCTTAAGGTGATTTTTCCTCCCAGGAAGGGAATGGGGATCTGCACAGAGGTCTGCTTCTAGGAGGCTGCTTGTTCTCACTCATCCTCCCAGGCCTCCTCTAGGGAGCAGATCCTGCAACAGCAGGGCTAGTGATGGCAGCATCGTTGCCAAGGAAGACTCTCCTGAAACCAATTGTAACATTTTCTTCTTTTCCCTCCTCTTACCTTTGTTATTATTGTTCTTGTTGTCTCCATTTTTTAGATTGGGGCTCACCCCCTTGGTTACTATGTAATCCAACTATCCTTGAACTCACTGCAATCCTCCTGCCTCAGTCTCTGGAGTATCAAGGGTACATACTTGTACGTTTCCTTCTTGAATGTGAAAATCACATGGGGAATTTCCCATAAGGCCATGAGTGTATGCTGAGAGATGAGCCCCTGCAGCTCCCATCTGGAAGCCACTGGCTCACACTTGGGCCCCCACAGTGGGAATCCGTCCCATGGGGATGGTGAGGCAAAGAGCCAGGCCTCATGTCCTCCTTCACAGGGGAATACTCAGCTCCAAGGTTGCACTCCTTTTTGGCACTTTTGTCATCCGGAAGCTCAAGGTGGGTACCCAGCCTTATTCTTTTTCCAATGACTAGCCAGATGTCTGAATGGCACATTTATTTCCATCACCTTGTTACATAGTCCAGGCATAGTCTTATTTGGATTCACTTCTGTTCCTGCAACAGACCACGAGCAGTAAACACTGAAGCTTAATCGACGGCAGTGTCTTCCCTAATGCTCCTTTCCTAACGAGACCCTTCCTGGTTGTTTTGCAGATTGTTGTATTCACCCAGACAAATAGTTGTGGTTGTTTTGTTTTTCCAAGTTCCAAAATAATTCTGCTCATATTGTTGTTGTCATTGTTGGACTGTGATAAACATTTTTGGTTTGTTTCAGGGAAAATGGGGCTATTAACAATGGGTACCTCTTAGGTCAGGAACACAACATGCTTCTCTTCATTTGCTTTTAATCTTTAACTTTTTATTCTTATTTTATGTGTATGGGTGTTTGGACTGCAAATATGTCTGCACCACTTGTTTGCTTAGTACTCAAGGGAACCAGAAGAGGTTATTATATCCCTTGGGACTGGAGTTACAGACGGTTGTGAGAGGCCATGTGGGTGCTAAACACCAGCCCTGGTCCTCTGGAAGAGTCACCAGTGCTCACAACTGCTGAGCCATCTTTCTAGCTCCTATAACTCTCCCTATTTATGCAGTCTTTATTGATGGGTTCTGACTCAGTGATAAACATTAGTTTCTCCTCCAGACACATTTTTGGTACTAATCCTGCTGTGACAAGCAGGTCCAGAAAAGCACAATAACTTCATGTTGGGTCACTGAAGCCTCTTGCAGCTAGCCTACAACGTTGGGTCTATTTCTGAGTATTGTGTTGCTTGAGATCCTATGTCAAGAATTATTTTGAACTGCCAATTTAGAAGTGATGAGTTGGGAGAAATAGCTGCTTAGACCATTTTAAAAACCCAGGGACTGTATCAGTGAGTGAAACCTGCCTATCAGAATAGGATAACATTTATTTAAAAACTGTGTCATTATTCCTAAACAGAAAGGGAAGGGTGGCACTGGTGACTGTAATGTTCTCTTGGTTGCATATTCTCAGCCCATCTGGAAATGTCATGCATAAAGGTACTGGCTGTAGCAGGTTCTAAGCAGGTGCTTTTAGGTGATGCCGGGGACCGGAACTCAGGTTCTCGTGACTCTGCACCAAGTGCTTTTCTGACTTGAGACTTCCCAGCCCTGAAATACTTCTTTTCTCCAGGTAATCAAAGTCTGTAGCAGAGAGGTATTAAGAACTGGAATAGAAAGCTATGGGGTTGGAGACCAGAGAATACTAACTATAGCCAAGACAGTTGCAGCCAGAGGCTGAGCTTTTAAGAACCCTCCTAGATAAATGGTCTGGACAGCCTGAACTTATCTCAGTATCCCAGGATGCAATGGACATAATTGAGAATGATGAGCTAAAAAGGCAGACATCAGCTTCGGGAGCTACTGCACCTAACTGAGAAGTATTAACAGAGTAGGAGTCACAAAGAACAGAGAGGCCAGCAACACATACAAAAGCTGTTTCAGAAATGGAATTAATGGGAGTGAATGGCTGGATAGCCCCGCGCCATAAACCCTAGAGGTATTAGTAAAGGTGAGGAAGAAACGAGAGATTCAAACAGTAGAGAAGGTGGTCTTCAGAGATCATGAGAATTCAGATAGCGCATGATGACTTCTGGGATCCTATGAAAAGTTGGCAATTTAAAATTGCATTGCAATTATTGGCCATGGCAACTTGGTAAGAATGTCATTTTTTTTAGGATTTCCCTCATTTTAAACAACACTGAGAAATGTATATCCCTGAATCACACAGCAGTGTGGGTATAGCTGATAGGAATTTAGGACTTTAAAGCTCCAGATGCATCAGAGACACCCAGAGAAACAGCTCAGACAGGATTGTATTCACCCCTCTGTACCCATGGGCTCAACTGCACATGGAAAATATTTGAAAAAGAATCATATAACATATTCAGATTTTTTTGTTATTATGTCAACAGTATAATATGGCAATTTGTATTCTATTAGAATGTAAGTCTATGGATGATTTAAAGTATACAAGAAGATGTAAATAAAAGGCTGGAGAGACGACTCAGTGAGTAAGGACATCTGCCACCAAACCTGATGACCTGAGCTCAGTCCGCAGGACCTAAACGGTATAAAGAGAGCCAACTATCTCCAAGTTGTCCTGTGACTTCTACATTTGTGCTATAACACACCACACACACACATAAATATGTCGTTTTATATAAGGGACTTTGAATTCAAGAAGGGTCCTGTAGCTAATCCTTCACCAAAGGATGACTGTACACAGAAATGTGAAATTTATCCTGGGGATTTGTTTTTGTGGTTTCCAGAGGCTGAGAAGCCTCATGATATACCGCCTGCTTAGTTGGGGAACCCAGAGAGCCAGCCATGTAATTTCCGTCTGAGTCTGAAGGCGTAGAACTGTCCTGGGGTAACAGAAGATGAATGTCTCAGCTCAAGCCCAGAGAGCAAATTTAAGCTCTTTCTCTCTGTATTCTATCCTGGTGCTTGGGGGATGAGATGGTACCTGCTCACACTGCTGAACGTGACCTTCCCTACTCAGCTCTGATACAGAACCTGATCTCATCCAGAAAGACCCCAAAAGACCCCCTCAGAAGCAAGTGTTTCATCAGCAGTCAGGCACTCTTTAACTCAGCCAAGTTGACACATGAATTTAGCTATCACATTTATCTATTCCGGTATTGCAGTCAGGTTTTTAATTCTACTTTCATGGCTTTAGCACCCCTTCCCATACACACATACACAGCCCTCCCAAAATGTAAGTATTTGTGATATTAAAACAAAAGATTCTTCAATTGTAAATCCTTTCAGATTCAGGTAGGTAGAAAATAGATAAGTAAATGTATAAATTTTGCTCAAAAGCTTAGTGAACCGACTTCCTTACATTCTAGCATACGGAATGACAATACCACCAATCAATTTCTCATTTTTTCTCTCCTCTTTTTTTTCTTCCCTTCCTTTCTCTTTTCTGCCGTTCTATGGTAGCTTGAATGAGAAGTGTCCCCACTAGGTTCATGTGTTTGAACACTTGGGTCCTTTGCTGGTAGTTCTGCCTGGGTTATGGAACCTTAGGAGGTGAAGAGTTGCAGGAGGAAGCAGTCTCTGGGGTGGGCTCAGACTATTTACAGTCTCCTTCTCCTCTCTCTCTCTCTCTCTCTCTCTCTCTCTCTCTCTCTCTGTGTGTGTGTGTGTGTGTGTGTCCCTCTCCCTCTCTCTCCTCTCTCTCCTCTCTCTCCTCTCTCTCTCTCTGTCTCTCTGTCTCTCTCTCTGTCTCTCTCTCTCTCTGTCTCTCTCTCTCTCCCTCTCTCTCTCCCTTAACCATTTACCATTTAGTCTTACATGGTCTCCTGCTCTTTCTCTCTCCTTGTCTGTCTGTCTGTCTGTCTGCTTCCTTCTCCTATTGCCATGTTTCCTGGTGCCTTTCGAATCCCTATAAATTCCTTACCTCTGGAATAGTAAGCTAAAAGGAACCCTCCCTTCCTTTTTTTTTTTTTTTTTTTTTTTTTTGAGAGGGTCTCACTAGTCTCTCTATGTAGCTCAGGCTATGGTGTTTATCACAGCCACAGAAAAGTAACTAGTACACCTTTCATTCCCTCTCTCCCCCTCCCTTTCTTCTTTCCATCTTTCTTTTCAAACCCTCCACCCCACCCCTGCCAAGCAAACATTTATGGGGAACTAATGATATATCCACTCACTCTTGGCTCTCAGAGCTTAGAAAAGCCCAAGGTTCCCCAGCAGTGAGAATGGGGCAATCTAATATGGTTGGAGCTCTTTAGAGAAAACCTGTTGTTGAAAGGTGTTTGAATCCTGAAGGGCCAGGACTAAGACATCAGGATGAAAAGGATGAAGACCTTCCCAGTCCAGGCAGAAGCGTGCTGGGGCAGGGTGGGGGTTGGGGGAGTAAGGACATATTCCCCCTCATGAGACACGTTCAGGGCAGCAAGGAGGATAATGGCACAATAGAAGGTTGTGTGACCAAGAGAGGCCACCACCCCTCCACATGGGTCTAGCACATGGGGTCTGTGAACCTGAGAGTCATGTGACAACCTTTGGCAGGCCGAAAAAGACACCGCTTTTAGAGGTCATGTTATCTGGAATTCGCTGAAAAAGCTGTCCTAGTTAGAAAGGAGGGGATCTCCCCTTTGGTGATGGACAGATATGGAGCCTTGGATAAAGCTGTGTGCAGAGGGAGGAAGAAATGTGTATTCCCCTAGTATTTTAACTGCTTCTGTAGTCTCTCTTCTCTCTCTCTCTCTCTCTCTCTCTCTCTCTCTCTCTCTCTCTCTCATTATAGACTTTTTCAATTCCATTCATTTTCCTGAAAACTTCATAATTTTATTTATTATTGAATAAAATTCCATCGTGCATATGTACCTCCTTGTCTCAAGTCACTCATCTGTTGATGGACCTCTAGTCTGGCTGTTGTGATTAGAACAGTAATAAACAGGAATGTTGACTTAGAGGTATTTGGTGTGGCCCCAAAATTGTATGACTCGGTTATATAGCAGTTCTTCT
The DNA here is from genome assembly GCF_018167655.1 of Microtus oregoni. NCBI lineage: Eukaryota > Metazoa > Chordata > Mammalia > Rodentia > Cricetidae > Microtus > Microtus oregoni. The sequence goes on along the minus strand of NW_024543831.1, from coordinate 9,016,065 downwards.
TATTTTATTTTATGTGTATTTTATATTTACATTTGTCTGCATGTATGTCTATGCACCACTTGCATGCCTGCTGCCGGGTGAGGCCAGAGAGGGCATCAAATCCCCGGAAACTGGAGTTCCAGGTGGTGGTGAGCTGCCATGTGGGTGCTGAGGATCAAACCTGGATCCTCTGCAAGAGCAGCAGGTATTCCTAACCACTGAGTCATCTTTCCAGCCCCTCACATGATAATTCTATTTTTAGCTTTTCTGTAAGACCTCCACCTGGGTTTTCTAATGGCTGTACCAGCATTGACTCCCACCAGCAGCGGATAAGGATTTCTCTTCCCTCACATCTTTGCTAGTGATTTTTGGTTTTTCATTTTTTTTTTTTTGATAACAGACATTTTGCCTGGGATGAGAGACTCTCGAGTAGTTTTTTATGTAGAGTTTCCTGATGGTTAAGAATATTGAACCCTTTAAAAAATATTTATTGGCCATTTGTATTCCTTCTTTTGACAAGTATTCAGTTCAATAATTCTTTAATTGAATTGTTCTTTGTACATTCTGTTAATCCTCTATCAGACGTATAGCTGGAAAGACTTCTTCCTGTCCTGTCGTTTGTACTTGATTGCCTTGTCCTTTGCTCTATAGAAGCTTTTTAATTACACGAGCTCTTGTTTGATGATTCTTAACCTCATTCCATGAGCTGCTGGGGTCCTGCTCAGAAAGTCCTCCCCGATGATCTATCTTGAAGTGTTTCCTCTGCTTTTTCCTTTAGCATTTTCAGAGGTTTGAGTCCTGTGTTAAGATCTTTTTCCTTTAGCATTTTCAGAGGTTCGAGTCCTGTGTTAAGATCTTTGATGTATTTGAACTTGATTTTTGTGCAGGGTGAGAGGCAAGGACATTCGTTTACATGTGGACATTCATTATTTGTTAAGGAAGCTGTCTTTCTTTTCTCCAATTCAATTTTTAGTGTCTTTGTGAAACATCTAGTGGCTATAGCTCTGTGCATTTACATACGGATCTTCTATTCGGTTCCTTGGATTTAGAAGTCTCTTTTTGTGCCAATACCTTACTAGTTTTGACATTATGGTTCTGTAACATAACTTGAAATTGCACGTGATGATACCTCCAGTGTTATTCTCTATGTTTAGAATTGCTTATTATCTGATGTCTTTTGTAGTTCCAAATGAATTTTAAGATTTGTTGTTTATTTCTTTGAAGATGGCATAAGAATTTTTATGGGCCCTGTCTCAAAAAAAAACAACAACAACAAAAAAAAGAATTTTTATGGGGATTTCATTGAATCTCTAGATGGCTTGTGGTGAAACAGTCATGTTTATAATATTGATTCTTCAAATCCACAGTTATGTAAAACTCAATATTCTTTATTTTTATTTTCTTTAATTGTATTTAGTTATTTATTTTTGGGACAGGATCTCACTATGTAGCCCTGTCGGTCTGTTTTTCTGCCTAAGTGCTGAGATTAGAAGTGTGCCTCACCACACTAGGCTAAAACCACTTAGACTCTCCAGCCTCTCTTCAGAGGGTCCTGTTAAGGACTCAACAATACCAAGTGCCCAATTATGATACAATATGATTTGCAAAATAGATTTGAGTGTTTTTTACTTTATGTTTTCCGCTATTTTCATATTTTTATTGTTTGTTTTATCTTGTGTGATTACTTTGTGGGTAAAGGAACAAAACCTTTGAGTTACAGAAACGTTTGGAGTAATTCGTCTCATCTCCTCGGGATGCTGTGTCCCTTTATTAAGAGTGCTGATTCGTAAACGTCCTCTCCTTGCTTATTTCAGCAATGACAGGAGAGAAGACTGGGTTTCTAAGGACTGGGAGTCCAGCTTCTAACCCAAGTTCTGTGTTCATCGTCCGGTATTTACTTTAGTCCATGCATCTGATGTGGGAGTGTCATATATCAATCTGTTGATTTCATTGGTTAAGCAATAAAGAAACTGCTTGGCTGGCCCTCATAGGTTAAAACATAGGTAGGCAGAGAAAAGAGAACAGAAGGCTGTGAGAAAGAAGCTGAGTCATGAGTCGCCATGATTCTCCCACTCCAGGCAGACGCAGGTTAAGATCATTCCTGGTAAGCCAGCTAGTAGGCTACAGCAGATTATTAGAAATGGGCTAGCCCTGGTGCGAGAGCTAGCCTAGAAGAGGCTAGATAGAAATGGGCCAAGCGGTGTTTAAAAGAATACAGTTTCCGTGTAATTATTTCGGGTAAAGCTAGCCGTGGGGGCAGCCAGGTGCCCGGGACGCAGCCCACCGCTCTTACTACAACATGCATCCCCTTGGACTGCTATTGCTTCATGTTTCACACAAGGGCTTTAGATGTAACGACTGGCAAAGTCCTCTGTGGCACCAGCGACCTGTGTTTCCTTGGAATTTTGGAAGAGGAACTAGTTCTGAGAATATAATTTTTAATCAATGTCTACTGTGAGATTAGCACTGCTGATATAGGAAATGGCTGAACAATTGATGGACGAGGAAGGAGGAACTGAATTAGGGAAACACAGCCAGCTAGTTACTAAGTTCTTTCCAACGGAGAAGTTTGTGACTCAGTCAGTCTTGTGCTGTAATCCCATAGTCCTTTGCCATATTTCAAAGGGTTTGTTTGTTTCGTCATTTTGATCCTCACAGGAACAGCACGACACAGTGAACAGTTATTTATTTATTAGTTTTTTCCATGCTCCACAAATGGAGGGACAGAGGATTAAGTGTGTGGCCTTGGGTCACTCTGGAGCTGCTGTCTGAGCTGGACCAGAAGGGCTTTCTGACCCTTGTTCAGGGCTTCAGTGCTCCTAAGCCCAATAAATATTAAGTGCTGAAGAGGTGAGCTAACACAAAGCCGCACTTTATCACAGCCTGACAGATGAATAATCCCCGGTGATAAATTCCTTTTCAGCAAGGTCCAAAGTGTTCAGGCGAGCAGTTTGGGGTCGGTGGTAAAGTCAAAAATGGTTAGGGGACATGGTGTTTACAACTCCTCTCAAATCCGAAGTCAGATTAAAAAAGTTTTTCTTTTTTAAAGGTGAAATAGCTAATACAATAAATTCTCTTTGACCTAAGATGCATTTCCTAAAAGCCTGGAACTTTCGGCCAGTACTGAAGCTGGCTTATCATTACACATATAAATATATATACATGCTTGAAGTGTATGCTGGGCATGTGTAACTCTTCTTTAATAACACATAATTGTGTGTAACTATTTACTATAGAAATAAATTTAAATTGCTTATTACTTTATAGAAGTTTTGAAAGGCACAGAACAGTTCTAGTCCAGGAGGGTCCCGGCCACACCCGGGAAACCTGCAAACCTGCAGCCATCAGCTGCTGTTGTTGATCACACAGCAGTTGCCGTCACCATTTCAAATGTGTCTGTAGCTGTTTTCCCACGCATCCACTCTAGGAAGTATTCCCTGCATCTGTCCATGAAAGATGGCCCATCTTTCGAGTTTGTTTTTCTCTCAATTTCTCTTTTCCCCTTCATCTTCTAACTTGTGCTAATGATGTTATTGTATTTCTTAATAAAAACTATTCTTAGCTGGGCAGAGTGGCTTGCCTGTAATCCCAGTGTTGGGGAAACTGAGGCAAGAGGGTTGTTTCGAGTTTGAGGTCAGCCTGAGCTGCAGAGTAAAACTCTTGTCTCTAAATAAATGAATAAATAAATACATTGATAAATAAATACATAAATATTTTAAAAAAACAAAAGACTAAACTAAAACCAAAAATGATGCCCCACATTGACATCTTTTTTTTTTTCACTGCTGTAATTTTTTTTCAGAAGTCTGTGTCCCTTGTTTAGTCTTATGAATGACAGTTTGGTACAAATAGCTTTGTGGATTCTTTCCCAATTGTTCAGGTCTATATCCTTGAATAGAATTACTGACAGGAATCCTATCCAAGATGGTGGGACTTATGTACCGAATGTCTGTAAAGCACCTCCTGTGGACACAAAAGGTCATCTCAATGAAGAGCAGAGTAGACTAGCAACCAGGAAGGGCAGGGTAAGGACAGCATGCTTCAAGGCGATCAGATAGTAGACACAAGCTTCAGTCCTAGTTTCTAACAGCCTGACATAAATAATACAGCTATTCCTACCAACACACACTCACACACACTCACAGAGAGGTGTGTGTGTGTGTGTGTGTGTGTGTGTGTACAGTGCTTTCCTTTATTCTCTCTCACTGATGAGCCAGCTCCAGGGAGCTTCCTGTCCCCACCTCTGAGTGCTGGGATTACAAGTGTGTGTGCTGGGGGCTGGAGAGATGGCTCAGTGGTTAAGAGTACTGCCTGCTCTTCCAAAGGTCCTGAGTTCAATTCCCAGCAACCACATGGTGGCTCACAACCATCTGTAATGAGGTCTGGTGCCCTCTTCTGGCCTGCAGGCATACACACAAACAGAATGTTGTATGCATAATAAATAAATAAATATTAAAAAAAAAACAAAAACAAGTGTGTGTGCTACACTTGGCTCTTCACGCTGGAGCTGAGGATTGGAACTCACACCCTCATGTGGGCACAACACGAACTGTACAGATCGAGACATCTTCCTAGCCCTGTTGTGCTGCTAGGCATTTGAAGGCTCCAAATAAAAAGTAATGATAAAAACATGGAAATGATTCCACTTTGTACATGTGCGGAGTCACCACATTGCTCCCAATAAACATGTCCAGTTGCTACCTGGCAATTAAAAAAGAGCCCGCAAGCAGACAGCCAAGGCTTCTGTGTGGAGGAGGTGGAGCGGCAGGTGCGGCTTGTTTGCCCATGTCCCTGAGTTCATCGTGGAGATTTGGGAGTTTCTTCCTGTCTTCTCTCAGGTCACAAGACCACTGAAAGAACCTTCTCTAAGCTGACAGCTGCTTTCTAAGGACAGTGGCCTGGCTTCTATCCTGGGGCAAAGTCTCCTCTGTCACGCTGTGTTTACACAGGTCTCAGGAAAGGGGCCCGGATGTCCCAGGGCACAGCATCCAGCTCAGTAATGAGGCTGCTGATAATTGCCCCACAGTCCATCGCAGCGCTGTTGCCAGAGTGGAGCCTTGCTGGGGTCCCCAAGGAAGGCACATGCTCATTCTTGTGCCCAGGCGTGCAGCTTCTCCTGTGTTTGCTCATCCATCCGTCTATGTATCCCCCTACTTTGTATTGCTCAGAAATTTCTAGGAGCTTCCTCTGTCCTGACATTGCTCTCTCTTCTTCCTGGTTGGTGTTATCTTTTTGTTTTCTTTATGAATATCTTTTGGACCAGTGAGATGGCTCAGTGGGTATAGATGCTTGCTGCCAAGCCTGATCATCTGAGTTCGATTCCCAGGTCCAGCTTCTGAAAGTTGCCCTCTGACCTCCACATGTATTTTGGTGAAAATGTGTGTGTGTATACATAACATACACTTCCACATAGATTTGCAAAGTAAATCAATCACACATCCAGCTGATTCTCTTTGGAGAAGTTACCAGCAAATCTCTGGGTTGCGTGGTTGACTGTGTTTCACTGTTTATAATTATTAAGAAATAATGCTGAATAATGTCAGGATTTACCATTATAAAGTTAAAAAGTAAAGAATTTAAGGTGACAATAAAATTATTTTACATAATTACCTATTTGTGGTGACTAGACTTTTTCTGTGCCTTTTCCTCGGGGTCTTGTGAGAGAGACACGCCTAGATATGAGTGCTCACTTGCTAAGACTTTGTCTTTTTAACACAGTTCTCTAACAAGAGCCAATCAACCCTCAGATCCGGAAACACCTAGAGGTCTTTTTTTCTGCGGTTCTGAGGATTGAACTCAGGACCTTACTATTCCTAAACCTGGTCTCTGAGCCTCACCCCAAGCCCATATAATTTAGAGTCCTCGGAGACATCTGTCTTTTGGGAAAAAAAGTCTTAAAAAAGTGCTCATCTGAAGACAAGGACAACCACAAAGTGTCTGCTTGCACGGAGCAGAGCCGCACGTATAATGAGCCGTGTGCCAGAATTAATAAGGCAAGATCAACCCTGGGCTCTGGTCTCAGCAGTAGACTGCATGCGTGGGAACCCAGGGTCAGCTCCTGGTTAGCAAACAAGCTGGGCTCTGTCACTCATGAACCTTGAGCAAATATTTACGGTTTCTAAACCTTGGTTTTCTGAACTTGAAAATGACCATAATAGGACCTATCCCACAAAACAACTTTTGATATTTAAAATCATATATATATATATAATTTTCAAGGCCTTAGCAAGTGAGTACTCCTTCATATCTAGCTGCGGAATTGGGGTGTTACACCTACTCCCCAGGAAAAGGGGCAGAGTAATCACAAACAGAATTATGCAAAATAATTTTAATGTCACTTTAAACCCTTTATTTCAAACTTTTTAATAGTAAATCCTGGCATTATTCAATATTATTTTTAATAATTATAAACAGTAAAACACAATAAGCCATGCAACCCAGAGATTTACTGATATATTTACATGTATGTATACACACACACATATACACACATACATACATACATACATACCGGTATATATTTATTTGTGTATAAATAGTATATACTACATTACATATTCCTTAACACTGTCCCAATCAAATAGTAAGGGCCTTGTTAGATGTCAACATTCATTATTGACATCTGCACATGGTTACAGAACAAGGGGCTGGAGAGATGGTTCAGCAGTTAAGAGCACTGGCTACTCTTCCAGAGGACCTGGGTTCGAGTCCCAGCCCCCACACAGCAGTTCACAACTGCCTATAACTCCAGTTCCAAGGGATATGATGTCCTCCTCTGGCACAGACATACATGTAGGTAAATTATTCATACATATAAAAAACTGAAAGGAGAAAAGTCTTAATGACAGAATTGTTGTATTCTGCTGGCCTGGCCTGTCACCTGAGTACCCTATCCCATTAAGTGACAAGCCCCGTTCACTCCCAATCTCCCCCAACTTCCTGAGACAAGCAGATGCTGCCTCCTCTCCAGCCTGCTCTCTCTCTTCTTCCCCTCCCCTTCACACTCCTTTTCCCTTCCCCCACCATAACCCACTAAATAAACATTTCTGGGCCATGTGTTTCTTTAATGAATACTTAGTATTTCAAGTTTTTCTTTTTTCTGTCTTTGTGAAAGGGCCAAGGGCTTCCCACAGGTCAGGGAACCCTGATTGCTCTTGGAGCAGAAGAGGGAGGGGGACTTGATCGGGGGGGGGGGGAGGGAAATGGGAAGCGGTTGCAGGGAGGAGGCAGAAATCCTTAATAAATAAAGAAAAAAAAAAGAAAAAAAAAAAAAAAAGAAAGGGCCAAGTTGGCTGGATTGTGCACACGAAGGAAGAATGCAGCTGCTGCCCCCTAAAGGGAAAACGCTGAAAATATTGAGATGACTGACAGACACATTGAGCTGAGCTAGTAAGTAGGAGAGTTAACTTTGAACAATAATCTTAGAATTCATTCTTTGATCATATATATTTTGATCATATTCACTCCTCACTCCTTCCCCTAACTCCTCCTACCTCCTCCCCCAACTTAATGCCCACCACCCTTTTTAAAATAACTCACTGAGTCCTATTAGTGATGCCCATATAGACAAGGGTGTGGGATCAACCACAGGAGTATGGTCAACTACCGGAGGCCGCACCTCTAAAGAAAACTGACTGTACTATCAGCAGCTTCTCAGCCAGGGGGGCTGGGGGCTTGTGTGCCCCTCCCCCATCCATGCCAGAATGTTGACTGACTTGTTGTGCAAGCATGAGTACCAAGGTTCTGTCACGTTCCGGTGACATTTGTTTTGATTTGATTGTTTTTCTTTTACCAAGGTTCTTTTTAAAAAAAATTCCTTTAAAATTTCTATATTAATAAGCGACTAGTATACTCACTAATATAAACTTTTAAGTAACAAGCTAGCCTGTGGTGACATACAATACCATGCCTTTCCTGCCTTCCCTCCGCAGCTTGCTTCTCAGGGCCATTTTCCATTAGCAGTTCCCTGGGCGTCTTTCCAGAAGCAGTCTATGCAGACGTGAAACTCAGTGTGCCTGTAAGCATCCTTTCTCCATGGGTGTGGTAGTATGCTCGAATCACACGTTTGAGGGTGAAATGCACACCCTGCCCCCACCCCACCCACAGTGTTTGACTGCTTCCCACAGGCTCATGCCCCCTGCTGGTGGCACTGTTTTGTGACTCTGTGGACCCTTTGAGCCTAGCTAGGTCATTCCTTGGTGGCAGGCTCTAGAAACTGATACTAACTTTGGGTTTCTGCTGGAACTCTCTTGACTTCCCGTCTGCTGAGGTAGCTAGCTACCACCAGTTTCCACAGCCACAGATGGACCTGCTCCTCCTGCCATGTATCCCCCACCATGGTGGACTGATGTCTCTTGAGACCACGGGCAAAAACTCAACTTTCCTCCCTTAAGTTGATCTGTCAAGAGTTTTTCACAGCCAGGGAGAAAGCACCTGATGCATCGAGTCTGCTGTGCTTGTCTGTGTCTTTTGGTCTCATTATCTAGGGGCATACATCATGCCAACATACTGAGATGATTTCTTTGAAGAAGGTTTACATTATATTCTGTTTAACCAAGGTGTGGTGAACCTGTCTCTAATAAACAGATTCCTTTTGGGTATTGTTGCTGGCTGTCTGTTTTGAGGCATAGCCTCACCATGTAGCCCAGGTTGACCTCAAACTTGTGATTTTCTTGTCTTCAGCCTCGTTGAGTGCTGCAATTATAAATAATAGCATTGCTCCTCACTCAGAGACGTACATTATCTCCATTTTTTCAGTTTCTTCTTCGGTGATATGATGACTTCCTTTGTACATGGTCTTTGCACACATATAAAGACACATTTGTAGGCTGTGACTTTAGATGGAAATTATTGAGATTTTTTTAAAATTTCTTTTCTGACTCCAACTCTTCCCCATCTTCCCTTCCCCCCACTTTTCCCAGAACAGTTATGAAATGTTCGGTCAAAAACCAGTGTTGCTGGGCCGTGGTGGTGCACGTCTTTGATTCCAGTACTTGGAAAACAGAGGCAGGCCGATCCAGTGAGTTCAAGTTCCATACAAAGCGAGTTCCAGCCAGGAGAGTCACACAGAGTCTCAAAAAACCAACCAACCAACCAACCAACCAACCAACCAACCAACCAAACCAAACCAAACAAAAAACAAAACCCAAAATATCCAGTGTTTAGGGGATGGAGAGATGGTTCATTCAGCCGTTAAGAGCACTTGCTGCTCTTCCAGAGGACCAGAATTCAGTTCCCAGTACCCATATCAGGTGGCTCATAACTGTCCACAATTCTAACATCTGGGGATCTGACCCCTCTGGCCTCTGGGGACTTCTTCCCTCACATGCACACACTTGTATACACATACTCACATGGAGATACATACTTACATATAATTAAAAATAAATCCTAAGAAACTCTGATGGTGTCTATCAACTGTTACTTCTATGACATGTGATGTGTTGCAATCCTATCTTCCTCATTACGGAGACCCTACTTAACCCAACATCAGTAACTGTTAATCTTCTAATCTAGGATAAGGGAAATATGGAGATGATGGTCAGGGAGTATAAAGCCACAGTTAGACAGCAGGAATAAGGTTTTACTTTTCAAACTGAGATGTTATACAACCTGGCGAATACAGAAATAACGAGTAAATGTTAAATGTTCTTACCACAGGAGGTGAAGCATTCGGGATGCTAACCATAAGGGGTTTAATGGTTCCCTCATCGTGTCTTTAAGTCATAACATCACTTGAATTTGTTGTTGTTATTATTTATGTGTGTGTCTTGTATGTATCGCATGTGAGTGCAGGTGCCCACTGAGGCCGGAAGAGGGCATTGGCTCCTCTTCAGATCTGGACTCCCAAATCTTAAGCCTCACAGTGAATTCTCATAACTAAACGTGGATCCTCTCAAGAGCAGCAAAGGCTTTTAAGTTCCCGGCCATCTTTCCAGTCCCATAGAACATCACTCTGTACCCTGTAAATACATGCAACTATAACTTACCAAGTTACAATGGCAAAAACAGAAAGATCAAAATGAATTATTTCTGCTTCCTTCACCATTGGGCAGTTACTTGGTTTTTATATATTGTTATACAACTACTTCTTCCCCATAAGAAATCCAACAGATTGGACAAACTCTTCATGATAATTTTCCCTCAAATTTTAGAGCACATGAAATAAATATCCATTCTATTTTTCTTCCTAAACATCTTCATCTCACACTTCCACAGTCTCTGATGATTGTTGCTCACTAGATATGATAGACATTTCAGTTGCAAGATGAATTTCTCTCAGAACTTTGAGACTGCTCCATGTGTAATTTTGTACTGTGCGGGAAGAATGTGGAACCAGTGAGAGGGCTTACCCTCAAGCCGCATGTGACCTGGTTATTTTCTTCTGGAACTTTTGACTCTTCTGAGACTTGGCATGTTAGAATGACGTGCTTTGGAGCATGCAGTGGAAGGTGGAATCGGGGCTTGCTTCAGGAAGCTCCCCTTCCTCCCACAGCAGGGAGCTAGCTACTGGGCAGAAGCCTGGGTGTTCTGTGGTGGCACTTCTTAGCCACCTTGCTCCAAGAAGAAACTTGTGACTAGCTCTTTCCAATAGCGGGAACCTGGACAGAACTAAGGGATATAAGTTCGGTAGTGCAAAGATTAGTCTAGAAGTAAGGACCAGTGATGCCCCTAGATCTTGGCCCACCACCGACTCAGGAGCATCTAGGTCCATGTCCATACATCCATCCTATCTTCTGTTTCAGACCCACACCTCACTCCTCACCTACTTAGTGACACCATATCTGGCCTCTGGGGACAACTGACCCATGTCTTCACATCCCTTTATTATCTCTGAAAATTACTTCTCATCTATTCAGTTTCCATCTTCTAAATATTTATCAAAATCCTCTTCTATTGTTCTCTCTGGATTTGTGAATCTTCCCTCCCTTAACTGTTGCTTGGAGGAGCTTGGGTGACTAGGGAGCTTGTTAATTGGCTTGAGCTGTTGTGACTAATAGCTATAAAAGTAGTGGCTTAAAGCAATGGAAATTTGGGGCTAGAGAGATGGGTCGGGGTGAAGAACACGGTGGTAGGTTGACGGAAATGGCTCATGTAGGCTCGTAGATATGATTACTTGGTCCCCAGTTGGTGGAAGTGTTTGGAAAGCAGAAGGAGCTATGGCCTTGTTGGAGGAGATATGTCACTGGGGTGTGGGCACGGCTCACATCATTCCCAGTGAGTTCTTTTTTTTTAATATTTATTTATTATTTATTATGTATACAGTAGTCTATCTATGTGTATGCCGAAGGCCAGAAGAGGGGACCAGACCTTATTACAGATGGTTGTGAGCCACCATGTGGTTGCTGGGAATTGAACTCAGGACCTTTGGAAGAGTAGGCAATGCTCTTAACCACTGAGCCATCTCTCCAGCCCCTCCCAGTGAGTTCTTGATCTGCCTCCTGGCTATGGATCAGTTGTAAGCTCTCAGCTACTGCTCCAGCCCCATGCCTGTCTGCCTGCTGCCATGTTCCCCGCCATGATGGTCGTGGACTCACCCTCTGAAACTGTAAGCAGACATTACAGTTTTCTTCTGCCTCAGCCAGCACAGTAAAAGCTAAAACTTAGAGTTTTTGGAAGAGAAGACCTGTGGCCAAATGCAGAGAGACAAACAGACTCTCTGGTTCTTTTTCCTGATAAAAGAGAGCAATTTTATTTTTCATTTTGGTCTATTTAAAGGGCAGAGCAGGGTTACAGGGTCACTAGGAGCATCTGACCTCATCTAGAGCTGTAGGGGCTATGGGGCTCAGAGATACCTCATGAACGTACTTCCGCAGAAAGTACACCAAAAGGCATTTTTTCTTTTGGCTATCAGATTGCCCTGGAGTATTCTGCAGAGAAATGAAGGCAAAGGGAAGGTTAACTCACAGAGGAATGAAGGCAAAGGGAAGGTTAACCCACAGAGAAATGAAGGAAAGGGGGAGGTAAACTCACCGAGAAATGAAGACAAGGGGAAGGTTAACTGAGACACGGGTTGCCCTTGAATTCAGATTTGCCCTTGATGAAAGATCTTTTATAGACTTTTGGATAGCAACATTTTTCTGTAAGTTGCCTTGATCATGGTGTTGTATCCATCAATAGCAAAGTAACCAAAGTTACTACTGCTCTGGCAAGGGACCTGTGTGCTCATGTTGGAGGCTCACAAACACCTATTACTTCCGCTGCAGGGGATCCAACCCCCTCTTCTGGACTCTTGCCCTTCCGGGCACCTGCACTCATCACGCATGTCACACAAGAGACACACACATGTACACAGATTTAAAAAGAAAATAATCCCCCCTTTTTTTCAGCAATGAAAGCTTGTTTTTGTATAGTTCAAGAAGGCAGAAGTGTAAAATTGGTTTTACTGGTCCAAAATCGAGGCTCTGACAGGGCCGCCCTCCCTCTGAATCAGCAAGCACATGTCTGACAAGAGATTTGGGAGGACCTGTTTTTCCTCACGGTTTAAGGATACTATCCATCATGGCAGGGAGAGCATGGTGGCATGGGAAGCTCAAGACTTGGCAGCAGGAATTAGGAGCTGCTTGCTCAGTGGCGCAGAACCAGGAGGAACAGAGCCAGAAGCAGTGTGGTTGTTGGCCTCAAGGCCTGCCCTTACTAATTCCTTTCCCTTGCGTTAGCTCCTTCTTCAAGGTTTAAGAGCCTCCTAGAGCAGTGCCACTGCCTGGCACCAAACACACTCCTCTGTAGGATACATTTTATATCCAACCAATAACACCATTTGAGGCTTCAGGGCACAGCCCTGCCTGCGTCTTCCAGTTTCTGGGAGCCACTGGCATTCCTTGCATTGTGGTCACATCTCTTTAATGTATTCCTCCACGATGACATTGCTTCCTCTTCTTTTGTCTAGACAAGGTCTTCTCCTGCCTCCCTTCTAGAGGAACACTGTGGCTTTGCACTTCAAATGCACCCAGATAATCTGCAGTCCCCTTACTCAAACCTTCAGCTTCATGGCATCTATGAAGGCCGGGTTAGACAGGGTCCTCAGGTTCTGTGGATGACGATGGGGACATGCCTTCAGGCACCGCTTTACAGCTTACCCCAAGAGCGAGGAAAGCATGTGGCCAGCACGCTTTTTAAATTTTTTCCCTTTTTAGACATGATCTCACCCTGTAGCATTGGTTGACCTTGAATTTGCCATCCTCTTGCCTCAAGCTCACAAGTGCTGGGCTTACAAGTGAGTATCACCACACCCCGCTTTCCGCCATATTAAGTGGGCATCAGATCCAGGTTTGCTTCTAGTACCACTGAAATTCTTTACTTTTTTCGTTTTTCTCCCATTGAAAACTCTCAAGTAGCTATAGCTGAGTTTTATTTTGGAACGAAACCCCTCTTTTATCCCAACCTCCAATTATTAAGTATTTTATCTTTTTTTCCCCATCAAGATAAAGAAAGTGGTTATCTGAAAATAAAACATCAAAAAGCATTTTTTTCCTATATATTTTTCTATAAAAAGTACAAAAAAATGAAAGTAAGGAGTTTTTTTGTTTTTATGTTTATTGTTGTTGGTGTTGTTTTTTAAATCGATATAATTTTAAGAAACCATTGTTCACTTTGGGTGGTGAGTGACATGCCACCTTCTGCCTGGAGAATGGAAAGTCCCTTGGGCTTGCCACTCTCTTCTGAGGACAGCTCCCCAGCAGCAGGCTGGCTTTGATAGGCACTTAACATCCCTCCCACAGACGAACAACAGGGGGAGGGCTGTGAGGGTTAGGAACGCCCCTCTTCCACTCTTGCCAGACTGAGTCTTCAGGCACCCCCCCCCCATCGCTCCACCCCCAAACAGCCTGGCACTGCAGTCCACGTGGTGGGTGTTAGACAAAGCAAGCCACTTCCCTAATCACACTCCCAGAGCTCAAAGACCGGGCTGCTCCTCAAACTGCTCTCAAAAGATGCAAATCGTTCTGCCTGTCCCCTGCTTCTGGAGCCAACAGCCACTTGCCTTCAGGGGAGCTTCTGTGGAGGCTGTGAATAGTGATTCTTCCCTTTCAGCCCCTTTCCACTCTGTTAAGGAGAGTTTAGAACATGCCAGGGTAGCGCTTTTGTTTCAGAACACTGCAATTTAGTTCGGTTTGGGACCTTCTGTGTGTGAGTCACCCTGTAGCTGTGCTGAGAAAAACAGAAGATTTCTGGAAACTTGAAGTGTCAAGCTGGACCGGTTTTTGTTTGTTTGTTTGTTTTGTTTTAAATCATATTTATTTATTTATTACTTGGAGTATGTATCCCCACATGTGTGCCAAGGGCACAGGACAACTAGCAGGAGTTGGTTCTCTCTGTCCATTATGTGGGTCCCTGGCAATCTCAGGTCAACAGGCTTGGCTAGCCCTCTGAGACACCTTGTCAGTCCTTGTGCTGGACCTTTGGTTCTGTTGCTAGTAGTTATTTTCTTCCCCCTTCCCTCTTCTTCTCTTACTTTTTCCTTCTATTTCATTTCTTCTCTTATGAGACAAAGTCTGCCAGACGTCGTGGCGCACGCCTTTAATTCTAACACTTGGGAGGCAGAGGCAGAGGCAGATGGATCTCTGTTGACTTTGAGGCCAGTTTGCTGTTTGTCCAGGTTGACCTCAAATTCAGTGGTTCAAGGGATCCTCCTGCCTCAGCTTCTCAAGTACCTGGAAATACAGACAGGCACTATTATGACTGGGTAGCTTTAGCCTGAATTGTGACAAGAGAACCTTGAATTACTCTGTTGGCCAAGTATTAATATGGGAAGTGTGGGGACGAGCAGTGGGAGTCAGAAAGGGGTGGGGTCGAGCAGTGGAAGTCAGAGGGAGGGATTGGCGTGCAGGGACAAGCAGAAGCTCTTGACACTCTGTCTCTTCCTTCTTTAAATCTGGAAGCAAACACAAGCAAGCACATTCCATTCTGAATTCTAGTCCACGCCTGCCATGTGGACAAATGGCATAGCAGGAATGCGGCAAAGGCTCCAGGAGCTTTCTTCTCTCTGTCTCCCTGCCCCTTACTGTCCTTGTAAATGCCTGATTATGCCACACGGAAACCTGCTTTATGAGGTGCTTGTTTCTGGAAGTTGTAAAGGCGAAAGGGGGCATTTAGGATTACAACGACGAATCCAGAATTGGCTCTGTGACCTTGGACAAATTATCAAACCTCTTGAAGTTTTAACTGTGCCATGGACAGAGTTTACCCCATGAGTTGTAATTGGGAAAAAAACGTATGGAGAGGACTGATGTGTAAAACAACCCAGTCACCACAGGGAGGAGCCAAGTGAGGTCAGGGGAGGCTTCCTTGCAGCCAGAAGAACGAGCACCAGCTGCAGGTGCCAAGAGCTGTTTAAAGCAAAGGAAACTGGGTCACTGGCTGAGAAAGCGATTGAGTTCTACTTTCTGTCAGAGGCCAGCAGTGCAAGGTTCCACCCTGTCTCCTTATAACATGTGTCCTTCTGTAGCCTTAGCCGCTGAGAAGACTCTAGGTGGCACCTGTGACTTTCCATCCTCTCCGGCTCCCTAAATTCAGCTGTCAGTCATTCTGCTCACCACCTTGAGTGTTCCTCAGCTACTGCGTACTTCCCATGGTCCTTTCTAGTCATTTGGCCAAGCCCTAACCCTGCTTTAGGTCTCCACCTTACCTCATGTCTTCATCCAAAGAAGAATGCCTGCAACTTCCTTGACCAGTGCTAGCACGTTGGTGTGTCTCCCTTCATATGTTGAAACTGAATCATCGATTAGATAGTATTTAAAAATGGGGTTTTGGGGAAAACAATGGAGTCATGAGGGCTCTGCCTTCCTGAATGGGGTTAGTTCCTTTATAAAGGAGCCCTAAGAGAGCATGCGTTCCCACTTCTGTCCCACGGCTGTGTGAGAACTCAACAAGAGGCACTGTTTAGGGCTTGGGTAGAGTTCAATGGTAGAGCATCCAAGGCCCTGCTTTTTATTTCTCTCACAACAACAACAGCAAAAAAGCAGGGAGGAAAACCCTTTTTGAGAACATCCTGTCTACTGGTGTGTTCATCATGGCCTCTCTAAGCCCTGGAACTGATCAGTAAATCTCTATTGTTTGTAAGTTGTCCAGTCAAAGATATTGTGTTGTAGTAGCCTGAATGGACTAAGGCATCTGGTCTCAGTGTAAATTTATAGCGGTCCTCAGGCTTCTCAGCAGTACTGTCAAGTTCCCACGGCCTTTATCATCAGCTTTCTGCTTACTTTAGGCTGATGGAAGGAGAAGATGGGGACCCCTTGTGACCTTGGTGTCCTCTCCTCCAGCTGCATATGAATAGAAAGCATCTCAACCAGACCTCCCTCCTTCCTCTCTCTCTTTCCTTTCTGATGTTTCTGAGATAGGGCCTTACCGGGTTGCCCAGTCAGCCCTTGAACTGGAGATCCAGGCTTGGTGGCAAAAGCCTTTACAAACCTCGGAGCCGTCTGCCAGTCAATAGCTTTAATTTTAATGTAACTATTAATGTTTCGATTTTAATCCAGAGTGAGTCCCAGATGCACCTTCAACCCTCTCTTTTTCTATAAGGTTTAAAGTTTTGAGCTTTCACAAAAGCAAATCCTTCCGTTTCAGACTGATATCGGGCTTGCTCTTCTTTGTACTGGGAGTTGCTTTGCCCTGCTGTTTATTAGTTCACTTCAGGTTCCCTCCCCTCCCCTTACTCCACTCAGCTGGGGAGGCCGCTGGTGGGCACCCTCTGGGCTGGGCTTGGAATCCCTCTTCGATTTTGCCAGCTGCCAGCGACAGCTTTCTGTCTCCTCGGGCTCCACCTAGCGGGCTGAAGTGGCCAGCACTGCCGTCACCGGGATTGTTTCCTATCTCCCAGTAGCATAAGGTGCAGTTTTTCCTAAACCGATTCTCTTCATTTGTTCGGATTACTGGATTATAAACTACAGGATTCCCCCAAAAGAGCCAGAGGCTGGCAAAATCCAAGGTCAGGATGCCAACAGGTTTGCAGGGTGGTTGGCTCTGGCAGTCTCATAGATGACACTTTCTTACAGCTTGCCACGTGGCAGAAGAACTTGCAGGGGTTCTCAAACCAGGGGTTGCCTAAGACCATCAGAAAACACAGAGATTTGCATTACGATTCATAACAGTAGCAATATTACAGCTATGTAGTAGCAATGGCAATAATTTTATGATTGGGGGTCACCACAACATGAGGAACTGTATTAGTGGGTTGTCACATTAGAAGGTTGAGAACCACGGGACTAGAGAGTCTCCCGAAGTTCCTGTTTCACTGGGCACGAATCCAATTCATAGACATCTGCCCTCTTAATCCAGTAGGAATCATCTTCCAAAGAGGACTCCTCCTCCTATCGTTATTGACTTGGGGGCGGGGGAGGAGATACGACACAAACAGTCTGTGGCAGTTAGACTTAACTGGCTGCTCTTTTCTTGAACAAACTGAAAAGGGTTTATCATTGAACCTCATGGACACATTGCTTTATTACTCAGGCTAGGAGGAACCATCAGAAAATGTAGCCTCTGTTCACGGCACTAACACCCAAATTGCTGATCTTTTATAGAATAGGTGTTATTATTATTGGGAGACACACATACCATGGCACATGTGGAGGCCAGAGGACAGCTTTGTGGGGTCGGTTCTTTCCTTCCACCTTTGTAGACCCTACACAAGTTGTTGGACTTTGAGGGCAAGTGCTGAACAGTCTCTAGGAGCCTTGACTGCTGTTTTTAGTATGCAAAAGTTGCCTTTCTGAAGACCTTCTGGCAGTGGATGGTGACTTATGTTTTTAATGGAATCACAGGAACTGGAGTGTGCCTTGGGTTCTAGGTAAACATATCATTTATACAATTTCCAATTCTTTTTCCTCCATTATGTAGGGAAAACTGGTCAGACGGGTTACATGTAAATTCCAAACACTTGGAGGGAGCTTTTTTTTAAATATTTATTTATTTACTTATTTATTAAAGTATACAATATTCTGTCTGTGTGTATGCCTGCAGGCCAGAAGAGGGCACTAGACCCAATTACAGATGGTTGTGAACCACCATGTAGTTGCTGGGAATTGAACTCAGGACCTTTGGAAGAGCAGGCAATGCTCTTAACCTCTGAACCATCTCTCCAGCCCCTTGGAGGGAGTTTTTGTCGGCTTCACTTTATGTAGTCGCTCAAGTCCTGGGGCAAGATTCTTCTGATTACTTCAATTAATACTTACTGAAAGATATTATAGGCAAATGCTGATTTAAACACTGGGAATATAATATTACAACCATTATATTCTGGGGGTGGGAAGGGTTACCATGGGAACAAATAAACAAACACGGATGAGAAGGCTGATAAGTGCTGTAACAGTAAAGCAAGGAAGGATGATAAGGAGTGAGGGGGAGTAGATGCCATTTTACGATTGACAATGATTCACTGTGACATTTGCGAAGGTCCCTAAAGATAGCGAAGGAGAAAGTATGAGCTATCTGGGGGCAAACATAGAACAGCAAGCAAGTGAAGTGTCCTGGTGTACAAAGGCCTTCGTGGCTGAAAAAGCATAGGATGAAGCCACCCCATATTGATCTCTGGCCTCCACACACACTACACGCATTGGTATGCACAAACACTATACATTTGGAACAGTTATACAATACACACCCACACCCTAACAGTTCACTCATTTCCTCCATTTTAAGTAGAAGTTCCTCTTAGTCTCTAGGTGAAGATGTTGGGTCCGTGTTAGGTAATCAGATGTGGAGTTTAGACTAGTGGCCTGGCCTGAAGAGAAAAATGTGTCCTTTAGTAACATAGAGATCTGTAGCGATATTTCCAGGAAGGAGCCTACCTGAGTTTGAAGGTCGGCGCATGGAACACACTAACATTTAGAGTCAGGGATGTGAAAAAGCACCATGAGGGAAGTGATCCAGATAAGAGCAGACCTCTGAATGACGTCAGCTCACATTGTGGGCGGAAGTGTGTGGCCTTTGCTGGTAACATGACAAATGGGACCATCGAAGGGAGTGAGACGAGAACTGGAAATTGACCATGGTGTTTAGCCTTGTGGAACTTATCGTTGACCTTGACTGGTACAAATCAGTGAAGTGCTAACGTGTAAGGCTAAATGCATTGACTGGAGGAGGGACCGTGGGGAGGGAAGAGGTGGGCAGAGCTTATAGAACTCTTCTTTTTGTGTGTTTACAGAAAGACGGATGGCAACACGTTATCTGCAGGGTTATGTAGCATCAAAGAGATGTGAGTTTTTGATGTGAAGACCAAGGTCTTGGCAGGGCTCAGGGCTCTTGAAGCCATGAATCACCCACGAATGTGCAGAGGCATGCTTTTGATTTCTACCCTACAAACACTGCCTGTAACTATCAAAAGATGGAGCGCATTGCAGAAGAGACCCATGGCCAGTGGTAGCAATCCATGTGAAACCGTGTCACGCAGTATTCCAGAAAAGCCTTTCTGCCGTTGGCTATACTATTTGAGATGGAAGTATACAATCTGCTGTGCTCTGGAGTGTATGGTTGGGAGTGCAAAGTGTTCTGGAATGTCAGGGGAGCCTAAAGTTCAAAAGTTAAAAGATTGGCCTTGCAAAACAAGTCTTAATTGGTGCTTTTATAGAACCCACAAAGGTGATGCTATGGCAACCTCCTCACCATGAGCCATCGTAGATTTAAAAATGCCACAGTTGTGTGTGAACAAGTCATGCTGGGTACCAGTACCTGCTCTACACAGGCTAGTAGAAGACAAATCCTTAGGGCTGGACTCGAGTCATTTGTTTCTGCATGGCATCTCAAACAGCTACAGATTTTTCTAGTGACTGGCACAAGTGTATTCTTTTGATTTGATTGTTTTCCACTTTCTAAGTGACTGTTGCTATAGTTGAAATTGCATATTTGCTAATGAACTATTTACTTTTTAAAAAGTTGAAAATAAACTTTTAGTTTTTTATAGTCATTTACTCTGTAGTCTAATTTTCACATACACAGAGGGAGGGAAAACGAGAGAGAGAGAGGGAGGGAGGGAGGGAGGGAGGGAGAGAGAGAGAGAGAGAGAGAGAGAGAGAGAGAGAACTCATGTTCACAGTTACCTCACATTTGGAGGAATCTGCCTCTGACTGTCAGGACACACCTTACAGATTCTGCTAAGCCACATGACTGGAAGCCAAACAAAAGAGTTTAAAAGTAACTAGTATGTGTGTGTCTGTGTGTGTGTGTCTGTTTATCTTTCTGTCTGTCTGTGCCACAGAGAGTATGTGGAGGCCAGAGAACAACTTTTGAGTGCTGGCTCTCTCCTTGGATCTTGTTGAGACAGGGTTCCTCTTGGTTGTGCTACTGCAGAAGCTTCTGTCTGCTTCCCATCTTTCCATAGGGATGCTGGGATTACAGATGTGTGCCACCGCTTCTGGCTTTTTACACGGACTCTAGGAATAGAACTCAGGTAGCCACATTTGTGTAACAAGAACTTTTACCCATCAAGCCATCTCTCTGGCTGGCCCTCTCTTCTTCCTCTATTCTCCTTTATTTGTTGATTTTTTCATGTATTCATTTGTGTTTGTGTGTATCGGTGCATGTGTTTGTGTGTGGGCCCAACACCTGGCTTGTTATGTGGGTGCTGCTCTCCAAACTGCCCATCTGATTGGGCAGTGAGTACTGTTAATTGCTGAGACTGTCCTCCAACCCCTCTATTTTTAGTCTTGATAAGAGTTTAACAATTATTCTTTTATGTTTTGTGATTTTGTGTTCTGTCTAGGAATTTTCCCCCATTTTAGAATAACAAAGGTAAAGTTTTCCATGTATTTTATTATAAGACTTTTATTTTAGGTATATGTTCTTTTTAATCTAAACATTGTATATAATATAATTGCTATCCCCCCATAGGATAACAAGTAGGTCTAGCTCCATTTGTAAGAAAGACTATGAATTCTTCATCAGAGAATGTTTGGATTGTCTTGTCAAGTCACTTGACCACACACTCTTAAATCTTGGCTTTTTCTCCTTTTTTTTTGCCCATTCCATAACCTTTTCTTTTCATTATCAGAGTCAATGTTATACCTGGAGTCCACTAGTTTTTCTTTACTGTCCTTCTCTGTCCCAGGATCCCATGTCACAGTTAGTCATCCTGTGCCCCTCAGGCTCCTCTCACCTTTAACAGTTCTTCTGTTTATTTCTGCCAAGTACTGGTCATGCACTGAATAGAATGTTTCTCAATTCAGCTTTCTTTGGTTGTATTCTCAAGAGCAGTGCTGTGGCTTAGATAAGGCATTGAGTATGCTTCCTAAACTCATCCATGAGATCTTTTGGGAGATGGTAGAACCTGTAAGGAGTGGGAAATGACTAGGTCATAGGAATGCCAGTCAGCCCAAGAGACCATCTCTTAGAATGTGTTAATTCCCAAGGGTGAGTAATTATAAAAAGAAAAAGTTTGATCCCTCAACTCCCCGATCCCACTCATCACCTTACCGTGTGACCTCTTCTGTTATATCTTGGTAACATCATCTACTATAAAGCCCTCATTGGAGCTGAAGTAGATGGTATCAACTGATCTTCAACTTGTGGCCTCCCAGACTGGAAGTTAAGAAAATCACTTCACAGATATTCAGCTGTAGCTGGTGTGTGTTACGGATAGTTTTATGTCAACTTGACATGAGCTAAAGCCATTTGAGAGGAAAGAACCCCAGTTGAAAAGATACCTCATAAGACTGTAGGGCAAGCCTGAAGGATATTTTCTGAGTTAGTGATTGATGGGGGAGGGTCCAACTCCATTGTGGGTTGCTGGTCTTGGGTTCTATATGAAAGCAGGCTGAGCAAGCCAAGAGGAACCAGCCAGTAAGCAGCACCCCTTCATCAGATCCTGCCTCCCGGTTCCATTCCTGTTTGAGTTTCTGTCTTGACTTCCTTCAGTGATGACTACAATGTGGGAATGTAAGCCAAATAAATCCTTCCCTCCTCAAGTTGCTTTGGTCCTGGTGTTTGGTCACAGCAAGAGAAATCCTGCCTACAACGCCGTGTTGGGCAACAGAACATAACTATCTTAGAACTTCTGTCACAGGCAGTTTTGGTTTGGTTTTGTGTATGTTTCAGATTACCTAACACTTGAAGGTCTCTGCCTCTCCCTATCAGCACACACCTGGCAAATTGTACTAGGGCCACTGGACACAAAACATGAGTTGTCAGCAACTGTCTTATGGTTTATGATCAGAGACAGACAATCCAAGGACTGAGGCTGTTTGTTCATTTTTTCTTCCCCAGATTTTCTCTCTGCTTTTTGAACTTGATGTGGCAATAACCCCATCTAGAACTTCTCCCTTTTACATTCATTGGCCTCTCAAGTTTAGGACCTTGCTCTTTGACTTAACAGATAATTTCTGGCTGGCTGCCAGTCATCATCTTGGAGCCTTTTGATGACTTAGTTCTGTTGCTTCCCATACAGGTATGTTGCAGGACAGGATATATTGTAACCCTTAGTTTTTTCTGATCATTACACTCTGAAATTGAAACAATTCTTTTTTTTAATTAATTTTTATTGAGCTCTACATTTTTTCTCTGCTCCCCTCCCTGCCTCTCCCCTCCTCCCTTAAGCTCTCCTCCAAGGTCTCCATGCTCAAAACTTGCTCAGGAGGTCTTGTCTTTTTCTACTTTCTACTTCCCATATAGATTAGATCTATGTAAGCCTCTCTTAGTGTCCGCATTGTTGTCCAAGTTCTCTGGGATTGTGATTTGTAGGCTGATTTTCTTTGCTTTATGTTTAAAAACCACCTATGAGTGAAAACATGTGATAATTGTCTTTCTGTGTCTGGGTTACCTCACTCAAAATAATGTTTTCTAGCTCCATCCTTTTTCCTGCAAAATTCAAGCTGTCGTTATTTTTTTCTGCTGTGTAGTACTCCATTGTGTAAATATACCACATTTTCTTTATCCATTCTTTGGTCGAGGGGTATTTAGGTTATTTCCAGGTTCTGGCTATGACTAACAATGCTGCTATAAACTTAGTTGAGCACATGTCCTTGAGCTTGCATTCACACCAGCAATGCAGAAGTGTTCCCTTTTCCCCACAACCTCTCCAGCATAAGTTGTCATCAGTGTTTTTGATCTTGGCAATTCTTTCAGGTGTCAGATGGAATCTCAGAGTTGTTTCGATTTGCATTTCTCTGATGACTAAGGATTTTGAACACTTCCTAAAGTGTCTTTCAGCCATGTTAGATTCATCTGTTGAGAGTTCTCTGTTTAGGTCTGAGCTCCATTTTTTTTTATTGGATTATTTGTTCTTTTGGTGACCAATTTCTTGAGTTCTTTGTATATTTTGGAGATCAGAGCTCTGTCTGATGTGGAGTTAGTGAAGATCTTTTCCCATTGTGTAGGCTGTCGTTTTGTCTTGTTGATTGTGTCCTTTGCTTTACAGAAGCTTTTCAGTTTTAGGTCCCATTTATCAATTGTTTCTCTCAGTGTCTGTGCTGCTGGGGTTATATTTAGGAAGTGGTCTTCTGTGCCATGCGTTCAAGTGTATTTCTCACTTTCTCTTCTATAAGGTTCAGTGTGACTGGCTTTATGTTGAAGTCTTTCATCCATTTGGACTTGAGTTTTGTGCATGGTGAGAGATATGGGTCTATTTTCATTCTTCTACATGTTGATATCCAGTTATGCCAGCACCACTTGTTAAATATGCTTTCTTTTTTCCATTCGATATTTTTTTGCTTCTTTGTCAAAAATCAGGTGTTCAAAGATGTGTGGGTTGATATCCGGGTCATCTATTCAGTTCCATTGGTCCTCCTGTCTGTTCTTATGCTAATACAAGGCTGTTTTCAGTACTATAGCTCTGTAGCAGAGTTTGAAGTCAGGGATTGTGATGCCTCCAGAAGTTCTTTTATTTTACAAGATTGTTTTGGCTATCCTGGGTTTTTTGCTTTTCCAAATGAAGTTGAGTACCATTCTTTCAAAGTCTGTGAAGAACTTTGCTGGGATTTTGATGGGCATTGCATTGAATCTGTAGATTGCTTTTGGTAAGATTGACATTTTTACTAAAAAAGGGTTTGGCAATGTTCCCTCTGTTTCTATTGTGTGGAATAATTTGAGAAGTATTGGTATTAGTTCTTCTTTGAAAGTCTTGTAGAATTCTGAGCTGAAACCATCTTGTCCTGGGTCTTTTTTGATTGGGAGATTTTTGATAGCTGTTTCTATTTCTTCAGCAGTTATAGGTCGGTTTAATCTGCTTATCTGGTCTTGATTTAATTTTGATAAGTGATATTTATACAGAAAGTTGTCCATTTCCTTTAAGTTTTTCAATTTTGTGGAATACAGGTTTTCGAAATATGACCTGAGGATTCTCTGTATTTCCTCCATATCTGTTGTTATGTCCCCCTTTTCATTTCTGATTTTACTAATTTGGATATTTTCTCTGTGCCTTTTGGTTAGTTTGGATAAAGGTTTGTCTATTTGTTGATTTTCTCGAAGAACCAACTCTTTGTCTCATTGATTCTTTGTATTGTTTTGTTTCTATTTTGTTGATTTCAGCTCTCTATTTGATTATTTCCTGCCTTCTCGTTCTCTTAGGTGAGTTTGCTTCTTTTTGTTCTAAAGTTTTCAAGTGTTCTGTTAATTCACTAGAGTCGGATTTTTCCAGTTTCTTTATGTAGGCATTTAGTGCTATGAACTTTCCTCTTAACACTGCTTTCATTGTGTACCATAAATTTGGGTATGTTGTGTGGTTATTTTCATTGAATTTTAGGAAGTCTTTAATTTCCCCCTTTATTTCTTCCTTGACCCATTGATGATGCAGGTGATCATTGTTTAATTTCCATGTGTTTGTGGGTTTTCTGGAATTAGTATTGCTGATGACTTCTAGTTTTAAACCATGGTGATCTGATAAAGTACATTGGATTAGTCTTTTTTTTTTTTTGGTATTTGTTGAGGTTTGTTTTGCTACCGAGTATGTGATCAATTTTTGAGAAGGTTCCATGAGGTGCTGAGTAGAAGGTATATAGAATATGGAATATTCTATAGATGTCTGTTAAGTCCATTTGAGTCATAACATCTATTAGTTCTCTTATTTCTCTGCTCATTTTTTGTCTGACTGACCTGTCCAGTGGTGAGAGTGAAGTGTTGAAGTCTCCCACTATTAGTGTGTGTGGGATGTATTATTTATGCTTTAGAAGTGTTTCTTTTACATATGAGGGTGCCTTTGTATTTGGGGCATAGATGTTCAGTACTGAAATTTCCTCTTGATGGATTTTTCCTGTGACTAATATGAAATGACCTTCTTTGTCTCTTTTGACTAATTTTAGCTTGAAGTCTATTTTGTTAGATATTAGAATAGCTACACCCACTTGTTTCTTAAGTCCATTTGATTGGTATATTTTTTCCAACCCTTTACTCTGAGATGATGTCTGCCTTTGAGGTTGAGATGTGTTTCTTGTATGCAGAAGAAGGATGGATTCTGTTTTCATATCCAGTCTGTTAGCCTGTGCCTTTTTTTAGGTGAGTTGAGTCCATTTACATTAAGGGATATTAATGACCAGTGATTGCTATCTCCTGTTAATTTAGTTTTCATTGTTGATGATGTTAATTTGTCAGTTTTCCCCTTTTTTGGGAGTTGCTGCTATGAGACCACCAATGTGTTTTTGTTGGTGTAGCCAACTTCCTTGGGTTGGAGTTTGTCTTCTAGTATTTTGTGTAGGGCTGGGTTTGTGGCTGGGTATTGATGAAATCTAGATTTATTATGGAATATCTTATTTTGTCCTTCTATGGTGATTGAAAGTTTTGATGGGTATAGTCATCTGGGCTGGCATCTGTGGTCTCTTAATGTCTGCATAATGCTTGACCACAACCTTCTGGCTTTCATCGTCTCCAATGAGAAGTTAGGTGTAATTCTGATAAGTCTACCTTTATATGTTACTTGGCCTGTTTACTTTGCAGCTCTTAGTATTCTTTCTCTATTCTGTATGTTCAGTGTTTTGATTATTATGTGGCAATAGGACTTTTTATTTAGATCCAGTCTATTTGATGTTCTGTAAGCTTCTTGTATCTTCGTAGGCTTATCTTTCCTTAGGTTGGAAAAGTTTTCTTCTACTATTTTGTTAAATATATTTTCTGTGCTTTTGAGTTGAACTTCTACTTCTTCTATACCCATTATTCTTAGTTTTGGCCTTTTCATGGTGTCCCATATTTTCTAGATATTTTGGGTTAAGCTCTTGTTAAGTTTAGTGTTTTCTTTAACTGATGACTCTATTTCCTCTATTGTATCTTCAGCGCTTGAGGTTCTCTCTTCCATCTCTTGTATTCTGCTGTTCATGCTTGCGTTTGTGGTTCCTGATCGTTTTGTCATGATTTCTGTTTCTATAATTCCCTCTGCTTGTGTTTTCTTTATTGTTTCTATTTCAGTTTTCAAGTCCTTAATAGTTTCTTTTATATGTTTGATTTCCATTTCTTGTTTTTCTTTACGTAATTTGCTGACATCTTCCAGTTTTTTGTTTGTCTTTTCCTTCATTTCTTTAAGGGAATATCTCATTTTCTCTTTAAGAGTTTCAAACATTCTCTTGAAGTTATTTTTTTTAGGTCATTTTCTTCTAGTTCATCCATATTTGGTTGTTCAGGTCTTGCTGTTGTAGGGTCTTTTTAACTGAGGAAAGAAGACTCACCCTAACTGTGAGTGGTATCGTTTCATGAGCTGCCTAAATAGAAAAGAGGAAGGAGAAAGCCTCTGGAGCAATCAACATTCCTAAGGTGGTTTGAATGGGAATGTTCCCCATAGGTTAATATATTTGAATGCTTGGTTCCAGTTGTGTGTCATTGTGGCTACTGGGATTAAAGGTGTGTGTTACCATAAGGCTGTAAGGCTGACCAGTGGGACTGTTTTACTCTCAGATCTTCAGGCAGTCTTTATTTATTAAAATACATTTGAAATGCCACTACAGGGTGTAAGGGATTTCTATAGTAACTTCACACAGACAGGCCAATGTTCTTCATTTCAGGTGTTCTTTGCTGTTCTCTTTCTACTCTAATAATCCCGTTCTACTTCTAGTTTGTCCATGCTTCTTCTCTTATACTCAAAACTCTTCTCCTACAGGAGCCTTGAAGTGATAAGGAGCTGAGCCACTCACCATGGTAACACAAAGATCCAAGGCCATAGGAGCAAAACCTCAACCAGAGAGGGGGCCACAGTGCCCAGAGACACAGATCCTTTGTTAGTAGACCGTCAAGTGAAAAATAAGCATGCTTTAAGTTTAATGTGAGGTTAGCGTGAGACATCGCTTTTCTATCTGCTGGCAGAGGGAATGCCGGACTCTTGTTTTCTCTCTGAGAAGTTATGGTTTGACAGCTTCAGGCATGCTGTAATTCTTGTCTTTGGGCATCTGTGAATGTCTCAAATGAGGTCTCTTTGCCTGGGCACTAACACTGATCAACTGTCTATCAAGGAAGATAATTGCAGGAAGGCAGACTTCTAAGCTTATACAAAGACCTGGTTGAGAGAGTAAGAGGGTTGACTGTGGTTACTTTCTTGCCAGAATCAGACACTGCTGGGGGAGTCATCCAATAGCTGAAATGTGAGGAAAACAGCTCTTCACACAAGAAGCCTGCGATGGGGACAGCTTGACACATTCAGAAGGTAGTATTCCTCATTGTCTTGCAGAGAAGTTTGGTGAGACGTGCTTCTCTGGTGACAATACTCCTCATCGCCTTGCTAAATGAGGTGTGTCCCCCATGAGACTTGCTCTCTGATGAGCTGACCCCAGCAGTATGTGCTGAACTAACTCTCACTGCATAATTCTCCAGTCTGTAGCAACATTTTTAAGTGTGTGTGTGTGCGTGTGTGTGTGTCTGTGTGTGTGCGTGTGTGTGCGTGCGTGTGTGTGTGTGTACTGTTAGACTATCAGTCATTAGATTTCCTGTTTCCTCAAAACTTTACCAGCACAATGCACTGCAAAATGTTAGAATCTTAAAAATTAATGTGATTAAAATATATGCAATTGCCACTAAATTTCAGTTGCTCTTAAAGAAATGAGTTCTTTGGAGCATTTTCCAAGTAAAAGTCTGTCAGCTAGATAATATCTGATACTTTCATAAATAACAGATGACACTGGGTCAGAAAAAATTGTTTTTTTTTACAATCCAAACAAAGTTTTCTATCAGTCAAACTCAAGGACTCTTGGAAGTTGCCCTTGAGTTACTCAATTTTGAAACAGACAGATCAATGCTCTGTTTCTGTGATTTGCCCTATCAAGCCCAGGGCATCTTCAACTAAATTTATTCTTTTGTTTTTCTCTGATCTTCTCTGCATTTTAATAACCTTCAATAAATCACCACATATTCATAAGCTCTAAAAGCAAAAAATCCACCTATTCTAGAATAAAATGATAAGCAACAAGATGAACAACAGGACAAGGGGATATTCCTTTTAATATTAATCTTTGCCCCTCCTCCCTTCCTTTCTCCCTCCCTCCCTCCTCCCTCCCTTCCTTCCTCCATCCCCTTTCTTTCTTTCTTTCTTTCTTTCTTTCTTTCTTTCTTTCTTTCTAACATCCCCATAGCAAGCAGAAACATTTCTTTAAAATAAACAGAAATGGAAAAGTGTAAATTCTATTTTATTATCCTTATGAGTGTAAAATCAAATCAATTCATTTTATATGTGAAATATATACTGTATCTGCTATGCTTGCATGGAATTAAAAACAACTATACCAAGAACATCTAATGTCATTTCATTTAGACATACCCAAAACTTCATTTAATATACATTGTGTGTCAATTAATTTACTAATAAAATTGCAGTGGTTTTGGTATCTACTTTATAGTGTGTGTGTGTGTACCTATTAGTTAAACACTCATAAATAAATATGAGTGCTTGCCCAATATATTTGTCTTTTGTCAGTAAGAAATTTCTTTTTTTTATTTTTTTATTGAAAAAAAATTTCCGCCTTCTCCCAGCCTCCCATTTCCCTCCCCCTCCTCTCACTCCTCTCCCCCTCCCCCCCACTCCTCTCTCCCTCTCCCTCTCCAGTCTGAAGAGCAGTCAGGGTTCCCTGCCCTGTGGAAAGTCCAAAGTCCTCCCCCGTCCATCCTGTTCTAGGAAGGTGAACATCCAAACTGGCTAGGCTCCCACAAAGCCAGAACATGAAGTAGGATCAAAACCCAGTGCCATTGTCCTTGACTTCTCAGCAGCCCTCATTGTCCGCCATATTCAGAGAGTCGGGTTTTATCCCATGCTTTTTCAGTCACAGTCCAGCTGGGCTTGGTGACCTCCCAATAGATCAGCCCCACTGTCTCCGTGGGAGTAAGAAATTTCTTATGACCATAGAATCTTTGGACATGCCTTTCTTGGAACCCCAGGTTGACATAATGCACATTATTATTTTTCTATGCTGAGGGCAGTTTGGGAACTTTAATCAGTGTATAACGGTCAAACGCAGCTCAGAGAAGAAGATGGTGGAAAGGGAGTTCCCAATGTTTAGTGTTAATGCTGAGCTTGATAGTTCAAGCCGATCGCAGGCAGAGTGGTAGCCCTCCTAACCCTCAGAAGCCGTGAAAATGGGATTGAACATGGCAGAAGGGATTTTGGGAATATAATTCTCAGCAAGATCTTGAGATGGACAATGACTTTGGGTTATCAAGCTGGACCCAAACTCATCGCTGGAATCTTTAAAAATAGAAAAGGAAGAGGATGAAAGAAGCAGGGTTTGGGAGATGCTACCTGAGGACTCCACAGCTAGGGAATTCTAGAAAAGAAACATTCTGTCTTTCCCTGCCTGGAAAGGAGTGGGTCCTGTTAGTACCTTGACTTTAACCTTGAGTCTTGTTTAGGGTTTCTGGCCTGTGAAACATAGCAACTCTTTGAATCTGGCCTACATAACTAGAAAACAGTAATTTATTATAGCGACAATAGGGACTAGATACACCAAGGCAGCAATACTTCATAGGAATGTGAAACTTAAAAGTCCACTTGGTGCATGTTTTGTGCTACTTTTTTTTAAAGAAACATGTGAGTATATATCCTAGAGTAGTAATTGCAGAAACCAGGAAAGGGAAAAAGGAACCATTGCTGATGAGGTGGGGGTGGGAATAGAAAGAGAAATAGGGTACAAGTGATTGGGGAAATGAGACAAAGAGGATTCTAATTACAGAGGGGAGATAAGTATAAAAGGAGGGGGGAAAACAGTAAAGGTATCTGGTTTGAGGCCAGCCTGGTCTACAGAGCAAGTGTCAGGACAGGCTCCAAAGCTACTGAGAAACCCTGTCTTGAAAAAAAAAAAGCCAAAAAGTACTAAGGAATACTATTATGTGTATAAATATATACATATAGTTTAATTGATTTTTTCCCTCTGTTCTGACACTTTCCCTCCAAGAGCCAAAGATCCCCTAAAAATACTTTAATACCAGGCACAAGAAGCTCTCTTTTGAGTGGCTGGTCAGGGCTGTCAGAGTTGTCCCAAACACCTACCCTATTGCTCTTGCCCTTGGTTGCCCCCAAGAGGTGGAAGTTAAGTCCCATCTACTTCAGACATAGGGCATATGGGTTCCTAAGCTGGCCTGTGAAACATAGCAACTCTTTGAATCTGGCCTACATAACTAGAAAACAGTAATTTATTATAGCGACAATAGGGACTAGATACACCAAGGCAGCAATACCTTCTCTTCTCTAAGGACCAACTTTCATGGTACCAGAAGGTGCTGTGTCAGCTTCCAAAGGAGGAAAGCAACCATCAGTTCTGCCTAGCTATGATGCCTATGAGCCACAAAAACAATCAGCATGGCCCCGTAACTGTAAGAGTGAAGCCATGGCTGCATACCTTGGTGGTTCCTAACCACATTCTAAACATTTGTCCTTACACCCATAGATAAGGGTAGTCCTCACCCCTCATCAAGACTTCTCTTTGCAACAAGTGGAGACTAGTATAGAAAATCACAACACATCAGAGCTGTGGATCCCAGTCCCAAGAGATGGCATCTATGAAACCCTCCCCCACCTAAGACTTAGTGAGCATCATAGAAGAGGGGATAGGAAGATTCTAAGAGCCAGAGAAGCAGGGAGTTTGCTGTGAGAATGTGTCTCCTACTGATATCAGAAACTACAGCTCTGCAATCTCACCAACACGACTGTCTAAACGTGAGCTGAACCAAGGCAGCAACGATAGACATGGTAACGTGGATGGGGTAAAGCAACTAAGGAATTCTGGGAGTGGGAGAAAGATTTTTCCAGGGAAGAGCACACCAATTGATTTATAATATTAAATGTTCAGTCCTGATGGCATACATATGAGTAACATTATTCATACTGAGCAAATTATATTTAGGAATGTTTATGCATGAACATACATGTAGCCATGTTAACGACAATAAAAAAGAGGGCATGGGTGTGAAAGAGCCAGGAGGGTGTTGGGGCCATGTCTGGGTCAGTAGTCCTGCTGCACCTGGGGTCTATGTTGATGTCCATGGCCTGTGTTACCACACGGGCCATAGGAACCCTGCCCGTTGAAATCTAAGAGCTGTCCTGAGCCAGGCTTGACCTTCACTTGCCCTGGGAGAACTGGTCCAGCCCTTTCCTGGACACTGCAGCAGGAGAGCTGTCCCTGCCCCTTGTGGGAGAACTGCTCACTCCCCTGCACCCCGCCCTCACACTCAGTAGAGAAGGCCCCACTGCTTACCATGGGTATGAGAGAGCTGGCCTGTATGACATGGGCCTAGGAGAGCTGGCTCTGCCCCTTGCCTGAGGAGGGGTGGGCAATCCTAGCTCAGCTACCACCCAGACCCACATTCCAGGCCTTGGGTGGTCCGTGCTTTGGGTGGTCCGGACCTTGGGTGAATGGCTCCACCCTAACAACTAGCCCATTTATGATATGCAATAGTGCATGCAGGGAATGGTCCTATGGAATTGTATCAATAGGATCCTCATGACCCAAAAAGAGGATCTCAGAAAGGAGTTTTGGTGAGGGTCCAATGATAATGGTGTGCTAGAGAATGGGCTCTCACTACACATCAAACCTTCTGCCATTTTGATTTTTGACAACCCAGTGCCCAAACCTGTGAGAAAATAGAAATAGATTTCTGCTTTCATTTTTTTTTTAATTTTTAAAATTTCTCTCTCTCTCTCTCTCTCTCTCTCTCTCTCTCTCTCTCTCTCCCCAAATGGCTACAGAGGCCAGAAGAGGGCGCCTGATCCCTCAGAATTTAGAGTCTGTTGGGAGCTACCCAGTGTGGATGCTAACAACCAAACTCAGGTCCACTGTAAGAGCAGCATTCATTCTTGACTGCTGAGTCATTTCCTCAAACCCCAAATTTCTCTTCTTTATAATGTTAACAAACACACAAACCATAAGTCCTAATGGGATTTCATGTAATGTTGGTTTTATGTATGTGCATATGTGCACACACATGTCCCTAGGTACACACGCTGTGATGTTTAAGTCAGGTCTGGTATGCCTACAGTGAGCTAACTGTAGATAATAACCCACTTTACATTCCCAAAAGCTAGATGGAGTTTTACAGTTCACATCATAAAATGATAAATGTTTGCAGAGATATGTTCAGACTGATTTAAAAAAAAAAAACCATTTATGTATGTGGGTGCCTGAGGAGGCCAGAGGAGGGCGGTGGATTCCTATGGAATTCTGAGTTATAGGCAGTTGAGAACCAGCTACCGTGGGTGCTGGGAAGCGAACTGAGGTTTTCTACAAGTGCAGAAAGTGCTCTTAACTGCTGAGCTGTATCTTCAACCTGTCGAGTAATACCCCTCCTCCCAAATACGTATTTGCACCATGTGCATGCCTGGTGCCAGAGGTGGCTAGAAGAGGGTGTTGGATCTCTGGAACTAGAGTTACAGTTGTGAGCTGCTCCGTGGAACTGAACCCAGGTTTTCCGCAAGAGCAACAAGTATTCTTAGTTATGTCTCCAACCCCAGCTTGAATAGTCAAGTAATCTTTGCCTATGTCCAGCTTGTTTGCAACGAGTGCTTCCGTCCTTCAGCCCCTTATCAGGAATGCTCAAGATGAGGCTTTTATCGTTCCTGGTTTGTGACGCAGTTCGTTGCTCTTACTCACCTAACCTCCACAATGGCCCTGAAAGTGAACTTCGCCGTGAGTTGTGGAAACTGTTATCCGCCCCCCCCCCGCCCCCCCGCCATCCCCCCCCGCCCAAAATAATTTATCCAAGGTCTCTTATCAACAGAGGACTTGGGTTTGAATGTCTGACCTCAAATACTCTTTCACAATTTACCAGTTATTAGTCATTAGTCATCAAAAAAAAGTTTTAAGCTTTTAAGTTAAAAGTTAGCCGGGCGGTGGTGGCGCATGCCTTTAATCCCAGCACTCGGGAGGCAGAGGCAGGCGGATCTCTGTGAGTTCGAGACCAGCCTGGTCTACAAGAGCTAGTTCCAGGACAGGCTCCAAAACCACAGAGAAACCCTGTCTCAAAAAAAAAAAAAAAAAAAAAAAGTTAACTTGCTAAGTTTCAGGGTTTTATACACACAGTGTGTCAAGTTTGTAAAAACTCTCCCCTGTCCTGGGTAGGAAAAACCTAGATCCCTTTTGCTCAAACTTGAACTCTAAAGGCGGTGCAAACTGCGATATTTGGCTTTGTTTAGAGGGAGTGGGACGAAGACGGTTCAGTTCACCAGGTGGCTTTTTGGACAGTCTTTGAAGAATAATTGCTCCCGAGCGCGGAGCCCACTGCAGAAGGTCAAGGTGAACTCACTCCTGCCCTGCTCACTGGAGCCGTGCTCGGCCCCGCCCCGCGGAGGCGTGGCATCGGCGGGGCGGGGCGCGGCCGTGGGTTATAGGACACGCAGGGCGCTCGCGGGGCAGTAGTCCGCTCGTCACCGGACTCGAGGGACCCGCGTGACCCTCAGGACTGCGCAGGACATCACAGGACCCGGAACCTTCCGACCGGGGAATGGCGGCCGCTCCGGCCGCCCGACTCCTGCGCGCCGCCTGCGCCTCCGTCGCTTTCCGTGGCCTGGACCGCGGCTGGCTGCTGGCCTGTGCGGTCCGCGCGGGAACTGCCGTCCCCCGGTGGACCCTGAGCCCCGGCGTGCACGCAGAGGCCGGGCGGGGACGGCCGCTGAGCTTGTCTGCGCGCGCGTGGAGCAGGTGAGGCGCGGCGGCGACGGCTGGGTCCCGGCGTCCCTCGGCCTGCGTTTCCGCCCGGGCACTCTTCCGCCTCCTGACGCCAGCGTTCCGGGGCCTGGCTTGGCGGTGCGGGGCACTGGCCCCGGGGCTTCCTCGGTGGGGTGTCCTTGTCGCCCTTAGCGTCGTGGTTGCTCCTCTGGCAAGACTAGCACACGCTGGCCTTTGTGCTGCCTTCCGGCTAGGGAAGGGTTAGGCTTGCCTAGGGTAGAGTTTAAACCCGCACAGACTTTAGTCCCTGTAGACCTAGGATAACAGTGTTGCCCCTACAGAATGATTTAAGGGATAAATGACTCCGTACAGGTGACGTTTGGTCTTGCGCCTGGTTGAAAATGAGGGCTCAGTAGGTAGGTGCTTCTTAGCAACAGTTCTTGGGGGTCATAGTGTAGAGAATTCTGTGGGAAATGTTCAGAGAGTTGAGAGCTCCCCATAGGTGGAAGGTTTGTATTGGGCATATTTGTTTTTAAAGGCACTGCCCCCTTAGGTTGACTAAAGATAAAATTGACTTAAAGTTTCTGAGTGTGGTGACATGTTGACAATTACATAATGTCCGTGTCTATGAAAAACAGCTGTTGCTTCAAAGGAAAGATGAGAGTTTTCTTCAAAGCTAAACATGAGTGCCCATTCCTGGAAACAGATTAGAGTTTCCATGAATTGTATGTCCCTCTGTGGAAGAACTCGCTCAACTTTGTAGTCACAGACCCAAAGAAAGTCAAAAGTCAGTGTATTTGCCAAATGTAATGAGGGGACAGCAAATGGATTACAGGGTTTTGAACCTAGCTTACATCTTTAGTGTTAGGATTGGAAGCCGATGGTCCATTAGGATAATACATTCCAAGACTTATTTGCCTGGTAACCATAAAGCTCAGAAACAGTGTCTGGTGATACATGACCATAAGGGTGTTAACAATAACCCAAGATAATTTTGGCTGTTTGTAGATATGCGGCAATCTGTGTCTTCACAGCTACGGATGTCTGTATCTGGTGTATCAGTCTACGGCATATTCAACACAGATACGGCTTCTTCAGAGAATTTCTGATCATAGAAATCCCTGCCAGTCGTTTGACTCCAGAATAGAGTATAGCAGGAAATGAGAATTTCCCCCCTCCCCCATGTGTTTTGTGTGGAGAGGGAAATCGTGGGGACCATTCAGTCCTATTTCCCCTGGTCTCTCTGACTGTTCACCTGTGGATGCCTTAATTTCTGTGGCAGATGCTTTCTGGATTTAAGTTGTGACATACTGAACATAATCAGTATAACTAGTATTTAAGGGAATACATATGCTTTTGCAAATTGGTTCCTACGATTTTGTCATTAGGTTTTGGATATTGTGATTCTTGACAGAGACATTGGAGCTTCAAGTAGATTTTCCAACTCGTATTATGCCAGACTCTTGCTGTTAACACAGCAGCTCCCAGCCATTTGTAGTTATTGAACATTAAGAAGATTGAAGGTAAATAATATTCATGGTTCTGTTTTGCAGTTATGCTAGCCATGTTTTAAGTATTTAAGTGTGTGGTGAGCTTCTCTACTGTGTTTGGCATTGCCAGTATAGGACCCTCCTGCTTAAGTTCAAAGTCGTATTGGACAAAGTAATTCTAGAAGCTGAGTTTCAAGTTCCACATCTATATAAACTCTCAATAAATGAATGTTGAAAAGCTTTTATTCCCAAACACCCTGACATAATACTTGATGTTTCTCAAGCGACTTGATTACAAAGGGCTTTCACACACATGATTTCACTGTACTTTTAAGACAGTCCTGTGAAGTAGGTAGGTAGGTGAGTGGGCATAAAGTTATCATATTAACTAGCTGGCAAAACATGGCCTAGACCTTGAATAGGTTCTATGCCTCATGGCAGATGACAGTCTTTGTCCTTGAGATTCTGTGGCTCTAACCAGGGCCCTCTTTGGTGTCAGGCGTGTGATCTGCTGCAGTACTGTAGCTGGTAGCTCTTTAGTTCATACTTTTGTGAGTCATTTCAGAGAGCAAAGGTGATGAGGGGAGGGCAGAGCCATAGACTGGCCTTTCCCTCTGTTAGCACCCCAGGCGATGTAGTGAAAGGGTAAGAACAGCTATATGTTCCTCCAGTGGTTCTCAACCTGGGGGTATCGACTCATTGTGGGGTTCTAGTGACCCTTTCACAGGGGTCACCCAAGACCATCAGAAAACACAGATACTTACATTACAATTAATAACAGTACAGTATAACAGTTATGAAGTAGCAATGAAATAATTTTATGGATGGAGGTCACCACAACACGAGGAGCTGGATTAAAGGGTCGCAGGTTAGGAAGATTGAGAACCACTGCTCTACTTCATTAGCCTGGGAGACCTACAGGACCACAGCCTTGTTTTTTAGTGTGCCTGCTGGGGTTGAGCAAAGCAAGTGGCTGTTTAATTGGGGATGAAGAATTTAGAAGAATTACATTTATTCTGCTACTTGAAATCTTACCTAGTGTGTCATTGACCAATCAGTTACTGAGTGTGAACAGACAGAAGTGTGGGCAAGTACATGTGTATAAAGTATTTCCATAAACTTCCTCTATTTTAACCATTCATTAAATTAAAAACAGTTTAATACTGGGCTAAGGATGTAGCTCAGTTAGTAGAGTGCTTGTGTAGTATGTGAAGCCGTTTGACCCCTAGCACCACACATAAAGTGTGCGGGGTGATTTTATATATATATATATATATATGTATGTATGTATGTATGTTATCCCAGCACTCGGGAGGTGGAGCAGAAGGATCAGAAGTTTAAGGCTGTCCTTTGCTACACGGAGTATAGGAAGTTAGCCCAAGATAAGTAAGGGTCTGTAGAAAAAAAAGTACTTTAATGCTTTTATGGGTGGAGTCACTGCTCTAGTTTACTTGTATATAGGAGTGATTTCCATGGTCACTGCTTTAGGAGTAAGACCAGAAGCCATGGCTTTTGCTTCTCCACTCTTTCACTTGAATTACCTTTTCCCTCTCATTTCTTCTTCCTTCTTTGTCTTAGCAAATCAATTACTTATCTTAGCATTTGTTAACAAGGGATGAATACCTTTAGTACAGTGGTTCTCAGCCTTGCTAACACTGCAAGGCTTTAATACAGTTCCTCACGTTGTGGTGGCTCCCAACTGTAAAAGTACTTTGTTGCTACTTCAAAACTAAGTTTGCTACTGTTATGGATCGTAATGAAATATCTGATATGCAGGATATCTGATAGGTGACCCCTGTGAAAGAGTCACTTGACCCCCACAGGGGTTGAGACCCACAGGTTGAGAACCACTGTTTTAGCACATAGTAGCAGTCCAGGTTCCTAGCAGTAGAAAGAAGTTTGGGGGCTTTAAATAAAAGTTACTGATCCATGTGTGAGTTCTACCATGGCTTAGGCATTTTATACATTGTCAAAACTGTAAGATAAATGCCTTGACAAAAGACTGATGTTAAAGTAATTTGAAATTCCTTTGTTGTAAGTTTAGCTGTGTGTTCTAGAACAACAATCCTAAAGCCCCCAGAGTGGAGTAATTCCATAAACATCCCCATTTACTATAGCTTAGCTTCCAGGCATTTGTCTGTGTCATTCTCTCCGATTCATATTGCCATATGGCTTGCCGACTGTCCCATCTGGTTCTTCAAGTATTAGAAGCCAAACAAGTTCTAAATGTGAGCTCATTTTCAGCTTTCACAAAGCTCCTTCTCTTAATCCTAGTAACCCCAATTTAAACCCAGTTGCCCATGCTGAAAATGTCAACATCCCTTTGCCGTGTGTGTGTGTGTGTGTGTGTGTGTGTGCGTATGTGTATGGTGTGTGGTGTGCACACACACATCCTAATAATATATAAATGAATTCCTAAACTTTCCATTTTACTACAGAGTTCCACTGGCTCAAGTCATTGCCTCCTACGTCCTTTTTAAATTTGTGTTTTAGAGAATCTTCTAGCTGTGAGGGCTGTTGTTATTCTCTGCTTTTTTACCTTGAGAAGAACATAGCTTTTAAATAGTTTAGTATTACAGTTCTTCAGTGCAAGGATCCTTGTTTTACAGAGCCCAGGTTGGGACTCAGGTACAAAGAGCATTGCCCTGACTCTGCTCTGAAGCCATGAAAAACAAACATACAGTTTTTTTTTTTCCTGTCTTTGACAGTCCTGAGCCTGACACATGCTAGGAGTGCCAGGCGAGTAAAAGTACTTGTTTTTAAAGGCCTCTCTCACCCCCAATTAAAAGAAGTTTGGGAGCGTAGACTTTTTTTTTTTTTTTGAAGGCACACGCAGAAATTTTTATCTTTTTTTCATTTAAGAAATATTAGTGTATATTCATTGTACAAGCTGATGAAAATTTTCACTGATATTTTAAGGTTGGACCTTTTTAATCAGGATCCTTTTATCCACTGCCATATCAACATTATCCACTGGGAGGCGGTTCATCCGACTTACTTGTGAATTTTGATTGTGGTTAAAAATTACAACTAATTAAGTGCTGGGAATGGAAGAGACATCTCCAGGTGCGAGTATGATGATTTTCCCCACATTTTAATGATGTTTGGTAAAAAGGAGAACAGTTTAGGTTTACTTGATGATATATAACAGAGTAACACACATGCAGTGGTGTATGGCTCCCCAGGAGTCTGTTAGTGTTGAATGCACCGTGTGGACGAAAATGAAATGTTCAAAGACTCACAAAAGTGTAAAACAGCTGCCCCTGGGGTCAGAGTCTCATGACCAGACACGTGCACTGTAGTGACACGGGTGGCTAGCAGAATGGTTTGTTTCTTATGAAGCTGACCACAAACAACCTTGAACTTGTCTCTCAGGGCCATGGTCACAGAGATACTGTTCTTCTAAGAGCTTGTGAAAGCAAAATAGGTTTTATGAACTAAGGGTGTAGCTCAGTGGTCAGATATGTGCTTAGCATGTGTAAGGGTCTGGATTCAATCCCTGGCGTGGAAATCAAACCAGAATCACTGTTGCCTCCACCACAAAACCCAGGAGACTTGCTGCCTGGTTATGATTGCTGAGTGTTTGTACAGATCTGTGACGGGTGGGGAGACAAAAGTTCACACCCACGGGGCTGCTGGGGCAGGACATAGTTTTCATTTTCTTTAAGAGATCAATCCTGC
Source organism: Microtus oregoni (assembly GCF_018167655.1). Classification (NCBI taxonomy): domain Eukaryota; kingdom Metazoa; phylum Chordata; class Mammalia; order Rodentia; family Cricetidae; genus Microtus; species Microtus oregoni. The sequence goes on along the minus strand of NW_024543831.1, from coordinate 8,976,932 downwards.
CCTCTGTAGCGGGGGTAGAGGATAAGTCCTCAGTCTGTACTGTCTTCTTCCTACACGTGTGCCTATTCATTTGACCTTGCAGTTAAGTTATGATTTAAATTTTTTTATTTGTTACTCTTGTGTGAGTTATGTTGATAATGTGTTTGTGGGCACCCATGGCACTTTTGTAGAGGTCAAATAACCACATTTTGGAATGAGTTCCAGGGACCCACCTCAGGTGGTCAGGCTTTCATGGCAAGAGCCTCTATGTGATAAATTATCTCCTTGGCCTTTAAATTATATTTTGAAATTACTAAAAATATTGAAATACTGCTTCCTTTCTCAGCTCAGAAGATAAGATAACAGTCCACTTCAAGAACCGTGATGGTGAAACACTAACAGCCACGGGGAAAGTCGGTGACTCTCTGCTAGATGTTGTGGTTGAAAATAATCTAGACATTGATGGCTTTGGTAAGTTACCTTGCAAGTTTCTGAGTAAATTACAGGTTTTTTTTTTTGTTCGTTTGTTTTAACTTTTAAATTGTAACATTCTAATTAAATATTATAATTTAGGACATGTTATTTTATTTTGTTTATAAAGATTATTAGAGTAGGGGCTGGAGAGATGGTTCAGTGGTTAAAACCACATACTGCTCTTCCAGAGGATCTGAATTCTGTTCCCAGCACCCAGATTGGTTGGCTCATGATTGCCTGTAATTCTGGATGCAGGGGATCCCACACTATTTTCTGTCTTCTCCGACAGCTGTACACATATGGCACACACTCAGGCAGAAACATGCTCACATAAACATTTAAAAACCCAAGATGGATAATAAAGGACACTTGTTTACTTTTAGACAATAATTCAAATAGCCATGTGACTCAGAAATCGATTGTGGTCTCGTGCCCACTGTTCACCTGCGCTGCAAGCCAGAGAGATGAGAGGTAGAAGGTACAGGACAGAAGTAGTGAATACCATAGCACAGAGAAATTTGGAATAACTTTGATTTAATTCTAAATGTCATTTTACTTTCTCAGGAGAAACATTATGTAGAAAGTTTTCATTTCTTCTGATCAAATGTACAAACCTGGTGTTTCCACACCTCCATATTGTACTTCAGGGAGGCTCTGGCTGTGTCTAAATTGTTCTTTTCTGTGGGTTCTTGGCTCATTGCCATCTTTATTACCTGAGAAATCAGATTTTGGGGCTCAGGAAGTCTAGCCAGCAATGTTTATTTACTACGGGTGTGTGTGTGTGTGTGTGTGTGTGTGTGTGTGTGTGTGTGCAATGCATGTGTGCATATATTTATGTGCAGGCTTGATTATGCCATGTGTGGCCATCAGAGGACAGCTTTATGGAGTTGGCTGTTTCCTTCCATGGGGTACTCAGATTTGATGGCAAGCTCCTTTACCGATCTGCCTTGCCAAACTAGCAGTGTGAGTTGTCACAAGCTGTTCCCGTGATTTGGATGGTGCATATTAGGTTTGAAAAGCACTAGTCTTTCCAGTTGTAATTTCTTTTTGTTCAATACATTTTTTACAACCTTGGTATATAGTTTATAATTATACAAATCAGATGTTGACTGATAATAAATCATAAGTTTATTTTAAACCAAATAGATGTTTGTTTATTTTTATATAAAGAACTAAATCTTTTTATTTTTTATTGGGGGGGTTGTATTTTGAGACAGGGTTTCACTGTGTAGCCCTGACTGTCCTGGAACTTACTATGGAGACCAAGTTGACCTTGATCTCACAGACAACTGCCTGTCAAGTACTGGGATTGAAGACATGCAGCACCACGCCTGGCTTTAAAGAACTAAATATTTGATTCTGTAGGACATAAGCACATCTTCAGTATTTTTCAGAGTGGTCCAGTGTTTTGAGTTTGGTTGTCAGTGCTAAGAATTGTGCTTCTTATATATAGCCCAAAATGGCAGACGTATGCTTAGGGCCATTTCAAAAACATTGGTAATTCTCTCCACCAAGCCAGAATTTATTAAACAGTTTTTTTTTTAAAATGAAACTCAAGTCAGTAACTCAAACAGCAATTTTTAAATTGAAAAATAATCCAAGGATACATTAACTTGTTATTGATATGCTGTAGAATGACGGTGGAAAAACATCTGAAGCCTTTATTTTTAATGGTAAACCAGTTTGTTTCTTTAAGGGCAGAGAAGTTTGTATGCACAATAGAAAGATCACACTTTTGGCTGGCGAGATGCTCAGCAGTTAAGAGCTCTTACAGAGGACCAGGGTTTAGTTTCCAGCAACCACATAGTAACTCACAACACCCTCTCTGATCTTTGTGGACATCAGGCACCTATGTAGTACATTGATTTACATACAGGCAATCATTTATACACATAAAATAATTAAAATTTAAAAATTAAGAAAGAAGCACTGTAGTTCATAACATACAGCAGTCTCAGCTCTGAACCAGGGTGTTTCTGCAGTGTTGTTGGCATTTTCTGTGAGATGGTGTACACAGTGCAGTAATTGTAGGCTGCGCACTCAGAACCAAGGCTGTAGTCAAGTCACAGAATGCAGCACCATCTAGGTTGCCAGAAACACTTCAGATCCATCATGGTCTATTTTTTTTTCCGTCCTTATGTTCAGGAACATTTTACTGCTATAAATCGTTTATCACCCTTTTGTTCAGTTTTTGGAACCCCAGATAGAGTCGTGATCCACACTTGAAGAGGTTTTGGTCTAGGGCTAGAGAGCTATTTCAGTGCTAAGATCATTGGCTGATCTCACAGAGGACTTCCCAGCATCCACATGGCAGCTCATACCATTTGTAACTCCAGCTCTAGGATATCTGATGTCCTCTTTTGATATCTCTAGATAGTGTGTGTGCACACACACATGCACACACATACACAGAGACATTAGACTCATATACATAAAAATATGTATTTTTATTTTTTGGTTTTTCGAGACAAGGTTTCTCTGTAGCTTTGGTGAAAATATGTATTTTTAAAAGACTGCTTTGGTATGTAATATAGCCTGACTATGTTGTTTCAGGGCATGGTTCAAGTCCTATTATAAGGGCTGTTGTTAGTTCTTTTCTCTGTCATTTTCCCATTAAGTATTAAGTCTGCCTTCATGTTAGTGCTTTCTGAAGTTTTTCTTGGAGGGAAGATCGCTTTCATTCGATAGTAAATTCCAAAAAGCTGCCTTTTGGGTGGCCTTCCATAGGGTTTGTGAAGAATTGATTTTTTTGTAATGTTTTTTCTGAGCTTGTAAAGCTAATGTTTCTACCAGTTTCAGGGTAATTATGATCATTACCATTTATGTTTATACCACATCCTGGCATGTTATCTGGTGTTGGTATTGAACCAAAGCCTTATGCATACTAAGAAAATATTCTATCATTTTATTGTGCCTTCAGCTCTTACCTTCCATTTTATAGATGAAAAAACCAATACTCATTTTTGTAGTGATATTTTGTTTATGTTTTAACAAATAAAATTTGCCTGAAGATCAGAGTGCAGAGCTAAGCCACTAGAGGCCAGGGAGTGGTAGGCATACACCTTTAATCCCAGAATTTGGGAGTCAGTGGCAGAGGGCTCTCTGGTAGTTCAAGGTCACCCTGGGCTGCGTAAGATTGAATTTGTCTAAAAGGGAAATGTAGCTCACACAGAGGGATCCCACACCTTTAATCCCAGCACTAGGGAGGTAGAGACAGAAGTGATATGGCTGGGGAGAGAGAGGAATTCAAGGTTGGAAGGGACAAAAGCTCAGTAAAGTCTGAGGACAGGATCACTCCTTTGGTCTGAGCATTGGTAGAGATAAAAGGTCCCTCTAGTGGCTTAGCTCTGCACTGTAATCTTCAGGCAAGCTTTATTTGTTAAAATATAAACAAAATATCACTACACATTTCCTCTTGTTTATATGTGGCAAGTCATTCAGCTAATTTATATCCCAGGGTACCTAATGTCTCAGCATTCCCTTTTTCTCTCTGCCATTTTTCTTTGTGTCTTTCTATATAAACACCTTTAACAGAAATTAGGTAATGAAATGATTGATACAATACATTTTTATGGAGTTTTACAGGGATGGTCTGGAACTCACTATCCTTATGCCTCAGCCTCTTGAGTGCTGGCATCATAGGCATGTACCTCCAAGTCCAACTAAACTGCACTTTTAATTGAGCTTTGCTGAAGTATTCTCTCACAATGGATGCTAGTGTGTTGAAAAGTAATTGAGACTAAACTCTGGGATCAGATAGATTGTGGTTCACAAACCAACACTGTCAACTCAGACCTGCAGCGTGCCCCCCCCCCCCTCGAGAATGAAGATGAGCAAGAGCAAGAGCCTAGCTACACACTGAAAGGAATACCTGCAGAGTGAGATGCCCGTAGAGATGATCTAGAAGATACACAGACTACTCACTCGCTCATCTCTAGCTGACTGTGAGGTCTCTCACAAGCCAGAATGAAGACTAACATACAGATTGCTTGGTTGTTGAAGCATTTGCCTAATCACCTGAGCCTCTTGGCACCAGATATTTGAACCTCTGGCCAGTCTTTTAGCTGGCCACTGAGCTGGGATTCACACCCTGAGGATATGAGCTTTAGAGAATTGGTCTACAGCAGCGATTAGATAACTGACTGCAGCAGTGACCACCAGTGAGCAGCAACTGCAGCACACTGGGCAGGGCGAGCGCCTTATTCCCAGAGTTTCCACATTGTGGTGTCTACATGTGCACAGAAAAAGAAATTCAAGATACACAAAGAGCAAGACATGGCCCTTACTTGGAAAAACAACCAAAAGCTGTTGACAAGGAAACCCAGATGCTAGACAATTTTTGTTTGCTTTTTGAAACAGGGTTTCTCTGTGTAGCCACGACTGTTCTGGAACTAGCCAAAATGTTAAATCAGGTTTTAAAACTGTATGACAATGTTCTTGGTCATGTTCTAGACCAACACGTCTATGTGTGTGGAGACTGTTGGCTCTCTGTGGGAACATTGCAAAAGAAATTGTGTTTTTAGCCCCTGAGAACACTCAGGTGAACGCTGTAACCAAGGGAGGCTATTTGTGTCATTTTCTCTGCAGATTCATTTTCACTTTTAGGAAGTGACACTTGTCCCTGACAGTTTACTACAGAGATGCTTATAACAGAAAAGATTCACAAAAACAGCTGCCCACCTACAGAGAATCGATATGTAGTCTTAGACTGCAAGACTATCTAGTTGTGTAAAACTCTCTCAAGGAGAGTTTTAAGAACTAAGCATCAGAAGGAAGTTTTTATTTTGGTTACAAAAGTCCCTCAACTGTATCAGTTACTTTTTTGTTACCTTTATAAAAGACCTGGCCAATTGTATCTAGGAAGGACTGTATCTCTGAGGCAGGCCTTGAAATGGTGTATCTGAGGCCAGCCTTGAACTCCTGATTTTCTTTTTCCATCTCTGTGTGCTGAGAGTACATGAACCACCATGCCTGGTTTCTGTCATGCCTGAGTGCAAACCTAAGGTGTCATGTATGCTAGGCTAGCACCCTACCAACTGAGACACATTCCCAACTCCAGTTTATAGCTTCTAACAGCATCTTAGAGAAATAAAAAATAATAGAACATAGAAAAACACAATCTCTTTTGCAGGGGTTTTGCTGTGAAATATTTATTTTATAGAGTGTTTGTGTAAAATTAAATTCACACTGTGGGTGAAGGTTGAAACAGTGTTTCCCCTAAATCCTATTTGGTGTGGTTGAGTAGAGCTTTCCTGCCTAGGCTTGTCTGTCCGTTTCGCCACTCTCACAGTATTGTGATTTTGGACCAGGACCCTAACTTTTTACCTTGTCTTCTTACTTGTAGAATGGGGCTAATATTAGTATATGCCCCATAAGGTTGCTGTGAAGATCAAATGAGTTAATCCAAGTGTATCAGATCTTTTTTTGTTGTGATAAAAACACCCTTGACCAAAAGCGGCAAAGGAGGAGTTTATCTTGGTTTACTACAGTTACAGGTGGGAGGTCTACAATAGTAAAGAAGACATGGCAGCAGGTGTCCATAGCGGGAAGCTCAGAGAGTATGTCCTCAACCACAGATGTGAGAGAGTGAACTGGAAGGGGGAAGCCTACAACCTCTCAAAGCATGACATGCTTCTTCCAGCAAGCCTTTACCTCCTCAAGGTTCTATAACACCCCCCCCCCCGCTGCCCCCAACAGGGATCTACTACTAGGGTCTACGTGTTCAAACACCCGAGCTCCACACATGGCTGAGTCCATGGTTTCTGCAGTATCTACCCATGTGATCTCATCTTTTCTGTGACCATAAGTCCTTCCTAAATGCCACTAGAGATTAAATTTATATGTTTGGCTCAGTTTTCTCCTCTGAGCTTGAACTTGCAGATTCAACTCCCTTGTTTACATTTCTTTTTAGAAATCCAAAAGAAATTTAAAACTCAAATATTTGCTTTTTAAACAATTATTTACCCCCTTCACCATATGTGTATAATATTTGTGTGTGAGTGTAGGCACACACATGCTATATAATACACGGGCGGAGGCTGAGGACAGGCTGCAGGGTCAGTCGTTCTTTTCCACCATGTGCATTCTGAACATAAACTCAGTCATTAGATTTGGCAACAATTGTCCTTACACACTGAACCCTGTTTCTGGTAAAAAAAAAACAAAAACAAAAAAAAAACAACAAAAAAAAAACCACCATGTTTTTTTAAACAACTTTTGATCCTGCCCTTCTCCTTAAACAGTCTTTCCTCCAGCATTTCCTAGATCAGTAATGAGTACTGCCCAACTACTGCAGGCTAAAACCTGAGCAGCTTTGTTTTCCTGGTACATCCAGCACTTCAGCACCTACTCTCACTTAACCCTCCAGTGGATCCTCTTGGCTCTGGTAAGCCATTGCATATCTGAACCTGTGAACCTGCTTCTGCCCTTGAGCTCTGCAACGTGGGTGATTGTCAGCACACACATCAGCCACAAAGACTTCCCGTGCGCTTAGGACAAAATCCGTGTTCCCATCGGCCTACGGCTGCACATGGTGTGCCCTCCCTCTGCTCTTCCGCTCTCCTCCTCTTCTCATTTGTCTTCTTCCTGTTTTGGTGATGCTGACCTCTTAGAAGCTTGAACTCAAACTAAACTTCACACCTTTGAGACTTCATGTGCATTTTTCCTCTGCTGAGACACTGTCTTCTCTCTCCCATCCCACAAAGTCTTATTTATATTCTGTATCTATTAAGTCTATGTGTATTACTTTCTTAAGCCATATAGGGGAAAAACATAGCAGATGATGGCAAATGTTGTGGAAGAAATGCCTGGATTCTGGGATGCAGGGTATTAGGTTCAGGTAGTAAAAGAAATCCTCCTTTGCCCAACCACCCAGGCTCTAAGTGGTGTTTCTCTGTTACTCCCAACCCATTATAAGCTGGCATTGTTTGTAGTACCCAGTCTACAATAGTTTGTCATTGTCTAGTCTGTCCCACTGCCTGGCCTCAGACTATCCTTTCATAGCAGTTACCACATTTTGGTAATACATTTAGTCACTCCTGTGTCCTTCTACTGGACTCTGGTAAGGGATACAGTCATTCTTAACTCATTTGTTGTTGTGTATGAAGGAATGAGTAAATAAATAGTTCAGAATGGACAGTTGTGAACTTAGGAAGCAATACAATGCATACCAACTTTTGTGTTAATAGATAATCCTTTCAGTATTGTGTGCTGCAGTATTCTGCCACTTGGGGGCAGTTATACATCTGTGATTAAATTTATCTAGCTTATCATTTCAAACTTTTTTCTTCTGTAATTTTCACATGCCTGCTTTATGAATATTCAAGATAAGAGGTTCCTGTACTGTTTATACAAGTCTGTATTTCTGCTTGCTGTTATGCTTAGTGTTGATTTTCTGATACTTTGTTCCATCATCCTTTGGACAATATGATTATATGTAATTTCACATTTTCAATATGTAACTTCCCACACAGCTGTATTCTAGGTTTCATTTAGTAAAGGGGTTAGGTGTGTGAGGGTGACCCACCTTATCTTGTCAACAGCATAAGTGAATGTAATGAGCCTAATACAAGACTTGCATGTAGGTAACTTCTGTCAGCAAACTTAGATTTCATAAATGGAAAGAGGAAATTTCATATATCTATAAAGTATACTTTTATTATCTCTTCATCCCTATGTATCTCCAACTTCCTTTGGTGTCCCCTACACTGTCTTCCTTTAAACTTCCTGTCCTTCTTTTGGCTATTAATACTCCCTGAGACCAATTAGTGCAGCTAATATATGATGGGTGTAGGGTCACCCATTGGGATATTGAACAATTTACCAGGGTCATGTCCTCAAAAGAGTATGAATCGATCTCCCTCATCACCCATCAACTGCCAATAGCTCCTATGCCAAGGGTCGGGCCTTAGAGCCCCTCCTACATCCATGCTGGGTTTTTGACTGGAGTAATCTTGTGCTGGTAATCACGGATGCTATGAGTTGATGTGTGCAGAAGCTGTGTCAGGTATAGATGTCAGCATTTCACAATTTTCTTCCTCCTCAACCAATGCTTAAAATTCTTTCTGCCCCTCTTCCATAATGCTCACTGAGCCTTAGAGTTGCTTATGTTGGCACTTTGACCAGTTATGAGTCTTCTGCATTAATCACTCACTGCCTGCTGGAAAAACAAGCTGTGATGGTTGGTGGTGGTGCATGCATTTAATCCCAGTACTTGGGAGGCAGAGGCAGGCAGATCTCTCTGAGTTTGAGCCCAGCCTGGTCTATAAAATGAGTTCCAGGATGGCCAGGAGTACACAGAGAAACACTGTAGTAAGGGGCAACAGGCTGCGTTCCTGCCGCCCGGCTCCTGGCAGCCTGGCTAGCTTATGCCCCAAAATAACAACACACAAATTGTATTCTTTTAAACACTGCCTGGCCCATTAGTTTCAGCCTCTTACTGGCTACTCTCACATTTTGCTTAACCCATTTCTAATAATCTGTGTAGCACCACGATGTGGTGGCTTACCGGGAAAGATTCAGCATGTCTGACCTGGCGGCTGGCTCCATGGTGTCTGGCCCAGAGAGGAGAGGCATGGCAATTGCCTCACTTCCTCCCAGCATTCTGTTCTGTTTACTCTGCCTACCTAAATTTCTCTCCTATCAAAGGACCAAAGCAGTTTCTTTATTAACCAATGAAATCAACTCAAAACAGAAGACCCTCCCACACCATGTCTCAGAAACAAAACAAAACAAACAAAATAAAAAACAAGTTTCTCCCACTAGGGTTGAGAACATAACACAAATCAATATTTAGAAGGCAGTTGGATAGCTTAACCAATAAGCAAAACAACAATAGTAAATTCCTGCCAGGTTTACAGTAACAGGTTTGGAATCCCTTCTGTGAAGCCAGATTAAAGTCCAGTCAGAAAGCCAGGCGGGTGGCAGCGCACGCTTTTAATCCCAGCACTCAGGAGGCAGAGTCAGGCTAATCTCTGTGAGTTTGAGGCCAGCCTGGTGTATAAGAGCAAGTTCCAGGACAGGCTCCAAACCTACAGAGAAACCTTGTCTCAAAAAAAAAAAAAACAAAAAAAAAAAACAAATAAACCAGTCAGAAAGTTGTTGGTTACTGCTTGACACGACAGTCATGCCACTATTGCACCAATGTCCACATATTGCCAATCTGGTTAGTATTGCAGCATTCAGGGTCTAGTGCTGGATGAGACCATTGATATAGTTCTTCCCCCCCCACCACCCAGCAGCCTAAGATTTCTCACCATTTCCAAATAGTTATTATCTAGGTCTGCTGCCAACACATATATTATTTATACTCATGATTCTTACAACTCCCAGGCGAGGTTGGTATAGTTGCTATTAAAATAACAGAAGCACGGAGAGTAAAGACACCTACTATGATGCAGTAAACAGAAGAGGTGGTTAAAGGTGGGGAATCTGGTTCCAGAGCTCATATACCCGACTCTTGTGCCTCATTACTTGGACCTTCCCGAGGCTATCAGTGCTTCTAAATGACTTCAGTAAAAACTAAGGTGCTCTCTCTCTCTCGCTCGCTCTCTCCCTCTCCCTCTCCCTCCCCCTCCCCCTCATGTGTTATGTGTATTCTGGTGCATGGTATGAAGGTTTTTTCCCTCACCTTTCTTCTTGATTGAGGCAAGTCTCCTTTTTTTTTGTTTTTGTTTTTGTTTCTGCTGTTATGTTTTATACTCTAGGCTATCTGGCTCATGAACTTCTGGGAGATCTTGTGTACTAATGTTTATATATATACCAAGTAGTTGCTTTAAAATAAGTTGTTTATGATTTGTTATCTTTGTGTGTCTGATTTATGTACCTGTTTTATTTGCCTATATACCTGTGGTCACTTAAAGATTTCTCACTTGAAAATGGGTCATGAGTGGGAAAAAGTTGAGGAAGCCCTGGCTTATATAGTTGAGTTTCTTTGTAAGACAATTTCCAAATGAAGTCTTTCTTAATTTGTTTGGATGGCGTGATTTTGTTAGTTTCCTTTGTGTGGTGCCTGGCACATGACAGGAGCTGAGTGAATAACTGCTAAGTTAATGGTTTAAAAGTGGAATAAGGAGCCAGCGAGATGGCTCAGCAAGTAAAGGCACTTGACATCACATCTGGTGACCAGAGTGTGGTCCTGAGACCCACCCACATGGTGCACATGCTCACACACATACACAGCACACAAATATAGAATAAATATAATTTTAAAATGAAACGAAAGGAATGATCACATTATTTAAATCTGTGGTGTATCTTAAAATGTCTTGTTTGTTAGGCCCAGTTACTTAAGGTTGAGAGGGAAGAATATTTAACTTTATTTAGGTGTAGTGTAGTTACTTCCTCTTGGATAACACAAGTCATTATCTGTTATTTTGAGGTTCTCCAGGTAAGGTGAATTATGTGTGTATGATTTATACATTGTTGCTATATATATTTAAGAATACATCTTTATGTGTACGTGTGCCTCAGTTATGAACTTGGATACATTTTAATATTAGACTTGTATGTCCTTCATGGTCCCTTCACATTGCCTGTTTATGACGTACCTTTGTGAAGTGCTGTGTGAGTGGTTTCAGACAATGTGGGGCTGGAGGACCTCTTCCTGACTCGTGATTATTCAGTACTGAAACCCTTTAAGTTAGTGTTGTAGCTGATTCTAAAACACAGAGCAGCCAGGTGTGCACTGCTGCGGTGCACAGCATGGTCAGCCTCTGCTGCTCTTACAGGTGCTTGCGAGGGAACTTTGGCTTGCTCCACCTGCCACCTTATCTTCGAGGATCATATATATGAGAAGTTAGATGCCATTACCGATGAGGAGAACGACATGCTGGACCTGGCTTACGGACTCACAGACAGGTGAGTAGATTTTGTTGGTTAGTTTTGTTTTAGGATCGGTGTCTTAACTTTTGGTCAGGGTGGCCTCACACTCGTGTGTGCTGAGATCACAGGCATAAGGCACACTGTGTGTCTGACCTGTGAGTAAGTGACATCCTGGGGAAGTCTGCATTATCTTCCTTCAGGTCTAAGATCACTCCACGAGTAGGAGTAGATAGAGAACAGTCACGAAGTTTAAGCATCCTCTGGGAACGTTTCTCTTTCACTGTCCACACTTGCTCCCCATGAAGCTTCCCCTTTACAAAATCAAAGAGTTAATTGGTAGTAATAGTTTCTAATCCAATTACATCTTTAGTCTATTTTTGCCAGGAATTAATATTTATCATAATTTCATAGGATTGAAATAAATGGAATGCTTTTTATAGTATTCTTGAAGAACAGATTTGATAATTGAACAAAATTATAGTGGAAATTTTACCTGTCTGAGAGAACTGAGTTTTCAAAGAAACTTAATATATAATAGTAATTATGTTAAGGTGAGTAGTTCTTTCTCTAGGTGTATAGTAAAGTAAATTAATCAGAGCTTATTAATTAGTAGGTAGTTTCTCTTAAACACAGTGAGCTTCGCAAAAGCAGATGGCATCAGTGATACTATTTTTTAATTATCCCGTCTTAGAGTCAAGGAAGGCTTGTCCTTGATTGACTGTTTCAAGGCATAATTAAGGAGGCTTATTTCTTAATGAGAGTGGGTTTTGTTTAACTGTATTTTGCTACCTTAATGAAGAATAACTTCTTAAAAACTGTATTAGCTTACAAGATTCATGTAGTAAGAATAAATTTTTTAAGCAGTTATAGTGATAATAGTTTTATTAATTTCAGTTTGTTTCTTTTATAGTTTTATAGTTCATTTTTCCCAATTTTCTGTTCTGTTTGGTTTTGGATGCTAAGGGCCTTGCCCATGCTAGACAGAGCATCCTGTCCGTCAGTGAGCTATGTCCTGGCCTCCACCTTCCTCTTATTGAAGTGAGACTAATACCCTGGGAAGAAAGAGTGAGCTCTTCATACCTTTTACATCCAAGCTGCCGCACTTATGCTTGGCTGCGCTCTGGCCCTGGGGTGCTGTTTCTCCCCACACTGTGCCTACAGTGTTCTGCTTTGCCTCGCTGACAGTCGCTTCGCTTTCTGAATCATTGTCCTCTAAAGGATAGCCTTGTTTCACTCACCACATATGAAATGCTGAGTACCTGACTGTCGCCCTAAGACCTCCCAAGTCCTATAGTTATCTCTGTTGCCTTGCCATGGTTTTTGCTCTCGCAGATAGAGCATGATGCATAATTAAGTATTGTCAAGGCTGTTTCTAATTCTACAAAGAAGAACTACTGATGGGAGGTGATTTTTTTTTTCTTCCAATCATCAAAATTTTCTTTGGTTAAACTGGCTTTCTTACTCCACGAAGTGGTGCCTCACTATGTCTAAATTTATATGTGTTGTCCTGGCTGCTTTTTTTGTTTTTTCAAGCAAGCTTTCTCTACCTTTGGAGCCTTTCCTGGAACTAGCTCTTGTAGATGAGGCTGGCCTTGAACTCACAGAGATCCGCCTGCCTCTGCCTCCTGAGTGCTGGGATTAAAGGCGTGCGCCACCACCGCCTGGCTGTCCCGGCTACTGTTTTAAACTATAATTCTCCGTGTAATTTTTCTTTCTTTCTTCTTTTCTCCTCAGAGGAGGTGCTGGGTGGATTGTACAGTAGGCGAGTGCTCGGTCATTGAGCCACAACCCAGCTCATTGCTTGTCCTTGTCCATATTTTGCAGCAACAAAACGGAAGTGCCTACTTTGCCTCTCCCTCAGATGTTCTCCTTAGGTTCTTTTGGCTCTTCCTGAGTGTTAAATCTTACACGCCCTTCAAAGTCTTCTCTAGACACCACGTGTCCTGTCCAGGGTTCATTGTTCTGTTTGTGTGGCACTTGTCACAGCTCGCTATCGGTTGTCTCATCTCATCTGTCTGATTGACAACAGCAGTTAGTCTCTTCAACAGTCCTGCAAGCGAGCCTTTTCTCCTCCATCTTGATGATCAGGTTAGGAAAGAACAGAAAGTTGCCTGTGAACACACTGTTAGTGCTGGCTTTCCACTGGCTGGTTTTCTCTAAATTCTGTGCTTTCCTCTGAATGCCTCTCCTGTGCCCAAGGTGTAATAGGTGAAAGCACTGAGTTGAGTGCTCTGTGTATACCCATTAATGTGTAGTACTGTACCCATTGGCATTTAGTAAAACAATCACTGACATTTAGTAATATACCAGTTGACATTTAGTACTGTACCATTGACATTTAGTGGTAGAAATTTTACCATTATACATCCAGTAAATGTTTGAAGCCATTAATGCAGCTAATGCTGTCAGAACATGATGTCAAAGAGAGTTTGATTATAAGATTAGCCTTTTTTTTTTTTTCAGTATTGGGAACTGAACCCAGGGCTTTTCACATGATAGGAAAGTACTTTACACTGAGGTGTATCCCAGCCCTTTATTTACTTTTTTTGTTTTGAGACTGAATTTAAGTTAAATTCAAGCTGGAATTCTTACTCTTTTGCCCAGGCTGGCCCTCAATTTGCATTCCTCTTGTCTTAACCTCCTTCGTGGCTGAGGTGACAGGCACATGCCACCAGTCCTAGCCTAACATGTAACTTTTGTGTACTTCTAAGAGAAAAGGAAAGTGCTGCTTATTAAAATCTGCACTGTAGTATCTCTTCATTTAATATACTGCCTGCACTTAGAAAGCTTGTTCAAACATAGCCGTACACATGGGCCACATTTGTTGAAAACAGAGCGTCTAAGGAAAGCATGATTGGTAACAGTTTTGTGAAGGAAGAGGGGAAGATGAAATGATGGTCAGTCTTCCCATCACGGTTACACATTTGCATCTGCTGGCTTCCTCTGGTGTCAGTGATTTTGGTTTTATAATCCTTTTGGATTTATTTTGAAAGGGCTAAAACTTTAACACCTTTGGAGTCAACAGCATCCTTCTCTTACTTGGTTGGAGACACTGGTGTGTATAATGTGACCGAGTCCACAGCTGTGACACAGCAACCACTTCATATTGTAGCAGTGACTGTAAGATGCCATTGACCTGAAGATGGACTTTGATTTCAGAGATGTTAAAAATATGGGGGAAATACATTCTTACAATTGATGGTTTGAATCTATAGATTTCATTTTTGTCTTAAAGAATTTTGTTGTTATTGTCTGGCAGGATCTCTTATGAGGATGGTCATGAACTCCTAACCTGGCTCTGTCTTTTAAGTATTGGGTTTATAGGTGCTTACCACTATGGTTGTTTGGTGCTGACCTTCTGCTACCTCTAGTTGGGTTGGAGAGGGTGTCTGCTTTGGCTTAATGAAAACGTGGAAGATTAGCAAATTCTCCAACTGCTTTTTGCAAGAAAGTATAAAAATATCCTAAACAACTACAGGCTTCTGAATGACATGCATCCAATACTAAACTGAGCCTCCTTCCTTTCCTTGCAGGTCACGGTTGGGCTGCCAAGTCTGTCTGACCAAGGCTATGGACAATATGACCGTTCGTGTGCCTGAGGCGGTGGCGGATGTCAGACAATCTATTGACATGAGCAAGAATTCCTAAGATACATTAAAAAGAAATATTTTCATGAAATTTTTACCTATTTTTATAATTATTTCCCAGTATAATTAAATGATTACACAACAGAATATATTTCTCCTTGTGAGTAGCTGTGTTGTCTTAATTCAGTTCGTAGTACTGAAAGTCTGCAGTTTTCGTTTGATTAGATTATTAAAATGTCAGTTTAATTTTAGAAGCTAGCTGATATAATAAACTCCTTACACATTTTACCATGAATGTGTTCAAGTGATTTTAGTAAAACATTACTGTGTAATCTTATGTCTGCTTTTTTAAGAGGTAAGTTTAAAAAGAGTGTCGTTGGGGATAGATAGTTAGATCAGCAGTTCAGAGCACTGGCTCTTCTTCCAGAGGACCCACTTCAAATCCTAGCACCCAATGGCTGCTCATAAGGGTTTGGAACTCCACTTTTAGCCTCCACAGACACTGCATGCATTTGATGTATAGGTATATGATCAGGTAAAACGTTCACACTCACGAAATAAAAATTTCAAGAAACAATTTTTTAAAAAACTTGTCACTATTCTTGTTTCATGTAGGCAGGAGATCTCCATATAAGGTGGTTTGAGCAGGGTGTAATCAGAGAATCTGTGCTTCTGGCTGTCAGTTTCATGTTTAGACGGAAACTGACGGAAATATGAAGATCTCAGCTGAGGTTGGCAGATCTGTGTTACAGAGGACATCATGCGACCTCTCAAACAGTACGGACACAAGACCCAAAACTGGCTGATTGACAGGCCTGCTGGAACCACCTCAACTGGTCCTGTACTTCATGATAATGGCGTGTGTGTATCATTAGCCTTAAACTATTCTGTTCCTATTGTCCACTCGGTACAAGGACCACTCAGAAACTCCACTTAGGGATAAAAAGGGTAAGGAGAGCTTACTCTGTTCAGTAGAGATCTTGGTCCATTCCTGGGGTTCTTTAGTGTGCCTTAACTTAGGACTAATTGTCCTCCTTAAAGTTTGCCTGTAATACATCTCTCAAATCCTGTGCCACCCATCCCTCTCAGAAGCTTCCACTCACCTTTGGGTGTGTCCTTTTGTACTGTAGTAAAACTTTTCCTCAGTTTGTTCTTTGTCTTAAAGTCCTTTTGTTTTTTTTGGTTTTTTTGGTTTTTTTTTTTTTTGGTGGTGGTGTTGGTGGAAAGAACCTGGAAACACTGGGAAGAGGCCTCAGTCTGCTGTGTCTTGGAGAGCCCACTCCTCAGCCTCCATCCGCAGGAAACAGTGGGAAGAGGCCTCAGTCTTCTCTGTCTTGAAGAGCCCACTCCTCAGCCTCCATCCGCAGGCAGCATGATGTATGTATTTAAATGTATATGCGGGTGGAAAAGATACTTAATTGCTGAGTGAAACGTTTAATGTCTTTGTCTTTAATTATTTTTAAAAAAACTTTTTTTTTAAAAGCAAAGTGTTGTTTTTCTTTTACTTTAAATTTTGTTTTGGTTTCATTTGTTGGGTTTTTCATTGTTTTAAGCTTTTTTTTTAAGATTTATTTATTTTATGTATATGAGTGCCTTTATGCCAGAAGTAGGCATCAGATCTCACCATGTGGTTACTGGGAATTGAACTCAGGTTTTCCGGAAGAACAGCTAGTGTTCTTAACCTCTGAGCCGTTGCCCCTTAAAAAAACTTTTTTCATTTTACATGCCAGTACCACTTTCCACTCCCTCCCCTCCTCCTGCTCCCTCCACTTTCCCCCTCTTCCCACCCTCAACCACTACTGGGAGAAGACATGGGGAGTCAAAAAGTCTAGCACATTGCTTTGAGGCAGGACCAAGGCCCTCCCCCACTGTATCTAAGCAGAGCAAGGTATCCCTCCAAAGAGAATAGGTTCCAAAAAGCCAGTACAAGCAATAGGGATAAATACTTGTCTCACTGCCAGTGGCTTCACAGTCTGCCCCAGCTATACAACTGTCACCCACATTCAGAGGAAACACTTTCAGAAGTAAAACCTATAATAAGTATTCAAAATTTTGATTCAGTAAGAAGTATCTGAACATAGATATAATAACCCTGACAGAGAAGTATGGTGTCTGCTG
This sequence comes from Microtus oregoni, assembly GCF_018167655.1. NCBI lineage: Eukaryota > Metazoa > Chordata > Mammalia > Rodentia > Cricetidae > Microtus > Microtus oregoni. The sequence continues at coordinate 8,959,953 of NW_024543831.1, read as the reverse complement.
ACTAAGCTAGGGGATAAATGGAATTGTATATCTTATTCTCTGTTCCAAGAGGAGTACTCTATCTTTGTAATCTTTTGCAAATAATGTGCAAATTGTTTCTATTCCACAGAATGGGATTTAATGAATTACTTCTGTGTCTCCTCAGTCTTGCCATATGATTAGGGGACCATGTTGCATGGCCCAGGGGATACTATTCTGTCTCTCCTTGTGCACAATCTGTCAACAGTGTGCAACAGTCCTAGAAACTAATGTGTATTTTCAGCGCACTGATAGGCAGTTGTGTATGAAAGATATTTGCCTCCTTATATAAACCAAAAATAAATAAGTGTACACAGTGTGTTCTGGAATCATGCTGCTATTGCATTGTGAGGCCACATGGTTTTCTTTGTTTGTAGTTAAACACCAAATAATTTTGGAGAAAAACAGAATAAAGGAGTGGGGAGGAAAAGCATAAGCATCGTTCTCTTTGAGCACCCCACTGCAGTTTGTTCCTTTGTATAAATATGGATCAAGTGTAAACTTGACAAATAGCATTGTGTTATATACTGCATAGATGGACAGTTGAGAAGATAGGACATCCGTCTCATGCCTCCCACAAGGTTCAGAGATTTAACAGTGGAAAAGGAGCAGAGAGAGTGTAAGAGCCTGAGGTAGGCATTGGTAGCAAAACAGACCTGTTGCACATGTGAACCCACAGACGCTGCAGCTTGTTGCACAAGATCAAGCTAGCCAGAAATCTCAGCCTGTGTAGGGGGCTTATGAAGTCGCACTTCCAGCAGAGGAGTTACCGACAAATGATGGCTACCGGGGAGGAAAATCAGTTTTCCCAGGGATGTAGTCCTTGAGATGCTACCATACTTTGGTAGATGGTCCTATATCCATGCACATGCAGGTAACAACCAAGTGGATTTTGGCTTCAAAAAAACATTATTTTAATGTGTATGGGTGTTTGCTTACATGTAAGTCTGTGTACCATATGCACATAGTGTCCATGAAAGTCAGAGGAGTTGCATCCCTTGGGATTAGAGTTAGAACTGTGGGCTACCACGTGAACACTGGGAGTCAAATCAGGTCCTCTGCAAGAGCAGCCAGTGCTCCTAACCACTGAGTCAGCTCTCCAGTCTCTGACTACTCAGTGGGTTTTAAAGGATGACCAAGTGACGTTGGGAAGCAAAAATGGTAGAAGGGATAAGGAACTTACTGGAGGGAAGCGAATGGGGAGTGGGTTTAATTAAAACACACATGCATGTGTGAAATTCTCAAAGAATAGGAAAAAAGGATGATCAAGAGAGTGCCCTCAAGGAGGGCAAAATGATGAAAAATATAATGTATATATGTACGCGATTTCCTTGAACCAAGCTGATCATTTTGCCAAATGTTTTTGTTGTTGTTTTTACTTATTTTTAATTAGTGTGTAAATGGAGACTAGGAAGATGTGAAGCATCTTGTGTTTGTTTACCGCTTGATGGCTGGGGTCCTTTTTGTGTGGAGCACACTGTACTTTGAAAGTGCTTGGAAGTGATTTATACTTCAGTGTGAGTATTCGTGTCCTACACAGATCACCCAAACTCACCTTTCCGGAGCATTTTCACACTGATCCACATCACGGTGTAAATCACCTCCCATGCCAGGTTGTAAAAGTTCAGACCAATGGTGTGTACCTTTATACAGCCTAACCTTATCAGCTGGAGCACACTGAAGAGTTGGTTTAGACCAGGGGGAGTTTTCCAGCGTGAAGAAAGGTCCCGTCTGTGTTTGAAGTGTGTGCATTCTAGGTGTTACTGCATTGGCTCCTCTATTTGGGATAAGCAGGTTTTCCTAAAAGCTCAGTGTCAAACAGTTATCTTTTGTTTTGTTGAAATAGGAGCGGTGGGCTGCATCCTCGGCACCCGGCCACCTGCACGGCTAGCTTTACCCGAAATAATTACACGGAAACTGTATTCTTTTAAACACTGCCTGGCCTCTTATTGGCTAGCTCTTACATATCGATCTAACCCATTTCTAATATCCCTGTAACACCACAAGGTGTTTTACCAGGGAAGATCTTAACCTGCGTCTGTGTCCCGTAGGAGAATCATGGTGACTCCCTGACTCAGCTTCTTTCTCCCAGCATTCTGTTCTGTTTTCTCCGCCTACCTAAGGGTTGGCCTATCAAATGGGTCTAGGCAGTTTCTTTATTAATAAGAAATCACTCCCACATCATTGTTTCTTCAGACAGCTCCTGCAGCTCAGTAATGTAGACCTCAAGAAGTGAGCTGTCTGCTACTCTGTGTCGGCTCCACGCTGTGGGTTAGAGCTGAGGTGCTGTCTCCCGGTTTGCCTTTCTGTCGCAGTAATAAAACATTGACCAAAAGCAGCCTGGGGAGGAAAGGGTTTGTTTTATCCTACAGTTTACTTTCCATCACTAGGGAAGCATAGACAGAAGGTCAAGGCGGGAAGGAAGCAGACACCGCAGAGGGTCGGGCTGTTTACTGATTGGTTCAGCTGCCTTGCTTATGCAGCCCAGGTGTACCTGCCCAGGAACGACGCTGTTTCCAGTGGGGTCGGCCTTCCTGCATCAATCAGCAGTCAGAAAAGCCCCATCTACACACATCCACAGGCCAGTCTGATGAAAGCCGTTCCTCAGATCAGTTTCTCTTGCTCCAGCTGACTCAAGTTAAAGACCGCTAACCGGTCTCGGTGGAGTACCGTCTGCAAACATAGTCCTCGTGACTGGGTGACTGGCTGGGTTAGCCAGGGCTTTTGGCAGGGCACGTTGGCTGGAACATCCACAGTGTGACCTGGCTTCCTTACAAAGCAGAGGCTGAGTTTTAAGGCCAGGCACACTGCAAGTGGCACACACTGCAGGAAGAGATGCTGGACTTTGAAGAAAGCAGCTTTTCAAGAGAAACTACTTATTTTGCATTATATTTTGAAATACCTGCGTTGACTGTATTATGATGGTTTGTTTCTTTAACTCATGCCACCCACCCTCCAACCCCCATGACTATTGATTGAAAGGAAGCAACAACGAATTCCCTTTGAGCGCTGCGTAAGGCTGGTTTCCTTTTAGTAATTTTGCTTCTTCAAACAAGTGTCTTCCTTTGGTGGTGTACTCTGTAATTGTTGGCGGTGTGCTAATGCTTAATATTATATTTGGATTTCATGATAAACCCACAACCTGCAATTATATAAGTGCTTTAGAACAACTCTGTGGGTTTTTTTTTTTTAAAGAAACTATCCTAGGAATTTCTGAAACCTTTTACTAATGTTAACTGTGAACATATTCTTATTTTTTCTTAAAGAACGGTGTCCATGTTTTCCTGGTGGCTATGTTAAATGTCACATGGTGGCCCACATGGCCAATGTAGTGGTCACCCCCCCATTTCACTTGAACCATTTTCCAAGGGAGACACAGACTGTGTGGTCCTAGCTTTTCCTTCCTTTCCCCTACTCCTCTTAATAGCCGTCCTTAAGCTGCCTGGAATGCTGTGGCCTGGAATTCTGTGGGAAACCACGTTTTGGAACAGAGTTTGTACACATAGCTTTCTTGTGTATGGGCTAACTTACCGTGCTGTAAAACCCAGAGATAATGTGCTGTGTGCTCACTCCTGAAAATAGTGTGTGAATTAAGTGTAGACCACAGTGAGACAGAAGGACTGAGTTTCCTGTTAGAGAAATATCGACGACTAGAAATGTGATCTTGGCGACGCAGCAGCAGGGATTCCTTCATGTGTCAGCGTGTCACGTGTCACATTTCCTTATCAGAGTCAGATTGCCTTCTGTTTATAACATTCTGGATGCTAACAAATTAGATAACCACCTGGCAAGAGGAAGGCACGGTCATTAGCAGACAAACACGTGGAAACATGTATAACAGGACTGAAAAGCAGAGGGTTTTTGTAGTTGTTTGTTTATTTTTTGTTTTGTTTTGTTTTTTTTGAGACAGGGTTTCTCTGTGTAACAGCTCTAGCTGTCCTGGATCTCGCTCTGTAGACCAGGCTGGCCTCAAACTCTCAGAAGTCCGCCCGTCTCTGCCTCCTGAGTGCTGGGATTAGAGGTGTGTACCGCCTCTGCTTAGTCAGAAGAGACACTTCTACACGTGCTGACTGTAGGCTTCTGGGTTGCCTTTCCCTTCTCTGCTCATTTGCTTGTCTTACAAAGTAGCATTCTAATGCCCCTGTTGACTGTCTCTGAAAGTAGTCTTCCAGTGTTCAGAGTTAATCCTTCTTACAACAGTGGGTTTTGTTTGTTGGTTGTTTGGTATTTGGAGTTAGGGTCTCCCTGGCGGGGATGGAGATGAGACTGTCTGGAATGTCCAGTTCTGCGGTGCTAGGGACACAGCACCTGCCGCTCTGCCTGGTGCACTAGCATGGAGAGAGCCACGGAGGTGTTAGGTTCTTACTGACTTTATTGTGGCAATGGCTCCCTCATACAAGGCTAGACTCCAGCTCCTTACCCTCTCTTGACTTCCTTTACTCTTTGGGACCCTTGAACTTGGACTTACCCCTCGAACCGTGAGCCTAACAACTGATGATGATAAATTACCCACTCTGAGGAAGTATTGCAGCAGTTTGGAGTGTGCAGGCAGCAGTGTGTAGCACTCGCCTGTGCACCACTAGACGTTCCCACTTGACTGTCATGTGCAGCATTTACTATTGTTGTGCCTGAGTTCTAGGACCTCAAGAAGACCACCACGGAGCCACACTTCCAAATGCAAAAGCAAGGTTTCATTTATTAAGTACGGGCTAGCACAGGTCCCCTGCCTCACAGTCTGATACAGCAGATGGAGAGAGAAGGACCCCGTCTACTATTGTAAAGGGTTTAAAGAAAAAAAAAATAACATGACAGTCACAAGGTTACAGACTCAAAATACAAAATTATGTATCCTATATCATAATTGGCTAAAGATTAGGTAAAGCTCATCTGTTAGTTTCTGGTAGGTTATTATTATCTAAGGGGGATAGCAACAGTCCCCCTGGTTATGTCTTCCAGACATCTGACCCTTGCTAACTGTAGGGGCTGTTTGAAATATTACCAAGTTGATAGGAAAAGTTGGGTGGTCAACTTTCTCTATATGACTACAGGAGGGGGAATGGGCTGCAGTCAGCAACTTTGTATAACTTAGGATTCTCCATTACCTAAAGAGGGGTCCCGCGGCCTTTAGCTTTTCCTGGAGGCTGGGGTGTAGTTCAAGGTCCCAAAAGGGCCCAGCACAGAAATGGAATCTTTTCCAGCCTTTCACTATGCCTACCTTGTGGCACATAGCAGAATCACTGCTTTTTAATTCCATCAGCATTTTCCCTGATAGATTAACACTTGTTCTTTTTGAGAATGAGCACTGTGTTGTGTTCACTGTGGTAACAACAGTGTGTCATGGTTTCTAGCCACAGTACCCATGCAGTGAGTTAACTAGGACCCGGAAGGAACCTGCTTCTAATCCTTTGGTTTTGTGGCAGTCATCTATTATAGTTGGGATAGAAGCTAAATTTAGGGTAATATATGGAGCCTGCAGCCTAATTTAGTAGGAGTCAGGATGCATAGCAATGTTTTCTTGAGAGATCAGAAAATATATGTAACTCTTCTTCAACTTGTGTTTTTCTTCTCATCACATGCTATATGTGTTTGTGTAAATTTACATATGAATGCATTCATGTGAGTATGCACACATGCATACACCTGAAGTGTGTCACACATATGCGTGTGTGTGTGTGTAGGCCTGGGATGTTGTCAGGAATCCTCTTTGATTGCAATTTCACCTTATTCTTAGTTGCAAGGGCTCAATCAATCCCAGAGCTTGCCAAAATGACTAGTCTTTCTAGCTCGCTTGCTCTGGAGCTCCTGGCCTCCTGGCCTTTCACTTCCAAGGTTACACTTACAGGTAGGCTGCCATGTTTATACTTGGTGTTTACATGGGCTCTGGAGGACCACACTCCAGTTTGCTTGTCTTCGGGGTAACCCCTAACTCTTTTTTGTATGAATAATCCTGACGTGTGTGCCTCTGCTGGTTTTGATCTTAAAGGTCAGCATTTCTAAGCTGATACTTGTTCCATGGACGCTAGTCTGTCTGAGTAGGTGATAAAGTCATGACCTTGACTCCAGACACAGGCCCACTCCATCTCTTGAAAGTGTCTGACATCATGCTTTTTGTTGTTATATTTTTCCTTTTGTTGAAAATAGATTCTTCTCTCATACAATATACCCTGATTATAGTTTCCCCTTCCTCTACTCCTCCCAGTTCCCCCCTCCATCCCCCCTGTCTGTCTCTCATTAGGAAAGAATGGTAGGCTTTGAAGAAATAACTTCCAAAACATAACAAAACAAAATATAATAAGATAAAGCAGAAACCATCACATCAAAATAAGACTTAGAAACCCAACAGGAGGAAAAGAGCCCCAAGAGCAGGCAAGAGTCAGAGACCCACTTGCTCCCACAGTTAGAAGTTCCATAAAAACCCTATGCTAATAGCTCTAATACGTACTCAAAGGACCTGGTGTAGATCCTTGCTTACTTCTTCAGTCTCCGTGATCTCATATGTGCCTTGCTTTGTTGATCCAGAAGGCTTTGTTCTCCTCATGTCCTTCATCTCCTCCTGCTTTTACAATCTTTCTACCTTCTCTTCTGAGGGAGTCCCTGTGCTCTGAGGGGAGGGATTTAATGGAGACCTCCAATTTAGATTCTCTCTCAACCTAATGTCTGGCTGTGGATCTCTGCATCTGTTCTCACCTGTTGCCAGAGGAAGCCTCTTTGATGATGCCTGGATAAGGTGCTGATCTGTGAGTAGAGCAGAATATCACTAGGACTCATTTTACTCTTTTTTTTTTCATTCATAGTGTTTGGTTTTACCTCAGGTCTTCATGCTAACTAGTTTCTGGTTCTTGGTCACCAAAGTAGGTCCAGGCATGGTTCTGCCTCCTGGATTAAGTCAAATCAGACATTGATTGGTTACTCCCATAAGATCTGTGCCACCATTGCCCTAGCATATTTGGAGGCAGGACAGATTGTAGGTCAAAGGATAGCTTGGTTGGTGTCCATATTTCTCTTTCAGTAGTCAGCAGAGAATTGTCCCACACCAAAGAGACTAGAATGTAGGGATGAAGACTCCATGTAGGCACCAGCTCAACTTCTCTATGTTCAGTAAGCTGTGTGGATGTTGTCAGGGCAATGGGGCCCTGCTGTCAGTTTGTGAAGATCAATTCTTTGTCTTAGCATTGGCCTGGACTGTTTTGAGATTTCTATAGGACCTCCTTGGCAAACAACTCAATTAAATGCAACCCAGTCCAAACGCTGGAAGCCTTGTCTGGCTTGAAGAGACATCCAATTCAGACTCCCTATCCCTCTTTACTAGGAGTCCTTGTTAGGATCACTTTCATAGATTCCGGAAGTTTCCACTGCACTAGGTTTCCACACTACCCCTCAAGTGCTCCTCCACCCAATTCCAGCTGTATCTCCCTATACTCTCTCCCTCCATCCCACTCCCACCACCTGATCTCACTTCAGTCCCACCTGCCATTAGTTCACCCCTAAAATATATTTCCCTCCCCAGGAAGATCTATACATCCTTCCATCCCCAGACCCTTCCTATTTACCTAACCTCTGTGGGTCTATGGACTGTATGTAGCTTGGTTATCATTTACTTAATGGCTAATATCCACTTACAAGTGAATACATACCATATTTGTCTTTCTGAGTCTGGGTTACCTTACTCAGGATGACTTTTTTTTCTAGTTCCACTCATTTGCCTGAAAATTTCATGATGTCATTTTTTCCTAACAGCTGAGTAATACTCCAGAGCATAAATTTTCTTTATCCAGTCTTCTGTTGAGGAACATTAGAGTTTCAAGTACTATGTTGAGTGGATATGTAGAGAGTGGACAATTTTGATTTTAGTTGGAACTGCTTTGAGTTTTTCTACAGTTAATTTAATATTGGCTATAGGCTTGCTGTAAATTGCCCTTATTATGTTTAAATATGTAACTTGTATCCCTAATATCTTCAAGACTTTTATCGTGAAGGAATATTGGATATCTTGAGAGGCTTTTTGGCATCTAATGAGATGATCATGTAAGTTTTTTGTTTTGTTTTTCTTCTTTCAGTTGGTTTATATAGTGGATTATATATATTAATTTTCATATGTTGAACCATCCCTGCATCTCAGTGTAAATGCTTGATCATAGTGGATGATCTTTTTAGTGTGTTCTTAGATTTAGTTTGTAAGTATTTTATTGAGTATAATTGCATCTATGTTCATAAGGGAAATTGGCTTGGAATTCTCTTTCTTTATTGAGTCTTTATGTGTTTTTTGTATCAGGGTAATAGTGGTCTCATAAAATGAATTGAGCAATGTTTCCTCTGTATATATTTTGTGGAATAATTTGAGGAATATTGCCATTAACTCTTCTTTGAATTCTTTGAAAGTTTGGTAGAATTCTGCACTAAAACCACCTGGCCTTTTTTTTGGGGGGGGGGGAGACTTTTAATGACTCTTTTATGTCATTAGGGGTTATATGTCTTTTTAAATTGTTTATCTGATCTTGATTTAACTTGATAAGCAGTGTCTATGGAGAAAATTATCCATTCTTTTAGGTCTTCTAGTTTAGTAGAGTACAGGTTTTTAAAGTATGTCCTTGTGATTCTCTGGATTTCTCTGGTTGTTATAACCCCCTTTTCACTTCTGATTTTGTTAATTTTGTTAATTTGGATGTTTTCTCTCTCTACCTTTTAGTGAGTTTGAATTAGGGTATGCCTGTCTTTTAATTTTCTCAAAGAACCAACTCTTGGTTTCATTGTTGTAAGAGGCCGCTTGTTCATTTCCTGGCCATCTAGACTCCTGAAATAATCACAAAGAAACTATATTATTTAAATCACTGCTTGGCCCATTAGCTCTAGCTTCTTATTGGCTAACTCTTATGTCTTAATTTAACCCATCTCCATTAATCTGTGTATCACTATGAGGTTGTGGCCTACCAGCAGAGTTTCAGTGTATCTGTTTCCAGCGGTGGCTCCATGGCTTCTCCTTGACTCCGCCTTCTTCCTTCCAACATTCAGTTTAGTTTTCTCTGCCTAGCTAAGTTCTGCCCTGCTATAGGTCCAAAGCAGTTTTTTTATTCATTAATGGTAATCACAGCATACAGAATGGAATCCCACATCATTTTCATTGATTCTTTGTATTGTTCTCTTTGTTTTTTATTTTATTGATTTCAACTCCCAGTTTGATTATTTCTTGTCATCTACTCCTTGTGCGTATGATTACTTCTTTTTGTTCTAGAGCTTTCAGGTTGGCTGTTAAGTTGCTAGTGTTAGATCTCTTCATTTTTTAATTGTAAGCAGTTAGTGATATGAACTTTCCCCTCAGCACCCTTTTCATCATGTCCCTTAAATTTAGATATGCTGTGTATACATTTTCATTGAATTCTAGGAAGTCTTTAATTTTTTAATCTATTTCTGTCTTAACTCAGGTTTTCATTTAGTAGAGTTATTCAGTTTCCATGAGTTTATAAGATTTCTGTTGTTTCTGTTATTGATATCCAGCTTTAATATTTGATGGGCTGATTGAATGCAGGAAGTTATTCAGTTTTCTTTTATCTGTTGAGGCTTGCTTTATGACCAAGTTTATGGTCAATTTTGGTGAAAGTTTCATGAGATTCTGAGAAGGTATTTCTTTGTGTGTGTGTTTGGGAAAAATGTTCTGCAAATATCAGTTAGGTCCATTTGGTTTATAACATCTGCTAGTTCTAGTGTTTCTCGGTTCAATTTTTGTTTGAATGACCTGTCCATTGGTGAGAATGGGGTATTGAAATTTCCCACTATTAGTGTGCAAAGGTCAATATGTGACTTAAGTTATAATAGTATTTCCTCTTGTGTTTGGGGCATAGATGTTAAGAAGTGAAATGTCATCTTGGTGCAATTTTCCTTTGATGAATGTATACTGTCCTTCCTCATCTCTTTTGATTAGTTTTGGTTTGAAGTCTATTCTGTTAGATATTAAAATAGCTACACTAGCTTGCTTCTTAGGTCCATTTGCTTGGAATCTTTTTCCAACTCTTTACTCTGAGGTAATATTTATCCTTGATGTTGAGGTGTGTTTCTTGGATGCAGCAGAATTATGGATCCTGTTTTCATGGCCATTTGTTAGTCTGTATCTTTTTATTGGGGAATTGAGAACATTGATTTTGAGAGATAACAATGACCAATGATTGTTGACTCCTCTTATTTTGTTATTGTTATTGTTGGTGTTGTTCTTTCTCTCTCTTTCTTTCTCTCTCTCTCTTTCACTGTGTGTGTGTGTTTCTCTTCTTTTGGTTTTGCTGGTGTCATTTTCTGTGTTTTTCATGGGTGTAGTTAACCTTAAGTTGGAGATTTTCTTCTAGCACTTTCTGTAGGGCTAGATTTATAGATGGATATTGTTTAAATTGGACCTTATTGTGGAATATCTTACTTTCTCCATCTATGGTGATTAAAGGTTTTGCAGGGTATAATAGTATGGGCTGATGTCTGTGGTCTCTTAGAGTCTGGAGCACATCCATCCAGGCCTTTCTAGCTTTTAGGGTCTTCATTGAGGAATCAGGTGTGATTCTGATAGGTCTGCCTTTATATGTTATTTGTCCTTTCCTCTTGAAGCTTTTAATATTCTTTCTTCTTTGTTCTGTATGTTTAATGTTTTGATTATTATGTGGTGAGGGGCCTTTATTGGTTACATATATTTGGTGTTATGTAATCTTCTTGTATTTATATAGGCAGCTCCTTCTTTAGGTTAGGATATTTTTCTTCTATAATTTTGTTGTGTCAGGGACTGTACCATGTGGGGTGCCATTTGTTATGGACCAGCCTCAACAAAAATACCTCTTGCTGGGGTAGGGGCATGGGGATCAGAAAAATAAGTAAAGAGTATGAAGACACAAATAAAATAAGAAAACAGAAATATAGGATCATATTGGGAGGAAATTCCAGTGATTACTGAAATCACCCAAGTTTAATTTCCAATTGCTTAAAATACCCTGACCCCTGAAGGTAGGAGTAAGATAAAAAAAAAAACTGCATTAACATGATATAAGGAAATAAACATACCAATTGAAAGTTGTGGGCTACCTTGGGTAAGTATTTTGTTGCTAGAACAAGACAAATAACGTTCACACCCTAGACCAAAACATTTTGTAGGCAAACCATTCTCTGGGTGAAATCCATTGTTATACCCTTAAGGAAGTAGGAATTTAGTTGGATCCTTAGACTTTTATTTGGAGTAGAAACATATTGACTTCTCTATTCCTGAAATACAAGGTCTGGATACTAGACACATCTGTTGACAATAACCTTGAGAGAGCAGAATTCTCTGAACTAAATCTAGGTGGGACCTTTGTTTGAGGTAGAAACAGACAATAACTTTGAAGGAAGAGGTAAGTACCAACTTTGACTTTTGGTCAAGATGAAAATAGGCTCACATTTTTGGGTCTCCACATTATTGAAGATTTTTTCGGTGCCTTTAAGCTGGTTTTCTTCTTATTCCATATCTATTATTCTTAGGTTTGATCTTTTCACAGTGTCCCAAATTTCTTGGCTGTTTCATGTCAGGATTTTTTTGGATTTAACATTTTCTTTGACTGATGTATCCATTTCATCTCTCTTATCTTCAATACCTGGATTCTTCCATCTCTTGGATTCTGTTGGTGAAGCTTGCTGTTGTAGTTCCTGTTTGAATTCCTAATTTTTTCATTTCCAGGTCCCATCAGTTTGTGTTTTATTCATTTCCTTCAATTGTTTATGTTTCCTTGGACTTATTTAAGAGATTCATTAATTTCCTGCATTTTTTGGTTTGTGTTGTCCCGGGTTTCTTTAAGTGATTTATTCCTTTCCTGTATAAGGAACTCTACCATCTTTATATAAGGTCTTTAAGGTTTAAAGGTCTTTTGCTTGTGCTTCAGCTGTGGTGAAATATTCTAGGTTTGCTATAGTAGGATAGCTGGGCTCTGGTGGTGACCTGTTGTCCTGGCTGTTGTTAACTGTGTTCTTACACTGGCATGTAGGCATCTGGGCTTGGGTTAATTACATGTCTAGGTGCTGTTTTCTGGATTTGTCTTTGTTGGGTGGGTGTTTTTTCTTTATGTTTCTGTTTCCTCTCTGGATTCTTGGAGTGTGTGATGGCTGTATGTTGCCAGTTTTTCTGACCTGCTCAGTTGATGTGTTCACAGGGAATCCCTGCTGGTTTTAGAGGCTGGGATACTGGGATGAGTTTGGGGAAGGCAGGTTAGAGGGGGTTTTGTGATCCCTTGGTCATGGGGTCAGAGAGAGGAAGGGTTGCAGGGGACGATTGTGGGATCCACAGGAGATGGGAGCAGAGAAGCAGGGAAGGCTGCCCAGGGAGCTCTGCTGCGGAGCTGAGCCTGAGACTGGGGAGCTGGGTTTGGGGAAGCAGAGAGGAGAAGGAATAAGGACAGTCTCCCTGGCTTTCTGGCAAGTGTGGCCTGTGGTTTTAGCAGGGGTACCTGCTGGAGTTGGGGGCTGGGAGTGGAGGAAGGGAAGTTGGGAGGGGGTGATCTGTGGGATCTACAACAAATTTGAGCAGAGGGGAAAGGAGGCTGCAGCTGGTGTTCTGTTGCAGCACTAGGGGCAAGATTGAGGGATTAGGTCTGGGGGAGCAGAGAGAGAGGAGATGGTCACATCATGCATTTTTGATGGCTTCCAGAGCTTCCCTGTCAGCTCTAGTTCTGAAGAGAATTCCTCAAATCAATGTAAAAAATAGAGGGCTGCTCACAAGAGTATTTTTCTCAACAAAACAAGCCAAAGATGAAGAAATAATGATGTTTTAATCTTAAGAAAACAAAAGCCCATTTATTTCCTATATGTATTTGAAGGACCCCCAGTGAGCATAGAGATACAAAACTTATTCTTGAGACTCATCATTTGCAGCCCTGGCTACTGATTATAAAGCTAAGTAAACCTTGGACATTACTGTATGTCTCTTCAGAGTTTGCATACAGGATTAACTGTGTTACCCGATGGATGATCCCCAGGAAGTCTTTGATAGAGGCTGGCAAGTTGAGGTCCTGTTGGCCTCTGCTTATTCTTTTTCATGGGAATCCAGCTATGTTCATTCATTTTTTTTCCATAACTGCTTTCATAGTACAATACCACAGCTTACATGGAAGCAGCAGAGACCATGCAGCCTAGGAACCAGAAGGCATTTGCTGCTCTGCTCCACAGAGAAAAAGCTGCTAACCTCTGAGAAGACAGCTTCCACCCTTGCTACAGAGTGATTTGTATCCAAACCTTGAAGCTGTATACTCACATAAGAAAGAACAATAAGTTGTAGATGTTTTCTGTCCACGGAAGAAGTAACTCGTAGAGGTCGGGTTTCCTTATAGTTGCCTGGTTGTGCATCTACTATAGTGTTCTGACAATGTCTTCTTAGTGACTCTGTGTATCTGTTTCTCTTGTTCTTTTGTGTTAAATAAGCTCTCACCTCCTCTCATTAGTGAGTTAAGAAAATCTTTGACTCATGCTCACTCTGTACTATCTAGTCATTATTTTTAGAACGTTGCACAATGACAGCCCCAAGCCCGCCAGGGCCGCTTCACCAGGATTCCCCTTAGAGGTAGTCGTTTAATCCAGCAGAACCTCAGGTTCTTTATTTCTTAAGTGGAGAGGATTTCTTTCTCCCAGAATCTCAGCCAAATTACTTCCTTACTCAGGTAGTAGTAGACACTGGACAACATTTTGTGATGAAGTTTAAAGATGGTATGTGTAAGCCAGGCGGTGGTGGCACACACCTCTAATCCCAGCACTCGGGAGGCAGAGGCAGGCAGATCTCTGTGAGTTCGAGGCCAGCCTGGTTTAAAAGAGCTAATTCCAGGACAGGAACCAAAAAGCTACGGAGACACCCTGTCTCAAAAAAATCCAAAAAAAAAAAAAAAAAGATGGTATGTGTAATCACTGTTGACTGCCAAGCACTGTGTCATTTGCAAGTATTGGACATGATTTTTATTTTAATCTTTTTGTATTTTTGAGAGAGTCTTTCGTGTATCTGGGCCAGCCTCTTCCTTCCATGTCCCAAGTACTGGGATCATAAGTGTGTGGTACCATGACAAGCTATGTCTCTTGACAAAATCTAAATCTCAGATATTGATGCATATGCGTGGTTGTATGATGCATGAACTGGATTGATGATTTGACTTCTAAGAAGTTGAGCATAAATATTTTTTGTTTGTTTGTTTTTGTTTTGTTTTTTAAGACAGGGTTTCTCTGTGTAACAGTCCGGGCTGTCCTGAAACTAGCTCTGTAAACCAGGCTGGCCTCAGACTCACAGAGGTACACTTGCCTCTGCCTTCCAAGTGCTGGGATTAAAGGAATGTGCCATCGAGCCCAGTTTGAACATCATCATTTTTAAAAGACAAATGAATAAAGAGATTGTGGTAATACTCATCTGATTGATATTATTGACAGTAGAAGTATTTAATTATATTTTACATTAAATAAATATCCTAATAGCCACATGTATTAAATCCTTGAGAAGTCGTTTGAATTTGTAATTTTCTAGACAAGGGAACAAGTGATGGAATCTAGCTTCATGTTGCTTGGAGTGGGCTGGAATGAATTCATTGACTTTTGATTGAAAGAAAAATAAGTCATGGTACCCTGAGGAAAAGTGAAAAAGGAGGAAACTCGTGTAACCAAAAATGGAAATAGAAACTGTTGACTTTTTAAATGCAGGGTTGGTGATTTAAGGCACATTCTTCTTTGTAATAATCCAGAACAAACCACTATATGGAAATCTGATGTGAAAGGAACAACAGGACTCTACATATTTTAATGACACTCAAAGATATTTTGTACAGCTTTTTAAAGAGCCTAGTCTACTTTTTGAAGAATGATTATGAGATTTACCTTGAACAGTAGACGAGTCATTCTCTGAGCACCAGCTAATCCACATTGGTGGAGGTTTCAATAACCCTGGACGGGTTCTCTCAGCTCAGCTCTGCTGTGGGAAAGACAGCATGCTCTGGCTGCTCACCGAAGGAGCTCACTGAAGGGAGCTGTGCGCCGTACAACCTACTGAAATCGCCCACAGACGCTCAAACATACAGTGACTTCAGCAATGTGTTGTTCTAAAGTCTAAATTACAAAATCAAAAGACAGAGCTCCTGGGCCTTTTTAAAAAGTTCAGTTGTACTGGGTTTCAGAGTCTGAGTCACATGCTTCCAAGTTCTTAGCTTCTTTTCAAGGACTTGAAATAAAGGCTGACACAGACTGCAAAGTAGCAAAGAAATCTTATTCAGAAGATTCGAAAGTGAAGTGATAATATAGGTCAGAAGGAAGTATGCCATCAAGAGTGACAGCAGCCACATGAGAATACCCAAGGACCTAGATTATTGGGACTTCCTTTTTATAAGTTCAAGAGAAGATGGAACTGGTGGCCACAGGGCAGGTGCTGGTGGTTCTGTTTTGATGGACAGATTTGAATTATAATCTTTTGCTCACTGCTGTGTGCTTTCCCATGATGCACTTGATTTCAATCACACGCATGCCCAGTTACACATTCATAAACAGGAAATTCTCTCCAAGAGTTCACTGAGAGGGTAGCTTTATTACACATGCCCCCAAGCCTAGTTCAGGATAAGTTCTTCCATCAGGATGTAACTGGGGTACAATTGAATAGAAACTGCCCATACTTGATGATCATTAAGGGAAGAGAAACTTAATCCATTGTTTGGAGAGGTGTGTGTGCAGCCTGATGTCACTGGGATCCTAGATTGCTCAACATTCCTGAGCACATTACTAGAAGAGGGGTGTGGCTGGCCTAACCGAGGGGAGTTCCAGGTTGCTCAGCTACTCCCTGTGCTAGCCTGTCTCACTGTCTCTTGTTCACCAATACAGTTCCTTTTTTCCCCTCATGTAATAGACAACTTTATCCAGAGCTTCCGACAATTTATGCACTCAGGATTAAGAGGAGTCACATGAGTAAAATGTGCAATCACAAGGGCAGGCCACATGTGGCAGGCAAGACTCATGTGGCAAAAACATGTTTTTCCATAGACGCATACTAACAAATGACAAATTGTAATGAATATTCTGAAGTAAACTCACTCCTGTTCCCCCACACCTGGGAGGGGCATGAAAACACATTCCAGGAACAATTCCATGTTTTGAAGAAACTGAGGCCACACCTTTGGATAAGAGGTTTCTCCTATTGTACAGGGCAGTGAGAGTGGTCTCAGGAAGTGGACTTTCCTGGTGTTTTCTTTTTTCCCTTTCACCAGGGATTCGAACTTTTGTCCAACTCCTGTTTCTCAGCCAACTGGAGACTTCTTCCTCTTGTGTAGCATCAAGCAGTATTGGAACTCTTCCACAGCTCCAGTAAGATCCCGTATTTGAGAGGAAATAGCTTCATCTTGATGTGGGGAGTGTGTATGTCTCGGATATGCATCATCAAGCCCAGAGCTCGTGGGGAGTACCAAGATGAAAGGCAGAATCTCAAGGCTTTAGATGACGAAACCACCTGCTGGCCCTCTCAAGTCTCCAACTATTACTCAACGTTTCATGCCCTCAAGTTCCAATGTTGTCGATCGACTATAGCCTTCCAAGGCCAAAAAAATATTTGGAGAGAGAGCAAAGGAAAAACCAAACAGGAAACAAGCAAGCTAGCAGTCATCACCTAATGCAACTGCACAGAAACTGCACAGAAAACACTGAAAAATATTTTAAGTGTTTGTAGATATTAAAGAGCCAAACCATCTGGGTGAAGCATTCCGTCGCTCTCATTTCTCTTGCTGGGGCACTAACTTTGAACTGGAAAAAGCTTACTCTTGCCTAAGTTAGCATACTGTGCACTTAACACCTCATTCAAAATCCCCAAGAATCTTAAGTTTAATTACTGGTAAGATGGATAAGTACATAGATATTAACGTTTTGCTGTTAAGCATTAGCCAAAGTGGCTTGATAGGGGGAAGGGTCCTTCCCTGCCAACCCATACTCCCCCATCTTCCCCAACTTCCTGCTGAGAGATAATTCCCTTCTAGTTCCTTCTCCAGGCCCCACCCTGTCACCTTCCATGTCTTTCCTTTTTTAAGTAGCTCAGTTGCTCAGGCTTGGGATCTGATTCCGGAGGCACTCTCCTCTCCTAGTCCACTCTCCACCTCCTGTCTTCCTTGTATATTATTACATTCTCTGCTCTCAAATGCCCAGCTTTCATTGGCATCAAGGAATCTACCAGGCGAAATGTTTGACAGGACTAGGAAAAAATGTATTAAAAAAACTAGGTAATCTGATAAATGCAGATTGGAAATGGGGTGAGAGTGCATCCAAGGACAGTCACAGTCAGTTTCTGAAGACTCAGAGTTGGCCTGATCACCTGGAGGGTCACATAGGGGCTGGCCAGTGAGATCTTGCCCTACCTAGGTGGAAGAGTAGGAAGCAATGGGGACAGGTAGCAGCCATTGTCTCCTGCCAACCCACTGTGTCAGAGAAGAAGGCGAACCACTGCTCTCTCGTCTTTTCCCAAGAGGAGCTGGAGCCCAATTTTTGTGTGAAGTCTCCAGATTGCTGTATGCTTACCCAGATTTGAAAAGTTGTTTTAATTTGTTTTGGTTGATTCAGATCATAATTCATGAACCACCACGAACGGGTGTAGCAAGTGGCCAACAAGTAACCCCAAGTCTACAAAGTCCCTGAGAAGTGGGTCACTTGGGTCCTCAGGATTAGAACTGATGTCAGTATGCGACTCTTTCTGTGAATTTGCTTCTCAACCAAGCTCAAAATAGACGTGCCTGCCCGGGGACACTCTGGTCTCCGGAGGCTGGCCATGATCAGGTGCAGAGCAACCTGATTCATTCTCGGTAGCCTCTTGGCCATGCATGTTCCTGGGGGGTCTGTTTTCTCATCACCTTGGGCAAAGGGCTAGGTATATCATAAAACAGGTAGTTGGAAATTCCTTTTTTCCCAAAACATTTTAAATAATCTCAAGTCTTCTTTGAATGAGTTTCTTTTGTTTTGCTTTTGAAGCTTTGAGATTTATTTTGCATCTGTATGTATGTGATGTGCACAGGTGTGTGCATAGTTGCATGTGTGCGCATGCACACTGAGTGTGTAAATGTGTACTCATGTGCCTGCACACACTTGTAGAGGTCAGAGTTGATGCTATGTGTCTTTCCTGATTGCTTTCTATTTTACTAACTGAGGAAAGTCTCTTACTAAACCCATAACTTGCTGCTTCGGCTAGTCTTGCTAGCCAGCCTTGCCGGGCGGGGATGGGAGGGCGATCCCTTGTTTCTGCTTCTCAAGCTCTGGGATAACAGATGGGTCACCATGTCCACCCAGCTTCACAGAGGAGCAAAGAATCCAAATTCCAGCCTTCATGCATTTATAGTACCGGTTTCATACACTAAGCCACCTCTTCTAAACTAGCCTCCCTCGCTTGTTTTGAGACAGAATCTTACATTATAGTCTCAAACATACAGCAAACCTTGTCTCAACTTCCCAAGTCCTGGGATGGCAGGCTTGTATCACCATACCCAGCCCTTCTTTGCTATCCTTAGCTTGGAGCAACAGTCCTACATTAGTTTGGGTCTTGTGCATATAAAGTGGATCAACCAATTTTTCACAGGCAAAACCCAAGTCCTTCCTATCACACAAGGGACACTGTGCTGCTCAGCCTCTATCTACACTGCAGTTGGTGTCTGAGTGCTCTAGCCTGGCCACTTGGAGCAGCTTCCTATCCCTTCTTGACTGCAGTTGTTCATGGTTGTCTATCAGCGTAGTTAGGCATCCCTCAGATGGGATGCCTTCTCTGAACTCCCCAAATGTTTCCTTTGGGGGAACCACTAAGATATAGTTCCCTCTTAGTTTTACCATGTTACAGCACCCTGGATTGCTTGCTGATGTCTGTCTGCTGCAGCCATGAACATATTCTATGCACCGTCTAGGAATCAGTCAATAAATGCTCGAACCAAAACACTGGGAAACAGAGCAAATGCCTTCTTGCCACCCAAGCGTCAACAACATTTTAAAGAGGGAGGTGGGGGAAGGAAAGGAAACAAGGTCCTGGGGATCTTCCGTTGAGCATGGAGTTGTAGCGCTGAGAGAGAGCCTGGAAACATTGGCCAGGGTGCGCCAATGCCTTAGAGCCCTTCATTGTTCCCTTACCACTGACAGCTGGAATTTTCCTCTTTTTCATACTTTGGAAGGTCAAAGGCTTCTGATCTGATAAAAGGACTATGACCTTGAGAGATGAAGGGGGAAGAGGAGAGAAGAAATACACACAAATATTTATTTAACAGATAGTTTTTGAAAATCCAGGTGCTGGCCCCAGCTAGGACAAGGTCAAGGTAATAAACGGGTGTGCTTGCGGCTAACTTTTCAGTGGCATCAGGAAAACAGGATGTATAAACACATCGTGGGGCCAGACAGACGAATCAGCGGGGAGGAGTGCTTGTGCTGCTGCTTTTCTCGGGGATCCAAGTTTGTGTCCCAGCACCCATGTCCGGCAGATCGCAACTTTAATGTCCTCTCTCTCCTCTCTTTCTCCTTGCTACCCCTCTTCTCCGAGCTCAATTTCTGTGTGCTGAGCCTTGGATCTGTGCGCCAAGGCAATTGCCAGGTGTGGAGTTCTTTACCGTTTCTTAGATGTGTCTTCTCTCCTGAAGTGGATCACGTGGCGGGAACTGCACTAGCCCTTTAAGGAGCGACTTGAAAGGTGCGAAGGCAGAGGGCAAGGTTCCATGCCAATGACCTGTTGGGTTTGATTGCACAGAAGACTCGCCGGAGGGGGCAGTGCAAGTGCCCGAGTGATCTCAGAGTTTCTGAAAATGAATGCGAAGTATAAAATGTCAGTCCTTCCCGAGCACCCTGGAGTGATCCTGCCTCTCGTATGTCATCCTTATTACTTTATAATTACCTTCTGACCTTTACTGACTCTGTGACAGTTGTGCGTCTTTTAAAAAAAAAGATTTGAGAATATTACCATTATGCAGTTGCCTAGAAACAGGGCCTAAAATACATCTGGCTTTAATAGAAGAGCTAAAATGAGTTTTCAGTTTTTGGCATTGTCTCTCTTTCCTCTCTTCTCTCCTCCCCCCGTTTTCCCTCTTTGTTTCAAGCAGCAAATGCACCAGAAATTGTCCCTAATCCTTTCTGAACCACCTGAAGCCAAGGTACCCCAGGTGGAGAGCAGGTCCCCAGCAGGGGAAGCTGTAACGAGACTGACTTACTATTGTAAAACCCAATCCCCAGCCCAGTCTGCACACTTAGCATGGACAGATGGATACTGTCCAGCCGCTCACCACTCAGGCAGCTTTGGCTAGCCCTCCTCAGAATGCTTAGGAGGACGTTCCATTTGTCTCTTCATTAAGGCGTGTTCTAACACAGTTTGCCAAATGGCTATAGGCATGATTTTCTGACCCATGACAATTTCTATTCATCACCCCAGGGCTTCTTCCCAGATGTATCCTCTCGTCTCCTTCCACCCCCTTTATCACCACAGTGTGCCATCATCCCTCCCTAGGGGACGGTGCAGACGTAAGCCCTTATCACCTAATAAAAAGGGAACAAGGAGAAACTGAGCCTGTTCTGTGTCTTCCGCATCTGCTGTTTGCGTTGAGCTGGTAGAAAAGGGTTGATTTGCAGAGATGCTTCTGGTGGGAAAGGTTACACGCAGCCTTACCAGGCAGGGTCTGGAAGTCTGCAGGCCAGGTCTCGGGACACGCAGTGCTACAAGGAGTGTGTATTGAGTGAGGAGGCTTGAGAAAACAGGACACTCAGTTAAAATGAGTCCGGCATTAGTTCCAATTACCCCATTTCCAGGCCCAAATGCTTCCAAACTTGCCTGGTCCTAAGAGCCTCATGAGGACTTTTTGAGAAAACTAGTTTAGAGGCCTGTGAGACGGCTTAGTGTGTAAGAGCTCTGGATACGCCTGCAGAGGACCTAGGTTTATTTCACAGCCATGTGTAACTCCATTTCCAGGGTATTTTACACTTTCTTTGGGCTTCCATGGGCACCAGGCGTGCAAGTGGGGCAAAGATACATAGGCAGGCAAAACACCCATACACCTTAAGAAAATGAAAACAGAAAGAATACTGATTCCGATATAAGAGCAGGGAAGATGGCTCAGCCAGGTAAGTTTGATGTGAAATTGCATCCCCAGAGCCCAGATTGAAAACATCATCAACAACAACAAACAGGCAGGGTGATGTGAACCCAGTGCTGGGGAGGTAGAGACAGGAGCATTGCTGGGGCTTACTAGCTAGCTGGACTAGCCAAACTGACAAGTCTAGGTGCAGTGGGAGATCCTGTTTCACAATAAGGTGGAGAGTAATTGAGGAAGATGGCTGACATCAACTTTAGGTCTCCATATACATGAACAAGTTTGTGTGTACACACACACATACATATACATGCATATACATACATATACACATACACACATACATATACATGTACACATACATACACACATACATATGTACACACATATATACACATACACACATACATATACATGTACACATACATACACACATACATATGTACACATATATATACACATACACACATACGCATACACACATATGGGGGGAGGGAGGGTGGGAGAGAGAGAGAGAGAGAGAGAGAGAGAGAGAGAGAGAGATTTGAAGCCTCTGAAGCCTCTTTGTTGAAGAGCTCTGTTTAGGAACCCTGGCATGGAATTTAGGAAACACCCTTTTAAAGTAAGCTGGTGATGCCCACTAGAGCCAGATCCATTAAGAAAACAGGCCAATAGGGTGGTGTCTTGATGCTTTTCAGGGTAGACAGGGCTTCCGGTGACTGCATGGGCACCTGCTGCTGCTCTTATGCCTAGGGTCCAGATAGACGGCTGGCCTGTCAAAGCCTGCAGCAGACCGCAGGCCTCTGAGGACTGCTCCACACCTACCAGTGTGTCTTCTCCACATGGTCTACCCTTGCATCTTCTCTGAGTGGTCTACCCATGTGTAGTAATAAGAGCAGTGGGGCTGCGTCCCCAGCACCCCGGCTGCCTGCTCGGCTAGCTTATGCCCCGAAATAATTACACGGACACTGTATTCTTTTAAACACTGCTTGGCCCTTTAGCTCTAGCCCTTACTGGCTAATTCTGATATCCCGATCAACCCATCTCTAATAATCTGTGAGAACCGGTCTTACCGGGAAGATTCTAGCCTAAGTCCATCCTGGGTCGGAGTTTCATGGCGTGCATCTTCCCTGGAGCGGGGAGCATGGCATCCCTCTCTGAGGCGTCTGCTCCCGAGAGAAGAACTGTGGAGTCTGAGCTCACTTCCTCTTCCTCCCAGCGTTCTGTTCTGTTTACTCCTCCCACCTATCTTCTAACCAATAAAATGGGCCAAGGCAGTTCCTTTATTAGCCAATGACCTTCCTCCATCACCCGTGAGTCTTCTCTGCACGGTCTACCCGTGAGTCTTCTCCGTGTGGTTTACCCATGAGTCTTCTCCGTGTGGTCTACCCGTGAATCTTCTCTGAGTGGTCTACCCTTGTGTCTTCTCTGAGCAGTCTACCCATGAGTCTTCTCCATGTGGTTTACCCGTGAGTCTTCTCCACGTGGTCTACCCATGCGTCTTCTCCGTGAGGCTTCTAATGCCCAAAGACTCAGCTCAGGCTCTGCTCTGCTGCATTTCTGGAACATTCTGCTCTTCTCACAAGGACATCACTAGCCACTATTAGAAGTACTAACCTGCCACTATCCCATTTTCTGACTTATTTTTCCCAGCAGCCTTCTGTCTCCTTCTCCTCAGTTGGGATGGCAGCCCTGGGAGAGAAGGTGACTGTGGGTGTTGAAGTCAGGTTATGCTCTTCAGAGGTCAGGCTAGAATCAACAAAGGGAGTAAGTGCCGAACATTTGAAATAAGGCACCTGTTGTTGGTAGCGCTTCAAGGCATTCGCTGGTCAGTCCAGGGCCAGCACCACAGCCTGTCCTTCCTTTCCATGGCTCCGTGCAGCTTTACTCAGGGAAGCCTGAATTTGTAGTCCCCTGAGTAGGAGGACAACTTCTAGCGTCTGAGTGCCAGGGTTCTATTCCTAGCCTCACCAAACAAAACACGAGTCCCTGCATCACCTGGCATTTGTGTTGGCTAATACAGAAATGGGTATGAAGTGTTCCATCACAGTATCTGCCAATTACAGAGTGGGGGGTGTGGCATGTGCCATGCAGGCCCTCTGCCAGGCACTGGTTACACTAGCAGGCTGAGTAAAATGTCCCCACGGGCCACTTTTGACAAGTATCCAAGTACCAGTGTCTAGTGACGAGTGTTTCGTTTATAACCTCTAACCCCCTTCACATCCTCTAACTGCCCTCCGCCTCCTCCAGGTTGTGTGTGTGTGTGTGTGTGTGTGTGTGTGTGTCATGGCACAAGTGTGGACTATCTTGACTTAGTCCTTGCCTTTCATTGTACCTGGCTTTGTGTGGGTTCTCAGGATTTGACTTCAGGTCCATGCCCTTGTGCACCAAGCACTTGCACTGAGCCGTCCCTGCGGTGCCTAACCTGGTGATTCTTAAGCAAACCCCAGAGAGAATGTCACTTTATTGTCGTCATACTAGCAATGCTTCTGTGGCTTTAGTGCATGTAGACTCCAATTCGAATAGATAACTGGCTGGGCAAAGTACTCCGGAGCATCTTGCCTGCTCTTGTTTTCTTACCTTCGAATCATAGGCTCAGTCCACTGTTGAGCTGAGCCTGTTTGGGTTGGTTGCATGTGGCCCTGGAGTTACAGAGGAAGAATGACAGCTAAGCCTCTGGCTCCTGGGTAGGGACAGTAAGACAGGAAATCGCCCCTTTCTCCTGGCCTTGTGCAGAGATATTAGGAACTGGACACCTGAATGCAGGGGTGGGGTCATAGGATAACCCTGTAGGAACGTGCCTCTAGACCTATCGATCCGGACACACCGCACAGACAAAACTCATCTTGGTGTCTTTTAAAGCATCCATGTCTCTTGAGAGCTGGTCTCCTTTCAGGAACGACAGTCAGCTTTAGGGGCTGCACAGGCAGAATAGCAAAGGGCAGTGCCCAATTGAAATACCCTTCCTTGGTCCTGTCACTTAAGACCGTCATTTGAGCATGCGTGTCAAAAACACTTTGTGTCCAGCGTCTGAAAGAATTCTTAGTGCCTGAGCTCTGTGAGGCAGGAACGGCCCAGGAGTCTCCCTTCCTTCTCCACACGGATGGCTCTGCCATGCTGACACTAACATGCCACCTAGCTCGCTTTTTCTCTCCGTGCTCACTTTGCTCCTTCAGCAATTAGCTCTAAATAGACGCTTCAGCGCCACCCACCTGAAGAGCAGTCCTTGCGTGAAGAAAATGTGGCTAAGCTGCAACTTCCGAATTCTCTCAGGAGAAGCCATCAGAGAGGCCTCCAATCCCAGTGCTCTCACTGCCATAATCTTTGTGAGGGCTCCAAGGCAAATCCAAGGTAAGCCTGGAGCCTCAGAGAGAGCTTTAGGTATTTATTGGGGCTAGAGCAACCATTTCTGGCAGAGGACATTTTTGAGGGAGATAGTGTTATGTAACCGTGCATCCGATAAAGCCACCTCCAGTCTTCCTGCCGAAGGAGGGAATCTTGTCAGCGTGAGCAGGCGGCTGCCTCCTGGTTCTTCCTGTTGCAGAATTGTTGTGATGTCAACCCATGGCAGGGACATGAATCCAGCACTGCTCCGGGAGGAAAGCTTCCTTCTGTGGGCTCTGCCAAAGGACAGGCAGAGGTGTCTGCGCTCTCTGTCTGCAGCCGGAAGCACATAAGTGAGACATCTCCTGGACAGAAGCTCCTGAAATTCCTGCTTGAGACTTCATTTATAGTCACACAAAGGCTGTTCTGTGACCTTTGGAAATATTATGGTTTTCTGAATGGTGTCTGTGAGTTCAGTGTCATCGCTAGTACAGAAACAAAACAAAACTGTGGTACAAAGGTGACCTTCAGGCTACTTTCAGCTCTTTGTAACGGCTGCTCTTCCTGATAGTGCACTGTGCTTTGGCACTGGTTCCCAGCTGCAGCATGATGCCTGGTTATCTTCGCTGACATAATTCATAGGAACAATTAAAGCCCCAACTGTGGTGACTGCATACGGAAAGGCTTGATTTTCACTTACATGAAGTCTAGTATGGGTCTGGCTGCCTTCTATCATATAGTAAAGCCACTTGACTCAGGTCTTATAATGTCTGTTGTAGGGGAAGAAAAAGATGGAGGAAAAAGCTGGATCATAAGCCAATCATTGGCCAAAATTAGTCACATGACCCCTATCCTAACTTTAGTCTAGAAAATAATAAATATTTATTGAATATTGTTCTCTACCATTTTAGCTACTCTTTTCTATGTTTCATAGCAAGTTACTGATAAAAAGTTGACTATCCTATGAATATAACTATGTATAAAGTGCCTTCCTCTGTGTGTTTCTGGTTCATAGAACCAGTATCTATATTCCCATTAGCTAGCTCCAATGGGGCTTATTCTGCACAGGGCATGAGGCAAGAAGAACTTTTTTTTTTTTTTTTTTTTACAAGTAATGAGAATGATTTCTCAAACTTGAGATCTTCCTGCCTCAGGCATCTGAGAGCTGGGATTATAGGTATGCACCTTGGAGCCTGGCTTATACCTTCACTTTGTTGGTATAAAGTGCTAAGTCCTGGCCAGAGGATGTGAACATTGTCCTGTTCCTCAGTTTCTGCTGGCATCAAGGAAGGTAGCAACTACAGAAGGCTCCCTAGGTAGCAGGGAGACAAGCGAAAAACAAAAACAAATTTCTGTGCTAGGCCAACTCCAACTTTTATCCTGGCTGACCCAGACATTAAGTCTGGCTATATGAAAAGAAAAGCATAAGTAGGTAACATTTTGGCTGCTTTTAGAAGTCACTAGATTTTTCTTCATCCTGGTTAACAAGCAGAGGTAGCTGAACTCCAGCCTGGCATATCAGCTTCGTGTAACAAGTGAGTTCAGGAGGAAGGCGCTGTTTCAAATATAAGGGAGGGTGGCTAGAGATGAACACAGGTTTTACATTTATCAAAAGAGGACTTAAAAAAGAAAGAAAGATAAAGAGAGAAGGGAGAGGGGAAAAGGAGGGAGAAGAGGGAGATGAAGGAAGAAAAAACTGAGTGTAGTGGGGCCTGTCTGCATTCCCAGCATTAGGGAGGCAGAGGCAGGAGGAGAGTAAATTCCAGGCAAGTTGAGGCTACAAAGTGAGATACTGTTTTAAAAAAAATGGAAAGAGGAGAAGAAGAAGGAGAGAGAGAGAGAGAGAGAGAGAGAGAGAGAGAGAGAGGTATAAGAGAAAGAGGAAGGAATAAAAAGAAACATTTCTAGCTTCCAACTGGAAGCCTTCTAAGCATGCAGGTTATTGACAAGAAGCGAGCATGTTTGTTAGTTGCTAGGCAACGGGAAGCCAGTTCCTGTCTGTTCTGTTCTGCAGTATGCAGCCAGGCCTTTTCTTTTACTGTACTGGGAGCAAGAGTGTAGATCTAAGGTGCATTGTGGGGCAGTGGGTGTCTGCCTCCTGGAAGATGCTTCCAGACTATGGCCCAGCTGTCACAAGAAGTTCTTTTGGGCTCTGAGACATAGATAACACCTTTCCTGAACCATCAGTTGTATTGTCTGTGGGACTCTACTATAAAGTTTCTACTGATTCCCAAAGACTCTCCTTCTCTTCAGTCTCCTGCTCATGGCTGCACATGGGTTGTTTGGCTCTAGCCATGTTGATTGAAACACAAAACTTGGCCCTGCCAATAGCTCTCAAACAAAAATACACACAACTACAACATGTTTTTAAGCACGCATGTATGACTTTATAAAATGACTTTATTGCACGCCAGATATAATATTCTTAAAAATCCACTTATTGGAAAAATGCAACAATTTCATGGATTGGAATATTCAATGCTGTCAAGATGAGGATTCTCAATGAATTCATCCATGGAATCAACACATTTATAATCAACTTTTTAAAATAGAAATTTATGTTGGTTTTAACACTCACATGGAAATGCAAAACACTTAGAATAAGCACAAACCACTTACAGGGGACATAACAAGTTGTTAGGGACCTACACTCTTCTAGATGAAGATTTACTACAAATCTGCAGTAATGAAGACAATGTGACATGAACCAATGGGAAAGACGGAGAATCTGGAGAGACACTACATAGACAGGAGGTAAACCTAGTTGTGAGTGTGTGTGTGGGTGCGGTCATATATGTGCAGGTACGTGTGTGTGAGGGGGTGGAGGCAAAGGTCAACTAAGGTGTTGCTCCTCAGGAAACAGCACCTCTTGTTGATACAGGGTTTCCCGCTGGCCCCAGGGATCCGTGTGCCTCTACCTTCCCAGCAGTAGGATTGTAAATGCATGTCACCATGCTCGACACTTTTCACACAGGCTCTGGGGATTGAATTTAGATCTTCAGCTCTCAGTTGAGTGTGACAAAACACAAAGACAGTCAGAAGAGGGAGGCTAGCTTGTCAGCTGATGGAATGACTGCTACTGATGAGCAAAAAATGTAATTGATCCCTATGTCCTTCCTATGCGAAAATGTATGAAGTGAGCCAAACATCTAAGTGTAAAAATGAGCAGCATCAAATTTCTAGAAGAAGAAATGTAAGAGTATGTTTGTGACTTTGAGTTAAACCAAGACTTTAAAGCTCTGACACCAAATGTGTATTCAAAAGAAAAAAGAAAGGGGCTTTTGTGGTTAAGAGTATGTGCTGCTCTTTCTAAGAACTCAAGTGTGGGTGCCAGCACCCAGTGAGAAGGCTCACTCTAGCAGAGAGCACCTGTATTCACACACATCCACACCCATCCTCAACCTACAGAACCTTCCCCACATAAACAAAATGTAAAAAAAAATCTTTAAAATTTAAAAAGGAAAGAAATGGGACTTATCAGCATCAATAACGTCTATTGATAAAATGAAAATTCAGTCCTCATGCTGAAAGGAAGTGTTGGTCTGACACACGTCTGGATTTATGTCTTCCTTCTCACAGCCTTCTGACTGAACTCTTTTGCCAGGGCGGACATCTCAGTAAATCTTAAAACTCAACCAAACAATAAGAAGAATGTGGGAAAACATCTTCGGGGACACCTCATCAAGACAGACATATGTGGTCACATATGGCAAACAAGCCTGTGAATAGATGACATCATCAGCTACTAGGGAATGCAAATTAAAACCACGGCAAAACGCGTCATGGAAAGATGTAAAACCAAAAAGAGCGCCGTTACCAAGTGTTGGTAAGGATGGGCAGAGTTGGATTTTGTGGGTTGTTAAGACAGTTGCCTAGTGTCTCCTCTGAACAATCCCAGCACTGGCCACAGCTGCTCCACAGCTGGCGGGTGAAAACATGCTTCCATGCAAAGCCATGAAGAAGACTGTTCAGGTCCACTTCACTTGTAGTAGCCCTAAGCTGGGAGCAACCCAAATGGCCATCGATGAGTAAAGGGAGAAGCATGTTTTGACACAGTCCGACAATGGATACTTCTCTGAAATAAAAAGGAATAAGGTTTTAATAGACACCTGTCATAATTTGAATAGGAAATGTGTCCCCATATACTCACAAGATGGATCTCCATTCTCCATCTGTGGCACTAGTTTTGGGAACCTTGGGAGGCGGGATGTAGCTGCAGAAGTAGGTCATTCTTAGGGGTGTCTTGTCTCCGGCCCATTCCTTCGTGCCTCTGACTCCTGCGTGTCATGTGAGTGCCTCCAGCGTGTTCTGTTCACTGTCATGAGATCCTGCCTAAGCCCCCGGGGCCAAGAACCAAGGACCAAACCTCCTGTTCATGTTTCAGTTTTTTTCTCATTTTCTTTTTGCTGTGGTAAAATGTCCTGACCAAGAACAGCTTAGGGAAGACAGGGTTTATCTGGCTTGCAATTCCCGGAAACAGTCTGTTATTGTGAGGAAGTCAAGGCAGGCACTCAAACAGCTAGTTCCTCCAGAGGGAGGGAGAGCACCTATGTGGCCTTCTGGCTGGCAGGCCGGCTTATACTCAGCTAGAGGTCTAGTTAACAGTTAAACAGTCCCTCACAGACACGGCTCCACAGGTCAGTCTGCTGCAGACAATTCTCAACTGACATTCTCTTCTCAGATACTTGTGTCAAGTTAAAGACACCCCTTTTCCCCACAACTATGAGCAAAAATAAGATTATCCACCCTAACATTAGTCTGTCAGATATTTTGGTCAGGGCTAAACATTCAGCCACCATTAAAACACAAATGGACCTCAGAGTGATTACCCCAAGTTAAGGGCACTGGGCAGGAGTAAACACCATACGATTCCATACTGACACAAAGATGAGGGTTTGCCTGGGTGGGTAGGGGCTAGAGATTGTGGGGACAGTTTTAATTCACCAATTTATATACTTTAAGTTTGCATGGGGTACTTTATAAGTGATATAGCAACAAAAGTATGTCTAGGGAGTCGGCATGGGACTGACCTAGGCCCTCTGCATCTGGGTGACAATTGTGTAGCTTGGTCTTTTGTGGGGCAGGGCTCCTACTAGTGGGACCAGGGCCTGTTCCTGATGCCTGAGCTGGCTCTTCAGAACCTATTCCCTATGGTGGAATGCCTTGTTCAGCCTTGATGCAGAAGGGAGGAGCTTGGTCCTGCGTCAGCTTGATGTGTCCTGCTTTATTGATTCCCATGGGAGGCCTTACCCCATCTGGGTGGATATGGAGGAGGAGTGGATAGGGGGCAGTAGGGTGGAGGTGAAGGGAGGGAGCTGGAAGAGAGGAAGGAGGAAAAACTGTGGCTGTTATGTAAAATTTAAAAAACAAAGAAGGCAAAACCGGATTCTAGGCATTTTTTTTTCCTCCAGTGCCTGATCTTTGGCTTCCCCATGACTGGGGTACCCTCCTTTGGTCCTTTCCCGCTCATCCACTGACCCCACCCCACCCACCCACCTTCTCTTGCTTTGGCAATAGAGTTCCTCTCTGTTTCACACGGAGCAGTTCTGACCTCAGCTCAGATCAATGACCTCGCTTTTGCCATCTACCTCTTAGTTTGGGCTACAAGTTCTAGAGTCAAAGGGTGTGGACGCAAGAGATCTTCTCTCCCTAGCTGGGAGCGCCAGTAAAATATTGAGCATCTCCATCCTGATGTTGTCTTATTTATCAAATGGTGCAGAAATGAGTAGAAATGAGAAGCCACATCTCCCGTCATGTGATCTGGTGCGAGGAGAAAGCAAACAGAAGGCTTTACAAGGGCATGGCAATAGTTATCAGAGAAAGGCTGTGACAGGAGGAACAGGAAACTGGATCAGGCTGAGTGATATGGGCCCATCGAGCAGATTCTAGGTTTAACACTGAGGCCTGCACAGCTAAAAAGGGTACCAAGAGTATGTTTGATTGGTGACCTAAAGTATTTTGTCAAAATATAGCCTGCTGAGAAAGAGTTGGCAATGCCTGACACTGCCTGGCTTAGTGTCGGTGAAGGGATTTTTGGGTTGGGGTAATTCATAAAGAGGAGTGATGTCTATTGGCTCAGCACTCATCTTTGGAGACCTTGTTTCCATGCAGTATAGAAAAGGATACTTCCATGTTGTTTGGATTCCCATTCGTTTTTAACTAGAGAACTTGGCCCTTCCTCTCTTTATTAACAGGAAGGTGCTGCCTCCAGGTTTAGTTTTTAGTTTTCTTTTAGGCCTATTTTATTTTAAAGTATGGGTATTTGTGGGTGTCTAGGTGTGGGTATGCACATGTGAGTATATGTGCACACAGTAGCCAGAGGTGTCGGACATCCCTGGGGCTGGAGTTCAGGCAGCTGTGAGTCACTGGACATGCGTACTGAGAGCTCAACTTGGGTCCTCTGAGTCACACGCAACCTCTGAGCCCTCTCTCCAGCTCCTCCTGTTTTCTTTCAGGATTTCAGCTTTACATTTAGCTTTCTGGACTTTATTCAGGAAGAGAGATGGGCTTGTTGTTTTAAAATTATGTATTTGAAACTGACTCTTAGCTAACCAAGGCTGGCCTCAGATTTCCTACATAGCCAAGGAGGATATTGAACTTGTTTCTGCTTCCCAAGGTCTGGGATTATGGGCATGTACCAACACATCTTGTTTATGTGGTGTCGGGATTGAACCCAGGACTTCAGGCATGTTTGGCAAGCACTCTACCAACTGAGCCATGTATCCAGCCCTTTTTCTAGTCTTTCTAATTTTAATGTGCAGCCATGTTTGGGAAGGTCAACTTGACACAAGCTGGAGTCATCTGAGAGGAGAGAACCTCAACTGAGAAAATGCCTCCATATGATCAGGCTGTAGGCAAGCTTGTAGGGCATTTTCTAATTATTGATTGATGAGGGAGGGTGTAGGGAATCATGGTGATACCACTCCTGGGCTGGTGGTCCTGAGTTCTATAAGAAAGTTGGCTGAACAAGCCAGTAAGCAGCACCCCTCCATGGTCCCTACATCAGCTCCTGCCTCCAGATCCTGCCCTATTTGAGTTTTTGTTCTGGCTTTCTTCACTGATGGCCTATAACGTGGAAACATAAGCCGAATAAACTCTTTCTTTCTCAGCTTGCTTTTGGTCATGGTGTTTCATCACAGCAGTAGTAACCCCAACTAGGACAACTACTGAGGATAGAGGTGCAGTGATTCTTTCGACTCAGATTTCTATAACCACTTTCTCAGAAAGGAACCACGAGCAGAGCAAAGTCGGGTGAGAAAACCAAGCTCTGCCCTCCACTTTCTGGCCGCTTTCTGGCTCTGTTTGTCCCTGTCCACATTTGGGATCCATGCCTGGTCCCCATATAACATCTCTGGCAGCCCTTGATCACCCTCTGCCCCCTTAGGTGGGTTCCATACTCAGGAGACCTGGCTCTCCAGCCTGACTATAGATTAGACCCTGTGGGAATCCATATAAAGCAGCAATTCTCAGTTTATCTGGGCTGAGGTAAAAGTACCTGTAGTTCAGCAACATCCTCAGGCGTTTGTAATGTGTAACTGGGTTTGAGGTCCATTGCTAGGAAGGGAGGGCAGGGCAGCAGGGGGATATGGGAGAATGGCAGAAAGAAAAAATGAAAAAGAAAATTATAGACATACCTACAAATGGAGCAGTGTTCATAAGTGATACTCAAGGGCCACAAGTATTTTACTCCAGGTTCAAGCTTAAGTGGGAAGCACATTGGGCTCCGACTCAAACAACGTCCAGGTGGGCAAAAGGACTTGGGGAATTTCGGGGGAAAGTTAGGCCAATCTTGTCACTCAGACCCAGGAAGGAGCACAGGGCAGGTGAGCTAAGGCTCTGTGGTGCTGGGCAGGATGTACTCCAGGAGATGACTCAGTTGGTGTCTGGGGGCATAAAGGTCAGAATACAACCCTACAAACTGGGTCAGGGGACAGAAGATGACTTTGTGGCTCCATTTGCAGGGAACTTCCTAGGGGGTTCTTTCTGGGGGTTGGGAGACAAGATTAATGCCATTTTGTTGACCTCTTCCCTTGCAGCACATACTGTCCGTGACTGCTTGGAAACCAGGAGGCTCTCGGATATTTTGTAAGCGATGATGGCATATATGTCATATGCCATACACATTTCTAAGCAGCAAGGTGGGGGCATAGTGTCATCTTGTTGATAAAAGGCAATGGGGTGGGGGTGGGGTCAGTCTGGGCTGACAGACAGGGCCTGTTTATTGCTACAAGCAAAGAGAAGGGGTCTTAAACCAAAGAATGGCAGGGATACCTTACTTAGGTTATCTCTTACTTTAGGGGGTTGGCATACTGCACCAATGTGTCTTTGCTCCTCTCTGTCACCCAAGATGAGGTGTCCCTAAGTGCCATTCCTGAAAGTAAAATGCCCAGGGCTACCGATTTTGTTAAAAGGGAAGTCAGCCA
Source organism: Microtus oregoni (assembly GCF_018167655.1). NCBI lineage: Eukaryota > Metazoa > Chordata > Mammalia > Rodentia > Cricetidae > Microtus > Microtus oregoni. The sequence goes on along the minus strand of NW_024543831.1, from coordinate 8,927,159 downwards.
ACCTAGAAAGTCACTTCACACTCATCCAGGCTGCCCCAGTACCTTCTGGACACTTCACATCCTCGCTAAATACCTCAAGCATGGCTTTTCCAACTTGGAAGAATTCCTCTTCTTTAGAGAAGTTGGAATGAGTGATTGCCAAAACAACCCATGGGATCCTTGCAGCCTCATCCACTCCCAGCATGCCTGAGTCAATGGGAGGGTCAGTGAGAGGAGGGTGGGGCTCTCCTTCCATCCTGACAAAGGCTAGAATTCTGTTCTCAAGGAAATGGGACCTGTTAGCCTGGACCCCTCTGGGCCTGTTCAACTGCCTCAGCAGAGGCCATTTCTTCCCTTCATATGAGAGACTGAGGTTGCCCTTTTATTAACAGCACTTACTGGTTCAGAGAAGTGGAATTTTAAAGCAGACTTTCAGGGGAGTTCAGACAAATCAATCTCTGTCATCAGCTCTTTCTGGATGACAGCCATCGTGACCTAACCAGCCTCTCTGTTTCCATTCTTACACTCCTATAAGCCAGGCTCTTCACACTGCAGCCTGAGTGAGCTTTGAAGACCATAATTCCCTCCTGCTCTTTCCTGGATCAATATCCTGTAGTGACCCTCTTCATCTCTCAAGATAAAATCCAGGCTCCTTGAGAGGGAGGCTCAGGAGGCCCTTAACTTTAGGCCTAGCTGGGGTCATTTCACACAGACCTTAGGTCTGTGGACCACAGTTCTGGAATGCTGTTGGGAGCTCACACTGGTCTCTAAGCATCATACACAGAATCTCCATCCCTCCACGGAGAGCTCTCTTGCACCAACAGTCTCAAAGCCTTGATGCGTCATTGAATCATCTGTGAAAGAAGAGACAAGAGGATGGAGAAACAAAACAGGAAGCTTGGGGAAAAGGGATCCTGTAGAAACCAGTGGTACTTGAATTCTCAGTATTCCTCATTGTCTGCTATGTTCAGCTAGTCCGGATTTATCCCATGCTTTTTCAGACCTAGGCCAGCTGGCCTTGGTGAGATCCCAATAGAACATCCCCATTGTCTTAGTGTGTGGGTGCACCCCTCGTGGTCCTGAGTTCCTTGCTCGTGCTCCGTCTCCTTCTGCTCCTGATTTGGACCTTGAGATTTCTGTCCGGTGCTCCCGTGTGGGTCTCTGTCTCTGTCTCCATAGCAGACAATGAGGAATACTGAGAATTCAAGAACAATTGCAGTGGGTTTTTGACCCTACTGCACGTACTGGCTTTGTGGGAGCCTAGGCAGTTTGAATGCACACCTTACGAGACCTGGATAGAGGTGGGCAGTCCTTGGGCTTCCCACAGGTCAGGGAACCCTGATTGCTCTTCGAGCAGATGAGGGAGGGGGACTTGATCCGGGGAGGGGGAGGGAAATGGGAAGCGGTTGTGGGGACGAGGCAGAAATCCTTAATAAATAAATAAATTAAAAAAAAAAAAGAAACCAGTGGTACTAAAGAGAGGAGCCGATTGAAATGATACTGACGCGAGATTTCTTTATTACCTGTGAAATGCTATGACCTTTGTTCTGCCAAGTTAGTCTTTACAGGTCAGTTATGGAGTCATAATCCACAGACATCACAGTAGCTGGTTATAAAATAGGGTATAATTCGGAAAGCAATCTTAATTTAAAAGTGTAAAGATTGGGCCCTAATTGCAGGTGAGCTCAGGGTCTCAGGGAGGGGCTAGAGTATATAATGTGGGAATCACTAGGAGAAGGGGCTCCATCTGCATGGCCATGGGGAAGCCATTATCTATGCTGGATTAAGACTGGCTGGTGGGCTGCTTTGGGGTCACTCATGTTCCTGTCAGTAACTACCAATAAGCTCATGGGTTCCCCCAAAATGACGCTGGCAGAATCAAACTTTGATCTGTTGTTAGAACCTTAAGAGGAGGGATAGATGCTATGCCTATCTCCCCATGGGAGGAATGTTCACAAAACCTAAATAATATAGTTTACTTCTGTCCCTTTTTAAAAACTGTGGCACAATATACTTAGGGTAACATTACCATCTTTACCATTTCCAAATGTGTAATTCAGGGATGTTAAATGCTATGAGTTTTCTTTTTTTTATATCCACCAACTGTATCCATCTGCAGAAATTTCCCATCACTTGTACTGAAATTCTGCCTACCTGCTGATGACAGTCTATCCTCCTCCCCAGCTAGCCTCTGGCAACTAGTGTAATTCAGGTAAGTGAAAGTGTGCAATACTCACCCTTTCGTGTGTCCTTCTTATTTCATCCACAGTTCCTTTGTTTATTCCCTTCGGAGAAAGTCTGTTCGCGTTCTCGGCCCCTTTCTCAGGACACAGGGTCTCCTTGTGCATCCTGGACTTCGGTCTCTTATTAGATAAGTGGCTTGCAACTATTTTCCTCGTTTCTCTGAGTTGTCTCTTTTGTTCTCTTAATAGAATCTTCCGATATGTCTTCTAAAAAATTTAATGAAACCTCTTTGCATATGTATTTCTTTCATTGTTAGTACCTTGGCCACCGCCCTTAAAAATATACTGTCAAAGCAGTATAATGAGACTGTGCCTTGTGTTAGTCACAGTTTTAGCTGTCACTCTTAGGCTTCTGAGGCATTTGAGTTATGTTTTGTAAATAGTATTAAAGAATCACCTGCTACTACTGTTCCTCTCCCTCTTCCTCCTCTTCTTCCTCCTTTTCTCTTCCTTGCTTTGAGACAGGCTCTTCTTGTGTGACTCCAGGCTGGCGTTGACCCTCCTGGTACACCTCCTGAGGACTTGCACTTTGGGCAGGTGCCACCATGCCCAACCTAACTTCATTCTTCTGAATGTGGATTCCAGTTTCTGTAATATAACTCATTGAAAAGTCTGTTGTGTTCTTAATTTTTTTCTTTGTCAACACATGTGCTAAGTGAACTACCATTTTTTTTGAGACAGGGTCTCTGTGTAGCTCTGGCTGTCTTAGACATGGCTCTATAGACCCAATTTGTCTGAAGTTTAGAGAACTGCTTGCCCTGTTACCAAACCAGCTCTGTTGTATTCTTATCGAATGGTCATGACACTCTTATGGAATCATTTGTCCATACATGTCACACCTTATTTATGACTTTCTAGTCTTTTCCATCACTTTATATGTCTGATTTTATGCTCCTGATAGGCTATTTTGATTATTGTAGTAAAATGTGAAATAAGGAAGTTTTTATTATATTAAAAAATACTATTTTTTTTTCATTTTACATATCAATCCCAGTTCCCACTCTCTCCTCTCCTCCCATTCCCTCCAACTTTTCCCCCACCCCATCCCCATCCACTCCTCAGATAGGGTAAGGTATGTTGCTTTGGGGAAGGTCCAAGGCCCTCCCTACTATATCTGGGCTGAGTAAGGTATCCATCCAAAGAGAATGGGTTTCAAAAAGCCAGTACAAGCAGTAGGGATAAATCTTGGTCCCACTGCCAGTTGCTCAGCAGTCTGCCCCAGCCATACAACTGTCACCCACTTCAAGAGGGCCTAGTTTGGCGCTATGCTGATTCCTTTCCTGTATGGCCAGAATTGGTGATGTCTTAGCTCAGGTAAGCTGTTTCAGTGGGTATCCCCATCATGGTCTTGACCTCTTTGCTCCTGTTCTTACTCCCCTCACTCTTTGACTGGACTTTGGGAGCTCAGCCCAGTGCTCCACTATGGCTCTCTGTCTCTGCTTCCATCAGTTGCTGGATGAAGGTTCTCTGGTGACATTTAAGATAGTCATTAATCTGAGTACAGGGCAAGGTCATTTGGGGCACCCTCTCCACTATTGCTTAGGGTCTTAGCTGGGGTCATCCTTATGGATTCCTTGGGGTTTTTCTAGTGCCAGGTTTCTTGCTAGTCCCATAATGGCTTCCTCAATCAAGATATCTCTTTCCTTGCTCTCCGTCTCTGTCCTTCACCTATCTCAACCATCCTGTTCCCTCAAGTTCTCCTCTCCCCTTCCTCTCTCCTTTTTCCCCCACCCCTTGCTCCCAGTTTTCTCAGATCCTGTGAAACAAGGAAGTTTGATTTCATTGTATTATTGTTGCTGTTGTAACTATCATCTGGTTGCTATGTTAGCACCCCTTTAGATTCACAGTAGTTTTTGAACCTTTTGGTGACCACAAAGACAATGATGTGATTTTGAGTGGGATTCCATCATTGGAGATTGCTTTGGCTACCGCTGACATTTAATGGGATTAAATGTTCTGATCCCTGAATCTGGGATGTCTTTCCATTTATTTTCACTAATTTCTGTGAGGAGTGTTTTTAGCTTTCATTATTTAAGTCTTTCATATTCTTGACTAATTCCTAGGAGTTATTCTCTTCATTTCTGTCCCAGATTGTTTATTGCTGGTGAATACATATACACCCATGTTGTGAAAGTTTGTATTTGATCCTTCCACTGTGCTGCATTCATTCATTAGTTGCAATCATCACGAACGTTTGCTTTAATGCTGCAGTTGTCTACATATGAGATTATATTAACTCTAGACACACAATCTCATTCTACGTTTTGGACTCTCTCTCTCTTCCTCCCGATCCCTTCTCTTTCTTGTTCTCACTCTTTCCTTCTCTTTGTCACAGTGCTAAGGTTCAAATGCAGAGGCTTACTTACAGTAGGCAAGAGGGCTACCACTGAACGACATTCCTATTTGTTCCCCAGCTGTTCTACCCGAAGCTGTTAATACAGTAGTTAGTAGGTGTGAAGAAATAGACACCTTTGTCTTATTCCCGACCCGAGGAGGACAAGCTGCTGGCTCCCCGTCACTAACAGCCTGTTAATTGTGGTATTTCGTATCTGTTAGTTTGAGGAAGGTTCCTTCCATTCCTTCTGACTGCTTGGAAGTCATGGAAGGATAAGGAGTTGTGTCCGATGTTAAACTGCGTCTGTTGAGGCAATGATTTGTTTTATTTCCCTTCCATCTATCTTGTTGATGTGATGTACTGCATTGGTTGGATTTGGTACAATGGAACATTTTTGCATTTCTAGAATAACTTCTGCTTGTTGGTGATGGATAATTGTTTTTAATGTGCGGGTGAATTTCATTGCTCTTTAATTGTTTGGATCATCGAAACAATATTTATAAGAGACATCGATCTGTACATATTTGCTGGCTTTGATAGCCTCGTGGAATTATTTGGAAATCTCTCTTTTTCCTTTTTGTGTGTGTATGATGATGGGTAAAGGATTGGTCATAGTTAAGTGTTGTATAAGTCAGCACCAGAGCCACATCACCCAGAGGAGTTTTTGATCAGTTACCCAGTCTTCTTATCAGTTGTAGGTCTAGTTGGATTTTCTGTTTCTCCAAATTTCAGTTGGTATTGTGTTTCCAGGAAGTTTTCCAGTTTATCTGGACTGCTCTGCTTGTTGGTCTGTGATTGTTCAGAATATTCTCTTAGCATTCTTTAATTTCGTAGAACCAGCAGTTATGTTTTCATTAACTGTTTCTTAGGCACTCTAAGTAAGGGCCTGTCCGTTTTGTGGATGTTTTCAAAGAGGCTGTGCCCTGGAGGCTGAGGCACCACCTACAAGGAGAGATATTGATAACAATAACTATGGCTGTGGTGACCATTTATTGAGGCATTTGTCTGGAGCTGTTTCACACAGTCAGATGCATTGATTCATTCAATCCTCGTGACAGCCTGCGGAGGTGGGGAGCCCATTTTCCCATCACAGAACCAATGGCCAGAGATGGCATGTAGTCTGTCCACAGGTACAGTCAGCAGGACACGTGCATAAAGGCTTGTAGGCAGATTTTCTGACTCCCAAGTCTAGCCTTGTGGAGCAGGAAGGCACACCTAGCAGATTTTTCAACAGCTACATTTGGAGTCTGGCCGGGGCCCTAGGCACCTTAGGCTGAGGCTCAAATCATAGGAAACCAGAACGTCCATTCAGTCCGTCAGTTCAAGAGTCTTGGGATCTAGGAACTGAACGATGAAAGATATGACCACCAGGTGGCAGTAGCACACCCAGGCTCTAGTTGGTGATACTTTGACAGGTCCCATGTGAGGCAAGTCACTTACCACATGAAAGTATCCCTGAGAGTCTACAGTGCAGGGGCCACTGCATACAAAGGGAACTCCCAAAGGAGGGGCTCAGAGACCTGGCTGACATGTCAAGAGTCCGGCCAGAGAGCTCAGCAGGGCAACAGAGGCTTCTGGGTCTTTGTAGTTACAGGATCTATCTTATCTGTGGCTTGTAGATTTGGATGGCGCTTCCTGAGTTGTGCAAAGTAGACAGGCTCCAAATGGCTAGATGTCTACTTATTTGGACTCTGATTAAAACAAATGGTTGTGTAAAAATCTGAGTTTAGTGCCAGTGCACTTTTGAGCTAACAGGTCTTGGCCTGCTGTGAAGAAGTAAACAGCCCAGAAGCCCATAGGCAGAAGCCACTTTGGCTCTTATGTGTTATACTTAGAGAGCTTTTAATTGCTAAGAGAGAATTGACCTACATAACAGCCCACAGAAACCCACCCATAACTGTATCAACGTCATCACCCAGAGTCCTCAGAAAAGGCATCTCCACCAGAGACTGCTCAAAAATCCAGAGATTACCTAATTTTGAATATAAATGCCAAGTAATTTAAGCACTAATGTTGAGTCAGAGCCCTTCCAGTAAAAAGTAAATAACTAAACAAATAATAACCTTGCTTTGGAGATTGTTTCTCTTTCTGCCAGCGCAGTGCTCGATGGGGGTTTGTCACTGGCTAGCACTTCATTCTTATGTCCACACAAGAATTCATAATCACCATTGCAGCACACACTCATCCTGTGCCAGGCGCTGTGCTCTGTAGGGTGAGATCAGTGGGTTGTGCTGGTCCATGGTCATCCATTAGGGGTCTATGACAATAAGAATACATGCTTAGAATGAGAATTTGAACTTTTTAAAATAGCAATTTGAGATGACTTTCCACTTCCAAACATTTTTTTTAAATAAAAATGTCAGCCCAAGTTTGAAAAACATCATATAAAAACTGGCCCTTGTCCTACTTTCTGTGGCTGTGACAAAATACCATAACCAAAAGCAACTCACAGGGAGGAAAGACTTCATTTCAGGAACTCAAGCAGGAATTTGAAGAAGAAACCATGGACAAAGGCTGCTTTCTGGCTCAATCAGGCTGATGCTCATCTAGCCCTCTTAAACAGTCCAGAAACACTTGCCTAGGGAATAGGGAATGGTTGGTCCTTTTTATGTCAATTAACAATCAAGATAATCCCCTACAGACCTGCCCGCAGATATTGATCTAGGGAATTCCTTAGCTGAGGCTTTTCTGGGGTGAGAGTGGAGGCACTTTAGGCTGTGTCAAGTTGATAACTAAAGTTAACTAGGGCAGTTCTTCAGTACAAGGAGTTTTAGAAATGCTGTTCTGTTATTTCCATTATACCAAGAATAGACACATGTTCAAAGAAATGATTTCTGTGCTCCAGTTGGTGCTGGGATTTGGACCCAGGTTGAAGCATGATTAATAAAAACTCTGAGAGGTAACCCAGACACAGAAAGACAATTATCACATTTACTCACTCATAGGTGTTTTTTAAACATAAAGCAAAGAAAACCAGCCTACAAACACAATCCCAGAGGATTTAGGCAACAATGAAGACACTAAGAGAGACTTACATAGATCTAATCTACATGGGGAGTAGAAAAAGACAAAATCTCCTGAGTAAATTGGGAGTATGGGGACCTTGGGGGAGGGTTAAAGGAGGAAGGGAGAGGCAGGGAGGGGAGCAGAGAAAAATGTAGAGATCCATAAAAATCAATAAAAAAATAAAAAAACTCTGAAAGAGAAATTGGGACTCAACATGAAGGTCAGAAAAGCGAAGCAGCTAGCCACTGGCTCTTACCTTGACCTCAGTCTGAAAATGGCAGTTCTGCCTCCAGGAATCTCAGAATAAGACCATTTCTGAGAACTGTCTTCTCCTGTTTTATAATCCTCTCTAGTTCTGGGATTAAGAGTGTGTACTACTACTGCCTGGTGTCTATGGCAAGCTAGTGTGGCTACTAGGATTAAAGATGTGTGTCATTATGGCTACTGGGATTAAAGGCATGTGTCATTGCTGCCAGAGTGGTTGTTTTACTCTCTGATTTTCAGGAAAGCTTTATTTATTAATATACAAATGAAATGCCACTATATTCCCCCTTTTCATCTAAAATATAAAAGAAGGCTATAACTAATATAAGAAAAACTATATAATAAGTACAATAACTATACAATATATATAGGCAATAAATATATCAACAATGTCTGGTCCATTTGCATTTGACAAATTCAGAGAAAAGACTCCATATGTATCCTATCTTAGTGAGTTCAAAGTCTTCTACCTAATTGACTTTCTATCATAGCTTGTTTTATGCATCAGGTAAACAAGGAAAACTATCTAGACCTCAACTCCCCCAGAGCCCAAGAAGGAAATAATATTAACTGAGTAAGCAGGAAGTGCAAGCAAGCAACTTCCAAAAAAATGTGAGTAATAACAGAAACATTGACTGCATGTACAGTAACCCAAAGTTTCTCTTCAATGTTGGGCATCCACCTTTGAAAGCCTACAAGCCTAGCATATCCAACAGACTTTTCTGTGAAATAGGATATTCTGAAGGGTTTACCCTACTTGTCTTAACAATGTTTGGTAGTCTTTTTTCTTTGTGTCTTGCTTGTCTAATTAGGACAGCAAAATGTTAGCAGTTGAGGCAGGCATTTTCTTGCCCAGTAGCTTACTTTTGCCACAAAGAAGTTCCATGTGGAACTTCTTCAATGCCCATTATCTTCTCTGAAGTAGATTGGTGCTGCTAGGAGCAGATATGTGTCATTGTCATAAAAAAGAAGAACCTAGATTATTAAAAAATCTTAAATGCTATATTCTTTAGATCTCTGAAGTATTTGAAGATGACCTGTTTATCTAAATTGTATCTTTGTTTGATCTTGAAAACATAATTCATGTGACTATAAGTTCTATTTTAATAGACAACTAATTATTAACCTGCATTTCCTTACCTGAATCAGTTGCTAATAATAATTTTCAAAGACTAGAGATTTTCATTACATTGTTAAATGAGCTGTATAGGTAAAATACTTTGAACAAGATTAGAAATGTATGTACAGTATGTTTTAACAAAATTAATCTCAAATTTCTATCAATATACTAAATTTGTATACAATATACAAAAGTCCAATCTAACATAAAACAATTAAAACTGATAGTTGCTTTTTAAAAGTAGATTCAATAATCTACCTTTTTATTTTATATCTATATCCTCCTTTTTTTTCTTCTCAGAGTAGATTCAATAATCTACCCTTTGTCCTATTATATCTATAATATCCATAATTCATCAAATGACCAAAAACCACCTACCCCACCTCTTGGGAATGTAAGCATCATTTTCTAGGCTACTTCCTGCTGATTGAGGCTGCTGATAATCTTATGGAGACCCAAAGAAAATCTAGGATTATAGTCAAGTCCTGACTGGAGTATTCTGTGAGGCTGGATTACCTCAGCCAGCAGTCTTGAAACTTCTGGATGTAGGACTCAGACGAAACTCCAATAGAGGTCCTCTGAAATGTTGGATCATCTGGACCATCTGCTCCAAATCAGAGACTCTTCAGGGGGTCTTCCTTAATCAAACCTTATTCTTCTTAACTCAGAATGAATCCACAACCTTTCACTTCCTGTGGAAACAAAAGCAAAACCTCTTCTCCAAAGTAACATATCTTTTGACTTAAATTTTGAAGTCAAGGCCTTTTCAAAATATATAGGTTGAGTTATGATGTGGGAAGTCCTTCTTTCTGTATATGTGTTGCCTTTATTGGTTAATGAATAAAAAAGCTGTTTTGGCCTGTGATAGGGCAGAATAGATCTAGGTGGGAAAAACTAAACTGAATGCTGGGAGAAAGAAGGCAGAGTCAGAGAGAAGCCATGTAGCCACTCACAGGAGACAGACACACTGGAACCTTCCTGGTAATCCACAGCCATGTGGTGATACACAGATTAATAGAAAAGTGTTAATTTAAGATATAAGAGTTAGCCAGAAATACGTGTAAGCTATTGGCCAAACAGTATTATAATTAATGTAGTTTAAGTGTGGTTTATTTTGGGTCTGAGAGGCCAGAGAATGAGCCTTGGCCAACAGGATTAATCTAGCAGCATTTATTATCAAATGTCTTTGAGCAGCTGTTGCTCCTTCCTTAGCAGTCAAACAATTCAAAGACAACACACTAACAAACAGTTTCTAGATTCTCTGTGTATTTCCATCTTTACTTGGAAGCTAAATCAGGGTGAATGGGAGCTGGGATCATTAGTTTTTCTTCTGAGCCCAGGTGGCTAGGTTTGGGTCCAGCTCTTCCCTGAGCCAGTGGCTAAAATGCCTTAGGCAAATGGCTTTTTTTTTTTTGTAAATTTATGTCCCAAAAATTGTGTGCCAAAATGAAACCCAACTAATAAAAACTCAGGGACAGATAAAAAAAATGGATTACAGATGTTTGTCTTTGTTAAGAATGTGGGTTACAAGTTGTTATTGATAATGGTTAGGAAAAAAGTTAAACAAAAAAGATTAGATTTAGAGTTCTTGTTTTGAGAAGAAAAAAGTATAAGTGCTGTGTGAGAATGTTCTTGTACACTGTAAAGGTTTGTCACTTGTATTGGTTTAATGAAGCGCTGATTGGCCAGTAGCCAGGCAGGAAGTATTGGTTGGGAAACCAGACTAAGAGAATTCTGGGAGGAGGAAAGAGTCAGTCACCAGCCAGATGCAGAGGAAGTAAGATGAGAATGCCTCACTGATAAAAGGTTCCAAGTCACATGGCTAACACAGATGAGAATAATGGGTTAATTTAAGAGGTAAGAGCTAGGTAGAAATACACCTGAGCCATTGGCCAGTGGTGTAACATAGTTTTTGTGTTATTATTCGGGTCTGGGTAGCTGAGAAATGAAAGCACAGTCTCTGTTTACACCAGGTCATCTGACGTCAGGCTCTGGTGTTTGAGACCATGTTGTGAGCCCACAGGTGTTATACCTTGGCCTGTCCACAGGCCTGTGGTCTCTGTGCTGTGGCTATGTTGGCTCTTAACAGAGTTCTGTATGTAATGACTCTGAAATGCACTATAGAACATGAGATGACCTACTACAGGGCAGAAAGAAGGCAGGGTCTATGATTGGATCTGACACAAAGGGAGGAGAACAAGCATATCGGCATTTGAGTTAATAATGGCTCACAGCCAGAAAGTGGGGTGTTCCAACCACAGAGACGCCACTTTCAGCACGAAGCACTAATTACCATGGATCCACAGCTGTGATCAATCCATGTTTGCTCACTTTGCGTTCAGGTCTGGTCTTTGGGGACTAATGTGAAGAGGTGTAAAAATAAGTTCTGTTTCTAGCCAGATTAATTATGGACTGTGCCGAGGCCCCAGCACAGTCTGCCTGGGCTGCAAGATGGACTGGCTCAGGCCCCTCATCCAGATGAAGGCAGGCTGAGCTGGCTGGCCCAAGGCTGCCCAGAGGGATACAGCTCAAGCCTGAGAGACCACCCAGCCCTGCCCAGCACCAGCAGGCTCACCCTGCAGTCTCCCATTGTACCCCCTTCCCTTTCTCACCCATCCAGCTCAGAGATCTCCTGGGAGATTCAGATGAGGTAAGAATTGTGAAATACCCTGAAGAGGATGCAGGATGTGGGGTGTTCAGGTGACTCCACAAAAGGTAGTTGTCACATTGCACCCCTAGTGTTCTTGTTGCTAGGAGTTTTTTTTTTTCATTTATTGTTTACTTATCTATATGTTTCATGTCTGACTCTTTCTATTGAATCCTGAGTTCTCTGAGAGTCGAGACTTCAAATTTTGTTTTGTTCCTGGGACCTAGTCCTGCATTGTGCACAGGATGATATTCTGTAAAACTTGCTAAGCACATTAACTAGTTAACTAAGCTGACTTCCTTTACAGCTGTTTCCTCCTTGTGATGGTTTGATTGAGAAATGCCCCACCATGGTCTCTAGCATTTCAATGCTTGGTCCCTTTTGGCATGTGGTTTGGGCAGTTTAGGAGGTGTGGCCTTGTTGCAGGAAGTAATCATGGAGAACAGCCTTTGCAGTTTCAAAGTTGGTACAGTTCTCAGTATACCCTCTCTGCTTTCTGCCTGTGATTCAAGATGTGAACACTAGAAACCTCCAAACTACTCAGCTAAAGCTACTGGATGCTCTCCACAAACTTATGTCAAGGCCCCATTGCCAAAGACAACACTTATATATCTCACTGAACAACAAGAAGTCCAGCTGGTGCCTAACTAGTGCCTTCACCCCTACTGACTAGTGTTCATGGTACTCTGCATGCTACCAGAAGAGAAAGTAGTCATCAGTCCAGCTGTAGACCCTGGGACTTACAGTGATGACCTATCTGCTTTATTTGCTGATCCAACAATGGTATAAATGTTGTAGGAGTAATCATTCACTATCGGATCTGATTTTAGACCCACTATATGAGAGGGAACCCATGCCTGACACTGCTCAAGAACTTGAGATTAGAGAGATCATGGGCCCAGGAAAAAACAAAACACTATTGTTCTTCTGAAGGAACACAGCAGTAAAACGACTCCTAATGACATTTGATTATACCCATAGACCTATGTCATGATCAGAGGGGCTTCCTCCTGCAGTAGATGGCAACAAATATAGGAATCCAGATGGACAGTGTGCAGAGACTAAGAGACTTTGGAACACTCAAACCTAAACAGGATGTCTCTATCAAATCCTTTCCCTTGGGGCTCAGGGAACCATGCAGAGGAGGAGGTAGAAAGAGTGTGGAAGCTGGAGGGGACAGAGGACACTGAAGAAGCAGTATCTTCAGACACAAGAGGACTGACAGGCCTGAGCTCACAGAAACTGTGGAGAGTGTGGTGGTGTGCACAGGGACCAGCCAGATCGGGTCCTAGTGATGAGAGGGGGAAGTAAACACCATCTCTCATCCCTAACCAAGACCTGTCTCCAAATGACAGGAAAACCAGTTTTAGCCAATGGAGTCTCACTGTCTACACAAACCACCCTCAGGGCAAGGCAGCAGATGACCAACACAAAATGGACTCAGCAGTGCTTTTATAGATTTTTTTGGGGGGTCTCATATTGCTTTGTTTGGGCATTTTAAAAAAAATATTACTGATATTTTGCTTATGTATTATGGTTCCTGGTGTTGTGTGGTATGTATGTTGTGCTTATTTTGAGTTTTTAATTTTTTTGTTTCTCATTTGCCTGTTTTTAAAGAGAGAGAAGAAGGTGTGTAGTTGGATGGGTGGGGAGGTGGAGAGGATCTGGGGAGGGGAAACTGAACAGAATATATCATATGAATTTTCAATAAATAAAAAGCTGGGTGGGGAACCATTCCCCTTGCTTCTGCTCCTTCACCCTGGTAACCCCAAAGCTCTGTAAGTGGAAACAAATTTAAGAAAAGAAGAGAAAAGAAAAGAGTGGTTACTTACTCCTTCTTAGCAGTTTTCACATGTTGCTGGTGGCCTTCATAAGATGTATAGAATCACCTCTATAGAAGAAACTCATCCCAAGGAGTCCTTGCACCACAGGTCCTTGGAACTCAACAGAAGTCCGCAGAATCAGGATGTCTAAATTCAGTGTCACCCTCCCCAATGCTGCCTATTCATCCCCTGCTTTAATTCAACCGGGGCTTATGGAGAACCTGTTTGAATCAGACACTGGGCTAACAGCTGGAGTGACAGAAAAGGACATGTCCTGTCTTGAGTTTGAATTTTGATTGGTGTGAACATACAGGAGCCACCCAAACATAGTTTTGAGAGACGAGGAGAAGGTCCAAGCAAAGGCGCTCTGCTGAGCACACAGCAAAGGCTGAACCACAGGAGTTGAAGGAAGAGGCAGAGGAAAGCGGGGCCTGGAACACAAAAGCCTTTCGGAATCACAGCAAGGAGTCTGACCTTCATTTTGGAACACGGGGGAAATCCTGGACTTGTGGGGGTTTCTGGGGGTGAAGGTGTGGGACAGGAATTGACAGACTGAGACAGTAGATTTGTTATGTGGATAACAGATGACGTGGAGAAAGCACTCTTAGAGGGCAGTGACAAGTCAGATTTTGGTAGCCTGGTTTAGCGTCCACAGAAAGACTGAGAATTCAGCCGCCTTTTTGTTGCTATGGCCAGAATCAGCATCCTCTTTGTTACTATGGCTGGAATTATAACAGTTCCTTTTAACAGTGTGGACAGCTGAACAAACCCCGAGTCCATCTGCAAGCTGCTTAAACGAATTATGTATGTATGAATGAATTACGAGACAGGCAATATGGCAGTGTGAGTAAAATAGACACCGTGTCACACAGGAAGTGGGTGACATGTGAGATGTCTGCTTCCGAACCTCTGTACTAGCCCTGTGCTCCCGATTCTCTACGTTCCCCACCATGATGAACTCCGTCCCTCTGGAACTTTAGGGCAAGATAGACCCTTTCTCCAAAAGCTGCTTTTAGTCGCGGTGTTTTATCACAGTGACAGAAGAATTAGCAGAAACTCCATCAGCCAAGCCCCGGACATCCATCCTACCCTGTTCCATCACTTCCTTACAGCAGTGGCTTCTGGAAAATTCCTAGTTACCATGTCCATTCCACAGACGTGGAAATGGAGATGTGGGGGAAGGGAAGGGTTTATCTGATGTTGCTAGAGTCACGATGTTTTGGGATTTTGTAACCTTCAGCTCAATCTCTTCACGCTCACAATATGCTCCCCCACTGTTGTGGTTAATGTTAGCCGGGTGACAGACTCTGCAGCCATCTAGGAGACAGATCTCCAGGCAGGTTAGTTAAGGTGGGAAGATCCATCCTTAAAGTAGGGAGAGCCATTTCCTGGGCTTGGGTTCCAGACTGACTTAGAAGAAAGCTGGCTGAACACGTTCATATCTCTCCACTTCCTGCCTCTGAATGCCGCGGAACAGCCCCTGCTGCTGTGACGTGTCTGACAAGACCAACTGTACCTTGAACAGTGGGCCCCAAAATAAACCCATCCTCCCTGAAGACACCCTCACCCACCAGCAACCCGCTTTTAGAAAGCTGTGGCCACAGTGGAGGAATGTTAATTGCTCTGGTTCCCCCAGATGCAGAGACATGAACTCTCTCCTTCCCTGCTCTCTAAGGAGAGACACGTTGATGGTGAAAGAGGCTGGGAGGGGCTTCAGGATGGCTGCCAAGTTCCTGTGTCATAGACTTCAGGGGCCATACTGGCTACAGCCCTGCATGTAAGTTTCCCGTGGACTAAATTTACCCAGAACTGGTTCTGTCTCTTGTGACCCTTTCAGCCCTTAGTGACAATCACAGGCTCTTGGACTTCTTCTCTTTGACCGACTGGCTCCAGATCCTGTCCTCTTCCCTGTACCAGACATGGCCAGGAGGCAGCAGCTACCACACAACTGCCTCCGTGGAACCTGCAGCACGCGATGATGAGCTTTGCAAGAGGAAAGGAGGTCACTGGTGAGCGATGAGGGTTCCTGCATCTCTTCCCGCCAGTGTGTGTTAGGAGTGGAGAGTCCAAGCTCCCTGGTCACCTGCTCACCAGCCTAGCTGTATTCACATCTTCTGAGTGAAGCCCACAGGTGGTGACCATGGTCCCGTTTCCACAAGGCTATGACCTGCCTGTGCCAAGAGTTCAGTTCCCAGGATGGTCCCTAGAAGCCACAGCCTCTGATCCAAGGTCTTGACTGACTTGTCTGGTCAAAGCTGGCTCCCGTGCTCCCTTCCTCCCACTGTTAGAAGGGCCTGATACACATGAGCTGAGATATAATCTTATCTGTGATCATCAGCTTCCCCTCTGCCATTCACACAACAAGGAAAGGCCTAGTTCCCAGGTAGAGGAATAGGAAGTTTGGGCAGTCAGATGAGAGAGGCTTGGGGCAGCTGCAGCTTCTCCTGTGGGAAGCCCCTCATACTCCTCTCACAATGGCTGCCTCCAAGCAATTCGCTTACATTGGCTTCTCTGATTCCCTTAAAGATCGTTCTGCCCAGCTGGCCAGATCTGTTAGAGAGACAAGCTCCTTTGGTCAGGAAAATGCCAACCTGATTGTTTTCTAATCTGGTCTTTTTCCCTGCCCAGACTGGGAGTCTTCCATCTGACACTGAATTCTTTCCTATTTTTCCTGGCTTATTATGTTCCCTTGGCTCAGCCCTTGGGCATTGGACCTCCTGGAGACTCCTCTATTCAGTGTCTCAGGAAGCCAATCAAGGGGTCCAGGACAGAAGATGGGGACACAAAAGGGAACAGGAAAGCTATTAAGGGGGTGGGGGGGAAGAAGCAAAGAATGAATGATTCTGTGAATTCGCTTAGCAATGTGGAAGACATTAGCTTCCTGTTACTTCATACGTGAAAAGCAAAATAAACACTAATAAATTGAATTCATTAATCTTCGGCCATTCTTTCTGCTCTATACAGGATAATTGATTACATTTTATTCCATTTTTGAAAAGGTGATGTGTAATAAATACAACATGAAAAAGCAGAAAAACTTAGAGCGAGGGAGGTTTCCTTTTCAACTTTGTTTTCATCTACTTAGCCCCATAACTAATCATTGACCAAAATCATTTCAAACCAATAATACTTGCCTCCCTAGGCTGTTTTTCATTTAATTTTATCCCATAGATTAAAATTTGAAGTACTGGTCTCGCTAGCTTTTGAGATGGTTATTGCTTTAAAAACAACAGAAAGCGGAGTGCCACTGTGCTGCCATCTTTGACGGTTTTCATCTGTGATGTTTCTGTAGCCTGGAGTCTCCTGACTCCAGGTGATAAGTTTTATGTCTTAAAAATCCCAAAAGTAATTGTTGGGTATTGTAGGATGGAAAGGGCCAAGGAGAAAGGAGAAAACACCCTGACCCTTGGCTCCCGACTGCCAGGATACCTTTCCCTCTGAGCAGCAATGCTCACAGGTGGATCTCAAGCCAAGGATAAGCACCACTAACAAGCACCTCCCCACCCCCACCTCCGTGGCAATCAAGTGTTGAAAAAGTCACAAGAAGAATCTTGGGACTGTCGCACCCTCTGTGCCTTCAGGGTCTAAACTGCTGTTTTAGACCAAACCAGAGACATAGGAGGGGGTTAATGGTACTTTTATGAAAGCTCAGACCACCAACTCTGTACCAAGCCAAGCGCTGTGCCAGGCCCAGAGAAGGGGCAAAGGTGATGGTTTTTAAGGTTATTCTAAAGTCAAGTGTTTGGTCTCAGGGTAGTATGGGGGCAAATACAGGAGAGAAAGAATGTTCTAGAATAAGAATACTAGCACACGCTCCAATTCTGGTCATACAATGGATTTATCTACAGGAGCTTTTTAAAACTGTGGGCCCCTGAGCCTCACATCTCAGACATTCTGGATTCAGCTTTAGCGGATGGGGCAGGGCCCAGGGGTGAGAGTTTGAAAGTTGCCTTCAAAGTGTGGCCGCCAGGTTACAACCCCTGGGGTGCACCCTGAACATTTACCTTGAACTGCACTGAGGTGGAAAATCGTGGGGCTACCATTGATACCATTGGGCCTGTGTCACACCTAGAGAATGAACTGAACAATGGAATTGGTCCCCGCTGAGGAGCATGGGTAAAGCCAGCCCCTGTCTGTGGGAAGAGAATACACTACCTACTAAACCACAAGCAAGGAACTCAGCTCCTGGCTGTGTGGGGATTCTAATTTAGGTAGCTCCTTCTGTGGCTGGGTAGCCTGCCAGTAAAGCCACCAGCCTCTGCTTTTCTCCGTAAAATGATCATTATTATACTTCTCCTTCCCACATAAAACAAACCTCTCAGTAGCTGAGAGAAGACTCTACTTCCCAAGTTGATCTCAACGTCATATTCCACACGAGATGGATGTCTCAAAAATAATGTGTGTTTTCTAAAGTCAGTGACCGACAATTTTGCACAGATGGGAGGAAATAAATTCTTATCCTGGATCTAAAGTAGTATATTCTTTGGTCGTTTGTTATTTGGCAATAGGTAATACTCATGATAGAGATTTTTACCTTTGGGTCTCACCTTCCCCATCTGTAAAATAGGTGATGTAATCCCTTCTTTGTAAGGTCACCAACTTTTAAAGAAGAAGCTGTCTGATCTATAGTTTATGATCAATAATGGGTAAATTTCTACTGAAATCATTTTTCAGTTTTTATCCTCCTTTCAACATTTTAAAAAAGATGTTTGTATGTGTTTGCATGTGTGCGCGTGCGCGTGTGTGTGACATGCATGCAGTGCCCATGAAGGCCAGAGAAGGGCAATGGGATCCCCTGGAACTGGAGTTACAGGTAGCTGTCTGCTGCCTAGTAGGAGGGTTGGGAACTGAGCTAGGTCCCCAGAAAGAGTAGTTAACACTCTTAACCACCTCACTGCCCATGTGGGTTATTTTGTATTCAAATAATAACACTATTCAAACACTATTGCTACTATGTTCTAAATATATTCTCAGAGCAGGCATGATGGTGCACATCTTTAGTCCCAGTACTTGGGAGGTAGAGGCAGGCAGATCTTATACATTTGAGACTATCCTGTTCTACATTGTGAATTCTGGTCTAGCCAGAACTACACAGTGAGACCCTGTCTCAAACACACACACACACTCACACATACGCACACACTCTGTCTGTCTCTCTGTCTCTCCCTCTCTCATACACACACACACACACACACACACACACACACACACACACATTCACTTAGACTCTCAGATACAGACAGACAGACACACATACCACCATCACCACCACCACCACCACCACCACCACCACCACCACCACCACCACCACCACCACCAAACCTCTCAAGTCTGTCCACTTTTCTGTCCCAAAATTGCCACCCTGTGCCAGCCACTTAGTCTCTCCTGCCAGACTATCACATCAGCTTCTTATTTGGTGTCTGTTTTCCAGGCCAGTTCTCTTCCCTCAAGCTGTCCCTATATATTGCAGTCAGAATCATCTTCCTGAGTTTGTCCGATTTTGTTACTTCTCTGCTTCAAACTCCCTGATTTATAGGACTTTCCAGGCTCTCTTCTCTGTCTACCAATCCCCATGATTTACTTGCAGTTTCTGAATGTGTTCAATACTCTCTAGTCTTGAACTTTGCACATAATTTTTTTCTGCTTTGGGTCATGGAAATTTTCATATCTGATATTTTCATATCTGAAATAGCACCATCATAAAAAAATCAAACCCAAAGCACTTTCTTTTTAGATTGTCTGGACTGCAGATAATCTTACCTTTCCCTGCTGCAGAATTCTGAAGAATTCAATCACTATTTCTTTTCTGTAGATTGTAGACAACTGGCAGACGTGGTTGTGTGGGGTGGAGAATTTCACAGGGGTTTGTTTTTTTAGGCAGTAAGGGCCATGCTATCCTGGGAATCTGATTTCCAGACTATTCCAACTAATTGGGGTCATTGGGCAAAAACATTATGAAGTAGCAGGGCAGAAGGCCTGGCTGGAATTCTGGAGTCCAGTAGTCAATCCATAGACTACCGCTCTTCTGAACTCCTGGTTCAGACAACAGGTTAGGAACTGGGCGAATCTACCTGTATCCCCTACAGGGACCTCACCATCTGCATGTTCACAGTCAGTTTCGCTGTGAGATCTGCCAATCATTCTACCTCTCTGGAATTTCCTAGACCAACAAGTTAGCAGAGATACTAACTAAGCACTAACTTCCTAAGCCATAAATCTGGACATTACTGTGTTGTAGAATATTAGTTTAAGATGTATTATAATTTTTAATGCTGTGGAACAATTTGTTTAATGATGCAAAGATGTGTTGAATTATTCCGTGTTGTATTTGTTTAACTCTGTGAAGCTGTGTTATCCTGTCTGTCTAAAACACCTGATTGGTCTAATAAAGAGCTGAACAGCCACTAATAAGGCAGGAGAGAGAATTGAGTGGGACTGGCTGGCAGAGAGAATAAATAGGAGGCGAAATCTGGGAGGAGGAGATTGAGGAGTGAGAAAAGGAGAGGAGGAGAATGACAGGGGCTACCCAACAACACAGCAAGCCAGTAAGAAGACAAGAAAGATAACTTAGTGTGTACTAGGTCAATGCTCTACTGCCGAGCTCTGCCTCCAGCACACACAATCTTTGACGTGGTGATTAGTTATAAGACTTTGTCCTTGCAAGTTTTAATTCTTGCTGTATAATGGCATTTCTAAAAAGAGCCCAGTGGTTAAGAGCAGTTGATGCTCTTGTGGAGAACCTGAGTTTGGTTCCCAGAATCGACAGGGTACCTCATAAACAGCCATAATTCATTCCAGTTTCAGGGGGTCAAACAGCCCTGTTCCAGCCTCTGAGGACAGCAGGAACACATACACTGTACATGCATGTTGGCACACATACATATACATAAAATCAAAATATTTTTTAAAAAGAGGCTTAGAAAGCCTTCAATTTTTCTATGTAGCCTGACTTTCAAGGTGAGTGCACTTGGACAAAATTCAGTTTGAATTCTAAATCAAGCAATGATTTCTTTATTCCAAGGTGTACCCGAAGCACCACTCCACCCATTCTAAGTAATGAATAGCATCTATTCAATGGAAGAGGAAATTATAAATGGAAGATGAGATTTGTATTATTTTACATTTTTCATAAATGTTGATTAAGTAAATGTACCTTTCTCTTCTATCACTGACCACATTTTATATAACAGTTAATAGACTGTCTGCTGGAGAGCCATTGACCTCAGAGAGCAATACAGAAAACGTTATGGAGGAGGGTGATGCTTATTCTTGGTTGTTAACTTGACTACATGTGGAATGAACTAAAATTCATAGATGGAGGGCACACCAGTGAAGGTTTTTTGTTTGTTTGTTTATTTTGCTTAAATCGAAGTAGGAAGATCCACTTCTTGAGATGGGAAGACATACCTGTGATCTGGGCCTCACCTCCTGCTGACAGCCTATATAAGGACATGGAAGAAGGAAGCTGTTGCGTGTTGCCTGCTTTCTCTGTATAGCAAGTTCATCCCTTCAATGGCGTTAGAGCACACTTCTTCAGGATCCTAGTATCTACTGAAGACCAGATGAGCCATCCAGCCTCGTGGACTGAACAGCTTCTTGAGCCACAGTCACTGTTGGATTAGCTGAAGAGTAGCCTGGAAATTGTTCTAATAAGTCATATATATGTGTGTATGTATGTATATCTATATATACATACATACACATATATTCATTCTATAAATTATGTTACTCTAGAAAACCCTGACTAATACAGAGGAAACAGTCATGATTTACTAAATAAAAGGAAGTATATATTAGTGTGTATATACATCATACACATATACATACATACATATATACATACATACACACATATGGGGGCAAAGGTTAATACCTCCTCCCTTATTCTGTGAGTCAGTATCTCTCGCTGGAGCTCACGGACTCAGCCAGACTGACAGGACAGTGTGAACCAGAGATTCTCCTGTCTCCAGATTTGAGACTACAGGCACACACCCCTGTGCATGGATTTCCACAAAATAAAAAAAAAGGAAAAGAAAACAAATGTATACAGAAATAGAAAAAGGCAAAATCCCAGAGGCAAAAGGTAGATAGGACAATTTAGGTTAAGAAGTTAGCTAAAAATAAACTAAGCAGAGGCCAGGCAGTAATAAGGAAGAATAAGCTTCTATGTATTTATTTGAGAGCTGGGTGGTGGCCCCCCAAAGAGCAAAGAACCAAAAGAGTAAAAAGCAAAAACAAAACAAAACAAAAACCCAATTACATCACTGTGTCTCTCCTTTTAAACCCCAGGCCTGGGTAGCTCACCACATCCTGGTGTCTTGTTTCATAGTAGGGTTCTCTAGAAGAGCACAACCAATAAAATCATCATCTCCACAATGAAAATGCTGAGGGTTTGGTAGCTGCCCAGTCTTTGAAGCTGGATGCCTCAGGAGTCTCAGCTTGATTCTGAAGGCCTCTACTGTCTCTCTATGAGCTTCCTAGTGGTTTCTCTGCTTCTCACGGTATCTTTCAGTAAGCATCTCTGGAAGATGCAAGACACTGACTAAAACTCCCCCTGACTCCTTTTGTCCGTAAGACTGAGTTCCAATCTGAAATGTAACATCTTTCATTGTATGGGACAGGGATGGTGGCTTCATGTTCCTCTGTGGTGTCGCCATTGACTTGGGCCCACTCACATTCCCACAGTCTGACTGTGATAGACACCTTAACTTTGTATCAGTTCAGCATCAGACTGTGAGGTCCTCCCTTCCAAGGGTGTTCTCACAACACCCTCCACAAACAGTTTTTTCTTTACTTTAGGGCTGTCAAGCAGGAGAGACACACAAGGGGATGAGGGATTTAACAATGGCACAGCCTTTATTGGTGCAAAAGGCCTGTAAGGGGTCTTGTTCAGTACAAGGACCCGGGAGCCCACATCCTCTTATAGGTAGGGGCAGCTCAATGATAGAAAAGAGGGAAAGGCGAAAGGGACTGACTTCTGGTCTTCTTTTGTGACTTACAATTGGCCATTGCTAGGGAATTAAGGTAGGTGGTGGCTTAAAGAAGGTCAGCCGACAGATAAACCCCTCTCATGGTTGGCCATCACTGTGGATTGATAGAGCAGGAGGGCAAGCATGTAGACGAAAAGTTACTTTAGTGTTGGAAATGAAATTACTTTAGTTCCAAGAATTATTGTTTAACCAATATCCAAGATGGGGTGTTCTATCCACCCATAAACGCCATCAAATGCACGGTTTTCAAGCTTATCACCACCCAGTCCTCTTCTCCTTGGAGCCCTTACAGCAGGGTGTCTCCCATTTCAGCAGTGGCTGGCTGACAGACAGTAGCGGGGGGATGGAGCTTGAGTCTGTTAGGAAGCAGAATGAAAAAAATCTTCACAGCGGAAGCTGTCAGTCAGAGGGAGTTGGATCCAGGATTAGCTTGACTTTGAATTTGGCCCTAGTACTTTGGCCCTAGGCCTACACACAACAGGAGCAAAGTGCAGTGGGACGAAACTCCTAACTGGAGGGACAGCCAAGAGCGGCAAGCTGTGGCCTCTGCACCAGGAAACTCCGTACCTCCCCGGTTTCCCCTTAGCGCATGTGGCAGTCTTAATAAGGGAATATGGGTGGCCTGGGAAGCAGGGGGATGTAGAGAGATTCCAGAGCTTAGCCGGTCAGAGGGTGGGAAGAAAGGAGACCGAGCTGGGAGGGGTAGAAAGGTCAAGGACTCTGCTTGGAAGATGGAAGGGGAGTGTCACCCCATTTAAAAACCCTTCATCAGCATATTTGACATGAGGGCTTTCATGTCCTTGTACTTTCAAATTCGGAATCCTACTTCCAGATTGCCTTGGAAAAGCAAGGGAGCGTATGTGAACTACCCTGCCCTTCTAGCCTTCCGTCACTTGCCTAAGACATTGTCCACAGAAAATTCTCTCTATTAAGAATAACCCCATCTTGACTGCAAATGGGAGAAAATGGAGCATTAACGCACAAACTCCTCGTGTAGCATGTGAGCCCATTGCTGTTTGGGAGGAAATCCAGGGAGGCCATAGGTTGGGGTTCAAGCTCACTTTATCCTTGGGCATGCTCAGCAGGTCAAAGCTACTTTTTCAAATGCCACATTTTGATTTAACCCCTTCAAAAAGGAGTTACCTTCTACTGAAGAGGTTCACGTAATTGGAAACAGGCATTCTGGCAAGGACAGATGGAGAAATTCTTGGTGCAACGCCAGCCTAAGAGCCAATCTATCAAGCACGTGGGAGCCACAGAGGCTGGCTCATTAGAGCCTGTGGATTTACACAGGAATCAGAGCATGGTGGACACTTGGGTAGTTTCTTGAGCATTGTGCGAATATGAATACAATTTTAAAAGTAAAAAAAAATAAAGGAAAAGAGGAAATTGTTTCCCCTAGATCCATAGTAGCCATTTTCCCCCAATGAGAAACACAGGTCAGGCATGCCAACACCACCAAACAGCTTATGTGTATCCTCAGCTCTAGAGGAGATAAAAGCTCTATGATAGTATATGGTGCAGAGGACACAGGCGACCTCATTGCCATTTGTTAACATGTTTCTTAGCTTCCGGAAGCCTGTTCCTTATAGAGCTATCACACTCTTTCAAGTGCACGTATCATGTTTAAGCCAGTTTCTGGTGTTTCATGTTGAGGATAGCTTGGGGAGATGTCTTGGTGACCTACTATGCTTAGTCATGAGATCAGAGTGATCAACTAATCAATAGAGAGGGAGAGCCACAAGAGGAGGCATTCAAAGCCTCTGGGTCATTTTGTTCAGCAGCCTTTGTGATCCTTGGCTGGTCACACGCTTCTGGTCGGCCTCTGGGCACAGTCTGAGGGAGGGCAGGACTCACTTGCTGTTCTGCTTGACTGTGCCTCTTAGAGAGAGCTCCTAATTTCTCCCTCAGAGCTCTGATGGGTTTTTTTCTGGGTCCCTATCTCAGCTCTTTGACTAATAAAGAAAAAGTAGCAAGTATAAAAACATGGGTTGTGAGGCCATTGGTACAGGCCTGTAATTCTGGCTATGTGGGGTGCTGCAGGTAGAATGATTGCAAGTTCCAGGTCTACAGAGCAAGTTCAAAACTAGTCCCTGGCACCTGAACCTATGATAGTGACTCACCAAATTAAACAGGACACCACTACAGTACAGCGTAGAGTAGTGAATGAACTCTTAACACTTGCACCAGGTGCCTGGGCTATAATGATCCTTCTTAAAAATCCAGGCCCTGGAAAAAACAGGAATAAAATATAGCCAAGGATCAGAGACAGCAAAATTCAGGACATGATGAACCAAGAGAAAGGAAATAAATGTATATATATGTATGTGTGCACACACATACATATATATATATACACATACACATATATGCACAAGTATCTATGAAGACCTACTTATATGACTGGCATTACTCCTATCATCTTACATATATTCTTACCTCAGTAATGTTCTCTGACAGTCCTATGATGTGAACAGTATTATCAGTCCTGTTTTAGACATGAACTTAAGATTGAGGGTTTAACTGACTTTCTCAAGGTCTGTGTCAAGATTTGAATGGAGGTCTTTCTGGCTTTACAGCTTAAGTACTTGAAACCATTTGGGCTATCCAAGAGAGATTCCATTATCTCAATAGGTTGGTGAGCTGTAGGCTTTGAAGGACTAAGGCTTAGACTTCCCATGGTTTCCCAGCAGAAACTTGAACTGAAGTTCTCACAAAAGCCTCATCCTTTCCATCTGGTGCAGAGATGGCTGACTGCCACTTGGTGTGGAGATAGCTGACCATGCTTCTTCAGAGCAGGAAATGCACAGATAGAATGTTGCAATCCTGGCATATCTTTTAATCACTTTTAATACCACTGACTATTTTTGTTCATTTGGCAGAAGAAATTGAACCTGAAGCAGAAGAGTATAATTTGCAAGGAATCTCTTTAATTTGGGTCTTGTACAAAGAGCCATGCCAACTCACTAAAAGTATGGAAGGCATTTTACATTTAAGGAAATAAGTTTTATGAGTCTGAGGATAATTAGACAATCCAAAATGTATAGTTCTTAGGTCTCATTGGATAAAAGATGAAGTAGAACAACAAATTAGTTAGTTATGACTCATTAAAAGAAGACTGCATCAATAAATAAAAGATTTATTGCATTAATATCCAATGAAGAAATAGACAGCTTCAGTCAGGATGCTTAGAGAAAAGACTGAACCATTTGATCCTGAATTTCTGTTCTTTTGTGACATTAATACTTATCATAAGTAAAGAGACATAGAAAATTATCTCAAAATCATCATCACCACCATCATCATCACATCACCATCATCATCACCATCATCATCACCACCACCATCATCATCACCATCATCACATCACCATCATCATCATCATCATCACCATCATCATCACCATCATCACCTCCATCATCATCATCACCATCATCATCATCACCATCATCATCATCACCACCATCATCATCACCACCATCATCATCATGTGCAAGTGATCATGGGTACCAAGCCAGCACGGGAATGGTGCACATTTTTTATAATGTCAGAAGTTCTTTTTCAGTATGTCTGAGCAAGCTGTTTAGAGTTAGTTGGGAGTCTAAAGAAGATGATCACGTACCATATACATCCTGTAAATATGCATAATTATGATGTATGAATAAAAAAAAACAAAAATAAAAAGAAACAGCAATACCACATTATGGTCCAAACTGTGCAAGCTAAATGTAATGTTTCACTGAACATACGCCTGAGAGTTCCTCTTAGAGGCATTATGCGTGCATGGTAGGTGGTCGATTACAAATGAGCCTAAAGGGAACCATTAGGGAGGGCAGAGGTTTCTTTGCAGAGAAGTGGTTCCAAAGTGTGAGTGAGATAGTTGGAATTCCAGCAGGCTGTCAAAACATGACCATTAGATGAATAAGGGATCACACAGAAAGTCTAAGATGGTTTACTTTTCTAGAATATGTTGATTTTTACACCCCATCTACTTAAGTCTTTGGTCACCAATAGCTACTTTAAAAATATTTACTTATTGATTTTTATCTTATGTGTGAGAGTTGTGCCTGCATGGATGTCTGTGCACCACATGTGTGCCTGGTGCCGCAAAGGCCAGAAAGGGTCCACAATCTTCTAGAACTGGAATTACAGATGGTGTGAACATCCACGTGGGTACTGGGAACCCACCTGGAGTCCTCTATAAAAGCAGCAACTGCCTTTAACCAGAGACATCTCTTTAGCCCTGATTGCTACTTTAATCCACACAGCAAATATTTTCTCCTTATGGGGAACTTTGTAGAGGGAGCTGCGGGCCTGCTTTTCGTCCCGTTCAGCTCCCACATGGCTAGCTTTGCACCCAAAATAACAACACACAAATTGTATTCATTGAAACACTGCTTGGCCCATTAGCTCTAGTATCTTACTGGCTAACTCTCATATCTTGCTTTAACCCATATCTAATAATCTGTGTAGCACCACGAGGTGGTGTCTTACCAGGAAGATTCTAATGTACGTCCATGTCCATCTTGGGCTGGAGCTTCATTGCGTCTGACCCAGAGAGGAGAGGCTTGGCGATTGCCTAACTTCCCTTCTTCCCAGCATTCTGTTCTGTCTACTCCACCCACCTAAGGGCTGGCCTATCAAATGGGCCAAGGCAGTTTCTTTATTAACCAATGAAAGTAACTCCTCCATCAGAACTTCAATATGGAACTTCTCGTTTGTTTTGCTTTTGCTTGGAACCAGTTGTGCCTTGGGTTTTCCTGGGTTGAGTTAAGACAACATAATAAAGGAGAGAGGAGAAGCAGGTGCTATAGTGAGAATGGATTGCAGTAGATAGGATCTCTGTGAGCATACTAGGTACACCTTGAAGGATGTCTACAAACTCCCACATAGGCAAGCTCTGCTCACATTATGGGTACCATTTCTAGTTATCACTAGGATAGTGAAATCCCCATGGAGGAGTTCTTCATCAGTTGTAGTCAGTAAAGAACACAAACTACTTAAAAGCACATTAAATATCAGAGCAAGAAAAGATCTTGTCATTGAGTCTTCTTATTTAAAGACTGGGGCTGGAGAGATGGCTCAGTGGTTAAGAGCATTGCCTGCTCTTCCAAAGGTCCTGAGTTCAATTCCCGGCAACCACATGGTGGTTCATAATCATCTGTAATGATGTCTGGTGCTCTCTTCTGGCCTGCAGACATACACACAGACAGAATATTGTATACAAAATAAATAAATAAATAAATATTTTTAAAAAATGACTGGGAAGGTCAAGGTTTACTGAAGACTGCCTGGCTCACAGTGAGTGGCTGGAAGTGAACTCAACTTGCCCGACTTTGACTGTGAACCAAGCCATCTTCCAAAGCTTATATCAGCTTTCTCTTTAGCTTTGTCTGTCTTGAGTGTGTACTTTATATCTTTCGTCATGGTTTCAGTACTAAGTGAGGCTAGCACAACTGTCTAAAAGGGATGAATTTTTCTTTTTAGTTTTTTAGTTGACAATATATTATTCTCTCATACAATACATCCCAACAAGTTATAACACACATCTTTCTGATCTTTTCTCTGCCATACTATCTTGGTAGTGCTCTCATGGAAGTGTTTCTTTCTTTCTTTTTCATTTATTATAATCTTATCTTGAATTACCACTGATAAAGGAAAAAGCTTTTGCAGCCATAGTTTTTCCAGGAACTGGTTCTTGGGCTAGAAGTATGACTCAGTGGGTAAGAGCACTTGATTCACAAGCATGGTGACCAGAGTTGGACTCCTCAGCATCCATGTAAAAATCCAGGTGTGGTCAAACACACTCCTATAAGCCCAGCCCTGTCGGGGGTAGAGGCTGGAGGATCTCAGGGGCTTGCTGGCTGCCAGCCTAACTCTAGTTTGAGAGAAAGATTCTGTCTTAAGGAATAAAGTGCATATAGAACAGAACATCTAATGTCCTTTGACCTAAATGTATGTTTATGGTATACATACGATGTACACATATGTAATTGTGCACACATAGCACACATATATGTCACACCCACCCACACAAAGTGCTCTCTCTCACACACACACCACACCACACACCACACACCACACCACACACACACACACACACACACACACCTTGTTCATATTCCATATTCAATTAGTGACTTCTCTGACAGTGACACTGTGGTAGCTGGTCCCTCAACTAAAGAATACCCCATGGTTCTGTTCCCAACCATAAATTAAGAGACTCAGAAACTATGGATGGGTGGCTATGAGCCCTTGAATAAAAATCTTTATAGAGGAATAGCTATTATTACTATTTCCATCACGTGATAACTAAAGGGTAAACAGAGAGATTATACTTCAAAAAGGAGGTGAGCCATGGCAAGATCAGAACACTGGATAAAAGTTAACAATAGACAAGCATCATGTTACCCACAGTGGGCTGATTGCCTCCCTACTGGAGTTGATTGCTATAACCAGCTGGACATAGTACCTCTCCTCTATGTGCTTACATCTGACAGTGGAGATAAAACTGTCATAGGGACTGGGTGGTAGGTGTGCTCATTTCTTTTTGTCAACAAAAATCTAGATATATCGGGGAAGAGGGGCTCTTCACTGAGAAGATGGCCTTAAGGTGGCCTGTAGGCAAGTCTGTGGGATATTGTTTTAATTAATGATTGGTGTGGGAGGACCCAGCCCATTGTGGATGGTGCACCCCTTGGCAGATGATCCTGGATGATATAAGAAGGCAAACTTAGCAAGCTATGAGGAGAAAGTCAGCAGAGAGCACTCCTCTGTAGTCCCGACTTTGGCTTGTGCCTTGAGTCCTTGCCCCCAGCTTCCCTCTGGGGTAGTCCGTAACCTGAGAGTTGTAAGCCGAACTAAACTTTTTCCTTCCCAAGATGTTCTTGGTCATGGTGTTTATCACAACCCTAGAAACCCCAACTAAGATAGTAGGTTTCTAGGTGTCTCTTGTCACAGGTTAAAACTAGTCAATGTGAAACACATTGCTCTACCTTAGAAGAAGTTCCAGAACATTGGAGGCACACTACCCTCTGTGTGTGAGCCCTGACTGCCTTTTCACCTGGACCACTTCCTAAGCTCTTGACCCCACATATTGCTGTCAAACATTTTCTCTTGAATATATGGATGAGTAGAATATGATGTCCTCAGGGGCTTCCTTGATGAGGGAGGAAGGACTTTGTCTTCTGTTGCCAGGTTCAGCTGCTCTCATCTCAGAATTGTTTCATTTCTTCTTCTTGGTCATTGCCAGTTTTATTCCCATTTTAACCTATTCTTTTGTGCCAAGCTATACATATATCTGTCTGTCTTTCTGTCTATCTATCTATCTATCTATCTACCTACCTACCTACCTACCTACCTACCTGTAGTGGTAAACCAAGCAAGAACTCTGCTACTGAGACACATCCTCTCTCTCTCTCTCTCTCTCTCTCTCTCTCTCTCTTCCATCCATCATCCATGCGTCTATCTATCTATCTATCTATCTATCTATCTATCTATCTATCTATCTGTTTATGAAATGCAGGGAACATGATATTGATAAGGGATAGTCTTTGGTGGAATAATGGTAACAGAGATAGGTTGAAGACTATTCTTATTCTTAAGAGCTGCTTTAAGGACACTTCATCCTGAGGACTTCAAATTAACATATCCCTAATTATCTCTGAAATGTTTTGTGGAGATCTAGACTCCAACTATTACACTTAGTTTTATCTCTTCAGTCTCCTCAGTTCTTATAAGATTTGCATGGACAAGGTCATGGCTAGTTGTCTTGGAATGTCTCACATTCTAGATGCTTCTGATTGCCTTCTTATTCTTAGATCATGGTGATATCTTCAAGTGGGATAAGACTGCAGGTGAGATATAGCCTGCTCTCTACAAGGGAGAAGGCTCACAATGTCGGCTATCCCTCTGCGGGTGACATTAAGCTTAATTTTCCTGTTCTTGATCATGTGGAGGAAGTGTCTGACGAAAGAGAATTGGAGAGAAAGCTCCAGGGGTTAGTGTCATGAATGGCATAGGTGACAAAAGACCTGAATTCCAGCTGAAAAACATCTGTATCTCTCAAGAACAGAAGTCTTGCATTTCTTCTGCAGTCTCTTGCTTGCTAAGAGCATGAAGAAACAGTTTCTGGGTCTAGGTTCCTTGTTTTCACTTCTAGTAAAATTAGGGCGAAGTTCCTTCAGGCTTGACGTCATTTCTTTTAAGACTGGGTTCAGCATTAAGTGCCTGAAATGCTTAGGAAATTGTTGTGAGAAGCAACTAAAGGCAGAATAGCTAACCACTGACATAGTTTTCTTCTCTGCTATGGCCACTGGATGATTTAATATTTAATATGATTGTGGTCAAACCAAGTTTGAATGGAACAAGCCTGTAGCGCTTCTGGCGCCCCACCAAGTGGCCAGGAGCCCAAAGTGATATAAGGATGGATTACTCACGGGCCTGAAGAGTAACCTTTCAGGCTGGATGGACTCAAACACCACCGAGCATTTCCTAGCAATGATCTGTAATGCGTTTGGGAAGCCTGCTTGAATCACTCTATTAGGTCATGTTTTCTAAGGGACCTCAGTGCAGAATACTGCCAACGACTCTGGCAAAGCCCTGTTCATCTAATAAGTCATCTTGTATTCTCTCAACAACTCCGTGTAGTGCTCTAGGCGGAATGGCTTCCCCCTTGAAGATGAGGAACTGGAGGCTCGCTGAAGTTAAGCACAAAATCAACGAGTGCTGTCACTCACCCCGGACCTGGAGTTTCTACTTAGGTGACTTTGGGAGTGGAGTAGAGGCTGACAGGTGGTTCACGGGTTGAACAAGCGTGGGTCAGCTTGTGTTTTTGTGTTGGACTCCAGCATCTCTTGACTGACCCGAGAGAGACTGTGTGGGCAAAGCGAGGCAGAAGGCATTGACTAAACCTGTCAAAGTATCTCCTACAAAGTCAAGAGAGTCCATCCTACTTGTCCCCGTAGTGTGGAGGTTAAGACTACAGGCTTAGAAGTCAACTCAGGCTTGGTCCTTGCCTCTGTCTTTCACTGATGTGTGACCCGGAGTAGATAGTTTAACATTGCTTGGCGTGGTCTTTATCTGTAAAATATGCCTAATAGTAAGACCTACCTCTAGGTGTATGGGATGAGTATTGAGTTATTAAATGCAAATTATTTAAGTCAGCAGGGAGCCCTCTACATGATTTACTTTGTCATGTGCTAATATACTTAGTAAATGCCCAATATATAACCTGTGTGAGGTACTGAGATATTTTGTGAACACTCATAGCTGTTTGTGGATGATGTCATTAGGACTTCATGTGTTTTATGTCAGCGTCTGCAAGAGCTAGTGAAACTCCCTGATGGAGAAGCCCACGGATTTCTTACATGATGCTCTCTATAACACAGTATCCACTCCTGTCCTCAACAGCGCCCTGAGATAAAGAGAAAAGACAGGAAAGAAACATGTGTCTTGCCCTCCGGATATGGGTAGCAGGTGGGAGAGGAGTGTGAAAATCCATTCACAAAAGACAAAACCAGTGGTGGAAATACCAATTAAGTAGACAGCAGAGAGAATGGCTAGAGGGGGAGCCCCAAAACGAGAGCAGCAGAGTACAGCCTGGCAGAGAAAGCGAACCAACTTCTCTGCAGTCCATGGTGGATATCAAGCCATCCCTCCCTTCCCCTTGCTGACCACGTATGGAAGCTGACTGCTACTTACAGGGATATCAGAGCCAGGCTCTATGTGTGTCAGCACAACCATGCCCATCTATTTGTCTGTAAGTCTGTCTATTGGCTTACTCAATTATCCCCTGGTTATCCACTTATCAGTTCACATATCTGAAAGTCTACCCATCCATTTATCCCTCCACATGTTCACCACACATCTGGCCTCTGTGTGCCTACTTGTCTGTTTTCTCATGAGTCTGTTTCCTACCATTCTGCAAAAGATCGTCAGTGGGTTGCAGAAAACACACGCCGTAAACAGACCATATATATGTGCATAAGTGTACATAGAAGGTCCTGAGTTCCTTGCTTGTGCTCTCTCTCCTTCTGCTCCTGATTTGGACCTTGAGATTTCTGTCCGGTGCTCCAATGTGGGTCTCTGTCTCTGTCTCCTTTCATCGCCTGATGAAGGTTACTATCCAGGAGGATGCCTATATGTTTTTCTTTGGGTTCTCCTTTTATTTAGCTTCTCTAGGATCACAAATTATAGGCTCAATGTCCTTTATTTATGGCTAGAAACCAAATATGAGTGAGTACATCCCATGTTCCTCTTTTTGGGTCTGGCTTACCTCACTCAGGATAGGAACTCAGGACCGCGAGGGGTGCACCCACACACTGAGACAATGGGGATGTTCTATCGGGAACTCATCAAGGCCAGCTGGCCTGGGTCTGAAAAAGCCTGGGATAAAACCAGACTCGCTGAACATAGCGGACAATGAGGACTACTGAGAACTCAAGAAACAATGGCAATGGGTTTTTGATCCTACTGCATGTACTGGCTTTGTGGGAGCCTAGGCAGTTTGGTTGCTCACCTTACTAGACCTGGATGGAGGTGGGTGGTCCTTGGACTTCCCACAGGGCAGGGAACTCTGATTGCTCTTTGGGCTGACGAGAGAGGGGGACTTGATTGGGCGAGGGGGAGGGAAATGGGAGGCGGCGGCGGGGAAGAGACAGAAATCTTTAATAAATAAATAAATTTAAAAAAAAGTGTACATAGAAGGGGTGGGAAAGTGAGGAACTGGGAATGCCAAGAAGGAAACAAACCCACCCTGAATTGGAAAGACATAAGCTGGTTGCTGGCACAGTTGATCCACACATCTGGGTTCTTTGTGTTCTTTCCACAGTTACCCTTACTTCAGTAGAGACAAGCTGCCATTTGCTCAGAGGAATAGAAGCTTCCATCCTCAGTCCCTCAAGGGGCTTTACGTCATGAGACTTCCCTGAGCTTAGTAGAGAGGCAGCAGTAGGTTACTTCATACAATGGCATTTACGTCAGACTGAACTGAATTCGAATCTTGTATCTTTCACTCAGCAACTGTTTAACCTTGGACAAATCACATAATCTGGCGTTCATGTCCATCATCTGTAAAGAAATGAGACAAGCAAAATAATTTACCTTAAAGGGCTCCCAGAAGGATCAACTGGAATTATACCCCTAGAAATTCTCAATGTGAGTCACATAATTCTGCTCCACTATATGGCAGTACTTGTTACTATATTGTTGTTTTGAGACAAGATCTCACTAGGTATCCCAAGTTGGCTTGGAACTTTCCATGTACGTAGCCCAGGCTGGTCTTGAACTCTTGGTCCTCCTGCCTTAGTCTCCTGAATGTTGGGACTATAGGCACGCATGCTCCAGAACACCCAAATCTTGCTTGTTATTGATCTTCAGGAGGTTTTTTTTTTAGAAGGAATCTGTTGAATGTGGTTGATGATATACATTTGTCCAACTTCCATGTGAAGGAGACACACGAAGAGTCCAGACCAAAGCAACAATGACCAGATCAGCGACTGCTCCTCCATGACGAGGAAGAACCCTCTTTCTCGGGTCCCCAGGTCCAGTCACTGAAGAGGCCTTGGTCATCAGCTCTGCCCTGTCACCCCTCAGCTGGAAAGGTAAGGCTGAGAAAGCCACCGAGCCTCTCCTATCTTCTTAGCGGTCATCATGCACACTGAAGGATGATGGATTGCATAGGAGAGAGAGTATGCATCCCCCGTCTTGGCGGAGGTCCCACAAGCCCTTTCTAAAGGACAGTCTTTCACTTTTAACCTTGTAGTTGGCTTGTACCTGATTTGCACCCACAAAATCTGTGTGTCCCAAACACAGGTAGGACCATCTTTTCTTGAAGATCAAGGGTTGTGAGGCTGGAGACAAAGAGAATTATGTGACTTATTGAAGAATGGAGCTCTTGACTTGGTTGTGAGTACACGTTTGTGTACGGATGAGAGAAGAGGATGAGAATTGAACCTTTCTCTTTTGTTTTTATGTTTCTGAATCACAGAAATGGTCTCTGGAATCCCCTGGCAGCTGGCGGGCTTTGATTCAGCAAGCAATGAATTATATCCTCCAGTCGCGAGTAGAGTTACAAATATCTTCAAGATGTTCGGTGCTCCGGGAAAGGGCAGCCAATTTGTGCTGGCTCTGTGGGATGCCTCCTGTCTGCACAAGAATGCTGCACCTCTCCCTCCAGAAGGGAGGGAGGAGTGGGGAGAATAAGAGAGTGGGGAACAGGCATGCGCCACAAGAGAAGAGCATGATTTAGGGACACAGCTAACCAGGGCCAAGTGTGGGGTAGGTAGGTAGGGAGAAGGCCCAGGGAGGAAGCATGGGCCTGGGCCAAGCTTTTCAGGTGAAATCCTCTTGAATTAGCGTTTGAGGAGTGGCTGTTTGATCCAGAGTACTAGGTGGACCTGATGTTGTTTGATGAAGGCTGGTTCATCTCAGATGCAAATATTTATCTTGTACCCCAACCTAGGAAGAGACAGCCAAGAAGCTGTAGTCACTAGGACAAGGCAAAAACATATGCAGGGGCAATTAATTAATTCACAAAGATTTATTGAGGTGTTTAAACATAGGATGCTCTTGAATAACAGTTTCAAGTTCTGCCATGTGAGGTTTCATCGTTGAGAACAACCTTGACCTTGTCTTCACCGCAGCCTTTCACCGCCTATTTCTGAAGCTGTTGCTTTGGTGGGGCTGCACAGGGCTGCTCTTCCCATTAACCTGGGAACAACTGAGGCCAGAGGTTGGTTTGTGTCCATCATAAGGGCACCTCTCACTCAGCACTTTTCCTGGCTTTTTAACGAGGAACATGGAATACTTATTGGCCGGGTGTGGAAGGGGTCAAGCTGAAGCAGAGATGAAACAAAATGGTAATTCCCTTGGCTGTCTTTGACTTATCTTGTTCTAATGGATCTGCTCACTCCCTGGGATTTTCTTTGCTTCTCACCCAAGTTTGGATCCTAGACTCCTAGTATGCCCTTGAAAAAGTAGCTCTCAGCTCTTGCATTATTTACTTATTTTTTTATGTATTTATTCATTTATGTGTGTACTAGAACATGTGTGTGTGTGTGTGTGTGTGTGCATGTGTGTGTGCCTGTACCTGCCATGCACGTGTGTGGAGGTGAGCGGATAACTTGTGGGAATCAGTCTTTCCTTCTACGCCATGACCTAAGGATTGAACTCAGCCTCAGCCTTGCCAGTAATTGCTTTCACCTCCTGAGCCTCCTGTCAGCCCAGCTCTTGTGTTTTGAACTCTTAAGCTAGAGTTGGAATTCTTGTTAGAATCCTGGAAAATGTTCGATTGGTGTTTATTTTTAAGGTGTTCACGTCTTCTTATTCCAGTTCCTCCAGTTGGGGACACAGTGTAGAGGGTTAAAACTAGATGTGTGATTGGGAAGGCAGCCAAAGTGAGGAGGGTGGCGATGATTGGGCCATCTCTGCTCCAACATTCTCTTCTCTCTGAAGTAAGAAACCCACCTTCCCCTTATGAGCAAGGCAGCAGCAAAACTTGTTAGTTTATTAGTGTCAACCAGAGTTCTTCCCCCTTAGGGAAGGGCATTTATGTATAGTTATGCTAATTATTTTTGTACATCCCTGTACTGAGAAGCCCTTCTCATATTATAGCAATATTCTTTTTCCTTATAAAAAACTGGGTTTTATTTTGAGACAGGTCTCATTCTGTAGCACAGGCTGGTCTTAAATTTATGGTAATCCTTCTGCCTCAGACTCCTCTATGCTAGGATTATAGTCATAAGCCACCGTGCTTAGCATTCTTTCTCTTTGCATTTTAAAATTAATGTAATAATTGTAATATTAATGGGATGTGGTATTCAAAATAGTTTAACAACACATACAGTACATATGTATATATTTACGTATATATAAATGCATATATGTATATACATATGCACACATATATTCAGTGTATACACACATGCACATAAAATACATGCATTATGGTGTGTAGAGAGAGTTTTCCTGTCTCAACTTCCTGCTCCCAAATAATAGGCAGCCTCTTCCCAATAACTAACTTGGAGACTTAATATAAATTATAAATGCTTGGCAAATAGCTCAGATTTATTACTAACTAGCTTTTACAACTTATCCATTTCTATTAATCTATCGGTTGCCCCGAGGCTTGTGACTTTTACCTCCATTCCACTTTGTGTGTTTGACTCATTATGCATTGGCTGGCAATCCTTTGACCCTGCCCTCCCTCCTCCCATCATTCTCAGTTTGATTCTCCCAAGTAACTTTATCCTGTCCAGCTATTGGCCAATCAGCTACTTTACTAAGCCAACCACAGCAACAAATCCTTAAAGTGTACAAAAGGATTATTCCACAGCAATGGTGGCTTTTGGTTTTAAGCCTAGGCTTCACACACATGCTGAGCAAGCCCTCTATCACTGAGTTCCAGTCCCAGTTCCTCTGTATTTCCTGAGAGGATGTCTAGGGCTGTCTTTCAAAGTGTTTTCATATTTGGTGATAAGCATAAGTAGTTTTCATCATTTGAAAGGATCAAAGTTCAATTGTAGATGCACGCAATAGAAAAGTCAAACAGGAGCGGGGACATGGCTCGGTGAGTAAATGAATGACAGCTGTGCACAGGGAAGACCTGAGTTCGGGTCCCCAGCACCCACATAGAGACCATAACTCCTTCTAGCTATCATGCTTGCACAGGAGACAGGTTCCCTGGCGCACATGTGCCTGCCAGCCAGTAGAGGAACTCCAGGTTCGGCGAGTGACCTTGTCTCAAAAAATAAGGAGGTGGGCAATAGAAACTGACTTCCACACAGGCCCATCCACATGCATGCATGTACTCATCTGCATACATATAACACATACACACCCGGGGGGAGGGAGAGAGGGAGAGAGAGAGAGAGAGAGAGAGAGAGAGAGAGAGAGAGAGAACTAACATGGCATGGGCGTGACATGGCCTCTCCATAGTAGAGGTCCAGGGCAGGTGGCCCAGTGGTCATCAGAAGTAAACACCCAGACTAGGCCTGTCTTTTTGTTTTATTATTGTCGGTACATTTTCTTATTCAAGGTTAACTCATGGCCCAATATGATCCACATTATAAACAAGAAGGACAAAAGAAACCACTCAAAATGCTTTCCTAGGAGCTCCACCCAATGACTTATGTGACCTTGTCCACATGTATGTTTAAGAATGACTGGGGAGTATTAGCCTTAACTGGGGCGTGTTGTTACCCTGACTAGCCTTGGATTTGATTAGTGCAGAAAAAAAGGAAAATATGGATTAGGGAGGTAAATATCAAGTTTCTGCCTTAGTTTGTGCTATATAAGCTGACTTTAAAACTAAGTCTCCATGTGAGACAGATCTCCACTGTAGTTCACAGCCCTTCTGGTCCTCCTGGGCTGTTTGGAATTTCTTGGTGCCTGGAAGGTAGATGAGCTATGCTGTTTAACCCAGGGAACTCTGCAAGGTGTGATTTCACTCTGGAATTAGGATGGAGAACACTGGACCTGGTCATACTGCTCAGTGGAAGCCAGTTTCACACAGATACACAGATGTCTGTCCTAAACTGGTCAACTTTGACCAGTGTTGCTTCTTCTTCTTCTTCTTCTTCTTCTTCTTCTTCTTCTTCTTCTTCTCCTCCTCCTCCTCCTCCTCCTCCTCCTCCTCCTCCATCTCCTGCTTCTCCTTCTTCTAATAAAAAAGAAGGTAGGTACTGAGAGCTTTGGCTCATATCAGTCCAGACAGCTTGGGAGCAGTGCTTCTCTGGCCCTGGCCATGTCTTTGTTGTGGTAGGCACTCACCCTTTGCCAAACCTGTCTGTTAGCTAACTCCCCCCCCTCCTCATGTCACTGCTACCTGGTCCTCTAGGTGCTTGCCGTGCCCGTTCTGCCTCTGCAGCCTCCTGAGAACTCTGAGCAGAGGTTTCTAACACAGCCACTTTTCTGCTTCAGCCAATAAGTTTCTGTTGCTTGCAACCACAGGCCTCTGGCTGGTTGAAGCAAAATTCTCTGTATCAAAAACAGACACAATACTCATGCTTCATGCTTCTGTTCTGGCCATCCCAACCCATCCTTTCCTCATTCCACCTGGCTTCTTTCTACCAAAGCTATTTCTAAGCCATGTCTCTCTAGCTTTTGTGTGTTGAAAATGATTTTTATTTTTAACCCTTAATGTATCTCTAGCACATTTAATTTTGAGGGGGGGTGCATTTCTATTGAGGTTATTTTAATCTGGACATCTTGATTTTACAAAACTTTTCTAAGTCTTAATTCAAGCCACTGAAGAGCAGGAGGCAAAATTCAAAGCAACATTTTAATTATAAACTATTTCAAAGGTATAGAGAAATGCAGGAGAATGAATACCACATCACACTCCTACGTCACCGTCCAGAGTTTGTTGTTGCTGCTTCTGACATTGAGAACGAGGTTGCAGGGTGACACCGCCACTTTGAAGGATAGGGCCTATGTTTAGGGTCACTGACTTGGGTCAAATCCAGTCTCTGGGCTATGTGTTACCACACAGGTATGTGTATAGGCTGCCTATTAGCTTTTTCATCTGTTTAATAGGAATGATAATCTCACCTATTTTATAGACTTTCTGTGTGGATTGAATAATGTTAGAAAAACACATTCTGCGTGCTACAAAAAAAAAAAAAACCCTGTCTAGTGCATAAGAACAATCAGCTCCTGTTTTTTTTTTTTCCGAGCTCAGAAAGTAGAAATGGACAATGGGAGGAACGGTGGTGGGCTGGAGAGCGAGGAAGCCAAGTCAGAGTTCTGTTTCCCCAGTGCGCCAAGCATTATGGGAGAGAGTTGTCCTGTGACTGAGAAAGTACACACCAACCACGGTGGGGAGTACAGCAGCTGAACGCATTCATGGGAAAATAACCCAGTGCAGCAGATGTCCCGACTCGGTGGTAGGAGTTGGGAGTCGCTGCAGATAGAGACCAAGAGGAGATAAATGCAAACGGAAACAACCCCCTGCTCGAAGCCAGGCCTGCCTTGCCCACCCACCCCTCTCCTGGGGCTGCTGGGCTCCTGGTCTGCCTTTCACTGATGTCTCTTAGTCCTTTTCAGTTTGCTCAGGTTCTGGATGTTGCTCACTTCGTTTGGAACAATTTTTATCCACCCACCACGAAGTTTCAGAAGAAATGCTATGGCTTAAACGACGCGCCTCCTCCCAAACGCAGGTGCTAAAATTTAATGGCAAACCGGAACTTTTAACAGCTGACGCCCTTCCAAGATGATTAGGGGGCTTATGAAAGGGCCCGAGGGTTTGCTGGCTTTCTCTCAACTTTGTGCCGGGTGATGGTTCCCTGACGCCAGTGTCCTGCTCGAACTTCCCAGATTCGGCAACTATAAATTACCATAGAGTCTTAAATACTCAGCTGCCACAGCAGACACGAGGCACACAAGTCATGGCGACCTTACCAGCTGCTGTCAGTTTACAGACACACAGCCTGTGATGGCGTGGGTGCAGGCTCTCGGAGGTCATGCTTTGCTTCCGGGGAAGAGCAGAGGCTGGTCCAGGCACTCATCACCCTTTGCCCTGAACTCAGTGCTCATTCTGGCCTTTCCTGGTTCTCTTCCCTCCGTATCCCAGGAGCTTCATTTTAAGTTTCTTACAGAATTCGAAATTTTCTCATTCCTCTGCTCAAAAACACTTAGCAGCTCCCCTCTGTCCTTGGATTAAAACCTTTTAAGAAACGATTGTAATCTTGCCCCAACCCAGTTTTCTCGTCTTTCAATCTACTTTCTCTTCTGCCCAGTCCCGCCCAGCTGATCCCAGCTTTGCTGCGCCCACCCCCACAGCCATTGTTTCCCATTTCCCCTTTCAACATGGTACCCTCTCCATCCTCCTAAGTCCCACATGTCCAATTTTCCCCATTCCTTAGTGGGGAACCTCAAATGCCATTTACTTTCTAGAGCCTTCCTGGATCTACATTCCTTTCTCCCCAAGCTGGACATGACCAATTAATTTAAGAAATGACTGAGTTCGGTAGGCACAAGGGAATAATGCTTGCTCCCTCTGCTCTGTCAGCATCTCTTCAGTCAGGAAGGCAAGACATAAACCAGACATCAGCCATGAGAACAGTGCCGCATGGAGGCTCTCGAGAAGCCTCCGAATCTCTGGACCCTAGCTTGTTTCTGATTCTCTTCTCTTCCAGCTCCAGTCCTGCTCTGCACAGCGGGCGACTGTTGTCACTGATGAATGTGGTTGTGCAATCCTGCTCAAGTCCTTCCAGAGCCTGTGGCTAAATCCAAGCAGCATCTGCGCTGTCCTAATTCCCAGAACCATTTGCAGCTATCCCCTGCCTACCTTTCTGATTTCCCCCCACTTTTATTATCTTTTCCTCCCACTTTGCCTCACTACACTGACCTTCCCACTCCTCAACGAGGTCAAACATCTCCCTTCTTAAGCCTGTGAACCCACTTCCTCCTTTATGTTGAATGTCCTTTCTTGCTATATAGGTTTAAGTTTAGATAACACCTGCTTGGAGGAATGCTTGCTTGGCTCACGAGCCTAATCCACTCCCTGGATCGTTCTCTTAAATCTTGTCCTTTTGTGTTTTCCTAGCTGGCTGTGGATCATCTATCTTTCCCTAATGGGAACCTCCTGGGGCAGGGGCCCTGCTTCATAGCTCACAGTTGCAGCTCCAGTGCAGCTGCAGCAGGGCGCAGGGAGGTGCTTGGGGTATGTTTGTTTATGATTGAATGAATTGATGGCATGGGGGAGCGGAGGATACCAAACACAGGAAAGCGCATATCCAGCAAAGTGAGCAGAACGGAATGGAAGTGGGGACTGGCCAGCCTGTCAGTTACAATCCCAAGCTGTGACAAAACTCGCTTTATTGCTTAACTGGCTGTTCCAAGTTTCTGAGGGTCACTGCTGTGTTTATAATGCTTATAATGCTTCAGTCCGTCGTGGGTTGTCAATA
The DNA here is from genome assembly GCF_018167655.1 of Microtus oregoni. NCBI lineage: Eukaryota > Metazoa > Chordata > Mammalia > Rodentia > Cricetidae > Microtus > Microtus oregoni. The sequence continues at coordinate 8,885,844 of NW_024543831.1, read as the reverse complement.
GTCATCTAGAGAGTGAATGCAAGGTCTAAGGGAGAGGACCTGGACACAGACTGCAAAGGCTCTGTGTGGCTCACTGTGCAATCTTGAGTGTAGAGCAAATGAATTTCGTATTCTGTCTTGTGAAAAGCGGAGAGTCAACAAAGGCTTTTCTTGGTGTGTGTTTACTTCATAAAAATATATGTATCTATTTTAGGTTTTAATTTTCATCTTGAAATATAGATTTTCTGGGAAGGAATTGCATAGAAAGGTACAGTGACTTCCCCCAAGCCCTTTGCCCAGAGTCTTCTAATGCTAGTATTTTAGATTTACAATGTTGAAAACAAGGTATTTTCATCACCACAATCCATATCAGATCTCAGCAATGGACATGCGCCAATCTCTGTGTGCATGCTGTGCAGGAGTGTAGCTCCAGGCAGCTCTATGACATGCAGATGACGTATGGTTCATCAGTATCTCAAGATTTCCGCATCCTCACCAGGAGATGAAAGGATGAAATTCCCAGAACCTGAACTGTATTCAGATTTAAGAAATAACATGAAGGGGAGCAGAGGGCTCAGGACACATCTTAGGAGCATCAACGTTTAGATCACTAAGATCTTGAACCCCGTGAAAGAAAGCTATCTTCCTGGCAAATCGATGGTTATTGGGCTGTCTGAAGTATGGCGCATGGTGAGGCAGGTCAGGTAATAGAGGGAAAACAGCAGTATAGGCAGCCAGTAGAGTATATGCTCTTAAACTGTCTGCAAAAAAGAGTAAGAACTTGGGTTAGGTGGTACAGGGTTGCCCACGACTCCAGAGCCTCCAGTGGTCAATTTTAGCTGTCCGTTTGACTGGATTAAGAACCACCAGTGGCATTTGTGTGGCACATCTGGGGGTGTGTCTGTGAGGGTGTTTCCAGAGAGGATTGACTGGGTGGGTGGGAGAGGGGGACTTCCGGATGTGGTGGCACACCATTCCGCAGGCTGGGTTCCAGAGCTAACTGACGATGGAAAAAGGAAACAGTCCACTGAATGCCGGCGTTCCCCCTTCTCTGCCTTTTGGTCCACTGATACTCAAGCCCCAGTCAGCTAAAAGCCACTCCTGCTGGCATATCTTCTCTCCCATGGTGGGCTGTGCCCTCAAATTCTGAGTCAGAATTAACCCCACCTTTTTTATGTTGCTTCTTGTCAGGTAATTGTTACAAAGAAGTAATTAACACAGGCACATGGCTCTCCATACATGGAAATTGCATGACTCTGGATAAGGGCTTGCCTATCCAAGGCAGTTTGAGAGAGCAAAAGTCTGTGAACAGGATGGAAGCTGCTGAATGACCAGAGCAAGGTAAGAGAGCAGAGGGCCTTGCCTGACTGATGGAGCAAGGTCCCAGAGGGCAAAGTGTGGGTGGAAGGTCAAACTGGTTTGGGTCAGGATGCAGAGAGATGGTGGTGGTTGCTAAGTACAGATCTGGGCACTGAGGACAGTTTCCCAGTGAGGTAGGAGATCATTGCCGTTGAAAGGAAGGGTCTGTTGGGTTTCAAAGATGACTAAAGAATTCAGAGTAATTGCTTTGTCTGCAGTACCTGTACCCCACCTGATATACATATTCTCTGTGCTTTTTGTAAGCAATTTTTTTTAAATTATAATGTATTGATTGTATATAATAGATATGTCTGGAAGCTCTGTTTTGAGTAATCTTTTCTAAAGTCTAAAGCCAACCTCTGTGGGTGGTCCTGCCAAATCTAAATTTAGAAGCCAGTTTGTCTTCAGAGCTGGTCTACACTAACAGTGAAGTATGTCCTTGTCTAACATGACGGTGACTTAAAGAGCTAAACCACCCACCGCTTGGAGACAGATGCTGTATTATTCCTTTTGGTGGGTGACTGGCAAGTACTTCTGGTATACCCTTGTGTGTTTTCATAGATAAAAATAACACATAAGGGGTCACCACATTCTTCATAGCTTTTACTCCTTATGTCAGGTACTATTTACAGAGTTCATTCATTAGCTTAGATCTCAAGTTTCAATTAGAGGGGAAAATATCCTTCACTGAATAAGGCTATGACTTTCAATGAACTCAGTAGACTCTATTTTAAAATTTATTGAGATTTAATTCACATATAGTAGAATACAGAGATCTTAAAGGTTAAGTTGGAAGACTTTGTTTTGTTATGGAGGGTCTTGAAGGATGCCACAAATTTAGATCCTCTTGCCTCAGGTACAGTAGGAAGCTGGCTAAGTTAGAAGTATTTTGACACTTGAAAACACATATGTAACTACTTCCCAAATAAGGCAGAACATGTCCATCACCCTAGAAGTCCCCTTGTACCTTTGCTATACACTAGTATTTCTGCTGTTGAGCTTCACATACGGGGACTCATGGAGCATGCTGGTTTGAATGAGAATGCCCCCTATAGGACCATATATTTGATTGTTTGGTCCTCAGTTACTGGAACTGTTTGGGGAAAATCAGGAGGTATGTCCTTGTTGGAGGAGGTATGTCACTGGGGGGTGGGCTTTGAGGTTTCAAAAGTCCATGCCAGACTGGCTGCTTGTTCTCCCTCCCTCCTTTCTTCCCTCTTCCCTTCTGTCCCCTTCCTCTCCTTCCCACTATCCTTTACCCTTGGCCTGAGGTATCAGATATAAGCTCTAGCTGCTGTTTCAGCACCATGCCTAACTGCCACAACATGGACTAAATAACCCTCTGAAACGTTAAGAAAATTCCCAATTAGATGCATTCTTCTATAAGTTGCCTTGGCTATGGCACCTTATCACATAGTAGAACGGTAACTAAGACAGTACTCAGGACTGGCGTATTGTCGTGACAGGCCCGATCATGCTACTTGGTGGTAGAATGTAGACTTTAGGACTTTGGAATGCATTTCCCTTATAATTTGGCTCCAGGTCTATGTGGACCAAGTAGTGATTTGAATGAGAAAGGCCCTTAGAAGCCCATTATGTTTGGGTTCTTGGTGCCCAGTTGGAACTGTTTGGAAGGATTGAGGTGTGGCCTTGTTGGAGGAGCTGTGTCACTGGGGGTGGGCCTTGAGAATTAAAAAATCCATGCCAGGACCAGTAGTAGTAAATCTCTCTCTGTCTCTCCCTCTCTTTCTCTCTCTGTAACTTGCTGCATCTTGGGGCTCAGATACGAGGTATTAGCTGCTGCTTCAGCACCATGCCTGTGCACTTGACACCACACTCCCCACCATGATATTCATGGATCAACTCTCTGAAACTGTAAGCAAAGCCCCCAAAAGATGCCTTCTTCTGTGAGTTGCCTTGGTACTAGTATCCAAGTACTGGATGTTAGTATTCAGACATCTGTACTGGCCTCCCCTTGGGGTTCTGACAGGATATGTCCTCAGCTGTAGCCACTAAGAGCACTTCCTGTGCACATTCACTACGTTCCCTTTTAAAAGGGCCCTGCCCACCCCCATCTTTCTCTCCCTCTTTGTCTTTCTGTCTTTATCTCTCTCTCTCCTTCCCTCTCTCCCTCCCTCCCTTTCTTTCTCTTTCTCTTCTCTTCTGCTGCTCCTGTCCCTAGAGCCAGTTCCCCTTCCCTCTTTTTACATTCCCCTTCCACATGAACTCTGTTGCACGGCATCTTTCTCTCATGTGCCTCTTTTTTCTAAATTACAACATTGGTTCCCTGACTGGGAAAGGTTCTCCTCGTGTTTCCTCCTTCCCGCAGGCAGTTTGAGGCATGTCAGGATCCTGGAGCCTGGTCCACATATGACAGCCTTGCTTCTCTGGATCGCTGGGTCCCTCAAAACCAGCATGGTTGGTGAGGGCCTCCCTTTTTCTACTTCTGCTATTTCCTGAGTGAGGTATTTTGTCTCTCGAGCATGATTTTTTTTCTTTTCTTTTCTTTTTTTGCCTTTTGACTTCATTAAGTCTTGGTACCAGGCAGCCACAGCTCTCTTGGGCTCAGAGCCCTGGCCCCCACCCTTCGCGTGATGACTCACTTGGATCCTTGGGTCCTTTGCGGGCCGCTCCTTGAGTGACGACGACTCTCTGGGGCAGCTTGTGTTTTTCTTGTTCAGTTCTCGCTTGATCAAAAGTTTGTATCTCATTCTGTCTCACTCATGGGGAATAAGCCTACCAAAAATCTGCTTCCCAGCACTCTATATCTTGAAACTTTACGGGGCCTTTGCAACATTCTGCCAGGGATCCTGCTGGATGGAAGGAGGGGTCACCCTTTCACCCTTTCACTCTTCTGCTCCCCTCTCCCCAATAAATCTCTTACACTAACTGTTGTGTGCAGTATGTTTGCTCAGTGACAGAACTCATTATAGGCTGGGACCCTACCCCCCTGCCCCACCCTCAACAGGTCCACTCCTTTCCAATTGCAGCAAATCTGCTTTTTGGCTCACCGGAGGCTTCACCTTCTGTTCAATATTGGCATTTGGGTCTCCCCTGACCATTCCCCTGGATGTGAGGCTTCCTTTCTCGAGCACAGTCCTCTCCTGGCCTTCTGGCTTTTCTCGAAGTACTGGTAGCAGGTGACTGTGTCTTTCTCAGGCTCAGTGTCCTTGGTCCCTGCTTTGTAAGTCTGGGGGAACACAAATCAGCCGGCGTCATCTTGAGACTGACCTATCTGAATTCCTGGGATGCTAAGAATTGGAGACCCTATGGTCTGTCTTCTCTGCCGCACTCAAGGGAACTGTGCCATCGTTTCCCCACTCCCTGCCCTTCAGTTATGGTTGCAGGACTATCAGCTGTTGGTCATAGCGCTAGGGGCACAGGGCTACCAAACACTCTGGGTGCTGAGAGCCAGCAGTACCCCAAAGAAGTTTGCCAGGTCCAAGCAGTGCCTGATGGTCCACAGAGCCTGGACAGTGAAGTGAAACTGCCAGCTACTCCAGGAGGTCATGGGAAGCACCCCAGTTTTCTGGGGTCGTCAGATGAATGACGCCCCCAGGTCAACAGGAAGTAGTCTCGAGAACATGACGTCCTCATCCACACCTCACCCGCTACCCCTTTCTAACGCCTCTCCTTTTTATAATAAATAAAAAGAGAGAAATGTCAGTATTCAGGCATCTGCACTGGCCTGCCCTTGGGGTCCTGACAGAAAACGATCCTCAGCTGCAACCACTAAGAGCACCTACTGTGTACATTCACTATGTTCCCTTTTAAAAAGGGCCCTGCCCTCCTCCCTTCTCTCTCTCTCTCTCTCTCCCTCCCTCCCTCCCTCCCTCTCTCCCTCCCTCCCTCCCTCCCTCCCTTCTCTTATGTTCTCAGAGACCTGTCTCCCCTCCCCTCTCCCCTCCCCCCCTTTCACATTTACTTTCACCAATAAAAAAACCCTCCCCCGAGGCCTGTTACATGGCATCTTTCTATCGCATGCCACTGTTTAAATTACAGCAATGGTATTCCATCCCAGGAATACATCCGTAACCAAGACACAGAATGTATACTTTGGGGCCTGTTTTTGCTCAATCTAGCGTGTTTCCAACTTTATCATGTTGTATATATCAGTTCTCAGTCCCTTTTTTAGTACTAAGTAGTATTCCATTTCAATAACAGTCCATAGTTTATCTATTTTCCTCTAAGTAATATTCAAGTTGTTTTAAGTTTTGGTTTTTTTTATGACTGAATGAATCTTTCTGTACAAGTCTTTGTATGGATACATATTCATTCCTATTAAGTAACTCTCTAGATATAGTTCCTTCATAAGAAATGTCTACTTTCCCAAAGTAGGTATCTGTTTTGTGATTTCATCCAGTGATGTCTGAGTTCCAGTTGCTCCATATCCATTATCAGTCTTATTTTAGATGTTTCTGTAGACTGGAGTGCCCTCATTGTGGATTTTCATTTGTGTTTTCTTTTTAAAATTAAGAGATTTTTAAAAACAGCCTTAATAACTGCGTGCACACACCCCCAGACCTCCCCCCACAATGCATTTTGATCATATCCACCCCCAGTTCCTCCATGCCTCTCCTTCTGGATTCCGCTCAACAAGTTCTCCTCCCTTCTTCATGTACTTTTCTTTTAAAAAACGACCCTTTGGCTCCAAAGAGTGCTCCTTGAGTGCTCTTGGATATGAGGCCATCCACATAAGCATGGGAAGCCTACAAGAAACCCTCCCTGCAAATAATAACTCTTTCCCCTAGCAGCCATCATTCAATAGCTCCCCCGCTAGAGGGAGCACCCCTTTGGGTCTCTTTCCCAATCCATGCTGGCTGGAATGCTGACCGGCTTGATCATATGCAGGTCTTATGCAAGTAACCACAGCTGCTGTGAGTTTATGACCATAATGAGCTCAGGCAGCAGCATTTCTGAATTCTTCCCAATCTTTGGCTATTAAATTCTTTAACCTCCTCCTCCAGAAGATGTTTCTGCCTTGAGGGGGTTTATTTAGATGTCCCATCCAGGGCTGAGGGCTCAGTGCTTACTTATTCTTAGCAATTGATCCTGCTGTGAGTCTCTGCATTGATTGCTGTCCATTGCAAAAAGAAGCTTCTCTGACTAAGGCTGAGAGCAGCACTAATGGGTCTAAGCAAATGTTGAGAAAGCAGGTTGACAACGTGCCAGTTTAGCAAAATAGCAGGAGTAGGTCTCCACTCACCTTCCCCCAGAGGCTATGATCTATGCGCCATGGGCTTTGGACCAGGCTTAAAGTATCAGACATGGCTTCCTCCTGTGGAGGAGGCAGGTCTCAGATGCAGTCAGAAAGTGGTTGGTTATCCCGCAACAGTCATGCCAGCCACTATGATTGCACCGGCAGTCATGTCTTGACTGGTACTGAGTATGGTAGCATGCAGGATCCACAGCTGAGTATGATCATTGATGGTTTTGCTCCTCCAGGAGCCTGCATAACACCTTCTTTTTTAAGCTGGCCAGTGGGGAGGAAGTTTCCAGGTCAGTTTCAGCTGTGGAACTCCAGAATGGCTTCAGCAATAGGGTCTCACCATTGCAATAGCCCGTGTCTGGGGAGTCTCTGGGGCCTCCTTGCCCAACAGCTGGCAGGTTGATATCCCACATCTGGTACTGAGATTTTCATTTAATAATCCATGTCTTCTGGGAGAATCATTGTCCACCCACTTTTGCATTTTCTTCAAACTAATGATTTTGGGCATCCGCCAAGGGTTCCCTGGGCATTTGCTTATTCCTTTGGGAAAGTGTCTTTTCAGATCTTTTGACAACATTATAAAGTCAATTGTGTCTATGAATTCTTTACTTTTAGATTTGTTAGATATAATCTATGAAAATATCTCATCCCAAAGTCTGGCAGTCTGTGGCAGATCTGTTCATCAGCTTTTATTTCAACTGAGTATAGGGTGTTATACAGTTCAGGCTGATTTCAAAATGACTAGGCAGGTCTTGAATCTCCTATTGCAGCTTCCAGAGTGCTGGGATGACAGGATGTACTGCCATATTTTTCATCATCATACTGCTATCATTTGGCAAAGAGACATATTTAATTTCGACAATTGGCTGTTTTTCCTTGATGGATGATCTAATTTTTACACGAGAGGCTCTTTTCAGCCCTGAGACAGAGTAGAACAAGGAGCTCGAAAAGGACCAAAGACAATGGAACGCAATGTGATGGTGAGTTCACATTTTAGTAGCACAAGAGAACAGCAGCATGGCCGTGAGAAGGCACAGGCTTACTCAATGCCCATCAAACCACAGCAGTCCATTATCCTGCTCACACTTCCTTTTCCATCCCATGCCACTCTTTCTTAAAAACACCCTTTCCCCTCATCCATACGCTCTGAAGCGTTGTGGAAAGGCAGGAAGAGAAGATTGCAAAACTCAAATCTGACTCTCGCTACTTATTTGCATTTCTAGAAAAATATTCTTGAGGCATGTTAGTCCACAGAGCTGGATTCCAGTCAGAGCTCTGTGTAGTGGGCTGGTCGCTTGAAAGCTGGAGGCTGACAACCCATGAGGACTCAGAACAAACTCCCAAGTATCTAGCAAAGACAGCTAGTCTTTTCACCCCTCAACTGGCTACTTTAAATATCCCCCATCTTTTCTTAAAAATAAATCAATGAATATTTATTCAATGACTTTTTTCTAATTTAACTTTTTATTGATTCTGTGGTTTCACATCATGCATCTCGATCTCACTCATCTCTCTATCCCTTCATATCCCCGCTCTGCCCTTGCAACCCCCCCCCCCAAAGATAAAACATAATAAAAACTAAAAGACAAGAAAAAAGAAAACAAAAAGATCTCGCTGTGGAAGCTGTAGAGTGTCACAGTGAGTCACACAGTATACCCTTTAGCCCATACATCCTTATTTGTAAGTGTTTATTGCAAAAAGTCATTGGTCTGGTTTGAGTTCTCTGGTTCCTGCTACACTGTCGATACTGGGTCCTCACTGGGACTCCTCTTGGACACCCTACTGTTATCCCGTGTCATGGAGCTCCTGCAACTTCAGGCCATCACCGAGACGGTCAGCTTGCCAGTTTTCTGTCAGTTGCAGCAAGGGGCAGGGCTGGTTTTGTTTGTAAGCTCTCGGGCTGGGTCATCCACAGCTATGCCACTAGGACCAGCTCTAGTGTTGTACAGGTGAGGTGCACGGGCCACTCCTCTGTGTGCCGCAGCTGGTCAGGGGGCGGGGCCAGCTCTGTCCCTCTTGTAAATTCATACCCCATCATATTTTAAAACATTTACACCTAGAAAATTCTCACAGAACAAATAAAAAAGGTTACAAAACACTATAAACATATTTTCCCACAGGCAGTCTTGCTTCTGTGATTGAAGTGATTTATTTTGTCAGAATGGAACACAGTCTAAAGTAAAGGGCATCAACATTGCAATAACCCATACAGTTTAAGTGTTTTCTTTTCTTCTGAATAATTTATGGGAACCTTTTTCCCTACCTTTGAGGAGCTCAAACAAGCTGTGGCCAGGAAAGTTCAGCGCTCTACAGAAACACCCTTGAGAACATAACCGAGAATGGCAGAAATCAGAAAGACAAGATTCCCCCAGCCTGCTTCATATTCTCCACCTCCCTCCTCAGAGATAACGAAGGAAGCAGAACATTGTTTTCTAAATTTGGTATATTTGGTAACCATGTATAGCATACCATACCATACCACATCACACCACACCACACCACATCACACCACACCACTGAGCTAATGGCTCTGGATGCTTGAGACCCAGGATTATCAAGCCGGGACAGGCGGCCACTGCTGCTAACACTGGGATCAAGCAGATGGCCTATCTAGTCTGTTTCCGCATGCATAGACAATGACATTTCTTCTGGGCTGGGGAGAAAGACCCCAAGGCTTCCTTCTAAAAGAGACTTCAAACGTCTGAAAGCTAAGACTGTTTCAGTTTTCGTTTATTCTGAGTTGATCTAGCCACTGGGAAAAATGCCAGTGCAAATATTCACATCCGGGCTCTGTCTCACCCCGTTGGGCCTTCAGAGCCTATGAAGCTGAGGGCCTGACTGCCTAGCCTTGCCACCTGCTGGAGGGAGGAGCTAAAGGTGTGGGCGGGGCATGGGCAGCTTAAAGGTCTTTCTGAATGACGAGCTCAGCAAACAATGGGCGCTAAGGGAAAAGGTCCAGACTTGAGGCATCAAAATAGGACTGGCTCAGTTTTCTCTGTACAGCTGCGGAGAAGGAAAGGTGGGAGGTGGACAAGAAAGACAGCAAAGATAAGAAGCCATGGACTGGTGTTATGTTACAAAGCTGCCGGGCAGATGTGGAGAAAGCTACCATTATGCAATATGCCCAATGTAGACAGATAGGCGGCCTAGGGCCTTCATCTTCCTTAATCTCAGACTCTGAGAGAAAGCCTTTGTTGGCCTCATTGTCCGCTATGTTCAGCGAGTCCGGTTTTATCCCATGATTTTTCAGACCCAGGCCAGCTGGCCTTGGTGAGTTCCCGATAGAACATCCCCATTGTCTCAGTGTGTGGGTGCACCCCTCGCGGTCCTGAGTTCCTTGCTCGTGCTCTCTCTTCATCTGCTCCTGTTTTGGACCTCGAGATTTCTGTCCAGTGCTCCAATGTGGGTCTCTGTCTCTGTCTCCTTTCATCGCCTGATGAAGGTTAATATTCAGGAGGACGCCTATATGTTTTTCTTTGGGTTCACCTTCTTATTTAGCTTCTCTAGGATCACGAATTATAGGCTCAATGTCCTTTATTTATGGCTAGAAACCAAATATGAGTGAGTACATCCCATGTTCCTCTTTTTGGGTCTGGCTTACCTTTAGACTAGCCAGTCCCTCGCAGGCTAAGACTTAGGGTGAATGTCAGCGCCTCAGCTGTTCGCTCTGAAAGAGAAGGGGAGCGCGGGGAACGTGGGAAACGACCTAGACTGCGCAACAGTGGTACACTTTCTATGCTCCTTCGCCCTCAGAATAAAGCACCCTACCCCCTAAGGGATAGGGGGAAGGTGGCACTGCCCCACCCAGACTCATGGTACCCTAAGCTGCATGAAGAGTAAAAGCCCAATGCTCCAGTTTTGTTTAGAGACCACCAGGCCAATAGACGGGTGCCACATGGCACCGGGAGGTATTAGAATGCAGACTTGTCCATCGTACGTAACCTGCACTTGAGACCGTGCGGAGGGAAGGCAAGCATTCTGCAGAGGCTGACTTGCTTAGGACTGAGCACTGCTTTTGTGTCTGTCCTTAAAAGGACCAAGGGTTTCTGTCTACGACCACAGCTCTGAGTCCATGGGGATGCCGGTGGATGCCCTGGGCGAATATCTTATAGAGGCCAGAAAAGTGCCAGGGTGCTGTGCTTATGTTTGCGAGGACTGGAAGCTAACGCTGATGGGATCCGATTCTCAGTGTAGAAAGGATGTGGCGTTTAAGAAAGGCCAAGGGAAGGCGGTCTCTGAGTCTCCACCTAGATGCATCTCATCTATCGCTAGTCTCCAAGCAAGCATTGGATGACCTGCTCTTTGAGTCAGCAAATGTGAGGATGAATGTGGGCCGTGGAGAAACAGGAAACACCCTGCTACTTCCTAATTGAGGAAGCACTGCCAGATGTGGCCTCTACGGGTCATTTGAGACTGGCCAGAAGGTGTCTTAGGTCACTTCTAATGGCTGATTTTCAACGAATTCTTTTAATCTTTTGACACAACCTGGACGCAGCAGAAGGAAAAATACCTAAACTGTCAGATTGATTCTTCATCTGCACATGCGTCCATGGCTCTAAACGTCTGGGCAATTTCTCCTTTCTTCACATTGCCAGGAATATGTTTGCCCTAGATGCTCTCAGAGTCGCTGCTTGCCTCAGGGAGTCCCCCTGGACACCAGGCCCAAGATTTCCTCACCATACCATGGCTCCTGTCAGCTTCATCTTCCTTCTCCGCATCCCTTTCCCTCCGGCTCTTTCTACCATCTACCTCATTAAATAATCGCTGTGCTCGTGGCTCTCCTTCTTACCTCCTCCGACGCTCTTTCGTTGTGTTCCTGGGAGCTAATTAAAAGAAAGATGCTTTCTTCTGGCCAAAAGGATGCGAGAATTAAAAGTAACAAAGCCGCCACCTTGACCTGTGGGGCAGGGAGATAATTCAGTGTTCTTGTCCCATGAGTGTGAGAACCTGAGTTCAGATCCCCAGCACCCATGAGCAAGCCAGGTGTGGCTGTCACCTGTAATCCTAGGTAGATGATTGCAAATTTTGTTTTTCTTCAATTAACGAACCTATCTACAGTATTTGATTTTTAAAATATTTTCCTATATTTAGTTAAATCAACAGCTGCTCTGATCTTATTTTTCTTTGAGCTTTTTTTTGATATGAGAATGCTTATTGTCTCAAAATATGTTAGATTTGAATTTTTAAAAATTTATGTATGTGTATATGCACCTGTGTGAATGCATGCTACAGATGTGTCGGGAGAAGCCGAAAGAGAACATGGAATCCTCTGGATCGGGAGCCACAGGTACTGTGAGCCACCAGACATGGGTGCTGGGAGCTGCACCTGCTCTCTAGCGTTTTACCTCTCGTATGGTGTGAGAAGGTTCTTTCTGGTGTTCTAGTGTTTTACCTCTCGTATGGTGTGAGAAGGTTCTTTCTGGTGTGTCTAGCTGGTGTTCTAAATGCCTTGGAAGCCTAGGTGGACATTTCCATGGATTTGGGAAATTTTCTGCTATGATTTGAGAAATGTCTCTTCATACAATATGACCACGCATTAAACTGGATTGTTGTTTATTTTTTTTGAGTTCCTTATATAAAGAATATCAACCCTCTTGCAGAAAACCAGCTGGCTAGGATCTTCTATTTTGTGACTGGTGTCTTCACTCTGGTGATTTTTTTCTTTTGCTGTTTAAATACTTTTGATTTGATTCAATTCCAGTTTATCAAGTCTAATGATTTCCTGAGAAACTGAAGATCTGTCTAGGAAGTCATTACCTCAGCAAGGATGTTAGGGCATTTCTGCAGCCTTTTCTTCTAGTCATTTCCAAGGTCTTGAGAGCTTTTGATTCATCCAGAATTTATGTCTGCAGTCTCTGTCCTGTCCTTTGGGAGGATGGAGGCTGTGAGTTTTTGCTGCTGTTACTGTGGATCTATACTATGATTTGAAATCAAGTATTTAAGAACCTTCAGGATTCATATCTGCTCAAGTACTTTGGATATTTAAAGTTTTGTGTTTCTATATAAATTTCATAAACATACATGTGTATATTATACATAAGATAAATTTAAAGGATTCATGTATTATAGAAAAGATGATATTTTTCTGACCCTCTCTAATTTTACTTAATGATTTGCTGTGGTATCCTTCTTCCCCAAAACGTCACAATTTCCTTCTTATTTAATGTTGAATATACTATAATGTATATATATCACATTTCTTTCTCATTTATATGTCGATGTGTAACTAGGATGGTTTTACTTTTTAGCTATTGTGGATATTGTATCATTAAACATGGATGTACAGGCGTTTCTGAGGGAAAAATTGATCCTTTGGGTAAACACACAGGAGTGGTGTCATTGGGTCATATTGTAGTTCTCATATTAAGTTCTGATGGGAAATAGCTGAGATCTCACAGTGGTCTTAATTGTATTTTCCTGATGGCTATGGATGTTGAACAGTTTTGCAAATATTTATTGGGAATTTCTGTTTCTTCTTTTGAAAGCTGTCTATTCAGTTCATTAGTCCATTTATTGACTGGAAGATTTATGCTTAATTTTTGTAGTTCTTTTATATATATGGTATCTATCAAGCCCTGGAGATACAGCTGTCAAAGATTGCTTTCCATTCACTCTTTCTGTCTGTCAAGCGGTTTTTTAATATGATGTAATCTCTCCTTTGTCAGTCCTTGGAGCCAATTTTTGTGCTCAAAGTCATTTTCAAGGAGTTCATGCCTCTGCTGATCTTAAACCATCATCCCTATTCTTGTCTCCAGCAGTTTCAGCATGGGTGGCTTTGTAAAGTCCTTTATCTACATCGAATTGATTTTCAAAATGCAGGATGAAAGAGAGGGATCTAATTTCAGTCTTTGCATGCTATCTAATTCTCCCAGTGTTATTTGTTGAAGACACTATATTTTTAAACAATATGTTTTTGATAGCATAACAACCTATTTTTTAAACAAAACACTGAGTTTATTTTTTGGACCTGTGTTCTAGTTTATTGGGCTACACCTACACGTTTATGTTTGTGCAGAAGACCGTGCTGTCTTTGACACTCTAACTCTGCAGTATAATTCGAGATCAGCTATTGTGACACTTTCAGCATCACCTTGATGTTTAAGGCGATTTTTAACATTTGTGTCTTTGTGACTCCATTTGTGTTCTTTTGTGATTTTTTGTCTTTTCACAGCAATGGAAAACCCTAAGACAGTCTTTCACCTTGATGGTTGGTTTATCCCTATGGTTTTAAGCGACTGTGGTTGGAACAGTTTCTAGCATGTTCATTATTGATATACAGGAAAACTAAGGGTTCCGGAACAGTCTTTGGGTTATTTAACTTCTCTTTCCTTATTGATATTTCCTTCATTTCTTTCTCGTCTTAGTGCTGTAGCTAAGTATCTTAGTATTTTACGGAGTGGAGAGTGGGGACCCATCTCCAGATTTTAGAGGAAGTATTTTGTTCCCCTCATAACTATGTTGACTCTAGTTTTCTAACATAATTTGTTATGTTATGTCCCTAGCTTTTTCAGACCTTTTATCATGACGGAATTTTGAACTTTTTTCAAATATCTTTTTCTGACTCTGTTAACACAGAAATCATGTAACTATAACTTAAGTCTTAAAATGTCATATTATGTTTGAGTATATTGGGTGAACTTTGTATATAGGGGGTAAATTAACTTAGTTATGATTTGTATGATATTCTTAATGTGTTCTTTAATTTGACTGCAAGTATTTTGTTGAAAAGTTTTACATCTATGTATGCTCATTGAGATTGGTCAGTGTTTTCCTTTTTGTCCACATTTAGTTTTGTTATCATGGGAATGCTGTTCTGTTGAATGAATTTGGCAACATCTCTCCTGCACAGTTTGCAGTTTGAGAAGGTTTTAGCTTTTCCTTAAGTTTAATAGAATTTAATAGAATTTTAACAGCAATTTTCTTTAGTCTTGTTCCCCCCGCCCAGCCCCCGGGAGATAGATTACTGCCCTAATGTCATTATTACACACACACACACACACACACACACACACACACACACACACACACATTTTATTCAGTTTATAAACTCTGCTGAGAACATGTACTTCATGACTGTTGGAAATTTGTAAATTAGTTAAATTCAACTGATATAGTGTAGCTCTGAAGTTTTTTTTTTTCTGCTGAATTTTATGCTTGGGAGGTCTATTTAAACAGGAAAGTAGGCTACTTAAATTACCCACTGACTGCAGTATGACCTGTCTTACCTTTATGCCTTATGGTGTTGGTTCTGTGAGACAGGAGCTGCAACATTGAGTGCAGAGATTCAGTCTTCTGGATAAATTCTTATCCATAAGGAATGCTGAGCTACTGAGTGGTTTCCATTTGAAGTCCACTTTACCAGATTTGAGAACGGCTGTACAGGTTTAACACCCACCTGCTTGGTCAGTTTTCATTTTTTTACTCTCACCTTTTGCGCCCCCACCCCTCGCCCCAGAGGGCGAGACAGAGACAGCACAGCTGTGCTGTGCTTTTAAATCCATCCTGTCTATACCCATTATGTGCTGAGTTGACACCACTTGCATTTAATGCCATTACTGAGTCTGCTATTTCCTGTTTTTATTTTAGGGGTATGGACTAGTTATTTGCTGGTCTACTCTGTTGGACTTGGTGTGGGACTTCCCAGCTCTCCTTTGCTCATTCTTCCTTTCAGGAAATATTACTCTCTTCTTTGGCGCTCTGGTGGACGAAACCTTCTTCTAGGTAGTTTTCCTCTAAGTATTTTCTTCCTGCTGGCTTAGACTGAGATGCCTTACTTTGTACTTGTCTTGATATCTTGAGATGTTCTTATTTCTCTAGTAATTTTAGATGCCTTCTCTGGATTTATCAATGACTGGAATCATCCCATACATTTCTTAATTTTATTATTGACAGCAGCAGCTATTCCTATGGTAAACACTAACTAGTAAGAGTCTTCTCCTTATGGCATTAAACATTCTTTGATTGGCAACTTTACCATGTTGACTATGGCTTATTGGGTAGTGGTTCTCTGATTATGTCTACATGGTATTTAAAAAGGCCTCTTACATTTGAATGTCCATTTTCTCTCCAGGTTTGTGGAATTTTCTGCTATAATCTCTTTGAACAGATTATTTCACTCCATTCCAAGGCATGCCTCCCTCTCAGAACACTTCTAATGCCCTTTTGTGGTTTTCCCAGGCAGTGGTGTGAGTGTAATGACCTCAATCAACTTCATGGTGCCTGTGGAGAATCTCAGTTCAGACTTCTTTGCCACAATTGTCTCCATCTTTGAAGCTCCTTTGGTTCTGGCTTTCTGCACACACTGCACTTACTCAGCCCTAGCTGCACCTCCACAGCCTAGGTAGCTCATTCCAGGTTGCACTTCTATCCTTGACTGTGTCTGGGAATGAGTGGAACACTCCCTTGGTAGCTACTGCTGACCCTGTCCTGTTGAAACCATTATTATTAATATTATTATTTTTGAGGAGAAAATCCCATTAAGGCTGATTTCTTTTCTTGTAAGTGTTTTTGGAATAGGAAATCTTTTTTTTTTTTAAATCCCAACTCCTCTTCTACATTAGTATCATAGAGATGTTTTCTAATTGATTATCTTCCCTGAAGTCTTGCTTTTTTAGGTCACTGACATTCTGTTTCTTGAGTTATTGTGCCATCCAGGAAACTTCTTAGCATTCATGTATTTTGATATCCTATGCTCACAGTTATTCCACTTTGGGGGGAAAGCTATAAAATATTTCCTTTACACGTGAAAACTATAGGCAGTAATAATCTTGGTCCCTGGGTCTTGTGGAGAAAGAATAATTCTTCATAGTTATAGTACCCATTTTATTTTCTCTGAGTAACAGACTATCTCAGAAGGTTTTAGCCAATTTATTTAGTTCTTACACAAGACTCTGCAAAGATAATTTCTAAGTTTGAGTTAATGTCATCTAAAACACAGATGAAAAAAAGTAGTACTGAAATCTTAATGTCCACAAGCCTGCATCTTATATTGCTATGTGAGGTAAAAAAAATCTAAACACTATTTTTACCTTGACAAATTAAACTACTGAGAAACACTTCTAAGTCATCTAAAAACATCTGTGTGATGTTGTCCAATAAGCACACAGAGAATATTCTAATCCAATAGTAGCAACAGTTTGTGTGTGTAAACGAGATTTCAAAACCAAAGCTTGCGAATCAAACCTCAGACTAGAGCCTTCAGCCAGTTCTACCATAACTATTCACATTGTACAAAGATGGTTTTCAAGGGTTTTAATGGAGTGAAAAAGGAAAAAGGAATTAACGCGCCATGAAGGTAGCTCAGAAGCAGGAAGGGCTTAGAGCTGGCAGCACAGACCTTGGGAGATTTCTTCCTTTCACAGGAAGCTTTGCTTATGAGAAGACCTCATAACCAAAATGAAAGAAACTGAAGCAAATGCTTTACCCAAATTTATTATTCACAGTATAAAAAAATTACTGGAGGCTTTTTTTTTTTTAAAAAAAAAACAGAAAGATCTTTGTTGGGCTGACAAATTAGAACCTTCTGATTCAGTGTTATGACATGCAAAGTAGACTATAAAGAAAATATTTAACTTAAATATTCAATTGAGTCCTCATTAAACGTAAGTTTCTATTTTTCTCTGAAATTTAGATAGAATTTAGTGTGTGCACATTGTAGAAATACAATCAATACCATTTGTGAAAGTGTTTTTGTCATTCCTACTTAACACATCTGTTTTTCTAGCTGCTGAATTCCTTGAAAACAGTAGTTGAACTTATACAGAGACCACGTGATAAAGCTCAAGTCAGGGATCTAGTAGTCATGAGAAATGTCATACTTCATAAATTACCTCCAAAGCACAGATATCTGGTGTGTGTAGAAAGTCAACTGAATGGCCTAAAAATGAAATAATCTCATACACACAATCAAATTAATCAAATTGAGCTGATATTTCTTTTAGCATATGGACAAACTAGTCCACATTGCTACAGAAATACAATGAAAAAACACAATTTCTGAAAAAATGGGGGACTGTTATGTATAAAGCATAACTTATTTGGTAAACAAGATTTAAAAATATAAAAAGGAAAAACAATTTCACTCTTTTGTTCCCCTAGAAAAACTATGAGTAAAAACTTAAGGCCACAACTCATTGTGTATGAAATGTTCAAAGGGTGCTCAGGCTTGCCGAGCGAAAGAACTCTCCGCAGTCAGCGTTTCTCTGTGGGCCTGTTAACTGCAGGATGACATTTTATTTAACACACAGCATGGACTTGTTCATGCCCATTATCAGTGCCTTGAAAACCAAACAATTTAAAAGTTAGCAGCAGTTTCTGCAAGGTACAAAAATACACATTTTGTTACATAACACAGTAATAAAATTTGTCAAGATATATTATACAAACTCATAGCATTTGAGATAAAGAATCAGTCTAATATATTATAGATTGATGGAGTCTAATAAAATGACATGTCTGTGTTCAAATCATATAATACTTTACAGCAATATTAACAGACTATTCACATTGAGTATCACGGGAGCATATAAGGAAACAGCGTCGGAATGGTTGATGGAGAACCTTACCAACTATTTTCTTCTATGCTTCAAACTGGGTGGACAATTTTCTACTGGCCATTATAAAAGGACAAGAAAAGCCAGAACTCTTTAGTGTGTTCAGGATGCATTTCTTCCCGAGAGACATTCGAAGTCCTAGGATCTTCATTCACTTCTTGCAGTTCTGACAGTAGTATGCCCTAAAGGGAAGGGTCGTCCTGCTAACTTTATCTATCAATACCACAGAAGATACATATGGATACTTAGGAGTCTTCGCATGGAAGTGGTGGCTAGTTCACAGCTGATTGAGATTGCCAGTGTCATGAAGAAGCTCTTTGGACACAGAGTTCTAAAAGTTAATTATGATTAGGGCAAACAGGGCCATGCCGCTGAGAGGTAGGTGGCACTTCTACAGCTAATACTTAGGTTCTTATCCTACAACCCGCAATGCAATGTTTGGGAGAAGGGAACAAGATCTGCCATGAGTTTCCTGGTGGCTGGCAGGGAAAATAATTTGGGATAAACTAGTTTTTGAGTGAAAAGTCCTTTCTACAGTGGATTCATGAGATCATGTAGACTCAGGCAACTTCTAATAGGTGAGTATCTCAAATGAAGGAGGATGCACATCTATTTTAGGATGTATCATCCATTTCATTCTGGCTGACAAGATCTTACCCCTAGGGAAGAAAACATGCTGGGTGTAGCCTTGAAGGTAAAAAGAGAGGAGAGATGTTCAAGATAAATTTCTGGCGTCTAAACTTTTAATATTTATAATCCACAAACCATTTGGAAAAGATGGAGAACTTTGGCAAGAAAGGCAGTGAGCATGGGAGACAGCCCAACAGCATCTTTGTTGTGTGTTCTACTCAATAATAACCTTACATCCTGTCAATCTCTAATCGATAGCGATCTCTAGAGTGAAAGGATAATTAACAATTGTTCGTGCGCTCCTTTTGGTTGACTCTGACAAGCAGTGCTGCAAAGAAACATCTCCGCAGAGGTGCCATATTGACAGATAATACTTGTGGAACCAGGAAAGCAATGTCATTTCAGGAAACTGCCAGTAATCAAAACGCGGGGTGATTGATAGGGAAAAGTTTCACGTGATAACCTGCCATTAAGTCTAAGTCAGCGGCCTTTCTGTGACATCTTAAGTATTGAAGGATCCAACTTTCTGCCTGGATGCATTTCTACACACATTTTCTGAATGACCATCAGCATAATAAGCAGCTTTTCTTGATTACACAAATGTTGCTATCAACATGGCATCAAAGATGGCATCTCTAGTTTCTCTGTAGCTTTGCCTCTGAGATTAGTCAGCCAGGGAAAGTTAAAAAATCATTTCTCTAATTCTTATATGGCTATTTTTCTACATTACTAGAGCAAATGTTGTCAGCAGGGCCCTTTCTAAATAGGGATAAGATACATATTTTTTTTTTTATCACAGGCACTGTGTGAAGGACACCAAAGTGAGCAAACGTCCTTCTTTGTCTTTACATCGACATTTCTTCAAGATGTGAATAAATTCAACCCTAACAGAAAAACAATTAACCAAGCCACCCAATTACAAAGCTGTGCTGTCCTGGCACCCGTAGCTCTTTAACCATTGGTTTTCTCTACTCTGTCTTTATCAACGAGCTGGTCCATAAAGTGACCCTGGTGACGACACATGACTAGAGAAAGCCACGGGCTTGGATTCAGGTTTTACATGGCTTCCTTAGTGAATGTACACGCTTTCCCGAATGGCTCAGGAGCCCCTTGTCTTGCCTGCTTGTTCCATGGCATAAAGATGGCTTCTCTCTACTGTTCCTCTCTGTGTCACTGCGGCTTCATTTAAAGTGCTCTGGTCCTTCAAGACAGCTAGCTCACAGACTCTTGAGACAAGGAGGCCTAAATGAAGGACACCTCTTCTACCCTTCTGTCAGGATCCTAATGTCTCAGAAAAGGACTAACTTAATGCTTTAATGGGAAAGCCTTTCGGAACTTTAGATGCTGAAACTTTTAAACCAGCTTTTACCACATAATCTTAACAAAGAAACTGTCGTATTAGCAATGATTGTCCTCATGCTACCTACCCCAGGTGTCTTAGAGAAGGGGGTTATACTAATTACTATCCTTGTTTTCATTAGCCCGGTTCCTGTTCTTAAAGATATCGGATAATTTATTTTGATATAATATTCTTATTGCAGGTCACTGTCTTTGGTTAAATGTCTGTCCCCAGCATCGCAGGCTGTTGTAGGTTCTGTATCTGGGCTGGTCACATCCTCCACAATCTCCAGATTTGCTGAGGCTCCTTCCCAGGGGCTGTCAGAAGAGTGCTGCCCTACGCTCTCTTCTCCCTCCTGCAACTTCATACCAAGCTTGAGTCTGCCTTCCAGCAGGTGGAATGGAGAGGTGGAGTGTTGCTCAGAGTCCTGGCAGGCATAGAAACCGCACCCACGGGCCGTCTGTGCAACTCCAGGTCCTTCATCTGCCCTTAGGTGTATGTCATCCTGACTCTCTTGAAGAGGGGCTGCCTCTGGAGTACCAGGAGCATGTGGAGGGAACCCCAAAGGTTCTTTCAGGGAACAGATCTTCCTGTCTTCTGGTCTGGCTGCTCTTGTTTTCTTTTTGAGGGACCAGTTTTTCAAAGTGACCAAACCACTTCTCAGCCACGCGCTGGGGTGAACGGTCACAGAATGCATGTGTGACGGCTGCTCCACGGGACTCTTTCTTAAATAAGTTAGATGTCTGCTGTCCTGCCCCGCGGAGGGACCAGGTATTCCCGGTACGAGGGCGGGACTGTCACAGTCAGTGGACAGCTCTTCTTCCTGTTTTCTCTGAGCCTGAAAAGTGCAATCTATTGGAGAGGAAGTTTCGGTGGGAGTAAACACAGAGTGTTCAGAGATCTGAGAGAAAGCGCTGTCCTGGGAGCTTACCGAGGAGCCGGATGGGGATGTGCCTGGGGAAGATAAACTAGAATAGCTAGCCCTTGGGCAGAGGTTGAGTCTTGGGGGCAAGGCCTTCTCAGTGCTTTGGTGTGTGCCACTGCTCTTGCCCACCTCAATCCCCATGACCAGGCTCTGGTTGATGAGCTTCTGCCCCTCGAGTTGCAAAGACTTGTGCCTTCTGAGATAGTCCTCTTCCTCATGCAAGAGGCCCGTCTCCCAGCTGCTTTTGTGTTGTTTCTTTGAATAGATCCCCCTGAGATAGGACAGTTTGTAGTTTTGGTCATCTATGCTGGGTTCGGAACAGCGCCGATGTACCTGCGAGCTCTTGCTGGCATCTCCCATGTGTGGCGGGGAGAATCCGCATGTATCTGCATCAAAGGGTTGCTTCCTGGACCGGTCCTGGGAGGATGCGTGACTGTAAGAGGCCACAGAAATGGCCACTGGCTTGGACTTAGCTAATGGTGTCACTTGATTTCCTTCGTGTCCAGACAAGCTTTTCTTTTTAATGTGTTCATTAGTAGCATTTTTCTTGCTGATGTCAGTGCCCGTGACTGAACTCTGTCTAAAACACATCTTACCCCCTTTCTTCGGGGGCTGGGTCTGCTTTAGGTAATCTTCATCCTTTCTAGAAAGCACAGCATCGCAGC
This sequence comes from Microtus oregoni, assembly GCF_018167655.1. NCBI lineage: Eukaryota > Metazoa > Chordata > Mammalia > Rodentia > Cricetidae > Microtus > Microtus oregoni. Next base: position 8,864,186 of record NW_024543831.1, on the reverse strand, counting down.
TGGACTTGCGCAGCTTTTTCTGGTAAAACTCTCGGAGATAAGAGAGCTTTGTGTCGAGATAGTCGATACTGGGCTCTGAGCAGCGCCGGTGCCGCCGCAGGACTTTGGGGGCATTTGCTGCAGCCACAGGCAGGCAGCTGGGTGTACCTGGGCCAGCCGGGGCCCTAGTGTGCTCCCCCAGTGAAACTTTCCTATAGGGTACAAAAACATTCACAGGCTTGGACTCCAGAGGTTGTTTCATTTGAATGTGTTCATCTTTAGACTGATCTAAGTCAAAATCACTCAGAGTTAAAAGGCCTTCCACCTCAGGCTGTTCAAGGTCATAGTCACTGAGGGTTAAGACAGAGTCCATGCTTCTGCTCCCCTGGCCAAGTTTTGTCACCAGGTCACTGCACGGAGCATCAGCATCCTCATTGAGCTCATTTTCCAAGCTGTCGTAAGAGGAGTCGTTCATTTGGAAACAAGACGTATCTGTGGACAGAAATGAAACCATAGTTAGCATTCTTACAAATCCAGCCTGGGCTGCCATTAAACAAAACCATACTTATTGTCATGTGTAGAGTTCAAATTTCTACCTTCAAGAAGAAAAGAATCTTTAAAAACTGTAAAATTCTGTATGTAGAGGGAGCCAGCAGCACATGAGGCGAAGGCACACGTGAGGTCAGAGGACAACTTGCTGGAGCTGGTTCTTTCATGCCACCATGATGGCGCCCAGTGATAGAGAATCAAACCCAGGCCTTCAGGCTTATGGGGGTGGTGGTGGGAGTAAGCACCTTTAGGCACTAAGCTATCTTAACTGCCTAAATCTTTCCATTATCCCAAATGCTAGTGCTGAAGACAAAAATCTTCCGGAGGTGTGGATGCTAGCATCATCTCAGTTTCTAATAAAGTGACTTCTTCTTAAGAAGTTTCTCAAAGCAACAGTTACGTCATAAAATGAAGAAATAATAAGAAGTAAATGAGCTAGGGTCAGGCTGACCTGGGTTTTGAGTAGGAGTCTCTATTCTGACAGGGTAGTGTTGCATACAGTTACACAAAACACATGCCAATTTCTGTGAAAGCTTTCATAAAGCTCTCTCAAGTTAACCATTGCTTTGTGTGACTCTAGCATTGTTGAAAGGGTAAATATTGTTCATATTTTATAGATGAAATACTGATGTTTGATGGCACAGAACTATAGACTGGAAGACGCATAGTAGCAATTGGTGGCAAGGAACTCATATTCTGGAGGTTTTATGTCTATAAATTCAGACCCTCTCCCCATCCTCAACCTCAAAGATGCTAGATGTTTCAAAATGGCTAAGAGCACTCTAGAATTCTGAGATCTTAGAGACCACTAGGAATGGTGGTGAGGGTAAAAAGCACCCCAAACCAGGACTTCCCTGCTTTTCTGGACCTTTGATTCTAGTTTCAACAGCAGAAGTTCTATACAGCAGAGTTCTTCTGTTTATTTAAAATAAGGATTCAAATCTCCAGGGTACAACTTGTAGACTGAGGCCTCAACCCAAGTACATCTTAACCTCATCACAGTGATTTATTATCAGGCCTTCCGAGGAAGGAATGCAAGCCCTGGGTCCTAGTGTCCCAGGTCGGAGGCTCGCAGACAGCCAGTCTCCACGTCTTCACAGACAACATCGAGCTCTTACAAAAGGTGTCCTCCACAGTACCTGAGGTGTGTTCTCTGCTGTCGCTTCTCTCAGGGAGATCCCCCAAGAGAGAAGTGATTTCTTCTCCAAATATCCTACAGCAATTTTCAATCAGAAATTGTATAAGAAGTGAAACCTGTGCACAATGAAAAGAATCCAAGCGTTATTATTCATATAGCTCCCCTGTCACATTTCATATGCACAACCTAATCTTGGCCACAAAATGGAAACGAATAGAGGGAAGTAATCAAAATGGTATAAAAGCTCCACTGCCAACTGATGGTGCTTTAGAGAGTAGTTTGGGCACAGAACCGAATTTGAGGCAGCAGACTACAATCATCTATGATTTGGGCGCAGTCTTAACATTTTATATCCTTAATTTCATCTTTTAAATTAAGGCAATTTCAAGCATTCTCACTCCATACGGTGTTTGGGATGGGAGAAACATACTTTGTTATTAAAATTTATCAACTATCAGTAATAGAGACACACAAGGATTTCTTGTATAAAGGGCAACTTGCTATAATTTGGGACAAGGGCTCCTCTGTGGGTACAGAAGGAAGAGATGGACAGGCAGACAGCATGCAAACCTGGGCTACTCATGACTAGTCTCAGCATGGCTCCCTATTATCCTTCTTAAGTGAGGTGCCTATGGGGAGAGGAGCATTTACAGGGGCTGTGCTGCCACTGAGATGGACAGGAGCTGACCTATAGATTCTTTGCCTCAGCAGCTGAGACATGCTATGACTGAAAGGAACTGGTACCCCAAGCCCCTGATCAACAGCCAGGCCCTACAGGGGTGGGATCTCAGTCCCTACTGCATCATTACAAAAAAAAAAAAAAAAAAACAGTAAGCAACTTCTCTCAGGATTGTGTAGCTGGTAAAAGTTGGCACTGAGAGCTGAACTCCTCTGGCTTGTCTGAACTCAAAGGCCCTGGTTTGTAAAGGAGTGCTTCCTTACCACGTGTGGTTTGAGTCAGTCCTACTCTTCAGCCTCCTTAAAGGGAAAAGTGAGGTAACAATTGATATTTTTTTAAAGTTTTTATATGTTTCACCTTGCTATAGTCTACTAGACAGACAGGTCAATAAACCCACACAAAGAGTCTACTTTAGCTCCTTAAGAAACTGCGTTTCAGCATATTGTGAATTTCAAATGTTTCAGAATGAGGGACTGAGGACTCAGGACATAAAATGAAAAATGTCATTACCTTTTTTGTAAATTCATTTTCTAGTTCTGGGCTGGAGGAAGTAGGAGGCCAAAGAATGCTTGGAGCGATACACACTGCTAAGTTAAATGCAGTCATCTGATTAGATAAGGAATGTTGTTCAATGTTGTGTAATACCCCAAACAGATACCTTAGGAAAACAACATTGGCTCTGGGAAGCTGATCTAATAGCCTAAAGACAGAAAAATGCAGGACGTTTTATTAAGAAACGTGTAAAGACAGGCAGCCCTCACTTCACCTGCATGGGGAACCATGCAGACCAAACAGGCACATCAAGAGCACAGTGCAGACACACAAGCGTTTCAGGTGGGTGGAGGGTATGAAGCAAGGGCACTCAGACAGGAGGCACACTGGCAACTGTTTCTCAGGTCTTGTCTTCATAACCCAATGGAAATGTACAAGAGTGCATAAACTATGTTGCCTGTTGTAACTCCAAGAAAAGTAGTACAATGTGTTTTAACTCAGGCAACTCCTGCAACATTTTGTAATATTCCCAAGCAAACCCACAAAAGACATCCTGATAAGATTAAAGTACTCATTTACTTCCAAGCAGGAAGGCAAAAGTGATATTTCTTGGTGAGAATCCAAGGCTTAGCTATGAAGACTTCAAGGTTTGTTCTGGGAGCCATGCTCTCCCACCCAGATTCCAGAGGCAGCTGTGCCCCAAACCCATCATTCTCAGGTTAGTCAAGCTTGAAAGGATTATGTTTCCCACTGTTCTTATTTTATGTAAGTTATAAAAAGTAGTTTTAAATGACTATTCAACAAAACTTATTTTTACAACCATCCATAGCGGGTGTGCACGCACGTACACACACACACACACACACACACACACACACACACACACACTTCCCCCCACCCCCTCTGTGTGTGTGTGTGTGTGTGTATGTTACTTTTTCTATAAGAACCTACAACTTGAGGAAATAAGGTACTTTGGCACCTTTTACCCAAATAGCAGAGGTCTTTCTTCAGTATAATGGGTATATTCAGCAGGAAATAAAGCATCTAACATATGCGTTCTGTAGGGCACTAAGCACACTGACTGTAGATAAGCGATAGCGGTGCATCTAATGCTCGGCTATGGAACTAAATTCTGACAGAAGGACATCTAATGTTTGGCTATGGAACTAAGTTCTGACAGAAGGACATCTAATGCTTGGCTATGGAACTAAATTCTGACAGAAGGACAGCTGACTGATCAGCACCCTTGGCCCAGAAGAGAAGCCAATTTTGTAGCTGCGTACTTGTGACTCAGTGACTAAAAGCTGGGGTGTTCTGTAATCCGTGGTGAGGGGTTGTATGGAACATCGTACTGGTACTGTCAGGAATTACTTTCAACAAAAGCGTTTGTTTACCCCATTTGCCTAAGTGTCATACTTCCACATTAAATCTAAACAAGTGATATTTGGGATCCAAGCTTTTCATGAACTAGAATTTGCATTTTTTCGAATGTACACTTCTTTCCTACCTATTTATTCTCTTACAGGAGATATCAGGAACATGCATGCAGTGATGAAGTCTACAAGGAATCTCAGTGGATGGCCTTAGATACTGCAGGTTTTTTGGTTTTGTTTGAGTCTCTTTCACACTGCAGCCAAGGCTGATCTGAAACTTGGTAGGAATGTTCCTGCTGCAGTCTCCTAAGTGCTGGATTACAGGTACGAGCCACCACACTTTATTATGAGTCTGAGATGCTGCCAATCCCTTTCCTAAGATACCTTTCAAGGAGTTAATTCCCTTCCTGTGGCACTCCAGCATACTCACCAAATACTGTGTAGCAATGGTCACGCTGTTACAAACATCCATTTTACCTATCTATTCTACCAGACTCCCGGCTTCCTGGAGAGAGGGGAAGAGATCACGTTCTCTGCAGGACTCCAGTCACCATACGAATACATGAAGACTCAACTAGTGAGGGAGATACTTCCCCTACATGAAGAACCAGCATCCAATGCACTAATAAATTTCAGCTCCTATCAAATTTAGATAACTTAGGTATACAATAAGTTATATCATGTTAATAAGATTATTGAGAAAAGGCTTGGGGTGTGGTTTAGTGGTAGAGTGCTTGCCCAGCATGCACAAGGCCCCAGGTTCAATTCCAAGCACCAAGAAAAAGGATTAAGAAATCAAAACCAACTTAGAGACTATTGAAATTGCTTAGGTGGTCAAGGCTCTTTGCTGGCAAGGCTGATGACTTGAGTTTGATCCCTAGGACCTACATATGGTAGGAGAGAACTGACTTCTGCAATTTACACTCATGCACACATATATGCTCGCACGCGTGTGCACGCGCGCACACACATACACACACACTGTAATTTTTAAAATCAGAGAGAAAGCAGTAACAACGGAAGCAGCAAATATATAACTGTATTCTTATACCCCATGTATCTGATAACTGCTATTATTTTAATAGAAAAGCTTACAAAATGTAAGTATTTTAAAGTATTTTTCATATTCAAGATCATTACCTTTGAATTGTGTTAATTTTTTCTTCATCGTTTCCTTGATCCATTACACAGACCCAGTGATCATACAGATCTGATGAAAAAATACTTTCTGGGATATTTCTCAAAAAATCCTAAGTGGGGGAAAAAATAAAAACAAACATTCAAATCATTCTCATGCAAAATACACGTTGGAAAAAGAACCCTGTGTACCCTCCACTGAGCTGTTTGTATGGAAGCGTGTGAACTGACATTGTTCTGGGGACAGACTGGAGCAATCAATTCTGGACTACCATTGAAAAAATAGAAGGCACCCTATTCAGCAGAAGCTTCGGGCCTGTAGACATTTTAGCAAACTGACGTGATGGGATATGGCAATACAGCACCTCAAATCCCACCCCCTTCTTTAAAATAGCAAGTTCCAGGAAATGTACCAAGTTATCTGTGAGGCTTGTAATTTGGCATCCATCCCACGCTCTATGTGTACATATGTACTTATTCCCAATTGCTGTATACTGCTTGATATATTTGGAATATAGAAATGAACCAAAGCAAGTGATTATACCTTAGAACATTATATTCCAGTGATGGTGCACAATGACATCAAGGTACTTGGCTTATTCTTGTTATACCCCATGGAAAGGCACTTAGGTGTTTGAAGGGAAGAAAGCATCCAATAGCCGAGTTCCAGGAACTAGGGTCAGCACTGTGTGCCTCATGTACAGTAAATGAACATATTCATATTACATTATCTTTTCTGTTAAGACCGCTGGTGGGGATGGGTGTAGAAGAACCAGACTATGGCATGAACAGGATATGACCACAGGTGTTTGCTATGGGGTGGGGGGTGTCTTTATTTACAAAAAGCTAAAAAACAAGCTGAATTGGTTCTCGTAGAGAGCACTGGCAATGGTTCTGGGCCACCTGTCTCTGTCTTTTGGAATGTCACTGACAAGGCTAAGCTTGTAGGCTGAGACGTCAATATCAAGCAGGGAGAACTCAGTTTAGTGATGTGGCTGGCTGTCTTCACAGGTACCTGATGTAGGAAGTCCTGTATATGTGTTGTTTTCTTTGGTTAATGAATAAAGAAACTGCCTTGGCCTATTGATAGGGCAGATAGGCGGGGAAAACTATACAGAATGCTGGGAGAAAGAAGGCAGAGTAAGGAGATTCCATGTAGCCACCACCGGGAATAGATGCCAGAACCTTACCGGTAAGCCACAGCCACGTGGCGATACACAGATGAATAGAAATGGGTTAAATTAAGATGTAAGAGTGAGCTAGAAATATGCATAAGCTAATAGGCCAAGCAGTGTTATAATTAATAGAGTTTCTGTGTGGTTATTTTGGAGCTGAGCATCTGGGAACAAACAAGCAGCTTCCTACAACAGCTACCTGTTTATACCAGAGACAGGTAGAAGTCTGAATGAGGGATTTTAAAGATATAACCACTGTCTCTGCAGCTTTTAAAAGTCAGCATACAGCTCGATGCTTCTGTGATAATGTGGTAAGATGAATTAGCTAACTATTGGGACTCACTCACTGCTTACGGGTTCCACTGGGGCAGGAACAGACCCTTGCTCACTTTGCATATATGACAATGTATATGTAGGTCAGCACAGCAAAGGCCGTTACTGAACGATTATAAATGTGTCATATGGACTATTAACCGGGGCAAGGGAAGCCGGTCAACTCTAACCGCATGTCAAGATAATCTTGCAAACTTTGTAGTTGTGCTGACTACTTCACTTCTGTTTTTCTTTTTTTCATTTCTGGCAGTTAAGGAAGATTGGCTGTTTCTGCCTTCCTTTATTTGTATAAATGCACCCAGACACTGTGACTCAAACACACCCTCACAAAAGCTGCCTCTTGTTTTCATAATCCCAGATCAATTGCAGCTGTGGCACCGCAGAGTTAGAAGGAGTAAAATCTATTTCAAAAATAGGTTAGCTATTAGAAATCTCTTTTTAAATCTCACTGAAAAAAGACACTTGGGATCCATCTTAAAGAAAAACATCATTAAGTCTTAAGCGCATACTTGAAAGATAACTTGCACTGTGGCAGAGCACTCTCCCCAGCTGGAACAACACACTAGAAAATGCAAACATCACAGCTGAGGAGGATGGAGAGTTGACTCTGAATTCCAATGATGGACTTGCAGTGTTCAATGAAATTCCTTCCTAAGCCAACAGGACTTTCTGGTTCCTGTGGGATGAATCTGTAGACTGCTGAGCTTCATTGAGGGAGGAAGGGCCAGAGTCACACCATCCCAGGCGATTTTTGTTCAATCACAGTTTGAAGAGCTAAACTTATATTTAAGTAATACCTGGTAAGTAAATGACTTCAGACTGTTTTTTTTTTTGAAGCTATATACAGAAAAAGGAGAACAAAGGCTCAAGCTTTATCTTCTTCCCTACAAGCAGTTGACACAGTGACGAGACTTCAGCTATATGGAAGCCGTTTAACCAGAGCCTTCAATCATCTGCTTGCCTTTGCACAGATCTTCCTACAAGCTGAAGCACACCTGGGGTAAGGCCATGCTTCTTTGGAATAGTCTCAGTTCCGCAGAGAGTCTTGACAAGTGTGGTGCTGTGGAGTAGACAGTAAGAGAATTTTCTTCTATGACACAGGCTGACCTGCCTAAGCTAAGGAGAGAGAACACACTTCTGGAAGAAGGAAGAACTTATGCTATGTGTTTGTCTTTGACATACCTGTCTGGTTAAGGCTCAAGCATATCAAGTATCTGTATTATCCTGGGATTGAAAAGTAATAAAAACTGCACAGAAGATCAGATGGCCCAAGTTCATTCTCCAAAATGGCATTTGTTTCTGCTAAAGCCCACGGTAGAATTTAGACACGGTCATCAAGAAATAATGCGGGGCCAGGCAGTGGTAGAGCACGCCTTTAATCCCAGCACTTGGGAGGCAGAGGCAGATGGAGCTCAGTGAGTTCAAGGCCAGCCTGGTCTACAAAGTGAGTTCCAGGATAGCCAGGACTGTTATTCAGAGCAACCCTGTCTAGAAAAACAACAGCAACAACAAAAACAACTATAAAAAGCAAACAAAAAAAAAACCCGAAACAAAACAACAACAAAAAATCCAACATGGATCTCACAAGCCATGGTGCTGACTCTCTCAGCAGCTGGCTACTCAGATGGGGCAGGGCAAAACAAGCCCTGTCCACCATATTTTCCTAAGCTTCAGGACCTCAGATGTCACTGGGGCGTTCTCTACTCTTGGCTCAATGCATCCAGACCCTCTTGGAAATGGAAGTTGAGGTAGGCCTGCAGTGATTCTTGCTGTGGCCAAAGCTCTGCTCATGGCTCAGTTCTTGTTTCTTTTCCAAAATAATAGGACATTTCTAAGACCACGAGGAAGAGACTATATCAGAACTGTGGTGAAGGCCAAAAGGCCCAACATCCCTGCTTTCCTCTTAGAATGCATGAGGAGTTACAGGAATGGATGGGAACTTTAGGTGGCATCAGCATCTTGTTTTAGTTTAAAGCTAATGTCACTTTATTATGGTAAACTAATAAAACTCTACAAACATTTAATACAAGTTCAGTTTTTTGATAACTTTGTCTTCATTAGGAAGGCAGAGAGTGAGGGACTCAGAGATGCAGGATGTTTGTTGTGCCAAATGTCCTCTGTGTGTTCCGAGTATGTCACACAGTTTAACTGAAGTTTGCTTTTGTGCCTGGGGTGGTAATGAGCTGACTATCCTGAGAGAAAAAAACAAGAGCCTATCCTGTATGTCACGTTAGTGGTGGAGCCTACAAACTCCGATGTTGGCTTTGTGAAAATTTTTAGCACTTTTGGACTCTTAAGTCCACCATGGCTCTCGGCAACCAGAAATGATGTTACTGTGGAATGAACTCTGAGTCTGGGGAACACCGTGGATGAGCGCTCTGCTCCTTACCTTCAGCACAGACGCTATCACGAAGATTGACTCACAGTCAAGGGGGACTTCAATTCCAGAATTCAGTTTCTCTTTCAGTTCTCTGCAGGATTTCATATTGGCCGACTGCCTGAAGATGCCTTTGGTGAGAGGGCCTTTTTGGTTAAGAAAGAAAAGCATATCCTAGAAGGAAGCAAAGGACATAATCCAAGATGATACTTTATACACATTAGCACAGGAGTAGGGACTAGCCTTCTGTGTCTGCCAGAAGGACTGGAGCTGGATGGATGGCTACAACAATTCAAATGATGTTTTTGGAACATAGAGTGGTTATAGCCAGAGGTCAGAAACATAGCACCTGGTTCAAGAAAATGTGAGTTCATGAGATTTAATGTATAACCTGGTGACTATAGTTAGTAAGAATATAGTCTAAAAAGTTTCAGAGAATAGATTTTAAGTATTCTTCAATTTTGCTTTCTATCTGTATGTTTTCTGCATCCAGTATAGAAGACAATGGTGTGTGGAGACAAACAGCCCATGAAATCAGGAAGCAAGCTATGCCTCTGATTTCCTAGGCTAGGGTCTGAGCCTTACTTTTGGGTTTACGGAATAAGGGTGGTGAAGGTAACTTCACTGTGGACGATAAACAAGGTAATAAAGCATCTATCATAGTGCTTTGTTACAGGGGGAGGGTCCCTTTGTTCTGGCCGCCTGGTTAGCTTACACCCGAAATAATCATACAGAAACTGTATTAATTAAAAACACTGCTTAGCCATTAGCTCTAGCCTTCTTTTGGCTAACTCTCACATCTTGATCTAACCCATTTCTATTTATCTGTGTTCACCATGAGGTCATGACTTACCGGGAAAGATTTAGCATGTCTGACCTGGCATCTCCATAACAGCTCGCTCTCTCTCTCTCTCTCTCTCTCTCTCTCTCTCTCTCTCTGCTTTCTTCTTTGCAGAATCCAGTTCTGTCTTCTCTGCCTCCCTAAATTGCCCTATCAGGCCAAGCAGTTTCTTTGTTGATTAACCAATGAAAGCAACACATAAACAGAAGGACCTCCTACACCAGTGCCTGGCATTTATGGATGTATGACAGGGCAGGAGATTCGGAGTGTACTGGAGTAGACTGCTTGGGGGGAAAGGACACATAACAAATCTTGTTAGTAGAGACTATTTTCTTTATCACTTGGAAAGAATTCAAATTTAGCAGCCATTTTCCATTCCATCCCAGAGAATGTATATTGATGCTTAAACATATGAGATATAAACCTTAAAAAGCAACAAGATGATGCTTTCTGACCAACAAAGGAAAATGGATTTGTGGGTTTTCTGACAACATACTAATTTATCTGAGTGGGCTTCTGTTGCTCTTTTAAAACAAGTAGACTGGATTGTTTCCTAACTACATCTCCCTCAAGATTCTGCCACGATGAAATCTGATTTTATGTTCTGAAGTAAGGGTAGAGATTTTTACTTGAACCAGAGGGTGTTTATGATCTTTCCACTTTGGGGACAGACTTACCCTACAGCACTTTTCCTTCACCAACATCCTTTCCCCCTAGTTTACAGACCCAAATGACACTTACCAAGATAGGTTTTGGTAGATTGTCATTCTCACAAATATCTGGTAAAGAAACTCCAAAGAGCTGTCCTGGCATAGGGGATGTTGGTGACATGGGCAGGTTGTCCAGGTGAGTGCTGGAACCCCGCCAAAAAGCCCAGTTGATGATAGAGCGCCTTCTTTTAAACGTCTTCTGGCCGGAGTCTAAGAAGTGAGATCAGGAGGGGAGCTTGTGATTCATTCAGTCTTATTTCTGCAGCTTGTTTTGTACTTTATTCCTTACACTATCTCAGAGAAGTGCTTATGGAGGCCATGCCAGCTGTGAAAGTCCATTATAAATATTTGGCAAATTAAGGAAGCAGTGGCTTCTTCTATCCCTTTATGGGGCAGATCACTGGCCTGCTGACCTGAGTCTTGGTGCTAAAACTTAAAATATAGAGAAGTTACATTTCTTAGGCTGAAGATGTCATTCGGTGATAGAGTAACTGCCATGCACAAGGCCCCGAGTTCCATCTCTAATATTGTACAACAACAACAACAACAACAAAACCACTTCTCTCTCTGAACTATACAACTTAAATCAGAAAGTACTTTTTATCAACACACACACATATTAAAGATGAGACAGGCATATAGAAAAGCAGAAGAGTGATATCAGTTACAATTAAAAAAGAGAGAGGAGGAGAGAATGACAGGATAGAGGAGAGATGAGGGAGAAGAAGAGGAGTCATTTTTATGTTTCTAGAAACACAGAGTGCTTTGTGATCGGATGTCTCATCCGACTGATAATAGAGACAGGAAGCTAACATCTTATATTTGTTCCCTTTCTCGGTAACTGCAAAATTTCCCATGCAGCTTTTCCAATACACAATTTCAAAAAGTGTGTTTAAGGCAGTGTGGATGCAGACTAGTGGAACCCAGCAGGCTCTAGGTTGGTAGGGTGGAAACATCTGGAGAGAGACCTGTTCGGATTGGCTGGGAGACCTAGGGATTTAAGACAGTGGCAGCCATAGCCAGTGACAGGTAAAGAGGAAAGCAGAGTGGGACCCCAAATACCCACAGGTAAAATCTGCTCACATCTCGGGATAATACCTAAAACAAGCACTCGTGATGCAGATTCAAAAGGCTTGCAATGAAAGTCACAGAACTCAGATCTGAAGAGCCTTTACACCCTTCACTGCCTACTCCAGGGAGGGCACCGGGAACTGGTCACTAGACGCTGGCTCAGAGTGTTTCTATTCAGAAGTGACGTTCTGCTGCCAACACGGGCTAATGACAGAATACAAACAGGAGATAATCCAAGGAGAACATGGTCTGCAGTATCAAATGCTAATTTCAAAGAACACTTTGTATCATCTAACAATAAAGTAACTCAGCATTTTCTTTCTTCAGAATAATCTGCTTAAACCAACTATGACACAGATTGTGGGCTGATAAACAAATGAGCAACATTTTACTAAACAGCATCCTGACTATGGACCATCACCCACACTTATCTTCCTTGTGCTCCTGCAGTAGGATGCTACTGCCAAGTAGGAAAGCAGTGGGGTGTGAAGTGCTCTTGACAATGGAGTCAGGAGCCTACTTCACACTGCTGATTCACACAACCATTTAGAGTTTCCTATTTCCTTAGCTTTAAATAGGAAAAGATGTTATCTGTCAAAGACCTATGGAGAGGAATACTAGACTAATTTTGAAAAAGATTGCCCAAGGCATGATTGTGGGTCTCTGTTAAAGTTACCCTGATGCCAGGCCGGCTCCTCCTGGTAGAGAACGTTTCTTGGTACCCATTCTCCATGGGTTTAACAGCTGTCAGGAGTACACAGACAGAAAAGAATATCATTCCTCTGCTCGGCTCTGGTGCTCTCTTCCTGCTTTGATCTTCCTAGCTTCCATTCCAAACAAAAACAGAACAGCAAAACAGAAAAGAGAACCAATTCTTCCCTAAATCCAGGAAGGGATTTGCCTCCCACCCTGTGCACATGTCCACAGAAGATGAACGCTAATATGCATACTGAGTAGTTTTCTCTCTGGTTTGCACATTTCAAAACTCTCCCATCTGATGTTTCGCTTTCACATACTTAAGACTGCTCTATCACCAGGTTGCACACCCACTGTCCTATGGATGCAGACGGAGGATCCAGGAACAGCTGGGCCATGCACTTACATGTTTGCAGTGACAGTCATCCTGTTTGCTGTGCATAACATTTAATGTGAGACTTCAGGTTCCCCAGGACTGAGGAAAAAAATGATTGATGCTTATTTTTCCAGCTTTTTAGTGTGTACTCCTTTCTTTATAAAAGACAAAGGCGATGACAAAAGAAAAGACGCTGCTGCCATAAGGCCAACACAGATGTGTAGTGAACTAAGCGTAAAGTTAGCTTTCCTAGGTTCTTTTCATATTTACATTATGAAACTCAGTACTTACAAAAATTAATTGAATTCATACAATTTTAGAGTGTATAACAAAAAAAGCTTTAACTAACTGTCTTCTGGCCACACAACTAATATTTTCCCAGAGTAGCACATTCATGTAGGGGAACAGTACAAAGTGTCCTGTGATGTACCGTCGTCTATACAGTTCATTTCGCATGCAGTGTAGCCACGGGTCTGAGCAGATGCGGGCAGTGGCCTGTAGTGCTACAGATGTGCTTCAGATTGGGCTGGAGTGTGGACGGCTCTCTTCGGAGCACACTCAGAACCCCACTGTCCACCCAAACTGCTCACCCCAATGTCTGAATTCTAGGTGTAACTAAACCATTCAGTCTTTATTCTGCTTTGTTCCTGACACTGAGCAAAAGATTTGGGATAAATGCTCTCACAGACTAAGGACACAGGTGATCTTTTATGTGTTGTACATGATACAGATAAAGAGGCAAAGTAGGGATAATGACCTTGAAGGGACAAAGGTTTGTTAAAAGTGACACTTGGGTCTTGAGTTCAGATAATTTTGATGTTTATATCTGGAACCTTTCAATACAGTGGAGCTGTTCATTGGTGTCAAGGGCAAGTTTCAGGGATCTAACATATTTTTTTTAATTTTCTAGAGGAACTTTTATTTATTCAATCTTTGAATTTTCAACTGTTTTAACTTTAGTTTTTTTAACTGCTTTGAGTCTAGATTTTTTAAAAAAGGTTCTTCCATGATATAAACTCAATATAAGCAAACTTAAAATTATCAGTGTTTTCATAATTTGTCCAAGTGTCTGAAACCAGTTTAACCAACCTCCACTCCATTTGGCGGGCATGAGCAACACAATCTCATGATATACAGACCAGGCTAGACTTGAATTCTTAACACTCCTACCTCAGTTTCCTAAGAAGAGGATATTTTCCTTAAGTTAACGAGAGGAGGCCTTTCTCAGAAATGCAGATAAGGAGGTTTGTGTGTCTAATTATGGCTTACTTAAGCCAGGAAGCATAAAATATTAACAGAGAGAAATTATCTTCCATTGTTATCTCCTCATTAATATCAGAAAAAATTTTATACACGAGAGACCATGGCAATATGGCTACTTCCTAGGAGTAAGCAATTCCTAAGGCTAATGTGAATTCTGCGGATCCAAGAGCCACGAGTAAGAGACAGCATGTGAACTGGGTAAGGATGGGCCAATTCGATGCACTGACAACATAAGCTATACGAGTACAGGTCAAGCTGCCAGCCCGATGTCATGTGAGAGAGCGTGAAGACGGAGGATGGTTTTGCTTGGTGTAGTGTCTGGATCTGCAGCTCTCCTGCCTTACCCTCCAGTTTCCTTTTAAATTCTGATTTACGTTATGAGTTGGGCCCCACAAGGTGGGAAGGAAGGTGATGGAATCGTATGTTCATATTTTCTGTATCACAGTGAAGATGTAGGTACTGAAAGCAATCTCGATGGTGGCATGTTGGTTTCACATGAAAGACAGCAACGGAAGCTGTGAGAATACTGACCATCCAGCCCACAGCTATGGTGGAGAGTGGTCTGTTCATGAGGTGAAGTCATGTTCGTGGGCACAGACAGCGGGGCAGCGAGGTCTGGGACGGAGGAGCTAGGCGAGGCTGCATTCCCACCCTGCTAAGCTGTGCGGTGCTGCTTGTGGTCTGAGGAGGTGGTCCATAAAACACAAAGGTTCAGGTAGACAATGTTTGGTAACATAAATATCATCACACAGGCCAGTAATCTCGTGGGTAGAATGTCTAGATGCTTTACTGTTGTATTCTTAACACGTAATTCTCCTGCCTCAGCATCTAGAGTGCTGGGATTACAGATGGGCACCGCCACACCTGGCTCTGATCTAAAGCCGTAAGCAGACTAGTGTGTGGATAGAAAACTGTCCCAGGAAAACCAATCTGAAGGCAATGACAGCAGTGACTTCCTAAGCTCACCCCGATTCTAGCAGTAGTTCTTCTTCCTTCCTTGTCTTAGAAACCTTTGATGTAAGAGCAAAAAAAATTTCCACATGTAACTGTGTGACTGAGGTGATTGATTTGCAATGAAATGCTGAGAAGCAACTGTCAAAAGAATAAGAATCTAATAAAATTCTACAAATGCCACTCAAGAGAGAAAGATGCACAATTAAAATTGTATACTTTCCCTTTTCCTTTTAATTTTTTTATATACCAATTCCATTTCCCCATCTCTCCTCTCCTTTCCTCCCCTCCCCTTTTCCCCACCCTACCCATATCCACTCCTCAGAGAGGGTAAGGCTTTCCTGGGAAGTCAACTTAAGTCTGTTCCATCACCTCATTGAGGCAGAACCAACCTCCCTGCCCCCCACCCCGTGTCTAAGCTGAGCAAGGTATCTCTCCATAGAAAGTGGGCTCCACACAGTCAGTTCATGCATTAGTGGCTCCACACACTACCCAAGCCACACCATTGTCACCTGCATTCATGGGGCCTAGTTTGGTCCTGTGCAGGTTCCCCAGTTGTCAGTCCGGAGTCAGTGAGCTCGCATTAACTTCGGCCAGTATACTTTTATAATGGCATAAGTATTTAGCAAAACTTAGCTATGTGAAATGTTTTAAGATGAGACATAAAAGTTCCATTATAGATAAGAATATTTGCATTCAACTTCTATGATTAGGTCAAGAACTGCAAATCCCAAATAAGCAAAATGATATGTCTTCCCTCTGAAATTTAATTCTTCTCATTGGCAGACACTGTGTTTGATTAGATTTTGAATTTAGATTTTTAATTCTACCAATATGAAATTTGTGTAAATTAGTTTTTCTCACATAGCATCCAAATAATTTTCTCATCATGCTCTATTAAATAGATTACAGGCACATAATTTCAGAACTTCACTGTCAATACTCTGTATGGCCAAAACAAGGCCCCTTACAGAAGAAGCCAGAGACTTCCTAAGCAGCACTTCATGAAATCCCTACTCACACAACACCCAAATCTATACATGGAAGTGCACTTGCTGTTGGTAGCTGCAGAGGAGGTGATGTGGGTGCCTTGGGAGCATGTACTTTAGTTGTTCTCTCCCTCACCTGGGTACCCTGAGCATAGGTGGTGCAAGTACGCTCTTCCAAAAAAACAAAAGAATGCAGGCCAATGGACAGAGTAGATGAAAAACCTTAGGAACTACTCTAAGGAAGAAAAACACTGGAAAACCATGAGTTTAAAGGCAGGAGTGGCAGCATATTCTCCTTCGCTCAGTTTTAAATTCATCTATAAGAGAGCCATTCCCACGCCCATGCGGTCAGCAGGTATTTACTGAGGACTAAGATGCTCCAGGGGCTGGGATGGAGACCAATACCTGGCCTTGTTTTAGTGGGTGACTCAATATCTCCAAAGCAGCCCCTCAGAATGACCCAAAGACGTGCCCATACAGCCTTAGGATGCCAGACTTAGTTTACCATTGCAGGAGAGAAAATGATGACCGATTAGAATTTAAGCATGTTTGCACGGCTGGCGTTGGTGAGATCAACCCCTGCTGTCTGATCTGCCAGGCCATCAGCAGACAACAGCAAGGTTCACTTGTGTGTGGAGATGTGTAAAAACCAGGTGATTCAGATGGCCCAGCCCATATGAGAGCCTGTCTGACTTTGGTTATTAATGATTCCAAGCTGCCCTTCTGCTGTTCGATTTCTTCAGAGTGCTCAGCAGTCATCTAGAGATGCAACTGCACTAGGTATGTGGAAAGGTGGGAAGCGTAAAGGAGCTGAGGTCTTCCTCAAGACAGATTGTGATGAGCATGGGGTTCAGGTCATGTACGCATACAGAAGCACACATACGTGGGGATATGGTGAAAGTGGTAGACTCGTAGGTGAGGGGAGGAGTTGGCTTGGTAGGCCAGTGGAAGGAGGAATATGGGCTTAGAGATAGGGAAGACAGGACGAGCAAACAACAGAATAAGAGAACAGTTACACACTTTTTAGCCCAATAAAACAGAACTTGGGTTCAGACTGAGTTTGTACCTGATGACTGCAATTATTTTAGAAACTTATAGGTGTTTTAGTATGAGAAAAATCAAAGAATTTAAACATATTAGAGGCGGTCTCAACTGAAAAGACCGTCACAAAGCATATTAACACTAAAAGCAAGGAGAACCTTTATAATGAGTGCTGATTTGTTACTTCCCTCTAAGTTTGGATAACTGAACACACATTTCTCCTTAAAGTAGGGTCAGAAATGGAGAGAAGTGAAAAGGCGCATTTTCCCCAGGCTGCAGGAACTGGAACACAGATGAAGAGTTTCATCTGGCACTCAGCTGATGCCAATAATCTGTCATGAGGAAGGAGGGTGGCCTCTGATCTCTCGAGGTCCATGCCTTCTCTTTAAATCTCTTACTCCTCGAGTCTGTTCATTTGCAGAAGGCAAGTCACTATTCACTGGGCCAGCTGACAAAGGCAGACATAGAAGTACACTATCAATTTCCTATCACACTTATACTTTTGGGTTTCAATTTTCTTTTGTTTCTCTATACAGTCTTGCTTCAGACTGAGAGCGTTAGTGCAAGCTTGGGTCAGGGCAAACTATAATGCCCTTCTGTTGAACATCACAGTTACCATAATACAGCCTTTATTATGGGGTAGCAACGAGACAGCTATGTTCACAGGGAATTCATGTCAGATTAGCAGACTAAGGGGGAGACCTCGGGAGAAATCATATTAGTCTTCACATAGTTATTGGGCTCAAGATCCCAGCCAGGGCATCACACTCTTCTGACACCCATCACGGACAGGCTCCCTTTTATAATGTGATCATTTAGGGGGAACACAGAGGAGTGTATTACAGTACAAAGAAGGCATTGATGCACCTGCAGCATCGCCTGGGCCTTTGACTGCAATGGGCATAAGGTTAAAGGGGAAAGGCTGGCAAGCGAAGAGGGGACAGATGATTTCCCCTTGTTTCTGAGTGTGAGCCAGCAGGGCCTATGCTCAGTTATAGACTCCGCTTCCAAGATCCTGTCTTTTCTTTGAAAACCCGCACTTGTAAGTTCATCCGGGTGAAGTCGGGTCTTTGCCTTTGTACTAAATCTGTGTTCAGGAATGCAAGCTTTTGCTGAAAGAGGGTTCTATGAAGGAGGGGGGCAACTCACCGCTCAGTTGCTGGGCTGTCGCCAGGCGGCTGGGTTTCAAGATGAACTGGCACTGCATCTCCCGTGGCAGCTGTTCCATGAGGAAAGGCTCCTGGAGCTGGGATGGGGTGGCTGAGTCTTTGGATCCTTGTGTCAGGAGGGCAGTGTCTCGGAGATGGCTCATTTTAATTCCATAAGGGTACTCATGTCCTACAAAGAGGGAGACCAAATGCAGACTTCAGGCCGACTGAGTACCACCAGCAAGTGCTGCAAGCTGGAGTGAACAGTCATTTACACCTGGGACATCCGGAATAAAGAGTCCTTTTGTTCAATGAAAGATCCATGTGCCTGCTCTATAACGGGGCCTCTGCCTAGTGCAGGTGGCTCTGCCGAATCAGAGTGGCTGTCTCACAGCAGCTGAATGGTGAGAGGAGGAAAAAAATCTTCAAAGAACCCTTAGAAGGACTGCAGACATCAGTTTATGAATTGCATAGTTGACCTTCTCTAGGTTTGCATCTAAGATTATTTAAGAGTGTCTTATTTTCTCCCTTGACACCAAAGGGTCTGTAAATCTTTAGTGATCTGTATTCTAAGTTCATGGTGGACAATATTTGCCTTGGCTGTCATACAAGCACTGTATAGCTCAAACAAGGAAACACTAGTTGGTAACATTATGTTTGAAAATAGTGACAAAGATGCCTGTCTGGTAAGGGTCACTACAACCTAACAATGGAGCTGTGAGCTGCCCCCTTCATTGTATTCCTGAACACAAAAATAAAGGTATGGTGGCTCATGACTGAAATTCAACACTTGGGAAGCCAAACAGGAGAATCACTGCAGTTGAGACCAGTCTGGGTGCTCTAGTGAGTGCAAGACAGGACCTGAGCTACCAAGGCCATGTCTCAAAACAAAACAACAAGACCACACCCCAATCTCCCAAAGATCCAAAGATTCATCTGATTATTATCTAGCACATCTGTGTGGGAGCCATTTTTCTTTCTTTCCTCCCTCCCTCCTTCCCTCTCTCTCTCCCTTCCTCCCTCTCTTTCTTTTTGGTTTTTGGAGACGGCGTTTCTCTGTAGCTTTGGAGCCAGTTCTGGAACTTGCTATGTAGACCAGGCTGGCCTCGAACTCACAGAGATCCACCTGTCTCTGCCTCCTGAGTGCTGGGATTAAGGGAGTGCACCACCACTGCCTGGCAGGGGCCGTTTTCTTATTCTGTTAGTTAGATGATTAGTTGTTTCCAGTCCTGGGACTAGTGCCTCTGAATTATTTCTCTTTGAGGTTAGTGTTCATAGGCAACAGTCAAAAGAACTGTACTAGCTTCAGAATACAGATGCGGCAACGAACTTACAAACTAAGGAAAAATCAACCTTGCACATCTGACCATGACCTGAGTTTTGTTGGTTAGACTCCCAGTAAACTCACTGCTGTGGTATAATCCTTCAATCCTGCCATGATATAGATCGTTTAAGCAAAGATAGTACATTGTCACCTATAATCACTGAATGGAATTCAGCAATCCCTTCCTTGGCACCTGACACAGGTATACAAGGCAGGTATGATACTGACATTTAGACATTACAGCAACCTCCAGAGACTAAGGCAGGACGACCCCTATAACAGCAATACTACAAAACCAGTCTACAGGAGTGATCACCAACTAATGTACATGGCTTTGTAAATGATATTAGCAAAAGTTTGCAATGACATCGTGTAGAGTTGTAGTACTCAGTGAAGTTTCAAGTGGCTCTATGCCTAAAATACCACCTATTTAGTTCTAACTTAATAAAATTATTTTAAATATTTATTTTGTTTTTAAAATAACATTTTATTGTTGCTTATTCATTCTTGCATGTATGATAACATTTAAAAGCAAACCAGTCTGAGGGAGTCAGTTTTACCCTCAGCATGCATGGTGGCTTCCTATTACCTGCATGTCAGAGTACACAAACATTTCATAGAAAAGTTTGGTTTTAACTACTCACACCACTTGAAGTGCTCACCCATTCAGGAGTGACCTTGCTGACAAAGGACGGAACAAAATGATGCGCACAACACACATTGCACAGGATCCCACAAGCAGAGAGTGATTTATTGTTAGAGGACTCAAATGGATACCAGACCTTATTTTAATTGCACTATTTGTTAGAGAGAATTTACTAACCAATAAATATTTTCAAATCAATAGCTGAAATAAGGTAAGTTATAATCTACGTATTAATGGTTCCTCAGAAAGTGGGGCTTTGAATTTCAGGCTAGCCTGGACTACATAGTGAGGCATTGTTTCATCTCATAGGCAAAAAAAAAAAAAAGAATCCTAAAAACAAATGGAAATTTGGCTAAAGAGCTAGTAAAGGGGATTACTAGTTAGCTGGTAAACTAGCCAATGAAGACTTTAGAAGTTAAAGTGGGTTAGTGTCACTTTCTTTGTGGTGCTAAGGGAATTCTGGGACAGAGCAGATGTTACATGCTCGGGGATGGGTGACAATGCCCCACTATACCACACACAGTACTCTGTATAGAGGCAGCCTTGTCATCAGAGCAGGGGCAGGAATGACAACAGGCAACCCAAGCCTCTGAAAAACAAATCAAGAGGAATTCCAGTGGACACTCTTCTCTCACAGGGAAGAAACCCCCAATAAAAGGCTTGGCAAGATCTGCTCATAAAGTGAACAGGCCAAGAGGAAAATATATGTTTCCCAACTACAGTCCTTAGCAGCCCGAGAGAAAAGATCCCATTGTCTAGCTCATAGTAAACCCATGATAGAGTAACATTTAGGCTTGAGATTATAGAGCAAAGGAACCACGCTGCCGCCTTAGACTGTGACCGGCACTCACCGATAAGTGGGTACGGAGCTGCTTCTTTTCCTGAATTCACCCACAGCTGGTAATCTCTCTCGGAACCCTTGGGATCAAGAAACACCAAAACAAATCTTACATTAGGTACTTGAATGGCGAGAGTTTGGGCATTTTATGTTATTTAGATTCATGGGGTACATATGGTTTGGGGGATAGTAGTGCTTATTCCTACAGTCAAATCCTACTCTATTCAAAAACAGGATCCATCACTAGTGGTCCTCCCGTGCCCACAACCCCTGTGTTGACCTAGGACCCCACAAACTGCAATGGAATTAGACCCTTCCTACCAGTGGTCCACAGAGTGTGACAGCCTAAGCAAGCCCTTCCACCAAGGGTGCTACATTTCCTGGTTCTACAAGGCTGATCCTGTCTTCTGAGATTCTCAGATGGTCTCAGAGAATAGCATCCAATGTGTCCCTGCAAGACAACCTTCTTACCCAGAAAACCATAAACATGGTTGTCTGTGAGACTAAAGTCAGGTCACAGAGGCCAGTGTTTAACCCAGTGGCTTCTGAGCAGGAGAATAACCAAGAGGTTTTCTGGAGGTGGATAGCTAGTTGCATTGACTTCAGTTTGAACAACTCCATCCAGTCCTGGGGACAGAAAGGATAAGAATTCTCTCTAGAGAACAGGCCCAGTCATGGAAAACAGTAAAATCATTCACTAGTGATTTATAATCCAACAATACTATAAATCCCTCTTGAAAAAAAAAAAGGATACTATGTGGACTTTGTTGAATCCTTCAGGAGAACAAGGCAAAATTCTCACGTGCAACTAGAATAGAGGTACCCAAGTCTATTGTAAGCATTTCATTGCAACTTTATTAACTTGCAAATTTAACTTGTAACTAAGTTAAAGTCCTGGCCTTAGTGTTCTTAGGGTCTTGGCTATTGTATATACCATACATTGCTCCTGGCCACAAGTACATGCACACACAGAAGAGGAACAATCTAAAAAAAATCAAATTTTAGGCAATGTCAGAAACATTGCATGCTATATCTTAGAATGGGTATAATAAAATAATCTCAGTTACTAATTACATTTTTTTTGGTATGAACAATCAGATTTTAAAGGAGAAAACTGAGAAAATGCACCATCAAGTAGTTAATATTCCTTCTTAACTTAAAATTGTGCACTCTCTTCCAAAATATGATTATGTAGGTTAGAAATCAATGTTGAAATACCAACTTTATCCAGTGCATATAAAATTTAATTACATTTTAACTATATTACTAAGTCTTACTGTTCATTTTTTTTTGTTTGTTTTTCGAGACAGGGTTTCTCTGTAGCTTTGGTGCCTGTCCCGGAACTAGCTCTTGTAGACCAGGCTGGTCTCGAACTCCCAGAGGTCCACCTGCCTCTGCCTCCCGAGTGCTGGGATTAAAGTCGTGCGCCACCACCACCCGGCTACTGTTCATATTTTTTAGTCCCAAATTTTGGTTGCCTTGAATCATTATGTGATGTGGGATTCCTCTCTGTATGCTTTGAATATGTTTTATTACCATTGGTTATTAAAAAGTCTGCTTTGGCCTATGGCAGGGCAGAATATAGCAAGGCGGGAAATTCAAGCAGAAATAGAGGGAGAAAGAAGGTGGAGTCAGGCAGGCACCATATACCCACCAGAGAAGCAAGAGGTAATAAACCACAAGCCTCATGGTAAAATATAAAATAATAGAAATGGGTTAATTTAAGATATAAGAGCTAGCTAGAAATATGCCTGAGCCATCAGCCAAACAGTGTTGCAATTAATATAGTGTCTGTGTGATTATGCAGGTCTGGGTGGCTGGGAAATGAAAAAGTAGTCTCCTTTTATAATTATGGGCTTAGTAGTCTGGGTAAGAGCAAATCTAAAACAAGTAGTAATATGATGTCTTAAGTGTAGCATGTCATAATAAAGTTTTAAAAATGTATCACATTTATTGTGTGCACACAAATGTGCGAGGGCACTCACACTAGAGCAGTGTGCCAACAAACATGGATGCCAGAGGATAACTTCCAGGGGTGAATGCTCTCTTCCTCCCAAGAGGGTCTTGGGGATGGAACTCTGGTCATCAGGCTCAGCAGCGAGCAACTTTGCAGCTGAGCCTCCTGATGGCTTATATCATAGTACATTTACAAATAAAGCCCCACAGTTAACAGAGGAACTTTCCATGGGGTGCTGGCAGGGGTAGGGGCAAAGGGAGGAGCTCTCTAGTTCTCCCTGATCTCATTTTCAGTATTCTGACTGTTCCTACTAACAACGTTCACAACTCACCCCAAAAACCTAAGGGTCAGGTTCAAAGTGAGACAGACCAACATGGTCAGCTCAGTAATGCTCTTCAAATCTATGACAGAATTCAAAGCTGTGCTTTTATTTACTAATTCTTAAGAGGAAACAGCTGTCATCCTTAGGACTTGAAGCCAGTCAGCACAAAAGCTATGACAGAGCAAAACCTCGGGAACTGGTAATCATCTGGGGATTGAGTCTTAGGATAAGAGTAGCATCACAAGATCAAGGAAGTGATGGACAGTGGAACAGAGGTAAGGGAGTAAAGGAAGTTACAACTTTCCTATGAACCTTTCACCAAAATTTTTGTGTATGTATGCAGGACCTGTGATAAAAATATATATGATTACTCTAAAATTCTACTTTAACCATGATGGTCTTCAGGTCTCAGAGGTGTTAAGATAGACCAGTTTCCATATTCATGATAACATACAAGTTTTCCTGCTTTTACATTGGGGGCAAAGGTAACTTTTTTATTGGTTGTATCATGATGGAAGGGATCATACTTACATCTAATTTACTAAACCTTATTTTGAATACAAAATACCAAAGTTTAAAAGAGTATCTAGGTGGTGGATGCAAAGGAATCAAATGCTCTAGGCCAACTTAAGCTACACAGTAAGACCATGTTATATAAAGAAAAAAATCTGGCAGGAGTAACTTACAGTTATCCCCAACATTTGTAGTGACATGTTGATAACTTCATTCGCTGTGTCTGAGTTCATTACTGTTATGGTTTTGAACTGTGGAGGGAAAATACAGACACAAATGAAGAGTTCCCAGCTGGTGAACAGATCACTGTCAGGCGATTACCCAAAGGTGGACGCTGATCTCCCGTGGACAGAGTGGAGCACAAAGCCTCCGAAGAACCACGTTCGTTCTCTGGTACATTATGGCCATGAATAACTTAATCCTTTCTCTGAAAGGATGTGGCCCATAAAATAAAAGTGCTTCAGAAAGCTCCATCAGAGAATGTGAACCCCACTCCTAGCCTTATACACACACATACACACCACCAAGGATATTCCTTTGTTGTGTCGCTACAAGGGGATTTCTACAGCCCAGTGGGAATAGTCGCAGGGACAGAGCTGAACCTCCTCCTGTTGAGTGCTGTTTTCATAGTATGGCTTCCATTTACTCTATTTTTGGTATGAAATCAGTTAAGGAGAGGCCAGGATGGGAACTACTTACTAAAAGGATTTAAGATGTGTTGAATAAGAACTTCCTAAGTGTTTGGCACTGGAGCTACTGTGGTTTGCAGTGCTACAGTCCTCTGATGGCTTAAAACAGATGAGCCCACGAAAAAGCCAAGGTGCTAGGAAACCCATTCTGCCAACTGGATAGGGCCATATACTGTAGTTCTCCACTAACAGAAAGACATCTGAGATGAAGAAGAGAGAAACCAACTACAGCATCAACAACCAGAAAGTGCACTGGACTCCAAAAGGCTCACATACAATGCAAACTATTGAAAATCAGCTTGGCCACACACTTAAGAACATATGAAAATTATTAGAAAAAACTAGCAAGTAGTGCTCTGGCCCTTGACACAGGGCTTATTTACACGGTGCAAATAAGTTGCATAAGTGCAAATAAAACAACATAAAAGAGAAAAGGTGAGATCCACTGATATTTATCACTTGTCTGTCTGCGACAGATTTTTCAGCTATCAATTATCTGATAGAACAGACTATAATTCAACCAGTTTTTTGAAAAACATGTACACAGATTCCATGAGTTTCTTTTACTTCCAAAGATTATACGAAAAGGCTTTAGAGTCTAAAAGGGAGGATTGGGAAGACCCAATGGCTGGCATCTACCAGAGTGGCAGAAAAATGGCACAAGCCAGGCTTCAATCTAAAACAGCATTTAGAAAAGTCTCTGCTGCCCCTCCCCAAGTTTCAAAATCCAACCACTCAATTTAAGAAACTCTGTCATAAATTCTTTTACATAGCAAAGTGCTCATGTTCCTGTGTAGCTAGTGTCTCAGGCGATTGTTTTCATGTTGGGTACATGTATACTCAGCACAGTAGTCACGGGAGTGCATCTCCCTGCAGCCTTTCTGGGGCACAGAAAAAACAGCATACCATGATTCTTGCCTAGCGAAATATGAAATAGACAAAACTAAAAATGTGTTGAGTTTAGCGGAATTCATCCATGAATTACATACAACTTAAGGCTAAGAATAAAAGCATTACTTCCATGAACGCATTCCTACTGGGGGTTCACTCTTGATGTGTGAGTCCTAACAGAGACTCTATGCTGACACCATGCAGGGAAGAACCTGAGAATATCATTGTACCTTGACTTACCCAGGACTACATCTCGAATCTTTTATTCAAAAATGAGTGGGACATCAGTTGTTTAAACATGTTATTTTCTATACTTAAATGTGATAAATAATGTAACCAATCATATCAAAGCAAGCAGAAACACATGAGGGCTTTTGCTTGTTTTGTTTTTGATTTCTCTATTTTCCTGGAGGAGATCTGGGGTTTCTTAGTCCTAAGATTTGAGTATATCCTTTAAGCAGTGAGAACTGGCCCTTAAGAGTTGGGCAGAATGTTTGTCTAACTTTCGTTTGTTTGACTAAAACAGAACCCTCCCAAACTACATTGCATGCCCACAGTGACTGTGACCAAGAGTTACCATGTAGTATTACAGTCCACAACATCACGAAAAGACAAGTTCCCATCTTGTTCATGATTGATAATGGCTTGGCTCTTATGTTACAATTTCAGCCAACAACGAATACATAACTGAGGCTAACAACTTGATGTTATATATCATAAAAACAGGGCGATCCCGAGATAATGTCACCTCTATCTGATCCAGTTCTTAATCTCAGGGTTTTAATTCATAAGAATTCAGAGAACGAGTTTTCAAAACCACCCAACTGAAGTGACAACTTGGAAGAACTACTTAATAACAAATGCCTCCTGTGGGGTCACTACAAGCTCCAGCAGCTGCTCCTGAGAGGACCCAGACACATACTCATAGCATGAGAAGAGATGTCTGACAAGCATCTAGCCAAGGGAGAATGTTAAATAAATACTGCAGTTAATTTGAACTTTTCTTTCTTCATTCTCTCTAGCATTTGCTTTTCACGCATATAAGACACACCTAGATGTACAAAAATCCTACCATGGTCCTTCCAAATGCCTGCCTTCTGTAGCACACACAGTTTGTCAGCCTGCCTGCTCTTTTTCTTCATCCACAATGCTTACTATCTGATTCAGGGACCTGGAATTTAATTTTCTGGCTCAGAAACACTTACGTAGGCACAGTTCCCAATGTCCTTGGCGAAGATTTTGAGGGGAATGCTCTTCGGATAGTCCTTCTCTTTTTCAAGACTGATGTATCTAATGAAATGAAACAATCGAAAACACTGAGTCAGATGGGATTCACTAATGATTCATAAAAAAAATCAACCTATTTTGATAATATTGTCAATATACTTTTATGCTCTTTTGTGGAGTGAAAGGAAGGACATATGAAAGACTCAGCACAATCAGATTATATGATAGGCTGAAAGAGAATTTTCACCCAGGTCATTAGGCATGGGCCCCAAAACAATGGGACATCCATGACAAGGTGTTGGAGGCACACCAGGGAGAGGTACCTCTGAGTGATGGTTTGTCCTTCCAGCCTTCCTTCCTCCTCTGAGCAGGTCTGCACCTTGCTGGGGAGTTCCTGACTACATGCTACTACTGTACAATGAATTCCTTTCTCATTTTGCTGCCTGGCGTGGTGTAAATCTTGAGTATCCTATGGCGTCGAATGAGGGGAGGGAAAAGGAAGAAGGGAAGAACTTCGCCTCTAACTGATAAACCCACATTGGCCATTTTATTTGGTATAGTCAAAGGTAGGGATAATAACCAATTTTTGAGATTCTTTGAATAAAACTTGCAAATATGAGGCATTAAAATCCACTCTGAAGAAATGACTACCTCCAGTTGGCAGCCTGGAGCCTGCACAGAGAGAAGTCATCAGCGATTCATTTCTTTCTAATGTGCTCTAATATGTGACCCTTGTGTTCCCCTTCCTAGAAAGAAGTCCTTGTAATGAGAGAATGCTATTTACAGTATGTTCTAGCGGGTGCACAACCTGAACAATAGATTATTTTGCAGATAAATGTCAATCTCCATTAAAGAGAAGAAGGGGCATCATCAGGGTCCATCTCCGTAGTAGCATGCTTGGTTTCACCACAGGTTAATAACATTAAAAATATGTGTGCTGAAAAAATACCTCTGGAGGAGAGAGAGCCATTTGTCCTTTTGTTCTGGAGAGCTGCAATAAAAGAATATGGGAAAGAAATAAACCATAGAAAATACTGAGGCCAACATTTTAAAGCCTGGCAATTCAGGTAACTGTATCAGCAGCTTGAAGTTATGAAGCAGCTGAACATGTATGCTGCGAGCTTCACATAACCACTGAGGTTCAGGTAATTGCATCAATAGCCCAGTGTCATGATCGCAGCTGTACACGCATGCTGCGAGCTTCATGTAACCACTGAGGACATGCTACAGGTGTTTCAGCCCCCTGAGGAAGATCACACAGTTCAGGTTTATTGAATCCACTTAGGTGGATCCAAGGCAGACGTATTTTAATGCCACTGTTCTTTCACCTATGGTATCAGGTTGTGGACAAGGAGGCTTATTTGTTGGAAAGAATATCTAAGTTGAAAACGAAATATTTGGTTTTAAAATTTTATGTAAGCTAGATGATCATGGGCAGCCACTTACCCAGAGCCTCAATTTTCATACCTGTAAAATTAATTATTCTCTGCAAGTGCTTTTTTTCAGTTTAAGTTGTCACTCATAAAAATATAAAGAATGCTTAATTTTGAGATCAAAGCAAGATTTGGCAGATGGATGGAAGTGCCTTGGCCCAGAAGCCAATCTACTGTCAGAAAACATGTTTTTCATCTCATATGCACATGGCAAAATGTAATTTAGTAGATTTTCCAAAGGAAATTTATTTTTAATTACTAAAACCTTTTGCTTAATATGAGTGTATATAAATTAATATGTTCTATTGCCACTGCTTAATTTGATTTTTAATTTTAAAATTGCAGCCAGTTTATTCTTATGTGAGCCTGTCAGTCACAAACTTTAAAAGTAATATTTCTAGTCTCTGTAACTGAAAACATTTTCTTGTTCCAGAAATAATATTTAATACATATTTGTAATTTGTTTTAACTTTATTGCTTAACTATCTTCATATAAGCAATCTTTCAGGGTTGGCAGTCAGATGGCATATTATGTACTCTTTTGTCATGGAACATAACAATTGCATAGTTGTGTATGCTTGTGTGAGTATATGCCACATGTATGTGGGCGCTCACAGAGGCTAGACAAGGCTGTGGGATCCCCTGGATAGTGTGAGTCTTGGGAAACTAATTTACACTTTTTAACGTGGTAAATATGCTAATGATTACCACATCACAAATCAGAACTGAGCATACAAAGTACTTTGACACATTATCTGTGTCACATAAAAGCTATTTATTTAAAGAGATGAGAGTAAACAAATCATTAAAAACTACCCTTTATTCAAACTTAACTGTCAAGTTTGTAAACAGTGCTTCAGTGAAGGTGTTTTCAAAAAAAATTCCTAGACACTAACAATGGGAGGGTTCCTAGACAAACCCTAGACACTATGAATGGAGGGTTCCTAGACAAACCCTAGACACTATGAATGGAGGGTTCCTAGACAAACCCTAGACACTATGAATGGAGGGTTCCTAGACAAACCCTAGACACTATGAATGGAGGGTTCCTAGACAAACCCTGGACACTAACAGTGGGAGGGTTCCTAGACAAACCCTAGACACTATGAATGGAGGGTTCCTAGACAAACCCTAGACACTACAGATGGGAAGGTTCTTAGATGGATCACTGGATTCTACTTCCACAACCCCATACATTCTTTTTCTTCCAAATGTTTTCACAGAGCAAAAACAACCTACCAGCTAAGCCGAGGTGAGCTACTCTTCTAGTCTCCAGTATTCACCACTAATTTTTACATATTTTGATCAAGTAGCCTTCAGATGGAAAGCCAGTCATTTGAGTACTTCACTGGCAAAGGAAGAATTACTCAATACACAATCAGAGCAGAGTACTTTCCTTAAAAATGAGGCATGAAATTGGTAAAACCATTTCTCTTTGTCCTAGACAGCATTCCAGTATCTGAGGGAAGCCTAAGGACAAGCCACGGTTCTTACCTGAAAGTGGCCACAAAGTTCACTGTGGGCCAGCCCAGGACAAAGGACCTCAGAGCGTTCGTGTTGCCTTCTCCCACTTCGTCCACACAGCTTGCTGTCCACATGTCAGTCAACTTGATTTTATTTTTTATCTTAAAATTGTTGTTATATCTAGTGAGATAGAAACAAAAATGGATGCTCTTGTTATTTTGTTTCTTGAGTTTTACAGGAGGTTCTGTATTTGTTATGAGAGGGCAAAGAATGTCTTATTGTCCCTATCTCCTGTCCCTGGAACAACAGGTTATAATGTGGACGATTATTTAGATCTTTAAAACACTCGACAAACTTTGTTCTCATGCCTCCTGCATTAATGGCAGCAAATATCTAAAAAGTGACTATTTATGATGAGTACTACATTTGGATCAAAACCCAACTTAAGTTTATTTCTGTCATAAAAGTTAATTACCTGCAACTTGCTTACTTTCAAAATTATTTCAATGAATAGACATAAAAATACGACTTATAAAATGTTAAGCACTTCCAACTTAGATACTGAAAATGAGCCTTGGAACAGAAAAAATTACCATATACTTTCAAATAGAATGGTTGTCAAGACTGTGGCTTTAGAAGTACAGATTACCTTAAATTTTACTTCTTAAGTGTTCCCCCCCCCCACTAATTTTTCTAGTATATTCTTGCAAACACTAAAAATTTATAACCAAAAAAGAACCTAAATTAGAAAAGAAAAGGAAACCCTAACAACAACAAAACAGAGTAGAGCTAACACAATTAGCATTCAGCTCTGACGACCTAGAATGTGAGCTACCTTAAGAAGGCTGCGCTTGCTTTTTGACAATTCCTTCCTAGTCTTCCTTGGACCCTTTATACTAAAATACAATATATTTTGACCTAATTGACAAATTTAATACTTGTGATGGGTCTGAGGCTTAAGTAGTTAGAAGGCACTGAGAACTATGAGGAGAAGGCCCAGGAAAATGGATTTCCTACCATTCAGACCATCTGAGAAATAAACGCTGCAATGAAATCAAAGACACAGCACATGGGCAGCCACCCCCAGTTCCTCTACCACAGAGAATAAAAAGCTCAGTGAGAGTAAGGTCTTTGAAGGAGTGATGTGTAAAGAAGACTAAGTTTCTTTGTTTCTATTCTTGCCTTTACTCCAAATAATTGTTTATAATGAGTAAATATTTAAAAACATGAATCATATTATGGCATTTCCCAACTGAAACTGAAAATTCCAAACTCCCTATGATTCTAAACTTCTAAAGTGTCCCCTAGTAGTCTCTGCGTCTCGATGTAATCTTGTAAAGTCCCCTTTCATCTGTCCCCCAGGTTGCTCTGTCTGGCCAATAGCACAGGTCAGGAATGACAGTGTCATCACTTTTGAAAGTGTTCACGGAAGGGAGCAGGGTGCCATGTTATGAGGAGTACTGTGGAGGAGACCAAATAAAAGGAAACCAACAGCCAGCGAGGAACTGATGTGCTAGCTTCCAGATGAATCCTCCAGTCAACCCTCAGGGTCAGGAGGCTTGAGCCAGAGCCACCCACTTAAATAATCCTGAGTCCTGACTTGAACTCCATGAAACACTGGTAGTTTTAAGCCGGTGTGTTTCGGAGGAATTTGTTATTTAGCTCACACACTCAAAGTCTTTAATGGCTAGTTGCTTTTTATCCTTTAAAAATTCTTTGCCCTTTTCTTTTACTTCCTACTTCAGCATCTAAGTTTTGTTCCTAGTATTGGTCACTATCTACAGCTCTTCATACACACACTAAGAGGCAAACTGTTACATCACTTACCATAGAATGTCGGCTTTGGAGGAACATATTCTTCATTGCCCCTACTATGTTACTTGAGTTATGGCACAAACAGGACCTAAACTAACACTTAATAAACAACTTAAAAATACAAGCACCTTATTAAAGATACTAGCTAAAGGGGCTGGAGCACTGTCTCAGTGGTTAGCAGCATTGGCTGCTCTTCCAGAAGCCCCAGCTTCAACTCCCAGCACCCACATGTTTGCTCACAACTGTCTGTAATTCCAGTTCCAGGGGGATCTGATGCCCTCTTCTGACTTTCACGGGCACTGCACGCATGTGGCAAAACACCTATCTACAAACATGAACACAGTTTTTAAAAAAGATATTAGGCATTTAATACATGCCAGACGTTCTTACAGTAA
The DNA here is from genome assembly GCF_018167655.1 of Microtus oregoni. Taxonomy (NCBI): domain Eukaryota; kingdom Metazoa; phylum Chordata; class Mammalia; order Rodentia; family Cricetidae; genus Microtus; species Microtus oregoni. Next base: position 8,832,354 of record NW_024543831.1, on the reverse strand, counting down.
GCACCGAGTGAAGAATGTGGTCTTTGTCAGAGGAAATTAAACTTTATAATGATTACTCGCAGTATATACCAGTTACTTACTTGATTTTGGCTGAAATAAACAGGTCATTGAATAGGAAAAGATGCCGCTCCTGCCTCTGCAGGCCTCTTTGAAGTTCCACTGGCCCATCAATCAGCAGAGTCCGACTGGAGCTCATGAATGATGACAGAAACGCACACGTGTCGATGCTAGCAGAAGGACTGTCTCTGAAACAGACCACATGCAATGAATCAGTCAGTCAGATGCTCAACCACAAGACAAAGGTTTCTGTAGTCATGACTGACAGTTGTTTATGAAACATGGAACTCATTAAAGTAATGGCTTCGTGTCTTCGCTGGTCTCACGGCTGCTTCTGCACACAGCAGTTTCTTGCTGCCTCATTATGAAAATATCTTAAGATTGAAATACCTTTATAATAAGTAGATGTACAATCCAACCTATACATTAGCATTAACATTTATCACAGCGGCTCGTCAAATCCTAGTCCATTTTCTTACTGTGGGGGCATTAATTAATTTCCTTCTCGGCATTTCAGCCTTAGCCACTTTGGAGGATGTGTGTCATTAACTAGAGCCCAATATTTACTTAGAATTTGTCTCGCTTAAAACTTAAGATTTATGCAAGAATAAAATACACGAGACCAAATCTTCAGTGCATATCCACCAAGTTTTGGCAAATGCATTCACTTGTAAAATCTGAACTAAACCCAGACACGGAAAACCATCACCCCAGAAGGTAACCTTCTCTCGTCAGTATATAATTGCTATATGCGGGTCCTTGGGTGGTCTTATTCTTCACTGCGGGTTGAGACTAATGCCAAGGCTAACCATTTTACACAATAATGTAAAAATTATCCCACACAAGTCATTATTAGCCAGCCTGCTTTGCACACCCAGGATCTGCTGGTCACTAAAGAGTCTTTGCTTATGAGAGCCCAAGTTGAGACAGAGCTCGCTACCTCTGCCATGTTCCCAGCAACACCAACTGCACCTGCAGCCCTCAGACACGACTGCCCCATCCTTTTCCCCAGGAGATCCCTCACCCTCTTCTGGATGGCAGCTCCTTGCCATAAGGGAGCTCATGCTGTGAAGACGTCTTCACAAACCCCACACTGCCAAATCAAGCACAGATAATGCATAAACGGATAAGGGAGGCTGGGGCCCTGTAATATTGTACACAAAGCACCTGTCTGGGCTATAGTTTGCCCTAAGCCCTGATCTAAATGGTTACTTCTAAAGCTGAGACTTTAGGAACAACAGCCACTAACCTGAAACAACTCAGGAGCTATTATTATTTCCTTGAGGTTAGCCTATGCCAAGGGTTAATGTAGGCGACTTTTAAAATGGTTTTTCTTTTAAAACAAAGGATTTCCACAGAGAATAAAAACATTTAACTCATAGTTAATATACATTCAAATATGATTTAGTGTTCCTGTTGGGAAGAACCCACAAAAAACATCTTTTCTGCGTGACTTTAGCAACATGCAAGTTGACAGTCTGTAATTTTAAAGATTTCTGTGTGACAAAAGGCTTCAAGACCTAGCAAAGAGAGCCTTGATTTAACATACATGTTGTAGTACATCTGAAAAAAACCCAATCACTTAGCATTCAAATAATTAGAAACAACTTTCATCTAAAAGGATAAACACATAACTTTTGTGTCTTTAAAAAATAGAATTTTAGTGTTTTCTACTGAAAGTGTATTTATTATTAAACAGTTATGAAATATTTATTTTATTCTGAGTGCAAAAGAGATGTGATTATTTTAGTTTCTTGTAATATAGAAATGGGAAGGGGTAATATCAATGCCTAGAAATGGGAACAGTAAGCCTTCTATTTAACTCTTAATATAGCCTGAATAGGATCTACCAGTTATAATTAACAGATCTCTAAACTGATCTAAGTTAAGTACTGCAAATGGTCTAAAGATTAACCTGCTGAGACCTGTGCACTAACACATAACACACCATTGTAAAGCATTTATGAAGCTCTTTCTGAGTGGCAAAGAGATTTTTAAGACCTAATTGTTGCTAAAACCATGTAACTTCTCTGAAACCTGGCCATAGTAACATTTCCTAATATTTGCTATTGGGCTAAAAAAAACTCCGACTTTTAGATAAAGTTTTACATATAAATCACATCACAAAGGAGTGGCTGGGGAGCTCTCTTAGGAAGTAAAGGGCGTGGGGTGTAAGTATAAGCTCCTGAGTTTGAATCTCTAGAACCGCACTAAGTCTGGGTGTGGTAGAACACACCTGTGATAGCAGTACTCCCACAGAGAGATGGGGGAGACACAGGAAACTCCCAAATGCTGGCTGGTCCATTAGCCTCCTGCATGCACCGCAGAGGCAAGCAGCAAAGAGGCTGGCCCAGGGAAGAAGGGACTGACCCCTGGGGTTGTCCTCTGACCTCCACACAGTGCTGTCTCATCTGTTCATGGCCCACCCACACCCCCAACACAAAGTGCCACAAAACAGACAAAACTGCGGAACACTTCTGGGAAATACATGTGTTCATAAGTGATAATCAATATACTACATAGGACCCATACAGCCCAAGTCCTGGCACACTAGGACAAAATCACTTTTCAGTAGCGATTGACTACAATCTGCCTCCTCAAGCCATTGCCCTACTTCACAGTCCATTCCAAATGTCATGTCTACCATGAAAACTCTCTTAAATCAGTCTTTGCTTGTCAGCTCTTGGCTTAGATTCAGTTCTCTATGTCTTCAATAGTCTTACTCAGCATTTATTGTGAATACCGTGTAAGGCATGCAACAGTGTTAAAGTTTGCTTTGTTGGGTACCTGCGTGTTTAGTCATGGAAGACAGATACTGTCCCTGGTGTCAGGATGTCAGTAATCCAACCGAGGAATCAACAAGTAAACTATGAGCTGTGAGAGACACCTAGGGTACCGAGGCCCAGCAAACCTATGGCCTTTATCTGAGACTGCATGAGTTAGGAAAGTTTCTTGAAGGGCCCCGTCTTAAAGGATGGATGGGCAGACAGATCACTAAACACTGAAGGGTACTCCAAGAAAAGGAAGTGTGTCAATCAAGACCATGTGTTCTATATCAAGGAAGTTCAGGAGTATTCAATTACAAAACTGGGAAGGACATTTTCCATTTTATAAGAATCTTATTTAGCCTTTACCCCAAACACCGCAGGTTTTTAGGCTGTGTTTGTAATATAGGGAAAAAACAGAGGAGGGAAATTCAGGGAGAGGGAAACCGTCACAGTAAATGTAGGTTAGAAATGTTGCAATTCAACAATGAAGAAAAAAAAAAGATGAAAAAACACATTTACAATTATTAAAAATATAGACAATTTAAACTGTAATTATCTGCAGAGATAAAATGAAAATAAAATTTACAAGAATATAAGCCTTACTGTCCAGTCCTTATTCATCTTTTCTTTCTTTGATGCCTTCTGGACATTGAACCGTTCTTGTGCTTGCTAGGCTAACACTTTACCACTGAACCACGTCCCCTGCCCTCTGTTCACTCTTATATTGAGGCAGTGTCTCGGAAAATTCCTCACAATGACCTTGAACTTGCCCTGACTCACGATCATTTTGTTTGGACCACAGAGAGGTATCAAAAACAGTAAATTTTGCACACACAGTTTGCCACTTTCCTTCTCTACTACCTATGCAGTTTGCTATATTTCTGAGGTCCTATGCAGTATACAATACCTCTGGGCCTCTCAAAGTACTTAAATCAGTGATTTTCCCTTAAGTGTTGCTGTTTTTAAATGCTGACGTAATTTTGAGTTCTGTTAAAATTATAGCAAAATACAAATAAAAATTTTCATATCAATTTGTGTATTTGTGTGCATATGCAAGCTGTGCAGAGTATGTGTGTGGGAGCTAGACGTCCCCTGATGTAGGTAGGGTCTCTCACTGGGGCCTGGACTCACCATACCTGGGAATCCACCCATCACTCTGTGTGCAGCAAGCTCTAGGAACCCTATACCTATACCTCTGCAGTACTGGGGTTAGAAACATGCAGAACTAGGCCTGGCCTTTAACATTGGTGCTGAGGGTCACACTCAGGTCCTCATGCCTGTGTGGGAAGCATTTTACTGACCGAGCTCTTTCTATAGCCCTTGCACTTTAATAATTTTAAAATGTAAGATTCATTAGTATTTACAATAAGCACAATGTGCAAACAGTATCACTATCTAGTTCTTAGACATTTATATCAGCCCTATGGGAAGCCTTAGGTCCTAAGCCTCGGCTCATTAGCCCTGCCCCTCCATGAGTCTGCCTTACTTGCATATATCACACCATACTGTATGTGCTCTTTTCTGTCTCCCTCTTTAGGCCAGCATGAGAGTTTCAAGGTTCATCCTGTAGCTTGTCAAGTGTTGATTACTACATGTTACACTGTATGAACATACTGTAAAAATCATTTGCCGAGGAACACTTCAGTGGTTTGAACATTCTGGCTAGTATGACTGATGGTGCCATGAAAACGTCCATTTTCTATGTTGAGTGTACGGATACATATACAATGCTTCTAGTCAGAAGCACCGAATCATATGGCAATTCTATACTTAACCTACCGAAGAGCCACCAGACTTCACCACAGCAGCGGTTCCACTTTACACCGCACCAGTGATGGATAAGCACCCTTCCTTTGCTTCCTCTTAATGTTTTAAGAGCATGCTAATAAAAAATACATTATATAGACCGGGGCCTCATAACCGCTTCTGCAGTTTGTAGTAGACCCTTAACTGGACTACACTTCTTGCTGACTCCTTCATTCACTCTGCATTTAATTTCTATCAGACCGTACCTTCTAAATGCAGAGTGCACGTGAGCTTAGAATGTAAACTGTCTTCTAATTAGGCTCAACCTGGTTATAACATGCCAGGATACAACTATCTATATCATCTTCCAGGGGCATCCCTGCTGAGCCATTCAGAATAAATTAGGCTAGATATAATTTAAAACAAAAGAACATAGCCATTGAAATGAGGCTACAAAATCACTAGTGATAGCCATCTATCTCATTCAGGATTAAAACCTGTTTATGGGATATTTGTGACCATATTGAACATTTCAGCAATAAAACAAAATCTGAAAATATAGCCTGAAGCAATTATGTCTTGCTAATGGGTAAACAAGCAGGTGACGGTGCGTCTCAATACTCATCATTGTAATAAAAGTCACACTCAAATTACTAAAAAAATTCCATGAAGTGGTAGTGTGCAGTGTGCTAAATATATCTCCAAATTAACTAGACAACATAATGAACAGAGCATGAATTTAGTCATCGATTATGGCAAAAAAGCCCAGTGATAATGTTAGTATCACAATCAAAATGGATTCAGTCAGGAAAAGGATATGGAAGGACAGATGGAACAATGGATAAGCAGAATGAGAAGAGCCTTTAAGAACAAGAAACATATGAAGGAATACTTTAATCAGCAAAAATAATGATTAGAGTCAGGTAGTATCTATGATATATCACAATCAGCAGTATATCATATACTAAGTATAGTAATATGATATGAATATTCAAAAATGAAGGCGCACAGGTAAAACAGAATAGCAAGATGGAAGAAGGAAATGAAGGAAAATGGACACCAATAAACAGTCACACTAATAAGAATCAGACCCCCCACATAGAAAGACTATTTCCAAAGAATAAAGCACATAACTTCTTTACAGCCTTGACACAGAAGTGATTCAACAACAATGACTAGGAAGTTGCCAGGTTCAAGGCACTGGCATGACATTAGTGAAAAAGCTTTTGTGATTGTTGCCTTTAAAGACTTAATAAACCATTAATTATACACAATGACGCATCCCGCTTAACAGAAAGAAATATGATTTACAGAACTTCAAATGAGATGGTAACTTTGCAAGAATAGTTCTATTGCAAAAAAGAAAGGGTGACAAGAAGCAAGTCAGCCTCAATGCAGGACTGGATAAAAAGCCAAACTGATTCTTGTCCCTTTAATGCAGCCTGTTGACTTAAAAATACTATCTATCTCCATTATGAACTAAGTAACATTAATTTGGATCATCTTGAATCAGGAATGCAAACACATTTAAATGACTTCAGCAACTTACGTATACACTGATTGCACTATGATGGAACCACATGTTAGAACGGTTACCGATTCAACAATGAGCCAGATCACCAACACAGTGACTCAATTCTCTAACGTTGGAGTGGATTGGTTGAGATAACAGTTATATAATGGCATGTAGGAAGGAACAAGTCAGCACACTTCATTCTAAGTCATTCTGCTGTACCTTATGAGTTTACTAAAGTTAAAAACACTACCCGAATTTCTTTCATTTTTCTTTTGAGGCAGGTTTGCTATGTTATGTTGCCCAGGCTGAGTTTGAACTCCTGGTCTCAAGTGATCTTCTTGCCTCAGTCTGCCAAACTGTGAGAATTATAAGCATACTCCTTTGTGTATAGATAACAATTTCTTTCTGCCTATTTATTTATTTTGATTTTTCGAGACAAGGTTTCTCTGTTCTCTCTGCTTTGGAACCTCTCCTGGAACTCGCTCTGTAGACCAGGCTGGCTTTGACCTCACAGAGATTCGCTTGCCTCTGCCTTCAGAGAGCTGGGATTAAAGGTGTGCGCCACCACAAATGATAAAGTCTTTAAGGTAGTACACTACTGGCAGTGCCTTAAGCTATCTATGATCTCCAGGTCATTTATGGCAAAATGTCAATATTTAGTTAATATGTAAATGAGGTGATTCAATTAGAGTGGATCCAGGGAGTGGAAGAATGAGGTTGGCAGGAAGCTTTGACTACTCTTCTGCCCAAGTCTCCTGCAGCACTTTCCAGAATAAGCAGTGTCTTAAGGTTTCTCTTGAGACATCAAAAGATAAGTTGAAATCCCTTAAAGCTGATCTTATGGAAGCATTTTCTCAATTGGTGTTCCCTTCTTTCACATAACTTTAATGTATGTGTCAAGTTGGCATATTAAGACTAGCAAGCACGGGGAGGAACCACATAACAAACTGTTGTCTTCATGGTTTTGCTCTATAGTTTTAGTTACCTGACCCCAAATTGTGAAATCAGAGATTCTAGGAACAAACAGTTTCTGAGTGTAAACTACACGCCATCTTGAGTAGTGTGTTAAAAACGGGCTCTGCCCCACCTCGTCTAATCTGGTTTGTGAATTATGTTTTCCTCTTGTGTATCCACACTATATATTGTTAGCCACTTTGTCTTCATTTCCGACTGATGTCACAATATTGCAGTGCAGTGTTCAGGCACCTTTGTGTAATAGACTGATGCTATATCAAAATGCCTGTAATCATTCATTGTATCGCACAGATACAGTATCATTTCGCAATGTCACAAGATATGTAAAGGCAGCAAAGAAGATATTTTGAAAGCCTGCATTCACATAGCTTTTCTTATAATGTATCAATGTAATTATACATTATACATAAATAATTATTATTTATTAGCTGTTGTTAACATATTGTTTTACCTAATTATGAATTAAACTTCATCATAAGTGTATCTGTTTGGTGCATTGTATTGCAGCAGCATGCAAAAAGGAGAGCTTGCAAAGACAGCAAGAAATTGTTCTATTCTGGAGATATAGTTGGAGCTTGGGAATATTGATGCAGCTCAGTGGAGGTAGAGTCAAGGAATCTGGCTTTTGACACGTTAAGTTAGTTATCAAAGCAGTTTTTCCAAAGCTATAAAAATGTACTGATTCATATAAGAGTGAGGAGAAATGGAGAGAAGTTTCAAGTATTGAGTTTTGGGGTTCAAACCAAGAAGGAGGGAGACTGGGGTGTCCAGTGCTCATAATTTAGCTACCCAAGCACTATAATGGTCTCCAAGTGACCTTGAAAAGAATAATTCTGGTGGGCTTATATGAACCAATTACTTCAATTTGTATTATCAAATTTTCATTCACTAATAATTTTACAAGACAATTGTTTACAGTTTGGGGGAAAATATTGAAAAGTTATCAAATAAAATTAGAAACATAGAACAGAAGTTGTATTTATTCTAATAAAATGTTTTCAGCTATCATTTAATAGAATTATTTACAACATTTATACCCATGCAACTTTAGCACCCTATACTGATGTGCATATGGGCAGTACTAATTGCACTAAATGAGTTAATAAAGGAAGGTGAAGATGGACGCTAAAAAAAATCCCACACTAGCTTAGAATTGAGTATAATAAAGGGTTATTTATTTAAGGGTAGACTCACAAATCACAGTCCTCTGCTTGAACGGGGAATCCAGCAGCCGGAAGAGAGAGGTAGTGGGTGCTTTACACTGGCATTTATAGTATAAGAGGCCACGCTCAAATTGACAGGTATCTTAAAGAAACTGGCTGAAGGATTTCTTATAGCACCCCCCCTTTTGTTTAAATAAAAGAGTTCTAAGCCTAATACAAAATTATATACAATAAGAACAAATACCAAGTATAAAAATTAGAATTACAGTTAACAAAAACAATATAACAAGAAACATGTGATAAATGTTTCAAATTATTCTATCCTAAGGAGTCTAAGTCTTGTATTATAAATAACTTGGCCAAGACATGAGAGAAAAGTAACTATGACTATCTAGTCTTCAACCCTATCGAAGACCTGAGAAGGGAAATAATATTACTTGAGTAAGCAGGAAGTACAATTAAGCAGCTTTCAAAATGTGCAAAAAATGACAGAGACAACTGTCTACCTGTGCAATCACCCAAAGTCTCATTTGCAGTGCTGGGGCAACCAACTTTGGCTAAGGCCTAGAGTAACTGACAGACCATTTTCAGAGGCAGGAAAATTTTCAAAACCATCTTATCCTGTCTTGGCAAGATTTGACAGTCCTTTTTCTTGTATCCTGCTTGTTTTGTCTGGACATCATGCATTTTGTCAGTGGTCAAGGCATGGGCAATTCCTTGCCCAAAGGTAAATTTTTCCAAGAAGAAAACAAACTCCAAGTGGAGTGTCTCTGGTGCTTAACATTCTCTCAGGAATAGATTAGTACTCCCAGGAGGAATCGTGTCTCATGTCAACAGAACCCTAAGTTATTTAAATACCATATTCTACAGCTCTTTGAAGTGGTTGAAGATTACCTATGTATGCAGAATATAATCTCTATAATCTAAAGAACCAGATTATTCTAACTATAAGTACGACAAACATGGATGACTATTGACCTATAATTCTTAATACCTATATAGCTTAATGACTAAGACTTCATATTAGAATATTTAACAATTTTAAACAATTGTGCAAAAAATGAGGCCAATGACCTCAAAATGTAAACAATGTATAAGTATCTTGATCAGAGGTAATATGATATAATAAAATATATCCTAAAATTATATCAATATACAAAATGTCTAAAGCAGAGGTAGATACATGCATGCATATAATATGTCAAAATAACTTTGCCTAGGTATACAAATATTATAGATAAAAAACAGGAACATATTTAATATAATTTAAGTTTGTATCAATATACAAGAATCTATACCAATGTAAATTGCCTGTAAATAATAGCTCACAAGTATTCACTCTATTACTCACTATTATTATTATTGTGAGTAAGCTCACACTAATCTATTACCCAATCCGATTTCCTTTTTTCTTCTAAAGAGATCCCTGAGCCTACATAATTCCCCTGCCAACCCTCAACCCTATACTAATTATAATCAACCCCTAATTGATGTCCTTAACCCTGAGGCAGACTTTGTTGGGAGAGGGGACTTTGTCTTCTAGAATTAATTCCAGAATTAATTCTGTCATGGGGGTGATGTTCTTTCTATGGGATCCTGTGAAAGTAAAACGATTTTTAAGTTTCAAGATTACTGTCTGCAAATAGTCTCTGAGTATTTGGTAGGATTTTTCTGAGGTTTCTGATGGAGAAAGGTCATTGGCTAATAAAGAAACTGCCTTGGCCCATTTGATAGGCCAGCCGTTAGGTGGGTGGAGTAAACAGAACAGGATGCTGGGAGGAAGAGGAAGTGAGCTCAGACACCATTTCCTCTCCTCTCTGGGGCAGACACGATGAAGCTCCAACCCAGGATGGACGTAGGCTAGAATCTTTCCCTGGTAAGCCACCTCGTGGGCTACACAGATTATTAGAACTGGGCTAGTCTAGATGTAAGAATTAGCCAGTAAGAAGCTAGAGCTAATGGGCCAGGCAGTGTTTAAATGAATACAATTTGTGTATTGTTATTTCGCGGTATAAGCTAGCCAGGCGGCCAGGAGCTGGGGTGGTAGGAATGCAGCCCACAGCTCCCTCAACAGGTTTCTATTTGGAGTTCTGGCCAGAATGTTGCAAAGAGGTGCACCATTTCAGTTAACCAAGTTGGAACCATCTTGAGCACCTGGTACCCAAAACAGGAGTGGTTGTTGTGGGGCCCCATTTTCTTCCAGGAAACTTCAAAAATTACTGCAGGAAAATTTATTTTTCACTGTGGAAAACTTAAACATTATTTATACAGACATATTTTCAATGAAAGATACAATAGAGACAAAAATAGGTGTGAAAAAAAGTAAATTTTTTTCTAAATTCTTTCTTCTTTCTGACCCATACCAGATGGCTCCTGATATGAGACAGAAACTCTGAATTTTTCTTTTAACAACATGCTTGGATTTAGAGAAGGACAGAGCCGTTGTCCAACTCCAAAGCCTGCTTTGATTTTTAAGTGAATCATGACTATTATTCTAGTTTATGTTCAGAGATTCTTACCCTCAGATGACCTGTGCTCATAAGCCATAATTCTCTTTGTTTGTTGATTCTATCTGGATAATTATCTTTTTTTCTTTAGACATCTAGATGTCCAGGGTCTCTTGACTTTTTGAAGATGATGTGGGATTCCCCTCTGCATGCTGTGAATACCATTGGTTAATAAAGAAACTTTCTTGGGACTGCACAGAGTAGAATATAGGTAGGCAAGAAAAACTATACTGAATGCTGGGAGAAAAGAAGGTGGAGTCAGGGAGAAGCCATTTAGCCCCACTGTAGATAGACGCCGGAACTTTACCTGGTAAGCCACAGCTTCATGGCAATACACAGATTAATGGAAATGGGTTAGTTTAAGATATAAGAGTTAGCTTCTCATCAGCCCTCATTGTTCGCCATGTTCAGAGAGTCCGATTTTATCCCATGCTTTTTCAGTCATAGTCCAGCTGGCCTTGGTGAGCTCCCAATAGATCAGCCCCACTGTCTCAGTGGGTGGGTGTACCCCTCGTGGTCCTGACTTCCTTGCTCATCTTCTCCCTCCTTCCGCTCCTCATTGGGACCTTGGGAGCTCAGTCCAGTGCTCCAGTGTGGGTCTCTGTCTCTATCTCCATCCATCACCAGATGAAGGTTCTACGGTGATATGCAAGATATTCGTCAGTATTGCTATAGGATAGGGTCGTTTCAGGAGAAGCCAAGGACAATGGCACGGGGTTTTGATCCTACTTCATGTTCTGGCTTTGTGGGAGCCTAGCCAGTTTGGATGTTCACCTTCCTAGACATGGACGGAGGGGGGAGGACCTTGGACTTTCCACAGGGCAGAGAACCCTGACTGCTCTTTGGACTGGAGAGGGAGGGGGAGAGGAGTGGGGGAGGGGGAGAAGGGTGGGAGGAGGGGGAGGGAAATGGGAGGCTGGGAGGAGGGGGAAACTTTCTTTTCCTTTTCTCAATAAAAAAAAATATAAGAGTTAGCCAGAAATATGCTTAAGCTATTGGCCAAGCAGTATTGCAAATAATATAGTTTTGTGTGATTACTTCAGGAGTCTGGGCAGCTGGGAAATGAACAACTGGCCTCCAACAACAGGAAGGGGCTAGAGAGATCACTCAGTGGTTGAGAGCGTGAATTCCTCTTGCTGGAGACCAAAGACAGGTTCCCAGTAACCATGATGGGAGGCTCATAATTGCTTATAATTCCAGCTCCAGTGGATCTGACACCTCTGACCACAGTAGGCATTTTACTCATATGCACATACCCACACATAGACATACACACATGCGTAAATAAAGAAATAGACATGAAGTTGGGAATGGGGTGTGGGTGGGGTGATCTGGTAGCAGTTGGAGGATTTCAGGATAAATGTAATCTATATTTTTTGTTGTGAGCCCAGCCTTTAATGGCTGAGCCATCTCTGCAGCCCAGGATAAATGTAATCTAAAGATACTGGATTCATGTATGACATTATCCTGGAATAATGAAAAATTAAAAAAATCATACAACAGAGCCAAATTGCTTTCTTTCTATGAAGTACATAGTTGATTCAACATCTTCAAAAAATGTAATATACAGTACTAATAAAGACATAAATCACATGGTTATCTCTATATATTCATAAAACATATTAGAAAAGTTTTAACAGCACTTTGTGATGTTATGAAGAAATTAGTAATAAATAAAATATATCTTAACATAATGAAAGCTAAATATGAAAAAACCCAGTGGTCAATATTTTACTAAATGAGAGAAAACTGACAACATTTTCCCTTAAATGTAAAAGTTAAGGGCACCTCCTCATTTGATTCTTATGCAGTATATGTAGTATTTTATGTCTTACATAGGACAATGAGAAAACAAAGAGAGAAAGAACAAAAAGCTGCAGATGACACAGTTCTACTCTTCAAAGATCCATGTCCTTTACTATAGAAGTTTTGGATGTGATAAATATTTTCAGTAAGGTTGTAGGATACCAAAATTCATGTACAATAATAAACCTGCTAAGAACAAAATTAGTAAAAATAGCACATTCATAATAAACCTAACCAAGGAGATAAAAGATCTCTACAAGGAAAACTTCAATGTGCTGAAAAATGAAAGATGGAAAAACCTTCCATATTCCAGGGTTACTACTGTGAATATTTTTGATTCCAAAAAAGTAATATATAGACTCTACAACATACATCAAAATTCCAATGATATTTTTAGCAGAAATAGGACAAAAATCTAAAATTTGTATGGAAACACAAAAGACCATAGAAATATGCAGAAAGAACACAGATGCAGGTGCTGCGAACCAATCTCGTCTTCTTCAACAGCCGTAGTGCTCTTAACCACTCAGCCAGAACTATCACATTATCTAACTTCAAAATATAGTATACAGCCACAGTGACAAGGTCAGCAAGGCACTAGCACAGGGGCATCCCAGTCAAACAAAACCTAAAGACATGATATCATACTTTGCAGTTTTAAATGACTCCTTTACCTTCCATAAACCTAACCTATTTAGTTACATCATTACTACTTCAATTCACTGTCACCAACACAGTAAATAAAACAATAATACTCTAAAATTGCCAGGCAAATGTTGGCTATCATCAATCTGTATTGAAAGTATCGGGTAAAAGGGGCAGCCAAAGAAACCCACTCTTCCAGAGCCAGGGAAAGAAACACACAGGATCTGAAACCAGAGCCAACTCTGTCCCTGATCAACAGAAATAAAACAAACCAATTTCTAAGCAGGAAACCAAACAATTTCTGAGCATCCTGACTGTGAACCCAGAGTCAGTAAAAGAAACACGCCCTGGATCTAAAACCAGAGCCAGGGAAAGAAACACCTTATCCCTGAACCCAAACCAAAGAAACATGCCCTGACTCTGAAACTAGTGTCAAAGGAATATTTGTTCCTAGAATCAGTCAGTTAAAGAAATATGCCCTGGCCCTGGAATTAGAGCCAAAACGTTAAAAAGGACCAGTGAAAGAAACACAGTTTGGCCCAGAAATCAGAGTCATCTCTGCCCCTGACCAACTAACTAATCTTTGAGCAGGGAAAATTAACCAGTTCCTGAGCAGAGAAACTTCTCCCTGGGAAAACACTGCCCTTAAGAAGCCCTATATAAGTCCCTCTGTCTGTTCAGTTGCTGCCCTTAAGAAGCCCTATATAAGTCCCTCTGTCTGTTCAGTTGCTGCCCTTAAGAAGCCCTATACAAGTCCCTCTGTCTGTTCAGTTGCTGGCTGTCCTTCACCACCCTGGCAGAGACAGCAGCTCTCCTGGACTCCTCCTTTCCAAATAAATCTCTTTCTCAAAAGAGTCTTGGGTGAAGATCTTCATTCACCAGTGCAGAATAGAACCTGGTTGGGATATCCTTTGGGGGACTGAGCTGAAAGACCTTGTTGGGACGTTCCCTTGGGGGCAGGCTGAGCAAGGCTGACTAAAACAGAAGAACCTTGCTGGGAGGCTCCCTTAGGGAGGTTGAGCAAGACTGAGCAGAAAAAAGTATCAACTTTTTGCCAGAGCAGTGGAGATTGCTACATTTCTGCAGGGGCTTCACCTTTAGCAGAAGTAACATCTTGGGCCAAAGAAGAAGCAGATAACTCTGCTAGATATTCCCTTAAGGGGACAGAGCAGACCTCGGCTGTAGTGGCTTTCCAGGAGAAGAGTGGTATTGCTACATCCTATAGGGAGACCATTCTCCACCTCATCCCAACTTCATGTAGCCTGGCTTCCTGACAAGCCAGAACACCTCTCCCTCCAGGGCTGAGCTGTCCTATTGCGGCTCCAGCCTCCAGAGCTGTCCTATTGCAGCTCGAGGTAGCATGGCTTCCCGACAAGTTAGGACACCTTTTCTTCCAGGGCTGAGCTGTCCCTATTCTGGCTCCAGCCTCCAGAGCTGTCCTATTGCTGCTCTACCCCTCCAGAGCTGTCCTATTGCTGCTCTACCCCTCCAGAACTGTCCTATTGCAACTCTAAGCATAGCCTGGCTTCCTGATAAGTCAGGATATCGTTGCTGTTCAAGAGCTGTAACACCCATACTCGCTTACAGAAAGTCCTGTAATTATATATAAAACAATAATATAACAGTAAAACATATAATCCACATGTTAAGGAGGTGAAGAGTCAGAAAGTCATTCCAGACAACTATGTGGGAAGATAAAGGGTGAACAGAGGAAAACACAAGGTCACACACTTCACAGAGGAATCAGCAATGATTTCAGACCTTAAATAATAATTTGTTTCTTATTTTCAATTATGATTATGTATGTGTGTGTATGGGTGACAGTGCCCTAGGAAGGGAGGCATCACGTGGTTACCTTGGAGCTACAGTCACAGAATGTTGTGAGCTACCTAATATGGGTGCTGGAGACCAAACCTAGGTCCTCTGAGCAGCCAGAAGCACTCCTAACCACTCAGTGCCTTCTCCAGCCTCCGGATTTCACACTTCTTGAGAAGGATGTTTGCCAATCAGTCAATGAGCAACCATCATATTAAAATTGTCGTTCTCAAAATGCTCTTCCTTATGTTTAAATTATCAAGAGTTTAATCACAGTGACCACATAATGTTAATAGGTGGTTTAGTTTCTATTTTACCCAACTTTTAAAAAATGTTAATAATAAGAGAATAGTAGAATTCTGTAATGATTGCTGATGCTTATTAAAGTGTGAAAAGCTAGGTTAAAAACCTGTGAAAAGCACAGATTAAAAGCTAGACAAAACAACCATTGACAGTTCAGCTGGTAATTTTTCAAAGTTATTCATTACAAAGATGACAGCATTACCTTACCAAAGCAGAGAGCACACATTGCACCCGGGATGGCAGAACTGAGCAAACACACTTGTGGGCCTTATTTATTTCCAGGCTCTGAAACTGTTAATACAATGCCATCGGATGCTTTCTCTGACCGTATAGCTCCGGGATGGCAGAACTGAGCAAACACACTTGTGGGCCTTATTTATTTCCAGGCTCTGAAACTGTTAATACAATGCCATCGGATGCTTTCTCTGACCGTATAGCTCACAATGCTAAAGCAGTGCCCCCTCCATACACAGAAAGGAGGATGGATATTAAAAATACAGGATCACATATAAAAGAAAACATGTGGTCTTTGACTTAGGCATATTTTGTTTAATTAATGAGTTCCAGCTGCATTCATTTTCTGCTATTGTCATGTGTTGTGGAAACTCCTTCAGCCGATAGTCTTTAAGATATCATTCTGCTTTGGGTGTGGTCTCATGTACTAGAAGTGCAGATAAAAAGCGTGTATGACCCATTTTCTGCTGGATGCAGTTCCAGTTCCCAGCTCACACACAGAGGACTGCGATCGCCACCCTCACTGTGAGTTTATCTCCCAATAAATAAGCCTTTGTTATCGTCCATTCTGGGCTGTTGTGGAGCTCTTTGGTACTGCTAAGCCATGATTTCACATTTCTTTACAGGTGAATAAAACCCCACTGTGTATGTGTAGCACATTTTCCTAATCCATGTCTCCACTGAGTGGACATCTCGCTTGGTTTCATTCTGAGCTATTCCCAAAAGTATAGAAACAAACATGGATGTACAAGTATCATTTTAGTAGGACTGTGGGGATATATGCAAGAGTGGTAGAGATGGATTACATGGTGTGGTGGTTTGAATGAGAATGTAATGGCAGTCTATCAGTCAATGATTAGTTGTGACATCTGGACTGGGTAGGATTGAGAGAATTATATATGTGCAGTATAATTGGTTTAGTTATTTTTTGGATTGGAATATTAATGTATGCTCCATGAAGCCACTGGGGTATTTTTTGGTTTTTGTTTTTGTCTATATTCACAATATTCCTAGAAATATTAGATCATAGGAAACACACATACTGTAATGTCAGCTAAATAAATTACAATGATGAGTTTTACATTTATATAGTCTCATAAAACTACTCTGTCTCTGTCTCTGTCTGTCTCTGTGTGTGTGATCCTTGCCTCCTTGGGACCAGGCAGATATCATCGAGGATCGTAGCTACAGAAAATTCAGGTCTGAGAATGGGTGAGAGTGCTTATCTCTGACATCTGTTCTGCCCAGTGTCTGGTACCAGTAGAGCTCTTTGGGACTGGCAACCATATGGCTGATAAAAGAGATCTTCCCCAGTTTTTCTAATTATTCACTCTCAGATTGACCTGTTTTAACTTCTCCTATCAGATAACACTTTCTAATATCCTAGTCTACTTTTACTATTTGTTATTCACTTTCCCCTACTGGAATTTAAAATCCATGAAAGCAGAAATCTTACATTTATATACCCAAACACCTGGAAAAGTGCCTGATACACAGTTGTCACTAAAATCTTTGTTAAATAAATGAACAACGGCCAGGTATTGTTTTAGAGGATGAGTGAGTCAAATAAAAACCTGCTTCTAGGACTCATAGTAGATGAAGGCACCAAATATAATATAGATTGCATGAGCCTAGTCCAAAGTCTGAAATCCAAAATACACTTGTATCTAAAATTCTGTTGTGTTTTTGAGTGCCAAAGTGATACCAAAATGGGAAATTTCACACCTGACCCCTTATGACAGACAACAGCAGAGTTCAGGAGCACTGAAGCCATTATCCTATTGTCTTCAGGCCAATATATGCAAGGTGCATGAAACATAAATGGATTTTATGTTTAGAGTTGTGGTCCATCCTCAAACATCTGATTATTTCAAAGTTTCAAATCCACAATTTCTGAAATCTGAAAAACCTAAAGTAGTTTTGCTCTCAAGAATTTCAGATAAACCTATTCACTTGCATTAGGAAAAAGAAATTTGAGGACAATATACACAGAAAGTTTCCTTATGTTCTTATTTTTTTCAAAGACTTAATATGCCAGTATCTCTATCTCATTTCCTGGCCAAGGCTTAGCCACTGCTCGGGAAGTCTTCATCTACACAATGACTTAGGACAGTGGCTGTCAAATTTCCCTCTGCATCAGAACCACAGAAAGAGCTTGTTAAAACACTAAGTATTTACTGTTCTGGACAGTTTTGATTTAGTATGGGGCAGTGCCCTACCATGGTGCTGGGTTGAAGGTGATGTTGACGATGCTCCCAATGAGAAGACGTCTTTCTGAATGTTCATTACTCCGTGTGGTTGCTCAGAGAGTAGAGTACTTCCCAGTTACCGAGAGGTCAGAAAAGAGCAAACTATCCTGACTTACAGACAGACCATGGGAACAGATGTGAACAGGCACATCAACTCAAGGGCTAAAAGGAAAGATGAAGTGCTCTTTGGCCAGCTTTTCAGAGTGCTTGGGTCTCCAGGCTTGATCTGAGGATGGGTGGAAAGTGCCAGCAGGTCAGCCTTTTCTTCATGCCATTCTCATTAGATCCCAGTGGTGGGGCCTACTTAGAAAGCCCACCTGCAGTAGCCTTTCACGATCTCTACAGAAAGATGGGGCTGCTATTTCCAGGAGCATAATCTTTCAGGACAAATATCCTGACCTCTCCCCGGTTCTTGGAATTGTAAGAGTTTACCCACATTTTCAATGACCTAGAAAACGAAACAGAAACTATTGCTATATACCCTATGAATGCCTTGTGCTTGATCACACTGGTCTCTTTGTCATCTACTCTTTCATGTCTATATGATGTGGGATGCCCCTCTGTATGGTATGAATATGTTTTATTACCACTGGTTAATAAAGAAGCCAATTTGGCCAATAATAAGGCAGAATAGAGCCAGGCATGAAATTCAAGTAAAGATAAAGGGAAAAAGAAAGTGGAGTCAACCAGCTTCCAGAGAAGCAAGATGTGCGGTAACAAGTCATGAGCCACGTGGTAAAATATAAACTAATATAAATAGATTGATTTAAGTTATAAGAGTTAATAATGAGCCTGAGCTAATATGTCAAACAGTGTGTAATTAATATTAAACTTCCAAGTGTTTATTTTAAGAAGCTGTTGGACCAGGTGGTCTATCATGAGATAAATAAACAGTCAGACTCTCACCCTCAAATTCCCCTTCATAAAATGAAAGGGCAGTGAAGAGATCTTAAATAAATACCTTAGAAAATCTTTCCAGTTACAAAAGACAAAAATCATACCTTTGTTTTCCTGGACTCATCTCTGTATTTTCAAGAGGCACCTTTGAACAATGGGCAGAATGTCTGAAGTTTTCTTTTTATGACCACAACTGTCTTAGGGTTACTATTGCTGTGGTGAAAAACCATGACCAAAAGCAAGCTGGGGAGGAAAAGGTTATTTGGCTTATTGTAAGCTGTGTTGGTTTATTTCTCGCGACTCCGTTCCAGTCCAGTTAGGGAATCTGTGTTGGACCCACATGGCCTCCAACAGCTTATGCTTCTACATCATAGTTCATCACTGAAGGAAGTCAGGGCAGGAACTCAAACAGGGCAGGAACATGGAGGCAGGAGCTGATGCAGAGGCCATAGAGAGGTACTGCTTACTGGCTTGCTCAGCCTGCTTTCTTATAGAACCCAGGAGCACCAGCCCAGAGGTGAAATTGCCCACAGTGGGCTGGACCCTCCCACACCAATTACTAAGAAAATGCCCTACAGGCATGCCTACAGTCTGATCTTTTGGAGACATTTTCTCAACTGAGGCTCCTTCCTGTCAGATGCCTCTAGCTTGTGTCAAGTTGACATAAAACTATCCAGCACAACAAGTCAACAGTATGAGATTTGAGTCAGAATTTAAATCCTGGCTCTAGGATTTACTAACTTGTGCACTTTAATCTTTAAATTGAGTATAATGCTTTCTTTTCTATAGATTAGGATAATTAATGAGTATTTATTGTCTACTGAGGTTAAAATAAAGAAATATACTTATAGAACTTGGAACATACAATGGCATAATTAAGTTACTGACATTGAAAAATCATGTGAAAACTAAAAATTTCTTTTGCCATAATTAACATGAAAAAAAGTACATGTTGTAATATCAATTTGGAAACTGAGAATTACAAAGGAGGAAAAAACACCTTAATAAAGAATATGAGGTTCCCTTGGCCAGATGAGACAGCCTGAAATTAATGTGAACCTTGAAGTGATACAATGTAAAATTATAATATATCATCCATAGAACAGTTTTTATGCTGGAGATTCTCGACTCCAGACTTTTGATGTTCAGTTCAGAAGTGTGCACAGTTTCAACACAGATATGTCAGGGCACACTGTGATGACTCACACAAATATAGCAGGGTATTCCACTACAAAGTCACCCCACCCTCTTGGTGTTTGCTGGACCTTAAGAGTTGACTTTCATCTTATTTTCCTGTCTTCATCTATTTATCTTTTAATAAAAACAAATAATTCCTAAGCCCAAAAAGAATTAGTCCATTTCAGTGACCAGGTGCACAAACATAACCCTAAACTCATTTTTATATAATAAATGAAAAACATGTGTTTATCTAAGACAAAAGGGGGAAAACACTGGGACAAAATCAGCAGTACAAGAAATTCATACTCAGAATTTAACTGAAAAATGCTGTTTAAAGACAGTGAATGAAGTTTGCAAATTAGTGAATTTGACTTCTTAAAGTCATTATGATATGCAAATGTTAACTGAAGACAGTACAGTTGAAGAAAATTTCAGTAACTCTCATAATTTATGCATATAAAATATATCTTATTAATGTGTATAAAATATACATTATAATACATAATATACATAATTAATTCAGCATTAATTTTTATAAATGTGACTACCTATTTTAATATTACATGGATAAGAGTATTATGAGGCAAACATGGCTATATAACTGATAACTTAGATAAAATGGAAAAAACTCCTTAACTATATAACAAACTATAGCTTACTGAAAAAGAAATGGTTCAGATATTCTTGATACAGAAACTTAATGTAATCACAGACTTCCAAAACACACGTACATACAAACCAGACTTCTAGGCCCACAACAGCTTCAAAGATGAATTCTATCAAACATTAAGAAAGATACTATCTTCTTTCTATATAAAATCTCCCAAAAAATTGAAAGGAAAAGAATATTTCCCAAGTTATTCACAAATCTATCATTATTTTGATATTAAAGCCAAAGGCAGTACCAGCAAAGAAAACAACAGATCAGTATCTTTTAGAAATATAGACATAAAACACTAAAAGTACTCATCAGATTGAATTCAGCAGTAAGTCACGTAAATGGTATTATATCACGATATAGGAAGGTTTTGTTCATGTAGGGCTGCTTTCACATAAAACCAATATAATGTATGAAGTAATAAAAGGAGGTTATAAGACTTTTCAGATGGTGAAGCTTACAATGCATCTGACAGAGCTGGACGTTCATCACAAGCATTCTAGGAATGGCAGGGATGCCTTCTGTCTCCTCTCACTTCCAGGGAGGAAAGGAAGATGTCTACTAACACCAGTCTCTCCACTGCACTGTGGATTCTGACTAGAGACAGAAGACGTTCAGATCAGAGGGAAGCAGCATGGGGCTCTGTTCATGGGTGGCACAGTTAGTCTATGTAGAGTTCCATGGAAGTCATAAAAAACTAACTCAAGCTAATAAATGAATTTAGAAATATATTAGAATAAGAGCAATATGAAAAGTCAAGTGTATTTCTGTATAAAGACAATAAACATTCAAAAATGAAGTAAAAAATGTTAATTTTGCCCACACTACTATCAGTGAAAAGCTACCACTATCATCTCAGCAACAATCTTACCAAAACTGACAAGCAGATTAACATATTTACATGAATGAGTGGTGTGGAGGTTCTTCTGTCTATGTATTGCTTTCATTGGTTGAATAAAGAAACTGCCTTGGCCTTTTGATAGGGCAGCACTCAGGTAGGCAGGAAGACAGAATAGAACTCTGGGAAGAAGGGCAGTGTGTGGACAACACCATGAATCTCTGGCCTGAGATGGATGTAGGTTAGAATCTTTCTTGTAAGCCACAGTCACATAGTGATACACAGATTTAATAGAAATGGGTTAATCAAGATGTGAGAGTTAGCCAATAAGAGGACAGAGCTAATGGCCAGGCAGTAATTTAATTAATACAATTTCTGTGTGGTTATTTTGAGGGCTAAGATAGCTGGGTGGGGGGGATGCGGCCCGCGCTCTCCTGCTACAGATGAGCATAGGTTCTAAAATAATCAACAAGAAACAGGAAAAACAAAGTAAAGCACAGCTTAAAAAAACACAACAGTGAAGTTGAGGGACTTGTAACTGACTCTTGAAATATTTCAAGGCTAATATCACACCTATCTACTGGGATAGGTGTGATATTAGCAAGCGTGGTATGGAGTATAAGAGTTATGCCCTAGATAAAGTAAAATGACTGTGTGACCAAGGAGGAAAGGAAACTGAGCAAGGAAAAGGAACTTTCTTAAAAAGAGTGGTGAAAGTCACTGGATAACCATATGCAATAAACTAAAATATGACCCTCATTTCATATGATATATAAAAATGATCCAAAGTGGATCGTAGTCCTAAATGTAAACTTTTCTAAAATAATGCACAAGAAATGCAAAAGGAAATGACAGAACATAGCACAAAGGTGTAAAAGAAATGAGCAGTAAGCAGGACTTCATTAAAATTTAAAATCTGGCTCTTTGAAGTATGTTGTTATGAGGGAAAAAATAATTATCTCTATATTTGGATAAAAAATTCAGAAAGCATATGCCAAGCAAAAATCTGGTATATGGAGATTATGAAAATAGTTTATCAGAATTGTATAACTGTTCGCATTCCAATGAGGTCTTAAGATGTAGCTGGCATGAGTGGGGAGGTTAATCTATGGTATTTCAGTTGATTATATTGTCAGTGGTGGCCATTATACTGGATAGTATTTGGAACATATAAATAACACTTAAAACACAAAAACAATCCAAACAATTCAACAGAAATCAAAATTAAGGTACGTAACCTAGAATTCTACCAAATTCAATACAGATATTAAATAAGCTGATAAGAAGATGCTCAATACTATGAATAACCAGAGAAATAAAAATATATAAGAGATAAAATGACATAACACACAAGAATGCTCAATATTAAAAGGTTGACCATATCTAATGCTGACAGTGCTGACAAAGATAGGTACATATGTGGCTACTGGGAAAATCAAATGGTATAGTCATTATGTTTGCTTTTTTGAGTGTGTGTGTATGTCTGTGTGACACACACATATACCCATAGGAATATGTTCACGCCATGTGAAGCAGGTGGAGGTCAGAGTACAACTTTCTGGAGTTAGTTCTTTCCTTCTACCAAGTGCTTTTACTGACCATCCCATTTTTCAGGCCCAAGCACAACCATTTTGGAAAATAATTTGACAGTTTCTTAATGTATACACCTAACATACAATACAGATATTAAACTTAGTGATACTTAAAAATAAAAACAAAATGGAATGCACATACATGGAAATACTGGCACATGAATGTGCAAAGCAACTTTAACTGGTACATGCTAGAAATACCTCTACTGTCTACCAGCATATTAAAAGGCATAAGCAATGGTGAGCTCAGACTCCAATATTACTCAGCAGTAAAAAGTAATACAGTATTTTTTTTAATTATAAACTGTTTGGCCCATTAGCTTAGGCTTATTATTAACTAGCTCTTACAACATAAATTAACCCATAATTCTTGTCTATGTTTAGCCATGTGGCTTGGTACCTTTTCTCAGTGAGGCATTCTCATCTTGTTTTCTATGTATCTGACCTGACTGGTGAGTACATTTCTGCCTTTCTTCTTCCTAGAATGCTCTTAGCCTGGTTGCCCAACCTATACTTTCTGCCTGGCTACTGGCCAATCAATATTTTATTAAACCAATATGAGTGACAAATCTTTACAGTGTACAAAAGCATTATCCCACAGCAATTTTCCCTTTATTCTTTTTAAAAACAAGTATTTTATTAAAGTCTCAAAAAGAGAAATGAAACTCTGTGACATTACACCAACCACTGACTGCCTAAGTGTTAGTGGAGCAATCATGAGAGGATGAGTACAAGGAACATGTCCAACCTTTGGAGGCCATGTAATTCATTGTTCATTATCTGACTGTGGTGTTGGCTTCATGTTTGTATAGCAAATTAAAATTCATCACATTGCAGGCTGTGTATGCTTCATTACATAAGTTACTTAAATCTTAAGAAAACAATAAACCAATGAAGCCCAAAGAACACAGCAGAGAAGAGCATCAAAGCTAAAACCTGGTTCTTCGAAAATAAAAATAAAACAATGCCTTTAGCTTAATAAAGAGCATAAGAGATTATCAATATCAGAAATGAAAATGGTATAGCTGCTGTTTTTGCATACTTTATAAATACCAAGGTGAAAATGCTCAACATCCTTAGCCATCAGAGAAATGCAAATCAAAACAACTCTGAGATTCCATCTTATACCTGTAAGAATGGCCAAGATCAAAAACACTGATGATAGCTTATGCTGGATAGGATAAAGGGTAAAGGCAACACTCCTCCAGTGCTGGTGGGAGTGCAAACTTGTACAGCAGCTTTGGAAATAAGTATGTCAATTTGTCAGAAAATTAGGAAACAACCTACCTCAAGACCCAGAAATACCACTTTTTGGTATTGATCAATTACATCACAATGACATGCATTCAACTATGTTCATAGCAGCATTATTTGTCATAGCCAGAACCTGAAAACAAACTAAATGCCCTCTGGCCAAAAACACAGATGAAGAAGATGTGGTACATTTACAAATTGGAGTACTACAGAGCAGAAGAAAATAATGTCATCTTGAAATTTGCAGGCAAATAAATGGATCTAGAAAACATCAAATTGAGTGAGGTAACCCAGATCCAGAAATACAAATATAATATGTACTCTCTCAGAAGTGGCTTTTAGGCATAAAGCAAAGAAAAAAAATGAGCCTACAATTCACAATCCCAGAGAACCTAGACAATAGAGACATCCATGGACCTAATCTACATGGGAAGTAGAAAAAGACAAGATCTCCTGAGTGAATTGGGAGTGTGGGGATCATGGGAGAGGGCAGAAAGGGAGGGGGAGGAAAGGAATGGTGAAAAATATATAGCACAATAAAACCAATAAAAAATCAAGGCATATTTTGCTTCAAAAACAAAATATTATGATTAAATTGGTGACAAGAGTGAAATGGACATATCCCTTGAAAGGCACAAATTACCAAAACCAACTCAGAAAAAGCAATGAATGCTTAAATAACTCTGCATATTAGCTATTAAATAAATTAACATAATAATTCATGATGTTTCCAGACAAGAAAATACAACCCTTACATAACATCACTGATAAATCCTACTAAACATTTTCCGACGAAATAGTAGTGTTTCCCTTCATTCTCAGTTAGAAAGGGGAGGTAGCTTCTTTCCTTGGGGGTCTCCCCACAGGGCTGATAATGCATGACTTTCCTCTCAAGCCCCCAAATCAAATCAGGGATGAGTATGAGAGCATTCGAGATTGGAGGTCAGTCTTCATAACCTCATTTTAGTGGCAACAGCACTTTCTGCTAAAACCTACTGGTCACACAGTGCAATTCTGATGCAGTGATGACATCAGACATGCCTGTGACCAAGGGGCAGAAGTCACTGGGTAGGGCACTGTAGAAGCTGGCTGACAAGAACAGACCAGAGACCCCACAGAAACAAATGTTCAGCCTTTCCTTTGAGAGAGATTACTACTTGTTTCTCCCTAGTGCAACACACACTCAGAGATTTTAAGAAGTGCCCAAATGTATTAAAGGAAATAGGTTAAGTAAAAACAAATTTATACATGTGGATGAAACATTTTTTAAAGTTATTTAAAAGTTAAGTTAAAAAAGTTTTATATATAAATGGGAGAGATGCAAGACCCGCACATACCATTTCTATTCTGTATGTTACTGAGTTACTGGAGGGAAGGGGGATACCACGTGTATGCTAATGCCCACATGTATGTATGTGGAGGTCAGAGGTTAGGGTTAGCTATCTTCCTCAGTTGTTCTTCACCTACCTTCTTTATGAGACAACATCTCTCACTGAGCCCAGGGTTCACCAACTCAGCTATACTAGTTGGCCAGCAAGCGTCTTCACCTCCCCAGAGCTGGGATTACAAGTGTGTGGTGATAAATATGGCTTACCAAGTCGGCCCTTTACCAACTGAGCTACCTCCCTAGACAATCATTTGAACTTTTAAAACTTTAAGGAGGTAAGGTCACCTCCATGTGCCTGTTACCACAGCACTGCAGGGAGTAGGGGAGTAGGGCAGAGACAGGTAGATAGATCACTGGGGCTTGCTGGCTATCAGCCTAGTTCCAGTTCCAGTGAGAGACCCTGCCTGTCTCAAGGGAATAAGATTGAGAGCAACAGAGCTGGATACTCTTGTGTCCTCTTCTGATCTTTCATGCATAGGTGTGTGCACCCATATACACGTGCATACATGACACACAGACGAGAGGGAGGAAGGAGAGAGAGAGAGAGAGAGAGAGAGAGAGAGAGAGAGAGAGAGAGGGAAAGAGAGGGAGAGTTCCTTTGGGACAGAGTCTCACTCTACTGTTCTGGAGCGCTCTATGCAGACCAAGCTGGCCTCACCTCACAGGGATGTTCCTGCCTTTGCTCCTGGGTGCTGAAATCAAAGGTGTGCATCACTACATTTGGAAACACAGGGAAATTTTAAAACCAAAAGTTGTAGAATTGGAGGCTGGTTAGAAAGAACATGAAAGACTCAGTCAACTAACTTCCTCTGACCTTTAATCCTTTGATATAATTGATGATAAGGAGAAGCCCCAAGACATAGAAAGAACAGGTAGCTCTACCAAGGTTAAGTTGGGCAGGGCATTAGAATCCATTAGTTGTGTTTTCTTATAGTAGGAATGATGAACAGAACCAATGGCATTGGCCCCTGACAGCAGACTGCTGGGAGCCAGGCCAACCCAAGACTTTCTCAAAGGCCCTGATGAAAGGACAAAGGGAATGCTAGTTCTGTGTGCCCTTGCCCAGGAGCAGACTTGGCAAGGGCTGGTCTGGAGGTGGGGCCAAGGCCTTGAAGGAGTTAAGATCTCAAGTCCCAGGAACCCCTGCTTTCTGCCCTGAAGGGCTATGGCTATCGGCAACTGTGTCTGAGGTATCCTGTATTCTCTTTGCCAGCATTGTTTGATTTAGCTTTCTGCTGACCTTGGCCCACTTTCCCCTTCGAAATGGTATCTAAAATGCTGTACTTCCTAATAAACTTGCATGGCATAAGCTGGTGTTTATGGAAGATCTCTTGGTCCCAGCTCTCTGACCTCTTTATTTCTTATTTCTGGTCCTCTCCCTTGACATATTCCTGTTTGGGACCCTTATTCATGTAGGTTTGAGTCAGAGGACATTATAAATAGGCAAGCATTGAATAAACATATATTTAATTACTCAAGAATTGCCATTCCTATCAGGATTTTTCCCGGTACTGACCATTCTAGATTTTCTTAGGCAGTCATGGGCTCTTACTCAGCTAGACAAGAAAGGAATTATGTATTGAATTCAACTAATGTTTATGCACTGAACATACAGATTTTGAAGAGTATAAAATATGATCTCATCACTCAGTCAAATTGGAAAGACAAGCTCTATAGCTATATCAGCTACTAAGACATGTATGTGGCTTGGGACTACAAGGATTTATATATGTCGATAAGTGTATTTAACAAAAGCTCATGTTGCAACTATAATACGTAAAATGTATTATAATAGCTATGTTAATAGGTTTTACAGATAAAGAAAGTAAAGCTCAAAGAGGAGGAAGAGCTTGCCAAAGAAGAGTCAGAGCTCAAGCCAGGAAAAATAGCTATGATTTCACTTATTTTAAATCTGTATTGTAAAGTCTTTCAATTACAGCAACTACTTTCTTTCTTTCCTTTATTTCTTGGCTTCCTTTTTTTTTGTTCATTGTTCTAAAGGAAAATCAATCATCCACTGCCAAAAGTATTCTAGAGAACTTTAGCTCTCAGCTTTACAAGGTAGAGAAGTATGCAGTCTAATACAGCAATGACACCCTAGCACAGCCTGCTATCCTTGTGGACAGGGACAAAAACTATAACTCAGCATCTACTAGGTAGGCTGTGCTCTTCTGGTGCCAAAAGGAAAGCTAAAACCAAGTCAAAACTGAAATGAGCAAATTAAGTCAAGCTGGAATGAAGAAAGCACGTGCATCTGCCATTCTTCGAGAACAAAATAAACCAGTTCCACCCTGTCAGAGCCCACTAGAACATGAAGGGCTCATCAAATAAAACCTTCTAATAATTCCCCAGATTATGCCACAAGAAACAGCCCACTGCGCCAGGAAAAGATACGTCTGATCATTTCTGAGGAACAGAAAGTGTTAACCTGGGAGACTCACTCCAACAGCAAACTGAATAAAGAGGAAGTGAGTTCACAGCTCTCCATTTTCCAGCTGTGAATGCAATCTGACCAGCCAGTTTCTTTTAAAATACCTATCTCTGTCTTAGCCTTTATTATTTCTTTTCATCTGCCCATGTGGGAAACCCTCTGTATATGTGTTGCTTTTATTGAGTAATGAATAAAGAAACTGCTTTGGCCCGTGATAGGGCAGAGTAGAGCTAGGCGGGAAAACTAAACTAAATGCTGGGAGAAGAAGGTGGAGTCAGTGGGAAGCCATGTAGCTGCCAGAGGAGACAGATGCTGGAACTTTGCCTGGTAAGCCACAGCCTCATAGCAATACACAGATTAATAGAAATATAAGATAGGATATAAGAGCTAGCTAGCAATTTGCTTAAGCTTCTGGGCAAGCAGTAATTTAATTAATATAGTTTCTGAATGATTATTTTTGGTCTGGGCAGCCAGGAACGAAGGAACAGTCCCTGTCTACAATCTGCCATATTTGAGTTTGGCTTCTTGTTTCCATAAGCTGCTACTTCTTCCCCTCTTCCTCTTCTCCTTCTCCATCTCTACCTCCTCCTCCTCTTCTCTACCTCTGCCTCCTCCTCTTCCTCTTCTTTTTTAAAGTGAACACTTGAGGCTATACACATTCCTTCAGGGACTTTCATGGCTATACACCAGTTCTGATAGGTTGTGCTATCGTTTTCATTTGCTTTCAGAAGTTTTAAAATTTCTTTCTAGATTTCTCAATGACCTCATTCTTTGTTCAAAAGTATACTCTTCAGACTCCAAAGATTTGCATAATTTTTGTGACTTTTGCTTACTGCATATTTGTAGTTTTACTCTCTGATGGTCTGATAAGATACAAGGAATTATTTTAACATTTTTGTATTTGCTAAAGATTGCTTTTGTGGTTTTTAATGTAACTATTTTAGAGAAGGTTCCATGGGCCACTGGCAAGAATGTGTATCCCCTAATTGTTAAGGGAATCTTCTCTAGACATGTGTGCAATCCAGTCCATCTATGGTATGTTAGCTCTGGAGTGTCTGTGCTCAGTCTTAATTTGGAAGACTGATGTAAAGATGAGCATTGGGTACTGGAGTTCTCACTATTACCATACTGGGACCTATCTGACCTCTCATGCCTTTCAGTATTCCTTTTATAAAATTGGGTATGCTGACACATGATCTAACAATTGGTAAAAGTTGCTTATATGCACTCTTGGTGAATTGTTTCCTTTTATTAAATAAAATGCAGTGGCCTTTCACTACCTGATTCACAATGGTTAGGAGCCTACTTCACCCAAAATGACAGTTGCCACACCAGCTTGTTAATGGCTACAACGCACTTGGTAAACTGCCTTCCAACCCTTGACTCCCAGTTTTTCAATGACTTTATTAGTGAGGTGTCTTTTATTGGAGACAAGAGACAGTTGGATCTTGTTTTTATAATTTAATCTGTGTTTGTCTTTTAACTGATGAGTGATGGCTATTTGTCCTCAAGGTGATTCTTGAGCAAGCCCTGCTATTTCCTACAGTCTCTGTGTTTGATGTTCTGGTTGGATTGGCAGTAGCTCTCGTCTTCCTGACCTGTTAGAACCAAGAGCTTTCTGTCTCACTGTGTTGAGCAGGATGACGCCTTCCTGGCTCTCCTTTGTTATCCCTTTCATGAAATTATGTTTTCCTATGCTCTTGTGGCAAAAACTGCCTTTTTTTTTTCTTCTGTGTGTAGTATTGCTTTAAGTAGATTCTGCAGAGTTGATTTGGCTGTGATGAAGCGCCTTAACTTGTGTTACATTCCCGTTTCTTCTCAGTTTTAAGTAGTGACCTTGTTGGATATAGAGATTTTAGTTGGCAGTCACTTACATTCAGGGCCAGAAATAATGCTTTCCTAATGAATGAGAACTTTAAGGAGAGATGTCTGCTAGCTGCCATTTCTGCCTCTGTATGTGACTTGGTGTTTTTCCTTTATAGATTTTATTGTTGTTTCTTGCTTGGTTTTCTTTTTTTTTTTTTTTGAGATTTTGATCATGATACATGGTAGAGAGATTCTCCTCTCCTTCTGCCTAATGCGGGTCCAAAATGCCTCTTGTGTTTGTACTTTTTCCCTTGTAGGTTTGGGAAATTTCCTGCTAAAATTTTATGGAATAAACTAATTGATGTCTCTAGATGTTATCTCAATTTTTTTCTTCTCAGGAGTTATTAGGTTTGTTCTCTTGAACCTGTTTCAAAGTTATTGAAAGCCTGGTCATGTTCATCAGGTTTTGTCTTCACATACCTTGGAGTGGATTGTTGTCTTGACCTCATCCTCCACCACCCTGAAATCTGTTTTTCTTGTTTTTTTAAACAATTTCTTTACTGATTCTTTGGGAATTTCACATCATGTACTCCAATTCTGTTCACCTCCCAGTCCCCTTAATCCTCCCCTTACCCATGCAGAACATCCCAAAAGAAAATTTTTTTAAAATCAAACCAAAATAAAAAAAAAAACAAGCAAGCAAGTAAACAAACAAAAACAAGATCAAAACAAAACCCTCTTTGATTCTCCTTTCCTGACTCTTGAACAACACCTCTTCATGTTCTGGTGGTACTGACAGTGGTTATGTCACATAGTATATATCCTTTTGTCCAATCAGCATGACTAACAAATGTTCATTGCAATGAGTCATTGGTCTGTTTCAAAGCCTCTGGTTTCTGGTATATCCTAATCACTGGATCCTAACTGAAAACTCTCCTGGGATATCCCACAACTGTCCCATTTCATGGAGATCCTATGGGTATCATTCCACAGGACCTGTCTCTTCATGAGCTCCAGGAGGTGCTATATGGGTTAGATTTTAGTGTGGGCCAACCCTCGGTTGGTAGCTGAGCTGGTCAGTTCAGGCTACTGGATTCACCTGCTTCAGCTGATGGGGCAGAGCCAGCTCCTCTACACCCATGTCATCAGGATCAGTTCTCCCTTGCCTGTGATGAGGGATAGGGACATCTCTCCATAGTGCAGGGGCCACCTCTCTTGCTGCAGTGTCCAGCCAGAGGCAGAGCTAGTTTTCCCAGGGCCAGCAAAGTTTGGGGCAGCATGGCCCTGATTTCATCACAGGCCACAGACATCAACAAAGATCAGCTGCAGCTCAACCATGGACATGGCCCTCAGCAGGAGCTCAGCCTGGACAACAGATTGGGATGGCTCAGGTGGCAGCATGGCTCCCGGATACTAACAAGGGCCAGAGGTTGCGGCCCCAACCCTGGGCTTCCCTGTGACCTTTGGTTGCAACATGGGCTTTGGACTTCAACACAGACCCTCCACATGTAGAACCACAGACACAGACAGGGTCCTTGGCAGCAGCCGGGTCTGGATATCACCACTGCCCCAGGTGGCTGTGCAGGCCATTGAGCTCAGCAAGGGCCCGGCAGCAGTGTGGCCCTTAGACACCAACATGGCACCAGGCCCCGGGCGTCCACATGGCCTTCGATGGTAACAGGAACCTCAGACATCATTACAGCCCCTGGCTGCGGCAGGGCCATGCTTCTTGCTTTCTGAATGATGCTTTCCAGGCTTTTGTGTGTTTTTTGTTTTGTTTTGTTTTTTTATCTGATGATTCTTTCATTTCCAGAACTTGTTTACACAGGTTCTTTTTTGAGTCTCAATTTCCTTTCTGAATTTTCGTCCATGTGTTTGAATTTCTCCTCTCAGAGCAGTTCATCCTCTGTGCTAACTTCCTTTCTAGGTCCCGATTTGATTTCACGTATCTACCCGGGGTCCTTTCTGCAGTCGTCAGTCCTTCTTAAGAGCAGGACTCTGAGCTCCTCCTGAGACTTTAGTTCAGGTTTTGGTGTTCAGAGGCGGTGAGTTTGTGGAGCTGCCATTGTAGATTACTGTCTTGCTTGTTGTGTTTTGTGTATCTGTTCGGAGGATGTGTCCTGAGATTTCTTATCCTTCTCCATTTGTTTGGTTTATCCTGGGTCCTCCTGGTGAGCTGTCTTCACTTGGCACTGTCACTGCTTTTTAGGAGGAAGACCTTGGCAATGACAAAGGATCTGACAGCAGTTACCGTGTTAATATGCAGTAGGGAGACATGTGCACTTCTCTTGTGTCTCCAACGAGGTTCAGAAATAGTGACAGCGGGATACTGGTACTGATTAGGGAAAATGCAATTTATAGTATTTATTTTAGAGCTAAGACTATGAACAGGGAACTGGTAAAGTGAATTGGCAATGAGAAAAATGGAGAAGAGTGAGAATGAGATGGAATGTATACAATACAGGCTTAATATATAGTGTACCAGAAAATAGGGAAGGTAAGATTTTTTAAGTATAGAGAAAGGGTGCTCCTAAGCACTTTCTGGTGAATACAAGCTTTAAACATAACAATTAAAATAAGAAAGTAATAACAATTAAATGATAAAAGTAAGCAATTAAATCAAATATAAGGTACTGTGACTACATTTGGAGAGAGAAGCTTCCTGTCTACCCTTGGCTCGTCTTTCTTGTCAGAATTCATGGGCTGGAGGAGGGAAGAGAGCCTTAGTAATTCAGACACATTGTGTCGATGCATCCTTCCTGAAGAGAAGGGCTTCTGTGGCCAAGTCTGCTTCTGCCAGAATCCCCTGTGGAGTTCCCTCATTGTTTCTGAGATTTGGGGGATTGTTCTTTCCACACAGAGAGCTTCCTCCCAGGCTCTGAGAGGGCCAAGAAGGCCTGTCTGACTGTGACAGCTGCATTGTGGTCCACAGGACTCTCCAGTGATCCTAGACCAACCGTCAGGGAGGTGCACTTCCCTCTCTGGTGAGGATCTCCTTCCTGGGAGTTAGGCTCCTAGGCCACATTCTGGTTCTGTCTCCACAGCCCTCTCTTTCTGCAGGCTGTGGTCAGTACCTGGTAGCATTTTCGCCTCTCTTGCCTCTGGCGCTGCCTGCCTGTGAGAGAACTTCCTCGGTAGCTACAGCTGACTCTAGCTAAGCTAAGTAGTGTGGTACAACTGGGCACTGAAGCTTGCCTCCTGCTTGTGAAGAAAAGTCCAAGTGGACTTTATCTGTTTTCTTAAACAAACAATCATCAATTTACACCCTAATTTATTTTCCTTTGCACTGATGCGGCTTCTGATCTGCCATTTACCTGTTTATTTCTATTTGTGCTTTTAAATCTACTAAACTGGATGTCCCTTTATTATATGGATCACCTATTTTATATAAACGCACACATCTATTTTAATTTCTTTTATAATGTAAAATGGCATGTAAATTTAATTGTAAAATAGTAATCAGAACCTTGATCACAATAAAGAAGAAGACCAGAGTGCAATTATAAATCATGCTCTTCGGTATGGACAGGTTCAGGCATGACTATACTAAAGCACAACTAGGGTTCAAATGTTTACATCTACTTATAATGTATGTATTTACATTTAAGAACCCTCTAATGAAACGAATACCCCCAAATGTGGTACTACCAAGTGATTTTTTTTAAAAAATGGTTCAAAAGGGTACAAAGTGTAATCATCTCCTGCTGTACAACACAGCTGCATTTCTGGAAAACGTAGTATCAGTTAAAGAGAATAAAATACGGTGCTTCTATATGAAACATTCAGATCCTAGGTAGGGACAACATCTGCAATTTTTCTCTCCATAAATACGCTGTATGTGGGACATTCACAAGGGACATGAGCACCAGACTCCACTTGGCTGGATGCCTTCTGTCTGTCACCCTCTGTGCTTGCTGCCCTCTGCATTTTTTCAGCAAAGCCAACCTCCACACAATTCCAAGTGCCCCCTAGAGGTTAGTACCATCAGGGAGCTGATTATGTTTGTAAGTTTCAGTACAATGTTATATAAATGCCTGTCTGGGCTTGAAGACAATGTCTATCTGCTGACACTGAACTCAAGGCCTCTTTTAGCAGAGATCACCACTACACTTCGAGCCTACAAGTGTCCAGTAATAAACTTCATTTAAAACCCTGTGAAAGGTTATCTTTGTATGCAGAGAGCTAGACAGTGCTATACTGAGAATTGCATTTCTCTCTGTTTCCACTTCCCCTAAAAGACCCGCTCCTGTGTTTCCTAGGTACCAGGACCAAACCGTGAGGATGAGGCCATTTCCTTTTATCCACACTAACACAGAAGCATATTAAAGGAAATATCTAAAGTCACAAGTGACAATGAAGTACTCTACTGCATTTTTACTTTGAAGAGCGTCTCCCTAATTAAATTGTGGTTAGGCACCCATTGAATAAAGGAGTTTATCTTTCTTTACTAACCCATTGACCGCAGTGTATGCATTTAGGGCACAAGTCAAAAAGGACTTAGTTTGAGAATTGAGAAAAAAAAAGTGACCTAAGTGTTTTGAATATTTCATTAAATAGGATTGGAAATGTATCTTTTTCACAAAAACCTGCTATGATGAAATAGATGCTTTATTAAGTTAGCATGCCACTTGTAAAATGGTTACAGTTATACCCTCACTTTAAATACAGGCTATGGAGATTTTCTTCACATGGATTTATGGTTTAGCAGAAAGTCATCATAGTTGTATTTCAAAGAAAAAAGTGTCTGTGAGTTAAAATGCCATTTAAAAAAAAAATCAATGAATTAGGGACCCAAGAAGATGGATCACTGGATAAAATGATTCCCAGGCAAGCACGAGGACCTGAATTCAGATCCCCTGCACTCACATAAAAAGCTGGTGGCAGTGGCAGCCTGCATGCAATCCCAGGGATGGGAGGCAGAGACAGGACAACTGTGAGGCAGGGCACAATGGCTAGTGAGACCAGCTGCCTTGGCAAATTCTGTGCTCAGAGACTCTGCCACAGTAAACAGAGTGACTGAGGCAGATACCCAGTGTAAACCTCTGGCCTCCACACACACTCATGCACACAAATGTACCCATACCCACATGTGGGCCACCCACACATGCATGCGCGCACACACACACACGCATACACACACACACACACACACACACACACACACACACACGCAAACAAACAAAAACCAAAAAATAAAACAAAACCCCAAGCCTCAAATTGGTGATTAAATAGTAATTAAATTTGAACACATTATAAAAGACTCTTAAAATCCTCCTTGAAAAGTAGATTTAATAAGTAAAATGGCCATTTTTAATATTTAGTTTAGCTTTCCAGTTCAAATTTTACTAACTTACAGTACTGTCTATAAGAACCTCTTAAAGAAAATAACCTTAGTATGGTCTATTTATTCACAAATGTAATTGGTAAAAAAATTACCTCATTCATGGATAGGTCCTACCTTGTGATAAACAGTAAGCAAATTTGGGGGTGCAATGTAAACATTCCGTTGTCAATACTGGGATTTCTAATTTTTCCAAATAGACTCTGATCCTCCATCCTTGTGAGCTGTGTGGTGTGAAAGTCACTATGTTCGGTTTACAAGCAACCAGGTAGACGCTTTACTTCTAAATCTATCTATATCTTATTAGGAAACTTCCCAGGTCATAGTCTATCATCAAGCAGAAATTGCGGGTGCTGATAAATAACCCTCAGGCCTACAGAGAGATTACCTGACAACCTCATCAATGACACAAAGCCCCCAGCACGGTGGAGCTGTAAATGTGAAGCCTTGTACTCACTTCGTACTTGGCCGCTTCTGCAAGGCCTTGTCCAGGATAAGGGACGGGGCACTCCTCCTCCTTTCTGCTAGTGTTTTCATTTTCTGTTGAGAAAAAAAAAATAAAGAACAGATGGCTTGTGAAGGAAGTAAATGTTGGTTTTCAATCTAATTTAGCAAGCTTTGTCTTGACTATCAAAGAGTCTACAACCTCCATTAAGGATCTAAAGTTGCCACATCTAAAATAGGACCACAAGTATCAACATGAGGCACAGGCAGTATTTATGGTCAGGGAATAAGGAAAAACAACATCACAGCCTTTTGTATACATGCTAAATGCTAGAGCAGCGGTTCTGAACCTTCTTAATGCTGCAACCCTTTAACATGGTTCCCCACATTGTGGTGATCCCCAACCATAAAGTTATTTTTGTTGCTACTTCATGACTGTAATTTTTGCTATTGTTATAAATTGTTATGTAAATATCTGAGCTGCAGGATATCTGATATTTGACCTCTGGGAAAGGGCCATTTGACCTTCAAAGGGACATGACCCACAGGTTGGCAACAACTATGCTAGGTAGACATGGACCATTTTATTCATATTCCAAGCTAACATTGGGGGATATAATTTCGACACAATTTTATGGTGATGATGTGTTCTCAACCAGGCTTCAGTGGAAGAAAAGATTTTGAGAGGTCAAATAAAATGAAGGAGAATTAGTTAAAGCCAAAATCATAGTGGTTAGAGGACTGTTTTTAAAAGCAGGATTTATTGATTTTTATGTGTATGAGTATTTGCTGGCATGTACCTATGCAGACCATACACATGTAGTGGCCATGGAGGCCAGAGGAGGGCATCAGATTCCTTGGACTGGTTACAAGTGGTTTTGAGTCCTGGTTCTCTGCAAGGGCAGCCAGTGCCTTTAACCATCAAGCCATCTCTCCAGTCTAGCAATCAGACTCTTAAACTGACATGCAATCAACTCTTGATATTATTTTACATTTAAATATTTACACAAATGGGTATTCATCCTTTTAAGTGCACCCATTCTCTGTAACTTTTAAGAAAAATTCATCTTTCATTTAGAAAATTTACAAGTAGTAAGTTACTTGATACTTCAACTTCTCTATTTTTACTAACCAAAAATTTGTGGTGAAGGAGGATCTATTCAGTATGGGATATCCAGATAATTATTCTCTAATTGAAGCTTATGAGTGTTAACAGACATGGATACAGCTGGAGCCTGCTTCTAGAGACTGACCAGTGAGATTAACATGAGTCACAACAGCCATGACGAAACTTCAAACCGTACTGCAAAAGCCATTCTTCCTGCCATAACCTCTCCCCAACATGGCCAGAGGTCTCTCCTCTGCCTGAGACCATGGAACTGCCATGTTTAAAAACTGGACACGGCTCTAGTAGAAACCATACAAAGCTAAGTGGGTGGTCAGGGTCAGCATCTCATTATGTCTCATGAAAGCATCAACCACTTCTTAGGTGGTAAATAAAACGTAAGATGATAACACGGGGGCAGAAGAATCATCATCTAGTTGAATAAGAAACTTATTTAGTATGACTCTTACTCCCAAACTTCATGATGTTCCTAGGGAATCTCTCAAATTATTGATGCTGCTGGCACTCTGGCCTCATTATTGGGGTGCACATCATCATTGTCTCCTATCTGTATACTATACCCTCAAATCTCCCCCCCCACATCTGCCACTGCCACTGAGTGACTGTCTTCCTATGTGAACAGACTCAATACTGGAAGACTGGGTTCATTTTACTAATGAAGTTATAGGTTAATATTATTCATCAAATATATTTCTGATTTTTTTTGAGGACTCCACTCTGGCTTTGTCTTGATACTTCTTCCCCATCTTGATTCTCATGATTAATTTCTGTCATTGTGGTATTTAAAATGTGGACAATCCTGCTGGCCCTCCTGGAGTCCCCGCTACCTGTTTGACCTTGAGGGCTTGCTGACCTTCTCTGTGGGGTCACCCCTGAGGCCTGCTGCTGTGGCAACTTCTTACTGGTGTCCTCTAACATCACCGTCAGCAGACAAAAGTCCTAGAGTAGTTCTTAATTCGTACATGACTTCTAATTCTCAGCTCTGCATTTGGGTTGATCAAGACATTTGGAAAGAATTCAGAGAAGAGCCATAAAATGAAATAAAATGTGAAGAAAGAGCTTAGCGCGCGCGCGCGCGCGCGCACACACACACACACACACACACACACACAAAATAACAGGGAGATTCTTCATTCAGAAGTGATTTCCATGTTAGTGTAGCGCTGTTACACATAGGAACGGGCATCCATCCATGTGAAAGACAGGGAATGGGAAAGAGCAGTGGAACGAGATTCAAAGGTGACCCTTGGCTAATGGGTATTAAATTCACAAAAGCTGTGAACTAACTTTTTCAGAGAATTACAAAGATTCTGAAATGGATTCCTTAAGAATCTGATGATTAAGAAACTATCTGATTTAAGGACCTTTTTTTTTTCCTGAGAGAGTTGTAAAACATGCAAATAAGTAATTAAAAAAATGGTTACAAATGTTCCTTGGTAAAGGTATCTTTAGATACAGATTTTTTTTTTCTTCTTGAAAACAACATGAAAGAATGCCTGTATACACAGTGATTAGATGGTGTTCTAGGTAACACCAACTGTTAGATACATGAAGGGTCAAACACTGACTGAACTCACCTCATCCAGCTTGAGCCATACTGAAAGAGATGAAATCAGATTATACACACATATTACTATTGATAAACGTCTCAGACTTTATTCCTGATGGAGTCAATCCAAGACAATCCAATCCCTTCTATGGGTTTCTATTGTCTAGGAAACAAGAACACTTGAACTGCAGTTTTCTAGGGCATTAAATATTTTTATTTCTGATATTCTCCATGGATTTGCAAAAATAATGAAAAAAGAAAAAAGGGAGAGAAAAGACAGAAATGAAATGAAAGAAAGAAAAGGCAATACATGACTAGGATTCACAGGATTTCATTTGTCCAGAAGTAATAAAAGTCTCAGGAGCAGCTGATATAACAGAAGATACACTGACTTAGGTGTTATTTCATTCAAAATCCATAGTTCTCCCT
This sequence comes from Microtus oregoni, assembly GCF_018167655.1. NCBI lineage: Eukaryota > Metazoa > Chordata > Mammalia > Rodentia > Cricetidae > Microtus > Microtus oregoni. Next base: position 8,793,639 of record NW_024543831.1, on the reverse strand, counting down.
TGCTTGTATATGAAAACCAAAGGTCTATGGGGTCTCTGATACTACAAAATCACTGCTCTTTTCTTAGGTAACAAGGACTCGAATTTTCTATTTGTTTATAACAACACAAAATTTAACGTATTAGAAGATGAGACTTTATTCCTTTATAAATATAAAAAGTCATGTAAGCTTGTCAGGTCAGGCCATATTAGACCAACAAAAGGTATAGCTATTCCAGGGTCAATCATGACTTGGTTTTATGAGAAACCAACAGTAAACTGCAGACACTGTATATTTTGTTGGCTTACAAATTACTATTCCACTTATCATTATATTCTATTTTTTTCTGAAGTGTTTTAGTTTTAGAGTGAGGTGACATCATAGTAGTGGACGCAATTTGGGAAGGAAATATTTTTGAAAAGTAATCTTTTATCTTAAAAAATAAAATGTTCAAAAAGAAAAATGCATAAAACATACGTTCAATTAAAAGGCAACTGTATATATCTTTTGGAAATTGTGCTTCATATTTTACCACCCATCTAGGTTCGTGAAGCAACTCCAAAATTAACAAGAATTTTATGTGTGCTAAAAATCAAACAAACATGAACTAGCATCTCTGTCTACACTGTCCCCAAATAGGATACGATCTTACAACAAAGTATAAAAGAAAATAGCGACTGCATTTTAAAACCTGGCCCGCTTTGCAAGCAGCCACTTATTTGATAAGCCAAGCAAGGACATTAGGGAGAAATGAAATCTTTGATTTTTATGCTGTCTCCTCTGAGGCTATATTTAGTTTGGCAGGTCAAAAAAACTATTCTGCCCAAGAGCAAACGGACAGAGGTCACAACTGCAGATGGGAATGAAAAGCATGTAATTCATGTTTTGGTTTGTCTTTCAAAAATAACTCAAAGTTTAAGTGATGTTGCCAACTAATCTGCAAGACGTTTCCCACCCTAAGTCAGTTCAATCAGTCGAATTCATCATACTTTCAACTTTCTGTGTTCCCATCTCACTTAATGTGCTATTCAAAAGTTATACAATTTCTGTTGTTGTTTGACACGATCTCTCTGCCGCTTTCTAGAGAACAGGCACTACCTTCCCTTCCAAACTTGCCCTCTTTCTTCAGCAATTATCTCTTGAAACTTGACTTTACATTCCCAAAGATCAGTGTAATGTGTGGCATAGATGAACTCAATAAATAGGGGAGGGGAGTGATGTGAATTTTAAAGTCCAGGCATTCACCACATCAACACCACCATCCCCAAACACGTAGACAAGAAAACAAACACCCAGGAATCGTGCGCACACCTATCATCCTTTCACTTGAGAGGTTACAGCAGGAAGATGGCTGTGAGTTAGAGGCTACACTGTGAGGTCCCATCGAAATAAGGAAAGAAGAAGGAAGGGAGGGAGGAGGGACGATCTTCAGTAGAGGGGCCTCTGCAAAGGACTAGAGAGTGAGCAGCACTGCTGTGCACTGGAAGCTATCCTTTAAGCACCACGTCACCCTCACGTTGTGCTACTTGGTCAACAATCGGTCTGAGGATTTAGCAAAGACTCATTACTCATCAACAGACTGTACCAGGATAACTGGATAACTCCATGTGAAGGAAGGAAGTTAGGGTTGGATCTCATACCACATACAACAATTAACTCAAAAGTGATGAAAGATGTGTGTTACTATAAAAATCCTACAAAATACAAGCTACTTTGGTTACTTTTATGAGGCAATCAATTGTTCCTTCATGTAACACCACAAGCAACAAAAGAACAAAACCAGTAAATCTGATACCGTTAATATTCAATACTTGCACAGAATGGAGATCATTTGTAAATTATAGTTATGTTAAGTGGCTTGTATTTAGAATATATAAATAGCTATATATAAATATATTACAACTCAGAAAGAGAGGCAAATTACCCAAGTAGAAATCAGGTGAAAGACATGATTTCTACAAAGACATATGAACACACATGAAAAATTGTTCAACATTATTAGCCACCAGGGAAATAAAAGCCACAATGAGCTACCAATTTTATCCACACTAGGATGGCAACAATAAGAAGGTTTTCTCATTACAGAGACACAGGACTCTTACCCACCGCTGTCTCATTCCAACTTTGGGAAGCTACTCTTGAAAATAGGTAAAATTCCTACAAACAGTGACCTTTTCCTGCAATTCATACCAAGGTTATGCCCCAAAGAGAAATGCAAATGTGTGTCCACACAAAGGCTTGCACAGCAATGCCCACAGCAGCATTACAGAAACAACTCTGTGTCTCCTGAGCTCATGAATAAATAAGCACAGCATTACAGGTTTACACATGGAATATTACTTGGAAGGACTGACAGGTGCTATGACATGACATGCCGGAACCTTGAAAACATTATGCTAATTTAGGTAAAACAGTCACAAAAGCCCATATATTATGGACTCTATTTATAGAAGCTGTTCAGGACAAGAAGACTCTGCAGAAACAGAATGTACATTAGTGTTTGTCCTGAGCTTGGGAAGATGAGGCAGTGGGAGATAACAGAGCTGTACTGATCCTTTATGAGTTAATCAAAGCTTCCTAAGACCAATGTATAATTAAAGAACCAATCTAGAAACCAGTGACTTGTACACTGAAGCTGGTGAACTGTGTAGCATTTTAATTGTGTGGTCAATCAAAATTAAAAGAAAAAAATCTAACTAGCTGTCTACTAAACCATTAGGCTCTGTCCCAGCAAACTGACTGATGACCAGAAGTTAGAATATTCCTACCACCACCACCTGCAGTATACTCCATCGAAAGGGAAAACTGACTGCTCTTTGTGGGAATGGCTTGGCAGCTCTCCCGTGATCTCCAGAACTGGCCTGCCCACTTGTTAGCGTTTGCTGCCATCCACCCTTAGGTGTTCTAGTGGCGAGTCATCAAAAGTTGTCGGGTCGGAGAGTGGTTCCCATTACTTGCACGTGAGCCCCTCAGGTGGCTAACGTGGGTGGACACATGCAGGAGAGTAAACTTACAAACAGGCAGCTTAAAGAAAGAGCTGTCGTTTTCAGCAACTCAAAAACATTTTTTGGTCCAGAAAATTTTCTTCATATTTTATTGTTTAAAAAGATATTCAGTAAAAGAAAGAACAAAATACACTTTCCCCTTTAGTACAGCCTTTCTCAACCTGTGGGTCACTATCCTTTTGGCAGACTTCTATCTCCAAAAATATTTGCATTGTGGTTCATAACAATAGCAAAATTACAGTTATGGAGTAACAACAAAAATAATTTTATGGTTGAGGGATCATCACAACATGAGGAACTGTATTAAAGGGTCATAGCATTAGAAAGGTTGAGAACCACTACTGTTCTAGTATTTTCTAGCGAAGAATACTGGGTCATTAAAAGTGTTTGTCTCTTTAAAAATATTGAATTTTAATATTAAAATTATTATCAAATTTGCCTCCATTTCCCTTCCTATAACTCTTCCCCTCTCCCAACCACTATTTCTTCCAACTTTCATGTGCTCTAAAGAAACAAAACAAACAAAAAACCAATCCACTGAGTCCACCTAGTCCAGCATGTGGGTGAATGCAGGCCATCTGCTGGAGCATGGGCAGTAACTCAAGGGATGCTCCCTGAAGTAAACCAACCCAACTCCTCCTAGGAGCCTCCAGTTTTCCAATAGCTACTCAGCTAGGAGTGGGACTACAGACGCCACCCATGCTTGCTTTTTGTCTGGCAGTCACAGCTGCTGAGTTCATGTGGATACCAGCCTTGTCATGTCCAGAAAACACTGTTCTAACGCAGTCACCCACCACCTCTCGCTCCTCCAATCTTTCTTTACCCTCAAGGTTTGGGGGGAAGAGGTATTAGACAGATGTCCCATTCTGGGCTGGCCATGCCACAGTCTTTCCTTCTCTGCATGTTGGCCATCTAGAGGTCTCTGTACTGTTATTTCTGCACAAAGAAGGTTCTCTGAAGAGGGCTGAGACATGCACTAATTTCCGGGTATAAAGAAGATAGCTGGGTACCATGTCCATTTAGAAGAATAATAGTAGTAGAGTTTTTACTACGGATTATGACTTACCCACTTACAGATCCTTGGGACAATTAAAGGAAGCAGACATGAGTTTCACTTTGTGGCCTTACATTCAATCAGAAAATGGTTGATTACTCCCATAACATTTTTGCCCCAATTTCACTAGTAGGCATGTGTTGTTGGGCCAGTCATCATTGTAGCTCACAGGTTCACAGCTGGGTACAACTGTCAATTACCTTTCTTCTCTGGTAATGTACATAGCGTCTGCCAGCCAATTGAAAGCTAGCCAGTAGGGATGAAACTTCCAGGTTGGTAGCAGCTTTACTCCTCCATGGTCTCTGACTCAAGTATTGTAGTGTGCTTGGCAACTGGATCTCACCACCAAGTTCTGGAGGGCAACCAAAAGCCATGACAATGTCCATGTTGTTTTTTTTTTTGGAGGTGGGGGGGCAATGTGCCTATAGAACCTCACCAAACAACAGCTCATAAAAGGGAAACCACATATCTGGCATTGGGCTTTTTTATCTGACAGTCTATACTTTTGGAAGAGACATTGTTGTCCCTTCCCCATTATAGGGTAACTCCATCTAAACTCTTTGAAACTATGTTTATGTTTCTATTGAAAGAAGCTTCAATAGGAATATGTTTCCACAGGGTGTCCCCCCCTCTCTGGTCTTTAGAAAGAATCCCTTCTTTGTAAACGCTACAGATAGGTTCTTGTTAGAGGTTTGTATTAGAATTTTAATTTCTTGTCAACCAAGTGCAATGGCAGTGCCTTATTCACCTCTACATGTGAATCCAGACCTGGCCATTCTTAGTTTTCCCAGTGAGTAAACGGAAATAAACATTATCAAAAGTAAGGAATCAGATGAAGAATTTAAGTCAGAGGTGGACTGCAAGCTTTCATGATTTGTTTAGAGATAAAAATTCAAGCATTTCAAACTTCACAGAAATGGTGCTAACATTACCTTTGAGCATTTAAAGTAAACAAGAATAACACTAAAATGAGAGATTTGAGGGAACATTTTAAAGTACAGATTTTCACAGCTAGAAAAACACTGGATCAAATTTACAAACTAGCGTACTCCAATTTGACTCGTAATCCTTTTGTGGATGGTTTGTGTATTCTCTCTCGCTCCCTGCATGCCTGTAGTATTTATTTGTGGAGACGTACTCAAGCCACTGCACAATTAGAGTGGGAAAACACTGGCTCTGCAGTGGGAAAAGAACTTTTTTTAACCTTGCACCTTGCTTCTGGATCCTACTATCACAACAAGCTTTTGACCACGGTGGCAAGCTGATGGTCCCAGCTATTGTCAATTCAGCTTGTGCTAAATATAATATTCTATCTGCTCACAAACCGTTCCATCCAGAACCAGCCTCACCACTTAGCTCAAATAAACATCACAGTAAAGACTACTGTGAACAGATTAACATTCCAGCTGACATTAGGATGGAAACAATTTTACTTTTGGCTCTTTGTTCTTTCCACAAGACAATCATTACTTTCAAGTACAAAAACAAACACAAGAATCTATACAATATAGAAGAGTGAGCACTAGGTTAGCAGACATCCCAGCCTTAAATCTGAGCCCAAATTTTATGACATAATTTTTCAAATTTTCTCTAAAATTGACCCAATATCTGCCCCCCCCCATTTCTCTCTCCCTCTGTATGAAATTCCTGAATCAGAAGGGAGCGTGATACTGGGGCACAGACTTCCAGGAGTGTTTATAGCAAGTGCGATCATCACGATGTCCCTTACACATTCGTTGCTCTCTGCCTCCATCCCTCTCCACAATGGATTCTGCTCTATCATCACTACCAGCGTTGGAACTGCATGGACCGTTGTCTCTGTCAAAGCCACTGGTTCCAACCCTTGACCACAATTCCCTTCCAGCAGCACTCACGTACGCAGGTCAACCACCAGTGCTCTCTGCCTTACAGAGCAGGGTTCTGCTGCGGAGTTGCACGTCATGGCCACCACGAAGATAGTTACCTCTACAGCCATGACACCGCAGTCTGACCACCTCAATACCCACCTGTCTGAGGGCTAAGGGCCTAAAGGTATGATAAACACTGCAGTGATTGGAGAGCCTTATCCTTTTATTTTCCAAATGCAGAGACAAAAGACAGCATGATCAAATTCAAAAGACACAAAGATCAAAAAAGAAAAAACATCCGGAGTGCACCAGTGAGAAGAGAAATAGATCAGAGTCTGTGCAGATTTCTCTATGGTACCATCTGGGAGTGGTTACTGTTCAAGGTCAAATGTAAAATGGTGACTGGGGAGGCAGAAGAGAGACTCTCAGGCATTCCTTGCTGCAAACAAAGTCCCAGGGAAAGCAGGCAAACACAGGCTGTGGAGAAGTGGAGTTTTCTAGATCTTGATACGTGAGCTTCTGGGGCAACACATACCTTCCATTCTCAGAGTCCTCTTGAGTGACCAGATGTCTAAAAACAGCTTCTACATCCAGTTATGCCGTGTGACAGGTGTCTGTCAAAATTAGGTCAGGGTTGCTCAGCGCACTACGGACACGCAGTGCTTATGGGGCTGCTTCTGCTGTTGGCTGGATGTTTCTAATCTAAACTTGTCCTGAAGAAAACACAGTCGAGACGAAACTTAAAATAAACTGGGCTGTGCTGCCTACAAGCACCATCGGGTTGAATGGCAGAAGTTAGTGACCTCTTCTGCTGCTCCTGTCCCCCAAATGGTGTCAGAGTCTCCCATATGAGAGCGAAGCCTAAATATTACCCGGTCCTAGTTTCAGACAACCATTAGGGTTGTGACTACCATGGACAGTCTGCTCTCTGGGTCTTCAACATAATGGGACTTGTAGAATTCTATAATCTTGAATAGGAGAAAACCAACAGAAACAGCAGGGAAGTCAACTTTTCCTCCAGTACAAGTTTATTTTTAGATGTATTTTATCATATCTCTGGAGACATGAGGGGTGTATTTCAAGATACTTCAACTGAGTTACAAAATTATATATAATGTGTGTTTTATGTATATGTGTTTATATATATATATATGTGTGTGTGTCTTCAAAAACTAAATATATGACATAAGTGTATGTTCATATATATATATGTATATATATATATATGTTGATACACTGTCTTAATACATTTTTGGTAGCACTGTTAGTGACCACAAAGGTTGAAAAAAATAGAAGCTGTATAATTACATGTCCCCAGTAAATTGTGTGTGGTGCAGACTTATGATGCATTTACAATCCAAAAAAAAAAATCCAACATATCCTGACAAGGTCACAAGCCATGAAAGAATCGAGACATCTCATTCATTAACAGGAAACAATTCATTTTCAGCATTCTTGCTCCTCTTCGGTCACCAAAGGTGCTGCTGTTTGTCTTGCAGATCCTGATAATCCATAACCAGAGAGAATGCTGAAGTCCCTGGAAGCAAGCATCGCCTCACTGCAATCTGTATTTCAAAACTAGGAACAGCAATTGCACCCACTCTTTAGGTAGCTATGGTTTGTGAATTTTTGGTCTATGAGTTATAACTACCCATTTTAATCTATGAGACTCGATCTTCAAATTGAACTGGAGCTGGGGAGATGACTCAGTGGGTAACTGTTGGTGCTGCGAGAATGAGGATCTGCCTGTGTGTGAATCCCCAATAGCCACCTATAAAGATGAGCTCGGCTGTGTGTATAGCTCTAGCACTGGAACAAGCAGATGGTGGGAGTTCCCTTGTCTGGCCAGTCTGTTTACCCCATAGGAAGGCAAGCTTTGGGGTCCGTGAGACTGGTTCAAGGTAACAAGGCATTATTAAGTCATAAAGGAAGACCCTTAATGCCTTGTTCTAGCCTCTCCGTGGGAACACCCGCACACACACACATGCACAACACACACACATACACATGCATATACATATACACGTATATAATGTAACTCAGTCTCACGACTTCTAAGTTTACTGATGTAACTTTCAGTGACATTTCTCACACATCCTCTTCCACAGCAGTTATCAGAGACACAGGAGGCGGGGCATCCACACAGATCTTTGAAACATAGTCTCGAGTCTATGTTCAGAATGTGCCAGGCTTTCCAACAGTAGGCAAGTTGATAGGCTGAGCTATCAACATGGACATCAGGCCCGGCTGAAGAGCTCCTGAAATACATCTGCCTTCCTTCTATGAAGCATCAGAAAGTGGCAGACATCAAGGCACAAACCCAGAGGGGTGCACAAATACTAAGGCTTGTGAATGTGGCAGCAGTGGTCGCTACTAGTCAATGTTTACCTAACATTACCCAGAGGCTGCAGTGGCTGGAACAAAAGGATCCTTCTTCCTTGGCTTCAGGCAATTCACTCTGTGAGTAGCACCAGGGAAGGGCTCAGAAGGACACAGCTTTAAACAGGGGCTTGTCTTACTCGGTACTGGAGTAAGACTGAAGCTTACTATTAAGGCATTTCATTCAAGGCCCAGTACCAGACACACACTTGGCTAAAGCAGTCAGCTCTTGGTGGGGGTGGGCGGTGGGGAGTGGGGGGTGTTCTCCCACCAAATGCTATAAACAGATTTGGACCCAGGAAATCACAGAGAGGGAACAACAGTGTGTGTGACTGCAGTTACTGCTTTTGGAGATGCTAGAACTATTTTTTCAAGCTATTTTCCTTTGTCTGGTTTTCTGTGCCGACAAATCTCCTTCCTACTCCAATACCTCTTGACCCATTAAACAGGTTTTAATTATTAAGCGAAGCCAAAGGGCCAGTGCGCTTGAGTACGACACAAATCATTCCTAACACCGAAGTGACTCTAATATGGGCTTCCAGGGCTCCAGGACAGTCCAGGACAAATATGGACATGCCCCAAGAACATACTATTCCAGAAGAATTTAAATTGTCGTGTGTATATTGTACTTACATTTGAGAGCCCCAGTCTAGCAACTGCTACATAAATTTATTGTAGGTTCTTCTGAAGACCCCCCAACAACAGACATTGTCTTCTAACTTAGATGGGATTTTCTCTAAAAACCAGCAAATCTTGTGAGTAGCAAATAAAGGCAAGTTATCCAGCTAGGTAATTCTTGTGGTTAAAATAATAAATGAGGCCATAAAATAAAAAGTCTGACTTCTTATAAAACACCTACAGGCTAGTTGCTCAGACAGACACACCTTAAGACCTCTGGACTTGATGCTGTCCCCACGTTCTGAAACCCGTTTTATGTAAGTCTTTTCCTTTTACAGAATTAAAGGGCACTTTAAACAGGCCTTCCTTCCCTTCAACAGTCCAGTGTAGAGCGTCCATCTGAATACCTACATCTGTTCAAATCAGGATCGTGGTTGGTTTTGTTTTTCATTTGCTATTATTATTATTATTATTATTATTATTATTTGAGACACAGTTTATCCGTGTAGCTCTGCCTATCCCGGAACTCACTCTGTTGACCAGGCTGGCTCAAACTCACAGAGATCCACCTGCCTCTGTCTCCTGAGTGCTGGGATTAAAGCTGTGGGCCCCCTACTAGGATAGTGTTTTAATAAGCCATTTAATAATTGCTTGTTATTGTTTTAAGCTCTCCCTCTAAACCTGCTGCCCAATACTGTAACCACTGAATATATACCATTATATAAATTTAAATTAAATTCAAGTTGATTACAATGAAGACAAATTAAAGGGAAAAAGGAGAACAAGTTAGATTTCACCAAATGAAAAACTTTTGCTCTTGAAAAAACAAGGCTACAGAAATAAAAACTACAGGTCACAGAGAGAAAATATTTTGAAAAGCACATACCCAATAAAGGACTTGAATTCAGAATGTATAAAGTACTCTCAAACCTCAGTAATAAAAATGCTAGCAACCCAACGAAAGCTGGCAAGATAAAGAGCAGTTTCTCCAAAGGGAATGTGTGGATGACAAGCATTGAGAAGATACTCAGAATCATCGAGGAGTACAGATCTAGATCACAAGGCACTACTTCACACCCCCGGGGATGACAATAAACCAGAGAGAGGTGATCAGTGTTGGCGAGTGGAAACTGGATTACCATACACTGCTACTGGAAATATAAAATCACTTCACAACAAAGCAACCAGCCTTTTGAAGAGTCAAGTATATGACTAACTATGATCCAGTCATCCCTTGCCTACGTATTTACCCAAAGAAAGCATGGCTCCATGCAGTGCGAGGTGTCGGGCTCTCAGCAGCTTCATTTCTAACAGCCACGAACTGGAAGCAACACAGATACCAGATGAGTGGGTAAACATCCATAGTTCCCAACCTGGCATCCAAAACTGCTTCCAACCCTGAAACTTCCTGATTATTGATGATTATTGATCTAAGATATGAGAGAACATTCTACTCCTGAGTAAATTGGGAGTGTTGGGATCATGGGAGAGGGTAGAAGGAGAGGGAGTAGGAAAGGAGAGGAGTGGAGAAAAAAATATATAGCTCAATAAAAATACGAGAGAGAGAGAGAGAGAGAGAGAGAGAGAGAGAGAGAGAAACATTCTATGCCACATCTCCTGTAATGGGTGAAGACCAAAATATACTAAAAACAATGAACAAAATTACTTTCAGATTATGCATATAAGGTTCTTATGAGACATGACTGAATTTTATATTGAGACCTGAATGTCATCCACAATGGTTTTGAATTATTTACTTATATATAAAATCTAAAACATATGAAATATGAAACCTCCAAGTTTAAATATTTTATCTTTATCATTCTGCAATGAAAGACATTAACACATACAAATAAAAGAAGGATGGAGATAAAATTATAGTGAAAAGAAAGGCAAAAACAAACATAAAATCATATTTCACGTAAGTTGAAATGCACATTTAATCTATAGTGACATAAAGCAGTTGGATGATTTCTTAGGGATATGTCAGTTTTCTAAGTGAATATGTACATCACACCCTAGACTGATAAATTCTAAATATGTTAGGTTATTGTTTGTCAGATAAACTCAAGGGAGCCTTTTAACTCTGCAACTGTACCATCCACACTTCAGGAGTTGCACAGACACATGCGGCTACTGAACTAGACACTAGATAAAAGTCCATCACCTGACCAGGTCCCACCCAAAAGCACTGCTCCCTACCAGGGCCTGAGGAATGACAGAGTATGTGTGTAAGTATGTATGTATGTATGTATGTGTGTATTATTATTATTGTGTGTGAATGATGTATGTGTTGTGTGTGTGGAGGTCACAGGACAATTCTGTAGAATCAGTTCTTTCCTCCCACCTTACTGTGGGCTCTAGGGTATTAAGCCCACGTTTCCAGGCTTGCTCAGCAAGTGTTGACGAGCCATCTCACTGGCCTCTGCTACATGTTTTTATAAATAAAGTTTTACTGGAACACAATCAAGTCCACTCATTTATATACTGTCCATGCTGCTTTGGAGCTGTAATGGAAGAATTAAGCAGGGACCATGAGACCTGCAAACCGAAAGTATTTCCTACCTGTTTCTTTAAGGCTTGGTGGTCCTTCTCTAAATGACAGATTCTAAGGACAAGGGCCACACTGCACATGTTCTTGGCTTTGCAGAACCCAAGGAATGCTTAGGAAACACCTATGGTGAAGCAGGCCCTAGCTTTGAGGACACAGTTGGGAGGGGTGCCGGTAATGGGAAAGAAACAAGTAGATGAGAAAATGCCAGGTACAGTGCTGAGACAACCAAAAAAGCAGAAGGCACAGAGCCTGTCAAGAGGTGGCTTCCATTTAATGAGGAAGGAGACAGACAGACCTCTAGGAAGCCAACTCTCAGGGCAGACGCAAAGGGAATATAACACCGACAACCTCAAAATAGCCATGAATTTGACTTGGTGTATGAAAATGAAGGCCCATGTGGCTGAAGAACATACCAAAGGGGGCAGTGTAAAGGGGTGGGAGAAGCAGTCAGGACCCAGGGAAAGGACCTGCATTTTACTACTCATACAGAATGAATCTCTTTCAGAACTGTAAGCAAATGAACACCCCAATCAAGTCAAATAAAAAACCATCCTGGCGCTGCTAAATGCAGACGGATCACAGAAAGACAGGAAAGCTGTCAGGGGGCAGTTTCTGCAAAGGCAGAAGTTCGAGGTGGCTATGGGGTAGCCTGGACTGCAGTGGCAGCTGTGGGGATGGAGGGCAGACATTCTAGACACGTTGGGAGGATAGTAGCTGCTCTGATGGCTTGGCTGTTGCAGAGCAAGGAAAGGTGTTGGAAACCCAGTCTAGATTACGGGGAACCAATGTGAACTGTAAGCACGGGAGAAATGTACACTAAGTGCTAACACCATCGTGCCTATGTGCCACCATTCATTCATTCAATTTTCTCAGCAGTCTTGGGTAAGTACAGATTGATGAGGCAATGTACTCGTCCTTTCTGTTTTCGAATGAAGGACACCGTGGTGTGTGCTGTGACCGTGGCTGTGCTAAGAGAAAAGAACACAGGAAAAAGGGCACAGTCACCCTTCAGTTACAGGACAATTGAGGCTTGAAAATGATAAAGCTACTCTCTGAGGCTCCTCCCCAGCACCACCCCTATGCTAGCATGCTTAATCAGCCTCGGGGGAGGGGCCGCACTTCAGGAAAACAAATGCTTGATTCTTCCTAATTCCTTAGGTTTACAAAAACAGAAAATGCTTTAAATCTATGCCAATTGCTTAATGTTCATTTGCCATTCTAAATTAGGACATCCTGGCATTTTCACGTTTTATTTGGAAAAAAACGAATTACACACACACACACACACACACACACACACACACACACACAATCTCTGAAGGGTGGGTGATAAAACGACAAGGACAAACATCAGTCTCCAGACATCAAAGACTGAGCCTCCACTCCTGCCCATACATCAAGTTCACAGACACCCATAGATGGCTCTGCGACAGGGCCAAGGTCCTTGGGAGCTCACATACATTTCTATACAGATGTTACCTCTCTGCGCTGACCTCCAGCCAACCCACCATCCTAGTGGGAAGATTAATGAAAGGCCATAAAATCCGTACATGCAGGGAGCCCATGTATCCCCTTGAGTCTCTAATTATAGCAATGCAACGTCTTCACATATTTGTTAGAGAAGATCTAGAATGAGCTCTCATCGCAACTTGTTTCCAGAGAAGCTGGGAAAGGCTGTACCACCGTAAGGAACAAATATGGCCAAATATCGGAAGGTTTTGTGCTGGAGGAAGGGGGGACAGACATGGCTACAGGAATACCCAAATCAATTCCCAGGAGCCCAGAAGCTCTAGGCCCACAGTGCACTTGCTCGGCAAAGTACTGCAGACACCTGACCTCCATCGAAATCCTCCCTCTGCACCCTGGACCAGTCAATCACCAGCAAATGCTACAAGTAGTTGCCCACACCGGTCCACGGTGTGACAGGGAACAAGGGCGCCGCCCCCAAAGGCTCCTGCAGGGTCCCCTCGCAGGAGGTGGCTCCGGGCCAAGTCCCCCACGCCCCGCTGATACCTCCGGAAGCTGCCCACCCGCCGCTATCCAGCCTAGGTCAAGGCCAGTTGAACGAATCTCCGGTCCCACAGTGTGGTCCACGACACCCATCTCTGACACCCCTGGAGGCCTGGGCTGGGCGTGTACCCTCCCGGACCCCTACCTTCCCCAGGCTGCCCGGTCAAGGCCACCTCGGGGATCAGAGGTGGAGAGGGACCTGTGGGAGGCAAGGGGCTTTCCGAGACCGGTTTCCACCAGAGGGAGCAGGGGATTCCGGGAGGTGACACCGCCCCCCCCCCCCTCCCGCCTCGCCTCGCCTCGCCTCGCAGGGACCGTTAACCCCTCTCAGCGCCAGGCACGCGTGGAAGGCGCGCGCCCGTGCCCCACTCCCCGGCTCACCTTCTTGGTGCTGGGGCCTCCCGCGATGCGAGACATCCCTGTCAGCGAGGAGGAGCGCCCCGGCTGCCCCCCTAGACCATCCTGCTGTGGAGACATCGCTTCCATGAAGAAGATCTGCAAGCCAATCCCAAGCTTAGGACAGGGTGGCTGCGCCGCGAGGTCCGCTCAGGCCGGACGCCGGGATACGGATGCGGGTGCGGGCGGCGCTCCTCCCGTCGGGGCCATGGACCGCGGCCCGAGCCGCGCTCGCCGCGCTCGCCGCACTCAGCTCGGGCTGCAGGCGCTCCCCGCGGCCGCCCGCCCGTCCGTCAGCGCCAGCCCCGCCCCGCCCCTCCGCGCCCGCCCCGCCCCCGCCGCCCTCCCCTAGCCTCCCGTGCGCGCCACCGCGAGTTCTCGGCTTCTCGGCTTTTGGCGCTCGACGCAGGAGCCACCAACCTCGCTGGGCGCCTCGGGTCCAGCCTAGTCCGAAGTCCTCGCTGCCGGGGGCCACGCACCGCGGCCTTTGGTCGCAGCCCCGCGCGCCCGTCCGCTCGCTTGCTCCCGCCCGCGTCTTTCCCGCGCAGCTGCAGCGCGGGAGCCGAAGCGACCGTGGCTCGCTTGGAAGGAGTTGCAGGGATCACCTGCCTAGCCTCGCTTTCGCGGGGGACTGCGGAAGGGACCCCCCACCCCCCTCCCCGCCCGAGGCCTGGTGACAGAGTCGGAAAAAATTGGAAGCCCCCGTGGCATCGCCCGACTTCGGGTGCAATCTCGAACGCTTGCTAGCTAAGCCTGTCTGGGTTAACCCTCGGCCGGCCTTGGCTTTTGCAGTCTCAGGGCAGCAAGCAGTCAATTTTCCTTCCCTTGCAGGTTTGCACCACCGGCTTCTGCAGGCGGCAGGCTGCAGGGAGCCTGCACTCTGGAGGAGAGAGCCCAATTAGAAGGAAAATGCAGGCAGAGAAGAGGTTGAAATTTGGCATGGCTATTGAGAAGGCGACAATATGTGGAAGCGTTTATCAGATAACCGCGCTCAGAGCCCAGCTTCCTGATAGCCCGTATAGTGACTCTTTTTTGTTTTTTTATTTTGACTAAATAATAATCAGTAGGCATTTGGAACACACCAGGGTTAAGTAGTGCTCGCGCTTTGCAGGGCTGGCTGCTGGTGGGAATGATTCGGTAGGTGGCATTCTTTCCTTGGAATCAGAACTAGTGAAAAAAAAAATCACTAAGGACACAGCTAGGATGCTAGGTTGTTACGGGTTTGGCCTGTTTTTGTGACAAGGAAAAAAAGGGGGGGGGGTTCCAGTCAGTTTGGGCTGTTATTAAGGCAGATTGTAAGAAATCGAACTCTGGCAGGCAGTGTTTGAAGCTAGAGGATGCTGTCAAACCGCCCCCCTCCCACACTCCCCAACACACACCACCACCACCAAACCCCAAAATTGTTGCGGAAACACAGGCTAATTTTAGGCACTGTCCATACCGTATTGTTAAAGGGAAGCTTAATAAATCTCGTAAATGTCATACATTCACACATCTGTGCATAAGGGGTAGTTACAGCTGTGGCTTTTGTGCAGAGAAGGGACCCCTCCCCCCACTAGCTTGTGTCACTTTTAAAGAGGGCTTTGTGGTTCTGTTCATTAACTTGAAATCATCCTCACGGCTCCTTAATCTCTTAATTCGTTGGTGAATGGACACTCCCAGCTTCTCTTAATCTGCCTCATTTTTTGTTTCAATTATTTTATCTCCAAATAGTTCACTTAGCTCCAAGAATTGCAAGCATGTAGACTTTTTTGTTCTTTGTTGACTCCCAATACTTAAAGCAGTGTCTAACACAATAAATGTTTGTTAGATTAAATAAACTAAGAAAACACATAAATGATATGAGAAAGACCCAGAAGGGTCAACAGAGTGTGGGCTGTCACTCAAACCGTACCTCTGTGGTAAAAGACCCGGTGCCCCAAATCAAGGTACTCTTTTCTTTACTGCGAACGTGGAAAATTTTCACTGCTCAATTTGTGTTTTTATTCCCGAGATTAAATAGTACAAGTTGGCACAGAAAATTACGCCCCCACCCACAACCTAAGTTTTGAGGCAAGGCTACTCAAGAAATTGGGGTTGGAACAGGTGACAGTAGATCCCAACTCTGATCCCATCACTCCCCTGTTGAAGCATTATTTGATGCCGACTACAAATCTAAAATGTCATAGTACAGTATGAAACGCTGACGCCCCACCCCCACTTCAATTTCTTGCTGTCTCTTGTGTCTTTTTAACCCTCACCCTATTCTCTGCCGCCTTGAATTCTTCATATTTTCAGAAGCCCACCCTGACTTGTCACGCCGCCGTGACTTTGAACCTGTTCTTACAGCCCGGGAAACCTTCAACCTACATGTCTACCCTGTGACCTGAACCTGAAATGTCTAGTATCCAGGGCATAGGCATCACCTATTCTGGAAATCCTCAGGATTTCTATTAGGATCTACCTGAGAAAGGTCTCCCCACCTTACCTATCTCCAGACTGCTTCCCTTCCCACACCCAGGCTGAGTGTAACTTCTGCTCTGCAACAGGAAACCTTTATTGAGTGTTTACTTTGTGCTAGACTATAAGCATTTTACAGATATCATAACCTCCATCCATAATAATCTGATGGATTGGTTCCGTTTATCCCTCCATTTCACATGTGAGACTACAGTAGGCTACGAGGACATTAAACAGTGTTCCTAAGATTAGCTGGTGACTTGGAAACTGACGATCCAGCTCCAGAACCCATGTTCTCCTTAACCACTTGGCCCACTTCTTGTCCTGTAAAAAGGTTATCTTCTCTGAATAACTCACGCCACACTATATTATGTCATATCTTCGCTTGCCTTAAGAGAAAAGGTTGTATTTTGTCGTCTCTATTCCAGGCACCCAAGTATATATGCTGTCAGCAATTTTCAAAAACTTCTCTATATGAATGAATAAATGCAATATTATACAAACCATCTTCAACGCCATCATTACTCTGTCTAGTGTGGAAGAGATGTTATAACGAGGAAGAGACAACCCTGAACTAGTACTTCTATTGTATAGATGGTCAAACCACTTTTCTATGCTCCAGAAACACGATGCTGTAGGAAACAGTGACACCAGAACATGACACTGATGATCAAGCCATTGAACAGCGTGAACAGTGCCCGACAGAAGCAGGATGCACCTAGGATATTGTAAAACAAGCTTTCACGCAAAAATATTCAGAATAGCCAACACCTAGCAACAGGGAAACACCAGGAGCAGGCCTACAAAAATGCTAAGAAGGAAACCAAAGTGTTTTGCCAATCATCAGAATGAATAGTATCGAAGAAACTTAACTATCAAAGAAACTTCATGCAATGCTTCTTCATATGCAGGACAATGGCATCGGGCACTTGATGAGCTGACGGTCATAGTTCTTATAAATACCAAGATGCACACAGCAGTCACTTTCGCTGCTCTCCAAAGACCCTAGCCACACGGTGCAAACCGATGGCCTGCAGGGCGAGTCCAGATACACCCACTTAAAAAATCGTGCCGCCAAGTATAAAAATCAGAATATTTTAGTATAATTCTGGGTTCTCTAAAAAAATAATAACTTGCCCACATTAGGCTCGAACTCTCTGAGAAATCAACTAGATATATGATTTTATCTAATATACAACCTAGTCGCCACTGAGAATAACTGGTAAATCAATGAAGGTGAAAAACTAGGAAGGGGAGGAAGATAATGAGTTCAGAGAAAAATGTACAGCACCAAGTGGGTTCATTTTTAAAGTCAATATAACAGTTTTTGGAGAAGGGAAATAGTGGGTGGGGTCTTAGACTGCAAGAAGCCAAACTGCCAGAGACTAAGTTGTACTAGGAAAAAGAAAAGAGGAGGATTAAAGGCTTCTCTTTATAGGTTAGCAGAGGATAGAAAGAAAAACAAAACAGTCCCTGTCAGAGGGAGATGGAGTCTATTACCAAAGCAGGAGGCGAGATCTGCTAAGGGTGAGGAACGAGAGAGATGCTAATCTTCATTTAGCGAACAAGGTCAGAGGAAATGTTTCTAAAAAAGAAAAAGTGATCAAGAAGTGTAAGACTGGAAAATTTCTATCGTATTTACCAACCGGAGCTGTGTGTTGTGTGCTCATGTGTGCGTGTACTGATGATCCTCTACAGATCAGCTGGAGGGACATGAATGGGCTAGATTTTTCAAATGAGAAGGAAGATATACAATGAACGTGCATTACTCTGTCTAGAGGTACGGCTGAGTTGAAAGGAGAAGGCAGAAACTAGAGAAGAAATCTAGGTGGGCCAAGTAAGTTCATGTAAATACTGAAGGGAAGGCATGGGGGGGGGTGATAAAGAAGCTGAAGATGCTGGGGCCAATAATACAGAACAACATTACTTATTTCTATTATAAAAGGTGAGCAGGAAAGAATTGTGGGTAAGGCAGAAAGCTTGCCTGACATATTGTAAGTAAGGGCACTAAATACGGATTGAGGTTAGGGACTCAGGAAATATCTCTCTGGTTAGTTTGGGGATCAGTAAATTCTGCAGAGAACTGAAGGAAGCATCTGAGTATTGGAGGATAGCTGGTAAGTAAAACGCGTTAAATATGTTTTAAAGACTAATCAAAGCCAAGACTGTGTTGAAGTCATGTTCAGGGTATAGTCATGGGTAGTCAAGGTACATAGTCAAGGTAGGGTTTCTCTTTGGGGATTCTGGAAAGTGGACTGAATTCATTCAGAGAAAGGGTTTGTCAAATGAGTGTGAACCATAGAGTAAAAGAATTGAGAATACTAGTAAGAGTCAGTGTGGCAGACCTTGACCAGGGCTTTCTCCTTGAAAGTCACTGGCTTATCTTCTTCCTGATGTCCACATCAAAGATCTTTATAGATTTATTTCTTTTTTTCCCCCATACCCTAGAAACACTCAAGGATTTACTCCATCATCCAAGTATTCTTGGAACTGTGTGTGGTCGTAATCATATCATATTCTTGCATATAGTACTAGTTGGGTAACTGTTAATGAGTTCCCTATCTCTACCCCAGCTCACTGTTGAGTGCCTAATAGACTCACCCATTTGTGAACACCCGTACCTCACTGGGTCTAGAGCTGAATTCATTAACGTCTCAGCTGCTCCACCCCTCACCAGTTCTTGGTCATTCCTGCAATCATGTGCCTTTATAGTTCCAGCTCACTATCCTATTTTTGCTCTCTTCAAATCCAGTCAATGGCCTGCAACTTTATTCCAAACCAGTCACTTACAGACAGTGCCACACGGTTGACCACAAAGTCCTCTGTTATATTGCACATTTGAGAATCTGAGACATTTCCTTTGTCTTCTCCCTTGGCCATACATATAGAATATTTCTAACTACCCTGTGAAACTTTTCTGTCCTCATTCATGAATGGTAGGGTTGGAAAACAGTGTATTTGGTGTTTTCTCAAAAACTTAAATCTAAATTATATTTGACTCAGCAATTCCATTCTGAAGTATATACTTCCAACAAGCTAGAGACAGGAGTAAAGAAGAAATATTTCAAGAGGAGATATGCTAGGAACTCAAGCTAGAGAAATAATTCAGGACAAGATTGTGGACTCTAGAGTAAAAATGTAGACATTGACTTTCTAGGAAATGTGAACGGGGGAATGAAATCTGCTGGGTGCCTAGCATATGTCAGGTAAGCTTTATATACATCTCACTCAGTCTCCTGTGATGCAATAGGCATTATTGTGATCCTTCAAAAAAAAACTTAACTATGTATGTGTGTGTGTGTGTGTGTGTGTGCGTGTGTGTCTGTGGTTATGTGCACACGAATGCCAGTGTTCACAGAAGCCAGTGGCATTGGATTCCCCTGGAGCTGAAGTTACCAATGGTTGTGAGCTGCCCAGTGTGAGTGCTGGGAGCTGAGTTTGAATCTTCTGCAAGAACAGCAAGTGCTCTTTACAGTCCTCATCATGCTCATTTTAGACACAAAGGCAAGCTCAAAAATAATCATGTGGGTTGATGAGTGTTAGGTTTCAAACTTGGGCCAAAGGCTGAGTTATCTATTTACCACATTAAAGTGGACCTGGCCACCAGGTTCTCCCAGCATCCCTCAGTCCCTACCTGTTACAGGGTTCCTCCTGGCTGGCGTATCCTGCCCCTTACCCTAAAGTCTCCAGCCCAGGGGCTGGGCTGCCCTTCCTATATCATCCAGCCATTTCAGTTATCTGATCTTTTTCATCCACTCTTTTGGGCCTCCTGGCTGAATCACCTAATTCTCCTCTCCCCCCTCTCCCTTCCTGTTCTCTTCTCCTCACATGACTTAAGATCATGTCTACTCTGAACTCCCCCAGATATCTATGTCTCTTGCTCTGTATACTATCCCACATGTCTATAATAAACCGTCTCCTCCACCACACCTAGGAGCAGTCATGTCCTTTCCTTATCTTTCTTATTTTTTTTAATTCACTGAGATAGGAGAATTAAGATTTGAACCAAATATGGATTGTTTCCCAAGCCAAATCAGATTATATTTATCATTGGAATATCAAAATAACATGGTAATGCTCATATCTAATCACTTAGTAGGAGATAACTTTGCAGGATGGAGCTAAAGATTTGGGTATTAAAGACTATAGTAAACATTTGTTATAATATCACAAACTTCAAGAAACCACCTTTCCCCCACAGTGACTTGCATTTTTATGCTTGCTACATAAATGGACAACTTGGTACTCAGGCGTATTAAAGTACTCATTAGAATACATATAGCTTGGAATGCAAGAGCCAGCATCAAGTCGAGGAGCTGAAGCCCATATTTTAAGTCACTAAATCCAATGGCACTATCTTTTTTTTTTTTTAATTTTTGTGACCATGAACAGTGTTGAATCCATTTTCATGGGACACATGACGTATCCCACTTAGCTTTCTTGCTGGTCAAAGGCTTCATTCTTCAAAAACAACTTGATTGCTCAACAAGGAACAGAAAAAGGCAGAAGAAATGTGTTTTCCATCACAATTTAGATTGCTTCATGAGCCAGAAAGAAAATTAATTAACTAATCATTCATTCTCCACTGCATGAGTCATTTTCTTGCTCATTCTTCAGGGGTAATCCCAATCTGTGACACTTATCTTTTCCACAAATCACTTGGGGTTCCTGCCCCTTTTCCTAGGTGTTTTGACTGGCTGCAGGTTTGTTAGTTCAGGCTACACACTTGTGTTACAGTTCTCCACAGAGGTGCATGGGAATGCATCCTTCCAACATGATTCCTCTATTTCAGGGCTGTGTGAACCCTTCTTTTCCTTGAATTACAAGTGAATGGATGGGGGGATGTTCACAGGGTGAAAACATTTTCTTGGCAAGCATGAAGACCTGATTCTGAACCCCCAGAACTCACTTGAAAAGCAAAGCTTGACTGGTCCTGACAGTCACAACACATTGGGGACATGGAAAGAAGAATTCACTGGCCA
Source organism: Microtus oregoni (assembly GCF_018167655.1). Taxonomy (NCBI): domain Eukaryota; kingdom Metazoa; phylum Chordata; class Mammalia; order Rodentia; family Cricetidae; genus Microtus; species Microtus oregoni. Next base: position 8,772,376 of record NW_024543831.1, on the reverse strand, counting down.
TACAGTCTTGCCAAAAATTTAAGTTTCTTGTTCAATGAGAGATATTGTCTCAAGGCAATAAGGCAGGGAGAAGTGTAGGCAGAGGCTGCTCATTTGTTCCCCAGCCACCCAGACCCGAAATAATCACACAGAAACTCTATTAATTGCAACACTGCTTGGCCTACTAGCTCAGGATTCTTATTAACCAACTCTTATATCTTAAATTAACCCATTTCTATTATTTTATATTTTACCACGAGACACATGGTTTACCAGTAAGGGTCCGGGGTGTCTGTCTCCTTCAGCAGCTACATGGTGTCTCTCTGACTCTGCCTTCTTTTCTCTATCTCTGCTTGAAATTCCCACCTTGCCCTATTCTGTGCTGCCATAGGCCCAAAGCAGCTTCTTTATTAACCAATGGTAATAAAACATATTCACAGCATGCAGAGGGAATCCCATATCAGAGAAGGAAACCATCGATGCTTTGTTGGGGTGTTTACATGTGTGGGAAGACCCATACATACATTCGTGTGTGTGTGTGTGTGTGTGTCTAAAACACACATAACTACACATACACACCTTACATGCACACACTATATAGGCAAAAAAAAAACAGCTAAAAATCAACCTTTTGCCTATTTGCTATAGGAATGATACTGGTAATTTGCAAAAGTGCTTATTATTTTAAAAAACAGTGCACAAAATAAAAGAAAGTTGAGAAGTTAGATGAAGACATTCCAAAAGCAATGTTTCACTTTACAGCATATTTTAGAAAGCATGCCATATGCAACACCAGTCCCTTAAGATCCTCTAGGAAAATATAGTTTCAGAGCCAAGTGTGTTTTGGAAAGTCTGCTCAAGTGACACTGTACATTATTAGGCATGTATATGAGAAGCTTTGATAAATTCTGCAGCTTAAAGAAAACCTACTTAATCTCTACTTAATCTTTTTCTGTTTCGCCACAATTAATGTGTTAAGTCCACCCTCTCAGGAACACTGTCGGTCGGTTACACACTCAATTTTTGTGGGATGGGGATGGGATGGTGGGGATTACTCTCCCTTAATTGCTTCCTTCCCATTGCTTTTTCTATCTTGGTTTAGAATATATTAAATCTTTTACAGTTTTCTGATTTAAAGCTTTTTCAAAGTATATATATTTTTAAAGAGCAACTTTGGTTCACAGTAAAGAAAAAAAGGCGAGAGCATAGAAATATTCCTACTCCCACGTTGACAGCCTCCCCCCATTATCGGCCTCGTTCTCCCAGGGAGCATTGGCTGTCATTGAGGAGCCAGATCAGAGTCTGTAGTTTATATTAGGGTTCGTTCTTGATGCTGACTATTGATTTTTTTCTCTATTGATTTTCTGTTTTCAATTTCATTGATTTTTATATAAATTCTTATTATTTTTTGTCTTCTGATTGACTTGTTCGACCTGCAGTTTCATTAGGTAGAAGCATATTCCTGACTTTAGATCCTTCCTGTTTTAAATATCTGCATGGCATGCAATGAGTTCAATTGCATGAATTCAATGAGCTTTGTTTTTATTGCACTCCACAAATTTTCATATTGCTTTCCATTTTAATTAGTTAAAGATAACTTGGAATTTCTATTGAGACTCATTCCTTGACTTGTGCACATTTCTTTTGTTGTTTTAAAATAAATTTATTTGTTTATCCATCTATTTATTTATTTATGGTTTCCTTTCCCTCCTCTCCTCCCAGTCCTCCCACCTCCCACCCCTCCATTTCCATCCCTCAATCCACTCATCCATTTCAGGAAAGGGCAGACCATTCATGAATATCAACTAAGAATGGCATGTCAAGTTGCAGCAAGACCAAACACCTCCCCATGTGTTAAGGCTGGACAAGGCAACCCAGCATCAGGAGTAGGGTCCCAAAAGTCAGTAAAAGAGTTGGAGTCCACTCCTGTTCACACTGTTAGAAGTCTCACAAGAGGACCAAGCTACATAACTGTTACATCATGCAGAGTGCCTAGGTCAGTCCCATACAGGCACCCTGGTTCTTGGTTAAGTCTCTGTGAGCCCCAGTGAGCTCAGGTTGGTTGATTCTGTGAGTTGTCTTGTGCTTGTGGTGTCCTTGACCTTTCTGTCTCTTACAATCCTTCCCCCTTTCTTCTGCAGGATTCCCAGACATCTGCCTAATGTTTGACTGTGGGTCTCTGCATCTGTTTCTATCAGTTTCTGGATGAAGCCTCTCTGATGACAACTGGGTTAGGCCCCAGTCTTATCTTAGGAGACGGTCAGTTAAGACTACAAATCTACTATTTCTAGGAGTCTTAGCTGGGGTCATCTCTGTAGATTCCTGGGAAATTCACTTGCACCAGGTTTTATCTGATCCCAAAATGCACCCTATTTCTAGTACTCTTTCCCCACAACCCACAACCTGATTACTCATGTTCCCATCCTAACCTGCCCTCAGTCCACTCACAATCCTCTCTATTTATCCTTCCCAGGGAGATGCTGGCATCCATCCACGACCTCTTTTGTTACTTAGTCTCTCCGGGTCTGTGGATGGCAGCACAGTTGTTCTTTATTTTACAGTTAATGTCCACTTATAAGTGAGTGCATGCCATGTTTGACTTTCTTGGTCTGGGTTACTTCACTCAGGATGACTTTTTTTCTAATTCTGTCTATTTGCCTTCACATTTCCTGGTGTCCTTGTTTTTTAACAGCTGTCCTTGTTTTTTAACAGAAATAACCTACGGTTTAAATGTACTACATTTTCTTTATCCATTCTTTGGTTGAGGGACATCTAGGTTGTTTCCAGATTCTCGCTATAACAAATAAAGCTGCTATGAACATAGTTGAGCAAGTCCAAAATACATAAAGAACTCAAGAAGCTAGATATCAAGAAACTAAATAATCCAACTAAAATTTTGATACAGATCTAAATAGAGAATTCTCAACAGAAGACTCTCAAATGGCCAAGAAAGACTTAAGAAGATTTTCAACATCCTTAGCCTTCAGGGAAATGCAAATCAAAATAACTCTGAGATTCCATCTTACACCTGTCAGGATGGCTAAGATAAAAAAAGACAAGCAAGAGCTCATGCTTGAGAAGATGTAGAGCAAGGGGAAATTCTTTCTTTGCTGGTGGGAGTGCAAGCTTGTACAGCCATTTTGGAAATCAGCTTCCACAGTGGAAATCTCAGAAAACTGGGAATCGACCTACTACAGGAAAGAACCAATTATACTGCTCTTGGGCATAATCATAAAAGATGCTCAACCACACTGCAAGGGCACTTGCTCACACACATTGCTAAATGTGTTATTCAACTAGACTTTGGTATTTTTCTATCTTTGTTAGTTTAATTCCATTGCAGGTCTGAGGATGCTTGGACTTGCAGACTTAGATATTTGTTAAGGTGTGTTTTATGGCTCCAAATGTGGCCTTTCTTGGTTAATGTTCTATGTGAGTAGGAGAAGGATGTGCTTTCTGTTGCTGGGTGGTACAGTCTATGGATGCTCACTATTTCCTGTGGACTGAGGATGCTGGTGGATGCAACCAGGCACTACTGATCTGAATGTGACCACCTCAGATAGGGAAGTGTTGAAGTCTCCAGCTATAATATTTTGGTTTGATTTTTTTTCCTAGCAGCTGTACATAACTCTACAGTCATTACTACTACTGCTACTATATTGTCACACATAGTTTGGTGTCCTGCTTTGGTGCACATACCTATTAAATATTGTTTCATCTTCTGGAAAATATGGTCCTTTTACTATAACACGAGATCCTCTGATAACCTTTTAATATCCCTGACAACTTTCTCTGCTTTGAAAGTTCCTTTATCTAAAAATCAGTGTAGTCACTGCTGCTTTCTTTGATTGGTGTTAACTTGATCTATTCTTCATCTATTAATTTTTAATCTGTCTTAGTTTTTTGCTACACAACCTAAGCTGACCCGTAACTCTGTCTTCCTGCCTCAGTCTTCTGCAGGCCCGCGTCTTACTTACAGATGTTTAAATATATTAAGTGCTTTTTACATTTACAACTAACCCAAATCAACTTACAAATAACACCGTATTTATTGCTAACCCAAATCAACTTACAAATAACACCGTATTTATTGCTAACCCAAATCAACTTACAAATAACACCGTATTTATTGCTTTACGGTAGAGAAAGTACCATGGACAAAATAACCCTAAAGCCTTCTCCTGTCTCTGTTATTATTGCTATCATTTAGTTTATATACACATGTATGGGTATATGCACATATCTGATAAGAGCATAAGTGTAGAAAATCATTATTTTGAATAAACTTGTTTTTCATAAATAATATAAAACATGTTTATATTTACTTATTTTTTGATGATTGAATAGAAATAGTAATTTTTAGAAAACAGATTAAATTTTTTCAGCTGTCTGAATTGATTTATCTTACAATATTAGCATATGCAATCAGCTTTGCAAGATTTTTTTTCTTTGAAATGAAGAAAAATAGAACTTAGTTTGTTAAATCTTCATAGTAACTAATTCTATAAATAAAAATCTTATTTCTGAGGTGCACTGGAAAATTGTTGGTAAGACACAGCCACATGGCGATACACAGATTAATAGAAATGGCTTAATTTAAGATATAAGAATCAGTGAGCCAGAGACCTGGGCTGGAGCAGGCCTTGGATGGTGAACTCCACAGGAGAGGGAGCGGATCCAGACCAAGGATATTTGTGGAGGCAGGAGTGAGCCAGTGACCTGAGCCAGAGCAGACCTGACACAGCAAACTCCACAGAAGCAGGTACAGGGGAGCAACTGCTGAGCCAGTGAGCCAGAGCCAAAGATCATTGCAGGTCCAGGCATGAATCTAGGACCTTCGAGGGAGTAGACCTAAGCCAGCACTCTGATGGGTCTGGGCATGAGTCTGGGACCTCTGAGGGCATAGGCCTGACCAGATCCTCTGCACTTCCAGGTGTATCTGAATCTGGGACCTCCACGGGAGAAGATCAGAGCCAGAGACCTTTGCAGGATCAATCCCAAACCAGGGACCTCCGCAGGAGCAGATCCAGACCAGGGGCATTTACAGAAACAGGTCTGAGCCAGCAACCTAGACCAGAGCAGACCTGAGACAGCAAACTACCAGAGCAGAGCAAACCCCAGGGAACACTGAGCGAACTCCAGGAACACAGAGTGACCAACGAGGTTAGTAGAACTGTGGCACTGACTGTACCACTAGGAACAACCCTCGGAGCCTTGGTGATAAAAATAATCACCAGAATACAAACAGCCCCAACCACACCAATTAGAGGAAAAGATGGGTAGACAAGGTAAGAACACATGCAACACTACAAAGAGCAACATGACACCAGTAAAAAAAAAAATCTAGAGATCCTACAACAGCAAGAGTGAACAACCAAGTATAGATGAAGCAGAAGAAAATGACTTAAAAATAACTTCAGGAGAATGTTTGAGACTCTTAAAGAAGAAATGAGAAATTCCCTCAAAGAAATGAAGGAAAAGACAAAGAAAAAATTGGAAAACATCAGCAAATGCCTTAAAGAAAAGTAAGAAAAAGCAATCAAACATATGAAAGAAACTATTCAAGACTTAAAAACTAAAATAGAGATAACAAAGAAAATACGAGCTGAGGTAATTATAGAAACAGAATTTATGAGAAAATGATCAAGAACCACAAATGCAAACATAAACAGCAGAATACAAGAGAGAGAAAAGAGAATCTCAAGCGCTGAAGATACAATAGAGGAAATAGACTCATCAGTCAAAGAAAACGTTAAATCTAATGAAAGCTTAACACAAAATATCCAGAAAATATGGGACACCATGAAAAGACCAAACCTAAGAATAATAGGTATAGAAGAAGGAGAAGTTCAACTCAAAAGCACAGAAAATATATTTAACAAAATCATAGAAGAAAACTTTCCCAATCTAAAGAAAGATATGCCTATGAAGATACAAGAAGCTTACAGAACACCAAATAAACTAGATCCAAAATAAAACAGTCCCCTTGCCACATAATAATCAAAACACTAAGCATACAGAATAAAGAAAGAATATTAAGAGCTGCAAAGGAAAAAGGCCAAGTAACATATAAAGGCAGACCTATCAGAATTACACCTGACTTCTCATTGGAAACAATGAAAGCCAGAAGGTCATGGTCAAGTGTTATGCCGACATTAAGAGACCACAGATGCCAGCCCAGACTACAATCTTTTAATCACCATAGAAGGAAAATACAAGATATTCATGGCAAAACCAGATTTAACCAATACCTAGTCACAAACCCAGCCCTACGCAAAGTACTAGCAGGAAAACTCCAACCCAAGGAAGTGGCTACATCAGCAAAAACACAGACAATTGATGATCTCACAGCAGCAAATCTGAAAGAAGGGAAAAACACACAAATTTACATCACCAATAATGAAAACTAAATTAACAGGAGATAGCAATCAATGGTCATTAATATTATTTAATATAAATGGACTCAATTCACCTATAAAAAGACACAGGCTAACAGATTGGTTATAAAAACAGAATCCATCCTTCTGCCGTATAAAAGAAAGACAACTCAAACTCAAAGACAGACATCGCCTCAGAGTAAAGGACTGGGAAAAATCAAAAGTCTCCCAACCACAAAAAGCCCAGGACCAGATGTCAGCTCAGAATTCTACGAGATTTTCAAAGAAGAACTAATATCAATACTCCTCAAATTATTCCATACAATAGAAACAGAAGGAACATTGCCAAACTCTTTTTATGAGGCTACAATTACCCTGGTACCCAAACCACAGAAAGACTTTACTAAGAAAGAGAATTACAGACTAATCTCACTCATAAACATTAATGCAAAAATACTAAATAAAATACTGGCATATAGAATCCAAGAACACATCAGAACCATCATCCACCATGATCAAGTTGGCTTCATCACAGAGATGCAGGAATGATTCAACATACGAAAATCTGTCAACATAATCCACCATATAAACAAACTGAAAAATAAAACCACATGATCATCTCATTAGATACCGAAAAAGCTTTTGACAAAATACAACATCCCTTCCTGACAAAGGTCTTGGAGAGAGCGGAGAACAAGGAACATACTTAAACATAATAAAAGCAATATACAGCAAGCCAACAACCAACATCAAATTAAATGGAGAGAAACTCCAAGCGATCCCACTGAAATCAGGAACAAGACAAGGTTGTCCACTCTCTCCATGGCTATTCAATATAGTTCTTGAGGTCCTAGCTAGAGCAATAAGACACCAAAATGAGATCAAGAGGATGCAAATCAGAAAGAAGAATTTAAACTCTCACTATTTGCTGATGGTATGATAGTTTACATAAAATTCTACCAAGGAACTTCTACAACTCATGAACACTTTCAGTGCATCTGGGGCCCAGAGGGAAAGCAAAACCAGTGTGTACTCAGAAATGCTTACCATGCACTAATACGGGACCTAGCTTTTATCTATCATTTCGTGTAGTCTTCCAAAACATTTGTTCAAGAGGGGTAGTAGAGGCATTCCTGTTTTTAGAAGTTAGGATGCTAAGATTTTGTGGCATTAAGCCTCTTGCCAGGATTCTAACTTAGGGTGCACGACATTGAATGTAGTCTCACAATAGTTTTGTGGTGGAGTCCTCCTTTGGAGATCTGAAAACAGATGAAATAATAAAGACAAAATTATTTTTCCAAATCACAAGAGAGGAACAGATTCAAGCCTGACCCATGCGATTCTACTGCCCAAGGTTTTCCAGCCTGCCTATCTCTGGTGTGCAAGTGCAATCACACACACCACCCCCAGGGACAGCCTCCTAGAGTGATTTAATAATTTAGTTGGTTTTGGCCTATTCTTTTTATATAGTCACTTTTTTTTCTTGGAAAACATGCTGTATGGGGTGGAGTGTGTGTGTGGGGGGGGGGGGAACCACTGATTCTTGAGACTTTCAGGGCCCAATTTAATTTTATGATCTAGTAAAACACACCTGGGGCAATTTTCAGCTCAGATTAGAATTTGAACTTTGTAGCTACAGAGTTGATGGTGCTGCATGCTTTCCGGAAATAAAAGAAACTGGAGAAGGGCAGGGAGTGTGAGCTTCCCACAATACCACCGAACATTATTTTCTACTCAACTCTGCCGCAGGAGACAGGCTTTCCTGAGGAAAGCCAAACGAAGCAAAAGGAATAAATTCTACTTTGTGTACATCTTCAACGTCTTCTGTTTGCTTCTCTTTCTCCCCACATTGTCCTCCTCCCCCTAAACCTGTTTTAAAGTCTACAGAGAAGCAAGTCTGGAGATGTCTTACATTACAAGGCTATGTCACAATAGTCAGGGGCTTATGCTTCTCAATTAGAAAACAGGGAGCACAGTGACAGTACCAGGTGACATGCCAATGTGGATGGGGGAGGGGTCACAGAGCCCCAACCCTAGAAGAGGAGCTATAGGCAATTAATGGCTGTAAGAGAAGGAGACTCTGGCTTCTCTATGGGCCATGCCTGGTAGTTTAGCTAATCCAAGGGATTGGCTGTAAACAAATGCTTATCTGAGTAATGCTAAATGGATTCCAGACTATATCGACATGTGTACATATAATGTATATGTATGTGACACTAATAATTAGAGAAGTCATGAATATGAGAGGGTGGGGGGCACAGGAAGTCATGAATGAGAGAACAGGGAGAGGGTGGGATGGAGATGATATGAACACAGTACTCATGTATGGAATATTCAAAAATGTTTAAAAATACAGAATAGCCATGGAAAGGTGACAGATTGCTTTTGGATAGAGTTTGGGAAGCTGAAAGTTTTTTTTTTCTGTGTTTGCAGAATTATGTAAGACACACCGTCGGGATGCTTCTGGGATGATCAAATCTGTGAATATAGATTTTATGTTTATGAAAGAGACCAACATAGCACTTGGGAATTTGCACTTTGCCTGGGTCCCTCTTGCTATTAACCACTACACTTTAGTAATGGCCCAGGGAGGAAAGCTCATCTATCATTGAGATTCATTCTGGTGTTTTCTAGAGTAAGTAGTACAATCTCTAAAATTCATACAACTTTAGATAGCAAAAACGGGGGTAAATTCAGAAATTTTTAAAATCGCAAGTTTTTTTATTGTTTCAGAAAAAAATGGTGAAATTTGTATGATCTAGTGGTAGAGTTACTGTGCAATTAATACCAAAATGCTAATGTTTCTAAAAGTAATTTATCATTTGATTTAATGATTTGTCAGTTTTGTTTAACAATGCCATTAGAGTTTCTTTGCTAATTTATTACTTTGTGGTGAATATAAAAACTGATTCAATATTTTAGTGAACACTCATGACCAGTTCCAGGAGGGCACCTGCTCTGGGTTTATGACTTTGAAAACGGGCCCTTTCTTGGGCAGCAATTAACCTTGAATCCGTCTACTTTGTTACTTTCATACTTACAAGGAGGCTGGGCTAACAAAAACATTTCAGGAAATGGCCTCTGATTGGAGACATTTAATAGTTGACTTAAAATATGAACCCCCAAAACTGTTTCATTCAAACTGACCAAAGGCTTGCAAGATGGCTCTGTGGGTCAAAGTTTTGTTGCAAAGACTCATGGCCTCAGTTTTATTCCTGGAATCTAAAATGATTGAAAGAGAAGACCAACTTCTAAAGGTTGTCCTCTCTTCAACATGTATATCATGGGAAACATGTTTTACACACACACACACACACACACACACCCACACGGAAAAAAGCAAACAAGAAGAAAAAAATCACAGTGTTTATATGAGAGAAAGAACATTTTTTGTAGTCACTGTATATTCTGGTGTTTTATCTACTATATTGGTATCTAATAGATTTGAGTCCCTAGAATTTAAAATTAGTAACTTGCTAATCTTTGAGTATAAAAATATTTTTTAAAGTGTCTCTAAAACATCTAGACTTATGACTACATAAAGAAACAGTATTTCTAAGAGTCATTAGCACAAAGCAGGGAAATGTCATTTGGGGGTCAAAGAATGAACTTACCTGTTTCCTGGAGCCTCGTTTTATGTGTGTAAATACTGACGGATTGCTTAACTGCTATGAACTTACATTCAAATACATCCAGTACTTAACCCTAAGGCTTTATGGAGCTGCTATCTATGATATGAATGAAGGTAAAATAAATACTATATAATGAACAACATTTATACAAGTGGCATTTACGATTATTATCTAAAGTTTAATATAGACAGGGTGTCCCTGCAACCTGAGACCTATGGAGCCACAAGTTAATTCTGGAGTGCCAGCTTCTGTATGCCTTGTGTCAGGCCCATCTCTGCTCCTAAAAGGAGAAGAGGAGGGGAAGAGAGAAAGAGGGATCCTTCTAGTCATTCCCAAGCCATGCAAAAATCCTTATGAGAACCAGAGACCATGAAAATAAGGGTGAAATGACAGGAATTCATTCCCCTGCAAATTAAACCCGAGGATACTTTGCTTTCTTAGGTGAGCTGATCCTTAAAGCACTAGAGGCTGTCTCCAGTGACAAAATGTGGGGATGTTAAATTACTGGCAGGTGTTATACCTCAGGAAGAGGAGACCAATGAGAGAGAGAGAAAAAAAGTCTGTGTTGACACACAGCAATGTTTGAGTAATCAGCAAGGAATAGAAAGAAATAAAATATACATGAATGTTTAAAGGGGTTTTTAGCATATTAAATTTCACAGAAATATGCTTAAGCATGTGGCATTGCTTAAGGGCTATGTTCACCAGGTCAGGCAGAGCTTTTTGTTTGCATACTGTGTGTGGCAAAGAAGGATAGACATACACATTCATTTCTGGAGGAAGATATCATAGCTCTACTAAAGCAGTGATACATATTCTTTGAAGTTTGGGGTGGAAAAAAATATTACCGACAATATACATTGAATCCAAGGACGAGGTGAGAAAAGGTTTTGTAGAAAGGACATACGAAGTGAAGATACATCCAATATATCACAGGCTATTGCTATAAGCACACTGTTGCACTGTGGGGGGACATTAAGAAGAGACAAGATAAAATTACAGCTGACATTGCATTTTTTATGTTATCTTGACAAGAGCATCAGCAGGACTTAGCTTAACCAAACACTGGCACTCTTCCCACATGCTAATGAAATACAAGTAGAGAAACTGGAGAATTCTGGACTTAAGTAGTTCCCTGGCTGACGCTTCCCACATGTAGCTTGCTCTTTACTGGAGCACACACAGGCACAGAACTGTCCCCCTGTGCCATCACATTCCAGGGACTGTCAGAGCTAACCTGTGGCTCTTCCAGCCTTTAGATGAGTGTTTAGGAGTGGAGAGACGAGAGAGGGAAAGGAAAAAGGGATACAGAATGAAAGAAAAGATAGAGGGGCAAAGAGAGCGAATAGAAGGAGGGAAAGGAGAGAGGAAAGGAAGACAATGGAGTTTTGCAGTCAAGTCTGGTTTGATCAAATCATCAAGTAGTACATGATGAATGGATGTAAAAAGGCAAAACAGTAAAGACCGGCCCTTTAATCAAGTTTATTAATAAATAACATATAGTGGAAAATAAACATGTCCAACGCATTAAATCTTCTTCTGCAAACGGATTGTAATACCCTTATATAACTATTGAAGATGAACAGCCTAATGACTAGGGGACTATACAAGTGAAGGACTCAGCATAATTAAATTCCAAAACAGAATTTCAATTAAGTGCCCGTTAATGAAGACAATACACACTTTGATCACATGACACAGAGAGATCAAGGGGGAGCTGAACTCTCCTGACTAGCCTTCACTAAAGTGCCAGAAGGTGCGATGTAGCCTTCTTGAGGAAAAAAAAAATGTCATCAGCAGCTTTATCTAGCTTTGAATCCTGCAAACTACAATAATGTCCTGCCAGGCGAGATATGCCTTCTAGTGAAGCAGTGGCCTGACTATTATGTAGCAATAACAAGCCACTTTCTGATTGGATTTGAGGCCTGCTGGGAAGGAACGAGCTCATTCCTGGTTCTGTTAAACCTGGTCAAGAGCCTATGACTGGGGAAGTCATAGACCGTGAGCAGAAATTTACTTTCGCTTTACTGATTGATCATGTTGTCCAACCGCCTTCCAGGTATTCTTGCTTATACTTTAGATTAGTGCTGCCCAGCCTTTATCAGAGAAACTCCTTACCTCAGCAGGCAGTGGTTAATGTAGAAACCCCTAGCTGACTAAAGTGCTGAGAGTTAACGATTTTACAGCGAAGGCCCTGAAGACATCTAGGAAATGGAGGTGGAGAGAACGTAAGCTCTAAAATACGGGGATATAAGCAGTAAAATGATGTCTTCTGCATGTAACATCGGTGTCGCACTCACCAACCCACCATGGCGGCTATGCTTATCTGCATAAACCCCACATGATATTGGACACATCAACATTTTATCATGTATGGGGGAGTGTCCATGAAGAGCCACCCCTTCCTGATGGACTAACAACAGTTAATGGTTGTTGGGGAGGGGGTATCAGTTTCAGTGGTGTAGCAACTGATAAGTTGCTCTCGTCCCAGGAAATGACGTCCTGCCCATGCGCAGGCAAGAAATGATAACTAAACTCAATGAATCACATAAGAGAAGATGGGAGAGTGGGAAGGGAACTCTTGAGAAGGACACCAAAGGGAGAGGGAAGGAGATAGGGACGGATTAGTGTGGCAATGACTAAAATTCCTTATGTAAACATCCGGATCTGTCAAACAGCAACAGAAGGTTCCCACGTGGCAGGTGGGATACATCACAGAAGAGGCCATCTTGGCCATATTGTATTATTTTATATACAGTGTTTTCATATAGATTGACGTAGCTTGAATGCCTCTGATAGTTGTCTGTCATTAATATTCTTTTCTGTAACATAAAGATACTTTGTCTTCAGTGAAATAGCATAGGTAATATCTAATAAAATTGTACTTTGGTTTGTAAGGCTTTTCCTATGTATATGTCTAGCTGGCACAGTTACGTACTAGTTCATTTTACTTCTTGAAAAATCTTCTAAAGATAGATTATCTCTTGGAGTATTCCTGACAAAAGACCTCAGGTTTGGAAGTATGGAACCTGATAATTGCATTCCCCTTTGAGCTGTGGTCCTTAATGACCCTTTGTATGTAGCAAAAGGTCTTTTCACAAGGATGACTGAGGAGCTGACGCTGACCTGTCAATTTGGGCATCTTCCATGAGATATATTAAAACATATAACATAGTCTGATCATATTTACCCCTCCTTCATTTCTCCCTTTATCCCTTCCCCAGGCTTTTCAGCTTGGAGTCCTAAGGTTTGTAGTGGTTCTCACACTCCTTCTCGTCATGTTCTGAACATCTGAGAAGCTATTTGCAATGGCACCATCTCTCTCTAGATCTCTCCAAGGCCTAACTGTGTGGGGCTCATCGGCTCCCTCTTTATCTAAACAATGAAGCAGAATGGCATGCTGCTGCCTCTTTCGAAGTGGCTCTTCAATATGCATTCTCTCTTTCCATGTGCCCCCCCCTCTTAAACCCCTCACCATCCTAGGTCAGCTTTTCTTATTATTTTAATGCTTTATTATTCTCTGACAATTTCATAATGAATATAATGTAATTTGATCATATTTAATCTTGTTCCCCCCATTTCTCTCTCTTATCTCCCTCCCTAAGCTTTTAGTCTCTATGGTGTGGAGTCCTAAAATTTCTGGCTGGTTCTCATACTCATTCTTTGCATGTTATAACTACCCAAGAAGCTACTTGAAATAACCTTATATCCCCTGGAATAAAATAGGAGGTGCTATATTTGTATGCATCAGGTTAAGCAGAAAGTGCTCCCAGGAGCAAATTTTTGGAGTGAAGAAGTAAATAGAATTATAGACCTCTGATTCAGCTGCAACAGAGGCCTCCAGACTCAATCAGAAATTCTAAAGCGTTGGTCTTCAGTTATGTCCACAGTTGAGACACTAGACCTGCACCCTTGTAGGTATGCTCAGACTAAAACTGTTTGTGGAACTTCCATGGGGCCCTTAGAAACAGCTATAGGATTTTGGTTAGCCTCATTCTTTCTGGAAAAACACAAGAGGAAGTGTGAAGTATGCTGTGTAGGCTTTGCTCCTACATCTTGTATGAAAGTCTTGTGCGACAAAAATTTTCTTGGGGAGATGCAGTGCTACACACAACTGCTTACTCCCAGATGAAAGAGCAAAGTATGGCTACTACCAAAGTTCAACTTGGTGAACCAGTGAGGTAGGTTGAGATTACTCACATGTGCAGAAACGACTCAGCTGCATCCAAAGCCCACCTCACCTGGAAATCTGGAGCACATTGCACAATGTGTGGGCTTCTCAGCAAGTTGGAGAGTGCCCTTTCCAGGTGACTCAGCTGGTCTAAACCTCTTCCAGGCAGCTCAACTGGTTTCTGCTTCTTGCCAGCAGCGGGCAAGTGGCTTGATCTTCTTCTTTGCAGCTTGGCTTGTCTGAAAGTGACAATCTGCTTGGCTTGTTTACTCTTGAGGAGAAGGGGTCTAGAGAATCTAGTCAGTTTTAGGGACTTCCTGAAGCTATTTTGAGTTGTTTACCTGCCTACTTAAGGAGTTTCCCAGCAGGATGGAATGTTTTAATCTTGGGGGAAACTATTGCACACCAGAAGGTCATTAAGTATTCTAGAACACCTTCAACCTCTTTCTTGTGTCCTTCTTTAGGTCTCAGTGGTTTAACTGATACAATAAATTAGTCATTTCCTCATTCCTGAGGGATTTCTATCTTCGTCATTACATCTTTGTGGGGTTGTGGCTGATGATCCTGTCTATTTAATAGTATAATTTGGCAGGGAAGTATGAAAAAAAAGTCACAGAAGGTTAATCAGGACTGTTTACAGAATTTATACACTCTGGGGAACACTTTATCCTTGAAGGTGTCATCTTTGTAAATCCCTGGAGGGCGATGCTGTCTGAGGCTTGGAGGCACAAAGGTAACCCTTATCTCTTACATGAGTCAATTCCAGTCAAAATGAACTGTTGTCATATCCAGTTTCAAGAGAATGCACTGCATCATGCTTGCTAAGTAGCTGGCTGGTCTCTGTAAGAGGAGGTGATACATCAGCATTAGTGTCATTATTGGCAGGTAGGATATTTGGCTGCAAGCAATACTTATCAGTAGATGGACCCATGACTTCTCATTATTATAGAGCAACTGTGCTGGTACTTGTTTGTCAAAGATA
Organism: Microtus oregoni; assembly: GCF_018167655.1. NCBI lineage: Eukaryota > Metazoa > Chordata > Mammalia > Rodentia > Cricetidae > Microtus > Microtus oregoni. The sequence goes on along the minus strand of NW_024543831.1, from coordinate 8,757,235 downwards.
GGGGTTCCTGACAATAAATGACCAGGCAATTCTGCCTCCTTAATTGTTAAATGCTTCTCCTGTGAAAGAATATTCCCTGGTGGATATTAATATGTGATAAAAGGTCTTCAAACTCTCTCATATAACTCCTGCCTTGGTTAGTGTTCCTAATTGCTGCGAGGAGACACCATGACCACGGCAGCTCTTATAAAGAAAACATTTCAGTGGGGCTGCTTACACTTTCAGAGGTTTCGTCCATTACCGTAATGGTGGACATGGTGGCAGGCAGACATGGTGCTGGAGGAGCTGAGAGTTCTAAATCCTGATTCACAGGCAGCAGAAGGAGACTGTGTGCCACACTGGGTTTAGCTTGCACATATAAGATCTCAAATCCCACCTCCACAGTAACACACTTTCTCCAACAAGGCCACACCTACTCCAACAAGGCCATACCTCCTAATAGTGCTATTCTCTATGAGCCAAGCATTCAAACACACAAGTCTTTGGGGGCCATTACTATTTAAACCACCACACAGCCGGACGGTGGTGGCGCACGCCTTTAATCCCAGCACTCGGGAGGCAGAGGCAGGCGGATCTCTGTGAGTTCGAGGCCAGCCTGGTCTACAAGAGCTAGTTCCAGGACAGGAACCAAAAGCTACGGAGAAACCTTGTCTCGAAAAGAAGTAAATAAATAAAAACAACACCACAATTACACACCTGTTTCTTCCCTAGAACTGTGTATAGTTTTCTCATTTGTCTCCTAGATCTCTGGTCAAATAGTTAAGTCTATTATCACTGCTCATGATGTTTATAGTTCAACCCTGGTTCAATTATTTTTTTTTATATAGGCAACCAGTGAACTTCCCAAAGATTCCAGTACTAACTTTTCTATGTTCTCTGGACTGTCTTGAACTCAATATAAAATGTATGACTGACGTATTAAGATGGGTTGTGGGAGAAGCCAATTTTATGGCATGGTAGAACTGACAAAATGATGAGGAAGTTTAGGCCACTGGAAAGCACTATTAGGGTACATTGAAAAGTAGAGAGGTGGTAGACAGGTAGGGATAGGTTCATAGCTAGCTTTGACAAGCAGCAGAGAGTCCCTGTTGTAGTGGTATATTATTTGTATTTTGAGAAATAAATCTTACCTGAAGAACAGAGGCAAAACTAAAGCTACTAGAGGTCAAACAATGGTGACACACACCTTTAATCCCAGAATTTGGGAGACAGAGTTAGATGAATCTCTACGAGTAAGACCACTTTGGGCTTCACAAGATCAATGCAGAAAAAAAATCCAGGTGGTGGTGGCCTACACCTTTAATCCAAGTACTAGCGAGTCATACACTCTTAACACAAGCACTAGAGGGAATATAAAATGAGAGGAGAGAGAGGCTTGGGCTGCTTAGTTTGCGGTTGCCCAGCCATGGTAGAGGTAAGACTTCTTTAGTGATTGGTTGCTTTGTTTTTCTGGTTTTCAGGTTGAACCTCAATTTCTGTCTCTGGGTTTTTATTATTCATGCTACACTCTGTCTCAGAAAAAGGTGGAAGGTGTAGATTGTTACCCAAGGTTCTTCTCTGATTCCTACTGGTGTATCAAGGCATGCTTATGCCTATACTTATACATATGAAAGTGTGGTTTCATACACACATGCATGCATACTTAACACACATTAAAGACAACATATGCATACAACAAATAAAGTTAAAAATAATAAAGTTCTCTAGGACTTAGCAAGAGTTTCTCCAGATTTCTTTGAAGCACACTCCAACCCTGAATTATCCACCTTCTCATGGTTCTCGCCTACTTGATAATTCAGCAGGCCTTTCCATTCGTTCCTACCTACTTGTCATCAGCCAGGGCAGTGCGTGGAATATCACTGAAATATATAAACACTGGCCTTTGACATCGTTGTGTTAATAAGAAGATTACTGAATCAATTAGGTGGTTTTATATAATGTATCTTGCTTGTAGTAATAACAGGAAAGAAAATAGTGGAAAAGCATACAATAGCTTAGTGGAGTTTTATAAGGATGAACCAGTCTGAGGCACCATTTCTTCCACAGAATAGCTGGATCGGCTTTACTCCACCAAGATGTTATTTTTAGAAAACAAAATTAGCCTAGCAGCTGTGACCTACTCTGCTGGGGCATCCCCTTTCCCAGTGTGCCTGCTATCTCAAGGTCCCATATGCTTCCATGGCTAGTGTCTCTTTCCAACACGTAATCTCTTCGTGTCAAGGGGCTTAGTTTTAATACCTTGAGGGATATGAAAGAAAAAGGAGAGCTTATTAAGGAAAAGGACAGGAATCACAGGGAAATTAGGCAAAGCGGAATATGAGAAGGAAGCGAGTGTTGATTATAGTCAAGGTATATGATATGTACCCAAGTATATATGCAAAGGACCTATAAAGTAAAAGAAATGTCTATATGAAAATTTCACCCCAAATCCAATCTTTGTGAAATTAATACATAGTAGTAAGAAGGGGGATGAACATTAAAACAAGCTGAACAAACAGCCCTAAATATTCACGCACTATTATCATCTTTCCATTTTTCCAAAGGGATAATTTATCACAGAAGAACATAAAAACAGGCTCAGAATAGTCTCTCAAGGAAGAATGCTTGACAAACCTGCTTTCTTCCTAGTCACTCTCCCATGAGACATGTAGCTGTAATCCCACCATGCAGATAATTCTGTAAGATCCCGTCCAATGTGAAGAACGTATGCACCAAAGCATTTAAAGAGAAGGAGCACCATTTCTTCAAGATTATGTAAGATCTTTCAGTGACCAAATCGCATTGATAAAGATTATATTTCAAACATCACTAAATCTGAAGACATAAAGACACAAGGCAGTTCTTCATCCATAAACTAGTGAAAGAGCAACATGTGAAAGCAATTAAAATTTAAGTGATAAAAAGAAATTACAGAATCCGATACACTCCAGTGTCCTAGGGATTGAAATGGATGTGTTTAGGTCATTAAGACTTTCTGGAAGTAGCTCTTTCACTTGGCTAAGTGTGGGGAGACAGGAGAAGGAGAGACAAAAGGAACACTATGCACAGATAAAGATTACACTACTCAGGGAACATACTATGGGCCAGTGACTTCATATACATTACCTCAACCTGTCCTTATATCAAGTCCATGAAGTATATATCAATACCATAATTTACTGACCATCATATGCCTTTAGTACCTGTTCTAAAAGTATCTCAGCTAGGAAAGATAGGGAGTCTGCACTGGAAACCAAACCAACTCGTCATCCTAAGCTCTTCTACTTGTCACTACACTGTATTTTTAAAGCAGATTGGGTTAAGGTTATATACAGATCACGAACATCCCCAACACCAACAAATTTAACTTTCATTTCAGTCTGCACTTGGTCCTCACTCTGGAAATCAGGATCTATATTAACTATTGCTAAACATATTTTGTTAATGGATGTCTACCTATGTAGTGAGTATGACAGATGACTGTGGCAGAGTAAGAAAAAAAATGAAACTTCAACAAAATGAGCTATTTATCTTGCCTTAGAAATTTTGAATATTTTCTCAATTTTTTGACTGTGATAAATTACACAGAGCTTAATTTATCTTATTCATTAACCATTTTCAAGTGTACAGCTCAGGAGAGTATATATTCAGAGAATCATATAACCACGGTATCATTTTACCCTCGAACAATAAAGCACCACCCTTTTCTCCCCCACCTTCTGTAGAAGCCACCTGGTATAGCTTTTGTTAAGGGAGGGGCTCACCATGTAGCTCACCCTAGTTTCAAATTTGTAGCAATTTTCCTGGTTCAGACTACAGGGATTACTGGCTTGAGTCATTACACTGAACCACTTGGAATCATTTTGAATGATAAGTTATTTCAATCAACAAACATACAAATGGAATAGTCTAAAGATGATGTAGTCAAATAGTAAATGTCAAAATTTTAAACCTGCTTAGTGAATATTTTAGCTATTATATTTGAATTTGTGGAATAGATCCTAATTTTTTTCTTTCTGTATTTTCTTTTCAAGAGTCAAGTCCCATACAGATTGTTGTTGTTAATGGTGTGTGTGTGTGTGTGTGTGTGTGTGTGTGTTGGCAATCTATACACTGCTAAAAAAGAGCTAAAGAAACGCCCCAGGAGACTGCTCCCTCACTTTGCTGAGGTCCTTTGACAACAGACTCATACAAGGAGCCCAGGAAAGCCAACAGCCACAAGCTATGATTTGGATGAATGCCTCAAGGATTGTAGTAGGGGGGTCTCCCTACATGCATCCCCAGCTCTCTTCAAAGGAGTCTAGTCAGCTTTCTTGAAGGCAGGTGGATGTTTCATCCTTTTCGTGTCTCTGGAGTCACTTGCTCAGAGGCAGACTTATTAAATCAAAATGAATTAAACAGAGACCAGGAAACATAACCACTGTGGTGCTGGAAATCAGAGTTAAGTCTCTCCCACTTATCTTGACATTACGTCTTTAAAGCAGCAGAACTCGCAATGCAATTCTTTATAATTCTTAGAAACATGGAGAGAGGGGAAAGCGACATCTCACTTCCTATCAAGTCTTCAGTGCAGATGGCCATCAAGAAGGAAACAAATGGGATATATTAAAAAAAAAAGTACAAGGAACAAGTACAGTTAGAAGAGATACTTGAGTCTTTTTCTCCATTGTTCCCATTCATATCCTGGCTAACACACCACAGTCAGCTCTTGGTGGCCTTTCTAAGCAAGTTCTTGAAGCTGCCCTTTTGGATCTGCTTGTCTAATGGGTTGATTCCAGGCTCTTTAATCTTAACCCCAGTCTCCTTGTGAAAAGTACAGGAGAAGATAGTTTTTAAATGCTATGTTGGTGAATGATAACTAGAAGAGGGGATACCCTCTAAACTGAAATCAGTTTACCTTATAGTGAAATTTTAAAAATGTGTTTTTAGTCTGGTATAAGGCAGGGAGTTTTGATCTGTGTTTGCATCCAATAATGCTCTGAAGTACGTGAAAAAGAAGAGAACAAAAATCATCCATGAGATTCTTCCAAGGACTATAGTTGTTCAGGGGCACAGTAATTATGGTTAAAAGAAAATAGGATGGAATCCTGGGTTGACCAATACTGAAACCTACTCATGTCTTCCATGGAATGTTAATATTTGTCTTACCTATATCCTCTAGATTGGATAGGACATTATTACAGATATGATGGACCTAGAATCTTCTCCATATTCATGAACTGACTCTCTCTCTCTCTTTCTCTCTCTCCATTCATTAATCTTTTATCTCAATAATTTCTAAAATTTCTATTCTCTATTTCTGATATATCTATATCTGTCTACAAACCTGCTTATCTCACTATAATCTATAATCTTTAGTCATTTATATATGATTGTATGTATGTATGTGTCTAATATCTATCTAGTAGTCTGCCTTTACGTCTATCTCTATTTCTCTGCTGCTCCCAGGGGTTGAATCATATGTTCACTGTGCTTCTCTGAGAAAGTGCTTTAGCAGAGATTTCCCTTAATACATCTGAGGGGGGAGCTGAAGAATTATGAGATTTCTCAGTTTCCAGTGGAAGTTGTCTCTGGTTCTATGACTGCCATATCATCCTTGGTTTTTTACAAACAACAGTTTCTGACTAGGTTCCCTGTGGAGCTTCCTGGGCTATGCTCAATGTTCCAAACCATTGGCAATGCTGGTTGTATTTGTTATTTTTTACTCTTAATACTCTTTTTGGCTCTTTTGGGGGGAGGGCTACCACCCAGTTCCCAAATAAAACATATGGAGGCTTAGTATTTCTTGTAAATGTCTGGCCTTAACTTGGCTTGTTTCTCACCAGCTTTTCTTAAATTATCCCAACTACCTTTTACTTCTGGGATTTTTCCTTTTCTTACTTCTGTACATCTTACGTTCACTCTTACTCCGTGGCTGGGTGGCTGGTCCCTGATGTACTCCTCTCCTTGTTCTATCTTGTGTCTCCATGGGTGGCTGGCCCCTCAAAATCCAAAAGGGCAAAAACAACCAACAACAGTCGGTAGAACCTTTGGGGCTTGTTCATTGATAACAGGATGTGGAACTTGGGCAATCAATCAATCTGGGTATTAGCCATTTCTTCTTGGAAGTCTGTCTCTTTGAAAATACAGACTTCAGTTTTTCCCTCCAGCCTCAGAAGAGAAGCTTTATCTTCCAGTAGATGGGAATTAATGCAGAGACCGACACCAGAATTGGGTGTAGAGAGTGGGAGACTGTGACATACTCAGGCCTAAATGGGAGACATTGTCCAAGTCCTTCTTCCAAGCTTCAGGGGTTTATGCAGAAGAGGAGGTTGTAAGAGCCAGAGGTGGTGGATGACTCCAAGGAAAATGCCTTCCACACACAGCAGGCTGATGTACAGATGAACTTGAAGATTCTGTGGCAGCATTGCTAACACCTGTTCAAGTTGCAGACAGATGGAATGCCATCACTAAAGGGGGAGATAACACAGGCTCCCTTCCCCAGTGAATAAGATATATATATATATATATATATATATATATATATATATATATATATATTTGATATCCACTGATAAACAAAAACTCAGTTTTCTCCAAATGACGTGTCACTGGGTATGTCAATCACACTCCAGGGTGGGTTTCATGCTCAGGAGTAGTTGGCTAACATAAAATAGACTCCATGTTTGTTGTTGGTGGTGGTGAGTTTTTTTTTCTGGGGGAGGGCTTTTTTGTTTCATTATTCTTTTAACTCAGACTAAGTTGATTCTTACTGTCACATGAAATTGTAACTTTAAATGGTGTCAACTATTAAAAACGTTTTTAAAAAGCATTATAGTGGTCCATGTTTGCTTGGTATGTATGATCTATGTGCTTACACAAGGCTGATCAGTTTTAGTGGGAAGGGCCATATTTGGCTCATGTACTTTCATGTCCCAAGCAGTTGGCATAGTTTCCAAGAGAAACAGGGGCTGAGCAATTGTGGAACAATACTCAGTTCAGTAACATGATCGAGGCAAGCAATAGGAGTTGAACTCAGCCTTTGGAACATCATTCCTGTTTCTTCTATGTTCACAAACCATTTATTTAACAACCCAGGAACCACATCCAGTGACAGAGACACATTCGTTTTGGGAACCTAGCATGCTGCTTCCCTTTGCGTAACTAGCCCTGCGAGATCCCCTTGGGAGCATCTCAGACATCACTGGTGTGACTATCGTGTTTTTCTTTTCAGTACTTTTCAATAGGTGAACTTGAATTTACTGGGAATAGACAAATGATTTGTTTTTACAGTTTCTCTCTTCATTTTATTTCACCAATTTCAATATGAAGGAATTTTTTCTTGAAGTTGCAGAAGTAAAACAGAAAGTAAGCTCCATTTTCTCTGTTTTTCATTGATGTTACTGAAAATGATTAGTATTACTAACCCATAACTAACTTAATAAATTTCAAAAAGTGACCACAATTTAGCAAAGGAATACTCTGAGTAAAAGTTGAGCCTACATCAAATAGGACAGATGGTTTCACTCAGATTTAAGAACAATTTATTGATCATCTGTTACAAGAAGTAGGCTAGGCGTCATAGACAAAGTGTTATATTTCTGACCTGGAGGAGCTCAAGACTGGGGAGGGAGTAGAACAGGAAGCTGGGGAAGTGGGGTGATTCATGAGGAAGCTAAGGAACACAAAAGAAGATGGTAGTCCTTAAGAGCCCTAATTCAAAATTTTATTTACTTTCATTCTTTGAAGGAGTTATCATTTGGTAGATCAAAGAATACTATGTATAGGGAAGGTATCTTGATTTTAGCAGAATGCCATGGTCTCTTACAACCTAATGAGGCCACTAGTAACACATACCATCTAGAAAAGATGAAAGCAAACACCAAGGGGTAAAGTTCACAGCTGGTTCCAAGACCAAAGAAGGGTGGTTAAGTCCTAAGCACTGACAGGAAGTGGTGTATTTCATAGTGTTGTCTGGCATTAGCCTGAACACTTCCCTCCTCCATAAAGCTGCTGGAGCTGGAGAAGATGCACTCATGAGAAGGAAGAGAACATGCCAAGAGGATACTAAAGATATAAAGCAAAGCTAACAAGTTGAAAACTGACAGACCTAAAGCAGATGGAAGACGAGCCAGCTCCAGCATCCTTTATGGGAAATGCCTGATAAAAGAACTATTCACATTATTTGTTGAATGTTTGCATATACCTAATGATATTTAGAGATGAGACCCAAGTCCAAATACAAAATTCATTCACGTTTCCTGATGTTTGCTTTATAAATATACTTGCTTAAAAGTAAATCTACAAATTATTTTTAATGTGCTTGTGTTTTAACTGCAGCTTAAATGAGATTCGGTGTGGCAGTTCCTGTTTGTTGTGCTCAAAACAGTTAGAAATAGCAGATCTGAAAGATTACATTAGATGCTAGATTGCACAGTGCGAGATTGAGAGAATTATGAAAGTCCAGAAGTTTTAGCTGGGCACCAGCTAAATGGAACATGCAGTCTTTTCCTATAACAAACAGTACAACATGAACGTAAGCACGCTGGTGTATACTACTAATTTGGCAAATACAGGAATGACATTAGGATTATTTGTTTTGGCAAAGCTGCCACCAAATGTGAGATTGTGGAATGTGGGACTACTTTTTTGTTTGTTTGTTTGTTTGTTTGTTTGTTCTGCTTTATGCTGTAGGCATATTCCTAGGGTTAACTCAGTTCTTGGAATAAAGGATTCGGTAACTATGGGAAGGATGGTGAAAAGGAAAGGTGAGATGAACTATAATTCTTCTCTTAATGGCCATTTAACTAATGGTTATTATTAACTAGATTGTGGAAGAAAAATTGAGGTGACAAAATTTGTACCATGAAAGAGTCTTAATGAGAAGAAAACGGGAAATTATTACTTAGCATAATGAGATCCTGAAGCAGGAGCATTTTGGTTTTCCAAGCCCCTTTCCAAAAATAGCCAGTAATTAAGAGTATGGGATCCTGTGACTTGGGCTCAGGCTGGCAGAAGTGTTCCATAGCTGCCTGACTTAAGGACTCGCTCTCACTAGCCACAGTCTTATCATCTACAGGGTAGTGTAACAAAAGCACCTGCAGGTGGGTCTATGGAGTGGATGCCTGGCTTTGAAACAGTCTTCCGTAGAACTGAGTGCAGAGGAAGAACTATTGAAGTATTTGCTCTTGTTCTGACTCCTGTTACTGAAGTACTGGATTCTCCAGTTTGCACTGCAAAGTCCATAATGTCAACTTCTAGTCATTTTGTTGCCCTTTGAGAAGAACTGTAAACACACCAGTGCTTACTTTAGTGAGGGCCCAATGCCATTTCTGGAGCAATGCTGACCACAAAAGCAGTGATCATAGCAGATAAAGAAGTGTCACAGGGTTGCACCATCAAGAACATCTAAGCTCAGAAACACCAAGAACTTAGTTTAGATCATCCCCATGTTTGAGAGCATAAATGGCTTGAGGCAGACAAGCATCCGACTGATGAATGGGTAAAGAGCCTGGGGATGGGAGGCTGGCCCTACAGAAGATCCTGACTCCGCTGTGCCATTCGGGCAGCTGGGCAGAGTTGATGCCTCTAGGACCAGGAGTCAAGTTTACAGATTCCTGAAGTTAAAAATAATGTTAAACCATGCTACACTTTTAGTCTTATAATCATTTAATTTGGAGTGCTTTTTTTAAGTTTTTAAAAGCTGCATCCTGTTATTTCATCTGCAAAATAAAGGTCAAATGTCTGTATTTAAAATTCACAATGTAAACACAAGTATCAAAAGTATGATACCAATTCAAAGCCATTGTTAATCTTTCTCTCTTCTCCAATGAGGACACAGTTCTTTTTTAGAAATGAGGAAGTATTATTTGGGAGGACTCATAAGTAGAAAAACAGATTAAGACAGACTTATTAAAAAGATTGTCTCAAATCTCCTGAGTAAACTGGGAGCATGTGAATCATGGGAGAGGGTAGAAGGTGAGGGGGAGAAAGGGAGGGGATTGGAGAAAAATGTATAGCTCAATAAAAGCAATAAAAGAGAAAAAAAGAAGCAAAGGATTGTCTCAGCTAATACAATAGTGGTGGCATCAGAAACATTGCTTGAAAAGACTGTTCTGCATGGCCTCACACTGAGCAGACAGTGAGCATACTCCTCCAAATCCATGGTGTTGCTTCCAGGCCAGCCCAAACTCTGGAATTCACTCTAGATTCTACTCATCGAGGCTGCCCAGCCTTGTCCATTTTCCAGTACAGATGGACCCAGCAGGAAGGAGTAACTGAGGAAATTAGAAGACAGCAAACGCAATTCTATTCAAATATGCCCAGTTCAACCTAATGAAACTAAATTCAGTCAAACATTTATTGAGCTCCTTGCTATTGGACGAGTATACTAATCTACATAAGTGAGCAATGTTCACATGTGATGAATAACCAAAGGACAAAAAAAAAAAAAAGAGAAGTGTCCGGGGAGGGGGGGATGCAAGTTAAAGTAATATTCTTGTCATCAAAGAACTCATAATTTAGTGAGATGAAATTTAAAAAAAAACTGACAGTAGCAGTTAGATTGTAGGGTTCCCAAACTTGGCAAAAATAAATGGATGAAGAGGGTATATGTTTTCAGGTGGAGACAGCCAGTTCCCTTGACTTATGATATCTTATTTAATCCTGGGAAGTCAGGGTGAAAACTGATTACCCCCATCTGATATATGGGGTAAATGAACCTAATACAAGTCGCCTAAAGCTATGCAGGTTAACAAGCTTGGCTCTAAAGTTATGTCTTCAGAAACTGAAAATGGGGTTCGTCCACCATATCAATCAATAATCCCAACTCTAGAATGCAGATCTGTCACTATATGGCCCCTAACACCTTACACACACCATGAAAAGGCAAATATCTGTGTTCAGATGGGTCTGGATATCCTTGATGCTTCCATGGCAGGAAGTGATTCACACCAGGAGCATCATACATCTAAAGGACAGTAAAAGACCATGCTGGGGAAACATGATACATGATCCTGTACTTATACACTCAGTGAGAAAGATGTTCGAAGTTTCAGAAATGAGTTCCAAACATGGGATCCAGTACCTGACCTCACGCAGTCCTTCTGTGTGTGAAACTCCCTGGGCACACCTTTGCCACCAACAGTGTTCCTTCAGGCCTCTGAAGCAGCCCTCTCAGGCAGACCAAGGGAAGGGTGTGGAACCTGGTGCTAGACTGAGTGGCTACTCTCCACTCTTATTGACAGCACTCACCTTAGAAAGCTAATGCATCTAAGTGATGCCCAGGCAAACTGCCAGTTGCTTTTGCCTCCTGTTAATATGGGCTTCTGATTTGGTTGCCATGGTTACAGGAAACTGTAATTCTGGCTTCTCCCGAAATCAGAGTCCAGTCTTTTCTCTGTGGGAATGCAGCAGTCAGGCCCAGCATGCTGCCCTTTCCCCGTGCAAGCTAGACACTGTGCCCCCATGCCTTGGAGACTTCAAGGGAAGCAGGCTGAGCAAGGGGGGCACTTTTTAAAAAAAACTTATGGTGTACTTTTTATAATTAAATAAAATGTTATCTCTCAATATTAAAACAGGATATTTCCACCTAATGGGGGCTTGGGACCTGCTTTGAGAGGAGCCATTGTCCTCCAGTGGTGAGAAGACTCACAATTCCTCCAAGGGAAATTTTGTTTTCTTTTCATTTTCTCCTTTAAAGCAATCACAACCTATTGCTACAGAAAAGGGGAAGGGGGATCCTAAACACCATGATTAGTCTCTATCGTAACATTTCCTGAGGCAGGATCACCACCAGTCCACACAATTCTTTCCAGTTAGCAGGATGGCCTTTAGAGGTACAGGAATTCAGAGAAATGCCCGGGGCACTCTCAGCCCATCCCATTGCTTGGATGCTTTGCTGCCTCTGCCTCTCCCAAATTCTGCCTTTACAAAGGCTGCTAGGTGAGATACTGTGAGTTTGCAAACACGCATGCGGTCCAGAGAAGTGTACCCCCCTCCCTGGAGGTGTGTACTGCTATCTACACTGTTCATGCACTATTGGTAGGTTCCTTAGTGTACAACTCTTTTTCCAAACCTGCCTTTGACACTGAGTTTTCACCAATCTACCAGCAGATGTAAAGTAGGCGGGGATCTGCGCCAAATGACCGACCCTGGGAGTCATTGTCAATTCTGTGAACACATACAACATTCTTTCTTACTATACATGTAGTTGTGATTCAACTACGTTTAAGCAAGGTCTTCATTTTAATCTTTCTGAAAGAAAACACAGAGAATGACTTCAAGCATTCAAAATAGGAACCCCTTATCCAGTTCCACTAAAGCCCAGGCAGCAGGCGGCTCTGGCAGTCCCCCAGAGCAAATAGTGACTGGATGTTTCAATATTCAGTCTGAGGATTGCCTATTCCCCTGGGCAATCGGGCACATGCTCTTCTGGAAATCAAACAGCGATAGAATCCAGTTAGAGCTGGTCCAAGTTAAGATATTTCAGGAAATACGGGTTTGTTTTTTTCTACAAGCATAAATCTGAGCACACCACTGTCTACTGTAGCCTCTCCTCAAGGACGAAGAGCTCACCATATGCAGCAGTGGGTCTGCCTGAAACAAAAACCTGGGGGAGGGGTGAGTGGGGAGGAGGGCTCATATTAACTATTTCCCTTCTGGACATTATGGTATGATGCCTGAGCTCGAGCCCAGGAGGGGTACCTGATGAAGAAAGGGCAGGGCATCAGCTCTTCCTTGGCTGCACCCAGCCTGTTTTCCGTTGGCATGAGTTTAATTTAGTGCTTGTGTGGGTGGCCGTGTGCAAATTTGCAGAGTAACTTCTCTTAACTGTTTATTTACTCGTCCTTTGGAATTTGGCGCCCAGCCTGCCTGCCAGTCCCTGGCTAACTTATGAAAGTGGGGAGCAAGTCAAGTTTGTATTAGACAACCTGCTGCCTCCCTTTGCTCTTTCTTTCCACATCTGTGGCATCCCTTCTCCCGTGCCCCAAGGTATTTTGCCCCCACCCCCCAAATGTGCTCAAGAAAGACTTTGCATAAATCATTTGTTCTAAGCTTAGAGACATTATCCCGGTGGAGTGATAATGTCTTTCTTTTTATTCATACATATTAGAAAATGAGGCATTCTACATAAATAAATTTCTAGATAAATGAAAACCATAACCCAAAGTGCCAATTAAAACCGCAATTGGCTGCGAGAAAAGCTTTTAAAAATCTTTTCTAGTTATCACTATCTCCATACACAGAGGTACCAGCATAGTAACAAGCCAATCACGTGAGATTTTACACATTACAAAGTGCTTCCCTATCCATTCTCTCAGTGGCTTTCCAGACTTTAGAAGGAAGGCACTAGGTTCCTGTTTGCTGGGAACTGTGGTTTCAAGTGTGAGTTGTGATGCTGTAGTCCATGGCACATTATCATACACTGACATCTTACTTATATTATTTGGTTTTGCTAAGGTTCCCAATTGTTCACCGGGCTTTCTGTGTCTCAGTGCTTACTACCTGTGTTGGGTCAGCATCTCCTTTTCATCACCACAGGAGCTGTTTCCAGCAACGTGGACCAGCTAACTTGGTTTATTGCGAGTACTTCCTTCAGCTCCATGGTTCTAACCTTTTGTTGGCTGGAAAATCTGATGAATTAGCTTACAAGGAGACTATGTTACAATGCAGTCAAACAGGAGATCCCTTTATTTCAGCCTGACTGTCTAAATGGTTTCATTTCAGGAAGCAAAGCTTTAATGTTCTCTTCTCTGACCATTCCCTAGATTATGAATGACCTTTTGCTGATTTTTGTGTTCTTTCCTATGAGGCTCCTCTTCATTGTCAGGTGTGCCCACAAGACTCTACATGGAAGCCCCAACTAATTTTCCTTCTGAGGAAATGCAACTGTGTTCTTCTACCCATCTGTGACCTGCTGGAGCACGTGAAGAGAGGTCCTGCAGACCCAAAACTGCAGGATCTCCACAACACAGGGCAACAGCAGGAAAACCAAGAGGAGCTCCAGTGAGGACCCAGCATCGATAGCGCAGCAGAAACCAGAGGCCCTGAACCAGACCAATGACTCTTTGCAATGAACATTTGCAGTAAAAATAATTGGATTATTGAGTGACTCACTGTGTCACACTACAGTTTCCACGACAAGATTGATTTTTCCTCTTCTTCCTTCCTCTTCTTTCTCTTAAATCCTATTCTATTTTATTTTGGCAGGGAGGTGGCAGGGGCAGAGGAGGGTATGAAGGGACAGGGAAATGAATGGGATGGAGATGTATGATGTGAAGACACAAAGAATAAATCAAAAGAGAAAAAAGAATACAGTGGAGAGTGATAGGACACCAGCTGTCTTCCTCTGCACTCTACAAGAGTACACACACACACACACACACACACACACACACACACACACACACACGTGGGGGAAGGAGCGAGAGAGAGGGAAGGAAAGAGAAAGAGACTTTTTTTTTTTTGATTTTTCGAGACAGGGTTTCTCCGTAGTTTTTGGTTCCTGTCCTGGAACTATTTCTTGTAGACCAGGCTGGCCTCGAACTCACAGAGATCCACCTGCCTCTGCCTCCCGAGTGCTGGGATTAAAGGTGTGCGCCACTACCACCCGGCGAGAAAGAGACTTTTATGCTTCTTAAATAATATATCTTTTAGAAGATAGACAGCAAGTGTTAAGATTGCCACATTGTAGTGCAAAGGGGGCTTTGTAAATAAGATAAGGACTTAGCAGAGATTGTGTTGGGTTAGCGTGGACCCAGCATAATCACAAAAGATGGTCAGAGGGGTCAGAGGTATAAAGGGAGTTATGACAACCAAAGCAGGGCCACAAGCTAAGGAATGCAAGTACTCCCCAGAATTTAGAAAAGGCAGGGAAATGGATCCCGTACTAGAGACCTCAGAGGGTCTGAGGCTTTGCTGACATCGTGCTTTTAAGACATGTTCCTTCTGAACTTCTGCTCTCCTGAAATGAAGATGACAAAATCCTGTTTTTATGTTTAGTAGCTACCTTTGTTATATTTTAACAGTAGCAGCAGAGAATCCACAGCAAATTCTAAGCGAGCTAGGCCTATATGGTGAGAACTTTCCTCAGAAAAACAAAAATTTTTAAAGTGCCTTTTCTTATATTCCCTCTTGCTTGAATTATCATAAAACCATTGAAAAACAGGAATTCATTATTATTTTTATTGTTATTTCCATTTATAGCAAAAGAATGTGAAACTTGGTGACCTTAAGAAATTGGCCAAATCCTGTCTTGGTGGCTACAAACTAATGCTCCGTTTGGCCTCTCTCACCACTTTTTGTTTCGCGTGGGCTTCCTTCCCCCAACGTGTAGACAGATGTCCTTGCTGTTTCAAGCCACCGTTTCCTGCCTGTGCTTAAAGCCAGTGATTCCATCACAGATATGGAAAAGCAGTGTTCACTGGTTTTCTGATACGTCTCAGAGACAGTGTTAGCTGCCTCGCGTGCTAGTGAGTTCTTTGAGATAGAAGCTTGTTTATCTTTGTGTTCATTTTTCCCTCCCCAGTACCAAAGAGAATGTTTCCCCAAGCCTTGGTTCTGCTATTTCTCAGCTCCGGCTGTGCTATTTCTCGGATGGTCACCTTGAGCGGTGGCCTTCAGTGTCATCTATATCCTAATGGCCCACAAGTTATATCATCAGCTCCAACATCTCTCTAGGGCTCCAAAATCAGATAGGTACCCATCAGATATGTCCACTGGACATCTAAAAGCTATCCCAAATACAGCTGGACCATCGGCTTCCTTTTCTTATAAACTTTCTTCCCAGGCATGATAGTGTTGTTATAGAATAGTGCCAGAACTCACCAACTGCCTAGACTAAAACCCCTGGGATCCTTTCTGACTCTATCACTATCAGAAAATTCTAATAAATATCCAGGCGGTGGTGGCACACACCTTTAATCCCAGCACTCAGTGTGAGAGGCAGATGGATCTCTGTGAGTTCGAGGCCAGCCTAATTTAGAAGAGCTAGTTCCAAGACAGGCTCCAAAACTACAGAGCAAACTCTGTCTCGAAAAACAAGTGAACAAAAATTTTATTAATTTTATCCTCAAAGCATACCTGCTATTTACTATGTCTAGGCAGCTCTATAACTATCAGCCTACTCTCTTTGTCATTCTCTTGTCTCAGCTGTCCCAATTCTCTATGGACATTCATCTGACCACTGCTTCTTCCAATTCTTTTTCTATGAAATTGCCATAGTGATATTTTGCAAGCAGGAACCTCTGGTCTAAGTCTACTATAGAACGAAGTCATTTCCTGTCGTACCTGCCCTTCTTGGTATCCTTCCACCCCCGTGGTGGCTTAGCTTTCCCTTGGACAGGCCAGGAAGGCTCCAAACACAGGATTCACATTTCCTATCCCCTTTGCTGGGCTGCTCCACTTTGTGGTCCTTCCCCTTCAGATCACCTCCTCAGAGAGACCTCTGAACATTCAGTTAGAGCGAGCCTGCTTCTCTTCCTACCTGCTCTCTGCTACTTCACCAACCTTCATTTTCTCTGCAGCACACACTAGTACCCGCTGCTGTTCTTACTCATTTGTTGGGTTTGTCTTTGCCCGTCTCTGTCAGTAAAACATATGCTAGAGTTCTTGCTTTTTCAAGAGATGTATGATAGATAATATGATAAATATTTTCTGAATGAATGAATGGATTCATCTTCACATTCCCTGCATCAATATTTATTTACAACCAGCAACACAGGGACTACTTGATAATATTATTTGAACACTGATCAAATTGATTCTTTGATAATTCACGAATGTATAAAATGCACTTTAATTTCTTTCACACCTGCCTACTTACTCTTAACTCCTTCCCATCCTCTTACCCCCCACCCCCAAAAGTTCCTTTTCCACATTCATTTCCTTTTTTGGTGACCTGTTGAATAATGTTTTGTTGAATTATCTCAATTAATTGTTTAATATGAGATGCAAATATTTTTATTTTTACAGAAAGAACATGTACCCAGTTGCTGTTTCCTGACCTCCGCAAGTCAGAGTCTTTATTACTTCCACTTCCCCAGGGTTCCCACTTCCTTCTGCCCTGTCTGGACTCTTAGAATAGCTCAGATGACAATGGAAAGGTCTCATTTATATTTGTGCTTATACAAGAGATCTCAGGTGGGGCGGGTTTGGCAAATTCCAAGTACCAAGTCCTGTTACACAGGCAATAGCAGTCCTGCCCCAAACAAATACCAGGGCTTCCCAGTCAATCCGCAAACACCTAAAAATCAAACAATACAAAAAATATCCACCCTTACTGCCCTTTCTCAACATAGCACTCAAAGTCTTAGCTGGAGCAATTAGAATAGAGAAAGCTATATATATAAAAGTTATACAACTAAGAAAGGAGGTAATAAAATCATTCCTCTAGGGAGATTATATATACATTAAAGAATATATATATATATATATATAATAAAGAGTCTGACGAAAGATTATTAGAATTGGTAAACAAATTCGATAGGCTTGCTCAATACAAAATTGAAAAGTAGTATCATATTTATAAACTAATAATGAGATTTCTGAAAAGGAAAATGAAAACAATGTCATTCACCATAATTGTAAAATACCCAGGGGCAAGTTGAACCGAAGTTTTTAAGACCTTCTATGATGAAAAGCACAAACCCATGATGAAAGAACTTGAAGAACACACCCCACTCCACTCCCACATGCTATAAAAAGCCCTCTCACGTTCATACATCTCAAAGGATAGATTGCATAAATGTTCGTGCTACCGAAGTTATCTATTGATTCAACCCAGTTCCCATCATAATGTCAATGGCACTCTTCTCTCTTCCGTATTCATTTCTAATACTGAAACCATGGAATGTGTAGCCTTTTAGAGAATTTTACTTCATTCAATGTGTGATTTGGCAAAAGCGCACGACCACAATGTTGACTCATGTAAGCATTATATCTGACTGTAAAATGTTAAAGCTTCTTAAATATACATTAATCATCTCATTCATCAAGGAAGCTTAAATTTGTGACAGTTGCAATCCCCTCTGTGGGTGACTGCTGCTACAGGGACAACACATTCTGGGTTTGATTTTGTCAAATGATTAGGATTGTCACTGAGGGGTTCCAGACAATGGCAATGGCAAACATTGAAGTATTTAGTTTCCCAACTCTCTCTTCTGGTTGTTTTTTAGCTGAAGTGTTACTATGTCAACTACCAAATTCACGGTCCTCCTGCCTCAGCGTGATTCTGGAATGACCGACAGGTATGACACCATTTCTAGATTTGACCATTCTTTCCATGAATGTAGTTAGTAAGCATGTGGCCACTATATCCTTGCAATCTCATTATGACACATGTATATATTTGCAAAAATATGTGATCTTGTAAAGTAGATTGCATGCTCTGTCAAGCTTTTACGTTTCTCAAATAAATACCCATTTTAAAATATAAATATATTTTCCTAGGATTATACTGATTGTGATCTTCTGGCATCTCAGCTTTTAGACTCTGATATTAGCAACTGTGTCTTTTGGGATTATAGACCTATTTGCTTTGTGGTCAGTGTTTTTAACTTATGGATGACTTCTTCTCCCCATCTCAGCCTTTTCTATCTGTTTAGGATGAGTGTGAAGATTAATGCTGTGTGTGTGTGTGTGTGTGTGTGTGTGTGTGTGTGTATTTAATAATCTATACTGCCTTAGTCGGGTTATTGTTGCTGTGATGAAACACCGTGACCAAAGCAACTTGGCAAGGAAAGGATTTATTTGGTTTACACTTTTGCATCACTGTTCATCACCAAAGAAGTCAGGACAGGAGCTCACAAAGGGCAGGAATCTGGAGGCAGGAACCTGGAGGCAGGAACCTGGAGGCAGGAGCTGATGTAGAGCCCATGGAGGGTTGCTGCTCACTGGCTTGCTCCATGACTTGCTCAGTCTGCTTTCTTATAGAACCCAGGACTGCCAGCCAAGCTCACAGTGGCTGGACCCTCCCCCATCAGTCACTAATTAAGAAAGTGCCCTAAGGCTTGCCTGCAGCCTATGGAGGCTTTTCTCAATCAAGGCTCCATCCTCGCTGATGACTATAGCTTGTGTCAAGTTGACACAAAACTAGCCAGCACATGTACATTTGTTGTTACTCTATTTTTAGATATTTATAAGATAACATGGTTCTAAGTGCCAAGATCCACAAATAAGTTACTGAGGTCTTATTTTATAAAATGCTAGCTTGCTCCTCTGAGCAGTAAGCATAACTCTGTAAGGAAGAAAAGAATCTCCATGTGGGTTTTCTCCCTGGATGTTGTCCCCAGGACCAGGGTTTAGGTGCAAGGGTTTTACTTAGGAAATGATTTTGTGAAGCAACAGCAGGAGGGAAGGGAAGAGACCCAAGCAAAGACAGCTGCGACTGTAGCCCTGTAGCCCAATCCTGTGGAAAGACTCTAGAAACCCTATACATACGTGCCTTGCAGCAACCTACTGTTTGGTCACAAGAGCTGAGGACATTTGTGCTCTCAGTAGAGGTGGATGTTCATTATCAGAACTCCAGTTTTCTCTGTGCTCAGGACTGGGGGTGGGGGAGGTATATATGTATACTGGTTTAGCTTTGGTACAGCTTCCTGAACAAACTCTTAAATACAGGACTAGACTTCTATAACAAAACACAGAATGAAGGATTTTCCTCTAGCGCTGAAAACCCCAGGATGCAGGTTGGGCTTATCTGTTCTCTAAGCTGAATGTTACCTCCTCCGACTGGCCCGCATCTTGTACATTCACAATGGTAAGGGTTGGACCCCTGTGGCTGGAAGAAGATTCTTCAATGTCTGATGAATAGGTGATCATTTATACAAAACAAGTGGTTAAGGAATGAGAAATCATAGTTTATGTATAGAATTTAGTTATATCTAAGTCTCCCAACAAATTTAAGTTATTTTATACAAGTGTAATTATGATGAACCACATGGGATAGATGATTATTATGACACAAGGGCATGAGGTTAAAAAGCAAAAAAAAATAGTTAATGTCTTTGATCTGGAATACATAATTTACAGAAAACTTGCAATAATAATAAAAAGATTCCATGATCAACAATTCCTGGAAATTAGAAGTGAAATTCCTTCATATTTAGTCAAAGGCCTTTATAAAGGACTTTTAAAACTGGCTATATGTGGCTTAATTGTTCTTAACCTGTTTTTGTAGAACACTTGTCACCTTCCAGAATTTTCAAGGAAACTTGATGGGAAAAAGTTTCCCTGTGAACTTTTTCTTTTCTTATTACGGCAAGAAAATAAATAAAGATGAAACTGTGTATGTATCGAAGTCCAGATAAGAGTTCCTGTGTGGCTCTCACGAATATAGAAAACCTATTTAAATTTTCTCACTTCCCCTTTCCTTTCAAAGCTGGTCCAGTTAGTTAGCCTTGGCTTCCACCCCTCTCTCGCTGGTTATAAAACAAAATGGAATGTTTGCACTGAAAGGACAAGTCTGAGCAGTGACTCAGAGGAAACACGCATTTATAAACCATGCTTCCCCAAAGTCTCCGTACAAACACGGCCATGGCTCTGTTCCAGATTGGACCAGGCAGCGCTCTTACTGGGGTGGCCCCTTGGCAAACTGGTGTTACAGGGCCCTTACTAGAAACAAGACCTGGGCTGCAAAAGTGGCCTTGAGACAACAGCATTCCACGGTGATCTTTCATCTCCAAGAGTCAAAACAAGAATGGCTGAAATGAAACCAGACAAAGAAAAGGGGGCCTTGCTGGAACAGAACATTCTTGAATCTGCAAAGTTTGGTGGGGCTGAACTTCCTTAGTGGCAGAGGCCTCTGTCTTCTTTATAGTATGCCTTTGCTCTAGGGCCAAGGTTGACCTTATCTATCCAGAATACAAAGTATACCGAAGGCACTTGGTTTTTACATTGGAGTCAGTGAGATTTAGGTTTGAATCCCAATTTGCTACTATGTATTTTCTCTCGACTAATATTTAGGATGGACTGATTTTGTGGTTGGCACTGCTCTTCCTAAGTGCTGAGAAGGAGACTGAGCTAGAATTGCTATGCTCCTTTGGCTATTGTCTAAATGGAAGGAGAAAAAATTACCCAAATTAAAACCCAGAGAGATGAACTGAAAGTGATGGTGACGTCATGATGATAACAACTGGGAACTAGGCTGGATGAGGAGAGAAAGCTTTTACAAGATGGCAAAGGGGTACCCTCCACAAAATGCCAGCTGAGACCTGAATGACAGGAAAGTCAGCCAGAGAAGGCCATGCCTGGTACAAGCCTGTTTCATGAACAAAAACAAAGCTTTGCAGTGAATGGCAGAGACTGATGAGCGAGAAGGTGGGAAATATAGAGGATAAAGAGGGCAGCCATCTCTGAGACACTTTTCATAGAGAAGTGGATTTATTTCTACCGTTGAAACTGACTGTGGTGACCATTAAAATACACAGGTATCTTGGGTCCAGACTTTTAGATTCTTGGTGACTTCTGTCTTGGTTGCTCTGTGGCCCCAAACTAGTCCAGAAGATGGCCCGAAGAACATTTTGTCTCATAGCTCTGTCCCTGAGGATCAGGGAGAATCCTAGAAGAGGGTGCAGAAAGGTTGTAAGAGCCAGAATTCCATAAATCAGCTTTGAAACTATCTCTCCTAGAAATGGCTACATAAACAACAATGTCAATATCCAAAGACTTGCTGATGGGGAAGGGAGGAATTTCCACATAGACAAGCACTACAGGTAACTAATGACCTCAGTGACTGCTGAGGGAAGCAGAATGAGCACCCGTACTTGTTGTCCAATGCAGAGGGGTCAGTCCTAACAAGAGCAGACTCAGCAGGTTTATTTGTGCACGCACACACAAATGCACACACACGCATGAATGTACAGATACATACATATTGTATGCAACAATAATAATCAAAGAAACAGAGGTCAATAATTTGAGAGGAGGTGCATGGGAGGCTTGGAAGGAGGATACCTTGGAGGGGCTGGAAGGAAGAAAGGGAAGGGGGAAGTGATGTTATTCAATTTTAGTTAAAAATGTACAATTTTTTAAAAGTAACCATGATGTATGTTTATAAGCAGTACTTTCCATTAATGTAATTATTATAAAGCTGTTGTTACTATTTTTAAAAAATTATTTCTTTAATATGAGAATTTCACTTGAGATATGGTTGACTCAGATCAAATTTGTGTCACGAGCTGAAAGGTCATGCTGTTTGGGGTTGTCATTTCTTACTGGGTTAGAGAGTGAATCCAGAGCTGTGCACATACAGGTAAGTGTTCCACCACTGAGCGCTGTCTGCAGGCACCTCTGCTTGCTTTGAATCCTAGTGCTCTAAATCCCCGTGATAGGTATTCTATTAGTTATGGCTCCCATAGCAGAGCAATATGCTAGAGGAGTGATTTTCTTCTCTAATCCCTAAATCTCTGTGACAATTTGGCAATGACCTTTGCTATTTTACAAGTGGGATGATCATAATAGTAAGTCCCGGTTGCAATAGTCTGCTTAATGTACAACCAGCAGCTGAGGATGCAACACATTGACAGAGCATTGGCCTGGAGTCTCAGAACCACAAAATAACCAACACACTAAAAACAAAAGTTATGGCTGATATGTAAGCTTCATGTTTCTTAACTTTCTTGTTTGTTTGTTGTTGGTGGGGTTTTTGTTGTTGTTGTTTTAAGATAAGGTTTCTCGGTAGTTTTGGAGCCCGTCCTGGAACTTGCTCTGTAGACTAGGCTGGCCTTGAACTCGCAGAGATATACCTGCCTCTGCCTCCCGACTGTTGGGATTAAAGATGTGTGCCACCACCACCTGCTGTTTTTTGTCTTTTTGAGACAGGGTATCTCTGAAGCTTTGGAGCCTGTCCTAGAACTCACTCTATAGTTCAGGCTGACCTTGAACTCACAGAGTTCCACCCATCTCTCTGCACCATAATCACCTGGCTTTAACGTTTCATCCTAATCATTTAGAGTTCTCATTCATCCAGTCTCATAAAAGCTGTGGATATTAATGGGAAGCAGCATTAATTCTACTTTCTAAATGAAGCCTTGAAGGCACCTGTAGCTTAGCATACATATATCCATAGCTGCAACAGAAAGTAGGAATGGGTAGAAAGGCACCTTGAAGACATTCCATGGGTTAGTGGTCACTGCTCATCTCCTTCAGGGGGACAGAGAGAGCCAGCCTCACAGAAGGATAACAACAGCCCCTTAATTTGAGCCAGCACAATGCATGCAAAGAGGTCATTCCTATTCAAAAGAGCAACGCCCGCTCAGTATTTACCCTTTCAGGTCAAGAAGGGGTGGTCAGAGTTGGATTGAATGAAAATGATTGAAACCTTATCACAAACCGAAGTTTACTGGAGACGAAACACAAGTTACACAGGTTTCCCAAACCTTATTCTACATGGTGGGCTTTCTTAGATTATGTGTATAGCCTCCTTCCATATTTGTGAGTTCTCAATGCACAGACATAGCCAACTACAGATTGGAATTTACACTTTCCTCCTCATCAATATCCCCTAACCAATACAGTATAACAACTATTTTTACAGTGTCTAAATGGTATTGGACATTATAAACAGCTTAGAGGTGGTTTAAAGAATACATGAGTACAGGCAAGAGGAACTTGGAGTTCAAAACCAACTTAAGATACATAGAACCAAGATCTGGGAATGTAGCTTGATGGCAGAGTACTTCCTCAGCATGATCAAGTTCCAGAATTCAGTCCTCAGCACTGCAAAGGGGGGGTGGTGGTATATGAGAAGACATGTATAGTTTGTATACAAATCTATAACATTTTATGTGAGGGAGACCTTTAGGAGATACTGAGGGATGAGGTTACTACTACTACTACTACTATTGTGAATTATTATTATCAGAAGAAAGCCAGGTTAGATGCCCTTTTTAAATTACCATGCCCTGCCCTGCAATCAGTTGTACAAAGAACAAGGATTTAATAGTCAGCTCCACTGTCCCTGAAAAGCGCCCTGGCTGGGGAGTCATGGAGTTCAGTAGACACCCTTTGACCAGTGTGAGAGCAGAGAGAGCTTGTGAGCTGAAGCACAAATGCTCCTTACAGAGCGGTCATTGCCATTATTTGTGTTTCTGGATTACATCCTCTCCACCCTGAACAGAGTATGACCTTCACAGGCCAAGCAGGAGGAGGAGGGCTGTTGCTCACTGGAAAGCAGTTATGCCTGGCAGCAGCCCCAACCAACGCATAAAAGATGGAGTTAGCAAAGGAAGTTCTTTCTCCTTGAATTCTCCAACAAACTATATGGAGTTTAAATTATTGGAAATTTTTTATTATCTACCTTGTCCAGCCACTGAACAGTACTTTTAGAAAACAACAACAACAAAAATCAATTTGAAGCCTTTTTCAAGATTATTCTTTCTAGAACCCAATGTGTGATTTAAATTTTCTATTCATTGCTACCATCTTTAGGAAAATTCCAAAATATGTCTGTAAAAGCAAGAAGACAAACATCTCTCAGATACAATGCAGACAGATTGCCCACTGCAACCTAGCACAAAGGAAATACAATTGATGTTAGTTAACACTCTTATAAACATAAGAATACTTTGTAAACTCTCAGGCTAGAAAACTTCCCTAGAGTAATATTAAATGACTGCTTGGCATCTCTTTCTTCACAAAAATACCAATATTCACTCTTTCATGCACAGACTTTATATTCTTCTATACAAAGTCAAACCATAAAATAAACATTAGTGGATATAATATAAATGGTTCTTTATGATCACAGATCTTCTAAAACATTATACCCTGAGATTTAAATCAGAGGTAATAAAAATAAAATTATACAAATATTGTCATTGGCAATGTATTTCCCCTGCTGTTCCACAGATCCAAAAAAGGAGAAAGAGGACTAACTGGGACTGTATCTGATAATTGACACAGGCTATCTTGGAATATTTTTTTCTATAAATGATCTTATACTGGGGAAAAACTTTCTATGGCTTCTAATACAAGCCCTGTATTCTAGATTTACTGCCAGAGTTCAGCCTTCGAACTGGCTTGCATGAAGGACAGAGCTGACATCTCAGACAATTTGAAAATACAGTTATGAGAAAAAAAATCCAAAACTAGAAAAAAGATGTTTCCACAGAATTCAGTGTATACAAAATAGGCATTTGGCATGCTGCTATGTATCTATAATTTGGGGTCGTAAAAGGTCCTTCATGAGAAAGAGAAAGTCGTTAAAACTTCAACTAAAACTGTATTTTTCAGCTTTTTAAGTTCACTTTGTCATTTTTTGGCAACCATATCATAAATCACATATCAGCTTTGGAGAACAAGTTTTGTATTCTCTCTCTCTCTCTTTCTCTGCATTTTCTTTCCAAATTAAATTACTAATTATACTACTTTGCAAAATACAAAACACAGGATTTAAAAGAAATGGTAACTTACGGACAGACATCCTGATTCCTATATATTAAGTACAGTGCATTCATTCAAAGTACCTGCCTTTGTAGGTTTTTTTTTGTTTTTAATCTGGAAAATTCACATGAAGCTTCCTTTACACTATCAACTCGTTTCCTGGAACCTCCTAGAGACCCAGTGCAGCTCTATCATGTCTTATCCATCTCCTGGTGCACACGGCATGTAGACTCAAGGAGAATACTGGTAAGGCCACATGTGAACATAAGCTAATGTCAGCAATCTCTGTGATGGTGGTGATGCGGGGAGATGTACTTTTGTTTCTTAAAACCTCCTTCACCCTTTCCCCTGTCTTGGGGGTCACTGTTCTTTCGAAATCCTACCCTTCCTTGAGAATTAACCCATGCCTGCTACCTTTTATAGGAAGTGTATCTTTAACATTATAGTTAGAATTGACCCCTCCTAGCCCTCCAGTCTTACTTCTTGTTTTATATTATGGGAGTTAATCACGTATAGTTCAATTATAGTTCATATTTATAGATAAAGAGGGAAAATGTTTTCGGTTCCTGTGGAGATAAGACTAGACCATCTGCTTACCAGAACACACCATAGCCTCAAGAATACTGGCGTCTAGTCACTGAACAAGTACTCAATATGCTTATTAAATGGATGATTGCACATTGAATGCTTGAATTGTAGAATCGTGGGATTAAATAAAAGCTTTAAGGATATTTGTATTATTTACAAATACAGTCTACCAAAATATTTCTAATACATTACTTAATTCTGTAAAGCAGTGTGGTGGTTTGCAAGAAAATGACACCAAAGGGAATGACCTTGGAGTAGGTGTGGTCTTGTTGGAGAAAGCGTGTCACTGTTGGGGTGGGCTTTTAGATCTCCTATGCCCAAGCTGTGTTCCGTCTCACAGTTCCCTTCCTGTTGCCTATGGATCAAGCCCCAGCTCCATGCCTGCCTGCATGCTGCCATGTCCCCCATGGGGATAATGGACTAAACCTCTGAAACTGTAAGGTACTCCAATTAAATGTTTTACTTTTTAAGAGGACTGTGGTCATGCTGTCTCTTCACAGCGATAGAAACCCTAACTAAGACAAGCAGTTATTACCGTCACAGCCTTATGTGTTGGTTAGTCAAGCATCAAAGACACTAGCTAGCAACTAAATACCATAGCTTTTATTTTTGCCCAGGTGTTGGTTCTGCCCCTAGAACTGTCTCTAACACTTCTTTTTATATCCTATGGTAATTAATCCCTTATCTAGTGTAGGTTTTGTTGAGATGCATTTTAGGTATTTAGTTCTTATAGACTGTAAGTAGTTTGATAAAAGATGACTGAGGTTCTTGCCACTCTTGAAGGCATCTTGCGCCAATTAAAGAGTCACTACCATGTTTCATTAGGTGCCACACATTTCATCGGGCACCTTTAATGATGATAAAAACCCTTTCTCTCTTGCTAGAAAGTGGTTGCTGGTCATTCTTCATATTGTGTTAGGAACATTTTCTTTGTAAACTTCAGTGTTTCATATTCCTATGTCTTGTCTGGTCACACCAATGCCACTTTGTGGTATAAGCCGTGTGGTTGCCATTATCTTCATCATTCGTCCTGCACTGGATGTATATATCTTATAACATTTGATATCTTTGCATGAATTAAAAAGCTTTAAGTCATAATGTTAAAAGAACAACCTTGAAGTCGCTACATATTCTAGGTACTAGAACATTACCAAAACAATTAAAATAGCCTTGTATATCTTCCTCCAAACTAGCCTCTGTCTTTCCAGTTTGCATTTTTAATTCTTAAAAATAGCTTTGCCTCATATGCATATATTCCTGGTTGGTGTCTTGTTCAGTATTGCTTGGCTTCTTGTTGGCTTTGATAAAATATCTTCAACATGTTGTCTTCAGTCTCTGAGACTTTCTGTTTTCCTCTACCTATAGTTAATAATTTTATCACAAAGCCATATTATAGCTCATGGATATAGATCATTTATGATGTTACATGATATTTTACTCTGAGATCATGCCATGCAACAGTTACATAGCTACATTAGTGTGGACATTTGGAAACAGCAGTTTCCTACTAAAGCCATAAAAATTAAAATTGCTATGATCAAGTCTTTTACTTTCCTGGTATACAAGAATAAGAAGTTTTCATTCTTCCAGACATGCTGAATTAAAATTAATATCACAAGTTGTCATATAAAAATATATATGCATATAAGTATTATATTTACATAGATTTTCAATTGTATAGTATAGTCCTTATCTACCTGTTAATTGCTACATCCTTAGTGCCTAGATTAGAGTATATACTTAGGACTCAGAAAATGTTTGTTGAGTCAGTGAGTCAATGTATGAATTAAGAGTTTCATTGCTTGCTTATAAAGTAAATTATCCTGTTAGAATTTCCCATCAGAGCAAGAATCATTGTGGAAAATTTAAGAGACATTCAATGAACTATTTAGAAAATTGGGTTTTGATCCAATTTTGCAGTAACTGGCTGCAAAATTCTAGGAGAATCACTCAACATTTCTAATTTTGAATGGCAACATTTATAGATGGAATAACAATAATTTATGATTCATCTATGGATTAACCAAGGATATTTATACAAATGTTTTCTAAAACATGAATTTATACATATATGTTACCTGTCATTATTCTTCATAGTAAAGTTCTACACACTTGTAAATATAGAAATGGACCTAAGGAAAAATTATTCTTTTACCAATAATCTTTGAGGTTGGGCATGGTATCTAATAACAAAGCAGAGATAGGAGAGAGAGAGAAAGAGAGAGAGAGAGAGAGAGAGAGAGAAGGAGGGAGGGAGGGAGAGAGAGAGAGAGAGAGAGAAGGAGGGAGGGAGGGAGAGAGAGAGAGAGAGAGAGAGAGAGAGAGAGCGCACGCAGGGCTTGAGGCCTGAGAGCTGGTAGACTTTATACAGTGGGTGTGTGGCATCAGGCTTTTGCTACAAACCCAGCTATTTTTAATTTTAAGTAAGTATAAAGAATCTCTTTTTAAATAGGGCAACCAAGATAGTGCATTACCTTTTCCAATCAACCTGCTGCCTAGATGAAATATTCATCTTTTGTGTCAAAATAAGAAGTGATATATATAGTTTGGCACTAAGAAGGGATAGAATCTTCAGTGGGCGAATATTCTAAAAAGTCTTGGCTATAAAATAACCACAGCAGAAATATCCACTTGTGTTGAAGTAAGCTTGTAGAGTCTAGAGCAGTGAGACCGTTTTAGCTCGGATTCACAAGGACAGGCCTAGCCTATCTGCTAGCAAACTTTTTATCTGCCTCTTTGCAAAGAACAATAGAGTTAACTCAGGATTTGGAAGTAGCTTGTCTTCTGTCTCCCAGAGTTTGCAGCCTTGGCCTCTTTTGTACCTTCTGTGAAGCAGAGGGCTAACAACCCTGTCCTTCTCTGGACGGAGGAATGAGTTTGGTTTGTGTGAGTGAAGAGCATGGACAAACTTTAAAGTCTGGTGCAGATGTTGGTGTCCGGAGATCCCAGTTACAAGGTGGATTCCCAACACTGAGAGGAGACTGGGTCTGATGCTAGCGATTGAGCAGTGTGGTGCTGACTCCTTCCAGCTGCCCTTTGTCTGAGTGTCGCCTGCCTTCCTGCCCCTGTGCACACACATCCCCAGCTTGCCCGTCCAGCCACCTGCTGAAGGTGTCCTTCATTGAAAACTGGGGTTAGTTCTTCCCTCACTTCCTCTGTCTTATGCATCTGGTCTTTCTATGTTCCTTCCCAGCCGAGGGTCCACGCTTGTCTTTCTGAAACAATAGAAAGCCCTTGCATGGTGGGAGCCAAGGGTTTTTTTTTCTTTATGCTCCCTCCAAGCCTCAAGTGGTGAGTTTTGATGTGGAATTTGGACAAAGTTTACGTGACCACAGAAACCCACTGTGAAGAGTAAGAGAGTCCAGGCCACGAGGCAGTGTTTTACTTCTCTGCAAACTGTACAGGCGTTATGATAGTTTTACATATCCCAGGAATCATCTGGAAAAAGCACAAACCTCTCTTACCCTTTGCCAAGTTCTGTGTGACAGACACCCTGGGATCATCATTCATAGAAGTCCCTGGAGTGGTATATGTGACTTTAATTCTGTCTTATGTCTTCAGTGAGAACTTAAACACAGGACTCAGAAGAAAAAAACAGTGTGTTCTTTAGGAAAAAAAGAGTTTAAATATTTAAAACTAAATATGGAAAACATGTATTGGTTGGAGTGAAAACAACTTGGGAGGACTGTTTGGCCAACTTTCTCTTTCATGGCCCTATACAATTTCTTTCTTACTGTCTGAGCTTTCCATTCTTCTCCATTATTTCCTTCATATTATCCAGGTCAAATCCCAGAGGAACCTAGCTTGTCTAGTCTAGCTTACCTTGACTACCCTTGTTGTAGGGAATACTCTGCGTAAGGTCACCTTGCAGGTCTCCTATTGACCTGCCCTCAATTCAGCCAGCAAATGGTGCTTTGTGGAGAAGAGACGGCCTCAGCTTCACTCTTTCCAACAGAAGAAAACATGACTGGCAGGTCCAGGGCACAGAGGACTCAGGGCCCACTGAACAAGAAGGAGAGAGATCTCTTTTAGTAGATCAGTGCCATGGTCCTAGTCCCCGTCTCTCACCTCCGCTGATCTCTACCCCCAGCAAGATGGCGCCTGTAGGCAGATACATGTCAGCCTCAGGGCCAGTCTCCCTTTTTCTCCATCTCTGAAATGCGCATGCAGTTTCTCAAAGCTCTAAAAATAACTGGGAAAATAATCCTGTCAGGCCATGGTGGGCGGGGAGAGAAGGCTCTAATAAAAAGAAAGTAGCCCAAGGAATTTCCCCTAAGATTATTAGAACTGGATCCAACACGGAATTTTATTTCTCACCTCAAAACCCACATCCTATTTCTGTAGTTACTAGCTGTGAGACCTTGAGGAAGGTAAGCCTCAGCTTTTCATGTGTGGAATGGTCTTAGCTGTCTGTCAACCTCCCATGAGGTAAGATGAGGAACGGCCTGCAGTTCCTCAGCTCTGCTGCAGGCATATCACAAAGTGCTTGATATATCTTAGCCATTTTTTTTATAATATCTATGATTACTTCACTTAATAACTTCACAGATGTGATTTAATTAGCATTTCTTCAGGGCTTCCTCTCTGCGAGCTTCTGCATGAAAGCCATATGAGGCTCCACCAATGATTTACAACTTCCCAAATTAAAGTCATTCATAAATTTTAACAATCTCTTGATCATGCTTTTTATTCTTTTTCTTTACCAACACACACACACACACACACACACACACTTAAATTATAAATGCAGACTCTGACAAAATCAGTGACACAGCTATTCCAAATGAGAGTTTTTTAATAATATGTATGTGCCCTTGACACAAGCATAACTTGAAAATCAATTTCTAAATAGTGATAAAAGTTTAGAGAAATTATACCTAAAGGTTATCGTCAAACTTGAGAGAGCACACCCTGCTTAAAGGTCACAAGTGTGTAATTCATACACGACATTTCTTCTCAAAACAAAGTACCCTTATTTTTCTTGAATGAAAATTCAGTGCCAGCTCATATCCTTCCCAAACACTCTCTGCTATGCAAAACTTATCAGTGTGTGTACAGGGCAGAGGGGAGAAGCAAGGAAGTCATATTCAGCTTCAACTTTCCAAAGGGCTTTTGTCAACAATGAACACACTTGAACAATGGGGTTTCCCAGTCCATTCAACTTTCCACCTCCCCTTAGGTCAGCCCTCTCCATCTTGATCCATGTTGAAACGTGCTGTGTGATGGTGAACATACAACATCTTAAGCAGGGGTACTTGGTCATGGGCAAGAATCTCATGTAATGAGCCAGTTATCATGTAGGTATTTCAGAAACCTTTGTTGACTTCCTGAACTGTATGTGTTCACTGTATAAAGAAATGCATAGAAGATGGGTCAGTTCCGTGGCCATTCTATAGAGTATGGCAATCAAACAATGTTTAACAGTAACTCACTATAAAATACTTTCTATCTCAGCCCATTGCCAATTAAATATGTGAACAGAAAGGGAGTGGACCCAGATGGGAGGGGAGGGGAGGAGGAACTGGGAGGAGCAGAGGGTGAGAAAACAATAATCAGGATGTATTGTGTGAGTGAAAAAATAGTCTAATTCAAACAAAAGGAAAAAATCTTCATAGTACCCTTGGTTTATTTCTTAAAAGGCAGGAGACCCAACACATGCCACAAAAAGGCTGTATATATACTGTTCATTATATTTTATGTGTGTGTATATATATATATATATATATACATGTATATGTATATATATTATATCAAAGGAAGTGCTGTGTCTAGTAGGAGTAATGCCTGAAACAAACTTAGAATTAAGGCTGTACTTGGCACATGACTGGCATATACCACTATTAACAATTTTCATTGATTAATTCACCAAATCTTACTTTATAACTGTTAGTGTCTCTTGCATAATGTTTCCTTTTTACAATGTTTGGAACACTATAAATACAATCTTGGAATTAGGTGATAAAACTTATACCTATTATGATTATTTATGAGGCCAGCATTGACAAAACCAGAATCAGATGTTTAAATATATGGAGTGACTGTGTTCCTTTATTATATATCTAGTAAATGAAGACAGAAAATTACTTCGAAACATCTAATTTTTCAGAGACATAATCTTGCACTTTTTCCTCACTTAAAAGACTTACACAAATGTCATCAACTTTGATAATCTTTAATATTGTGTTCTGATTTTTTAGGTAATGAAATATTCTGTTGTTTAAAACTAAATAATAAATAAATACTGAAAGGAAATCTTACAAACAAAATCTTGGGAGTAAATTCTTACCAGCTACCAAGCATTTTGATCATTTACCCTTTGCTATGTTATTGTTTAAAAAAAACAAGAATGCTACTTTGGCCCATGACATTGATTTTATTCTCTATCACTGTATCACGACTTTTAGGTTAAAATATGTAATATTTTGGTATCAGAAGGAAACAGAATGATATGTTCAAGATCATATACAGAGGAATAGCAAAGCAAGGATAAAAACCCAGGCAGCCTGATGCAGGACTTATGCCCTTAGCAAAAAGTATTCGTGGGCAAATTCAGGTGGGGGATCCTGTCTGAAAATAGTTCTCCCACATCTGAAATCCACCCAATGAAGATCCCATCAATGTTCCTCCAGACCCGTGTGTGTGAAACCCTGTGCTCGCTGCTGTGGGAAAGTGAAAACACAATCATTCCTGCTTGCATCCAGCTGGGGAAAGGATTCGCAGCACCGCTGTGATGAGTGAGGTGGCATTCGTCAGAGGAATTGGGGGTTCCTAGGGGCTAGGAGTTTCTGGTGTTGGCTGCTATTCGATTAGGGTGAGGAAGAATGAAGGAACTGGTCAAAGACATTGCTGAGATGTCAAGCAGCGAAGGATCCAGAGAAACAGCTTGACCAGAGGAGAGAATAGTCTGTATGCAGACCCTGCAGGATAGAGTTGGGGGGTGGGCCTGGCCATGCTAAGCTTCCCTGCATCCCCCAAGTTCTATCATATACACAGGGCTATTTATGGATGCAAACAGCAGTGAGCGTGTTTGTTCTTCATTAACTCATCCGTAAGGGTTTAATAAACATTTATTTTGGGTCCTGGCTCTTGGGCAGTCTCTGAGATCATCTCTCATCCCAGAGTACATGTGTGCTGTGGTTTTGGAGGGGAAAACCTTTTCATATAGCAGTCTTTTACAAGTTTTTATCATCTTCCTTCCCGATTTTATTTACTGACTACTGACATGACTCATATCTAATATTACTGGTGTCCAAGGCAGGAGTATAAATGAAGTCTAGTTTCTCTGCCTGCCCCAGTTTGAAAGTTAGAAATCTGGACAACCAACTACTAAGCAAAATATGTCCTATCTTCCTTTTTGTTGAAAAAAATGTCCAATAATGATTCAGAAGTCAAGATTTGTGTTTCCAGTTGTACAACTGAGGGGAAGCTGTGGAACATGGAAGGTTGGAGATTCCATCAGTCTTCACTGAGTCTCCCGGTGTCTCCTTCCTCCAGCAGAGCATCTTCAGAGCTGTGTAGGTGAAATCGTCACCTTCATGTAGAAGTGTGTTCACCTGCCCACACCTCATTAGGAACTACTTAGCTATTTTGCAGATATAAACTAGTCTTTATAGAGAAGGGTCGGCCCAGGTGAGGCTGTTTGGGCCCTTGAAATAGAATTGAGGCCATTTGTGAAGGAATTCTGGCTTCCACATAGCTAAGGCTCGGTCTAGAAGTGGGGACACAGGCTCTAAGTAGGGGTAACCTCTGCTTCTAGTGGACAGGAGCAGAAGGAGGAGGCTAGAGTGTAGAGAGCTGTAGGAAGGTCCCCAATGTTCTGGTGCTCAACAGCCATGTCCATCAACAGGGATCGTCTGATGTGTGTTTTGAAATTCTCATTGGAATAACGAGATTGTATATGTTCCTACAAGATGGATGATCCCTGATCTATCTTTCAATATCTGTCTTAAGTCGGAATATTCAAATATTTACTTTTGTAGGTTTTGCAGAGAAGAAAAAGCAGAAATGTTTTCAAAACTCGGGTCTTACTAAAACAGCTGTAAGTAAAAAGGATATTTTTAACAATCTAACCAAAACCAAAGGAGACGTGGCTCACCCTCCGGGAAATTCTGCAGGCCACCATCTTGTCACATAAATCCAGTGACGTTCCTAATTTGCATTATTGCAGTTGTTTTAGTTTCTTTAGCTTATTTATTTCTTCTTGGTTCCTTCTGACTGACACTTTGCTAGACTTGTAATTTTTCCCCCTCAATTCTGAGAGCTGCTTGTAGCAGACCATCATTTACTGTGGTTCCCAGCATAAAAACAAAGAAAGTTTTAGGATTTTTTTTTTTATACTAATGTTACTAACAAGACTTTGCAAATTCAAAACCTTGCACTACACTCATTACGTTAGTGATTGTCTAAAAGAGTAAGACCTGGCTATTCACCTCAGATCACCCACAGTTTAGAGGTGTGTGAGAATATTGTTTATAAGAAAACACAATGCTGTTATGGAGATAGGTGTTAGCAAAGACAACCGAGGAGCTGATGCTGCCTCAAGACATCTGAGGAGGTTTTACTGAGAGGTGGCTGAGGTTTCCGGCTGGAGCTGACAGATTAGCAGGGGTTTGCCAGGGAAGCAAGACGACCCTTTCTTTACATTATTTAATTTTATTACTTCAGCTCATGATTTGCCTGGGTTATATGTTATTTTCTTTAACATTTAGTCTTTCTTTGTTTTCTACCCAATGTGTCACACAGCTGTACATGTAACTTTCAGCGTTACCATCTCTAAAATAGGAAAAAAATTCTCTACATTTGTTGTCAGACACACGTCAAAGAATCCCAAGCTAACTCCAAGATAAACCAAATACATTTGCTTTATTATAAGGGGCAAACTCACGAAACAGGAATGAGAAGTCCAAGCTCAGTTGTGTAGCGCGGGAACCACAGAGAGAGCAAACCCTGGGTGGGCTGGCATTTTTCTCCCGAAAAGGTCATGCCCTAACTTGGTCTCACCTCTTAAAGATCATTGACTGACAGAGATTCCCATCAGGCATTATAGAGCTGTTTTGAAAATTCAGAAAAGCAACATGCCTAAGTTTTTAGCACGTGACTGTGTCTGAGAGGGATTCTTTGCCCAAATGTGTGTCACGCAACTCCAGCACAGGGGCTGAACCAAGCCGGGTTTTGTCTCCCTTGGATTTTAGAAAATACAAGTCCGAGGGTCCAGGCTAGCTAGCATCGTGGGCTTACCACACTTTCTGCTTTGCCCTCTGTAGTGTAGCAATTGTCACAAATGGATGTTCCATCTTCAGTCTTGTGTCTCGTTCAGTAAGAATGAAAATATGGTGCCTTTATCAAGGAAGCAAAAATTAATTGTAAAATCTCTGTTAGATTTCTGCTTATGTTTCATGTACCAGCGCTTTCTTTCCATGTGGCCTCCCTGAACTGTAAGGGAACTTGAAGGGGTAAATATTTTGGTTAGGTGTTTGGGCATCCTAAGCGGGATAGCCCATCAGCAATCTCCACTCAACCTGATACACGATACTGAGCAGTTGGTATTGCTATGGAAATAAATCCAAAGCTTTATGTTCAGGCGAATTGAGCCTTCTCTAAACTGCTGTTCTGATCCAACTCACCATCATCTCTTGCGACAAAGAGATATCCCTTATTGGTCTCCATCTCTACTATCTGATTCCCAACAGAAGTCAAAGTGAAATTTTAAAACTATAAGTTGACATAATAAGAAAGCTAACACTGTAACATTTATACAAAAGTGCATTGGGAGAG
This sequence comes from Microtus oregoni, assembly GCF_018167655.1. Taxonomy (NCBI): domain Eukaryota; kingdom Metazoa; phylum Chordata; class Mammalia; order Rodentia; family Cricetidae; genus Microtus; species Microtus oregoni. The sequence goes on along the minus strand of NW_024543831.1, from coordinate 8,721,532 downwards.
GGGCCAGGAAGATTGCTCAGTTGGGAAAGGGCCTGCCGCATGGCCATGGGGATGGTGGTGTGCTTTTATAATCCCAGCACTGGATTCCTGGAAAGAGGGGATCCCTAGGGCTTACTGACCAATTAGTCTAGTTAATCAACAAGCTCCAGATTCAATGATATCCTGTCTCCAAAAGTAATATGGAGAGGGTTGAGGAAGACACCTGATTATATCATGCGCACACACACATGGACACACACAGAGAGAAAAAATCAGAGGGAAAAGGTACACAGCACTGGACTTGGCAATGACACTTCTTGGATATAACATCAAGAACTTCATCAACTAAAGAATAAAAACAGTAATTAGAGTACACCTAAATGAAAGGCTTTCAACGATCAAGTGCCATGATTAATAGAAAGAAACGGCATTCTACAGGAAGGTAAAATATTTATAAATCACGAGTCCCACAAGAGTTACTATCCAGAATATATAAGGAACTTCAATGACAAAATGGCCCTATTAAAAAGGGGACAAATAATTAGAGCAGACTTATCAAAAAATACACAGATGGAAAACAAGTGCCTATATTCTTTGAGGAAAAGATAGCACCTCACTTGCAATAGAATGGTTACAAAATAAACAAGTTTGATGACATGCTAAATAAACCAGTGACCAGAGTTCCCAGACTGTGTGAATCCAGTAATGAGCAGTAAGCGTGCAGAGCAATTGCATCCACAGAAAAGAGGGACAATAGTGTCCAGTGGCTAGAGCAATGGGGTGATAGTGAGTTATATAGCAGATGTGGGTTTTATTTTTTTTTATTTATTAAAGATTTCTGCCTCCTCCCCGCCACCGCCTCCCATTTCCCTCCCCCTCCCCCGATTAAGTCCCCCTCCCTCTTCAGTCCAAAGAGCAATCAGGGTTCCCTGCCCTGTGGGAAGACCAAGGACCACTCACCTCCATCCAGGTCTAGTAAGGTGAGCATCCAAACTGCCTAGGCTCCCACAAAGCCAGTACGTGCAGTAGGATCAAAAGCCCATTTCCATTGTTCTTGAGTTCTCAGTAGTCCTCATTGTCCACTATGTTCAGCGAGTCTGGTTTTATCCCATGCTTTTTCAGACCCAGGCCAGCTGGCCTTGGTGAGTTCCCAATAGAACATCCCCATTGTCTCAGTGTGTGGGTGCACCCCTCGTGGTCCTGAGTTCCTTGCTCGTGCTCTCTCTCCATCTGCTCCTGATTTGGACATTGAGATTTCAGTCCAGTGCTCCAATGTGGATGCCTATATGTTTTTCTTTGGGTTCACCTTCTTATTTAGCTTCTCTAGGATCACGAATTATAGGCTCAATGTCCTTTATTTATGGCTAGAAACCAAATATGAGTGAGTACATCCCATGTTCCTCTTTTTGGGTCTGGCTTACCTCACTCAGGATAGTGTTTTCTATTTCTGTCCATGTGCATGCAAAATTCGAGAAGTCATTGTTTTTTACTGCTGAGTAGTACTCTAATATGTATATATTCCATACTTTCTTCATTCATTCTTCCATTGAAGGGCATCTAGGTTGTTTCCAGGTTCTGGCTATTACAAATAATGCTACTATGAACATAGTTGAGCATATACTTTTGTTGTATGATAGGGCATCTCTTGGGTATATTCCCAAGAGTGGTATTGCTGGGTCCAGGGGTAGGTTGATCCTGAAATAAGAAGGTGAACCCAAAGAAAAACATATAGGTATCCTCCTCAATATTAACCTTCATCAGGCAGTGAAAGGAGACAGAGACAGGTGTGGGTTTTAGTTTTACAAGATAAAACAGTTTTGGAGTTTGGCTGCAGGACACATTAAATACATTGCAGTACTCAATGGTCTGTGGGTTAAGTTAACAAGTTTTATGTTGTGTCCACTTTACCAGGCATAAAAATATAAATGTACAATCACATCACTGCTACATGTATGCTCTTCTGGAAGCTTCTCATTGCCTAGCAGCATAAAATCCAAGTGGCTTCTCACAGGGTTCTACCAGCTCTACTAGCTGGCCATTGTCTACCTTCCTGACTTAAGGAACACTCTTCTCTTTTCTGGTGGTGCTCCAGTGTCCCCAACTTTCCCTTCTGTCATTAACCTGCGAACCCCACCCCTGCTACAGGACCTTCATACCACCTTTCCCTTGCCTGAGATGTTTTCCTCTGTTTTCATCTGGATGGTTTCTTCTTGTCACTAGATTTAAGCTTAAATACTTTTCTTAAACAGACTCTTCCAGTGTCCTAAGGGAGCCCTTCCTCTATCTCACCTCACTCCATAACTGTAACAGTGTCTGTCTTATTTTATTTATAGACTTTAATACTATATGAAAAATAAACTTTATTATCTGTATTATTCAGGGTAATATTTTCCAGAAGAGACTAGAGACTTGATGCAGTTAACTACTGTTCTCTTAAGGTACAAGGTAGTACAGGTAGAAATAAACATCAGTTAAGTAAATAGTTAAAGCTGACAAACATGCATTAGATACACAGGATATTCCAAATGATGTCATAAACGATATACAAGAACACACAAGCATTCTGCAATCAAATGTCAGATTATTATAACCTAGGCTATGTCTCCTTTAAGGACTGGATTGGATGTTCTAAGGGCCTGTGCATAGTGAGGACCTTCCCTGGAGAGGGCATATCTCTGTGATACAGAGAGGTCCTGAACACTCATTTAGGACCGCTACATCAAAGTTTCTTTAGGTTGCCATACCTTGGACTTCTTTTTTTTTTAAATGATGTATTTCATTTTACATACCTATCCCAGTTCCCACTCCCTCTCCTCCCCATGACTCCCCTGCCTTTCTCCCAGTCCACCCCCATCCACTCCTCAGAGAGGGTAAAGCTTCCCATGGGGATTCACAAAAATCTGACATATCATTTTGAGGCAGGACAAAGGCCCTCCTCCCTATATTGAGGCCAAGCAAAGTATCCCTCCAAAAAGAATGGGCTCCAAAAAACCAGATCAAGCACTAGGGATAAATCTTGGTCCTGCTGCCAGTGGTCCCAAAGACTGTCCAAGCCACACAATTGTCACCCACATTCAGAGGGCCTAGATTGGTCCTATGAAGGTTCCCCTGTTATCAATCCGGACTTTTTAATCTCATGAAACAACAGGGTCCCTTGTATGCTTATGTCCGTCAGAGTCAGGTATCTAATCCCAGGGAAATCAGTCATCCTACAAACATTAAAGCTGTAAAAAGTCAAAATATCACTTACAATGCCAGTGTAATCGATATGAAAGAAGGAGATAATTTTCTTTTCCCCAATTTCCTCTTAGAAAACAACTATGGATAGAGCTAGACAGACTTCGGAAGAGCTCGTTAGGACTGCTTATCATATGGAAAGGGATATTTTTCCTTATTAAATCTGGAGGAAGAGAAGTGGGGAATAAAGGAGATGGGTGATATTAGGGGTATGGGGTATCAAAATGGAGCCAAGGACACAAGCCCTAAGTCATCTCAAAAGTGGCTAACGTTTTACCGTGCTTGTGTATGTATGGATTGTGAGAGCTTGGGAAGGAGAGGTGAGAGAATTGTTTAGAAACACAGGGCTTAGTTCCGCAGTTGACATGAAATTGAGGCAACAGAATGAAAGCAAGAGAGGAGACTGATGGGATGTTTTCCAAGTCATAGACAACGTCAACTTCGTACTTGACACTTCCCAGGTAGGAGACTTGGGGTTTAGATGATCATATTGATTCACGTCCATCCGGGACAAGAGGGTCAGATGATATCAAGTACAGATGCATATATTTTATAAAATAGATTATTACTTCATTATACTTTATTCATGTGTTAAAATTAATCAATATTCATGTACATATATGAGCTATCCTTATAACTATATATATGAAATTCTTTCTTTATACAGAACCTTATTTCCAAAGATGAATTTTCATCTTATTTTTTAGCAGATTACATGCATTTTATAAAATGTGACCTATATTTGAGGTACCACGCTTATTTTCTATAATTGTCATGAGGTAGTTATAACCAAAGTTTCTTCAATGCTTTCACAGGAAGCAGTTTTCTTCCTACAAACATGGCTTCGTGCCAGAACTTGATATAGATATCCAAGCCAATGGTCAGTATCAACTCTAGAAACAAGTGCTATGGATTTCCAACACACTGTATAAGCCAACCTTTTGGAAATGATTGATGATGTTCTAAAAGAGAAACAATGTCACCATCCTAGGACAGGAGAAAGACACTGGCCAGATGCTACCTGAGCACAGAGCTGCTGTCCTTGGTAGGATGCAGTCACAGACCTCAGGCTGGAGCATGACGGTGCTTAGGGATGCTGGCTGTACCAATTCTATCCTGATTATTTAGTCTGATGGCAAGCTTCTCTGTGCTGTGCTGCATTAAAAAAGTAAAGAAAAAATCTAGCTTCATGGCAGCAGCTGAAAGCAGTTAAAAGACACAGGTGTTGGCTCGTCCTATTTACCCCTCTTTTCTATTTAACTTTCCTCCCTGTTCCCCAGTTTCTGTGTAAAGTGCTGCTAATACCCATCCTCATAGAATTGTCATAAGGAGAAGTCAGAGATGATACATGTACCTCTCAATAAAGAAAGGGAGGACATGTGATTACAGTCACTACCAACGCATCAGTGAACATATTTCTAAGGGTCACAGATGTATATATAAATAACAATACATTACAGCAAAAAATATCTACAATGTAGCAGAACACATCTCTACAAGAGTGACATGCATCATGCAGATGATTGCATGCAAACTTTCTGACCTCACTGTTCCATGTACAGTGACCAACATGCATCTCATAGAGAAATGAACATTTCCTGAAAAATAAAACTCTCACAATTAGTTAAGCTCTAAGAAATACCATACTTTCACATATAACCCAGCTTAAATGTGCCCTTGTCTTCTGCCCTCACACCCTCTGCTCATGAGTGCAGTAGATTCTGTTACTGTTGACAGTACAAGCTGTCCAGTTAGGAGAGCCTAAGCTGAAATACAGACACATTTTCTGGACATTTTCCCATATATTCATGCAGTAACAATTGATTCACAAAGGGGCCATGGATTTGGAGGAGAGTGGAGAGGAATACATGGAAGCATTTGAAGGGAGGAAAGGGAACGGAGAAAGGTTGTAACCAGAATACAATCTTAAGAACAAACAACAAAACCAAAACTAAAGATAATCTACCTCACAGTGTTGCCATAGGAATTTGTTAAGAAAGTGTGCGAGGGGCTCCAGAGGTCTGCAAAATAACACACTCTGTTGACATTGCTTTCTGTTGCCAACCAGAGACAGAAGGTAGGACCTAACTGCTTAAAACACCACACACTTTGGTTACAGGGTACAGAGAAACAAATCTCAAATGGCTAGAAGACACCCTCCCTGCTGGCTAGATTTCACAGCACCACATACGCTATTAGGCTGCTTGGGAAGCAAAGGTATTGATAGTCTTACCCAGTGCTAGACCTGGCCGGCTACAATACTGCCCTTCAAGGCAAGGTGTGCCTCCGCTACAATCGTGCCGTGACAGTCTGGGGTAACCGGCCTCTTCTGAATGGATTTGAGGCCTGCTCTACTGGGGGGAATGTATGTCTTATGCTGTAAACCTAGTCAAAAGCCCACAGTTGGGCATGTCACTGATGCTAGGGGAACCTACTATAGTTATTTTGCCAAACAGTCCTGTTGCAAACTACTTCCTAGTTTGTTTATGTTTGTAGACATAGGCTGAGGCTGTTCTCCACCGTGGTCATGTAAGCTTCATTTTTCAGTAGAAAGTAATTACTGTAGGAGTTTCTGGCCCCGTGGAGCCAGCCTGGGAAGGGGAGCTCAGAGGTTCCTTGGCCCCCTATCCTTCTTGGGCTCTCTGCAGGGCCTCCACTCCCTGCATACCACCTCTTTCTTCCTAGCCCACTCAGCTCCCATCCAGAACCCTCCCCACTTTGGCCCCACTGCCCTCTTTCGGCACATAACATCACCCAGCCCAGCCTGTCTAGGCACTGGGTCCGAAACCTCGGGGCACCCAAGCGGGCAGGAGTCCCTTTGTTTCTTTTTTTTTCTTTTTTTTCTTTTTTTATTGAGAAAAGGAGAAAAAAAAAGTTTTCACCTCCTCCCAGCCTCCCATTTCCCTCCCCCTCCTCCCACCCTACGCCCCCTCCTCCCACCCTTCTCCCCCTCCCCCCACTCCTTTCCCCCTCCCTCTCCAGTCCAAAGAGCAGTCAGGGTTTTCTGCCCTGTATTAAGACCTAGGACCTCCGACCTCTGTCCATATCTAGGAAGGTGAACATCCAAACTGGCTAGGCTTCCACAAAGCCAGCACATTACATAGGATCAAACCCCCGTGCCATTGTCCTTTGCGTCTCATCAGCCCTCTCATTGTTCGCCATGTTCAGAGAGTCCAGTTTTATCCCATGCTTTTTCAGTCACAGTCCAGCTGGTCTTGGTGAGCTCTCAATAGATCAGCTCCACTGTCTCAGTGGGTGGGTCGCCTGCCTGCACCAAGCAGGGTAGGTGCTTTGTTTGCGACCTGCCCACCATCACGGAGGCCTGATCTCTTGGCGCCAGGAGAGACAGCGTTGGGGTGAGTTTCTGGCCCCGTGGAGCCAGCCTGGGAAGGGGAGCTCAGAGGTTCCTTGGCCCCCTATCCTTCTTGGGCTCTCTGCAGAGCCTTCACTCCCTGCATACCGCCTCTTTCTTCCTAGCCCACCCAACTCCCATCCAGAACCCTCCCCACTTCGGCACATAACATCACCCAGCCCAGCCTGTCTGGGCACTGGGTCCAAATCCTCGGGGCACCCAAGCAGGCGGGCGGGAGTCCCTTTGTTTCTATCGCCTGCCTGCACCAAGCAGGGTAGGCGCTTTGTTTGCGACCTGCCCAACCAGCACGGAGACCTGATCTCTCGGCGCCAGGAGAGCCAACATTGGGGAGAGCCAGCGTTGGGTAGGCAAGGAGACCTGATCCGGTAAAAGAAGATCCATAAGGGAGCACTTGGAAGAAGAGATGGGCAGACGCCAAGGCAAGAATTCACCCAACAAGCTGAAAAGCAACATGAAGCCACCAGAAACCATCGACCTCACAATGGGAGGACATGAACACCTTAATCAAGAAGAAGTAGAAAAGATTGACTTCATGAAAGTGATTGATGCCCTTAAACAGCATGTAAAAAACGCCCTTAAAGAAATGGATGAGAAATATAACAGAAAGTTTGAAGAATTGAATAAATCAGTGAATGATATCCTAGAAAACCAAGGAAAAACAATCAAACAGATAATGGAAACAGTTCAAGACTTGAAAACTGAAATGGAGGCAAAGAAGAAAACACAAACAGAGGGCCGGCTGGACATGGAAAATTTAAGTAAACAAACAGAGTCTACAGAAACAAGCATAACCAACAGAATACAAGAGTTAGAAGAAAGAATCTCAGATTCTGAAGATACCATAGAGAAAATAAACACACTGATCAAAGAAAACAGCAAGTCCAACAAACTCTCATCACAAAATATTCAGGAAATATGGGACACAATAAAATACCCAACCTAAGAATAGAGTAGAAGAAGGAGAAGAAGTGCAGCTCAATGGTCCAGAAAATATATTTAATAAAATTATAGAAGAAAACTTTCCCAACCTAAAGAAAGATAAACCTATGAAGGTCCAAGAAGCATACAGAACACCGAATAGGCTGGATCAAAAAAAAAAAAAAACATCCCCTCGCCATATAATTATCAAAACACAAAGCATTCAGAATAGGGAAAGGATATTAAGAGCTGCAAAGGAAAAAAGCCAAATTACTTATAAAGGTAAACCTATCAGACTTATACCTGACTTCTCCATGGAAACCATGAAAGCCAGAAGGTCCTGGATAGATGTATTGCATTAACTGAGAGACCATGGATGCAAGCCCAGATTACTATACCCAGCCAAGCTTTCATTCACTATCAATGGAGAAAATAAAATTTTCCAGGATAAAAACAAATTTAAACAATACGCAGCCACAAATCCAGCCTTACAGAAAGTAATAGAAGGAAAATCACTAACCAAGGAGTCCAACAATGACCACAATAAGTCAGATATCTAGAGACCCTTCACCAACACAAATCAAAAGAAGGGAAACACACAAACTCTACGACTAAAAAAATGACCGGAGTTAACAACCACTGGTCATTAATATCACTTAATGTCAACTGACTCAACTCACCTATTAAAAGGCACAGGCTAAGAGATTGGATACGAAAACAGGATCCAACATTCTGCTGTTTACAAGAAACACACCTCAACCACAAAGACAGGCACCTACTCAGAGTAAAGGGCTGGGAAAAGGCTTATCAAGCAAATGGACCTAAGAAACAAGCAGGTGTGGCCATACTAATCTCTAACAAAGTAGACTTCAAACTTCAATCAGAAGAGATGGAGAGGGGCATTTTATACTCATAATAGGAACATTTCATCAGGATGAAGTCTCAATCCTGAACATCTATGCCCCTAATATAAAAGCACCCACGTACATAAAAGAAACATTGCTAAAACTCAAGGCAGCCATCAAACCACACACACTAATAGTAGGAGACTTCAACACTCCTCTCTCACCAATGGACAGGTCAATCAGACAGAAACCTAACAGAGAAATAAGAGAATTAATGGAGGTAATGAATCAAATGGACTTAACAGACATCCATAGAACATTCCACCCAAATAGGAAAGAATATACCTTCTTCTCTGCAGCTCATGGATCCTTCTCAAAAATCGACCACATATCATATGACAAGAGCATTTGTTCAACTATAGCCAGAACCTGGAAACAACCTAGTTGCCCTTCAATGGAAAAATGGATGAAGAAAGTGTGGAATATCTACACATTAGAGTACTACACTGCGGTAAAAAACAATGACTTCTCAAATTTTGCATGTAAATGGATGGAAATAGAAAACACTATCTCGAGTGAGGTAACCCAGACCCAAAAAGATGAATATGGGATGTACTCACTCATAATTGGTTTCTAGCCATAAACAAGGGTCACGGAGTCTACAATTGGTGATCCCAAAGAAGCTAAGTAAGAAGGTGAACCAAAGGAAAAACATATAGTTGTCCTCTTAGCTATGGGAAGTAGACAAAATTGCCGGGGAGAAAATTGGGATCTTGGGGGTGGGGTGGGATGGGGGTAAGGGGAGATGGGGAGAGAAAAGGGAGAAGGGGAGAATGGGGGGAACTTGGGGAAAAAGGAGGATTGGGATAAAGGAAGGTTAGATAGGGGAGCACGGAAGCACAATTCTTAGTTAAGGGAGCCACCCTGGGGTTGGCAAGAGACTTGAACCTAGAGTGGCTCCCAGGTGCCCAAGCTGAGGTCCCCAGTTAGTTCCTTGTGCAGCTGAGGATAGGGAACCTGAAATGACCCTATCCTATAGCAATACTGACGAATATCTTGCATATCATCATAGAACCTTCATCTGGTGATGGATGGAGATAGAGACAGAGACCCACACTGGAGCACTGGACTGAGCTCCCAAGGTCCCAATGAGGAGCAGAAGAAGGGAGAACATGAGCAAAGAAGTCGGGACCACGAGGGGTGTACCCACCCACTGAGACAGTGGAGCTGATCTATTGGGAGCTCACCAAGGCCAGCTGGACTGTGACTGAAAAAGCATGGGATAAAACTGGACTCTCTGAGCATGGCGAACCATGAGGGCTGATGAGAAGCCAAGGACAATGGCACGGGGTTTTGAACCTATGTAATGTGCTGGCTTTGTGGGAGCCTAGCCAGTTTGGATGTTCACCTTCCTAGGAATGGACGGAGAGGGGAGGACCTAGGTCTTACCACAGGGCAGGGAACCCTGACTGCTCTTTGGACTGGAGAGGGAGGGGGAGAGGAGTGGGGGGAGGGGGAGAAGGGTGGGAGGAGAGGGAGAAGTGTGGAAGGAGGGGGAGAAGGGTGGGAGGAGGGGGAGGGAAATGGGAGGCTGGGAGGAGGTGGAAACTTTTTTTTTCTCCTTTTCTCAATAAAAAAAATGGAAAAAAAAGAAAGTAATTACTGTAGAGACTCACAACTAAACAAAACGCTAAGATTAAGTGATTATGGATTCTCAGCCATAAGTGGGACATCTGTGTAAATCCCCCTGCCCCGTCAAGTCCCAGAGAAGACCAAGGAAGGGGGCAAAGAGAGATGGGGCGCATTACTTTGAGTACATGTCTTCTGAACATTACATGGATGTTGTATACATGAACCTCTAAAAGCTGTGGTTATCTGCGGGAAACTTTCACACACTGAGAGAGCTACAAATCTATCACAGGTGGGAGAGGTGCTTGAAAGACTCCACCCCTAGCTAAGGAGCTATTGGCAGCTGATCGCTGTCTGGGGAAGGGAGAGTCACTTTTCTTTGTTGAGGATTTGGTCATTGGTAAGTTGCCCTTGCCCCAATGTGTGACCAATGTACACAATAGCAGCACTAATTAGACTTAGTGTGTTATAAAAAAAAATAAAAGAATGTGAATTTGAGAGGGACATGTGATATGGGATTCCCTTCTGTATGCTGTGAATATCATTGGTTAATTAAAAAAACTGTCTTGAGCCTGGCAGAGCAGAATAGAGGTAAGCGGGGCAAACTAAACTGAATGCTGGGAGAAAGAAGGCAGAGTCCGGAGAAGCCATGGTGCCAGCAGAGGGGAAAGACAACAGCAGCCTGCTGGAACTTTGCCAGTAGGCCATGAGCCTCATGGTAAAATATAAAATAATAGAAATGGATTAATTTAAGAGATAAGAGTGAGCTAGAAATACGCATAAGCTAATAGGCTAAAAGTGTTGTAATTAATACAGTTTCTGTGTGATTATTTCTGATCTGGGCAGCTGGGAACAAACAAGCAGCCCTCTACAACAGGCATGTCTAGTGGCGGGGGCAGGGAGAGTTGGAGGAAATGGGGGTGGATATAACCAAGTGTATTATATACATGAATGAAATATACAAAGAATAAAATAATTAAAATAGAAGATATCTGATGCCTGTAATCTCTGCACATGAGAGGCTGAGGCAGGAGGACTGCTATAAGTTCAGAGTCAACATGGAGTACATAATAAATTCCAGGCCAGCCTGAGATACAGAGTTAGACTCCACCTCAAAAAACGTCATTTTTTCTTCAAAGTTCTCAATAATTTGTAACTGAGAAAGAAACTATGGATTTTTAAAACCTTTCCCTTAAAATGAAGCCTACACCTTTGCTCATGTCTACTGATAGAGTGTCCCGCTGCTAGTGTCCCCACTACCAGTTGGTCTACCTACACAATGCTCATACAAGTCTTCCATGTAGTAAATGTTCCTTTCTTTTCTTCACAGAAATTTTTATTTTTAACTCAGGAGTCCTGAGACCAAAGTGTAAGAAAGCCATTGGCTTTGATATAGTATAATCCACAGAATATGAAATATTAGACTATCATTAAAATGCTACAGAGATATCTTTTCCAGTATAGAAAAACATTATTATTATTATTATTATTATTATTATTATTATTATTATTTTGATTTTTGAGACAGGGTTTCTCTGTAGTTTTTGGTTCCTGTCCTGGAACTTACTCTTGTAGACCAGGCTGGCCTTGAACTCACAGAGATCCGCCTGACTCTGCCTCCTGAGTGCTGGGATTAAAGGCTTGCGCCACCACCGCCCGACTAGAAAAACATTATTATACATTAGGTAGGTAATGGCGTCAAGTTACAAATCAGTGTGTGCATCCCGTGTTTGTTGAGCTATATCTTATCTATCATTCATACGACTGAGGAGTTGATTCTCAAGTCCTTCCATTCTCTTGCTTTCATTTTCTGCCATTTCCCATCATGAATATTTCTTTAACCACAGGGAAAATAATAAATAAAATTTGCTTCTGAAGAAAATGCACAAGAATCTGACGGTGTGACTTTCTTCCCAGGACTGGCCCAATTAAACTGGCTATAAAACAATATACTCTCACTTCCAGTTCCAGTCAGTTACATAGTTTTGAAGCGATGGATTTGCAACATTTTGAAATAACAGCAAAAACCTGCAGTTCATTGGAAAAACCTTGAAAGATGACAAAGTGTTTTCAACTGAGTGAAACAAAGTCAAACGTTCTGGGAAGATGCCAGATCTAAGTTGTTCATTGTTCCTCCTCTTTGAAGGGTTTAGTTTTCTTGCCCTTGATACTATAAAATAGTGACTTGTATTATTCTACAGTGTGTGGTGCATGTGTGTGGTATGTGTGATATGTGTGTGGCATGTGTGGTGTCTAAGTGTGGCATTGTGTATGTATGTGTATGTGGTATGTGTGGTATACATGCGTGGTGTGTGCGTGTATGTGTGTGTTGTATATATGGGTATATGTATGGTGTGTGTATTTGTGTTTGCATGTCAGTGTGTGGTATGTGTGGGTGGGTGGCAAGTATGTGTGTGTGGTATGTGTGAGTGTGTGGTATGTGTGTGTGGTATGTGTGTGTATGTGGTATGTGTGTGTGTGTGGTGTGTGTGTGTGGTATGTGTGTGTGTGTGGCGTGTATGTGTGTGTGGTGTGTGTGTGTGTGTGTGTTATCAGTGAAATTCTATTGTCCTCCAGAGCAGGGACCATAGTCACAGAACCTGGTAGAGCACATACAGCATAACACACTTAATCAGGCACTGACCACACTTGATAATGGGACTGTTGCATCTTTTTGAAGAACCATCACTTTGTCTATTTATCCTCCATTCCTTATTAACCTCATCGATACCTTCACCCCTTTACCACAACACAGTCTGGAATGTTCTTAATAACAAATAAATTCCTGCAGTTTACGAAACAGGAGCCTTAATTATGTTCAGGAGGATATTAATTTCTATAAGGAAATCACTAAGGAAATCACTAAGGCCTACCTACATGGTAGAAAGGGAGGATCAGCTTTCTCAAGGTGTCCTCTGACATCCACACATATACTACGGCATGCACACGACCCCACTCATAAACACACGCACCCACATGTGTGCACATACAATAAATAACTGGGATTTTAAAGTAAAAGAAATGAACAGGAAGACTCAATAAATACTGTGGAAAACAAAATTATTGAAAGCATGGGGTTGTTTTGTGTTAATAGGTTCCAGCTCACCACCATATAGATTTTAATGCATCTGTAACTTCAGAAATCGTGCTAAATGAGCATACGGAATTTTGTTAGGTTTTTTTTTTCAATTCTTGAAATAGTTCGGCAGACTAAATTGTCTGTGCTGTTCTGTTACAGGTTAAGGAGTACAAAAGCAAGATGATTAACTCTGCTTTAAGCAGATGTTTAAAACATCATCCTGGGAAAAGAGGAGAAACAAGCAGAGTCCTTAACATTCAGCTCACTTGCTGCATTTTGCAAAGGAGATGTAGAGGTGCTTGCTCAGGCTGGCCTTTGCTGTCACAATTGGAACCCTAACAGAGGCCCTTTGGCTCTCAGAGAAGTGTGCTGGCCACATACAGCCAGTTGAATGCGTATTGAAGAGTCATGGTTTTAACTGTGCTGTTCATCCTATACATGTTCCCATGTTTTCCTCATGTCGCATGTTAACCTGTCAGTTATTTCAACTGCAATATATATAGACTTTTGTTTGGTTTGCCTGTGGGTTTTTTCCATTCTTCAAATCATTGTCGTAATAGAAATTTGCCTATAGAAATGACCATAAGCCTTTTGCTGCTATGGCTTTCCAGTATGAATGAAGTTGGTACCTTCTGTCAAAGCCACAGAAGACAATGTGACAAGTGGCATGCAAGGTTACTCTGTGCTGCTCCATCCAACATCATCTGAGGACCGGGGTTTGTGAAGTTCTGGTATCTCGGTACCTGCTTCACTTTCTTTTTCTGAGTTCTTGGGTGTTCTTTGCTGGTGGACTCCTCTGCTAACTCATTAGGAAACACCCCTGGAATAGTACAAAAAACATTCATTATGGACATACTTTTGGTTATGGAGAAGTGTGATTTTGAAGGTGAAAGATGAACTTCACAGAATTCTAATTCGGCTCTTCCTCATCCAGATCTTATCTTGCTGTAACCAAATAGTTACAGAATATAGGTCATTAGAGCAAGCTAATCATTTTTTCTCTAATTTTTCTTTGTGGTCAAATCACATTTACTAAAATTATTGTGCGTAGAGATGTCTCTCATAAGTTTCCCTCCCTCTGGAGTCCTAACAACCAGGTTGGAGACACTGTCCAACAGCTACGGTTGGGGGTATATTGCCCCTTAAGTACTGGTGTTTCATTGTGAGATCTTAGAAGAGTAAGATATTCTTAATCCAATGACTCAGGGTCAAGTGATGGAAGAAGCCCACGTGGAGAGGTGGAGAGCTCACTGACTCTAAAGGCAGGTGGCCATTCCAATCTTTGGGTGACTCTGTGTTCAAAGGATCTTCCATACATCAGACCAACAGCTAATATTTTTTCTCTCTCTCTCCCTGTTTGTCTATCTGTCTGTCTCTCTCAATTGTTCCCATTAAATTTTCTGCAGTCTTCTCAAACTGATATGGAACTGAAATTATGGCCCATTTTACACACAGAATATAAACAATACCAAACTCCTTTTCTTCTCTGGTGTAGTAACACATAAGACAAACAATTCAGCCACAAAAATGTACCAATGGTAACTGCCTGGAAAGTTAGGAAAATTCAAAGAAAAGAAACAAAAGACCAAAACATCAAACAAACAAATATAAAAAAAACATACATACACACAAGAAAAAAAAAACCATCAAATCCCTACAAGAATGTGCCTCTTTGACTGCAGATATTTCAGTTGGATCTGTTGTGTACTGAAGAACAATTTTGGAGAATCTTATATTCAATCCCTGGAGCTAATACATCTTGGTGGCCCCAAGTATGGAGGATAATGGAACCAAAGAGAGGCCATGTGTGGTACTGACTCAGGCTGAACTATTGACTTTACTCGGTAAGGATTATGAGCAGAAAGAAAGGTCACCCCCAGGGGAGAGGCAGTGCATCAAATGCTCTCCTCTGAAGCCAGAACTATTCTTTTATCACATTGTCGTACTGATGTAAAAGGATGTGTTTGGTGAGAAATAATTACCTATGCTAACCAAATAGCATCCCAAGCAAATAAAAATGTCAAGCACTTGTTATAGTCATTGAATCAGGAAACCACAGAACTGTACAGGATGGGTAGTTGTAGATTAAACATGGTTCAGGGAGGTTATTGTTGTAGATTAAACATGGTTCAGGGAGGTTATTTTTATTTGAATTGATTTTTTTTTAGCAGCATAGCTTCTTGGAATTAGAGATGTTAAATGGGCAGTATTAAACCATTCCCTAAGTACTTAGCGTTGTACCCATAGGTTAGTGCATGTTTCAACCCTCATCAGGGAAGCTTCTAATTTCAGATGGTAATTAACAGAGACTTATAACTGCCCCAGAGTCGAGAATAAGAGTCTGCGGAATGCTGAGCCCTAAATAGAATGCATATTCTCACTTTCTCCTCCCAAGGCTTAGGAATCATTGCCAGAGAGGGAGTGCGAGGAGTGTAAGAGCTAGAGACGGTGCGTGCTACAAGGAACAGTGTCTGGACACAGCAGGGCAGTTGCACTTGCATACCCATAGCAGTTGTGATACCATGGATAAGACTCATGCAAGCCCCAGTCAGACCAAAGCCCCGCACTGGGAGGGGAGCTGGACACACAATTTCACCTGAGCCAAGGAGCTATACTGGTGATTGATAGCTTCTGGGAAAGAATGGATCAGTTTTTCTCTGATGCCCATGTTGCATCAGTCATGGTCCAGTGGAAAGCCACACACTCAAGAATATTTGAGCAGTACAAATAGGTCTTAATGGTTTCAATGAAAGAAAAATGGACACTAAGTTGGGTGTGTAGGGAAGGGGAGATCTGTTGAGAGTTGGGGAGGTGGTATGAAAATGATGAAAGCATTTACAGAAATCTCAAATAATTTGTCAAAATAATCTTTTAAAAAGGTGAGTAGAGGTGGGAAAATGGCCTAGGGATTAAGAGCACTTGCTGCTCTTGCACAGGACTCAAGTTTGGATCCCAGCAACCACACTGATGTGTTCATAACTTTTTGTAACTCCGTCTCCAGGGAAACCTGACACTCTTGTTTGTTCCTTGGGTACCAGCATGTATATGGCATGCATACAGATACAAAGACACATATATGTACACAACAAAGTGCATATATGTGTACATATATGTAAAAACACAAAGTAGTGTTGGTGAACTACAATACAAGAAAATGTGTCTAATATGAACAAAATCATGAAGAAAAATAGGAAATAGCACTAAGAATGTATTTATATATGGACACCATGAGTGGATGGGCATGGGGAAGGGATATATTACACTTCCCAGTGTTGACTGTGCTTATATCTTCTGTGTAATATGCTCTTTACAGCCCAGTCACTGCCCTGTCACCAGATGAGTTGAAGTTACCTCTTCTAAAACACCAGCAGTCTGTGACTTGTTTGTAACCATCTCAAAATGGGGAAAGCAAGACTGTGTGATTCCCAAGGCCAGATGCTTTGTAAAATGTACTTTGGCTTCTTCATTGTGAGCTAGGCACTTAATCTTGGTGTCCTGAGTATCTTAGTTAGGGTTTCTATTGTGTGGTGGAACACCATGGCCAAAAAGCTAGTTGGGAGAAAAGAATTTATTTGGTTTTTGTTTCCAGATCATAATTTGTCATTGGAGGAAGTCAGAACAGGAACTCAAGTTGGGCAGGATCCTGGAAGCAGGAACTGATGCAGAGGCCATGGAGGAGTGTTTCTTACTGGCTTGCTTTATCTGGCTTGCTCAGCCTCCTTTTTTATAGAATCCAGGACCACCGGCCCAGGAATGACACCATTTACTGCAGACTAGTTTCTCCCCCATTGATCAATAATTGAGAAAACGTCTTACAGATAGATCTCAAGGTGGCATTTTCTCAACTGATGCTCCTTTCTCTCTGATGACTCAAGTTGACACAAAACCAGCCAGTACACTGAGCTTTGAGGTAAGAAGTTCTGTGGTTTTGAGGCTGGCATATTACATGAAAGCATAAGGTCATAAAGAAAACCTGTTTGTAAGTATTATGACTGATAGGATCAAATGAGGTCCCAGCCATCAGATATGCCCTTATAGACATTTACAGATTCCAGTCTCTAGATGCTTTAAGTCTTCCCAGCCGAAACCCTAGACACCATGTGGCAGGATCAGATATCCTTGGATGTATATTCATTCAGTGTTAGAGTTTTCTATGCCTCTAAATTTTAGATTGACTTTTTATGCAAATATGATCATTGGTACATGTGACTATATTATGTAAAAAAATTGATAAAATCTGTCTGGAGTTAGAAAAGAGACATAGGTTGGACATTTATCCCTCAGAGTTTTCTGCACTGTAAGTAATGGCTGAATGAAGAAAAGCAAGCCATGGAAGTATGTGGGATTAAGGGAGAATGGGATTAAGAATGGAATGGCCAATCAAAGATCAGAAATGGGACAAGAAACCAGAAATTGACAAAGAAGGGTCTGGAGAGATGTCTCAGTGATTAAGAACATGTGCTATTCTTCCAGAGGACTCAGATTCTCTACCATAAGCACTTTGGGTAGTTCACAACTGCTTCTAACTCTAGCTCCAGGAGATCCAATACCCTCTTCTGGCCTCTTTGAGTATCTACAACATAATACACACACACACACACACACACACACACACACAAATTGATTTTTAGAAGAGGGGGAAATTCTAAAGAAGGTACCAGATGACAGCCTTATGAGCCATAAAGAAGCCACCACTCAGAAGGATGCACTAACTAGAGAAAGCCCTAGAAATGCAACCATGGTTTGCCAGCATGTGGGTACCTGTTCAGAGAAGTGAAGAAGAAAGACAGACAGAGGTGTGCTGATGTGGATGCCTTATACACAGTAGAAGCCTGTTTATTGAATGAATGAATGAATGTGAGAAGGTAAAATAGAGACAGGTTGGTTACAGATGGAAGTAAAAAAATACTACAGGAAAGTGGAGATCAGAGGAATGCTTGTGTGGAGGTGGGGAAAGAGGAGACTTCAGCATTTCACATGTATCCCTCCCTGCAGCTGGCACTGGCTACCCGCCCCACATCAGCACCAGGGTAGAGTTTGGATGGATACCCTGCTGCATGCTCTCCACAGTAGCAAAAGTCAAGTTCTAACCTGGTGGTGTGGGAGAATTTTCTGTATTCTGTCAATCGTGGCCAGGCAGGATGTATAGGCAGGACAACTAGACAGGAAGTAGTGGCAGGGCAATGAGAACAAGAGCAATCTGGGAAGGAGGAAGCCCATTCCTCTACAGTCCTGCCCAGACCACCAAAAGAGCAGGGTGTGACCTGCCCCGCTGAAAAAGGTACCAAGCTATGTGGCTAACATAGATGAGAATAATGGGCAATATAAGTATAAGAGCTAAGATGAAGCCTGAGCTAATGGGCCAATCAGTTTATAACTTATGGAGACCTCTGTGTGATTTTCTTTGGGACCTAATGACTGTAAGAACTGGGCAGGACAGAAACCCCTACAAGCAGGCCTTCATGTTACAGAATGGCGTCCAACATGGGGCCAATCAGTTTATAATTAATGCAGACTTTCTGTGTGATTTTCTTTGGGCCTTACCAGCTGTGGGAACTGGACAGGACAGAAACTCCAACTATCAGGTTTTCATGTTACAGCCTGGGCCTTGCCTATCAACATTTCCTTGGTGAGCTGTTAACAGTCTGTAGAATATTCAAGTTTGTTTGTTTACCAGGAAACTGAGGTTGGGGGACAGAGAGAACTGTTAGTCAACTATGACAAAGTATGACAAACTCTAAACTAGCATGCACCATTCCATCAACAAGTGAAAACCAGTATCTTGTATTTTAATGACGTTATCCATCTTCCATAGACACATAACACTGTATATCTTAGATCTATCCCCCAAATCACCCAATCTAACACAAATGTTGGGTATAAGAGAAGGTATGGAAGGTAGAGGTGGATAGATTGAAGGTTAGGGAATGGAGAATGGACTCCATGTAACCCTTTCCTACAAATTGTTTTGTGCCTTTATAAACATGTTCAGAGCCACCATGCATGTTGTTTTCCCATAATTAAAAGGTACCTTATTGACGTTCCAATTTCTGTTTTAGATTGCCAATTTAATCTAATGTTAAAATAAATTTTCCAGTCTCAGATTCTTACAAACTAACCTAGGAATGACTTATACCAAACTTTCAGATCCTAGTGTTTACTAAGGAAGGAGAATCCTTGTCTAAATATACATTATAACACGGAATTAAAAGGACATGCTATTTTAATTCACCTGCCTTCAAGCCTCACTGGTTCTCTGCTGTGCTGAGATTTGCTCTGGGTCAGAGATATTCTAGGTCAGTGGAAGATTAGATCACTGTAGCAAGTGAGGAAATTGAATGAGTTACGGCTCTTTGCCAAATCACATGCCCAAGAGACAAACTTAGACTAACCGGAACAGCATAAGTCCTTTAAAAAATCATTAAAGTGCTTATGCTTTGCATTTTCCTGCCAAAGAGGGTAGATTCCTTTAGGTTATTATATTCTGAAGCAAATTTTGGAAGAAATGGTTTGACCCCATCCCCCCCCCCATTAATAAATACCAAATGATCAACTTGTTCCAAAGAGAAATTAGCCTTTGATCGACCTCCAAGTTTGGGACCCTGTTTGCAGATGAACGCGTGCCACTGGCATCCTCCTAGCATGCCACTGAAACCAAGTAAAGAGCTGCCTGCCAACACTATGCCATATCTCTTGCCAAATTATGAGAAACAATGGCCTTTTAATTTTTCTTTCCCTGTCTTCCCAAATGTGTTATAAACCAATAGACTATCATAAAATGTTTCAGAACATTCTTTTCTTCCCTAACAGGATTAGTGATTGAAACATGCATTTCTTCCCATCTGGGCAATTGCATCTTTGGAAAGCAACATGAAAGTTGAACCTAGAAGTTATCAGGATATTTAAATGTACAACACAGGGGCTCAGAATGGGCTCTGAAAGATGGACACTGTTAGATGAACACCTTGTAAGTTCTCATCTTCAGTTTGTAGTAGTGTTTTAGGGTCACCCGCTAAGGTCCTTCCTTCATACTTAAGCCTTTTGATGATAAATCTTTCAATTTTTCTTGAACATAGGAAGACAAGGTATTTGGCGAAGCATTCCTCCAAGTGAGGATGCTCCCAAGTAATGTAACAGGTGAGTTGGTGAACAGAGAAAACCACAGGGATTTACCCAAAGTGGATGGGCATTATCAACTCATTAATGTTTTGAGTAAAAAGCTGAAGACTGTGTACTCCACATGCAAATATCCTTGAAAAAAACAAGAACGTCCTCTACTTTGCTAGACTTCCCTCCAAACACCCATAATACATTCGATCTACTGCTCAAATCATCTAGTCCAGCACAAATACACCAATTTATTTATGGGTATACCAGATGGGAAGGAAGGTATGGGTAGGGGTAAGGGATGAGAGAAGGGACCTCAGTCATCTCTCGCTTCTAGACTCACTCTCGGAGCTACAGTTTACACTGCTGGTTCTCCTCATTCTCAGTAGTCCAGACTGCAGATGTTAAAATTTCTCAACCGTCATAATCTTGGAAACCTCATTCTTTAAACTAATTTTATTACCTTTGTCTAATTATGTGTGGGTGGAGGCTGTGTGCATATTACAGTATGCCTGTGGAGCTCAGACCACAGCATGTAGGAGTTAGTTCTCTTCCACCAACTGGATAGGGGGGTTGGAACACATGTTACCAGCTCAGAAACAGGTAGGTGCCTTTACCTTCTGAGCCAGCTTGCTTGACGCCTTATACTTTAATTTTTTTTATCTGTATTCCAATTGGTCCTGTGTCTTTGATGAAGCTTGACTTATGCAAGTATCTTGCCAAGCTTTTACTGGTTCCACAATGTAAGGCACAGCAACCCTTTCTGTATATTCCCGAACTGTCATGTTGACTGAGATTCTGTCCCTCCCAGTCCCACAGCCATTCAGTACAAAAGAAGTTCACAGAAGTGTACATTAATTATAAACTGGTTGACATATTATCTCAGGCTTCTTATTAACTCTTATATCTTACATCTTAACCCATAATTCTTGCCTGTGTTAGCCATGTGGCTTGGTACCTTTTATCAGCAAGGTATTCTCATCTTGCTTCCTCTGTGTTTGGGTGATGTCTGCAGACTCAGTCATTCCTCTTCCCAGAATTCTCCTGTTCTGGTTGCCCTGCCTATACTTCCTGCCTGGCTACTGGCTGAGCAGCATTTTATTAAAGCAATAAGCAACAAATCTTTACAAGGTAGAAGACCATTGTCCTACAGGACTTCCTACCCCTTTTTTTCAAAACAAAAACTTTAAATCAAATCTCCTTTGTTTAGCTTTGTTCCTGACCATTGTCTATAACAACTTGTAACCGACACACTAAACAAAGACAAACATCCATAATCCATTTTTTTGAGAATCTTGGCATAATTTTCCAGAATACTTCCTGCTGATTGGGGGTGCTGATAATCTTATAGGGACCTAAAGAAAATTTAGAATTATGATCAATTCTTGACTGGAGTATTCTGTGAGGCTTGATTATCTCAGCCAGCAGTCTTGAAACTGTTCTGGATGTAGAACTCAGAGTAAACTTCAACAAAGGTCCTCTGAAATATTGGATCATCTGGACCATTTGCTCCTATTGGTGATTCTTCAGGGGGTCTTCCTTGATCAAAACTGATTTTTCTTAACCCAGAATGAATCCACAGTCTCTCATTTTCTGTGGAAACAAAAACAAAAATTCTTCTCCAAAGAAACTTATATTTTGTCTTAAATTTTAAAGCCAAGGCATTTTCAAAATATATAGATTGGATTAATCCAGCAGCATTTATAATCAAATGTGTTTTAGCAGCCATTATTCCTTCCTCAGTCATCAAACATTTCAAAGACAGCAAAATAACATACAGTATTCAGATTCTCTGTGTATTTTCCATCTTTACATGATTTTATTTTAATCTCTATTTCTTTTTTTTTTAGTTTTTGTTTTTTTTTTTTTTTTTTTTTTTTGAGACAGAGTTTCTCTGTGTATCTTTGGATTCTGAAACTCACTCTATAGACCAGGCTGTTCTTGAACTCACAGAGATATGTCTGCCTCCCAAGTGCTGGAATTAAAGATGTGTGCCACCACACCTAACTTCTTTCTTTCTTTCTTTCTTTCTTTCTTTCTTTCTTTCTTTATTTTAGGACTTTATCATATTTCTCTCTCTCTCTCAAGCCAGCATATATTTTAAAACATACTCTAAATCATTTAGGGGTTTTATTTGTCTGAATCTATCTTTACTGTATAACTTTCTTTTTCTGACCATATGAGTCTATAATTTGCTAAGCAATATGGCTAGAATTAAGGCCATGACTTTGATGACTGGATCCACCCCATTCTTAGCTTTCTGAGAGTCTAGCCTCATGGTGGAGGTACTGGCCGGAGCCGTGTTTATTGACAGAACTCTATGGAATTTCAAGGTCCCACCACCAAAAAGCATGCTATCAGCTATTCATCAATACCATTTAAGTGTTTGGTGGTGGGGCCTCTTAAAAGATTTGCAAGGTTTTTGCAACTAAAGATGGGTCAGGAAGCCTCTCTTAAATGAGACATGCTTGCCTCTAGCAAGCCTGCTTCTCAGGCTCTCCCACCGGAGAAAATACCATTATCAAGAAGCTATGTTTAACTCTGTTCCTTTGTTTCTAGAATTACTTCTCAAGCTCTCTCAGGTTTTATGTGGATGTAGTTGTCTACATTGGCACCATTTGCTGGCAGAGGTACTGGTTTGTTTTTGTTTAGAGTGTTGGCTACAAGTTGTGGATAATGGTCAGGAAAGCCTTTTCCCCCAGATCTGTAACACTAAACATTCTCATGTGATTTTGTTGTCCAGGTGGGTTTAATCAAAATTCTAGGTCTTACTAGAGGGCAGAAATCTAAATCTTCTCTTGTCTAATACATTATGATGTCTTAAAACAATGGAAAATAACTATCTCCATATTTCACTCAGCTGTACTTCTCCTAGAATTTGTTTATTTTAATGTATATTAATAGAATTAAAGAAATAGGCCATATTTAACATTCACAACGTAAGCTATATTTAAACAGTATCTCCAAACACCAGTGCTATCTCAGAAAGAAAAAAAGACCTTCTTATTGCTGCTCTGGTGTGATCCAAGCATTATACAGTCTGCCCTTACTGATAAGCAGGACAGGATGAGTTCCCAGTAGAACATCCCCATTGTCTCAGTGTGTGGGTGCACCCCTTGCGGTCCTGAGTTCCTTGCTAGTGCTCTCTCTTTTTCTGCTCCTGATTTGGACCTTGAGATTTCAGTCCGGTGCTCCAATGTGGGTCTCTGTATCTGTCTCCTTTCATCGCCTGCTGAAGGTTAATATTCAGGAGGATGCCTATATGTTTTTCTTTGGATTCTCCTTATTTAGCTTCTCTAGGATCACGAATTATAGGCTCAATGTCCTTTGTTTATGGCTAGACACCAAATATGACTGAATACATCCCATGTTCCTCTTTTTGGGTCTGGCTTACCTCACTCAGGATAGTGTTTTCTATTTCCATCCATTTGCATGCAAACTTACTGGGAACTCACCAAGGCCAGCTGGCCTGGGTCTGGAAAAGCCTGGGATAAAACCGGACTCTCTGAACATAGCGGACAATGAGGACTACTGAGAACTCAAGAACAATGGCAATGGGTTTCTGATCCTACTGCACGCACTGGCTTTGTGGGAGCCTAGGCAGTTTGGATGGTCAGCTTACTAGACCTGGATGGAGGTGGGGGTTCTTTGGACTTCCCACAGGACAGGGAACCCTGATTGCTTTTCGGGCTGGGGGGGGGAGGACTTAATTGGGGGAGGGGGAGGGAAATGGGAGGCGGTGGCGGGGAAGAGACAGAAATCTTTAATAAATAAATAAATTAAAAAAAAAGCAGGACAGGATGGCTCTGAATTCTCTAGCAGCCTACTCAGGAGAGTGTAACCTACTGGCCTTTGCTCTACCCTAACAAGCTATTAATATTCTGCACTTTCCTTCACCTCAGTTTCATTTAACAAAAGGTCTTAGTCAAGGAAATTAACTATTTATGCCTTCACCCCTAGAAATACAGGGAAAAGTTTGAATTGCTAAACCAGTTCCAGAGAAAGAAATTCCCTCTCACCTGGGTGCCAGTGGGTACAGCAGCTCATCTGCTTAGCCTAGGTGGCCAAGGTCTATCCGTTTTCCCACTACAGCTCATGTTGGTTGCCATGGTTACCGTAAAAAACCGCCATGATTAGCTGCCATGGGAACAGAAGTGCTTAGAGAGTGCAAGCACGGTAGCATTTTTCTTCCCTCTTTTCCTACATTACAAACTTCTAGCTTAACTAGTCCCACTTAATAAATGTAGTTAGTACATGAAATCCCCCTTTTCCTCTTCTTTGAATTCTGTACTGATTTAAAACCCCCATCCTTAATTAATCCTCCCAGTATCTATCAAGGAAATTTAAGCACCCTATGAGATGGTAGTAAGCTAACAGGTGCTTACTTTGTCAGACTCATCGGTTTCTGTGGTGCTGTAAAATGCATGCTTGGTATCATTATTGCCTATGGAATTACTAATTGTGTGTGTATGTGTATAGAAACTGAAAGCCTTGAGGGGAACAGAAACTTTTTTGAAGAACAGAGAGTATGAGAGGAAGTGTGTTTGAGTTGATTTGTTCATCTCAGACCTTTTAAAGCCATCTTTTCACTTGCTGTAAGTATCCTGTTCTGAACCCTGATGGGATGCTGAGGCTGGAACTCAGAGACCGATATGTGTGTCGTCGTCGTCTTCTTCTTCTTCTTCTTCTTCTTCTTCTTCTTCTTCTTCTTCTTCTTCTTCTCCTTCTCCTTCTCCTTCTCCTCCTTCTCCTTCTCCTTATTATTATTTCTTATTTCTTATTTGAGACAGGGTCTCTCTGTGTAGCCTTGGCTGTCCTAGAACTCACTCGCTCTGTAGACCAGGATGGTCTTAAACTCAGAGATTCACCTGCCTATGTCTCCCAAGTGTTGGGATTAAAGGCATGCAGCACCACTGCCTATCTGCTGTTGGTATGTGTTTTAAAGCATCCATTTAAGAAGAAAAATTAAAATTTATAGAACAAAAATAGCCAAAAATCTCTCTACTATCACTTTTTATATAATTTTTTATTTCTAAGACATTATAATAGTGTACTTTCAAACTAGAAAAAATATAGGATGAAGGCCCTTTCATCATGCTTAGGCAACCAGTCTTCTATCTGTATTCAGTAGTGTTTACAACTTTGATGCCAAATGCCATCAGTAAATATTTTAGCATGTACTCAGTCATGGATGTGGGCACACCTATTTTTGGTGAACTTCTTTTCCAATATCATAGGACTGACTGTTGTAATCAGAAGCAGTGTATATAGATGCTTATTTATAAAGGCCACTCATGAGCAAAGTAAATCTGAGTGAAGGCTCCCATCCTTGTTTATATCTATATTTGCTCCATATGCATATGTATTTATTTGTCTATTCATATGTTCTTCCTGAACTGTAAAACTTCAGGAGTACAGGGACTTTATTTACTTATCTCTGTGTATCCCATTTCACTTAACCAAGAAATCAAATAACACTAAAAAACTGAATTACATACCATCATTCACCATCAGTCTAAAGACCAAAGTCCAAGACACAGATTGCTAATCAACTTCTTCATACTATTATTATTATTACTGATTAGATCAATTGGAATAAACATGGTTTCAAGAAATTATAGAAGCAAGACCAGACTATAACAAATATTATAAACAAAACAGTATGTCAAAAGACTATCATTTTATCATCTGATCTATTTAGCTTCCTTTATAGATTAGAAAATAATGCTCAGATAGACTAAATATTTGGTCTTGGAAAACCAAGTGAGTGCTGATCCCAGGATCATCTGTAGACAGAACACCATCTATCCAATACTCTAAAAGAGATTCATGGAAAGCATCCATCAGTGTGCTGTATGGATCCAAATGTGTCTCAGATTTCTACAGTTACTTTATTTATATAATGATTCTTTCTGAGTGTTGAATATTATGGGCTATTTCTAAAGTGAGGCATTAATTTATTATCTTAATGCTTCCTTCCTAAACCATGATTATTGCTAGTGCAGCTAACAGAAACCAAGGGGTTATATCTCTTTTCTACCACTTGCACTAATGTATACAATAAGATATTCTTCGGGGTTATAGCTACACAGGAAACATGCTCCTAAGTAAGTATTACTTCAAGCCAACAAACTGCCATGTGAACAGAGACAGTGATAAGACAACCTGTGAGTCTGCAGTAGCTCTTCATGCATGGGTAACCTCTGGTAGCATTCCAATACATGGTACATAAGAGAGTCTCCCTTCTTACCCAGTACCCAGTCTTCAGATATTCTGTTAGTACTTTGAGCGACTGGAACCAGACTAAGTTTTAACTTTTGATCTTAGTAGAAAAATCTGATGAGTCTTATCTATTGGGATCAGACCCGGAAAATTATATAAAACTTGAAATTCAAACTCCACATGAAAAAACATAAATGGATGAGCGAGTGAAAGAATTTCTAGAAAGAGTGTTGGTGGGCTAGTAAGTTCTAAGTCGCCGTGACAGAGAACCTAAAGAACAGCTTACGGGAGGAAGAGTTAACCACTTTCAGGAGGTTTTTGTCCTTCACGGTGAGGAAGGCATGGTGACGCTCATGGTAGTGGGAGTGTGTGACGCAGGCTGTTTACTTCACGATAAGCCAGGAAACAGAGAGTACACGCCCAATCTCAAGGTTGGCTGTGGTCTTCAAGGGCCCAACCGTTATGACCTGCTTCTGTCAGGGAGGATCCACCTCCCAAAGGCTCCACTGTCTTCTCAAAGCAGTGTCGCCTGTTGGAGAGGCAGCATTCAAAACACAAGCCTGTGAGGAGAATTGTATAACCAAACCAAACAATAGGTTCCCTGTGAGAGAGAAGTGACTACCACAAATATAATCTTAGAGACTGCAAAGTAGAGAAAGTAGTGTCAAAGAAA
This sequence comes from Microtus oregoni, assembly GCF_018167655.1. Classification (NCBI taxonomy): domain Eukaryota; kingdom Metazoa; phylum Chordata; class Mammalia; order Rodentia; family Cricetidae; genus Microtus; species Microtus oregoni. Next base: position 8,694,470 of record NW_024543831.1, on the reverse strand, counting down.
GAAATCTTACTTGAAGGGAAGAAAAACTAATGAGAAAATGAAACCAAGCAGTTCTTAGCAGTTTGGGCAAGACTATCATCTTTATCCTATAACTATTTTTTTTCTGGAATTTGCTGCAAAGTCAGTGTAAACATCACCTTATTTGGAAAACAAGGGAATATTATGATCTAATTACATTGAGGATCTTGAGATAAAGTCATTCTGATTACCTCAGTGGACCCTGTGACAAAGGTCCTTTAGAAGACAAGAGGAAGGATGACAAACACAATGAAGAGTGATGACATACTCACTTAGGTGAAGGCTGGGAACAGAGAATGCCCACAACCAACAGGAAGAGAAGAGAGGCAAGGAAGGGCATTTCCCAAAGCCTCCAGAGGACATGGAGCCCTGCCCACACACTCATTTTTGTACTCATAATTGGGAACGGTCATACAATAAATTTTTGATTTGTTTTGTAGTGACACATTTACTTAATTTTTTAACATATATTTTTTTATTCATTTTACATTCCAACCACGGTTCCCCTCCCTCCCACCTCTCCCCAACCCACCCCCATCCACTCCTCAGAAAGGGTAAGGCCTCCAAAGGGGAGTCAACAAAGCCTGGCACATTCAGTTGCAATAGGACCAAGCCCACCACACACCAATCAAGGCTGAGCAAAGCATCCCACCTTATGGAATTGACTTCAAAAAGCCAGCTCACGCACTAGAGATAGATGTTGGAGAGGGATGGGGTTGGAAAACAAGGAAAGTGATATCTTGATAGAGGGAGCCATTATGGGGCTAGGGAGAAGCCTGATGCTAGAGAAATTCCCAGGAATCCACAAGGAAGACCCCCGCTACAACCCTTAGCAATAGTGGAAAGGGTGAGCGAACTTGCCTTCCTCTGTAATCAGACTGGTGAATTTTTGATATTTTGAGCCACCAACTTCATGGGGATTTGCTGGCAGCAGAGGAAAACTCAGACTGTGAACAACATTTGCTAAAATTCCGGAGGAAAATGACCACCGGGGGTCATTGTCCTCAGTAGCAGAAGTGTACTGGAACAATTGAGATGACGGAAAGTGACACTGTGACTGCCCCCAAGAGCTACCCTCAATTCCTTAGGCAAACAGGAGGGAAGTCAATACAGTTCTGAGAGTGGAGGAACAATAGTCATGTAAATAGACAGAGCCTGGAAAGCCTGGCTAAGCCAGGGCCAGAGATGGCAGAGGAAATGGCAGTCCTGTCATTGACTACAGAGGGTTTACAGCCTGCACATGGGATCATCCTCACCCGTTAAACACATGAGTGTAGTGACTGGCGTACCTGGGGGGAAAGCGCTGATACTGTTGAAGAACGCCTGAGAGAGGGACTGGGATGAGGTCCTGGGACCCTTCAGGTAGCCAGAGAAGACTGTCGCAGAAAACTCAGGGAAGCTCCATTTAAAAACACAAAGGGTTAGAAACAGTGACAGTAAGGGCTGGTGCCAGGAGTATTTGACAAGTTTCCTATGTGTATGGGGAAATTATCCCAAGCACATTCCATGTGAGTGTCTTTATGAAAGCATTCTGTGGCTTGGGATCATGAAAATCCTGTGCATCATTTCTTCATTCCACTGCGAAGCTGTCAGTAAGCAAAAGGCAGTCCCTACAGGAACTTGTCCCATTTCCTTCTGTAACAATTTATCCTTCGCAAAGTTCACATCCTCCTGAGATTGAAGAGGGTTGTTCTGTAACCGATCTGCACCAGTCTAAACCATTATAATGTCCCAGCTTTGACCACTTCAGTTCTATCAGGAGTTCCCAGCATTGACCAAATCGTGAACATAGAGCCCATCCTTTCTTTCTTGCACGTTCCCTTGGCTGTTCTGGATTCACAACATAGGTGACATGACATCATTTGTCATGCATGTCAGCCACTCGTTAAGCATATTTGAGAAAGAAAAAGGCCTTTCAAGTGTATTGGGAGGGGGCTGGTTAAACCCGTTGTCACTACCTCCTTGTTGGGGGACAGAGCAGGCAGCGTTCCAGAGGCCAAGGCTGGTCTTAAACAGAATGGACACCTATGTGTCAACCCAAAAGCTAATGTGACTTTCGCCCTAAGAGGATGATGGAGGGATGGCAGTCAGAAAAGCCGTCTTGTGTATCAGAGCAGGAAGGTCCTGTTCTTGAACAAGATAAAAATGGAAATATTTAGACCAATGTTCACTTGGTGCTTGCCAACTGAGCAAGTCAGTTCCACTTAAAGAACATCATTGGAGCAAGAAGGAGCTGACTTGGGTAGTGTTCTACCCTATCTGCAGCTGGGACTTCACCTAGAATAAATGATACTACTTTTTTTTTTTTTTTGAAAATTTCATGCTGGAGACCAATGAATTTTGATCATGCTCTTCCATTCTTCCCCTTCTACCTACTGTGTCAGAGTTGGAGGAGATAATATGAATTATCTGACTTTTTTTATTTATTTATTAAAGATTTCTGCCTCCTCCCTGCCACCGCCTCCCATTTCCCTCCCCCTCCCCCAATCAAGTCCCCCTCCTTCATCAGCCTGAAGAGCAGTCAGGGTTCCCTGCCCTGTGGGAAGTCCGAGGACCACCCACCTCCATCCAGGTCTAGTAAGGTGAGTATCCAAACTGCCTAGGCTCCCAGAAAGCCAGTACGTGCAGTAGGATCAAAAGCCCATTGCCATTGTTCTTGAGTTCTCAGTAGTCCTCATTGTCTGCTATGTTCAGCAAGTCCGGTTTTATCCCATGCTTTTTCAGACCCAGGCCAGCTGGCCTTGGTGAGTTCCCGATAGAACATCTCCATTGTCTCAGTATGTGGGTGCACCCCTCGCGGTCCTGAGTTCCTTGCTCGTGCTCTCTCTCCTTCTGCTCCTGATTTGGACCTTGAGATTTCAGTCCGGTGCTCCAATGTGGGTCTCTGTCTCTGTCTCCTTTCATCGCCTGATGAAGGTTAATATTCAGGAGGATGCCTATATGTTTGTCTTTGGGTTCACCTTCTTATTTAGCTTCTCTAGCAAATCAAGACAACTTTAAGATACCACCTTACACCAGTCAGAATGGCTAAAATAAAAAACACCAATGATAGCCTTTGCTGGAGAGGTTGTGGAGAAAGGGGTACACTCATCCATTGCTGGTGGGAATGCAAACTTGTGCAACCACTTTGGAAAGCAGTGTGGCAGTTTCTCAGGAAATTCGGCATCAACCTACCCCTGGACCCAGCAATACCACTCTTGGGAATATACCCAAGAGATGCCCTATCATACAACAAAAGTATATGTTCAACTATGTTCATAGCAGCATTGTTTGTAATAGCCAGAACCTGGAAACAACCTAGATGCCCTTCAATGGAAGAATGGATGAAGAAAGTATGGAATATATACATATTAGAGTACTACTCAGCAGTAAAAAAATAATGACTTCTTGTATTTTGCATACAAATGGATGGAAATAGAAAACACTATCCTGAGTGAAGTAAGCCAGACCCAAAAAGAGGAACATGGGATGTATTCACTCATATTTGGTTTCTAGCCATAAATAAAGGACATTGAGCCTATAATTCATGAATTATCTGACTTTTAAGTAGGAAATAACTGATGTCTGGCTCAGGGCTGAAGAAATCTGAATTTATATTAATTCTGTGTAGATTAATAATTCCTGTATCACTCGGTTAATGACATCCAATTATCAGAACTACCTTGTGCTCTATATTAAGCCAATAGATATCTATTCTTATTCCCACAGGAATAAATTATAAATATCTCTCATTTTTTCCCCGGGGACCCATTTTGAATTCACACGTGCCTAAGTACCAGGCAATGATTCTTAGTTGAATTTTATAAAGAACACAGTTTCTCAAACCTCCAGAAAAGTTGTGTTCCTCTCTATAAGATCCTTTTAACTGCTGCTATTGCTATCCTCATCACATGCACCAAAAGTGATGCATCTAGGGCCTTTGAAATGTTTCAGAAAAAAAAAAATCAAGAGACATCTCGTCTACCCTACGCAGCCTAATTCCTGTAAGGTGCTGTGGAGACACTGAGTGTGCTAGGTCCAAAGGGGGGTGATAATCAGAACAGAGGCCAAGGCTGTAAATGCATAGGTCATGCTGCATGGAGTGAGATAGTGTACGACACACAGCAGAGAGGAGGCTCCAGCTGAAGGGCAAAGGAGCCCTGGGCAGAAAGCAGCTAAAAACACAAGGCAGATGGACGCTAATAACCCAAAGGCAGTGTTGGATCAGATTTGTGTCTGTGTCTTGAATGTACCACAAGTCTAAATAAGAGTGAAAACACAATTCTATACCAGGTTGTGGGGTGAATAGCACTTTGTGTTACAGAGTGACCTCACCAGAAGAAAACTCCCAGAAAGCAGAATTGTGGAGGAGTTGATGGTAATCCACAGCAAGCTGTTTCCAAGTATTTGTCCAGTTTTATTATTTGTTTTAAAAAATGATGTGTGGATGTCTATGTGGAGGTATGTGTATATGAATGTGGGTGCCTGGGGAGACCAGATAGCGGCATCAGGTTCTCTGGAGTTGGAATTACAGGACGCCATGAGCTGTTGGAGATGGATGCTGAGACCCAAGCTCTTGTCTTTTGCAACAGTAGCTCACACTTAGGCCATCTCTCCAGCCCCCTTCTCCAAGTTTCATATTCAAGAGTCTCAGTCCCCATCATTTGGGTTGGGTCCCAAGTTACAGACAAATCTCATGTTTTAATATACTTGGGAACATACAACTTTCTAGTTCCAATTAAGTCAGTAGTAGAAGTAGAGACTCTTTGACAAGACCATGAGGTAATTCAACATTAACTGAAACAATTACTTGATAATTACCCTCAAGAATCTACTGTGCCCAGTCCTGATGTGTAACAATAAGATTGACTCCACATAATATCAAACTACCTTTTAAATATTATTTTTAAGTTAAAAATAATATATTTTTATATTTTTTTTCAAGACAGGATTTCTCTGTGTAGCTCTGGGTTCTAGCTGTCCTGGAACTCTCTTTGTAGAACAGGCTGGCCTTGCACACAGAGATCCACCTGCCTCTACCTTCCAAGTGCTGAGATTAAAGGTGTGCAAAACTATGCCTGGTTCTAAACATTTATTCTTCTATCTATAGATAAATGCAGCTTTCATGCTTCATCAGAAGGTTATTTTTTTTTGCAGTGTATGATGGTTAATACTGAGATTCACAAGTGGTCAAAGAGGAGAGCATATGTGACGGTGGGTGTGATCAGCCATAAATGGGACACCTAAATCACAACTCCTCTCATTCAAGGCTCAGGGAACGTTATGGGAAAGGGTACTGGAAGACTGCGTGAGTCAGATGTTGGGGATGATGGCTGCAAAACAGTGTCCTCTGGTGATGCCAGGGCCCTTACACTCACGAATGCACAGCAGCCGTGGTTGTCTGCACAAGACCTGTACCATATCAAGTCAAACAACACTCCAGAATGGCTAGGGGAGAGGCTCGCCAAGCTCCATCACTAGCTGAGAGCTTTGGGCAGCCAATGACTGTTGGAGAAGGAAGAATTCATTTTCTTCAGGATCATGGCCTTATTAAATTTCCCATGCCCGTAAGATGGCTGTGCACAGTGCACATATGGGTAGCACTAAATGGATTCATTCAGTTACATGAAATAAAAAGGGAAAGGTTTAAAGTTGGGAGGGGTCCCAGAGAGGTTGGGAGGTAGTATAGAGCGGATATGATATAACTACATTGTCAGTATTTAAGAGCTATCATCCTTCATCACTGAGGAGCCCGTACAACTGGAATGGGAGACAGATGAGAACATTACCTTGAGGATACAGTGTGGGTAATAAGAAAGCTGACATGGAACCATGTTCCTGGGTTTGTCTCTTGTCTCTGTCACTTCCTAGAACAAATACCTTTTTAACCTCTTTGGAGCTCTGTATCCGCTTCTGTGAGGAAGGAGAGTGAGATGGCCTTGCTGATTGGTGCAGAGGATGGGTCAGGGCAGATGGAGCACTCAGGGTATTGTGTGGCACAGAGAGAACATACGTGTGCCAGTCTGGTGGAAGACAGACAGACTTTGTGGAAGTACACAAAACATGCGGAGCCTTGGCTACAAGGGATTCATAGTGCTTCCTCCCAGAAAATGACATCTCAATCAAGAGATGAATATGGTCTTGCGGGGGACTGAGACACTGAAGCTTGGAGAAAGATGGACACCATGTATTTAAGCCTGCAGCAGACACAGAGTTGGCATGCTTTCTTCAAATAATTTAACGTTCTCTTGTTGCCGGATTCATTTGGCAAGAGAAACAGGTTCATAAGCTTGCTGCTTTTGCCAGATGGCAGATGGCTGCTTCACCAACACCTCCTCTGTGCAATCGTCCCTTAGAGCTTCGGTTTGTCACTCCCCCAGCTGTGTTGCCAGTGGCCTTGAGGATGTTCATTGTACAACATTGCGATCGTATCTTCCTGTCTGTGCTGTCAGCTCCAGGATGGTTAGAAATGTTTCTGATGTGTATGCAATGGTGCCCCCAACATCAAAAGCAAGATCTGGTTTACAGTATATGCTTAGAAGATCATCCTGAATAAACAACCCAGCATTCTTGTAAAAACGGAGCCTCACTCTGAAATCCTACAACTGATCTGTGGCCTTTGACCAGGATGATATCAATCTGTCTAGTTCCAGAGGCTCCATCCTCTTCAGAGAGAACATTTAATCTCTTTCAGGTGTAAAGGTATGGGCATGGTGTTCCTTCCTAATTAAGCAATTGGCATTTTACTGCAGTGAGGTAAGCATTACAGAAGCAAAAACAATTAAGGTGATACATTCAATTTCAACAAGTCTTGAATTGTTGGGAAACACGTCATTCATGAGAAATATATATTTATTTTTATTTGGCAGCAATGGAGAAGAAAACCTAGTATTGAAGTCTCTTGCTAACTTTGACCCAACATTAGAAACCTTATGTTAGCATTTCTTAGGTTGTCTCAGTTAATTCCCATTCATGTTTTTTTCCAGCAGCCAATTCAAGGATCTCATGACTAACTCATTCATGGGCATTCTTTTGGATCTTTTTCTCTTCTTGAAACTGGATTTGGGAGTTCAAACCTGGGTACCATTCTGTGCTAACTGAGATGGCACAGTGAATTCATGCAGTTTCCTAAGACAGTATTCAAGAAACATCCCCTCTGTACAGTTTCAAAGCCCATTTTCATCTTAGAAATACTAAATCTTGTGGAGAGGGGTGAAGATTTGTCTGATTAGATGACATACTTACACTATTATGAGGAGGGAAAAGACCCTGTAAGATCTTATCATTGGTGGAGTCAGGCAAGGGGCTGTCATTACACACATTGGGATTGCCCCAAATCTGCCAGGGAAGGAAGACATAAGACTGAGTCTTTTATTTACTCACGATGTACTTAGTGCCCACGCTGGCCAGATGCAGAGGATACAGCACACAAAAGAGAGAAAAGAATTCTATTCTTGGGGGGTTTACATTACATGAGGAGAGACAATAAGCACAGATGGGGGATAAACAACCAAGATAATTCTGGCTTGGGACAGCTGTTGAAAAATACAAGACTCAGAAACATTGTGTAGCAGTGAGTGGGTAAGCCAGCGAGCTGTGAAGCTAGGGTGACCACGGAAAGCTTTTCTACATGGGTGACGTTTCAGCTGAGATGGGATGTTGAGATGGATCCAGCCAATGGGGATGTGAGTGGAGAGGCGATCATTGCAGGCAAGGGATGCTGACAGATAAGACCTGTTCTACCGCTCGCTCACTTCTGCTACAGTAAAGGAATCACAACCTAACCAATCCCAAAATAATAATGCGACCTCTGTGACAATATACACCCTATATTCTGCCAGTTTTCTCTCCTTTCACCAGGGGAATTAGGGTCCCCAATAGGAGTAGCTGGCTGCCTTTGGGAAGGAGAGAGAAGAGAAAGCTTCTGGAATGGCAGCAGGAAAAACAGCACGGAGACTGAGCTACTGCTGTTCTCCTGACAATGATCACACAATGGCTATATCACAGAATCGATCCCATCAAATGCATTGACCCATGAAATAGGTGCTACCATGCTCTCCTTTTATAGTTGAGGAAATAGAAATCTTAGTGTAATACACTAAGAACTAGCTAGAGAGGACGCTCGAAGAAAAGGAACCCTTGTACTTTGTTGGTGTGGAGGTAAAGAGTCTAGCCAGTATGGAAACAGGTACAAGTTTGCTCAGAGGGTTGTTTTCGTGGGGCTAGTCATGGGGCTAGTTGCAGCTCTGAGCTAGAACATTTGCCCAGCATTTATGAAAGTGTGTGTGGAGTCTATTTATTCCAGGTGTAATACATCAAAATGATGGGTCAGCATGTTGCGGACACACCTTTATAACCGTGTTTAGTGTAGCGTTCATTATTCACAGAAACCAAGCTATGAAGTCAGGCTAGGTGCCCATCAATATTCAAATTTGTAAGGAAAATACAATAGAGATACACCGTGGAGTGTTATGTTCTTCAGCCTCAGAGAAGAATAAAGTCATGTACAGGAAAATGAGTACGGCTGGAGAGCATCATGTTAGGCATAAACCAGGCTCGGGATGACACACTGAATGCTTTCTCTCTAATGAGAAATGCAGGATTTTTTCCCTCCCATTTCTAACAAGTTTACATCCTTGCCAGTTTCCCCTCCTTTCTCACCTCCCAGTCTCTCTCCTCAACCCCTATTTTGTTCCCATCTTCCAATCCACTCCTCTTCCATTTCTATTCAGGAGAAGGCCAGCCTCCCATGGATAGTTACAAAACATGGCATATCAAGTTGCAGTAAGACTAAGCACTTCCCTATGTAATAAGGTTGGGCAAGGCTAAGGAGTCTAAGGAGTAGGGTCCCAAAAGCCAGGAAAAGAATCAGAGACCATCCCTGCTCCCACTGTTAGGAGTACCCCAAGAGGACCAAACTACACAACCATTATCATATATGCAGAGTACCTAGGTCAGTCCCACGCAGGCTCCGCAGGCTCCCTGATTGTCGGTTCAGTCTCTGTGAGCTGCTATGAGCCCAGGTTAGTTGATTCTGTGGGCATGAAAATAGATGTTGTTTGGTTTTGGTTTGTTCGTTTGTTTTTGTTTAAAGACATGAAAATATGTGGAGCATTATTTTTAGGAATGTGGAAGAAGAATAGAGAGAAGAAATAAGAAAGGAACAAAAGGTGTGAATGTGATAAACACCATATGCGTATATAGAAATGCTATGAAACCCATTTATTTGCAAAACTGATATGCATGAACAAATGGAACCAGCACTGAGAGACAAAGGAGGTGAGAACACAACAGAAAAATCAGAGCTGGAGCAGAAGGCAGTGAATGTCCTGGATGGCTTTTCAATCTTGGGTTTCTAGAAGTTCTTTTCTTGTCTTAGAAGGACTTCCCCTTAATAGGCTTCCTTTAGTCTGGATGTATCAGAAAGAGTGAGGTGGATAGCACTCCCTGATTTGAATTAAAAGTCCAACATTATTGTATGAACCATTTACACTATTTCTGAACTCTATTAAGTATGATAATACTGACATCCCTCGACACAACAGTCCATCAGGAGACTATGCAAAGAGATAATAGGAAAGTTTGTGCATGTGTGTGTATGGATGTACATGCATGTTTTATGTCTTAATAATTATCTATGTATACATTCATATTTCTGCAAAATGGAACTAATGTAATCTCATTTAAAAACCCCCATGTTGTCAATAAAAAAAGCCAGTTTATTCTCTCCTCTGTTAATCTTTTTTCCTCTCTTGTTACTGGGGATCATGCCCATAGTACTCTACCACTGAGTTATATTCTTGGACCATTATGGGTCTTTAAGAATGTCTAGTATGTATCTCTCTAGCTGTGATGCTTCTCAACCCCAAGCCTTCCTTTTCCTTACAGAGAACTTTAACTAGAAGACCACAGCCCAGTCTCCTCAGATATTTACTCTATGCTGCAACCAGACTCACAGAAGAAAGATCCAGAAGGCTCTGAAAGATCCGGAAGCAACAGAGCTCCCATAATTTGCCTTAATAAAAACCAACAATTACTTATCTGTAGTAAGATTCTGATTAAAGAAAATGAGTCTGGGCAACTCAAAGATGAGTCAAACTGCAGCCTCACCAAGGACAGTAAAAGCATTCTGCCTTTGACTATTGCTCCAGGGCTCCTGTCCACTGTAGAGGGTGAACCGGTAAAGCCTGCCTGAAGATCCAAGGGCAGAGCTAGTCACAGTAGTTAGCCATAGAGGTCAGGCAGTGGTGGCACACACCTTTAATCCCAGCACTCAGAAGACAGAGGCAGATGGATCTCTGAGTTCCAGTCCAGCCTGAACTACATGAGATAAAATCAGTCAAAAAGAGAAACGGAGCCTAGTGATGGGGGCTCACACCTTTAATCCCAGCATCAGGGAGGTGCAGATAAGAAGTGATATGGGTGGGCAGAGAGGAATATAAGGTGGGAAGGGACAGGATCTCAGGATTTAGTCTGAGGTTTCATTAGGACAGGATTGCCCCTTTGGTCTAAAGATTCAGTAGGGTAAGAACTAGTGGCTGGCTGCTCTGCTTCTCTGCTCTTTCAGCATTAACCATATATCTGATTCTGGGTTTTTGTTATTAAGATGAATTAGAAATTGCACTATATCTGTGTGCAAAAATTCCATAAGGAAGAAACACCATAGAGTATTCTTCTCTTCTTGACATTTATAATCAACAATCATATATATCTTAACTATAGCCATCTAAGCTATAGGATACTAATGTAAGAATGAAAATGTGACTAAACTCCATTACAAAGCACCTATAGGACCTAATTTCACAGCCATTTAATTGTGCTACAATTTTAATTCAAGACTATTATCATGTTATAATTTAAGGTTATATGTTATTTATAAAATACATTGATTTAAACATTTCTTCCTATTAATTCATGTTTTACTCATGCCCTATAGAATACTGGACTTGTCTAAAAGAAAGTAGACCTTAAACAAGTTTCCATGATGTTGGAACCACAAAACTGGGCAAAGAGCCTCAAGATAGGCTATGTTTGTACTCTCAAATATCAGTTCATTTAATTCTCAAACATGGTTATTAAGGAGTATCTACCAAATTTTATAGACAAGGACTCAGTGCTCCAGGGGATGATGACATTTGCTTGAATTCTAGGATCATGGATATTTGAAAGAATGTCAGCATCATATTCTTGTAAGTTCAAGGTCCAAGTTGTCCCTGAAGATGTCCTGTTCAAAAGCCAGGTCGACGGGGCATGGTTAGCATGCCCTAGTGCAGTGACCATCTTCCTTATCTTTCCACGCTGGGAACCTGTAACTTAACGTGTGGCTAGTAGTTGTTATGGCAACTGACCCTCAGCTTATCCTTTGAAATAATTTATTCTCGTTGGCTCAAAGCAGCTTAATTAAGGCAAAGCTTCATTAACACTTATGTGAGATGAGGTAATGTTGTTGAGAAAATGCTCTTGTACACCATAAAGACTTGTCACTCATATTAGTTTAATAAAATGCTGATTGGCCAGTAGCCAAGAAGAAAGTATAGCAACAAGAATAAGAGAATTCTGGAGGAAGAGAGGTATACGGCAATCACTATTTCTCTTTCTTTCTTTCTTTCTTTCTCCTTTCTTTTTATTTTGGTTTTTGAGACTGGGTTTCTCTGTGTAGCCCCGGCTGTCCTGGAACTTACTCTGTAGGTCAGTGTGGCCTTAAACTCACAGAGACCAGCCTGCCTCTATCTTCCAAGGGCTGGGATTAAAGGTATGCACCAGCACTGCCAACCTGTGCCACCACCACCTCAGAATTCTCCTAGTCTGGTTGTCCTGCCTAAACTTCCTGTCTGGCTACTGGCCAATCAGCATTTTATTAAACTAATATGAGTGACAAATCTTTATAGTGTATATGAGCATTATCCCACAACATTACCCCCTTTTTCTTTTCAAAATAAGAACTCTGAATCTAATCGCCTTTGTGTAGCTTTTTTTTTCCCTAATGATTATCCATAACAACTTGTAACTAACATACTAAAAAGACAAATATTTATAATTTTTTTTTGGGAATGTGGACATAGTTTTCAAGGCTACTTCCTGATGTTTAGGGGTGCTGATAATCTGTGGGGACCCAAAGAAAATTTAGGATTATGTTCAAATCTTGACTGGAGTATTCTGTGAGGCTGGATTATTTTAGTCAGCAGTCTTGAAATTGTTTTGATTGTAGAAACTGCAACAGAGGATCTTTGAAACATTGAATCATCTGGGCCATCTGCTCCCATTGGAGATTTTTCAGGGGGTCTTCCTTGATCAAACCTTATTTTTCTTAACCCAGAATGAATTCACAGCCTTTAATTTTCTGTGGAAACAAAAGCAAAACCTCTTCTCCAAAGTAACATATATTTTGACTTAATTTTGAAGTCAAGGCATTTTCAAAATAAATAGGTTAGGTTAATTCAGCAGTATTAATAACCAAAAGTCTTTTACCATCTGTTGCTCCTTCCTCAGCAGTCAAATAATTCAAAGACAATACAATAACATACAGTATCCAGATTTTCTCTTTATTTTCCATGTTTATGTGTTTTTTTACTCTATTTCTTATATTTTAAAATATTTAAATATTCTTATATTTTTAATTTTTGGGTTTTTTTTTTGAGACAGGGTTTCACTGTGTATCTTTAGCTATCCTGGAAGTCAATCTGTAGACCAGGTTGGCTGTGAACTCACAGAGATCTGCCTACCTCTGTCTCCCAAGTGCATGTGATACTACACCTGGCTACTTCAATTTCTTTTCTTTAAAGGACTTTCTTTATCTTTTTTCTTTTTTCTCACAAGCCTACATAGATTTTAAAACACACTGTAAACCAGTTAGAGACTTTTTTTTAAAAAAATCTGAATCTGTCTTTACTGTATATCTTTATCTTTTTCTCAGCACACGAGACTTTAACCTGCTAAGCAACATGACTAGTATTAAAGCTGCAGTTTTGGTGGCTGGTTCTGCCTATTCCTTGACTTCCTGGGAGTCTAGCTTCATGGTGGAATGTTGGCAGAAGCCATGTTTATTGCCACAACTCTGCTGAGTTTTTAGGTCTATGCCACTATCAAGAAGCATGCCATTGGCTGCTCATAAACATCATTTAAGTGTTTGGTGGCAAAGCCTCTTCAAAGAGCCACCATGCAGTCTCTTAAAGAAGCCATGCTTCTGTTTACTGTCAGCAAACAGACCCTACTTGTCTGTATAGAAACATTTTTGTTGTTGTTTGTTTGTTTTCTTAGGCTTTATGTAGAAATTCTTGCCGAACATTTGGGTGTCATTTGTAGACTGAATTTTCTGTCCTGCCTGGTCCTACAGTTGCTCAGTCCCCCCAAAAACACACAGAGGCTTGTGTTAACTATAAAAGGTTTGGCTTATTAGCGCAGGATTATTATTAACTAAAGTTTACAACATAATTTAACCCATAATTCTTATCTATGTTTAGCCACATAGCTTAGTATCTTTCCTGCATCAGTCATTCTCATCTTGTTTCCTTTGTGTCTGACTGATGACTGAGTTTCTGTTTTTCCTCTCCCCCAGAATTCTCAGTCTGGTCACCCCTGCCTGGCTATTTTATTAATCAGCATTTTATTAAACTAACGTGAGTGACAAATCTTCACAGTGTACAAGAGTATTATCCCATAGCATTGTTGAGTAGCTAAATTGGCAGGGATTTTAGAAGGGCTTCCTTGGCCTCTCTGAGATTCACTGACCCTTCTAGTCTTGAAGACCTAGTAAAGTGATATCTTGAAGTACTTGCCATGTTTACCTGGCACACAGAACATGGTCCACTTTCCCAGTCCCACATCTTTCATGTAGATTCAGAAGGGCAGACTTTATTGTCTATTACCGGAGACCTCAGCTATGGGCGAATGATTCACAAAAGAAATGATCAGAGACTGAACTGAAAGAAACCAAACATGAAGAAACACAGCATGGTAATGGGCATAGTTTTGTGTAGGTATCAGTTGTCAGGAGAAGCTGGGAGTACGATGGTATAATATCAAAGACTCTGGAAAGGGAAACATTGAATTAATCACTTAGATTAACATTTATTACTAGAATTGCCATAGTTGGGTGGCTTCATCATCAGTAGTCATTTTAAGCGACAGGTTTTCTGGCATTTGGAGGCACAAAGGAAGGGGTCAGAACATTAATCTTGAGATGTTTTAGTTGCTACAATAAATGGTTTAAAAGCTTGAGCTTTGCGTTCTGTCTAATGACTGCTAAATCTGTCAGCTTAATGAAAAACAAAAACCACATAATCACCTAATATCTTATAAGAAAATCAATCTGGTCTCCTGATGTAATTAGATGGGTAGCTTTGACATTGCACAGAATTGGCTCCAATCATCCTTTTTTACGGGAGGAGCCCAGCCTCCAATGTGGGTAAACACGTGGCAGGCAGGGATCTGGGTACCAGGAGAGAGGCTAACCACATGGCAATTAGTGGGAATCTGGGGGAGGCTTCAAAGTTATATTTGTGGTTAAAGTCTTGTGTTTGGGCTTTCATGGGCCATCTCAATGCCTGGATGAGACAAGGCAGATATATTATATTCCCAATATAATGACAACAGATACAAATTGACCTCATTAGCTCAGCTCCAATGGTGCAGAATTTCTGGATGCTGAAGAACAGACTGAGTATTAAAACACATTAAATGACAACTTTGAATGCTATAATCATATTTCCCAGCTAGAAGAGTTTTTTTTTTCCCTGCCAACAGAATAATTCTCATTTGAAAAACACAAATGTGTGCTGGCAGGTCCTGCGCAATTCCTAAATATGCTGTTAGAATCTTGGAGGCAGTAATTTCAGCTGCCTGACGAGGGCATGAGTTGCTGCTCTGCTCAGCCACCATAAATGCCACCAAGTCAGAGTACCTGGCCCAGGCCTTGGATCAGATTTTCTGGGAAGTATGTCAGAGGAAAAAGATTCGAGTTAACAAGGTGCTTTGTGCACCATCCCCCTCCTTCTAACTTCTATGATAATGAGACTAGAGATGAGCCCCGTGTGGAGGCACGTGCCAGTAAGCCTACCACTTAGGAGGTGAAGGCCAGTCTTGGCTACATAATGAGTTTGTGAGACCCTATCTAAAATAAAAACAAAACCATAAAAATTAATTAATTTGTAAAATTATGGATGGTAGGTAACATGTTTTGCCTATAGAATGTGGCCTGTTTGTCTTTATAAGCCCATGCAAGCATTTCAGAATCACTTCTCCATGGAGGTCAAGAGCTGTAAAAGCAGTACCCACCACTCGTTTTTTTTTTTTTAATTTTAGCTATTTTATATAAATTATCTCATTCAACCCCAAGAAAACTCTAAGTAGAGGGCTGTGGAAATAACTGTGGAGAGATGTCACAGAGCTTGCCTAAAATCTCAGGGGAGGACTGGAACCTGAACTCAGGTTTCTTCCATTTCAAAGTTGATATTCTTAACTCCAGACTGAACTGCTCTGAGTTTACAGCCTCGAGACTGTCAAGCATTAAAGTGTTGTAAACCGGAATGGCAAATAGCTATGGGGCCTCCACTGTCTCTCAGTGCCAGGAGATGGATCTTTGAAACAAGACCTTGTGACTTCCAGAGGGAGTGAGCTGTAGTCATGGGGTCATCCTCATGAAAAGCTTGCCTTTCCTGCTTCCCTCAGGACTAATGGAAGAACAGGAGCCATGAAAACTCATCCCCTGCTTGGCTAGCACCATTGAGTTCCTGGAGGAAACGCTGGATGGCTG
Organism: Microtus oregoni; assembly: GCF_018167655.1. Classification (NCBI taxonomy): domain Eukaryota; kingdom Metazoa; phylum Chordata; class Mammalia; order Rodentia; family Cricetidae; genus Microtus; species Microtus oregoni. The sequence continues at coordinate 8,678,722 of NW_024543831.1, read as the reverse complement.
GGGCTCCAAGGTTCCTAATCCCACAACTGAGAGCTTCACTTAGATCCAGCACCGCAGCATCTGTCTTCATAACAGGTTCTTCCAACCACCGGGGAGAGTGTCATGTCGTGTTCTGTTGCTACCCAGACTACAGCCTCTAGCATGTGGCTCTCCATACAGTGCTCTTCCTAGCTGTATCCGCCTGGGCATTGTTAAGCTCTTTCCCTCCTATAGCACTTGCTAATGGTTGTGTATGGTGCCAGATGAGAGGGGGGCTGATGCAGGAGGTTGAGATGCTATGTGGATAGACCAAATCCTGTCTGAGGCTCAGCTTTTAGAGGGCGACAGCTGTTCTGCTTATTGAAGGGAATGTTCTCCTCGTATGTCTATTTTTATATTTTTCTGTGCACAGCCCAGCGTCGTTAGAAAGGGGGTGATCTCTCTCCTGAGACCGAGCAGCCTAGAAAATAACAAAGGCTGCAGGCATGTCAGGGACCTAGAAATTGCTTTCTTTTAGAAAGCAGTCTTTCTGTGTTTGAAACAGTTAATGAATACCGTTGACATTCATAACACTACAAGAAATCAGTGGACCCCATGTGCAGTTGTGACAGCTGGAAAGAATTTGTCAGCCATCCTCATGCCTGAGACCCGTGGGCTCTCGCTGGCCCTCCTCTATCCCTTTAAGCCTATAAAATACATTTTCTTCTGCTGACACTGCAGCGTGAACTCTCCATAGCTGCTTATTCCCACACCACCTGTTAATAATGCCAAGAGTGATGCATTTCCCTCCCTGCACACTGTGCCAAAATGTTTACATAATTCAGCTTATTCCAGAGCTTAAAGACCAGGCATAAATCCTAAGCTAGCTGTGGCCTTTCCAACTACTCCAGGACTGTGTTGCAACTTTTTTTTCTTTTGTGAGCAGAATCAGGCAGATTTTTTTTTTCCTCCAGCCATTTTTTTTTTTTAATAAAGAGAGGGTGTTCCTTTGGGGCTATTCTGTTCACTGTTTGGGGGGTTATCAAAAGTGAACTGTTTCGCAGAGTATGGCCAAGTGCTAGTTGCTTTCAGTGAGACATCAGCTTTACGGGGAATGTTCTGAAAACCAGAACAAAAATGTCTGAGCATAAAAATAGTCACTCTTCACAGGAATATCTCAATATTATGTTCACAACTCATGTCTGAATTTATGGCATGAATCAATGTGCATTTTGTACTTTATTGATTACATAGTTTTAGTTGATATTCATTCTTATGTCACTTGATTCTCATGGGATTTTGTACCTTCCGTATCTAAACCTATGTTTTATACTGACAGACCTAAGATATACTAGGAATCTTTCTGCCCCAGATAACACAGCTGAGGGGCAAGGGGATGGGATTTGTAATTTGATGAATTGCATGTAAAGCCAAGATTCTTTCACCTACCTATTCCCTTTTTGCTTTGTGGTATGGAGGCAAAGCACTCCATCACTGAGTTACATCCCAAGCTCTTTTTTTTTTTTTTAAATGTATTTTGAGAGAGGATCTCACCAAATTGCCCATTCTGACCTTTAACACCAGGTTTTTTAATCCTGGCCTCCCAAACACCTGGAATTGTAGGCTGTCACAACTAGATCTGAATCATGAGTTTTCTTGGGAAACTACACAAAGAGATATTGGTAAGGAAGTCTAAATGAGCCTATTCCTTGATAAATTATCTTTGGAACTTACGTGGTCACAATGCATATCAGGATACCCAGGGCCCCAGGAAGTCCTACAGTAAAGTGAGAACCTGCTTAATTACACAAAGCCAGAAGTTTCCAAACCCAGTTGAAAGCAGTGCATTTTTTGTACCAGGCATCCATTAACACCTACACAGATAAAGACTAGAACACAATGTTGGGGACAATGTGGGAGATAGCGCATGCCGGCTGCTTCTCAGCCACAGCCAGGCTGTCTGCCCTCAACACCAGTTCCTCCTTTCTCTTTTTCACTTAATTTCCAAATGCTTTGTAAAGATGACAAACATAAAACTATCTTATTCCGTTCCCCCACCCTGATCCCAAGCCTTTCCGGATCCACTCATGCTAGTAATTCATTATTCTGCCATTCTAACAGGTTCATCTCTCTCCCTCCTACACATTTTGAGACTAAATAAGGCAGAGATTAATCAAAGCTCAACCTGTTTATTCATATTCCCAGAGAGGCAAACATCATATTTCATATGAAAACCCCAACTTGGTCCAGCATAACCCTGTGCTTGAATAAATATTTTCATGAGATCCCACATAGTAACAAAGCCAAATGAATTGGTCACTTCCTCCAGAAAACATTTGATATCACATACATGTACTAGGCTTCTAAAATGTTGTAAACCCTGGGCAGAAACCTCAAAGAAAAAAGAATTAACCATTCCAAGGACTGTGAGTGAAAATATTTCCCTGAAATGCTATTGTTCAACTAAATACTGAGCACCTAAAACATGGAGACAATCTTGCTTACAATTTCTTTTTTTTAGAAGGACAGATGTGAGCCAATTTTTTTTTTTTTTTTTTTTTTTTTGTGAGACAATTTCTTAAACTTTAACCGAAGCACTCAGTCTTCTTCCAGATGCTTAGGTTGTCAGGCTACAACCAGGGCACTACTGATCAATTTCTTCATTTCAATTCAGTTCATTCAGTCTGACTTCTAGTTGGCTCCAGGTTAGGTATGTTTTAGTTATATTCATTACCTTTTTAATGCCAAATGAAATGGCAACCACACACACACACACTAGCTAAACTCCGTCTAAAAGAACTTCCTAGTTAAAATTCACCAAACATTGTAAACTTACGTTTCAGTCTTTTTCACTGCTCACTACTAAATTTAAACAATTTCTCTTCCGAGGGATCCTAAAACAAGATTTGAAGTGAGAACTGAGGAACTGGGGTTTTACAATTCGGAGCTTAGGAAATTAGCAAAACCTGTAAACTCCTCCTGACAGGAGCAATTTAAAACCAGGAAGGAAGAAGTGAGCTGGCAAAGTAGGAGATCAACAACTGGCCCCGAGTCCCAAGAGTGAATGTTAAAAAACGTGCATCTAAGATCAGACAAAGGAATCAGAGACGAGGCTGCCCTTGTGGACTGGATTTTATCCAAGTCAACACCAAGTCAGTAAGAAAAATTAGACTCTCAGAGGACCTGACTCTTTGGGTACTGTTTTTGCCAATAGCCCGGCCCAGCCATCCCTTTGGGGTGTGGCTACCGATGCGACGAACTGAAGCCAAGAACAGCTATATCTGTTGTTTCTGGTCACTCTGACTTTCCCACTTCAGAGTGGGCAAATGGGATCTAATTTTATGTTTTCTTAAGAAGTTCAGTTGGGCCAGAGTGTTCATAAAGAACCAAATGCTCAGAGAGGCCCGTATAGAAGTACTGTTATGAGTTCAAAGTCACTGTGGGTTCTACAGTGAATTCTAGGTTAGCCTGGACTACTGACTCAAAGACACAATACAATATAACAAAAACGGTAATGAAAAGGTACCAAATGGTGTAGAAAAAAATATAGGTTTCTTAAACGGGAACAAAATTAACTATTGTCTATCAGCTGGACTAGGAAAGAAGTGATGGAAGCCACACAGTATATGGAAGTTACTACTACATATTATGTAAACATTATGGTCATCTCACCAGCAGGGTTGTAATGAGTCCAGAATAATGATGGGGCTGTGTCATGCTGCTGTCCGCTTTTGGCTGAGAAGGCAGACCATCCTTATAATTAAGGGCACTGTAGAGTTTGCTGTCATTGAACAAACCTGTATTTGCTTTCTCTCTGGAGAGAGCAGCATCTGTAAATACATCTATTTTTTTTTTATTTCCGTGGGTGTTGTTTGGATGACTTTTTGATGCACAGCTTACTGAAGCCTGCTATCATAGCATCCCAGAGCCAAAAAAGATCCCTGAGGACTGTGGAGGCTGCATGTCCATGCTGTACACAAACAGGGTCATGACAGTCACCTCTGGCCACTGCAGCTCATTTATACAGCTGCGATACAGAAACACCAGCTTCCCCACGCTTGCTGTGTTAGACATTCCACAGAGCCCTGGCCTGAGAGAGATGTGAGAACCCCTGTGCACAACCCTGGGTCCTACACACCCAGGTCATTCATGGGTGACCAGATGACACTGAGCGTTACGATTGTGGAGGAACCACAATTTGACCCTAGAATAATCCCATCAGATGGCACCATGCCTGGGTTTCCAACCAGTGGAGCCACTCTTCTGGGTAGAGGGCGTGGTTTCTCAACCTTCTTTTAGCACAAAGACTGCTTTTATACATGAAAACATTTTGCAGATCTCCCACGTAACGGTTATATTTTTAGTTCCTAATGACTGTAAGAAGAAGCAAAACAAAAAAATCTATCAGAAAGCTTAGTGGTGCTTTTAGACAGATCCATAGCTAATACATTATATTTCCTCTATATATTGAAGAACAGTCACCTGTGTATTTAAAGGCTGTGCCAAGTCTAGTGACAAACATGGATTTAAGGATACCTTAATCCATATTCTTATTCCCTATTGTTGTACCTCACACCCTTTTATCAAGATTTATGACCCACTGACCTGGGGCCACAAGTTTAGCTTTGTCAACATTTTATAAGCTCACATTTAGTGGAATGCTATTTCAAAGGTGCAAAATAAGTGTGCAAAGAAAAGAAGGTTTGGGGAAAAATGGATTAAGGTCAAGACTATTTTTCTAGTGAACACAGACACAATCTTCAATAAAATTGCAAAGCATATTCAGCACCATGTCATAATGATCATATATCATGACTGAGTTGGTTTCATGCCAAGAATACAAGACTAATTTTATATATACAAATTAAGAAATATCATATAGCCCCTGGATATAAATGACACCATCATCTCCATAAAAACAGCAAAGACCCTTGACAAAATTTGAATCCCGTTAGGAAGAAAACCTTGATAAACTAGAAACTAAAGGAGTATATTTCAAGCTGATAAAGATTATACTTTTGCTAATATGATAGCAAATGGGGAAAGAATGGAAAACATTTCTTCAAAAATCAGAAAGAGACAATGGTGTTCAATTTTCTCAATGTTCTGGATGTGACTTCAAAAATGGACCTGAGTGGGGTTGTCAGAGACAAGACAAGACACACAGAAAAGTTGGAATGGGGTGAACTTGGCTCTCTGATGGAGAAACCTCAGCCACCCAGAAGTTTGGTATGTTTATTATATATAAACCCAAAATGCTTATGAATGTACTGAATAACCCGAATAGACAAAGAAATCCTAGAGAGAAAGAATAATGCTAGAGTCATCACAATACCTGATTTCATACTATATTATAAAGCCAAAGTAAACAATTAGAGTACGGGGCTGACACAAAGGAGACCTCATCGGTCAAAAGAATATATAATAGATGACCCAGAATTAAAGCAACACAGCTATACCCACCTGAGTTTTGACACAGGTATCAAAAGACATTGGAGAAAAAGACAGCCTCTTTAACAAACTGTTCTCAGGAAACTGAATTTACAAATATAAAAGGATGAAATTAAATCCATCTCTTTCACCCTGCATAAAAATTCAATTTAAAATGGATCACAGATCTCAAGATAAGACTGCTTGGGTAACCAAGAACCTCAAGCTGGATAGCCTCGAGACCCAGGGTAAAATCAAACACTACTGATCTAAAAAGAAAAGTATCAAGAGAGTGACTCCTCATGATATTCTCTGATAGTCATGAATCAGTATCTTATCCAGGCATCATCAGAGAGGCTTCCTCCAGCAGTAGATGGGAACAGATGCAGAGACCCATAGCCAGACACTTTGTGAAAGAGAGTCTAAATGGGAGATCTCCAACAATTTCCCCCTCCCTCAGAACTCAAGAAATCCCACAAAAGAAGGGGAAAGACTCTGAGAGCCAGAGGGAATGGAGGACATCAGGAGAAAAGGACACTGTGAATCAGCTAAGCAAGGAGCATATGAAATTACAGAGACCGGAGCAACAAGCACAGGACCTAAATGGGTCTGTATCAGGTACTCTGCGTGTATATTATTGCTACTAGCTTACTAATTTTATATTATAGCTATTAGCTTACAATTATGGGACTCCTGAGTGTGAGAACAAGTGAGTCTCTGACTCTTGCCTGCTCTCAGGACTCTCTTCTTCCTGTTGGGTTGCTGTGTCCAACTTTGAGATGATAGTTTTTGCTTCATTTCATTTTGCCATGTTTAGTTGTTATGTCTTAGAAGCCTGTTATTTTCTAATGAGAGACAGACAGGGTGTGGATCTGGGGGTGTCTTGAGAGGTGGGAACTGGAGAAGTAGAAGGAGGGGAGACTATAATCAGGACATATTATATGTATAAGAAAAAAATCTGTTTTCAATTAAAGAAAAGAAACCAACCAACCAAAAACCAAAAAGACCCAAAACTCTGACCTGCTAGAGAAAAGTGTAATGATACACCAGAAATTATATGTATAGGCAAGAACCTTCTGGAAAAGACTTGTACAATTCAGAAATTACAGTGAGAATTGACAAATAGGATTGTATGGAATATGATGTGTTGAAATAGGAGCGGCGGGCTGCGTCCTCGGCACCCGGCCGCCCCCACGGCTAGCTTTACCCGAAATAATTACACGGACACTGTATTCTTTTAAACACTGCTTGGCCCATTTCTATCTAGCCTCTTCTAGGCTAACTCTCGCACCTGGACTAGCCCATTTCTAATATTCTATGTAGCACAGCTATGTGCGCTTACTGGGAAGATTCTAGCCTACGTCCATCCTGGGTCGGAGCTTCATCGCGGGTGTCTGCCCAGGAGCGGGGCATGGCGTCTCTCTTGCTCAGCTTCTTTCTCCCAGCATTCTGTTCTGTTTACTCCACCCACCTAAGGGTGGGCCTATCAAATGGGCCTAGCAGTTTCTTTATTGCTTAACCAATGAAATCAACAGATTGATATATGACACTCCCACATCAATAATGTTCTGCACAGCCAAAAGAGCTATCAACAGAGTAAAGAGAAACTCGGAGAACAGGGCAAATCATTGACAGCCGTACTTATGGCAAAATTAAAATCTAGGATCCATAAAGACTTCAAAATATTAAACACCCAAATCTCAAATAAATAATGAATGATATATTAATCTCAAATAAATAAATAAATCTCAAATAGATAATGCATGAGCGAATGAAGTGAACAGTTTTCAAAAATAAACATAAATGGTCATAAACATAAGAACAATGGTTCAACACACCTAGTCATCTAGAAAGGGCAATTTAAACCACAGTGAGAGTCCTTCTCCTCTCAGTCGAAATGGCTGAATCAGGGAAACAAATAACAACAAAAGGAAAAGAGAAATCCCTATGCAATCTGGTGGCAGTGTAAACCACTTGTAGATGCTATCAAAATCAGTGCGGAGGTGCCTCAACTAAAGACGGAACTTTCATATGATCCAGCTGTACCATTCCTGGGTACATACATGAAATATGACAAGCCACTCCACCACAAACATACTTGTACAACCATGTCTACTCAGTACTAGTCACAACACCCAAGATATGGAATGAGCCTTCTGTCTACCAACAGATGAACAAATGAAGGAAATCGACGCAATATGCACAGTGAAATTTAAGATTGGTTCCATCTGTATTGGTGTGTCTCTGTGTGGGTATGAGCATGTGAGTCTAAATGCCTGCCGAGGATGCCCTGGAACTGGAGTTAGACATAGTTGTAGGTGACTGACGTTGATGTGGGTGCTTGCTATGGCTCTTGAAGAGCAGCAAGTGCTGAGGTATCTCTCCAGCTTTATAACAGAGTCAATATCAAAAAAGAATAGTGTGTAATTTGCAGGCAAATGGGTGGAACCTGGATTGTCATATCAAGTAAAATAAGCCAAACAGAGACTAAAACCATGAAAAGACAAGTGTGTGTGTATGATATAAAATCAGATGGAAATATTTGATTTATGCTCTTTAGATGTTATGTAAGAAAGATCACTGTATACAGAATGTCTGATGCCTGTTGCATGCAGGGTTGGCCTGGCTGTCTGTACCACACTCTCCATACACTTCAGGGACAAGGCAGGGGCTTGCCTGGTGCTTGTTCCATCATAGCAAGAGTAATGCAGGAGACTCATGTTGTTTGAAGACCACCTTTTGATGACCTTTGATGTTCCCAAGCCAGAAATCTCTCTTGTGGTCTACATTCTTTGAACCTAGATACTTAGCAGGGCTTCATACTCCTTAAACTTTAAAGTTAGATTTCTGGGGGAAATTCTGATATTCTCAGAACAAGCAAAAATCTAACTTTGGTGGATATATGTCAACTTCAGTGTGATACCCAAACAAGCTATTATAGGAATGTGTGGAGAAGCAAAGAGCATTTGCGATTCAGGGACAGCCCACTGGAGACAGAATCCCCAGGGGAGCCTGTTCTGTCCCAGTTAAGTGGCAAGTTTACATAGCCAGATTGGTTCAAATGAATCAAAGGGTGGGCCATCTGTGTTTGCAGACACAACCAAGCTAATGTGAGAGAGAAAACAGGAGCAACGAGTTAGACATTTCAAAGCCTCAGGAGATTCTTCTCAGTCAAGTGAAGAGATGGGTTAGAGAGGTTTGGGGATATGAAGTTACTAACAGAATCATTTCGGTTTGTTCACATGTAGACAAGGATAATAAGCACATCTTCATATTCACTTGTCTCCATAGAATCATTGTTTGTTTTATTGCCGTTTCATACAGCATTGTGTTGATCAGTTAATAATTCATCAAGAACTTCTAGCCGAATGCTCACACAAATGTGTGCCGGAACACATCACTCCATCTTCTCTCCCAACCCTTCAGAGGGCCCTGCAGAAAGCCAAACTGCAAAACATCTGTGCTTCTTTGTGGTCTCATTATAACGTTTGTAAGAATTTTCCCCACGATTAGAACGAAAACCATCCCAATTAGCAAGGCCTGAACCACTGGCGCACTCCTATCAAGATGCTATAAAACATTCGTTCTGTCAAATATGGGGGTTGGGGAGGACTTCCCCTCTGAGGCTTCCTCCATTAAACTAGTTTCCTAATTACTACATGCTATTTAAATAGCATTGACTGTGCTTTTTATCTCAACTGATATAGTTTAATTAGCCTGTAAAAAAATTGCGGGTCCCTACTGACAAAGAAATCTCACAACAAAACCAATCTCTATGAGAGGACACATTTATTAAAATATTCTTATTACCTCCTTCTTGTCTTTCCATCTCATTGCCCCAGACGCAGACGCAGCTCCATTTATTTTTTTGGAGCACTGAAGCAATACAATTAATGTTGAAAACCAGTGTCATCTATAATTTATTAAGCATCTGCTGGGTACCAGGCAGATTAAAAACATTCTTTCACTTAATTATTTCAATAGAATTTTAATGTTATGAATATTACTAGTATTTTACTAGTTAGGAAATTTAGAGGAGGAAGTAGTTAGAAAACTTTCCCACTGTTCGGCATATGAAGTGAGTTTAGAGCAAAGATCCATCACCTAAATTCATGCTTCTTAATACAGTTCTATGTGTTGACTCTTCAAATACATTTCTTCAGTTTTCTTCCCCTTAGCTAATTAAACAGCTAACGCAGGGTCACAGCATAACTGTTTTCATTATTTAATTTCCCCCCAAAATATACATCAAACTATAAAGAATAGTACAACGGATTCCTAAAAGTGTCTGCTAATTCCAGCCATCACACCACAATGTCATCTATTTCAGTGGGTAGCTCTATTTGGAGACATTTGGTTTTGTTGTTTCATTTTGAGACAGGATCTCTCTTTGTAGAGCAGGCTGAACTTGAACCTGCTATGTAACCCAGACTGGTCTCAGGGTCCAAAGTTATCTGGAGATAATTTCAACAGAGCCACCAAGTCACTGCTGGAGCCAACCACCTTTGAATAGTAGGCTCTATAAGCAGGGTACTGGCAGAAAATAATTCATGGATTTAATAGGGGCAATCAAGGAGATTGTAATAAACTGGTTAATTCTAAACGGGCAACCTCTTGGTCGAGTATGTCTTAACGAACACCATTGAGGAAGCAATGAGCCCAGTGGGAACATGGAAAGGGCCTTCCTACATCTCAGAGATAATCCCTTGATGAGAGGAACGACAGAGACTAAATTTCACAAGACCCTTCTTTCACCTACTGCTGTTATCATTTTATTTTGCCTGTTTATTTCCTCAGCACTTTCACATGCTAGGCAAGCACCCTGCCATCAACTCTAAGCTTACCCCTAATGAAACGTTTTTATTTCCAGACTCTGTCTACATTACTTTATTACTAAGGGTGGCCTCAAAGTTGTGATTCTCCTGCCTTGGCTTCCCTGGCAGCTGAGACTACAAGTCTGTGTTCCCAACCTCTGCCTTCTCTTCCCTCCAGGCAAGCACTGCTGATTGGCTAGAGAAACAAGGTCTTTCGTCGATAGGACCTGGTTCATTGCTTCCCCATGTGATCCTTCACCATGTAACAGACAGATCGTGGGACTTGACTAACTTTAGAGTCTTGCCTTGCAGACATGATAAGTGAAAGGTGGCCCTGTGTACTTCCAACTGGACTCATTGAAGAAAACACATGGGGTCACTTCCTGCCTCCATTATTAAATTCCCCATTTATTTTATATCTATGTCATATCGGTTCTAATATCCATTATTTCATGCAGTTTGTAAATTAGGAACATTTTAATCCCATGATTCCATCTGCATTTACTAGCCAAATTTTTAAGTAAAGATTTCTTCCTTTCATTGGCTAGTTGGTTATCCGGACTTACGGTTCACACCAGAAGGACAGGACAAATGTTTGATTCTTTTCCCCTCCCACTTTAGCATGAATGCCTTAGGGGTCAAAAACAGTATCATTGTTTGTGAACATAATTTATATTATATGTGTTTTTATATAAAAAATCCACAAATAAAAATATTTAAGTATATGCACATATACTACATCATTATATCATACTATTAATCTCCACCCCTATTATAATTCCATCATAGTCAAGGGTACCTTTCATTCTGTGTTAGCACATCTCTCTCTCTCTCTCTCTCTCTCTCTCTCTCTCTCTCTCTCTCTCTCTCTCTGTGTGTGTGTGTGTGTGTGTGTGTGTGTGTGTGTCTTCAATAGGAATATATTCTCTCACAGTTCCTGGGTTAATACAGCAGCCCTCACACACTGCCTCTAGGGCCAGGATAAGATTCCTTGCCTTCTCTAGCTCCTGGTAGCTGGCAGCACACGTGAGCTGGCAGGCATGTCACAGAAGCACTGTCTTAATCCTCACACCGTCTTCTCTGCATCCTTAGTTCCTCATCCCATGGACACTCACCATTTGTTTCAGGATCCCCAACACAATGCGGTGTCACACATCTCAAGATGGAAATTTATTACATCTTCAAAGACCCCCTTTTACAAATAATGTCACATCCATATTGACTGGCTATTAGCGTACAGGCTTGTGTTTTGGGGAACCACTGTTGAAAGTACTGCACATGTGTGCTTGTGATTTGCTTTGTGACGATGGGTCTGTTGACAAGCATATTTGTTTTTGAAGACCATTAAAATGCATCACAAAATAAAGTGAATCAAGTTGGAGTCATTGGCTGGCATTTTCTATTAGGTCAGTGTCATACCCTGTGAGACTATACTGGTCACCTAGAAGTGTCACCCAGGAGGCAATAAATAGAGAAAAGCTAAGGAAAACTGTGTTGTCAGTGCTACTCTTTGATTCTAATGTATATTTGTATATTTGGGATGGAGAAAGGCATTTTTGTCAGAGGCTAAAACATAAAATAATGTATTGAGCAGCTATAATTGCACTTGGTAAGAGATACCTGAATTGGTTTGTCACAGCTGCAAGGAGTCGCTTTTACTGTCTGCCTCAATCTTTCTCCTACAATGCAGCCCATCTCTTTTATCTAATAGTAGGTCAGTGTATCCATTCTGCAACAGCACAAAGAGTGGGAGGACACAGAGGCACCAGATGCATTTCCCCGGATTTCTTTTTTCTTGGAATTCACAGAATTCAGCTTCAAAGAATCATTATGTTTAGGAGATGACCCCCTGAGTGTGCTCCAAGCCTGCAGACAGAGGCACTGTGTGTTGTCGAAAGCTACACAGTATCCGTCACAACCAATACAGTGACAGCAGTGGTGGGCTGTGTGACCTCCTGATAGACCCTTTTATTTTCCTAGCAGGTCTAGATATTATGAGCACATTTTAGGCATTCCCTACCCTACATCTGAAATCAGCTATTTCTCACGTCAAATTTTGTCTTTGAGTAGGAAATAAATTAACTATTTAGAAACCCGACTGTAAGTGCTGTGGATACTCACTGTAGTTGGAAGTTAGTTTCTCTAACAGTGAGGTATCAGTTCTTTTTCTTGTAATTGGGTGATCTTATGTCTCAATGGGAAATGAAGAGCCTACGTGGGTGTCTGTTCCACAGCACTGTTATTAATGGCACCTCTTAAAGACACACCAATTCGGATGATAAATCTGATGTGTTTTTATTGGTACTAAAAGTATTTTTCTGTCTTTGAGTCTTATAGCATCAGAAGCGTATGTCTTAGTGTCAGAGCCATGGACCAATTTCTCAAATACAAGCGGCATATTTTCAGTATGTAACTTTAAGCCATCTTTAATTTCAGGAAAGCCAATTTTAGGTTACTCCTTGCAGTTCAAAGAAATTTTCCTAGGCCACTGCTTTGAATATTCAAGAACAATCGCAGTGGGTTTTTGATCCCACTGCACGTACTGGCTTTGTGGGAGCCTAGGCAGTTTGGATGCTCACCTTACAAGACCTGGATAGAGGTGGGCAGTCCTTGGGCTTCCCACAGGTCAGGGAACCCTGATTGCTCTTCGAGCAGATGAGGGAGGGGGACTTGATCGGGGGAGGGGGAGGGAAATGGGAAGCGGTTGCGGGGAGGAGGCAGAACTCCTTAATAAATAAATAAATTAAAAAAATAAAAAAAAAGAATTCTAATGACATTATACTGAATTTTTCCTGTCCATATTTCACATATTTCCTGCATATTCTCGTTTTTTTTTTTTGCTGAAGTTCTTTACTTTCTCCATTTTAATTCATCTTATTGTCTGTTCTGTTGTCTATTTGCCCACGTTCCTTTCATTTTCATCTTTATTCTGCAGGGTCTGATTTTCTGTCCCTGCCCCCGAGTTCTGAAAGAGCTCACTCGCATCCCATTGGTCTTCACTGGTGTCATTCCAGAACTCTTCTGCCTCAGTTCAAATACTTATTTAGCTTTTTTTTTTAATATTAAGATTCAGCTTCAATCAGCTTCACTTCTCAACGTTTCTCTTCCGTCTTCAGCGCTGCTTTCACGTCACTCTGTCTTTACAGAGTTTGATTGCTTTCTCTCTTCTTCTCTTGACTCCTAGAGACACTCTCAGGCAGGGATACTTTTCCTAGAAAAATTATCCTGAGACTTTGTTTTTGTTACTTTGGAATATTAAATAATCCAGTCTTTCAGTTTGACAGTTCTGTTTTTCTGCATTCTTCCTGGTTCTGGAAACTCCTTGCTTTTCAACCACTGTTTCTGCATGGTTCGGTATCTACCTGCCCTGTCTCAATTTTTTTCAGGCTCCCAGTACTCTCACCATTCCAGAGAAGATCTCCTGGGTAGTAGTTCTGGTCCTGATGCTGCAGACCATCTTAGATCTAGTTTCCGCACAGGCACCATGGTAGTAGTTCTGGTCCTGATGCTGCAGACCATCTTAGATCTAGTTTCCGCACAGGCACCATGGTAGTAGTTCTGGTCCTGATGCTGCAGACCATCTTAGATCTAGTTTCTGCACAGGCACCATGCCACTCCTCTGCATGGTGGCATTTGCCTCCAGTATTACCAACTGATTGTTTACATGTTCACCTTATTAGAGGTCTACTTGGAATTAGGTCATCTCATTTGGGAAATGAGCCCTTGGTGGGTCTCAGATCCACCAAAAATGTATTGCTATCCCTACCAGTTCTTAACAATTGTTAAGTCTCATAAGCTCTGCTGCTTGATGGGTTGGCTTTAACCATTATTTTTTCTTTTACTCTTTAAGACTCTAGAAGAATTCTTTGTCATGTCATTTTGTGGAAGGTATTCCCTTTTGTTCACTTTTTCAATATTATACTTGTTTTTGGTGTGCTTTTGTATAATGTTATTTTCATAACATATTCAAATAATATGCTGCCACAATGATTTGGCTCTGGCTGGAGTTTAAGGTCACTTTTTAAAAGTTTGCCTGCACAGTGCCTACAAGCATGCCAAACAAGGCAGAACTTCCTTGAATTCAATCCCCAGGAACATGGGGCAAAACAAGACCTAAAGGGAGAATTGGTTCGCCATACCAGACATATGGGTGCCCGCAGCAGTAACTTCACTACTTCAGCCAGCCTGTCTCTGGCTTGTGCCCCTCCCCACTTCATCCCATTGGACTTGGGCTAGTGGACATAGTTTGGGTTTTCTGAGTCTTGCAGCGAGTTCATGAACGTCACTCACATTATATAATTTCATTTTCACAACAGTTGTACAGTGGGTGTTCAGTTTAGCTTTATTTGTAAGTAACAGAAACGTCTTTAAGTGAGAATAAATTTAATGTAGGGAATGAAATGCTTCTCAAGTAATGGGAAGTGTGAACAGAAGCAGGCTACAGATTAAACCTCTAGGAAACACCCCACAACTGATGCTCTGAGCATGGAACTAGTAATACCATAGCAATCAAGAAGAAACTGCTGTGAGTGCTGTGGCCTTCAGATCGTCTCCAAGATGTCCTACAGGAATCATGAAGTCATTGCTCAAACTTCTGGAGAGTCTGAGAATACCTCACACGAATGCGCTCCTGGAGCCAGGGCTAGGCACCAGACACACCTCAGCAAACAGCGTCTTAGGTGCTGCCTTCTCCTCACTAAACTCATCTTCCTGTTCCAATCTCATTGGCATACATCCAATTGGCACAGCCTGATTAAAATAGGGAGCCTTGCTAAAGGGGAGTGACAAGATGTCATCTCAAACACACTTGAAAGGCCTCATCAGTGACCACAGTGGAACAACCAGGAGTTAACCTTGATCTAAGCCCGTGTTCTCAACCATCCCATTCTTCTGCCTGCCCCTAGAAAGATCTATGGTCAAACAGGTGTAGTTAGACTTTTATAAGCAGAGTCAGAATTTCTATACCAACAATCTCTCCCCTAACATTCAACTGTAGGTTCTAGTCCAAGTCTATCTTGTACCAATTCTCTCAAATGTAGAAGAAATCTACTTATCATCTAATAAATTATAGAAGGTACTGGCCCAACTTTCAGTCTGCTGCACAGACACAGGTTCATACTTATACCAAATTATATTGGTAGTAAATTATATTGCTTCCATTTATTAGTAGAAAGTAATTGTTTCCATTAGGAAAATTAAGTTTGACCTCAGTCAGGGAATGAAAAGGAAGTATGGGTTCCAATAGAAGGGCTTCAGATCATTCTGATTTAATTGAAGTGCCTTCAGGATAGCCATTGATGTAATAATTCTTCTTCTTCTTCTTCTTCTTCTTCTTCTTCTTCTTCTTCTTCTTCTTCTTCTTCTTCTTCAATAGGGTTTCTCTGTAGCTTTTGGAGCATATTCTGGAACTTGCTCTGTAGATCAGGCTGACCTCAAACTCACATAAACCTGCCTGTCTCTGCCTCCCAAGTGCTGGGATTAAAGATGTGCCACCACCGTGTGGCTGGTGTATCTAATTCTTTATTTGCTTATGCAAGTATTTATTGGGGATTCAGTGTGTACCTGCACTACACTTTCCCTGCCCTCATGATGTTTATAGCCTAATACTAAGTGACAATTCATAAAGGAGTAGGGCAGGAGAAGGAAGGGTACTATAGGAATAACAGAAGAGGTGTGAACAGATTCTGCCCCATGGATACCCCATCTAGGATGATTCCTGCATAAAGTGTAGATATTACCGGGGTGAGTGCGGAAGAGTCTGGTTTTGAGACAGAAGGGGATTGCAATACGTTAGCCCCTACACAGAAGGGAGGACAGGGTGCATTTGGGATAGTCAACAAGGAGCTGTCTTGTAGGAGGATAGAGGCAGGGAGGAGAGTTAGCAAGTATGAGCTGTGAGGATGAGCACAGGGAGGTCTGGTGTTATTGGCTGGAGGAGCGGAAGGACCTCCCTGATAGTTTAGAACATAGGTGGGTGGAGTAAACAGAATAGAATGCTGGGAGGAAGAGGAAGTGAGCTCAGATGCCATGCTCCCATCTCCCGGGCAGACGTGATGAAGCTCTGACCCAGGGTGGATGTAGGCTAGAATCTTCCCAGTAAGTGCACCTCGGTGCTACACACATTAATAGAAATGTGTGGGCCAGGGAGTGTTTAAATGAATACAGTTTGTGTGTTGTTATTTCGGGGCATAAGCTAGTCAGGCGGCCAGGAGACGGGCTGTGGGAAAAAGCCCGCAGCTCTTACTACATGGTGTAGACAGGTAGGGTGATTAAACAGAATGAGAGCCTCCATTTCATTCAATATCCCCACTTGACAAAGTTATTCATTATTGATAATGTTAATGTTATAGATTGTATCCAATAATACAGCAGTAAGTCATTGTCAGTGTGCTACTACACACATTAATAGAAATGTGTGGGCCAGGGAGTGTTTAAATGAATACAGTTTGTGTGTTGTTATTTCGGGGCATAAGCTAGTCAGGCGGCCAGGAGACGGGCTGTGGGAAAAAGCCCGCAGCTCTTACTACATGGTGTAGACAGGTAGGGTGATTAAACAGAATGAGAGCCTCCATTTCATTCAATATCCCCACTTGACAAAGTTATTCATTATTGATAATGTTAATGTTATAGATTGTATCCAATAATACAGCAGTAAGTCATTGTCAGTGGGTTGGAGACTTGTATTAACATAAGGAAGCAACTGGAATCTGGAATTCAACACCCTTTTCCTTAGTTTGCACCTTGCACCTGTAACAGAAATGGCAAGCTTTTAAGGTCAGATGCCCTCCATGCAGAACCACATTCCTCATGTCCAATGACTATTCAGAGCAACAACAGGAAGTTTCCAACTCTTAAAATAAACTCTTTTTTTAGTATTCTAAAACCAGACTTCTGTTTCCAATAGTAAGTGAGATAGATTTGCCTTTTAAAATAGTTGAATCTTTGCATCTTGTAAATTTTCAGTTTCCCTCATGCTATTTATAGAAGGTGAGTTACATAGTTACTAGTTCAAGATGAATATTGCAATCATAATGGCTGATTATTGCTTATCGATGGGGTGAGACAAACTGTGCTTCTCTCCCGCGAGAGTTTTGAGTTTAGGACAGTGTGCCATTGGAGACGTTCTGGTTGTTGGCAGCCTGTGGAGGTTGTTCCACTTATAAGCATGAGGAACAGCTGGAGGGAAAATGAGCAAGCAGGTGGCGTAGGGTAAAGACTCTCTTCAGCCTAAACTGGAGTGGAACATATCCGAGTGTGCACTGCGTACAATACCCCTAAACCTGCCAAATGCCATGGATTAGCAACATGGTATTCTATAATGCCTCCTTTCTTAATCCTTTGGGATTAATTGGGATCTTTGGCTCCTTGACACTGCTCAGCATCTGAAAATAGTAACACAGGGCTTATCGCCAATGCGGGAAAGGAATGACAGTCAAAATTCAGTGGCTATCATGATGGTGGGCATACCTCTATTCTGAAGACTGAGGCAGGCTACAAAGCAATGCCTTGTGTAACAAAAATAGATACATGCAAGGTATGGTTTCTGTTGTTACACCATCATAAAGCCAGACCGTTGCAAGCCGGGGATCTTCCGTCTGTGTAGATGTAGAATGCCTATGCTTCCGTAGCAATCCCAATGAAATCGTTGCTTTTCTAAGTTACACCAGTGTGGAATTTTTTCTTTCTCTTTCTTTTACTGGTGCTCTATCTGGGCTTAACAAACATTTGCTAATGTCGCCAGGAAAACTCACAACACAGGAGTGGCATGGTAGCAGGAACATGATGCTTGGTGTCAGCAATCAAGAAGCAGAAGGCAGACAGGAAATAGAGTCATACTAAGGTCTCAAGGCCCACCTACAAAGAATCACTTGTTTCATAAAGGACCCACAACCTGAAAGATCCATAGCTTTCCAAATCAGGGCCGTCGGCAAGAAACCAAATGTTCAGATACATGAGGCACGGAGACGGTTCATATTCAAAACACAATGGGAAGGATAAAAAAATAATCATAGTAAACGTTTAAGAGCGAAAAGCACTGGAGTGAAAATTTTGGATCAGTTCATATAATGATAAGATGACAATTAAGGGATCACCTGTTTGCTGAGATCGGAGAGACAAATAAGTAGTTTGGAACCGTGCAGGGAGAGATGGTTTCCCCACAGAAGGACAGATGATACAAAGGCTCTATATGAAGAAAACTGAGATCTGTTTGAGAATGTAAATGCCCCAAAGCCAGAACTTTGTGAAGTGATGGGAGAATAAGAAATGTCCGAGGGGTGAAGAGGACATTTGGTGTCCACAGACTAGCATACTTACTCGGCTTTATTCAACATGCATTGGAAAGGCATTGAGTATGTTTAAAAACAATCTCATCTTGCTAGCTAGATCGAGTCTACTTTCTTTCTGCATATCCACCTATGTATTATCTATTATGTCATAATTTAAGACATGGTTTTCCATTGCATGAATATGAGTTATTATAGGGGCCATGCTGTTCCTTCTGCCTTTATGTAACAACGGGCCCTAGAAACCTTAGCCACTGTGGATTTTTCAGAAAGGAAACAACATGGTCTGACTTACCCTTTAAAACACTGGACTCTGGCTGCTGTGGGAGCAAGGTGTGGTATGAGACTAGGATTGCTTTTTGGTCTCCCTGATCAACACGTACATGGGAGTTTTCCCTGCTCAGCACTAGGGTTTTGGGTAGTTTATGCTTTTGGGGGGAGCATTGTCAGACTAATTGGCATAACATACATACATAAAATATTTGTAGTTGATATAATATGCATATATGTACATCATATAGATATATGAATATTGAAGTGTACCAAATGAGTCAAGTAGAGCCCAGTCCTCACTCAGCTGATATTATCTTTGTTCTCAGCAGTTTGCACATTCCATGAGCCAGTAATCTGTGACATGTCCTCTGCAAAGGGAGATTCCCTAGTGTCAGCCCAGCTCTGAATTAGGGCCAGACACCAAGCAAGTGCATGCACATTTATTAGAGAATAAATTAGAAAAGTTAGGTAATTTTTATTAACAAATAGTCTTACCCTGAAGAGCACGATTTCTTCTCTTTAACTACTCAGTGTTTGTATAGAGATAGCCATTGTAAAATGCCAGAGAGAGTCACCTCTATGTAACAAGGAAATGACAGGCTATATTCAGAGATTTTTTTTTTTTACATGATCCCCTCAGGATGAGAGACAGCAGTCTGGGTGGTGAGGAGCTCAGAAATGATTCTAGAAATAATGGCTAAGAACAGTGGGATGTTGACTCGAGCTAAGATTGAACTCAGCGGAACACACTAACTACCTTCAGGTCCGTCACGTAGAAGGGACAGAGTGCTCATTTTATCTTGCTCCAGGGGAAGAGGCAGGAATTAAAAGTGTCCTTGTCCGATACAAAAAGTAACTATCTACAGCTACCTACTAGTATAATAAGTTTTCTTGTGAGATAGTGAGCCCATTGTCCCCAGAGATAACCAGAGAGAAATGAGATAATAACTTGTTAAGGACACTGCAGAGGTAACTCCTGCATTTAGTAATAAGAACAGCTACCACTGACTTAATGCTCGCATGATGCCAGGTTCTCTGCTCAGGGCTTCGGCAATGTCGCCTCTTTTCATTTTCATAACTTGCTGGAAGAAGAATGGTTTATATTTAGATGAGAAACTTCCAGCTTAGGGAAGCTAGGGGGGTTTTATTAGGACATACAATTAGAAACCAAGGGAAGCAAGGCTGGGCTTGCTTCTCTCCAACTCTGAACCGTTTGTCCTTTACCGTAGTGAGCTCCAATGGACTTAAGAAACTCTCCAAATGTGGCCTCTTTTACTAGCCTTCCTGAAGGCTCTGCAGAGTATCTTCTTCTACCCCATCACTAAGGATGAGGGGCAGTGCTGAAAAGAAACGATATCTGTGTGCCAACATTTGTGAGTTTTCAAGGCTGGACGCCATGGACTCTCTGTTTCTTCTCTCTTTATTGCTACGTGGAGATAGCTCTGAGGTAGATCACCTCTCTCCATTTTACGTTGCCTGTCCCTCTCTACTTTTTACTTCCACCAGTTAGCTCCTTGGGCTGACATGTACTAGCTCTGCCTGAGGGGGCCAGAGCTGAGACTGTGTCCTTTAGGAGTCTACAAGGAAATGAGTGGTCAACCGTGGGATTTGGATGCTCTGGGTCCCTCATCCAAAGTAACATTGACCCCCTCAACATGAATACACCTCTCACTCTCCTATTATTGTCTTCCAGTTCTAGGACTTTGCGTGCTACCATGCTTTTCAGAGAAGACTACTTTGTTTCAGACCCCAGGGTGAGGGAGTTTTCTTTACTGTGTTTGCCTTTTTGGAGTTGTGAGGGAGGAAATTGGGTTTGTCTTGAGTTTTCTTTGCTTTGCTTTATGCACTGACTCCATGAAAGGGGACTGGGCTTATGACCCCCACACAGCAAAGAAGTCCTCATATTGTGCTTGGGTTTCTGATGAAGTAGCAACCCTGAAAACCTTTCCAAGTGCACACATGATTGATGGCTTAGTGGAACTGTCAGCAGCCTGTCCCTTCTCATTTACACACTGTCCAGAGCCCCGAGTGGACAGGGCTGAAGGAGCATGCAGCAGTCGTGTGCTTTAGGCAGTGGTACAAGGATAATCACTCCAGCCAAGGAAAACTAGGTAATCTGTCTCCACCAATCTAGAGAGAACCTGGGCCAGTGGGTAATCACAAAATGCTAGTGTTCCATGAATAATCGAGTTCTGTGTTATTTCTTTCACTTACTACACAAGCTCATCAAGACTAGTAACAGTACTTAGTCACCCACTGAGACTAAGACACAGGACTAGGCCACGAAAAAAGCAGCACATGGTAGAACTGGTAATCTCTCATATCTTAAGGGGTGCAACATCAGGACTTAAGATCAAAAATTTATACTTTCCTAATTGTACAGCAAGGATGAAGACATCAGAAACTGTCCAGAGTGAGATGTGGGCCCAGCTTCACCTGATGCTAAAGCCCACTCTCTCTCATCAGGCCTCTTATGGCGGTAGAAACATTGAATCTCTGGGGTCAGAGAGCACACTGCTTTGGATTTAGCTCCTACCTGCATCAATAGGCATTGTCTGCGGAACTGACAGGGAGTAGCACAGTCTGAGGAGGATGGCGGTATGAGGCCTTGACCCTGACCATCACCGTATCACATCCTCAGCCCCCTTCCTGGCTTCCCTCTTCCTCCACTCCTACTTTCCTTCCTCCAAAAACGCCCTGATTGCCTTATAATTATCAGAGACAATGATTGTTGTTTCATTCATAAAGCAGATTCAAAACTTTAGATGCTTTGTTTCTTGGTTATCAAGGGCTGGGGAAGCAGGAGATAAAAAGGATTCTCAGTGGCTAGGGATATGGTCAGTATTTATGAGATTTGTAACGTTTTCTAGGACATTCAGAAGACACAATTCCGTTTTCCCCAGCGATGGCCAAGTATGAATCTCCTTATCTTCTTTCATTCCTTGAATCCTTAGAAGACACAGTTAGTCAGCAAAAATGAAATGATTTTCCCTTTTATTCTCAGAGAGGCTGTCTCCTGGAAGGGGCAGGATGGCGATTTCTGCGAACTGGGATTTCGGATTTAGCATGATTCTGGGATTTCGGACTCAGCATGTTTCTTAACCGGGTCCTGTCACCGAGGAACATGGTGCAGCAAAGGACCCTGTGTGAGGCAAGGGTCTAAGTTCGGTTCCATTCTACAGCCCTCACCCAAGCACAGTGACAACTGAAAAGAGTCAACTAGCATGCTAGACCCACTAGGAAATTCCTATGTGAGGTGAAGACAGACACCACACCTATTCTGTGAACCTACATTTATGGAGTGAGGCAAGGCATGCCTAGCCCTTCCTTCTATATAAGGAAATAGTTCTGTAGTGGATTGGCACTCCTGTGGAGGACACGAGTCATGAACACATTATGGCGTGGGAGGACACCAGGAGGATTGGGTGAGCACTCCTTCCCACTCCTTCGTCCAGCACGTTAGGAAAGGTCTGGAAGAGCAGAGGGATCCTCGTCACAGACTTCTCTGACAAGTTTAATAAACACAAAATACCTTCCGCCCAACAGTGGTTACATATGACTTCCAACACTGGAAGGGTTTACAGCCTTGCTTAGGACAGTGCAGATATGGAAACTATTTCTGCTCTCCCGTCTAACCTGGAAGTATGGCTTTCAGAGGTCCCCGTCCTTGTCATCCCTCTTTCTCTGGAAATAAGAGACAGTAATTGTCTCTTGTCTTGGCCACTTCTTACTATCTTCTTGAAAATCCTACAAATCGAGGACAAGCCAGTCATAGGTCAGGAGTTTGCGAAACACACTGCACGTTACAGCTTCTACTGCGTTTTCTTGTTCAGGGCCCTGAGGTCTATGTACAGCAAAGAATTTATGTTGCCTATGCTGAATCCAGCTGGGTGCATTTTCCCAGTGGCTCTAGGCTGCTGATACCGTCATTGCTGTTCATATTTCCAAATATCATCTCATCTTTTTTGGTTTCCACCATAGTCAAAAATCTTTTGGCCTGATCCTCCCTTTCCTCATCCAATTACTGCTGTGCAGAACTCAGTCCACAGCTGCAGGGAAAGCCATCCAGCAGGTCACAGCCGAGGGCCAGGCACAACTTGGTGAGTGACTGTGGAAACTACAAGGAAAGAAGGATGGAAAAGATTTAAAAACACATGGCCTTGGGAATAACGTTTCTGCTAATAAAGATAAAGTCAGATATGACAGACACAGAAAGAATCATTCAATGAACTGGAAACCTACAATGTATTCATTTGGGCCCTGACTGTGAAGTGTGGGCCAGGTGAGCCAGAAGAACGGTAGATGTAAGACTTAGAAAGGGAGCAGAAATTCAGGCTTGAGGCTGACTTGACGGAACTGTGGAGGGTCAGAGAGGAGACTGCAGGCAGCAAGACAGAATCAAAAGAAGCCTGGGAATGGCACTGCTGCGGAGGAGCCAAGGATTGGAGAGGCAGATACACCCAGGTGATATCAGGTCACTGTAGATAGAGGAGAGGAGGATTTCAGAACACAAAGACTAGTATCCAACTGTAAGTGTGGATAACTAATTAAGTACAATTACTAGAAAGTAAGAATGAGAATGGTATTCCAGAAGTCACGTAGAAGAACAACGGGAGAGAGAAAATATTCTTTGTGTACCCATTACAGGTCACAGGCAGTGATCTTGAAGGGAAAGACAGTGTCACGAGCTCACAGCAATGTCAATAAGGCCTGGTGTGATGATCCACAGGCCTGGAGCACAGCCATGAAAAATGCATTGGCCAGAGGGGGGCACAGCCACACCTCATGGGCAGGACTGAGGAGGTGGCAACATAGACAAGATTTACCTTGATGTATCCACATAAATCCCAACATGGATATTTCATATCACATTTGAAGGGGATAAACACATCTTAAACCTCCCAGGAGTGGCAAATGTGTTTTCTATGTCTGGAAGACAGAGACAACATTATTAAAATAAAACCATAGGTTTGATACACAGCAAGAAACTTTGAGAAGCAGGCAAGAGTGCTCCATTAGGTGGACCTCTACTTTTGGTTTACTGAAAACTGGGAGCTAAAGATGTGACCTCTCACAAGTTGCAGCTCCTATTAATTTGGGTTGAACTCTTACCGACAAACCACTCCCCTGTGTGCAGCCCCTTCCCCAGCAGTTACCCTTCTTCTCATACCATCATGGCATTTCTTCACGGAGCTCAACTGGACTGGTTAGATATGATTTGGGATAGTTTAAAAACAGTCTATAAAGAGAAGCCCTCATTTTTCTAGTGGTCTTAAGACTTTGTGGATTGTATCCAGAAGGATCCAACATGTAAAAACAAACCCGACAGAGACATGTTTCAGATCAAATAATTTGAATATGCTAAGAAAACCCCTGACTTTTCTAGCATAACCAAGCCAAAATTTTTCAGCTGAATCAATAAATTACTTCTCTTATCTTTTTTGCTACTACCAGTTTTATTTGTTGTTCCTCTCATTTGAATTCACTGAGATCCAATAGCAATGCCTCATTCAAGCACCTCTCCAGACTTGGTAATTATTGTGTTAGTTTCAGACTTTCTTAGATAATAAACTATTATCATCAAGGCTTAAACTACTCATCTCTTGACAATTCCTTCCTCCTGAGGTAAATTCTAGTAGCGAGAGGTGTTACTGTTTATTTTTTAAAGTTCTTTTTGTATTTTCCCAAGCTTACTTCTTTCACTATGCTATTTTTCTCTCTTGTTTTAGTAGCTCATGTTAGAGTGGAGTTTGTAATTCTGTATGGTGAGTATATCTCTAAAGATGGGCGTTTCTCCAATGGGAGCTGAGTATAAGGTAGGTTGTTCAACAGTCGATGTCATCTCTGATCAGGGCTTGATGTGCACACATCGCTCTACGTCCATCTTCTTTGTTGGAGATTTTGCACAAGGGAGGAAATTACAGGCTCTGATCTTTGTTTCTAAGCATGAAGCAGGGGATCCTGGGAAATCTCAGGGATGACTGCTCTCTACCCCTACACTGCCGTCTAAGGAAGAAAGTTTCCTTTCGGCTTCCATGAGCTGGTGGGTTCAATATTTATAGTTTCCTTTCTCATAGTGTATCAGTCTTGCCATGGAAACACACCTCTTGGCTTCTCTGTGAAAGTTTTTCTAGATTAGAGTAACTGAAGTGGAAGAAGGCCTGCTCTAAATGTGGGAAGACTCGTTCCATGGGCTAAGGACCCAGACTGGAAAGAAATAGCAAACAAAAGCTGGAGGTAAGGCGTAAAGCAACAGCACCCACCTCTGCCTCTAGACAGAGAGAAATTTGAGTACTTGGATTAGGCCAGGATTATGGAGGAATATTGATCATATTAATATTTCTTTGACTTTCTTTGATTTCTCCCAGTTGTGTATGTGTGTGTGTGTGTGGGGGGGAGTTAGAGGTTGATATCAGTTGTATTCACTAGTTCAGCAAATCTCCACCTTATTTTAGACATTGAGTCTTCTGATGAAGTTCACTGGTTTGGCTCCATGGTCTGACCAGCAAGTCCCAAGGATCCTACTCAGGACTGAGATTATAGGGATGAACCACACCCAGATTTTATATGAATGCTGGGGATCAAACTCAGATGTTCATGTTTGTTTGGCAAGCACTTTCTACTGGCTGAGCTATTGCCCTAGCACCTAAGTCTGCCTTTATGACTGCTCTACTCTCTCAGCCCATTGATGAAGTATAATCCATCTTCACAAAGCAGCCAATATATATTGAAGACAGTATCTTCCGGTGTCTTCTCCTGTGTAAATGACCTTTCCAACCGCTCTTCATGTTGTTTTTTTAGAGCCACTGTCAACACCAACACATGGGCTATCTTCTTGTAGTGACATTCGGTCCGGATGTAGCTGACCAACAAACAAGGTACATTATAAACCCTAAGTCACATTTCTCTATGTTGTTCACAACTGGTATTTAACTCTTCTTCAAAGGCTTCAGCTAAATCAAGAAACATCGCATTTATGCCATCTCCAAGCCTACACTTTTTAATTAGTTAATTTTTGAATAAAAGTTTTTATGCACTATATGGTATATTTTTCAGTAATGAAAAAGACCAGTTTTGTGAAGCTCATTCATGGTAATTGATACTGAATATATGAAGCAGTTCTTTCCCCAAAGGCTTGTACACTGTATATTTTAAAATCTATTCTAGAAATGAAAACAAATGTCATCAGAATTGGTATCCAACAAAAAGCCATCGTTTCTGGAACTTACATTCTCTTTTGAATCCAGAAACAGAATGTTTCACATCCACTGCTGTGCCTTTGCGCCGGTGTCAGAGAACTGAAAACATGTGGGCTGCCGGGATTCCGAGTCTTCCTCCAGATCTGCCCCTAGTTCACTGTGTGATCCTGAGTAAGCTGTGAGGCTGCTTCATAAAAAGGAGTTTGAGATACAACTTTCAAGAGATTTCCATATTTAAGTTTAGGGTCTGTTCTTTTTTTTCCCTTTTCACAGTTGTTCCTTTTCTATGTGAGGCTGGGGATCAAGGGACTGCATGTTCTACCACTGAGCTCTATCCCATTCCTATTTAATTTCTTCAATGTATTTTCCCTTTTAATACTGCAGGACATGTTTGATTTCATATGTAGTCTAACAATGGCTTTCTTCTCTTTGCTAATAATGGATGTAATACCCTGGAAGGTGGTTTACCATCTAGCTATGTGTGTATAGGTCTTTTAGTTCTTCAAAATATTTATTAAGCTATAATTTCTGTACCATAAATGCACCCTTGTAAAATGTGTCCCTCAGAAGTTTCTGGTCCGTCATAGAATTACTCAATAGTCACAACTTAAATTCAGAACAATTTCAGTTCTTGTTCCCCACTGGACTTAAATATATCTCATCTTTGCTCTGTATTAGACTTGAATATATCTCCCCTAGTAGTCTGTACACGCTGTGGTGACAGATAATGATTCTAAGCTCGAAACCTCAAAACCTTTTTTTCAGTTGGTTCTTCCTTTCCCGGGTACTGTTGTCTCATCCAGAAGCACAGTTGTATTCATAATGACACGAGCTTGTGCAGCATGGATGGGAATTTTTGTGAATGCCCAAGACATTCACATGGGTCTGCGGAGAGCTCCTTCACTGTGTTTTCCCAGATCTGTAAAACCTGCATGACTTTTGCAACAGCCTGTATGAATGGAACATTGCTACCAAGCCACTCCCCCTTATTCCTTAATTAAGACCCACATCAGTATCTCAACTTATGAAAAAGTATTTCTTGAGCCCTCTAAGCACCAGGCTCTGGAGGCTACAGGGTGGCAAGATGAGAAAAGTTCAGAGGTTACAGCACTCACAGTTCGGGAGCAGGAAGAAATAACGAAAGGAATGTAAGTTTAGATAATGGTAAGTACTGGGAGGAAAGTTAAATGGTGCCGTACACAGGAGTGACCAAGTGCTACACCGTTACACAGTCCAAAGTCTGTCCATGCCCACCATTTCAGCCGGTGTTTGTGGTCTCCTGGGGACATACAAAGAGCAGACACTACAATAATTCCTCCTTGATGGATGACAAACGGAGGCATAAGCAGACTAGGTGGCTCAAAGAAAGTTACACAGGTGGTAATTAGGACTTGGTTCTCCTTGTATGCACCTAAATCATGAGGCTTTTAGCCATGTTTGCAAGAAATAGAAATGGCTATTCACATTATGGCATGTCTAGCTCCTGGGATCATTTCAGCTGATACGTATAGAGACCAGTGCTTATGATATACCATCACGTCGGTGGAGGCGGCTCATTGGTTTCCCGGCTGCCCAGACCCTGAAATAATCACATAGAAACTATATTTATTGCAGTACCATTTGACCAATAGCTTGAATGTATTTCTAGCTAGGTATTACATATTAAATTAACCCATTTCTATTATTTTGTATTTTACCATGAGGCTCATGGTTTACTGGAAAGGTTCCATGGCAGGGGTTTGTCTCCTCTGGTAGCAACATGATGTCTCCTTGACTCCACCTACTCTCTCTCGGTTTGGATTTCCCACCTGGCTTTACTCTGTTAAGCCATTTGGCTGAAAGCAGCTTCTTTATAATGACAATAAAACATATTCACAGTATACATCACCTCTCACATCACCATCAGGGGAAACAGTTACCATCCAGCAAAGGACAAATCATGGTACTTTGATAAAGCAAGTGAGGATATTAGTTGGAGGCCTTAGAACTTAAACCTGGTTCTGTCTTATATTTGGTCATTGGACTTTGTACAAACTACTTACCATCTATAAACCACCAGCTTCCTATTTGTACAATGGAAACAACACCACCTACTCTCACAACTGTTGAAATAGCTGGGTGGCCTACTTTTTAAATTTTTATTTATTTATTTATTTATTTATTTATTTATTCTTTTCTCATATATTACATCCCGACTGAAGTTTCCCCTCCCGCCTCTCCTCCTAGTTGCCCCCTTACTTCCCCTCTCTCCCAGATCCACTCCTCCTGTTTCCCTTCAGAAAAGGATAGGCCTCCCAGGAGTATCAATCAAACACAGCCTAATAAGTTACAACCAGACTAGATGCAAATGCTCATACCAAAGCTGGACAAGACAACTTCCAATAGGAGAAAAAGGGCCCCAAAAGCAGGGGACAAAGCAGAGACAGCTTCCACTCCCACTGTTAGGAGACCTACAAGAACCCCAAGCTACACAAACATAACATATATATAGAAGACCCAGCTCAGATCCATACAGGCTCCCTGATTGTCACCGTGAGCCCCTGTGAATCTTGGTTAGTTGATTCTGTGGGCCATATTGTTGTGGTATCCTTGACCCCTCTGGCTCCTATAATCCTTCTCTACCCTCTTCTATGGGTCCTCAAGATTTGCTAGGTCATCCTCATAGAGTCCAGAAAATTTCCACTGCACTAGGTTTCTCACCTCTGAAATATCTAACAATTCCAGTCATCTCTCTCAGCACCCTCTCTTCACACATCACCTGATCTGTCCTGTTCCCATCCCACCAACCCCCAGTCCACCTTTGAAATCTGTTCTCTTTCCCCTGCCTAGTGAGACTCATGTGTCTCCCCTTCTTGAGCCCTCTTTGTTACTTAGCCTCTCTGGGTCTGTGGATTCATAATTATCTGTTGTGGAATATTATATTAACTATGTAAAGGTGTGTTACACTTGTTTAATTATGGAATTATGTGCTACATTTGTGTATACTGCATTGTTTAGTGATGCAAGAATTTGTTGTCTTGCCTGCCTAAGTCACCTGGTTGATCTAATAAGAAGCTGAATGGCCAATAACTAGGCAATAGAGGGATAGGCAGGGCTGGCTGGCAGAGAGAGAGAGAGAGAGAGAGAGAGAGAGAGAGAGAGAGAGAGAGAGAATAAATAGGAGGAGGAATCTAGGTTTGAGTGGAGAAGACAAGGGGAGAATAACAAGTGAGAAAGAGAGGGAGATGCCTGGGGCCAGCCAGGCAGCCACAAGACAGACAGACAGACAGACACTGAATAGGACATACAGAATGAAAGAAAAGTAAAAAGCCATGAGACAAAAGGTAGATGAAGAGAAACAGGTTAAATGAAGTTATAAGAGCTAGTGGGGCAATAATAAGATGAGGCTGAGCACTCATAACTAATAATACATCTCCGTGTTATGATTTTGGAGCTGATCAGTGGCCCTAAAGAAAGCCTGCTACAATTATCCTTTTCTTTACAGCTAATATCCGCTTGTAAGTGGGCACATTGCGTGTCTGTCTTTCTGGGTCTGGGTTGCTAATTTACAAAGAGCTATGTGTCCATCATCTTTACCTTCAACCTTTGTTGGTCATTTGCACTCTATGGGAAGATATTGAAGCTTCTGGATATGTCAGTCAAAGCAGACATGTCAGAGGCCAACAACCTCAACAACCTAACAGGTTTCCTCGGGATTAAACCGAGCAAGAAAAAAAAAAAAAAAAAGCTCCGTGGCCTGAGATCCTCTCTGCAAGGTCAGATATCCAAAAGCAATGTGCTTATTCTCCAAGGCAACGGCAGATACTTGGTACCAACAGAAGGAAGAGGGGCAAATGGTTTAAAATAGAAAGCAAGCTCAATTTGGCCAGTGGATGCTGACTTCTTAACAAACATTTCAAACTCCTCGAGTGTAGAATTGGCTCATTTTCCTAACTCTGCTCCAGATGCTGTTTGCTCTCACTGGGTAGCCCGGCTGAGTGCCCCTCAGGAACACAGAGAATGATCAAATTTGTGATCATCATAAAACAAATATTGTATGCGGTTTGAATATTTTTAGTCTGCTGGCCTCTATTTGAATATTTGAGGGGAATCTCACCACATGACATGTTTCATTCCAGCTCCAACTCAGTGGGTTGCTACAGGGAAAGCGTTCATGATTAATTCTGTTCATAAACACATTGGGGAAGAATGTGTGGGGGTGGGGAGGGCTCTCCTGTATATTGGCATTTTAAACGCTGTGACTTCAATTCAATTTAATTATTTCTTCCCCATAGCTTTAAATTGAAGGGCTTCAAAAACCAGAGTTTCTTCTCATAAACTTAATTACTTTCTCCTGTTAAAAGGGAATGAATTCACAAACAAAGGGCTCCAAAGTCAAGGCAATGTGAGGAGAGAGAGTGGCATGATGGGCTGAGTGTCTGGAGCTCTGGGCTCGAGGCTGTCACCATAATCATGATCTGCTCAGCTCTGCCTCAGTGCCTTTCTCTCTCTCTCTCAATTATTAATAATCGGACAAATAATCTGTAAGAGCCTTTCTAGCCCTAAAAGATTATGATATACCATCGTGGCAACAATACTCAGAGACTGCCACTCTCATCCGGGATCATAAATCCTAGTGACACAGAGTGCTGGGACAATGGCTGATTTCCTGCATTCACCGCCTATTGACCATGACCACGGGAGATGAAATTAACTTTGCCGCCACATGCTTTCCTCACCTTGGTAGTAGCAGTAACTGTCGCCTTCTCCAGATGACTCTCAGAGCTGCTACGAGGATCAAAACTCAGAATGAGGTAAGGTAAAAATAGGTGAAACAGTGGAGTTCGACACACTGGAAAGATGGCAGGATACTGAGCACATCTAGGAAGGAGTATGAACTTCAGGCTCAGATGTCAGTTGGGGGGTCAGTTGGTGGGTTTCTAAGCATATGTCACAAATAGCAAATGCTAGATTCTCGGCTCTAGACAGCCAGGGTACAGAAGAACCAACTGGAGCTCTGTGAGACTGATCTGCTGTTTCCAGTATCACCCACTGGGGCCATCTGTGTAGACCTCGAAAAGGGGAGACTCTGTTCAGAATGGCTGTGCCCAGTGAAGATGCTCCAGGGAAGGAGGGACCAGCTCCGATGATTTTTGCTTGAATTCCCCATTCTTTGTGGTCTGGGTCCTGGGTTTTGTTCTGATAGCCAACTGCCTCTGTAGCTGTTTTCAGGGGGAAATGGTTCCATCTCTATCTCAAGGACAGCTTCAGTCCATTGGAAGCCGACTATGACAATCCCATTCTTTATCTCAGTGAACTGGTATGGCGGGTGGCTCCATCCTGACCATAACATTGCAAGGTGAAGAATCCTCCTGGGATGTTTTTCTTTCATCTTAAACAAAGGGATGTGGGAAGCAAGGATTGTTATATTCTTCTGGGTTTTGAAATGCCTACATGTTCTCTATAGAAGTGCAGCGGCCACCTTGTGATCAGCAAGGGAACTACCCTGGGGCAAAGTGCTAAGAATGTGCTAAGAATGGCAGAGTTGAAAATGTCCAGAACTTGGGCACTTGAGGACATAATCAAGTCACTGAAGAAACAGTCCTGAAACTCTTCTGCATCCAGGATTTTTATAAAACTAGAAAATGAGGGTTCTTTTATTTATAGCCAGGCAAACTAGACCTCTCCAAAAAGTGGCGCCAAGGTAGGTTTCAACCAACCACAGGAACATGGGGGAATACAGGATCTGTACCCTGATACGATGAGATATCAAGTGTATGAGAGGGTGGAATTTGAGGAGATCCAGGCAGAGAACAGCAAGTGATTCAGCTGAAGTACCAGCCGTGGTGGCCTGAGATGGAATGCCAACTTAAAAGAAGGCTCCAAGAGATACGGTGTGACCTGATTCCTAAGGAGATGTCAACAAATCTCTACTTATCTAAGACAGCGAACACACTGTAGATCAAAGGATACCATCAAATTCTAACTTGGTAAACCAGTAAGTTTTGTGTGGGGGACAGTTATACAGGAATACGGGTGAGGTGTTACTTACAGGAGCAGAAATGACTCAAAGACAGATGCATCAACAAAAGCTCAGCCCCGCATGGGTGACAGTTCACGAAAGTTGGAGACCCGGAGCACACTGCACAGCCTGCAGGTAGCACAGCAGATTGAGGAGTGTCCTGTCCAGATAGTTTAGCTGGTTTGAGCCTCTTCCAGGCAGCTGGCCTGGTCTCTCTCTGCTTCTTCTAGGCAGTTCAGCTGGTCTCTGCTTCTTCTGGGATGTTTAACTGGTCTGTTTCTTCCAGGTGGTTTGGCTAATCTCTGGTCTCTGCTCCTTTCATGCAGCTCAACATGTTTGAGACAGTCTTCCAGTAATCCTCACTGCTTATGTATGTTTAGGGAATGAGAGCCTACTGCATATGGTTAGTTTCAGGAACTTCCTGGGGCTATTGAGTTGTTTATTTCCTAAGTTCATCCTGCAAGATGGAATGTTTGGCCTCCCCTTAGAACATCCTGTATTTTAACAAGTTTTATTCCAAGATGGGGGTTTCAGTCTCACAGGAAACTGCCATACAAGAAGAGACTACATGTGTATTATGACATAAGTGTAGGAAGTTGGGAAAGTGCTGTTCTATAAAGCAGGGCGATTGTGCTGTTTGTACCAGACAGTTTAACAAGGTGAACATCAAGTTTATAACTGAGGCACAGAAAAAAAAAATCAGAGATTTTTTAAGTCTTATCTTTATTTTTGTAGTGGAGAGCCAAAAGACAAAGACCAACTACAGGTTGTTGACTAAGTTCATTGGTATCATTCCTTCACTGAATCTCTTATATGAAAAGAAAGACATACAGAAAGAGGTGGACTTCAGTGAAAAGGTATTTGCATGAGAAGAAATGGATGGTGCATTACTCTTGGGTCCTCCAGCAAGCCACAAGTACAAACAGATAAAAGATGATAGAGAATTACATTAGATAGACAGATAATATAAGGAATTGCCCAGAGAGGGTGAAAGTCTATAGATCAGTAGTGGGTTGGCTGACGTCCAAGGAGAGACAATAGTATGTTTTCCAGTCTAAATCCAAAGGCGGGGGTGGGGGTGGGGGAATCAATCTCTCAGTTCGAACATAAATAGAGGGGGTGAATTCTATTCCAATTGGCCTTTTGGTTCTATCTGGGCCTTCAGCAGATTAAGTGACATCTACACAGGGAGACAATCTATATTATTTCATCTGCCAGTTCATATTTTAATATCATCTTGAAAAAGTTGAATGTACCTATGAGACTAAATGTTAACTTGAATGTCTGGTTATGCCCAATCAAACTAACACATAAGCTTTGCCATCAAAGGTAGCACTTTCCCCCCAATTCTGTCATGCTCTGAAGATCGGCCCCTTCTCTTTACCTGTTGAGGCTGTTTTTCTCCAGTGTAGACCACAGTGAACTAAAAGGAGCCAGTTCTTTTTCCAGTTGCACGAAAGTCCCACACTCCTGTCAAATTCCATAATTATAGTCACATCCCAGGTTGAATCACTGGGCCAATAGCAAAAACAAGTTGGTGGAATTTATTTCTATCCAAATAGAATGATAATAACTTGCTAATTGTTTTAGCGAAAATATAGTAAAGACTAGTAGCGAAGAATGTTGACCTTGTGAGTTTAAGGGAATAGAAACATAATTCTAAATAAAATAAAATGTTATAAGAATTGAAATTAAATAAGCATGGAGCAAGTAGAAATATAATTTGATATCTGGGCTCAAGAAATTATATCTGCTTGATGAACTGCATAAAATCAAGATGACCTAGTAGATAAATCTAAATGAAAATAAGTTGCTGGAAGTTCTCAGTTATAATGGTGAAGAATGTAAACTAGGAGACAGCAAAATTATAATGGACTCATCCCTGGAAGCTTACAAAATCACCCTTCACCTGAGTGTCTTCAGAGGCGACATGGAAGCGATAGCTTCTGTTATAAAACAAGTTGCCTAGGAGAGTACTTGGTTGTCATTGGGCATATTTATGGATGCTTACAACTACACAGAGAGTATTCCCATCTTTGTGCTAATACACATCAGGGTTCTGATCAGGTCATTGTAAACGGAACTGTCATGCACTGATTCGAGGTCTGGCCCTGTAATCACTTTCCATGGGATCCTTCTCTTCTTCGGCTGCCTTAAATGTCACACACTGAAGATGACAAGGAAACAGGGATCCCTGACATTGAAATATGGCTCTCTGAGAGCATCCCCGTGATGAGGAGTACCACCATGTATCTACAGTATGGAGAAATAAATTTATACTGCATTAAAACCCTGAGATATTTTTCTTAATCTAATGAACACAGTTGTTTGAAAAACTAGAGAGAAAAGTAGAATTCTCAAGTAGGAAATTCCGGAAGTAACACCATTTCTAGGGATAACAAGGTCCAAAGGGCAGACAAGTAGCTGAATATCACTGAAAGAGATTAAGAACCTAGAAATTGATGATGTCCAGTTATCAACATGGCTATGAGTACCATTAAATAGGACAATTGGGCCCAGGCAAGAATAACGTGTTATCAGTTAATGTTTATTGAATGCCAATCCCAGACTTGGTAGGCATTGCTTCTAGTCTCTTTCATAAACTGGGACATTGAGACTTAGAGGTGATTAATAAATTGTATAGTTTCCAAGCTTATCTTGAACTCAGTCTATTTGACTTCAAGGCCTATATTCTTAATTTCAACACAACAGTTTCTGGCTAAGTTGGTAAAAATGCCTGCTTCACAAGGATGAGGAACTGAGTTCTGATCTCCAGAAGCCACATTAAAAAGATTGCCATGGTGGTGGTGGTGGTGGTGGTGGTGGTGGTGGTGTGTGTGTGTGGGGGGGGGGGCTGTTAACCAGCCTTGGGATGGGGGTGGTGCTGAGAGAGTAAGGTGGGGTGGGAGTGAATACAGGCAGATCCTGAAGCTCACTGGCCGGCAGCCTAGC
Source organism: Microtus oregoni (assembly GCF_018167655.1). Taxonomy (NCBI): domain Eukaryota; kingdom Metazoa; phylum Chordata; class Mammalia; order Rodentia; family Cricetidae; genus Microtus; species Microtus oregoni. Next base: position 8,643,810 of record NW_024543831.1, on the reverse strand, counting down.
TAAATTCATAAGCTTCAGGTTCAGTGAGAGACCATGGCTCAGAAAATAACAGTACAGAGCAGTTGAGAAAGATATTTACAAGTCTCTAACTTGGGCCTCTGCCTTGATGTGCATCCACACATACATGTTCGTGCGCGTGCGCGCACACACACACACACACACACACACAATTTTTAAAAGAAAATTTACCTAAATAATATATATTCAAGCCAGAAAAAATCTATGTCATTGACTAAGATTTCACAAAATAAAAGGACAAAATCTTTCAGTCAAATAACATGAAAATATAAGTCAATTTCTCTATATTATGGCTATATTTGGGGCAGATCCCAGAGTCAAGGCCGTGGCAGTCTTTGATAGTTGTGTCTATGTTAGCATGACATCTCTTTCATATTTTACTAAGGACCATACTTTGAATGTTTATGATTAACCACATAACCTTGAGGTCTGGGCCTTATAATCCAAGGAGCAAGCTGCCTCCCAAAATGAAGGGATTTCCTCCAAGCTCTTTGCAACATCGCCCCTGATCCCAACTCTCCACTTTTCCCTCTGTGGGAGCCAGCCCAGAAGTTTATATGTTTATTTTTTTTAAAAAAAAGGCTATGCAAAATTTACTTCAAATAAAAATGTAATTAATAAAAACCATATATACTGGATAAAAGTAATCAGAGATTATCTTCTATACTCAAACGCATGCATAGTACTTCATAATACCAGTAAGCCTTGCTCAGATGAGAGAGACAAGGTGAGTGGCATGCTCTTACTGCTACCCCCTCTTCAGCACTCCCAGAAACACCCCATTGCTTTACTTAGCCTCTAAGCTCTTTGGAGATCATAGTTTGACAACAAATGTGGCTTTTAGGTTTTTTAGCAACCAACACAAAGAGAGAATACTGATTGCTTACAAAAATATCACACCAAAGAAGGAAAGCTTATCCAGTGATCAAGAGAAGCAGCTAAAGGGGATGTTCTGAATACTAGTCCCACAGAAATGCATTTTTCATGAAAATATAGACATTCATTTAGGGAGAAGATTAAGAAGGGAGGACAGTGACACCTGACTGCCCAGGTGCCAAATCGTACTATTTTATGTGCTGTTCAGTAAATACTATTCCCAGTTACATTTTTTTGAATGGCAAAGTTGCATGAGAGAAATCATTAGTGGATTTTTTTTCTTACAGAAGGCATTGATTTACTCTAATACTCAACTAGGCTCCAGTATCAAATTCGTGTTCAATACAGAGTGCCCTTTGCTTGAGGCTATCCCTTGCAGTGGTTCAGACTTCACAGAACCTAGAGAATCCACACTGATTCTCTGAGTTTTGAAAGGTACCCTGGTGTGGATTTGGAACAACATATTCCAGAAGTTTTCAGGGTGGACCTTTTACCAGTTGTCAGCCACAATGAAAGATGAATCGAACTCCTTTCTCTGAAAAATGAGGCACAAGAGAATATGAGCATGGATGGAAGGCCATCTCCAGCTAGAACTGAAGAGATAGAGTCAGTACTTCTAACCAGGGCCAAGATCGCACTCAGAAAATAATCTTGGGTCAGTTGTGTCTCACAGAAAATTAGAAAACTACAATTCTTAATCCAAAAACCATGGCCATAGGAATTCCAGTTGAGATAGAAATATCCATAGAAGGTCTATACTTGAAAAATCTGGTTTCCTGGAAAATCCTTCAAGACAAAATAGTTGTGAAATACTTATTCAAATATACCAATGCAACTAAGAGCTCAGCTTTGTGAGACACCTTCCTAAAATGGTGTCTTTAAGTTTTCAAAAGGTTGATCCAAAGACTCTCTTCATGGTGACGAATAAATGTCAGGGGCAGCCATATGCTAATACCACGGGTAATTCATGATGATAAAGTTGTCTTACAAGTCTAAGAGTCTTTAATATGCTGTTTCTTGTTGCAGGTACTTGTGTGTCAGTGCCTCAAAAGCGACATCAAGTTGTTAGTAGACACATTCAAAAGAGGGAGAATGAGACCACGAGCATCTCTTTTATGTCACCGTTATTGGATATTTAGAAAATACGATCTTTAAAATGTATATTTATGCCATCTTTCATATTCAAGGGCATAGAATGGTGTAATTTTATAACCAGGACTTTTGATGAATAGTGGAGAATAAATAAAAGCAGTATGGCCCACAACTGGGTCCTCATCATACAGCCAAAGACCTGGAAATGTTAGCTACATAAAGCACTCTACAAATGCACACAGTCTTTGCACTGATAGCCTTAAGCAAGATCACCTTCCCATTGCTCTAGCCCTTTCCCAGTTCCAATGTATGTGGCATTCAAGTCCATTAGGAAGGGAACCTCCAATCCCACTGATGCTTCTACTTCACTGTTTGGCCTGATCGAATTCTGCATGTGCCAAATGTTTGGAGAGGTTAGGAAACCAAGGTTGGGGATGAATCTCTCAGTAACAGGGTCCTACGCTCTATATTCCTGCTTCCTGAATTCAGTAACACTCTGGATTTAGAAAACCTTATCTTTAAGAATGCTCCTAATGAGATTTTTTTTTTACAAATATTATTTTTATCTAACGTTTTAGAGTAACAGAAGGCTATCACCCTTCCCAGGAGGCATTGGTACTGAATGTTTCTGATGCTCAAATAGTACTTCCCTTATAGTATCCTGCACTCTCTCTGAGAGCTGAGGCTTCCAAAGTCAAGTTCGCGTCCACAGCAGCACATTGGAAACCACTAACACTAAGGTACAGTGCCACAGTTTGACACTTTAATCATTCTAAGTTACTAGTCTTGAGTCATCGGCATAGATTAGACTCTTGGGGGCAAGTGTAGAGCAAGCAGGAATATTTAAATCTTCTTAGGCTTTCTTATCTATTTCCTGTTCTCTTTAGCTGGTGTAATAGCTGGCCCAGAGCAGGCAAACTTTTGTTTGGCATGTCTTCTAATATGAAGCGTGACATCGCTGAGACAGGAAAAGGCAAACAAATTCTCCCTTGGATGTATGAATATATAAGATGCACGCATCTCTCGGAAGGAGATGAGAGCCTATGGATGAGGCACAGTGCAAAGCCAGCTTTAGGAGAAGCATGACTTCTATAGCCAGAGTAGGAGCACCGATGGAAAAGGAGCTTCTGATCTACTTTTATATGTCAGTAGGAACTTAGACAAAATTCTCCACTCTTCTATAATACATGGGAATCTAACTCCATCTCTGCCTCTCCCACCCTTGTTCTCTCTGATTATAGTGAAGAAGCTTTTTCTTTTGGCCACCATAACCAAATTCATTCTCCCATGACTAGGTTCTCATTATTCCCTCAGATCAGGGAGTGGATGTGATTTGGGAGTGATCACTTGTATATTAAAGCTGTCATTTTGTCTTTACTTTCAAATATGGAAACTCTTGCAACAAAACAAAGCTTTACTTCATGATCTCAACTTGTTTCCTCTTGTAGGCGTATTTCTGGAGTCCTCCACATTGGCATGCCTATTTATACTTCAGGTCTCAGCACAATTTGGCGGCTTCCTTTTGAATTACTATCTTGTTTCAGATGGCTCAACAGTTGTGATATTCATCCAAGAAATCCCTTCTTGAGTTCCCGACTCGGAGAATTCACTGAAGACTGGGCATTTCCACTTTGGTTGCTCATCACGTGACATTCTCTTTTGCTCCCTGTCCTTCTGTCACTCCATCTCCACAAGACTCAGAGTCTCTTCTGTTCTTAAGCCCTTGTGCCTGATTACCCTTAACCTGGACCATTCATCTTCTTCTTCTTCCTCTGGGTACATCTTCCCGAGTTCTCAGAAACATTTCCTTCCTCTAGGAAGCCTTCTCATGCCTCTACTATTTTGTGCCATCCTTTCAAAGTGCTATTCACAATTGTACTTTTAACCTGTTGTTTACGCCACTGTTAATTTAGGTTTTTCTTTCCAATTGTGCATAAACCCCATTTTTGTCTCTTTAGTATTTCACCTTATTTTTGTAATAAGATGTTATCAGTAAGGTCCAATATTCTTTATGTATTACTCAATGAAGAAGAAGCATTATTAAGTATGATGAGCTTGTATTTTTGAAGAAACATGGACCTTTAGATTTTAAACTGCAAAATAAAAATGTGTGTTGTGTTAAGATTGCAATGTTACTGCATCTTCAACAAAGCCTTGTTCATAACAGACACATAAATGCTTCTTTCAACAGAACTTATAGTATCAGTCAAAAGTTTGTGGGGATAATGAGGCTGTTGGAAAGTTGGAGGACATAGCCTTAAGACACTGGACACTTAAGAGAAGCTCATAATTGTAAATGGTTCTTTTTTAATAGGCTTCATTTTAGACAGGTTTAGATTCACAGAAAAACTGAAGAGCAAGGACAGCATGTACACACACACACACACACACACACACACACATTCTCCCCCACAGCCTCTCCTATTAGCAGAATATATATTACAAATTTATTGACACCCCATAATCACTTCAAGTTCTTAGTTTACATTATAATTCACTTCTGGTGTTCATTTAAGGGCTTATATAAATATAGAATGAAATTTACAATACCACACTTTTAGAGTCCTAAACATCCTCCACATCCCTCCATTTGTATCTACCTACCCCAAATTACCTCTCTATCTACTATATCCATAGCTGTGATTTTTGCCAGAATATCATATGATGGGATACTGTATGGCAGGAACCAAGGACTATATAACCATTTTGACTTTGCTTTTTTAAATGTCTTTTCATTACTTGATAATTCATTTATTTTTAGTGCTGAATAACAGCCCATGTTCTGGAATACATCATATTTTTAAAATTCACCTACTAAAGGACCCTTTAGTTGCCTCCAAGTTCGGGTAGTTGTAAATGAAGTGGCTATAAATATCAACGTGTGGGTTTTGGAGTGGACAGAAGCTTTCAACTCTTCTGAGTAAGTATCTTAACAGCTTGACTGTTGGACTATATGGTAAGAATACATTTAGCTTTAGGAGCAAACATTGAAGCCTGGTTGTTTTCCAGAGTGGACGTACTACTTTATATTCCCACCAGCAATTCACATTATCCTACATCTTTGTCAGCATTTGACAGTGAGCTTTAGATTCTGGCCACTCTAGTTGAGTTCCTTCTTGTTGTAATTTACAATTGTCTAAACATCTCTTTCTATCAGGATATCATCTTTGGTGAGGTCTCTGTTGAGAACATCAGCGAATTTACTAACTGGTTTATTGTCTTATGAGTTTTCAGAGTTTTCTTTCTATAATTTGGAAAACAATCCTTTGCCAAATTTGTTTCTTTACAAAATTTTCACTCATCCTGTTTCCTCTCTCCTTGTTCTCCTGAGAGGGTGGAGGATATGGTCTTCAGGTATTTCTCTCAGAGAACACAGTCCTATCATGAGTTTAGGTATTCTCTACCTTCCTGTAAGTGGGAACTTTCAATTTTGCCTTTGACTTAAATGAGAGAGGACTTTTCTTTTCTTTTTTATTCTCTTGTCTTCCTCTTCTTCCTCCCTTCCTTCCTTCCTCCCTTCCTCCCTCCCTTCCATCCTCCTTTTTTCCTTTTTTCTTTTTTACTTTAAGTGATGTATACTGGGTTACAAAAGGACACTTTCATATAAGTACATAATATACTTTGAACATATCCCCCATGCTGCCCTCTCCTTTCCCCTTCTCCTGTTCCACTTTGCTCCTTTATATAGATCTGTTTCTATTTCCATGTCATATATAAATACATGCATGATTTAAAATCCAAAAACTACAAATGAAAGAAAACATACAAATCCAGTTCTGGCAGGAATATAAACTAGTCCATTCACCGCTGAAGGAAGTGTGGAAGAGTCTTCCAAAACTAAAAATAGATCTTCCAATATGACCCAGCCATACCAACTCCTGGGTATTAGCTGAGGACCCCCAAGTCAGCACAGCGCAAAGATAACTGCACTATTGACAATAGCTAAATTATAGAACCAACCTAGTTGTCCAGGAAAATAGATAAAGTAAATGTGGCATCAAAATATAATGGGGTTTGCTTAACCTTAAAGAGGGGGTATCCTTTATGTCTGAGTCATGAAGGGTGGGGCCTCAAAGGAAGCAATTTGAGATAATGACAGTGACGTAGGAGCCCAAATCAATAAGGTTTTACACCTTGCAGGACCTGGCTTGTCTGTTGGAAGCAGTCCATTCTCACTGCTCTACCTCCAGACCTCCTCAGAGGGTCCTGAGCTCACCATCCTGCTCCAGCCAGGCCTCACCTTTCCCAGTTTCCCCACAAAGGCAGACTCTGCATAACCAGTCACTGCTTCTCCTTTTAATTTTCACCTCCCAGTCAACAAGAAATGGAAGGAATGCTAAGACTGTCTCTGTTTTAAAATAAATGCCAGCTCGCTGCCAGCAAGTTGCAAACCAAACAGAAGGCTCTCCTTCCACCGGCACCCCCAGGACAGAAAAGACCATTCTATCCCTCCAGAGTCTTTCAGAAAAACTAAAAGGTGTGTGAAGAATTGATGTTGTTCATCTTGGGTGACACCCGGAGGGACTAAACCAGTGTTGAATGGGGAAGTTTGACAGTTGTAGGTGAACTCTTCTTCGTGATTTAATTGGTTTGATCAAAGTGAATTACCAGAAGTTCTGGTACCCTTATACGCATTTATAAATATGAACTTAAAATACTATATCAAATGTTATTGTTTATTTCTATAATGGCCTATGCTAATTCTTCTTACGCTGAAACAACAAAATGGAATTTTCTAATGATTTATTGGTGACTTTATCATGCAGATTAAAACACTCCCTATTACTCACCTCATGCAATAATAATCCCAATCAATGCCTTATAGGAAACAACGGTTGCCTTCCGTTCAATCCGCACTTCTTCCTGCATCCCTTCCCTCCAGTCTTTCCTCCTTTCCATTGTCCTTTTTGCCTAGAACGTTGACTATTCACATCCATAGGTGATGATTTTCTTTCAAATAAGAGCAGTACATTTTTAAGTAGCCCCACCAGACATTCGAAACACGCAGAAAAAGGCAGAAATCAAAAGGTAGAGGGATCTGAGAGAGCCAATGGGAGGACAGCCTGATGTAAGAAGGCTCCCTGCGCGCTTACTCCTCAGTCAGCTGTGGATGATTCTGCTTCCTGTCTCTCCTCTCCTCTATCTACTGCGAGAGAAAGAAGCTTGGCTGAGTTGCGGTATCTTGTTTTCTATACACTAATTATTTAAGCAGTACCTCATTTTGTGGAAGTATATTTTTTCCTCAAATATTGTCTTATAATCATAGGTCATTTTATTCTACTTGCAAAGTCTCCTAATCCAAGGCCTGTGGTGAAGCTACCATCTGACTCCCTACCCACCTCAGTCTCAAGGGTGGGTATTGCTACAGAATCAACCCCAATGTGTTGCACCTTGAAAGAGAAAGGTTAGCCTATGGCTGATTGTCCATCCCCACTGTTGGCTACAAAGGTGTCTCCTGGTCATAGGCACCCAGGATAAGACTGACTGATCTTGATTTTACAATTTCGTGATACTGAAGCTAACTAGAGAATATTGTGTCATCTGTTGTCCACTGACCAAAGCAGATAGGAGGGAAATTTTCCATGCCAGGCACTTGAAAACATCCCCCAGTAACAGGTGAAGCATCATATTACCATGGCATTTTACAGATGGGGGACCTGAAGCTCAGAAATTAGCTCACTAGTTCATGAGCCCACGCTAGAGGGGAGCATCTTCTGACCTTCACGCTGAATTTTCCCTCCCTTCTGGAAGATGCAGAATTGATATTTCCTGGCTCTTTGGGTATCATTGCCATCAAAAGGAGTATCAAGTCCTTTAATTTTAATGTTAAAGCCTTGGATTTTCTTAGGCTTTGCTGAGCACACAGGGGTCATGCCGTTCTCTGGCTCACTGGTGGCTGCAAATGTAACTCTGGGTTATATAACCGAGTAGGCAGCTGTCTCGTTTAACTTCAGAGAGCTGAAAAGACTCCATGAGCACGCCCTCACCCTGCTCCTCCAGGCATGGAGCTCCCATAGCAGCTGCTATTTTTAATAGTTCTCATTAATCGAGGTGCTTATGTGTCAGGAACTGTGCTAAGTGCTTTCTTTTTACAATCTCACGTAAGGTGGGAAAGCCTGCGTGCCCCTTTGAGCAGATGTGGCTGTAACCCAAAGCACTACAGAGAGCGAGGGATTAACAGCTCTTCTTTCTCATCACCAAACCTCTGCTTCAGACCCTGTGTTTTCTTGCTTCCCCCAACGATGGGCAGGACAACCCTCTATCCCGCACAACTGCATGGAAGAGCTCCATTGGGGTTCACTCCTGGAGAGAACAGGGCCTCTGTAACATAAAAATTAAGTCCTCTACGGACAGACTACTTTTAACAGGTGTGGGGTGGGATGTTGGGGGAAGGGGTTCAATTTAGGCATATTCAGAGGAGACCTAGGGTGCAGATGCCATGGGATGGGAATAGAAAAGGGATCTTTCCTTGTGTTTATTTCTTAACAAAGCATGGCCACCAGAGCACACTGGGTGGCATGTCTGGCAGTAATTTATTGTCTCACAGCATGGGGGCTAGAACTTCAAGGTCAAAGTGTCAAACGCTAGTTGTATCTAAGAGGGAAAAACCTGCTCCAGTGTTTTTTTGTTTTTTTGTTTGTTTGTTTTTATTTTCGAGACAGGGTTTCTCCGTAGCTACCTGCTCCAGTGTTTACCCCACCCTCTGCTTCTGATAACCCTGGACTTCCAAGGCATGTAAATGATAATCTCACTGTCTCTTAATATTCCCTTAGTCTGTGTTTAAATGTCTCTCTTTTATAAGAACTTCAGTGGCAATGGATCCAGGGCTTGTACTTATATGACCTCATCTTACCTAATCACATCTACCATCATAGCTTTTAAAATATTTCTTTCTATTTCACACACACATCTATATATGCACATATATGTGTGGCTATGTGCATGTGAGGTTCCCTGGGAGTCTAAAAGAAAGAGGCAGATGCTTGGGAGCTGGAACTATAGGCTTTGAGAAGCACCTGGGGTGGGGTCTGGGACTGAACCTTGGGTCCACGGAGGCATCTCTCCAGCCCATAATCACACCTTTATTTCCAAATAAGGAGACCTTCTAGGTATTGGAGGTTCCAACTTCAACACATAGACTTTAGGGAGGTCAGTTCAGCCCTCAACAGACCTCAATGAAGCATTGGCATACCACTCTATCATTGGACCTGGGTGCCGTACTGCTTCTCCTGAGGCTCCCTGGAGTGGAGGTGAGCCAGCCCCAACAGAAAGGGGCAGCTGAGGTGAGCTCAGGAAAAGGAGCAGATTCAGACCATAGGAAGGCAGCCCTGGAACTGGAGGTTGGTCTCCGGCTCTCCAGCTTTGGAAGCAGAACAGGGCACTAGCAACCACACAGTCCTGAGAGTTTGACAACTGTGTCCCTTCAGAACGGAAAAGGCTTCCTAAAAGCCGTTCCATCCTACTCCATAGGGCTCTGGCTCTGTCCTAGTTAGGGTTATTATTGCTGGGGTTAAACACCACGACCGAAAACAGCTTGGCAAGGAAAGGGGTTTATGTGGCGTACACTCCTACATCATTATCCATCATCAAGGGAAGTCAAGACAGGAACTCATAGGGGGCAGGAACCTGGTGGCAGGATCTGATGCAGAGGCCAGGGAGGGGTGCCGTTTACTCTCTTGCCCCCATGGCTTGTTAGGTCTGCTTTCTTATAGAACCCAGGACCAGCAGGCCAGGGATATCACTACCCACAATAGACTGTCAATCACTAATTAAGAAAATGTCCTACAGGCTTGCCTACAACCCATACTTATGGAGAAATTTTCTTAATTGAGGTTCCCTCCTCTCAGATGACTTTAGTTTGGGTCAAACTGACATAAAACTAGCCAGCACAATCTCCCTCTCTCTTTCTCTTTTCTTTGCTTCCTGAGGCCACTCTGGAGCACAAAACTCTCACTCATTCACTCATAAATGATTCCCTGAGGCTGTTTTCTACAGGAACTAAGGTTGCACTGCGTGCAGTGCAGAAGAGAACTCAGGATGCATTGTGTGCAGTGCAGAAGAGAACTCAGGATGCATCATGTGCAATGCAGAGGAGAACTCAGGATGCATCGTCTGCAATGAAGAAAAGAACTCAGGATGCACTGTGTGCAATGCAGAAAAGAACTCAGGATGCATTGTGTGCAGTGCAGAAGAGAACTCAGGATGCATCGTCTGCAGTGCAGAAGAGAACTCAGGATGCACTGTGTGCAATGCAGAAAAGAACTCAGGACGCATTGTGTGCAGTGCAGAAGAGAACTCAGGATGCATCATCCGCAATGCAGAAGAGAACTCGGGCTGCATTGTGTGCAGTGCAGAAGAGAACTCAGGATGCATTGTGTGCAATGCAGAAGAGAACTCGGGCTGTATTGTGTGCAGTGCAGAAGAGATCTCAGGATGCATCGTCTGCAATGCAGAAGAGAAGATCCTTCTAATCTAGAACACTTCCTTCTGTCCTTTAAAAGCATTTTGTGTCTTTTAGAGGACCCCTTACATACCTTAGGGATAAGATGTCACTCCTCAAATAACTGTTTTTACATTTTATTTTAAATCATTCAAGGTCAGAAATTTGGAGATAAAATATTTAGGCAACAGATTAGCATTTATGGAGGATTTTTTTTGTTTCTTATTACTGAATACTTTTCTCTGCTCAAAAATTCTTCTTGACTCAAAAGATTTTGTAGAGAACTGGTGCATAGCCAAGCATTTGCAGTCATTTCCTTTAACAGCCTATTTTCACAGAAATGCAATGTGTGCCTACCTTTCATGCCCCTAAACTGAGGCCAATCCTCCATTGTTCTGGTGTATAGGGGTTGAGGTGTTGAGCTGAGGTGATGGCAGAATTAAACACCAACTGGACCTCTGGACTCATCCTGAAGAGTATGGGGTAGGTAAAGTAGACCTGTAAGGTTGGTCTTACAGGAGCTTTCCGCTACAACCATTCTACGACTCTTGATTCTTATGATTCTAAATTTAGTCAAAATGCTGGCCCATTGAATGAGGACAGACAATCATTCCTACTTTATGTGTAATTAGATTTCCTACTCACAGTTCTGTGGAGATGGGAATGGATGATTAAGGGCAGCAGGGCGATTCTGATCATCTAATTTGGTATCAGCAAGACAGCTTAACCAGAGGGAGTCCTTGTCATAGAGATGAAGTGTCTCTGAATACAGATTACAGAACTGACTGCTTGGAATAATGACAAACGAGAGTCACAAGCCAGATCTCAGAGGAGTTATAACTCGAGAGGGCCGATTCAGCCCGGGAGCTTTGCCAGGAGTGTGCAGGAGCTGAAAGAACAGACCTCAAGTTACCACAACACTGGAGGACATGAGGGAACCCCACACAAGGCAGCCAAGGTGGTTCTCTGAAAGACCATAGTTTCTGAAAATAACATCTGTTTATGTTAAGCTCTTACCCTGTGTGCTGTCTGCCCAATTTTCTTTTCTCACCTCCCTGTCTTATCAGTTCTCTTAACAAGGACCCATCATCTACTGATGAAATAAAGAAACCAAAGACAGCATATGAATCTGATTTGTACTACAAATTTGATGAGCATTAAACACAAGTAATCCTACCATAGACAGAAAGACAGACCAACAGATGAGGGGTGGATGAGTGGATAGGTGATAGATGATAATGATAGTGAAAATAAATAGATATAGACAAATAATATAGAGATATGCAGATAGACGTACAGATAGATGACCTATATAAATAGATGGTCGATAGATGCATAGATGGTAGATATATTATAGATAGATGATAAGTATATGATATAGACAGATCATATATAGATGATAAATAGATATACAGATAACAGACATGGACGGATGGATGGATAAATAGATAGATGATAGATGGATGGATAGATAGATGGATGGATAGATAGATAGATAGACAATAGACAAAAATATAGAAGGTGCTCTGCAAAAATGGAGGTGAACCCTGTAACTCATCCCTCTTGTCACTCCTATTCTCCCCAATATCTCAGCACTTCTGAAAGGATGATTTTAAAATACTGGCATTAGGGTTCCACAGCTACGTGGCTCCTGCTGGTATCAATTTTAGCTTCCTTTCTTACTGGCTGTGCAGCCACAGGCTTGCCACTCAACTTCTGATGGCATTATTGTGAGGTTTAAATCAGAAAACGAACATAGGTACAGAACAAAGAGAGACGTGTGCTAGCAGAGGTGATCCATAAATGAGGTAGGACGGCAGCATCGTGCTGGGAATCATGGGAAGTGTCACGGTCAGTGCTTCTGTAAATTACATTTACACTTCCTAACTGATAGAGCCCAATAGCTCAAACTGTCTTCACTAAACATGGTATTCTGTTCTCAAGAAACATTTTTCCTGTAAATCCTTTTTTTAAATCATCACCACCACCACCCAAAACAACTTGAGCTCTTCTCCGCTGAATTTGCAATTGGCAAACGTCCCTATGTAATACAAGGGAATGGCCAGACTGGAAAATGACTTCCCTGTCACATTGCTCCACGCTCCGTTGCCTCACAGCGGCAAATGAAGTGATCATCTTGAATATCACCACTGAAACTGAATTCCCACCTTGGCAGAACTGTTTCCACACCTCCATTCACAAAATTTCTCAGAGCTACTTAGCCTACCAGCAAACATTTCTTACCTCTCAGGCTCTCTAGGGGACTAAGTCCCTCAGGTTTCTCAGCTGCATTTTAAAGGAGGTCATTAGGACTCAAGGGAGTTGCATATCGTCAAAAAGATAATAGTTTTGACCTGCCTTTCCCACCAATAAATAGCCTAATTTATTCAAAGCAATCATTCATGTTGCATAAAATGATTTATAATATCAGTGTCTCAGAACTTTTTAAGTTTTTAATGACAAAGGTCACATTTAAGAAAGGAAGATAATGCAAAATATTGTTAGTTGTTATTACTCGGATTGTATTGAAAGTCATTAACCATGCATAATTCCTTCAAAACATTGCTAGTTAATATCTACAAGGAACCTGGGGGTAAACCCATGTATTTCAGGGACTTTTGCAGCCTCTACAGTTCAGATGTAATTTATTAAGACAGAACCAGTTTCCTTCCTTGACCACTACATACCTTTCTGGATCCACCTACTGGAAGCACAGCAGTGAGGGACCTAGGATGCACATGGGACATGAGAAGAGACATGTATAAGAGTGACAAGGCTCTGTTGTGTCCCCCTTGCTCAGCATCACACTGCGCAGAGAGCCTGGGAACCCATTTTAAGTTACCAGCTGATATCTTCCTTGTTCTTAGTTTGGATACTGAAAGCTATGGCTGGGCAAAGTTAGAGCACAGTCACCCATTAATTATTCTTGGTTACCATAGTTCCCAGCACAGAGGAGGCTTTAAAACATGTGCCTACTGAACAGACAGCTTCATAGTATAGCAAATGCTCACTGACTGGCACACAGAAGCGTCATTCCACTTCCTTCCCTATTAGACTATTCCCTCTTCTTGTCCACTTGTCCACAGTACCCTTGTTATAGACTCTGATAATCTTAATTGCCAGCTTGTGACTTAGAAGGACTTAAGAGATGCAGATGCAGAATGGTTAGTTGTGGAACTAACCACTGGACAGAGCTGTCTGAATCCTGTTAAAGAGTGGGAGGAGCTATAATCTGAGCAAAGGGGTCAAGACCGGGATGGGAAAACCCATAGAAAAAGCTGACCCAAACTAATGTGAGCTCGCTGACTCCAGACAGACAACCAGGAAACCTGAAAAAAGACCAATTTAGCCCCCAATGAAAGTAGGTGACAGTGGGTGGCTTGGACAGTTGGCAGGGCCACTGGCAGTGGGACCAGGAGCAATCCCTAATGAATGATCTGGCCTTTTGGAGTCCATTTCCTATGAAGAGAAACCTTGCTCATCTTAGACAGGAGCAGGGAGGCTTTTAGTCCTGCCTCAACATGGTCATGTGACAGAATTCGTTGACTTCTCATGGAAGGTCTTACCCTCTCTGAAGAGCAGATGGAAGGGTGGGGTAAGGGGACGGTTGGGGTAGCAGGAAGGGAGGGAGGAGGAACTGGGATTATTATGTAAAAAACTAAAATTAAATAATAAAATGATAGGTTTCAGGGCATTCCTGGGATTATCTTGGGTTAACTGAGATAGAAGACCTCTTACTAAGGATGGTATAATTCCCTGGGCTGGGATCATGGATTGTATAAAAAGAAGAACATGAATGGAGAACAAGCATTCATCTTTCTTTGTTTCTTGGCTATAACAAATAGACACAATACAACCAGCTGCTTCTAGCTCCTGTGGCTGGAACTTGCTTCCCATGATGGGCTGTAACTTGGAATTGTGACCCCCACCCCCCAAACCCCTGTCTTTAAGCTGCTTTTGTAAGGGTATTTTTTATTTAAATTTTTTCATTTTACATACCAGCCCCAGTTCCTCCTCCTTCCCTTTTTCCCATTCCCCCTCCTCCTTCTCATCCCCTCTCCCCCACCCCCACATTCACCCCTCTGCGGGGGGGGGGGGGGGATAAGACCTCACTTGGGGAGTCAACAAAGTCTGGCATTCCAAGCTGAGGAAGGACCAAGTCCCTCCTCCCTGTATCAAGGCTGAGCAAATATCCCAACATAGGGAATGGGCTCCAAAAAGTGACTTCATGCACCCAGGATAATTCCTGGTTTCACTGCCAGGACCCACTCCCCAATAGATCAAGCCACATAACCATTGCCTACATTCAGAGAGCCTAGCTCAGTCCCATGCAGCTTCCCCAGCTGCCAGAGTCCTTGAACTCCCACTAGGTTGGGGTCAGCTGTCTCTGTGTTTTTCTCAGTTATGATCTTGACCCCCCCCACAGCAATATGAAATATAACTAAGACATTTTCTAGCCTCCTAAAGAGATCTGATCTGCATCATATCTGTATTAAAACACTGTTTTCAGTTCTGTTACCAGCCCGCTGATACTCAGTTAAAAACATTTGCCCACTATTCCAAAACAACCGTGATGCTTTGAATAAGAATAGTCTCCATGGGCTCATATATTTAAATGCTCAACCCCCAAAGGGGTCATAACTCGAAGGTTAAGATCTACTGCTTTATTTATACTTAATACTCGGCACCAAAGTGGAGAAATCATAATGTTAACTTGGGGCTGAGAGATAGTTCAGAGGTTAAGAACACTGACTGCTCTTCCAGAGGACCTGGGTTTGATTCCCAGCACCCACATAGTGACTCACAACCATCTGATGTTCCTGTTCCGTGGATCTGACATCCCCTTCTGGCACATTGGGGAACTACACATATGTGGTGTACAGACACGCATGCAGGTAAAACACCCACACTCATTAAAATTAATAAAATAAAAAGAATCCTGTCTTGGATCATGTAATTATTCTTAAATCATGAAGGACACTATGAAAAGCAGACACTTGTTGAACGGCCATTGGACAGTCCAAAAACCAAAGGAGAGGGAATGATAGGTCAAGATAAATGAGAAGTAGTTCCTAACTACAGATTGTTGGCCTGCCTTCTGACCCCCCTCCCCTTTCCAGTACTATTTCCCTCATGCTACAAGTCGTTACTTCTTTCTTTAGGGTACTATATTTCAAAGGGTAAGGATCCGGGCTGAAAGTGTGTCAAGAAGATGTCTACTTCCATCACTGCTGTTGAGCTCCGACCCAAATTATCAGCTCTAAGGGATCTGGCCTACCCATGACTGCAGTTGCAGGGCTGAATGCAGACCAATAATCAACAAGTATTTACCACCAAACTCACTTACTAGAATAGAGTGTCTACTGCATTTTCAACTTGCAGTGAGGGATGAACTGAACCTGCAGACAACTCTCATTCCTGCAGGACATGCCCCTCCAGGGCACAAAGCAGAGACTGCAGCTCATTACTCCAGGGGCAACAGCTGAGATACTGGGGCTCTAATGAGCAGATCAAGGTGAAGCTTGGTCAGGGCGCCCACGTTGTCAACAATTTTAAGATCTACTTGAGCTCTGCTGGAGGCCCTCTTCCCATCACTCGTCCAATTTGTTAGACATAGCCACCAGCTGCTTTGAAATCAATTTCCCATTCCACGCCACTCTCTGTGTTAGGCAACCGGGAGTGAGGAAGACACAGTGCAAACAGCCCACTTCTTTCTGCTCTTCAAAGGGAAACAACATCCATCACAATAAAATAACAGGCACTGGGTCAGTGTGTGCTGCTCCGTCTGAAATATATAGAGCAGAACAAAAGCAGAAGAGGCAGTGTGGGAGGCAAGAGCGCCACACGTCCCCCCTATGCTTTACATATGCAGTGTCCCCAAAGGCTGGGACAAGGGAGTGTTTAGGTACTATTTCAATGACACTTCATTTTGTCCCTGGTACCTGTCCAAACCCTGCTCCAGTTGACGATAAGAAATAAGTTATGACCTGAAGCATGTTCAGACTCGGACACTATATATCTACTTGCTTTCTTTTATCTGTAATTTGAAAAAAATCAGATTGAAAAATTACAAAAACCAGAGGAAATTTCAGCACTGCTCTATTTGGGAATCTAAATTGCTATTTATCTAACCCACAAAGTCTTTTACCATAGGAAAAAGGTCAATTTTCAAGTAGCTAGAAGCCTATACCTGACCTGACTGTGGTAAAGAAGTAATAAATGATTTTTATTATATATAAATATGTAATGTTGTCCCAATGTTTTTTTCTTGGAAATAAATTTGCACATATATGCATGTATGTATATGTATATACACATGCATATAAACATATATGTATATATGTGCATATATACATATGTATATCTACACATATAAAAGTATGTATGTATATGTATAAACACACATAATAGTTTACCCAAAAAGCTTCCCTGAAGAGACACATGTATTGTCCAATGAAAATGAAAGAAAATGATAAATATTGAGTTTTCTTTTCAGATGAGTCTAACATTTTCAACTCCCCAAATAGAAATTCCATACATTATGCCTTCATAACAGCATCAACATTTCTTTTGTCTTCGAAGGAGGCTTTCAGAAAACACTTGCTCCCTGGAGTCTGGTGGAATGCTGCTGATCACACTTGTTCATAAATTCCTCACAAGCTGCTTACAGGTATACTCGTAGACGAGTATACCTTGTTCATCATTATATTACCAACCCCAGGTGGGATGCTTACCACCAAGTGGGTGTCAGCAATAAAATGAATGATCCCTACATTTCTGTCCATGCTCCTCCACTGCCCAGAAAAACCTCCTTAATCTTCCGAGCTGCCATTTCCTAACTTAGTGAAAATGTCTGAAAAGTCATTCAAGACATAATCTTACTTTCACTTGTTAGGTATTTATATTATTAATCCATACAGGACTCATGCTCGCTAATTTAGCTCCATTTCCTGCCAAAAACTGATCTCTAATTGCCTTTCCCCAAGTCTGTTGCAAGTCTTCTGCTGAGAAAGCCTTTGTGCCCCCGTTGGACCTAACCACATCAAACACTGCAGATCCATCACGACCAGTGACAACTTAGAAGGCAAAAGACACAAAACTTTCAAACAGAATCAATGAACAGTGATATTTGGGCTAGAATCTCCTGAATAGGATCCTATCTTTCATAGTCTGTATGAACTACTTCTTTCCCACCAGATCTTCTAAATCCTGGTGTTTGTGTAATTAAAAGCTAATCGCTTTCAATACCTTCTGCCTCCATGCAATATTTTTGTGATTAATAAGTATTATGGGTTACAGCTGAAATTTTCCCAGAAGCTCATATGTGGAAACCTTGGCCCTACGGCAGTATTCCGAGGTGACTCCACTATGCAGGCTCTATATTCGTCAGTGGAGTAACTCACCAGTATATAGCTAAATGGACTTTTAGGAGACAGTACCTAATTGGATGGAGCATGTCCCTGAGGGCGTGACTTTGAAAGGACGTGTCTCTAGGCTGGTCCTCTGTCTATCCCTCCCACTCTCTACTTTTTCGTTGCCAGAGGTGAGCGGTTCATCACATCACCTCTGCCTCATTGTCATGCTTGACTTCAGGCCCAGAGAAATAAACCATGGTGTCATGATTGAAACCTCTGAGATCATGAGCCAAAATAAACTTTTTTATTGATATTTTTCAAGAATTTTGACACCATGACAAAAAGTGACTAACGTGGTGGGAGAAGCCATCTGTCTAATGTGTCTACCAGGGTGCTGCGGAACGCAGGGGAGGACTGTGTTGAGTTTATTAAACATGAGAATTCAATTTCAAGTGTTTAAGAAAACAGCCGAA
The DNA here is from genome assembly GCF_018167655.1 of Microtus oregoni. Taxonomy (NCBI): domain Eukaryota; kingdom Metazoa; phylum Chordata; class Mammalia; order Rodentia; family Cricetidae; genus Microtus; species Microtus oregoni. The sequence continues at coordinate 8,625,556 of NW_024543831.1, read as the reverse complement.
CTCAGAAAATACACTTCCATCTATGGAAAAGTACTGTTTTCTGTGTATAATTACAAGCGCTTGATTATCTACAAGAAAATGGAATGATCCTAATCGTCTTTGAAATCTATCTTAGATCCCCACCAAGGAATCAAAGCAAGATGGGTAGGCTTGTTTTAGGGCAGAGTCTAGGAGAGTTGACTCAGCCTCTATTATCCCTAAAGGGGCCTGGAAAAGGCTTGTATTTAGAGAGCTGGCTCAGAAAGTAGTCCCAAGTGGCATGAATAAAACCAAGAAAGGATAGAAAAGAGAGAGAACAATGTTGTCCTGGTCACATCATCCCCCATCCTGTGAGACCTTCCAAAAAACAGCAATCACCTAAGAAATGAAAGAATGGTGTCAGTTGCTAACCAACTCCTATCCCATGCCTCCCCATACCTCCGGAGGGATCCTCTGGAACAACAGCAAGGAGGGGAGGGACCAAGTTGCTATCAGGCATGGCCTAAACAAAGCCTGTCCAGAAGTGGCTTCATGTCAGAATGAAAGCACAAGAGGGTTGAGACAAGATGAAGCCATGCACCAAGACCCCTGTCCTTGGGAACAGTTTCCTTGCTCTAACTCACCCAGGAGCTGGGAAAGTCTGGGATGATGCAGAAAGACCTGGTCATTGACATGCAAGACACACCTTAAGCTATGGAAGGCTTCTAGTCAGGGATGACTCACACATAGACCCTGTCCAGTATTTTAATAATTCAGTTTGTTCTACCAAGCCTTTCCTCTCTCTTCAGAATCAGCTCAGTTTAGAGAGGAGGTGACTCAGCATCGCTCACTAGGAACCTGGCTCCCATGAGACACTGACACAGTTTGCTGTAACATCTCCTTGGAAACCATCCCTGTGTCTGAATACCGGAGCATCTTGGCACTCTGGGTATATCAGAGAGAGGTTCTAACAAGGATAACATATGACAGAAATCAAAGTGCTCACTTCAGGTAGCATTACACACAAGATGGTTATTAGAAGTTTGCTTTTTATTGATTTTTCTCCCTTATATTCACCCTGAAGCCCACACAAGTGTGTCCTTCATCTATTCAAAATTAATTTTTTAAAAAAATCCATGTTGTGTTTTGACACTAGGGAATCACACGATGACTTTATAATCAATAAGAGTAAAAGCGAAGCAGATTCATCTTCCAGGCCAATAACTTCAGAAAATTAACATTGTCGAGCAATATTTAGATTCTTCCTATATTTTTTAAAATTTCTTTTAAATGAAATAGAATTATAGCACTCTCCCCTATCCTCTTTCTTACCTCCAGCTCCTTCCAACTGTCCTCAATTGAACCCATACACCCTCGATCAAGGTAATTGCTTCTTTTCTTCATTGTTGTTACATATATTTTATGTTTACAAGTAAAATGAGTCTGATACGGTTTTAAGGCTGACTATCCATTTGGCAGAATCAGTGAGAGGGCTCATCCCTAGAAGAGCTAGTTCTTCCTTTTCAGTAGGCATGAGCTGTCTGTAGTTCTTTGTCTAGGGGGCGGGACTCTGTGATTTCTTTACACTCCTGCGTGGGAAATGTCTGTTGTTGGCCACTATTCTGGTCTTATATATGCAGCTATTTCTAGGAGAGACTATTTCACAGCAGGCTTCCTGATTTCCTGGTTCTTATAAACTTCTTCACTGTTCTCTTTTCACAGATATAGGATCTGTGATATAGATGTGTCCATTAGGGCTCCCCACAATCTGTTGATTGCTGCCTTGTGTCCAGTTGTGGTTTTCTGTGATGTTCTCCATCTGCTGTAAAAACAGGCTTTTTCGATGAGGAGTAGTAGCTACACTTGCCTGTGGTATAAGGATACATTTAAACTGTAGTAAGGAATTATGTTGGTCTAGTAAAGTCATAGTAATAGATTCTTTCCTAAGGTCCATGCCCTCACTAGTCCTGGGAAGGGGGCGAGTTTTCTAGGACCAGCCTGGTTTTCCAGTTATACCACTCCTTGGCATATGTTGAGTGGTTCTAAAGTCCAAATAGACAGCTGATGGTTGCCACTGAGGTGTGGGTGGCATCTATGGCATGTTAATCATATCTGGCCATGCTGGTAACTGTCGTGGTTCATAGGTGTTGCATCTACGTAGGGCTGCTTCATTGCTTCCCTCCCATAACAGCTTGCATGGTATTTTCTGGAACCATGGAAATTAGATCAAAGGAAAGAGACTTTTAGGGCTAACCCAGGATTCAACTGAGTCCTGTACCCTGAGAGTATCTTCAGCAATAGCGGCTCATTCTCAACCTCTTAAAGGCAACCAAGGGCTACACATTTGAACTGCCCTGACCAACTATTCAAAAGAAGATTTCTTGTGCTTGGTACTCAAGTACTGGGGGTTTAGTTAGCCTGTGGTTCCTGTGAGGAACACGGTCAGCCCAGCCGGCTTAACTTTCATATATAAGTGGAATGTTTGTAGATATTTATATATAATAGATATATAGAGAATATAGACAGATATAAATTAATTATATGAATTATAAGTATAATTTTAGGTAAATATGAATAAATAATATGATTCCTTGAAATTTTATCAAACAACTTTGCTGTTATTAATCTCTCCCCCTTCCTGATTCTTCTGTCTATAAATCTAACATATGACCCAGTTATACCACTCCTTGGCATATGTCCAAAGTACTTAACATCCTACTCCACAGAACTTTCTCAGCCAAATTCATCGACAGCCTATTCATAATAGCCAGGAAATGGAAACGACCTAAATGTCTTCCAGCAGATGAATGAATAATGAAACTGTAGCAACACATGCACATTGTATAAAGAAAAATGAAATTTCCAGGTAAATGGGCAGACCTAGAAAAAACAATATTGCACGAGATAACCCAGACCCAGAAAGGCAAACGCCATATGTTCTCGCTCACTTGGGTTTCCTTGCTCCAAGTCCTCAGAAGGGAGGTATACAACATGTCATAAATCCATAAGGAGTTCCCACTTCTTAATCACTAAAGAGAAGGCAAGTATGCTCTGAGTACAGAATATTCAAATGTTATGAACACCAATACCCTCAGCTGCTTACATCACCCAAATTTAAGACAATCATACTTGAATGAAAAATAATGATGGTTGTTACTCAATGCCATTTCTAGTCAGTAGGAGGATACTTGACGTTCCCAGTATCACTCAGAATACTATCCTGTGAAGACACTCCACCAGAATTGTTCTCAAGTTTCCCAGACTCTCAGTCACATACTCTTCCTTCTGGGCAGACGATCCCTGGTCCTAGACGTATTAGAGCTGATTGACTCTTTGCTAAGATCTGATTCTCCAACTTTGCCTTTGATTTTCTGTGTTGCCCGTGATTTTCCAAGGCTTATTGTGTTAACCTGATTTCTATTGCTGACAACCTCAGGAATAAGTAAGTCCTATTTACTTCCTAATTCATCAGTAATTCTTTAAGCAAAAAAAAAAAAAAAAAATGAAACTATTGGGAATGCAATGACTGGAAAACCCATGTGGTCAGCAGCTTGCTGAGAAGCCACCCGATTCTTAAAACTGTGGTTAATCTGAGAGGCTGGAGGATGGAACAGTGATTAAGAGCATGTACAGCTCTTGCAGAGGACCCAAGTGCAGTAGTTAACTATGCCAGGTGGTCCACAACCACCCGTGACTCCAGCTTCAGAGGATCTGCTACCCTCTTCTGAACTCTGGTCACCTCTCTCTCTCTCTCTCTCTCTCTCTCTCTCTCTCCCTCCCTCTCCCTCTCTCTCTCTCTCTCTCTCTCTCTCTCTCTTTCTCACACACACACACACACACACACACACAAACACACATAAAAAAATAAAAATAAAAATAAAAAATCTTAAAAATACAAGTGGCACATAATAACATTAAAAATCATTTTCTGATTTGAAATCTAGTTTTAGATTTTTTTGTTTGTTTGTTGGTTGGTTTTTTTATGAGACAAGATTTCACTGTGTAGCTTTGGAGCCTGTCATGGAACTTCCTCTGTAGATAAGGTTGACCTCGAACTCACAGAGATCCGCCTGCCTCAGCCTCCCGAGTGCTGGGATTATAGTCGTGTGCCACCACCTTCTGGCCAGTTTTAGTTTTAAATAATGCATGTGAGTGTGTAGGGCAGGGGTGGGGTTTTGTGTGTGTGTGTGTGTGTGGTTTTGTTGGGGTGTTTTGTGTGTGGTGTGAGTATAGGGGGGTCAAGGGTATGGGGAGTTGCAAAAGATACTTTTTGCAGAATTGCTGTAATATATACTGCTGCAGATATTCCAGGCACTGAGCTAAGTATTATGGTAAGCTATTTTAATTATCGTAATAACTACTGATCTTCACAAGGGGAACACCCAGGTTTACATGCTAAGTGACTTGATTAAGGGTGTTTTTTGGTTTTGTTTTGTTTTTTTGCAATTTCTGCAGATTATTTAACTCTAGTTCTCTCACATTCCAAAAAAGTGCCCATATTCTTTATGTCTTTACACACATACACACACACACACACACACACACACACACACACACACACACACTCACCAAAGAACTTCAAATAGGGACGAGTGAAAAAAGCAGCCACTTTCAGAAAAGCAAGTTTTTACATCTCTGTACAGTTTGGTTTAACTAAATGAAAACACATTTTGCCTGGAATCTTTGCCCTTTAATTGTAAGAATCGACATAACGTATGAGGAATGCAGCCCACAGATTTTCAAGCTGTTTACCTTAACATCAAAATATCACATGCCAAAAAATGCTGAGAGTCTGAGATGCCACAGTCTTTTATATCCCTACCCCTTGCCCCATCCCACACTACTTCCCACTAAAGAGTGAAATTCAAGTGTCAAACATTTGACACAGTTTGTTGTAAAACTTTCTCGTGATTAGAGAGAAACAGGTTGTAAAATATGGGGTGTTGTTGTTATGCCTCTACCAACTACATGTATGCATCTGGAACACCGGGGTTCCAGTAAGACAGGCTGGGCTTGGCCCTTTCCTTGGCCTTCTCCCCTTATATCCCTTCTCCTTCCCATTGGCGATAACATTTACAGGATCAAATCCATGTCTGAAAAGGAATTCAAAAGAGCTTACCATCTGCAATGTTAAAAGCATAATTATTTGCTTCATAAATCAAAGTACCCAGAGTTCTGAGGGTACCCTGACATTCAATAAAGATGTGTCCTGGTTACTCCCAGCTCCTTGTCTATGAGGTACAGCAAGGATAATGAGGACATATGAGAAGAGTGAATGGCCACTGCGAGAGTATCCAGACTGGACCGGATCCAGGATTGTGGTTTTGGGGGGCCCAGAAGAAGATTACTATACCCGATTTACTGGTGAGGGTAGGAAGGGAAAGTCTTCCTAGAGGAAGTAGCACTTCCACGCTAAGAGTTGAAGGGCAAATGGGATTGTACTGGCTAAAGAAAACAAGGGATGTAGGAGAGAGAGTTGGAAGGAAGCACTTCATGAGGAAGGGAGCTTGTTAATAAAGACCAAGGGATACGAGATGGTGGAGTGGGATCTAAGAACAATGCAGACATTTCCCATAGAGGGCAAAGGTCTTCATTCTCCAACATAGATGCAAGGAATATGATTTTCAAATTACAAAGCATCTAGCACTAGCTCTGGCTGGCTGGCTGCAATTCACTAGTGTTTGGCAGAATCACTCAGACTGGCAGAAGGGCCAGCAGGCACTTTCTGCATGTGTTACCATCTCCATAGTCAGCAAGGCCATGATATCATGATCAGTGTCAGCTACAACTGACTATTCAAGGCTCCTGAGCCTTGCTGATTGGTCATGGTTTGTCTTTTGGTATCATGCTTGACATGCTTGAACATGTCTTTAGGTGAACAAAATGAACTTAAAATGTAATTTTAGAATGAGTGGGGAGTGTGAATCGGGATTGTGTGAAGAAGCAGAAGAGAAATGTATTGGCTTTCTTGGTTTTTTTTTTTTTTTTTTGGAAGAAATGTGTTTTCAGGGCTAGGAGAGAAGACCTGTCTTTCAAACCCTTGAGGGGGTAGGGTGGGTAAAAGAAATTCTTTTTAAAGGTAGATGCAATGTAAGAGCTACGTGCTGGCCAGAGTGGGCATAAGGAAGCAGTTACAGGGGCTTCATGCCTTCGCCTCCCATTGTACGATGGGCTGCCTCTCAGAATCAGCCACACTGCTGCCCACCTGACAACTCACCTCTGTGGCAGCAAACAGTGGCTGGGGCATTTCCTCTGGATAGAGGAACTCACTGTGCCCACTCAAGTTCCATGGCCCACTTAATCACACAGCCAAACCAAACAGACCTACTGCCCCAACAGAAGATGCTTTCAGATTAAAAGTCCAAAGCAAACATTTGCTCTTTTACATAAAAGAGGATTTTGTATGTTAGCCAAGTAACCCAGCTTTCCCTTTAATGGAATTGAACTTCACTTTGACACGTCCCCCCCCCCCCCCCCCCCGCCCAGTGTCACATAACACAGGACAAACAAGCATGCAGATGACTCCCAAGATGATATCTTTGAGCATCTGATATATACCAGGCTCAAGCACTTTCATCTTCTCTGGCTCATTTGCTCCTCACCCTAACACCATAGGGTTACTCTCTACCCATTTTATGGAAGCAGCAGCCTAGGGACAGAGGAAATAAACCATTTGCTCTGCGTGGCTTCTGGTGAGAAGCAGAAATGGGCAGTTCCAACAGCGTCACCTTCTGGAACCCACACACATGTAATTACATCACACCATGAACAGAAGGGAAGAAGAGTTTGGGGGGATCACATGCAACATCATCCTTGAGAGCTGACTTCTGATAAAAAGTGCTGTATGTCTAAGAAGTATCTTAGAAGAGAAAAAAAATAAAACTACTCTCTAAGGAGTGAAATTCAGTTTTCAACAACACATTCCTTAAAACAAACTTTTAAAATGTAACATATGCTGGAAATAGTCCCAAATGATGTCCTCATTGTTCCAAGATACTTTTGATACAATAACATTGCATCAAATGTTGCATCTGATACATTGACAGTTGGTAGATTTTAATGCCACAGTGATGTACTTTAATGCGGCTGAATCCTTTCACATCAGCCAGTGGACAGGGCTGCAGGGGCTGTAGGGCAGAGGCCCTCCGCTTGGAAGCAGACCTGTGTCTACATCCACCCTGACAAAATGTACTGCATTATGTTCGTGATAGGAGGCGTGAAGTATAGGTCAAAACATCTGGGGAATTTGGTCCACTCAAGAACATAATAACTAATTATTGAAATACGTTGGACAACCAACTCATTTAAAAAGCCAGGTAGAGGAGGAACATATGAGGAGGGATGACAAGCATAAAGACCTTTTAAAAAGCCAAAGGAAAACCTACTGTACTTGAAGCTTCTTAAAATATATACATATACATATATATATATGTATATGTATATATTTTCAAATATATAGTACAAATTGAGCTACCCTACACTGGGGGAGACAATGTTTCTCCTGGATAACATAGGCTATCAAATTAAAAAGTCCAGTGTTTGTCAGTAGGGTTCCACAGAGCACTCAAATATTGTAGGGTATTTTGATTTCTCTTGCTTATCTTCTAGAACTTGATGGTAAGACCTCATTGCTAAAGACACCACATATTGCACCACCATTTTCAATGGCCACAATACAGAAACAACCAAAGGATCCCCTATGAATGAGTGGCTAAAGAAATTATGATAAGTAAATAATGGAGTATCACGTAGCCTGAACACAAAGGGAATCCTACCATTTGTAAAGTGTTAAGTACCATAAGAGAGCATATGCTAAGTAAAATTAGCCAGACATTCAAAAGCTAATACTTCAGAATTCAATGTGTAGAATGTAAATTCACAGAAACAGAGAGTTAGATGCACTAACCTATGGGTAGAAGGATAAGTATTGAGGATCTGTTGGATTCTGCATCAACTTAGCAAAATGACAGCAGTCGGTTCCCCTCTAGGGTTGACTGCCTCTCCAGCATGGTTCTTTGCAAGCCTTACATGCAAACATGACTGCTCTTCTTCTGAATGGGCCTTAGGTTACATCCTAAGACAACTGTTGGTTACATCCAAGATGTTAATGCCATGGTTACCCCTTTGGGTATAACATACCCTGTCAGGTTATGCGTTCAAATTTATGGCTGAGTAGGAGCAGTGTGAACTTTTCTTCCCAAGCAGCCTACATGGCCCCTTCTGATGTTATGAGAACTAGTCATCAGGAGGGAGGCTTTTGGGTCAATATCAGCTAGATTTCTCCAAGTCCTTTATCAAAATGTATGGTGTCTTCAGCAATAGGGTCCTACCTTAAATTTCTGGCAGATAACTAAGAGCAATGGAAATAGCCTGTGTTACTTTGGGAGTCTCTCCAACCACCCTGCCCAACAATTTTAAGGGAGTTATCCCATACTGGACATTTTTTTAGAAAAATGATAGTCTATAGCTTTTGGGGAGAGCATGGCCTCTCCCATATAGGGTAATTCCAACTAAATATATGCACATATATTTAAGAAAGCTCATAATATAGGCTTCCTTCTGGATTTTCCAAGCATCCTTGATGTTATTTACATGTACATAATGCTTCACCCTTCCATTCCTCTCTAAATAAGTCTCTTGCCCTGTTTTGCCTTCTGCCTTCATAGACCTCTATACTATCTCCCTTGCCACAGCTCTTTCTCCCCGCCCCTCTCCAATGAACCCTTTTCTACTTCTATAGATAACTCTAAGTTAAGCCTCAATTATCCATACATATTTCAGTCCTTTGCTTACTTTTGCATGCATAATTAATTAGTCCTCAAACTTATTAAAATCTGAAAGATTATATTATAATGCATATAATCCAATATGCTATATATTATATATTCATATAATATAATATGTTCTATATAATGTGTGTGCATATATATGTATGCACATATATGTATGCATACATATGTATGCATATATATTATATATGTGTGTGCACACACAGCTATCGCCCCTGCAGTGTGCTGTGCCTAAAAGAGCCACCATCATTAGTAAGCATATTCCTGGTATCTGGATCTCAGCCCCAAACTGGCTACACTTCCAGTAATCATTTGTTTGGGGGTAATTTTGCTATTGAAGTGTGTTGTGTGATAGGTGTCTGACACCTCTGCAGGCAAATTCTAAACTCCTCTGGAAACTCTTTTGTGAAAGAGAAATAGTGTTGAGGAGGGATTACCAAGGGGAATTTTGGAAGCCAGCTGCTCAATTAGGTAACCTTTCTTCTCCAAGGACCTGTAACTTGTGCTCACAGTTTCAATATTTCTATGGACATGGCTCTCGCACGCTGGCATTTTTAGAAGAAATTTAGCTCTGCCAGAGATCTGGGCTTGGTGACAACCACATTGATCCCTTTGAAAAGCAAAAATACTCCCAGGAAAAGACAGGGGTCCCACCCTTAATCACACTTCCCGTCTCTTCTCAGAAGTAAGACTGCTAAATGAACAAGAAAACACAACTCTTGTTCTCAATGTAGAAGATGGAGAAAGAGGAAGAGAAGAGAGAAGAGAGTGATTGGGGAGGAGGCTGGAGAAAAGGGTCTGACTGAAAATGTAGGCAAAGGTGAAGGAGGTTAGGAGAAATGAGCTAACATTGAGAAGCCAGTGATGGACTCAGACTGCGGAGCTCCTGGCAGGTAACCGGTGGATAGAGACAAGGAGACAAGGGCTCTTATCTACTTCTCCCTTTGGCCATGAGATTCAATTTCTACCTCCATGGCTTTCCAGCCCAGAGGTCCTGGGCATTTCACTTTGTTTCTATGAAGCTTGCTTTCATCTGTAAAATCAAGTTAATGATCCCTACCTCACAGTGCTGTTATCACATCCCAGCTGGAGCAGTGCACCATCCTAGAGGGCATACATGGTTATCACATCCCAGCTTGAGTGTTGTACCATCCTAGAGGACATACATGGTTATCACACCTTAGCTGGAGTGGTACACCATCCTAGAGGGTGTACATGGTTATCACATCCCAGCTTGAGTATTGCACCATCCTAGAGGACGTACATGGTTATCACACCTTAGCTGGAGTGGTACACCATCCTAGAGGGTGTACATGGTTATCACATCCCAGCTGCAGTGGTACACCATCCTGAGGGCATACATGGTTATCACATCCCAGCTGGAGTGGTGTGCCATCCTGAGGGCATACATGGTTATCACATCCCAGATGCAGTGGTGCACCATCCTAGAGGTAATACATGGTTATCACACCTTAGCTGGAGTGGTACACCATCTTAGAGGGTGTACATGGTTATCACATCCCAGCTGCAGTGGTACACCATCCTGAGGGCATACATGGTTATCACATACCAACTGCAGTGGTGCACCATCCTAGAGGGTGGAAATGGTCTTAAGATAGATCCCTGGGATGTCTGTGGCTTAACTCTGGTTCTTCTATAATTTAGCTATCTTAGTGAAAGCCACACCCTTGAGAGCCAAGGTGCAGAGTCCCAGAGGGAATGAGCTTCAAGGTTGAGACTTACTGGACCAAGTCAAGGTCACTTCCAAGACAAGGAGGGCATCAGGGAAATGGAGGTAGGTGGGTGGAAAAGGTCTTCTTTTTTCATTTTGCTTTGTTTGTTTTTTGTTTTTGTTGTTAAAGACAAGGTTTCTCTGTGGCTTTGGAGTCTGTCTTAGCTCTTGTAGACCTGGCTGACCCTCGAACTCACAAAGATCCACCTGCTTCTGCTGGGATTAAATGCATGCAACACCAATGCCAGGCCAACAAGATCTTCTTAAGAATCACTTCTTCCTGTGCAGAGGGAGAAGTCTTACAACAGTCAGTCTTGGGGGTTGGTTAGAAGGTGTATTATGGGGTACTTTTGCCGGTCAGAAGAAAGATAATCCCTTTCAGATGGTGTCACATGACAGGGAGGCAGGGGGAGTCTGTTCCCAGGGGAACATCGCAGCAGGTACCCGTTGTTTTACTTTCCACTGTCAGTCGTGACTTCTCTGAAGCTCTTCAAAAACTGAAGTCACTTATGACAAGTGACACTAAGGGAAGGGTCAAGGGGAGAAGGTGAGAGTGGCAGTCAGAGAGAAGCAGGTGTGGGGGTGAAGGAGTGAGGGACCCACCGGGGCACAGAGTTCCTGGCAGGAAATCAGGATGGTATCCAGGGCCTGAGTTGCCGTGACAACCAGGAAGGACTGCTGGGCACATGTTTGCTTGCTTCATGGTGCCCCAAAGGAGACGAGGCCATTCTGATGAAAACTGGACTTTATGTAGCCATTTAAAAAGAGGAATATGCTCCTTTCAACAACATTTTCCATTTGTCATTTACTCTAGAATAAAACTGTTAGTGAATTGTCTTCTAGCAAAAGATTGAAATATTTTCACTTTACTCTGTGTTTGAATGAGAAATGCCCTCCACAGGCTCAAACACATAAACACCTGCTTCCCAGTAGGGGGCGTGGGGGCTGGCTTTGAGGTGGGGCTTAATTGAGGAAGTAGGTCAGTGGGGATCAGCCTTGTGGTTTCCTAGCCCAGACCTACTTCCTGTCCTCTTTCTCCACCCCCTTCTGTGTCTAACACCCTGCTTTCCCCACAGGGCCTTACTACAGATAAGCAGCAGAGTTTTTTTTTTCTTATGGTGTGAATGGCCACTGAGACGGAGAAGGAAGCATTTAGGGAGGAAGGTTGTCACTGGTCCTGGGTGTTGCTAAAGCAAACTTCAGAGGTCAAGTTTTAATTTAGCAAATTAAAATATATTTATTGTATGGGCACATTAGATCAAACCAAGTTAACACATGTTAAACAACTACCATGTTCAGGGTTCAACATACAATTGATAAATACTATGTAATGGGAATTTATTCAATTAAAACAACTCTAACCTTTATTCAAGTTGTTTGTGTTTGTGTGTATATGAATGGCTTCATGTTCAATTCCTGTGGGGGCTAGAGGACAACTTTGGGAGTCATTCCTTATGAGCATCCACTTTGGTTTTTGAGTCAGGATCTCTCCCTGCCCTGGACTACTCACGTAACAGACTAGGATAGTGAGGGCTGTCTTGAGCCCAGGGATTTGCCTGTCTCTGCCTCCCCTGTTCTGGGATTACAAACACATGTCATCATGCCTGGCTTGCTTACTGGGTTTTAGGATCAAACTCAAGCGGTGAGAGCATAAAACCCACTACTATGCTGGGCAACGATTGGTGATCCAGGACAAAAGTAAGTATAACCCTCCCAAATACAAGATGCTAGTTCGTGTAACTAAGAGATATCTGTCAGTGTCTCAGTTAGGGTTTCTATTGCTGCAACAAAACACCATGACCAAAAGGTAAGTTGGGGAGGAAAGGTTTATTTGGTTTACACTTCAGCATTGCAGTTCATTATTGAAGAAAGTCAATGACAGGAACACAAATGGGGCAGGCTCCCGGAGACAGGAGCTGATGCAGAAACTATGGAAGAGTGCTGCTTAACTGGCTTGCTCTCCATGGCTTGCTCAACCCACCTTCTTACAGAACCCAGGACCAGAAGCTCAGGGATGAAACCAGCCACCCCATTTGATCACTAATTGAGAACATGTCTTACAGCTGGATCTCAAGGAGACATTTCCTCAGCTGGGGCTCCTTTCTCTGGTGGATTTAGATCAGAGACTAGATATCTAGTCTCACCCCATACAGCCAGACTACATGCATGTATAGAAGGGGATATGATCGTCTGAGCAGCATATAACATGAACTGCCGAAATACAGTGTGAAAATTGATTGGCCTGACAAACTATGCTGCGGCCTGTTGTACTGGCCTGTCGCTGGCACACAAACTTCTCAATAGGTTCGGTAGGGACAAGATCTATGAAGGTCAAGTGGAGGTGACTGGAGATGAATGCAATGGGGAAAGCATTGTTGGTCAGCCTGGTTGTTATCATTTTCATCACCCAGCCCTTTGGCAAAATGTCTAGCCACCCCAAGCTCTGACACTTCTGGGTTCCAGGGCCAGGCATGTGCTATCAAGTGTTTAGGCAACTTACATAGCCACCCAGGCCCTCAAGCCCTATGTGCAGCATGGTCATGTGATCTACGTGAAGCAACTACATAAGCCCCTGTAAGCCCCTGTGCACATGCACTAGGCAGCCTTTAAAAGCTGGACACGTCTGCTCCACGCTCTCTTCCTGCACCAGCTTCCCCGGGCCTGAGCTCGTGTCTTTTTATCTCTCGATAAACTCTTAAAGTGGGTTTCCTTGTGTGTCTAGTGATCTGTTCTCACACCCTGTAATTTCACTGGTGCCCTCACTTGCTACTTGGATGCAAGTCTTGCCGAACTACATACAACTGGCAGTAAAATTGTGGGGACCCTGAAAGAAGCTGTGGATGGAGTCTTGTCTGTCCCTCCCAGTACCAAACAATTCCCTGAGTAGCAAATGATTCTGAAAATAAGGAGTTCAAGACAGAGGGACATTGGAAGCACAGCATGGGTCAGAATGTCGCAGACTACACACGATACCTAATAGATGAAGACCAAGATGCTTGTAAGAAACAGTTCTCTCAGTATGTAAAGAACATCGTTATCTCCAGACACGATGGAGGAGATGCACGCAAAAGCTCATGCTGCCATCCGAGAGAATGCAGCCTTTGAGGAGAAGCCCAAGAGAAAAGTGAAGAGGTAGAAGCATGACCAAATGTCCCTTGACTAGAAGAAAGATCGGGTTGCTCAAAAGAAGGCATGCTTCCTCAAAGCTTGGGAATGACCGGTCTGCTGAGAACTGAAGCAATTTTCTATGAAGTGTTTTTCATAAAGACAATAAACTTACTGACTAAGCTAATATATCAATATATATGTATATACATGCATATGTGTATATGTATGTATATATAGGCTATGTATGTATTATTATGTTTCCTTTGAGCCGGTATGCCAAATTTTAATGTCAATCACAAATAAACAAAATTCTGGGCAAATATACACATGGATATTTGCTATATCATGAGTAACTTCAAAGACTCATAACTTTATGTGTACTTTATGGGAACTAGCCCATTACGGCATACTCATAATGTGGAATACTATATAGTCATTTTAAAAGAACTAACGCTACATGCTTTGTCTTAGAACGTTGCTTGAGATTTCTATTAAAATGAGCATAGTAATTTCAGATGAATGTGTGTAGCGTTTGTTTTTCTGGTGCTATGAAAAATTACTTGAGCCTGGGTAATTTATAACACTTTTTTACTTTAAAAGCGAATAAATCTTCAGCTTTCCATTTTTCCCCAAGAATTTATTAAGGTCTCCCTAGGACTGTACCAGGCCCTAAAGTGCTCATCGTGAGAAACACAGAACCTGCTTCCTGTAGATTATTAAAAATTCTTTAAAAATTATAAAAAAATTATAGAAGGAAATAGTCCTAAAGAAATGGCAGAAGGGAAGGAAACTACTTGCTTGAGTTGTTTCAATAAACATTTATTACTTTAAGAATTATGATTATAATTTTTAAAAATGCACATGTTGCACTGATTATTTGCTTGTCTATTTTTTGTCAACTTGACCCAAATTACAGTCATCTGAGAAGGGGGACCCCTCGACTGGGAAAATGATCCAATCTGATTGGCCTGTACACAAACCTTTAGGTAATTTTCTTGACTGATTATTGACATAGAAGGACCCACTTCACTGTGGTTGTGTGGATGGAGACATCCCTGGTCAGGTGGTCCTGGGGTACATGAGAAAACAGGGGAGCAAGCTGTGGAGAACAAGTCAGTAAGCAGTGCTCCTCCATGGCCTCTACTTCAGTTACTGCCTCCAAGTACAAGACTGCTTGGACTTCCTGGCCTGACTTCCCTATATTAGCATTAACTAATTGCAGCAAAAACTGTAAACATACAACAACTGCTGTATAAATAATGTATATTTTTATAATGGAATGTTGTAAAATTATTAAATTCACATTTTTATAGTTTGCTGTGAATTGAGAAAACAATATATTTTATAGCAAATACTGATTTAGTTTTTGCAATTTCTACTTCCATAAAATATGTATCTGTATTGATGTGTAGGAAAAAGCATTCAGGAGAAACATCAAGAAGAGAACAAGTTTTCAGAAGATTTTTTTTTTTACTTCTTGTGTGTTTTCCAAATGATGCTCAATAAATCATCCCTCTGTAAATGTGACCTCTGTGCCCTGCTCCAAGCCTAGATAATAGGGGCAGTTTGTCGAGCTTCCATCTCCTTCCCGATGATGAGGAAAAGACCAAGAGGTTGCAGGGATGGGACTCTGATGCACTGGGAAGGAAGGCAGACTTAATCCCTGGCAGAGGCCAGTCCGGGCTAGAAACAGGGAAACTCAAGCCTGTGCACTGGGAGGTGGATCTTCTGACTTGGGAATCTGAACTTTAGAAGTGCAAGGGAGATTCTGAAATTGATCATCAAACTAAATGCTTCTCCAGGTGAGATCTGTGGACCAGTTGGGATCTGTTTGGAGATTCAGAATCTCCAGTCTCACCCCGGGTCTACTAAGGCAACTTAAGAAACAAATTCCCAGTTAGTTCCTTGGGCAGCTGAAGATTGGGAACCTGAAATGACCCTATCCTAGAGCAATACTGACGAATATCTTGCATATCATCATAGAATCTTCATCTGGTGATGGATAGAGATAGAGACAGAGACCCACACAGGAGCACTGGACTGAGCTCCCAAGGTCCCAAGGAGGAGCAGAAGGAGGGAGAACATGAGCAAAGAATTCGGGACCACGAGGCGTGCATCCACCCACTGAGACAGTGGAGCTGATCTACGGGGAACTCACCAAGGCCAGCTGGACTGTGACCGAAAAAGCATGGGATAAAACCGGACTCTGAACATGGCGAACAATGAGGGCTGATGAGACACCAAGGACAATGGCAGGGGGTTTTGATCCTACTTAATGTGCTGGCTTTGTGGGAGCCTAGCCAGTTTGGATGTTCACCTTCCTAGATATGGACGGAGGGGAGAGGACCTAGGACTTAACACAGGGCAGGGAACCCGGACTGCTCTGTGGACTGGAGAGGGAGGGGGAGAGGAGTGGGGGGAGGGGGAGAAGGGTGGGAGGAGGGGAAGGGAAATGGGAGGCTGGGAGGAGGTGGAAACTTGTTTTTTGTTTATGTTTTTTTTTCTTCTTTTCGCAATAAAAAAAAAGCATGAAAAAAAAAGAGATCAGGACTTGGGAATTGTAAGATGTGAAATGATCTGTTCAAGGCCTCACAGCCACCTCAGTGGTAGAGACACAGGACCACTGGCCTAATGGTTTCTCACTATATCTTTAGCCCTTCACCACATCTGTCAACTGGTTACCCAGCTATATCCTATGTGGTAGCCTCATTCCATTCCTTTTCTGGTCTAATAATGTTTACATGTACATTTTGTCCTCTGGTTTTTATTACACCAGATTATTCTTGCAAGGAACAACTGAATGGCAATAAATAAATTCAATATCAGCTTTTATCCCCAACTTCACTGAAGTGACCTTTCCTAACCCCCTGGGAGCTTCATACCTGTCCACTGAAATTTTTTGTTTATTTTAGTATAAATTTGCTGTCATTCACCAGAGGTAATAGAAATCATGGCTCAAAAGAGAAGGAAAAGGTTCAGCATGTCTGTCCAGAGGCTCCACAGAAACTTCTTTCCTGCCTGCTCCTCTTCCCTCTGATCTGGGTTCTCCTTGGTTTTGATCCCATGCTCATTCATTTTCATCAAAGGTTTAATTATGTTCCAGGATTCTGATCACTGGTGTATTAAATGTTGAAGCTCATGAACACAGAATGATGGTTTCTCAGTAATGAGCTTCATTCGGAAGGACAGGAGAGGGTCAAGCCTGGGTGTAATCTCCAAGAGTTTGGCATCAGCCGTTTCATCTCTGGCAGGTTTAATCATGGTTTTGCTTCTCAAGCGCTTGACCTACTGGATTGTCTAAGGTCAAAAGGGGATGCCCCAAATTAATTTTATAAACACGAGGATGCTAGTAGTTTGCAGTGTTTGCTCATAATATTAAAAATAACTCCTTTGATTTTCTCCTCAGATTATAAACCAAAGTATGTTAGCTTGAAATGATAGGAGTAGCATTCCATTGTCAGAGAAAAATAAACAGGCACTACTGTGTTTATGAGGCAAGGAAGAATCTTGCAGAAAACCTGCATTAAAAACAAGCAAAATATTACAGCTAAGGTTGGGTGGGGAGGGAGTGATCTGGGAGGAGTTGGGAGAAAAGAAAGAATATGAACAAATATATGTTATATCATTTTTAAATAAATAAAAAGGAAAGAAAAGACATTTCCCATCTAAAGCAAAAACACCCCCACAAATAAAAGACTAAATGAGTACAGAATAAGTCATATTTCTCAGATTTACTTAGGATCCCCTCTGCATAAAACATAATTTCAGGTGTTATGAGGAGGGAATTGGTTTCCTGACGGACTTTCCAGTATAAACCAAGAGGTAAGAGAAGCTGTGAACATTGTCGTGCAGGACTGTTAGCAGAATTCTGACAGAGCCCTACCTTCTTTGAGGGAGGGGTTTACTCTAAGAGGCTCTTTTGCTTGTGAACATCAGGAAAGGCCAAAAGTATTTTATATGAGCTGTAAAATACAGATTTTACAAAACTTTCTACTTTATTTATTTATTTTACATCATGACTGTAGTTTTCCCTCCTTACTCTCCTCCCATTTCCTCCCCCAACATAGCCTCCATCCTCCTTACCACCCAACCCGCCTCTGTTTCTGTTCAGAAAAGGGCAGGCCTCCCATGGATGTAAACAAAATATGGGCATGTCAAGTTGCAGTAAGACTAAGCACTTCCCCTTGTATTTAGGCTGGGCAAGGCAATCCAGTAAGAGGAATAGGTTCCCAAGAGCCAGTCAAAGCATTAGGGACATCCCCTACTCTTATTATCAGGAGTCCCACAAGTAAACCAAGCTACATAGTCATCACGTATATGTAGAGAGCTTAGGTTGGACCCATGCAGGTTCTCTGGTTGTTGGTTCAGATTCTGTGAGTTTCTATGAACCAGGTCAGTTGTTTCTGTGGGTTTTCTGTGATGTCCTTGACCACTCTGGCTTCTACAATCCTTCATCCCTATCATCAGCAGGATTCCCAAGCTCAACATAATGTTGGACTGTGGGTTTCTGCATCTATTTCCATCAGTTACTGGCTGAAGGCTCTCTGATGACAATTTGGGTACTCACCAATCTGATCACAAGAGATGATAAGTCCACGCTACATAGTCACTATTGCTAGGAGTCTGAGCTGGGGTCACCCTTGTAGATTCCTGGGAGTTTCCCTTACATCAGGTTTCTATCTGTCCACAAGATGCCCCTCTTTCCAGTCATCTCTCTCAGTACTCTCCTCCTCCACCCACCCTGCAACCTGATCCCTCAAGTTCCCATCCTTACCTGCCCCCAGTCCACCCAGGAGATCTCTTCTATTTCCCCTTCTCAGGGAGATCCAGGCGTCCCACTTTGGGTCCTCCTTGTTACCTACCCTCTTTGAGGGTGTGGATTGTAGCATGGTTATCCTTCACTTCACAATTAATATCCAACTATGAGTGCGTATATACCATGTTGTCTTTCTGGGTTTTTGTTACCTCGCTCAGAATGATTTTTTTCTAGTACAATGCATTTTCCTTCAAATTTTTTTATTTCATTGTTAACAGCTGAATAATATTCCATTGTGTAATTGTATAACACTTTCTTTATCCATTTTTCAGTTAAGGGGCATCTAGGTTGTTTCCAGATTCTGCTATTACAAATAAAGATGCTATGAACATAATTGAGCAAGCCTCCTTGTGGTATTATTGAGCATCTTTGGAGTATATGCCCAAGAGTGTTATCACTGGGTATTGAGGTAGATTGAGTCTCATTTTTCTGAGATACCATCATATTGATCTCCAAAGTGGCTGTACGAGTTTGCACTCCCACCAGCCATGGAGGAGTTTTCTCCTTTCTCCACATCCTCTCCAGCATGAGCTGTCATTTGTGTTTTTGATAGCCATTCTGACAGGTACAAGATAGAATATCAGAGTTGTTTTGATTTGCTTTTCCCTGATGACTATGGATATTGAGCAATTCTTTAAGTGCCTTTAGACCACTTGAAATTCTGTTGAGAATTCTGTTTAGATCTGTATCCCATTTTTCAACTGGATTATTTGGTATTTTGATGTCTAGTTTCTTGAGTTCTTTATGTATTTTGGAGATCAGCTCTCTGTCAGACATGGGGTTGATGAAGATACTTTCCCATTCTGTAGGCTGCTGTTCTGTCCTATTGACAGTGTTCTTTCCCTTACAGAAGCTTTTCAGTTTCATGAGGTCACATTTGTTAACTGCCGATCTTAGTGTCTATGCTACTGATGATCTATTCAGGAAATTGTCTCCTGTGCCCATGCATTCAGGCTATACCACACTTTCTCTTCTATCAGCTTCAATGTAACTGGATTTATGTTGAGGCCTTTCATCCAAGACTGTACTTATAAATACAAAAAAATACAACTATAATGCATAAGCATCTAATAAACATTCAGAGATATATTTAAAAAACAACAAACAAACAAAAACATTGAGGACACCAACTGGCTATCTAAAACCAATGGTCAGCACTGATCATAGTACATACAAATAACATTATACAGACTGAGCAGCTTTTATTTATGTATTTAGGAATACATATGTGTGTATATTTATACGTGTGTATATATGTGTGTGTATATAAAAACAGCAAATGAGGGGGGAGATTGAGGAGGGGAATGATGTGGGATTCCCCTCTGTTCGCTATAAATATGTTTCATCATCAATGGTTAATAGAGAAGCTGCTTCGACCTATAGCAGGGCAGAATATAGCCAGGCTGGAAAAGATAGAGAGACAGAGAGAAGGCAGAATTAAGGAGATGCCATGTAGCTGCCAAAAGAGAATTTTACCAGAAGGCCACGGCCTCATGGTGATACATAGATTAATAGAAATGGGTTAACTTACAATTAATGAGCTAGCTAGATAGAGATACACCCGAGTCATAGGCCAAACAGTGTTACAATTAATATAGTTTCTGTGTGATTATTCAGGTCTGGACAGCCAGGAAATGAACGAGCAGCCTCCATTTACAGGGAAGGGTTAGGGAAGGAAAGAAAAGGTAAGGGGAGGGCAAAGACACCTTTCTTCCCTTCTTGTGTTTTTCAATATCTGGTGCTAATCCCATATGAAGCCTGACTCCTACTTGACTTCTGTAAAACTTCCTTCTAATTAATTTCTTTTGTCCAAAAGAATTTTAATACAGGTTTTGTTTGTTCGTTTTATGTCTTGTACCATGCTACCAGGTGATCCTTTACTGAACGCCTGACAGAAGCAAGTATATCCCACCAAATCTACTGAAAGAGACATAGCAGAACCATTTTAGTAGGAAGTATAGGCCCTATTGTATCCTGAGTCAAATGCAGGATATTTATCACTACTGAATAGACCCTCCAAGTATGAAGATCAGGAATTTTCTGTTTTCAATAATTTATTTCCCTTCCCATGAAAGAGGAAAAACAAAAACAAAACAAACAAATAAGAACCATTAATATCACCTGCAGCATTATCTCTAGGATGAAGGAAGTCACCAGAAAAATAATAAAAACTCTTAGTCTGGTATTACAGAAAGAGGACTGACTTTAGAATCTAAAAGAGCCTGTATCTATCCTTTCTTGTGTCTGGTGTGTGGCCTTGGAAAATGGAACCTCAGTTTTAACCATATACCTAAAACCAATTGCATTATTGAGGTGACTAGATGAACTAATGTAATGGATTCACCTGGGAAATACAGCCAAAGGTATTAGTTCCTCCCCAGACTCCCAACTCCTTCTCTTGCCTTGGTTCAGGAATCATGTATCTTCCACCCCCATGTTTTCTAACATTGGGACTATTCTTCACTCTTCCTGATGCCATAGAGTCCAGGCAAAGTCCAACAAGAGACCATGGGAACCTAGACAGAAAAAGCATCAGGAAAAAGTAACACAGCCCTGGAGTGTGGGGCAGTAGACAAGTTGACTACATGTATAAAAGAATCCTTAGACTATAAAAGCTATCAGAGAAAGTAATTTAAGACCAATCACTGAGATCTTTTATGAGCATAAATATCAACTCTGCCAAATAGCTAAATTGTTTGGAGACTTGGCTCTAGCTAATGTCATGCAGTAGATTCCTGAGCTGTTTGCACATAGCTAATGCATTTTCCAAGTATAGTTCACTGAGCTGACAATACGCCACTTACAATATCAGGTTGATTAAACTCATGACCATATGTATGAATTGCATAATTATAAAGACTGACCAATTCTCTCTCTGAAGAACGTATAAACCAGTATGAATTGATTAATAGATACATTTCACATATACACTTGAGAGACAATCAAGGAAAGCAATTAAAAAATTCAACTATGAATAAAATTACAGATTAGTATGAAGCAATATGATGTTCTTAGGTAGAGCAAAAAGAGACTGTTTTTCTCTTAATTTCAAGATCGTTCATTCTAAAATGAACAACAGGCTTCTAGATGGATTAAAAATAGATTCAACTGTAGAAGGAAGAAGTGGGGCTAAGTTGGAGGTATTATTATTATTATAGTTATGAGACTAGCCTTTAGTGAATGAGATATCTCTCCAGTCCATTTTTTCTTTTTCTCTTTTGTTCTTTCTTTTTTTCTATTAAATCATACATCCGTGTCCTTTGGAATTGAGTCATCCCTTAAAAATAAATTAGATTGATTTATTGATTCATTGATTAGTTTATTCGTTAATTTATACAAAAAAGTTTTCATACTGTATTCCAAGCACTGGAAATAACAGAGAAAGAAGCAATAAGCCTTTACACACATAGGAGTTTGTGGAAACTTCATTTAAGTGTTGGTTAATAGCAGAGGGAAGAAAGGAGAGAGAGGGAGAGGGAGAGAGGGGAGAGAGAGAGAGAGAGAGAGAGAGAGAGAGAGATGCTGAGCCTGGCTTGGGCTTTTGAAACTTCAAAACCTACCCCCCAGTGATGCTGGGGGTACAAAAGTTCTTGCACTCACAGATAAGCACTAGAAAAACCAGGAATATTAAACAAACAGGTTTGTGTCTTCAACAGGAGAGAGGCAGAACCTGTTTTTCCACCCAGAAGGCTGGGGATAGAGTTAGTTAAGAACCTGGAGATCTCTGCTATCCATAAGGCCAGGCCATACCAAGCTCCCATAAGTAGAACATGAGGTAGCTAATAATCTAGGTGACCTTTGCATCATCTGTATGACCAGGGGCTCCCCCAAGCTTACACAGGCAAGACTGGAGGTGGTTAATAGCCCAACTGAGACCATACCAGACCCTCCCCAGGCTGTTTAGATAACACATGTATCCTATCTCTAGAACCCATCTTCATATACTTTGAGAAGAGTTTCTGGTAATCATGCCTCATTGTACACATGGGATTGTGTTACACCAGAAAACTTTTTTCCAAATTGTACTATACTTAAATATATCTAAAATAAACTGCTGGTGTCAGACTCTAGAAGTTTGAGCCAACACTGGCTAAGTCATGTTGAACCGGATTTCCTTCTTGCTTCTCATGGATCATTATTCTGCCAGCCCTGGTGTTTGTAGAGACACCCACAAAGTGACACATTTCTTCCAACAAGATCATAGGTACTCGAATAAGGCCACACCTAAGTCTTATCAAATATTGCCATTGCCTGATGACTAAGCACTCAAATTTATGAGCCTATGGGTGCCATTCTTACTCAAACCTCCACAGTAACTGACAGCTTCTGCCAATCAAGATGGAGTTTGCTAAGTAAGATGTCTGATGTTGAAAACCAGGAGTATTATTATTATGTAGGATTGCTTTCATCTAAAGTAGAAAGAATTTATTCTATCAAATATGATATTAATACTGCTTGGAACAAAAGAGGACTTCAGTTTGTGATGTGCAAATTTATGATTCTGGAAAATTCTTCTGGATTTGAAAATGTTGAGGACAACATCCAGTTAAACTTTCTTTTATTTTATTAGTGGTGTCTATTTTTCCAAGGGCGATATTGCTGTTCAGTTTCACCAATACATGAGTATTGATTTTGTACACTCGTTATTGTTTCAATACAGCACAAAAGAGACTGTATCATCACAATGGGAAGAATGTTCTTTCCCTGATAAATGGCTCTCCTTAAACTGGAGAAACTAGATCCTATTCTCTTATAACATGAACTGGAGCCCCAGGTCTTTCTTGCTGTTTGACTGGGAAGTACTGATCACAGGAGCTGTGTACTGAAAACTATCAACTCAGAGGATACTATGGAGAATCACTTTGCACTTCCAAATCCTTCTCAGTGACATCCCCAAACATGTTCAGGCTCATGTTTGATAAAAACATGTCACTATTGAAGATATTGTCTGTAATATATGGACTTCCTGCACAGAAATCTGCTACAGTGATTTGAAATCACTTATCAAAATAAACACAGTGTGCCAATGGGTGCTAAGAGCAACAAGGAATGTTCACTCATTGCCTAGGATGTGGTCTAATCTATATAAACTTTACACAGGAATATGACAAAAATCTACACTGAAATGAGGTCATATGAACAGACCAGAGCATAAAGAACACTATGGAGTCGGAAGACCAGCTTTCTACTCTTAACCCTGAGAAGCACTCTGTTTTGTTGTGTGATCTTGATTTGTTTGTTTTTACCTGCAGAATGGAGGGGTACACTTCCTTCAAGGTCCCTCTGGTGATAAGGTTCTTTGATAAGTGGACATGGTACCCTTTGCAAAACTCCACCTACCTATCAGATGTCTACATAGCACAATTTTGTTCTCATTCTTTAAGCTGTGTCTTAATTCAATTGTTCCTCGGCTATGCAGAAACTCTTTCATCTTATGCAATCCCACTTTCTTTTATTTCACTGGTCTTTCTTTCATTTTCTGAGCTACTGTAGTCATTCCTGGAGAGTCTGTGCCCATGCCCCTATCTTGAGGTGTCTCCCGCAATGGTTTCAGAGTTTCAGGTTTTCCATTAAGGCCTTTGATCCCCTTGAATTGGATTTGGAGTAGTTGAGAGACAGAGATCTAGTTTCATTCTTCTACAAGGGAATATCCAATTTTCCAGCACTATTTGTGTGCTGGAGTATTTTCTCCACTGTCTTTTTCAGTTTCTTTGGTATTTTGTTTTTGTTTAGATTTTTGTTTCTGTTTTAATTTTGAGAATTTCACATGTGAGCCCAAAGCATCCACATCATTACCCACCTATCTCTCTAGTCCTCTGAATTTCTCCATGTCCCCCCCACTCTCCTTTCAAATTCACTTTTCTTCTATAATTATTGTTATATCTATATTACTTACATACACACACACACATACAAATCCAATTTGTGTTGCTCATACATACATATGCTTAGGGATGGCCATGTAGGATTGGGAAGCCCTTAGAGGTCTCATCACTGAAGAAAACTGATTAACTGATTCTAATTCTCTTACTAGCTAACTGACAGTCTGTAACTATGCATCTAGGGGTGGGGCATTATGAAACTTCCCCTCCCCATCTATGATGGCATGTGATCTTGTACAGGTCTTAGATAGGCAATGATGTGGTTCATATTTCCATGGGTGGAGCATCCATGTCATGTCTATACTGTCTTGTAGAGATCTTGGGTAGGCAATGTTGTGGTTGGTATTTCATTGGTGGAGCATACATGAAATGTCTAGAAGATACTATCTTGCAGTAGTTATTCTGGTTTCCTGGCTCTTCCAATCATTCTGGCACCACTTCCATGATGTTCCCTGGTCCTTAAATGGAGGGTCTGTCTGTAGACATATCAATTGGGGATGGAATTTTGGAGTTATAATTGTCTACATGAAAAAATTAAATCTAGAGCTAGAGATATGGCTCAGTGGTTAAGAGTAATGGCTGATTTTCCAGAGAACCTGTGTTCAATGCCCAACAGCCACATGGCAGCTCACAACCATCTATAATTCCAGTTCTAGGGTACCCAAATGACCTCTTCTTGACTCTGGGGCTTCAGGCATGCCCTTGGTGCACAAACATACATGTGAACAAAACACTCATGCACGTAAAATAAATAAATAAAAATCGATTGATATTAAATAAATAATTTGCTAATACACCTTGAAGATTTAGAAGACAAAGAAAAAGCCAAACCCCAAATCAGTAGACAGAAAGAAATAATAAAAATCAGGGTATGAATCAATTTTAAAAAAATTACAAAGACTCAATGAAACAGAGAGTTGGTTCTCTGAAGAGATAAACAAAATTAGCAAACCCTTAGTTAAACTAATCAAAAGAAAGAGAAAGAAGATACAGTATAAAATTAGAGGTGAAAAATGATAATTTACAACAGATTCTAATGAAATTCAAAGGATAATTAAAGCATACTTTGAAAGACTATATTCCAAAAAGTACAAAATCTAAAAAAAAAAAGGTAAGTTTCTAAGTAAGTGTGTCCCACCAAAATTAAATCAAGAGGATATAAACCGCTTAAACAGATCTATAACCTGCAATGACATTCAAGTAATGACTATGAATCTCCCAACTAATAATGAAAGCCAAGGCTTGGTATTACTCTGACACAAAAACTAGGTGAAGACAATATAGAAAAAGGAAATTGTAGGCTTATCTTCACGATTAATGTGTATACAAAAATAATGTAAAACCTGACAAACCCACTTTAATAACACATCAGAAAAATCATTCACCAGGACAAAGTTAGCCTTCATTTCAGAGTGCTCTGTTTTATCCCTGATCTGTTATGGTCAGGTTGGCCTTGATGTTGCTGTCATGGGCAAACTGTTTCTATTTCAATGCAAGACCACATGGCCCTACTAGCAAATAAAGGCCACTCTGGCCATGGGCTGTGTCCTCTTCCTCAGCTGAGAGGATTTGGAGCAGCACCTAGAGTGTGTGAAGACCCAACTCCTCCCCTGCTGCAGCATTCATGTCTACAGTCCAACCTCGGAGGTGAAAGGAGACAAATACTGGCAGTTTCTTTTCCTTTCTGTTTCTTTGTGTCTAAACAAAATACAGTTGCTCCTCTGAACCAAAATCTATGTGTTCTGTGTTTTAAAAAGTACTAGAAACAGTCTCTGAATCCTGCTTCTAAATGCCCTGGAGAGAGAGGGACCATGCACCAGCTCAGATCACATGACTGTAGCTGTCCAATGAACTTTGAGTAGGAGGGAAGGCTTGTGCAAGACATTTTATTTGGCAGGCTCACTCCATAAAGAAGCAAAGTCCTCTGAAGACGAGGTCGTATTTTGGGCACAGCTTAAAGCAGGAACAATTTGCCCAGAGTACAGGTTAGTGATCCCAATAATAAAGTCAATGCTTTGCATGATTTTTGTGCTTCAGAGTCAAGCCATTCCCATGATAACTTTTAACCTCTTTAACTGCTTAAGAAAATGGATAGTGCTCATTTTTATTTTAAAGTGAGAAAGGTAAGGTCAGAGGAGTTAGACTTTTTCTGTGCCTATACTACTTTATAGCCTAGCATTGAGATGAAAATGAGGTCCCCACACCATTGAAAGAGTGAGACAATTCTTCCCAAATCCTGGGGCACGGTAAAGAGAGATCAGTGGGAATTCAGTCAAGGTGAGATAACTAGCGAGAGACTTAGCCAGTTTCCCATTCATCTGTCTTATTCTAACAGGAGAGAAGCAGTGGGAGACAGTAAAGTGAAGGCCAGCGGTGAGTATGGAGGGAATAGAATTGGTTTTCATCTAGAAGGGGAGAGGGGTGATGGGAAAGACAAGGAGAGCTTCCTAAGACTCACTTCACCTTCTGCAGTGCTTGGACAGTTTAGGTAATCTATGGGCACGTTCTCAAGGAGAGAAACCTCATGGATCGGTGGAGGTATGGAGTGTGTCTAGGAGTGGAGAGGCAGAAAGCTAGGCTGAGAAGGTCAGTTCAGTGTCATGTCAGCTGTGTGACCTCCCTTTGCACAGTCCTCTCTTTATACAAATATTAAAGGGATGGCCTTACGTAGGCAGAAATAGAGAATAGCAGAAGGACCACTGGACACCCATTCCAGCCTTCTAGTTCTGGGATCTATGATTTTAATAAGCTCTTTAGTGTAAGAAGAACCTATCCTGCTGTCTCTGGTGGTACACTCCCACCCACTCCCAAGGGCAACAGACAGCCACTGTGGGTTAAACTCATTGCCTAGATTGCCTTCTCAGTAGGTTATTCTCCTAGCACATCCCGGAATAGTCCAGCATGGCTTGCGGAGTGTGACACCGCAGCTATGATGGACGCCATGGTGGCTCGCTCATCAGTGGCGCCCTAACAAGACACAGGCTTCTGCTTGACTAAGTGCGATCTCACTCCCAGTAGAGGGTCAGAGGATCAGTAGGCCAGGCAGGTGACTCCTTCACTTAGCCCCAGCACATTCCAAAGTGCATCAAAGGATTTGAGAGGAGTTTCGTATAAGAATCAAAATACATCCTATCAAAAGAAGGGCAAGCTTGACAGTGTTCAGGACATTTTTCTTTTCTTTTGATATTTCCATGTAAAATGTTTTTTATAAGGGACAAGCCATTAATTTCTGGCTTATTACCTGGGAGTTGGGGTTGATTTTAAAGGATTAACACATAAATTAACTCAGGTCTGCCCTTGAGTGGAATCACAGATGTCCCCTAGCCATGGAGATCTGAGCTTCTATCTTGGTGGTTAAGAGAGGCAGATAATAAACACTAAAGTTCTCATATAACACTTGTCCATCATGGGTGAGTCTCAGGGTAGGGGTTTCCTCTTAGGTTTTTCATTGGTAAGGCAGGAAAGCATCCTCCCGTCAGTATCCTCTGTGCCTCACCACCCACCACACAGTGCAAGGTTTATCAAGGATGCACAGTTGACTTAAACAAGGCACCTCCCTGCCCGTGTTGTTACCCTCAAAGGCTAAGCACAGTGACCTTGTCTCTAACACCCCTCCCTTTGTGGGTGCTTTGCTGTGAAATTACCTAATCCCCGTCCAGTGCTTCATCCTCCGCTTGCTGTGACATGTGATATAGTCTCATCCATACTCCCAGCACTGTCACCCCTCCCTGTCACTTTCTCCCATTCTCTGCAGCCATTCTCAGTACAGTCATTTGAGTCCCAAAGAAG
This sequence comes from Microtus oregoni, assembly GCF_018167655.1. NCBI lineage: Eukaryota > Metazoa > Chordata > Mammalia > Rodentia > Cricetidae > Microtus > Microtus oregoni. Next base: position 8,597,482 of record NW_024543831.1, on the reverse strand, counting down.
GATTAGGATTAGAGAGAAATGAGCAGACACTCTCTGTTCAGGAAGGTACAGCTATTGTTTGGTGACCAAGGTGTTGCTCTGGTGACCTGAAGTCTCACCCTCAAAGCGTTGTCCCTTTCCTTCTTCTGCTATGACTTCATGGTTTGTAGGCCATTCAATTTGCCACCCACACTGCCCATCATGAGTCCCTGAGCACAGTCCCTATGTTGGAGTCAAAAGCTAATTTACCATGGTGCCAGGAACCTTGACTCCCACACCAGCACAGCCTCCTGACCTCCGGGCTAACAATCACCTTTCATCTCAAGCAACAACAATGACGTTTATCCTACAGAGTTACCTATCTTGAAGATCTACCCAACCTCCCTCCACCCCGGGTCCTCAACTAACAGACAGGACCGCTTTGCTACAGATCTTTGTCTCACCAGTAGCTCATGCCGATGGGACTAGACTCTGGATGGACTGCTACACTCACTACGAATAATGAAAGTGTTGTGTTTATTTCCGGAGTCCTTTTCCACAGGCTTCAGAAGAGCTGCTTCCCACATAGAACTGCAACTTGCCCTCGGAGGACTTTAAAATAAGGCATCTGTTCCCCAGTCCGAGTCTCACTTACTGCCTGGTTGCCTGGTGATTGTAATGATGCTGGTGGAGGCTATTAGCATTTTCCCCAGCCCAGGTGGACTATGGAAACATTTGGCTGATAATTTTTCTTTTTAACACATAAAATAAATCCTAGCTCTTTCCATGGGCATTTCAGGTTTTAGGTTTCCATGGGATTACAAAGAACAGATAGGCTACAGCTTATAAAAAGAATAGGCTTAAAGACTCCCCCACCTTTCCCCCCGATGGTGTGTGTGTGTGTGTGTGTGTGTGTGTGTGTGTGTGTGTGTGATAAAACTTACCCTTAAATCATGAACAGAAAGGCTAGGTCCATTCTATTCAGTGGCCCTGAAGAGAGTTTAAGACTTTGGGGTGCTGAGTGAAGGAATGAGGGACACCCCTCCAGAAGGCCACAGAGAGTATGTTTGGTGTGCAGCCAGCAGCCAGTCCTACTGCTCACACCATAAGCAGTGTTACTGATCTTTAAAAAATGGGATCACTGCCTGGGAATTGCTTTCATAGAGCTCACATTCTTCAAAGATGGTCAGTTATCCAACATACCAATTCAGCGCTGAATTTATACAGATAAGAGGGGCAGAAATTATTTCAGCTGTTAGACTAGACACGTGTACGCTATGACCCACTCTCACTCAGGTAGTTTCTTTACCGAACCCAGCCAGGACAGTTTCTCATTCCCAGACAAGCTCCTCGACCACTACCTAAGGTTTCCCTTTAATGCTACAGGGCTGAATCACATGCTTTGTTAAATGCCATGCCTTCTATGTTAGAACTTACTATTTTTTCTTTATCATTTTTGGGAGGGCGAGGACCTTTAAGCATAAAATCTTAAATCTATGATGGCAGAAATGGCTCCGAGCCTGCACCAGTGAAGCGTGTAGGAGACATGGAGCTGGAATATCCCACACTTCATCGGCACTATCCCCTGGGGACCGAACTCAGAAAACTCATACCTTGAAAAAGCCACCATAAATATTTAGTGAGCTGATAATCGAGGCAGAGCTGACGGAGAGCAGAGGCAGTAAATTCTCCTCCAAGACGCAGGAGAAATATTTTGCTTGGTTGGAATAATTTATGAGTACTGTGGGGGTGGAAGAGATGAGGAGTGGAGAACTAGAAATCGTGATTTGTTACGATTCTTATTTTCAGGACTTGAATTTATTCCAGAGTGTTTTCTGTCCACTGCAGCATTGCGTGTGCGTGTGTGTGTGTGTGTGTGTGTGTGTGCGCGCTCGCGTGCAAATCATCTGTCATATTCTTGAATCATAAAAACAATATACAAAGCAATTTCGTGAAAACCTTATCCTGGGTTGTATTTCAAGATCTGACTAATTTTGTTTCTATGTTGCCTGCCCTTTGAACGGTCAGTGCAGGGATCATCCACTGCAGTCTTTTTATTTATTTATTTATTTATTTATTTATTTATTTATTTATTATGTATACAGAGCATTCCTTCCATGTATGCCTGCAGGCCAGAAGGGGGCACCAGACCCCATTACAGATGGTTGTGAGCCACCATATGGTTGCTGGGAATTGAACTCAGGACCTTTGGAAGAGCAGACAATGCTCTTAACCTCTGAGCCATCTCTCCAGCCCCCTCCACTGCAGTCTTTTAAAACCTTCACATTATAAGCTTCTGACTCTGGGCCTAAGGTTTCAAAACCCCGAGAAGGCAAGTTGGTGGCAAAGAAGCAGCTGAGCACTAGCCAGCACAAAGGAAATTACCAAAGGCCACATGCTAGTATAAAGCCATTAGACTCATGGTGTGCTGCTCAAAGAGGCCCACTGGGGGAAAAAACCCACCTTTATCTGCCATTACTCAAGAACTAGCCATGAGGTTCTAGACAAAGCGGGGCCATTCGTAACTCTGCACATTAGAAAGTACCTTTATACTATCTGGAACATACCAATGCTGGTCAGAACCTAGATGAAGAGCCCAATGTTTCCTCAGTGTGTTCAAGAGTATTTGTTTTGTACACAATGAACTTGAAACAAAGGATGTTTATTTCCTGAAGCCAGGCAAGGAAACTCTCTGACAGGTTCATAATGCAGGAAGACATACCAAAGACTCAAAGATGCTCTGCAGAAAAACAGTCGGTCTGTGCCAGATCCAAAAGGAACCCTGGACAAAGGGCTAACTGTGGTGCCTATTAGCACACCAAAGTGCATGCTGGCCTCCATGCTTGCTCAGCATTGCAAGTTCCCATTACGGAGTCCTTGCTGGTATCCTGGCTCCTCTCCCAGCTCTTTTCCGCATGTCCCTTACCCTAAACTTCTCCAGTTCTTGGGCTTCCCTTCCCTTAAATTCTCAATCCTTCATATTCCTGCCATTTCAGCCTCTCTCTCACTTGGTCCCTTCTCTTGCCTTTCTTTCTTCTTTCCCTCTCTTGCTCTGCCTTGCCGCTATGGCTGGGTTCAGTCTCCTGGGCCATGTTCAGTCTCTATTTTCTCTCCCTGTTCTGGACTCTTTCAGATGCCCCTGGCTGTGCTCTCCCTCATGTCTACAATGAAAGCCTTCCACTCCCCCATACACCATTGAGCAGCCGTGTCTTCATTTCACTCAGTCCGTTTTCATTTAACCCAGACCTTCCCAAGCCAATTTGACATCTAACTCTTGACGATGGTTCCCTTCCAATCTCCAGAAGGAGACCTGTATCCACCATTCCTAATTCTGAGGAGCTCCAAGGAAAGTTGTCATCTTGCTCATTTCCAAGCCACTTCTCACCACACTGTCCTTCTCTTGCCTCTCTTTCTCCTTGACTCACCTGCCAATTCCTATGATGTTTCTGAGAGTCTCTCAGATGGCCACCTGCTCTGGGAAGTTTCCCTTGTACCCCTGGTCTGATTGAAACTTCACTTTTCTGTTTTCTTTAAACATCTGCATTTCTCTGTGAGCACAGAGGACCCTGAATCGAGATATAAATTCCAATGTATATACCTCCCCGCAAAAAGATGGTTAAACAGGGAACATACTTTACCTCACTTTGATTTCTTAGCATCTAGTACAGTGCTGAGGCCAAACAAAACAGTTGTGGTGCATAAGGGAGAATTAACTGAATACTATGTATGAAACAATAGAGCTGACCTCCACAGGGCCGCTCCTGCTGCAGAAGGCAGTGCTTATATTCTCCCTGGAGTATCATCTTTCTGTGGATCCTTTCTATCCTGGTGCTTTGCTTATAGAATATTTATCTGATTCTCTCACAAACCTACTGAATATAAACAAAAGAACATACAAAAAATCTTATTTGATGCCTGATCCTCTAAACAAAACTGATTTTGAGATAAATATAGACTCAGAAAGCCACAAAAGCAGCCCATTTGTGTTTCCCCAAAGACAGAATTTTACATAGCTAATTAAGAAGTTGACATTGATAGTATTTGTAGACGTTATTCAGAATTCTTTTGTGTGTATGTGTTTGTGTGTGTGTATTGTAGCTCCTTGCAGTTTTCTCACTTTTATAGATCGCTGATACCAATACACACATGTGCACGCACACGTGAGCTGCTCATCAGCACAAAGACCTCTTTATGAGAATCATGGCTAGCCACCAAGACATACAACATCTGATCATCACTTGCAGGGCAGGACAGTCATCACTGGAGTTCCAGGACACTGCCATCCAGGAGTAAGCAGTGGCTGCCGTGTATCACCTGACCAAGACTACAACATCCCTGATTTCAGCAGTGTTAGCAGAAGGTCCACAATGTCAAAGGCCCAGGACAGTACCTCCAGCAGAGCAGAAAAGAATCAGACCCCATCTCACCCACCCCCCACTTACCTCTTCCAAGTGACTCTCATGCTCCTGCAGCCCGAGAGTCTAAGGGATAAATGTCCTGTCTTGAGAGGAAAGGTTTCTTTGGGTGAGAAACATGGAGGAAACCCAACAGTGTCCAGTGCGTTGACCCAATCCTGGGTCTCTAGCTTGTTCCCATCAACAGAAGGATGAAGATGAGGAGCCCATTCCTAGCCACTCAGCAGGCAGAGGCTGCGAACTTGGAGATCCATCTGCCAACACCGTGGCTGGCCCAGGGATAAGTGAAGAAATAGCAGCAACAGTAATGGGTTTTAGGCATGGATCACTATCTACATGCCAGGAAGCATTTAAGCTCAAAACCTCATGTAGCCCTCAGACCTAAAATCTCTATTTCATGCCCATATTTATTCCTTAGTCACTTTCCACCCTGCCAGGCATGCAGCAATTGAGAAGCCTTTATCATGACACTTTTCACAAAGGTCACCAGCCTGTGATTCTCCATCACAGTACACACACAAAGCGCCTCAGCCCCAGGAGATCTTTAACATTGAATTAGAAGACCTCCTTCCGTCCTGTGGGTTCAGAGCCCATGCCCAGGACCCACAGGAACAGGAACTAAGCTCCAAGCATATTACCTTTGCTTTCAGCTTTGTTCTTCTGCCTTCTTCTCTGACATAAAACTTTCTTTTTTTTGTCAGCAAAAATAAGTCAGAGTCATATTTGACTTCAGCAAGATCATACACTAACTTTTTGTTCATTGCTGAATCCCAGCTTGACCTAGCTGGCCCATCCAGGGACTTTTAATTTGAAGCCTCTGACTTTTTGTGTAGAGAAGAGAGAGAATTCTTTTTTCTATATAAATTCCCAGATTTTACACTGATCAGCTCATCTATCCAGCACTGCTGTAAGAGCCCCCCATGGGTCTAAGAGGGCCACCCACTGATTGGCAAGGCTGTGCAGCTTGCTGCCTGAAGATCTTGGAATGAGGAAACAGTGGGTTTCCCGTTAGCACCCAGATGGTCTTCCAACCTCCTAGCCTCTTTGTAGAAGGCCATTCTGTATCCCACAGCCGGGTTGGAATCTCTGTTTCATGGCCATGGCTCAGTACACCTCAAGTGATGCACACCTTCCTCACACTGTCAAATTTACCTGGAATCATCTTACCCAATGAGGCACAGCCCTGGACGTTACTGAGCTCCACTGGTTCATTGGGTCCTTGTAGGAAATTAAGACTAAGGTCACTCTTGAGGGTGTTCGGCAAGAGAGGTGGCTTCTTTTTGAAACTGCCACTGAAGTCTCTTCTCCTAATTCACTCTTCTTGTATCTACAGAGAATTTCCATGTGTCAGAACTTACTATATCCTTAATATAGCCTAGGGACGTGTTCAGGTGGCCAACACATCAATGATTCATAGAAGTTTGGTTTCAGCTGGGAAGAATCCTGCCTCTAAATCCTGCATTGTCTTTATCCTGTCAGCATTAAAGGAATCACATTTCCAGGGTAGCTTCAAAAGGGAGTGAATGAGGAAAGGGTTGATGACAATCGTGATGATTCTACTCCCACAACTGTAGATAATAATGCCAACATAGAAATAGGCCCCATAGCCCTGGCCTTGTATTAAAAACAGTCCCTTTCAGTTCCAGGTGCTACAGATGCTCTCCACTGTCAACTTTAGTTGTATCTGATGACCATTGCCAGTAAACTGCCCTAAGGAAAACAAGGGTAATGTGTTTTACCTGTAAAGCACCCCTAGTGGAGAGATGGGGTAGATGAAGAAGGGTGCCAATTTATCATTCAGACTGGACACTTCAAAGAGAAAAGGGGGGGTCTTATTGATTACAGAAGTGTGATAGGCATAAGCTTTCCCCCAGGGAATCTGAAACAAGATTCTCCCTCTCCCACGGCATGTGGAAGTCAAATGAAAATCTTCAGAGAGTTCGGGAAGCATGTTTAAGGCACAGGGCTGTTAAGAGAGGCTGTCTTGTGTTGGAGGAAGGAGAGCTGCAGAGTGTGAACTGGAGCTCCTGTTCTGGCTAGGCTATATGGGGCCTCCCTTTCACTGCAAATACGGTATCCTGACCCTCAGCCCCCTTAGCGCCCAGCTATCAGCAGAGACATGGGCCCTTTCATAGACAAGAGATGGGTCAGATTTCTAGAAATGTCAGTCTGGTATCATCAAGTGCTCTGGCATCAATAACACAGTGCACCTGAGGATCGCAGGCTGCTGCTGTGTATGTCGGGGCAGGGGTACTATGGCCAAGAAAGCTCCTAGACCCCTTGACTCACACCCGCTCTCCCCATCCCTCACTTCCAGAAGCACACTATTGATGGCATTGTTCTTAGCCGAAGAGTACCAGGTTCCATCAAGGATGCCATGTGCGAGCACAGCCAAAGGACTCAGTCAACAGGAGAATGCCAAGTAGTCATGAATCCATTCATTCCCTTACGCTCGCCATCTGGGAGTTCTGAGCTGGGGCGTTCTCAGGCTACACAGTGGTTCAATTATAACCTAGGCAGTGTCCTACTTCTTGGGTGAAACCTACATTCTCAGTTCCTATTCACTATCAATCTACCCTTGCCTCAGACTGGACTATTTCTACACTCTGAATCTTTCCCCACTCTTGGCTTCTGCTTTATGTTGTTACCCCAACCTGTTCTATTTCCTTTCTGTAACACTCCATTCAACCCTAAAAAACTATACATTCCTTAATTCACTACCTCTGTAAAGCCTTTACTGAACAGAATTAAGCCCATGTTTCCTCTCTGTATCCATAGCTTCTTACTAAAAATTTTAAGCTAGCCCAAACTCAGCTTTCATCATTACTTCTAAGGTCATTTTGTTCACAGGCAGCAAGCTGAGCTCTGGCTGTTTGGGAAGCCCCTGTCACAGTACTCCAAATACTCTCCATCAAATGAATAATATGTCCAGTGGTGTTCTCTAGACCTGCCATCACCTTTGGGTATTAGTACTGTGACAATATTCTGAATTTATGAGAAATGGGATCACTCGGCAGCAACTGGGAAGGGCTCAGTAAATGCTCCTTTTACAAACAACTTATAAAGTCTTAGAAGAGGGCAATAGTAATGCCACTAGACAAATGAAAAACAGAGGTGTTTGGGAAAATAAACTAGCTTCTCGGGGTCAGGATGATTTGAATGTAGATCTATCTAACTCCAAAGCCTGTGTGCTTTTTATCAGTTCTTTGAGGGCAGGGAGGGTACATGCAGCCCTTGCTGCAGTGGGCAGCTTTGGCCCCTGCTAACATCAGTTTCTTCTGTACCTTATTCTAACCCACAGATCCCCTCAGTGTGTTCTGGGAGTCATGAGATGAAGGTAGAGAATTTTGATCCTCCTGTGCCTGTACTCTCTGATCCCAGATACTTACTTCTACCTACTTGATGCCCCAAGCCCTCTTCAAAGCCTTCCTGCCTTCAGACTCCAGCTCAGAGGTGATGGGATAAGCCCACATCTCTTGGATGAGTGATAGCTATCTGCGTTCTCTTCACAGTGATGCTTGTAGTTAATAAGACTTTGTTTACTCAGAGGTTAAAAGTCCACATGGAACCAACTTAATAGTGGGAAATATAGGCCTTTGGGGTGGATGGAGAAAAGAGTCTAGAACACAGGGATGCTGCAAACTTATTGCATGTAACTTAACACATTAGTGACCTCTCACATCATATAGACAAACACACAAATTTTACCTCCCTCTCTATCTTCACCTACTCCCTTCTCCCTTCCTGTCAACCCAAAGGCAGACTCTCAGGGTCTTTGCTGGGAGAGGGAGTACAGTGAGTTTCAAAGCAGCAGCAAGTTCTGCAAACATTCAGCCCTCTAGAGTAGCAACTTGAAAACAAATGATATAAAATCAAGGTAGTAGAAATGTTGACAGGAGGGAGATGCCCTGTAACTGGGAGTGGTTTGACACATGTCCCTTGACCTGGTAATAACAAGGAGTCAACAGTTACTAAGTGTCTACTGTGTCCCAGGAGTTTCACAGCTATATCGTCCCTGTGACAGTTATATATGACTATATATAGCATATCCACCTGGTAAATGAACAAACTAAAGCCTAGATAAGTCTCATCAGCAAGTAACTGGTCTACAACCTAGGATGTATCACTATCAGAAGTGCTGTCTGTCTATCCTCACTCCTTCCAGGCACATCACGTTGTTCCTGTTTGTAATACTGATGTTTGAAATTACTCTGAGGAACATTTGTTTATTACCCCCCCTCCTCCCCTACCTTCCCATTCCACTGAATACAGTAACTTTAGACACGGCAGAGAACCTGTCTGTCCGCATATCCCTCTGCATCCATGTATACATAGGAGTCCTCAGGAAAGATTTGCAGATGTGAAATGGTAGAGACGGGATTGAAGACGCCTGTGTCGTCCTGTGGTTCTTAGTCTATTTTATCTTCCTGGACCACTATTCTCCAGCCTGCAGGAACAGACGCATGAGAGCAATGGTGCTACTAGAATATTGAAGTAACCCACAAAAGGAAGCTACTGCTTGTGTCTCCTCTTCCTTAATCGCTTTATCCATCAAAGTCACCTCCTCTAGGGAATCCAGACCTGTTATCGGCCAATGGTATCTTTCCTGTGTTATTCTAACAGAATTTTTTTTCTGATATGGTCTTCACAGTTTTCACTGTTTAATTTTAGGTTATAGGTTCTCATTCTGTAGCCCACACTAGAAATGACTGTGCACCTCAGGCTCTCCTGAAACCTATAAACGTAAGCGTTCATTCAAGCGTTCCGATGGCAGGCGTAAGCCACCAGACTGACAAGGAATTCTCATAAGAAATGAAAAAAATTGGGATTCTATCAAGCACTGGGAACACCCACAGTTTTGTGAACTCTAATGAGTTCAAGCCAAGTGTGTGGTCTGGGTCTTGGCAGAGGAGGGCTGCTTGTTCTTATTCATGATCCAGTGCAAATACCCTCATGGCCCTGGGAATAACTGCAGCCCAGAGGCTTCATTTAGCACCCATAAGTTTTCACAATGACCAGATAGCACTAGGGCTGCTACCTTGTTTTCCCCTGACAAGGGTCACATCCATCGCCAGTATGTACTGGTAGCAGATTCTGAAAGCACCAACTCACCCTATCTAAAAAAGAAAACCACAGGGTGTAGTGGTACACACTTGTAATCCAAGTACTCGGGAGGCTGAGTCAAGAGGATCAGGAATTCAAGGCCAGCATTGACTACGTAACAAGTCTGAGGCTAACCTGGACAACAGGAGACTCTGTGTAAAAAAAAAGTATTTAAAAGGATGGTATTGTAACAAGATTATCATTACATTATGAGAAACAGTCGGAATGGTTTAGCCGGGCATGGTGGCCAAGCATATCTCTATTTAACACCAGTGTTTGGGAGGTAGAATAATGGAAACATTACTACATAGTGAGTAGGAGGCCAGCCTGGGATGCATGAGGCACTATTTCAGAGAGAGAGAGAGAGAGAGAAAGAGAGAGAGAGAGAGAGAGAGAGAGAGAGAGAGAGAGAGACTGGCAGGCTGGTTTTCCTGTCTACCAATATTCTGTCTTTGCCTTGTTCTCCATTGACTTCTTCCTTTGGACTTTGTGGTAAATCACTTCTGCTAACCTTAGGGTTGTAAGTTAGCTATATGCAGACCAGGTTCTATGGATGTGGCTTGAACTCTTTCAGGTCACATGAGGCCATTCAGTGTTCAACAGCCATCCTGCCCAGCCTGACAATACTAGCCTATCCAGGCCAAGCTTGGCGTTCTGCTCCCAGGCCAGCCTGAAGTCTAGGGAAGGAGCAGGAAGAATGCATCTGGTAAGTTTATGCACATCTCCAGATGATGGATGTCAACATAAGTGTTTTGGCCACAACTCCCTTCATGAAGGAGCAGCAAACTAGCCAGTGAATCACCATGAGAACTAACAAGGCAAAGACCCATAAACATCAGAGGATGATCACATCACCGTGGACTGGAATCACTGAGGAAGACTGTGGACTTAGAAGGGATCTTAGGCAAAGTGCTGGAGAGCAAATGGACTGTTGATAAATAAATAGTGGAGACTAATAAATAAGGATAATAACTAAGGCAAAGGCTCGAGGATGGAAATGTGGAGGTGGGAGAGGAAGAAAACAGAGTACGTAATTCTGGAGGGTGGAGTGACTTGGCAAAGGCCAAAGCTTCGTGCAGAATACTGGTGAGGAACGGGACTGGAGAAGGACACAGCTGTGTAGCATATGACTCAATAACATTTACTTAACCCAGTCAAAGAAGAGATGGAATGTTTTACATCTTGAAATCTCAGTGATTCAGGTCACAGGGAAAGAGTTTGCAGCCATACCTATATTCTTCCTTGCTGGGGATTTTGTCATCTATTCCTTACCTATCAGTGTGTCTCTAGAACAATTCTTTCTCTGATATCTTTCTTGAATCCTCTCAATGTAACTATAGCCACTGTCTTACCTTCAGTTATAAAGGATATGCCAAGAGGATAGCTTTGTCTCTGGTCTTGACTTCGAGATTTAGACTCTAAATCCAATTGTTTGATAATCATCTCAATATTTCTTAAACAGAATAATATATTCTTGACAGTATCTAACTGGTTTTTACATTTTCTGCCATTCTTTCTTCCTTTCTTCCTTCCTTCCTTCTTCACTTTCTTTCCTTCCTTCCTATCATCCTTCCTTTCACCCTTCCTTCCACATCAATTAAATATCTTCTATTTTGCATATCAAATGAAATGGCAATTTATCTTTTGATAATTCATAGTATAGTTAAACAGGTAGATAAATTCAATAGGTCTTTTTATTGTTTAAAAATAATTAATATATTACTTACAAAAATAAATATCCATAACATACCAAAATAAATTAGAGATTCAAGCTTTTGAAGAATCCATTCACTTTTAATCAGAGGTTCAAAAACTGCCTCTTTCTCAAATATTATTTGAATAGAGTCTTAGATCTTGACATTAATCAGATAGAAAAAACAGCAACAGCACTAGTTTGATTAGACAGGAAGAACAAATGGATAGATATTAGTTTATAAAGAGAGCTTTTGTATTAACCATGATAACAGCCCTCACTGTCTACCTATCACTGGCAAGAGCTATCCACATACTCTTTATATGACTTTCAAATCATCGTTTTACAGAAGAGCACAGGTTAGAAGTTGACCTGGAATCCCATGTTTCCCTGACTTGAGAACCTGAACAATAGAGAATGATGAGAGACAGAGCTGGAGCACTGGGAAGAAACAAGAGCCCACAGATTCTGGAAAGAAATGAGCCATTGTGCTAGTCTTCTAGAAAGAGATCTTACCTGGAGTAGAAGGTCACCTTTGGAGTGAGCCCAGGATTAATTTAGGGGTAGGAGACCTCATGAATCAGATGATACAATAGGGCTTCTATCGTTGGCCAGGTGAACTTCGTGACTCCTGTAGTACAAAGTAGAAAAGAATGACCCTGTCATGACTTGAGTGTTGGGAGGTGGCAGGATTGATAACACTCTGGGATTTGAAGAGCCCTGCTTTTTAAATATTACTCTGCATTTTGGGGGGCTATTTGGTATAGTATTATTGGGTGCCTGCATTCCAGACCTTTCTAGGTACGGTAAAATTAATAAGATACAGCCGCTGGCCTCAAGGGAGTCCTTGATTAATGATGGAGATACAAAAACAAAACAAAACAAAACAAAACAAAAAAACAAATCATCATAGAGAATAAGTCTGAATACTATATATGGACACGCCCAGTGGCCTACATCACAGGCAGGCTTCTTATAAAAGAGTTGGTCTTCATCCCTTGCCCTCAAAATCTAAAAAAGCTGATGGTAAGGTATTACAATATAGCCCAGGCTGAACCCAAACTCAAGAACCTTCTGTTTTTGCTTCCTAACGACTGCCATTACGTATGCCACAGACAGACCTGACTTGCTGTGGGACAATGTCTTGTACCCTGTAAAGATTTGTCACTTGTATTGGTTTAATAAAATGCTGATTGACCAGCAGTCCAGCAGGAAGTATAGGTTGGGCAACCAGAATAGGAGAATTCTGGGAAGAGGAAAGGCTCAGTCTGAAGTTGTCGCCAAGACACAGAGGACACAAGATGAGAATGCCTCACTGATAAAAGGTACAAGCCATGTGGCTAACACAGACGAGAATTATGGGTTAATGTAAGATACGAGAGTTAATAAAAAGCCTGAAGTAATAGGCCAACCAGTTTCTAATTAATGTAGGCCTTTGTTTGTTTCTTTGGGACTAAATGGCTGTGGGACCAGGCAGGACAGAAACTTCCATCAACACTGGCTAAATGAGGATCAACATTTTGAACAGCTGATTGCCTGTGCTTCCTGACCCTCAGCTACTTCTGTGTCCATAATTTTAACTTAACTCTGACATATGTTCCTTTTATTATGTATCATATTTAATGTCCTAATGGACTTGTTCATGCAAGCAATGCATTCTCTGGGTACTCATCGATTGTCAGGCCTTGCATCAGGCTTGGTTCTTAGAGAACTCCTGAAACCAGTTAATACTTTGACTTTGATTTTAAAATGAGAACACAGGGATGAGGTTTCTGGATGATACTCAAAATATTACGACCCCTAGTACAGTAACATTAAGAAAACCAGTCTTCAAATTCCTACACTGTGCAGTATCCATCACCAGGGTGGTTCATTTTGTGCTCATGAACTGCAAGAATCGATACTGTGAAAATGGTTATCTGACCAAAAGCAATCTACAGAGTCAATGCAATCCTCATCAAAACATCAATACCATTTTCACAGAAATCAAGCATTTAAAAAAAAATGAAAACAGAACTAAAACTGCCTAGGGGATCGGAGGGAACTCATAGGAATGAAGAGAGAGGAGAACAGGAATCTGGCTGGATGAAATGCCCTTATATAGTCTAGGACCACATACAATGAATATGAAACAATGAAAATCTCAAAGCAAATGTGATCCACCCTGAGTCCAAATGGATGAGCAAGAGCCTGAGGCAGGTTTTCCCTTGTGGGAGAGAAGCAGCATTCTGCTCTAGCAATACTGCTGTGAGGTGAGAGTGACATTGTTCGTCTCTCTCCAAGACCTCACTCCAGAAGGAGGTCACAGGCAGGGGGTGACAGACAAGCCCCACAGGGCTGCCACTATTCAATGTGTCTGGGGGGCAGATGATGAGAACAGCTTGCAATGTTCTTGTGATAAAGACTGAGAGCCTTAATGGACCACTTCTAGGGAGCACAGCTTGAGATCTTGCCAGGCTCCTAACCTCCTCTGGGGGGGGGGGGGGCACTCCATACTGATTCTCAGCAGAAGCTTCCTGAATCAGCCAGAATAGGAAGAAGGGTGTTGGTGGGAAAGACTCTGGGGAAAATGAGAAGTCCCTGTGAGGGGTACCTCCCACAGGACTACAAAGGCTTGAGTCCAGTATGCGACCTAGCAGGGCTCACTTAAGGAATGGAAGACTGAGCATATACAGAGAGGCTGACAGGCAGGAGAGTTCCCTAGGGAGTTCAGAGGCTCCAGTCTCGTTAACTTCTCACAAAGGTGTTTCAATGCCACATCTCTGGGGCTGACTCCCCGCTGCTTTGGGCCTGAATATCCTGGGAGAGAAGAACAGAGACAGAAATGGCATAATTGGCCCTATTAGACCCTCAAATAAAGGCACTTAAGAAATTCTGTCACATTTCACTCTCGTGGTACCACGAGAGCTCTGAGCAGTCAGATTTCAACCTGAAGGAGCTGTCAGTCACCTAAATCATGAAGCTATTTCCAATTATAGCATAGGAGGGGAGAGTCAGTTTCCCTACAGATGGTTCCTAAAGCTGTCCCCAAAATCATAAAACGCCAGGCCCAACTCAGTTTTCAATGGTAGTCATGAAATTCAGCGCCAGCACACTAAAAGCTCATGCCCACGTACAAAGGAAGAAAGGAACTCATTCCTACATTCAGTGAGTTATGCGATCTCTCTCAAGTCATCCAGCATTGAATTGAGCCCAACTGGAAACCTCTGCTTTGCTTCAGCATAGAAAGAATTTGAAGTTTCTCTTCATTCCTCTGTCGAATCAACAGCCAAAAGTCAGAGCCCAAACTCGCCCTTAGAAAGCAAAGCCTTGACTCGTAGGCTCCCTCAGAATGAGAAAGGGCTTTTCTCATGAGCAAGCTTGTTCTCACAAGTTAGATGATTGTGATAAATCTCTGGGGTTTGGACGTGTTTGGAGAACACTCTTCAGGCCAGGGCCATTGCACAAACTGAACTGTTTAACCTTGTGGAGTTTGCACAATTCTCACCACAAGTCTGCTCAGAAAATGGAAGCTGGATCTCCAGATGCAGAGGTTTGGGGCTGTGGGCCCAGTGCCCAGCCACACTAGTAGGAGTCGTGGTTAAAAAAGGCCTCGAGATATGAGCAGGGCCCAGAAAACATTCCAGTCGGAAAGACCCAAGTGACCACCGGGAGTTTGCAACTGAGTTTACAACCGAAGCAGAAGGGGGAGGCAGAACCGTCTGGAATCTCACAAGTGTTTCTAGGCCATTGGTCATCCCCCTGTTCCGGAGTTACTGGAGCTGAAGCACCAGCCATTTCCTCCTGTCTCACTGGACCCAGCTGCAGAGCAGGCCACCATTTCCGAAGTGGCCTATTTGCTGTTACTGCTCATCACACAAAGCTGATCAAATGCCAAGAGGGTCAGAGCAGCCCCTGGCTTACCAGGCCCATAGAGACGAGGAGGGTGGGAGTGTGGAAGCTCAGGGACCCAGGCTCATGTTCTCAGTCAGTCCGGTTTCCATGGCCACAGAACGGCACTTATTTTTCCTTTTGTGCATTTTCTAAGACAGATTTTGATTTATCTTTTTTCATTTATTTTATATACCAATCACAGTTTCCCCTCCCTCCTCTCCTCCAGTTCTCTCCCTCCCATCTCCTTTCTACACCCCCCCCCCCCTGCCCAATCTACTCTTCCTCTGTTTCTATTCAGAAAGAGGCAGGCCTCCCATGGGAGTTAACAAAGCAAGCTATCAAGTTGAGGCAGGATCAAGCTCCTCCCCCTGCATCAAGGTTGAGCAAGGCAACCGAACTTGGCTACTGGGTTCCCAGAAGGCAGCTCTAGTGCCAGGGACAGGTACTCATCCCACTGCTAAGAGCCCCACAAACAGACCAAGCTACAGAACTGTCACACACACACAGAATGCCTAGGTCAACCCATGGATAGAGAAAATGTGACATTTACAAAGTGGATTATTACTCAGCAGTTAAAAAAAAATTGACATCATGATTTATCCCTTTTTAGATTAACTGTTGTTACTTAAGTGATTTCTGTGCACTATCATCATAATCTGATAGACTTACAATCTCCAACACAGCATTTTTAGAACATTGATGGTTTTGATAAAACTTCTGTGGTTACATTTATTTACAGTTTATTGTTAGCTAACTGAATAGTATAAGTATTTCATCTTGACCCAAGAAGGAAGTCTACTCTTAAACATGCAGTGAAATCTGATATAAACAGGTGGGGGACACTTCCTTATTTTATGAGCTATCATTACTCCTCATTATATTTACTTTTGAGTTGACAAGTAAAAATTATATATTAATGGTGCTCCATATGGTACTCTGATATATGTATGTGTTTATGGAGCTTTTCCTTTTATAGTAAAAACACCTGGAATATGTTCTTAACCTCTTCACATATATAATATATTCATATTAACTATGGTCTTCATGTTGTACAATAGATCTTTTGAACTTGTTTTTCCAAGTATAAGATTCTGTGTTCTTTAACATCTCTCCATTCACCCATGCTAGCCTCTGATTACAATTACACTCTACAAGGCTTACACTCCACATATAATTAACAAAGACATATTTGTCTCTCTGTCCCTGCTTATTTCATTTTATATAGTGTCCCAGGGATTGATCCATTTTCTCGCAGATGACACAATTCCCTCCTTTTCTTTTTTAATTTTGTGAAATGAAGAGTCAGTTAATGAACTTCATTTTTATTTTAAGAAATGGTCACTGTTACCCCATCTTTCAGCAGCCACCACTGAGAACAGCCAGCCGCCATCTACACCAAGACTAGATGCCCCAGACACACGCTAGCAAAATCCCTCCTTTAAGAGCTAAATTGCAAGCCATGATTTCAAGTTCCATTCATCCACTGATGGACATTTAGGTTGCTTCCTTATCTCAACTCTTGTGAAGGTTGGTAAAGCAAACATGGAAGTGGAGGTAAACTTTTGACATGCTGATTTCAATTTCTTTAAGAAATAGACTTGTTGAATCACGTTATCATTCTATTTTAAATTTCTTGGAAGAAGTTTTATACCACTTCTGGTGTGAACAGGTGAGGAACACTTCCCCATGTTATGAGTGTACTACACATGTATGTATGGATTCTTGCTCCCAACAAGAATTTGAAAAATGTTTCTTTAGAACCTATGGTGGTTTGAATAGGTGTGGCCCTCATAGATTCCTGTGTTTGAGTGCTTGTCCCATAGGGAGTGGCACCGTTAGGAGGTAGGGTGTTGTTGGAGTAGGTGTGGCCTTATTAGAGAAGTGTGTCACTGTGGAGGCAACTTTGAGGTCTCATAGATGCTCAAGCCATGTCCAGTGTAGCACACAGTTGCTTCTGCTGTCTGCGGATCAAGATGCAGAATTCTCAGCTCCTTCTCCAGCTTCATTTCTGCCTGCATAGAGCCATGAAGATAATGAACTAAATCTCTGAAACTGTAAGCCAGCCCCAATTAAATGTCTTCCTTTATAAGAGTTGCTGTGATCATAGTGTCTCTTTAGAGAAATAAAAACCCAAACAAAGGCAGAGCCGTCTATAAATACTATAAATAAGGTAGGAGGTTTATTTTACTATATTCAAACTGTTAGAGCTTCTTATATAGTTCAGATATTAATAGTTAATTAGAGGTACAGCTAGAAAATATTTTCTTCTATTTCATAGGTTGTCTCTTTGCTTATTACTTCCTTTTTGGACTAAAAGTTATAATTTTGTATAATCCCATTTTTCATTTTTTGTTTTTGTTGTCTGTGCTTTGGAGTCACAGACAGAAAAATCATTGACCAGAAACAAGTTACAGAATGTTACCATGTGCCTTCCATTGCTTTTACAGTTTCAAGTTTTATAGGTATGTCTTTGATTTAATTTTGGCTTGATTATTAAATATGGTGCGAGTTGAGGGTCTGGATGCATTGCTTGTTCTGCATGTGGACAACAAGTTCTTGTAGCACCATTTACTGAAGACATAGTTTTTCCCAACTCTATGTCTTATAGCATTGTTGAAAATGATGACAATACATGCATGACTTTTTTTTTTACTAACTCTCTGTCCTTTTCATTTCTTCTGTGTCTGTTTCTGTGTACTTACCATGCAACATGCTATAGATTTGTAGCCAATGTTCAAACCAAATAGATGGTGCTTGTCAATTTCAAACTGTGTGTGTGTGCTTGTGTGTGTGTTGTGTATCAAGTGCCATGGCAGGTATGTGGAGGTTGTAGGACAGCTTTGTGGAGCTAATTCTCTCTGCATCCACTTTTATATGAATTCCAGAGTCACCAGACTTACAGAACAAGCTCTATTACCTGTGAGACATCTTGCTAGTCTTTTGTCATTTTTATCAAAGATTATTTTGACCATTTTGCATCTTTAATATTTTCTTATTGAGTGTTAGGACATTTCTACTCTATGATAATGATGAGATTTTGATATAGATTACATTGTGTCTGTAGATAACTTTGAATATTCAGGCATTTAACAATATTATTTCTTCCCACACATAACATATGGTGCATTTGAATCCACTTGGTTTTTTTTTTACTCAATTTTCAGTTAATTTGAAAAACAATCTACTTTTATTTTCATGATATGAGTTTGATGCTATTATCATTCATGAGATGACTGACAACACTTTACCATCCAAGTTTTAAAAAAAATAGGCGCATCACCCCAAGGTCATGATTCTGTGAATACAGCAATTTTATTGATTTGTATCTGTTGAGAAAGGAACAAATCTCATTTGATTATAGCAAGTATTTTTACATGTTATTAAATTTACTAGTAATTATTAAAGATTTTTGTATCTATATTCATCATGGGTAATGGCTTATATTTTTATAGCAGTCTGTGTAGCTTTCATATAAGGGAAATGCTGAGCATAGAAAATGATTTTGGAGGTGTTTTCATGTCCTGAATTTTTTGGAAACAATTGAGAAGGAATGGTACTGATTTTTTTAGAATATTTGGTAGAATTTGGTAGCAAAGTCATCTTTTTCTGAACTCATCTTTGTCTTTGATGGGAGATCATTCTTTTTTTTTAAAAAAAAATTCCTTTGGACAGGGCTTCATATAGCTCTGGCTGACTTCAAACACAGTAGTACCTGAAAATGACCTGAACTCCTGATACCCTGCTTCTGCCTAGGGCGTGCTGAGATCCCAGCTACAAACATCCATACCTCGCTGGAGAGTTTTTGTTACTGATTTAATCTCCTTGTGCATCACTGCTATGTTCCTATTTACTGTTCTCTCGTGATTCAGTCTTGGTAGGCTGTACGCTGCAGGAAATTTATCCATTGGCAATCAGGTTATTCAATTTTGTATATATTTTTTCACAAATGTCTCTTGGGGTCTCTTTTGCATCCCTTTGGTGTCTGTTGTAATTCCTCTTCTTCTGTTTAGGATTTTATGTGATTTCCTTAACCTAGCGAATGGGACCCAGATGCATTGATCCTTTCAAAGCCAACCCTTCTAGGAAGGCTTCTATTACTCTTCTGACCTCTGCATCATTTCTTTCTACTCTGATACCTATTGTTTTCTGTCCCCTACTAATTTTTTGCATTTTCTTTTCCTAGGTCTTTGAGATTTAACACTGAACTGTGCATCTGGAACCTCCAGCTCGATACAGACACGTATCATTATAAACTTCTCGCCTATAATTGTTCTTGATGCTGCCATACGTTTTTGTATTCTTTAAAATATAAAATGCTTTCTGTCTCATTTTTTTCTTAATTTCCCATTTCTGCCCTGGCATATCAGTTGTTCTGGATCATGTTTAGTTTTTCATGTATTTATGAATTCTCTGAAATTACTCCTCCTACTGATAGCTACCTTTTAAGGAACTATGTTTTCCAGAGTCTTACGTTTGTTAAAACTTATTTTGTCTTACCACCCTAAAGAATGGTCCTCATGTGTTTTGAGAAGAATGTGCTTTCTGCCACTGCTGGATCTGTATAAAGCCCATTTGTATAAACCATAGAGGATGAGGATGAGGGAAGGTGAGGTGAAGTTAGCACAGCACAAGGAAATTCTAGGCCATGCTAATTGAGTTTTATTCTCTACATGATTGAGCTCTATTTAAGGGACTGAAGAAAATACACATTTCAGAAAGATGCTTTGCCTTGATTAGAGACTAGCCAGAGGGAGGTAGGGCAGAGAACACTCAGGAAGGTGTCACAATAACCCAGATAAGAGAGAATTGTCATTAAGTAGGGCATACATTCAGAGATGGTAGAGAGAAATGCATGGGTCCCAGAAATACTTAATGAGTCTATAATAATAGGCACATTCTAGAAACATGTCATTGGTAAAACAAAATGGTTCCTGGTTTCCCATCTGAGGAATCAAATGCCTGAGACCACTGAGAATAGCTATTTGTGAAGATGAAGGACACCTGTTGAGAAGGGAGTAGATACAGTATGCTCTGAAGATCATTAACATAATAAGGTTACTTTGAATTTCCTATACCTTGCTACTTTTAGCCTATGCTTAGGTGGCTATGTATCTCATCCCGAATTCTGTGCCCATATTGAGTGTTATATCACCTGCTTGTATCCCAGATCTGGACTCTCAGCTCTAGATCTCAGTGACCTGGTGATGGGAAACTAATTAGGGGGCTCTAGTTTCAGATATGTTTTTGCCCTGAGTCAATGATTTTTTTTGCAAGCAATGTTTTTCTGTGTTGTAGTTCTCTGTAAGTTCTATGGGAAAACATTGTCTGTGCAGGCCTAGGAAGGTGTGCAGGCAATTTTGAGTTGTGCTATTAAAAAGGAGTTTGGGAAGGAAGAATATATTACCTGTGTTTCCTATTATAGTGAAATTTCCAGCATGCCTCCTGCTTAACCAAGTGCTGTTAACAATGTGAGGAACTGAAGATTTAGCTGCAGGCAAGAGAAACACAAACATTTGTCCTCGATCACCTCACAGGTCAGCAGAAAGAAGACGCGCAGATACAATCCTGTGTC
Organism: Microtus oregoni; assembly: GCF_018167655.1. Taxonomy (NCBI): domain Eukaryota; kingdom Metazoa; phylum Chordata; class Mammalia; order Rodentia; family Cricetidae; genus Microtus; species Microtus oregoni. The sequence continues at coordinate 8,576,868 of NW_024543831.1, read as the reverse complement.
TTTCCTCTTCCCTTTCAGACTTTGCTCTTAGTAAGGGACAATAAATCTTATGACTAAAGCCATCCTTGTTGACAGATTCAATGGGAAGAGTACTCTCCCTAAGAATTCATTCTGACCTAAGATTGAAAACACTCTGTAGTTTCAGATTTCCCTTTCCCCCTCCATGACTTTGCGTCTAAAGATGATCAACTAGGGAAGGCAGTACCATTGCTCCATTGGGCTTCACACTGATGGTAGGCTACTGAAGATGGAGAGGAGACATGCAGCACAATTCCCTAGAACACTTTTCAGAGAGTAGCAAAGAGGGGGAGAATGTTCCAGATCATTTTGTGTTTACAATTTGCAGATTATAATCCTCTCCAAATGACTGTATGTGAAAGTGTGTAAGTTCTTGTGTTGGTATCAGTATCTGTTCACTTACTCTGAAGATACCCGAGGAAGAAGTTCAGAATGGTGCAGGGAGGAAAGAGCATTTCTCCCTTTAAGGGACTGGAGAGGATGTGTGAAGGGCAATTCTAATGAAGCATGTGGTCCCCAACTCTACCTCTACATCTGTAATTTCCATGGCACTAATAGATGCACTACATAGTCCACAACATGTATCGCTGACAGTGTTAACCATGGGCTGCCCTGTGAGTAGGAAAGGGAGGATTTTATTGCCAGTTGTGCCAATTAAGTAACCTCAGAGAATAGAGAGTATCATGCGAGACTTCTGAAAAGCCATTACCATCCCGAGAGTGAGATGTATGACAACCAAAGAACCACCCTCTTCTTTCTCTTCTGAAACCTTGGTCCAATCATTTCTTCCACCAGGAAGAATGTTTCTGGTGACAATGTTCTCCTGTATGGTGGTCATATAAAAATAACCACCAATAAAAGTTTTACTTTAGAAGAAAGTTGAAAGGAAGAGAAAAGGAGAAAGTGATCACAATCAAATCCAGATGCGAGAGCGCTACCAGTGCAGGCACACGTGGGTGATGGAAACATTGCTCATGTAGGGTAGATATTCATGGGAATGGTTATCTGGAAGTTGCCGCTTCCTCTCAAAACTTGGTCAGGGTACCATTTCCTCTGTGATATTGAGCATCTTATATCGTTGTAGATCTTAGGCAAACTACTTAATCTTACCATGTAACAGTTACCCTATTGTAAATGGGGATAATAAAAGTACCTACCTATGAGACTCCTCTTCAAAATTATTAATAGAAGATAGGTATGGTGGTTGCATGCCTGTAATCACTACACGTTGATTCCAATCTAGAAGAATCATAAGTTTGAGGTGAGCCTGAACTGCACAATCGCCAGGCTGAGTTTCATAGTCTGCCTCAAAGCAAAGCGAAGCTACTAGTTTAACAGAAGGATTAAGTGTCCCAAAGTAATTAGAACCAGCAAAGCTTCACACACAGAGAATATGGCAAGAGTGTTTGTTCAAAGGAGGTCCATAAAACTCACATGTTACATTCGCTGTTGCAATGGAGGAGAGCTGAATTGGATGCTCAGGGTCCACAGACTTGACTGTGGCCAGCGCTATCTGCAGCAATAGACCACAGGCAAAGAGCAGGAGGATAGTGACTGACCGAATAAGAAGTCACAAGCTAAGCCTAATTCCCAATGAACCCTTTGCATTCTTTTGCTACAAAACATGATGCACATGAAGGGCTAGAAGCCATGCTTCTTACTACTCTGTAAGACTAAGACCTTGAGTCATTCTTAGCCTCAGGCAGGTGGACCCCTGAATTCCTCAGACCATGCTTAGGGCCCCGAGCTAATCCCAGAGCAAGATTTAGCCACTACTTCCCTGCTTCATGACAGTGCCTCTAATCTGCCTGAGCTCCTTAAATATGCTTATAGTTGCACAGTCACTTTCCTTGTCCACTGCATAGGAGCTTATTAAAAATTGGCTGAATTCTGCTGCAAGAATCCCCATCCCCTGTCATCTGCTCTCTTTGGCGTTTGTGCTGTTATTCAGATGTCATGATTTGGGGTCCACATTGTAGTTCCTTTCTTACCTGTTTTACAGGGCTTCATCTTTCATCTAAACCACTTTTTCCTTCCTCCCCTCTCCCTTTTCCTCCCTCTCTTTATCCTTCCCTACCTCTCTCATTCTTTCTATTCTGTATGCCTTGTAGCAAGAATATCCAGCACTAACTCCTGCAGTTCTTTCCTCTCATTTCCCAACACTGCTCTCCTCACTTACCCTGTTCTGCTCAAGCCATTTGCTTATTCACAACACTGCTTCCCTAGTGCACATTTCTCTAATTCTCAACCCAATCAACACATCCTATATCTATACCAGTTTAAAATTGAACAGTGATCATCAGTGATGTCTTTTAAAACTTTAGGGAAAAAATCAACTGTCACATTTTAACTAAAAAGCTCCCTTTTCCAATCTCAATTTATAACACTGAGGATGTGATATAAGCTCACATCAAATAAACGATGGGCTATGTCAATTATTCATTTTCAAACACTTATTGGGAGGTGGGGTTATTCTGGTAGCCAGGCTCCTTCTGCTCTGGAATTTAAAACTAAAAAGAGAATTCAATTAAAAGTATACACCCAGTCTACCCAGAGCTGTGCCAGATCTTCTAAGAATACCCTACATCCCAACCTATCAGAAACCTCAGCGTGTATATGCTAATTTAGGAAGTTAAATTACTTTAATTAAACAGGAGATGCATTGGTATGTATGCAAGACAGCAAGGATAGTTTTTAAAGCAGCATGTCTTGCCTCTAAACGTCTTGCTCTTATTTCCCTGCAGAGGGAAGAATTCAATAGGATGTAAAGAAATTGGCCATGTAACGTCTTCTACTCCATTTGTTCTCTGAGGACAAGGTCAGGCTGAGGGGGCAGAGCAGTTACTCAGCTTTCTTTATGTAGTACTCATCCTAAAACCCAGTACACCTGGACTTGCCTAGAGTTCATTGCAAACTTAGACTTCTTGGTTTACCTAGAAAGACACTTTATAGGTTTACCTATAAAGTTAAAGATGTTATTCAAAGTTTCTAAGCCCTCTGAAAAAAAACATTTTCCTTAATGACAGACTGCTTTCAAAACCTGGGCATAGTTCATTGGGTAGCATGCTTATATAGAATGAACAAAGCCCTGAATTTGGTCCTCAGTACATCATAAACTAAGGATGGTGGCACATGCCAGTAATCACAGCACTTGGGAAAAGGAGGCAGGTAGATGAGTAGTTCAAGGCCAGCCTGGGTTACATAAAACCATATATAAACTATAAAATAAAATAACCTAAAAACAAATTAATAGATACCATTCCTATTTCTCCATCTATGAAATTGTTTGTTTGTTTTTGAGATTTTGAGATAAGGTTTCATAAAGCCTTGGCTGACCTTGAACTTGCCATGTTACCAAGGATGACTTTGAGTCTCATCATCCCTGAATGATGGGATTACAAGTTTGCATTACCTTGCCAAGTTTGTGTGGTGCTTGGGATGAAACCCAGGACTTTGGGCATGCTAGGCAAGCACTCCACCATACCAACTATAGCCCTAGTTCACTGACAGTTTTATAAAACATGTATTTAGTTCTGTCCAGTGTCTGTGACTAAAGGAATTCACTGGGTGAGATAATGCATTAATCCCAATACTTCATCATTTTGTATCCTTAACATTTGAAATCTGAGAAATGATTATATAAATGACAGCTTCCTAGTAAATATGTCGATGCAATTGACAGTGCCATCTGCATGGTTCTGGCTTTACAGAGGTGAAGGATACACGAGGAAAGAGGTTGTGGAATCTTCCTTCATGGTTCCAGAGAACCAATGAGGCCACTTGTGTAGCAGGAGGGTCCCTACATGGAGGAGGCAATATTCCTTCTTGATGGACGTACAACTGTAAGCTGACATAAAAACCTTTCCATCCCAAGTTGGTTTTGGTCATAGATTTTAGCACAACAATAGAAACCTAACTAGGGCACCAGGGAAGAGGTATTCCAACCATGTCATCCACCTGGCTATTCTAGGGAACATGGAGAACACAAAAGCAAAATCCAGTCACCCAAGAGAAGCTACCTGATGACTCCACGGCCCTTAAGTTTATGACCCATTCTGAACCTAGGAGAGAATCTCCATCATTCTTCCAAGCAACCAACATAGTGTGTATTAAGTCTTCCTTACTAATTGCCTTTCCCTTACTCTATGGGTATTCTTGCATGTCCCTCTAAGGTACATTGTGAGTGAAGATTTGGTTTTTGGGGTTTTGATATTCGGAAGTGGTGTGGGAAAGTTAGATCTTAAGAGGTTTTTGGTAGTGTACTTTGGAAGATGGCTCTCATGGTTCCTTGAGAGCCTGCTGCTCCCCAGGTTTCCAAACATGGGATTTGCTATACTGCGGTGCTAGTCATAGCCACATAAACCCTGTGCCTATCCTATCAATATTTACTTATCGCTGCGTGTCCCATGATGAGGGAACAACACTGACTCATTGTTTCCTCTGCCCTATATGAGCTCAAGGCAGCCATGTGTGGCCAAGCGTGAATATTTCACCAACACCAGCTTGGGTGTGTGGAATACTAAACATCTTCAGAAAGATGTTCTAGAAATTGTTCATGTTCTTGATTCAATGGTCTCACCAGTATATAGTACAAAGAGTGTTTTGTTTTCATTCTCTTTAATAAAATACTACTGATTTACCAAATAGGATGCCACAATTTAAATTATCCATACATGAATCTATCCTAATTAACTGTAAATTTTTCAAAGTCAGACAGTGTATCTTTTTCTTCTTTGAAATCACCATGTCTGTAGTTTAGTTACTGACATCCAACAATGAAACAGTCAGTCAATCAGTCAATCAGTCAGTCAATCAATAAACCATCAGCTTTGCTGAGGCTTAGTGGTATATTGATTAATCAACAGGACCACAAAATAATAATGTCCTATCCCAATTTCAAACAACACACATCTACACTGTGTACCACCTTGAAATATCAAAGTTTCTGATTAGCTCACAAGATCTTTCCTTCCAGGTCACTTTGATGTGTAGTCTCCATTAACATGCAAGAAAGCCAAATACAGAATTTGCTTTTCTTCAGTGTTTCCACAAAATAAAGGTCTGGCATAAGGGGACCATGTATGGCAACACGTGCAGAGCTTCCAGCATATGTCAGGGGAAAGCCACTGCTGTTACAAGGAGCTTTACCCAGATATTATCTTCTCCATTCAGCCAGTATTCATCACCCCACTTAAAGCAACTTTTGATGAAGACCCTGGCAACCCAAATTCTGCTTTATTTTTAAAGCAGTTATTTGCCTTCAAATATAAACTAACAATGCCCAACAGATGGTAAGCACTCAATGAATGCTTATTAACTGGAAAATGATAGCCATAGCTACTGTGGTAGACAGGTCCTTGTGTGACCTTCAAGAGTCTCTCTTCATGACATGCACACAAACACAGTTCTATAAATCACTTCCACTGCAGAGAAAGCAAGATCTGAGAGAGGAAGGGTTGTCTGGGATGACGATACCCAAGGTTAGTTCTAGTATATGACAAAAGTAAATAATTTCTTTTTGAGACAGGGTCTTGCTATGTAGCCTAGGCTGATCTCAAGCCTATGTTCCTCCTGCCTCTAGTTCCATAGTGATGGGATCAGCTGGTGATAAGGTGAAGACATAATACAGGTGGGAATAAAGTTCATATATTAATCACAAAATGTTATCCTGGATGAACCTTACCTAATTAGCAATGGTATTAGCTACTTTCCCATTGCTGGGATAAAACACCATGACCAATGATGACTTATGGAAGAGAAGAGATGATTTGGGCTATGGTTACAGACAGATGAGCTTTGTCTTGGCAGGGTGGCATGGCAGCAGAAGCAGGATGTTGAGAGATCACATCTCACCCCCAAGCACACAGCAGAGAGAGCAAACTGGAAGTAAGGTGAGGCTACTCTACACTACAGAAACTCTGACGCACGAGTGTGATCCTCAGAGAGTCTGATGAGGCTGACTATAAGCATCCTCAAGGCTCCCTCGAATAGTCTGAAGGGCTCCCAGCTAAATATGACAGTTTCGGCAGTAAACATTTGTTGTTTTTTTGGCCTTTATGACAAATCAGACCTTCCAGACATGCTATAATTTTAGTACATTTGCCACACAAAAGAGGGTTGTTTTCTGACAGTGGCTCTCTAACATTTCATGAGCTTTGACTTATCTATTTTTCTTACAGAGACGATTCCTTCTGCTCAAATGCTTCCCAGAGGCCATGCTTATGCTACAGAACTCTTGATGTATTCTGTTCTTTAAGAACTGAAATGTAGCCATCCCCTCCCATCCCATCTTCAGGTTGTTGTTATAGGGAGAAACTACATCTAGTTTCCAGAGATACTTTGGGCTTGACTCTGTCTCTATTCACAACTTCCAAGCTTTCAAACCTCCCCCACTTTACTCCTTATACTTGATCAACCTTTTATTCTAATTGAAATTGCTTCCTGTTATCCAATCTGTCAGTTTTCACAAGGGTTTTCTTGACACCAACCAAAAAGGGAACTATTTCTCCAACAACACTCTTCCAGAGAGTTCCATCACTGTCTTATCTTCCCATGGCATCATCCTTAGGAACACAAAGGTTTAGAGACAAAATTTTAAGAGCAAAGATTAATGAAAAGTCAAAGCTAGGTTGCCATCTTCTACAGCTATTTGATATTATGACATTTATAGCTAATAGTAAACACTGACTCAATAATGAACTTTACATTCTGTTATTCATTGTTCATAATAAGAAAGAGTTCAAAGACAGAAGTGGTACTTTCCTGTGACTAAATAATATATTGAAATACAGCAAGGATCACACAGATTCTGTGCTACAAGGTCCTGGAAGTCAAGAAGTTTACATAGTTTGCTCTAAACTACATTCCCAGAACCTAATGTAATAGCAGGAATATAATTAGTACCTGATAATAAATATGCATTCAAGTAGCAAATGAATGGAAGAACATGATGTGAGCGGGTAATGCCTGAAGTGGACCCAACTGCTACCTAGTTTCATTCATGGAACAGAACTGAGTAGGCAAAAGCCTCCTCTCCATGCTAGGTCAGGAATGAAGATGACTGCAGTTTCTTTCATTTTGATCTTGTAGTTCAGAGGAATCTTTTATGTGGACTAGCAAGAGGACAGGATAGAAGTCATAAGCTAGAACTCAACCACAAGACTATAACTTCCTGGAAAAAAAACTAGGACATGTATTTTAGCTGCATCCTGAAAAACTTGAAGATGTGGGATTATTATAAGTAGCTAAGTAGCTTCTACATGTGGGATGCCCTGTATCTTTGAGAAGGTGGAAACCAGATGCCATTTTACCTCCTCAAAGAAAATTGCTTTCTCTCTCCTTATTATATCAATATAAACATGTGTAGGAACCCAGCTTATTGTGACTACAGTCATCTCGGTCATCATTTTGTTTTATCAGCAGGTCACACTGGCCCAATAGAACAAAGTCATTAAGATAGTTGTGTGATGTGAGGCACCAAGCACTGTTGACACACTGCTTCGTAGTTGATGCTAGCATGTTAATTGAAAGACCAAATAATTCTAGCTGGTCACAGCCAACTTTCTCAGCTTCGTACATAAGCCCTTTTCCCACAGCTGTATGTAACCAGAGACTGCTCATTCATTTCCTGGCTGCCCAGACCCAAATAATCACACAGAAACTATGTTAATTACAATACTGTGTAGGCAATGCCTCAGGCATATTTATAGTTATCTCTTAGATCTTCTATTAACCCATTTCTATTAATTTATATTTTTACCAGGAGGCTCATGGTTTGTTACCTCTCACTTCTTGGGTAGTTACATGGTGTTTGCCTCTTTCGGCAGCTACATGGTATCTCCTGGATTCCACCTACTCTCTCTCTACTTCTCTAGGATTTCCTGCCTGACTTTATTCTGCCCTGCCATAGGCCGAAGTAGCTTCTTTATTTACCATTGGTAATAAAACATATTTATAGCATACAGAGGGGAATTCCACATCAGCTTTGGACTTCATAAATCTACTCTTGCTGTCTCCCAAGACACACTGTTACTCATCCAAAGTAAGCTGTACTCTGTCTGGTATCAGATCTGTCTGCCTCTTTCTTTGGTCTCACAGTACCTTGTGACTAGCTCTTGCACAGTGAGATGGGGCTTTTTTAAAGCAGCATGTAAAATGAACACTTGTATGGAATGGAATACTGTTTGTTCATATCACTTCATTGTACCATCATTTACTATGCCATCAGAATTAGCAACAGGGATATCAGCAGCTCTCCCCAACCCTCCAAGCCAAATCCTTACCCCTGACCTGTCATTCATGCACACTATCCTGTCTCAGCACAGAATTTAAACCTGGCCTCTTCTCTCATGTGTCTCCCTAATTCTTAATCCAGGTCATTGAATATGCCAAGCACATTCCGAAATGACCTTCAGTCCACTAGGCTTCTAGTATAATTGACTAACTTTCCTTCTTCCACAGAAGTTGTACTTCTAAAGACAAACTAGCTAGAATCCACCTCAGCTCAACAAGTAAAAACAAAGCCAGACAGCAATGGCACTGGGTTTTGATCCTACTGCATGTACTGGCTTTGTGGGAGCCTAGGCTGTTTGGATGTTCACCTTACAAGACCTGGAAGGAGTGGGTAGGTCCTTGGACTCCCCACAGGGCAGGGAACCCTGACTGCTCTTCGGGCTGATGAGAGAGGGGGAGTCGATTGGGGGAGGGGAGGGAAATGGGAGGTGGTGGCGGGGAGGAGACAGAAATCATAAATAAATAAATAAATAAATAAATAAATAAATAAATAAATAAAAAGACACTCTAAAAAAAAAGCCTCTTCTTTACTTTTGGTGAATTCTCAATTAAGACCCAAATCTACCAATGCTGGCATTTCAATTAACCAACTATCAGCCTATTCTAAATCCTAACTTGCTGTCATAATGTTCTTATGGTTACTTTCCTGCTCTGATACTCTGTCATACTGACTTCTGGTTCAATGTTCTCTGTGCAAGATTTATATTTAACTCTTCCCTTTTCATTTTAATTTATCCCATTATTCTCCATGTTGGTCTATGTACAGCTTTTCACTTCTACAAACTCTACTCCACTCAGTATTGGCTGGTTGGTTGATGTCATGAATACCTGTGATAGCTTATACTGTAAACCGGGTACCTCTTTAACTATCTCAAAGAATGTGTGCTCAAATTTAAACAACAGGCCCATGAGAATTTTCTCTTGAAGATAAAGGACTGTACCAAAATTGGAAGCAGAGGTAAGAATGTAACTTTCTAGAACCCAAACACATTCTTTCTCCCTCTCTAGAAACTGTCACCACCGCCACCACCACCACCATCATCGTGGTCATCATCCAGCTAGTTCTAAACCATCTTTAATTTCCCACACACATATCTGAATGCTTTCTTTGTTTGCTTTGCCTCAGGAATGTAGCCACCAGACAGCCCAATTTCGTGAGATTATCTTGTTTCCCAAAAAGGTCATCAAGTGTTCCAAAACTTTTTGCTGGAACCCTGTGCTTCATCTTCAAGCCTTTTAGCCAACTTGCTTGCTAGCTTCCAGTCACAAATGAATCTTTCTGAGACAAGGTCACAATGCCACAGAGTTCAAGGGTGATTTTGCATCATGAGAGTCTTCCATGGCTCTGTTGAGCAATTACACTTCAAAATGCTGATGTTTAGCTCTGACTCAGAAATTGGGGCTCTAGTCTGGCAATCCATGGGAGTGAGACATGAAAATTACTTTTCACCAACATCCCCTGCCCCTTGTAAATCTGATAAATAGTTCAGTATCTGTTTTAAATTCAGACTGTCTAGATGTCTGATTTCTGATTCTCCTTCCCACTTGACCTCTGGTTATGTGGCCAATAGCTTACCTGAGATCCACAATGCTTCCATCCCATAAAACATGACTTTAAGATTCTTTTGAGAAACACAGCTTATTTTTTGTTTTAGACAGTTCTTTTGAGACATAAGACCTTAGTTTAATTTCCTCCTCTCTATTTAATGAGGAAGATAATGGCTCTTGCAACATTAGATTGTTAAAAGAATTTAAAGTATTTTTATTAATCCTTTGGTAATTAAATGCATTGTATTTTTGTAATATTCACTCCCTTCCCAATTCCCCGAAGATTCACCACCTCCATACTAACCCAACTTTGTATCCTCATTTTTTTTTTGGTAAGTTCATTGCATCCAATTTGTCCTGCACATAGCCTCCTGGGAGTGTGACCATCCACTGGAGAACAGTTCATCTCCCAGTGGCCACACCCTTAGAGAAAGCTAGCTCATCCCTTTCCCACAGCCATCAGTTCCCAGCAGCTCCTTAGCCAAGGGTGGGACTTTGTACCCACTCCCACCCGCCTGCAAGCTGGAATTTTATCTGGCTTGAATTACATTTTACTTTTCAAAAACAACGACAGTTTCAGTTCATACTAATAATTTTTCTGTTTGGATAAAGAAATGAAAACTGAAAAAGTTCATCTCCAAAGTCACAGTCAAGTACCTGAGCCTGGAATACAAACTCAATTCTAGTGATAAAAGAAAAGCCTTGGCATTTCTCAAAGTGTTCATTTTCTTTTGACGTGGCCATGCTGGTGCCAGAGATGTCTTGGTGGGATTCACAAGCAGAGAGGTGGAGCCAAACTTACACATAGCAAGAGACCATGATAGATATTTCTTCTCTAAGCATTATTATAAATATAGCATACAGTGTTTTAAATATAATATAAATAATTTATTTATAAATATATTAATTTGTAAATGTTTACAAATACATAAATAAATCTACTTATAAATATAAAATATATAAATTATATATAATAGTGTAGCAATTGTATATTCTACATATTGTATATTCTATATAATAAATATAGAATGGTGTAATAAAATATCAAAACATTGTTTTTATATTGATTTATATTTATAAACATTATACTTATAAATTTTTAATAATTATAAATATATAAACATTTTATTAGCATAAATCAGTATAAAATACTGTGTTTGATACTTTGCTCAACTATTTTAGAAAGGCTTTATCAAAACATACCACTCTCTGGCTTTCCCTCTACTGTGAACTTCTACTTTCACAAGACTTAGAAAGATCTCTTTGGGGTGAGGCTTTCAGCCATTTCCTGTCACCACCAAGAAGAGCAGAAGAATGAACTGTGAAAGATTATAAAAGCAGATGGTGTAGGAACCCAGTCCTACAAGCCTGGATCCTGACCCACTCCCTCCCAAAGTCACACAGCCCTTCCTCCCACCATCCACTTTGCTTAGCTCTGTCCAAGCTGCCTCTGCCTCAGCTATGTTATAGTTAACCAAAGCACACATCAGGACTCCTACTCACAAAATACACACATCAGGGCTCACACTTACAATGCTCTTCTTCCATTTTATGCTAGAGTTCATACTAAACGTCTTATAAAGGCGTAACATTTAAATGCGTGTACTCAATCTGCTTTATTAAGAGAATAAAATTAAATGAAGCTTTACTGAATAAAAGTGGAGTGCATTTAGAAAAATGGAGTAGAAAGTAAAATACCTTTAAAGTTTAATTATTGATATTTAAGTAAATAAGATTATTAAGGATATTGACTGCTAAAACATTCGTAAAAGTTTGGCATCTATAGTCAAGTTTTGAAGGACATAAGACAGGCAATTAATACTAGGAACTAAATGGGCTTTTAACACAAAAAAATAAGTAGTACGATAAATTTCTACGTATGAATCCTTAGAGTAAGAATGATATTTATCCAAAAAGCTCTAGGCAGCAAGCAAGTAAAAAGGATTCCCTTTTTACTGTGTACTGGGAGTTCTGGAAGAGTCTAAAAGTTCAGGGAAGATATTAAGTGTTCCTGTCTTCATCCTTATATTACTGTTAATATCTCTTCTTCACACTGTATCCCAATTGCCCCAAGAATATCTGGCCCATCCTCCTAATGGAGCAATGACTGTAGGTCTGAATTACAAAGAATTCAAAATGCCACCCAGCAGCTCCTCTCAGATCCATGCCTTATTGGCTTTCCCCTTGTGTGCCTCGGTTGTGTTCCACACAAAGTGAGGAAAAGTGACCCTGACTTATTAGGGCAGATGTGTGGATCAACTGAGAGCATTTCAGTGAATCACTCAGTAGTGGATGGAATACAGAGTCCGTACTTGGTAAGTTTTAACTGCTTCATTGTTTTGGTAAATGAGACTGAAATCTTACAGGACATCCTTCTTGTTCATCCCTGTGAACAGTGGACAGGTAGCCACAGTGGGAGTTCAAATATTAATCAAGTGAATTAGCATAATTATCTTTGTACTATTCCTCATTTCCTCCTTCCCTTTTCATCCTGTTAAAACACCACACACATGGGGATGGGAGTGGGGGTAGCAAGGACCAAGATTCAAATGGTTGTATTTTTTTTAATGGAAATGAATAAGCTAATCAAAGATACATGACTTTCTCAGACATGTTTTAGATCACACTGATAACAATGTGGAGACACAGAAGAGGGTAAATTTGGGTCCACTTGAATTCAATCTTGAGGAAAAATATATATCATAGAAACTAAAAGGGAAGTGTATTGAAAATGGGCTTCTGAGGCTGCATGATAAAATTGGAGTTCCAGTGATGGATTAAATACGGGGAATCAGGGAGTAGGTACTCTCGCTCAGGTACCACACATCTGTTGGAGGACATGTCAGCTGTTTCCACTTCCTGATTATTGGGAACATGGTGCCACTGGCGCTGCTGAGCAAATGTTGGCAGAGCAGGATGGAGAGCCTCAGGCCTATGCCTCAGAGTGGTTTAGTTCAGTCATGTGGAAGGATTCCCCATCCTGATCTCCAGAGTGACTGCATCTCTTTGCATTTCCAGTGACAGTGAGTGAGGGTGGCTCTTCCCCCACAACCTTGCCAGCATTTGCTGTCAGTTGTTTTGTTGATCTAAGTCATTCTGACTGGGATGAGATGAAATGTCATAGTCGTTTTAACTTGCAGCTCCATAATTGCTAAAGATAATGAGAACTTTTTGAGGCATTTCTTTGTAATTTTGATTTCTTCTACTTACAGCATCAGGGACATTTGCTTCAGGAACAGAATCCATTCTCTCCAGTTGCTATCAGTGAGCCAAATAATTTATATTTCTTTTACTTCCCTAATGCTAATTTCCAGATACCATGTGACAGGCCTTCTGACCTGCTTATTTCTTGGTTGAGAGAGGATTAGTCTTTTTCACAATGCAAGGGAGAAAAAAAAGCCACATGAAATACAGCAGTGGGCATTCCTAAAATAAAAGAGAGGTACTGTTACCACGAGAAGAGTCAGGATGAAGGATCCTCAACAGATATCAATGACAAAAGAGCAGTCTGGAAGATGTCTGGACTTTTATGTCTAGGCCAAAATGTCCTGGGGACAGAACAAATGAAAGCAGAATCATTCAGGAATATTTGTGCAAATGATCTTTCGCGTCATTATGAGGCATAGTACAAGGGCCTTGTGAATGAGGTTAGAAACAAATTGAGAGAAAGTTGTGATAATGGAAACACTGGTATTTTCATGGGGGGGGGCAGGAAAAGCCAGAAGAGAATGTCATTTCATCTGGGATCTTTATTATTAAGTGGGAAAAAAGAAATCAAACAAGAGGAACATTGGTCAAAGTATAAAGACAGAAAATAAGCAAAGGTTTATGAAGACTGAAACTATAGCTTCTTTTAAGAGTAGGTAGTTTGAATGTGTAGATAACAATATAATGTTAGGTTGGGTAGGTAATGAGGAACAAGTAAAAGAACGAGCTTCCTCAGTCCAGCAAAGAGTCAGGAGGTCTAGGGCTTGGCTGGCAGTACTGTACCACAGAGGGACTGACTAGTGAAGGAAGGGTGCTGCAGAGATAAGAACTCGTTTGCAGCAATGAACTACAATATAATGAGTAGCAGTAAATAGTCAAGACTGACAAAGATTTCAAGGCAGGGAAAACCCAGGAAAGGTGGGCAGAAATGTGTCTAGCCTGCCATGTCAGGGAACAGGAGGTAGACAGGTGAGCTCTGAGGCTGTCTGCCAAGACCTGTGACTGACTGCTGATCTTAATGGTGTGGATGAAAAGAGAGAAGGGAGGTGCAGGAAAAGACCAAAGAGATGATTTAGTTGGTAATCTACATTCGTAGAAATTGATGGCAAAGTGCCACTGTCTTGGTCCTTTTCGTGGTGGTGTAACATAATGCCAGAGACTAGATGATTTATAAAGAATAGAGATCCACTTCTCACAATTCTAGAGACTAAGAATCTATTGTCAAGGGATCAAAAGGTATTATTTCTGGTAAGGATCATGTCCCTGTTCCTAAGATAACACCTTGGAAGTTATTTCCTCCAGCAGGGAGGGATACAAGATCTCTTTCATGAAAGATAGGTAGAAAAGACAAAAGAAAAAAACCCAGACACTCCACCCTAACTTTTCAGTTGATAAGCCCATAATAAGAATAGAATCTTCATGGTCCAATCACTTCTCATAGGCCTGAGTGTAATGATTAACACAGACAACATTATATCATCAATTAAATTTCAGTATGCATTTTTAAAGGGACAAACATTCAAACAAGGAAAATTAATGAAAGAATCAGAACAAACAGAGAAGAAACTGTACCAGTACTGAGTACTGGGCAGCATTGTGGAAGACAGAGTGAGTTGGTTTACTGCTTTGAGAAGAAAACAAAGTTGAGGGAACTTTTAGAATAAAGTCCAACTGGCTTACAGAGATTTAGAATAAAGACATGAAGAGATAGACTTAAAGATGAGAGATCATGAGAATGGGATTGTTAGAGAAGAGACCCAGGCTGCTGTTTGAAGGCCAGAAAGGGGTCCTGGAATGCAGGAAGAGGAACAGTGATACACAGTGACTGGAGATGAGCAAGCTCCAGTTTTCCAGCTTTGATCTCAGTAGGTTGAGGGTGAATTCATATGTCGAAAGCAAGACTGGAGGATTTGAAGCTTAAAAAAATGGAAAGATTTGAAGCAACTTCTGTGACTTATCTATTACGATAACATTTCTGTGCATAGTGGAAAACCCACCAACTTCTTTTCACTCCCAGAAACTCCTGGCTTTGTGATCCAAACCATTGATTTGCACGTCACCTTGACAGTTTGACAGCCACGGTGGTCAGGGATCTTTTGACTTCTTATCCTTTGCTGACTGGGGCAATACTCTCAATCTAATGCAGTCATGCCATGGAATAGCTGACTTGTTTAGCTTTTTGTCCATCCTGTTGCCATTAATTACACAGTCACTTTCCCATTTGGAGCTCCAAACACTGAACTGCTATGACTGTGGTCCCTGAGCACGACTCCATCACTCAGATATAGTTTATCATACAGAAAAACCCTGTAATTCCATAATACTGTTGAGCCATATATCATTTTATTGTTTTTTGTCAAACATTACTTCATTTCTATGGAACTCAGAAATATAGAAAGTAGATAGCAAATCCAAAATGCTAATTCTGTCATTTTGCTTCAGGATGTCCCCATAAGATTCATGGCATTTTGATTTGTCCTATAATACATCAGGATGTCTCTAGTATGCTACTAACATGCAAATGTAAGATACACTGGTTTTTATGTACATATTTTTTATCCATTGACAGCTTTAGTGTGCAACCTGTGAAGTGTTTGCAAATCAAAACCAGAATCTACCCCATTCTTCTGCATTTACAAATTTTAATTTTTATATTAGCATGAAAAGATACCAGTCAGTTTTAAGTTCAAAAAGGAAATTTCAAACATTAAAATTTAGATGATTCTAGAAATTGCACATGTACTTCAATCAACTTTTAAGGTATCTTTAGTCCCAGAAACAAAAACAAAACACAAAATCAGGTTAAAATTTGTTTATAATTCATTCATCTTATAAAGTTAATACAAATAGCATATATGCACCATAATTGAAAATATTATTGAAATTGCCCTTATTGAAGTAGTTTTAGAGTAATAAGAAGGAAAACAAAGTTTCCTTATAGTGAAATAATTCAGGAGTACAAAATGTATAAATGATAATGTAATGAACGTCCATACCAATCACGGAGTTTGAGAATGTATAGCACAGATTTAAATGATGTCAACTTCAACTTAAAATCCCACTTTCTTCCCTACTGTATAAAAATGATATGATTTTAAAAGCTCCTGACAGGGTTTGTAGAATTTGACTATGGAACTTAACAAGTCAGAAAACGTTTGAGGATTCTGCCATGTGGTCCCTTGTCTTGGAGGTGCTATTTAACTTTATTTCATGCACACTGGAGTTATAGACAGCTATAAGCTGCCATGTGGGTGCTGGGAATTGAACCAGGGTCCTCTGGAGTGCTTTTAACCACTGAGCCATCTCTCCAGCGCATTGGAGGTGCTATTTAGCTGTGGATGCAGTAGACTCACCAGGTGGCTTGCCAGGTTTAAGGACATGTGAAAACGCAAAGAGAGTAAGTGAGGGTTAAATATTGCTATTTTCTTAAACAAAAAGCAAACAGAAAAAACGACCCACCTCTATCCATTTTCTATATTCTCATCTAGTTGTGTGATGGGCATTGAGTGGTGGGTTCAAAAAGCTAGAGTCCAGATTAGAAAGAAACAGTATCATATTGAGGGTTTCATTGGGTGCTAGGTCCATTATCAGGCACATTATCATTATTATCTTTGTAATCCCTTAGAGAGGAATCATCATGGTTCTCATTTTATACAAGAAAAAATGTAACTTCCCAATGCTGGTGGCTTTGGAGCCACTATCCAAGCTTCACGATTGGTATCCAGAGAAACATACTTTTTGTTTGTTTTCTGTATCTATTGTCCAAGGACTTAAGGTTTAAAACAAACCGTAGCCTCATAATGAAACAACATAAAAGAAAGCACAAGTTTACCTTCAAGATAATAAGGGTACTTCTTATTCTTACTTACTTGTCTCATTCCTTTGCTAGTGCAGGGACCAAAGATGCTTCCTTATTTCTAATACTGGAGACAAGAGGTTGTCAGGGCAACTAATGGACTAAGGAATACATTCTAAGAATAGTGCAGGTCTTGATTACAGGAATATTACTTGAATTAACTGATGACCAAAACCTCCAAATGTCTTTCTAGAAGAATATGCTTAATTACTGATTATCATCAATAATCCTGTGAATTCAAGGCCACTTCCAAAGGCATTTCTACTCTTTATCTACATTGTGATTCTAACGTGGTGCTGCTGCATTCCTAAACATCATCCAAACACTTTATAGAATCCCAGGATACAAG
This sequence comes from Microtus oregoni, assembly GCF_018167655.1. Lineage (NCBI taxonomy): Eukaryota > Metazoa > Chordata > Mammalia > Rodentia > Cricetidae > Microtus > Microtus oregoni. The sequence goes on along the minus strand of NW_024543831.1, from coordinate 8,559,598 downwards.
CTCTGTTGCTTTCTGAAGAACAGAGAGGCCCTAAAGAAATAAGTTCACAAGAAGAAAGGGGATCAGGTAGAAGGAAGGGAATGAAAGAACAGAACTTCTTGGGCCCTGCACTGTTAGTGCATTAAATAAGCATAGTGGGGAAAGAGCATTCTTACTAATGTTTTCTGGGTATTGAAACTCATGAGAAACTGAGGACATCTCCGAGGTATACTTAACAAGAATAGCACACTGTGTACACAGATCTATGAATTATGTACATTTCAGGTTAGGGAATCATAGACCAGATCCCAATGCTTCCTTCCCATTCTGTATAAGCAGACCTTGTATAAATTGTAGTTGCCACCAGACACTGATTGCTAGTTATTTGCATAGCAGCCTGCAGCTCCCAAGTGAGCATCAAATAGCATTAAGGATTTGGTCATTGTTTCAAGTGTTTGAATATATCATGAGTAGGCTTCAGCTCCCAAAACATGTGAACTCCACTAAGCAAACATCTGAGAACACGTGAAGTCACTGTGGCAGTTCTTAGCATGGCTCCTCTTTCACCAAATCCCATACCACATCCCTCATAGCAAACAATTTAAGAACTTATAGCTGAATAATAAACTGAAATGGGCAATGGATTTTTTTCTAGTTTGGTTTCCCTCCCCCTATCCTATCTTCTATACAGGACATGATACTCATAGAGGAAGTTCTCCTGACTGTGTTACATTTCCATGGTGATAGCAGAGGGCAAGGTTAACAAACCAGGGTGATGGGACCCTTCTACTGCAGAGAGTATGTAAAGGAAAGCCTTGCAAAGCATCACGAGGAAACCCAACTTCACAGCATACTCCTCTGAATGGCCCACAGAGTCTGGCTTCTGCCTTTCTGAATGGACAAGCTTGTGATGTCCTGAGTATAATAATAGCTCCTTCCCTTCCCCCCATGCAGAAATTTGCTGTGCCCTTCCTCTCAGAGGCCAACAACTGATGCCTCTCATGACCAACAATCTGCCGATTGTTGCAATATGTATGTGCTCTTTGTGTTGGCACCAGCAATGCAGAGATGCCAAGTTTTAGAAACCAAATGTACTTTAGAAAAGCAATTTGATCTTTGGGAACAAGGGATGCTAAATAAGTTCTGACCGTGTCAGGACAGGCCAAACTGATGAATTAATTAAATGTTGAATGGGAAGTATCCAGTTAAATCAAGTATCAGATAATTCAGATACTCACCCCTAAAATCTATCTCAATTATTCTGTCCAAAACTAAATGTCCTGATTTTTCTGTTTGGTATTCTCTTCTACTTTTATGTAGGTATCTTGTACAGACTAGAATTAGTTCAGACTAGAATTAAAGAGGAAGAGATGATAGGAAGAAGATAAGCTGCAGTGGAGCAAGAGTATTAAAGGTAATTGGGTCAAAACCTATGAGTCCTTTGAGAGGAAGCAGAAACAACCACAGCTCTTAGGATCCTAAATATGGAATGAAATAAACCTTTGTGCCTTATGGAGCCATGGTCAAGGATATTCAATAGTAGGATCGCTTTTCCTATTTTATATAATGGTAATAGATATTTAAAAGTCAAGTGTTCTATGTATACATTGTCTCCCATGATTATCTAAATACAAGAGAATCTGAATTTTAATAACTAGAGCTTCGGGTTCATATAGCAATTATCTACCAAATTTCCTGTTGGAAAATGCTCATCTAACAAACTAAACCCAATGAGATCAAAGGTGACCTTCTGGTCTTCACCCTTTCACTGGATTTTCCTTTACTTCATTCATTACTCATGAGTCACTAGCTCAGACAGAATGGGCAGTCAACCTAGACCCCTTTTATCCATCATAAAGAACATCTTGTGGCCTTGGCTATACACTCTTGTTAATACTGCTCAAACCCATTCCCTCCATTCTGTCTCCATTTCTGCCTGCACAATCTAGACTTCCATTCTCTCTCCTAAGAATGCTCACATCTTTCATTCACATCCTTCTGCTTCCAACTTGCCCATGTCCAACAGTCTCTTCTCTGATATAATATCAGAGTCGTCTTTAAAACTTAAATGTGATTGTGGTCATTCCTCTGCCTCAAAGAAACCAAAGTTCAATGCAACAAACACAGCTTTCAGCCTGAAGGGGATAAAAGAATCACTTATTCTGGAGCTAAATGAGTAACCATGGCCTGGGGACATAAATTTAGGTAACCCCTACTTTCATGCTCCAATATGATAACTGTTTCCTGATGCTCTTAAAGGCACATAACACAGAAAATCCTAACTGAAGATACTTGTCAAATACATTAGTAGAATTGTCATATTACAGGTATATAGTAAGAGGGGAAAAGGTCTAATATAGGTCTCAGATGGTATTTGTTAGCCTTTGGGAGGGGGAAAAGCAACTGGTCCATTAATAAATTACAAAATGTTTTATCTCATAGTCACGGAGATGATAGGTCACACCCTGAGGTCGGTGAGGAACGACAATCCAGGTGTCTAAAGATAGGCCAGGATAAATGACAATTAGGCTCCGTCCTGCAACAGTCTAGCCTTTCTACAGCACTAAAGTTGTTGTTGGTTAATGGGCCACACAGAAGTTTCACTATAAGGTCACCTCTTTCCAGAAACTTACTCTCAAACTACCTTCAGGATAAATCCCAAATGGACAAGACTTGGCAGGAACCTGACTTTCTCTCTCTCTTTCTCCACCATACACTCCACACTCTCTCCTCTCTACCCAGACCATCACACACACATGGTGGTATAAATTCCATCTGGAATGACTCCCTGATTTCCTGTATATACCACCACTATCTTAACTCTGGATCTTGGTCTAGAGCACAGTTCAAACCCTGTCCTATTACTCTAGACACTCATTATTCTGGACTGGGATCTAACTATAGGTGCACTGTCTGGAGACGCCTGCTTAGTTTTAATTTGTTAGTCTTAGTGTTCCTTAGCCTCTAATCCTCTAGCCAGGATGATCCCATAACAGGTCACATTTCCTGTACCCAAGCATTTCCTCACTCTGATCATTATAATGTGAATTGTACCACTGCAATTGCTTGTTATATTTTTATTTTAGATGCATACTCCATGAGAGAAGAAACCACATGGTGCTCAGCAATGCTTATGAAATGTTGCTGAAGAATTTTCAATGACAACTAATTATCAGAAAATTAATGCATAGGTTATGTAAGTGATAAGCTATACCGTTTAATGGGAAATAACAAGTCTTGGACACCCCATATTATGCTCTTCTTATGATTATTGTTTTCTTTCTTCTCATATTCTAGGACTATCTCATATTCACTTTTTTATAGATTCCCACCAAAATCACACTGAAAGGAAATTTTGGAAATAGCCATTTTCTAAGAAAATCCTCATGAATTAAAATTTGGCTCCTGTAGGAATTAATAAACTAGCCCTTCCAAAAAAACATGGGTGGAGTGCATATTACCAACATTTTTGTCATTTTTTTTTCTAAGCCAGGAAATAAGTTGAACGGAAGAAAGGATTCAAGATTATCTTTTTTGGAAATAACATATAGAGAAAGAGTTTGCCAATTGCCTAAATATTTTCATCATGATGTCTTAGGTCACTTAGTAATCTCTTTAATTTCTAACAAATGTAAGATGTTTTTGTAGAATTACAATGTCTGAGAGGGTTCGTAGCAGTGATCTAGTCCTGTCTGACAATTCCAACCAGGACATCCATCTACAGCTATTCAAGTTTCTAAAACCCAGCATTGATTTCCATATCTTAACTTATAAAAAGATCCTTTGCTGATTAACGACCATACAAGGAAAACCACCATTAGGTTGGCTCATAGGATCCTGTATTAGACAGTCTCTTCCTGGGGACTTCATCTCTCCTGAGTCTCTTCATGTATTCTGTCCTCCCTGCATATGCCATTCTTCAAACAAGTCTTGCCCTTTCAAATCCCCACACTGGTGCCTATCTCTATCTGTGATTCTTCCTTCAACTGTCTCTGCCGAACACCGTCACTTCAGTGCTCACTCTTCCCGCATCACCAATGTTAGAAAAGCTAATGAGGACCCCGAGCTAGTACGAGACTCTGATTGCAAGAACATGGCAGCTTAACGTTATCTCCATGTAGTGAGAGGAAGCATGCTTATTATAGATAGTCTATGATTGGCGGTGTTTTGGAAACAACCTCGGAGTCTCGGAAACAATAAATATTAATAGTCGCCCAGCCAACCACAAGGACAAATTGCCGACTTCAAGTTCCATGGAGGTGAATCTGGGATAGCCCTATCTTTTTCTTCTAGTCTGGTATTCACCACTCTCGATGTGGCTTCTTGCTCACCATGCTGCTGGGTATCTGGAAACTTCTCTTGGCACACTGAGCTAGACAAACAGCTAGCTGTGACCCTTACGTCATCAGCCCCTTTCTGTGTCCGCTTTGATTTCTCAGGCTGCCACTTACATGACATCTGCCCAGATTTCCCAGTTAGCCATCTGTAAGCCAGAATCTGGCTGAAAAGGAAAGCCGAATGAAGAAGACATGTTTACTCAATGCCCTGGTTTAAAAAAGAAAGTAGGTTTCCCAGTCCCTGGCGTCATCTTTGTTTTTCATTTTTGTAAATGGCAGGTGAGTTAAAAGATAAAAATAACATCACTTGGGAAAAAGTCAGCTCAGACTTGAAAATCACTTAAGCCTGTAGCCATTGGCATTACACACTGAGAAGCCAGACATTTCCAACTGACAATGTCATCAAAACCCACTTGTTGACAAGAAGATGACGTGATTACGTGTATGTTAAATTGGTGCAAAGATCTTGTTTTTCTGTAATAGAAAACAAAAAGTTTCCAATTCAGAAAACTTCTCTTGAAAGGTCTGAATTGTTTTATAGTTTAAGTAAGTATCCCCCCAAAGAATCCGAGGTGTATGTATTGTGTGTCTGCTTTATAATTACATCCTGGCTTCTCTTCTCATATGTTTTCTCATAACTGAATTCACATATCAATTATCTGTCATAAGTCAATAGAAAAATTGCAAAGATGCCAGTGTTCTTAAACAAAAGACAGACTTTCCTTTTTATCCTTTTGTTCCAATTTTCCCTACTTCAAAAAAATATTTATTCTTCGTTAGTTTTATTTTGCCATTAAACATAAATTTATATATTAATAAAAAATTTTGTGGGCCAAGTGGTAGTGATGCATGCCTTCAATCCCAGCACTTGGGAGACAGAGGAAGTTGGATCTCTGTGAGTTTGAGGCCAGCCTGGCATAAAGAGAGTCAAACTTATACAAAGAAAAAACAAACAAACAAACAAAAAATAAGAAAGAAAGAAAAATCTAGCTGGTCAGACTGACTTCCTGACATCCTTTGACACTCAAATAACTGGATATTCAATTGAATCTCACTAGAGGATCTATGGATTGATGAGTGTAGATGAACCCTATGTGGGAAGATATCCTGTGTGAGTGAGATGGCTTCATCCTTGTGTGGACCGCGGTACTCTTCCTAATAACCAACATAAGGAATCAGTTTAGGTAGGCAGATGGGTACACAAACAATGGCACATTTCACACCACTGTAATAGCACATCCCAATAAGAAATGAAATCTTGCAGCAATATGGGTGGGACTAGAGGACACTGTGTTCATCTAAAAACAAGTCAGGCACAGAAAAGGTAAATGCCGTGTGTTGTCACAACAAGTAGAAGCTAAAAATATTAATTACCCCCACTCATTCACCGAAGAGGCAGAGATGGAACAGTGGTTACCACAAGGTTGATGGGATTAGGTAGGAATATAAAAAAATAGTTAAGGGGTGAGATCGTATTAGAAAAATGCTTTCTAGTGTTCGTTTTATATATTTGTAGGTAACCATGATTGATAACCAGTAATTGTACATTTCAAAGTAGCTAGTCAAGAGGATTTTGTTCCAAACACCCACACACACACACACACACACACACACACACACACACACACAGAGAGAGAGAGAGAGAGAGAACCACATAACACACATGTGCAGAATACCGTTTAACCTGACCTAATCCCTCCACATTATATACATATATTAAAATATAAGACTGTACCTCAGAAATGTGTACAATTAATATGTCAATTAAAAATAAAGCATTTTCGATTCGATTTACAATTTATGCACTCTTGTATCACCCTCTTCTTGTCCTCACTAAGTCTAGCCAGAGTGAGTCATGTGACTGCATTTCTATGTTTTAATTTTTAAAGAATTCATTTTTTGTTTTTAAATGGTTTAATTTGACGTGACTTTTATTAGCAGAAACCATTATAATTCCCATGAGAAATAAAATGTTTATATATTGTCCCTTGAATCCTAGGTGCCAGTGGTATACAGAAGAATGACACCCCTTTCTATGCCAACTTTAATACCCCAAAGAGCGTAGTTATCTCTAGGGTGGGAAGAAGTCCAGCCTGGCTGCATGGCTTTAGGTAGACAACACACGACTTCATGAGTTTCTCTTTCTATCCTTGCTAGAGTTGCTAGGAGACCTCCCTTCCTTAAAACACACCTTCCTCCATGCTTCCAAAGGAGGTTTTGATGGGTTAACACTGGCCATTTGAAAGGGAAAAGCAGAGAGGAGGTCATGGCTGAGAAAAGGGCTGTCTTGGAGAGCTTGGTCTGACAGTCAGCAGGGAGCACCCTGCTGCAGAGGGTCACAACCCCAAGTTCTGTTTCCTGTTAGGGAGTCCATGGCCAAGGTTCGTCAAAACTAAGCCACACACAACACCCTAGTGCCAAACAGGGTAGGAGCTCTGGCCTGTGCAAATGAAATCACTGGAAATTCCTCTGGAGGGAGAGTTCCAGGCCCTGAGCTCTGTGGCTAAGCAAACGCAGATGTCTAATTGTGCTTTCTCCCTCAGGCACAGCTTGAAGCATGTCACTTCCCTTTCCAAGAATCCTTAAAGGATGCCACCCTGCTCGAACAAAGTGCGAACTCTTCAACCTGCGTTTCAACTTTCCCTATGTTTTGCTCCAATGTCTTTCCCATTATGAGCCACAATAGTCCAGAGTGCCAGTCATGAGCCACTGTAGCCCAAAGTACCAAACATGAGCCATGATGGGCCCCAAATGCCAAACATCCTCCAGCCAACAGCCCAACTTTTCCCCTTTCAGACCAGCTCAATTCCAGACTCTCTTTACCTCTTTTCCTCCCTCTTCTTGGGGACACATTGCTCCTCCTCCATAGGCGTGTTGAACTTCCTTTCCGAGGACACTTACACCAAACACCAACAGTTCTTCAGCTTACCTAGCATGTCACTGAGCAAGTCCCACGTCTTCCATTTCTCCTCTGATAAATGCGAATTATTTTATAATTCCCTTACTCTGAGGGTTAGTGTCAGGAGAGCACATAGATTCCTGCCTGGCACCACACACCAGTTTGTTAGGATGTCTTACTATTCTGATTATGCTGCCGTGTTGGGACCTTCATTGACCTGCCATGTACTCTCAGAAGCCCTGTGCTTTCCCCCAGATGAGCACCAAACAATGCATTGCTGGACTAAAGCTTTTCCATTGGTTAGATTCACGGGTGACCCTGGGCAAATCATGCCAAGCAAAGCAAGTGAGGCAGATATCTGAAGGAGGAGGCTCCACCTAAAGTTGGTTTGGATCATGCTCCTCCTTCAGAACATCTAAGAGATTCACTGCGCTCGGAAGCCAACACGCCCACTCACTTTCTGGGGCTGCAAAGCCTGCAGGTATCACAATGAAGAGGACAAGTGTTGGGATTAATAAGGTCAGCAGTCTCCCTGTCCAAAACAACCACATCTCCCATCCCTAAAACCGAGTAGAACACAACGGTACAGAATGATTTTGACTGCCAATTCTCAGGCTTCTGGTCTCCCAATCCCCCACACTGTTAGAAATGACTTGGATCTCTCCAGAGCTGGGTTCACGTCAGTCGTGTCTGCCTCTGTTTCATTGTACTGAGAACTAAGACAGACGCTTTCACAGGTTTCTTTCTAGCCCAAACATTAGCTAGGAGCGCAAGCTTTTCCAAAGTGTCTCTTAGCGTTTGCTTTCACAGCCTGTGACAGCTGGATCCCTGTGTCAGGCTTTGCATTCAGTTGCTTATCAAATTCTTATTTTAATTAAAGTATATGAATAAAATTAACTTTACAGAGATGCCTAACTAAACAGAATGAGGACCCCCTCAAAAGGGGAGCTAAAGGTCAATTGTAAAGTGCAGAACCTGAACCAAGCCAGCAAAACTTCTGGGCTGTGTCATATTAGAATCCACTGATTATTCTTGCATTTTGAGTGGCTCTTTCTACTGCGCATTGATCATAGGGGAAAATATCAGTTCACTGAGTGATGTAGACCTTCAAAATGCTAATATGTTTCATTAGACAACACACAAACCTCCAGGCTGCTAACATTGCCAACAAACTCTTAAGAAGATCTTTTAAATATTTGCTGGGTTTCTTGTGGGGGACACTTTTAATATTTTTCTTCAAAACTTGTTTATTTTTATCTTTATGTGGGAGGGAGTACCGATGTGCCACAGCACACATGTGGAGGTCAGAGGACAATGTTGGGTGTCGGTCCTTACCTTCTACTTTGTTTGAGACAAAGTCTCTATTGTCTTTCCTTACTGAAAACGTCATTAGTTGGCCCACAAGTTTCCACGGATTTCCCTTTCTCCTTTTCCCATGGTGCCATAGCAGGAACCCAATTCCAAATGTGAGCTCTACTGTGCCTGGCTATACATGGTTTGTGGGGGTCTGAACTCCTCATGATTACACAACAAGTACATTATCTCCCCAACTCCCCAGTCAGATCCCCAGCCAGAAAGTTCAAATTTTGATCACTGACAATATATGCTATAAATTGCTTCCCTGGACAGTTTCCAATTTTGTAGGGTACAGGTTTTTGTAGTATGACCTAAAGAGTCTCCAGATTTCCCTGGTGTCTGTTGTTAAGTCCCCCTTTTCATTTCTGCTTTTGTTAATTTGGATGGTCCCTCTCTGCCTTTTGATTAGTTTGGATAAGGGTTTGTCTATCTTGTTGACTTTCTCAAAGAGCCAGCTCTGTGTTTCATTGATTCTTTGTATTGATTTCTTTGTTTCTATTTATTGATTTCAGCCCTCAATTTGATTATTTCCTGTCATCTACTCCTCCTGGATGAGTCTGATTCTTTTTGTTCTAGAGTTTTCAGGTGTGCTGTTACGTCACTAGGGTGAGATTTCTCCACTTTCTTTATGTAGGCACTTAGTGTTATGAACTTTCCTCTTAGCACTGCTTTCATAGTGTTCCATAGGTTTGGGTATGTTGTTCCTTCATTTATGTTGAGTTATAGGAATTCTTATTTTCTTTATTTCTTCCTTGACCCAGGGGTGATTCAGTTGAGCATTGTTCAGTTTCCATGTATTTGTGGGCTTTTTGCAATTAGCATTGTTGTTGAATTGTAACTTTAAGCCATGGCGATCCGATAAGATACAGGGGATTATCCCGTGTGTGTGTGTGTGTGTGTGTGTGTGTGTGTGTGTGTGTGTATTTGTTGAGGTTTTCTTTATTACCAAGTATGTAGTCAATTTTAGAAAATGTTTCATGAGGTGTTGAGAGGAAGGTATATTCTTCTTTGTTTGGGTTGAATGTTCATAGATGTCTGTTAAGCTCCTTTGAGTCATAATTTCTGTTAGGTCCTTTATTTCTCTGTTAAGTTTCTGTCTGGCAGACCTTCAAGTGGTGAGAGTAGAGTGTCGAAGTCTCCCACTATTAATGTGTAGGGTTTGATGTGTGATTTGTGCTTTAGTAATGATTCTTTCACAAATGTGGGTGCCCTTGTACTTGGGGCATAGATGTTCAGACTGAGACTTCATCTTAATGGAATTTTCCTGTGATGAGTAAGAAATGTCCTTCTTCATCTCTTCTGATTAATTTTAGTTTGAAGTCTATTTTATTAGATATTAGTATAGCTACACAAACTTGTTTCTTAGGTTCATTTGATTGAAGAATCTTTTCCCAACACTTTACTTTCAGGTAATGTCTGTCTTTGAAGTTGAGGTGTGTTTCTTATATGCTTCAGAAGGATGGATTCTGTTTTCATATCCATTGTTAGTCTGTGTCTTTTTATAGGTGAGTTGAGACCATTAATATTAAGAATATTAATGGCCAGTGATTGTTAGTACTTGTTATTTTAGGTTTTGTCGATGGGGGTGGTGTTGTGTGAGTGTTTTCCTTCTTTGAGTTTTGCTGGTGTGGAACTATCTATTGCCTATATTTTTGTGGGTGCAGCTAGCATCCATGGGTTGGAGTTTTCCTTCTAGTACTTTCTGTAAAGCTGGATTTATGAGTAGGTATTATTTAAATCTGGTTTTGGCATGGAATATCTTGTTTACTACATCAATGGAGATTGAAAGCTTTGCTGGGTATAGCAGTATAGGCTGGCATCCATGGTTCCTTAGTGTCTGTAGAGTGTTTATCCAGTACCTTCTGGCTTTCAGAGTTTCTATTGAGAAGTCAGGTGTAATTCTGATAGGTCTGCCTTTATGTGTTACTTGGCCTTTTTCCTTGGCAGCTCTTAATATTCTTTCTTTATTCTGTATGTTTAGTGTTTTGATTATTATGAGGTGAGGGGACTTCGGTTCAATCTATTTGGTGTTCTGTAAGTTTCTTGTACTTTCATAGGCATATCCTTATTCAGGTTGGGAAAGTTTTCTTCTATGAGTTTGTTGAATTTATTTTATGTGTCTTTGAGCTGGACTTCTCCTTTGATTCCTATTATCCTTAGGTTTAGTCTTTTCATGGTGTCCCAGATTTCCTGGCTATTTTGTGTTGAGTTATTTGGGTTTACATTTTCTTTGACTGACAAATCTATTTCCTCTATTGTATCTTCAACACCTGAGCGTCTCTCTTCCATCTCTTATATTCTGTTGGTTATGCTTGTGTCTGTAGTTCCTTATTGTTTACCCAGATTTTCCATTTCCAGAATTCCCTCGGCTTGTGCTTTCTTTGTTGCCTCTATTTCAAGTTTTGAACCGTTTCTTTCTTCTGTTTTTCTTGACTTTCTTTACTTTCTTTAATGATTTGTTGATTTCTTACAATTTTTTGTTTGTCTTTTCCTCCATTTCTTTAAGGAAATTTTTCATTTCCTCTTTTAGGGCCACTATCATCTTCATAAAACCATTTTTAAGGTCATTTTCTTCTGTTTCATCTACCCTGGGCTGTTCAGGTCTCGCTGGTATCGAACCTCTAGTTTCTGGTGATGCTATACTGTTCTTAATGTTGTTTAATATGTTCTTACACTGCCATTTGTCCATCTCTTTCTAGTGGATGCAGGTGGGGTTTGTGTTTCAAAGGTCCCTCTTCTTCCAGTTGGTGCAGGTGGGGCTTAGGAGGCACCTCTTCCTTCAGGTGCAGGTGGGTCCATACCTCTGGTGGATGCTGATAAGCCTCTGAAACTCCTCCAGGTCTAGACGAGGCCAAGGGTCTTATGGTTGCAGATGCCATGGGGAATAGGTGGGAGTGTGGGGAGGCTTCTCACAGGTTTCTGGGCCTTATCTAGGTGTAGGTAGGGTGTGGGATGTGCCTCTGGGGGCAAGGGCCTAAAGAGTAGGCCTTCCCACTCACCTCTCCAGGTGCATTTAGGACCAATGGGGGATTGTTTGGAGTGTAGGGAGGCTGCTCCCAGGTCTCTGGGACTCTGGTGGTAGGAGTGCATTACAGGACTAAGGCCTAAAGAGTAGGGCTCTCCAGGTAGGGTGTGGCCAAGGCTCTGGTGGTCTCAGATGCTATGGGGGATGGTTAGGTGTGTGATGTTGGGGGAGGCTGCTTGTTTGTTCCCAGCTACCCAAACCACAAAATAATCACTAGGAACTATTTTATTTGCAATACTGTTTGGCCAATAGCTTAAACATATTTCTGACTATCTCTTATATCCTAAACTAACCCATCTCCATTAATCTGTGTATCACCACCCGGCTGTGGCTTACCAGGTAAAGTTCCATCCAGCATCTGTCTCCAGCGAGTCTACATGGCTTCTTCTTGACTCTACCTACTCTCTCTCTATATATCTCTTCCAGCTTGGCTATAGTCTGTTAAGCCATTGGCCAAAAGCAACTTCTTTATTCATTAACCAATAAAAGCAACACATATACAGAAGGACTTCCCATACCAGTGTGGGGAGTCTGCTCCCAGGTCTTTGGAGCTCTGCTGGGTGAGAGTGGGGCATGGGATGTGCCTCTGGGGGCTATGGCCTCTCCAGATGGCGGCAGGATCAGGGCTCTGGTGGTCACAGATGCCGTGGGGGGAGGCTGCTCCTAGGTCTGTGGGGCTCTAGTGGGTGGATGTAAGGCAAGGGATATCCTCCAGGGACTATGGCCTAGTGATCACTAGAGTTTAAATGGTCTTATTTTTTTTAAGTTCTGTGCATGACTCTTTGTGTAAGTTTGTGCATGTGTGTGCAGATGCTCACAGATGCCAGAAGAGGCTGATTTACTAGATTGGAGTTACAGGCAATTATAAACCACCTGGCATAGGTACTGGAGACCTAACTCAGGTCCTCTGCAAGAGCAGGAAGTACTCCTAACCACTGAGCCATCTCTCCAGCTCCAGGTAGTTCTTAAAATCTTCTATTTTAATTTTTCTCTGAGAATTCAAAGCAATGCAGATGATGACTCCCCCATGAAATGATAGTGTTCAGCAGAGGCAAGGACAGGCTGTCAGCACTGAGTAGGTGACTGATATGGTAACCCCATGGATGGGTAAGGAGACATTTCCTCTCTTTACTTGGAACTCATATTCCTTTCTTTTTCCCTTGAATTTCTTCATAGAGGACATACCAGGTCCCTTTAGGATCAGGGTAGCACAAGAGTGACAACTTGAAAAGCCACCTAGAAAGTAATGGTACGGGACCAAACGGCAGAGTAGCTGGGAACCACAGTACACACTTAACCCTGAAGCCTCAAGCATAAAAGTATTTCCAAAACCCAAAAGGCTGACCTGAGTCTATCAGCCCTAATGCTCCTTTCATATCAAATGCCAACAATATCTTCATCACAACATTTAATTCACCAATTCATTTCATAAAATACACTTCTTTGTAAATTCAAAGAAGAAAAAGGGAATGGAGCAGAGCATAGAGCTTCAGAGATCCAGAGCTGAAAGATCTCAAATTCATGCCAAAAAAAGTCACAGAAAATGAGGAGAAACAACACACAGATGAGTGGGAAAGAGGGTCTCCTCGTTGAGTCCTCATCACAAGCTGGGGCTGGAGAGATGGCTCAGCAGCTGGGAACATCTGCTGCTATTAGAGAAGACCAGGATTTGAGTCCCAACACCTAGATGGTGGCTCACCACTATCTGTAATTCTAGTTTGAGAGGACCAGGCATGTACATGGTACACATACATACATTCAGGAAAATCATTTACATGCATACAATACAATTTAAAAAAAATATTACTGAAATAATAAGTAATAATAAATAAAATAATAATAAATATAATTGTTATAATAAATATAAATATATATAAATAAAATAAATATTATAATAAATATAAATAAAATAATGAATATAATTATTATAAAATAATAAGAAAAATCTGAAATTTGAAAGGAAATATAAAAGAGTGGTGTTAGAAATTTGAAAATCTCCAGACAAGACAAATTTAAAGAAACATAAGCATAAACATATGATTAAATTTTTGATAATTAAAGACAAAAATTATTGAAAGCAACTCACAAAACCCAAAACCTACCTACACAGAAAAAACACCCAACCCAAATATTAATAAATTCTTCATTTTAATCATGACAGTAAAACAGAAGGGCAAGATTCTTGTAGCCATAGAGGAAAAAATAACCTGTATTTGGGCATCATATTTTGAAAAAAAACAGAAAGAAAGAAGGAGAGAAAGAAAGAAAAAGAAAAAAAGATATTACTTCTAATATGTCACAGAAATTCAGTGTAAAATCAGAAAACATTTTTTCTTTGTATTATTATATAGTGACATTTTGTTTATAATCTAACAAATAAAACTTGCCTGAAAATCAGAGTGCAAAGCAGCCACACTAGTCAGCCACACAGGCCAGGCAGTGGAGGTACACACTTTAATCCCTGCAGCCACACTAGGTAGTTATAGAGGCCAGGCAGTGGAGGTACACACTTTAATCCCTGCAGCCACACTAGGTAGTTATAGAGGCCAGGCGGTGGAGGTACACACTTTTAATCCCTGCAGCCACACTAGGTAGTTATAGAGGCCAGGCAGTGGTGGTGCATATCTTTAATGCCAACACTAGAGAGGAATATAAAGTGGGAGGAGACAGGAACTCGTTCTCTTTTCCATCTGAATATTTCAAAGAGGTAAGAGCTCTCTAATTATTGGCTGCTTTGCTTCTCTGACCTTTCAGCTTGAACCCCAATATCTGTTTCTGGGTTTTTATTATTCATGCTACATTATTACTGTTTTTAAAAATTCAAGATCTGGACTAAGGCAATGGATTTTCTAGACTTTATAACAAATTTGCCCTCTATGGGATAAACACTGAATAAATTAGAGATCGTCAATGATAAAGCAAGTGCTGTTGGAAGACAATGTTATGATGGAAGAAAGATAAGATAGACCGAGAGAAAAAAAATGCAAATCCTGTTCCTAACAAAAGACTAACATCCAGACTTCTCAAAGGCAGGCATGGTGGTCCATCCCTATAGTTCCAAGCACTGTGAAAGATGAAGTAGACAATTTTAGAGCTCCAGACCAGCCTGAGCTACATATAAGTTGCTTCAATGCTGAAACAAACAAAAGTATTCGCAAAACTAGGCAATGAGAAGAGAGACGACCTAATCTAATAACGGACAAAATATATCCTAAAGAAGAATATACAGAAATGTCAACTAGGCACATGTAAAGATGTTCAAAATAATTAATCATCAAAGAAATAAAAATCAAAACCACACCCACTGAGTTTAACACACACATACACACACACATACACAATCACAGCATACGTATCAGAATGGCTCAAATTTAAAAAAATAGTGATGTCAACCCTTGAAAGAAAGTCAATAAATTAGATCACCAATGGGAATGCACATAGTACAGAATTTTGGGAAAGAGTTTGGTACATTCTTTGAAAACCAGCCATGTAATGATTATACAGTGACTACACTCCTAGGAATTTTTCCCAAAGAAATGATCCTCTTTGTGTACATCAACATATATGTTTATATGTGTTCTCTGGAATACTACTTAGCAATAAAGATGAATGAACTATTGATAGATTACAATAATCTGATAAGCCATTTCTAGGAATCTATTTAAAAATGTCACTTCCAAAAGGTTACATACTGTATGATTCTAGGGACATAGGGGCTTTAAATGACAAAATTCTAGGAATGTTGAGCAAGGTAGTGGTTACCAGTCTCCCTGACATTGCTCTCTATGCACTGACTGGCTTTGGTGAGTAAAAGTCTCTGAGCATAAATTCTGAATTGTTCTATCTATAGTATACAATTAATACTGTAGTACACAAACTACCTTGTATGTAGCATATATATATATATATATATATATATATATATATATGTATGTATATTAAGAACTTATCTATTCAAAAGCCTAAAAACACAGGATTTTATTACAAGTTATCCAACATTATAAAGCTCCATAATCTTGTTTTTATAATAAAAAATAGTGTGACTACCACAATGAAGCAAATTCACATGGCCAATGTCTCAGTTACCACTATTGTGTTTTGTGGGTGGTGGGAACACTTGGGGTTTATTCTCATGACAAAACTATGGTATATAATGCAGTATTATTTTGTTCATTATAATTTCAAAGCATGTTACACATCAGGTCTCTAGGCCTTATTCATTCTGTGCAAGGTTGTCTGGGCAACACATAATTCTAAAAGCAACACTTGGTGCTGATTTTTCCTATCGGAAGAAATGGGATTCCATGAGTCCAATTCTTACTAAATTTGCATTTTGGCTCCTACATATCAAATGGCAGGCAGACTAAAGGCTCCAATTGTTTCCAAGATTAAAGGCAGAAGGAAGAGGAAGAACAAAAAAAAGGTGAAAAGGAAGAGGAACAAGGCTGAGGGATGAGGACGGGGAACAATGAAGAGGAACAGGAAAATTATGTAACCCTCTACTCCTCTCCCCTCACAAAACAGAAACGGGTGGATTAGCACCATGAAAGTCAGAATGAAGTCTCCACACTTTCTTGATTTCACATGCTATGTGGTTACTGTTAACACATGTGTTTCCAATCACCTCTGTCTTAAAAACAGTGCTAAGAGAATTGGACCTGCCAAACATATCTGACATCACAACACCCTTGGAAGAGCTATCAGGGAAATGCGGATATATATATATGTACACCATTACAGTTCTGTTTTATTAAACTCATAACATTTCCACCCCATTTAAACTCACCGTGATAGCACACGTTGTTTGGGTGATGGTTTCCCTTCCAACTGGCGCTCAGAAGACTGCATTCAGCCAGATCCACAATCAAATGCCAAGACCGTGATTAGCTCTCCTTTCCACATGGGTCTCTTGTTTTGTTAAGCGGCTATGCAATGCTGGATATAACCATCTGTGGGTGGCCTAAGGATAGAACCTGGATGTGACAATGGCTGTGGAAAGCATTAAAAGTGTGGCTCTGATTTGTTTTAGGTGTATCTACGATTTTGTAGCTAAGGGCTATATGTATGTATGTCTATAAGTGGCCTTAGTGGCCCCTACAGCATGTATAGCTCACAAATGTGTTTTATTGCTAACTCAATGTTAGAAAGGCATCTGAATTTGTGGCCAATCTTTACATATTAAGAGAGATTCTACATGAAAATACGGATTTCTAGCTTCTTCTGAAAATTCTGATGTGGCCACAGTTGGGCTTACTTTTCCACGTGGCAACAATTGGCCGGGGCTGCAGAGCAGCTGGGTTTTTGAGACGGGCTCCGTACCATCTGGTTAGCGTCTCCATCCAGCTCTCTTCTCGCATTTATGTAACTTGCCTCCATTCTGGGGGTGTTCCGATTTTCAACACTGGCTTATAACAACAGAACTTTAGATTATCTAAGCTTCTGGTTTGACCAAGTGAGGAAATCTGTAATGAGAAAATATGATGACCTATGTCTTAATCTAGTTTCTTTGAAAGTAGACCTTGTAATAAAGATTCAAGCCTAAGTAATTTATTTAGGAGTTGAACCCAGGAAAAATTAGCAGGGAAAGAGAGAAGTAGATTGAGAAGAGATGAAAACCAGTCAAGAAATATTGTGGAGGAAGTCACCACAATAGTCAACTAAAGCTTAATTCTTCTAGAGAATTCTGAGAGGAATATAAAGCGTGACCCAAGAGAGGGACAAGAGAGTGGGGAAGTGTAAACCTGTTCTTAGAAGTTATCAGATGATGGCACTTAGAAGGAGCAAACCCTGGTGTTTACAGTCACCTATGCTGATGCAGATGGTAAGAAATGGGAATTAGTGCCAAGACCCAGTGGGAAACATACACGGTATCAGCTACATCAAGTTTCTGAGGTCATCATCAAATGATGGGCAAAATAATGGTTTCATCTCAGAAAATGCAAGTGACAGTTGGGGTTTGTTGACTGCTATTTCCAAGTTTCTCTCTCTGGTGGAAACTTCTCATTCTCTGAACAAACAAAAAAACATATTCGAATTGGCCTTAACCTTCTACTCATTCCCACCCTCTGGATAAAAGATTGTATTCAACCCCAAAGAAGAGAGTTATATGAAATTACAGAGAGTGACTTTTGAAGATGACAATGTATGTTCTTTGACAACCTTAAACATGATAATCAGATTCCATTCACTTTTGCTAACAATGATGAGACAAGTGAGAACTGTGAGTGTCTCAAACATGTATATACAAGCACTACAGTTGTGACAAATTTTCTTTTGGTGAGAATTCTCCCTAAATCCCAAGCCCCGTGATATATTTATGGTATTATTTTACAACCTTTTCCATAGGCTTATCTAAAAACAATCTGACATGAAGAAAACTAAGGAAAGCTTTGTTCGGCTTACAATTTAAGAGTGTGATATGATTGGGAAGGCATGGTGACAAGAACATGGGGTGGCAGGTCACATTTCCCAGGAAGCAGAAGGCATCCCCATATAGGAGGGGCTATCAGACTCTAGGATCTCACTTCTAGTGAGGCCCCACCTTCTAAGAGTCCACATTCTTCCAAAGTAGTAGGTAGGGACAAAACGTTCATGTGCATGAATCTGCAGATGACATTTTACATTCAAAACCACAGCAATGATCTTGCACTGAAAAAGCTGAAGGGTTGTGTAATTTTTTAATGTAGCTTGAATCTTGCAGTAGCAGGAGAAAGTTTTTCAACATAAGGGGGAAGAGTCAGACAAAGCATTACCACTTTCTTCTCCAATTGGGCCTCCCAGACAATTGTATAGTGCTACTTCCACTAGAGATGGGCTTTCTCCAGTCAGTTTGCTGGCCAACATTCCCATACTCTGGAAAAATCCTTGTAGAAATATCCAAAGTTATGCTTTGCTAGTTCTGTAGTTTTTCCTCAATACAAGCAAGATAAAACCCAAAATTAATTGCCATGGTACCTGGGAAATTGTCTTAGTTATGTTTCTATTGCTGTGATAAAACACCTTGACCAAATGCAACTTGGAAAAATTAACTGTTTATTTCATTTTATGGTTTATAATTCACTGAAGAGGGCCATTAGGGCGGGAACTCAAGACAGAAACCTAAAGGTAAAGAGTGAAGCAGAGGTCATGAAGGAATGCTGAGTACTGGCTTTTCCCCCATTGATTGTTCAGCCTGCTTTCTTGTACATCTCAAGACAGCCAGCCCATGGATGACACTACCCATAGTGGACTGGGTCCTTCCACATCATTCAAGAAAATTCCCTACAGATTTGCCCATAGACAATTTGATGGGGGCATTGAGGTTCCTCTTCCCAGACAATTCATTGTGCCAAACTGATGAAAACCCAACCAGAATAGAAGGCATTTATTTTTAGGGCCAGTGCCTTTTCCTGAGCCGAGAACAAATCATAGTGGAAATAAGCTAGGCTAGACACAATTTCTCTTTAAGCCCTGAGTAGCCATAATGATTGGTATTGACTGATGGCTTTATGAAGAATTTCGCCAAATTGATTTTCTCATTAGCTTTCCTAATGTGATGCAAATGCATTTAGATTAGGATGACAAAAAAATTAACTCAATATAAAATGATGCCATTCAGATTCAATTACTCAACAGGAACCATAGAAAGTCGATCTGCAATGACAACACGTTAATTATTATTGAATATAATTGCTCAAGAAGAGTGAGCATACTCAGAAAAGGACTGAACAAAACACATGGATTATAAACAAAAAGTTATGGAAGATGTGAGTATCCATGAGAGAGTATGGGGCTATCCCCAAAGAATACATAGAACAACCTGTGTTAGTCAGTTTTCCTTCACTATAGCTAAATCTCTAGGACAAGTAACACAAAGAGAAAATGATTCACTTCCTATTTTGGAGGTTCTGTCCCATGAATGATTGTCCCCACTGATTTAGGTCCTGTGACAATGAGGCATTTCATGATGGCAATACCTGGCAAAGCAAAATCATTCCCCTCATCGTCCTTAAGCAAAGGAGTAAGGGAGGGACCATAGTGCCACAGTTTCCTTGAGCATGTCCTGGTAACATAAAGAGCTTCAGATAAGCTCATTTCTAAATGTCTCCATCACTTCCCTGTAGTGTCACACTAAGGACCAAGATTTTAACACAGGAGCTTTGAGGGGACAGTCAATATCTAAACTCTATTATACCCAGACAACCTTTTCAAGTGCATGCGTCTTTTCAGGAAAGTCATGCTGCCTGTGCCTCAGGATCATAGAAAGTTCTACCCACCTCAGTCTCACCCTGAGCGATAACACCCAGCACTATATAAAGGTTATCTGCAAGAGTCCTGGTCAATGCCACCATTTCCACTGACCACCTATGTATGGGCAGTGTCCTTAATTAAACATTTCACTGGCTGAAATCAATGTGAGCCCTGTAAGATTGTTTCCATGGGAATATGCTCCTTATCAGAGCACACTGTTCCAGCATCACTGTGGATTGACTTTCATACTACAGGCACCACTTGTAACTGCTCATTTGTTGAACAACAATCATCAAAAGAGTGGGCCTGTCAACAATCACAGACCAGGAAGAAGCTCAGAGGGTTTTATGCCTCCTATGAAACTATCAACTACCGGTGTATGAGGGAGAAGAAGTCACTGGTTTCAGTTGTGTAGCCACTGTTGAGCTCCAATGGATAGTTCTACCCCCAGACTCACACAGAGGGTTCTAGTTAAGTTAAATGAGTCAAAAAACAAACACAAAAGACATGAATGTGGGAAAGGGATTTGTGGGGAGGTATGGCATAGGAATGAGAAAAGGCAGAGTGAGGGTAAGAATAATCAGAATGCATTATATGCATGAAAAATATAGGCTTTTCAAAGGATAAATTTGTTTTGGAAATACATAATGTAAATAAAATTGTTTTAGATACTACAGGGTGAAACAAGATAGGAAAACTTGAGCAAAATGTCAGAGAGCTGTTAAGTATAAGAAGCATCACTCCAATACACTGGTACATGTTATTATAGATATTATGTATTGCGAAGGAAAGCCTGTTCATAGAAGAGATGGAACTGTGGTGATGATGATGATGATGATGATGATGATGATGATGATGATGATGATGATGGTGATGATGATGACGATTATAATGATGATGACTGGGATCTTAGGAATGAAAATTTGGTGGGAGGCAAGATAGAGATGGTGCTTTTCATTCATCTCTTTGGTTCATTGGTTTTTCACAGGCATCGGTAGCCATCACTAATCAATGATTTAATTTACAGATATTTTGAAGTTGTATTTGCATCACGAACACACATTTTATAAAACTTACCTAAAGCAACTTGAAAAGTGGAGTTTATAGAGATTTCATTCCCAAGTTGCTCCTTGATGCCATTACTAAATTTTTGCAGTAGTATATTTAAAGGAGTTGCCATGTGCTAGGCTGTACACCTGTACCCTAGATATTACAGCATGGAAATATGTAGTACTGAAAATAACATAAAGAATAAAGGGACAAAATTCAGCTTCAATAAAGTTCAGTATTCATGAACATAAGTTTTGGGAAAGTTCTCTATAAAGGATCAGATCTCTCCAATGGCACTTAGTGAATTCTTACAATAGCTTACATGCTGGAATTGAGTCTTGAATTTTCTTCTAATTCAAAAGGGGTGTGATGAGGGAGAGAGAGCGTAGAAGAGTCTGAAGTCTGAGTTATCATCAAAAGGTCAAGTGTTACAGGGCATGACAGTAAAAGGCTATTGTGGGCATGGAATTGGGATTAACAATAAACATAAAAAGCCAGCAGTAATGGAGTAAAAGCCAAGGGCTTTTCTTTGGGGACAGATAGTCATAGATTAAAAGCTATTTGGAGGTTATGTTTAAGTGTATGTGAGAGTGCTTCATTTTTTACACTCACCTTTCTCATTTCCAAATGGAAATATCTTCTCCCTCTTATAGTTATTGAAAAGAGTGACAGAAATATATACCCAGCACGTGGGCTCATTAGTACATAACTTTAATCTTAGCTATTCAGAGGCTGAAGCAGGAAGATTCATAGCTCAAAAGTAACATTGGAAGACCATGTCTCAAAAGCAAAACAGAAAACTGAGCTTAAAGAGCCCGAGTATAGTCCCAAGAAAATGAGTTGTTTGATGTGTGGTTATTACTGTTACATTCTTGACAGGACACATTCTCCATAGTTGATTTTCTTGACTTACCTTGGAAGTTCTCTCTCTCTCTCTTTCTCTCTCTCTCTCTCTCTCTCTCTCTCTCTCTCTCTCTCTCCCTCTCCCTCTCCCTCTCCCTCTCCCTCTCCCTCCCTCTCTCTCTCTCTCTCTCTCTCTCTCTCTCTCTCTCTCTCTCTCTATCTATCTATCTAATTTTTCAACAGAGGGTTTCTTTGTGAAGCCTTTTTGGAGCCTGCCCTGGATCTCGCTCTGTATACCATGCTATCCTTGAACTCACAGAGATCCACCTGCCTCTACCTCCAAGTGCTGGGATTAAAGGTGTGCACCATCACTGCCTGGCTTGGAAGTACTGTTTCTAAAGACATTAATTTCATAATTGAGTCATCCAAATTTGGACAAATCATTTCTCATTTATGGTTAGGATGTATAAGTTTTGTTCTGTTTGCCTTGTTTTACTGTCCATATACAAAATGGCTAGGCAAATCCTTCTAAAACGATCCCTCATTCTTCTCCCTGTACAGTTCTGTCACCACTGTTAGCTATACATCACTTACATTACTCTCAGAAATGAAGCTCTCTGTTCTTCAGTCCATAGAACACACATGCACATACAAATACACACACTTAAGAAGTCATACATTGTACACAACATACATGTTGACATACACACATGTATACATATGTACATACATACATATGAACATAAATACATAGTTTTTAATTTTGTTTTTTCAAGACAAGATTTCTCTGTAGCGTTGGAGCTGTCCTAGAGCTCATTCTATAGACCAGGCTGGCCTCAGACTCACAGAGATCTGTCTGACTCTGCCTCCCAAGTGCTGGGATTAAAGGCATGCACCACCACTGTCTAGCAAATACACACTTGTATACACATACATACTCACACAAAGGCATATGATTATATAGAGAGACATACACATACACACACTTCTAAATTATTTTCTTTGTCCCATTCTTTCTAGATAGTCCCATTACTAAATTATGAGTCTGTGGTTGAGTCATACTTTTCTTTGAAATCAATAAGCATAAAACGCCCTCTAGACAGAAGCCAAGCATTGCATCCCCATCTCCTGTAGGAAAACCCTGCATCTTCCATTGAGGGCACATGAGGAAGAATGACATAGACACACAACCAGTACTTCATTTATATTGCCTCAAAGCCCACAATGAAGGAGCATTTACCAGATTACATAATCATTTGAAAGGTGGAAAATCAGAAATATCTGAGACACACAGTCTGAGTAATTACTGCTTCTCACATAAAGGGCTACATGAAGACTGGATATTATGTATTTCTTATCATGTTCAAAGCTAAGGGTACGGTCTCAAGGCACACAGTTTTCATAAAGCGCAAACATGCTACTCGAGGCGGTGTGTGTGTATGTGTGTGCACGCACGCATGCCTTTGTGCATTCGTGGGCGTGACACAGACAGAAACAGAGGCAAAGTCAGGATGTTACAGGAAGAACACACAGCTTTCCATGGAGACTGGATCCATTCCGGAAACTTGGAGTTAACACCCTCACTGTCTTCAGTCATGTGAGGGTCCAGGCCTCACTCTCCACATTTCTAGCCTGTCATCAGTCTGCCTCACAAACTCAGCGCACAGCGTCTGTTTCTCATTGAATTCTGCTCCACACATAACACAGGACTGAGACATGTCCATGGTTCTGCTGTTAGAGAAAGGTTACCCTTAAGGAGGTAGGCATCCTTGCCAAGCACCCATAGGGCACATAGGGAGCTGGAAAGATAACAACCAGTTTCACGGGGAACGCCACACAGACACAGACATCACAGAGTGATATTTAAACCCTGACTTAGAAGGGACCCCACGTTTTCACATTAGCTGGCTCTGTCTGTTTCCCCTTACAGGCAAACATATGTTCTCTGTGGAACCAGCCCAGCTCCTCTGAACTGGTTGCTATTTCTGTAAGAAGTGGGAGGGGGGAGGGAAAAAATTTCATATTTCTGTTCTCATGTGAAGCTATAAATATTCACCCACAGCAAGCCATGGGGTCTCATTTGCATGAATGATACATGAAGGCCAATTGTACTTCTGTGAACTGAAGCATCTCTCGGCGCACTGCCTGGGTGCTAAGGTGGCCTCCTGGCTCATCTAGATCAGGAATCTAAACGTTACATGACCTCAAGGAATGCATAATTTCCTTTCAGTTTCCCAATTCACCAATCTCACTCCCAGACTGTTACCTTCTACCTAACTAACCACCTGCATCCACCAATACTTCCATCCAATCAGGTCATTTGGCGCGTTTATCTACAAGTGTTTCACTATCTTGACCCATTTTTGCAGACTCTCTTCTCTCATTATATATTTAATTTTTTTGTGGTCATTTACCATTTCTCTTTTGCACACGTCCTTAATTTTCCTACCCGTCTCCTTTGAAATGCTTGCTTAGCTAAATGATAACCTTAATTAAATCCACCTCTTGGCCTACTTGGAATAACACACATCGTCTTCCTGATTAATCTAAACCTCTGAGTACAGTCTTCAAGCGGTCACCTGTATATCCCTACCCCATCTGTTCTCTCACTTACCTATCTGATCAAGTCATCTTTCTGCTCCCTTCAAATCTCCTTAAATCCACTCCCACCCCCTCCACCCCCACCATGATAGCTAAGCTTGGCTATAAACTTGACATGACCAGGAAAAGGGAACCTCGGTTGTGGAATTGCCTCCATCAGACTAGCCTGTGAGCATGTCTATTGGGGGAATTTTTCTAATCGTTAATTAATGGAGGCGGACAAAGCGCATTGTGGGCAGTACCATCCTACACTGGCGTGACTGGGCTGTATCAGAGAGGCAGCTGAGCGAAAAAGGAAACAGCTTCGCTTCATGGCCTCTGCTTCAGTTCCTGCTTTGGCTTCTCTTGATGATGGACTGTAACTTGTCCGTCAAATAAACCCTTTCTTCCTCAAGATATTTTTGGTCAGGGCTTTAACAGATGGACAGAGAAGCAAACAAGAGCACACGCCATACTCCGTCACAGTTCCCAGTTAACGGCCTTACTGACCACTCTCCTAAGGAAAATGGGGGCAAGAAGAGGGAATTCCCACCAACCCCTCTCTTCACCTCTACCTTTCTCCAAATATCTCCTTCCTGTGTGTGTGGGTGAACTCTTTCTGCTCTGAGCACTCGCCTTCTGGTCTCCATCCATTTCCGTCTTTGCATGCTCTTATGCTAAGAGTATTTTTTAAAAATCTCTTCTCTTGAATACTCTCAACTTTATTGTACTTCTGCCCCTCTTTTTAGAGAAAAATATATCTCTTTAAAGGGGCATTTTATAAAGCAACCACAAACTCTAAATAATTTCTTCTTATTCTTTCTTGAGCATACTTTGATCATGTATTTGCTCCACTTAAAGCCATCTCATCAAGTCTAAATTATCACTAGGCATCTAAATACAGTAGTGGGCTTTCAACGTGTGTGTGTGTGTGTGTGTGTGTGTGTGTGTGTGTGTGTGTGAATGGCTCTAAATCTCACTTTCTTCACATGTAAAATAAGAGACTGCCTACTTCTAAAGTTGACTGCGAAGACTGATACTATAGGAAAAAGATTTAGCAGAAGTGCCAAGTTCCATGCAGTGCTAAGCAATTCAAACATGTTAAGAGGAAAGACCTACAAAGACTCTGAAGAAGCCTTAGTGTTGACTCTTCAAGGGAAGGTGTTGATCACACCATGTAACCATGACTTACAATTATAGAAAGACTT
Source organism: Microtus oregoni (assembly GCF_018167655.1). Lineage (NCBI taxonomy): Eukaryota > Metazoa > Chordata > Mammalia > Rodentia > Cricetidae > Microtus > Microtus oregoni. Next base: position 8,534,092 of record NW_024543831.1, on the reverse strand, counting down.
TTCATTTCCTTGAAGAAAAGAGCTGCATGTTCCATTACTGGCTATTAAACAATGACACAATGGGTGATGGGAATTTTTACTTTTTGTTAATTAGACTGTTGAGGAATGAGGTAAGTGACTAGACACCTTTATAGAATAGATATTAGCACACCAAGGGCATTCTTTAAATACAACATGTGTGCAGCCATTGGAAATAATTACTATCCCATTGAGAAAAAAGCCAGGATAAAGAAACAATAAAGTAGGTAAGAAGTGAGTGCTATGATTATCCGGTCAGAGGTATTTAAAGGATTGGCTTACTAAGCCAATCTCATAGACAAGTAGCTTTGCCACAGGGAAGACTCCAAGAGATTCCAAAAAGATTCCCACCACAGTCTGAGGTATACATTCTGGAAACCTCAGGTACAGTTTGGCAGTGTGCGTCAGAAAGGTTTGAAAATGCCCGTGGATGCGATTATTCCTTTCATGGGAATTTAACTGAAGGAAGTCGACATGGATGTCCACAGATTTAGTAACAAAAAAATTCGCTGTAAAGAGGTTCACCCTATTAAAATATAAAACCGGAAGAATCTAATTGTCCACCATTGAGGAATTACTTAAAGACTTGGTTTTGTATAATGACATTTAATACATCCATTGTTAGTATTCAGGCATCTGTACTGGCCTGCTCTTGGAGTCCTGACAGGGTAAGTTCTCATCTGCAGCCACTAAGAGCACCTTCTGTGCATATTCACTACGTTTCCTTTTTAAAGGGGCCCCGCCCACCTCCTCTCCCTCCCTCTCTCCGTCCCTCCCTCCCTTCCTCTCTCTCTCTCCTGCTTCTTCTCTCTTCTCTTCTGCTGCTCCTATTACCAAAGGCCATTCCTTCCCTGTAGTAATATGGGTGGCGGGGCTGCGTCCCCAGCACCCTGGCTGCCTGGCTAGCTTATGCCCGAAATAACAACACACAAACTGTATTCATTTAATCACTGCTTGGCCCATTTCTATCTAGCCTCTTCTAGGCTAATTCTCACATATTAATTTAGCCCATTTCTAATCATCTGTGTAGCGCCCCTAGGTGCGCTTACTGGGAAGATTCTAGCCTATGTCCATCCTGGGTCGGAGCTTCATTGCGTGCGTCTGCCTGGGAGCTGGGAGCATGGCATCTCTCTGAGGCGTCTGCTCCCGAGAGGAGAGCTGTGGAGTCTGAGCTCACTTCCTCTTCCTTCCAGCGTTCTGTTCTGTTTACTCCACCTACCTATGTTCTAACCAATAAAATGGGCCAAGGCAGTTCCTTTATTAGCCAATGACCTTCCTTTTTCTGTTTAAACAAAAAAAAAGGAAGGCTTAAACTTTAACATTGCAAAATTACATATAACAAAACAGTTATCAAGTAAAAATTACAACAATCTTTATCATAACTAAGGAAAACTATAACTATAACTAACTATTCTTAACTCCATCAAAGACTCCAGAAAGATACAATATTACCTAAGCAAACAAAAAATAAACAACTTTTAAAACTCTAGAAATGACAGAGACATCTCGCTGCCTGTACAGACACACAAAGTTCCTCTGTACCGTTGGGGCATCCATCTTCGGCCTACAGGCCCTTCGTTTCCAGCAGACATTTCCACAAAGCAGGAAATTTCAAAGGCAGTCACTATCTGCTTGTCCTGAAGAATGTCTTGCAGACTCTTTCATGAATCAGGAACCCTGAAAGACCATCTCACCTTTAGGCAAGTTCAGCAGTCCTCTCTCTGCAGGTTCTTTGTATCCAGTTTATGCAATAGTCCAGGCAAGAACAGTTTCTTGCCCAAATGGTTATCAAACTCCATAAGGATCCTCTTCAATGTCAATCTTCTTCTTGAAGTAAATTGGTGCTGCCAGGAGCAGAGTGTCTCATTGTCATGAAAAGTCCTAAGTTATTAAAACATTTAAAATGCCATATTCTATAATCTTTGAAAGATATGAAGTATGCCTATCTAAGATATATCTATGCACATCTAGAAAATCTTAACTAACATGAGTACAAACTTGACTATTATGATTATCTATTAACAAGCTATATATATTACATTTTAAGTGAACTACACAATCACAATATCTTAATTAATAGCAGAAATATGCATATACATATAACAAAATTGACCTTAAAATCCATACCAATGCAAGTTATTCATACCTATATCATCTCCCCCTTTAAATGTAAAAGAACATTTATAAACAATATTTGGGAACACAGGCACAGTTTTTTTCTCTCCAAACTGCTTCCTGCTGAATGGGGGCGTCGTTAATTAGGTCTTTCATGGTATAACCTGTATGCTAGTTTCATCTCAGTTGGCAGTTGAGCGAAGCAATTTTCTGAAGATGTTCACAGCAACCCTTCAGGAGGACGTGGTCCATCATACCAAATCGGAATAGAAGAAATGAACAGGGTCTCATCCTCTGTGAAAACAAAATAAGAAACTCCTTTCCAAAGCATCATGTCCTTAGATCCAAATTTCAAAGTCAAGGCATCAAAATATCTATGTTGGATTAGTTCAGCAGCATTTATAAATAAATATCTTTTAGCAGCTGTTGCTCTTTCCTCGGTATTCAAATAATTCAAAGACAGCATAATAGCATACAGTATCAAAATTCTCTGTTTATTTTCCATCTTTGTACAGCTTTGTTTTAACGTCTATTTCGTTTCTTTTTACTTCTATTTTATATTCTCTGTATATCTTTGACCTGGAATAACTCTGTGGACCAGGCTGTCCTTGAACTCTCAGAGATCCGCCTGTCCCTGCCTCCCAGGCATTGGGATTAAAGGTGTACGCTACTGCACCTTGAACTCACAGAGATCTGTTTGTCTCTGCCTTCTAGACACTGGGATTAAAGGTGTGTGCTACCACACCTTGAAGTCACAGAGGTCAATCACCCTCTGCCTCCCAAGTGTTGGGATTAAAGGTGTGTACTACCACACACAACAACTCTCTTCCTTTTTTTTGTTTTTTCTTTAAGAATTTTAACTTTTAGTCTGCATATATTTTTAACACGCTGTAAATCATTTAAAAATTTTCTTTGTCTTTGATGCTCTCTTTACTGTATCTCTCTCTGTTTTTCTGACCACATGAGTCTTTAATTTACCAAGCAATCTCAGTAGGACTAAAGCCGTGGCTTTGACGGCTGGATCCAGCCCATTCCTTAGCTTTCTAGCCTCATGGCTAAGGTACTGGCTGTAGCCATGTTTACTGCCGCAACTCTATGGCATTTCAAGGTCTCTGCCAGCAAGTGAGCTTCAGCAGCCTGTGCTTGCAAACCGCACGAACCGCCTGCATAAAAGAGTCAGAGTTTGCCCTGGCAGGAGAGCCCAGAAAGCTGGCATTTTTAAACGGCGTAGCTTTTTCCCTGCTACGGCTGAAAACCGAAAAGCATGTGTTCAGCTTTTCGTCAACACCATTTAAGTGTTTCGTGGCAGGACCTCTTAATGAGCTGCAGGGTTTTGCAGCTAAAGCTGAGTCAGGAAGCTTCTCTTAGATGAGAGCACTTGCTTGCCTCTAGCAAGCAGAGTGCCACAAATGCTTTAAAGCCAGAGTTCACGCTGGCAGCACAGCCCCAAGAAGCTGCGCTTTAAAATGACACAGCGTTTTTTCTGCTGCTGTTGCCGAATCAGGAAATCTCTCTACAGCACGCCACCAACAAACAGCAAAAATCTGTGTTAAACTCTCTCTCCCTTATTTTTAAGCCTTCTCAGGTTTTTTAAGTGGGTTTAGTCCATCACATCGTGCACCACTCTGTAGTGATAGGGGCGGCGGGGCTGCGTCCCCAGCACCCCAGCCACCCACATGGCTTATGTCCCGAAATAACAACACACAAACTGTATTCATTTAATCACTGCTTGGCCCATTTCTATCTAGCCTCTTCTAGGCTAATTCTCACATATTAATTTAGCCCATTTCTAATCATCTGTGTAGCACCCCTAGGTGCGCTTACCGGGAAGATTCTAGCCTATGTCCATCCTGGGTCGGAGCTTCATCGCGTGCGTCTGCCTGGGAGCTGGGAGCATGGCATCTCTCTGAGGCATCTACTCCTAAGAGGAGAGCTGTGGAGTCTGAGCTCACTTCCTCTTCCTCCCAGCGTTCTGTTCTGTTTACTCCACCTACCTATGTTCTAACCAATAAAATGGGCCAAGGCAGTCCCTTTATTAGCCAATGACCTTCCTCCATCACTTCCTTTCCCCCACCCCATTTTTACATTCCCTTCCCCTAATAAAAATTCTCCACATGAGCTGTCACATGGCATCTTTCTCTCTAGCACTGCATTTATTTAAATTATGACATCCAGTCATTAAAATATGCTACATATTTCTGAAAATTGAAATGTGTCCAAATGTAATGTTAAATGAAAAAAAAAACATCAGGTTACAATACAGTGTGTAGAGAGTATCATATTTTTATAGATTTATAAAAATCTTCATTGTGATTTTCACTTCTTTGTATTTATATTTTAAAACCTATATTCATACATTATTTATCTAATAAAAATTAAATATGCAAAGGAAAGATTTTTATTGTTGTTGTTACTATAAGCCATATATCAGCCTCCTTATCTTTTTCTGGTCCCAAGCAAATATAAAAAGGAAGAACTGAGCAGAGAGAGCTATACATTCCTAGCCATCATGAAAGTGCAAATCAAAACTATATTGGGAAGATGTGATTTCACTCCTGTTATCCTGAGGGAAATCAGGGAGCGAGGTCTACTATGTGTTGTTGGTGAAAATGGAAAGTAGTGAAGCTGCCAGGGAGGTCAAACTAGAACATCCATATAATTCAGCTCAACACCCCCATGTATACTCCAAGTGGAATCTAAGCCAAGCGTTCTACAGAGACACCTGTTGGTCCATGATTATTGTGGCACTATTTACTCCAGTCTTATTACGCAGTCAGTCTTGGTGTCCATGACAAATAATTGGATCAGAAAAATGATCTGTCCATGTGCAATAGAGTTTTATGTAGCTGTAAAATGAAATTATATTGTTTGGATAAAAATGGTTGGAATTAAGGCAGTGAAGTAAGTCAAGCCCAGAAAGACTGCACTTTCTACAAAATATGTAACAAAGTTATATGTATACACACAAAAAAAACCCATAAAATAGAAGGAAGAAGGCTTATAAAAAGGAAGGAGGCAGAGGGAGGTAGAGAGAAACAGGGAATGAATGTGGCAATGTAAAATTGATGTTTGAACAAAAACATCATTATGAAACCCACTGTTTGTAAAACTTGCACACACTAATGACATTTTTCAATGGGGTTACACATAAGCTAATGAGCCAACAGCATGCAGAAGATGATTGGGAATATTTGGAATACAAGTGTGAAGCATTTTTAGGCACTGCACAAGTAATCAACCACATGGGAGTCTCATGATAATAGCCCTCATGCAGTTTTGCATTTATTAAAGAAAACAAAAATTACAGCAACTTATGTAAGTATGAGAATTGTTACAGGAATCTTGGGGAAAATGAAGCATATAAAAGGATTTAGTCAAGTTGAGGAATATAAAACCTTTTCTGGGTAAATGATTTATAAGCCAAGACATGAAGGGTGAGCAAAGTTGGCCACATATACGGGACAGGAGTAAGTGCAGGGCAGAGGGGTCAGTATGAGTGAAGGTCAAGTCAATATTAAGACAGCACTCATTTAAAACAGTGAAAGAAAATACAAGCATTGAAATCATGAGGGCAAGGGAAAGGGAAAGGGCAAAGGAAAGGGCCAGCCTCCAGACAGACTTCAGTCAAGAGTCTCAGAATCAGCAATGACAACTCTAGAAGGTTCCACTGGGAAACATAGTGGAGGATCACTACCAGAACTCAAACGAATAGCTTAAGCAGTTTAAATTAGATAAATCTCTGGTACTGCAGGGCTCTTGGGAATGTGCGCCTGGAGAAATAGTCTGTCTAGGCAGTTGCTATGTTCTTCATGGGTGTTTCCTACTGAACACCATCTTCTGTTTCCTAAAGTGTGAGCACTTACTGTCATAACTTTACAGATGAGGAAATTGAGTTTTGAAGGGGTTGGTTTCTTCCCAAGATTGAAAAACAAGTGAGCAACACAGTGTGAGTCCATACTGACCCTCGAATGAAGTGGGTGGGAGAAAGGAACAGAGGGTAGTTTACTGATGGTCATCTCCTCCTGCACTTAACTTCTAAGGCTAGCTGAATACAAGCAGTTATTTTAAGGAACTGCTGAGGAAACGAAACTCAACATTCTAGATCCTCCCATACTTACTTTCTAAGGCTGTTCTCTACTTATGGGGTGTGGGATTTCAATGAGGAGTCCCTCTGCCTCCATTGTCCTTGCTCCTGGCCTTTCTTGGAATACAGACATGGCCTAGGAGTCTTCAGAGAAGATGTCAGCCCCCAGTCTATTTCCTGGTACCCCTTTACAGAGATCCTGACACCATCATAGTAGCTACTAAAACTAGAACCAGCAATCTCCTGTTCCTTCCCAGATCCTCTGTATCCCTGGCCTGAGGCAAAATCTCTCTTTCTTGTCTTCCAAAGAGCGTCTCCTCTGCTCTTAGACCCTGGTGTGCTTAGTGGACTCATGATTTAAAAGGGAAGAAAATCCATGAAAGGAGGTGTCCTATGCCAAACCGGAGGCAGTTCAGCTCCTACAGAGCTCCCAAAGACTATCCCCTTCCTAATTTTTTTTTTTTGATTTTTCGAGACAGGGTTTCTCCGTAGCTTTTGGTTCCTGTCCTGGAACTAGCTCTTGTAGACCAGGCTGGCCTCGAACTCACAGAGATCCGCCTGCCTCTGCCTCCCGAGTGCTGGGATTAAAGGCGTGCGCCAACACCGCCTGGCTCCCTTCCTAATTTTTAAGAGGCCCCTTGTTATAAATTTCCTCAGTATCCCTTAGTCTACCTTCTGAAAACATCTGATCAGGCCCCTACAACTTCAGGTTTTAGATGATGGTAGGGACACCGCAAACCCAGGCCTGGGCAAATTCCACTTTTCTTCTTTTGTGATTTCTGCTTTTCTGATACCACTTGTGTCAGGAAAACTACCAATAGGATTCAACAGGACCAGCAGCTCTCAACCTGGAGACCAAAACCCCTTTGGGGGTCCAACAACCCTTTTTCAGGGGTTCCCCTAAAACCATTGGCAAACACAGATATTTACATACAATTCATAACAGTAGTAAAATTACAACTATGAAGTAGCAATGAAAATAATTTTATGGTTGGGGAGTCACTAAAGCATGAGGAACTATATTAAAGGGTCACAGCATCACGAAGGTTGGGAGCCAGTGGTCTGTCATAGACTCCCAGCTCCCAACCATGAGTACACCTTACACCAGTGGTCAGCAGACTGATACAAGGCCTAAGTCAAGCTTTACCTGTGTGACTTCAGACTGGTCAGTTGTGTGTGGTGAGGTTTACTCTGAGTATTCCCAGCAGAAGCTAGGTGGAATGTGTCATTCAGCAAAGACTGTTTGACTACACAAATCCAGAAAGATTCTGAGGGAGAAAAGAAATCCTGATGTGGAAATGAGCCTAGGCAAAAACAGGCTTTGGTTAAGGTTGGGTGGGCAAAGTCAGATTCTCAAAGCAGAAGGACTCGGGGCTTGAAGGAACAGGAAGTTGATGGGCTCCGGAGACTAGAACTTGAGCCTGTTCTCTGTTTTGACTCAGAAGCCAGTCACACAAGTCACTCCGGCATAGAACAAAGTTCACTCAAGTCTGGGAGAAGACGGAAGAGGCCCTAGGCACCTGCATCTTAAGGAGCATCCTGCCAATCACTTCAGGATATATAAGGGCCCCTTTACTGCTATTCAATACTCATGCCCTCTATTCAGATTGCTCCCATTTCTCTCTTCTCTTTATCTTCTACTATCACTTTTCTTTCATTTTTCCTTTTTTAATTCAATTTGTTCCTCACCCTACCACTTAGATCAGTTCATTTTCTTGAACACGAAATCTCCAGGCTCATCACATGCAGGTGTGAATCCTCACTCATAATCACTAGACCCACCCATGCCCATAGATAAACACATCAGAATGAGGGGTCACTTATGAACCGAACCTTGTGTCTTCTCTTGACTACAGCTGTATCTTTTAGCATTAATAGCTCATTTATTTCATAGCATAGGGGTTATCTTAGGTTATAAAGTAGAGCAAATGTTAGGGCTTTTCAATTGTCTACCATCAAAGCCCAAGAAGCCTGGCTTTTCTTTGCAGAATTCATTACCCATCATCCCAAGAACAAGTGAGGGTATTCCTCAGGGAAAGGTTCTGGGGGCCCATGATATTCTGGCAAATGTTACAGTTATGTAGGTAATAATGTCAACAATTCTTTGGAGTAAAGGATATGCTAGGCCAAGAGCCCCAGGTAATTTAGCTTCAGAGCATGGAGATTTGGGCCTGGTCATTTATCCCCATATTTCATAGTTTAAAGCTACAAGAAACAATCATGTCAAGTTCCTAGTCTCGCTGAGCAAAGGCTCTGGGCAGTCTGAGCTGCTCAGTGAAAATTGGTGCGCAACAAACACCACCGAGAAATGAGGAGATGGACACTCTGAATAAGCTTGGGTGTTCTGTGATGTATAGACTTGGTACACGGCCAAAAAGAAAGGACTCTTGAGGGATGTGGGTTGTCTACATTTTCCATAGCATAGAAAGAGGACTTTACATGGCAGGGCCAGGGGGCTAAAGCATTAGACACATGTGACTTTAACATTCCCTTCCAATGGATCCAGACAGCTTCGAGCTTGAAAACCACATGCTTAACTGTCCCTTCAATGGTTCCAAGTGGTGGAAGCATTTATCTTGAGTGACTTTCAGAAACTTAATGAAAAATCATATATTTTCCTAAAACAGGGCAACCTGTTTTTAGTGTTGATTAGTTTATTTTCCCTCTGTCTGGAATCCAAACATCTATGCTTGGTCATATTCTTCCCAAGTGCTCGTATGGTATAGGAGGTTCTTCTGTTCATGTGTTACTTTCAATGGTTAATGAATAAAGGAACTGCTTTGGGCCTCATAGGGCAGAACTTAGGTAGGCAGAGAAGACAGAACTGAATGCTTGGAAGAAGGGCAAAGTGGGGGACGGGGAAGCTATGGACACGGGTTAGAATCTTGCCAGTAAGCCACAGTCATGTGGCGATACACAGATTAATAGAAATGGGTTAAATTAAGATGTAAGAATTAGCCAATAAGAAACTAGAGCTAATGGGCCAAGCAGTGTTTTAATTAGTAAATTTCTGTATAGTTATTTCAGGGCTAAGCTAGCTGGGCGGCCGGGACAAACAAGCAGCCTCTCTCTTATAACACTCATAGAAACACTGGGTTTGGAATCAAATACTGGATTCACTGGTAATGGACTGGATGATCTTGGACGAGGTCCTTAATCCCTTTAAAGCCTGTGTCCTGAGGTGAAACACAGAGAGAACAGTCCTGGTTGATGAAGCTGCTTTGGGGATCAAGAGGAGATGTGTGCAGTTGCTTCAGCAGAACACCTGCCATGAAGAGTTTCCAGGAAATGCTAGCCCTAGCTAGATGAATAGATAATGAAGAAATTATATATAATTCCCCATCTTTCCAACTATTGTTACAGCAATAGTATATGTGAAATGAGGCTGGAAAGGGAAGGCAGGGTGTTCCTCGATGGGTGGGGAGGTTGTGAGGTTGTTTGATGAGGCAGGTTAGCCAGTGGAGGGCAGATGGTAGAGGAGGGCCTGGAGAGCAGAGTTTGGAAATGGGAGACTTAATCCTTATCACTTAGTTGTGTGATTGCTGACAAAAACAACTATCTGTTGCTAATCTGCCAGATAAGGTACACAGTGTTTATGTTTCATATCATATCAATGCTATAAAGTGATGACAATTAACCACAACTTACATTTAAGAAACCAGACACAGAGTTTGTCAGGAATGTATACAAAGTTATATGTAAATTTTTCAAGCTGTAGCTCAAATCCAGGATTGTACCTGCCATCCAAGGTTATGCCATACTGCTCTTCCTGGTCTGTGAATAGATAGAAAAAAAAACTCCTAGCTCCCAACCCAAGCTGTGGTGCAGGGGCTCTGTGTAAATGACCATTACTGCTTCTTACATACAAAGGCTACATGAATGTGTCTATCTGAACCTCCCACCAGATAATCCAATTAGATACCCTTACACACCCTGCACATGCACACACAGAGAACTCAGGGAACTATAAACAGAGAATGCACTTTAGTTTCCCGGATGCCGAGATCCTAATAATCACATAGAAACTGTATTAATTGCAGCACTCTTTGGTCAACAACTCAGGTGTATTCCTACCTAGCACTTATATCCTAAATTAACCCATTTCTATTAATCTGTGTATCATTACAAGACTGTGGTCTACCTGTAAGTTTCTAGTGTCTTTCTCCTTCAGTAGCTGCATGGTGTCTGCCTGACTCCACCTTTTTTGTCCCTGCCTGCATTCAGTTTAGCTTTCCCACCTACCTATATTCTGCCCTGCCATAGGCCAAAGCATTTTCTATATTAATCAGTGAAAATAAAACATATTCACAGCATCCAGAGGGGCATCCCACATCAGAGAACACTGGAATACCAAATGTCACTCTTGTTTGGATTACATTAAAATTCTGTTTCTCTTCTTAGTCATGATACTATTGCTGGGTCTTTCCCAAAGATCTGCAGCTTGACTGACATTTTCTTTGTGCCTGAGCTTCTTTACTGAAGAAAAACACTAATCAGATTTGAGTATAAGCAAGTGCAGTAAGAGACCACTGAACACAGCCATTTTCTGTGGGAAGAAAGAATGGTTTTATAAAAATAAAAACTACCCAGCTGCCTCAGACAGTAGAGGATAGCACATGGCATGCTGTTTCAAAAGCTCACTGAGTTTCATATAGGTAGATGATGGGGGGTGCTGCTCAGAAGTTGTAATAGCCAGTGGTTTGTTAGCACGCAGACTCTGTCAGGAGTGGAGCTGCTGGCAGCTGCAGTCAGGATTGTTCAGCCAGCCATTAAGACCTTCTGAGAAATGCTTTAGGATTCTCTTTTCTAGTAAAGCCCAGTTCAGGTGAGGTTGGGTCACTGCCATCAGCACCGCCACCTTTGGAACCTGCTTTGTGATCTAACAAAGAGGGTATTGAGAGGGTTGAGTTAATGTAGGTGAGGTTCTTGGAAGCATTCCTGATACATTGGGAAAATGACTATGGTGTGAATTTTTCCTCTAAACAATGAGATCTGGTGAAGGCACACATCTCAGTACTTCATCTTCCCAGTCAGGCAATTTTGAATCAATGTTCAGTTTAGACCTATTTCTGCCCTCAAAGATGACATGATTATTATATATTTAGTTGGTCTCATGTATGCAAGAGATAGGTTAAAAAACTGAATACAAATAAATTGGGTTCAAACCTCAACTCTGTGGCTTCCAGGAGCCTATATTGGGGGACTCGAGAACCTCCTTGGATAACTCATGCCTAAGCTATCAGCTGAGCATTTATAACATTATAAAGTTTTGGTGTGGTTATTTGAGGAGTAGCTGGTGGGACAGAAAAGTCAGCCTAAACAGGGTTGAAGTGAAGTAAACACTAAATGAATAGTAAAATACAATTCTGCAAGCATTATGACAGGGTCTTGTGATGGCTATGCTTGTTTGGGAACTTGACTACATCTGGAATTAACTAAAACCCAAATGGATGGATATACCTGTGAAGGATTTTCTTTAATTAAATCATCTGACATAAGAAGACCCAAACTAAATCTGGATCCTTTGAGATAGAAATCTTAAAATCTCCAAATCTCAAAAAAATCTTAAAATATAGAAATCGTATATATAATATATATTTAATCAGTTCTGTTCCTCTAGAGAACCCTACACATACAGGACACATACAGCAAAGCTAATGAAAGTAAGAAACTCAGTGTGAAGTAGAGCATGTACTGCTTGGATTCCCATAGGGTACCAGGGCAAGCTATGGCCTCACCATACCAATGCCCTTGCCATATGCTGACGGAAGGTAGAAGGGAAGCCCACCCACATAAGTATGCTCACCCTTTCTTCCACACCTGGTGTGTTCAACAGGAACAAAAACAACTCCAGCTAGCAATCGCCTTCCAGGAGTAGGGAATTTTTAAAACTCCTCATTCATGACAAGTTTTAGAATACTGTTCTGCCTGCATAACAGCCCCAGAAACAGGGTACCCTACACCCAAAATATAGGAAATACAGATATTTAACAAGTCAGAGAATCTACAGGTCAATGCAAAGGTTTTTAAACAACATATATGCACACCTATATAAAATATGTCATATTTGAAGAGCCTAGCTTGAAGGCAGAAAGGTGGTATCACCTTTTGGATTTTGTGACTTTTTCTGGAGAGATGTGGACAAATATCAGTACACCCCAGACAGGGCACACAGGGCACCAGTGACAGAAAAAAGAAATAACTATACCTAAATCTAGCCAAGTGATCCAGTGAGTGTGCTGGGGCTCCCTACAAGAATATGGTGTGCTTACTGACAGGAGCATGGGTGACTCACGGGCAGCTTTGTCACTGAAAATTCTAGCCCAGCATGGGAGGGCTCAAAAAGTCTCATCCCTGAAGCTCCCTAAACAAGACTTGCAGGCAGCAGAGATGGTCATGTCTCTCCTAACCAGCCGATTCTTCTGTTTATGTAACTCTGGTGAGGGTAATGTGAATATTTTAATTTTCCGGAGATTCCTGGACAGGGTTAGGTTTACTTCCTGAGGCTTAATCAGTTTCCCTTCTCCCTTCAGGAGAGAATGTTTCCATTGGAGGAAAGTCCTGTGCCATATGAGTGGAGCGTCCTTCACCACTGATTGATGGGAGCAAAGATTCTAGTCTTCCCTAATGAGTTTTCCTTTGCAGAACACTCTCATATATGGCATAGAATTAGATCTATACAGCTTATAAACTAGCTATTACAAGTACTCTCTGTCTAATAAAATAATTCTATGGGAAGATTTAAAAATTAGATATTTCATTTGTACATAACATAACTGTTATGTTTCTTTCAAAGATACCTTAAGTGAGACTGGAGCCAATTGTTTGGTTCAGTTCTTAGTTTGGCCTCTTATTGACTATGTGTCTTGGGAAAGTCACTTAATCTCACTCAGCCTGCCTCAGGTTCTTTAGCTATAAAAATGAGATTGTACATATCTCCTGAGATCATTGCCAAAGTGAGTTAATGTATGTGACGCACTTGGAACTATACCAGGTACATTGAAGAGCTATTACATAATGAGGTTTAATTCCAAATAAAAACAGTTGGATTCTTGCCAGACATACCCATAATCCTAGCACTTCAGAGGCAGACGCAGGTGAGCAACAAGCTTTATGTCATCTTGGGATACATAAAGAGACCGTGCCTCAAAAATTTGGATTATTGATTGACTATTCTACCAATAGGTTTATAGGCTTTCAGAATGTTTTTGAAGAGTGTTACCAAGTTTTATGGAGAAAGGGTTGATAAAGCTCATAGTAACAGATATGCCAGGAAAGTCCTGTGTTGGGTTCAGGTAAATAGCTCTCTGTCCCTTAATCCTTCCAAAAGCATTTAACTAATGTGTGTGAACTGTGAATTTCTTTATACAGTATCCTATACAAACCTATAAATTCCAGCCTTCCACTCCATTTCCTTGCTCTGCTGTCTATAGAGCTAAAGTCTTACAGGTGTACTTGGCTTTTCAAAGGTGAATGACAGTCACAGTGGAGATTTCTGGGACTTGGCCATATCTTAAGGTCCCAACACGCAGTATGCCAGGACCTAGCCCCAGCCTTGACCATATATGGAGGGTATGGTCAGAAGAACCAAAAATCTGGCTCTTTGCTAGACTTTCTGCAGTGCAACCGACCCCAAGAATAGGAAACATGGCTAGAGCTGGTATAGGGATTGGAAGTCTATGTGAAAGTAGAGCAGGGTTTGCTAGGCGGGTAGATAGAATGCTTGAGAGAATCAAAAGTTAAATAAAAGTAACCAATACTTGTCAAATTTTTATAGTTGCCCAAAGTGTTTCCATCTACATTATCTCTTTGTAGCATCTCACTCTTAGTTGAGAGCTGATTATGCCAACCTTATGATGACAGCGTGAAGGTCCTAAAGCAGGAGATATCTCTCTAATATCACTGAGCCAGTGATGGGCAAGGTTAAGAGTCAAAGCCAGGTTCTGCCACCCCAGCATCTGTGGACCCTAAATTCTGCTGCCAGGCTCTGTATCCCAGGGCCCCTGACAAAGGGGCGAGACCTAGGAACTGATGGGCTCCAAGGCGAGGTGCCATCCTACACGTGTGATGAGATAAAGCCTGCCAACGATGGAAACCCGTCTCACCGTGGAACTGAAAAATCATTTCAAGTTGAAATTGCATTTCTTATCATTTATTTCAGTTCAAAATTCAACTTCCCATGGTTACCTTAAATTTAAAAGAAAAAAAAATCCAACACTTCTATTCAATATGCAGTGAGTCCAAGTCCATGCTGAAAATGGCCAGTTGAATCAGAGTGCCTGAAAAATCAAACAGGAGTCTGAACTTCTATTAACATCAAAGCCCATTTTCCTCATTTAGGACGACTGGTTAAGAAAGAGACCACACTTCTTTGCACATGGTGAGATACCCAGGTACTGGGAGCCAATACTTCACTACCAGTTTTCCGGAAAAATGGTTTTCCCTAAATCTAAGAACTGAGCAGATGAAGATAATGACTTTGCAAAAGTTTGCAAAGTTTGCAAAGCACAGTTTCGATCGACTGAATCACTGACAAAAGAGGGAGCTAACTTTTAATATTCTATTAAAAAAGAATAGTGGCCTTGGTGAGGGAGGTCGTTCAAATCAGGCTTTGAACCCATCTTCCTTTTAATAAACTTTGTTTTCTATATTGTCTTGGTTAGCTCTACTATCACTCTGATAGTAGAGGAATCAACACAACCAAAAACAACTTGGGAGGAAAGTGTTTGTTTGGCTTACACATCCCAAGTCACAGTCCACTGAAGGAAGTCAAGGCAGGAACTCAAGCCAGGCAGAAACCTGGAGGCAAGAGCTGGCTTGACATACTACTTACAAGCTCACTTCTCATGGCTTGTTCAGCTTACTTTCTTATGGTACCCAGGTCTGCCAATCAATGGG
The DNA here is from genome assembly GCF_018167655.1 of Microtus oregoni. Classification (NCBI taxonomy): domain Eukaryota; kingdom Metazoa; phylum Chordata; class Mammalia; order Rodentia; family Cricetidae; genus Microtus; species Microtus oregoni. The sequence continues at coordinate 8,518,977 of NW_024543831.1, read as the reverse complement.
CTCTTCCCCACCAATCACTAAGAAAATGCCCTACATTTTACATAAGATAAAAGCCTTATCTTCTGGTAGCATTTTTTTTAAAAGTTGAAGTCCCCTCTTCTCAGATGATTATAGCTTGTGTCAAGCATATATACTTACTTATAGTCTGAATATGAAATGTATCCCAAATACTCATGCATTTAAATTTTTGGTCACCAGCTATGGCAACTGTTTTGGAAGATTATGGAACCTTCAGAAGGTAGGACCAAACTAAAGTGGGATCTTTGCAGGGCTGGTCCTACCTTATGGTTTATCAAGGCCCCTGCTCTTTGGTACTCTCTCTCTGCTTCCTAACCCACCAAGATGTGAGCAAGTGCCTAGCACCATAGCCACAGCAGCAGCTACTACCATACCTTCTCAGCCACGAGGGATTATAGTCTCGAAAACGAGCCAGAATAAGTGCTTCTTGTCAGGTATTTGGTCCCAGGAATGAGAGAAGTAACTAATTCACACATCACAGTGTGAGAACTCAACACAATACTCACCGTAGTCAACAGCAGTTTGAATGTTTGTGTGCTAAGTCAATTACACTCGCTTAATTCACATTTATCATTGATAATGAGAAAAGAAGGACATGGTTTACGAACTTTACAGACTCAAGTGTTCAACCAACAGATAGTCTGAGCAGCCATAGCCCACAGCAGACACCGATGAAAGCCATACATGAACAGGGTTAGACCGGCACCATAGCTCACCCATGCCCTCCACAGTACCACTTCCAGAACCTAAAGCCCAGAGGACCAGGGCAGGGGTGGATCCTAGCTGGCCACTTTCCAAATCCAGCTCAGAATGTGGACAGAGTAAACGAGCAAGGAGACAGGCCAGGAGAAGCTGGCCCTTCTCTCGTGCCTGCCAGGAACATCCTGGAATCCTGTGGGCTAAGAGCCCAGAATGCCCAGGAGGAGCCTGTTGCCAAGGAGGTAAAAACTAGAACCCAAACAAGGGGGGCAGCCTGGGGGCTGGGGGACTGTTGCAGAATGAGCTGAATGTTTTTCAGTTTCATCCAGGAGAGCATAGAGGAAAGGCATCATGAAGAACTAAGAAGGCCATTTCTGTTAGAAAACTCCCCCACCCAACTAGGCCCAGAACTTGGAAGATGGAGTTCCTTATGTGACCAGGCAGGGTCAGGTGTATGGGAGGGGCCACTGAGGCATCTTTATGTGCTTAAACTTAGTGCCCTGGAAAGCTAACACCTTACAGAAATATTTCTCTGAGTTAAGAGTCCAAAGTAAATCTGAAAGTCCTGTGGAGAGTGAGAAATAGCCCAGACAAATGCTTCCTGTAATGGACATGATGGCATTCGTTATTCTTAAAAAAGCAAAAGCCTCCATTTAGGTACAGGAGAGAGGCTGTAGGTTTTCCGAGTGATCCCTGGATTAGAGTCTGGACTGACCACACCCCAGCAATGCAGACAAGCGACAGGACCTTCTTTGTCAAGCAAGCGTCGATAGTGGCACCTTCCCAGAGGAATGTTCCAGGAAATACAGGCACTATTTAACACATGTTTACAATGTGCGAGGCGTGCTGCTAGGGCTTCATAAACACCACACTGGGTTCTTAGAGCCAATTTATAAGCTGGATTTTCTTCCCACCTCCACCCAGTTCCCCAGCTGACAGATAAGGGACCTGGAATAGCTTCCCTGAGACTGAGACCTTGGGTAAAAGTCCAGAAGCTTCCCAGTTAGTGGAGAAAGAAGTGCAATGCTCCTGGAGGCCCTCAGTGGTTACTTCGTATTAGTTTTTAAAAGGCTGAGTTTTAGTCTCAAAGGTTTTCTCTCTCGGTCTCCAGATCAAATTCCATAGAATGTTCTGGAGCAGTAGACCTGCTTCTTGAGTATTCTATCCCAAATTAATTTATCCACAGGTGTGATTTTTTTTTCCTATTCTGACATCTCTACTACAGAAATAAGCATAGTAAGCCAAATTGCATCTTTTTGGAAACAGACGTGACTGGAAATGAAAAGTTCTAGAGGCGAAATAAATACCTCAAAATTAAATAGTTCCAAGAATGTGTGAAGGATTCTTCCTTGGGAGTTCCCTATAGTATCAATGGCAACATTTCTCCACCTCTAATGTGAGAGCAAATTCATATTTGGAGTAAAGATCACATTTTGACAACAGAAAAATCACATAGAATTTAAACCATTAAAGGGTAACTGGAAAAAGTATGCTAAGGTACAATAACAGAGCCAACTTAAAGCATGAAAGTGGGGGCTAGAAAGATGTCTCAGAGGTTAAGAGTGTTTGTAGCTCTTCCAGAGAATCCAAGTTTGATTCCCAGTACCCACATCAGGTGACTCTAAACTGCTGGCAACTCCAACTCCAGCGCCACAGAATCCTTTCTTCAGGCCTCTATGACCACGTGAACACACACACACATAATTATTATTAGTAGTAGTATTAGTATTAGTATTATTTTAAATAATAAAGACCAAAATGTCCTTGGCCTTATGGCTTATATCTGTAATCCTATCACAGAGGAAGGTAAGGCAGGGGAATCAGAAGTTCAAGCCTTGCTTTAGCTACACTAAAGGCTAGCCTTGGCCACATAATGAGATCTTATCTCAAAAAAACCAAACCTAATTAAAATGGATAAATGAATAGTTTTCTTGTGGGGCACATGAATTTCCCAGAAGAAATATCAAAAAATACCAAAATTGTTGTAATACGAGCGGCAGGCTATGTTCCTGGCACCCAGCCGCCCGCACGGCTAGCTTTACCCAAAATAATTACACGGAAACTGTATTCTTTTAAACACTGCTTGGCCCATTATATCCAGCCTCCTCTCGGCCAACTCTCGCACCTGGACTAGCCCATTTCTAATAATGTGTGTAGCACCCAAAGGTGCGCTTACCTGGAAGATTCTAGCCTATGTCCATCCTGGGTTGGAGCTTCATCGTGTCTGCCCCAGAGAGGAGAGCTATCGAGTCTGAGCTCACTTCCTCTTCCTCCCAGCATTCTGTTCTGTTTACTCCACCCACCTATATTCGAACCTATGAGGGCCAAGCCGTTTCTTTATTTTTTAACCAATGACCTTCCTCCATCACAAAATGTCAGAAGATTTTGTTTACAAAGTCTCTGAAGGATAGTGGTAACTTGAATGAGAGATTTTTCCTTCAAGTGGAAATGATGAGTTGCCAATAGGCAGATCTTTAGTGATGGAAGCTATGGCAACCATGGGGTGATCCTCAATGTGGCTGAGAATACTTGCTTGAGGCTTTAGGAAAACACAGAGGCACAGGGTGAAGTTGGCTAGACCCCAGAGGACTCCCGTTTCTTCTTTACAGCAGCTCAAACTGCTATAGAAAGCAACACCAGAACTCTTACTTCAAGAGCCAAACTTGTATGAGAAACAAAGAAATCTGGACATAGATTGAGAACATGCAGAGAGAAGAATCACCAGTTAAGACCTGGCAGCCACTCGTACTTTAGTTAATCACCCTAGCTTAGTTTGTTTTGTCCAGATCTAGTTAAGCAATAATTTTAATTGTTCAAAAGACTTGTATTGCAATGAAGCCTCATGACCTTTCTGAGACATAGGCAAGGTAGGTAACATTAGTAAATTTATCTGCCAGTTAGGAGAGCAAGAATTTAGTTGAATTAGTTCACTTAATCCCTGAAGGTCACTCAGACCATAACTACTGGACTCTTGACCTGATGTCTTTAATTTCCAAGTTTAATTATCCATTACTCTTCTATTCTCGTTACCCACAATGACCTAACTTCTGGTGTTGTACCAGAAAAAAAAGCAATCATAATGAATTTAGTAGTTCTTTCATGAACATCTCAAAAATAGTTCAAATGCTAGAGGAGACTCTAGCAACATCATTTGAAACCTAAGAACTCAACTTGCACAATGGGTATGACTCTCTTGTTGTTAAATGAAGCAAAGGGGGGCACAGATAGCATCTCTTGTGCTGTGAGCTGAGCTTTAATTTACAGACATCAGTCTCCAGTGGACACCCAGCTGGATTCCTGAAGCACTCACCTTGGCAGAGACTGCAGACTTCTGTCTTCCCCACCCTAGCCTGTTCTCTTGCAGGGCGAGCATGACTGTGCAGCTCTCTCAAGCTCCACCCACTTGTTCTGGCTTCTCAAAGCCTTGGACCTTTGAAGCCTTCTAATTTTACTCCTGTGCTGGCTAGTTTGCTTTTGTGTGTGTGTGTGAGGGGGGTGGTGACATCTTTATATAAACCTAGATATATCTGGGAAGAAGGAATCTCAACTAAGGAATTTCTACCATCAGATTGGCCTGTGGGCAAGTCTGTGGGCCATTTTCTTGGTTAAGGATTGTTGCTGTGCAGGAGAACACAGTGGGTGGTGCCATGCCTGGGCAGATGGACCTGGGTTGCATAAGAAAGCAGGCTGAGCAAACCCCAGGGAGCAAGCCAGTAAGAAGGGTTCCACCATGGTTTCTGCTTCAGCTCCTGCATCCAGATTCCTGCCTTGAGTCCCTTCCCTGACTTCCAGCCATGGTGGACTATAAGCTGTAAGCCAAAATAAACTCTTTTTTCCCCAAGTTAGCTTTAACCACGATGATTATTAGAGCAAAAGAACAAAAACTAAGACAGTTGCTAATTGTGTGTTTGATTCTAAAATTCCCCCCTCCAAAAAAAAAAACCAAAAAAAAAACAAAAAACAAAAAACAAAGGCTCAAATGTATCCTCTCTAGAGATGAGATATCTCTTTAATTTCTTTTTCTTTAATGCCAGTATTAGATCTGCAATATTTTTAGGAAGAATGTGAACAGGATGAAGAAAAGTAAAAAGATAAGGGAGACAAAGTCTAGAGGAGAGGGAAGAAAAAAACAGAAAATGGAGTGAGGAGTGAGAGGGTATAGGAGGGGTCAGGAGGGGTGAGAAGTATGGGTAGGGTCAGGAGGAGTAAGGGGGTGTGGGTAGGGTCTGGAGGAATGAGAGGTGTGGATGGGGTCAGGAGGAGTGGAGGGGTAAGGGGGGCATCAGGAGGAGTGAGCACTGTGAGAGGAGTCAGGAGGGGTGAGAGGTGTGGGCAGGGTCAGGAGGAGTGAGGGGTGTGGGAAAGGTTAGGAGGTTTCTTTAATCCTGGCCTGGTCTGCCTGAGCCTTGGCTCTGGGACTGTTTCCTGACTTTTCCACAAGGCAAGAAGCAAGACTCTCAATGTAAAGTCCCTTCTAGTTTGCTGACCTGTTTTCAACTCTTGATGCTTTCAGTGAATAACTATTATAAAAATACTTTTTGATTAGTTATAACTAAAACTGCCAAAAAAACAAAAAAGAAAAATGAAGACAAAGAATAGCTTCTACCCAGAGGCATTTTTACCATTGGTCACTGCAGTGGGAAATGCACTCCTACACTGTAGAGATTTGTTACTCATATTGGTTTAATAAAACACTGATTGGCCCATGGCCACACAAGAAGAATGGATGGAGCAGCCAGACAAAGAATTCTGGGAAGAGGAAAGGCAGAGTCAGTCACCAGCCAAAAACAAAAGAAGCAAGATGAAAATGCCTCACTGATAAAAGGTACCAAGCCACATGACTAACATAGACAAGAATTATGGGTTAATTTAAGTTGTAGGAGCTAGTTAATCAGCCTGAGCTAATAGACCAAACAGTTTATAGTTGTTATAAGCCTCTGTATGTTTCTTTGGAAATGAATGGCTGCAGGACCAGGTGAGACAGAAACTCTGTTTTACAGGACATTAGCCTGTTTTCACCTTCTGAGCCATGACCACCTTGGAAGTTTTCACAGGGATAAAACAGAGGTTTAAAATAAAAAATAAAGACTCCTCATAGGCCTTGAGATGTCTGTGAGCTGAATGCTGTCTTCTGAAGGAGTCTCCTAAGACAAGGTAGATGTCATTATTCTTTCAGGACAAGTGCCAACTTCTCTGTGACATCTATCAATCTGCCCAAGACTATGTCAGCATGATTATCTACTGTCAGCTAGATCCCACACAGTGGCTTACAAAAGGTTTCCCCTTATGCCTTCAATGGAATAAGGTATTTATTGATTGCTTATCTGGCATGGTGTTAACTTCTCCTGCCTCCAGAACAAATGGTACCTGGAAGACAGTAAAAGTTTATGGCTAGGCATTTACCCATGTAGTGATCATGTGTTCATTTAGTGTGTTCTAGGCTCCTTTCCAGTCCAGGGTCTGCTGAAGACAGAAAGACTGGGTTCTCAGGGTTTGGGGTTATGGTAGGTTCTGGTTCCCAGGGTTAGGTATCTGTGGTGGGCTCTGGTTCCCAGGAGTTGGGGGCTGTGGTGAGCTCTGGTTCCCAGGGGTTTGGGGTCTGTGGTGGGCTCTGGTTCCCAGGGGTTGGGATCTCTGGGGGCTCTGGTTCTCAAGAGTTGGGGTTTGTGGTGGGTTCTGTTTCCAGGGGTTGGGGTCTGTGGTGGGCTGTGATGTACTAACACATGGGTTAAGACTTTTTTCCTGACTCTTGAAACTCTTTTCATATATCTGTCCCAGGGAAGCCTTTCTCTAGAAAGAAAAAAGTAAAAGAAAGCAAACTGTGAGATGGGAGAAAAATACTTGAAAACTACAAATACCTGATAAGAGATTAACTGATAAAAATACAAAGGAATCACTTAATGGGATGGCAAAAAAGAGCAAAAACTTTCAATATAATAAAATAAGCTAAGGACTTTAAAAGTAATCTCTTAAATTGGCTGCCCACATCCAAATGGTTAGCCCTGAAAACATACAAGTACCAGTATATGGACTGAACACGTTCTATTTAGGACATATATCCATGTAAAATAACAATTAGCGAAAGAGATGATCCCAGAGGGATCCAACACCACAGAAATAATTGGAATTCTAAAGTATCCTTCCATTTGCATTCTTCCTTCTTATTCATGATCCCTTGTCTCTCACACTTATTCCCTTGGAACACATCCCAAAGTAAACCATCTAAACACAAGCCCTCATTTAAGATAGAATTTGCAAGGCAAGCCTAGGCTTAAACAACCCCCAGAGTTACCTTTTCTACTTTAACTAACTCTCCCTTACAGTGTAATTCCAACATCACAGTTTCTAGGCCCTTAACTCCAATGCACATAGTCTCATAGAAGCTTTTGTCTCAACATCTCTCAATTTTGTCCCATTAGTTTCTCACCCACAACAGTGACGCAGGCAGCCCTTTGAGCATCTGATCTCCATTCCCTTTGAAACACTCACCTCTGGGTTTTTCCTTCTGGGGTCCTCCCCGAAAGTTCTCAGGGAATGACTTTCACAGTTTTCACTCCCAGTGCCCATCTATTTCCCTTGCTACTAATGACGGATTTCCCCGCCCCTCTCTCTGAGAGCCATCCTTTCCACAGCTTGGTCCAGCGGCACAGGTGGAAAATGCGACCTGAAGCCAATAGATTTATTTCCTTACCTCTGGTCAGAGTGATCAGCTCAAGAATCAACACATAAACCAATCAAGATGAACCGGAACACATGGCAAGGGTTTTACTAGAGAGACAAGAAAGGGAGGGGAGTTTCTGCTAGGGAAACGACAGCCTGATTAAGAAGGGAAGTATCTTAGAGGAGGCAGAACTGAGAAATATCCCGATCCTTGTGACAGCCAGGAAGCCTCTATATCCATCTACAATAGCCAGCCAGGCATGTAGGCCGTTCGGTTCTTCAGCTAATCTATTAGTTGCTTAAGCTCCATTGGGTCCAGTTTTCTGTCAGTTGCAATTAGAGTCCTAATTAGCTCTCCTAGACAGGTCACAGTCCAGCATCCCAGCTTCAATTCGTGGAGATCCTGCTTCAAATTTAGTTTCCAAAATGGACTGCTCTCAATACCACCTCATGGATTCTTTTCATTTATGTATGGAAGACATATATATATATATATATATATATATATATATATCACAAATATATACATTGCATGCATAATAAACACTTATGTGTCTATCTCTTATTAAACTTTTATATCCTTTATGGTTTTCTTCTTCTTTAAATAGCTGTTTGTAATATTTCCAGCTCCCTCTAAGCCTTCTTTTTTTCTTTCTTTTTTTTTTCAAGACAGGGTTTCACTATAGTTTTAGAGCCTATCCTGGAACTAGACCAGGCTGGCCTTGAACTCACAGAGATCCACCTGCCTCTGCCTCCCTAGTGCTGGGATTAAAGGTGTGTGCCACCACCGCCTGGCCCTTTAAGCCTTCTAATTTTCTCTTCTCAATATTCAGGACACACTTAACTGATAACTCATTAAGTAAATCAAACTTATCTTCCTAAAATCTATGATGTCACTCTAAAAACATCAGCGAGGAAGAGAAACTTTCATTGATATTTTGTTTCTGTGAATTATAACGCAGCAAAAAAAAGCCCAGTGTGTTGTCAATGCTCAGAAAATATTTATTCAATGAATAAATGATTCTTTATCTAAATATAAACCACATTATAGTAGATGTATATAGCGTATATAGAGATATGCACATCCTCATATTATTATAAATTCTTAGTGTATTATTAAAATTCATCAACACCTTCCCTATATAAAGAAATATATATGGATATATACACACATATGTTTGTATATGTATACATAGATGTATACATATATATATGAAAAATAGTTATGTTTTCCTCTCATAATATACAGAACACAGATTGCAGGCAGGGTTTTTGTTTGCTTGCTTGTTATTTGCTTGGGGTGGGTGTTATTAATAATTTCACCCAGAGCCTCATATGTATGCTTTATCTCCAGCTGTGGAGTGAACAATCTCCTTTATAGAGAGTCCTCCCCATCGTTAACTCTTCCCTGACACCTCCTGCCCTCTTGCTGAGATTACTCCATTTTGGAATAAAAAGCTCAAGGCTATACTAGGTGAGTAATTTTTTTTAAAAAAAAAAAAGCACAATTTATTCTGTCTCTGTCTAGAACTAAGAACCATAGCTGTCTAGAGCTGACCAGGACCTCAGAGCCAATCTATTCCAAATACATTGATAAACAAGGAAACCAATATTCAGGGAAGTTAGATGTCATTCTCAAGGTTACCTGGGGTCCTTGTGATATTACTACTTCCTTCATGGTGGCCTAATACCCCTAGGCTCTTATAGGACTGGACAGTTTGGAAAGCTGGACTTAGTCATTTGCCTGCTAAGACACCAAGTTGAAACACAGAATAAACCGAACAATCATGTTGGCTGTGATCCTCTTTTTGAGTCTTTCTGTTTGCTTACCTACTTCAGACCTTTATTTACACTTGTAAACAGGAAGTGACTTGAAGAGGAAACGATGAGGAATACAATCAGTATTCTTTCTCTTGTCTCACCAAGTCGTTTGCACAGGCACCAATTCCAAATGCCAGCGCAATAAATAATGGTGTGCTTCTAACCCGTGACCTAAGCTAAGCACTAAAATCCAAACAGCCTAGAAAAGCTATTTAATTTAGAGGCTGAACTGTCTCAACCTATAACTTTTAAAAATCAAAGAACTGTGGAGGATATAAATGTTTATTTGCTCATAATAAAATGAGAAAAATATAATTTAGAACTAAAACATACTTTAAAATACTGATTTAAACGAAAGCTTGTAATATAGAAATGCCATTTCCGAGGCTGTCTACAAGCATATAACATGAGAAAAAGCTTTCCATTTATCAGTAGTCACTAAGGGTCTACTGTGTGCTAGGGTTGTGCTAGGCTGCTACGGGGAGCCCTCTGTGAACTTCTGCATTGCTGATACTCTTTTCCCTACTGAGGTTTCATTACAACTAAATGCCCATCTTCTATTCCTCAACCAATTCTTTCTCTCATTCCCGTCACATTCTATTTAATCCTCAATCATTTCTCCCCTGGGTTTTTGTTTGCTCTTTTGATTGGGTTTAGAAAGAAGTCTGTGGTTCTGAGACAGAGCCTCATGTAGCCTCTAACTCACTATATGTAGACAAAGATGATCCTGTATTTCTGATCTCCTTGCCTCTACCTCTAGAGTTCCAGGACTATATAGTCTTGATCCATGACACCTGGGCACATGGGTTTATAAGGTACTGGCGATCGAACTTGGGTCCTTGTTCATACTAAGTGGGTGCTAAGCCAACTGAACCACATCCTGAGGCCAGTGGGTTTTTCGTTTTTAATCATTAGGTTAAGCGTCTCTTCCCTGATGTTAACCTATAAATGTAGTGCGTTCTTTGTCTAGTTATATCCCAGGCCATTCTATTTTCTCTCCAATCTTTTTTTTTTCTTTTTCTTTTCTTTTCTTTTTTTTTCTGGCTCCCTGCCTGAACAGCCTCTAACTGCGACTGTTTTCTTTTAAACTCAATTGCCCTCCTGTCAGATTCCATCTCCCACTCCTCCTCTCGTCTATTCCATGTTCTCAAGAGCCTAGAGCTAAAGTGCCCCTAAGAGATTCCACTCCCTTTTTTCCATTCTCAACTCCAAGAGTTTTCTTTCGTGTTTCCAGAGTTTGGAATTACTGCTTCTTTCGGCTGCTTTCCTCTGGTTCTTTCCAACACTCAGCCAGAGAATTGCTCACCATCTGTATCCAAGAAAGCTACCTGGCCCTTCCCTGCCAAGCTATAGCTGACCTGAGACTAGACTATCAATCAAAATCAGACAACTTCAGGGACAGAGTCAAATAGTAGGTGTTGCAAAGAGGTGCTCCAAAGAGTTGCCTGGAGCTCCCCTTTCCTCTTTGTTAGGTCATCTGGGTTTTTCCAGGCTATGCTGCCCTGGCACAAAATGGGATGATAGCAGGAAAACAAAATTCCTAGGATTTCCCCACATCTTTAAGCAATCCAAGGCCCTGCCATTCCTCTCAAATACCTGTGGGAAAGCTCAAGGTCATTCTTCGGGTGGCACATAGCAGCCCTTACCTTCCTTCCACTTTGATCTTCCATTCTAGAACACAACCATAATGACTTCTGTCACCACCAATGACACAGGAGCAGCTGTGACGATGGCTTCTACCAGCTCTACCCACCATGCTTCTGCCAAGGCTGCCAGCTGTTTGGGGCTGACTGCCATCTTGATGCTCTGTTCTGGACCACAGGAAATGCTGTTCCTGCTGCCAGAGGAGAAACTGGTTCTCATCAATGCCTTCACTGCATTTGTGGCCCTGTCTCCACCTGGCACCACATTCACCCCACTTTAGGGACACGAATGTCTCTACCAAGAGTATTATCTCCTATTTGGGTGACACCAATTCTGCAGCCACCTGAACTCTCTGGGGCCCATGAAAAATTATACGAAACCCTTCTTTTTTCTTTTGGATTTTTATTCACTTTATAATAGGGTTTTATAAACTTAGGGCTCAGAGATTGCTCTAGGGTTGCTGAATCATTTGCCAATTGAGTGGTCAACATTTGTGTCTTTCCTTCTGCCATCACCTAAATTGTACCACACCTAAGTTCTCACTCATCTCTCCTTCTTTAAACTGAGCTCTGCTCTCACGTGAACAGACAACTGGGTGTTTGTACGAGCTAGTTTCATGTCAACCTGCCACAAGGCAGAGTTGAGTGGGAAGAGGGAACTTACTGAGAGATTGGCTCAACTAGAATGGCCTGTACGCAAGCCTGTGGTGCAAAAACCTTGATTAATGATTGATGCTCACAGTGGGCAGTGTCACCCTTGAGCTGGTGGTCCTGGGTGCCACAAGAAAGCAGACTGAGCAAGCCATGAGAGAGCAAGCCAGTAGGCAGTGCTCTCCCAATGGTGTCTGCCTCAGATCCTGCCTCTAGGCTCCTATCCCATTTCAATTCCCATCCTGGCTTTCCTCAATGATATAGTGCAATGTAGGTAGAACTGTAAGCTGAAATAAATCCTTTCTTCTCCAAGTTGCTTTTGGTCATGATATTTTATCACAAAAATAGAAACCCAAACTAAGACAAGGTTTAACAAGCCAGTCCTCCTAGCATGAAATACAGAAAGCTCAGTAAACAGAACAAGAATACATCTAAGTGGAAAGGAATGGAGGAAGAGCCAACCATCCGTCTAGTGTTAGAGAGGACCTTACAAATGCATGCGGCCTTATGCACTGGCTCTCAACTCGTGAACTGCCCCAGAAGAAAGAAAAATGCAGCAGTTATTAATAAGAATCCAGCTTGCCTTGCCATTTGTGTCCTCTCAAGGAAAACTTTGACCCCTTACCATAGTTCTCAGTGACTGGCAGCTATTGAGTAATTTCTTAGCATTAGCCCTCATGGCTATGAACAGCCAATATTTCACCAGCTCAAAGTTCTCAACATTTGAGACCTTCTTTAGAATAAAACCATTAACTGAGCTTCAAGAGGCACAGGTTCACATCATGCACAAGCTTCCTGCATTAAGCTGTCAGGTAGATATATCTGCAAGAGGGACACGGGTTAGTGTAGTATATGAATCTTTTAAGCACTCCAAGTTTTTCCAAGATACCTACTCACTGTGTTTATTCAAATACTTTAACTCCTCTTTCCTACAAAACAAATTAATTTTCACTAATCATTTTTCAATAAACTGTATATCTGCCAAGAAGCTCTATTCATTGTATAAACTGTCTCCACTTTTTCAAGGGGCCAAGCTCTGCTAGAGGAGGTATGTTTTTCTTTGTCTTCTTACTCTTGACTTTGAGCTTTGCATACTTAGCTGATATATTTCCTAAGATTCACTTTCCCTTCAAAGTGTAGCATTGCTAATGGTAACCATGGAAATCCCCAGGAGCCAGGGATGTCTGATGAGTTTCTGTAGTTCTTGCTGCATGTTATGCGGCCATGGATATGATTTGTTTCTGTGAGATCAGACTCAGGGCAGAAGGTCAAATATCCATCCATGCTACACAGGTTTGATTACATTGTTTATGTGTCACTGGTTCTCAAGACTTCCACACTTAACCTCTTCTCTGAGAACATGCCTGCAGTGGTTTATCAGGAAATTGCACACTGACGTGAGCTTCAATAACTTAGCGACAGCTTTCCCTCATCTCAATTTCTGCCTCCTCTGTAGACTTTTAAAACTAGAAGATGAATAGAAAGGAAATACACAAAACTGGGCCATAAGAATCTTACAGAAATTGTTTATAAGGTAATATACATACATACATACATACATACATACAGGGAATATGTGCACATACACGTACATATATATGGTATGGTATTCTAAATGTAATTGACCCCCATAATCTCGTAGGGAGTGGTAGTGGCACTATTAGGGGGTGTGGCTTTGTTGAAGTGGGTATGGCCTTGTTAGAGAAAGTGTGTCACTGTGGAGGTGGGCTTTGAGGTTTCCTGTGCTCAGGATACCACCCAGTGTCTCTGTTGATTTCCTGTTGTCTTCAAGATGTAGGACTCTAAGCTACTCCTCCAGCACCATGTCTGCCTGCCTGCTGCCAAGTTCCCTACCATGATGATAAAAGATTGAACCTCTGAGACTGTATGCAAAGCTTCTCAATTAAATGTTTTCATTTATAAAAGTTGCTGTGGTCATGTATCTTTTTATAGCAATAAAACCCCTAACTAAGACAGAAGTTGGTACCAGGGACTGGGGTATTGCTGTGATAGGCCTGACTATGTTTTGTTTGGAGGAATTTGGACTTTTGGTTAGAAAAGCAGTGGAATGATGTAAGATCTGCTTAATGGGCCATACTAGTAGGAGCATGGAAAACAGAGGTGCTCAGAAGTTATTTGAACAGTTAGGACTCAACCAAGAGGTTTCAGAAGGGAAGAATTTTAGTATGTTGCCTAGAAATTATTCTTGTGATATTTTGGTAAAGAAAGTAGCTGCCTTTTGCCCTTTCATTCAAGGAGTCTGTCTTAGGGTTAAGTGAAAAGTTTTGGATTAATGCCATTGGCAGAGGAAATTTTGAAATAGTCTAATATAGACTCTATCGTGTGGTCACTAGTGTTCATACTTATAAGCTTTATAATGAAAAGGAGAAAGCTGAGCAGGGTAAATTAAACATGTAAATTTTAAGGAGAAAAAAAGAGTACGCAAGAAGTGGGATGGATCTAAGCCCTGTGCTCAAAGAGGTAAGTGGATTAATAAGTGAAATCTAGGGAGTGGAAGCCTGAGGGCAAGATCCCACCCAGCTAAGTTTCCAACTTGTGGAAAATAACTAAAGAAAAGTTTAGAGCTGGGTATGGTGGTGCACACATTTAATCCCAGCACTGGGAAGGCAGAGGCTGGTGGATTTATGAATTTAAGGCCAGCCTGGTCTACAGAGAAAATTTCAGGATAGTGACACTTAGGCAGTAAGAAAACAGAAAGCTGGTGAAGATGTAATTGAATGATGGGCCATGTTCCAGTCCCAGAAAGCAAAACTTGAAGCTTTGGTCACATAGTTTTGGGTTTAGAGTTGAGGATACAAAAAAAGGAGTTATATAATAAAGGCTCTGAGGCCAGGCATGTGTCAGGAGTGTCCCTGAATGGAGACCTAGTAGAGGCCGTTGTGTGAAGCTATGAAGTTGAAGTCTAAATTGCCTAGGAGAACCCAAGATGTTAGAGGTGCCAGAGTTGTGGGATATCTGCCAAGGAGAGCTGCTAACAGAGTTGTGGAACCAGCCCAAGAGAAAGAAGTGTGTTGTGGTCAACAAAGCTGAACAGAGTTGGAGATCTGAAGAGCATTCTGATATCAGACATGGGGATGCAGAGTTTGGAGTTTACCCAGTTAGTTTTGGGTCTTGCTTTGATCCAGTATTTCTTCACAATGCTCCCTTCCCTGTACTTTGGAATAGTAATGCATATTCTGTGCCATTACATGCAGGAAGTATGTGATTTTCCTTTTGAGTTTGATTTTTACAGGTGATTTCAGTTAAGAGATTACATGAATCTCAGAAGAGACTTCGAACTTTGAAACATTCTTGAGACGGTGATAGATTATGAGGAGTTTTGAAGCTGGACTAAATGCATTTTGTATTATGATATTGTTATAATCTTATGGGGACCAGGAAGTATAATGTGATAGTTTGAATGTATTTTGGTCCCCATAAACTCATAAGGAGTGGCACTATTAGGAGGTGTGGCTTTGTTGGATTGACTATGACTTTGCTGGAGGAAGTATGTTACTGTGGAGGTGGGTTTTGAAGTTTCCTATGCCCAGGGTCTCTGTTGAATTCCTGTTGCCTGCAAGATAGAGGACCTCAGCTACTCCTGTAGCAGCACATCTGTCTGCACGTCACCATGCTCCCTGACATTCTGATAATGGATTGAATGTTTGAAACTGTGAGACCCCCAATTAGAAGTTTTCATTTATAAGAGTTGCCATCGTCATGGTGTCTTTTCACAACAATAAAAACCCTAGTTAAGACATATGGCAAATGTGATTTCCCTAACAAAAATGTATTTTTAAATGCCCTGTATGATATATTATGTATGCAGATTCCAAAGTTTTATTTTTTTTTCAACCCCTTAACCTTGTATCTGAGCTTGCTGACCACTTCCCAGGGCACCTGCTCCCTTCCTCCTAAAGTCAGAATGCCACTATCCTGTCACTTCATGGGAGCTGGCGTAATATGAGACAGTCATAGAGGCATTTTGAAAACACATTAAGGTCTATAAACCTATAATGAATTTGACACTGTTATCATTAGCAGGTGGAAAAGAACATCCCCAGGGTAAAGTCATTTTCTCATGAAATGATGACTTTTTGCTCTCAGAACTGGCCATCTAATAAACATAAGAGACAGTTCCAGCATGGTGAAGTTCAAAGATACTTAAGAAGCATCCCGAAGACTTTGCCACCTGTTCACTGTTATCTGAACTACAACCAATCGCAAAAGGCACATTCAGAGATGGTACTGGCAAGAAGAACACTGGCAGCAGGCACAGCTGACAGAAGCTCAAATCTATGGCATATATTAAAAGCCAGATCTGGAACCTGGGATCGGGACTGAAGATGAGGGAGAAGGCAGTCTTCACACAGCATACCAAACTCTTAGAGAATATATATTTTGACTCTCTTTCAGAAGTTTCTTCTTCTTGATTCATTTGTTAATTATCAAAATGGCATGTGTCAAAGGTACCAAGATAGCAGGTGCCTCCAATGATCACGAGTAAGGGCTGGCTAATGAGATTCCCACCACCATTAAAGGGATGCTGGTTGATTTGATATGCCCATTAGTGGGCTGGAATATTCAAAACCAGATTCCCAACACGACTCCAAATCACAGAATGTCAGAACAAAAAGACATCTTAAAAGCTAACAAAGGACTTGGTAACGTAAAAACTCACAGGGACCAAAGAGAGAGAGAACATCCATGTGTGATTAGGGTGGTGTGCGAAAATAAGGTATGGAGGAACCAGTGTCAAAACAAAGAATTTGTGTCTTGCTATAGGATCTTTACTTTAAACCTAAAACTTAGCGATTGAACCACACACATCTACAAAGTGACCATCACCAGTTAACCAGTTGCCAATCTGTAACTTCTGACCCAACCCCTTCACTGCCAGGGCAACCAGTGGGCACAACTGTCATCAGTGAGTCTGTAAGGTATAGAATATTATGTCATCATCACTGTGAAACCTCAGAATCCCTCTTCCAAGGTACTCCTGGATCACATCATTCTGTCTTAGTCACTGTGGGCTGTCTACTTTCCTCTTTTAATCTTTTTCATGAGCTTTATCTCCTCCTGGGGCTCCAGCCTTAATGCTGTGGAAGGAATTTCACTGTAGCTAATACTGGTGGTGCTCTTATGAGCAGTGGTGCTTTTCCAACATACTATCCCAGTGCCTTCAATGCCAACTTCCAGGCTGCAAAGATAGTCATTTGCTGTCCAGCTCAGCATAGCACTCTGGTACCTAGGCTCCAAAGTCACACTGGGTGAGCCCAGACATGCAGAGGCCCCTTTCAAAGCAGCCACTTGGCTTTATTTCTCTGTGTTGTCTCTCATACGTAATTTTAAGACAAACACAAACATCATCCATCAAAATGAGCCACAGCACAGGCAAGGTGAAAACTGGGCCAAGAAACATTTCTCCCCATCCACCCCACCACCAAATAAACAAAAGCAAAATTTGCCAAGAAATTGCTTTGACTGAAACAAACCCAGGAGTTTATATGAGCCCAGGGAACTCAGCTACTCTGTTAAGAGCCTCAGAGTGAAGAAAACTGTGTAGTTGGTGATGGGATTCAGGACATGGTTTTTATTTATGCAGCAACGGAACTTACTCAGTTGTTTATGCCAGAGCAAAGGAGCAGTCTTCCCTGAAAAGCACTGAGTCTTGGTTTTCAGTAGCCTATGATTAACAACTACGGATAATGAAGCTTCAAAAATACAGAGCAACAAAAGTTATGTTGAAGTGAACTCTCTTGTCTCAAAATACATTATTCTGTGTAAAGATTTAGTAACCTCAGTGTACAGCTCTTCTCTTTCCTTATGGAGTTAAGGTAGTTCTCATTTTTCCCCTAAAGAAAGTTCTTTACCACTTATCTTGATACAATCAAATCTCCAGCATCTGAAGCCTCTATTAAGAAAAATATAGACTACTGAGCACAAACACTCAAATCCACAGCTGCTGGCATGATGACCAACACAGGTGACTAAGGGACAGGTAGCACATATATGGTGTATACAATGACAAAGAGATGGTTTACATCCTAGGCCCATGATTGAATGTGTGGGATTTCTTCACACTATTCAAAATCATGAACAATTTAAAACTTATAAACTGTTGCTTGAGATGAAAAAAAAAAAGTCAGCCATAAATTAATTCGATGTGGCCAAGAGGTAGAAAGTTGTTAAAGACAGTGACTTTAAAAAAAAAACCCAATGTCAAATTAAAATGTTGAAAAAAAAACAACCCTAAGTCATTCTGGGCATTAATTGTCAACTTTTTAAATTAGTGAATGAAACTTACAAGGTAAGAGGCTGAGCATGGAATAATAAATGTGTCTGATGGGTATCGTCTAAAATCGCTGATCACTAATATTATTGCCATTCCTAGAAGTGAGATAGTCAAATGCTGTCTGTCCTGTGATGTGTGATAAGGAAAATATGGCAACCTTTGCCTATCCTTGTAGGAAAAAGAACTGGTCACAATCCAGGCAAGTGTCTATCTTACTTCCAACTTAAAAGTTTAAAGACAAAAAGTAAGAAATACATCAGATTTAGAATGTAAACTGTTTTACCAGACAATTAGCATCTCCAATAAGTCAGTAGCTTAAAGAAGAGGAACGGGATCTGATATAAAGCAACTACAATACCAGGCTGGAGGAATGGTTCGGCTGTTAAGGGTACATTCTGCTCTTGCACAAGACTCGAGTTCAGGTCCTGGCACTCATGCAGGTGGCTCACAACTGTCTGTTACTGCAGCTGCAGAGGGCCCCAACACTCTTGACCATCTTGTGCACATCCATGCATTTTCTCATGCCCACCTAGGTAAACACACATGCATGTGCATGCACACACACACACACACACACACACGCACGCACGCACGCACGCACATACAGAATCAAATTTAAAAAGAAATCAAAGTACAAATATATTGTATAAACATCAAGTCTTAAATTTAAAAAAGTGGAGAATTTTGAACATGCCTTGTATATTAGTGGTATTAAGGACATGTTGATTGTTATGTCATTCATTCTTATAACCCAATGGGTATTTTTTTAAACTTAAAGATTTATTATTTTGAATGTATGTGCTTTTCTGCGGGAGTTTGTTGAGCCATGTGTTTAGGAGCCCACAGAAGCCAGGCGAAGTGTTAGATTACCTGGAATTGGACATACAGATGACTGTGAACCACCGCGTGGATGCTGGAAACTAAACCTGGATCCTCTGCAAGAACAACACAAACACTTTAACTGCTGAACCACCTCCTCAACCCCTAAATATTGATTTAAAAAAATCAACGAGAGAACAAATTACTTTTATATGGAATGCATACATGCACAACTTAGACAGCATAATGCTCAGAATCTGCAATTTGCCAAAAATTTCCCATAGTTACAAACAAATAAAAGAAAATATGGCAAATAAGTCTAGCAAATACTGATAGTGAAACAGGATGAAGGCAAATGCAGATTTATTATGCCACTTTCTTTATCACTGTGGTTGAAGTTGTCTATCAAAAAAGAAAATAAATGAAATTAACATACCTTAACTTTAAAAAATATACAGATGTTTCCTAAAAGTTCATCATTGGAGATTCTAAGTATATAAAGACCAACTTAAAATTTATTTCCTGCAGTGGTAGATTATTTAAATAAATCATGCTCAGCTATTCTATGGATCTCAGAAGAATAAAGACTGCACACTCATGAAGTTTTTTAAAATAGCATAAAAATACTATAAATAAAGTGTAATTACAAAATAAAATATAAGCTTCATATTTGTTGCTTCTGTTTTTTTCATTTTTACTAACTATTTATCTTATAGGATTCAATATGATGATTGATTACATCTATACTACACCTAATAATCCGAGAAGGAGCTAATATACTTAAATAGTTAAATAATTAAAATGCATAACTCCTGAATTTTTTAAATTTTAAACTCAGTATTTCTGATTGCAGGTGACTTCACTTGCATAAAGTAAATCTGTGGGCCAGTGGGGAAAACACGATGTGAAATACCTCACCTTGGCAAATCCACAGAGACAGAAAGTAGATTAGTTGTCTAAAACCTGAATGCGGCACCTGGGAGTGTGACAAGTGCATGTAGTGGGCATGGATTTTGTTGAGGAGTGGTTGTTATCCAGACTTGGAAGACATCAGAAGCCCCTCGACTACATTTTTAAAGGTGTTATTACATTTTGGATGTTTAAACACTTGCCTTGCAGTTGGTGATCATTATTTGGGAGGGCCTAGAGCCTTTGGGAGGTGGGGTCTTGCCCGAGAAGTGTCCCTCCATGACCAGCCTGGAGTTTACAACCTAACCTGGATTCCCTGCTCCACTACCTCTGGATCCACCCAAATCTGAGGAAGTCAACTCCCTGTTCCCAGGACAGCCTTGAGCACACTCCCTAGCCTAATTGACCCTCAGACAGAGTGTCAGCTCCTCCTTAGAGAGGGCTCTCAGCAGATGCTTGGTGACAGGAACAAGGAAAGTAGCACAGGTAGATTAGACCTCCCCAGTGGTGGGGTGAGGAGATGGTTTAGCTGTTAAGGTGCTTATTATGTAACATGGGGAGATAAATTCCCAGAACCCATGGCAGGAAAGCCAGGTATGGTGGTAGAAATAGGCAGAAACTTGAGGTTGGCTAGGCAGTCAGCCAGCCTACACTAACTGGCAAGAACCAAGTCCCAGAGACTTTGAGATTTTGGGTTTGGTTCCTAGCATCCACATGCTGGCTCACAGCCATTCATAACTCCAATTGCAGAGGATCCAATGCCTTTTCTGATCTCCATGAACACCAGACACAAAACACTGAGCATAGACATACATATAGGCAAAACACTCATATGTGTAAAAAATTAATAAATTTTTAAAGGTGGAGGAATGACTTCTGAAGAAGAATACCTGAGGTGGATCTCTGACTTCTACATGCCTGCATGTACATGTATGCTCACACGCATGTATTCACACACACACACGCACACACACACACACACACACACATACAGAGGAAATGCAGTATGTGAGCAATTCAAAGATATGTTACTAAGCTAAGCTGATCTCAATCCTCATTTGCAAATCTCCAGTAAAATTAGTACAGATATGAATATCCAAATAGATATAAAAGACATATTTTAATAACTTAGATAATTATCAGTTTCTATAGTGAAGTGCTATTGCTGATTCCAGAGAACTTGTAGGAATTGTATGCAGAAGTCCATTGTATTCTGCTCCTATTTCCCCTTAAATCAGTCGTTCTCAACCCATGGGTTGTAACACCTTTGGTGGTCAAATGACCCTTTCACAGGTGTCGTATATCAGATATCCTGCATATTTGATATTTATGTGACAATACATAACAGTAGCAAAACTGCCATTATGAAGTAGCAGTGAAAATATCTTTAAGTTGGGGGGGTCACTGTTGACCAAGGTTTCTGTCTTGCCCAGTCCTGCTGCCATTTAGTCCCAAAGAAATACACAAAGGTCTACATTAATTATAAACTGATTGGCCTAGTAGCTCAGGCTTCTTAATTAATTAATTACTTTAGTGTATATTAGCCCATAATACTTGTCTGTGTTAGTCACATGGTTTGTTACCTTTTTCGGCTAGACAGTCACCTCTTGCTTGCTCTGCGTCTGCCTTCCTCTGTGTCTAGGTGACAACTATAGACTGAAACTCCCTTCTTTCCAGAATTCTCATTGCTCCGCCTCTACTCCCTGCCTGGTTGTCCCACCTATACTGCCTGTATGGCTACTGGCCAATCAGCATTTTAGTAAAAATAATACAAGTGACAGGGTACAGACCATTGTCCCACAGAACTCCCTCCCCCCTTTTTTTAAAAACAAGAACTCTGAATCGAATCTCCTTTGTTTAGTTTTTGGTACAGAAACCTCAGTAAACAGAATAATGCCAACATGGACAACTGTGTCTACATAAAACCTGAGAAAGCTTGGGAAGTAATTATAGACATAAAATAACAGAGTTAAGCATGGTTTATTGATAACATCGCTTTCCCGGGTGGATTCTGCTTGCTAGAGGAAAGCGCTCTCATTTAAGAGAGGCTTCTTGACTCAGCTTTAGCTGCAAAACCTTGCAGCTCTTTTAAGAGGTCCTGCCACGAAACACTTAAATGGCATTGATGAAAAGCTGACTGCATGCTTTTTGATGGTGGCAGAGACCTTGAAACACTATAGAGTTGCAATAAACATAACTCTGGGCCAGTACCACTGCCGGCTAGACTCTCAGAAAAAAAAGCTAAGGAATGGGCTGGATCCAAACATCAAAGCCACAGCTTTAATCCTAGCCATATCACTTAGCAAATTAAAAGACTCATGTGGTCAGAAAAAGAGAGAAGCAGTAAAGATAGTTTCATAAGAAGAAGCATCTAAGCAGTTTACACTGTATTTTAAAATGTATGTAGGCTTGAGAGTTAAAAGAAAAAGGTTAAAGTCCTTAAAATAAAAAAAGAGTAGTTGGGTGTGGTGACACACACCTTTAATGCCAACACTTGGGAGATAGAAGTAGAAGGATCTCTGTAAGTTCAAGGTGTAGTAGCATACACCTTTAATTCCAATATTTGTGAGGCAGGGGCAGACAGATCTCTATGAGTTCTAGGATAGCCTGGTCTACAAAGTGAGTTCCAGGACAGCCAAAGATATACAGAGAAATTAAAAATAGAAATAAAAGAAATAGAGATTAAAATATAGCCATGCAAAGATAAAAAATACACAGAGTCTGGAGACTGTATGTTATTGTGTTGTCTTTAAATTGTTTGATGTGCAAGAAAGGATCAACAGCTGCTAAAATACATTTTATTATAAATGCTACTGGACTGATCCAAAATAAGTATTTTGAAAATGCCTTGACTTCAAAATAGAAGTCAAACGATATGTTACTTTGGAGAAGAGATTTTGCTTTTGTTTCCACAGGAATTGAGAGACTGTGGATTCATTCTGGATTAAGAAAAATCAGGTTTGATCAAGGAATAACGCCCCCCCCCCCGAGAAATATCCAATAGGAACAGATGGCCCCAATGTTCAAGAACAGATTCAAGATTGCTGCCTGAGATGATCAAGCCTCACAGGATACTCCAGTCAGGACCTGAACATAATTGTAAATTTTCTATAGGTCCCTGTAAGATTATTAATGTCTCCCAATCAGCAGGAAGTAATCTAGAAAACTACACCCACATTCCCAAAAAATAGATTATGAATGTTTCTCTTTGTTTAGAGGGTTGGTTACAATTTGTATGGATATGGTCAGGAAGAAAGCTGAACAAAGGATTAGATTCAGAGTTCTTGTTTTTTGTTTTTTTTTAAAAGGGAGGGTGTGAAGTTCTGTGGGACAATGCTCTGTACCCTGTCAATTGTGTTTTAATAAAATGCTGATTGGCCAGTAGCCAGGCAGGAAGTATAGGTGGGGCAACCAGGCAGGAAGTAGAGACAGGGCAAGGAGAACAGGAGACTTCTGGGATGAGGAAAGGTTGGTCTACAGTTGTCACCCAGCTACAGAAGAAGCAAGATGTGATTGCCTTGTCAAAAAAAGTGCCATAGACAAGAATTATGGGCTAATATAAGTTATAAGAGTGAATAAGAAGCCTGAGCTAATAGGCCAATCAGTTTATAATTAATGTAGGCCTCTGTGTGTTTATTTGGGACTGAACAGCTGCAGGACCCAGCAGGACAGAAACCTAGTCAACAGGCCACCCCAATATGAGGAACTGTATTCAAGGGCCACAGCATAAGGAAGGCTGAGAATAACTGCTTTAAATGATGCCTTCTGAATACAGACTGAGAGCTTCATACACACAGGTTCTTAACTCACTTCTGTGTACTCATCCCATGCACATTTCTCCCAGATGTTTCTGCCATGCCCTCAAATTTGTCAAAACAGGATAAAATCTCTTCTCACTACTGATGCCAGGCTTTAAAATAAAACTAATGTGTATGCCATACCTGTCCTATATCTTGAACTGGCTTCTTGGCCTCAGTTTTCTTATCTATAAATTGGAAGTTGCAGTAATAGTACCTTTCCAAGAAAGTGTTTCTGAAAAGATGTAGGTAAAGGGAACTCTATGGTCTGTCTCCACTCATTTATAGATTATAGAGGGTAGGGGAAAATACTTTGAAGTCAGTCAAAGGCTTTGGACATATTATCTTACCAGTATGCTTTATAATATATATTTATTATATAATATATTAAATATACTCAATATAATATATTATATATGATATATTAAATATACTCGATATATTATATATTATATTAAATATTAAATATACTCAATATATTATATTAATATGTTAATTATACTCAATATATTAATATAATATATGTTATATTAATATAATATGTTGTGTGTTAATATAATTAACATATCATATTATAATTAATATATAATATTGAGTATAATTAATATATATTACCTAGTATCATCAGGCTAGCTGAAAGTTGTTGGTACAAAGCAGAGCAGAGATATATTCCTCTCCCCTCCCCTCCTCTCCACCTCAGTAGTAGAAAGCAATAATGGATGCTGAAGAGAAGATGGTTGAAGTGACTGTAGAAAAAGTTACTTGAAAAACATTCTGGAAGGTGTATGGATTTCAGCTTCAGACCAAGAGTGGAGAGAGCAGGTGGGATTGACCCAAACTTACAGGAGCCCATATCTCACATGGATGCTGCTTCATGGTTCTACCCACAGGGGTATGAAACCTTCAGATTCCATTTGCATGATGCATCCAGCAAAGATAAGTCCGCAGATATCAAGGCAAACTGGAGACAGCTGGGAGTGGGGCAGTGAAGAATGGAGGGGAAGCTGGTTAATGGCATTGGGGCTCTATCTTAGAGTGACAGAAATGTCTGAGAACTAGCTAGACACAAGTTTGCACAACACGTTTAATGTACCAAGCACTACCTAATTGTTCACTTCAAAATGGTTAATTTTATGTCATATGAATCTCATCTTAATAAGACATATTTTAAACATTCTGGAAAGAATTGTCTTTATTTTATGCTCTTACTCATATCCAGATTCTTTGGACCAAATACAAATTAAGCCTTCACGTTCATCACTTTACTCCGATTGCTATTGTTAAGGTCCTCCTCCACCCCAGAACCCCAAATCCCACAGACACTTGTAGCCATGTGTCTGTGTCAGGGGGAGCAGAAACATGTGGTCATCATTCCAAGCAGCCATAAAGCAACAAATATCATCTTATTGCCAGAAAAATGGAGAGAACTAGACAATAGAGATAACTAGCAGTTTCTATTTATTTTAGAGGAAATGTTTAATGAGCAGAATCACAATCTTCACACCTGGAAGGAAAGGCATGTTTATATAGAAAAAGGACTAATTCCTAAATGTATGAATACAGCCTTCTCAGTCTGTGTAACTTTATTTCTATCCATATATTTTCAGGGATGAACACTTCATGTTAGATGACCCTATTGCTCTTCCCTGGGGAAGCTGGCCATTTAGTTGTCTGTAGTTCTTTGTCTAGAATTAAGGAATCATGGACTTCCCCCCACCCACCTATTTTAGCATGTTTAGTACTGTTGCCTGTTCAACTCGTGTTTAGACTTCATGCTGGTGAGATTGTATGGCCATAGCTTCTGACTAAGAAGAAAGGAGAAAGGAGAGGTGGAAATTATGTAATTATATTATCTCAAAAAATTAAAAAAAATACTTTTTAAAGGAGGCAAATGCTATGAATGCATAAACTCATGAGTTGTAACACGTGGGCTCTTTCAAGTAACTGGTCCACTTGGCTAAAGTATGCACACATAGATTATTATATAGGAAGGCTTCTTAAGCTGTTTCCACTATGTCTTCTTTGTCTACCCAAGAAACTTTTATGACCCTAAGTATCTAGAAACATGAAATAAGTATAAAAATCAACTAATTAACTGATAACAAATCATGAAATTTTTATAAATATTTAATATACGTATAATTTTATCACTTAGTTTTAAAAGATTTATTTTAATTTTAATTTATATATATATATATGTGTGTGTGTGTGTGTGTGTGTGTGTGTGTGTGTGTGTGTCTGTCTGTCTGAATACATATATATATGCTCACTAAGGCTAAGAGATGACATCAGTTTCCTTGGAGATGGAGTTACAGGCAGCTTTGAAACCACCTGATGTTCTTAAGTCTGGGGTCATCTCTACAGCTATAATTTTAAAATTTAAAAAGAAAAAAGAATACTAATCAGGAGATAAATGTTTTAACTATATCTTCATAAAGAATTTTAGCTGAATATTTGACTACTGAAAGGCATGAAAACACTCTCAACATTTCTGAGTTAAATGATATTTCAGCTTTTATGGCTGTGGCTGACGCTTCCCGTAATTACACAGTACAAGCTGACAGAAGTGTGTGTAAGGCTACCTCGGAAATCGTTGCAAATTGTATCAGCTGAAAGAGAAATTCACTTTACTTTTATGAAACTGAAGCCAGAAACCCAAATAGCCTATTTTTTATAATCGATATTCTAAAACAATCTAATCCAAAGAAACACTGATTGGACACTTTGCCTGTATGCCCCAGATGCCTGTATGCTAGAAGCATGTAAAATTACATTTCACCAATCTATGAGTATAACAGAATGGGCTCACAGAGCCTGAGGTGACAAGCATGGGGCTTGCATGAGTCTGCACCAGGTCCTCCGTGTATATGCTATGGGTGTTAGCTTGTGGTTTTGTGAGACTCCTAACAGTTGGAGCAGGTGTGCTTCTAACTCATTTGCCTGCTCTTGAGACTTTTCCCTCTTATGCGGTTACCTTGCTCAGCCTTGATATGAGGGTTTTTGCCTTGTCTCATTGTATCCTGTTTTGTCCTGTTTGACTGTTGCCTCTTGGAGACTTGCTCTTTTCTGAAGTGAAAATGGAGGGGGAATGGATAGAGGGGAGATGGGGGATCCAGGAGGAGTGGAGGGAGAAGAAACTGTAGTGGGGATGTATAGTATGAGAGAAAAATCTATTTTCAATTTTTAAAAAGCTACAAAAATACACTTCTATAAAAGCAGAGCGGTGTATCACAGCGAAGCCACTCCCAAGTGTAATTGCAGTGGTCGCAGACCTGAGCTGAGGTGTTTTTGAGGGCCTGGTTGCTGTTGCACAGCACAGAGACACATAGACTGCAAAGCAGCATCCTTGTGTGTTTAGAACCAAGGCTGTGGTCAAGTCCAGTTGCTCAACACTATAAGAGTTGCCAGAAATACCGTGTGCTCACTATGCACTCAATTCTGAATAAATTTTTGTTCATTGTGTGTTCAGAAAACTGTTCATTGTTACAAATTTCACACCCCCACATTAAATTACATGAAGTCCATTGTACAGTTTAAGAAGCTGGGCTCCACAGTGTCCGTTGCTTTATTTCCCACAGCCATGGGCCAATTTTGATCTTTTCTCTTTCATTCCTGATATACGTAAGTTGTGTCTTGTCTCTTTTTTTTCTTAGCCTGCCTGAGGTTTAGCAAGCTTGTTGATCTGTTCTAGGTATTAGTGTTCGACTTTGCTGACTTTATAATTTTTCGATTTTCTGTTTTGTTGGTTTCTGTTTTTTGTTTGTTTGGTTTGGTTTGGCTTGTCATTTCCTTTTTTCTGATCATTTTGGAGTTAACTGGCTCTTTGTGTAGCTGCATGAAGTAATAGCATAGATGTCGATTTTACCTTTTCCCATTCCCTGACATATATATTCGGTTCTACAATCCCTGGCAAGAGTTGCTCTCAGTCTGCCTACTCACTTACATGAACTGTGTTTTCACTTTTAATTCAAATCTTTACAAACTAACTTCTCATAAACACCTCTGACCCATGTATTATTTAATAAAGTCTTGCATAATCACCAAGTATTGGGGTATTTTCCAGTTCTCATTCTGTGCTTAGTCCCTCCCTTAATTCAACTATGACTACACAGTGCACACACTAATTTCCGTTCTTTCAACGTAAGGTGCATTTTCAGAATTAGTTCACTTTGGTGGTAATGTTCCATGTGAACATGAGAAGTCTGTGTGTACGCTGTTGTCCAGAGCAGTAACATGTGAATGTCAGTGAGATTCCAGCTGGGCAGAATCACTGATAAGAACAATTCACCCTCTTTATTTCCTGCTTCTGTCATTTGCTGTGTTCAGTGATAGTCACGGAATTACCTTATTTCTCCTAGATTCCTATCGGTTCTGCCTCGTGGACTCTACTGTTAGAACATAAGTATTAAGACTGTTTATCTTCTGAGAGAACTGGCTCCTTGGTCAACAGATTTCTCTTTCCCCGGCCATTTCTCTGTTTTGATGATTAAGATATAACTTCCTATTTTAAATACAAAATCAAAACCATTTGTATTTGAAAGAATCGACTAAAGAAATTTCTAGACTGAATGGTTAAAAACACAAGGTGGATAAAAGGGATTACTAAAGAAAAATGTCTGGTGTTTATATTAGGCAAAAATAGAATTTAAAATAGAATTCAATAGAAGTAATACAGTTCTATTCAATATAGCTTAACCTAGTTAGAGAAACCATATAATAATAAACCTAAAATTCCACTAGAAAGATGTAAGCGCAAACACACACACACACACACACACACACACACACACACACACACCATCAAAGTAGCTAAGCACAGTAACACACACTTGAATTCCCAACATTCAGGAGGCAAAAACAAAAGGATTGTTTTAAGTTTAAAACCAGGCTAAGCTATACAGCAAGTATCAGGTCTGCCAGGTCTACATAACAAAATTCTGCCCCCTTCAACAAACAAACAAACAGATAAATAAACATTTCAAGAATTAAAAAGTATACAAGCAAAATATTGGCATACTTGCTAGAAGAAATTAATAAACTTACAACTATATTAATTTAAATACACTCTCAGAAAGAGGAGGCAAACAAGAAAATTACAACAATGAATACATTTTACAATACAATCAACTAATATACTTTGATTAGAATCTTGCACTTTGTAAGAAAAAGTATTTTATTTTTCGAAACAATATGAATTGGTTACAAAAAATAGCCATATGCTAGGCAAGTTTGTCTGCTTAAGAAAAGCTAAAACTCTAGAACAAAGTTTTATTATTGTTGTTGTTGTGGTTATGATTATGATGATAAGGGTGATGATGATGACAACGATGATGATTGTGGTGGTAATGATGATGATGATGAAGGTGGTGGTAGTTATGATGATGATGATGATGATGACAATGGTGACGGTGGTGATTATGACGATGATTATGATGAAGATGATGACGATGATGAGGTTTTAGTAAATAATAGTCACTCTTGAATTCGAGCAGGTTGTGACCCTTCTGACGACATCACAAGTGAGGAGAGTCAAATTCAAGCTTGTTTGTTCATAGAAACCATTTGAAGGGAACACATTCAAAAGAAGAGCTTCACAATTGAAGCATTAATGTCTTCTGAAAAAACTGTTCTGTGAATATGTTCTCTGATAACAATTAAGCAAGATGCTTTTTGATGGGAACTGGGGGAACTACTTGTGTAGTTCAGGGTTGGTCCCTTGTCACAGCTTCCCAAGTGCTGAAATTACAGGTACATGCCACCATGGCTGGCTTGAACCATTTTTTAAATGTAAGCAAAACCATTAAAAAACACACTTTTTTGGTCATTTTCTGGCATCTTCAACTCATCGCCACGTACAAGAAGAGTCATTTTAATGATGCAAATATTGACGTCCTAGTCAATACCATCTGTTTCCATGTTCATATCCAGGTTAACTCATTCCCCCTAGTCTAGTTCCCTCCTACCTCACCCAGAGGACAGCTGAAAGGGTGGAAAACAACTGTTTTTCTCTTCTTGCCTTTCTGCGCATGCTTCCCCATCAGGTTTTCTCTGGATGTGTAGAGTTAAAGGGCAAGAAGTAGACTCAGCAGGAGAAAAAGAGAAAGTACCAGAAACACCCTCTTGAGTATACATACATAACAGAGAAGTTACCCTGGGGCAGATTCCCTGATAACTATTTCCCTACTGGGTATGTTGTGGCAGAATTCTTAGATTCTAACTGCCCTGATAAGAAAACAGGCTGACAGTACAGGAGCCACTGATGCATCTCACCCAGTTCCATGCTGGGAATATCTACTCATTTTCCCATTGGGATAATGTGTTGTTTTGGTTTTTTGTTGTTGTTGTTGTTTGGTTTGGTTTGGCTTGGTTTGGTTTTTCAAGACAGGGTTTCCCTGTAGCTTTGGAGCCTGTCCTGGAACTAGCTCTTGTAGACCAGGATGGCCTTGAACTCACAAAGATCTGCCTACCTCTGCCTCCCAAGTGTTGGGATTAAAGGCATGTGTCACCACTGTGCAGTGGGTTCATATGGTTCTTAAAGCAGTGTTAGCAAAAATCTCAAGTTCCGTCCTGTTCATAGTGAGCCAAAACTACTTTCTGAGTGCTGTTTCAGCATTGGTCCATAGAGATGAGGAGAGCTTCTGCTTCCTCTTGACTCAGCCCCCTCAGCTTGTCTAACATCTAACAGCCTGCACTCCAGTCCTGTGTAGTCCCTATTCTGCCAGCACAGCTCAAGTTCTTCCTCTGGCGCCCTCTGATTCTCCTGAATACAGGAGAGACAAAAGTGGAAGTGGGAACAGAGACAAGGGATGCACAGCCCTCTAACAGATATCCATTGCCTCTGACTGGATCCTTCCAGACTGATGATGGCCTAAGAGTACCAAAAAAGGTTATACAACAAACTTTGAATATCTAAACACCCATTCAGGAATCTTTGCATCCAGAAAAAGCCATCTTAGCACACTGTTACAAAATCATCATCATTATTAAGCAATGGAAGAAATAAATGGAGAAGGTAGGGGATCGTTCCTTTAACGAGTCCCCATTTTCTAGAAACGTGCATTATACATGTGGGAGGTGTTCTAGGGTCTCTTGACCATAACTTAAGGCATTTGTGTTCTGGGAATGCCAGGAAGTCATACCAGGAAACAAAGACAGAAAAATCATTCACAGTAAGACAGCCTGCTCATTTGGGCTCTCTTCAAGAGAAGCCTTGTGCTGTCTGTGATTAGCTAGCACTGTGAAGTCATAAACCGCTTATTTTTCCATTCCATATTCTTTGTGTCCCCTTGTGAACCTGTGTTATCATCCTAGTTTCTGTCCTCAGATTAGTCTAGGGAAACCCAGAAGAGTTAAGTTCTGTTTTTGAGTTACACAGCTGGTTCATAGCACAGAAGAACTTGAACTCCTGCCCTCTCTCCAGGACACCATACTCAAACCTATCTGCACATGAGCCCCACACAGTCTCAATTGCCTTTTACCCAAAGCTGAGATAACAGTATTTCAAAAGGGGAGGAGGGGGCTAACTCTTCCTGCTAGCCAGTCTCACAGTTCAAATTAAGTTCCACTAGGTAATCACAAATATATTTGGGACTGTATATCGCAGAGTCTCTTAGATATATGGTTTCCCGGGAATGCATTTATCATGTTTAATGTCCTAGCTCATTTCTGAGATTGTAGATAAGTCTCTGAAAAATGCTGGTCTAATAAGGAAGAAGCACCAAGCAAAGGCATCCAGATAGAGTATGGCTCCAAGGCAGGTCACACAAAGGTTTTGATTGGTTTGTGGTTTAGCCCATGGTGTATTTTCAAAACAAATTAAAATATTTTCCCCTAGTTTATGCCCCTAACACTGTGGGGACTACTTATGACTGTCTCCTTGCCAGATGGAACAGTCTGGAAGAAATAAGTGATCTCACAGAAGAGCAGGGGAGAGAAAGCAGAATGCTATCTGTGGTCTGTGGTCAGAGCGCTCGGCTCCCATGCCTGTCCCTCACAAATGGCTTTGTCAGAGGACCCATGGCAGAGTGCATGCTACCACCCCATTCAGCTGACTGTCTTATTGATGATCCCAACCGAGGTCAAGCAGGGGACATCAAGGTATCCTTAGGACATAGTTTTTAACTCCATTGTCATGACTGCAAATCTTGTGTCTTCTCAGAAAATAAATCGGCTTTCTTATATTTAATTAAATTCAAAGTGGGGGAATGGACTCTATGAATTCAGTAAGTGCTGTTTTTTAAAGGTCTCACTAAGGGCTGAATCAGGGGTTAAGAGTATTGTTGCTCTCGTATAGGACACAGATTTGATCCCCAACATCTACATGATGGTTTAGAACCATCCTTAACTCTAGTTCCAAGGGATCAGATGCTTTCTTGTGATCTCCATGGACACCAAGCACATCTGTGATACACATACATAATGCAGACATAATTAAATCTGATTTTTAAAGTTTTACTGCATAAAAGCAGAATCTCTGGGATTTTTTTTAAATTCACTCATGGTTGTGTTTACAGCTTAACTTGGACTCAGCTGACATGTAGTATCAGTCAACAAGAAAGCTGAGCTCAACAGCTTGGGCAATCAATCGCCATCATGGTCATGTAATAAAGTGTTGATGAAAACTCTGAGGCTGGGGAGCAATAGCTTGTACAGACTGACTCCATGGTAGAGGACACAGAAACTTTGTAACACTCTGAGTCTCTGTCCTACTCATCTCTTCCTTTGACTGATTTTATTCCAGTATTTCTTATTGAACCATAGCTACGATAACAGTGAGTCCTATATGACCTTCTGATGAATTACAGATTTATTTAAAAATACATTTACAGTATATGTTTAATATGCACATGTGTGTGTGGGTTGCGTGTGTGTGCGCACATGCACACAAAGGGAATGGTTCATGTGTGGAGATCAGAGGGAGTCGGTTTTCTCCTTCTACCCTGTAAGTTCCAGGGATGGAACTTCGGTCCTCAGGCTTGGCAACCCACTGATGGATGTCCACAGGTTCTGAGGTTAAAGAGGTAAGGAGATTTGCTCCACAACACCTCCCCCAACAGGATGTTTAGCGTGGACATACTATTGCTTATTCCTCAGAATTTATGAATTTTAGAGACATGGCAGACAAGCTAACAAAAGTGATGGGACAAGACCATAGAAACCATAAATCGAGAGTTTAATTCTGAGATTCTTGGAGACAGGATTGACATTTTGAACTTAGGTCAGAGAGATAGCTCAAAAAGCTTAAAAAGTCTTTGCTGTGAAAAGATAAGGAAGAGGCTCCTGCCTACATGCACCTGACTTCCTCCGGAGCCAGCAAGAAAGGAAGGCCTGCCCACCTGTACCCAACTTCCACTCCATCCCAAGAAATATCCTTTGTGACCAAAACCATGGCCCAAACTCCACTACGAGGAGCAACCATCTGAGCCTAGGATTCACTGGTACCTGGAGAAGGGATCACCTGAGACACAACCCCAACTACACCAATTAGAGGAAAAGAAGGGTAGACAACAAGGTAAGAACACACCCAACTACTCAAAGAGCAACACAGCACCACCAAAAACCAGTGGCTCTACAGAAGCAAAATTAGAAAATCCCAACACAGTTGAAGCAGAAGAAAATAACCTCAAAAATAACTTTAGGAAAATGTTTGAGGCCCTTAAAGAGGAAATGAAAAATTCCCTCAAAGAAGTGGAGGAAAAGACAGACAAAAAATTAGAAGAAATCAACAAATTTGTTAAAGAAAATCAATAAGAAGCAATCAAACAGATGAAAGAAACAATTCAAGACTTGAAAACTGAAATAGAGACAATAAAGCAAACACAAACTGATAGAATTCTGGAAATGGAAATTATGAGTAAACAATCAGTAACCACAAGAGCAAGCATAAACAGCAAAATATAAAAGATGGAAGAAAGAATCACAGGAATTGACGATAAAATAGAGGAAATAGATTCATCAATCAAAGAAAATGTTAAATCTCACTAAAGCTTAACACAAAAAATCCAGGAGATATGGGACACCATGAAAAGATCAAACGTAAGAATAATAGGGACAGAAGAAGCACAACTCAAAGGCACATAAAATAAATTCAATAAAATCATGGAAGAAAACTTTCCCAACCTAAAAAAAGATATGCCTATGAAAGTACAAGAAGCTTACAGAACACCAACACCAACAGACTGAAAAAAGTCCCCTCACCACATAATAATCAAAACACTAAACATACAGAATAAAAAAGAATATTAAGAGCTGCAAAGGAAAAGGGCCAAGTAACATATAAAGGCAGACCTATTAGAATTACACCTGACTTCTCAGTTGAAACAATGAAAGCCTGGACAGATGTACTGCAGACAGTAATAGATCACAGATGACAATCCAGACTACTATACCCAGCAAAACTTTCAATTACCATAGATGGAGAAAACAAGATATTCCACAAAAGAACCAGATTTAAACAATATCTAGCCACAGATCCAGGCCTATACAAAGAAGGAAAACTTCAACACAGGAAATTCAGCTACACCCACAAAAACACAGACAATATGTGATCTCACAGCAGCAAACCCTAAAGAAGGGAAAACTACACATAATAACATCACCTACAACAAAAACTAAAATGACAAAAACTGGCAATCACTGGTCATTAATATCCCTTAATATAAATGAACTCAACTCACCTATAAAAAGGCACAGGCTAACAGACTGGATACAAAAGCAGAATCCATCCTTCTGCTGCATACAAGAAACACACCTCAACCTCAAAACTAGACATTACCTCAGAGTAAAGGGTTGGGAAAATTTTTCCAATCAAATGAACCTAAGAAACAAGTTGGGATAGCTATCCTAATATCTAACAAAATAGACTTCAAACTAAAATCAATCAGAAGAGATGAAGGACAATTCATACTCATCACAGAAACAATCCATCAAGAGGAAATCTCAATTCTGAAATCTATGCCCCAAACACAAGGGCACTCCAATATGTAGAAGAAACATTAGTAAAGCTTAAATCACACATTAATAGTGGGAGATTTCAACACCCTACTCAACTCTGGACAAGTCTGCCAGACAGAAACTTAGCAGAGAAATAAGGGAAAATATAGATGTTATGACTCAAATGGATGTAACAGATATCTATAAAAAATTCTACCTAAACATAAAAGAATATACCTTCTTCTCAGCATTCCATGGAACTTTCTCAAAACTGACCATATACTCGGTAACAAAGCAAGCCTCAACAGATACAAAAAAAAAAAAATTCAGAAAAGCCGGGCGGTGGTAGCGCACGCCTTTAATCCCAGCACTCGGGAGGCAGAGGCAGGCGGATCTCTGTGAGTTTGAGACCAGCCTGGTCTACAAGAGCTAGTTCCAGGACAGGCTCCAAAACCACAGAAAAACCCTGTCTCGAAAAACAAAAAAAAAAAAAACAAAAAAAAAAATTTAGAATAATTTCATGTATCTTATCGGATCACCATGGCTTAAAGTTATATTTCAACACCAACACTAATTTCAGAAAGCCCACAAACACATGGAAATTTGATAATGTTCACCTGAATCACTAATGGGTCAAGAAAGAAAGAAAGAAATTAAAAATTTCTTAAGAGTCAATGAAAATGATTACACAATATACCCAAACTTATGGGACACAATGAAAGCAGTGTTAAGAGTACAGTTCATAGCACTAAATGTCTACATAAAGAAGCTGGAACCATCCCACACTAGTGAGTTAACAGAACACCTGAAAACTCTAGAACAAAAAGAAGCAAACTCACCCAGGAGGACTAGACAACAAGAAACAATCAAATTGAGAGATGAAATTAACAAATAGAAACCAAGAAAACAATACAAAGAATCAATGAAACAAAGAGTTGGTTCTTCAAGAAAATCAATAAAATAGAAAATCCTTTATCCAAACTAACCAAAAGGCAGGGAGAATATTCAAATTAACAAAATCAGAAATGAAAATGGGTTTATAACAACAGACATGGAGAAAATCCAAAGAATCATCAGGTCATACTTCAAAAATCTGACTCCACAAAATTAACATAAAGGAAATGTACAGTTTTCTGGATAAATATCACTTACCAAAATTAAGTCAAGACTGAATAAACAAATTACATAGACCTGTTGTTATGGTTTTTGGTCTCTTTGGGGGACAAGCCACGCCCACTCCCATTACCTCTGACCTTCCAGCCGCCATCTCGCCCTTCTTCCCTTTCTGTTCCCTTGGCGTGCGCACCTGTCTTTCTGTCTCTCTGTCTCTCTCACTCTCTCTCTCTCTCTTTCTCTCTCTCTCTCTCCCTCTCTCCCTCAATAAATATTTTATGGCTATTTTCTGTGTCTCTGGGTCTGCTTACATGCGCCCACTGCTGTTGGGAATTCCCCTGCATATTGGGAATTCCGCCAAATAGTCCCCTGCTGATGGGAACTCTGCTGCCTCTAGGGTGAGGGGGGTGACGGGGAGGGGGGGGAGGTGACGGGGGGGGGGGGGGAGGGGGGACGGGACATGACCACACACACACACACACACACACACACACACACACATTTTAAGAATAACACCTATAACTGCTGAGGAAATAGAAACAGTCACCAAAAGTCTCCCAACCAAGAAAAGCCCAGAGCCAAGATGGTTTCAGTGCAGAATGCTACAAGATTTTCAAAAAACTAATAACAATACTCCTCAAGTTGTTCTGCACAATAGAAACAGAAGGAACATTGCCGAATTCATTTTACATGGCTACAATTACCCTGATACCCAAACCACACAAACACACTACTAAGAAAAAGAATTACAGACCAATATTACTAATGAACATTGATGCAAGACTCTCTCTCTCTTATATGTGTGTATATATACATGTACATATGTGTGTATATATATGTATATACCCAAAAGACTCTCAATCATACCACAAGGACATGTGCTCAGGTATGTTCACAGCAGCATTATTTGTAATAGCCAGAACCTGGAAACAACCTAGATGCTCCTCAACCGAAGAATGGATAAAGAAAATGTGGTACATTTTATAATGGAGTAATATACAGCAGTAAAAAATAATGACATGGCAGGAAAATGGATGAATCTAAAAAAACATATTGTATGAGGTAACCCAGATCCAGAAAGACAAATATAGTATGCATTCACTCCTAATCGTCTTTTAGACATAAAGCAAAGAAAAACTAGCTTACAGGCCACAACTCTAGAGAAACTAGACAACAAACAATAGCATGTCCATTTCTGTCCGCAGGAAACTCATCCAAGCCTCCTCTTTTTCATTGGATTGAATTCACACAGCAAGTGGAGCAGGGAGTATCTGAAACCATGATGAGCAAGAATTAAGAGGGTACTGAAGACAATGCTAAGGTATATATGCTTCCAACTGGTGTAGGAAGTCCTTCTGTGTATGTGTTGCTTTTATTGGTTAATGAATAAAGAAGCTGCCTTGGCCTGTGATAGGGAAGAGTAGAGCTAGGCAGGGAAAACTAAACTGAATGTTGGGAGAAAGAGGGCAGAGTCATGGGAAGCCATGGTAGCCCTGTCTGAGACAAATGCCAGACAGAATCTTGCCAGTAAGCCACAGCCACATGGCAATACACAGATTAATAGAAATGGATTAGTTTAAGATGTAAGAGCTAGCCAATAAGAAGATAGACCAAACAGTGATTTGATTACTATAGTTTCTGTGTGATTATTTCGTGGTCTAGGTAGCTGGGAACAAACAAGCGGCCTCCACCAACAGATTGGCACCAACATGACCAAATAAATCCACTTAAAACCTGAGAGAGTTTGGGAAGTAATTCTAGACACACAGAAAGCAGGTTTAACACAGCTTCTTGCTCTGTTTGCTGGTGGCATACTGCAGCTTCCTTAAGAGAGGTCTTACTGATTCAGCAATAGAAAAAAAAAGAAAAAAGAAAGTAAGAAAGAAAACCTATGGTTCTGAAATAGTAGCTTCCTGGTCTGTGCTGCCAACATGAACTCTGGCTCTTTCAGGAGGCTAAGCATTTAAATGCGATTTGTGAGCAGAGTGCTACAACTTTCTTAATGGCAACATAGACACACTGTGTGTCTAAAAATAGAGTGATGTACATGGCTCTCAGAGGCAGCGAACATGCCTCCTCCATGTTGAACTGAGCAGAGCAAGCAGGCAGTGCCTTGTTGGTCCTAGTCATGCCCACTTAGAATTAAAAACAAAAACAAAAAATAAGGTGCTTCTGGTCAGAATATAATTAGATACACAATGAAGACAGATTCAGATTTAAAAAAAAAGACCTCTAAATGAGTCACAGTGTTGGATAAGTGTACATTGGCTTAGGAAAGAGAAGAAAAAGAGTATAGAGAGTTATAAAAAGAAGTAAATTATTTAAAAAATAAAACAAGATCGTTAAAGAGACAGAGTACAAACAGTCATAAGCTACATAAAGATGAAAAATGAACAGAGAATCTAGACTGTGTATATTATTGTGTTTGAATTTTTTGACTGTGAGGGAACTAAGTACAAAGAGACATTTCATTGTATGGGCTGCTAAGCTAAACCAGGATATATACTTTAAAGGTATCTTGTCTTCAAAATTTGTGTCTAAGGATATGCTGCTTTGGAAAAAAGCTGGATGATATTGAAGTACATATACTTCCAACCATGCCAACTGGTCCTCAGGTACTTTATATTAGATAATGAGTTTTATTCAAACTAGAGGATGACTCACTACCTGTCATGATTGTCCTACTATATCTAGGATCTAAGGTCCCTGTCTCATTAATGTTGGGGACATATACTTGCCTCCAGGCATGAACTGATCTGAGGGCTTCATACACCCTCTCCTTCTTTTAGCCACTACTTTGCTTATTCCCACTGTACCAGGAAAATGCTAGAAACAGAAATACTAGCCTAATTACCCTAACTAATGACCTGTCACGGCACAACAAACCGTGAAATCTTTGCTTAGTGGAGGGTGCCCAAGCATGCATATTTATTCTTAATTATGACATGTCATAGAGTTAAAAGAATCTAGAATTTGTTTTGTTGTGATTACTAATCCTAACTACATCATACTTTGTTTGGGGTGAATATTCTTTTCAGACATGCTCCCTAAAGGAAATGACCATAGTTTTCATCAAATGACCTATCACTACAAGAAGAAGGCCCTTGCTACAATCACTGGTTATATTTGGAAAAATCAAAGGAATAAAGCAGTACCGAGAGCAAGCTTGTTGAAAGGACCCAAGCATAACTCTATAAGCATTAATTATTTAGAAGTTTAATATGACCCCTTTACTTCTATTGTCCTCACTTTTTCAGATGTTCCAATAATAATTATGATTAAGGTAAGTGGTTTCTAAGAAATTTGAGATATTCTAATCAATCTTCTGGCTCTGGATGCATTCATACTTTGTCTTTGGAAGCTATCCTATTGAAAATCTTACAAAGAGAAATATACCTTAGCCCTTCACCTCCAGGAATTATCCATTTATAGAATCAATAAACTCCCTTTTAATATTGATGTTGTTTGGGTAAAAACCTCTTCTTAGTGTCCTTTACAGTATCATCTGTGGTTTTTCATCATGGTCCTACCTAAAATGATATGTTCTGATTTCCAAATAGACAGGTACAAGAAATGGATGCCACTCTCAGCTTTGAGCAGCACTGAAACCAATCCCTAACACAAACCAGGAGTTTTGGGGAAGGGCAGCTTAAAGCCCCTGGCAAAAGATGCAGATAATTGCAGTGCCCTCTGCAGAGTGTACAGAGGGGCCCCTTATTCTTAGTGTCAGCAGAAGTCCTGCGAGGGCCACCCTGGCCACTCAAAAAATAGGATGTCATTCTAGCAGCTAGCCAGTGCACATCTGTCACCGGAACTGCCAGCAAGATGAAAACTGAGAGGTATCAGACATATTTCTCTTGGCCCACACAATGGTTTTAAAAATTCATATTGGCTGCCAATATTTAAAAATTCAGAGTTCACACAAAAATTCAAGCTTATGGCTTCTTTTCTTAGTCTATATTTTCCTGCCACACAACGATTGCTCATGGGAGAGTAGACAGTATCCTCCCGAGACAGCAGGTGCTCCATTCTCCAGCCTCCCTTCCCCATTTTGCTATAATTCATCTTTGTGAATTCTGGAACCTCTAGACATCTGGGTGTAAATGGGGCTCACATAACAAACGGTTTTTCAGGGACTCTGCTAGGCAGAATATCTACAACACAGGAGAGTAAAGGAGAAAAATCTGAAAAAAAGAAGAGCACAGTGCTTGAGGGCTCTGACAAACAGCGTGCTTCTGGGAACTCAGAGAGAGAAAAGGGCCTCTTGCTTTGTAATTATGTCTATAGCATACTCAGGAGTCACTATATGCCAAGTCTTTAGCCTTAGGAGACAGAGAGGGCTTTTCAGGAGTGCTTCATTTGAGTAAACATAGAAGACTAGGAAAACCATCAGATGGAAAACATTTTAGATAAAGTTATATAATCAAAGTCTTATATATAGGTGATATAGGTGAATAGAGTTCATGGAAACCAGGGCATGGCTGCAGCCTGTGCTACACAAGAGCCTAGGATAAGACAAGGGGCTATGTACCCATTTAGAGGACAACAAGGACCAGAGTTATCATCTGACAGCCAACAGAATAGCATCTAATGTCTGTTTCAGTTTGAATAATGATTGTTACAATCAAATTGACCAATGCATTCATGTTCGACCTTAGGTTCCCAGAATGTGCTCACCCAATGTTCTATCTCCCACCACTGGCCAAAACCGTTCTACTTTTTGTGTTATGGATTTGATGTCTTTAGATTTACTAAATAGTTAGATCTTAAGAGTACTTTTGTTTTGATGATGTATTTATTTCAGTTAGCATAGCATAACCTATTCTTATAATTCTATTTGTAGTTGAGTAACATTTCAACATATACCTTCATACACAAGAACACCTTCCACATGAATTTAATACATTTTATTTACGTAAACATTATAGCCTATTATAACTACGTTCAAAACACTTATATTATCCTACATAATAATGGGGAAATATAATCTAACAAAACATGCTTTTTAATAAAGGAGTGATTGCAGCACAGTACACAGTACACTGAGTAACAGTAGCTACTTCCCGTTGTGGCTATGAGGTTGGCTGAATTGCATCTCACTGTACTGCTCAGTATGGTGAGGGACTGCAATGCCACACCTGAGCAACCTAGAAAAATTCAAAGTATAATTTCTTTTTTGTTAAAATTTTCTTTTCTTTTTTGTTTGTTCGTTGTTTTGTTTTGTTTTTGTTTCCCAAGATAAGGTTTCTCTATATAACAGTACTGGCTGTCCTGGAACTCTCTCTGTAGACCAGACTGGCCTTGAGCTCACAGTGATCCACCTGCCTCTGTCTCCTGAGTGCTGCTATTAAAGGCGTGCGCCACCAGTGCCTGGCTCAAGGTACAATTTCTACTGAATACTTTTGCACCATTGTAAAGTCAACAACATTGTAAATCAGGGACAGTGTTATAATAAATCGGGGTCTGACTGTATGATGGGTCGGTATCGTTTCTCAACATGATGAGATCTAAAGTTCCCCAGGAAAGGAGACCCTGTAAGGCTCTGTCTAGATTGAGTGGCCAGTGGGCATGGCTGTGAGGAACTGTCTAGATTAGGCTGGCCCCTGGGCATGGCTGTAAGGCTTAAGATACTGGGGTAGGAATACCCACCCTAAAGGAGGTGACACTATTCCTCTAAGCCTGGGTTATCGATTGCATAAAAGGAAGCAGCTAGCTGAGCATGAGTTTTATTGCTCTTTTATTGACTATGGAAGCAATGCAGCCAACTGCTTCAATCTCCTGCCACTATGGTTTCCCCAGGATGATAATCCATAAACTTAAACTGTGAGCTGACGCAAACCCTTCTCTGAGTCATTTTTACTCAAGATGCTTTATAGCAGCAACCATAAAGGAACTAAGAAGTCCAAGTCTAACATAATGAATAAGATAAGCATGGTGCCAAAATCCCTGGCGATGTATTTGAAACCATGTGGTCCATTTCTCTTTACTATGAGCTGATAACTTCTTCCTTCCTGGTCAAAGAAGTGGCTTGCATCTCTGAATTTACACCATTCCACTCAAAGCTGTGCTTAAACACTTTTCATGAATACATGTTTTCATCATTGCTCCTTCCAGAAACTTCTATGTTTTTTCTCCTCTTATTTGTGAAACACGCGCTCATGCTAATATGCCAAGAGGTCCTGGAGATGGTCTGGGGCCACTTTGCCATGCAGATTTCTTAGGAGAAGCAATATGAGAGCCCTCTGGGAAATTCTCACATGTGACTAAATCAGAAAGTAATATCCTGTTTTGTCCGCACTCAGCACTAGTCCCCGTGTGTCCTGTGGAGGAATCCTGGAGTTTCTCTCCACTGGCTGAAAGATCAACAAACTCCTGGCTCCTAGCCCTAAGCTAGAGCCACCCAGGGAATTACCCTGAAAACAAAATGTCATCAAAACTGAACCAAAGCTAAGGAAACAAAGCCTTGAAGGTCTTAGCAGCAGCAGATTGAGAAGCCTGGGGCAAAACTTGGCATGCTGGCATGTAGAACAAGCACTTATACCAAAGGTCATCAACTCTCTATTTTCCCTTTAAGGAAGTCCCCACTTTATCTTCAACTAATTTCAGGAATTCAGAATAACACTACTAAGCACCTGAGGAAAATATAATGATAAAAACACACCAGCAATTACAAAAAAAAAAAAAAAAGGACTTTTAGAGGAATCTTAATTCTCTTCATCACAACAGTGCCATGATTTGCCCACTGCAAATGACCAATGAACATGCATAGCGCCGCTCCCCTTCTGCTTGGCCTAAAGTATAAGCAGCCTGACTTGGTAAGTAGACGCCTTTGAGAATTTTCTTCCCACACTCGCTCCCCAACAGGAATCCTACCCCCACAGATTGAAGATCACTGTGACTCAGGAGAAACAGCAAGGACACAGTGCACTGTGTTTCTTTTTAGTTTGTTTTTTGTTTTTCAAAGAACAAAAATCACTGTGGTATCTGTAGGAAAGGGTTGTGTCTTGGTAAGAGTCCTGTAAGACTGCTTGCTGTCAGCCTGCCTCTTTTTGCTTTAGCCACCATCTCTACACAGGCTGCATTCGGAAATGCTCTATTCTGTTATACACACCATCAATAAACAATTGTTTTTAGGATGCCTAACTCCATCTCAAGATTTAAAGTGAGCTCTGCAGTTTCCCTGCTGAGATGTCATACGCCATAAGAGATCAGCGTTATCTAAATTTAGCACAAGAAGAGACATAGGAACACAGTTACAAAGACGTCCCCAGGACATGAGAATCTCCAGTTCAATGCCAAATACAACCTTTATGCCATGTTTACCATATACTAAATGTGTAACCCATCAAGTAATATGGGACAAAAATGTAAAATGTGGTTACCAAATAGTAAGAGGTATAAGGTAACATGTCTATGAAGGCTCAAGATCTGAAATGAGTCAAATTCCATAAAAAGCACACATGGGGCATCATAACTCAGGGAAAAGGATGAGGTCTTCCCGCCAAGTGAGTTCACAAAGGAAGCTGTGCTTCCGTGCAGCCCCACAAGACAGGAAGAGCTCAGCAACTCCTTATAGCTGGCATTTGTAGCCATGTTAGGGTTCCAGTCCAAAATTTTCAGTTCTAGAAAGAATCATATGGTTTTCACTTAATCAGGGAAAACTTTTCAACAAAGGGCTGAAGACCCTTTGAAAGAAGGTGAAAGGCTTAGCCATATTACCGAGCAACATTGCTTATGCGCTTCTGGATTGATGGGTAAGTTACAAGGACCCAGGCTCTAGTAAATATGCATAAACTACTTTTCGTATTACGGACTCACTCATACTTCTCTGCGTGTATTGCGACTCTAACCTCTGTGCTTTGTTTGCATGTACATTTAGATATCAGATCTTCAAAGATAAAATTTTGTTGCATTGAAGTCACTATGGCAGACCTTAATCCATTATGGCCTATATCTTTACAGGAAGAAATGTGAACACAGAGAAAATGTGAAGACTGAGAAAGATGAAGCCTATCTACATGGGATGATGATCTTAAGAGAAACCTACCCTGTCAATACTTTGGTCTTGGATCGATAGCCCCCGGAACTGTGAGGGAACACATTTCTATTGTTAATCTATAAGTTGATCAGTCTATGACAATTTGTTACAGCGATGCTAGAAGAGTCAGTATGCTCCCTATATATTACAGTTTCCTAGTCTCAGGCTCATCACAACTAAAGGAGCATTTTTACATCTCTGTGCAAAGAAAAGCCACTGGCATTTTATACCCAACCACCTCTCTGCCTCATCATTCTCCATCTGTCCCTCTGCCACCCTACCAGCATCCATCTCTGCTTGTTCTCTTCATGGTTAGCATTCACACTTGCACCTGCTCAGAGAAGTCTGCTCTCACAAGAAGGTCCCTGACCTAAGACATTTTGATGTTTCTCCTCCACCTGGAATTCCTTTGTGTCTTTGTATTTATTCTTTATGATTTTTAAAAGCTCTGTTCAAAAAGCATATTCTGGGTAGGCTGCCCAGGTTTGTTATACCCAATTCTTCTATGTTCTGCACATAACTATCATTGTTTATATGGTGCTATCTAACTTCTAAAACAGCAAGTTCCTCTGTGGAAAGTGACTGATGCATCTATCAAAGATTCTGGCATACACCAAGTACTCAATAAATGTTTATTAAATGGAATAAATTTAGTGAAACATGTTAACATCAAATAAATTCACATTTAAAGGACATTTCATCAGCAGCAAGCTCTAAACCAGGAGAGAAAACACAGTAGACATTTTTGGCTGGGATTATATTGACAGAGAATTTGACTCATTCCTAAACACTTTTGCCGTCATCAAATATACACAAATCTGTTTATATTTATATCTGCCCATTATGTATTAAAATTATTTTAAATCTTAGATTAAGCAATTTTAGTTTGAAAGGAAGCAGATGTGTCCTAAGACACATCACACTAGTGAAGTGGGATGTATGACTAGTCAAATGGGAACAAAAATGCAGACACGATGCAGCCAAACCAGGATGCTTCCACTTGATCATGTCTTCATCATTTTTTTAGCCCTATAGTAAATGTCAGCTCCTCCATGAGGCCTCTTCCAATTGTTCCAATCCATGCTAATATTTCTCTTCTCTTGAGATACAGTAAGCTCCATGTTGGGTTAAATGGGCTCTTGACCTTCCTGTCTCATGTAATGCTTCTTAACACTCTTTTAGGAATGAAGAAGCAATAGAGAAGACAAGCGTCCTAATCCCAGCTTTTTTACACATATATACTAAGAATGAACTGGACAAGCACTACCAGAGGTACAGAAATCGCTGGGACCTTTTCAAAATGGCTTATATCCTTAGGGCTGTA
This sequence comes from Microtus oregoni, assembly GCF_018167655.1. Lineage (NCBI taxonomy): Eukaryota > Metazoa > Chordata > Mammalia > Rodentia > Cricetidae > Microtus > Microtus oregoni. The sequence continues at coordinate 8,474,258 of NW_024543831.1, read as the reverse complement.
GATAAGAGATTTAGTACAAGCAGAAGGAACTCTACCTGGGGATGTGGCAGGTAGGTCCTATAGTAGATTGCTTTCATGACCAGATATATGCTCTGGTTACAAGAATGATTAAAATATGGATTCATCATTCCTTCCAGAGAGAGAGTGGGTCGTATACCACCAGTCAACAGTGTTGAATTTGTCTTGTCTTCCAGAGAGTGGGTCACATACTACCACTCAACAGGATTGCTGTTCACACCCAGCGATTACCCAGTATTAACCCAGTTTTTTAATCTGACACAAGAAAGGAGGGGTATGGAGGTCATGCTTTGCCATTCTTTTCACCATCCAGGGTTGACTTACATGTCGTTTGCAATACATTATAGCCATCAGGGCCCTGGAAACCTAATGCTACATTGTAGCAGCCACTGGTGTCATGTAGCTTGTTCATAACCAGGAAGATTTATATGAGAAAATGTTGTGCACGGTCATGCTGTCCTTGCCTGAAGGTGTGAGTGGGGTGTATTTGAAAGGAGATGGATAAATTGCAGGGTTGTGGCATGAGGAGGTTTTTAATAGTCTTTTTCATAGGCAAAGAAAAGCTGGCATTAGGTTGTTCCACCCTTGATTAAGAAGTTACAATTTCTGGTAAAGTCATGTTATTCGACAAGAACGACTGCAAACAACAAGGACTGTCTTTGACGGGCTCCTCCTTAAAATCAACCAATTGGAACTCTGAGCCTAGAAGCAAAAGAGAACTGCCTAGATTCTACTGTTGGTAATAAAAACAGATTTAAATAATTCAGGAAAAAGAAGTATAAATACTGAAAAGAATATAATAAAATCATTGTACTTTATAAATCAGTTGGTGGGGACTATAATGATCACTGAGATGCAAAGCTCATTTGCATCTCTGGATTACATCTTTCCTTGCAAACTCTCCAAATCACCAAAGCTGCATTAAATATAACAAAGAAGATATAAGAAACTCTTAAAGATTTTTATCAGAACTCATTAGAGGAAGGCAATGCCATGGGAATCAAAAAACACAAAGATTAAAATGCTGGAAAATTGATATTTAAAATGATTAAACCATAACAAAGAAATGAAAAATACATCTCACAGATAAAGTGTGTGTTGGGGTGGGGGTAAAGCTAGAGGGTGTCCCGGCAGATGAAAACTTGAGCTGGGCATTTGGCAAATGAGACAACGCTAAGAGAAGAAGGGCACAGACTCCAGATCCCTTTAAATAGCAGATTACAGTCAGTGATAATAAACCTCATATATGTGGCTAATACTTGGGGGGAAAAGTGCACAAAATAAACCAAAATTAACAAAACTAGGTGTTCCATTTGAGCTTTTAGAAAGGGTATTCAAGATTTTGGTCAGCCTGGGAAGACCAGATGTTTGAACCACTGGATCACCAAGCTCAGAACCATATTGATCATCTCAGGCATCCCCTATTCAAAGCATCCAATGCAGACCAGATATCTCCTATAGCGAATCCAAAGCCCATGGAGTTAGTTCAGCTTTTCATTCTAGAACCAGCTCTTCCTCCAGACAGGTAAGGACTTACCTTATTGTTCATGGCTCTGCTAATTTCTCTGAACCAGCCTCATTCACAAGTTTCCTTAAGCCTCCTTCAATAGAGCGTGAGTGGAGTCCAGTCAAGTAGACAGTAATACATTCTGGGATATGTATTCCTCGAATTCTGCCTCTCAGTCACGAAACAGGATCATTGACTTACCCTCGGCTTCATTTCTTGTATCTCAGTACCTAAGTGGGTACATTAACTAGAAAGTGATTCATGGAGCATGTTCAAAGCTGAATCTCCTCTTCTCACCCTACTGTAATAAGCCTATCTAAAGCCCCTCAAATTCCTTCCAACACAGGAAGTGTTCTGGTACAGTTCATCTAATGAGTCCTTCCTTGGGAAGAAACCCCTGATATCCTCCCCCCCCCACCACCACCAAATGTCATCTGTAGCACCTGGAAAGTAGTAATAAGAATCTTGGTGCTAACTTCATGCTTGGATGAGCCTTCTTACAAGCTTCCAGACCCAGAAGAGAAAAGATGTTTTCTAGGGTCACTTTGAATGCTCCTCTTTCATTTGGGATGCTTGGTTTAAGTGACTGTAAATTTGTTCAAACTGAAGCTTATTAGAAGCATAGATCTTAGCATGACATTTCTGAGAACAGAGATGACGAAATTAGGAACTGATTAATAGGTCTTATTCTCGTTAGGTAATGTATCTTGGTTGGATTAATCAGATATTCCAGCATAGCAATGATGTCATTTTGCATGAGCAGTTAGGTAGCAAAACTATCATTTGTCAAGAACCACATTTTCTGAAGCGTGAAGAAGTATGAGTAGAAGAAAGTTTACATAAATAGATGCTCATTAATTTTAAATAAATAATTATTAATTCCATACAACTTCTCTTTATGAAATCTTGGGTGAAGAGCAACCAACCGTCAGTATTTCCTTAACATTATCTGCACACAGGGAGCTCTGAGCCCGTAAACACTACGGAATAAAAAATATGAATGAAATGATCAATAAGAGTTTTTAAATTGTTCGTGCTTTTTGTCTCTAATTTCATATTCCATCATAAATGGATTTTCTTTCTTCTTTTATTGAAATTGATATTTTTCATACAATTTATTCTGCTTATGGTTTCCCCTTCCCCTACTCCTCCAAGTTCCTTCCCACCTCCCCTCTGATCTGGATCTCGTGTAAGAAAACAAGCAGGTGAACATTGGGGTGAGTTTCTGACCCTGCGGCGCCAGCCCAGGACAGGGAGCTCGGGGGTTGCTCGGCCCCCTGTCCTTCTTGGGCTCTCTGGGGGGCCTCTACTCCCTGCATACTGCCTCTTTCTTCCTGTCCCACCCAGCTTGCATCCAGAACCCTCCCCACTTCGGCCCCACTGTCCTCTTTCGGCACATAACATCACCCAGCCCAGCCTGTCTGGGCACTGGGTCGTAATCCTCAGGGCACCCAGGCGGGCAGGAGTTCCTTTGTTTCTATAGCCTGCCTGCACCAAGCAAGGTAGGTGCTTTGTTTGCGAGCTACCCAACCAGCACGGAGACCTGATCTCTCAGCGCCAGGAGAGTCAAAATTGGGGTGAGTTTCTGACCCCATGGCACCAGCCCGGGTCGGGGAACTCAGAGGTTCCTCAACCCCCTATCCTTCTTGGGCTCTCTGCAGGGCCTCTGCTCCCTGCATGCTGCCTCTTTCTTCCTGTCCCACCCAGCTTGCATCCTGAACCCTCCCCACTTCGGCCCCACTGTCCTCTTTCGACACATAACATCACTCAGCCCAGCCTGTCTGGGCACTAGGTCTGAATCCTCAGGGCACCCAAGCGGGCGGGAGTTCCTTTGTTTCTATGGCCTGCCTGCACCAAGCAAGGTAGGCGCTTTGTTTGTGGGCTGCCCAACCAGCACAGAGACCTGATCTCTAGGCGCGAGGAGAGCCAACATTGGGGTGAGTTTCTGACCCCGCGGCGCCAGCCCGGGACGGGGAACTCAGAGGTTCCTCGACCCCCTGTCCTTCTTGGGCTCTCTGCAGGGCCTCTGCTCCCTGCATACTGCCTCTTTCTTCCTGTTCCACCCAGCTTGCATCCAGAGCCCTCCCCACTTCGGCCCCACTGTCCTCTTTCGACACATAACATCACTCAGCCCAGCCTGTCTGGGCACTGGGTCGGAGTCCTCGGGGCACCCAAGTGGGCGGGAGTTCCTTTGTTTCCATAGCCTGCCTGCACCAAGCAAAGTAGGTGCTTTGTTTATGAGCTACCCAACCAGCATGGAGACCTGATCTGGGTGCCAGGAGAGCCAGCATTGGGGAGAGCCATCATTGGGCACGGAGATCTGATCTCGGCACCAGGAGAGCCAGCACTGGGAAGGTACATCAATAGGCAAGGAGACCTGATCCTGTAAAAGAAGATCCATAAGGGAGCATTTGGAAAAAGAGATGGGCAGATGCCAATGCAAGAATTCACCCAACAAGCTGAAAAGCAACATGAAGCCACCAGAAACCAGCGACCTCACAACGGGAGGACAAGAACACCTTAATCAAGAAGAAGTAGAAAAGATTGACTTCATGAAAGTGATTGATGCCCTTAAACAGCATGTAAAAAACGCCCTTATAGAAATGGATGAGAAATATAACAGAAAGTTTGAAGAATTGAATAAATCAGTGAATGATACCCTAGAAAACCAAGGAAAAACAATCAAACAGATAATGGAAAAAGTTCAAGACTTGAAAACTGAAATGGAGGCAAAGAAGAAAACACAAACAGAGGGCCGGCTGGACATGGAAAATTTAAGTAAACAAACAGAGTCTACAGAAACAAGCATAACCAACAGGATACAAGAGTTAGAAGAAAGAATCTCAGATACTGAAGATACCATAGAGAAAATAAACACACTGATCAAAGAAAAGAGCAAGTCCAACAAAATCTCATCACAAAATATTCAGGAAATATGGGACACAAAAAAAAAAAGACCAAACCTAAGAATAATTGGAGTAGAAGAAGGAGAAGAAGTACAGCTCAATGGTCCAGAAAATATATTTAATAAAATTATAGAAGAAAACTTTCCCAACCTAAAGAAAGATATACCTATGAAGATTCAAGAAGCATACAGAACACCGAATAGGATATATCAAAAAAAAAAAAAACACCATCACCTCGCCATATAATAATCAAAACACAAAGCATACAGAATAAAGAAAGAATTTTAAGAGCTGCAAAGGAAAAAGGCCAAGTCACTTATAAAGGTAAACCTATCAGACTTACACCTGACTTCTCCATGGAAACCATGAAAGCCAGAAGGTCCTGGATAGATGTACTGCAGAAACTGAGAGACCATGGATGCAAGCCCAGACTACTATACCCAGCCAAGCTTTCATTCACTATAAATGGAGAAAATAAAATTTTCCAGGATAAAAACAAATTTAAACAATATGCAGCCACAAATCCAGCCTTACAGAAAATAATAGAAGGAAAATCACTAACCAAGGAGTCCAACAATGACCACAATAACTCAGACATCTAGAAACCCTTCACCAACACATATCAAAGAAGGGAAACACACAAACTCTATGACTAAAAAAGTGACCGGAGTTAACAACCACTGGTCATTAATGTCACTTAATGTCAATGGACTCAACTCACCTATAAAAAGGCACAGGCTAAGAGATTGGATAAGAAAACAGGATCCAACATTCTGCTGTTTACAAGAAACACACCTCAACCAAAAAGATAGGCATCTACTCAGAGTAAAGGGCTGGGAAAAGGCTTATCAAGCAAATGGTCATAAGAAACAAGCAGGTGTGGCCATACTAATTTCTAACAAAGTTGACTTCAAACTTAAATCAATCAGAAGAGATGGAGAGGGGCATTTTATACTCATAACAGGAACAGTTCACCAGGATGAAGTCTCAATCCTGAACGTCAATGCCCCTAATATAAAAGCACCCACGTACATAAAAGAAACATTGCAAAACTCAAGGCAGCCATCAAACCGCACACACTAATAGTAGGAGACTTCAACACTCCTTTCTCACCAATGGACAGGTCAATCAGACAGAAACCAAACAGAGAAATAAGAGAATTAATGGAGGTAATGAAGCAAATGGACTTAACATACATCTATAGAACATTCCACACAAATAGGAAAGAATATACCTTCTTCTCTGCAGCTCATGGAACCTTCTCGAAAATCGACCACATAATTGGTAACAAAGCAAACATCCACTGTTACAAAAAAATATTAGTAACCACCTGTGTCTTATCAGATCACCATGGATTAAAGTTAGAATTCAATAACAATGCTACCCCCAGAAAGCCTACAAACTCATGGAAACTATACAATCAACTACTGAACCATACCTGGATTAAGGAAGAAATAAAGAAAGAAATTAAAGTCTTCCTGGAATTCAATGAAAATAAAGTAACAACATACTCAAACTTATGAGACACTATAAAAGCAGTCCTAAGAGGAAAGTTCATAGCAATAAGTGCCCACTTAAAGAAAACAGAGAAAGCTCACATTGGAGACTTAACAGCCCACCTGAAAGCTCTAGAAAAAAAAGAAGCAGACTCACCTAGCAGGAGTAGAAGACTGAAAATAATCAAACTGAGGGCTGAAATCAACAAAATAGAAACACAGAAAACAATCCAAAGAATCAATGAAACAAAAAACTGGTTCCTGGAGAAAATCAACAAGATTGATAAACCCCTATCCAAACTAATCAAACGGCAGAGAGAGAATACGCAAATTAATAAGATTAGAAATGAAAAGGGGGACATAACCACAGACACAGAGGAAATTCAGAGAATCATTAGATCTTACTACAAAAGCCTATATGCCACAAAATTGGAAAATGTAAAGGAAACGGACACTTTTTTAGATAAATACCATATACCAAATTTAAACCAGGACCAGGTGAACAATCTAAATAGACCCGTTAGTCGCGAAGAATTAGAAGCTGTTATCAAAAACCTCCCTACCAAAAAAAGCCCAGGACCAGATGGTTTCAATGCGGAATTCTACCAGAACTTCCAAGAAGACCTAATACCTATACTCCTTAATGTATTTCACAATATAGAAACAGAAGAGGCATTGCCAAATTCCTTTTATGAAGCTACAGTTACTCTGATACCAAAACTGCACCAAGACTCAATCAAGAAAGAGAATTATAGGCCAATCTCACTCATGAACATCAACGCAAACATCCTCAACAAAATACTGGCAAACCGAATCCAGGAACACATTAGGAAAATTATCCATTATGATCAAGTAGGCTTCATCCCAGAGATGCAGGGCTGGTTCAACATACGAAAATCTATCAATGTAATCCATCATATAAATAAACTGAAAGAAAAAAACCATATGATCATTTCATTAGATGCTGAAAAAGCATTTGACAAAATTCAACATCCCTTTATGATAAAAGTATTGGAGAGATTAGGGATACAAGGGTCATACCTAAATATAATAAAAGCTATATACAGCAAGCTGACAGCTAACATCAAATTAAATGGAGAGAAACTCAAAGCCATCCCACTAAACTCAGGAACACGACAAGGCTGTCCACTATCGCCATACCTCTTCAATATAGTGCTTGAATTTCTAGCAATAGCAATAAGACAACGTAAGGGGATCAAGGGGATTCAAATTGGAAAGGGAGAAGTGAAGCTTTCATTATTTGCAGATGATATGATAGTGTACATAAGCAAGCCCCAAAACTCCACCAAAGAACTTTTACAGCTGATAAACACCTTTAGTAATGTGGCAGGATACAAGATCAACTCCAAAAAATCAGTCGCTCTCTTATACACAAAGGATATGGAAGCAGAGAGGGAAATCAGAGAAGCTTCACCTTTCACAATAGCCACAAACAGCATAAAATATCTTGGGGTACATCTAACCAAGGAAGTGAAAGATCTATTTGACAAGAACTTTAAGGTATTGAAGAAAGAAATTGAAGAGGATACCAGAAAATGGAAGGACCTCCCTCTCTCTTGGATTGGGAGGATCAACATAATAAAAATGGCAATTCTACCAAAGGCAATTTATAGATTCAATGCAATCCCCATCAAGTTCCCACCAAAATTCTTCACAGATCTTGAGAGGACAATAATCAACTTTATATGGAAAAACAAAAAACCCAGGATAGCCAAAACAATCCTATACAATAAAGGATCTTCTGGAGGCATTACCATCCCTGACTTCAAACTCTATTTCAGAGCCACAGTGATGAAAACAGTGTGGTACTGGCATAAAAACAGAGAAGTCGACCAATGGAATCGTATAGAAGACCCGAATTTTAATCCACAAACCTATGAACACCTCATTTTCGATAAAGGAGCTAAAAGTATACAATGGAAGAAAGAAAGCATCTTCAACAAATGGTGCTGGCATAACCTGATGTCAACCTGTAGAAGAATGAAAATAGACCCATATCTATCATCATGCACAAAACTGAAGTCCAAATGGATTAAAGACCTCAATATCAGTCAGAACACATTGAACCTGATAGAAGAGAAAGTGGGAAGTACCCTACAACAGATGGGCACAGGAGATCGCTTCCTATGTGTAACCCCAGAAGCACAGACATTAAGGGCAACATTGAATAAATGGGACCTCCTAAAACTGAGAAGCTTCTGTAAAGCAAAGGACACTGTCACTAAGACAAAAAGGCAACCCACTGACTGGGAGAAGATCTTCACCAATCCCGCAACAGACAAAGGTCTGATCTCCAAAATATATAGAGAACTCAGGAAACTAGACTTTAAAATGCTAATTAACCCAATTAAAAAATGAGGCACTGAACTGAAAAGAGAATTCTCAACAGAAGAAGTTCAAATGGCTAAAAGACACTTAAGGTAATGCTCAACCTCCTTAGCAATCAGGGAAATGCAAATCAAAACAACTTTGAGATATCATCTTAAACCTCTCAGAATGGCTAAAATAAAAAACACCAATGATAGCCTTTGCTGGAGAAGCTGTGGAGGAAGGGGTACCCTCATCCATTGCTGGTGGGAATGCAATCTTGTGCAACCACTTTGGAAATCTGTGTTTCGGTTTCTCAGGAAATTCGGGATCAACCTACCCCTGGACCCAGCAATACCACTCCTGGGAATATACCCAAGAGATGCCCTATCATATGACAGGAGCATTGTTCAACTATGTTCATAGCAGTATTATTTGTAATAGCCAGAACCTGGAAATAACCTACATGTCCTTCAATGGAAGAATGGATGAAGAAAGTGTGGAATATATACACATTAGAGTACTACGCGGCGGTAAAAATCAGTGACTTCTCGAATTTTGCATGCAAATGGATGGAAATAGAAAACACTATACTGAGGGAGGTAACCCAGACCCAAAAAGATGAACATGGGATGTACTCACTCATAATTGGTTTCGAGCCATAAATAAGGGCCACGGAGTCTACAATTGGTGAACCTAAAGAAGTTAAATAAGAAGGTGAACCCAAGGAAAAACATATAGTTATCCTCTTGGCTAAGGGAAGTAGACAAAATTGCCGGGGAGAAAATTGGGATCTTGGGGGTGGGGTGGGATGGTGGTAAGGGGAGAAGGGGAGAGAAAAGGGAGAAGGGGAGGATGGGTGGAACTTGGGGGAAAAGGATGATTGGGATAAAGGAAGGTTGGATAGGGGAGCACGGAAGCACAATTCTTAGTTAAGGGATCCACTCTGGGGTTGGCAAGAGACTTGAACCTAGAGTGGCTCCCAGGAGCCCAAGGCGATGTACCCAGTTAGTTCCTTGGGCAGCTGAGGATAGGGAACCTGAAATGACCCTATCTTATAGCAATACTGACGAATATCTTGCATATCACCATAGAACCTTCATCTGGTGATGGATGGAGATAGAGACAGAGACCCACACTGGAGCCCTGGACTGAGCTCCCAAGGTCCCAATGAGGAGCAGAAGGAGGGAGAACATGAGCAAAGAAGTCGGGACCACGAGGGGTGCACCCACCCACTGAGACAGTGGAGCTGATTTATTGGGAGTTCACCAAGGCCAACTGGACTGTGACTGAAAAAGCTTAGGATAGGGCCGGACTCTCTGAACATGGTGAACAATGAGGGTTGATGAGAAGCCAAGGACAATAGCACGGGGTTTTGATCCTACTTAATGTGCTGGCTTTGTGGGAGCCTAGCCAGTTTGGATGTTCACCTTCCTAGATATGGATGGAGGGGGGAGGACCTAGGACTTACCACAGGGCAGGGAACCCTGACTGCTTTTTGGACTGGAGAGGGAGGGGGAGAGGAGTGGGCGGAGGGGGAGAAGGGTGGGAGGAGGGGGAGGGAATTGGGAGGCTGGGAGGAGGCAGAAACTTGTTTTTTTTTTTTCCTTTTCTTAATTGAATAAAAGAAAAAGAAAAAAAAAGATGTCCTCATTTAAAGAGATGCATACTACCTGAGGCAAAGTGTCAAGCAAAGATACCAACAATATAAAGTGTCTAGCTGTCCTGATGTACAGGCCACACCTTTAATGCCAGCATTTGAGGCTAAAGGAGAACTGTTGAACCTTCAAAGCTAGCCTAGGTTCGATAATAAAACTCAACCAATAAAGTGTGTTTGTGTGTATTGTTGCTAAACACTAAGCCTCAAAACTAGGTGGTGCATATGTATGCTCATTTTGTCTTTCTTTTCACTTCTCTATGTATTTAGGTTTTCTTCAATAATAAAAAATAAAAGTCTAAAAAAAAGAAAAAGAAAGAAAACAAGCAGGTAGTCACAGAACAAAAAATGTAAAAAAATAAGATAAATTAAAATCACACAAATCAGAATACAACAAAATAAGAAAAAGAACCAAAGAAAAGGCATAAGAAATGTGTATAGATGCAAAGACAAACACATTCGCACTCAAGAATCCCATAAAATATATGCAAAGGACCTGTAGAGTGGGAAATCCACTCTGACTTAATTTATGAGACAAGGAATCTCCAAAGGTGCTGCTGAGTTTGTTTTCTGTAGGCATCTAGTACTGGGCATGAAACCTACCCTTGAAACTTGAGGGATAAGGTTGAGGGTAGTCAAGGAGGGACATAGCTGAGATAGATGACTGGAAAGGAAGACTTTACGGAGTCTGCTAGAAGCCTAATGCAAGGGAAACTTTCATGAGTCTAGAACGGAGGCCCCAGCAAAGACTCCTGGCAGCAGTGGATGCATAGCCTGAACTGGCCATCCCCTGTGATCCGACTGGTGACTACCCTGGTTGTCAGCAGAGAGCCATCATCCAGTGACTGATGGAGGCAGATTCAGAGACCCAAGGCTAAACATTGACCAAGCTTGAGCTTTGGAAGTCCTGCTGAGAAGAGAGAAGGGATTATAAGAGCCCAGAGCATAAAGGACATTGCAATAAAACACACAGAAATGACTAACTTGGTTCATGGGAACTCACTGAGACTGAACCAACAACCAGGAAGTCTACATGGGACTGACCTAGGCCCTCTGCATATATGTGACAGTTGTGTAGCTTTGTCTATTGTGGAACTCCTGGCAATGGGAATAGGGGCTGTCTTGAGGTGCTTTGACTGACTCTTGGAAAACTATTTCTCATGCTGGATTGCCTTGACCAGCCTGAATATGCTTGATCTTATGGCAACTTAATATGCTATGCTTTATTGATGCCTATGACATACGTGTCCCTTTCTGAGCAAATTCAGAGAAGGGGTAGGTAGAGGGGGGGAGTAAGGGGAGAAGAAGGAAATTGGAGGAGAGGAAGGAGGGGAGGCTGCAGTTGGGATTAGAAAGAAAGAAAGAAAGAAAGAAAGAAAGAAAGAAAGAAAGAAAGAAAGGGAGTGGCTTGTTTCCTCAGTGAGACTCTCTTGGAGAAAACTAATTTCTCATTTGCAAGTGCCTACCAATTGGAAACAGTTTCTGGGTTAGGGATGGGGACATGTGTTCTCTTCTCCTTTCAGCTTTAGAACCCCATCTGCTGCAGACCTGTGCAGGCCTTGTGTATACTGCCTCAGTCTCTGTAAGCTCATTTGTGCGCCAGCCATTTTGTGGCAGAAGGCCTTGATCCCTTGATCCCTTGATGCCTTGATGTCCTGTATCTCCTCTGGCTATTACACTTTTTCTAGCCTTTCATCCACAGAGACATCCCTTTTAGAGCTGGGTGTTCCATGGTCTCTTACTCTGCATATTGTTTTGATTGCGGGTCTCTGTATTTGTTGCCATTGCTGCAGGAGGAAGCTTCTGCGATGGTGGCTCAGAAAAGCATGGATCTGTGAGTATAACAAAATGTCATTAGGAGTCATTTTCCTGCTATGTTCCTTTAGCAGAAGAGTAGGATGTGGAATTCCCCCAGGACCCTGACCTATCTTCCTGGTCACATAAGCAGTGTTGGGTATGGGTTCCATCTCATGGAGTGGACCTTAACTCAAATTAGATATTGGTTGGTTACTTCCATAAGCTTTGTGCCACTACTGCACCAGCGTATCTTGCAGGTAGGTCACTCTTATAGACTGAAGGTTTGGTAGCTGAGTTGGTGTTTACCTTTCTCCTTTAGTAGCATGCAGAACTCTTCCAACACCATGAATACAAACAAGTCTGTAGGGTTGAAGGGTCTAGGTAGTCACCGGCTCAACTTCTTCAAGTTCAATGACTGAAACTGGGGGAAAAAATCATCCTGGAATCGAATTAGGGGGAAAAAAAGTCATCCTGATGAGGTAACTCAGGCCCAGAAAGACAAATATGGTATGTGTTTACTTACATGTGAATGCAGACTGTTAAATCGTTGATAAGCAAGCTACAAGCTCTATAACCACAGAGGTTAGGTAGAGAGTAAGGAACTGGGGAGGAGGGGTGGTGCACCCCAGGAAGAGAAAATAGATAATTGTGAGAGGACAGTAGGGAGAGAGGCTGGAATTGGAGTATCAAACAGAGGGGTACAAGGGAGTGAAGAAGGGAGTACAGGAAGGGACAGCTAAAACTAAGGACCATTTGAGGGTTCATGTGGTAACCTAATACAGTAGAAGCTTCCTATAACGGTAGAGACAGAGCCCCAACTGGATATCTCTAGTCACCAAATGAAGCTTCTAGTAACAAGAACGGGTTACATATAATTCAGTTGTTGGCCAAAGGGATCCCATTGGAATCCTCAAACAACTCAGGATATTGCCAGGGTCATTGGTGACTTTCAACAAACTGACAGCGAGGCCCTAGGGCCGAAAACAAGACCTACATAAAATTATTTTCTAAGTTATAAGGCTAACGATTCTACAATACAGCACTAGCACTTCCTGGTTGATTCAGGGTCAAGACAAGAATTGCTTCTGTTTTCTAGTCCCAACCTTTGCTGCTGAGAGTGCCTGATGAACATCACTACAGGTCTATTCTAAGCCTGCTGAGTATTAATTAGTCCAGTAGGTAAAAGTGCTAAATTTAAGTTATTGTTGGTACTAGACACCTGATGTAGAACATTGTGCTATCCAATTTACATATATCAGTTTTGTGAGCTCTGAAATATTAGGGTTTTTCTCCTTCTTAATCATTAAGATACAAGAAACCTAAAATAAGGACTAGGGAATAAATAGCTGTACTTTGAGCTGTCCACTCCCCCCTCACCTTGTCCTCTCTCTTTCTTTTAGTTCTTACCATGTTCTACTCACCTCAGTAAGGACAGAATACACATTCGTAGGACACAGTGTCTTAAGCATAAGAAATAAATGTTGTATAGTCTCACCTTGTAAGGGCAGATATTTTCGGTCTAATTATGTAATAGCACTTATGGCCTTGGGCCAAGCCAGTTATTCTCCTTTGCTTAAGCTGAATTATGACCTATAGTCCATATTCACTGATCAAGATGGATAGAATTTACTTCAACAATATTTTAACTCAAACTTGGGTCCTTAATATGGATCACCAGCTTCACTAATCCCACTAACTATACATCTGAGAGAGCATCCAAATCCCATTGCAAAGGATAACTGTCAGTCTACAGTTATTGACCATTGGTCAATCCTGGAAAATGTTAACAAAGATTTTGCCAGGATCAAATTTAATAGGACAGAGTCAATGCTGAACGTCCCTTAATGGAATCATATATTTTTATGTGCAGCAAATTTCAACATTACATTCTTACTTAATCTTGTTCCAAGTAAGAAGTTCCAGTTGAATAAATTCATTTCCAGTTTCCATCTAGGAAAGGTCTAAGGAAATTCCATGAAACTTTCCTTTGTCTACTTTTCTTTCAGTATTAGGCACTTTATACACAGAAGATACTGCTAATTAAACTGAATAGCTATTGGGTATTCATATTTTTATCATTAATTACAACATCTCCAGTTATATTAGGTTCCAAAATTTACACTTAGAATCAATTCACTTTAAAATAGAGAAGAAAAAAAAGGGACTGGTCCTTTTTAAGTCATTTTCAGATTTCCCTGACCATTTGTTCTTTTCTAAGAGTCAGCTTCCAGAAATTTGCAGGGATCACAAGTCTTCATCCCAACTCTTTCCCAAATAAAGTGAATTCTTAGGCTATAAGCTTGTGGACAACAAGTGACCAAAGTAGAACATCTTTAAAAGAGACGTTTTTTAAAAGGAGCTAGAATTCCAGCAAAGCCGAATGATTTGTTTGTTGTCGTTAATAATTGACTGGTACAGGAACTGATCATGCAAGAGCAATGCTTTGGAAACCCATAGGAATGTTTGCTTTTCTGAACAAGTTATGTAGTAGGAGGCCACTTGTTTGTTCCCCATTGCTCAGCCCTGAAATAATCACACAGAAACCATATTATTTGCAGTACTGTTTGGCCAATAGTTTAAGCATATTTCTGGCTAACTCATATCTTAAATTAACCCATCTCCATAAATCTGTGTATCGCCACAAGGTTGTGGTTTACCAGGTAATGTTCTGGCATCTGTCTCTGGCGGGGCTACATGACTTCTCACTGACTCTGCCTTCTTTCTCCTAGCATTCAGTTTAGTTTTACCTGCCTACCTCTGTTATACCTTGCTATAGGATCAAGCCAGCTTTTTTTTCATTAATGGTAATCACAGCATACAGAGAGAAATCCCACATCAACCTTACAACAGTCACTTTGGAAATTAATATGGCAAAAAAAAAAAGACCCAGCAATACCACTTTGGGGTATATACCAAAGGACGCTCAATCATACCACAAGGACATTTGCTCAACTATGTTCATAGTAGCATTATTTGTCATAGCCAGAACCTGGAAACAACTTACATGCCCCTCAACCAAAGAATGGATAAAGAAAATGGGGTACATTTACACAACAGAGTATACACAGCGAAAAAAAATAATTACATCTTGAAATTTGCGGGCAAATTGACAGATCTAGGAAACATTATATTGAATGATGTAACCCAGACCCAGAAAGACAAATATAATATGTACTCACTCATAAGTGGCTTTTAGACATTAAAGCAAAGAAAAACGAGCCTACAATTTACAATGTGAGAATCTAGACAACAAAGAGGATCCTAAGAGAGAAATACATGGATCTAATCTACAGGGAAAGTAAAAAAAGACAAGATCTCTGGAGTAAACTGGGAGCGTGTGGATCATGGGAGAGGGTAGAAGGGGAGGAGGGAGGAAGAAAGGAGAGTGAAGAAAAATATATAGCTCAATAAAAGCAACTAAAAAATGAAAAAAAAAAGACTGATCTTACAGACCAAACCTTTCAGCCTGGGTTAGTTCATTCTTATACTACTGAAATACTTGCACAGACAATGCCCAGATGCAAGTGTGGACAGAGGCTAGATCTCTGGGTCTCCATATGTACCCCCTTTGCCAAGTGTTGGAGGGAAACAAGACCTGAGCACTGAAGGAGAGACTGTTGGCGAAGCCTAGCCAAGAGCGCTGGGCCCTCGTGGAAATAACTGGAGAGAAGGCCTGCCTCTCTTAGCACTTCAGGGATGCTGTTGGAGAACCCCACTGTTTTTTTCCACTTCGTAACTGAAATCTGTATATCCTCAATGTTACTACACAAGCCCCACACAATAGACAAGATGAAATAAAAATAAGAAAAATGGGAACTGTGCAAGAATCTGGAAATTTTATAAGATTCTTTAAAAAGAACACTTCAGCTTCCACTGGGTTTGAGTGTTTGGTTTTTTGGTTGTGGTGGCTGATGCTAGGGCCTCATGAATACTAGGTAAGCGCTTGGCCACATGACAGTCCTCAGCATTCATTTTGAAATAAATGATGTTCAGTAACTCCTTTGTGACCAGTGATGTATGTGTGCGTGTGTGCACAAATATGCACACACGCGCACGCGAGAGCACACACACACACACACATACATAAATAAACACTCATCTATGAATATGGAGACCAGAGGCTAATTTCTGGTACCCTCCTTTATAGTAATCCACTTTATTTATTGAAATAAAGCATCTTACTGAACTTGCCATCAAGGCTAGACCACCTGGCCAGTGAATCCATAAATTTGACCAACCTCCACCCCCCAGTACTGGAATTTACATGCATACAACTCTAGCTCTGACATTTGCGTGGATGTTGAGGATTGGAACTCAAGTCTTCAGGTTTGCCCTTTTCCCCCTGAACCATATTCCCAACCGTCAGGTCACTTTTACACACTAATATTCATATCCAGCGATCACAAGTGGCTATTGGGAAACAATTCTCCATGGGTTTCTTTCGTGTCTGCACATTTTGCAAGTAGAGGCGCTGACGACCCATTACTGTGAACTACCCTGTGAAGTCCTACGAGACAGTCTTGGAGATGTGTTGCCCTCCCAAGGGAACATCAGGCGCAATCGCTGCCATGTCAGTATCAGGTGGGAAAGGCAGCTCTCCT
Source organism: Microtus oregoni (assembly GCF_018167655.1). NCBI lineage: Eukaryota > Metazoa > Chordata > Mammalia > Rodentia > Cricetidae > Microtus > Microtus oregoni. The sequence goes on along the minus strand of NW_024543831.1, from coordinate 8,457,948 downwards.
GTAATTCTAGCTGTAGAAGGCAGAGGCAGGGAATCCCCATCCTTGCCCCCAAGGGATTGGTTAGCAAGGCTATCGCTATCTATCCCCAAGCTATGGTCTGATTGAAAGGGTCACTTTCTCCAGTGGAGTAGTTACTGATAAGTTGCCCTTGACCCACTAACCTCTCATATGTGCTCAGGTAAGAAAATCTAATTAAACCCAGTGGGCCGCACACCAAACAGACATGGGTCTTATTGAGAAGAAGTGTTTTCCTGAGAGAGGAATGGGAATGAGAGAAAAGGGTGGGGGTAAAATAACTAAAATGTACTACATAAATGTCTGAAACTCAAAAATAGTTTACAAAAAGGAAGACTCCCCCTCAATGAACAGGTAAAAGGGCAATTCAGGATGAATTGTGCCACCAACCTCAAACCTCTACATGTACATATATGTGTGTGTGTGTGTGTGCGCGCGCACATATATAAAACATGCCCACGTACACACATGCACAAATTTGTACAAGCACACATGTATATACAACACACATGTAACAAAAGTAAAAGATAAAAAAACACAACATATGCAGGTATTACAAGGAGCAAATATGAAGACTGAGAAGGCTCTGGGGCAGGATTATTTCTAGAGGATCTATCTAACCAGTGGAGTTAGATGACTCCAGTACAAAGGAGATGTTATTTGGGGCTTGCTCTGAAAATTTTTCTATAAGGATTCACTTTGAAGACAGTCAGAAAAACTCTCTGGGCAGGGGGTTGTCTTGTAATAAAGCCAGATGTACAATTCTGCCTTCCTCTTTCCCTTCACTCTCCTTCTGCTCTTAGCTGTCACAATGAAAAATTGAGCAGGGTCACCAAGTCCAAGACTGTTCTTCTGCATGGCATTTTCTCTGTGAAGAGGGCTTCCTGCTGCAAGCGAGAAGAAGCAAGTCCTGGGGAGAACAGCTGTTCCTTTCACTGCTCCCCGACACATGTTGGAGATGAACACACAGGGAGTACACAACATCTTCATTCTATTTTCTGATGTGCCTGGCACAAATGCCAAAGACAGCTACAAGTAAATTGCTCTCCAGGCTCCAGTGAACTAGAACATCTTCATTTAAGTCATGCATAGCCTGGAATTTTTTTTTTTAAGAAGAGAAAGATGACTTTATGTGGTAGTTGCTAAGCAGCCAGGCTCTCTTGGGGGAACTCAAACATACAGCAGTTTGCAGAATCTCAGTGGGAAGCCGTACAGCCCTCTTTAAAACACTCTCCTCATGTAACCCTTACTATCTTCTACCGCAGACAGCCTCCATTTCCCTTGTTGTTTGTTTTTAGCCCCCCTCTATTCCTATACCTCATTAACTAGTGATGGACTGGAAGAGGATTTGTGGTGCTCATAGCCTGCCTCATTGAAAGCCCCTAAGGCAGCTTAATTTGAAAATAACAGTGAAAGTAAGGATTCATAGCTTTTTATTTATTGCTTTATATATATACATGGGAAAACTGTAAAATACAGAGAAGTACAAGGCAATATAATAAAATAATAAAAATGTAATTTAAAGATGGAACAGTCAGTGATGACTTTGGTGCTATTTCTCTCTATAAATACATTGAAGAATTGTGATGGTACATGTCTAGAAACCAGTAGACACTTCCTTTCAATAAACATTTTTTCTGTCCGTAAGAACATAATTTTATGTCAGTTTTGAAATGAATCTCTTCACATTACAGAATTTCCATACTTGAGCAATATTTTGCCACATATATGGGCATACACCATTTTCTCTATTACATTTTTCATTTTTTACTAACTTTTGGCTGAATAATACTTTAGCAATAGCCTTTACATGATATTTTCTCAATTATAATCTCAGTTAAAGTGTTTTCAAAACCCATCAGTAATAATGACATCATCTATAACACTAATTTTTACTACATTGGCATGTTAATTAACTTTAGGTGTCATTTTGACATTTCATTCAGTAAAAACATAATCTGTTGTTAAATGTACATTATTTCAATGTAATAGTGTACCTTTTCCTTACACTTAATGTCTGAATAACTTTATTCTCTTGTGGATTGAAAACCCATGACCTTACCGAGTTTCATTTTTCTCATCTAGAGAAGGGATACCAGGAGATAAAAAGTAGAAGTTACCTTTAAATATTTCTACCAGACCATCTCAACACCACAAAGTGGCCCCCGGTTGCACCCAGACACCAGCTTGCTATGGTAACTCCTTCAGCCAATAGCCTTTAACATACTGGTCCACTTTGGGCATGCTCAAATGTACTATATATCAGATGTAAAAACAGTGAACATGCCTCTACCATGTTGGATTGGGCAGAGCAACCAGGCAGGGTCGCGGTGCCCTACCCACACTACCTAGCATTGAAAACAAAAAGGTGCTTCTGGTCAGAACATAATTACAGATGCACCATAAAGGTATGGGGCACTGCAAATAGAACTTAGGGCTTTTTACATGCTAGGCAAATGCTTCACTATGATTCAGTCTTCCGAACAGTTTGGAACTGAGGCCGATATCACTATGCGTCTATTTTATTTTTGGATAGAGTTACTAGATGAGGGGATTTCCACAGACAGGGAATCTTAACTTCACGAGTTCATTTATTTGGGAAACGTCTCTCCTGGTACTCTTCTAAGGCTATAAAATATGTCTAGTTGAAATTCAATCTGAACAGTGGTTCTGTGTTCCAAGTAGGAATTCCTAGGAAAGAATCTTAGTGTTCTCTATCAGACGCTTTAATCAATTTATAGAACAAGATATACATGTTAAATTTCAAAATGCCACAAAGTTTTAAGAGATAGAAGAAACCAAATGGCTAAATTTTATCAAAATTGAGAGGGGGGATAAAGTTGGGTGGGTAGGAAGAAAAAAGTAGGGAGAATATGAGAGGAGTTGGGGAAGAGGAAAAACATAATCAGAGAATATTGTCTAATTTTTTAATAAAAAGTGAAAAGTAAAACAAGGCTAAATGATCTTAATAGCTTGACACAAAGTATCAATCTATTAAACTGGGAAAATGGGTGAGGTCTTGCATGAGGAGATGGGTCCCACAATGATAGACCGAGGAGAGTGAGGACTCAACATCAGCAACAAAACGCTTCCTGCACATCCTAAAATACGAGACCGAGGTTGGTGCAGAGGGGACTGGTGTGACGTCACAGATTTGATGTCCAGGAAGCATGTGGTACAGAGTAGTTCATCCACCAGGAGTGCCCCCAGAAACAATGCTTGTGAGATCAGGAGAAGCAGAGAGGGAAGTGGAGTCGGGGTCGGATCAGAACTAGAATGGATTCTCACAACTGCCCCAAGTGGATGAAGATGGTAAGCGCTTTATACTCTGGCATTAATCATTTGTTGGATGTGGACTGCTCAGGGAAAGAAAGGGACATGACCTTGGACGAGGAAGATCTTTGCAGCTGAGCAGACTCTGAAGGGCTGGCAGCTGAACCTATCGACAGGCAACACCGCCAGCAGCTGGGTCAACAAATCCTTCAGTGAAGGGGTTTCTGGGCCATGCATCACAGTGTCCTCCACAGTGGGAAATCCCAGTGCCTGCTCCAAACCCATAGAAATGTGGGGAGAATATATTTTTAAGATGTTTTTAATACACAGTTAAACATAAAAAAGCAAGAACAGATGCCAGAAGTGGAGAAAGGACTGAAAGGCGAAACACAAAGACACATGCCTCAAGAGAACACAATTTCAGCTCCACGAAGAGGATTGAGATCTTTCAGACTCTGTTGCCCGTGTTATGCTGCCAATGGGTGTGTGGTTCAATGTTTACTCCTCTCAAGGTACAGATTCTAAAATGAAACCTTGTCGTAAAATTGATCCAAATGGTGTCTTGTGCACAAATCTTCATCTTAGGAAGAACTCCAACATTCCATGTGGTGTCCCCACCTACTTCCCACCTGAGCTCCCATATTAATTAATTAATGTCACCAAGCATGAACTCAAAAGAGCACTAACAAGGACAGGACAAAGAACTTGCAAATGCCAGCATGTGTTAATACAAAATTTAGATTGCCCCACTGGAGACTTACAACTGCTCCAAATACTAAAGAGAAATAAAAGGGAAAAAATACAGGAACACAAACACGTTGGAATACATGCCATTTAATAAGCAGCTGATACATGCTCCAATCAGAGAAAAAAATTAAATAGATACAAAACCCTCAGGTTTCTAATCCTGAAATGTTTTTGATTTGGCTCAAGCCTTCTGCATCAGAGATGAATAGTTCTTTGCTCTACCTTCACAGCCAAACAGTAACTTTTGGCTTTTCCTGGAGATAGAGACATTCTAATTACTAGAATGGCACACTTAACTGGGTGCTGCTTCTAACATGGACCTTAAGAGCCCCACAAATGTAACGAAGTTCTCACCGCCTGGTGCAGGGCAGAGTCCCCGAGGCCAGTGATGAAGATGAAGGAGCCATTAAGATGAAAAGTGTCTCCGTCCCTAAGCCACTGAGCAGGTGACGTTTCCAACCAGCAGGTGCAACTCTGGGCTCTGCATCATTGAGAAATGAATTGTTTTCATGTTTGATGCTCAGTTTCTTTTTCTCTTCTTACAGGAAACAACACATCCACATTGTAGTAAGAGTTAGGGAAGGTACATGATGCTCAGGGTATAAACACCCAATTCTTACACTTACCGACCACTAAAAGGTATCTGTTTCTAAAATTAGCTGGTCTTCTTCCTAATACAAGGTCTTTTACACAGAATTTTCAACCAGTTTTCATACCCAGTTCCTACCTGCCTCATCCTGGTGCATGACTGTTTGCAGTGATTCTGTTGCCCTTTTATTCCTTGTGCAAGCTTTGTTTCTGCCCCCATCATTTTTGTTACAGAGTCTGATATAGCATGTTCCAACTGCCTTCAATGGAAGGACTTTTCCTCTCCTTAACCACCAAAAACGAACTAGATGTTTCCCCTTCAACCAAACGAGTGACCTGAAGGGTCTCTCTTATACTCACCTCTATATCTTCAAGAGTTCCCATAGTAGCAGGTAGAAGGCAGCTCATTATTGATCTGGTTAATAAGCTATCAATGTGAAGCTATGCTTCTGGTCTCTTGGCCTCCTTGGAAGAAACACAGATGCAGCAATATTTGGCAAAAAAAGAAAAACAAAACACAGCATGCAAGCAGGGAGCATATCAGAGCACATTATAAACATCTGTGAACATATATAAATATAAAGGAAATGGCCTTGACTTCAAATCAGTTACTTCCATGAATGAAACCCTTTATTGTTCTTGTAAGATCAAGGAAACTTGAATGTGCAGTTCTTTTTAAAAACCCACCCAGGGTTCCCCTGAGCAAATGGTCTCTCGGTAAATTAGGAAATGAATAATGGGAGAGAGCTTACTCTGGGAATCGCACATGTCAGAAAATCACAGGGCTCGGGAACAAAGGAAAACAAGCAATGGAGCCTTTCAGGGGACCTTCATCTTCTGCTACTGAGCAAACACATCTGTCCCGCTCAAGGCCAAATAGTTAATATGATCTTTATGAGTATAAATAAAAATTTAGACACTGCTCAAGGGTAATGCATTCTTACCTTTTCCTGGGATTTATCCTGGAATCAGAAATGAAGGGGGGGTGGTGGTGGCAGAGGAAAATAAAATTATTTGCATCCAGAGAAAACAATGCATAGCACATCTTTTGCTGAGATAGAAAAAACACTAGCCCCAGAAAGAAAAGAGAGGATGATGATGATAACAGTGACAGTCTCCATCTAGCTCACTGGAGTATGCAGCTCACTACCTAGTCACATGCTCAACCAGCCTGCCCCACACCTACCCTGGAGGCTGGAGATGGGTAGCCAGCAAAGCTAGCCCAGACCTGCCCTCCTCACTGTCACCTTGTTTGGTCTGGCTGCCCTGCTTCACTTGGGCTTGGTTCTATTTCTAGATTCCAATATACAGCTTTGGGTAATCTGTGAGACCAATGAGCCAAATTTATTTCCACAGTGCCCTACTCTGCCCTTTGGCTCTTGTGCAAACTCTGTCTGCCTCCTTGTCTTTCATGTGTCATTCATTATTTTCCTAGAGAATTCTTCTGATCACCCAGACCAAATGGACCCTGACCTACAGCCCCAACACTATCACATCATCCTATCTTGTCTTATTCTAGCATTTGACCTGTAGTGGGCTTGTATTACAAATGTCAACATAGATGTTCTGGGCAATAAATAATTGCTGACTAGAAAAGTGGGTGGGGCTGTGTATTGGCTTTTTTTATGAACTAATGTTGTACAGCTAAGCATCTAAAGCCTTGATGTCTTCAAACTAGCATCTTTCTTGCCTTGGGATCTGTAGAGATCAACTTGAATTTAAGATGATATGGGGTAGCTCAGTGGAGCATGGCTCCAGGCTTATCTGCATTCAGTCCCACACCACACATTTTCTTGTGCTCTTAGGCTAGAGGCTACCTGGTGTTTGTTCTTCTTTCAGCAAACTGCCAGGGGCAGGGAGTAGCAGAAGCAAGCCATGCTTCTTGAAAGCTGGACAGGGAGTGGCAAGCCATTACTTCTGTGTGATTTCTATTGGTCAAAGAAAACCACATGACTGAAATTAATCTTAGTGATGTGAGTGAGAAAGTATTGTGTTTCCATTATTGCTTATGGCAATGACACTAAATTAAAAACACATATCCAAATAGAAATGTTTTGTCCAATCATTTTGCACATGGAAAATCAGATGCAGATTAAAAAAAAAAAGAGAGAATGAAAAAACACTCAAGAGTTAAATGGCAAATGAGTGGCTGAGTGGATTAATAAATTAGAGTGAGAATGAGGGAAAGGGGATCAATAGGGAGTTAGAAATTTAAAACCCCAAAGAAAGGGCAAGACTCTGGGGAAGTCGAGGTATGAGATCATATGTGTTGGTGAAAAGTAGCCCTTGAGAGAGAAACCCTGCCCAGAGGGGAAAGAATGGGTATGTATGCAGGCACACTTCCTAGTCGCAAAGAATGGCAAAAAGAATGGCTCAGAAGGAGAATACAACACTTGACTGGCTCTCAGTAGCGTGACCAACCATAGTCAGGTTCAGATACAACATGACAGGTGATGTGTTCCCAGACCTCCAGGCAAGCTGGCTGTCCCACCTAGCAACATCGAGGAAGGCTTCCTGTCTGTAAATCATGTAACTATGCTTAACACCAAGCCAGTGTGTGCTTCTAGACATTTGCTAGAGTGGCCTCAGTCTCTCAGTGACATATTAGAGCCTCTTACTTAAGACAAAGGTAACAAGGGTTGCATAGGTGACTGAAGACAGGTGATGAAGGTTTGGGAAAGTATCTAAAGGAAATAACCAACAGCCCTGGAGAACTGGTCCAGTTGGGCAGGCTCGACTGAGATAAAGGCATGATCTGGAAGCAGCCTCCATCCACGTGGCTGAAGAGAAGTTCCCCAGTGCTTCTCCATTCAGCCATTTACAGGATATTCATCAAAAACTATGAGAAACAAGTATTGCTCCTAGTTCCAAGTAGATTATGTTCTGAGCCATGCTTATCCCGAACAGGTTAATGACTAGAGAAAGCTCTGCTGCCATTCAGAATTTAAAACTAAAAGCCGAGGCATGGATTCATGCAAATGTAACCTTTCCATCTCATCTGCCAGGATTAAATGTCACTGTCATTTAGTTTTCTAATAAATTGCAGCCATAGACTGTGTTTAAATGTAAGGTTTAAGGTAGTCAATAAAATACAAGCATCAAAAAGCAGGATAAAACCGGACTCGCTGAACATAGCGGACAATGAGGACTACTGAGAACTCAAGAACAATGGCAATGGGTTTTTGATCCTACTGCATGTACTGGCTTTGTGGGAGCCTAGGCAATTTGGATGCTCACCTTACTAGACCTGGATGGAGGTGGGTGGTCCTTGGACTTCCTACAGGTCAGAGAACCCTGATTGCTGATGAGGAAGGGGGACTTGATTGGGGGAGGGGGAGGGAAATGGGAGGCGGTGGCGAGGAAGAGACAGAAATCTTTAATAAATAAATTAAAAAAAGAGCAAATTGTTTCATTAAAATAAAACTAGCTGAAATGCTGTACTCTTTAAATGGTTAAATACTTAAGTTCTGATATGAAATCGTTTGCAAAAAATAAACTTTATCAACAAAATCTTAAACATAAAAAAAAAAAAGCAGGATGTAAATCCCTGTCCTTTGGTGCCTCATTGAGAGATAAATGTCCTTTGCCCTGAGATAATATTGTCACAAAAGCATTTCAAAGAGTTGTGACTCCAATATCCCAAAAAGATTGCTGACAACCACTGACTTTACAGTTATGACAGCAAATGAAAGGCACGGAGATACAAACCTTTACTGCAGCTGATTAAATATTAAGCATCAGTGCGGCAGGATGATGACACTACACACAACTTAGTTCTGGGTCTGGAATCTCGTTTGCTGAAAACCCAGACGATATGAATAGCAAAACAGAAATTAATCCCAAGTTTTCTGATTCCCATTCCAAGATCATTTCATTGTCCTAGTCTGTTTCCCTAGCTGTGCTTGGCCATATGGTCAAGCAGGGGCTCTCAAAAACAAAAATAGCATGGAAGGGCTATTCAGGATATTGCCTCTGTTCTGTGTGTGATCAGCAAAACATCTGAGGGGGAAGAGAAGACCCAATATAGACAGACTGATGAAGTCACTATCAAACCCAAGTGCTTTGTGGGAGGCAATGTGGCCAAGAGAGCCAGGGGATTTGCCATTCAAGGACATTTTCTGTCAAGCAGAATACACACACACACACACACACACACACACACACTACTTAAAACCCTGAATAAATAGGATAACTGTAAGTGAAAATGTTGCTTCCCAATTTCTCTTTAACTTTTTGAGGTCTTTGACTCAGTAACTGTGACAGAAAGAATTCTGTATCAGGACCTTGTCATAGGGACCATCAACTCTCCAATAATGAGACAGAGACTTATTATTAATCATGAAAGCTCAACCAATAGCTTAGTCTTTTTTCTAACTAGCTCTTATAACTTAAATTAACTCCTATCTTTTAATCTACTTTTTTATGCGGCTCTGTTACCTTTACTCTGTACTGCCCATGCTGCTTCCTGTGCATATCCTGGTGTCTCCACCCTTCCTCCTGTGTCCTCTGTGCCTTCAAACCCTGCCTATTGGCCATTCATCTTTCTATTAAACAAATCAGAGTTACACATCTTCATACTATAAAAAATATTTTTTCACATGCTAGCTCATTTATTTCATGAAAGCATCAACATAATACTTTTAACCTGCTTGTCTTTTTTGTCACTCTATATATTGAACTATTCCCTGGTTTGTATCAAGAGGTTCAGATGTATACTGTCATTTGTCCTAGAAACTCAGATTTCTGAATCCCAAGTTTATACTTTGAACAAAAATATTGTTCCACAACATTTCCCCCCTTTGTCTAAATACAAAAGAAGGTTTCTAACTCAAACACAGTAAACCTATAAACAATAAGAACAATTATCAGGTTTCTTTAAATAGAAAGGAAAGGTATTAACTTTAACAAATGAATCTGTGTTCAATATAACAAAAAAGACCTTAAATTTGTATCAATGTACAAAAATCCATACCAGTATAAAATGTTTGAGGCTAGTAGTTGTTGAAAAGTTGAATCAACAATCCAGCCTTTTATCTCATCATTTTTATACTGTCTGGCCCTTGCTTTACTGGGTGCTTGAAGTGTTCTCTGACCACGTGAGTCAAATCTTAAACCTGCCAAACAGCTTAGCTCCTGGCACCATAGCAGCTCAAGGCTGCAGGCAGTGGCCAGCAGGCTCATCTCTCTACAAACAAATGCAAATGTGCTGGACATAGTAAATGCAATCCTTACTTGATAATTGTTCTGTTGTACATAGTTTTACTATGTTAGAGTTAAAGCCTTTCTTTTTTATTGAGACAAAAGGGGGAAAGGTTGTGGGATATTTGTGCACTGTGTGAAAAAGTATTGGTGTAGTAAAAACTGAACAGCCAATAACTAGGCAGGAGGTATAGACAGGACTTCTGGGCAGAGAGAGAGAACTCTGGGAAGACAGTGGTGGAGTAGCCAGTCAGACACAGATGAAGTGAGATGAGTGAAACGGAGATGAGGTAATGAGCACATGGAAGAAGGAAGATTAAAAAACAGGCTAATTTAAGTTATAAAGGTCAGTTAGAAACATGCCTAAGCTAAGACAGAGTTTTCATAATTAATAAAAAGTCTCTGTATCATTTTGGGGGAGTTGGCAGTACGTAGAAAGACTTGCTACAGAACTCTACTGTTCAAACTCACCTTCTACGATTTAAAACTAGATATGATGATAATGAACTATTTAATGATGTTGCCCCATCCTCTACAAGACTCCTAAACACAACAGCTGCAACACCTGAATGCATACCACTTCTGATTACCTTATCCTTCCGGGTTTCTTGCCCACATTTCCAGTACATCTTGCCACAGTTTTTAGGGAGTTCCCAGAACTTGGACAGTGTTAAACCAGTCACAGGGTACTTTTTTGTTTTTGTTCACAAAAACCACTGCATAACAAAGAATGAGTGTGAAATCATGGAGAAATTTAGACTATTTACTCTGAAAAAATATGCCTCCTTATCACCACCACTTCCACCTATATACACCCATATTTGATTTCTCAAAAACTTGTTTCCTTGGTCTATGAAGATGTTTCAGTGGGTGAAGTACTTATTGAACATGTATGAGGACCTGGGTTTAGACCCAGTGCCCATTTAAAGCTGGGTGTTGTGACACACATCTATGACCCCAGTGCCAGTGAGGCTGAGAGAGATGGTCCCATGGCTTTTCTAACCAGGTAGTCTAGCCTCAAGTTACAGGTTCCCTGAAAAACCTTGTCTCTAAGGATGAGGAGAGCAATGGAAGATAACATGGGACATCGACCTCTAGCCTCCACGTGCACAGGTGAGCATGCATAGATAGATAGATAGATAGATAGATAGATAGATAGATAGATAGATAGATAGATAGATATACACATACACTTTTATATTTATAGAAAATCTATACAGGATTATCATTTTTGAAAAGTCATTTAATATTACAAGGATGAAGAGAATCAAAAGCCCTGTAGAGTATCTAAGTATGAACTTGAATTTAGAGAACATACTCCAGGAAAGCGTGGCATTCTGAAATCTGGAAGAAAGCCCTGGGGTCAGCTAGCAAGAGGCTGGGGTGAAGCAAATCTGTCCAGAATGCATAGATTAGCTGGGTGCTCTAAGAGGAAAGGAGTTTGGGGAACTCAAACTTTGAAAGGGAAAGGTGGCATGCTCTGTAAGCAAAGACTGGCCTGTGTTTCCCCTGCATAGTTCATACCAGTGTGGGGTCTGATAACAATAGAGAAATTCTAGGGACCCAACTTGGCATGAATTTTCCCATGTAGTCTCAGAGCATCTGGCGGTCCAGCTGAGAACCAGACCAAGCATATGAGAGAGATATGGACAAAGGAATAGGACTCCATGAACCTAAAGCTAAGCTTTTTTAGAAATCCATAACAACCTGCTGGACTCCAGGTGACTTGATACCAATGGTAGTCGACTAAGCAGGGACTATTATATAGGCAGTGAAAGGAGGATGATGATGTCTGACAGATGTCAGCATCCATCATGACAAGTCTCAGGATACTCCTTACCCATCAGAACTCAAAACTGGGAGAGTGAGAAGGGTACCTCAACAACCCCAGCTGTGCACCACAATCTCAATAACCTAGAGGCTCTGTGTACAATGTTTCTCCTATTCTAGAATCTCACATATCTCCTCCCCCTAAAGTGTGGTTTGAATTCACTGTCAACCAACTTTACCTTCTAAGGCCAATGTGTCACAGATGAGATGGTAATGATCCCTCCTAACTTACATTTTAAAGTTGCCATGATTAAATCATCTTGGCCAAGTGAACTCTGCATTTGCTTCTATAACATTACCAGTGCAACTGTGTTATAATCTTCTTTATTATGTTAAGAGATCTTTTAAATGGCATAATTTGATGCAGACATTAAAACCACTACTGAGTGATGCCTCTGAATTCAATTAAGCATTCAAGTCCTTGGAGGACCAGGACTCTGCCATGGAAGGACTGAGAAAATCTGTTAAATCAGCAGCGGTGGCTATCAAGATGTCTGTGCTTTTACATGGAAAGCCCATTATATTGCCGTAACTATCCTAATGGGTAACAATTTGGCATTTACCATGTGCCTGACACTTGGCACATATTTTGCATGTCTCAGTTTATTCCATCCTTACATAAACATTTGAGCTAAAGAATATTACATCCATTGGCAGCTCAGTTATTAATAGATAAGGGCAAAGCAAAGGCTTGAGGTCATAGTGCTATCATTGACCAACTCATGTCTGCAGACCTCCAAGACACACCTACACACACGCATAACCATTCTCCAAACCAATTACGATCTTTTAACCTCCAGTGCAAAATATACTTAGAAACTTGATTTAAAAGAAAAATATCTGGTCGTTTGGGGACACAATCCATTTAAAAAAAATGTATTTCTAATTCAGAAAGAAGATGCGGGGGTGGCATTTGCTGCTAACCGTGGTAGGCAATCTGTTCAGTCCTCACAGCATAAAGTTTGATTTTTTCCCCTCTTCTATCTGCTTTTATGCTTAAGGGAATTAAAATGTCAGGAATCATGCATTCCCTGTGGATAGTGGAGACACAAATAGCTTCCATGCCACTTTGCACAGATGCAATAGCTAAATTGAGACCAGGAAAGACAGAGGCAATGTAACAACACACTGATGATGTATCTATTTTTAAGGGAAACTGTTAAATTAGAAAGAGTTCTCAAAGTTTAAAAAAAATCTTCAGAGGAAATAATTTGGTCACAATTCTAAGAAACTCAAAGGAGAACTGGAGTTAGGGTGAATGAGCAATCTCACATTCCAAAAGGGACCAAGAGAATCACTTCCCAGTCTTAAAACATTTTTAAGTTATAAAAGCAAAGAAAAAGTTAAGTCTTGAAAGGCTTATAGGATTATTTGGAACCAAGGAAAGTATTTCTGAAACAATAAAAACTGTATTTATGAAATAATACAATAGCTAATAAATTAGCGAATAATTTATTCTAAAGAATATAGTTTATAAGAAAATTTATACTTAAAAACAAGATAGGAATAACTGTTGCATATGGGTTAAACTTAATTTATTTATCATTTTACCTTACTGGTATTTTGTTTATGTATCATGGTTTCTGATTTTGTGGAGAGTGTGTGTGTTTCTTGTGCTTTTTCTTTGTTTTTTATTCTGATTTGCTTCTGTTGTTGTTTTCCTGTTGGTTTTCTAAAGAGAGAGCAAGAAAGGGCGTGGAACTGAGTACATAGACAGACAGGGAGGATCTTGTAGCAGTTGGAAAAGAAAAAACTTGCACAAAATAAATTGTATAAAAATAAATTTTCAATTAAAGAAAGTATCAGTCACAACAAATGTCCAATAAAACACTATTTTTATAGTAAGCTCTTAAAATGGAACAAAAACATAGGAAAATAAAAATCCACCAAATTGTTTAGATACGTTGCCAATGCTGTATTTACAGTGATAATCTAGGTATTCTCTTTATAATAAGAGGATCAGTTCAAAGAGGTTAGGTTACCTGTAAAAGATTAATCACTCAATAAGAGATGATGAAAGTATACTCTGAGGGACATGAAATAGAAGGGTGGTAAATGGGACATCGTTAGTGTAACAGTGCAATATGCAAAAGCATAGTGGTTTTGTATAGTCATTAAAGTTAATGCTTCTAAAGAACATAAAGAAGAATGGAAAGATAAAATCTAATATTTACACACACACACACACACACATATACATATATATATAACATGTATGTAACTCTATTCCATGATTGTGTGAAGTTATATTTACAAACAGGCAATAAATGGGCATGAGGAAAGCCCATATTTATGAAAGGTAGTAGTTTTCCTTAATTAAAAAAAATTCTGTTGTTCATCAATTCATTTATGTATCTATTCCTTTTTGATTTTTTGAGACAGGGTTTCTCTGAAGCTTTGGAGCCTGTCCTGGAACTCACTCTGTAGACCAGACTGGCCTTGAACTCACATAGATCTGCCCTCTCTGCCTCCTGAGGGCTGGGATTAAAGGCATGTGCCACCACCGTTTGTAGTAGACATTATTATTGAGGGCCTATCTCAATGTATAAAATGAAGGCCATGTTTTTATAGAGATGACAGTCTAGTAAAAGAGATAAATAATAATGCACATATTACACAGACTTGACTGACAGCAAATGCAATAAAGAACAAAGGTATGAGGAAGGATGGGGGCTGCACTTTTAGGAACAATGGCCAAGGGAAGTCTCCCTGATGAGATGGCAGCACAGAGTGGAAACAGAGTGAGTAAGCTACATGATCTGGGGGACCACAGACTGGAGCAGAGCGCATGCCTAGACCCTATAGTGTGATGCCACGTGGATGTTTATGTAGGGTTCATGTCGTCATGTTAAGCTAAAATGGTGTAAGAAAGAAAAGCTGCAAAACCATGCCCATAATTGAACAAAAGCACAGAGAAGGACACTGACACATCCTCCTAAAGGATTTAAAGGTATGACAACGACAACACATTGCTAACAAGCTGTGTGAGCATCGTTTTAGAGACCACCCCCTCCCCTGGACTCTATGCAGCCTCTTCCTTACTTGTAAAGTAGGAATAATAGTAACAATATCCCGGCTTGGTTCTGTATCATTGTGAAGATGCATATAGTTCATAGAGCAATGGGTCTAAACACCTGACTCTGGATCTCCAGAACCTGTTGTCTCCTCCCCCACAAAGGGGCAACAGGCTGCAGATGGAGAAGAACAAGGCTTCTTAAAAGTGGAGGGGATGGGAGAGGGGGAATAAAGAGAGGAACAGAGAGGAGGTAAGAGGTGGGAATAGAAGAGAGGAGAGAGATTCAGACCAAAAACATCAGAAGCAGAGGCAGAAAAATGCTGGTTTAGGCTTTGAAGATGGAGAAGCTACGAGCCCAGCAATAGGAGGCAATTAAAATAAAACAAAAACAAGATATATCCCTTGAGTTTGGTCTACTCAACTATGTTGGACTTCCAAACTAAAGAACATCTTGTTGTGATGTCCTAAGCCCATGACCATGACCACTTCCTAGAGCACCAGCAGAAAATAAATGCAAGAGAACCAAGTCAGTTCTTATGAGTGAAATACGTAGAACCTGGCACATGTTCATTGGTCCACGAGCTTCAATGATACAAAAGATGATGTTTCCTCCCACATCTTCTGGTAAATATTTAGGCAGACCTGAGAGATGACTCCACTGGTAGAAAAGCATGCCATGCAAGCACAGGAACCTTGGTAGAATCATCAAAACCCATGAACAAAGCCAGGTGTGAGGTACACACTGTAAATCCAGCACTGGGGCAATAGAGACAAGAGGATCTCTGGGGTGCACTGGCCAGCAAGCCTAGTCTTGGGGAACTTCAGGTCGGGGAGAGACCCTGCTTTAAAACACAAGGTAGACAGTAACTTTGAGAAATAACAACTGAGGATGATCTCTGGTCTCCACACTCATACAGGTGTACCAATGTGTTCACACATGTATACCCCCAACACACACAAATACATCACAACAAAACAAGTAACTATGTATGAATTAAATTTCGCCTTTAAAAATAAGCAGGGATGGACTACCAGAAGGGAGAAAGCTTTATCATGGGTGTCACTAATACATACAGAGGGAGATTTCTATTACAGAAAAACAAAAGGAATTGAAATTTAAAACAGGAATAATGAAAACACACACACACACACACACACACACACACACACACACTCATGCATTCCTGTGGGCTTTCATGTCTAAGTTACATTCTTTAGTTGCTAACAAAACACTGACAAGTGGCTGGAACTGGACTAGATTAAAAGAAGTTTCACTTTGGATGTGATTTACAGTCTATGAGGAAAACCATGGATCCATCACGAATCCAGATGTGGGTCAGTAATCTAAGCCATGGAGTCCAGCAAGCTCCTTTATGGATGAGGACCATAAAAGCTTGGAATTTCACTCCTAGTAAAAGTCTCTAGGAATTTGTGAATTTCATTTTCATTACAGTGGCAGAGTGACAAATCAAGCTGCAGCAAGGCCACAGAAAGCACCCCACCTTCCATTCTTGGCTCCGCCGGGTCTCCAGGGCACTTAAAAATTCCAATTCCTTCCAAACACTCCACAAGCATTTCCCATATGCATGGCCAGACCCTGGGTAAGTAGCATTGAACTTGCAGACGGTACATTATCCAAAACATTTATACTTTACGAAAGTGCAGCTTCATTATTTTCAAAGATTGCAACATTTGTGGCTTGTGCTCCAATTTTTACTTCAAAAACATTTGTTGAATGTCCTTCAGAATACACCGAGCAAGGAGCATGTGTCCTCACGTTGTTTTTAGTAATGGAATGGGGAGTTGTGTCCTACTTTGTACTTTGGAATTAGTTCCTGATTCCTCATCATTTTGATATTTGGCAAATAAGCGAAAAGGCTAATTCCTTAAGAACTATATAGCAAGATGTTCATCAAGATGGAATATCGAGAGTATTTTGACATTTTTAATTTCATATTTACTTTTATTGAAGTGGTGTTGCTAAAAAGCAAATTCCTGGCCCCAGCCATCTGCTTTCCCATTGGCACTGCCCAGGAGCTGCCCCTTGCAACGACTCAGTTTGTTGTTGTTGCTGTTATTGTTTTTTCAGCATTCCCTTCCATACTTCTAACTAGCTTATTTATATTGTTTATTTACACTCTTTTAAGATTTAAACTATCCACTGAGTCTGCTATGTAAGATATGAATTTAGTTATTATGCCCATATACCTCACATACTCATAAACATATATAAATACCTCCTAGTATCCACAGGAAATAGGTTCCTGCATCCCCAAAACATGAAATCCTGCAGCTGGTCAAGCACCTTTTATAAAATGGCAAAATATTTCAACATAATCTGTATACATCCCTCCCCTATACTCTAAATCATATCAAAATTAAGCATGGAAATACTCACCTTACTGACTTATTTAGAGAACAGTGACAAGAGAAACCTCAGTGTTTGTTTTCAAAGGTTTTGATTCCAAATTGGTCACAGTGCAAAAGCAGAATTCATGGAAATCAAGGACCCACCGTGAACATGTCTTCTAGGATTTTTTACTCTGTTTTGTTAACCACTGTTTATTATTTATATTTGTAAAGATTTATTTATTTAATGTGTGTGTGTGTGTGTGTGTGTGTGTGTGAGAGAGAGAGAGAGAGAGAGAGAGAGAGAGAGAGAGAAGAGTGTAGTGACCATGGATCCCGGAAGGGAGCACCATATCCTCAAGAGCCAGAGTTGCTCTTGCTGTTGCAACAGCACCTGGGAAGCAAACTTCAGTCCTCTCAAAAAGCAGGAAGCATTTTTGAAGCCTGATTCATCTCTCCAGCTCCTTGCTGTCTGGTTTATGACCACATGAAATAACACAGTGTAGCTCAATGAGTATACTCTAGTTTTTTGCTTGCTTTACAGAATTACTGGTTTCCTCACCTAATCCAGTGGTTGGGTTTACTGTCTGTGGCTCATTCCAACCTTGACAGCTAAACTCCAGTACAACAGGAAGTCCATGACTATTTTCTTTTTACTTTATTTCATTTTGTCTTGCAGACTAAATGCTCAGGAATTCTTCCTTTCTCTCATGCCTATGTTAGAAACTTTATTTTCAAGATATCTTACCTTCTCTTTCTGGTGATACCCTTAAATTTAGAGAAATCCTTCTTCCAGAAGCCAGCTAAAAGGGACATTCTAGAATTCAGTGTAAGAATTTGCAGTTCTGAAGGTATTCTCTCTTTTACCTTTATGCTTGCTTGGTAGTTTGGCTGGGTATAAAATCCTAGTTTACAAACTGAAATATTTAAAACATGTTATTCTGGCATATTGGTGATTAACATTGAGAACACTTGAAAAAGAATATTACCAAAAAGATCACCCTGTCAATCACACTGCATCAAAAGTGGAGAGTTA
Organism: Microtus oregoni; assembly: GCF_018167655.1. NCBI lineage: Eukaryota > Metazoa > Chordata > Mammalia > Rodentia > Cricetidae > Microtus > Microtus oregoni. Next base: position 8,439,895 of record NW_024543831.1, on the reverse strand, counting down.
AATCTCTGCATGAAGATATGGTATCCTTCTTAAGGAGGAGAAGTGAAGACCAATTCTACATAAATCTGCTTTCAAATAGATCTTATATTTTAAGCCTTCCAACATAATTTAGTTGCCCCTTCATAGCAGCTCCTCTTATTCTAGTTCAGTATGTAGTTACAGTTTTCTTGGATCATAAATTAATATGCTATTCTTATGTTAATCTGTCTCATGTGAATCAAATTCTTGGGCATACCCACAGCCCTAAGCAAATATATCACTTTTTAAATGTTTTTGTTTGTTTTCTAAAGTGTGATTCTGACTCCTGATCATGTCCAGGTGACTGACTGTTACTTTGAATGCATCTCCAAATTTTATGTGCTGAAAACGTAGTCCTTGAACTCAATGGTGCTGGAAATGGGACCATGTGAATGTTCGGGTAAGAAGGGCTCTGTAGCAGATTAGTGTTACTCTGGAATGGTGTTAGTGATCACAGAATGGGTTCAAAGAGATCAGTCCCTGTTTGTACATGCGCTTTCATTCCCTGCTGCCCTGCTGCCCTTCTGCCATGATGTGGTGTAGTACAAAGTTCCCCCATGCTTTTCGATGTATCAGCCCCCAGAACCAAACATCTACTATTTATTGATTATCTAGTCTCAAGTGTCCTGACACAGTATCAGAAAATGGAGCAAGACATAATTGTTTATCTCCCTCTCCGAAGATTTTCAGAAGCTTTTTTCACCTTTGATATCCTCAAATATTTATTATATGTTTTATTTAAATTTATTTTTGTCACCCAATAGGGCAACTTTGAAAGTTAATGCCTGCAACTCTGGAAAAATATCTTTTAAATTTTCCCTTAATCGTATTTTCTTTATCTCCTTCTTAGAACTTCTTTTATCATGCATATGTCACATTAACTGCCCATCCATATTCTTGTGGTCGCCTACACTCCCCACCCCCTCCCCCACAATTTTAGGAAAATACTCTGAAGTATCTCTTAGCTTTGTTGCCTAAGCTTCCCATGCTAACAATCCTTAATCTGTGCTATTAGCTTTAATACTTAAGGGACTTTGTGTAAAGCAACTTATTGTGAGCACATTTTCTTTTTATTATGAGAATATTAAGTCTTTCATTTTCATTTTATATTTATTAAACTGAATCTTTATTCAAACACCTGATAATTTGTGAGTACCAATAAAATTAAATGCTTCTGTGTAGAGTTTTTGACCATTGGGCTTCACTGCCAGATGATATTGGTAGAGATGGGGCTGTCTTTTTGACAAATCACAAAAGTGGTCTCTCTAGAAGTTCACAGCTCAGGGCTTTGTGTCTTCCAAACCAGAATCTTCCAGTCTCATGGCTCAAGATAAGGAGATTATTCCCAGCTCCATTGACCCCACCCAGGAAGCTGAGAGACACTAAATTAGAACTTTCTTCCAGGGTAAAGAACTGTATCTCACCTGAAGAACACAGTTTTTCTGGTTTGTTGAACCCTGTGATTCATCCTTCTTGATGTTGAACTTCAAATCCCTTGACTAGGGGATAGAGGATGTTTGTCCTGGGAAGGGGTACCTAGAGACCTAACAGCTAATACAAATACGATTTCCAACCAATCCATCTGTTAGCCCAATCCTACACTTCCTACTTTTCCAGATCTCAAATTCCTGAGTCTTTGGGGTTCTGCAACTTGAATCTGTTTGCTTTTATTGGCTGTCTAGGCTGCAAGCTTAGATTGCTGCTTTTTCAGGTCAGTAAAGTCAGTTCACATCTAATCCCTCCAAATTTCTGTTTCTAACCTAAGAAAGAATAAGTTTGATATAACTCATGGCCTTGTGTCCTTGTAAATGCATGTCCAAAAAAAACACACACACACACACACACACACATACACACTCTCTCTGCTGTCATTTTAATGAGGCCTGGAGAAGAGGAGGAGGCAACACAAACATGTCTGTGCCCACCAGGAGTTGTACCTTTTATTCTATAAAACAGTTTAGTGTGTTTTTTTTATTCTCATGATATTTGGATATTATTTAAGTAGGAAGCAATTTATTAAGTAAATATTGTGGCTGGAAGCAGAGGCATTCTTTATCACTGGTCTTCATTTTCACCCTGCACTGGTTATGAGAACCTTGTAGTAAAACAGTATTAGTAACAGAATCTGTCTCCCAGCAGAGATCACCTGAGACAATCCATCCCAACTACCCAGTGAAGATAAAGAGTCCAATGTGTTTAGCTATCAGGTAATAGCTCAATGCCTTTACAGGGCTAAAGTACATTTTTCCCTTGTATTAAAAACATTTGTTCTGACCATCTGAAGGAATTCTACAAGCTGTTTCACCAAGTTACATTCAAACCTCTCAAGTTACTATAATGGGAGAGCTAGACGATAAATCATATCACTTGTATTTTTTTTTAATTTATTTATTTATTAAGGATTTCTGCTTCGTCCCCACAACCGCTTCCCATTTCCCTCCCCCTCGAGGGTAGGAAGAAAATGAAGATGAGAAACTGTGAGCTGCTACTTTTCAGCCTGAGATAGAAGAATATTCAGCCAGAGATCTGGGAGAAAGTTTCAGGGTGCAGTTATGGGTTCAATTGTGTACCCTATAATTCCCTATCCAGGCCATCGGGATAACATCCCAGCTGTCATTAGGTACAAAAGGTACTTGGACTATCAGCACTTGGAAAATAAAGTGGCAGACATGGTGCTTTCATTTGGCAAAGAATAGGATTCTCTTTCCACTTTTGGTATAAAGCAGAACCCATATTCTATACTAGACAGAAGCTAAAAACCTCTCACTACTCAAGTCTAGTGATCCATGCCTATAATTCCCTGGAGGGGTGAAGCAGGAGAATCACAAGTTCAAGACTAGTTTGAAACTTATTAAAACCAAATGAAAGATGAGAAGATCCCTGTGAAGGAGCTCAGCAGTATAATGCTTGACCAGAGTTCATCAGGTCCTATATTCAATCTCCATAGTCACAAAATTAATTGACTAGTTATTCAATTAAAGAAATAAAACCCCCTACACTACCTGAATCACACTAGCTTGCAAGTAAGGCCAAACCGTGTCATAAATTCCATCAGAGGGAGCCATTCTGTCTATGCATTGAGCAGGACTGAGGATCAATGAGCAACAATCCCAATGACCAGTAGTGGCATCTGGTAACATCAGGTTGACAATCATGATGATGGTTCTGTGAGCATCACTGCCCAACATCCACGGTCCAGCGACCTAAGCAGGTATTGTTTGAGCATCTCCGCCCAACACCAGCACCAGAGCACACCCTCGCCAGCCAGGATGAATGAAGTCATTTGCTGTGGAGCTGTGTAGTGGCCACTGTTTAAATGTTTTGTCTTGAATAAGCTGAACCAATCTCTAGGCTGCATCTGAAAACTGGGAGATGAAGGTGAACTAGTACTCAACTTCTCACTCCACCTCTGGTCTTGACTGTAGAAAATTAAGATCCTGTCACCTGCTCACTATGGAGTGGGGGTGGGTGTTTGACGTCTGGGAGCAGTAACTGTGGTTCTGAAGCAGGGCTGGAGGTGACCAGATTCAGTGACCCTGGGGATCTGAATATAAATCTGCGGCCTGTATGATCTTTCTCATTGTAAAGCCGTCTCCACTGGATCCAGGCTTTCCCAGCCCCGTTCCTGAGGCAGCTTCCTTCATGACCCAGCCCCATCTTGAAACCAGAATCCAAGTTGATTGTGGTATTGCTGAGTTGTAGCTCCATCAGTGACTTTGGCCTTGTTTTAACATTTTCTTTAAGGAACATGTGTTAGTTATTTCACTGTGAAAGGAACATGTTTTTAAAATGTGTTCTTAATCAGATAACTAATTTCTTGGTCCTTCATAGTAACATCTTATTTATAAAAAGATCCAAACTTATAAAACTTACACTAGCCTGGGCAATGTTGACACTATCAGCAAGCACAGAGCTTCATGAAGGCAGTCAGAGCTCCCAAATCAGGTCCCCTAAGGGTTTCCAAAGAACCTGTCCTACCGCAATTAGCCTGTAGGACATTTTCATGAGGACAGCAATCTCCAGTCAGTGTCTATATAATCAGCAGGAAGCCATGCCCAAGCCCCAGAGCCAAGACCCAAACTCTCATTTCCTAACTCAAGATCCTGTGTTTTTGTTTCTCTAAAAGGGGCTGTCCAACTGGCTTTGGGGACCTCTCTGGTTGCTTTCTCAAAACCCTTTTTATCCCCATATTTTACAGATTCAGAGGAGTTGGTGATCATTCTGTCTTTGTTAAGGCAGAAAATTTCATGCTTCCCACGAGGAGTCTTTCGGGCCTGACCTAGATAAAACTAAATGCCCTGCCTCTGGATTCTTACATTCCTTTGGACTCTAAGAACGGCAGCAAATGCCGAGAAGGAAGTGTGTTTTAGCGTGGGGTGTGATGGGTTTCTGAGTCCTCTTTAATTAAAAAGGGATTTGGGGAATTTATTTTATCAAGATCCTCAGATAAGTCACAGAACACAATTTTTAGATCCACGATCTCGTTACCAAGAGCAATAGGAGATATTATTAAGGGTTTCATAAATATTTAGAGAATGACAAATAACGTTAATGATGCAGGACAGAAAAGTTCCCTCCCCCTACAAAATGATTCCGCCTAATGGGAGCCCTTGAGAGACAACTCAAGCATTTCACTCCAGCCTTGAGCACACGACCTGAGAGGGGCCTGCCAGAAAGAAGTCCCCCACTGACCTCTTTCATGCTTCCACCATGGCCTCAAATACTGAATAAAATTCAAGAGGGATGAACTGTAAGGCATCTTGCCAGGACCATCTATCTGGGTTCATAGAGCCCGGTGAGAAGATGCCAATGCTGTTTACCCTCACCCTCTGATATTTTCAACCAGAAGCTTTCAGTCTGTCTGGGGATGAGCTGCATGGTGCCATCTCTGTCGATCAAGAAATTACGTGCCCAGACAAGAACTGACTTGATAAGAAACGTGTTCCAATCTCTGCATCTGACGGACAGTCATCTAAGCCTCCCCAGTTGCAGGATCATCGGGAAACATGCCCTGTCCCTGAAAGCACAGGGTGCTCATTGTAACACATGATAATAAAGGAAATCATTATAAGGGTTGTTATTTTGTTAATATTTGAGTATTTTATTTGGGGATCTCTTGAGATCGGACTGAAGATGGATAAAAGAGAAAACATGCCCTCATAATTGATAACATTCCTTAGCTGGGAGAGAAAAACTGTCATCCCTAGAGGGGGGGATCTATTATAGTTTGCTTTCTATTGTTGGGATAAAACACCATGAACCAAAGCACCTTGGGGAGAAAAGTCTTCATTTAGTTTATACCTGTACTCCATTATGAAGGCAAGGCAGAAACTCAAGGCAAGAACTTGGAGGTAGAAACCGAAGCAGAGGCCATGGAGAAACAGTGCTTTCCTGGTTTTCTCCCTGTGGCTAATTCAGCTTTCCATTTGTTTGTTTGTTTGCTATGTGTGTGTTTTGTTTTTTCTGTTTCACACAACTGAAAACCAGTTGCCTAAATGTGGTACTGCCCCTAGTTGGGTGGGCCCTTCCATATCAGTCTTTAATCAGGAAAATGCTCCCACAGATTGCCTACAAGCAACCTGATGGAGGCATTTTTTCAACTGAAGTTCCCTACTCCTGGATGACCCTAGATCATGTCAAGTTAATACAAACTAAACGGCACATCTCCCATAAATAATGCTCTAGACTGCCTTGAGTAATCACATAAATAACACCATAGCCTGTTTAGGCTGTATCCACTTTCATAAACAACACTAGAATTTGGGTGGCTTAAACAAAATAGATTTTATCATAGTTGTAAAGTCAAGCAGTCCAAGAACACAGTGCCAGCACAGTTGGGCCATGGAGAGAAGACCCTTCCTGAATGCAAGATGGATGTCTTCTTGCTGTCCTTATGAGTCAAGAAGGAGGACAAGGAGAGGGAGAGTTCTCTGGATTCTCCTCTTATAAAAACGCCTTTAATCCCAGCACTCGGGAGGCAGAGACAGGCGGATCTCTGTGAGTTCGAGACCAGCCTGGTCTACAGAGCTAGTTCCAGGACAGGCTCCAAAACCACAGAGAAACCCTGTCTCGAAAAGCAAAAAAAAAAAAAAAAAGTACTGATCTTAACATGTGGTCCCCAAGCTCATGACTCCATCTAAATCTAATTACCTTCCATGGGCCTCCTCTCTAAATACTTATAAGACAATAAGAGCTTCCATTTTTGAGTTGAAAGTGGTGGAGGACGCGTGCTAACAATTCAATTCACAACAATAGCTATTTGTCAAGAAACAGAGAGACTCTAAGGGCACTTGTGAATCAGCATTAAAACTGACCATTAAACTATTTTATAGTAGAAGGGACTTAGCACTTAAGACAGAACTGTGATTCAGTGGTTGACTAGTAGTGATGTGTGTGGAGGGTACAAGAAATCAAACAGTGGGAAAATGTGAGAAGCAAGGAGAGAATGACCAGCTAATGAGATAGACAATGGAACAAACTGGGGAAACATTCCTTTGAATGGGATGCCAGAAGTCTTTAATGGAGGAATTGCCTAACATTCAAGTCTAAGTCAGTTTACGCTTGTTTTTGTGAACACTCCTCCCACTCACCCCTGCTTCTCAAAGTCCCAGTTGGTTCTGCAGCACATAAATGTGCTCTGTGGAGCAATTCTTACTGTGGTACTAATGGAAAGGACATACTTCTAAACCTTTGCCTTCTGTGAACCAGAGATGATATAAGTAAGCTGGCAAAATCATCCCCAACAGTTGAAAATCCCATGACAACCATCGATCAGAAAATAAGTGACTTCAATTCTCAGTTCCAAACAGAACATATACACTACACCCCTCTTCCCAAGGCTCTGGGACCACTGTGAAATAGACGGCAGAAAGAGTGTACCAGCCAGAGGCAGTACATGGCCACCAGGAAAACAGTGTCTTGTGAACACACAGGATGGCTGCACATACAAACTCACAGCATTGAACAATAAACACAGTGAGCATAGCAACAGGACAGCAGCCACAAGATCTATGCGAGCCTACGCAGACCAAATCCCAGAATGAAGAGCAGAGTGGGCACACAGTCCCACCCCAGGGCCAAGCGTTCCTGGCAGTTATTAGCTGTTGAGAAAGGGGGAGCCCATTTTCTCTAAAAGTATAGTTCCTGGTAAGTTAACCGTGCTCTGATAGAAGACCACACATTCAAAAATATTTAAGCAGCACAAATTGGTCTTGATGGGGAAAAAGAACGTGGTACAAAGTTGGGTGGGTGGGGAAGGGGCATGGATCTGGGAAGAGTTAGTGGATGGGGTGAACACATTCAAAGCACACAACATGTTGAACAAAATTCTAAACTCAAAGCCTATAGTTAGGACAGGTTAGGCAGAAAAAAATAAACCCTGCATGGCGTATCCTGCAGCTGTATCTGGGCTTCCACTGCTCTCCTAAGCAGTTCCCAGAGAGGCAGCTGCCGCATCAGCTGTTCCATGTGTCTCTTAGTCAGCGAGAAAACTTAAGGTCCTTCTTCAAAACTAATATATACACAGAGTGTTTGTTTGTTTGAGGGTGGGAGAAAGGGAAAACTTTTAAATAACTGCCCTTTCTTATCCTTATATGCTCAAATATGATCAAACATTTGCGAAATGCTTATTCTTGAGAGGTACACATGTCCTCCTCCAAGTCCTAATGACAGATGACTCTGAATGTGAAGCCAGGGAGCCAACTGTTTATTTATTCCAAGCATCTCGGCTGCTGAAAAGGCTGATCTGAACTCCATCAGGCGTTCTCCAGCCTCGCTCTCTAGCGGAACCCTGGCATGGGCGCTCCCAACTCCTGTGCGATTCTATGAGGTCCACTCCCTCTCCAAGTCTCCTGTTATTAGAAACCCACCACTCACTGAGACACAGAAGCCTCATTTCTGCTAGCACCTTTGTTTTCCTGCCACACACACGTTCTCCAGGCCCCCTCCCTCTCCACAGGCCTTTCTTCTCATCTCAGTCATCCTTTTGTGTGGCTCCTGGCAAGAACCTACCTTTGATGGAACCCACGGACCCATGGTCTCACTGTCCACACATCTCAATCAAACATGCCTACACACCAAGATATAGGGAAGCCCCATTCTGCCTATACGTGTCCAGAGACTTTTGTTCATGTGTGACAGAATAGTAAGATAATGGTGGAAAGTAAGAGAAGCTACAATTTCTTATATTACTACTTAGACAGTTGAGGACACTGCTGGAAGGAAATGGGGGTAGCTGCCCTGGTTGAGCCCCAGCCATGCTGAGAGTTCTGGCTTTGGATAGAGAGACATGAGTGAGACATGGACAGATCCCAGTTCTGCCTAGCTGAGACTGACTGTGGTCAGCCACTCTGTCAGATGTGAGGACTGGTCACCACACATGATGGCCACTGTGAGAGTGAATGACCTGACACAGTACCATAGCTGGCGTGGTTCCACTGTAAAATGTCCCCATGTGTTTGAACATCTGGTACCCATTGAGGGGTGCTGGTTTGAAAAGTTGTAGAACCTTTGGTACATAGAGCCTTGCTAAAGGAAAGGAGTAGCTGAGTTTGATAGCCTGGCTACACCTCCTATCTGCTTTTCATTTCCTGACTGAGGATCACATGTGCCCACCCACCTCCCTCGCCTGCTGTCATGCCTTCACTGCAGTGATCAACCTCAGAGCACAGCGAAGCATTTTCTGGGGATCTCACTGAACCCTACTGTAGTCTTCCCATAGAGGCTACTAAGAATTTGAGAATAATAGTGATTTCTTGCTGTTTAAGATGGCAAATCACTAGCAAAAAATGTTCCAATGTCTGAGGGCAAAGACTTCATACCAAAATAAAAATGATCAAATGCTACTGTCTGTACTGGGGTAAGTGACACTCATTTAAGTAAAACATAATTATACTTTATATCTTACCTAAAAGGAAACTAAAGCTCTGAGACTATACATGGCTTATTTGAGCCCTTAAGTCAGGCAGTGCTCCATAGACACAGCAGAGCTAACCAATAAAAGATGATGGCATACCCAGAATTAAGAGTGGAAAGCTGTTAGCATCTCTAGGTTGAAGAGGCTGGAGATGAGTTGCCATAGTGGAATGGTGTTATCATATTCCAGGGACAGCAAGAACCATGGAAAAGAGTCTACCCAACAGGACCCACCACCATGCCCAGAAGGCTAGGAAGCAACAGCAGATAGCAGGTGTCCAGGAGTCAGCACTCCTATCTCCCAGCTGCTTCCTTCCCAATCTCTGTCTTGTTGATACCTTCCATTGAGTGAACTCAATAGGAATCAGATGGCTGGAAAGCTGAGGTAAGGCAGTCCATATTAGATTCAAAGGAACAGAGAATAACATAAGAGAGTCAAAATTTCAAAACCCCAGAAGTTATACGGGTTCTAAGCAGTCACCTAGAATCTTACTCAACAATTGGTGTTATGTCCAATAATACCAGTCTCCCTACACAGATACTAACGCAAGTTGTTAAGACGATGAGTCATTCTTGGTTGGGGTTTACCTACAAAGGGAGTGAGAGAAATCTACAGGATACTTCCAAAGAGAGCACAGGAACAAAATAAAGCTGAGTTTAGATTTAGGGCCCATTACTCATTCATCTTCCCCCCTTTTGCAAGGAGTCAGTCTGTTCTTTGGCTCATTCTAAGATGTATGTCCCCTGTCTATCTGAGGGCTTCCAGCCAGTCAATCACTATTTTCTGCTTTGAGGGAAGTGGCCTGTCAAACTCCCTGCTTGACCCACAGCCTCACCCAATAGACAGAATTCCAATGAATGGCACATTCTCCATCTGGTTACATAGAGCAATAAATTCAACAAGCACCCACCATAGGCTACAAATTCTTCAAGGCATGAGTAAAAAGTAGGCAACCTTTTTTGTGTGTGTGTGGAGCTTCTGTTTGAGAGAAAGAGCAAACCAGACTAGACCAACCAAGCAAAGAGGGTCCTATAAGTTAAGAATAGGGAGTGGCTAAGGAAGGCAAAAAAAAAAAAGAGAGAAGGGAGATAATAAGAATTTCTGGTTTAAATAGTGTGGTCAGAGAAGAGCTCACCAAAAAGTTGAAAAAGAATGGTATACTTCACAGTATACCACAGCATACACGCTGTGATAAATGTCAGCTATTAATAGTGTTCAAAGAAGTATTTTGTTTCTGGTAAGTTATGCAAGTGCTCCATTGTTTTCTCTCCATCAGCATCATAAGGGGAAAGGCCTGAGAGTCACTCCCTAGATACTGGTACCACACAGCCATCAGTTCAGTTCTTCTCATGGTCAGCCTTTCTAAGCCTGAGATACTGAGCACCCCTCCTAGAGAGTCAAACCTGGGTCAGCTTTGGTGAAATGGATTCTGAGCCCATATAGTCATCTTTCCTTGGTGTGTTTAGCAGTCTCAACTGAACTAGATTGCTGACATTCAAAATGAACTCTTCTCTTGGGAAGATCTCAACAAAGTCCTGGCAGACACAGCCACTTCCCTTGGGGTCCACCTGCAGTTTGGAAGTGCTTAGTTGGAGGTTATATAGGTCAGAATAGGCCATAATACATTGAGACAATAGATTAACTGAAATTCCAGGTGCTTAACACAACAGAAGTTTATTTCTTATTCCTGTAACATCCATGCTGGGCTGGAGTGACCATTGATGACAGCTCTTCTCCCCCAAGGCCACATCAATCTTGTGAGTCCATCAAGTCTCCAATCTCCACAAGGCTTTCTCCTCACTAGGGGGGAAGAAAGTTCATAGATATTTCATACTTGCTCCCAAATTTCAGCCTGGGAGTAAACAGCACTCTTTCTGTACATAGATCAACTGGCTAAATCTAATGAGGTGGCCCCAGGGTTTCCCCTTCTGAAAGTGAGCTCATGTGACCAACTTCCCAGCAGGAAGGAAAACTGAAGAGCATTAGTAATATCAAATGGGATGGTTTGCCCCTACTCCAGAGGCGTGGAACAGGCAACAGAAATGTCACCCTCCATGCCCCCAGGACCTGAAAAAGTAGCTTTATGGAAAGAATGGTTTTGGACGCTTTACCCTGGAAAGTAGCTATAAGAGCTTTTCCATAATACCCCAAATAAAACATGGGTATAAGCTTTTATAAATCTCTTTAAAACCAATAAGATTGTTATTTTTTTTCCACAGGGATCACAAAAAAATTACTATGAAAACCACAGAGCTATAACTTATCAAACCTCAGTCAAGTGACTATGTAAATTCTTCCCCAAGAGCAAGCTATTAATTAGCCCCTTCATGGGCATTAATGAGTGAATGTGTATATGAAACACAGCTCCTGATGACAGTATCTTATACTGAATGGTTCCCCCAACTTGTCACTTGTTAAAGAATGCTTTCCAGAAGAGACTGTCCAAAATTTATTCTCCTTGCTTTCTTATATTAGGAGACGATCCTCTTTTCACTTCATTCTTGGCAAATGTACTAAAGCTGTTTCTGGGGCTGACGACTGACTCAATGGATAAAAGCACTTGGGTATAAGCGAGATGACCCTAGTTTGAGACCCTGAGTCCACAACAGAAGCAGAGAACTAACGCCTGAAAGTTGGTCTCTAAACTCCACAGCAGCCCATAGCATGTGCATGCATACTCACCCTCACACAATAATCCCAAGCAAACATATAAAGTTTTGAAAATAAAACTTGCTCTCCGGGTTATCTTTGATGAGTGAAAAGGAGTGAGGATAAGTACTTGACTCAATGATCAACAGAGATAAATACCTGCTCACCATTGTCACTCAAAGTTGTAGTAAGGGTTTGCTTGTTGGTTTTTGGCGGCCCAGCTAGCTTAGACCTAAAATAATCACACAGAAACTATATTATTTAAAACACTGCTTGACCCACTAGCTCTAGTTTCTTACTGGCTAACTCTTACATCTTAATTTAACCCATCTTCATTAATCTGTGTATCACCATGTGGCTGTGGCTTCCGGCTAAAGTTCCAGCATGTATCTCTGGCTGCTCCATGGCTTCTCTCTGACTCTGCCTTCTTTTTCCCAGCATTCAGTCCAGTTTCTCCCCCATCCCCCGCCTACCTAAGTTCTGCCCTATCAGCAGGTCAAGGCAGTTTCTTTGTTCATTAACAATAAAAGCAACACAGAGACAGAAGGACCTCCCACACCACAAAGTAGTGACATCACATTCACAATGGCTGCTTCTCTAGACCCTGTTATGTACGGGGACTATGGAAGAGTCTGTCTTATGTCAATAACATTCACAACCTGACAAAGCCTGCATAGCTCCCCCTACATTTTCACTCGGTGGATAACTAATGTTATCAGAGCTTGCTGAGTAATGGCTAACACCTGCAAGGAGGACTCTTAGACACCAAATATATTCACATGCGGATTTATGAGGGAACATATGGGTAGGTTTCTGTTCTCTGGGCAAGACATGTTAATTCTCATATTAAAAACAGATCTGTTCTTTTTGCTTGAGATTTCTTTGGCTCTTCATGACCTTTTCACTTCTATATAAAATTTAAAATTTCTTTCCTAGTTTTGAAGAATTTATTTGGTATTGTGGTAGAGATTACATTGCACCTATAGGTAAATAGCTATGGGAAATATGGGTATTCCAATCATGAATATAGGAAGTGTTTCTGTGTGTATCTGAAATTTTTATCTTCAATGTTTTATAATTTTTATTATAGAAATCATTTACTTTCGTAGTTAAGCTCATTCCTATATATGATTGATTTTGCAGCTATTGTAGATGATATGATTTTCATGATTTCTTTCTCATAAAATTCTCTGTTGGTGTATAGAGAATAATGCTTTTTAGGTGTTAGTTTTCATAGCAATATACGTTGTTGAATTTGTTTACCAACTCTGGAAGTCTTTGGGGGGAGGGTGATGGAACAGAGTCTCAGGTAGCACAGGCTAGCTTCAGATTCACTGTGTAGTTGAAGCTGGCCTTGGGCTCCTCATCCTCCTATAGGTTTGGAGTGCTGGGATAATAGTTGTGCCCTGCTACACCCAGCTTTGGTAGAGTCTTTTGTTTTTCTAAAATTATAAGACCTAAAACACGACTCCTTTGATTATTCCTTTCTTATTTGTTCCCCACTGATTTCATACCATTGCCTAACTAGTCTCGCTAAGACTTCTAGCAATACCTTTAACAACAGTGGTGAGGGTGGGCACCGAATTTTACTCTTGTTATAGAGGGAATGGTTTTTAGTCTGTCCCTATTCAGTATGATGTGGCTGTGGGTATGACATATAGAGACTTTATTTTGTTTAGTCTTTCCCTGGAAAGTACTTGTAAGAGTTTCCTGAATGACTTTGCCATACACACTTCAAGCAACTAACTAAGGGAAGTCAGGGCAGGAACTCAAGGCAGGAACCTAGAGGCAGGAATTTGAGCAGAGGCCACGGAGGAGTGCTGCTTACTAGATTCTCAACTTGCTTTTATATCAACTCTGGATCACCTTCCATGGACGGATGGTGCCATTCCTCCCCCTCCCATTCCACTTCCTCCTGTGTACCCCCACTAACCTTCAAATACCTCTTCTTCTTAAATTATTATTGCTACACACACGCACACGCATGCACACGCATGCACACACACACTACACTACTGCCATAAACATGTAAGCCCCCATGAACATTTCATTTTCCTTCAATCACCAAAGCTATTGGGATCGGAGCACTTGGACCTTTGATGGACAGCTATCATGCCCCTCTCTTGTGCCACTCACTGAAGCAGTCAGTGCGCAGAGCGTCACCAGAACCTTAACACCCAAAAGCTGTGACACTAGGAAGGCAGCTGAGGAGATTCTGAAACCCACCTAGAATAGAACCTGAAGGAGCTGAGATTAGAGAAGGTAAGAAGCTGTAAAGAACCAAGACAAATGCTCAAACGACCACAAGGCCAGGTCCCTTGGAAAGCTCAAAGGAGATGCCAAGGGATAAAAATCTAGCCAAGGATTTTGACACCTGAAGCTCAAGAGTTATAATTCTGGCCTTGGGGTGTTGGTCCTCTGAATTCTTTAGAAGTCTAGGTGTCAAGACATAGAGCCTTTGGGTTGGGAAGCTGAGCCCAGGAACCCATAGAACCTACAACAATCAACACAAAGGGATCAGCTCCTGCCTGCGTGATTCCTCTCCTAGTTCAGCAGAAGAACCCCAAGATGCATTTTGTAACAAAACCAAAATGTCACAAACAAAAAACTTATCACTTACCAGTCCCAAAGAGGTCAGGGGAGCTGATAAAATCCAGTGGCAGGGAGCTCAGTCAGCAAGGAGAGGGTGCACAGGAGCAAGAGGACCCACATGGGCCTACACTAAAGCCTGCAGGTCTATGGGAGTGGGCTTTCTCTGAGAGGATTTCCCAAGCAAGCTGTGGATTGGCAGCTTAAAGGAAACACACTGGTCGGGCGGATTGGGGGCTGTGTAGCAGACTTAGGCATTGGCCATGAGGCTTTTTCATGCACACCAGCTATGGAGTGTGCCATCGTGGGTTAGTGAGACCAGGAAGGGGATAGTTTCTTGACTGCTCACGCAGGACAGAGGTGATCAGGTTATCTCTGCATTTCAGATAACTTCCGTCTGTCTAAAACTGGGTACCCAGGAGAAGCAACCACAATAAGCAAACTCATAGCAGCGGGTAGCCCAGAAATGAGCTGTAAAAACGGAAATGGATCAAGCAGCACTAAAATGGGTGACTGAGCTAGCACACCTGGTTATAACAGCGCATCACTGACAGGTGGGGTGACTCAGTGGGTGGGTGTTTCATGGCTCAGTCTTTGCCTTTCCATAGAAGTTTTCAAGGTGAAAAATAAGACTTGGAGTCACATTTCATAAAATTTGTTTTTATAGCATTATAAAGGTTATACAAGATTGTTATAAAATAAACACATAACTTTAAAATGTAAAGCCACCCTCGTCTTTTCCCTCCTCCTAATAGCCACACCCAATTCCTATAGCTTTGAAGGTCATTTTAGCCACAGAATAGTATTAGTCTTTTGCCCACTCTGATGGTACACACACTCTTTCCCTTTCTGCACACTGGCAAATATTGCGCATCTCCTGCATTTCATTGTAGTTAGTCAACAGGAAATTACTGATCTTTCAAGTCAGTCGAGAGAGATCGCCATCATCTCCTAATGAATCTGGCATACAATTCTTAAGACGGTTGTGGCTTTTCTTGTTTTATTGTTAGAAATAGCATTTTGTGAGCATTTTTATGACTAGATCTTTGTGTATCCGTTGGTAGAAGACATTTCCAGAAGTGGAATTGCTGGGTTAAATAAAGCATGAGTGCATTTGAGAAATTTAACTGACACTGCCAGTTGGTTGTACAACATGGTTGCTCAAATTTATCTTTTCGGACAATCTTTTAGTGAGTAATTTTTCCTGAGAATAAAAGTATAAGAGACAAAAAGTAAAACCCGGAGACCTTGATGGGGGATGTAGGACAAAGAAGCAAGAAAACAATGGCAAAGCCAGCCTACCACCCCTATCCTGACTGGACCAATGAGTCTTATACCCAGCAGGAAAGAGCTGAGAAACTCCTGGTAATTAAATATGCAGCAAGCCAGGATTTGAGGAGCCAGTTTCTCAGTAATAAATACTTTTTAAAATGGAGGACATAATTGGTGTATGTGGGGGGGGGGGCGGGGAATGAAAGCTTCTAGCCCACCTAGCTGGATTTAGTTCAAGGATCTCTGTGCATTACTCCAAGAGAGGAGAGGACATTTGGACAAGGTTTTCTTTCAAAAACAACAAGTACAAAATGTTTGAGTGGTAGTAATTTAATTCTAACACCCCTCAGAATTCCCAGAAGAAACAAGATCCAGCCCAGTTGATGATTAAGCCATTTGGGTGAAACAGGGTTAAAGGAGTTGACATCAATAAATTGGCTCTTTCTGGCCTTCCTTAGCTGTCTTAATGAAAGTTGCACAAAACATCTTAACCCTATGCTTGTCGAGCAAGCTCCGCAGTAACCCATTGCCCTTTCCCTGGTGCGGGTTTCTAAGAGAAAAGGAGATTATCTGATCCCAGGATGAAGTCCTGAGAGGACCACTAAGTACCTGCCAAGAACCTTCCCCCTTGAAGAGCGAAAATGGGAATCAAGTCTTTAAAGGCACAGCATTCCAGGTGCAGGAAGCCCGCCACTGCTGCTGTTTTCGCTAAATAAATCACCTGTGATGAGTCCCAAGTCACCAGCTTCATGTGCCCCTGTCCTCTTTCCTGTGGCCCTACTCTGCCAGATTCCTCTTCTTTAGAGAAACAGTTCAGTAATCTATCCCCATGACCTCCAAGTTATCCATACCAGCCTTATGAAATGAGAAATCACTAAGACTGTGGTTCAATTTATATTATTCATAAGTTATGTTTTATAAAGGGCACATGCGCGAGTTTCAGTCTGCTAGGTATGGCCAGGTGGAGAATACGGAGGCTTCTAGTGAAAACGCACTCGCTTCCTCCTGATGCGGTGGTCAGGCTTTCATGAGTAGATCAATACATAAGCTGCCTTGGCAGGTGTGTGTGTGTGAGTGTGTGTGTGTGTGAAGATGTCTAATTTAATATATTATTGACTCATTTACACTGGATTCATAGCCAACAGTACTATACTATAACACATGCCTGAATGAAGTTTATCAAACACATGTATTTTCTTTTTTTTTCTTTTTTTTTATTGCGAAAAGAAGAAAAAAAAACATAAACAAAAAACAAGTTTCCACCTCCTCCCAGCCTCCCATTTCCCTTCCCCTCCTCCCACAATTCTCCCCCTCCTCCCACCCTTCTCCCCCTCCTCCCACCCTTCTACCCCTCCCCCCACTCCTCTCCCCCTCCCTCTCCAGTCCACAGAGCAGTCCTGGTTCCCTGCCCTGTGTTAAGTCCTAGGTCCTCCCCCCTCCGTCCATATCTAGGAAGGTGAACATCCAAACTGGCTAGGCTCCCACAAAGCCAGCACATTAAGTAGGATCAAAACCCCCTGCCATTGTCCTTGGTGTCTCATCAGCCCACATTGTTCGCCATGTTCAGAGAGTCCGGTTTTATCCCATGCTTATTTGGTCACAGTCCAGCTGGCCTTGGTGAGCTCCCCGTAGATCAGCTCCACTGTCTCAGTGGGTGGATGCACGCCTCGTGGTCCCGAATTCTTTGCTCATGTTCTCCCTCCTTCTGCTCCTCCTTGGGACCTTGGGAGCTCAGTCCAGTGCTCCTGTGTGGGTCTCTGTCTCTATCTCTATCCATCACCAGATGAAGATTCTATGATGATATGCAAAATATTCGTCAGTATTGCTCTAGGATAGGGTCATTTCAGGTTCCCAATCCTCAGCTGCCCAAGGAACTAACTGGGAACCTCATCTTGGGCACTAGGGAGCCCCTCTAGGGTCAAGTCTCTTGCCCACCCTAAAGTGGCTCCCTGGAAACAACCTAGATGCCCTTCAATGGAAGAATGGATGAAGAAAGTATGGAATATATACACGCTAGAGTACTACGCTGCGGTAAAAAACAATGACTTCTCGAATTTTGCATGCAAATGGATGGAAATAAAAAACACTATCCTGAGTGAGGTGTCCCAGACCCAAAAAGATGAATATGGGATGTACTCACTCATAATTGGTTTCTAGCCATAAATAAGGACCACGGAGTCTACAATAGGTGAACCTAAAGAAGCTAAGGAAGAAGGTGAACCCAAGGAAAAACATATAGTTGTCCTCTTGGCTAAGGGAAGTAGACCAAATTTCTGGGGAGAAAATGGGATCTAGGGGGGGGGTGGGATGGGGGTAAGGGGAGATGGGGAGAGAAAAGGTAGAAGGGAAGGAGGGGGGACCTGGGAAACATGAGAATTGGGATAAAGGAAAGGTGGATAGGGGAGCACGGAACCACAATTCTTAGTTAAGGGAAACACATGTATTTTCAATGAAAGACACATCACAGCCGACTTGTAATTAGAAATACCAAACAGTACTTAAGAACTCTACTGGTGAGCATTGTGGGGAGGGTGAAATCACTAACAAAAACACACAGAAAGTATGAAACTAAATATGCATTTTTAAAAGGCAGGTAGGGCTGGGAGACAGTCAGTAAAAACTGAAAACATGAGGACTTGAATTCAATCTCCAGCAACTGGCCAAAAAAATTTGGGTGTGCTGGCAGACAATTGTTGTACCAATACTGCTGGAAAGGGAAGAAAGACACGAGAGAGAGAGAGAGAGAGAGAGAGAGAGAGGTATTTGTAGAATGAGAGTAGCCTGCTTCCGCTGGACATGTACTGGGTAAGTCAACCTTTTAGCACCTCTGTATTTCATTGTAAATGACCATGAAAATGTCATGAGCATTGATTTGGGGTAGTAAGCCTTAGCAGTATACAAGATTCCAAATACTGAACTGGGGTTATTAAGAATTAACTGTTTTCTTCTCAGACTAAGGCTCATCTCACCACAAGCGATCTACCCCAGTTAAGTCCCTTCCTACTCCTCTAGGAGAGTTCCGGTTTGGATGGAGCCTCTTTTGGTGTGTATATATATATAGTGTGTGTGTGTGTGTGTGTGTGTGTGTGTGTGTATCCTCTCTTAGTATATATTACAAGTTAGGACTCACATGTAAGAGAGAATACACACCTCAGTTAGTATTATACCAATACTGTCCAGATTCATACATTTTTTACAAGTGTCATAATTTTGTTTTTCTTTACAGTTAAATACATTCCACTGTGCATATGTACTAGCTTCATTACCCATTCCTCTCTTAATGGCCTGATTCCATTTCCTTGCTCTTGTGGCTAGCATAGCAGTCAATGTGGATGTGTAAGTATCTCTGTGTTAGGATATGATGTCCTGTGGGTATACAGGTAGGAGAGACATAACTGGGTCACATGGGAGTTCTATTTTTAGCCATCGGAGACCCTCCATAATGATTTCCATAGTAGTTGCCCAAGTTAGCGCTCTCACCAGCAGCAGATAAGGTTGTTCTTCCCCCCACATCCTTGCCGGCATCTGTTGCCCTTTGTTTGCTTGAGGACAGCCATTCTGTCTGAGGAGAGAAATGGAATCTCACACTAGTTTTATTCTTTCCCTGTGGCTAACAATGCTGAACACTTTTAAAATATTTCTTGGCCATCTGAGTTTCTTCTTTTGAGAACCCTATTCATTTGTATTTTTCTTACAGTTACATTTGAAACTTGTTGACAGAAAGACCTTAACAGAGTAAAAGCCATTTATTCATCCAACAAAAAGTTATATATTGTGTGGCTACAACATATCAACCACTCTTCTACATACTAGAGTAACTACAATAATGAAAAAAATAGAGGTACCCTGCTTACTTAGAGAATGTATCTAAGGGCAATGGGAGATGGATGAGTGAATGCATGGATGGATAGATAAATGAATGGAATAAATAATTGATCTCGATTACCTTTAATGCATTTCTTCATCAAGATAGGAGTTCAGAGCTCAAGAGATAATTGGGATGAACTGGAAACCTGATCACCAGGTGTCCTCCACTGGAATGGGGTAGCCTTGTTCTGACTCCCAGAAATCAGTAGCTGTTGAGGAAAATAGCCAAGATTGGAAAGAGCTAGTGAGGACTAGCAGAGGGGGTTGAAACAGGACTGGCAGGGATGGCAGTCAGTATGAGTATCTCAATTGTGGTGACATTTGGAAGAGTTGGCCAATCCCTATACAATGTGGCCAGAGATAAACACTCATCTTAACATGGGGAAGATAACGTACCACCTTAAGAGGAAAATGGGCAAGGAAACAAAACAGAGCTCTACTTCTAAAGTTGACTATAAGTTGGGCAGCCTGATCATTCTGGTTATTGGGAGACTCTTACATGTAAGTATTATCCTAAGCACTGGAGATTCAATGAGCAAGACAGGAGACCCCACTCCTTTACTGATGGAGTCTGCACCTGAAGATAGCCAACAAACCACCCAAAATAAATTAAAGGAAGAAGGAGCATGGAGAAGGTGCTGGGGACTTGAAGTAGTCTCAGTAAGCCTTAGTCAGGTGACGTCTGAGTTATCTACAGAGGTGAGGATGGCTACAGGGAGGAGAAATGGCAGGTCATGGTCACCTAGGAAACAGCGATGAACCCCATGTGGCTGGAGCCCAGTCATCTGAAGGGAGAAGAGCGGTTGAGCCCTAGAGCCAAGGAGTGAATGGCTATGCAGGTAGAGAGAAGGGGAGGAAGCAGAAGTTGTTTCTTGACAGTTGACTTTTAATCCCTAGGAGGTGGGAAGCAGGGGAGTTGCTGCGATGTCCCATTTAAACTTGTTCTTTCCAGCTGCTTAGGAAGGAGCCTACAGAGAAGCCGTCTGAACACAAGATTAATGTCAAGGAATAGATGTAAAAACACCTTTGATGCAAAGCTGACTCAGCCCAACAACTGCCCACCACCCATCCCTGCTCCCTGCATTCCTTTGTCTAAGAACAAGATTAATGACAGAGCCTGGGGCTGGGCCTTGGCAGCTGCAGCTGGGGGCAAAGTGACCCCAACTGTGAGACAAACTAACCAAGAAGGCCAGAGCCACAGGCTGACCCTCAACTCATTTTCACATCCTTATGTCAGGGAGTCTTCAAGACCCTATGCAAGGCCAAGCCCATAAAGATCCCTAGTCAGTGTTTTAGGATGGAATGTTTTTATTAAGTCCCCAGGTGAATCTAAAGTGCGGCTGAGGTTCATAACCACGGGTGGAGACCATTGCCATCTGAGGCCACAGAGAGAACAAGTGGTCATGGACCAGCTGGGCAGAATAAATATTTGGGAAATGCATGATGAGTGGGTGCTGGAAGCCTCAGAGCCCAGCGCATGAAATGCCCAGTGTTAAATTTTACTGTATTAGCAATGAGGAGGGTCAAAGACCCTGTGCTAAAGAGGTATATGCCCATACCTGTGCATTAGGGATTTCATCTAGCAGAAGTAGGCAAGGTGACTGTCGTTTGGAAGACAACCTGTGAGAATGACCAGAGGAGTGTGTCCATCTTCAGCATGTATCATAACCACCAAGGAAGGGGGCTGTTAGAACGGACTGCTGAGCTCCACCCTCCAGAATTAGATCCAGCGGGTTGAAGAGGAGCGTTTGGCTTTGCTTTGCTTACACATTCCCCAGGGTATCCACCCTGATGACCAGCAGGCTGTGCTTTGAGACCTATGATGCCAGCTGTGGCAAACAGGTGAGGAGCACAGAGAGATTGGAACAGGCTGAGAGACTGTGTCTTGGTAAGACCAGGACCTTGGGTGGTGTTTGGTTTCAAACCTAAGACAATGGCTGGGGTGCCTATTTAACATATTACAGTGGATCTGCCAGCCTGGTACCCTTGCATCCCTCAGTCCCTACCTGCTACAGGACCTCCTGGCTGACATACCATACCCTTTATCCTGAACTCTCCAGTCCAGGGGACTGGGCTGCCCTTCCCTATGTAATCCAACCATTTTGATTACCTGCCCTCTTTGTACTTTTGAGTCTCCTGGTTGCTGCACCTGGTTTCCCTGTCTCCTCTCTTCTCTCTCCTCCTCCTCACACAGTACAGCTCAGTCTGGTCATGTCCATCTTGATTCTCCCAGATGTCCCTGCCTCTGGTTATGCTCTCCGTTTTATCTACAATAAACTTTCTCCTCAATCATATTCCAGGAGTAGTCACGGCCTTTTCTTCTTATTTCTTTTTTCATTCAGATGTTACAGCTGATTGGCTGGAGGAAGGCAGAGGAAATTGTTCAGGATGATGAGGGACCCCTTTAAAAGCGTTTATTTTCATGCCTCTGTAAACATAAAAATGAAACAGTGCTTTTCTCTAGTTGGGTTTTGCCCCCTCCTCCAACCTGACTAAACAGTGTAATAAATTTCAGTGCTTTATTTGTTTCACCAAATAAAAGGAGGCCAGCCAATATCTGCTCGTCTAATATCATAGCTCGGTTCCAGAACATCTGGTAGTGGTTATTTCTAGTATGTTCTGGAATCTGTACTTAGGATGCTTAGTTCCTAAACCAACCCACATTTGAAAAGGAATTGTGACTGCCTGTGCTTATCAAGGTCATTATGCCTGCAGAAGAACGCACAACAGATGCGGGCCAGGTACCATTCTCTGGTGCCAAAATGACTTCAATAATCTATAGCCTCGAAGGCTGAAGCTAGCACAGCAAACATTATGAAAAGTATGTCTCTCGCTGATGAATTTTTCTGGCAGATGAAACCATATAAACTGCTTTAAAAGTGCTCTTCGTGCAGATAATGAGGCTGACAGACCCGTGCATGTAATTTAGTAAGCCGGTGTAGTATTGAGAGGATGGTTAGTAGAAGTAAGCGTTCATTAATGTGTATAAGAATAGAGACACCCTTTTTGTTTCCTAGCTACAGTAGAAAGCACGGCCTTCAGACCTTTTCATCATGCCCTTTATTTTTTTTTTTAAATAATTTTTTTTATTAAGAAAAGAAGAAAAAAAAACATAAACAAAAAACAAGTTTCCACCTCCTCCCAGCCTCCCATTTCCCTCCCCCTCCTCCCACCCTTCTCCCCCTCCTCCCACCCTTCTACCCCTCCCCCCACTCCTCTCCCCCTCCCTCTCCAGTCCACAGAGCAGTCCAGGTTCCCTGCCTTGTGGTAAGTCCTAGGTCCTCCCCCCTCTGTCCATATCTAGGAAGGTGAACATCCAAACTGGCTAGGCTTCCACAAAGCCAGCACATTAAGTAGGATCAAAACCCCGTGCCATTGTCCTTGGCGTCTCATCAGCCCTCATTGTTCGCCATGTTCAGAGAGTCCGGTTTTATCCCATGCTTTTTCGGTCACAGTCCAGCTGGCCTTGGTGAGCTCCCAGTAGATCAGCTCCACTGTCTCAGTGGGTGGGTGCACGCCTCGTGGTCCCGAATTCTTTGCTCATGTTCTCCCTCCTTCTGCTCCTCATTGGGACCTTGGGAGCTCAGTCCAGTGCTCCAGTGTGGGTCTCTGTCTCTGTCTCCATCCATCACCAGATGAAGGTTCTATGATGATATGCAAGATATTCGTCAGAATTGCTCTCGGATAGGGTCATTTCAGGTTCCCAATCCTCAGCTACCCAAGGAACTAACTGGGAACCTCATGTTGGGCACTTGGGAGCCCCTCTAGGGTCAAATCTCTTGCTCACCCTAAAGTGGTTCCCTTAACTAAGAATTGTGGTTCCGTGCTCCCCTATCCACCTTTCCTTTATCCCAATTCTCCTGATTCCCCAAATCCCCCCTCCTTCCCTTCTACCTTTTCTCTCCCCATCTCCCCTTACCCCCATCCCACCCCACCCCCAAGATCCTAATTTTCTCCCCGGCAATTGGGTCTACTTCCCTTAGCCAAGAGGATAACTATATGTTTTTCCTTGGGTTCACCTTCTTACTTAGCTTCTTTAGGTTCACCTATTGTAGACTCCGTGGCGCTAATTTATGGCTAGAAACCAATTATGAGCGAGTACATCCCATGTTCATCTTTTTGGGTCTGGGACACCTCACTCAGGATAGTGTTTTCTATTTCCATCCATTTGCCTGCAAAATTCGAGAAGTCATTGTTTTTTACCGCAGCATAGTACTCTAGCGTGTATATATTCCATACTTTCTTCATCCATTCTTCCATTGAAGGGCATCTAGGTTGTTTCCAGGTTCTGGCTATTACAAATAATACTGCTATGAACATAGTTGAACAAATGCTTTTGTCATATGATAGAGCATCTCTTGGGTATATTCCCAGGAGTGGTATTGCTGGGTCCAGGGGTAAGTTGATCCCGAATTTCCTGAGAAACCGAAACACTGACTTCCACATTGGTTGCACAAGATGGCATTCCCACCAGCAATGGATGAGGGTACCCGTTCCTCCACAGCCTCTCCAGCAAAGGTTATCCTTGGTGTTTTTGACTTTAGCCATTCTGACAGGTGTAAGATGATATCTCAAAGTTGTTTTGATTTGCATTTCCCTGATTGCTAAGGAAGTTGAGCACGACTTTAAGTGTCTTTTGGCCATTTGAACTTCCTCTGCTGAGAATTCTCTGTTCAGTTCAGTGCCCCATTTTTTAATTGGGTTAATTAGCATTTTAAAGTCTAGTTTCTTGAGTTCTCTATATATTTTGGAGATCAGACCTTTGTCTGTTGTGGGGTTGGTGAAGATCTTCTCCCAATCAGTAGGTTGCCTTTGTGTCTTATTGACTATGTCCTTTGCTTTACAGAAGCTTCTCAGTTTAAGTAGGTCCCATTTATTCAATGTTGCCCTTAATGTCTGTGCTTCTGGGGTTATACATAGGAAGCGATCTCCTGTGCCCAGCTCCTGTAGGGTACTTCCCACTTTCTCTTCTATCAGGTTCAGTGTGTTCGGGCTGATATTGAGGTCTTTAATCCATTTGGACTTGAGTTTTGTGCACGGTGATAGATAAGGGTCTATTTTCATTCTTCTACAAGATGACATCCAGTTGTGCCAGCACCATTTGTTGAAGATGCTTTCTTTCTTCCATTTTATACTTTTAGCTCCTTTATCGAAAATCAGGTGTTCATAGGTTTGTGGGATAAAATCCGGGTCTTCTATACGATTCCATTGGTCGACTTCTCTGTTTTTATGCCAGTACCACACTGTTTTCATTACTGTAGCTCTGTAATAGAGTTTGAAGTCAGGGATGGTAATGCCTCCAGAAGATCCTTTATTGTATAGGATTGTTTTGGCTATCCTGGGTTTTTTGTTTTTCCATATAAAGTTGATTATTGTCCTCTCCAGATCTGTGAAGAATTTTGATGGGATCTTGATGGGGATTGCATTGAATCTATAAATAGCCTTTGGTAGAATTGCCATTTTTACTATGTTGATCCTACCAATCCAAGAGCAAGGGAGGTCCATCCATTTTTTGGTATCCTCTTCAATTTCTTTCTTCAATGCCTTAAAGTTCTTGTCAAATAGATCTTTCACTTCCTTGGTTAGATGTACCCCAAGATATTTTATGCTGTTTTTGGCTATTGTGAATGGTGAAGCTTCTCTGATTTCCCTCTCTGCTTCCATATCCTTTGTGTATAAGAGGGCGACTGATTTTTTGGAGTTGATCTTGTATCCTGCCACATTACTAAAGCTGTTTATCAGCTGTAAAAGTTCTTTGGTGGAGTTTTTGGGGTCGCTTATGTACACTATCATATCATCTGCAAATAACGAAAGTTTAACTTCTTCCTTTCCAATTCGAATCCCCTTGATTCCATTATGTTGTCTTATTGCTATTGCTAGAACTTCAAGCACTATATTGAAGAGGTATGGGGAGAGTGGACAGCCTTGTCGTGTTCCTGAGTTAAGTGGGATGGCTTTGAGTTTCTCTCCGTTTAATTTGATGTTAGCTGTCGGCTTGCTGTATATAGCTTTTATTATATTTAGGTATGACCCTTGTATCCCTAATCTCTCCAAGACTTTTAACATAAATGGATGTTGAATTTTGTCAAATGCTTTTTCAGCATCTAATGAAATGATCATATGGTTTTTTTCTTTCAGATTATTTATATGCTGGATTACATTGATAGATTTTCGTATGTTGAACCAGCCCTGCATCTCAGGAATGAAGCCTACTTGATCATAATGGATAATTTTTCGGATGTGTTCTTGGATTCGATTTGCCAGTATTTTGTTGAGGATTTTTGCGTCGATATTCATGAGTGAGATTGGCCTGTAGTTCTCTTTCCTGGTTGAGTCTTTGAGTGGTTTTGGTATCAGAGTAATTGTGGCTTCATAAAAGGAGTTTGGTAATGACCCTTCTGTTTCTATCTTGTGGAATACATTAAGGAGTATAGGTATTAGATCTTCTTGGAAGATCTGGTAGAATTCCGCATTGAAACCATCTGGTCCTGGGCTTTTTTTGGTAGGGAGGTTTTTGATAACCTCTTCTAATTCTTCGCGACTAACAGGTCTATTTAGATTGTTCACCAGGTCCTGATTTAACTTTGGTATATGATATTTATCTAAAAAAGTATCCATTTCCTTTACATTTTCCAATTTTGTGGCATATAGGCTTTTGTAGTAAGATCTAATGATTCTCTGAATTTCCTCTGTGTCTGTGGTTATGTCCCCCTTTTCATTTCTGATCTTATTAATTTGCAAATTCTCTCTCTGCCGTTTGATTAGCTTGGATAGTGGTTTGTCAATCTTGTTGATTTTCTCCAGGAACCAGCTTTTTGTTTCATTGATTTTTTGTATTATTTTCTGTGTTTCTATTTTGTTGATTTCAGCCCTCATTTTGATTATTTCCAGTCTTCTACTCCTCCTAGGTGAGTCTGCTTCTTTTTTTTCTAGAGCTTTCAGGTGGGCTGTTAAGTCTCCAATGTGAGCTTTCTCTGTTTTCTTTAAGTGGGCACTTAGTGCTATGAACTTTCCTCTTAGGACTGCTTTCATAGTGTCCCATAAGTTTGAGTATGTTGTTTCTTTATTTTCATTGAATTCCAGGAAGACTTTAATTTCTTTCTTTATTTCTTCCTTAATCCAGCTATGGTTCAATAGTTGACTGTTCAGTTTCCATGACTTTGTATGCTTTCTGGGGGTAGCATTATTGTTGAATTCTAACTTTAATCCATGGTGATCTGATAAGACACAGGTGGTTACTAATATTTTTTTGTAATTGTGAATGTTTGCTTTGTTACCGACTATGTGGTCGATTTTCGAGAAGGTTCCATGAGCTGCAGAGAAGAAGGTATATTCTTTCCTATTTGGATGGAATGTTCTATAGATGTCTGTTAAGTCCATTTGCTTCATTACCTCCACTAATTCTCTTATTTCTCTGTTAGGTTCCTGTCTGATTGACCTGTCCATTGTTGAGAGAGGAGTGTTGAAGTCTCCTAATATTAGTGTGTGCGGTTTGATGGCTGCCTTGAATTTTAGCAATGTTTCTTTTATGTACGTGGGTGCTTTTATATTAGGGGCATAGATGTTCAGGATTGAGACTTCATCCTGATGAACTGTTCCTGTTATGAGTATAAAATGCCCCTCTCCATCTCTTCTGATTGATTTAAGTTTAAAGTCAACTTTGTTAGAGATTAGTATGGCCACACCTGCCTGTTTCTTAGGTCCATTTGCTTGATAGGCCTTTTCCCAGCCCTTTACTCTGAGTAGGTGCCTGTCTTTGTGGTTGAGGTGTGTTTCTTGTAAACAGCAGAATGTTGGATCCTGTTTTCTTATCCAATCTCTTAGCCTGTGCCTTTTTATAGGTGAGTTGAGTCCATTGACATTAAGTGATATTAATGACCAGTGGTTGTTAACTCCGGTCATTTTTTTTTTAGTCGTAGAGTTTGTGTGTTTCCCTTCTTTGTTTTGTGTTGGTGAAGGGTCTCTAGATGTCTGAGTTATTGTGGTCATTGTTGGACTCCTTGGTTAGTGATTTTCCTTCAATTACTTTCTGTAAGGCTGGATTTGTGGCTGCGTATTGTTTAAATTTGTTTTTATCCTGGAAAATTTTATTTTCTCCATTTATAGTGAATGAAAGCTTGGCTGGGTATAGTAATCTGGGCTTGCACCCATGGTCTCTCAGTTTCTGCAGTACATCTATCCAGGACCTTCTGGCTTTCATGGTTTCCATGGAGAAGTCAGGTGTAAGTCTGATAGGTTTACCTTTATAAGTAATTTGGCCTTTTTCCTTTGCAGCTCTTAATATTCTTTCCTTATTCTGTATGCTTTGTGTTTTGATAATTATATGGCGAGGGGATGTTTTTTTTTTGATCCAGCCTATTCGGTGTTCTGTATGCTTCTTGCACCTTCATAGGAAAATCTTTCCTTAGGTTGGGAAAGTTTTCTTCTATAATTTTATTAAATAGATTTTCTGGACCATTGAGCTGCCCTTCTTCTCCTTCTTCTACTCCTATTATTCTTAGGTTTGGTCTCTTTATTGTGTCCCATATTTCCTGAATGTTTTGTGATGAGAGTTTGTTGGACTTGCTGTTTTCTTTGATCAGTGTGTTTATTTTCTCTATGGTATCTTCAGAATCCGAGAGTCTTTCTTCTATCTCTTGTATTCTGCTGGTTATGCTTGTTTCTGTAGTCTCTATTCGTTTACCTAGATTTTCCATGTCCAGACGGCCCTCTGTTTGTGTTTTCTTCTTTGCCTCCATTTCAGTTTTCAGGTCTTGAACTGTTTCCATTATCTGTTTGATTGTTTTTCCCTGGTTTTCTAGGGTATCATTCACTGATTTATTCAATTCTTCAAACTTTCTGTTATATTTCTCATCCATTTCTATAAGGGCGTTTTTTACATGCTGTTTAAGGGTGTCAATCACTTTCATGAAGTCAATCTTTTCTCCTTCCTCTTGATTAAGGGGTTCTTGTCCTCCCGTTGTGGGGTCGCTTGTTTCTGGTAGCTTCATGTTGCTTTTCAGCTTGTTGGGCGAATTCTTGCCTTGACGTCGGCCCATCTCTTCTTCCAAATGCTCCCTATGGATCTTCTTTTACCGGATTAGGTCTCCTTGCCTACCAAACGCTGTCTCTCCCCAATGTTGGCTCTCCCAATGCTGGGTCTCCTGGCGCCGAAAGATCAGGCCTCCGTGCTGGTTGGGCAGCTCGCAGACAAAGCGCCTACCCCGCTTGGTGCAGGCAGGCCACAGAAACAAGGGAACTGCTGCCCGCCCGGGAGCCCCGGGTACTCGGACTCAGCGCCCAGATAGGCTGGGCTGGGCGATGCCACGCGCCAAAAGAGGGCAGTGGGGGCGAAGTGGGGAGGGCTCTGGACGGAAGCTGGGTGGGCCAGGAAGAAAGAGGCAGCACCCGGGGAGTAGAGGCCCTGCAGAGAGCCCAAGCAGGACAGGGGGCCAAGAAACCCCCGAGCTCCCCGTCCCAGGCTGGCGCCGTGGGCCAGAAACTCACCCCAATGCTGGGTCTCCTGGCGCCGAAAGATCAGGCCTCCGTGCTGGTTGGGCAGCTCACAGACAAAGCGCCTACCCCGCTTGGTGCAGGCAGGCCACAGAAACAAAGGAACTGCTCCCCTTTATTTTTTTAAAAAAAAAATGTATATTGTTGGGGCTGGCCTCAAACTTTTTGATTATCTTGGCTAGAACACCAGAATCTGCATTTAAAACTATTAAATCGGTCTGAGAAGGGTTACTATTAGCCTCATTTCCCTTCTTCTGCAGGTACTGGTCACTCACACATGCAGAAAATCTCCACTTATAACGGTACAGCCTTTTCCACTTTATGATGCTATAAAAGATGATAGGCTTTCAGTAGCAGCTACACTGTGCATTTCAAATGTTGATGTTTTGCCTGGCTAATGACACAGATCTGTCCTGTGTCATGATTCTGGGAGCTGGCGCTTAGGGTCAACCACAGCATCACTAGGGAGAAAACAGAGATGCCACGGAGGAGGAGGCCTAAACTGGGATGTGAGGTCACCATTCAGTGCGATTTGTCTCAGGGCATTTTCAGTTGACCTTAGATCTAGTGGGGTGTAGCAGAACAATTGTACATAACTTTCTGATACACATTCTCTCTTCCAGCTAATTCTGGAAGATTCTAGTTACTTCTTTTCCACTCTTACCTTGATTGAGGCATAATTAACACATAGTAAACTGAAGATATTTAAATTCTGCAACCCGATGACTTGTGACATATAAACATGTTCCGGAAACCACTGCCAAAATCAAGATAGATGTCTGTCTGTCCTGATGTCTGTGTGCATTTGTGACTCTTTCCTCCCCTTCCTGTCCACACTGCCAGAAATTGCTGGGGTGATCTGCTCTTGAGAATTTCACCAGAAATGCTTTTTACTTTCTCCCTGGTTTTGCCTTCTTCGTTTTGAGAACCACCTGTGTTGCCAAGTACCAGTAGCTCTTTCTTTTATATTGTTTAGTTGGACTTCCTTGCACAGATGTGCTATTGTTTGTCTCTCTGTTCATTTATTGACGGACACTAGGATTCCTTCCAGGTCCTAGCTGTTACAAGTCAAACCACTATAAACATTTGTATACACGTTTTGTGTTGGGGATATGTTTTCAATTGTCTTGGTAAATAACTCAGAGTAGAATGTCTGGACCATATGGCAAATGTTTTATAAGGCACTGATGAACTCTTTGCAAAGTGGTTTTAATCCATTAGCTGTATGAGGTTCAGTTCTAACACTTGATATGGTCGCTCTCTTACGGAGTTTCTCATAGCTGCAATTGGCATCTTATAGTAACTTGAAATTAAGAGTGGCCAGTATTATTCTGGTATTTGAAGAAAAGGGGAAAAACTGAGATATAAATATGAGAATCCAGTCAAGTCAATATCAATCCCTGTCAAAAGCCCAGAGCAAGACATCAAGGAAGCAGTTAGTAAATATTGTTAAAAACTGCCAGTGTTGCTGGCTGCTGACCAGGGCTCGGTCTCAACAGCTCATACTGAGCAGGGATTATTAATATTTTGCTAAGGCATTATTAGGTCAGGAAGATAAGAGTGGGAATGTAGGATATAATGACTAAATACAGTCATCAGCATTTGGCAGTGGCTTTTGGGCATGAGAAAGGCTTGTGTGCACCTAGGTGGTTACAGCCAGCTCCTCTGGGTCCGCCCTTGTTTGCCAGCCCTGCGTCTCCTCACTCTCATTCTGCAGCAGCAGGGATTTCTTTGCTTGCCTTTGGGTGACATCCAAATCCTCCAACCACCTCATGTTTCATGACACTAATTTCTGTTTCAGTGTGTACTTTTCCACTCACAATGGCCCTCTTCCAACCTCCTGCATGTTTTTTTCATTTAATCTAGTTGTCAACTCAGGGTATTTATATGAAAAATCACTTGTACGTTGCTTGCCCATAAATTTTTATAATTTTTTAACTGGCTTAAATAAAATGTTCCATTATACTCTTCCTCATTATACTATCTATTGGATATCCAGTTTGGGGACAATCTTCTAGTGCTAGTCAGAGGGCTTATATAGTCTAACACATAATGAGTTTTGTTATGGGGTTCATACTGTCAGTATTCACTTTGGCCCAATTTAGCCTTGTTGTCGGTTTTGTGTCTCTTAATTCTAGCCAATCTGAGTTTGATCAGTTCTTAATCTACATTGAGTCTGTTATTCTAAAAATTGAATAACTCCCTAACCCTGTTTCAGTTGTCAGCAAGAAGTAAATGAATGGCAGTTTTCCTGAATTGGGAAGGGGGGGACCTCCTTGTGGATCAGACCTGGTCATAGGGTTTTCCCCTAGAACACTTCCAAATGCTTCTACAAATCAAAGAATGTTATACCTTGCTGCAGACTCCTCATGGTTCTTAGAAAAGAAACAAATGTCAGCAGAGTCAAAATAAATAGACTTATAGCTTTTGTGTTAAGGATAACCAGAAATATTGTTCATGATCACCCCTTTTCCTAGATTAGAAAGTTTTTCAATACAATGCTCCCTAATCTAATGAGCTAACAAAAAACCCAGAGGCCATCAGAGATTATTAGGATGAGCCACTAAGCTTGAGGAACCAACACTGTAAGCAGGTACTCAAGACAAGCTAGAAGACTGCCTAATTACAAATACAAGATTATAGAAGATTGTCTGCTACCTAGATATATAAGATGAAGAGGTTTGGGGGGACTGGTCTGTGGTCTATGAAGGCAATTTCCCTTAGCTGAACAACACACTATAAAAATAGTGTTCTAAATGTATTTAAGAAACTAACTTAAATAAAATCACGTCCAAATAAGCTAACAGAGATAGGCCAATTTCCCATTTCCAGCCTGGGAGATGGTATGTTTTATGGGGGGGGGGGGTTGTTGTTTATTACACACTATAGTTTGAATTAATAGAGTTCACAGAAACATTTCTCAAAATGCAGTATCATAATCAGCCAAGGAGCTTGCTAAATGTAGATTCTTGTAACCAGCCCAGAGCTCCTGAAATGGGAGAGTTCAACTTAACTCATGGTTTCAGTGAATTCCGAAAACTACTATTTTACACCTTTAAAAAGAGTACGCTATGTTACAGCCAGGTCTAATGTACAAGATGCTCCAGATACAAGGGTACATTCCATAGCTTTCTAAATCTGGGGATTTGTAAATCATGTTCGCATGTTGTCCTAAGCCCACCTACCACTGGGGAATTTTTCAAACATGGTTAGAGATTTTATTAAATTGAATGCCCAATGCATGCATAGCCTACAAAGCCTTCTACGTTCAGTTTTGTCCATATGGACATCATGCTCTGTCCCTACACTCTGGTGCTTTGAAAACAAATATTTGAAGGATCTTTGGGATGAATGCATCTCAAACCTAACCTACAAAAGAGACAGCATGTCTAGTTTAGTGCCTGACATAGAAAAAGCAGCTAGTAAATATTTATTTAAAGAAATAAATGAATGGATAAATGTCAGCTTACTTCATCTTTTCTCCTCCCTTATAAATTTTAGTTTGACATAGTGAAAAATTACTTTACCATCCTGCTGTGGTCCCTCTGAAGCTCGAGCACTAAACTGTAATGGCATAAACGAATGCAGACAGATTGTAAAAATACATATACAGCTTTAATGGTGAAATAGACTTACAGAACCACCATACCCGCGGAGACCGGGAAAGCAGAAGAAGTGGCTGGGAGCACGCTCTCCAAATTTATAGGCAAACATTAGCCTGAGGCGAACATGCCACCTAAGGGGCGGGACTTATCCCTACATCTCCCCTTTTTGTCTAAATAAGACAGAACTAAACCAAATACAACTATATACAATAATAACAAATAATAAATATAACAAACAATATTGAGAACAAAAGTTTTGCTAAACATTCTATCTCAAGGAGTCTAAATAATGTAGAGAGAAACTACAATTATATAATCTTCAACTCCGTCAAAGATCTGAGAAGGGAATAAATATTACTTAACAAACAAGATATATCCAAAATGTGCAACAATTGACAGAGACAACTGACTACCTGGGCAATCACCCAAAGTCTCATTTGCAATATTGAGTCAACCAACTTTGGCTAAGGCCTAACATAACTGACATACCATTATTAAAGACAAGCAACTTTTCAAAACTATCTTACCCTGTCTTGGCAGGATATGACAGTCCTGTTTTATCCATTGATGCATGCTCTGTATCTCTGTCAGTGGTTGAGGTATGGGCATTTATTTGCCAAAAGGCCAGTTCTGCCAAATAGAAAGGCTCCAGGTGGAGTGTCTTTGGTGCTCAACATTCTCTCGGGAATAGAGCGGTGTTGCCAAGAGCAATTGTATCTCCCTATCACGAAACTCTGAGTTAGATTAAAGGCCATTTTCTACAGCTCTTTGAAGAGGTTGAAGATACTGAGTATAATCTCTATATATCTAGAGAACCTGATTAGTCTAATTATAAATGACAAACTTAGATGACTATTTATCTATATAATTCTCAATATCTATCTAACTTAAAGACTAAGACAATAAACAACTGTGTAACAAATGAGGATAATGACCTCCAAATATAAACACTGTACAAATATACATTGCAATATGGTAAATATATATCAATACACAAACATTATATAAGTATCTTAATCAGAGGTAGAAATGTACACTGCAATATGGTAAATATATACAATATATATTTATCAATACAATATATGTCAATACATACAAAATGTTTTAAACAGAGATAGAAACATGCATGCATACAATAGTCAATATAATTTAACTTTGTATCAATATACAAGAATCGATACCAATATATTTGTCTAAAAGCAGTAACTCACAAATATAAATCTATTATCCCATCATTCCCTCTTTTTTTTTCACAATGATCCCTGAGCTTATAAAATTCCTCCCCCAACCTCCCAACCCCTAAATGATGTCCCTAAACCCAGGGGTAAACTTTACTGGGAGAGGGGACGTCGTCCTCTAGAATTACATCCAGCTGTCATGGGGGCGACGTTCTTTCTGGGGGATCCTGTGAAAGTAAAATGATGGTTAAATTTCAAGATCAATGTCTTTTAAAATTACAAATACTCTCTGAGTATTTTGTGGAGTTCTGGCCAGAATGTTGTATAAGATGTGCACCATTTCAGCTAACCAAGTTGGGATCGTCTTGTGCAGCTGGTATCCAAAACAGGTCTTGTAGTAGCGCTATCAGTATCATGACATCATATCAACCAGAGTTGTTGTTGTGGGGCCCCATCTTCTTCCTGGAAACTTCAAATTTCACTTCAGGAAAAACTCATTGTGAAAAACTTAAACATTAATCATATAGACATATATAGACACACACACACACACACACACACACACATATATATATATATATATATATATTCAATGAAAGGCATGATAGATATATTCAATGAAAAGATATGAAGAAAAGCAAAGATGTTTTCTAAACTCATATTTCTTTCTGTCCCATATCATGGCTCTTGACATGAGACAGAAACTCCAGAAACTCTGGGTTTTTCTCTTACTAACAGGCTTGGAATTGGAGAGGGACTGAGCCAGAGTCCAACTTCAAAACCAGCTCTACATATTTATAAAGAAATGTTTAATAAGACATATATATATATATATATATATATATATAAATTAATACTTACAAAATGTGTCCATCCATCAGTAATTAAATATTCAGGGTCCCTTAATTTCTTTGAAGATGAGTATTTTTCTGTGGAGATAAGAAAAGAACCCTGCCTCCAACCTATCTGTATTTCTTACCATCAGTATGCTCGCCATCCTTATGAAGGAATTGTTATTTATCTTTTCAAGTGGCTTCTCTTCTTCAAACCAAACCTTTATTAATTTTGATGGTATCCACAATTTTTCCTCACCTGTGGAGATAAGAGCAAAACCCCTTCCCCAACGTAGCACATCTCCTGGCTTCAATTGTGAGGTCAGCACATCCTTGAAATAAACTGGTTGATTTAGTTCAGTAGACTTTTCCATTATCCAATGTCTTTCTGTAGCCATTGTTCCCTTCTCATTAGCATTGAGAAAATTCAAGGTTAACAAAGCATTATGTAACCTGTTTCTGGGGATGTTTTCCACCCCTTTCTGTTTGTTCAACATATCCTTTATAGTTCGATTTGATCTTTCTATGACTGCTTGACCTGTAGGATTGTATGGTATACCTGTAACATGCTTGATATTGTAATAATCAAAAAACCTTTTCATTTTCCTAGAAACATAAGCAGGACCATTATCCGTCTTTATTTGTGTAGGTATAGCCATGATAGCCATGACTTCTAATAAATGAGTGATTACTGAATCAGCTTTTTCTGAACTTAAAGCAGTTGCCCACTGAAAGCCTGAATAAGTGTCAATGGTGTGATGAACATATTTTAATTTGCCAAATTCTGCAAAGTGGAACACATCCATCTGCCAGATTCCATTCCTTTGGGTGCCCTTTGGATTAGCCCCTGCAGGCAGTGGCATTTGGTTATAGAAAGAGCAAGTAGGGCATTTCTTTACAATCTCCTTAGCTTGTTGCCATGTAATTGAAAACTCTTTCTTCAAACCTTTGCTATTAACATGATGTTTTTATGAAATTCAGAGGCTTGTAGCACACTACCAATCAATAATTGATCAATTTCTGCATTACCTTGTGCTAGAGAACCTGGCAGACCCGTATGGGATCGGATGTGTGTTATGTACATAGGGAAAAGCCTGTTCCTGATCAAATCTTGAACCTGGAGAAACAATGAGGTTAGTTCTGTATCATCAGGTATAAATTCAGCAGTTTCAATATGTAAAATAACTTTCTGCGTATTGTGAGTCAGTGACTATATTAATAGGTTCTTTAAAATCCCTTAGCACCATAAGAATGGCATATAATTCCACCTTCTGGACAGAATTATAAGGACTTTGTTCCACCTTACCCAAGTCTTCTGGTTTGTAACCTGCCTTCCCTGATTTATTGGCATCAGTATAGAATGTACGGGCTCCAGTTATTGGAGCATCACGGACGATTCAAGGAAGAATCCAAGAAGTTCTCTTTATGAAGTTAAACCTCTTGCTTTTTGGATAGTTGTTATTAATGTCTCCCAAAAAATTAGCACAAGCTCTTTGCCATGGTTCATTATTTTCCCATAATTTCTTTAGTTCATCAGCAGTGAAAGGCACTATAATTTCTGCTGGGTCTATGCCTGCTAGCTGACAAAGTCTCAGCTTGCCTTTTATAATTAACTCAGAGACTTTTTCCACATAAGTTTTCAGTTTCTTACTTGGTTTATATGGTAAAAAGATCCATTCCAAAATAATATCATCTCTCTGCATTAAAATTCCTGTAGGAGAAATTTTTGATGGTAGTATGACGAGAATACAATCGAGCTCTGGATTCACCCTGTCCACATGTGCCTGTTGTAATTTTTCCTCAATCATTGTCAGTTCCTTTTCTGCTTCAGCTGTTAATTCTCTGGGACTGTTTAAATCTTTATCACCATCCAAGGTTTTGTTCAAATGAATTATTAGATCAGGTGTTATTCCAATAGCTGGCCGTAGACTGGAAATGTCTCCTAACAGTCTTTGAAAGTCATTAAGAGTCAATAGGCGATCTCTCCTAATTTGTGCTTTTTGTGTCTTAATTTTTTGCAAACCTATTTTATAACCTAAATAATTAACAGAATCTCCCTTCTGAATCTTTTCAGGAGCGATTTGCAATCCCCATTTAGGTAAAAGTATCTTTATTTCTTCAAACAGTCTGTTCAAGGTATCCATGTTTGAATCGAATAACAAAATGTCGTCCATATAATGGTATACAATAGATTTGGTTCACAAAATATTGGCTCAGGGAGGGGCTATTTAACATACCCTGGGGGAGGACGGTCCAGTGGTACCTCCTCGAAGGTTGAGAACTGTTATAAGTAGGCACTGTGAATGCAAATTTTTCTCTATCTTCTTTTTGCAAAGGTAGAGTGAAAAAACAATTCTTTAAATCAATAACTATGAGAGGCCACCTGAAGGCTGCGTTCTCCTATTTCTTTTATTTTTAGAAGATGCATTATTATTATTATTATTTCTGAAAATCCATTGTCTACAATTCCTTTTCATATGACCCATTTTGCCACAATTAAAACATTTGGTATTCTGGTGTCTCCTTTTGCCATTGGAAATTGCTTCTTCTACCCATGCTTCAGTGCCATGATCAAATGTATCAACATTGAGTGTATGCAAGACCCATTCTTCCAAGGGCACTGATCTGAGCTTTAAAGGGCCCAAAATCCTTTTGCATTCCACATTTGCATTTTCATAAGCCAAAGACTCAATCATTATTCGTCTTGCTTCTGGGTCAGATATCTCTATTTGTACAGCCTTAGTTAATCTTTGTAAAAAGTCACTAAAGGGTTCTCTCTGACCCTGTTTAACTGTGACAAATGATTCCATTCTCTGTCCTGGGTCTTGTACCCTGTCCCAAGCCCTTAAGGCTGCTGTAGTACACATGGAGAGTGTGTTTTCATCCAAATTAGCTTGTTCCTGAGGGTCGGAAAAGAGCCCTTCACCTAGAATTTGATCTAGGGAAAGGTCAATTGCCTTCACTTTTTCCTGCTGTTCTAAAAGTCTAGCCTTTTGCCTGAATAAGCATTTCCATTTCAATTGTGGTCCACTCTCAAGTATGGCAGAGCTCAGCTGGAGCCAGTCCGAGGGGGTTGCTCTGCTTGTTGTGGCCCAAGATCTTAGCATCTCTTTAACAAAAGAGGCTTGCATCCCAAAAGTCATGACAGCCTGTTTTATTTCCTTGAGATCATTCATATGGGCAGGCTCCCATGTATCCTCCTTGATGACCCTAGGGTTTCTGGAACCAATCACCTTCTCTGTTGTTCTTACTGGAAAGGCAGGTAGAGCTGTAGGTAGAGCTTTGTGGAAATTGTCCCGGAGAGATTTAACCACAGATGTAGTTAAAATTTGCCTTTCTACCCTTTGCTCTTCTTCATCAGAATTTAGAAATTCCTCAATCTTTTCAATTCTATTCACCATTGCCTTCTGCAATGTCTGAATCTCCTGTCCAGAATTATGTTCCAAAGCCTTCACTGAGGATTCTAAAGTATGAAGTTTGTCCGTTAGAGATAACATCTCATCTTTGGACATAATTTTTATGGCATAAACCGTGCCTTCTTGTATTGACAATCTTTCCATCAATCTGTCATAAGCTTTAGACAAAATCCGATTGTCACATTCAGCAGTTTTGATTCTCTCAGTTAATGTTTCATTTCCTACAGAAAGGGACTGAAGCTTATGATCCAAATCAGCTGTTCCCTCTTCCATAGTAATGAATTTCTCCTTAGTATCAGCCACTAATGTTTCAGTTCCTACAGAAAGGGACTGAAGCTTACGATCCTAAGGATCCCTACACTAAACCTATGTGATATTAAGATGTGGAACTTTCAGAGATGCTAAGGTAATAAAGGTGGCTCTTTTCATGAATGAGTTAAAAATTTTATAAAAGGGGCTTCTTTTTTCCCACTTTTCCCTCCACTTTATCCTATCAGAAGACCCAGAATTCATCACTTACAGAGGGCCCAGCAGCAATGTGTCATTTTGGAAGCAAAGAGCAGCCTTTCTCACTCAACCATCTGCTGGCTTCTTGACTTTGGACTTCACAGCCTCTAGACTATAAGAAAATAATTTACTTCTTTGGCAATTACTTACTCCCTTATTTTGTTCCAGAGACTGCTATGGTTTGATATCAAAGGCAACTTCTGTTATAGGAGCCCGCTTGTTTATTTTTAGCTGTCCAGACTCAAAATAACTACACAGAAACTGTATTAATTAAATCACTGTTTGGCCTATTAGCTCTAGATTTTTATTGTCTAGCTTTTACATCTTACTTTAACCCATTTTTATTAATCTGTGTATCGCCACGTGGTTGTGGCTTACCAGCAAGGTTCTGTCTTATGTCTGTATCTGATGGGGCTATATGGCTTTCTTTGACTTTGTCTTTTTTTTTTCTTTACATTTAGTTTAGTTTTTCCCACCTAGCTCTTTTCTGCCCTACTATAGGCTCAAAGTTTCTTTATTCATTAACCAATAAAAGCAACATATATACAGAAGGACTTCCCACATCAAACTCCCACAGCCAATATTTTGGAAGCTTGATGCCTTGCTAGTTTCGATGATTTTGAGAGGTTCTAAAAACCTTCGGAGGTGGGATTTGGGAGGAGGAAGTAGGTCAGTTGGTCATATCCTACTGGTACCTTCCTGTATTACTCTTCAGTTCGGCTTGTCATCACCCATGAGGTATATAGACCTGCTCAAGTACCTCCTCCCCACCATGATGGACTGATAACTTTGAGAGAGTGAGCCATGTAAACCTTTCCTCCTTAGTTAGTTCTATTAGGTAGTCTGTCACCATGGTGAGAAAATGCTAACTAGTTCAGAAATCATCTACCAGGATGTCCAGGTCAAAATCTAGAGAGTCATCCACGGACCACAATCCCATTCCTGTATAACTGGTCACTAAGTTCTCTCTAGAAACTTTCTATTCTGTATAGCTCCATTTTATGTTGACAAAAAAAGAATAAAATGGGGATGGAGAGATGGCTCAGAGGTTAAGAACATTACCTGCTCTTCCAAAGGTCCTGAGTTCAATTCCCAGCA
Organism: Microtus oregoni; assembly: GCF_018167655.1. NCBI lineage: Eukaryota > Metazoa > Chordata > Mammalia > Rodentia > Cricetidae > Microtus > Microtus oregoni. The sequence goes on along the minus strand of NW_024543831.1, from coordinate 8,400,457 downwards.
ACCACATGGTAGCTTACAACCATCTGTAATGGGGTCTGGTGCTCTCTTCTGGGCAGCAGGCATACATACAGATAGAATATTGTATACATAATAAATAAATAAATATTAAAAAAGAATAAAACAAAAGATATTGGAATAATTAACATACATGTATCTGAGACTCTGTCTGATAAGTATATAAAATGTCATCCTACACAGTAAAAAAAGTTATAGTTGAAGAGTTTTATGCAATCCTTTCAGAAACATGTAACCAAGTTTTTTTAAAGAGTAAGCATTATTTGATAAAGATAAACATTGTTTGATAGCAATGATTTGAACAAAATGATTAATAAGCTCAAACCAATAGCTGTCTGGGGGCGGGGGGCTTCTGCCTTTTACTCTGACCTGTCAACTGTATAGAAAGAGGGAGTCCAGACACATTTCTCAATTCCTATTGGTTTGAGCTTAGACAGAGATGAGCATCCAATACAGCATCTCTGGACCCTATTCCTCTTGACACGCTGAAATCTTCTTTTGCAGAATTAAGAACAACTTGCTTTTGGGGCCAATTATTTGATGGCCCAAGCCCAGATGAACCCTAAGTCACTCCTATGCAACTCTTCTGGAAACCTACTGGATGTTAACAGTACCCGCCTCATCAAATGCAATTCTCAGTGGGAGTCAAGCCTCCACCAAAGCTAGGATGTGATAGCCATGTAAATACTGGGTGTCAGGAGGCTGGAGAGATGGCTCAACAGTTAAGAACATTGACTGCTCATCTAGAGATCCTGAGTTCGATTCCCAGCACCCACATGTGATCTGGTGCCCTCTCCCAGAATATATATACATGCAGGCAAAAAAAAAAAAAAACCCACTGCATTCATAATAAATAATTAAATTTAAAAAAATAAAATACTGGGTATTTGGAAAAAATATGTACTTAAAATTGGTCAAAATTAATAAATTGGAATTTAATAGGAAGTAAAATGGAACGTATCAGCTCTCGACCCACAGCATAGTCCTTAAGCAGCCGAGTGAGGATGCATTTAGACAGAGCAGCCAATCCTATCCAGAGAGCACTCGGGTCACTTCTGCCCATGCCACCAGAGGGCAGAAACTTTACCCATAACATACCAGCTAGTCTGGTCACCCCTTGAAGAAGTAAATAGCACAGATTCAAATACTGAATCTCCTACCTCCAATTTAAAAATAAAAGGGCTCCCTTTACTTTCTTTCATTTATTCCTCACAAATGCACCTAATCAGCATTTAAGTACCTACTAAATTCCAATTATTAGAAAAGACAGAGAAATAAAAATCTACGAATCCCTGGCCCAGTCCCAGAGAAACCCCATCCACAGACCCCAGTGTTTGCTGCACAGTCTTTAATAATGCTCCCATCTGAGCAGACTTGGCTGTTAATATGCCTGTGTTAATAGCCTTATATTAATATCCTTCTTGGATAGCTGCATATCCAAGTCTCAGGTTCAGGGTAGGCCTGGGTTTCCCAGATTCACATAGATCTTCAGTTTTGAATTTCTTTAACTCTACGAATGTGTCTGTTTTATATGAAACAAGAACATAGCCACACTCAGTCTGACAGAGTGTCCTTTTAATACCAATCTTATTACCTATGCTCTGTCATAAATAAATGATAGCATGGACCAGAAATGTCTTTCCAGAAACAGACAATACTCTCATTTGGTTATTAGGACTTGACAGTTGTTTTTGAAAGTGAAAATGATGCCTACATTCCTTATGATAAGAATGCTCCCTAATTACTGTGACAGGAACTGAGTTTGGTACCTGGGATACACAGATTAGATATCCCAGAGCTCTTACAATTGATAAATTTTGCTCCTAAGTCCTCCCATTAGTGCTTGTGCGTCTCTAAGAGTTATTACCAACTATTACAAAAAAAAAAATGTGTCTCATCAGAATGGTGATGCATCTCTAACCCTGAGCCCAGGACCAAAGTACCTCAAGAGCTTACAGAAATTCAAAAGCAACAGACAGATGAGGGAGGACATTACACAGCAGGCTTTAATAGAGTCTACGGAGAAGGGCAGCCTGGTTCTTCATTTGCAAACCACACAAGGTTCAGGCACTTAGCTCAAAGGGAAAAATACATTTGGAAATTTATAAACCAGAGTGATGAACCATTCATGAGCAGACTGTGACCCTGAGGGTACTGAAGACCTGCAGAGAGATGAGTCACTTGTCCCGGTTTCAGAACACCCAGGCCAGGCTCACTTAACACATCTTCCCTAAGGAGCCTGGAGAATATAAGTGGTATCACTCAATTCTGCCAGATTGTATTCATAATATTTAATAAGCCTCTATTATCCTCAAATAACCTCATGAGAGAGAATTATGACATATGGAGTAATCAGAAAGAGCACTGGGAGCGGACCGTCTGCCCAGAATCTGGATCCATTAGTTAAGCTTTCTGGTCCTCAGTTTTCCTGCCTTACAATATTTGCATGAAGCTGTTGTCCTGGTAAATTTACATAATGAACCCAGAGCTTCCTCAACACCGTGTGCAGAGCAAGCACATTGCCCTGTTCAGTGAACGTTAGCTTCTCAGAAGGAAAAGTTTCCATAACTCTCCTGGCACACGCCTGAGGCTGGATTTGTATGTGTGATGGCTATGCTTACCACAGCCAGGATACATACTGACTGATACCAAATGGAGAACGGATCTGCCAGTCCTAATTAGTAAGGATCTAAGCATGAGCTAGCTCAGTGTTCCGATGGTAGCAAAGACGCTACACTTAAGACCAGAGGGCTGGGGTGGAGTCAGTGCCCCCCACCACAGGAGGAGCATCTCTCTGTGTGGCTCCTATTCTCTGTGACTCCTAGTACTTCTAGATATTTCTTCACAGGGCTAGGAAATTGTCCTCCTTTGGGAGCCCCACCCCCATTAAAGAAGTCAGTAATGTACTTTCCTTGCATCCCCTCCAGTTAGCAAACAGGTGTGTCTGTCTGTTTTGTTGTCACTGTGACCCAGTATCTACTAAGGAGCAACTAAGTCTACCATGGAAGAGAGAAGACATGAGGATGGAGTGTACAGCTGGGATCCCACCCCTGAGACCCCACCCAACCTCCCATCTTGGAGAAACAGTAGGCAGAGAGTGGACAGGAGTGGGACTGGCTATAAATCCCAAAGCCTGCCCCAAGAGAGGGACTTCCTCCAGCGAGACTCCACCTCCTAAAGCATCTACACCCTTGCAATATAGTAGCACCAACCAGGGAACAAATATTCAAACATATGAGTCTCTAGGGAACATTTCACATTCAAAGGACAACAGAAAGTATGGGACATTATCTGGGTGATAAGTTACATCCAAGCAAGGTCTCAGTTCAGAAGAGGGTGACATAAAGGAAGAAATCAGCGGGTGGAATCCAGTCCGATGAAAAACTGGAGAGGAGATTCATGGTTCACAAGAAGCAGTCTCATGTCGGAGACAATATAAGGAGGCCACGGTGTTCCTGATGCAGCTGATTCTGTCCCATGAGGAGCTATGGGCGTTAATCAACTGCAAGTGGAAAAAGACCATCTGCACAGGGCAAGTAGGGTAAGAAGAAGGGACCAAAAGTGCTACTGTGAGGACCCATTTTTTGTTTGTTTGTTTTCATTTTTGTTTTTTGAGATAGGGTTTCTCTGTGTAGCCATAGCTTTTCTAAAACTTGTTCTGTAGAGAAGGCTGGTCTGAAACTCAGAGATCTGTATGTCTCTGCCTCCTGAGTGTTACGTTGAAGACATGAGCCGCCTCCACCTGGCAAGGAAACTCAGAGATCTGTATGCCTCTGCCTCCTGAGTGTTGCGTTAAAGACATGAGCTGCCTCCACCTGGCAAGGGACCCAAATATTAAAGGAATGAGCAGAGGAGAAATAAATAGTCCATGAAAAGATAGGAAGTAAGGAATGGAGGAATGACTTAGTGGGTAAAGTGCTTGCTGTGCAAGCCTGAGGCTGAGTCTGAATCCCTAGTGTGGGTCTGGAATCCACTGCCTCTGCAGGGAGACAGGAGGTGGAGACGGAGAATTCTCTCTAGCACCCACATGAGCTAGTGTGCGTCTGGAATCCACAGTCTCTGTAGTGAGACGGGAAGTGGCCACGGAGAATCCCCGGAAGCTTGTAGGCCAATGACTTGATGCACACAGCACAAAGAGGCTCTGCCTCAAAGTGGTGGTGGTGGGGGCGGGGACTGAACCAGAGGCTGCCCTTTGGCTAAACTCTTCCCTAAAACCAAGGAGAAAAAGTGAGCAATAAGTGAAAGAGTTCCTACAGCAACCATGAGTAAGGAATTGTGTTCAAGATACAAGAAAACATAATTTCAAGAAGAAATAATTAGTGGCAGTTTGAATAAATATATCCCTTTTTATATTAGCAAAGTTAGGGGAGCAGACAAAAGGGGTGGGCAGGCTGTTCCCATCCATACACAGAAAATATATAGAATGTACTTATCAAGAATATGTTGATCTGTACATGGTGGCACATGCCTGTAATCCTATCACTTCAAAGTCATCCTCAGCTACTGAGCAAGTTGAAGGCTAGCCTAGGTTACATGAGACCCCTTCTCAGAAGAGAGAAAGGGGAAGAAAGAGAGCGAGGAGAAACCATTGGTAGCAGTTGTCTCTGGGGACTTGTATTAGGGACATGAAGATGAAGGTAGAAAACACGTGTCCCTTCACAGCTCTCTCTGCTGCAATTTTCTACTGTTGGTAAATATGACTTTCATAATTTTTTAAGATCAAGGAAATTGCCGTATGAGGTCTGGACAGTGGGTTTCAATGGGTCTGGTTGTCAGTTTAGGTATCAGAATCTGGGCACATGGAACACTCAACCAAGACTTTGCAGATTTTAAATTCTCAGCAGAATCCTTAGCAGTGTCTTCTGCTCAGAGGAGAAACAAATACGACCTATATAAAGAAAGTTCTCCAGTGCATGCTACCAGGAACTTACTGCATACCCTTACTCTTCATGCACCCCACCTGGATCCGAGAAACAAGTTGAGAAGGGATGTTTTCCAGTTTCATATTTTAGAATATTTGTACATACTATCTTAAAGACAGAACCTAAGTCCAAACATAAAATTCCTTTGCTTCACCTACAGCTTACACATGCAAATTCAAACTGATGTGATAGACTATTTTCAATAATTGAAAAAAAAACCACGTGTCGAGGTATTGAATTTTCTACTTGTCAGATTTCAGAGTTGTAGTTAAGGGTTTACCAACTTATCGCCTCTGTTTGGAAACAGTTAAGAAACAACTTTCTAAATCTATGTTCAGGCATCATTAGTCAACAAACACTAAACCAGAGTACTTTTTTTGGAGGAAGGAAGACAACACAAAACATTCATTCATCAAATGCACACTGGGCCTACACTGTGTGCACGCCAATGACATTATGCTAAGAAATGAGACAGAGAAGTTAGAGTCACCAGAAAACATGAAAGATCCATAACCATGGTCAGCCAAAGATAATGATCTGTCTTCACATGGCCCAGTAGGTGTGCTGGTTACAGGACCACATCATCCCTCCTCCTGGAGGCCCACCAAAAAGAACAGGGCACCAGTGGGGTAGCACCTCACATCAAGAGTATGTGATTCTATCTCCAACCCACATAGCATGGAACTGTGTGTCATGGGGGCTCTGAGGGCGGTTGCTTTCTGATGGACATACATCACTTTACTATAAGAACAATTTAACAGATAGACATTATAGTCACAGGCTTAACATTAAAAAAAAGCCTAGAGTGTAATTTGGGGGAATAAAATATGTGATAGCTAATGTATCAAGTGCTACAATTCTGAATGCAATGCAATACTCACCACTGGCTACAACAAAGACATTCCCTAAAGGTTTCAAAAGCTGACAAAGAAATGCTGCATAATCCATGACGGCCGTGCCACCTGCCTGTGGAATGAATCGCTTTTGAAATGCTGCCGAAACCGGATGAAAAGAATAAACGGGGTCGCATTGTAAGCTCCCAGCTTCGCTTGTTCCTGAACTGTTAACTTGCAGCCCTAACCGGGTGTTCTTATCAGCTACTACTAGCTGTGATGTTTTTTCACCCCACCCAAGTCTTTGTGCCAGAGAGAAGGACATCTGTAGTTGTCACCAGTAATTAAAATCCGTTATAAAAAGCAATCTCCACGTAAAGTGCCTGGTTCACAAAAGACGATGCAGAAAGAAGAGCACTGGAGGCACTCACAACTTCCCTTTGGAAAATCATTCTGAGCAAGTGCTGGAGAGAAGGCAAGCACACTCATCATGCCAAATGTGAAGCGTTAAGAGAAACTTTGGGAAGCCATGTGCAAAGTGTTTGCTCTGTGTGTGTGTGTGTGTGTGTGTGTGCGTGCATAGGAAAAGTAATGTACATCAGTGAAAGCAATCGCTAATACTGGATGAAGTGTCTTCCTCAGCAGCTTTCTACCTTATTATTATTTTAATGTTTAATTTTATTATTTAAAATTATGTGTAGGTGTGTGTGTATCTCTATGAAGGTGTAGGTGTGCCTGTTTCTATGGAGACAGGAGTGCAGGTGCCTACTGAGGACAGAGGCATCAGATCTCCTCATGCTGGGGTTATGGTTAAGAGCCCTGTGATGTGGGAACTTGGGCCCTCCCGAAGAGTAGCAAGTCATCCTAAGTGCTAAGTCATCTGCCCAGTCCATCCATATTGTTTTTGAGTTCATGTCTCTCCTTGAATCTGGTATTCATCAATGACTAGACTATCTAGCCACCAAACTATAGGAATCCTCCTGTCTCTGCCTCCCCAGTCCAGATGCACACTATCACACAAGTATTAAGTGGGCACTGGGTACCTGAACTCAGGTCTCCATGCTTGCATGGCAAGCACTTACAAACCAAGCCATCTCCTCAGCTACAAAACATTTATTTTAATGCTACTGACATTTTCGCAACTATGTAGGAGTTGCTGGAGTCTTACTCCCAATATTTCTTTTATTTCTTTTTCTTCTATGTCCACACATTCTTGCTAAGGATCACTTCCATGGCAGAAAGAAAACTCATGAAACAATGAGACGTTCATTGTCAAGACACATTGTGTGCACACCAGTGGCGTCCCTCCAAGGAAGCTAAAGTTATCAGGAAATGTAAAATAGCCCCAACTTTGACTCATAGCAAACATACAAATTCACATTTCTTGCACGAGCTTTCTTTGGTTTTTACACAAATCAACCGGTTTGTAAGAGAACACAGACTTTCTGAGAGATGTCCCCAGATACTGAAAACACTTTCTGAAATCACTTTCTGAGAGATGTCCCCAGATACTGAAAACACAGGTGACATATTTTGATAAGTCAGCTTCCCACACGGCATAACCACTGCTTTGTATAGCCACAGTTTGCGGAGTGTAGAGCCCCGCTCTCAGAAAAGAGATGCTTCCTCCACTCTAACTGGGCTCCTTCACGTGACTCACTCACATGGGGAAGATGGTCCAGACCTTTCCACCTCTACCAGCTGGCACAACAACAACTGATGGTCTTGTCATCACTGCTGCAGTGGCTCTGCTTAAGGCATCCAGGGTCATTCAGATTCAAGAAGTTTTCGAACAGATGGTCTGATGAACTGATGTCATACAGTAGGAATCCACGTAAAATTTTTGAGTTCAGAAACATTATTTTTTCCAAGGTGACATCAGGCTTGTATTCTTGTACCACTGCACCCGGCTTGGGCATGCGCTGTGGTACAATTTGTTCACACACACATACGTGGGTTAGACTTTATAGAATTCTATTAAGACATTTTTCAGCTCTCCAGTTTTCATATTATTGCTCTTTTGTTTTAACTTAAAAAGAACAAGGTTAGCCTTACAGAACAAATTGGGATATATTTCTGGCTTTTCAATTTTCTTGAGGATTCTGCACATTTCCTATAATTCCTACCTTACATAGTTGCTATGACTCATCACCATGAAGCCAATGGGACCTAGATTATGTGTACTTGGGTCTGAGTATGAAAACTATAATTCATTTATTTAATAAGTATTTTGTTTACCTATTTCTTCTCAAGTAAATTGATAATTTTTTCATAAAATTGATCCTTTTCATCTAAGTTATTCAGATTATTGTCCCAGATTTACAGATAGCATTTCTTATCTTCTTAGCCTCTATGGAATCTTTACAAATGTCACCTGTCTCATCCATGGCATTGATCATCTGTACCTTCTCTATTGCTCAATTATATTCGACCTTACTTGATCTAATTGGTGTGACATATGAGTTTTTCCAGTTCCTTTGACTTCCCAGATCTTTATGATTTTCTTTCTTCTCCATTACCTGCATTTCATTTTCTCTTCTATTTGTTAATTTCTTTAGGTGTAAAAGCTAAGATCGCTAATTAAAGACCTTTGATTTTTTTCTATTATAGTCATTTTGTTCTATAAATATTCCTCTAAATAATGACTTGGTGACATCCCATCGGTTGTAATGTGCTGTAGTTTCAGTTTTATTCAGTTCAAAATAGTCTCTAATTTTTTCTCATGGCATATTAAGATACATGCCAGCAAATACACATATGAAAAGTTGTATATGGCCATACCAAGATTTGTATACAATGCCTGTTCATAAAAATGACCAATAATTGAAAATAATGCAAATGTACATCCAAGTATTCACAATTTTTTTAATCTGTGATATATTCACAAAATAGAAATGACTAACGATACTTATGACAGCATGAACATATCTCAGTAAAATGATGTTTGCAAGGGAGACCAACAATTATAAAATTATAATTTTAAAATTCTGGAAAATGCAAACTGCTTTGTAAAGACACATTTCTGGTCACTAATTTCCTAGGAAAATGGGAGAGGATGAGGTTAGGTTCCTAAGTGGGCAAGAGAAAATTTGGGGGAGAAACAGACATGTTCCCTATCTTGACAGTGGTGACAGTTTTGCAGATATACACCTATATCACGCCCACTGAGTTTAGACATTAGGTGTGCATAGACTAATAAAGTCCAAGAGTCTAGGGAGGAGGATTAGTGAAGAAGATGCTTGGTGCCCAGGCCTGAGGACTTGCGTGTGTATACTCAGCAGCCATGTAAAAGCCAGCCATGGTGATGCACAGTGCACATACATTTCCACATCCATACTGTGGCAGAGATAGTTAGATCACAGAGGCTCACAGACCAACAAGGGTAGCCAAAATGATCAATTCCAGGTTCAATGAGAGACTCTGTCTCTAATAATAGAGTGGAGAGTGATTGAGGAAGACATCTGATGTCTGTCACTGACCTCCACATGCATTCGCAAGGGACAGGTAACACATACACACACACACACACACACACACACACACACACACTCACACACAGTAGGGGACGGGGGAGACAGATACACTGGCTCATGAATGGATGGATTTCCATGTTAGCAGCAGCTTCCTTCCTTCCTCCATGAACCCTTCAGTCCTCTCTGCCTTACGTTCTGTGACTCCGTGATCCCCTATTGGCTCTGTCAACATCATGTGTCTGTGTGTTGTGTCCCTAAGAAACTATCGCTCAGACTGTGGTGGCCAAGAAACCAAGGAGCCATGAAAAAAAATAATACAGCAGCAAGTGCCTTTCGATGACCCCCCAAAAGAGGACTCTGGCTGAGGGTGCTCCTTAGAGTCATTTTGTCTTCACTGGCTCTAGCTAAGAACAGGCAATCTTCCCCCTGGAAAACTGCAGAAATATACTCCAGCCATGTCCGGTCCTCCTCCAAGGCAGGCACTCTCCTGACAGGAGCCCTGCCGGTCTTGCTGCTGGACAGGAGCAATAAGCCAAGATGGGCACATTACTGAGCTGTCCCCCAAAGCACAGGGGTTCTCAGTCACAGTGAACGAATGGCAGCAATAGAAACATGTTACTGAGTCCTTTCTGTTGTCAACCCCTAGATGGCAAGTGCCAGATGCACCGGGTAAAGGGTAACATACCTGTGGAGCTTTGCCCTGGTATAGATTGGTAAGAGGAAAGATTAAGGAAAACCACCTTGTGGAAAGACCAGCTCCTGCTCAGCTCTCTCCAGCAGCAAAGAACCACAGCCACAGTAGGAAACCGCATTTGCAAGGCAAAGACTAAGTGTGGAATCTCTCCGGAGAAGCACACTCTTTGCTGCTAGTTTCTCCAGACTGTTCGGGAGCAGCATAGCCCTAAAGTGTAATTTGTTTCCGTTCTTTGGACCATTGCTTCTGCCAAGAATTTCCTTGTGTCTCATTGCCCTGTTTTTCATCCCATTGGCCATTTCCACATGAAGAATTGGGAGCCTGTTGCCAAGCACAGGAAAAAATGGAGGCCCAAATACTTATCATTACCAATCTCACTCAGATCCTTATAGAACATATGACATGTGCAAGATGACTGACCAAACCTAAGACAGGTCTCCAAAGGAAACCAAGAGAGCTTGCAGCTTCTCACTAACGCTTATCTTTTCTCATTTCAAAGAGGTTTTTTTCCCCCTTCAAGGAATCTTCCAGAGCCAGTAATGTGACATAAAGTAAACATTACAAAGCCAGAGGCAATAGAGAGAGCTAGAAAAGAGGCACAAATATAAATCCAATAGCCATGTGGCCTGACAATACAGAACTGAATGTTTTGCACCAAATGGTTGGGTAGCAACCCCTGAAAACTGGGGTACTTCACTGTACATGTGCCTGTGTGCACACAAACATGCTCTCTCGCTCGCTCTCCCTCTTTCTTTCTCTCTTTCTCTCTCTCTCTTACACACACACACTTTTCTCTCTCACACACATGTTCTCTCTCTGGCTCTTCTGTCTTCTGTCGCTCTCTCTCTCTCTCTCTCTCTCTCTCTCTCTCTCTCACACACACACACACACACACACACACACACACACACCAGTAATCTATAGAGATTAAAAAGCACAGCAATTTGTAGACATTTAAGTGGGATCTTTAATTGCTCATACTTGCTATATGCCAGCCATTGGCAACACTTTCTAAGGTCTGAACTGAAGCTTCCTCATGAGAACAAAGGAGTAATAATGACATCTGACCTGCTCTTTTATCAGGGCATCATCAAACTAAAGCTAATAGAAAAAGTGGTTATTGTATGCAATCATATTTTTTACTGATATAATTCTCTATGGATTAGCAAAGGACTTTTAATGAAGGAGAAATATGCTTTATTTGTTCACAACTGTTTACTGGGCTCCTGCTACGTACAAGACATTCCTTTATATTTGCAATAAGTAGTCTTATTATTTTATTTTATTGGGGAGAGTCGAGACAGGATTTCTCTGTGTAGCCCTGGCTGTCCTAGAACTTGCTCTGTAAGCCAGGCTGGCCTTGAACTCATAAAGATTTGCCTGGCCTGTCTCTGCCTCCTGAGTGTTGGGATTTAAGGTGTGCACCACCACTGCCCAGCTATAAATAGTCTTTTTAGTATTTCGAATTCATGAATAATAGTTCTCGGCTTAGACATGATGATTTTACAGATAGATAGATAGATAGATAGATAGATAGATAGATAGATAGATGATAGAATTTCCTTGAATGTGTACATATATATCACATATATTTAGATATACATGTGTATTACAATGAGATGATTATGTCAACATTATTGAAAAGGACACCAACCATAACCAAGATAGTAATTAAAACTGAATAAGAACAACGTGACTTCCCAGGAGATTCAATATGCTAGGGTGCTACCCCAGATTGTTGTCCTCTGGAACAGTTCAAAACTAGAAAAACTGATCCCCATGTTTGCCATTGGCATGCCACCAGAGCTTCCAAGCTCTACCTTTCATCCTGTACAGTGACTTCTTCCTGAAATCCCACAGTGTGAAGTCTTCATAGTCTAAGGGTCTTGGTGCTCCAAGTGCTTCAATGACTACTCCTGTCTACTTGCTCCATCACCAGTCTGTTTACTAAGCCCAGGAAAATAGAAACAAGAGTCCAGAAATTGTGTCCAGAGCCTCCACTCTGCTTTTCAATCATCACTATGTTTTCCTCTTACATAAGGACAAGTCAGCTTGAAGAGAAGAGAATGTGGACCTTTGAGGTCATCACCATAAACTGAACCAGCTTTTACTCGGATTACCCAGGAGGAAGACTGAAGGAGAGAAAGTATCTTAATGCACTGTGTATTACTAAAAGAACATGCCTGAGGACGTGCAACATACGGTGAAGAGGTCAGTCTGGCTTCTAACACTGTTAGCCAGAGGGCACCAGCCTCAGGTCCAGGGCCTTATTCTGATAGTTAAAACAAAAGGAAAAATCATATGTGACATCCTGCAAATGCTTCATGAAGATACACTAAAAACCCGGTGGAGGATGATGTAAACTCCATGTTTTTCTCTCTGCATAGTTTAGAGCTTAAATAAACAGACAAATTAATTTTAAGCCAAATCAAAACAATCACTTGCAGAATGCCATATTCATGAGATGACTTCAAGCAAAAGTTTTAAATAAAATAAAAATTTCACAGTTCTTTTAGGGTCCTTATTAAAATGCCCAGGGAATGACTTTTTATTGAAAATAGGTTATTCTCTCACATAATACATCCTGACTACAGTTTCCCCTCTCTCCACTCATCCCAGCTACTCCCCCACCTCTTCTCTCCTCCAGATCCATTCCCCCTCCATTTCCTCTTCAGAAAAGAGCAAACCTCCAAGAGACAACAGTCAAACAGGATGAAACATACAATAAGACAAGGCAAAACCCCACTGAGGCCAGACAAGGCAATTCAGTAGGAGCAGGCAGGCAAAAGAGTCAGAGATACACCCACTCCCCCTATTAGAAGTCTCACCAAAACACCAAGTGAAAAGCCATAACATATACAGAGGACCTAGTGCTTGCTCCTTCCATCTCTGTGAGTCCCCCATGAGCTCTGCTTAGCTGATTCAATGGGCCCTTCTCTTCCGGTATCCTCCATCCCCTCTAACTCCTATAATCTTCTTTCCTCCTGTTCCATATGTTTCCCCCATCTCTGAGGCAAGGGATATGATGGAAACCTCCAATTTTAATCTCTCTCTCTCTCTCTCTCTCTCTCTCTCTCTCTCTCCCTCTCCCTCTCCCTCTCTCTCCCTCTCCCTCTCCCTCTCTCTCTCTCTCCCTCTCCCTCTCCCTCTCCCTCTCTCTCCCTCTCCCTCTCCCTCTCCCTCTCTCTCTCTCTCTGTCTCCCTACCCACCCTCTCTACCAACCCCTCTTTCCTCTCTCTTTCTCTCTCTCTCTCTCTCTCTCTTCCTCTCCACATGTCTGGTTGTGGGTCTCTGAACCCCCTCCCATCTGCTGGCTGAGAAAGCCTCTCTGATGATGACTGGACAAAACACTGATCAATGAATATAGCAGAATACCATTAGAAATCATTTCACTGATTTTTTTTTTGACAGTCATGTTTGTTCTGCTCTAGGTCTCTGGGCTTTCGGTCTTTCGTTACTAACCATCTAGGCAGCGTCGGGCATGGGCTCTCTTTTGTGGCATGGGCCTCAAGTAAAACCAAACATTGCTTGGCCACTCCCACAAGTTCTGTGCCACCATTGCCCCATGCATCTTGCAGGCAGGATAGGGGGAAGGGATTGAGGAAGGGAATGTAGAGAGAGAGAACTGGAATTGGAGATCATTAGGCATGGGGTCAGGGGCTGGAAACCTCAGTGGAAACTTCCTGGCATCTATGAGGGTGACCCCAGTGAGGACTCTTAGTCATGGAGGGTATGGCCATCTTTTGTAGCCCAGCAAGGCTTCCAGTAGTGTGACTGAGTTATGTTAGGTTGATTCGTTGTCCAAGGGGGCCCTACGGATATCCCTACACAATCCAGACTGATGCCAGGACTTCTGAAAACTGACATTTTTGTCCTTTTAAAGTACTGTGTGGTGCTGTTTAGATATTTTATTATATACTTTATTGTATTTTTATTTACAAATGCAAACTTAAAATGCTAAAGAAATAGAGTAGCGAAGTAGAATTTGCCAAGCTAGATAAGCATGTCAGGTCTAAATCTTTAGACCTCTAGGGACTGACATCCGTGGGCACAATGTGTTTTTTGACAAGAAGGGATGGGAGCTGTGTGCCTCCTATTGTCTTCTCTCCTTGGACAGGAGCCAAGATACACAAAGATACACTGACCCATTTGCCACCCGTAAGTACCCCATGGCTGCATCACCTATAGCTCTGATCCCTCTGCCTCACTAGCACCCCGTTCCCATAGCGACCACAACCCTGCCCTCAATAGGAAGTGTTCCTACTGACAAAGGGAAGATCCACTTCCCAGCCTTCCAGAAGCCTGATGGCTAATATTTGACTAGATTAAAATATAAATTTCGCCAATGGTGCTAACAGGAAATCTTATTTCTCCTACCCTTAGGCTGATCTTCAAATATCTCCAAGAGAAGCAGAAAAGATTAGGCTAAGGAAACATCCGCCAAATGCAACAAAAAAAGGAGTTTCTGTCAGTGCCCTGGCAGCCCTTACTAAGGAAGTCTGCCCTTCAGAGTTGAGTCCAGCCTCCTCCATGCCACACTTTCCCCAGATTCATTCAGGGATAACACACTAATAACTATCTCCTTAGAAACCCATGTCCTCCCCCAGTATAATGCCATTGGGTTTAAGAGGATTTAACTTCCTTAGAAGGGGTGTAGAGATAAAGCCCTATAAAGCATGTGCTATTGTTGTTGGCAAGGGTGTCATCACTGTGACTTCCTCTTCTGTAGAGACAGCCACAAAGAGGAGGGAGGCCATGAGGACATCACCCTAGACTGAACCGGCTTTTACTAGGACTAACTAGGAGAAAGTGAAGGAGAGAAAATGTCTACTTAGTCCATTTTGTTACTGTAATGAAATACCTGAGGCTGAACAGTATGAGTTAAGAGGTCAATTAGGCATCTAACACTGGTAAGCATAAGGTATAAGCAGCATGTACCACCAGGACCTGTCGAAGGCCTCCTGGTTATATTACAAGATGGCAGAGAACCAGAAAGGGAACCAGAAGAAGATGGCTGAAGAGTTTATGTGCATAAGCAAGGAAGGAACATAATAAGAAGGGTCTAGGCTCACTCTTTAACCACAGCTCCTCATGGTGGAAACTAGAATAGACATATCAAACCCAAGACAGGTTACACAGTCCTGAGAGAAGGTGCTAATCCATCTGTGAGGGCGGAGCTCCATAAACTAATGACCTTTCATTAGGTCCCACCTCTGAAAATTTCCACCACCTCATCACCACTTTTCCACCAGATAAACCTTAGGAGATAATCTGTCTGCCAAGCCATTGGAGAAAAATTGTACACCCTTTGCTATCTAGTATTTATTTCAAATAAGCCCAAACTGTATTCATGGGTTTGAGCTTTGAACCCATCACTCTTAAATAGCATAAGAATGGTCACACCAACGAAGCTCATTGTCAGCAAAGTTCTGCTGTCCCCTCCCTGAGCATCTGCCTTTGGGGTGAATATAGAATTCTCTCAGCCAAACCACGCTGACCCACCTCCCTTTATCTGCAGGAGAACAGGAAGAAATAAGAAACTGTCTTCAGTGGTGATAATTCGCACTTGGACTTTAATGAGCTCAGAGAAATCTCTATGTCTGATTTGTGTTCAGAAGATACAATCCTTGTTCAAAAATTTCAAAACGCCTTGACTTGAGAATCATGTTAAGAACTAACTGGGATGAAACACTATTAAAATGGTGCATTTTAATCTGGTGGATTTTTGTATGGTGCATTTTTTATATAGTGTGCTTTATTATAAAGCATAGCAAATGCTTCAACCAACAACATCCTAAGTGTGTGTCCTCCATCCTAGAGGACAGTATTACCATGGTAATTAATTCACTCTGGCCCGTGAGAGACCACACAACCTCAGGGACAGTGATCCAAGTCCAAATGAACCATGATTGCTTCCAAGTAAGATATGCTTCGTGAGAAATGGTTACAGTGCTATTGTGCATGCTATTATTTATTGAGACCCAGCCATATCTTCTCAACAACAACGAAGAAAAAATACCTCCAAAGCAGAGATTCTGCACTATTTTCTTGCTAGTCTTCCCTTGATTTATCCATTGTAAGACAGCAGAGCCCTGTGTCAATGTGGTCGTCATCCAAGCTATAAAACTACACCACCTCTCTGATAGACAGGAGTGACCAAAGAGATCAGTGCAAAACTCATAGAAATGTGGTTTACTGAAAAGAACTGACTCAAATGGCGGGGGTTGGGGGAGTCTCCAGCTATTGTGGCCATTGTGCAGAAATGATGTGATCGTGAGGATGGCAGCTACCCCTTACAGAAGGCTGGTAGAGGAGAAAGGCAGGAGAACAAGTCCTTGAGTTATCATGCAAGTCCTTACCAGTCTTACCTACCTCTAGGAGTCTTTCGTTCGAGAACAATTCATCTCTGAGTGCACGTCAGGGTCACTTTCAGTCTTCCTTGCTAGCAGCCAAAGTGAATCCTGTTTTCCCATTAACCTCGCTGTTTTTGATAGATTCCGAGTTTGGGGTATTAAGTTTTTTAAGATGATTACAACAATGGGGAAATAGTAGCTCACAGTGAATACTTCATAAGGATTTGTGAACTGTAAGATGGTCTTAATTTAAAAAAGATGGAGAAGGATTAAGAATCCTTCAGTGTATCTCAGCTGTGATTTTTTTTTAAAGAAAATAAAAGGGCCTATGATAGAAGGAAAATCATGGACCATGATCTTCAGAGGGCAGAAGTCACATACAGAAAATGATCAAAACCCAGAAAGAATAAGCAGAAAAGAGAGAGAAGGAGGCGGGAACAAAGGATGGAAGGATGGAGAAAGAGAGGAAAAGAGAGGAGGGAAGGAAAATGGGAAGGAGAAAGTTGTGTGTCTGTGTGTGTGTGTGTGTGTGTAAAATATTTGCTTGCAGTGTGTATTTGTGGTATATGGGGCATGTGTATTGATGTGCATAGCATGTGTGTGTGGTGTGTATATGTGTGTCTGTGTGATGTTTATGAATATGATGTATGTTGTGGTGTGTATATGTGTGACTGTGTGATGTTTATGAATATGATGTATGTTGTGGTGGGTATGTGTGTATATGTGTCTGTGCATGTGGTATGTGTATAAGTGTGGCTTATGTGTGTGTATGTGTGTGGTGGGGTTGGTGTGTGGCTGTGGTGTGTGTAGTGTGACATGGTGTTTGGTGTGTGTGTGTGTGTGTGTGTGTGTGTGTGTGTGGTGTAGTGTATGGGGGTGTACCTGAGAGTTGGGCATACATTCATCTGTGGTTGTGGAGAGCAGAGGCTGACGATGGGAGGGCAGGGGCAAGGGGGGGGGGATATAGGGGACAGAGCAGGGAGGGGAGAGAGGAGATGGGCGACTATAATGCATAGAAATTCTGAGCAACGAGGACAAGTCTTCTGACATGTGACCTGGAGATTGTGAAGTGTTGGGATGAGTCTCAAAGGGCCACAAAAGAGAACATAGATTTAACAAGAACATTTAACCATAATAGAATTAGTTCATATCTAAATTTTGGACTCTGAAATACCAGGATCTTAGCCAAGCTTTCTGGAGCAAGCCTCCAAGCGCCCTGCAGAACTAGAAGGATGAAGCCAGGATGGAGCTGCTATGTCAGCCGTGAGCAGCCCTGTGACGTCCTCCATCCTGCTGCCATGTCTGCACTGGGGGCCAATTCTAGGCAGACTTCCTACTCAACAACAAATCCTGTTTCTCCACAGTGACATCTTCTGATGTTCACGATACATCTTCCAGATAGCCTGCAACTTTGGGTGCTGACTTCTACTCTGGGAAATGAGCCTCAAAAACAATTTGCCCCCAATTACAGAATCTTGTCAAAATCTAATGGGAGCCAAAAAGAAAAAAATAAGGATAAAAGGGTAGGATAAATGTCTACCCCTAAGCTTCTAAAGATGAAAACTTCAGGAGACTCTGGTTCTGGTTCTTAACAAAGGAAGGAAAACAGCTGGTTAAAGAATCTAGTTAACTGGTAAAAGGCAGGTTCAGGTTGAAACTACATCAGCCCCAAGATTAAGCTTTGGAAGATCCTGCGGTCCTTGAGTGCAGGACGCGTGTGTTCCTCCAGTCAGCAGTTACTGAGCACTAAGTCTGTGCCAGGCCCTGGCAGACCGCTGGATAAAACAATCGGGACTTGAAAGTGCAGATGTAAGAATAAATCCTTGAAGAGCTGGGGTCCCTGCAGCCATTTTGAACCGTGCTTCCTAATCCCTTGGCTGGTACCCACTCCAGATGTGTTTAGTCAAGTGATAAAGGATGCTAATAGAAGAACAAGGTCCAGATGATTAAATGGATATGACATTTATGACAAATGGGATATGACAAAGAAACATGAGCAAACAAGTTTGTCAAAGGTGAGATTCCTCATTACACACTCCAAAGAGGGATGAGAGCATGTGTCTTACATGTCTGGAACTTAGATATCGAAAGGACATTTTCTTGTACAAATAAATGTGCAGAACTAAAGTTCCCAGGATAGTTTGAAATGCTTTCTGTGGACAAGGGAGATGGCTCAGTGGGCAAAGTGTTTACTGTGCAAGCCTGAGAACCTGAAAGTTGATTCCCCAATCCTCAACATTCCCAGTGCACTAGCACATGCCAGTCACCCCAGCTCTGGGATGGGGAAGGGTGGAGAGGCAACTTCCTGGAGCTCGCTGGTCAGCCAGTGTAGCCAAACAGGTGAGCTACAGCTTCCATGAGAGACCCCGTGCCAAAACATGAAACAGAAAGTATAAAGGAAGAAACCCAAGGTCAGCCTCAAACTCCCTGCCACAAGCCCCCGACACTCACTCCCTTAATAACACTGTAACGTGCTGACTGTGTGCTCTGATAGTGACTGTGGGAGCAGGGACAACATTGGGGGACTGGTCCATAAGAGCAGCTACATAGCTCACGTTGACTTCTGAAGCTTTTACTGCTTAGAAAAGACTGTTCCTTGTTCTCCAAGTAAGAAAAGCAGATGGACCTATACCCAGCATCTGAGAGCACCACGCCTGAACAGTCCTGGATAGTTAGCACCGAGAAAAGGAACATTCTGATGTGTTTGCTAAAGAAATCTAACAATACAGACCTGTTCAGACTGTGGATAACCACCCATCTGATATTCCATGGAGGGCTCTATACACATAAAAATTAATGAAAGATTATACACAAAAGAAAAATTTTCTGTCCCACTGAGAACAGAATAGAACGTACAATTCATATGCTTTTCAAATTATTCACAAGGAACATGGCATAGAAAGCAGTAATTTAAAACCCTTTCTTTGGCAAACCTTTCATTAGAATGTCGAAAATAGTAGCAAATAGCGCTAATTTTGATCTAGCCAGTTCTTCCCTTAGAGGATGCTTATGAATAGGTTAAAAATACTAGTAACTAGTGTGAGAGATGGAGAGAGAGAATCAGAGAGACAAAGGGAGAGAGAGATAGAGAGACAGAGAGACACAAACGCACATGAAATATAAATAACTGATACAGGATGAAGGCAAAACCTTTTCAAAACCGATAGACACAGAAATCCTTATACGACTGGAAGTCTTGAGCATGGAAGGCACCAAATACAAGGAAACATTTTTTTCAGAATATGTGAATATCCCTCTATTCCCCAGAAGCCAAATCAGGTGAACTGTGAGCCTCCCTTCATCTTCAAGAGCCTGCCTTCAAATATCAAAGGTTGGCGAAACATTTCATTTCATTTCTTCTGCAGTAGATGGTGAAATACTGCCTTCGCCTTCTTTTTGAAGATCTTCTCAAGAGACCGTGGGTAAACCCCCAGATATATGTGATGAAATAGCTTCATTTCTGAAACTCAGAGGGTATTTTACTTCAAATAAAAAATGATCAGCCTTGAAACATACAAACAAAATAATTTCCGATTAAAAATTTGTTAAGGTATGATGGGTCTATATCAATTTTTTTTTTAAATCTAGTCAGCATGTCTAATAGACAAGTAAATACTGGGCTACATTAGTAAAACCCCACTTCAAAACTCACTGTGGGGCAAATGCATGGTCTCTAATCCATGTTGGTTATCATGAAAGATGTATTAAAGAAATGAATAGCATTGTCCTACCTTTGAGCTAATAATCCTTTGATGAGAAGAGAGTACACAGGAGAGGAGGGGAGAATTGTAACAAGTGAGGCCTCAGTGACGGCCTGAAACAAAGGAGGAGTCATCCCCATGAAAGAAAAGAACAGCTATGACATACAGTTTTGTGATGTGTTTCAGAGACACCAAATGAGATGAGAAGGAGAACGGGAGGTACCCTTTCAGGCCCCAAACTGAGAGCAAACTCAGGAGACTTGAGAAAAAGCCAAGAGAGAGAGGCACCCTGGGCAGCCTGCAATTGCCTCCAGAGTGGGAGGAAGCTGCCACAGCTGTGGCCCTTCATCCATCCATGCCTGTTCTCACGAAATAGGATGTAGATTCCTCTACTGCTTACAAGTTTGTAGTTAGCTTGTCTGTGAGTCTTTTACCTCCTCAAGGCCCAGGCCTTCCTTCACCTTGGAGTACCTAGCACAGCAGTAGGAGAGGGCAATCTGCCCCAGAGCTTTCTCACTAATAATCCCAAAGCAGCCACCTAGTGGTCTGGGGAGAGAGGAGAGTGGGAAATTCCCCCAATGAGTCTGGAAGGGCCCAGGGATCATGGCAAAGGGCTAGTGTGTGACATTAACACACTAACATCACCAATGGGTCTGGAGGGTCCAGGGATCACAGCAGGGGGCTAGTGCATGGCTACATGAGAAAGTTGAGAAAAAGAAAATCTAAAGGCTAACCCAGCTTCTATTTCATTTCCATTCTCTTAAAATGGAAGTTTCTGTTCAATTTTCTCCTTTAAAAGATAAAACTGACAGATTAAAAATACAGCCTTTCTTGGACATCGGCCAAAACTTTTCAGCAAACATTAAAATCTTCATCTCAACTGACCAGCAGAAGTATTTGAAATGGCTGAACAGATCACTAATTATATTCGCTCCTTGCCAGAAGAAGAATGGGAAAGAACCTGACTCATTTGTCATCTGACTACAAAGTCTCCATCCAAACCACAGTCATTGGTTAGACCTGGTGCGGTGTGGCCAAAACCTGACGGCATGAGAAAGTCTGGGCTGCCCATAGGTCACAAGGGCACCTCTTCTCTTGCTTTGCATATGCAGCAGCAAACGTGCTAGGCTGAGCATTGCCATCTGGCAGGTAGTCGGTGGAGGGTTTACAGCAGTAGCATTGGCCTTACCTTCCCTGCCCAGGTCAGTGCTACTCTATTTATGCACTGACAGCTTAACAAGATGGCGCTGACAACTTTACAAGAGTCAGTGTAAGTCTCTTCTTTAAGGCCTCACTTCCTCTTGAAGCATTAATATATGTATGTATTATTATGTATGAATGTATAGTTGGCAGTAAAGAGTGTAGCTCAATTGTTTTAATATTTACCAAAATCACACATTGTAGCTCTTAAGATAAACAAGCAAATGGATGCCACAGTTATGGATAACCAGCAATAAAGAGGCTATTATATTATGAGACCATGCCGAAGCCTACTTTCACTAGATATTTAAGTGGCAGATCCAAATTCAGTGTCTAAGCTGTGAACTATTGAACTATGCTTAATCCCACAAAAAATCACCTCCCCTCTTCTGTGCCTTTCTGAATTATTGTGACAGCCACCGTTTCCCTGCTTGTGTCCCTCCCTGGATGACTAGATGCTTATTCTGTTTTGTGCCTCCTGCCTCTTGAAGAGGGGATCTCATAATTCATCCTCTCACACTAGAAGGCAGGAGTCTTTCACAGTGTATGAAACAATGCAATGTTTAAAATGACATCCAGTAAACTCTCATTATTAGCAGAAGTTATAGTCTGTGGAGCCGCTGTGTATGCAGAATTAACTGATTCTATTGCTCCTAAGGGAAATAAAGCCCAGGCTACCAGGAACATTTGGTCACATTCTCATCAGCTAAGCCATCATTTGCAATATAGACCCATTTGCCAACTTCCTCGTGAAGTGAGCTGGTCTCACCAGCTTTGAAAACCTGTACTTCTACATTACCCTTTTCAGTAGAAGACTTTGCAAGTGTTGTGTAGCCCCTTCCTCAGTATCCAGAGCTACAGAATCTGCCTCATCTGCATGTTTAACATCTTTCAGACCCCATCACCTCTTGGACCCCATGTGCCAGCCAAGCTATGCTACCCAAGAAGTGCTTCACACTCTTCCGACCCTGGATGACATAACTATAAATTATTTTGGCCTTCAGCCTCATAACCACTATGTGCCCTATGCTGAATTCAAAATCCAGATGCTTATCTATCTCCTCCATAGCTTCATCATGACCAGAAATGGTACTTTAGCACTTTGGGAAGTGCAATCGTGCCCTTATTAGCCAGTTCCCCCTTCCTTTCCCTGCATGTCCTATATTATCAGTTTATTAGCATGGAGTCAATGACCAACAGTGCTGTAACTCATAGCTCAACAAAATTAACACACAGATTTTTCCATAAAGTCCAGCCTTCTTGTGCTTAGTAAGGACAGTAGATGGCAACTCACCACAATCTTTGGGGTGAGAAGAAAGCAAAAATAATAATAATAATAATAATAATAATAATAATAATAATAATAATGTACAGGAAAGAGCTAACCACTTAATAACCCCTTAGTGATAGGTAAGAACTGTAAATACAGTAGTAGACGAGAAGAAAGGCATTCCAGGAAAAGGAAACTATAAAGAAATACAAACTTTCAAAATACTAAAAGAAAAAATAAAAATCAGAAAAGAAGGGGGTCTAGGAAAAATATTTTTTTTTTGTAGAAAAGACAAATTTAGGATAATTTAAAGAATCTCTTAAACTCTTTATGGGGACTTGAGACATAATTTTCCAAGAGCAAGTGATATCCCATGAACAGTAAAAACAGTGATCAGAGCTGCTTCCAGAGCTCATTTTGGAAATGATGCTCCCAGAAACTCCAGTGCTTGCTTTTGAATTTCTGTGGCACTCCACAAAACCAAAGTAAGATTTCTGGACCTAAAGGGTCTTGGGACACCCTCAGCCACCAGAAAAGGACTTCTCCCTGTGATAAACTATACAAAGCTAGAGATAGTATGAGCATCCAAGGCAGTAACTGGCCAGTTATGTTCATCAAGGGTCTCAAGGGCCACATACAAGCCCATCTTATGAAGCAGTTAATAGCATATGTGTGCATGCCTCATGCATGCACATAGACACACACAGACACACACACACACACACACACACACATATATATATTTACAATCGCTAATTTTATGGAGGCTAAGAGCCCTGTGGGAATAGATGCCTGAACAATGTTCTTACAATCATGCACACCAAATTATCAGAAAAATGTTTTTATGTATTTATTAAATTAAGATTTAGATCCATCACTTACTTTTCAGTTTGAAACTGCTCTGATTGTTGGCAAGCCCCTGATTCAGCAGACACAGAACACAGCACAAGGATTTCTGATTTTCTGGAACCATCCACCAGTCCCTAGAATCATCACTTCTTACTGTTAAGACTTTATACCCTGAACTCCCTCCATAGGCCTCCAAATTGCAGGTTATCACCAACACACACACACACACACACACACAAACACACACACACACACAAAATTTGCTATCCTAAATTCTCTTCTCATACCTGAAACAGGCTTCACCTGTTTCTAGAGGAATCAGGAAGCACTTTAAAAAGTTCTCATCCAAATCACGCTGTCTGACCCCACCCACAACTGTACAGCTGCCCACCATCACAGGCTTTATTCAGTGCATCTGGGGTTTAAGGAGATCTGAGTAGGCAAGATTATGTGCAAGAAGGAGTTGGTAGCCATTAGGATGAGAAGGGCACAGCTTGTGTAGACTGAGAGATTACACAGACAAGATGGAGTACCCAGGACTTAGGGTAAGGTCAAAGAGTTTCAGTCCTTTCCCAGTGCCAGCAAGGTGGCACTGAGTGGTTTTTAAGTAAGATGAAGTCCTCATCAGATGGGCATTTGAGAACTACTATTCATTTTTTTATAATTAATAATGAAATGTATTCAATTATTTACCATCCGGACCGTAGGAGGTGAAGGAGGGTATGGGAGAAGTACTATTCTTATTCTAACTGAAGAAAACATAGGGAAGAAGGAAAGGTGAAAAGCAATTAGGAAAACCACCATTGAGAGATGATAAGTAGCTGCAAACAAGAAAAAGAAAAGTCAGTTTGGAAGAGTTGACAGCAGTCAATGAGGACGTGAATTTTGAGATTTTAAAAGCAGTGAGAGGGAGACTCTAAACAGTGATCTAAAGCAGCTAGGATAAATACAGCATGCCTTTAACTGAGATGGGAAATGCACAAATATGAATGATATGCAAAAAAATTCAGCTCAGACCATGTTCATTTTAAGGCTCACAGGCACCTAAATAAACACATCTACCAGGCACTTTGAAGTTCACATCTGGCCCTGAGATTCAGATTGGTTGGTGTAATACACCAATATTGATACTGGTCTAAAGATGGAGCTTGAGGCTCTAGGAGTAATAAAGTTAACTAAATCAATTTAATCAGAGTGCAGAGCATAAAAAGAGAAGCCTAGGATTAAAGAAATGGGAAAAGACCGATGTTGACTGGGACTGTAGAATGACCAGAGGACAGATGAGAGAGTAGTGTCTCGGGACACAAGGGAGGACCACATGTGGAAGGAAGTGACCAGAATATGAATTCCACGTGATTAGGTCAAAGGATACAGGACTGGGGGCAAATAAAGCAATTGGATTAGGATATCAGGTGATTAACTCGGATGACAAAATGAAAAACAGCAAGCTTAAGGAAGGTTCTCTCAAAGTGAATTCCTCTCATATGCAGGGAAATATGTGGGGTGTGAGGTACTGAAGGCTGCATGCAGTTGCCTGCACAGAAGGAGCTTCCAGGGAAGTCTGAATGGGAAGAAGAAATCCCATTCTTCTCACTAGGGCACAGTGAGAGGGGCAAGATCCAAATCAATGTGTAGAGAATGTTTTTATAAACAAGAGGTGGAGAAGAGATGATGACTGGGAAAGATAGAAGGATGCTGAAAGTATGGAACAGAAAAAAATCAAGAATTGCCCTGAAAATGAGGAGCTGAGCAGAGATAAAGGATCACAAGGAAAGACTGGGTAGGAAAATAGGGTAAAAATTTTGAACCTGGAGAAACTGTTTTTGACACATTTCTACTCTTATTTTTCCACAGCAGCAGTAACCTTTTAAAAAGGTTTTCATGACCTTTATAAAAACTAAATTTAACAAGAAAAAAAAGCATAAGATATGACAGAGCCCAGAGCATACAGAGGATAGCCCCTTCCCTGTTGAGACATTGAACCAATGTATGGCTGGGCAGTTTTATACACTATCTAATTTAACCCACTCAGTACCATGAAGTTCTATTCCTATGTTACATAGATAGAGACTGAAAGGCAAAATGAATGGAAAGGCAAATAAAGAACGGCGGGGCTACAATCTGACACTATCAAGAAAGAGAGACTAAGAAAAGAGTCTGGTGAGAGTGGATATAACTACATCAGGAAGCAGAGGGATCTGATCCTGTCCATCCAATGTGCAATCATCATGCATCTACCATGTGCATGCAGTAATTACAGAATGTGAAGAACTTGCAAAGGGTGTAGTTTCATTGTTAGAACTTACCATTAAGAATGAGGGACAAGGTACACACACTTGATACCACTCATGAACAGCCAATAATAATTCAGGAAGAGACGGATGAGAACAGAGTGTGAGGAGGAGCTTAAAAGCTTAGTGGAGACTCCAGATACAGCAAGAACCAAAATACATGAAGACAATTTCAAAGGAAAGGATGACCCTTAAAGAGGACCATGAGGAATGGGATGATTCTGGGCAGCTGATTTGGAAGAGAGAGTGCTGAGAGAAATGGAGTGGAGACTAGACATGAACACATGGAGCATCACACGAAATCAAAACCACACAAACGAAGCAAATAGTTTTAGTGCTGTATTGAATGCTAAATGAATGCTCTGAGACTTAACAAATATCCAGCTACATTTTTCTCAGCCTTATTTGTTTCTGGTAGCACTTGGTGAGACAAGACTTTCGAGTGTGAATATGTGCAGAGGGTGTTAAAGAGCATCGCATCCCACAGGATAGGAATCTACATACAAACCTCAGAGCCAAGAATTCTAAATAGTGGGAAAAAATGGCCACCTCTCTGGGACAGAGAGGACGACTGGGTGACAATAAAATTTCTGGCTGACAAATCAAATGGACAAGGAACTAACACACTTTAGGAGAAAACAATTGGTGTTCCACAGTGTGAAAAATACTCCTTTTTGAAACATGAAATATGTTTTCTATATTAAACAGACTTAGACTTTTATATATATAAAGGAGAAGAGGTGAGACTATAATGCACCATCAAATCAAAGATCCCAATGATCTAAAGGTTAATAGACTGTTGGTACCTGTGGCTCAGGAAATATGACCTTTCAGCCAACATGCAGGGAATGCACCACGCCTCAGTGTCAATGACTAAAAGGTTAGTAACTGAACCAAAGTCAATGACAATAAAATCCATACAAGGGATTGGTATTAATCATGAAGATGTAGAAGCAGTCAAGAAAAATATTACACAAAATTCAAAGATCTCTATTGAGTTTAATTAATTCTTCTCATGGACTGTGAAATGAGAATGAGTTTTTTTTTAATTTACGTGTGTGTGTGTGTGTGTGTGTGTGTGTGTGTATTATGAGTGTGAAAGAGAGCTGATAAGTGCCACGGGAGCAAGCGTGGAAATCAGAAGAGGACAGCATGCAGGAATAACTTCTCTGCTTTCACATTGTAGGTCCCAGGCTATCAGGCTTGGCAGCAAGTGCTTTTTATGCCCTTAGCCACCTTGAGTTCCCCAAAATGAGATTTTTGCTAGAGAGGACTGATGTTCAGATAGACAAGGAGTGGGACTGTTTCTGTCAGCCAACCAGGTTGCTTTTGTTCAGCCTAACATGTGTAACCTGTATAAACATTGCTTTCACCCAATCGCAAAAGGGGAAGCACTTGGAGCATCTGTGGAGGGACAAGGCATGTGTGCCAGCCACCTAAGTATCCCAAGGACAGTCCTGAGCACATAGCTCCAGCTGTCAGGAGCTAAAGACTTGACTCAAAAGAAGGAATACATGAAGGCCAAGAGAGAGGTAAGAATTTATGATTATTACTTTATACTCCTAAAGATATGGCTTAGATAACGGATATAAGCAGAGACCATCTTGAATCTCTTAATGTTGTTCCTTGCACATAACAAACACTCAATAGATAACCGCTGTTCTTCATAATATATATGCTTACTTTAGGTACTTTTCCAAAAATCAAGTGTCTTGGGAGATCCCAAAGCATAAAGACCTATTTATATCTAGCCACAGACCTGGCTTCAGGTACAGTCTGAACCTTTCTAGTAGAACATAACTTAGCGTCCTCAGACAAGCTGAGTATCATTGGAGACAGATGGTTTAGATCAAGGACTGTATTATTCATGTCTCCCCCCAACAGAAATTTGCAGAAGTTTAAACTGAAGATGAGGAGTCATTCGCATTCAGGATCATCCCCATCTTGAAAACTCCATCCCTCCCGTATGTTTTGGTTATATTTCCCTTTGATAGACAAACAGATCCAGCTGTTTCCTCCCTTGAAGTGCCCTGAGGCTTCCTGGGCAGGCTTCAGATAACTCACTCTTCCTGAGGAGAAAGGAGATCCAAAGAATGGGAGGACCTATGTTTTCCTTCTGATATTAGGCTTCTTTTTTGGCAAATAAAGCACAGCCCCTTGGACCATGATATCTACATAGAAAAAGGAAACACACAGCACTGGGGCATTTAGTACCGTTTTAAAAGGAAACACAGGGCAGGGGTTGGAAAACAGAGTTGTTGGGTGAGTAGTACGAAGTCATTGATTGAAATTATGACTCTTTCCAAATTCACATTGGCACATCCCAGTGTTACCACGAGGTCATAACTATCTATCTTGTTTTATTTGCTTTCCTGTATAATAGACATTGGGAATTTTTTTCAAGGTGTAATTTTCTTTTAATTATTATTTTAATTATGCATGTTTTTAGGTATAACCATCATTTTACATATGTGCGCATAATATATAATGAACAGACGGGGGTTGTTAGCATTTCAATCTCACTGGATGTGCCTTTTGTTTGTCTGTCCCCAGGTCAACAATGTCAAAGCCATTAAAGGCTACATAAGGAGGTCAGTGTACGTGGAGACTTAGAAATAAACCATATTAAACAACAGTGATATTTTAGGAACTCCAAAGACTGGTACTGGTTTTCTTGTCTGGTCGCTTTGTTTCTTTGTGTGTTTAACACACTATTCAACCCCCTTCATGGACTGCAAAATGGTAATGACCTATGTAGCCCAGGCTGGCCACACTATTATATGTCTGTGAGCTCCTGATACTCTTGCCTCCACTGGCTGTGTCCTGAGGTAACAGGCATGCAGCACCTGGTCAGTTTACGTGGTCCTGAGGACCACACCCAGGACCTTGCAAAGCTCTTCCAGCCCTTCCAGCCCTTCCTGGGGTAAGTATTCTTATTTTTAAAAAGGTCTTTGTGTGTTTGATGCTGAGGATCAAACCCGGAGTACTACACTACGAATTGTTAGCAGGTCCTCCACCACTGATTTATGCCTCCAGTCCTTTAACATTTTTTATTAATATTATATAATATATGGTAGGTCTGATTCAAGATCATGGTCAGTTTATAATTCAACAATCCAGCCACCCTTGAACCCTTTCTTGACTGGGCACTGTGAATCTGGGTCATCATAATAAAGACAGTCTGATATCAAAACTACAAAGATAAAGTTTCCTGAAAAATAAATGGCAAATTGCTGCTTTATCACTTGATAGATGGGGTAGCTTCCTTTCTGTTGTCAGAACACTGTATTTTATTCACCCATTTGTTACTTAATACAAAAAAGACCCGAGACTGAAAACATTTACTGTCAGCTGGCCTTGAACCCGATAGACCTCGGTCCCCTTTGTTCAAACAGAACCGTATGAGCCTTCTCAAAGACATCCTCCGACAGATGAGCAGAATTCCTAGAGGTACCTGGAGAAATGTCCATTTTTCTTGCCAATAATAATTGTACTGAAAATAGACTTCCAGCTTGGGTAAAAATAGCTACTTTCATCAGTCATCATATTTCCTGTTCAGCTTTTATATACATCACCTCTAAAAATGGAAAGGATTTGGAGAGGGGAAACTTTAAATATCACCGCATATATCGGCTGCATATATATTCAAGTATAGTTTATCACAGAAATCAAGAAATTTTAAAGATTAGAAATTTACCCCATCCTAAAGACTGTCAATAACTACAGACACGTCCCCTGATGGATAAGCTAGCTTTTATTAGAAGAGAGCAAGGCTAGCAGTGAGAAATGTGAGTCCCCGTGTTATCCAGTCGCGTCACCTCAAACTGTCTCACAACGTATGTGGGGGCTGCAATCAAAATTGGCAGCAACCAAAGGTCTCTGAACACACATTATAACACAGCCAAGCGTTATTTCAGAACCAAATGTGTGCTGAGCCTGAGGTGTTCTGGTGGGGTTTACCCACTCAACTTCACCACGGCCTCCGTTCTAAAAACAATACCTGCAGCCATCAGGACACACGATGACAAAGAACACATCATGAAACCCTTCAGCTCAGATTCAAGACTACAGTATGGTATGAATTACAGTGTTTTTACTGTACATACAGTGTGTTGTTCACTTATATAAACATAGAGACTTAATCACGGAAAACAAAAGGCTTTGAGTATTTTCCTTCCATCACTGCTCAGTGTGGAGCTATCGAGATAGGGTATCTTAGGATTGGACAATGTTTAAAAAGAAAAGTTTGATTTTAAAAATTGCTGTTTGAATTTCTGAAATCACACAGGTTTAAAAAACAAGTGTTCAGCGAAGACTTGAGGTTGGGACACAGTTTCTAGTTTCTCTTTCTCAAGTGGCCTAAGCATATGTCTGCCATTTTGTGCTGCATGGTTGTGTGGCACAGTGCCGCAGGCTTTGATTCAGAAACTCAGTCAACTCGGATACACATTTAAGATGATCGATATCCATGCCACAGGATCAAAAATTCAATCGAGATTTGATTTCTTTATGTAGAAGTTAACACATCAATCTCATTAGTATGCAAATTTAAATTTGCTTTTGGCTTTATAATTTGCTTTTGATTTAAATTTAGATAGATATGTGACTTTATGTATATCACGTTGTGCAAATATCCTTGGAGACTAGAGAGTGTTGGATCTCTTGGAACTGGAGTTACAGGCAGTTATGAGCTGCCTGATGTGGATTCTGGGAACTGAACTAGGTCCTCTGCAAGAGCAGTAAGTAATCTTAACTGATGAGCCATCTCTCCAGCCCTGTTTTCATTTTTGTAAGTAATAAAATTAGACAAATATTAAACATTGTCTTAAAATAAAGTTTTTATGATTTATTAACAGTAAATGTTTTATTTGTAGAACCTATGTCCCTGGAGTCAGGTAAAAATTCTCAAGGGAGAATGGGTCATGAGAAGAAAATGCTAGAGAGCCCCTCATCTAGAAAAGCCTGCAATCACAAAGCCCCAAGTGGCTCCGCTAAGGAATAGTGCTGTAACAAAGTACTTGAATGAAGATGGCTAATAAGAGTGAAAATTGCCGGGCTGTGGTGGGGGCACACGCCCTTAATCCCAGCACTCAGGAGGCAGAGGCAGGCAGATCTCTGTGAGTTCGAGGCCAGGCTGGGCTACAAGAGCTAGTTCCAGGATAGGTTCCAAAGCTACAGAAAAACCCTATCTCGAAAAACCGAAAAAATAAAAAAGAGTGAAAATCAAAGATACAGGGCTAAGACACTGCTACTGCCTATACCAAAAGTACTTTTATATAGAACCTGATACTGTCCATCCACAGGTACCAGTATTTCTCACCCCACACACACCAGTGGCCTTTCCGTCAAGATGCAATTATTCATCTGCTTTCGTCTACTTTGATTTAACTTAATACATAAAATTCAGAAGATTCTAAAACACAACATTTAGAAAGCAAAAGTATGGATAGTGGTGGCTCACAACTTTAATCTGAGTACTTGGGAGCCAAAGGGAGCTGGATCTCTGAGTTTGAGGCCAGCCTGGTCTACAGAGTAAGTTCCAGGACAGCTAGGGTTACATAGTGAAGCCCTGTCTTGAAAAAAGGTCACTGTCCCTTATGTGTGACCTTACATAAAATGTAATCTCATGAAGCAAAAGTACTTTGTACTCGCCTCCTGTCTCTGCAGCCTTAATAGGTTATGGAGTCCTAGGAGTCTGTCCATGGTGTTATAGAGATTGTTCACACATGTCTAATAAACCATATTCCTTTACTACTTGGTTTACTCATCAAATTCTAGGACAGTGGTTCTCTACCTGTGGATCATAACCCCTTTGAAAACCTCTATCTCCAAAAATATTTACATTATGATTTATATAAGCAGAAAAACTACAGTTATGAAGTAGCAATGAAAATCATTTTATGGTTGGAGGTCATCACAACATGAGGAAACTGTATTAATATTTTCTATTTAACAGGGATCTCTTCTTTACATGTTAGATACTAAAGTCCTAGAGTCTGAGAACTGAAAATCTCCTCAGAACTGATGTAGGATTCCTCTCTATATGCTGTGAATACCATTGGTTAATAAAGAAACTGTCTTGAGCCTGTAATAGGATAGGATAGAACTAGGCAGGGAAAACTAGACTGAATCCTGGGAGAAAGGAGGCAGAGTCAGAGAGAAGCCACGGAGCCACTACCAGAGACAGATGTGCTGAAACTTTGCTGGTAAGCCATGACCTTGTCACGATGCAAAGATTAATGGAGATGGGTTAAATTAAGATGTAATAGTTAGCAAATAAGAAGCTAGAGCTAATTGGCCAAGCAGTGATTTAAATAATATGGTTTCTGTGTGATTATTTTGGGGCTGAGCAGCTGGGAACCAACAAGAGATCTCCTCCCTCAACACACAGAACCATGAAACTCCAAACACAAAGTCTGAAAGTTCAAGAAGGGCTATGTGGTTCCATCATGCAGTCAAGTGAGCCACATGACAGTCTAAATCAACGTCTCCAAAACTGTAATGGGCACGAGACCACTGGAGGACCTAGCAACAGTGTAGACTCTGACCTGATAGGCCTGGGAGGGGCCCAACTGTGCAGTCCTAACCTGCTTGCAGACAAAGCAGACATGCCAGGCACAGATCACAAATTTGAAACAGCAAGGGTTCAGTGGTCAGTTAGCCCAACGACTATCAAACTGCTCTCTGCATGATAGGATTCAGAGGCCAACACTGGCCTCAGCATTCTAAACCCTAGGTTTAATTTGTTAGCTACAAGGCTTCCCCAAGTCCATATCCATCGCCCACATCTCACCCTTCCTTTTATAATTAAAATCTGTGTATTTATTTAAACAGAACATATTATCTCAATTACTGACTTCCCCATATTAAATATTGAAAACATGAACTGAAGAGCCTGAGCCTATTTTACATACATGCAATTTTCTTTACTGGGAATATATCCATTTTTTTAAAAAAGTGTTTTTAAATGTTATAGATGGGGAACTGAGGCCAAGTGAAGATCACTGACTTGACGTACATTATGTCATTCACCCAGTTGTCTTGTGTAATCTGAGAGGAACCAACCTGGATGAGGCCCAAGTCCTGGAGATGAAACTGAACTTCAGATCTGCTCATTTACATACCATTATTGCAGCAAAGAAAGCTGGTTATAATGAGATCCCTGGGCATCTGGGCCCAGTCATACTGCCTAATACTGGTCCTGAGAATGACTCTGTTGAAAATTACAGGAAAATATATAGAGAAACTGCAAGGGAAAAAAAAATTGTGATTCAAAGAGACTGGCATAAGCTCATGAAAGACCAAGCTCAGAATTTAAAAAGTAGAGAGAAATCAAGGAGAACTAATGAGGTTCTCAGAGCTTTGAGGGCACCTTGAAAACAATGCTCCAACAATGCTGTGCACAGAAAGCTTATTGAGACAGGGGTCTGAGTGCTCAGAAAGCTACAGAGACCAGAACTCAGTTTGGAGCCAGGGACAAATTTCAGAATGAGCCTTGATTCTCTAGGGACTCAATGAAGAACACAGCTCTGGCTGACATTAGGTTTCTACCTAATGCCCCTTTGTGATTATAGACACAGTTATGGATCTGATTACCATCACTTGTGCCAACGTTGGCATAGCTGCACCTTGCATCTTTGTCTTATTTTATCCTGAGACCTTGTTGAGTTGAGGTTCTTTTTGCACTCTAAGAGGCCAAGTGTGAGTGAGCCACACTTGGGACAGACCCTGCTATGGGAAGCATACTGCTGTGCAGGTAAATGCAATGGCAAGATGAAGGAGGCAGAATTCTAGAAGATATTCCCTCTCTCTCTCTCTCTCTCTCTCTCTCTCTCTCTTTCTCTCTCCCCTCTCTCTCTGACACTATGTGACAGCAAAGGAATCAGCCGAGTAGCATTCTGTGTAGCAGCCCCTCAGAGATGTTGACTTCTGTGGGGAAAAAAGACTGAGCGTGATACACAAACATCTGAACAGAGAAGAACATGATACACAGAGATTAACGCAGCTATGCAGACTTATCTGCATACAATGGGAGACGTGTATGCTTGTGATAAATGTGTTGTAGAGCACAGGATGCCATGTTCAAGCAGTGCCTGTGGCATTTATGAAGGGACCATTGTCAAAGCAGAGTTGGAGTTAAGGGGAACCAAGCAGGTAGAACACCAGGGACTGACAACATCAGGAGCAGCTTCACCCATCAGCATCCCAGAGCAAGGAAGACAAGAACTTACAGAATTCTGTAAGGCCATCAGCATCACGGCAAGGAAGACACTTACTTAGAGAATCCCTGTAAGACCTATAGCTGAAGAGAAGGCTTCCTCGGGACATGGATGTCTGGTTAAACCACTGACCACCCATGGCCCACCAATTCCACAAGAAATGCTGCTGGGAAGCTCCTTCAAACTCTTATCTCTGGCTTGTGCCTCCTATGGACTGAACGTACCCAATGCCAAGGACCTTTTGACAGTTTCCCTAATCCCTGAGTCAGCAAGGGTGGATCTGGAGAAGACATAGTCTGTGTACTAGGAGACCTTCCTCCCTGCGACCTCCTGAAACATTGCAGTCTGGTGAGGTCTTTGCCCCCTCTGTACGCTTATCTCCCATGGGTGTCCATGACATTTCCCCTTTGGGAATCACCTGATGCCCCATCTCTCTTCTAAAGCTAAACTCTCTATAGATGGTTTACACAAGGAATCTCACACCTTAGCTACAATAGCTTTGTCCACCCAAATGGATAGCAAGCCTTTTGAAGGCAGGTACTATACTTGTCTCTGCTCCCAGTGCTTGTTCAGCAAAATATGTCAATGGCCCTCACTGCTCAGGATTCTGCCTCTGCAACCTGACAGTTCAATGTGGACCAGGGGAACAGCAGCCTGCCATAGAGAACCTTCCCCTGGGCACTTACTTTTGTCCTGACAGCCTGTCCTCTGTGCCCTGCCTTCTCATTAATAGGACCCCCTAACTGCATGTAGTACACAGCCAGTCAGCACAGAGATCTGCAGTCTGCAGGGCTCACTGCCATTTGCAAATTAGCTGTCACCATTTCAGATCCATGGAGAAGCCACAGAACAGGACGTACTGCTTTTTCTTCTTCGGATGGTAACATTTGGTGGCAGAAGGTCCCAGTTCTTACAACTGGAGCTGAGCAACATTGACATAGCAGACAGGACACATACTGACCGGCAGGTCCACTGTGGCTGCACCCACTCTGCTTCTTCTCGGGAGGTGACTTCTCCCCCAGCAGCACTCAAGTTCCACGTATTTGATGAACACCACTAAGCTGGTCCTTGCTTGCTTCCTGCCTTCCGGCCAATCCTCCCTTACTGACCTCATGTCTAATACCATTTCTGTTTAGTCTATGAATCCTCCACTCTGTTATAAACAAACCCATTCTTCCCTCATCCTCTTTACCCAATGGCTCTCCTATTCCTTCTGCATTGGTTGACTTGCTTCCCATAAAAAGTTGTAATAAAGCCCAAGCCTGTTCTATATGGAAATGTGGCTTGTTTAGAAATAGGGTCCTTGCAGATGTAATCGAGTTGAGATCATATCTCACTGGATTGGGGGGGGTGTTGAAGAATAGGGGAGTCACCGGACCAAGAACAGAGGAAGAGATTGGAATTATACTTCCTTAGTCATAGAATGCCAAGTATTACTGACAACCCCCAGGAGCTAGAAAAAGGATGCATAAGGACCCTTTTTCAGAGTCTCAGAGGAAGGACAATCCTGCTAACACCTTGATTTTAGACTCTCGAGTCTCTAGAACTAGAATGAAATACGTTTCTCTTCTTTTAAGCCCCTGAGGTTTTGGTGCCTTGTTACAACAACCCTAGGAAATCAACCAACACACCTTCCAGTAACTAGGACTTGGGTTTTAGCAGGGAAATCCCCAGAGAAAGATGTCCAGGAAGGACTGTGTCCTTGCTGCCAGGCTTTTCCTGGGCACCCAACTCCACCCTCCCTTACAAGCGTTTTCTTCATTGGAAGTTGGTGACACTCAGTGCTGACACTTCTCTATCATGGTCACCTCTGGCCATTGCCAGGGACTCAAGTCTCCATCTTGTATTCTAAACCCTGTCATTCTATCAGCTATCCTCACCGTGTGGTAGCCGGTTGATACTGGGCACTTCTTCAATGATGCCTCATCATTTCATTTTAACCAGCTGCCTCCATGGCCATTAAAAAAAAATGACAGTCCTTTCCACAAAGGCATAGCCCCATTTTTAAGACACTCAGCACCTGTCAATATTATCCTTCTCCCACCAAGCCCTCGTTTTCATGGATGCCCCTCAAACCCCAAGCCCTTGCCCCTCCAGGTGAGTTATAGAAGGTCTATGAATTATACTGAAATCATATGCATACTGTTTCCCCAAGCTTCACCCCACTGCTCACTCATGCAAACCAGTGCCGCCACAGATTCATAGATGACCGCAGTACTGTGAGTCTTCTCATTTCTCCTGACTTCCTTTTTCAGTCTTTTCCTCTGCAAGCAAGCAAGGCCCTTCACCCTGCTACGGCCCCTCCAGCCTCCATTTTTTTCTTTCTTTCCAACAGCTTTAACTCCCCCTCCCTAACTTCCCCAGACAAGTGTACCAGTGTACCCACCTTTCTTCCCTCAGAAGAAGAGTCTGGGTCAGAGGGAGACATACTGTGCCCCTATGTTGCAGGAAGAGAGGAATGACTCCCGTGGGATGAGCCTGTCAGACATCCCACAGGACCAACTACAGACATCCCTGTAGAGGTGGGTGAGCCCTGCAAATCCACCTAAAATTTGGTTTGAATGGTAAGACCAGAGCTGGGTCGCCTGCACTAGAAGTGTTTGAAAAACCCAATTATTCATTTAATGAGGCTTTCTCAGTAGAACAGGCCAGGCTTGCAAGAGGACCAAAGCTGACTTACCCAGTGGGCAAAGGACATGAGTGTGCTTCTCATTGCCCTTAGGGTTGGTCTGGAGAGAAGGTTCAGTTGTGCAGTTGGAACTTCCTACCAGTACCAAAGAGTACCAGACTGCCACATCTGTTTGGCCAGATGTGGGGCAGAGGGGGAAGGAAGATAGTGGGACTTCAAATGGTCAGTGACCAGCACTGGGTCTGAATCCCCGATCTGTTATAATACTCACTAGCTGGCGATCCTGAAAAAGCTGTTTGGCCATACTAAACCTGATCTTCACACCACTTAGAGGAAGCCACCAGCACTTTCCACTGCGGTGTGAGGGTTAAATGAGATAGCAAGTACTTAGTGCCTAGGACTGCAAGCCTTCTATATCTGTGAGTTTCATAACTATGGGATCAACTAATCACAGGTCAAATGGGCTTGTGAAAAATGAAGAAGTGAGTGTGCAACTGAACAGGTGCAGACTCTTCATTCTTGTCATTATATCATAAACAGCACAGTATAACATCAATCCATACAGCACATACATTTTGCATAAGTGATGTAGAGCTAATTCAAAAAAGACAGGAGGGTGTACACTTGTTCTCTGCAGGTATGCACACTTGTTTTATAAGTGACTTAAGCATCTGGGTGCCTGCACATCAGGGAAGCAACCCCAGAGTTACATCCTGTGGATACTGAAGGAGGTCAAACTGGAAGATGCTCAATAATGCCAGATACCTTACCCTTCCTCTCCAAAGCCAATCCTTTACCACGGGCCTTGGAGTCCCGCCCTCACGTGCACTCCAGCACCATGTATCATTTACATTTCTTCCTCCTGCACCTTCACTTTCTTCCTGTGTACTGACGTCCTTTCTAACTCTTGGACACCAGCAGTGTCCGTATGCCCAGCAGGCGTCTCTAACATGTTCCACACAGAGACCTGTAACTACTCCACCAGCACCCAACACCGTTAGAAACTTTATTAAATCCTTAAAATGTCCTTTCCGTACACTGCGCACCTGGCTAATCGTCTGAATCCTGAGTCACAGAGAACTTTCTCTAGCTGCACTGTCCAACACCTCATCTTTCTGACTTCTTTGTTCTAGCACACATTTCTCAGTATCCCAGTTCAACCTCCGCTTTTATAATATCTGTGTTATTTTCCAATCACATTAAAGTGGATTTCATTATGCTAGAAAGTAGAAAAATATAAAATCTTATCATCAGGAGAAAATGTCAAGAAAATGAGCTAAAATATTCACAGTGATCCTCTCTGCATTATCAGATTATGGCTTTCTTTTTTGCTGTGTTATTTTAAAGAGGAAACTCTACTGTTTTCCTCAGAACTTTTCTAAGACCCAAAGTCCCTAGCTACACAGAACACTTCACAGTGTGCCCTGAAGTCGGTAGTCAGTTTCCACAGTTCAAAAGACTCTAACCTTCGCATGTTGTTATGTTAAGAAGGATGGCCTGCGTAGTCAACCGGACATTGTAAAGTGGAGGGATGGCTACCAGCGCCAAACTATAAAAGTTGTACCCTGCATTTCCTTCAGTTGTTTACTGCAGGGAAAGCCAGGCACTGTATCATGAAGATACCCAAACAGCCCCCTAGAGTAGGGCATGACATGAAAGATGCAGCTCTCCAGACACATGCCTGCATTAAACAGTTCGCGTATGTGAGCAGGGCCCACGGAATCAGACTTTCTGGCTGTATCACATATGCAGGCGACTTCAGGCCAGGTTGGCACCTCAACACAACTTCATGAGAGGTTCTGAGCCAGAATCATCCAGCAAGGCCATTCCCCAATTTCTAACTCACAGGAACCATGAGATCACCAGTAACTTCGAAGCTGCTAAATTTTGGCGTCAATTTGTAAACAATAAGAGTCAGCTGATGTCATCCCTAAAATATCAGCCCAGCTATATTGTCAGCCCTGCCCCTTGAGCATTGTCCTATCAAACTGAATCTACAAGCAGGTCCTAGACACCTGCAGGAATTCGCTCCTGTGTATTTGTCAACTCCAATACTTAGCCCTCCCTTGCAGTCCTTTGAAGTTTAACCCAGAACTCACCTCCTAATCCAGCAGAATCGATCCCTACCTCCTCTGCACAGCCTGGCCGCATCTTCCCATCTTTATAATAGCATTTATCCCACTCCACTGCAACACACAATGAACACGTTCACAACTCTCTCTAGACTGTGAGTCATGCAAGGTCAAGGCTGAATCATTATTAATCTTGGTGTCCTTGATACACCAAAGACAAAAAGTAGTTAATGAATGCCCTGAATTTATACACAATGAATATGAATATATACAATTACATGAAGGATTATATTACCAAGACTCTCTTAACCAGAATGGAAAGCGCACATAAGATCTCTGCATTTTAGCTCAGAGGACAGGCTAAACTTCACCTGTCAAAGCAATGACTCATATAGTACATTAGGACGCCACAACCACTGATGAATCAGGTCAGTGTCATGACAGCGGTAGAGTTAGCTAGCAGAAAATGACAAAGAATAAAATAGGATAACTGGGCAAAATTTAAACCATGGATAAAATGTAGTAGACTCCATAGGAGAGCTTGTTAAAATAGGTGCTTGGGTGTACTCGACACTGAACTGTGTCCCTCAAACACTGTCTATGTCATGGAAGGAACAACCACGGCACAGTCAAGCCGCTAGACAGACCCTGGGAAGTCGCGTGCATCTGGTGATTATTTTGCTTCTGAAACCAGTATTTTGGCTTGATTCTTCTTTTGGAAATATCTATTTGTTTAAAGTTTAAGAGCACTTACCACATGCTCTGATGCTGGCCTTTATTAGTTTATTAGTGCTGCTATTTTATTATTTCTTATTATTTTTTCTATTTTTGAAGATAAACATACAATATATTCTGATGATGGTTTCCCCTGTCCTGACTCCCTGCTCCTGACTCCCACAGATCCTTCCCATCTTCCCCTCAAATCCAAATCCATGCTCATTCATTCTCTCTCATCAGAAAATAAACAGGTATCTAAAAAATCAATAATAAGATAAAACAAAACAAACAAACCAGAATAGGACAAAACAAACTGAAGAAAAACAGTCAAAGACAAAGCATAAGGAAAGTATATAAATGTAGAAATACACATGTTTGAACACACAGAAATCCTATAAAAACCCAAAACCAGAAATATCCCACTATGTATGCAAAGGACCTGTAAGTTTAAAAAAACATGCTTTGACAAAGCATTGAGTCGAAGAAACTCCAAAAAATCCACTGCGTTCAGTTTGTGTTGGCCATGTACTGCTGGGCATAGGGCCTGCCCTTAATCAATGGTTAGAATTCCCAGTGAGATTCCACTGGAGGTAAGCAATTTTTCGTTTGCAAACAGTTATCAATCGGAGGTAGCATCTGGGTGTGTTCACTTCTGTTGGTAAGGGCACCCCATCAAGCCCAGACCTCTGCAGACCCTGGGCACGCTGCCACGGGCTCTATGAGTTCATGTGTGTGCACCACCCCTGCTCTGTTTAGAGGACCTTGTTTTCTTGGTCCCATTCCATGTGACTTTTACCATCTTTCTCTACTTCTGCAGGATTCCCTGGGCCCCTGGGGGAGGGATGTGATGGAGACACCCCATTCAGGACTGAGCGTTCCGAGGTCTCTCACTCTCTGCACACTGTCCAGCTGTGGGTCTCTGTATTTGTTCCCATCTACTGCAGGAGGAAACTTCTCTGAGGGCGGCTGAACAAGATACTGATCTATAAGGATAGCAAAATATCATTAAGAGTCATTTCATTGCTCCATTTCTTTGGCAGAACAGTAGTATTTAGTGTTCCTCTAGGTCCCTGGTCTATCTGTTCTCAGATTCTTAGCCACCTGTGCCGTGTCAGGCATGAGTTCCATATCACGGAGTGGGCCTTAAATCCAGTCAGATATTTGATTGATTATTCCCATAAGCTTCGTCTTTTGTTCTAGTGTATTTTTTCAGGCAGGTCGTTGTTGTACACTGAAGGGTTTGTGGCTTGGTTGCTTTTACCATTTGTACTGGCTGGTTTTGTGTGTCAACTCAACACAAGCTACAGTCATCAGAGAAAAAAGCCCACAGGTCAGGGAACCCTGATTGCTCTTCGAGCAGATGAGGGAGGGGGACTTGATCGGGGGAGGGGGAGGGAAATGGGAAGCGGTTGTGGGGACGAGGCAGAAATCCTTAATAAATAAATAAATTTAAATAAATTAAAAAAAAGAAAAAAAAGAAAAAAGCCTCAGCTGAGGAAATGCCTCAAGAGATGCAGCTGTAAAGCATTTTCTCATTTAGTGATCAATGGGGGAGGGCCCAGTCCATGGTAGGTGGTGCCATCCCTGGGCTGTTGGCCCTGGGTTCTGTAAGAAGGTGGGCTACGCAAGCCATGAGAAGCAGGCCAGTAAGCAGCACCTCTCAATGGCCTCTGCATCAGATCCTGCCTCCGGGATCCTGCCCTGTTTGAGTTCCTGTCCTGACGTCCTTCAGTGAAGAACAGCAATGCTGAAGTGTAAGCCAAATAAACCCTTTCCTCCAGACCTTGCTTTCTGGTGTTTTGTCTCAGCAATGAACCCCTAACTAAGACATGTTTCTTCTCTGGTAGCACACCGAGTACCTTCCAGGACCATGAGCACTAGTCAGTAGGGTGAAGGTTATAGGTGGATAACAGTTGGACTTCTCCGTGTTCAATGTTAGTTTGTGGAGAGCAATCAGGAGACTTGACAATAGCCTGGACTATGTAGGGATATTCCCATGAGGCCCCTTTGGCCAACTGCTAGGTTAGATGTAACTCATTCCTGGTACTAGGGGCTTCATTTGTTGACAAAAGATATTGGGGCTCTGTCTCCATTTTTTAGTGATTTCATTTTGATCACCTTAATATATGTGTATATTTTAGGAACCTCAATTGTTTTAGATTTCTATACAATCCCTCTAATGGTCCTTAATTTTAGCTGTCCCTCCCCATATTCTCTCCTTCACCCACCTCTGCCCTTCTCCATTTTCACCCATCCCCAACATTCATCCATAACTACTCATTCTCGTCCCCTTCCCTAAGGAAGCCTGTCCCTCCCTCCCAGTCCCTCACTCTATACCTAACCTTTGTGCTTATATAGACTGCAGCCTGCTTATCAAAGATTTAACAACTAAAAACCACATACAAGCAAACTGTTAAAGTCAGTTTAAAAGGATTGTTTCTCTAAAACATTTGTTTTTTCAAGTGAAGAAACATGTTCCCCTGAGAGAACCATTAATTTACACCAACTGAGACCATGGTTCAATTATTGATTTAGAAACAGTTTTAAGGAGTCAGATATTTATGGGCATTTTGCCAAGATCCCAAATTTAAACATATATTAGCAGTTAAGGTCACCATGGCATTCTGAACAAAGTATTTTAGTAGATTCTCCTTTCCTCTCACATCCCCCTACTCAGGACTATTCCTTTCTTTTTGACCTCTCAAGTCTTCTTTTCCTCTTTTGAAAAATATTGGTTTTGGACTGTTAACAATTTAAAGGCAGTCATGCTGGCATCCCGATGGCTGGGTTCAGCTGTCTTCATAGCTCGCAGCCAGCTGTCTTCACAACATCCAGCTGAGTTCTACTGTGGGATCTCAGGTTCAGTTCTGTGGGTTGGTGGATTCTCTTTTCTCTTCGGGCTTCTGTAACAATAAACCTTATGCTTGGTCATCTATAATGAGCTGAATTTATTTCTCACAGCCTGGGAGGTCCAGAACAATGGCACCACCAGATCCAGTATCTGGTGAGGGCTTTCTGGCTGCTTCAAAGATGGCATGTCTTGCCATTTCCTCCCATCTTGGAGGTGTGGACACATGTCCACATGACAAAAAGGCAGCGGCTCCCACAAACCTTCTGGGGTTCACAAGGGCACTGATCCCACTCCTGAAGGCAGAGACTTCCTAGTCAGATGACACACACAGACATCTCAACCTTCATTTCTTTATCTAAACTCATTTCTGACTCTTGAGAAATCTGAGAAGGTTTCAACAACTCCTCAAAAATTATGAGTACTATGTTGAATTATAAAATTCATAATTCTTATATTTTTAAAGCTACAATTGCTTTGTGTCACATATTTGAAGCTAGACAACAGAAGAAAATGTGTTTTTATTCATTAGCATGAATTTTAGTGAAAAATGTAAACTTGATTTTTTTTAAGTATCAAGACAAACAGCCCCCAAATGTGTCAGTTTAATTGTAGGTAAAAAATAAATACTAAGTGCATTGCATGAAAGTAAACAACCCACAATCCATGCAGAATCAATGTTTGTATCAAAGGAAACACCAAGGCAAAGCTATATTTAAATAATAAAAACACTTTCCAGCCACATTTTTTATAAAGATTAGGCAAAAAAAAAAAAAAAAAAAAAAACCTACAAACAAAGAATATCTCACAGAGTCGGTTTGTCAGTTTATAAACAGATATTTAGAAGCTCCACTCTAGAGAAGCTTCTGGGTGAATTTTATTCCTAAATCCCGTGCTTGTTCTGCTAACCGATCACTGGACACAGCCATGTAGTCTTGGCTCCAGGCTCTAGGGCTACAGAGAGCCGGACCTCAAGGAGGACTGAATGCATAAGGAAGTGATAATTCATCAAGTCAACCAAGCGGCCTAATTTCTCTCCATTGCAGCCACCATGCCTCAAGGGTGAGCCCTCCTCACCACAGGGTCCCACCCTCTTGTGAGAGCTTTCAGAGCTTTTCAAACTCACATTCCCCATGCTTCCTGTCCACATTGCTCCCAGTTATTTGGTGCTCCCAGTTTGCAACTGGAAAGCTCTCTTGCAACTTCTCGCTGAGCCTTTTGTTAACCGGCCTCTCTCCATGAATACCTCTGGGGCCCAGGCCCCCTCTCAGCCCAATACACTTCTGGAAGGATCGTCGGGGTTCCCACTGGTGGTTCAAAGCCAGCTTTTATATACTCTTGGCCCTCACAGAATGCCATGGCCTCGGCCTCTGCCTCTGCTCACTACACACGCCTCTTCAACGAATGTGATCATTTGTTTTGTCTGATTTTAAGAAGTCAGCTCCTGGCCATGGATATGCTTGACACCCCAACTTATTCTCCTTACCTGGGATCCAACAACCTCTGGAAGCAAGCCAAAGTTATGGAGAGACGCTTGGTGTGACTAACAATCTAGCAAATTCAAATTAACACAAACATTGCCCATTTCAATACTTACTAGATTGGCAAATTTTTCAAAA
The DNA here is from genome assembly GCF_018167655.1 of Microtus oregoni. Classification (NCBI taxonomy): domain Eukaryota; kingdom Metazoa; phylum Chordata; class Mammalia; order Rodentia; family Cricetidae; genus Microtus; species Microtus oregoni. Next base: position 8,356,751 of record NW_024543831.1, on the reverse strand, counting down.
CTGTAAGCCTGATATTATATATATATATATATATATATATATACACACAAACGTTATGTAATATGTGAATTACCATACAGTAATGGAATTACAGTCATGTCATAGTGGAGCAATTTCATAGCACAGCTAGAAGAAAGATAAACACACCCAAAAATGCTACTTTTAGACATATGCCCACAGACATAAGAAAAGAAATATTTCAAGGTTAATTTCAGTAGGGTTTCTAGAAGTAAAAGCGGTAACCAGAGAACGATGACTTGGTGGTGTCGTTTTGTACAGAAGTAAACGTGCATATTCAGACAGGAAGAAGCGGGAGATTGGATAAGAGTAGCTCCCCTGGCACCTATTCTAATCTATTTATGGCTTTAGAAAAAGAGCGGGGGCTGGAGAGATGGCTCAGTGGTTAAGAGCACTGGCTGCTCTTCCATGTGACCTGGCTTTGGTTCCCAGCACCCACATGCCAGCTCACAGCCCTCTGTGACCCAAGTGCCAGGGATCTAAAACTCTTGTCTGGCTCTGTGGGCATCAGGCACATATACAGAGCCCATGCATACATGTATGCAAGCGCTCATACACATAAAATATAACTATTTTTTGAGACAAGATTTCTATATATAGAAACTCACAACATGGACCAGTGTAGTAATAGGAGCGGCGGGGCTGCGTCCCCGGCACCCGGCTGCCCCCACGGCTAGGTTTACCCAAAATAATTACACGGACACTGTATTCTTTTAAACACTGCTTGGCCCTTTAGCTCTAGCACTTACAGGCTAATTCTCACATCCCGATCAACCCATCTCTAATAATCTGTGAGAACCAGTCTTACTGGGAAGATTCTAGCCTAGTCCATCCTGGGTCGGAGCTTCATGGCGTGTGTCTGCCCAGGAGCGGGGCATGGCGTCTCTCTCAGGTGTCTGCTCCCGAGAGGAGAGCTGTGGAGTCTGACCTCACTTCCTCTTCCTCCCAGCATTTTGTTCTGTTTACTCCACCCACAGGGCCAAGCAGTTTCTTTATTGCTTAACCAATGAAATCAACAGATTGATATATGACACTCCCACATCAGACCAGGCTGGCCTCGAACTCCCAGAGATCTGCCCCACCCTACCTCTGAATGCTGGGGTTAGCAGCGGCGTGTGCCACCATGCTTGGCACAAAACTAAAAGCTTTTAAAGGAGAGTAGGAATATGAAACAAAGCAAAAGGAGACCAGAGTAACAGGTATATTATTTTATAAAGGAAAATATGTTCAGCCAATTCTTGGCAACAGGAGTTAAAACCTGGAATAACTTTAGAATTCCAAATATCCCCCAAGCAATATAAATGCTGTCTATGTAGAAAAAAATTAAAGATGTTTGGCAGCTATTCAACTACTTGTATTGGTGTTAGATACCGAAGACTAAGATTTGCATGAAATTAATGCATTTGTCAGGTACATTTCTCAAGCATTTAATACTGACCACAAGGACCAAATAACAGTCAAATAGCCTCTGCACTGTGAATTATATGGAAATAATCTTCTTCAAATACAAATCTCTATAAAAGCTCAACAACAACCCAAAAAAAGAAAAAGCAATTTGTTTCCACACCTGGCCTCACTTAGGAAGAGCAACGCTTTATTTATCCGACATCATTGTGGAATGAAGCATTTCAAATAATTTTACGCCTTTAAGTGCCAAGACTTTTCCTACTTTCAACTACTTGGATTGAAACCATTTCTGGAAAGCTGTTACACATTTGGGTGTCTGCCTTCCTCTCTGAGGGCAGTAGACACGAGATGATTAGAGTTTCGCTGTTGACCCGAGGTCATGCTCAGATAGATTAATCTCATTTTTTTCTTTTATAAATCCAATCACCCTCTCCACTTTGGTCTTCAGGAAGCGCATGCTGTGGTAGCTCTCTGCACACTCTGGTATGCTAAACAATTATGGGATGCTCGTCTGGAAAACTGTGCTTTTCCATGTCTATTTTAGCAAGCTCACTGAGCTTAAGTAACACCCATGCAGAAACATATCTTTGGCAATGTCTTCATTTCCACAAGGGCTCTTGAGAGATCCCATCCGTGTTTCATAGTTCCGGCACACAAAGCTATGTGAACCTAGAGATTGACAGTCCCAGCTGTCACTAGAGGATGGAGATTTTCGATGGTTGTGTAGATTTCAAACCTGTATCTTCTTTTATTCTGGGCCATCAGCCTTCCACCACCCCTACCCAGAAAAGCTTTCCTATTCTCCTTTTTGAATTTGCTATTTCTAACCCATCCTGGCCTAGGAAATTAAATTATTTGAAAGTAAGATTAGATACGATGTGACTGGCAAGCTGGGGTCTCTCCTGTGTAAACCTGGGCAGGAGTCAGTTTTTAAGCTCCTCCCCTGTGTACTTCCCACTGTCTGTAATGCTCTGAAGTATTTCTGTTGTCAGATGACATGTGGGCTGGGTTTCTGAGTAGAGGTGAATTGACCGCAGGGAAGAATTGAATTCAGGGACGCTTGTGAACCCTGAGAGGATCCCTTTCCTCCTGAGAAACATCAGAAGAAAACCAACACCCACACTGAGTCCTGAAAACTTCTCAGTTCAAATTCTGATATTTGAGAAATTTTCTGAAGGGACACACTGACAGAAGAAGCAAACATCCACCATAAATCCACGGCTGCATTTTGTAAGCTGCCTACTGACATTTATGTAATGCCGCTTAACTTCCAAGTTGAGAAAAAGTTTGCTTTGAGGGAGACATTTTACTTTCGTAGTCAGCCATCAGCAAATAATTTCCAAAGGGCCCAATTCTAGCGGGTTTCCCGGCTACAGTTTTATCAGAACTCAACTCATAAATATACGTATTATCTACTATCACTCTGGTGATACTCTGGCAGAATGTAGTGGTTGAGATGGAGGTTGTTGGGCCCAATGTCTGAATAACTTGGAGAAAACGCTAACCAGCCCCTGATCTATGCTGAGTCAACACCTAGCTAAGCACATTACTTCTGCGGCAAGGCAAATTCAAAAACACCCTCCTTTTTCTACATGGAACCATGGGAACCTTGAAAAAGTAATCAGATCAGACCACTGGGCAAAAACTACTTTCTGAGATGTTTGAATGTTTTTAGTAAATAATTCATTTTATTCATTCCTGTTGGGAGCCTGTATATGGAGATCAGAGGACCACTTGCCAGCGTCCATTCTCCCTTTTCACCTTGTGGGATTTTGGAATTGAACTCAGATCATTAGCGTCATTGCTTGTTGCGTCGAATCTCTTGTTCAGGTAAATTCCTAATGACTGAGATCTGTCCTACTGAACAAAGGAAGCTATACACTACTGTAGTTGTATATTATTTGTATTTTAGTAAACAAATCTTGCCAGAGGCAAAGCTAAAGCTACTAGAAGTCAGGCAATAGTGGCACACACCTTTAATCCTAGGATTTGGGAGACAGAGTCAGATGGATCTCAGAGACTTCAAGGCCACCCTGGATTACACAAATTAAGGTGGTGGGAGCTCACACCTTTAATCCCACTCCCACGGAGTTACACACCTTTAATCCCAGCACTAGAGGGAATATAAAATGGGAGGAGAGAGGCTTAGTCTGCTTAGTCTGCAGTTGTCCAGCCTTGGTAGAGGTAAGACTTCTCTAGTGGCTTGGCTGCTTTGCTTTTCTGGTTTCCAGGCCAAACCCCAATTCCTCTAGGTTTTTATTATTCATGCTATACGCAACACTAGAGTTTGCACCAGCGTCTCTCAAGAACACCATGGATGGCATGCTCTAACCTGGAGGGAAATGCTAGAAGGGTGCACCCCATAACTTCATCCTAGACATAAAGTTAGATGAGAGAGGAAATTCCTTAAATTATGACTGTATTCTACAATGCAAAGTCTAGTTGATGTAGAGTTAGGCCCACAATTTGGAAGAACTACAAATGTTAGAAAATGGCTGGTAATTGACAGATCATGTTATTAAGGCAAGATACAGTTTATGCTATGTTAGAAAGTAAATGTTATTTATAACTACTTTCACTTTTTCTAGGTTTTCTTATTCTAATACCAAGAAAAGAAAATACAAACTGTTCCTTTTCTATGTTTGGTACCTTAATACAGAGCCCTGTAATTCATCCGGTATGTTTTATTTTTTTTTCATTTTCAAAGGCTTTCTTGCTAGATAGAGTCTTAATATTTATAGGGACACAATTAGAACTAGAAATAACAAAAATTCTGTTTCATGAGTTCCAACATATTTATATGTGGTGCATATCTTTAAAAATGGGTTGTGTGGGATTTCATTAAAATTCAGCCTGATTTCTGATTTTTCGTGTGCTTGGAAATGATTCAGTGAATAAAACTTTGCCCAGAACCACAAGGAAACTGCAGGTTCCCTAGTTTTTTATTCACTTATAATAAGAGAAACTTCATACTCACTCGAAAACAGAATACAATCTCATCTCGAAGAGTGAGCATCTGTCCCAAGACGTCAATCAATATTTCAAGCCCCATTCAACTAAAAGTAGCTGAGACTCAAGTAGTCTATTCTAAGGACAGTTGAAGCATGTGTTTTACCTAGAAGTGCACAATAACCAAGTCAGCAAGTTATTGTTGAAAGAACAGAAACCTGGCTCAGAATGGGGACGGCAGAACAGAATGGAAAGTTGAGAATGAGGCTCACATAGAAACAGAAAAAGACAATTTGATGAGGGCAGCAAGGCTTTCTCTTCCACAGACAGTAATCACACAGTTGTGTGTGACTAGAGACCAGTATATGGTAGGTGCTTGGTGGGGGAGGGAGGAGAAGAAAGGAAGAGGGGTAGGATAGGAACATAGATTTTTGTACAAAAATTTAACTCAAATTAGATCACAGACCTAAAGTTAAAATACAAATCTATAGATTGTTGTTTTGCAAAACTATAGCAATCATAAAATTATCCCTAATTTAGGCTGGAGAAACTGCTGAGTGGCTAAGAATGCTTGCTACTCTCAGCGAGGACCAACACTCATTTCCAAGACCCATGTTGGGTGGCTCATAACCATTTGTAACTCCAGCTCCAAGGAATCCAATGCCTTCTTCTGGCCTCTGTGTAGAAACTCCCATACAACCACATACACATAATTAAAAATGAAATTAAATATTTAAATATATGTTCCTAGTTGTCAAAGGCTTACAAGGATGTCTGGGACTGAGCAAGCAGAGCACAGGGGAAGAGTTTGGGGCAGTGAAAATATTCTGAAAATAAAATTGTGGATACAATGATGCTGGCCATCTATTAAACTCCAGAGAACTTCATGGCGCAAAGACAACCATAGAGTATGCAGATGTCAAACAAAACAAAGAGCATTGTTCAGGAGATCAAGAGAATCCATGATGAAATTCAGTTTGTAAGGAAGCATCCCAACAGCAAGGATGAAACAACCTCAGTGCAAAAAGCCTTGGCCTTCCTTGGAGTGCAAGAGACTAAAGAGTAAAGGCGTTCACAGCATTTTGATTGCAGAGGTGTTTCCCACAGAATTATGGCTCAACAAGTTTGAAACCACTATATTTACACATGCATGAAATAAGCAGACGATAGAGGTAGGAACCATTATTCTCACTGTTGGCATGGGAGTTTGCAGGTGAGTGAGTATGAAGGAAACTGAGAATAGTGCCTGTGACCATGCGCTCGAGAGATGGCCCTGAGCTCATGATTGCCTTAATACAGACACAAATGACCACACAGAGAGATACAACTGGGCTACACAGGACATTTGCTGTCTCCTTCAGCAGAGGGACAATCGCAACAGCACACATTCAGACAAGGGAAGAGTCAGGAAATAAAATGATACATATGTACATGCGTGCGAGCGTACACACACACACACACACACACACACACACACACGGGTTGTGTATCAGAGACACAGAGTCAATGAAGATAAAACTGCAGTGACCAAAGCTTTAACAATTTGATTAACACGGTAAGAGAGTTTGGGATTTTTAGCACAAAGTATTTGATAACTCTCTGATAAATAAATTGATACTCTGTCCTTCCCTACCCTCAGTGCTCCACCACCCTCAGTACTTCACCACCCTCAGTGCTCCCCTAGTCCTCCTCCATGCTCACTGCTCCCAATTCTTTTTCCTCTCCCACCCCCAGTGCTCACCCACCCTTAATTCTTCCCAAATCTAAGTCCTCCCCACACTTAGTGCTCCCCACCCTTTGTCCTCCCCCATCATCATTGCTCCCCCACCCTCAGTCCTTCCCTACCCTCAGTGCTCCCCACCATTTGTCCTCTCCCACCCCCAGTACTCCCCCACCCTTAATTTTTCCCGAATCTAAGTCCCAATGCTTACTGCTCCCCACCCTTTGTCCTCCCCCACCCTTACTGAAGCCTCCCATGGCTGCAGGGAAAAGTGAGCTCCATCTCCACCACACTGCAAAGCTCTCCACACTGACTACCCCTTTGGGACCGTGTTGGCTGAAGCCAGAGGGTAAAGAGTTGAACCCTGCTCCACAACACAGGTTACTGCATACAGGATCTCTAGGGATTAGTTACTTTTTTTTTAATTGGGGTTTTATTTATTTATTTATTAAAGATTTCTGCCTCCTCCCCACCACCGCCTCCCATTTCCCTCCCCCTCCCTCGATCAAGTCCCCCTCCCTCATCAGCTCGAAGAGCAGTCAGGGTTCCCTAACCTGTGGGAAGTCCAAGGACCCCCCACCTTCATCCAGGTCTAGTAAGGTGATCATCCAAACTGCCTAGGCTCCCACAAAGCCAGTACGTGCAGTAGGATCAAAAACCCAGTGCCATTGTTCTTGAGTTTCAGTAGTCCTCATTGTCCTCTATGTTCAGCAAGTCTGGTTTTATCCCAGGCTTTTTCAGAACCAGGCCAGCTGGCCTTGGTGAGTTTTCGACAGAACATCCCCATTGTCTCAGTGTGTGGGTGCACCCCTCACGGTCCTGAGTTCCTTGCTCGTGCTCTCTCTCTTTCTGCTCCTGATTTGGACCTTGGGATTTCAGTCCAGTGCTCCAATGTGGGTCTCTGTCTCTGTCTCCTTTCATACAACAAAAGTATATGCTCAATTATGTTCATAGCAGCATTGTTTGTAATAGCCAGAACCTGGAAACAACCTAGATGCGCTACAATGGAAGAATGGATGAAGAAAGTATGGAATATATACATATTAGAGTACTACTCAGCAGTAAAAAACAATGACTTCTTGAATTTGCATGCAAATGGTCAGAAATAGAAAACACTATCCTGAGTGAGGTAAGCCAGACCCAAAAAGAGGAAGATGGGATGTACTCACTCATATTTGGTTTCTGGCCATAAATAAAGGACATTGAGCCTATAATTCGTGATCCTAGAGAAGCTAAATAAGAAGGTGAGCCCAAAGAAAAACATATGGGCATCCTCCTGAATATTAACCTTCATCAGGCGATGAAAGGAGACGGATTACTTACTTTAGACTCAAAGATATCTCCTGGATCTCTCAGGAACTGCCTGCAGAACTCTTCCAGCCCAGCTCCCTAGAAGTTGGTGTCTCCTTCCACATCCCCTCAGCACTGGCCCTAGTGGTCTCAGGGCTGGCAGGCTTCTCCCACTGAGACATACAACCTGGACTCTTCACGGCTGCCTTTGCTTTCCTACCTGCAAGGAACACACAGAAGAAATCCTCAGACATCACCTGAAGCACCTGGCAGCCCGACTGGATCATCCTTCTCTTACAACAAGGCAGAAAGGGAGGAGGAGGAGGAAGAGGAGGAGGAGGAGGAGGAGGAGGAGGAGGAGGAGGAGGAGGAGGAGGAGAAGGTGGGAGAGAAGGAGGGAGACAGAGACAAACAGGGAAACCTCCAACTTTCTCAGGCCAATGAGATGGTTCACTAGGCAAAGGTGCTTTGTGTCAATCTTAATTTATTGGGTTCCCTAGACCAGTAGTTCTCAACTTTTGGGTTAAAGGGTCAAAGAACCTATTTGCCAGAGACACCTAAGACCATCAGAAAACACTGATAAATTATGATTGTGAGGGACCAACAAAAATAATTTTGTAGCTTGGGATCACCACGGCATAAGGAAACTTATTAAAGGGTCACTGCATTAGGAAGGTTGAGAACCACTGGTATATATGTGCATGCACTCACACACACACAAACACACACAGATAGATAGATAGATAGATAGATAGATAGATAGATAGATAGATAGATAGATATAGAGAGATAGATGATAGATAGATGATTTAATAGATAGATAGATAGATAGATAGATAGATAGATAGATAGATGATAGATAGATAGATAGATAGATAGATAGATAGATAGATAGATGATTTAATAGATAGATAGATAGATAGATAGATAGATAGATAGATAGATGATTTAATAGATAGATAGATGGATAGATAGATGATAGATGATTTAATATATAGATAGATAGATAGATAGACAGATGATAGATAGATAGATAGATAGATAGATAGATAGATAGATAGATAGAGTAAAACAAGCCATTTAGTTAAAATTTAACTTCCACACGTTGGTCACACATGATTTGTGCAGGTCATCTATGAATCTGGCACCTTTCTTAACCATTAGCTTTTAAGAATTCCTCTATTTCTTTTCTCGTGTCTCATCTTAGTAAATAACATCTGCTGCCTCAGCTGAACCTTCCATCTTAATACTCTATCCATGTCTATAGAATAAGCACAGATTCAGGGACAAAGAAACATCTGTGAGATAACTTAGTCATAAGTCAGAGCTAAGTTCAGCCTACTAATTCTACAGACTACTGCTGGCTGTATTACAAAGACCTGAAATGAGAGACGCATATCTTCCCCGGGTCTGTCATGTACACACATGTGGAAATTTAACTCCTGCCCTAAAATTAATTCAAGAAATTCTAATGCTACTTGAAATATATCTGTAAATATACTATAATAACTGAAAATAGTAAATCCTACAAAAGCAATAAAGCATGAATTTGAGGCTAGACCGCTGAGCTTTTGGCTACATCATCCATTGTCACCTGCAAAGCTGGCATTGTTGGCCCCAGAATGAATCAGATCAGAAGCCAGCCCTGAAGATCAGTGGGACGACTCACACTGAAATGTGTGATGATGGAGAACCTGCCCATGGCTTTCCTGGTTCACAGAGAAATCTTAGGATCTTTAACAGTTCTGAACAGCCTACCTTGGCCAGGGACTCAGGTTTCCTTTGACACCCCTTTCTCACCATACAGAATTTCTCAGAGACTCCCCAGGACTATGAACAACAGGCTAAGCGTGGACAATGGATGGAGCGCTGTGTGTTGAGGACCAACTGCTAGCTCCATCTGCCATGCTTCCCCTGGCTAGGACTCATCTCCTCCCAGCTCCCAATGGTCCAGCTGCTTTGTTGCTCCACCCCTTTGTCCTTTCTCCTAACTCCAGGCTTACCTGGTCCTTAGTGGTAATAGAAAACTCTCAACATTGGCCGCAGCGCAGTCTGCTCTATCCTAGTGAGGCCAGAAGTTCCTTAATCTATGTTTACTTTAGTATGGCCTGAGCAAGGGAATATGGCCCCAGGTTCTGTGAGACCACACAGAGAAAGATGCCATAACCCGAGAAAACATACTGGTTAACACTTTTGAGCTATGTCTTCCAACCAATATAAAAACAAACAAATACAAAAGCCTGACTCCATTCACCCATGATGTGAAAGAAAATGGTTTGAACACAAATGTGACCCCATCTGGAAATGTTCATACAGGAGAAAAAGCAGAGAAACAGTGGACAAAGCAATCATCACGGCTGAACAAGAGAATTTGGTGAGCTAGACTAGACTGACATCATCCTAGGGGGCAACAGAGAAGGGGGTTATAGTCAGGCAGGGTTAAGGCAAGCAAAGTAACCAGCTGAGCAAAAGAACAATGTCTAGTTGATCGCGACACCAGGAACACGAGTTTCCTCCTCCTTGAGAAAGGGTAGGTACTATGGCTCTATTAAGCCCTCAAAGAGGAAAACCCTTGAGAGCTGAGCCAGCCAAGACCAATGTAAATTCTGGAAGACCCTGGGAGTTGGGCTTCAGTGGTATTTCAATTTATGAATCTATTCAGAGACATTTTAATTGAATATGAATCTTAGAATACTTGGTGGATTTTGAATCTATTAGCTAGCTGAATCTATTAGCTTCTAATAGAAGCTAAATAAGAAGGTGAATCCAAAGACAAACATATAGGCATCCTCCTGAATATTAACCTTCATCAGGCGATGAAAGGAGACAGAGACAGAGACCCACATTGGAGCACCGGACTGAAATCTCAAGGTCCAAATCAGGAGCAGAAGGAGAGAGAGCACGAGCAAGGAACTCAGGACCGTGAGGGGTGCACCCACACACTGAGACAATGGAGATGTTCTATCGGGAACTCACCAAGGCCAGCTGGCCTGGTTCTGAAAAAGCCTGGGATAAAACCGGACTCGCTGAACATAGAGGACAATGAGGACTACTGAGAACTCAAGAACAATGGCACTGGGTTTTGATCCTACTGCACGTACTGGCTTTGTGGGAGCCTAGGCAGTTTGGATACTCACCTTACTAGACCTGGATGAAGGTGGGTGGTCCTTGGACTTCCCACAGGTTAGGGAACCCTGACTGCTCTTCGAGCTGATGAGGGAGGGGGACTTGATCGAGGGAGGGGGAGGGAAATGGGAGGCGGTGGCGGGGAGGAGGCAGAAATCTTTAATAAATAAAAAAAAATTCTCCTTTACGAAGGAAGTATAAGTTCCAATTTATACTATAGTTTTTCTCTTAAAGATCTGGGCATACTTTTGAATAAAGACCTTTAAAAGATCTGTAGCCAACCCTTGCTCTCTATCAATGGAATGGTGTGTGAAGGCAAAGCCATCCTTACTCCTCTTTAATTAGCGTCCTGATCCACATTCCACCAGTCTGCTCCCTGCACCTCTTCATGTTACCCTATGTAGACTACAAAACCCTGACTTCATTTTCTGTTATTTAAAACTGTTGACACTTTAATGTCTAACTCACGGACAGCCCTTACCTCCTGCCTTTAGCATGCTCTTGCACTAGACTCTGGGGACTGAGAGATGAAGTGACAGAGAGGACCTGAGCCACTTTGCCTCTTTGCCGTCAAAGCCTGGTTTCTCCAGCATGCTGTCAGGAAGCAGGGTTACAGGAAGCAGAAGTTACAGTGTCTCATCTTTAGCCCACCATTGGGCACTTTTGGCTCTGCTTCTCAAGTTAACTCCTTTTACGTACGACACCGCTCCTTTTGATAGTGTCCATGTCCCTCCTCGGCTCCTCCAAAGAGACCATGGAGGAGTTCCACTTGTGCCTCCCTCCCTCAGATCCAGCTCTGATCCAGCCTCCTTAGTCTCCACAGCCTCCATCTCTACAGATCATGGCTAAGGCTATTCCCTCTGCTAGAAACTCTCCTGTGTGGTCCAAAGTTATCTTCCACTGTGGCTCCTAAGCCCACAACAGGCATCTGTATCCTTGTCTTGACCACACCCTCTTCTGGACCCCACCATCTCCCAAATTGCCTTCCACTGCTCAATTAAGTGAGAAGCAATGGGCAAGCCATCCTCCAGGGACTAAGACGTGATCTGTATTTTCTTGGTGCCTCCCCTCATGTGACTTTTCCCACCCATGCGCAGAGGAGGAAAAACACATAACAGAAGCCCCACACACATGGCTTCTTTCCCCGGTCCCCTATTCTCACCCCCAGTTTCATGTTTGTGCATTGCTATACCAAAACTCTGGGCAACTTATAAATAACAGAAATTGGTTCCATGTAGCCCTGGAGGCTGAATAACCCCAGTTCAAGCACCAGTTTCTGGTTTCTGCTGAGGGACATGTGTCCCTTACTGTCTTGCTGCCTCAATGACAAGGGGAGCAGACCCTGTGCTCTTACATGCCAGAGGACTGAAGGACACAGTGGGACCTCTTAGTTCCCTTGAGCTCAAGCTAATAAGGGTGTTAATCCCATCCTTGTGGGAGGAACCATCTGGATGGAATCACCTTCTCCAGCCTCCCCACCTCCAAATCCCATCACATTGGCTCATGGATTCTAAGACAGTGAGTTTTAAGGGACCTGGAGCTCCACCCTCTATAGTTTTCTTTTTTTTTTTGTTTTGTTTTGTTTTGTTTTGTTTTGTTTTTCGAGACAGGGTTTCTCTGTGGCTTTGGAGCCTGTCCTGGCACTAGCTCTTGTAGACCAGGCTGGTCTCGAACTCACAGAGATCCGCCTGCCTCTGCCTCCCGAGTGCTGGGATTATAGGCGTGTGCCACCACCGCCCGGCTTTTTTTTGTTTTTTTTTTTTGTTTTGTTTTATAGTTTTCTTGCCTAGACTTGGGGGAGCGATGCAAGTAGGGAAAAGGGTGGAGCACCTGCTGCTTTCTTATAATCGTGGGGGAGAGGCCTCATAATGGGAGACAGCTGCTGTCTAATCATTTTCACCATGGCCCCTGGTGTCCGTGGTGAGACATTAGGATGGGAACCACCCGACAGCATTCTTTAGCAAGTTTCAACAGAAAATGCAAAAGCTTTAAAAAATAAACAAAAAGGACAAAATGTTTTCACCACCGAACTCAGCATGCAAATCTACTGATGAGAGATGAGTGAGTTTGTCTTCTGCGTGAGCACAGAATTTACTTCCTATCTTTCTCTTTTCCTTTTGACAAGGTCTCAGTATGGAGCCCTGGCTGGAACTCATTATCTAGACCAGGCTATTTTCAATCACACAAGGAATCCTCCTGCCTCTGTCACTGGAGTGCTGGGATTAAAAGAGTGCACCACCATCGCCTGCGCCATGTTCTAACTTAGTAGCCCAGTTCCCTTGTATGCTCCTGGTATGTCATGAAGGAAGGATTATTTCCCCAGCTGAAGAAAGCTAACAGCCACTTAGATTCCCAAGGCTTCCAGAATCCTCCCCTGAGCAATGGGGACGGGAGCATGCTCAGAATCCCCCCCCCCCCCCAGCCCGGGGAGGATGCTGGTCTCCTTCACTCCCTAGCCACTGTGTATCCACAATCAGTCAGCAAGCCACTAAAGGCAGGGCAACCTGAGGCTTCCAAAGAACAAAGGAAAGGAAGACAGTTGTTTTCAGGGGAGAGCAGGTTAGCCCCAGTGTGAGGTCAAAGTGGACCCCTGAGGCGATATGAATGCCATTTTCAGGTATAACACAATAATATGTAACTCTTGTATCTGGCTGTCTATGGCTCCCTCCTCACTTTTACAGCCTCAGTACTCGCTCTGAGAGCTGATGAATGTCATTACAGCTATCTGAGACAGAAAGACACACAGAAGCAAGCTGGACCCTCCCTCAGATGGCTCTAAGTGTAGATGCATTCCTGAGTAGTATCTCACCACATACAAAATCTGTGAGTACAGCACCCAGCCAGAGGAGCCACTAGGTAAATACTTCCAAACCAAATGATTTCAAATGATCTAGGAAAGTAGGAGCCATTTTTTTTTTTTTACTTAAGGAAAAAATGAAAACAAACAGGAACAAGAAAACAAACTGTCAGTTATATACGCAGTGCTTACAAGGGGAGGAAGAGCCAAGAGCAGGATGGACAATGCAGGGCGGGGGACTGGAGCCCGCAGCCTGACTGTTATCCGGTTGAGCTTCCACCCCGCGAGGATGCGGTCAGCTGGAAGAAGTTCAACCCCAGAGAACAGGCTGCCATTCTCATACCAGATTGCTTGTTAAATGCAGGGCTGTCCCTGACCCAAAAGCAGAAGGCGCACCATGCCAGAACTCCTTCTTCGAGAAAAGGCTAGATGTTCTCTTGTGGGGGTCAGCGAGATAAGGCAGAGCCTCTTGGGTGCCGGAGTTTGCTTGGCTCAAACTACTTTGTAACTTGGAGCGTGGTAAAACAATAATACTAGTCAGCTGATTATCACAGTTCAACAGCCCCATCTGGCCACCAATCTTCTCCCATCTCACAGGAAAGGAAGAGTGGGGGGAGTACTTTGCAGGGAAGGGTGGGAAATGGGTTAGACGACTGGGCTGAGGACTTTGTGCAAAGGGCCTCCTTTCCTGCAGTCCCCCATGAAGGACTGCTCAGGCTGATTTCCAGAATTTAAAGAAAGAAAAAAGTCCACACCCTCCTTTCTCCACACTTCCCCAAAAGCTCTTACTGTTAACCCTGAGCGCACAGTGAGCTACGTATAGAGTTGAAGCGCCACCTCGTGGCTAAAGCCGGAAGTACATCCAAGGATGAATCGGGCAGGGGGCAACAGAACCAAAACCAAGAACTCCCCACTGCTCCGGGCTTTCTTTCTGCATTCCCTGTAGCTGATAGCTGCACAGCACTGGATGCTGCCTTTACAAAATATCAACCTATTGAATAATGTTGCCCAGTATGTTAGGCACAAAAGCAAGGTAGCTAGAATACAGGCGATCTAAACCCCACACCCTAGCACTTCTCTGACGTGGTGCTCCTCCAAATAGCCCTTCAAGCTTAGAGCCTCCTGAACAGCTATGGACCCTAGTTGGCACCCATAGGAAAGTAAGTTCATTCAGAGATTGGCAGCATGGAGCAGGCAGGGGACAAAATGAAGGGGGAGGGCACAGGTGGAAGGGGGGGGGGGGCGAGAGTCAGCAAGCCAGATAAAGTTCATTCTCGCCAGAACACAGCTTTCTGCAGAGCCTACACAAAGGTGCAGAATATTCTAGGGAAGGAATGGCCCAGATTCCTGTGGTTTCAGGAGCTGGCTGATGTTTAACTCTTTCCGGTTGACACGTTTAAAGGAGCAGCCTGAAGGGACCAGAGTTAGCAGAACCGGTAGAGGCAACTCGCCTGGGGCTAGAGCTCTAAGCATCCCCTCGGGAAGGGTTGGAAGGCCAGGCCAATGGATCCCAAGGCCTCCAGCACAAGGGTGATCTGGGTCAGGCATGTGAATGGGGAGGTTTTTGTTAAGAAAGGAGAATTGGGAGATGTGGTCAAGGGAACTGAATACAGGAATATAATACAGTTTCTAGAACTCTAGGTAATGTTCCCAGCAGGGTGTCAGGTACCAATGAGACTGTTAACTGGCAAAGCCAGTCTGGGATAGTTCTGGATGGATTTGTACTAGTGTCTAAGGCCAGAAACCAAAACACTGCTTGGGATGCCCCCCCACCTTACTACTAGAAACCTAAAGGTCCAGGGGCAAGCACTCCACAGTTTGCCATGAATGCGTCTTCAGACGTTTCTATTTGTCCCTGAACTTTTTTTTTTCCTTCTCCTGGTTTTTTTTTTAATTTATTTATTTATTAAAGATTTCTGTCTCTTCCCAGCCACCGCCTCCCATTTCCCTCCCCCTCCCCCAATTAAGTGCCCCCCCCCCTCAGCCCGAAAAGCAATCAGGGTTCCCTGTCCTGTGGGAAGTCCAAGGAACCCCCCACCTCCATCCAGGTCTAGTAAGTTGAGCATCCAAACTGCCTAGGCTCCCACAAAGCCAGTACCCTGAACTTTGTGACGCCTGTCCTGCTGGTGTCCCGGGTCCAGGGAAGCCTGGCTTGCAGACACAGCAGAGAAAGGCGTAATTCTTGTCCTTGTCTGGGGTGCTGTGACAATTTGTGCTCCACCCTTTCTCTCCATTCCCATCCTGGTGGCAGACACCCTGCCCATCTTTGCTGCTTCTTTCTCTTCTTTGTGTTTTGCCTTCAAGGTCATGCTTGCCTTGAGTAGATTGTGGCTTCTTTACCTATTGTTCCAAGTGAACTGGAAGCTTACTTTCTTCCAGGGGCCGCATTTCACGGGTCGCTCAGGCTAAAACCCTTAATTCTGTGTCAGAACTCTGCCATGACTACGAGACTGTCGCTCTGTCTCTGTCTCTCTGTCTCTGTCTCTGTCTCTCTCTCTCTCTCTTTGTGTGTCTGTCTGTCTGTTTGTACCTCTCTTTCCCAATAACAAACAGTCTAGACTGCTGAAGACCTCCCTAAACTTACTCAGGCTAACAGGGTTCCCGGGTCTCCATTCACTTGTTATACACAGCTGCCTGGGCCCTAGAAAGGAAGGAACAAATGAGCTCCTATGCTAAAGGATCGTCTGCCCGTCTGCGCTGCCTGGAAAGGTTAAGGTGCTGTAACAAAGAAGCCCTGGGTTACAGTGCTTAAAAAAGTCCCTCTCAAGCTGCAGACGAGGACGTTGGTCAGCTGTTTGCTTCTGTTTTTCTGAGCACAATCCTTCAGACTCCTTCTTTTCTTTTCTTCATTACCATTTAGAGAATGGTCTGCATTAGATATTTGAGCATCTTCTGCATTCCATCCTTAGAACTCATGATCTTAGTGGGGAGTCCAAGAGAGTAAATGGGTACAGTTCAGAGAAAAAAATAAGTACAGTTAAAAGATCTGTAGAGATTAAATGAGAGGGAAAGGCTCGCTATCCAGGGATAGCAGGGGGCTCTTTAGAGAGGATGCATTGCCATATGAGATGGGATTGGAAGGATGGGCTCTGGGAGGCATAAGAAGAACCTGTACCAGAGAAGACTATGATGAACAGATGTGGGGCTTAGAGATGCGGGAAGCAAATCGGGGGACACTACAAGCCACCAGACAGTTTGGCTCCACTAGAGGTTACTGTGCTACCAGAGAGGACGTGGATGCCAGGTTGAGACCTAGTCTTAGTTTATGGGCCTGGGCCATGAGAGTCATCCAGGATTCCATTTAGCAGTAAACGTCAGAGCTGTGGGTGACCAAGGCGGATGGAACGGAAAGGTTTAGCATGGAAAGTGAAGGGAATTCACCGCTCAGGGTGAGAAAACAGACTGGAGTCTGATGACAGATGCCACCTGGGTCTAGTTAATCCCAGATGTAGCCAAAGTGACAGCCAGATATAGCCATTGCCAGAACTACACTCTTCTTAGAATTACCATAACTTGAGCAGAACCCTTTCTCTGCTATGCCAGTGAGTAGAAGATGGAAGAGGAGGAAAAGGGGAGGGGGAGGAGAGGAGGAGGAGAGAAGAGGAGGGGAGGAGTATGGGAAGAGGAGGGGAGGGATATGAGGAGAGGACAGTAAAGGAGAGGAGAGGAGAGGAGAGGAGAGGAGAGGAGAGGAGAGGAGAGGAGAGGAGAGGAGAGGGACAGGAGGGGAGGGGCATGGGGAGAAGAGAAGATAGGGAGAGGAGGGGAAGCGAGGGGGAGAGGAGGGGAAACAGGTCAAAGGAAGAAGTGAGAGAGGGAGAAGGGGGAATGGAGAAAAGATGGAAAGAAATGTTTCCCTTTCTGAACATGTGGGTTAGCTGTGAGCTTGGCACAGTCTAGAGTCAGTCACCTGAAAGAGTCTCAGTGAAGGACTGTCTAGGTCAGCTTGGCCAGTCAGCATATCTATGAAGAGTTGCCTTGAATGCTTTCCCTGATGAGGGAAGACTCAGCCCAAGAGTAGGCAACTCCATTCCCTGACCTGATGTGGGAAGACCCATTTCACATGCAGGCCCAGCAGAGAGCGATCTGTGGAAATTACTTCACATTTCTTATTTGAGAATTGAGTTGGGGAAATCGACATTTGGACTAATAAATCTTAGGAAGATTTCCTCATTTCATGAACTCTGCGCTACATGTGAATTCATGTTTCCATAGTCCCAAGATAGAGTCATGTCATAATCGCTGTAACATGTGGTGTCCCTGCCTGTGTCACTGATGACGTACCACCTCAGGTGACTGACTGCATGACTCTCCAAACAGAGCTTCTTGTGAGAGTGAGAGGGGAACGATCAGAGGACAAATCATTATAAATATGATGGAGACTGTCCCACCCAAACCTGGACAGAGAAGCTCACCCCAGTTTTATCCCTTGTAGTAAATTATCTAAATATCAGCTAAAATGTCTTTCTAAAAGAGTACATTATGATTAAAAAATTGTCATTAAAATATCTTGTCAGAGCTAGAGAGATAGCTCAGGGGTTCAGAAAGCGTTCTTTCTTCCAGAGCACCCAAGTTCATTTCCCAGCCCCCTCAGCAGGTGGTTTACAAGCTCAGAGGGGATCTGACACCTGCTTCTGGCCTTCATGAGGACCTAATGCACCTGTCATATCCACACCCATACACACAGAAGCAAAGTCAGTTTCCAGTGGAAGCCACACATCTAGGAAAACATAAAAACATAGTCCAGCAAAGATGTCTATGACGTAAGGCGTTCCAGTATATGCTGGTCAGGCCTGTGTGACAGAACAGAAACTTTGTTTCCAAGTTCTGAACTTAAATGCCCTTCAAGCAAAGAATGGATAGGGAAAATGTGGTATATTTACACAATGGAGTACTACACAGCAGAAAAAAAATAACGACATCTTGAAATTTGCAGGCAAATAGATGGATCTAGAAAACATCATACTGAGTGAGGTAACCCAGACCCAGAAAGACAATTATCACATGTACTCACTCATAGGTGGTTTTTAAACATAAAGCAAATAAAACCAGCTCACAATTCACAATCCTAGGGAACCTAGACAACAAAGAGGACCCTAAGAGAGACATACATGGATCTAATCTACATGGGAAGTAGAAAAAGACAAGATTTCCTGAGTAAATTGAGAGTGTAGGGATCATGAGAGAGGGTAAAAGGGGAGGGAGAGGGAAGAAGGGGACCAGAGAAAAATATATATCTCAATAAAAACAATTTAAAAAAAAAGAACAGAAACCCACTGTGTTTGATAACATATAACAATTCAGAATCTGAACTGAAGTGTTTCAGGCAGCCCTCATTGGAGCTGCATGGTATGAAATTTAGCACAATGCAATGCATGCATGTCCTGTGTTCAGGACCAAGGCTGCAGTAAAACTGCACCATGCAACACAGGCAAGCACCACCAGAAACACCTCTGGTTCATTAGACGTTTGATCTTGCAATCATTTTGGGTTATCTGTGTTATAGGACTGTGAAGGAGAAATGGGAGGTGGGAAGGAAAGGAAGAAGTGTGTATTGCAAACCACACATAAGGAAGGGCAGTGTCTGTACAGATCTCACATCAGTAAAATCATCTTGGTACATCCACAAGTAAACCATGAGAGAGAGAAAAAAGCATATCTGTGGCTGAATTTTAAAAGAACTGCAGAATTTTTATCAGCACAAAGTGAGGGGATGGTGCTTTGATTTGAGTCGAGTATAAACAAAGACAGAGGCTCTACAAGGACCCTTGAGCAACACTGAGCAGGGCTGAAGATCTATCAGTTGGTAGGGTGCTTGGCTACCATGCACAAAGCCCTGTGTATGATCCCCAGCACTGCATCAATTTTCTCGTGGCACATACCTGTGACCCCATCCCTGGGGAGGTAAAAGCAGGAGTACCAGAAGTTTAAGGTCGTCCTCTTCGGCTACCTAGCAGAATCAGGGCCAGCCTAGGATATAATAGGACCTCTCAAACATAAATAAATAAACTACACAAACATTTGAGTGATTGGTTACAGCTACCGTAAATGCCATCAGCTCTTAGGATTTAAGAACGCGGGGAGGAACTCTTTACCATGTGAATTACCTGGCGTGGCTATGTAATACTCAGACTGGAATAGGGGAAGACTGGAATAGGCTGAACTTTATAAGCATTCTGAGTGATTCTAGGGAAAGTGGTCCAAGAACCACAGGAGAAGCTATGATGCTTAGAGAAATGGCAGGCAAGGAAGGAAGGTGGGATGGAGCCAGATCACAGGCAGACTTGACAGCCAGCTAAAAAGGTCGGTGATCTTCATTCTGTCAGCAGTAGGAACTCATAACTGTGTAAGATTGCTATACTCTACTTGGAATTATTATTTCAGGCTCTTTTAATAGTATGATGTTTTAAGGCATCTACAAGCTCGCTGGAGTTTATTATCGAGACAGTGAATAATCGGCCTAAGAAATTCCTAAGAATGTGACCCTGAACTGCTTGCTGTCTGGGAGAACACACGATGAGCTGGAAAGACTGGGCACCGCTGCTCGAAGAAGAACACGTCACCAGGGTCTATGCAGTCCATGAGATGGGAGTCAGAAGCAAATAACCTGAGACGAGTTTTGTTTTTTTGGTTTTCTTTTAGACATCCAGAAACCCAAGCAGTGTGACTCCATGAGAAAAGTGAGCACAGACATCGAGCATGCAAATTTGTGCATCAGAAAATTCCAGAAGTTCTTTTAATCTACAACAGTCTATCAGGTAGCAGATCTAAAAATCTCATCCTCTCATACTCTCTAACTCTCTTACCAAGTACCTATGGCCCCAAAGGTAGTTTTAAATATGAACTATTTCTATATTTCCACATACACTTACAGTATCAAAATTAAAACTAAGAATTGCTAGCTCATTCATTTAAATTGACAATAACAAAGCATTACATATTAGCACTCTTTCTAAAAAATGTATTTTCTCCCCTACTCCCAAAATCTTTTCAGTGAGAAAAGCGAAACTGATTTTTGCAGTTTGGTAAATTACTTTATCATTCAACTCCATAGAAAACAGCTCTGGTTTTTTTGTATCTGCTTCTCGAACCTGTGCTATTATGCATCCAGGAAACTCTAGGATTCACCTATGAGAAACTGGGAGGGTGAAGGATTAATCACTCGCTGCTTTTATTATGGAGATAGTTTTGGACTGTGCAGAGCCCCTGGGGTCTCTAGAGCATACTGATGTTTTAGATTCTTTTGATCTCACTCCGTTTCTTGAGAAGCACTGTGTGGTGCCTGTGTGAACCTATGAAACATCACTTGTACAAATCTGGAATGGCTAGGAAGATGTTCCAGCAGGTGCCTAGTTCTAACCTTGTTCAGAATAGCAGACAAAAGTCTAAACTAGATTAAGCAGCAACTGTAAGTAGCTGAAGATGAGTGGGGGAAATGCTGAAATGCCTGCCTTCTGTTCTCATGAAGTTTTTCTCCAGAGGAATTCAGAGCACCAAAAGGAGTCTTTTTTAATGAAGACATTTGATCAAAGGCAGCTCTCCGTGTACTTCTTTGAACCCCACTAGGAGGGCAACTTATAGAATGTTTTTTAAAACAGCTTAGAAATATTTGATACATGAATCTCTGAAGTAGCACACATATTAGGTTATAAATAAGAAGGCTATCTACATGTATTTAAATGGTCTGATATTTTATTTCTGTTTGCAAATGAAAATATCTAAGATTTTTAACTATGTCTAAAAAGCAGCCACTTTCAAAAAAACCTAACTGCCTAGGCAATACAAGTGCAGTACCAACTGGACAATATGGACTTTTACAGGCAACACACTATCTTCTAAAGCCAAGCCCTAAGTTAAGGGATGAGGAAACACCACTGCTATTCACGAAGCGAATAATAGCTGCATTGTTTCCATAACAAACATTTAAGAGAGTTGTTTCCTAATGGAAACTCATTGTTACTGAAGAAAAATCCATAGAGAGGGGAAAAGTACCTTCATATATAATCTGCATTGGGGATGCAAATTGGAGAGAAACATACACCAAAGATTTGCATTTAATCAAATCTGAAGCAGGTCATCTCAGAAGCATCGCTCCCTATGCAGAAGGCTCCCCGCCAGGACCAGCCTGAGCTCTCTGGGATATCAGGACCCTCTCTAAGGATATTCACCGGAGGCCAGACGCTCCGGCACCATCCAGGATGGACAGTGGTGAGTGGATTACTACAATAAGAGCAATCTTTAGAAATCCTAATTCTTAACAGTCTTAACCTCATCAAACATAAAAATGCAATCACACTGTCTTTGGCTAGAGTACACACAAATTTAAGAACAAAGGCAGAAGTCAACTGTTGTTAATATTTTCATAACTCAAGTCACAATGTATTGCTCTTAGATTTGATTTGAGTTTGCCTTAAGTTTAAATAGGTGCTCATTCTGAGCAAGCAATCTATTCAAATAAACAATATTCTCATAAAATGATGGTTTGAATATTAACACATTTTTCCAGTATAATGGAACTTTGCGTTAAATGTAGGTACTTTCTGGGAAGCCCTCATATAAAGGAAGGACAGAAAAATCCACATGTGTACAGAGCTCAAAACATCTCTTGGCTTCTGACTTCAGGCTCTTTTGGTTAACATCCAAGATCACTCTCTTAATGTATGATTAGAGGAGGCTTGAGCGTCATTTCACAAATTCAGAGTACATACAGGTCTTTCCTAGTGTGTTCATCTTGAAGTGGTATGTGTTAGTGTTGACGTAGAATAGAGCCTACCCAGTCAGGATCAACTTTGAGATGTCAATAATAGCAACATTAATGTTAATAAATGACAGAAGAGATACTTCAAAAATTCTTTATTAAGCACTTTGAATAATAATGATGCATCTTAACTGAGAGATCTCCTCAAGGAGATCCCTCCCAAAATCTAGGAAGTGGGATGGACCTGTCAGAACTCCTGCCCGATGCAACATGGCCTTGGTTACCAGTGGGCTCCCCCGTGGGAGCTAAGAGGCAAGAGGCAGGAGATGAGACAGGTTGTGGGTAGCCCTTGCGTGATGAAATGACTTCAATGCAATCCTAAAGAAAGCTCAGAAATTTCACTATTCCTGCTGAAAATGCTTTATCTTTACTGCTTACGCTGCCCTGAGCAATTGACATCATTTTCAGATTAATAAGAAAACCCTTCTAGACTCCATGAGCTTGGAGACTGTTGACCCTGACCCCTCATCTCCCCAGATCAGAAGACCCGCAAACAGTGGGCTCCTAGCAGATGTACAGCAAGCAGTACTAGTGGTTCTGAGAGGGTATCTCCCTTCCCTTTGGTGAGGCAGCTAGAGCTATGGAATGGGATAAGGGAAGGAGTACGTACGGGATGGGGGCTGAGAGTAATTGCACACAGACTGAGCACACTGTATCTCTGCTGCGCTGTCTGGGACCTCATTCTTGCCTCTCTGACAAGCAGAATCTGTCTCTCCATCAACAACCCCTCCCATTCAGTATTTCTACTTTGTTTCGGATGATGGGGGCCTACGTAGACTGCCCTAAGGGACTATAATTCAGACACTTGTGACTACTGATTTCCTTGTGTTGTTGTCCAGTTGCATAACTCAAAATGTAGTTTCTTTCCTGAAGTGATTCTGGTTTCTTCCTTGTTTCTTTCACCAGACCATTTCATTCTGCTTCTTTATGTCACAGCCCCTCCTTACCTCTCCAAAGAATGTAAAAGTAAGAAAACATAGCACAAAAAATTCATTAAAATATTAAAATAAGTATGTATTTCAAATATCATGTGTGTACTTAGCATAACTAAAAATGCATTGGGGAGGGTCACCAATATTTTAAGCATTAAATCAATTTATAATATGTGAGTTTGATTTGATGGGAAAAGCAAATTTCAAAACAAATGAAAACAACGACACCATTAAGTCTACTGTGGATCAAATTCTCCAAAGAAAGAGGGGGACAGTGTGACAGACACATTTGGCTACATATACATAATCATAACCCAGCAGTGCCAAGTTCTTTCCTGATTCTAAAGCATAAATTGATTTCTATTGATGAATTTGCGTGTGCTTTCTCTCTGGAAACACTCATCTCTGTTTTCTCAACAACCCATCTGAATGTAAGTTTGTATCTAGAATATTTGAATAAAAACTCTCCAATCCTCCTTGCCGACGCAGGTGTGGACTCTAGGCACAGTGCACAGAGAGGGTCAAGTATCTAGGAGTGGAAACTCCAGGAACATTTGTGAACTCTAAATACCACTCCGTTCAGAGCAAAGAATATAGACTCTACCAAAGGAAAAAAACTGTGGGATTTTAAAGAACATATGCTAAGCTCCATTGATTTGCTAAAATTTATTTTCATACACCCGCCTGGGCTGTTGTCAAAGCCACACTGCTGCCACAGAGCTGGTTTGTGCACCTCCTTTACTACCCTTGCCCCTAGACTCCCAAAACTAAAATCTTCACCTCCGCATCCTATGAAAGGACTCCCAAGTTCTAAGAACCTTTCCAATCCCACTGGCTCAAGTTCATCTCCCCCAGCTTTTTAAAAGTGTTACTGAGATAAAGAGATAGATAGATAGATAGATAGATAGATAGATAGATAGATAGATAGATAATCATCTATAGATAAATGATATATAGGGATATAGATATCTTAACAACTTGTAGGCATCAATATATATATATATATATGTATGTATGTATGTATGTATGTATGTATATGTATATATGTATGCAGTTTTTGAACCTCTACTAAGGACCAGGTACTTGAAATTGCTGGTTATCCTTTTTTCTCTGGGCCCCCTTTTTCTTTCACTTCCCTGGTGCTTCCATATTGATCCAACACTACTGTTCTGTCTTTCTAGATTCTTCCTACAGTGGTCCTTCCATGGACCTTTCTTTCCCTAAACATCTGTAATTAAATATCCTCTTCCTTCTTGTTATTCCTTCTCTATGGAGAGAGCTATTTTCATGGCTCTAATTATAATAGTTTTAAAGACATGCAGTGCCAGCCCAGATCTAAATTCTTGTTTTATCTACAGGACACTTTTACTTTTTTATTTGATTGTATCCCTACAACTCCAAAGTCAACATATTCAAAATGTTCTTTCCCTATCCAATCTTCATCATTCACTATTTGTTTTTGTGTGTGTATGTATGCATGTCTGTGCATGTGTGTGCACACACATGTGTGTGCATGTATGTGTGTCACTTTGAGAGCCCTCCTGAATCTTCTGTCCTTTCTTGTCATTTTTGCTGCTGCATGCTAGCTTCCATCTTATAAGTTCCCACTCCCTCTGCATCCTCATCCGAACCCTGTTATAGGATCCACTCTTCCTTGAGTCTTTCAAATATTTTTCAAATCTTCCAAAACTATGACAACGGTCATAAATCTTTCCCACTGTTCTTCTGAAGGGGCAGGCAGGACTTTTCCTGTCTCTTCTCTCTCTCTCTCTCTCTCTCTCTCTCTCTCTCTCTCTCCTGTCCTTCTCTCATCTTCTCTCTTCTCTCCCCTTCTCCCTCCCTTTTCCCATTCCCTTCGCTTCCTCAATAAAACTCCTCATTAAAAAAAAAATCTCTGTTAAATATTTTAGTGGCCTTTTTCATCTTTGATATCAAGTGTGCCCTACAATAATGTTTCAATCAATTTCTGAATGTGTAGAGGACAGTTGTCCAGTAACATTATGTCCACAATGACATCATACCACCTTACCTTGCAAAAGTACACTCTGTGATGTCTGCCCAAGGTTGAAATTGCCTAACAACTCATTTCCATAGCATGTTACCACACAAAACCATGCACGACAGTATATATTTCATTTTAATGTACTATAAATCTTAATTGTATCTACTCATGTACATGCATAGGTGGGTTGAGGGGGCTACCATACAGTACACCATTCACATCAAAGTCAGAAGACAACTCGTAGGAGTCAGTTCTCTCCTATTATATAGGACCTGGGGATTGAACTTGGGTTGTCAGGCTTGGTGGCAAGCCCCTTTATGTACTGAGCCATTTCTCCAGCCCAGTAAAATAAATTCCTATAGACATTTGTTGGTTTACTTCAGCACTTGCTGACAACAATGATGAAAAACTTTCTACAGATGTTTCCTTAGACGCCTAGTGTGCGGCAGACACAGGCATCAGGGTATACTAGTGAGAAACCCTCTTCCCGCAAGGAACAGTCAACAATATGCTTCTAAATAGAAAACTCTATGGGACATTATAAAAATGGTGGGTCCTAAACAGAAATCAAAGTACAGGAGAAGAAGAATCTGGAATACATATAGGGACAGTACAACATTTAAAGTGCTTTCACGGAGAGGACATTAACACCGGGGCTCTGAGCAAAGACAGGGCTGTCGGTCACAGTGGAAAGGAAGTAAAGGACAGAGGAAGACAGGACAGTCAGTCACAGGGGAAGGGGGATAAAGGACAGAGGAAGCAGGACACTCAGTCACAGGAGTAAAGGACAGATGGACAGGGTGACCAGTCACAGGGCTGAGGGGTAAAGAACAGAGGAAGAGGGGCTGGGCAGTCACAAGCATGAAGAGGTATAGGAAGAGGAACATTCTGCTCAGAGGCAGTAGTATCCCCAGGCAGAAGCACTCTTGGTCCATTTCAGAGCCACACTAGAGTGCAGAGAGGGAGAGCACAGAGGAGCCAGCGAGCAGGGTCATCTGAGCCTCTTGTCAAGGCTTTGGGTTTCACTGAGTGAATGAGGAAGTGCTGCGTAGCTCTGAGCACAGCAATGACACAACTGGATTTTTTAAAGGACGCCCCCGCCTCCCGTGGCTCCTAGCACCATGGCTCCCACTGCTGGGAGGACAGACTAGGGCCGAGATGAAGGATGGAAACGGCAAGCCCATTAGAACAGTGGTTCTCAACCTTCCTATACAGTTCCCTTCATAGTTTCTCCTTTCCCCCACAGCGTCAAACTATTTTTGCTGCTACTTCATAACCGTAATTTTGCTATTGTTATGAATCCTAATGTGCATATCTGATATGCAGGATATCTGATATGCAACCCCCGTGAAAGGGTCATTCAACCCCAAAGAGGTTGCAATCCACAGACTGAGAGCTACTTTATTAGAGGGATTCTAGAATGATCTTCATGAAAGAACAGTATTTCTTCTGGAGATGAAGGGAGACTCAGGAGACTCTCGACCTATACTGTGTGTAGCATCCCTGTGTGTTTCTAAACCACCGCTTGTGAAGCGTGAGAGAAAGGAGAGTTGAGCACTGCTGTACAGTGTGGGGAGTGAGGGGCTAGGAAGGTGGTGTTGCCATCAGCCAAGATAGGGAAGCATCTGGAAAGTAGGAAGGAGATGGTTTCTATTTGGACATGGGCAGGCCGAAATGTCTGCTGCAGATGCATACAGAGATGGTTTTCCAAACCTAAAGTGTAGGTCAGAGCCTGAGTGAGTGTTTGAAACTCATCTACATACAGGCTCATTTAAACTAAGAGCTGTTGCCATGTAAAAAGGGAATATGAGTTTGAATCCCTAAAATCCATATAAGGAGCAGGAAATGGCCCTGCATGCATGGTAACTCTAGCATGGTGAAGGGCAGAGACAGGGGTTTTCTGAGTGCCAGTGAGCTCCAGGTTCAGTGAGAGACCCTGCCTCAAAGCAATAAGGGAGTGACAGCAGGGGACCAGACATCCCCCTGTAGATTCTGTACATACGTCCACACACGTACATGCACTATACATACATACAAACCATGTAATTAATTAGTTATTAAGGAAAACTGCACCAATACTTGACCCCTTCCACACAAGCATGGCCTCTTCCTGCCTCTTCTCGTTAGCCAATGCATATCTACTAGCCCAAAGTCTCTCTCCTCTAACTTATCTCGACATCCTTCTAAGTTCCCTCTTAGCCTCATGCCCTCCCACAAAACTTGGCTTAGACATCCAAAGACCACTCAACTCTACTTCCTCTTACATGGAAATGCCTCACTGATCTCACTAAAATGGGATTCTGCTGTGTTTGAGACTTAAACATCCTCTATGGCATACAACCCCCCGTCTCACACTGAGTCAAGACCAATAGGTACATATGCCCAATTGTTTGATGACAAAACTTCCAGAGTTTCCATCTGGTTATTTTCTGTCTTGTGAACTGTATCCATCTGTTAATTATCATGTGATTGCTATTTAAATTATTTACAAAGAGCATGTTTGCCATAGGCTCCTTGGCCTGCACATAAGACAGAAATTGCTAGTTCAGATTCAAATAATCAATTTAAAAGTCCTTCAGAGAAAAGCAATGTCAAGACTGTCTGCAAGCACATGGGAAATCCAGCCTGGACCTCTTCTCCTCCACCCTCTCTTCCTTCCCAGGCCTGTCTGAGTCTGGGCCTTCCATCATGCAGAGTGGCCTCTCATTGCTCAGCAGGACTGCCGAAGTTAGAGCTGACTCTCACTTTTGACATGTTGATGTCACATCTCACCACACACAGGAACGTCATAAAACCCTTCCTGCTGTGTCTGGTCAAGATTCAGGCACTTCTGAGGAAATCAGAATCACCTAGAGAGCCAGACCACATCCTTAGGGTTTCTGACTCAGTGCTCTAGAGTAGGGTCTGAGAATCTGCATTGCTCACAAGTTCCTGGTCACTGATGCTGAAGATCCAGGTGAGAAACTCAGTTGTATATTCTCAACTTGATGTGTCTACCAGGCTTTGACCCCTACTTTCTTCCAACCATTAAGATCCCCATTAACCTCCCCCTTGGGGTTACTCTTCATGCATACTGTGACTGTCTTATTCACCCCTCCCCCATGCCCCATCTTTCTTTCCTTCTTCGAGGTTGAGGATCAACAGGCTTTTATCACAGTTTATTCCTTTTTCAGGACTAATTTCTAGCATTCCTGTCAAATACTTTACTTTTTTCTTCTTATTAAAAATATCTTTAATTCTTTGTTACCCCTAAACATGTACATAGGCAGGAAAACCCAAGCAAACCTCCCCTTAATACTGAACTTCTCTCTGGCCATAATCCAATCCCTTGCTACTCTTTCTCTTCAAACTTCAAGAATGATTAGGACCCCTCCCTGTCTCCATTCCTCTCGACATCCACATTTGACTTCTATGCACCCCCACATTTTCAGTCTCTTTTGCTAAGGACCACACCACCCACTGAACTGGAAACACTTCTATCCTCATCTTCATTCTATCTTTCTTTGCTGTAACGTCTCCCACGAAGTTCTCGATGGGCACTGGTTCTTCTCCTATTGATCTTGCCCCATCTTCTTTGTAAAGAAGTAAAGTCTTCTCTCCCTCTCTCAATATTTCTTCAAATGAGAATATAACCTGGCGTCTGTCATTGATCTTCTGGTCCAGAACCCTGAGCCTGTGTGTCAGAATATAGCCTGGCTTCTGTCATTCATCTTCAGGTCTAGAAGCCCCACCCTGTGTGTCAGGATACAACCTGGCTTCTGTCATTCATCTTCTGGTCCAGAACCCTTGCCCTGTGTGTCAGAATATAGTGATATACAATAGAGTTTTATTCCATCATAAAGAAAGATGAAATTAATGCTGTTTGTAGCAAAATGCATACAAATGGAGAACATAATATTAATAAAAGCAAGTCAGGCTCAGAAAGACAAATGTGTGTTTCTCTCATTTGTGGATCCTCAATAATTACATAATACATAAATGTCTTTATGAAACTTATTAATATGCATAATGAATACATGCCAATAATTATATCACACACACCCATACAATCAGTGTCATAGGGATTTCAATATAATTGTCTCAGCACTTTAGAGTATCCTGACCTGTTTATCCCAGTAGGCCAGATGCAGATTATGACTTCGTCATCACGTGATCTCATCAAACATTCCCCTGAGGGATTACTTCCTCTTTCCTCGTTTGTCATCAATATCATGATGGCTTCAAACTATGTCTTAGAGCAATGCTGGAAACATGAGGAATTCCTTTTAATCTTCCCCTCCATAACCTCGTACCTCTAAAAAATGTTCACATCTGGCCCTCCTACCTGCCGTATGATCTTTTGTCTCTATTACTCTAGAATTTTCCAAACTGAACTCCCTGTGGCTTTGTGGTTCTCAAATCCACCTCCATGCTGTTGTCTGAAGAGTCTATCTAAAATGCAAATCGAAGCAGACCTGCCCTTGCTTAAGAGCCTCTAGTGGTTCTCTGCTGACAGGATGGAGTCCTAGCTGCTGCAGCAGACCAAACAGCATCATGGTTGAATGCTATTCATTTCCCCCGTCTCCCTCTGACCACTTCCTCTCTCACACCTCATTCTGTTCTGCTCCCAGGTCTTTGCCTGCCTTGCCCTCTACACCTGGAATGTTCTTCAAAGCCTCCACTCACATTTCATCCTGCCTTTTCCAGCTCCCACCCACCCTGTCTCCACAAGGAAGTAATACAGCCCATGTTTCTCTAAATACTCCAGACGATTTTCACCTTGATATATTTCCTTTATAATTATTTTAAGTTACTTCCCTCTCTACTAAACAGTATGTTCTCTTGTGTTCTATTGACAGAAAATATTGGATAAATAACTAATTAATAAACATAGCCTAAGGCTTTTCAGAAAACAGATAAGATATAACCTACTCTAGGTCAAATCTCATGCTTTATATTAGACAGTGATTAGAATGAAGTACTTCATTTGTCTTTAATCGAAACTATATAGACCAAGTCTTGTCAAAATTAGACAAAAAGGACCATTGAAATATCTTACTTCGTGGAAAGCAGACTGTGCAGTTTTATTCGAAGTAGGTAACTCATTCTTTTGAAACCTACTTTTGTTTTCCCACTCCATCTGCATACAGGTGTTTTTATGAAACTAAGTAGTTTCAAAGAGTTTTCAGATATATATGTATGTACATATATATATATATATATATATATATATATATATATATATGTTATTTTCCCTTATAAATCCCTGAAGACAGCTAAGAAGAAATTATAATCATTTCACACATGAAGAAAACAGGGCTGAAGGATCATCATTTCCACAACAGTAACTAGTGTGTGGCAAAGCAACTCCTGATGATAAACCAGCAACCTCCTCTACCCATTACTTTGCCTATAACAGTTCTCTCTGTGTGTCTTTCTCTCTCTCTCTCTCTCTCTCTCTCTCTCTCCATCTCTCTCTCTCCCTCTCTCTCTCCTCTCTCCTTCATTCCATTCTTTATGTGATAATGTAATACCAATTGGTTTGTGTGTTAGCAATATTCTAGACTTTTTACAAATCCAAAAGATTAGAGCCGTCCATGTGCCTCAGACACGTATACATGAGTACATTCTGTCATTTGCACAGATACCCAGTCTGTACCAGATGAATTTGCTTATAAGCCAGCAACACTTCAGCTGAAGTGGATCACAGCCACCCGGCCTACCGCAGCAATTTCAAGCTTAAGAATATTTCAAACTGTGTCTAATTCAGCCACTAACTCAGTGCTTGAACACACCTTCAAGGTGGTCCAAACAGGAGATTCTGCAGTAATTACTTGACTGTCTGAATTCACCAATCTTACAATCGCTAAAGACAGTGCTGGCCAACTGCAGAGCCTTGGGGAGACATTTCTCTATAAATCCACCCATCTGCCACTTATTGGCAAAGGTTTTGTCCTAGTTGCCAGAGATACAAATTGACCTGAGTTTAAAATGCTTCTAAATTGCTATCAGTAGAGGATTTGGAAAATAACGTAGCCCAGTTTGCTCTTATATAAATGGATTAAATTAAATAATGCGTGCAAATTGGCAAGTACTATAGTATCTTCAACAACTACATAGAGTAAGTACTCAATACCATGTTAACTAAACCAATAACTCTTCTTAATCTTTGGTATAGTTTTATTTTGAGGGTGTGGGGGGGTGGAAACCAGAGTCCACCATGGAATATCTTTCTCTATCATTTTCTACATTGATTTTTAAAGCAGGCTCTCACTGACCCTGGAGCTTGCTGACTCAGCTAGATCAGAAAGTCCAAAGGATCTTCCTGTCTCTGCTTCCCCATTGCTGAGATCACAGGCGTGTATCTCCATACCTGGCTTTTTATGGAGCCCTGGCCCCCCCAAACACAGCAAACACTTTACCAACTGAGCCTCTCCCAGTCTCCATTGACATAGATTTTAGCAGCAATTCCTTAAATCCAGTCATCAGATTCTCAAAGATAAAACACATTTAATGAGGTAAATAGAACCCCGATGACTTTCTTGTTAGGAACATAATCCTCAAACAACCCACTTTGACTTTCTGCCACACATCCCCATACTGACAGAATGGGGTAGGAATGCAGTCTCTTAGTAACCTGAGTCATGCAAATTTAACTTCTTCCTGTGTAGTAAGAGGCGTTATTCCAAGTTCATCCAACCCTTGATCTTGTGACCAAAGCATAAATTGTAAATCTTATTGGAACAAATTTTGACAAACTGGAGTGGAAATAAGAAGTCACTTTGAAGAGCCACTGTGTAGGAGATAGAGGTGTGTCTCTTCCATCTACACAGAGGGTGGGTAAATTTTCATCAAGCAGCAGGAAATAGGACTCATTTGAATCCATCTCAAATTCGAGATTTTTCTCCTTCTAATGAGAAAGCAACATCATGAGCTTCAGCGTTTGGCAAGTGACCTGCTGGCTCCATCTATAACTGATGGTGACTTTTCCATTTGCTTCAGTCTCTGGGGACTACAGCAAGCGTGTGTACCAGGGCGTGAGAGTGAAGCACACCGTCAAAGACCTCCTGGCAGAGAAGCGGTCCAGACAGACAAGTAACTCCAGACTCAATGTAAGTGCTGATTCGATTCCAGCTGAGTCCTGCAGGTCTGAAGCCTCTGTTAAAGTTCCTTCTCTCCTCTCCTCCTTTACCTGACCTCACCCGCTCTTCCGCCTCCTGCCTCTTGACTATCCTCAAGAGAGAGGACATACTTTACCTAGGACATGCTTCAGAAATACTTTGACATTTTTATTCCTCCCTGCAAGGGCAATCTTTCCTCTCTGAGGACACCCATGTCATAGTATCCGGGGACTTGATTAGTGACATCAAGGTTTGTGCTTGAACTTTTATTTGCTACACTCTCCCCATTGTCCTCCTCGCCCCATTTACAAATGGTTTTTGTTTTACTTCTGGAATTTTCTGTGTATTGCTATTCATCTGCTATTGCTCATCTGACCCTGGAAATAGAATGTGCTACTCCTTCATGTTATGTAAATAACAGTCCATAAATGCCTGGCCTCCTCCTTATTAAGATATCTGGTGTAATAATAAGAAGGTGAGTAGAGAGAGTGCCTTTGTCTGCCAGGGACCATCTGTGTATGTGACCCTGGAAAAGTCTCTGGATGCAACAAAAAATAAATAAATAAATGAAGCAACCAAAATGATCATTAGGGGTTCTCATGATGTAAAAATGCCTGACTGTTCATCACCCCAAAGCATGTGATTTTTCCAGCAACATTTCCAGAGCTGTGTGATCTAATTAGCTTACTACTTCAGCTAGGGACAGTAGAAACGGGATATACCTGGACTTTTCCACATCTCCCAGTCACTGCTTGAGAAAGGCTCAGGGTTTGAGGATACACTGCTGACCTTTGATATACATTGTATTCTATATCCAACAGATGAGATTTATAATAAGTCCTCTCTGAAATTCTCAGTAGGTGTTTTTTGTATGTTTTTTGTTTGTTTGTTTTTGGATTTTTGAGACAGGTTTCTCTGTAGTTTTTCGAGTCTGTCTTGGAACTAGATCTTGTAAACCAGGCTGGCCTCAAACTCACAGAGAGCCACCTGCCTCTGCCTCCCAAGTGCTGGAATTAAAGTCATGCGCCACTACTGCCTGGCCTCCCAGAAGGTGTTTTGAGCTTCATTCCTATCTGTCAATCACATCTGTACTTACAGCTTTGCTCTGTGCCTGATAAGCTGTGCTCAGGTCTCAGAAAGGGACCAGAGAATAGCAACGGTATTAGGCTAACATGAAAAATCAATTCCATGCATTCTACTAATATAATAGCCTGAATGCTGGGCATGTGCAGATAACCAGGAGTAAATGGAGCAGTCACATCTAGCATCTAGCACGGGGCACACAGGGGAAGTACTTTCTCCAGAACAGCTGCTGGCAGTGTGGATACCACCCTCCATATTGCTCCAATAGCAACTCCTATGACATCAGTGATCAGCTTCGGAATCAACTTCTGTATCAAAAACACCTTTTATGCACATCCCTGCTACCCTTCTCTTCAAACAGCCTCTTCCTTTGAGTTCAACACTCAGAACAGCTTATAAGAGAAATCTGAGCAGCTGGGCTCCTTGTCTGATCCCCATTCAGTATTTCTCAGGGTGCTTGCTCAGAAGCATCTGGAGGGTGTGTTCGAAATATCATTACCAGACTGAGAGGGAAATCAGAGAGAGTGGGGTGGGGGTGTTTCTGAATCTACTCAAAATGAACCATTTCTGTGCACAAATGAGGGGATTGCTCAGCCACAGCTTCAAACAAGAGAACATTGAATTTTGAAACCTAATAAAAAAGTCCCAGGAAAACATCAAATTAAGTAGAGAAGAGGCACACGTAAGGACACTACAGGCAGGGAATGAGCTGTGTATCTGTACAGCATGCATTAGGGCAGATTTCACAGCTTTTGGTATCATCAATATTTACATACAGGTAAGAAGGCAGAGTTATAGACTTCTATTATAAAAAAAAAAGTTGTGCCATATAAGAAAACAACAAGGCAGGCTATATCCAAATGGTGAATTCATGTAGATTTTTAAGAGCAAAGGACTTTGTGCCCAAGGCCTATAAATATCAAGTCATAGATGTTTGTCTTCTTTTTCTCTCGTTTTTAAGTTTTTCTTTTTTAAAATAAAAATAAAATAAGCACAGTAGTAAGTCAAATTAATTAAATATCAATATTCTATTAAATCTTTTAGACTTCCATACAATATATTTTAATCATATTCACCCTCAATTCCTTCCCCTAACTCTCCCCAGATCTACCACCCACCTCCCAACTTCATTTCCTTTTCTTTCTTTAAACCAGAGTCCAGTCTGTGCTTCCCATATACCCACCGCTGTGGGGCCATCCGTAAGAGCATGGTCAACCTTTCAGAGCCAAGCTCATTGAGAAAACGGATTCGCCCTCCCCAGGAAGCCACCAGCTGACCATAGCTCCTCTCTTTATGACCCCTTGCTGGAATAGCAACTGGCTTCATCTTGTCCCAGTCTGTGCAGGCAGACATAGCTGCTTTGCAGCATGAGCACAGAGATCCTGCCCTGCCCAGTGGTTGCTGTTTTGCTCTGGTCCTCATTTCCCCGTCACTCTTACAATCTTTCCAACCCCCTCTTCTGCAACAGTCCCTGGGCTTTTGGAAGAGCAGGGTGATGGAGATGCCCTGTGTGTGTCTGAGCATTCCCTCCATACACACTTATTCTCTGCCCTCAGGTCAGTTGTGAATTTCTCTGCCAACCTCTGTCCACTGCACCAAGAAGCACCTCTGATGAGGTCTGAGAGGTGCATGTTGAAAACATATCATTTCATTTCATAATGCACAGATGCTTGGGCTTGGCCAGAGAATGATCATCTCGACTTTCTACAGTCTCCTCAAGAAATTCTTTTGCAAATGGCTATTTACAATAAAGAACAAGTGCCCTAGCCTCACATAGCACGGTGGCTCCTTATCTCTTATCTAGCTAGCCCATTGCTGTTGGCCTAAAATGAGAAACTGGGAAACAGCTGTATGGAGCATGTAGACAGCCTGCTAAATACCAAATAAACCTGTAAGAAGAAAAATAGCTACACATAAAAAGTGTACATTCATATAGCCAAACACTAAGCTGAATGCTTATGACCACACAAGCAATATGAAAATAGCTATATTTATGTGAGGATAGATTAAAATATATTTTCTGTGTTTTATTTCATTCCATGGGCACATTATCCTCTGAGATTCGCATTTACAGTTTCCCATTTTACAGATAAATATGTTGAAAACAAGATAAAGGAAAGAACTGGTACACTGGAGAGATGGCTCAGAGGACCTGAATTAGGTTCCCAGCATCTGAGTCGTGGGGCTCACAACTGCCTGTATCTCCAGCTCCAAGAGACCTTTCACCCTCCTTTGGTCTACATGGACACCCTCACACAGACACGGACAGACTCACACAAACACAGACATAGACATCCTTACACACACACAGACACAGACATGGACATCCTCACACACACACATACATGGATACCCTCATATAGACACCCTCATGTGGACACAGACACATAAACTTTATTTTTTTAAAAAGTGCACAATTTGCAAAAAGTAGATTTGTTGAGTCTTAATTCCATATTTAAAAAGTCAGCTCAGACTGGACTAAAGTAGAACAACCTTTGACACATGAAAATAAGGAGAGAGAGAGAGAGAGAGAGAGAGAGAGAGAGAGAGAGGAGAGAGAATATAAGAGAGAATATATAAGAGAGAATAAATATCAGATAGAAAAAAACCTGGTAACAGAAAAGTGAGTCTCCCGAAGCCATGGTCTTGGCAGGCCATTGTAGGTGTACAAATGGACCTTAACTCTCTCTCCTCACTGTATCATCTCAGCGCTAGCATCGTCTTTCCCACTTTAGTGATGGGTAAGCTTCCGTGGTTAATCATGTAATTCATATGTGAGCTCGTTTGAACTTTAAGCATCTCTGAATTGATTTTCCAGTCTGCTTACTATTTAAGAATACTGAGAAATCTGTCTAGAAAGGTGTTCGCATCAGTCACCGCCCACTCTGAAGACCTATTTCTATCCCTGCTGTGAATGTGACTCAAAGAGCAAAAATTGGGGAGCACCCTATAGCCAGCAGACCCTCACTCGCAGGGCTCTGATTTCATGAGCAGGGCTGAGACCACCTCCTTTTCTCCATACTGATACGTAAGGATACAGTGAGTCTTCAGCCTCAGATGGGTTTATAACAAGGACGCTACTCATGAGGCATGCTTAAAATCTTCAGCTGGCAGAATGGCTAACAGTCAATGATGAATGGTCCCAACCCAAAACTGAATTCCCAAAGATCCTAAGTCAATCCTCTGGGACCAGTGGGCAGATGCAAGTATCTTGAGAGGAGTTTACCTGGGTGGGCACTTAATGCAATCAGCTGTGTCCTTCTAAGGGAGGTTTGGGATGGAGACACAGAGAAGATGCAGGAGTAAAAGGTAAAGCAGCCCCTTCAGTAGAGGTTGGAGGCAGCAAATCAAGGAATCCTGGCACCTGCAAAAGCGGGTTGAAGATAGGTCCCTCAGTGAGCACCATAGCTGGGACAACTTTGCCAAGAGCTAATTTTGGGATGCCTGGCCTTCAGAACCACGAGAATGCATCCAGATGCTCACTGTGATAGGTGATAGGAAACTTGTGCATGGATTATGAAAAGTTAGGTCCCTCTCATCCGACCCCCTTCCGGATGGTTAGATGCCCTTGCCACCACCTGGGTCCTGAACCACCCTCTGAGTAAGGTGGCACAGCTGTGGTTTTCTATCTTTACCAAAAATTTTCTCAACTCTCATAATTTCGCAGTAAAGTTTTGGAAAATATCATAAAACAAAGATCTTGTATCAAGCAAGATTTTAACAAAATCTCCTCCGTCTGTTTTACCTGTTATACTATGGCTGTGCAACTGCTGTGTCTATGTGCTTTTAAATTGTGAATTTCTTCATCTTTTTTCCTATCACTCTTCACTACATCACTGGATTTCTGCCAGAATAAATAGATACCACTTGCTAACACCTGGTGCCAAAAATAGATAATTAGATTTCTGACCGATGAAATTTTCTACAACAATTGAATTCCTAAAAGCTAATCATTTAATCATTTAACTTTTTAAAGATAGCATCATAAAATTCAATAAGCTCTGTTATCTATAGCACAAAAAGAAAAATCAATAGGCCTAATTGCCACCATTTTTCTCTTCCGTTTTGAAATTCTGTCAGTGATTCACAGGCTGTTTAGCTCACTAATCAAGTTTTTCTTATGCAATCATAAAGATTCATCTAGAATCACTAACTATACAGCAGCTGGCATGAGGGGAGAATGAAAGACTGGAATGTCAATTGTGTGGGAGGGTAGGGGAGTACCTTGTCGTGTGTGGGAGAATAAGAAGGGCCTGGAAGCACAGTCTGTAGTTACTCTCGCCTACACATTGGTGGAGATGGTGACGGCTCTCACTCTCAGCACGCCCACGGAAACACTGCACTTAGTGACAATAGCCACGCAGATGCGAAGGCTTGAGTTAATATTTTACATAAACATGAGGCAAAATAAATAGAAATATCTGGCTCCGCTTTTGAAAGCCTTTAACTGAAGGAAATGCCAAGAGCTGTTCCACGTAGGAAATATTTGAGCTATGCCGTCTTGACCGATGCATAAAGTCAACGCAAAGCCAAACTTACTTTCACAGGGTATGATTCTTTCCTCTCAACCTCAAGTGTTCGCTTCTCAACTATCAGTGATTACACCTCTGCTCTTTGTCTACCCGGTCCTAAGTCCTTCTACTTCAATTTGCTGCTGAAGTCTCGGTCTAGGGCATTGGGGAAGTGACCATATTGGCAGCTGGGGTTCTGGGTTAATAATTTGTCCTAATCAATTTTCTGGTAAAAACATCATGAGTAGTGTAACGGAGCCTGGCAGAGGGTCAAAGTGAAGGAAGCTCTGAACAGAAGGTAAATGGGTATCATCAGATCTAGCATCTTTATGGCCTGGAGTCATTGCAAATGTTTGCTCTTCTCGGAGAGGTGTGAAAACGCTAACTGCAGGACAGCTGTCCCCTGGCAAGCGCTGTGCTGGGGACTGTCTTTGCACTGAGGCCACGATAGGGTGGGAGGTCTGTTCAGCTCCCTGCCCAGCGGCTGCTGGGCTCTGCCAATCACATGCATGCTCCATTTACCACTGAATATAAACCTGTGACATCCAGATCTGTAATTTGCATCTGGATTTCCTACGAAATCCTAGCGGGTGGGGGGGGGGAATACGCAACTGGAAACCGTATATTATGTCATCTCAAAAGTTTCCTTGACTGCCCCGAAAGTGGAAAACATAGTCAAGACATTTCTTCTGCCCCCAGAGACAGTCTGCTGCTGGCTTAGTGTAGTCTCTTTAAGACCCTCACTGTAGTAAGTTAAAGTGGTTTGGGGTTTATCCCATCTCCTTCCTGAGCCTTGGTGCCCCCGTCAGTAATCAGAGTTGAACCATTTCTCTAAGTCACCTCTCATCTCAGCATTCATTTTTATTTTTATTTATCTCTATGTGTGTGCAGGTATATTATACATGTTTGTGGCAAGGGTGGGGTAGGCACATCTGTGTGCCCACGTGTGTATAGAAAGCAAGCTCAAATGTGATTTAGGAACTCCTTGGGACTATTTCCTACTAGGCTGGAACTCACCAGTTGTGCAAGGCTGACCTCCAGGGCGCCCCAGACAAGCGTCTGTCTTCACTGCCTTTCCTCTGGGATTGCAAACTCCTATCATTATGCCCAGTGTTTTCCTGAGGACTGTGGGATCAGATTCAAGGCCTACTGGTTTCTGGGCAAGCACTTTACCAATTAAGGAATCTCCCCATGCTCAGTATTCATTTCTAAATAAATTTTATTTTGTATATTTGAGATTTATAATGTGATGCTATGAAATAACATGTAGATAGTGAACTGGTTACCATAGTGATACATCTTAACATATACATAGATGAATACACACACACACACACACACATCATTGTACATAGTTACTCTTCTGTGACAAGAATCATTGCAATGTGTTTCTTTTTTTTTTTTCTTTTGATTTTTTTGAGACAAGGTTTCTCTGTAGCTTTGGAGCCTGTCCTGGAACTAGCTCTTGTAGACCTCGAACTCACAGAGATCCACCTGTCTCTGCCTCCCGAGTACTGGGATTAAAGACATGCGCCACCACCGCCCAGCTTGCAATGTGTTTCTATGACAAAGGTCCCAAACAGTAAAATTTTGTGAACCACAATCCCCAGTACTGGGTATCAGACCTTTTGACTGGTTCTGCCTAGTTCCTCCTCTGAACTACACCTTGGTATTTCATTTTTAAAACCTTTTTTAAAAAATTGTCCTCTTCTTTCACCCTCTTTATTTTGGTTATTCATTTTCAAATGTTCTTATCATGTTATTTAGTATTTAAAACAGTCTGTGAGGGCTAGGGAGATGACTTGGTGTCTCCTGGAGACTAGGGAGATGACTTGGTGTCTCCTAGAGACTAGGGAGGTGATTTGGTGTCTCCTGGAGACTAGGGAGGTGACTTGGTGTCTCCTGGAGACTAGGGAGATGACTTGGTGTCTCCTGGAGACTAGGGAGGTGACTTGGTGTCTCCTGGAGACTAGGGAGATGACTTGGTGTCTCCTGGAGACTAGGGAGATGACTTGGTGTCTCCTGGAGACTAGGGAGATGACTTGGTGGTTCTTGCAGCATAGGGTGATGACTTGGTGTCTCCTGTGGGTTAGAAAGATAGTTTGGTGTCTCCTGGAGACTAGGGAGGTGATTTGGTGTCTCCTGGAGACTAGGGAGGTGACTTGGTGTCACCTGGAGACTAGGGAGATGCCTTGGTGTCTCCTGGAGACTAGGGAGATGATTTGGTGTCTCCTGGGGGCTAGGGAGATAGATGGCTTGATGGCTTAGCAGGGAACATGGTTTCTGGTATGCATGAGGACTTCAGTTTTCATTCCACCCACTCAAATAAAATCTAGGAGTGGTGGCATCCATCAATAACCTCAGTGCTGGGGCCAGGGAGAGAAGGGCAGAGATACACAGGTTGCTGGGGCTCACCAGCCAGCCAGGTTCAGCAAGAGATTCTGTCTCAGAATAATAATGATGATGATGATGATGATGATGTTGATGATGATGATGTTGATGATGATGATGATGTTGATGATGATGATGTTGACCTGCTGAGGAGATGGTTCAATGCTAATGAGCTCACTACACAAGCATACGGACCAGAGTTCCTGTGTCCTAAACTTCTTACAAATGTCAGGAATGTGGCTCTCAGCCCTTAATTCAATCCTCAGAGGTCCTAGAGCAAACTGACTATGAGGACTAGCTGTATTTTGAGCTCTGGGTTTTGGGTTTGCTTAAGAGCTCCTGCCTCAGTGGATAAGGTGGAAGAAGAATGGAGGACGGCTCCCAACACCAAGCTCAGGCTGTCACATGCGGGTGCACACTCTCAAACATAGGTGTGCCCACACCCACGTGAACACGTGTGCAAACACACACGCATATCTCACATGCAGGAGAAGATGCCTGAAGTCAACCTCTGGCCACCATACATGCACACGCAGATAACACCGCATATACATACATGTGCACGCACACACACACACCACACAGTAGATGGCTGAAGGAATAATCTGACAACAAGCCTCCGAGAAGTAGCTTGTCCTGACTTTGCAGCTTCCTTGAGCTGCTGTTGGAGACCGCCGTCACCCAGAAACCAGTCGTAGTTCATCTAAGACAAGAAGAACTTAGGCTGTATGCCCAGGTTACCTCGATCCATGCCCCAACTCCGCCACCTACAAATTGTGTGTTTGGCTAAGGTTTCTCTACCTTTCCTTAAACCCTGCCAAGGTTATCATAAAAGTCACAGTTAATCTTTGCCAGGGACTTACCACAGCATAGGTGCTCGATTGATGGAGTTTTGAGGAAGATGACTCCGGAAGTCAGGGAGCAGTAGAGTCCAACAGAACGCACTAGGGGACAAAGGTCAAGGGAAGGGAGAGCTCCACCAGCCTGTCTGCCACATGAAGTAGGTGAGCCAACTTTGTCTGCAGACTGGACAGGCGAGAAAGTGGAAAACAAGCCCTTCGAAACTCATGTCTGGCCCTGCTTAGGACAGTTTCTCAAATATGCTCTTGGAAAATATGCCCCACTCCCCGCTGATGTTTTGTTATCTCTGCCCATCCTTTCTGGATGATTGGCGGTGTGATAGAATGGCCAGGGGCTTGTTTTCAGAATTATGGATCAGGCTCAGACTCCATCAGTAGAAGATAAACCTGGTTTCTGAGTCTCAGTCTTGTCCCACAGAGATGGGGACAGTAATACCCACCATAGGCAAGGACAACAGTGACATTAGGTTACGTCTGTAGAGTGCCTGGCACAGCACCTGATGTGTCCTGAGGGCTCAGCATGTGGCAGCTTTTCTGAGTGTTAGAACAGTTGGCACACGGCACCACTTTCTAAGCTCCAGAGACAGTAAGTACCAACCCCATGCAGACATCCATGAGAACATGGGGTGTTCTGAGAGCAGGCCTGGGAATCATCCATTCCCGCCCTCATTAGTACCGTCTCTAACACAACGGAAACTCGTCAAACCATTAACTCTGTAGCTCAGAAAAAAACTACTCCCAATGAGTGGATGAGGCAGCAGAATGGCAGGCGCGAGGGCCAACAGTCTTCAATTTTGTGGTTTGAGGTCTTTTGTTTTTAATGGTGTAATTATACATATTCATAGTACAATGTGATCTCTTGATATACTTGTACAGTATATAATCAAGCAGTGCGCCTGGCATATCCGTCCCCTCCAACAGTGGTCATTCCTTTGTTTCACTATGTAGGATGCACGGTCAGTTACCAGCCAGAGTTGGATGCTGCTGTGCAAGGAAACCTTCAGTCCTTTCTTCTACTCCAGTGGTTCTCAACCTGTGGGTCGAGACCCCTTTGGGGCCAAATGACTTTTTCCCAGGGGCTACCTAAGACCTTAAGAAAACACAGGTGTTTACACTACAATTCATAATAGTAGCAAAATTACAGTTACGAAGTAGCATCAAAAATAATTTTATGATCGGGGGTCCCCATCACATGAGGAACTGTATTAAAAAGAAGGTTGAGAACCATTGTTGTATTCACAGGTACCATCCTACCTTTTAGCTATGCTCCTTCCCTTCTCTCCACACACATCCCCCTGACCCTTCCCAGTCTCTCTGGTAACCGCTCTAGGAGATGAACCTGAATAGGTTCCAGATATGACCAAGAACATGTAGTAGCATCATGGCATCCAGTTCCATCTGGGCTGCCACAAGTTACAGGGTTTCTTTCTTTCAAAACCAAATAATACCCTGTTATACACCTGCACCCCATCTTCACCCACCTGTGGGTAGCTCAGCTCGCTCCCTGTCTCACTTGAACATGAAGCTAGTGTCACCCTCTTCCCTTTCGTGGGCCAGGACAGCTACGGTTAAAAGTTTATGTTAACAGCCAGCGCTGACTACTCCAACTGCTTCGCTCTGCAGTCCTAAACGCTCTTCTCCTTGATAAGGGTTTGACTTAGTCATCAGAAACCCCATTTCACAAAAAGCCTTATTTCAGACGGCAGGAAGAAGATCAAAGCCAGGATTTGCTACCCACTTACTAACCTGATATAACTTCCTCAAGCTGCGGCTCCTGAGGGTGAAAGGGTCTCTTGAGAGGTGTACAAGAGAGGGGATCAGTGCTCACCACAGCTCAAAGTGCCCCCTTCTCCCCACTAGGCAGAACTCTTCCTAACTCAAAATTTCCTCAGACCTCAAAACACATTCCACCCATGCCCCAACACACACACACACACACACACACACACACACACATACACACACGACTCTTACTCCTAACCTCCAAGGTTAAGCTTAAGCCCCTCTGCATTCTGAGAAAGATAAATCCTCTTTCCTCAGATTAAATTGGTTTTTGTTATAAGTTGGATTTCTGAAGGAAGATGGAAAAGAGAAAAATCACATAAAGCACAAAAGTAATCACATGGCCTACAAATAGCCTGACAGGAATTTTAATATCTGGTCAAGGACTGGCACCGGTGGTGCAATTGATCTGACTTCATCCCTTATCTCCAGGATCATTATCATCATATAATAATTAATAATAATAATAATAATAATAATAAATACTTGGATGTGGTGACACACGCCTGTCTATCCCAGTACTGGGGAGATGAAGGCTGGAGGATTGGGAGCTCAAGGTTCTCTTCAACCACATCATGAACTGAACACTACCCAAGACCCTGTCTCAAACACTAATCATCATAGCTGCCATTTACTGGGCTCTGAAATGAGACTTTATAAATATCCCCATTTCTCTACTTTAAAATAAGCCCATTATCAGCAAGAGCTCAGCATCCTGTGAGGGAAATTAGATAGAGGCATGAAGAAGCAGGCAGAGAGCTCTGGGACTCAGATTTGGGCCCAGATTTGTGGGACTCCAAAGTGTTTCTTTCATCTAATGTGTCACCTGCCAGTCTCATGTAGCCCAGGCTGGCCTCAAATCCACTATGACTGAAGATGACTTTGAACTTCCATTCCTGCCTCCCCCTCCAGAGCTCTAGTCTAGATTGCATGTGTGCGCCACCATGCCTGGCTTTTGTAATCCTAGCATTTGTACATGCTAGAGTAGAATTCAACCAACCGAGCTATGTCCTCAACTATACCGCCTCCTTAGAGGTATGTATCCATAGCAAGGTGAGACAAGGTTTGGCGTCACCACTGTTTTTCAGGTCTTCACATTGAGCTCCAGGCTTCGTATGTAATGATGGGTTCCAATCTTGTGCTCCCCATTACCCGCATGCAAATCTCCATGCTTATTGCAACAGGTGTGTAGATTGTTCAGGGAATGCCCCACCCAGCCAAGACCAAAACCAGACACCCCTTTCCTGTGATTCCAAATATATTTGAAAAGAAACTAAACCCCCTAAAAGTTCTGTTTTCCTTCATCAATTTTCTCCAGTTCGATTCCAGAATCTGCTCCTAACACGTGCCCATGTCCATCCTTTCCTTCTCCCCTAGACCACTAGATCTCATGGGTCTCTCCACGGTCCCACCCAGCGTATAAGACCTCCTGAGCCAGAAATCCAATCATGTCACACATGGACCTTGAAGAAGCCTCCTTTCCATCCTCTTAAAAGTCCCTCGGGCTCACACAACCCGCTTCTCTCTGCCTTTCTCCTCTTACGTG
The DNA here is from genome assembly GCF_018167655.1 of Microtus oregoni. Classification (NCBI taxonomy): domain Eukaryota; kingdom Metazoa; phylum Chordata; class Mammalia; order Rodentia; family Cricetidae; genus Microtus; species Microtus oregoni. Next base: position 8,312,479 of record NW_024543831.1, on the reverse strand, counting down.
CTTACCCCCTGCTACATCTTGTGGTGACAACTCTGATTCGAGGAGCTGATGTGGCTCCTGCGTTCCCAGGTAGGCAGAGTAACACATGAACTTCATTCCCAGATCAACTCCCACTCGAGGGAGGATTTCTGAACATGTAGTCCCTGGAAACCCATCCCTCCATGTGATCCTACTCCCGTGGTATGCAGAATTCTCTCATCATTACACACACAAGAGGGCATTGCTCATGTTTTGATATTTTATTAGGATATATTAATTAATTTTACATGAGTTTCATTGTGACATTTTTAAGCATGTATATATTTTGATCATATGCCCCCTATTATCCTCCCTAGTACCCTTCCCCTCTCACTGATCTCCTTTCTCTTCCCAATTTAATCCCCTTCTACTTTCATGTCTTTTTCTTTTGGAATGACCCAATGATTCTTAATAGTGTTGCTTATAGACACATGGGCGAGGAGTCATTTGCAGGAGCTAGTACACCTTTACCATGGCTTGACTATAAAGAAAATGAGTCTTTTCCTCATCTACCAGCTATGGTGTATATTCTGAAGCGGTAGGACCTCATGAGCTCCTTCCCCCTCCAGACCAGAATGTCGGCAGGCTGTATAGATTTTGTGCAGGTAATCACATCTGCTGTGAGTTCGAGAGTACAGCAGCCATACTATGCCTGAAAGTCAGCATTAGCAAAGATAACAGTAACTGGAGAAAGAGGAAGGCAACATCCTTATACCTTCCCTTCATATGGAAATAAGGGAAGAGATTGGAGGATGACGATTACCAATGCTCTCATTTCCCGGGACCCTATGCAAAAGGCAAATGAAACCCTTTCCTGATATGGAACTCTTAATTTCAATCAACACACACACACACACGCACACACGCACACACACGCGCACACGCACACACACACACACGCACACACGCACATACACGCGCACACGCACACACACACACACACACACACACACACACCTACTAAACTCTGGCAGTTTGTACACTGGTTGCCCGTTAATGATTCCGCTGGCTGGAAGGAACAGTGTAAGTGGATTCTGACGCTGATTACCCATGTTTTAGAAGCATGGAGTTGATCATATAAACTCATAGCTACTGTCAGGGTACAAATGCCATCTAGGATCAGGCGTTGTAAATTTTTGGACAAGGTGCCCCAAGCTCTGAAGGCATATGAGTGCAAAGAGTTAGTGGCATGGCTATTAAAGAATACACCCACGATTGGAGCTGATTTCCTAAAATTAACTATTCCGCAGCTCTCATAAATAGAACCAATCCTACAATGGTTTTGGTTTTAGTAAGATTATATTGCTTGCCTATGCACAACTGACAGTCATTAAATGGCTAATGGGTGTTTAATATTTTGCTACTGCTTGGGGGTTTTCTGTTTTCTTGTGTTTTTATTTTTTCTTGATGATATTTTCTTATATTTTGAGAAATGCCTCGTGCTTATTTGGTAACTAAAGTTGTTGAAAAAGCTTTAATTTTTTATATATTTTTTTTCATTTTACCTTACTTTCATTTTGTAAATTTTCCGCAGAAAAATCCACATCTTACTCCCTTTTAAATTGTCAAAGTTCTCTGGTAAAAAGAACCCATGTCTAACCAGAGAGAATCTTCCCCACAGCTTTTGCTTATTTTCAAGGCACAGGGTTTAGCATGTTGTTGTTAGCATTGCTAAATAACCCCCTTCCTGAGCCTAGGAATTAAAACAACAACAACAACATTTTCTGAGCACTCAATGCCTTGTAAACGCAAAATGCTGTTGTTTGAATCTAGAGACACACACAATATGGTTGGTCTTCATTTGAATGAACGCTTTATTTTCTACTACTTTCCAAACCACCTTTTGTCTGGCTTTAATTAGACCACTGTCCTGCCCTGTTTGGAGAACTGAACCACATTTCCAGAGCTTTCTGTGGTCCCCACCCAGCCACCTGCTCTTTCACAATTACAGAAGAAAAAGAAAATGCTAAATAATAATAAAAGCAAGCCTTTCACGGGGAACTTATTTTCTCAGCTGTCCTATTGGTTCCATGGAATTTTCTTTTTAAATGTCATGAAACTTAAAATCATTCCTGGTGGTGGATTCTTTCATGCAGCTTGCAAAAATAATCAGGTTTTACAGCAAAACAACTGTGACAGGTCCAGCTGGCAGGTCTGAGGTTCTGTGGGGATCCCTGCCGGCCAAAGAGCTTCCCAGTCGCTCTTGTTGCTCTAACTTCGCTCCACAAATACAAACAGCATTTCAAAGGCACGCCGAGAGCCCGGGTGTAAAAATATGTTTTATTTTGTGACTTAGGCAGCAGCAGACCCTTCCTTACAGAGACAGCCTGCACAGATTGGGTGCCAAGCGGGAGAGCTGTGAAAATGAAATCTTAAGAAACTGTCAAAAAGTTGGAATTCTGTAACCATGTGGGCTTTCCAAGGGACATAAAATAGCTCATGGCTCGGAAATTTAGACACTCAGAATCATTTTTTTTCAAACATTTGAGATTAACCATAAGGATCTAAGACCTAATACCCATTTTAATATTGATTAACTAATTGCTTTAAGTACAAAATAAAACAACCGTTTTGCAACTGCCAAAGAGAATGCTCAAGTAGGAAGTGTATAGGAGAAGCCTGTGGAAGTCCCCTCCATCCACTGCATTCAGTTTCACGTATGTTCTTACACATGTTTGCTTGGGACCTAAGTTGATGCATCAGGGTGACGGACTTGCGCACTTACGTTATATAAATCCTCATACGATTACAAAAGTAAATTCGTGTTTTCACGATAAGTTCTTTTCCCTTAGAATTAGAACACGGCTTTCATGCGACACTTTGCCTCTGTGTGTGTGTGTTTTTTTTAAGTTTTAAAACAATCGCTTATCTCTCTTACATAAATGATGTGGGCCCTAAGGCCCAGGCTAGGAAGAGTGAAGACATACCACACAAAGAGAGGCTTTGTAAACATAAGGCAAGTGTTTTTAAGGATGCTTCACTACCCCTTCCTCAATTAGACATTGACATTGGCCTTAGGACTGAACCTACACAATTTGTCATTAAATTAAATCATGGAAGAATCTCCAGGCCTTTGATCTTGTAAATAGGGACGCCTGGCCCCTCTGTACATCGTGGGAAGGTAACGGTGGTGAAGCAAAGAGGACGGGAGCCCTGGGAATTGTACAGTGTCCAGGAGAGATGGCCGGTATGGCTCTCAGCGGTACAGGCATGAACCAGCCTTCCTGGTAAATCCTCTAAAAGGATGCCAAACAGAAAGACAAAGACAGAAGTGTCACGTGCCAACCTCCTGACTCCCCTCATCATCAGGACCCTGCTGGACTCTAACAGCTGGACACTCACTCCACCAACAACCCATGGCTTCTGCATCAGCATCCTTGTTCCAGAATAGCTCTTCCGTCACGTGTGTACCACTGAGACTCTGAGCAGTCATTGCCCACTGGTGGACAAAGTCCAAGCCTTTAGCACTGCACAAAGGCCCTTTGTAACCATGCTGCTGTGTCTTCCTCTGGCTTTTCATCATCATTCCTGTCTTCACACTTCCTGCTCACATTCCCACATCTCAGACTTGCTGCTGTAAACATCCCAAGCTGAGGCTTTCCCCACAGTGACACATCTTTCTCCAATCTGCTGAGTGATTTCATCTTTTTAGACTAGATTCAGGGGGCATCTATTCTATGACATTAAAACCATCCTCTCAAGACAGCCAATCACTCCAACTCTCCTCTTTGCCCTTGCTTCTCTACCTACACCACATTGTGGTTAAACAGATCTAGAATAGAACCCAGGCTGTGCCACGCGACCATGAACAGATCAAGCTATAGACTAGAGGATATCTATGACGTCATCCGAAGATTCATGGTGAACAGTCGGTGAGAACACCTAGCGCACTGAAGAGAACACAAACACATCTTCGTAAGTGACACATACATTTGTCACTAAAAATGAGTGGCACCTACATAATGCCTGAAGTCGAGCCTGACAAGAAGCAGCTACAGGAAGTGCTGGTTCCCTCAGCTTCAACTGTTACTCTAAATACTTCTCTAATTACCCTTGCATTTGTATAACTATTGTCGCTAGGAATCTGTACGTTAACTACAAAATCCATGTCTCCTTTGTGCTTCTGGAAATCACTCCAGTCCTGGAGCACAGTGGGCACATGATATATTTTTCTGTGAGCATCAAAATGAAACATCTGCCGGCCGTGAACAGGCTACTCTCCGCTCCTTACAGAGAAGCCAAGCTTCTCCCTACCAATCCTCAGCTCATGGGATTCCTTGCACCCGGGAGCTTCCTAGCCCCTCAGGCTTCAAATTCAAATCCTCAGTGCATTCACTAACCTGATTCCTAATCTCGCACTTGCAGAAAGCCAGAACAGCCATTGGCTCTCATGAGCGACTTTTCCTAGACATGTATCTGCTATCAACTGCTGCCTAAGAAACTGGCCATGGTAGTTTAAAACAACTGTTGTTTCTTGGAGTTTTGAGTGTCATCCGGATCCTCATTTATTGTCTCCCAGGGCTCCTCATGCAATTGCATTTAGCTGGAGTGTCGGGGAAGTGCATGACCAGGAGCATTCTCCTTTGCCTGGCTGGTAGTTGGTGCTGCTGGCTGTTGGCAGGGCCACCTCATTTTCTCTTCACAGGGTCTTCTGACCTCCAGGAAGCTAGACTCCCTTCCTGAGGAAGGCAAAGGATAGTGACTGACCTTCAAATCCCCTTGAGGCCTCAGATCTGAAACTTACCTGTCCCTTTGGCCATGTTTTATCAGTCCACTCAAACCACAACCCGCTCCCCTAAATTCAGATCAGTGACTCTACTTCCCGACGGGAGGAGCGTCCAAGAAAAGGTAGTCGTGGTTTATTTTCACAGGGGGCTCGTCTCCTTAAGCGGCTCCGAATCTGAACAGCTGATTCTTCTCTTCGGGCACCTGTGAAGCCCTTTGGTGGTTTTCCACGTCAGGGGTGGCCGATGAACTTCATGATTCTGCTGAGGAACTAGCACCCAGAACTTGCTAAGGTAGCGGTGAGAAGTCATTGGCACACGGTAGATGCTCATACCTGGAATTTCTAGTCATGACGCAGTGCTTGTCCTGTTTGTGATTAGTTGAATGACTCAGACACATGGTCCGTAAGGGAAATGTGTTTTTCGAATTTTGCAAAAAAAAGAAGTCAGATTCCTTAGAAGATGCTTGAGGTAGTGTATGAAATATGACATGGATCGGATTTCCGTGGGTTTGGCAACGTATTTGTCACATCAGCGCACCCAATTCTCTATGCCCATCTTTATTTCCTGGCAGGAGAAAGTGTGCCAGCCTAACAGGGGTAACCATTTGAAGGTAATGTGTGTGGACATCAGCATAACTTTATGTTCATTACGAAGAGTGGAATCATGTGACCTGAAATGGATCTAGATGTAAAAATGCGGTGCTAGATGGACCTGCCTCCCAAGTGTGGGTATGATGATAGCCAGAAGCTCAATGTGTAAAGTGTTGCAAATACCTTGGAGATACTACCTACTCACCAACAGCTATCACCATCGCTTTTGAAGAATCAATATCAATATCTTTAAGTTTAAGAAGACGCTTTACAAACTCTGTAATTATTTTTAAACGGATTTAACAGTGCAAGAGAAACACTGTGCCAGTGTTTTAAATGGCACCTAAAATATTATAGGGTCATAAAAATGGCAATAAATGTACTCGAAGGAAACTCCTAATCTTATCACTTTACTACCTTGGTGACCTATTAGTTCAAATTAACTCATTTCCATGGAGGGGCTTTTGGGGCAGCTGTGAGACTGCCCTGCTAGCTACAGGAAGTTGCAGATCGGCAAATTTCATTCAAATATAAACCTCTAAATTTGGCTACCTGGTATTGCAGGATCCTGTTGTTTGCAGTATGCAAAATAAAAATTATATACCATCTTGCATGGTCACAAGCTAGGGACTCCGAAATATGGGATCCAGTGTTATTGGTAGGATGGGAAGGAACTGAGTGAATATCATGTATTGAGCAAATAATAAAGGAAGTGAGCTGCCCCATCACCTGGGGAAGGAAGTTCATCTGGCCGAGGCTGTTCTCTCCTAACCTATGAAACCCGAGAATGCGATGGAGAAGTAAGCCCTAATCCCTGAATCTGTCCAGGGAAGTCCCCCCCAGTCACACAAGGCTCTTTCTTCCTTGTTCTGTGAGATGAACTGGAGAGATGTGTGTTAACAATGGTTTTAATGTGGTTCATTTGGCTAGTTCCTGGCCACAGAGGGGGACACACACCAATTATAACGACAGAATAACTAATTCAATAAAAGTCTTCAGTAACAAGATTCTGGTGCTGGGTTGTAAGGGCTCATCAGAATTTGTCAAAACATATCAAATTGTATATTTAAGATCAATGAATGTTAGTACATGTAAATAATGCCTGAATAAATCTGGCCCCCATCAAAGTAAAATGTCATGGGAAAAATTAAGAAAAAAAAATATATCCTGTGTGTAGATGTACATATTTTCACATATATACATACCTACATCCACACACATGTATACGCATCTCAGAAGTATCCAATTCCATCTGGTAGTTCTGTGAGCTTGAAAATTGTATAGTTTCTCTGAATGACATTAACTCTCCTTCAAGCTAAATTTTTCTAAAATAGTGGTACATTTCTACTTATATTTTCAAATTATTAAAATTCTTGGAAGGTAGCCCGGTATGGTGGTGAAGAAGTGGGCTCTGAAATCAGAGTTCGTGGTTGAACCCGTCCTCTGCCACCACAACCACCTGCCCTAGGAAGAAACTGTGTGTTCCTTCGATGATTCAGCCTCATAGTCAATAAAATGAGAATTCTGATACTTACCTTTGAAGACAAAAATCACTAAGCGATTAAAATAGAATTTATCACAATGAAAATGTAAAATATTAACTAAAAACAACTCACTATGGATCTGGGAAGATGACTCAGTCTGTAAGGGCAGAGACGGGAGGATCCCAGGAGCTTGCTGCACAGACTGTGTAGCCAAATCAGTGCGCTCCAGGTTCAATGAGAGATCTTGTTTCAAAAACAAGGTGGAGGGTAACTGCAGAAGATCCCCGACCTCAACCTAGGGCCTCCACTCACACATGTGTGCACACTCACATATGTGTGCACGCACGCCAGCACACTCGGGCACATAAATAGATATTTTTTAACTTAAAGAAGCAAACTACAGTTAAATAATTAGTGAACCAAAGAGATCTGAGGAAATTTATACCAGTCTCTAACAAATGCGAAGAAACACAAAATCATGGATAGAGGGTAAACAAGAGGAGGGTGTAGAACATAGAGTATAAAAGCGAAAGAGCCAAAATAAATCTAAATAGTCTCAGGGGTTGTAATAGGGATAGAGTAATAGCCAATGAGATAATGGTTCAAAACAGTCCTAAGCTGATGAAAGACTCAAAATCCCAGACATGCAAAGACACAAAGCACATCCTGCTCAAGCAGAATAGAGAGGAGTGGGATCTACTTCCAGACAATATAAGCTGAGCTTGAAGAACCTAAAAGGTGGAGGGGGGGTTCTATTTTAAAAACATCAAGAAAAGAAAACACAGAATCGCTTTAAGAATAGCAGCAGACTTCCTAACTGAAATTATGGCAATCGAAGACAGTGGTCTTATGCTTTCAAAGTGCCAGGAAATTAAATACTAAAATGTTCTAATTATAAAATTAGAATTACCTTCTAAGTACAAGGTCAAAAGCAATGGTACCTTTAGATCAATAAAATCTGAACTAGTTTACTGAACAAAAGCACATTACTGGGATTTTCTAAAGAATTGCTTTTGGAAGATAAAACAAATACAGGAAGTGTGGAAGAGCTCTGGCCAGAGAAATGGTAAACACAGAAATAAATACAGTAGAGAATTGCTTAATGTAACAGTGATATCTAATTGTGGTTGCTTGATTTTAAGAATAAAACAGGCCAAGGTTTAAAAAAAAAATACCATAGCAAAATGGCAGTGAGCGTTAACGTCCTTGGGCTCTTGTCTTTCAGGAGAAGTTTTAAGATACTGTTTGTAGGCCTTGTTAAATCTGCATGGTAAAGTTTTATGAGTGACCATAAAGAACGGAAATAATGATAATCCCCACAGTGGGCACAAGGTGAAATTATATAAAGGGAACGAACACAAGAGACTTCTTTTTGTCAAGTCATAGATAAAATGAACTAGACTCATAATTGGTAGAGCCCTTGGTGTTAAAATGGGGTTGGGCGGGAGTCGTCCTGGTATTGCCACTGTAATGATGAAGATTATGCAGAAGGAGAAAAAGAATGAGAGGTTCAGGGTTGGTGATGGAAGGGAGAGATGGGGAACTCTGAGAGCAGAACTGGAGAAGCCACGGGATCTTTGTCAGCCAGCGGGAGCTGCCTGGCTGCGGCACAGCCTGGTGCAGTCACGCGGGCTGATGAGTGATGTCTGGGGGATCCATGGTGCTCTAGGACTGTCTGAAAGGCAAACCAAGATTTCATTCATAACATCATCCTTGTCCCAGCTTGGCTAGAGACAGGAGAAGACATGGGAGCGGTAGGGCCACAGTTGATTCAACCAGAGAAGCACCCTGAAGAGCAAACCATCCCACTACAACCTCACCTTGCTGCAAAGGAGGCTCAGACAAAAGTCGGGAGGTATCAGGTGTGTCAGTCCTTCCAGGAGAGACACTGACAATCAGAAGAGGAATTCTGGATAGTGGGGGCCCTGGCAGCATGGGGGTGGGCATGTGCCCCCCCCTCAAGCTCATCTATGATTTAGTCAAACAGATCTGCACCTCTCTGGCCACTGCATCTCCGAGTTCCTGTCAGTCACTTAGCTAAGGTAGCCAGAGGTGTCAGAACACACCCGTACTCCCAGCAGGCAGAAGCCCAGGCCTGAGTTGAAGGTCTGCGTGGACTATGCAGTGAGACCCTGTCTGCCCAATTACTCTCTGGAGTAATTCACTAAGAACAGCAGGTTTTTTTGTTCTTATTGTTTATCCATCTATTTTACGACCCAGCTGCAACCTCCCCACTTCCCTCCCAGTCCCTCTCTCCCATTCCCCATCCCTCCCCCCAATCCCTTCCTCCATCCAAGAAGAGGCAGGTCTCTTATAAGTATCAATAAAGCATGGCATAACACTAAGCACCTCCCTATGTATTAAGCCTAGGCAAGGCAGCTCAGGATGAGGGGTAGGGTCCCAAAAGCCAGCAAAAAAACGTCAGAGACAGCCCCTGAGAATAGCAGTTTTTTTTTTTTATGACCTAATATCTGTTTATTTTTTTCACCTGTGGGAACATGTACATGACTATGTTATCTGTGTGTATTGAGTGGGTACCTGTGCCCATGTGCACACTCACAGAGCCAACCGCAGTATCTGTTCCTTATTTTCTCTGGACAGGGTTTTTGATCAATCTGGAGTTAGAATCCAACCAACCAGGGCCCTGTTCCTTCTATCTCTGCCCAGTTGAGTTTTCAAATGCATGCAGCTCCTTCTCTTTCTGCCCCAATATCTCTATAGGGTTGCAGGTACATATATGACTAAGCATCTAGCTTTTTTTTTTTTTTCTTTTTTAAATTTATTTATTTATTAAGGATTTCTGCCTCGTCCCCACAACCGCTTCCCATTTCCCTCCCCCTCCCCCCGAGAATAGCAGTTTTAAAATAAGCCACGGAAATTCCATAAATGAATTAACTCATAATTGTATGCCATGCTAAGGAACAGATGAAACCTCTGTTGTCTCACCAAGTCCTGCCCAGGAGATGAATTTGACCTCTGTCCAGTGTGTCTGCACCGCAAATGCTATCTGCACTCCGGTCAGTCGGAAGCCTTCTCCTTGGGATGGGGAGGTGGCTCCATGATAGAGTGCTGGTGTCTGGCCTTCACAGGCCCGGGTTCCACCTCCACCTAACATAGCTAAAGGAGAGAGGCTTCTTGGTTACCAGGCCAACATCACAACATCTCAGAGCCTAGGTCTGAGTCACTCTTGTTCCACTTAATTACTCCAAAGCTAGACAGAAGAGATGCTGGCAATTTTGTTAAAGCATATTGTATTAATTCTGTTCTATATTCTTTTTAGCAATCTCTTACTGAGCCTGATGTATAAGCTAAACTTGATTAGCACGTATAAGCAGGAAAAATAGTGTATCTAGGCCTCGATAACAAGAGGGGACTACTGTAACAACGTCCATTTAGCACAGCCGGGCTGCTGTACGCCAGGTGCTATTTTAAGCACTCCACACCTACGTTCTAATTCAATTTTCATGTACCCAAAATTCACAAAAATGAGGCAGGCCTGGGATTCCAACAGAGACATGTTGGTTCTAGAGCCTTCACTCTTAAATGCAGTGCTGCCCCTGAGTGGTTGCACGATGATATTTTACCTGGAAGACAGAATTCAAAGTCAGTGCGATACACTGAATGGTTGAGACGACACGATCCCTAAGATGGAACTCTAACCTCCGGCACGGTGATATGTGGAGGACTTGGAGGTAATCATCATATTGGATACATGATCTCTGGGTGTCACTTGAAGTCACCTTCAGAAGACCGCAAACCAGAAAGGGACCCTCATCAAAAACCAAGCCATGGCCTCAGATTCCCAGGCCCTGGGACTGTGGGATAACGTGTTGCTCCAGCAGTCTGCAGTCTGCCTTGGAGCAGACAGAGTGACTAAGAAGACGGCTGGTAGGGGCGTCTTGAGAAAACTGCTCAGTCAATAAAGTGCTTACCATGCAGGCATGAGGACCTGAGTTTCATACCGGGCACCCACACACAAAGCTGGGCATGACGGCACAAGCATGTAACCCCAAAGCCGTGAAAACAAAAACAGGAAGATTCCTAGGGCTTGCTGATCCCCAAAGATTTCCATGAGCCCTTGCCTCAGAAAGGAAGGTGGATGAGATTGGCCTCCTTTGGTCTTTAAACAGACATGCCTGTGCCCCACGCATATATATGTATACACACATGAACATGTACACACGAGCATACATGAAAACAAGACAGCTCAAAAATGACGATTATCTTCAAATATTTGAAAAGCTCTACCTGGAATAAGAACTAGACGTATTCTATATAAACGGAAGAGATGATTAGAAAGGAGAGGAGACTTTTACAATCAAGTTTATGGAATCATATCTCCAGGAGAAAAAAAAAGCGTGAGTGGAGAAGCAAACAAGGCACCGAGTTCTCCATCATCGAAGATTGGATACATGGCGTTAGAAACATGCAGGCTGGTTGAGTGAGATTCTGTGAAACCTCTCCAGCTCTTAGGAGTCTCGGGACCGTGAAGGCATAGGCTGAGAGCTCAGGCCTGAGGTCTGAGTACTAAGGATGCTTAACCTCCTTGAAAGGTTTTTTCAGCTCCTTCTTTATTTGGGGCCATTTTGGAGCTACCATTTGCTTTTGTAATATTCTGCAGTGGTATTTCATTTGCATTTTAATAAATAAAGCTGGCCTGAAGATCAGAGAGTAAAACAGCCACCCTGGTCAGTCTTAGAGACCAGGCAAGGTGACACACACCTTTAATAACAGTAACCACACTTGTTTGCCATAGAAACCGGGTGGTAGTGGTGCATGCCTTTAATTCCTGCACTAGAGAGGAATATAGGATGGGAGGAGACAGCTCTCAGTTAGTCTGAGATTCCTGGAGACAGGATCGCCATTTCGGACTGAGATAGAGGTAAGAGCCTGTGGCTGGCTATTTTGCTTTTCTGGCCTTCAGGTTAAACCCCAATTTCTGTTTCTGGGTTTTTATTAATTATGCTACAGTATCCACTTCTTTTTTATTTTATCTGTGATTGTGTTATGCTGTTGTATGCATGGATGGTACATACACACGTGTACATGTACGTGTAGAGACCTCAGGTCACTGTTGAACGGCTTTCCTCCATTGCTCTTCCACTAAAGACTGGCTAGACAGCAATCCTCAGGGATGCAATGGTTTGTAATGCCTACCCCTAAGGCAGGGTTACAAGCACATACTGCCTGCCCAGCTTTTTACACGACTCCTGAAAATCCAAACTCTGATTCTGGCGCTTACACAGCAGATACTGAACTGACATCCCAGCCCCATTTCTATAAGACACTGCAAATTCATTTATCCTTCATGCTGATGCCAGTACATCAGCCCTCCTCTAGAATGTGTTCCCACTCATCCTCATATCCACATCACTCATCTTCCCAGTCATGTAGCACCAGTCCCAGGTTACCACAAGGGAGAAAGCGGAAAACAATTGAAATACATTGTCTCCCAGTTCTGGGGATGTCAGTCGGTCCTGGTCCCTGGCAACTGCAGGAAAAAAAAAATTCCTTTACTTCCTCCTAGCTTCTACCAACCAACCTTGATCCCTAATCTTGAGGTTAAATCATTCACATTTTTCATATCTCCATATGACCCTCACCTCATCTGTATCACTGTTCTCTTATTTTTTTTAAAAAAAAAATTGTTTAAAATTTTGTTTTTATGTGTATGGTTATTTTTGCCTGTGAGCAGTATCCACAGAGGCCCAAAGGGGGACACCAGATGTTTTGGGACTAGAGTTACAGATGGTTGTAAGCCACCATGTGGGTACTGGGAATTGACCCTGATTCCTCTGGAAGGCCAGACAAGGCTCTTACCTACCAAGTCTTCTATCTAGCTCCCCTTTTCTTCTGATAAGGACACATCTTAATTTAAGTAATTATCCCTTCAAAGATCCTATTTCTAAATAAGGTTCAGTTACAGTTACTAGGAATTAAGGCGGGACTTTAATGTTGATGCTCAGCTGGTCACAGGATCACCTCCAAGCCTGATGAAGTAAGTTCCATACCCAGAAGGTGGAAGGACGCAACTGACTCCTCAAGGTGTTCTCTGACCACCACAAGGTGCACGCTCCCACAGGGCACACGCATATACATACACACACGTACATGCACACACATAAACACACATATACATACACATATACACACATAAACACACACACGCACACACATAAACACACCATACACATATACACACACAAACACACCATACACATATACATACACATGCACATAAACACATCCATACACATATATACACACATATACATGTGCACATACATATATACACACATAAACACACATTTACACACACATACACACACATAACATGCACACACATACACATATACATACAAACATACACGCACACATATATACAGGAATATACACATGCACACACATACACACGCATAAATACATATTCACACAAACACACATCTAATGAAACGTAAAGGCACGCAATTTTTCAACAGAACAGTATTCTGCCTACCACTTCCCCACCCTCCACCATCACTGCTCTGTGTGCTCTCTGAGAACTGCGTTTCAGCCGGGCGTGGTGGCGCACGCCTTTAATCCCAGCACTCGGGAGGCAGAGGCAGGTGGACCTCTCTGAGTTCCAGGACAGACAGAGCTGTTACACAGAGAAATCCTGCCTCGAACTGCATCTTCTCTCCACAAATGTTTGTTATGCCTTTTATGAACCATGCTCTACTTTGAGCGAGAAAGAAAAATCACACTCAGGATTCCTGCTCTCCGTGGATTATTTACTTTGCATAAAGACCCACAATAAAATGTAGCCACTCAGGGTTGAGGCCAACTGCCAGTCGCATATAGGAATGCAAACACACTGATATATATGTGCATATAAAACACTGTCTAAGATATTTTATGAATGAGTATTGACACAAAGAGTAAAACACAGGATAAATCATTCTGTTTCATCTAGCTAATGCTTCTTGGCATATCTATCAGAACCTAAAAATTTGGTTTCTCTCTTGCAAAACTTTATTCTATTCTATATAATAAACTTACATTCTACTCTAAATTGTCTTCCTCCAAATCTTCAAGTAACATTTCTAAGCATCAAAATATAAGAGTTTAGAGAGTGAAGAGGTAACTGTTCATAAACGATAGTCATACAAGCATGGCGACCTCACTTAAAACCCCAAGATTTATGCAAAAAGCTGGGCATAGTATATGCTCACACTTCCATGCTGAGGAGGTGGAGGTGGGAGTTCCAGTGAGCTGGAACTCACTAGCCATTCAATCTGGCCTAATCCACAAGCCCAGATCCTGATGAGAGACCTTATCTCAAAAAAAAAAAAAATCAAAAAACCAAAAAGCACGCTAACCAGCTGGCCATCCTGAAGACAGCACCCAAGGTTAACCTGGGTACCTCTGGCCTTCACACACATGTGAACACGTGTGCACTTGTACATGTGCATAAGCACACATGTCCACACCCAGAAAAGAAAGGAGGGAAGGGAGAAAGAAAGGATGGTTTGGAAATATATTCCTACTTTTAAAATTAAATTCGAGCTGTAACTAAGGTTGACAACACCTGCATTCTGTTTGCCTTCCAGGGCAGTGTCAGCTCCTCCCAGCCTCCGTTCGTCCAGATGCCAGGTGAGACCTTTAATTCAACAAGCAATTTACTGGCTTTTAAGCAGCAACTGAGCATTTGCGTTTTGTTTTCCACCAAGCCCAGAGCTACGCACATGTTACGCAGCTACTGTATCACCGAAGTTCCATCCCCAGCCAAGAGCCGCCGAGGTTCTGATAACCGCCTCATTTTCTCATTTTTGCATCTTAAAAAAAAAAAATCAGTGAAGACAAATCTCACCGAATCATCATGAGCTTAGTCCTTTAGGTCTTGAGAGGCAGGCTGTTTTCAAAACCCTGCCTGGAAGAAGCTTTTAGGCCAAAGCAATAGTAACCAGGCTCCGGGTATAGTGTTAAAACATCTAAAGCTCTGACACCATGGTCTGATCGTAGACAGAGGGAGAAAGGAACATTAGGGGCAGGGGCTACCTTTATTAAGTACTTTCCATGGTACATCACACACAGCGTTCAAGATACTGTATTCATGTCAGTTTCCTGGGTCTCAATTCCGCCATCCTGGGAGGATAGGAAAGGAATATTCTTAATGGTAATAAAAGTGATATACCCCCTTGCCCTCACCACTCACAAGCCACACACACACACACACACACACACACACACACACACACACACACACTATTCCTCCAGATCTCAAACTCCAGAGAGATTTAGCACTTTTCAAGTTGCATAAAGCGGGGAGTTCCAAAGCCTCCCGTAACTGAACGACTCTTGTATTTTCCCATCGTGTTTACTTCCATTTGAATTTGCTTGCCTCTGCTCTTTTGTACCAGAGGGAGTATCTGCCGATTCTCCTACCTTCTAGAATGTGTCTCCTCCTCTTTAAGGAGAAATGGATACACTGAGTAAAGCAGAGGCTTTCCCTCACGCTTGTTTTTATTTTGAAATTGGAACTATAACTCCGTCATCCTGCGAGTCCTATTTACCTTCTCACTCTGTTCTTTGCCTGCACCAATTCTTGGGATGTCTTCATGACATGAATTTTCATTTGCACGGATTTCTGTTCCCGAAAGGGTGCTGATAATTAAAACTGTCACCACAGAGTTCAATTGTGCAGGCACAGATTGGATATTGGTGAATTAAAAATGAAAGCAGCGTAGCGAGTCAAAACCTGCTAAAGGGTTTGCTGGGGAGATTGTTTGCCCCGAGTGTGCCCCCTGCATGGAGTGTTGGATGCAGCATTCCACGCCTGGGTCTACAGACCAGACACTGCATGAGATCTGCTACACCACCATGGGACTTTTAGACCCACTGGGAAGATAGCTGTAGCAGTGACAGAGTAAAGAGCAAAATCTAAGACGCCACGGCCACGTTGGCTGGAAGGGGCTCAGGCTCTCACTGTGACAAGCCACCAAGGGAAAGATCCCAATGATCTTCATTCCTCTTCTCTCTAAAGAATAGGCCGGATGTCATCAAACCGGACTCTCTGAACGTGGCTGACAAGAAGGGCTGACTGAGAAGCCAAGGACAATGGCACTGGGTTTTGATCCTACTGCATGTACTGGCTTTGTGGGAACCTAGTCTGTTTGGATGCTCACCTTCCTAGATCTGGATGGAGGGGGGAGGACCTTGGACTTCCCACAGGGCAGGGAACCCTGACTGCTCTTTGGACTGGAGAGGGAGGGGAAATAGGGGAAGGGGGAGGGAAATGAGAGAAGGGGAGGAGGTGAAAATTTGTAATAATAATATAAAAATTTTAAAAAGTTGTATTTGGAAAAAAAAAAAAGAATAGGCCGGGACAGGGACAAAGCTCAGTTGTAACCTCCCATTGTTGAGGAAAGGGACGAGGGACAAAGATGGCATCTCCTCCACATCTCAGCCCTTTTGCAACCTCCCTGTGTTGGTCTTGATGATGAGATTCCACCCTCTACTATATGGACTGTACAAGTGATAAATTACACAGACCTGGAGTCTGTGTCCCACACGGATTCCCGAAAAGCGTTGAGCATCTCTCCTCTCTCTTGAAACCTACTGGTCTTTCTTAAATAAGGTTCTTGCCAGTTTCAGTTTTCCCCTCTTCCTTTTGAAACCCTATTCAAGCTGTCTCCATAATGTCCAAAGTGAATGAGGGATCCAGTGTGACCACAAGGGGGCAGCAAATAACACTAGAAGCGTCAAAGCCAGACATGTGTGGCGGGATGGGTATTGTTTTTTCTCAAAAATTGACTTTTCTACAACTATACTGTCCCATGGCAAGTCATCACTTTATGCCAGCCGGGTGTGAGACAGGTGGTGAAGATCAGTGCGCAGAAGAATCAGAAGACAGTACTGCCCTTGGCAAGAGATGGGCTGTGTGTTATCTTATCTAGAGAGACATTACCTCCTATAAGAAGCCCAGAAGCAGCCACTTGGAAACTGTCCTGTATGTTACAGGATGCCGTTCAGAGATCTTTATAGTTCATTGGAAGGCATAGGTTCCAAATAGCCCAGCTTCATTCTGTCGCTGCAACAAATGCCATGACCTAAAGCAACTTTTGGGAGGAAAACACCCTTTTCAGCTTCCAGATTCCTGTCCATCACTGAGGGAAGAGGACCTAACTCTGCAGGCAGGAACTAACTTAGGCAGGAGCTTGGAGCAGAAACCATGGAGGAATTTTGGTTACACTTTTGCTACTTTTCTTCCACAGCCCAGGGCCGCCTGCTCAAGGAATGACGCCTCCCGCAGTGGGCACCCCCTACATCAATTAATAATCAAAGCAATCCCTCACACACATGCCCACAGACCAACCTGATAAAGACACTTATTTGAGACTCTCTAAGCCATGTCATGGCGACAGTTAGTATTGACTAGGATACCAAGGGGCTCTTTAACTTACCTCTCTATGCCCCTCTTAGAAGCATCTGGACCTGGAAGATACTTGATACATCATTATCTGGGAAAAGTTATTGTACATCTAGCATGAATTCATCCCTAAATCCAGGGTGAACTTTAAGCATATCTGTTATTTGGGCTGAAACAGTGATGCAGGAATATTGTACACCATTCAAGACATGTATATTTCTTTGTCAACGACGTCAGGCACATGTGGGTACCATCTTTTCACGGGGTCCCGATGAAGGAGCTGCAATGCTCTGAACTTCCAGCATGAAACTTTTGCTCACTTCTTTTTCCCTTGGCCACAGGCTCGCCAGTCATGTCAGGTTACTACGGTGTCCGGAGATCTTTCCTGTCTGACTCCGACTTCCATAGCAGCAAGCAGTTCTCAAACGACCTCTATCCCTCCGGCGTGACTAAGCCCTTTGCCTGTGAGTCCTCAGCGGGACAGAGTCACCCGGGCCTGCTGGAGTCCTACCTGGCAGAGCCCTACGGAGACTACCGCCCACCAGCGCTGACCTCCACACCGGGTTCCCTGTTCGGCACCTCAACTCTGCCACCGCTCCTGCCACCTCCGTTCCCTGGCGATCCAACTCACTTGGTGTTTGTGAGTACGGTTATTTCAATGTGCAGGGAGGAAGGGGAGGCCCCAGCTCCGGTGGCCCAGCCCTCATATGTGGTGACCAAGCTGAAGCCAGAGATAACTCACCAGGGGATTCTTGCTCTGCTCAAACCTGGAGGTGCCCAGTCAGGCTGGACCTGCTGGGACACTTCTGAGGGATTCAGGCCTGCACAAAGATCACATTAACCAAGGCATCGAAATTGTCTAGCTAGGGTTTCGAATCAGGGGCCCTGTAAAGTAGAATTCAGGCTCCTCTTGTTACTATCCTGTTTGCTGAATGCACCGCACCCTGTTAGAGTAAGACTTGTTTAAGCCCATGGACCCTAAGAAGCAAATGCTGAAGGGTTCACACTCATCTTCTGCTCCCTTGCCATTCCCTCTGCTCCAGCTTCCTCCGGAAGCCTACACACACACACACACACACACACACCGTGTTCTCTCTTGATCCCTCCAAAGAAATAAGTTCAGAAAGATCTAAAAAAAGCTGCTAATACTCCTTTTATAGAAAACCTTAAAGCCTCTTGGCACAAAGGAATGAATCGCTGAAGGTGGAATTTTAGACAATGAGGGCGGGTCAGGGAATTAGCCTTATTTTGTGACAAGAACTTTCATGGGTCTTTGTTCATTTAATATTTGCAGCAGCTCGATTTTGGGCCCCATTTCACAGACGAAGGGCTCAGAGGGTGGTAGGTGATGCGGTGAATGAACTCAGTCCACCCCAAAGAAAGTACTGTTGAGGAGGTAGGGAGTCCCTACCCCACATCATTGGAGGACTACCCTAAACCAGAACCAGGTACCGCCTTCCCCTGCTTGTGTAAAGAGGAATGCAGGACCCAGAGAAACATCCCTGAGTAGAAATTAACCCAGATTCCCCTGACTTGAGTCAAACAGCAGAGGGTAAAGTTGCCCAAAGGCTAGGCTTCTGCGGCAGCGAGAGGGTTTGAAGGCTTCTCTGGATGTCTTGATCCAGCAGGCAGCGCTATATCCTCAGTGCATCCCTAAAAACTAATTTCCATGCCTTTACCATTCTCCTCAGAGAGACTCCTGGGAACAGACGGTGTCGGATGGACTCAGCCAACCAGACCCTGTGCCAGCTGAGGTCCTGCAGACCCTGCCACCCAGCACCAGCTGCCTCTCCCAGCTGGAGTCAGGAAGCAGCAACCAACACAGGAGCATGGGATGGGGATCATCCCTGGCTGGGGCTCAGTCCTACTCACTGCATTCACTGGAAGATCTGCACCACACGCCAGGGTACCCCACCCCGTCTTCATACCCCTTCACTTCGTTCATGACCATGTCAAATGACCTCCCATCCAAGGTGGTGCCCCTCTCCCCAGAGGAGGGGTCAGACACCTCTTCCCTTCACGATCCTTCACCTTGGACAAAAGAAGATGGTAGCATGACCTGGGGCTCTTACGAATGCCGGAGAGCCTACTGAGACTGCAGGCCAGGGGACTTCTGCATTCTGATGGAAGTTGGATTCTGTGTCCACAGATTCTTCTAGGTGTGCTAGCTCAATCAGAACTGGATTCTGAGTTTAAGTCACAACTCTACCCAGTGCTAGTTGACAACGGCCTTTATCCCTGCTTTTATCCATTGTAACACCCCTGCAAAACACTACAATGTCAACCAAATATTTTTGTTGCTCACATTCTGATGAGACAACCTTACAGGGAGGCCACTTTAGAACTTTGCTAACCCAGTTTATTCTGAATTTTCTGTTATCTTTGAAGCAGCATGTTTGGCATTGGTTTTTTTTCTTATATTACATTAAAAACCTTTATCCAGATCATAAAACACAATGACTTTCCCATCTAATTTTTACTAGTTATAAAACTGTGTATTTAGCAAAAGAAAAAGGAAATGGTATAACGCAGCTTGGAGTGCATAAAACTCATTTTATATGTCGTGTGACTTTAAAGTGTGTAGTGTTACACACATTCCCATATTACAGGGACTTGTAAAGACCCAGTAAAAAATATGGCACCAGGTACAAATGCTTTATTGTCTATAAAATAGGATGAGGTCAGGAGACTTGCTTTGTAAGTGTAGAGTCTTACCCAGGGTGTCTAAATGTTATTTCAGAATCCCCCACCATAAAAGGCTGATCAATGGGAGCCTCAGTTAAACTAGGCAGAATCTGACTAATGGAATCAATTTATAGTTACCAGAGTGTCTGCATGCAAAGGGAAGTCAATGATCAAAACCCAATTTATGTATTTCAAGACTAGACTGTGGCAAACGAGCAGCAAACAGGACACCAAGAGGCAAAGGGGCAATGGGGATGGGCATATTGACAGGCAAGAGTCATCAACAGCATGTCCAGTATTTACCAGCTATACAAAGGAAGTCCTCTGTGGCTTTTCAGGGAGAAACAGAGAGCATTTGCAATCTACAAATATAGAAACAGACATCAGAAACAGGAATCTGCCCTTAGAAAGTCTGAGGAGTGTGAATCCCTTTGCTGAGTTGAGTAATCTCCACCAAGTAGAGTGGTTACTTGCAGGTCATGACCCTCATAAATGACCCCCACCCACCTTGACTTTGTGGATGCATAAACCAAGGCCCATAGGTGACATTACATACCTCCTCCCATCTTCTACCACAGCCATTTCTTTACTTCCTTCTGACATCTTTGAGAACCCTCTGGTCCCTCGTGTCTCCTAGAAGCCAAAGCTCTCATTTCCCACCGAGGTCTCTAAAATTCCTTTTTGGCCCAGTTCTTCAACTGAGTCCCCAAAGTATCTTTTGCTATTGTCTCATCGTTTACCTCAGCTAGCTGGGGGCAGGGGGTCTTGCAAATTCAAACCTGGGTATTAATTCATACTTAAATGTGAATAGTGGTTTTGTCTCCTGTCCTAGTCTTCTGGCGGTGTTTCCTGTCAAAGTAAACCACCCCTAGCTCACAGAATACCAACAGAAATGCTGAAGTTAAAACCCTTCCTCTTCCTTGTACTCAAACCTCCCAACTTGGAAAGTATTCATGTGGGAACAAAGGAACAATGAGCTCCGGTGGCTGTCTGTCCTGTAGCACCCTCACAGGTCCCCTGCCGACTTCCTCTCTTGCCACGGCTGCTTTTGGACAGCCCTAGATACACACATACATATGCGTAATGAGCACATCTGCGGGAGAACAATGTGAGACTTCAATACACATGCTCTAATTTGCTGTCTGCTGCTGTGATAAATACCATGGTCAAAAGCAACTTGAGTAGAAATGGTCCTTACAGTCCATCGTGAGGGGAAGGCAGGGCAGGAACCTGGAGACAAAGACCATGGAGGAACCCTGCTTCCTGCCTTGTACCTCAGGTGTCCCTCAGCTTTTTGTTTTGGTTTATACACCCAGAACCTCCTGCCAGGGGTAGCACCACCCGCAGCAGACTGGACCCTCACATATAAATCCTTAATCAAGAAAATGGCCCCACAGACTTTCCTACAAATCTATCTGATGGAGGCATTTTCTCAGCTGAGGCGTCTCTTCCAGATAACTCTAATCTGTGTCAGGTTAACAAAAAACTAGCCAGCACACTGCACGAACATCATACAGGGATCAGATCCTGGCAGTCAGCGTATCCGTGGCTTCAAAACATTTATCCTGTCTTGGTCATAAAACATTAAAATCCTTTCTTCAACAATTACAATTTAAAAATAAGGGGGAAATCATCTCTTCTAGCTCTTTTGAAATATTAACTCTGTTACTGTTGATGGCAACTCTTGTGTGTGACAAAACCTACCTATCCTAATGGTAACTTTGTACCAGTGACCAATTTCTTTCGTGGTTCCCCCCCTTCCCCCATCTCAGTCTCTGTTAATCATTATTTCTATAAGGTCAACTTTTTATACAATGTATACAAATGAGAGATCATGCAACACTTGTATTTGGGCTCCTGGCGTGTGCCCTTAAGGTTCATATGTATTGTCTCAAATCACAGAACTTGTTTATGGTTGAATAGTATTTGTGCGCGTGTGTGTATTTGTGTGTGTGTGTGTGAGAGAGAGAGAGAGAGAGAGAGAGAGAGAGAAAGAGAGAGAGAGAGAGAGAGAGAGAGGGAGGGAAGGAAAGAGAGAGAGAGAGAGAGAGAGAGAGAGAGAGAGAAGGGGGAGAGAGAGAGAGAGAGAGAGAGAGAGAGAGAGAATTTTCTCTGTTTATCCACTGATGAACACTTAGGTTGATTACAACTCTTTAATAGCAGAGATCCTTCAGAACATTAGAAACACAACTGCCACCTCACCCAGTACCTGGGTGTGCACTGGAAGTGGAGGTCGATCTGAGCTCTATTCTACTCCATGTGTGCTCACCAAGAAAAGGGCAATGTCTGCTACAGCAGAGGAGAGCTATTCTTTCTGAAGTTCTGGTTCCCAGTAGCCCTAGAAGAGCCTTTGTTATCCTGTTACTCAAACCTGAGCATCAGGCCCCACACCTTCTGTAGATTGGGGATCTTCATGAGGGCCCCAGAGTCAGTTTCTGGATCGGTTGTATAAACTTTCTAATAACTATAGTTACATAGTACTAAGTAGTAATAGAATAACAGCGTTTCTATATGAAGATATGACATATATATGTATGTATATTCTATATGAGGATATGATATATATACATACATATATATATATGTCATATCCTCATAGATATTCATAATTTTAATATTTCTTTGGTTATTATGTTCAATATTCATCATCATGGCTCGCATTTATCTACTCAAACATTATGTTCATTTATCGGGTAATACTCTAAAGATCCATTGGTTCTCAAACAAATAGAGCCTGTCAATCAGGCCTTGGAACGTAAGCAGAAAATGGAGCATATGAAGATGTCTACATCCTTCTTAAAATCCCTAACTTGCTTCAGTGTCCACGAGGCTAACCTATGACAAGGGAAACATTCACAGCACACACTCCCTCTATTATCCATTGCGTCTGCCCGGCCTGCAGGAAATGGAAGGAGTGAGAATGAAGCCACTAAATTCTAAGTAGTAAATGACTTTAAGGATGCTGTTTAGCTTGATGTGTGTCGCTTTCATATATTCTAATTTGGTCCTGTTTTATTGTTTTTGAAATGTCTTATTAAAAAATGGAAACAAACTACAAAGTTATAGCAAACTACAAAGTTATATATATATTAATCACATTTCCCGACACTATTTCCTATTCAGCATGTGGCTATTAGCCACACCTTTGCTTGCACAATACCATAATGTGGGAAAAACACATTCTTCTCTCTCTCTCTCTCCCGCCTCAAACCTGATGCCTTCTGACTCATTGCCTCTCGCGGAAGAACCAAAGAAAACTATGAGCCTCTCTGATAATACCAACTCTTTGGGGTCTTGCCAGGACTTTGGACATATTTACATTTTAAATAGGTAAAAATGGTGGTGCCAAGTTCAACCCATTTAAGAAAATACCGGAAATCAAAGATGAAATTTACCGAGCAGCAGGAAGGCTTAGCAAGTGAAGCCTGCTGACCTGAGTTCTAATCCCAGGTCCTACACAGGAGGAGGCGAGAGCTGACTCCTAGAAGGTATTCTCTGACCACACACGTACTATGACGTACACACACCCCAGATGCACACACCCACACACAAAAAAAAATGCATGGAATTAAAATTGTTAAGTGAAACTTAAAATCTGCCTATGCAGAGCCTGCGTTTGTAGACAACCACCCATGAATCACTGGGAGCAGACAGAGCACGTTACTAAAAGTGTTTGTATTTCTCTGACAATGTAATTCAAACCCCAAAGAAAGAGAGAAGAAAACCACATCTTTACATTGTTTATTTAATAAGTACTTTTAAGTGATCATTATGGCTTTCCACGGATGAGTTAATAGTGTAATGGTATGATAGTCATGAAGTGCCCCCAAAAGCAAGTCCACAGAGGGGAAAGTTCACCAAGGGGAAGTGTAACCTCAGCAGTAAGCTCCGTACCTGCATACAGAGATGCAGATACACCGAAGAGTATCTGAAAATCGACTTTTTCCTATATGTAAATATAAATATACAGTCAAAAACAAAACCACTTGTAGTTAAAGTACCAAAATAATAACTGATTCCAAGGTTTAAGTCACACTGCATTCTAATGATATTATAGCGACTCGCCAAAATTAATTTTAGGTTCAACCACTGGGTTCTGCCTCAAGTGCCCTCTCTGTTCAAGCCATTGTCACACTGCTCATCTTATACAATATGTTCACTAACCACTGACACTAGAAAGACAAGGTGCAAACTCCTACACTCTGGAGAAAGAGTGATCATCAAGAAAGTGGAGGACGCATCGACGGCTCACTTGGCATCCCTAGCATTTGGCTTAGGGCGAGGATGCTGTAGGCTCTCAGTAGACCTTGCTTAGATGGAACTAAAACCACTACGAAGATGAACAGCTATTTAGCCCCCGACTCTGTGGATGATAGCTCAGGTTTTCATGACAGTATTCTCTGAACACTTTCATATGTTAGGAATACGATACAATAAAAATGTTTCAAGAAAAACAGAAACTTTCTAAGCAGTATGTTATGGTACTTTCCTTGCCTAAATAATAAATGATCAAAGGCTGGTTCATCATAAGTTTTTCTTAAAGAAAAACCTGAATTCTGAATATATGCTATGAGGAGAAACTGACTGTGTACAAAATCTTCTATATCCTCCGTCTACTAGCCTTCTCGGTCATTTTCACATGGACCAAACGTGTACCCTAAGGACCAATGAATACTTGTTTCTTCAAAAGATTCAACTTTGGGGAACTTGATATTTCCCACAACATTCGGTAACAGTGTCCCAGCATCGGGGTGACAAAAGAACTTTGCATTACTAAAAGGGCTATAGTCAAATCTGAAAGGAAGGAAGCACACCTTCCCTTATCCCGAAGGTCTTGTAATACGAACATGACTAAGTTTAATAAAATCTGCTTTGAGGGAAAGGCATGGTGGTGTGCAGTGTCATTGGCATACAAAAGCCCATCGATACTTTACACATTAAAAATATCCATCTATCCACTCCAGGGACTGCTGACTGACTTTACAAAGGTCAGAGATGAACTAAAGGATTTTTGAACTTGCGGCATGGAAAAGCAAAGAACTGAAAAGCTGATTTATAAAGAACGGGGGAAACTACGGACAGTGGCTTCAAGGAAAGAGGCTTGAGTGGAAAGCAAGCACTGGACTGATTGGAGAAATCAACATATGGTTGTAGAATAAATGGTAAGTGAATATCTGTAAATGAACCCACGATAGGAAAACAGTAGTATGCATGTGGCAGAATAGAGCCATTGCTGGCAGAAACCAAAGTTTACTTATCTTTATGTTCCGGTACTCATTACCACGCTGGTATACACTGTGCACGCAAGGAACACCTACTTGGATTATGGATCAATCACTCATCACCATATTTAAAGGATTCCAATAATGGCCTTACAATAGTGATACCCATCTCCTCCAAACAGTTTTTCTATGATCCAGCAATGGAGCTACAAGCTAGACAGCCACTGGCCAAGATGTCAGTCCCTCTGAGCATGTCAAGACCCCTTCCAACACTCAGCATCAAGACACTGTGTTAAAAGCAAAGGAGCCTGTGACAGCCCATGAGACAGACCCACAATTGTTTTATTACAACCTCAAAGGAGTTGATGGGACTTTGGGGAAGACATCCTAGAACAACAAGCCCCCAGAAAGAGGGTCCACAGTCAGCAAAATGAACAGTTTGTCTTCACCTCCAGCCAGTTGCTTCTTCTGGGCTCTATGTTTCTAGAATGTTCTCACATCAATATGCTGCAGTCTTAAGCTCCTTGGACAAAATGAGAATATGGCAAGGACTTTGGGGTGAGACTTAACAAAAGTTTGAACCCCAGTTCTCTCATCTATGTGCTTGCTAAACTTGGCAAGATGGCCATCCCTCTAAATCAGCTTCTTCAACTGTACAGTGGGAATACTACACAACACAGGTCTAGCACCCAGTAACAACAGATGAGAACTTTAATCTCCCATGGGCTGGGAATGCAGTTCAGTTGTAGAGTGCTTACCCAGCATGCCCTGGATTCTATCTCAACATCAAAATGAATGAATGAATGAATGAATGAATGAGCAATCAAGCAAGCAAGAAGGGTACCCAGTTCTACAGGCATTTGGAATCTCAGGGGGAAAAAATGGCTGGTTTCTCTAGGTTTCAACACACACACACAAGATGAAACATAGCTCCACTGAGAAAGTATTGTCTCTTGCCTCCTCAAACATGGCTTTTGGCTCTGAAATGGCTGTCTGAGGTTTTTCAGTTAAAATAACAAGAATCAAAACTCCTTAATGTTGGATTGACCTGTAGTATAGATGACGGGGGAAGATTCTCAAAACGGGCCTGGGGAAACAGTTTTCTGTAGTTGCTTGGCAGCAACAGCGCCACACTCTCACTCTCGGGGACAGCATCAACCCACATCTGTGATGCAAGCAAAGGCTTCTGGGAGAAAAGGTGCAGATTTCTTTGCTCTTTGTTGTCTCTGTAGACCTCAGGCTTTAAAGGAGCCTGCATCTCCCAGCCTATGTTCTCTCTGAGAACCCAGTCCCAGACGTTGCCAAGGGAGAACTGCGACCTCAGGCCTCCTCAGCCCATTCCTGTGTGAGTGGAGAGCTGAGGAAGAATATTTAGTCTGAAAGAATGAGACAGCACTCCAGAACAGGGGAAAGAGAGGCACATATAGAACCATAGAGAGACAAGAAGACAGAGAATGAAGAAATAAACAGGAAGAAAATGAGGAATAGAAAATATGGGGGAAAATAAACAAAAAAAGCAAAAAAGACAAAAAGGAAAGCTTCTTAAAAGAAAGCCAAAAATAAAACCAAGATTTTTTTTTGGGGGGGGGAGGCAAAGGGAAACGCTGCATGGAAGAAGGAAGTGGTACCAAGGAGGGGATTTCTCTCAGTCCTGGGTCCTTCCCTGGTCTGGTCCTTAGGCCTGGCTTTGCAGAAATAGGCTCCAGTGGCTGATATACACCAGCTGGATCGAATACAGCCACACCTCACCCTACCCTCCACCACCAGGTGCTGCCTCGAGTGTACCCAGCCTTGATCCTCTCCCACATATGTGGCTCCACCTGCCTGACAGACATTTCTGCCCATGATGCTTTTATTATCCCCAGAGACCCTTTAGCTGAGCTGTTTGTTATACCCTATAGCTAATACACTGCATTTGATACATTGTCCCTTTAGCTGAGCTGTTATACCCTATAGTTAATACACTGCATTTGATACATTATCCTTTTAGCTGAGCTGTTATACCCTATAGCTAATACACTGCATTTGATACATTGACCCTTTAGCTGAGCTATTATACCCTATAGCTAATATACTGCATTTGATACATTGACCCTTTACCTGAGCTGTTTGTTATACCCTTTATCTAATATACTGCATTTGATACATTTTACTTTTTCAGATATTTTTCTAAAGGTCTTTGAAGCTAAAGCTTACTTTTTTTTTCATTTCGGAGAACTCAGGGATCAAAGAATAGAAACCCGTACTATCACTTTATCTGCATTCCTAGAAACACCTAGTTGTTTGCAAAGGGGACCGTTCTGTCTCTCTGTGAAGACTTTGCCTGGCCTTCTGCATCACTCCAGTCTCTCCCATTGTTCACAGGTCAGAGAGCAACTCAGGCAGTGCTCGCAAAGTACCTATCAGCACAGGCCCAAGCTCCCTGTGAGGGGGTCCGGTGAGGCAGCTCAGACTCCACAACGCCCTACCAAAGACTGGGGTGCAGAGGAAGAGGAAGAAGAAAAAATAAGAATATGGAATGCCCCAGAGCAGTGATGCAATCCTGGCCTGGAGAAATCTCAGTAGATCAAGGGCAGCAGTGATGATTCACAGCTCTCCTAGGAGCAGAGAGACCACTGGTACATCGGACTTCTTGTTGGAAGCCCAGTGTCTGCGGCCTAGCCCGAGGGAAGATGGTTAGAGAGGAAAGGCCAACAGAGGCCAGGCAGGCCCAGAGGAATACGAAGTGCAAAGCTTAGGCCTCTGCTGTCCTCTGGCCTGCAACCTGGGCCCAAAGAACCCTTTGCTTTGCCACACCCACTGGCTGCCATGTTCACTTTCCAAAACCTGAGATTTCTCCCTTAAAATGCAGATTGGACAAGTGAGAATCCTTGTGGCTAGCCAGCCTGGCTCAGGTGATCCCAGAGCAGCAGCCTAGGTCAGTGGGGGTTTCTGGACTGCTTTTGTGGCAGGAACAGGGGGCATCTTCGAGGACACCTGCTCTGTCTGTGGGAAGGTAGACAAAATGTTTAAAATGGGAAAAAAGCAGGGGTCAGGACCCAAAGACACCTCACTCCCTGTTTCTCTGGACTCTCTGTGGGGTGCCTGTGTGCAGGATTTCTGCAGAAGATAGGCCATTTTGTTAAGCCTTTGAATATTCAAATTGAAAGTATCGCGCAATCATTGATTGTCAAATCATGGGTTTCTAGAGGTTTTAAATACTTGGCATGAGGGGGGAAAAACTCAAACCTATACCCGAAGGTATAAAACATTAATTCTGTGTATCTCCTGCTCCAGGGACCTGGATGCTGCCTCGTGTTTTGTGAAACTTTAAAAATGTCGCATCTCTGCCTTTCTCCCTGCACAGGAGCCCTCCTAGGTGCTGAGTCTCTGCAGCTGCAGCATCCAGTTTCCAGCCCAGCTCCTGCTGACCACGATGTCGGGTAACTCGACTGCTTCTCCAGGGGTCGGGTCATGAGGGCCAGGGGCACTTGGATCCGGTGTATTTCCTCTGCTTTTCCTGCGTATAACAGAGAGTCACAGAGTCAGAGCAGGATAGTCAGGGCCGGGCATGGATCCAGAGAGGGCGCGGGCCCGTTGTGTCGGCTCCCGCTGGGTAAGGGCAGAGGCCCAAAGGCCCACCTGGTTGTGCAGGACAATCGCGTACCCCAGGCCTCTGCTTGCCCCTTCACTTTTCCACCTTGGCGTCCTGGGAATTGCAGGCTCGGATCATGTGCGCCCAGAAGCGGCGGCGGGGGGAGCTAGAGGCTCACCGTGAGCCCGGGACTGGAGCAAGGACGCATTCGGCAGAGAGCTGGGCTGGGGCTGTCTCCGCGTAGACCCCCAAGGCAGCGCTCGCAGCCTACAGATCCCCGGAGCGAAGCCAGGCAGTGGGGATGGGGGTGGAGGGGGATGGGGGAAGGAGACCGGAGCCGAGAGGGCGCGCCCTGGCACTGCGGCGGGACATCCGATTCCCAGGATCGGGAAGAAGAATCGCGCAAAGGCTTTCCTGTGGGATCCTAGCTCTCAGATCTGGCTCGTGGGTGGGGGTCTCCCAGCTGTCCAGCCGCGGTCCCAGCACTAACCAGGCGAGGCGCTGGCGGCCTGGCATTGTCGCCAGATACCCAGGCCAGGGACCACTGCGCTCCACCCCTCCCCGTGCTGCTCCCAAGCGCTTGCTCTTGGGTCAAGGTCGAGGCGGGAGTCACCCTGGACTTCTTCGACAAACCCCGCTTGGAAAGGGCATCTACCCGGTCTAACCTGGCCTAACAACCAGCCAGACCTACTCACTGCGCTCTGCACCCAGGCTGTCACAGGTCCCTCCCAGCCGACCCCCCGCCTAGCGCGGCGGGCCACTTGGGCTCTCCCAGGCCACCCGGCCCAGCTCTGCGGGCTCAGGGGCGGCCCCTTCCGGAGGGCGGCCTCCAGGCGACTGCGCGGTCCTAGGGAGCCTCGGGATGCCTTTACTCAGAACTGCAGCTCTTGCTGGAGAAATCTCCACAGCCCAGTTCTCTGAGAAGTACCTGTCCCAGAAACCGAAGGAGTGGAAAGAAAGCTACAGGGTCCGAGAATGGAAGGAGAAAGGGGATGAGAAAGAAGGGGAATTAGAAAAAGAAAAGGGCTGACAAGAGGAAATTCTCTGGGGGTCAATCCAAAGTACCTCACAGGGTCTGGACAGGCTGCCCAGATCCCTGTTGCTTGTCGTGGGGAGGCGGGGAATTCCAGACCAAGGGCACCACAACTAACGGCTGTACCTCCCCAGAAGCCATGTCTGGCCTGATGGAGGAGGAATACAGTGGGGGCAGAGGAGGTCTCACAATATGTACCTCACATTATGATGAGGTATGGGAGGTCAGTTGCTATGAATCAGAGAGCTCCCCCAGGTCCACAAGCTCAGTCAGAACCCCAGATTTTACTGTCTTAGCCAAAATAGTAGGCTTGCTGAACCTGCCTCCACATTCCAGAACAGCACAACTTGTACTGAACTAAGAATGAGGCCCAGCCAGGGGTGAATGACTTCTTAGATTCTCAGATGCCCATGGGAACTGTTCCCACTAAGACCCTGAAGCTTGTCTGCACCTTTTCAAGTTTGGGAGAGTTCTCTCTCTCTCTCTCTCTCTCTCTCTCTCTCTCTCTCTCCTCCCTTCCTCCCTCCCTCTCTCCCTCCCTCCCTCACTTTCTCTCTCTCACTCTCTTTGTGTTCTGCAAGGTAGAAGAAACTCGGCCATGGGTAACCTAGCCTTAACAACGGGACCCTCGCTATACCCCTAGATACCCAAACTTTGGGGTTGACCATATTCACCCGGTTGCCTCTCCTGCAGAAAAACCGAAGGTGTATCAAGGTGTCCGAGTGAAGATGACAGTGAAAGAGCTACTGCAGCAAAGAAGGGCACATCAGGCCACCTCAGGGGCCACCGTAAGCACAACCCCTCCCCCACCCCCAGGCCCCGGTTGGCTTCCTTTAGCCCTGTGTCTGGGAAGATGTAGAAGCCGCCCACAAGCACAGCCCTGCTCAGGGATCCTTACAACTTCTCTTCCCAGGTTACCACAGGCAGTCACAAAAACATGTGGGACATGGTGTAGGGCTCAGGGTTGTGGGAGGCTCATCGCTCACTGTTGGTAGTTGAGTGTGGAAGGCTTGTTGGTCCTCTGCAAGGGAGAGAGGCAGCCAGCAGGTAAGTACGTTGTTACAGTGTTAAGACAGATTACAGATACAGCCCGCACAAACTCAAACCCACCTAGCTTCTCTGTAACTTAGACTCTGAGGTCATTTTTGTGAAAAAAAAAAATCACCAGTCACTGGAAGTCTCCAGAAGAAAAGGACCCTGTCTCTAAAAATACACAGAACTGTTACAAAACTGGTCTGGGAAACCATGGGGTACCCTGCCACTTACAATACACTACCAGAGTGCACAGGGCAGCTGCCGAACCATGTACACTAGGTGTGCTCCTCCACCAACAAGAAGAAGTTCAATCTTAAGGGCCTCCGGCACAGGATACTGTTATTGCTCGTGGGCAGCCACGTGTGGGTGTGGAAAGAGGGTCAGACAGCTAGGACTCCAATCACATGTGTCAGTTACCACAGGCCCTCGTCTCCACGTGGGGCTGTTCGTGTTCCAAGGAAAACTTCATGGAGGGGACTTTGGCTCCTCCAGCAATTGGAGAGAGACACTGTGGAGGAATGGTGACATAGGTTTCTGAGCCAGAGAAACTGGGGTTAGTTCTCGGTGACTGTGGCTCATGCCCCCTGCACATGAACTTACTCTCTTTTGTCAATTCCCCCCATCTTTTAGCCGAAAGCTAATAGGGCTGTATAAGTACTTAGAACAGAATTCTTCACAGTGAGTGCACAACAGATATTATTTGGGAAAGAAAATTCCAACCAAGGGTGAATAGCCAGTACACACTAATGTATAGTATACCCCTGGCTCAGAACTTAGAGTTCAAGTATATTTGCTATGAATTTGGTATCTAGAGCTAGAAAGATTAGTTCTCGCAGTTTGCAGAATTCCAGGTGGCTCCCTTACATTGCAAAGGGAGATTTGCAGTGTTCTTTCTTAAAGCACTCATATATTTATTATTTCATTGGTTGTAATGAGCAGATGACATAAATAGACCAGAAATCTGTGTTCCTCCATGACAGCTAAGTCTTGAAGTTGATAACAGGCTAAAGGCAGAGACGAGGTGGTCTTATTTTTCAGTATTACCTCTCTGAACTCATCATACTAAGTGGTAGTTTAATAACCTTAATGGTTCATAGCTATACCATGAATAAAACTAGGGAGAAGGGAGCTGGAAAGGGCTTTTGCAGACAAAAATCAACCCACCAAGGTGTTTACAATAAAACACAATCTTTCAGCAGGGAGCCTTTGTACTTGGCAGAGCTCTGCTTCGGCTGTACCGGGAGCATCTATCCCATCTGGGCAAAGCAATACTGTCCCTGTTCGATCCTCATAGCTGGTGTGGCCACTGTGGGCTCCTTAGCAGAGTAAGAGGAAGTATTTGACCAGGTTCCGGTCCTAAGAGAGTTCTGATTTGACATTTCTGAGTTTCCTCTGAGAATGAAGAGGGACTTCAAAAGCAATGTCTATCAAGAACATACACTGCTTGCTAGAATAGTCTCTACTCTGCTTCTTAGGAGTTTCTCACTCATCCCTGCCCTTTACAGCACTTGAGTAATGAATATAGCGCTGCAGTAGGAGACCCAGACGTGAAATCTCTTTCTGAGAGCAATGAGAAAGATGTCAGATTCTGGAGCTTCTCCAACAGTGTACTAAGTCGGCAAGGGTGTTAGTTACCATTCCAGGGAGAATAATGTGTGCCTGTTCCATGCAGATCTTCCTAGTTTAACAGAGACTGTATCCAGTTCATTCTGTGTTAAAGGGTGTCTCTGAGAAACAGTTATCCAAGGAGAGAATTTATTGTGCCAAATATTGCAAAACAAAAATAAGTCTGTTTTGATTTTTGCTATGAAGTCAGAGCAGTAGCTGAAATTTTAAGAGAGCCATCATGAATGGTGGTTACAGACAGAGCTAGATGACCCCAGCCTCTAGTGACCAGAAGAAACTATATGTGTCAGACAGGTACATTTAATTTTAAAAAGTTATTTCCGCCATATCAAATTACACACACACACACACACACACACACACACACACCACTTCTTTTACTTTAGGTAAAGAAAAGCTTAAGTTAGTATTTATCTAAAGATAAAAAAAATTAGCACTAATTGTTTTTGTTTCTTAATACCCCTGATGTGTTTTTATATACTGTCGATTGTGGATTTGTGTGCTGTTTGAAATCTAAGAGAGAGGAGCTATTCTTTGTACTCTTGGAGCAAAATAGAAAGTGAACTGAGGGCTAGAAAGATAATATCAAGTAGGATATTGTAAACATACCTCTGGGTGATAACAAGGAAGCGAGCAAACAGACCAATGGGGGAAGCAGGGGGTTAAAAACCAGCCCTACAATGAAGCAGATTTTTTTTAAGACCCATTCCTCCCAAGTCCTCCAGCTCAAACTGCAGTCAAATATTTGCATAAAGAGCAGGTAAAGGCTTCCAGCTTCCTGGTTCATGACATTACACCATGGATCGTTTTCAAAATTAGCACACCTCCTGTTTGAGCCATGGCTGGCTGTGCCGCGCCTGCAGGTGGCTCAGGGGACAGCAGTGAGTATATCCCTGGCAGCCCAAGAGAGGTGTGGTGAGTAGCTTCCTAGCCCAGAGCAACAGCACCCGGCGCGTGCTCGCTGGTCCCTTTAAAATTTAAAGTCACCGCCTGAAATCTAAAAGAGAAACATCCCAAATGGCTCGGTTAGTGTAATTGTCCTTTCAGCTGGTAAAAGGCAAGCTGCTTAACTTTAAGTATTTAAAAGGCTCAGTCTTAGGAATTTTCAGCATTTAGAATCAATAATTTTTAAAAGTAAATTGTATAGAAAACAGTTTTTTGAAATATGCAAAGAACTGAAATTGTTCTGGCTATGAACTCAAATGTGTATAGGTTCTGAATCACTAAATACTACTTCAAGAAATTATTTTTATATTTTAAAGGCCATAAATGTGAATATTTTAGCATCTCAGATTTAACAAATCTAGAAACAATGTCTCATTATTATTAATTTCTCTAGGGGAAATGAATCGCTAGGACTAAGAAACCAAGTAGTAGATACAAACCTAGAGGAAATGTATTGGCTAAAGTCATAGTTGGATTAAGTAAATGTTAATTCTTATTCATTATAAAATAAATTGATTAATAAAAAGGCTGCTTACTGAGTTTTCTTGAATTGTTATATTTCTGTAACAAAAATTATTTACATTAACCTTTATCAAAATTAATCACTTAACATTTTAGCAAGGAATTTAATGTTAGGAAAAAAAAAACAAAAACATACACTCCCCAAATAAGCAAATATAAAATCAAATCTAAACTATCATGCTGGTTTTATTTAAAGAAGCCCCATGTTCTTAGAAGAAGGAGTCTGTCTTACCTACCTCAACAAAGCAGAAGGAGAAGCCCCTGCCCAGCTCCCCAGGGTGGACCTGCAGCTAGCATGCTTGCCCTCCCCCACCCCTCCTACCTCACCCCCCACTCCCGCAGCAGAGCAGAAGGAGAAGCCCCTGCCCAGCCTCCCCTGTGCAGACCTGCAGCCAGCGCCTGCTTCCCTTTGCTTCAAGCTTCTCTTCTTGCCTTGACAGCTGTCAGGAAGCAGCAGTATCCACCTTCCAGACCCCAGCACGCCGACGCCTGCAGGTCAGTACAACCAGCTCTCCAGTTGCCTCAACCCCCTGCAAAAGTCCATCTCGGAAGCCCTCAGATCCTGACTCAGGGGTTAAGAGAGGCACCACCATTTAATTGGAATCCAACCAATCAGAAGGTGACTCCAGATGCAAGCCCAGCAAAGAAAGAAAGGCAAAGTTTTGCCCTCATCCGGTACTGTCTATTCTGTCCCAAGACTTTGTCCTTCATATTTATCCCCAGTTGCTGGTCTCCAAGCAAGTCAACTCCACTATGAATCAGGGTTTGTTTCAGAATTTTGTTGTCTTTTCTTAGTGCACTGTGAGTTGGGATCAGAATATCCAGAATGATGCCTTTGCTCTTAATCATTTAGCTTCCAGCCGACAGGGGCTCCCTTCCCACTCTTAACTCTCTTCCCAGAACGCAGTTCAAACAAGTGTAAGTTTCCCCAGCCCAATATGAATAACTCCATTACATAAACACTCAGCAGCTAAGAATTTAAGGAGGTTGTACAGAAGGAAGCCTGTGCCTATGGCAGTTCCCACCAAATACGTCACTTTAGCTTAACCTGAAAGGAGACTGGGAATTCTCTAAGTCCCTTTAAGGGGCTCTCTCTAAACCTCTCCCCTGTGAACCTTTGAGACTAATTATCACACTTGGGGACTGTTCTTATTATCCTGGAAAGGGGGTGACGTGTGTCAGATTATTCCCCTTGGCTTGCTATCGCTTTTGTTTCCTTTGCACTCTCTCCTCTTAACATGTCCACAAATAAGACGCTTTGGTTCTGTACTTCCAAGCAAAGAGCTATCGATTTTTACTCTGCTTTCTAGGCTTCCAGTTTTAGTGTAGGCATCACTGTTAATGTCATTTCTCAAAACCCTCTCCTCGGCATTCTAAGTTGATACACCAACAGTTTAGGGAAGCAGCAATCCTGAATCAAGAGGATAGTACCAGGTTTCCCAAAGCCCACAGCAAGTCCATCTGTGGCTTCAGGGAAGTCTCCCTGGACTGCAGATAGAGTTAAGATGTCAATGCTTCCATACTCCAAATAGCGGAGGCATGTGCTCTCCGTTGAATGTTACATTTAGATGAAGGCTAGGCCACTACGCATTGTTTATATTTTACCCTGACCATATTTAGTGTTATCGGACATGTCTCCCTGGTACTTGGATTAACCCAAGACAACTAAAACAGCCCAAATTCCTAAACTGTTTACTTTTAGAGAATTTCGTCAATTACCCTTTGCTCCTAAATAAAATAAATAGGAAAAAAAAACTCTTTTCAAATCTACTTTGCAATTTTTCAGCAAAAATCATTTCCCTTTCTCTTCTAGGACTGTATTTTGAACCAGAACCAATGTCTTCCACGCCCAGTTATTTTCAACCCCGAGAATTTTCCACCTGTGTCTCTTGTGAAGAAAGTCCAGGCTGCCTCGACCAGCTCTTTGAGTCCTACCTTCAGACAGAGACAATCCCGGAGCCCTTGCTCAACACCGCACCAAGTGTTCCCCACTATTTCCCAGACAGCTGTCAAGTGGCCCCTTTCTGCTATAACCAGAGCCTGGTAATTCATCTGTATCCTTCCTGGAACCTGATGGTTGCTAACTGTGGGGTAGAGATGCTTTGTAGAAGCGTTTGCATCATCTCGTGAGAAAGCTTACAAATGTTATCAACAAGGAAATAGTCAGGGAAGCATTTAAAGTTCAATGTGTGGGCACCTTGAAAGGCATAAACCTTTGAATACACATTTATAATGATTTCCAAGTAAATGGATATCTGGCAATAAAAAGGTCCCCCTGTGCTACTCAGTTAAGACTGTTAATTTGGAAATCAGTAGTTTAAAAAATAGCCCTTAGATTTTTATGTTCTTAAAATGGATTGAGGCTATATATACATGATAGCAAATATCCTAATGGGGCCTGACTTGAGGGGCGAATTGGCTCTACTAACTGGCTGGTTTGGTCTGCCATAAGCAAAGCAACGTATTTAAGGCTGAGAAAGTAAGGCAGTGCTGTGGTGTAGGCCTTTAATCCCAGCATGTAGGAGGCACAGACAGGATTAGGAGTTCAAGGCAAGTCTCAGCTAAGTGCTGAGTGGAAGTACAGCCTTGGCTACCGGAGACCTTTCCTCAAACAAAGACCTAAAAAGTCCTAATCTTTGAAAGAATTTGGATTTTCTGTTCTTAATGGATCTCAAATGTTCAGAAATAGGTTCTCTTTAAAATGAGTAAGATTGTTTCTATGTTTTAGAAATTTGTAATTTTTTAAAGTTTTAAATGTAAGGCTTTTTTTTTCTTTTAAGAAGAAATGTGAATACATTTTTCTTTTAGTTTGTCAAAAAGTCTTTATAATGGAAAGACTGAGTTTAGAGAAGACTGGAAATTAACTCCACAGAATGCATGTCTGCATGGGGACCTAACACGCGGGGTCCGCTCTGCTTCCAAGATTGATGATTTTAAACTTGTTTAAGATGTGCTAGGTCTTTGGCAGCTGGGAGTGGGGAGATACAGTGGTGACAGAGGATGGGTTTTCTTATCTTGGGGTGTTTTTGATGGGCCCTGGAGGCCTCAGTCTTTACCTCTGTGTGTTTACCTGGCTTCTCATGGTCAAGGGTGTGGAGACACCTCCAAGGTGCCACCTGCAGCTTACACTGTGGCGTGCAGCAGGATCTGAAGTGCAGGTGACCCGAGACACAGTGAGATTGTGTGGTTTAAGAACAAAACATCCTGCAAAGTATGGTTTTAACAAAGGAAGGCAGTGAAGCAAGGCAATTGATTGTTGGGGAAAAGAAAGGGGAGTATAGGATGTAGTGTCGTGAAATCATGCAGTCAGCAAACGAGATTACTTCTAAGGATTTAGTGGACGGCTTGAGGCTTATTTTTACCCCTGATTTTCTCACTTTGCACAATTAAATCCACACTTTTGATCCTGTCTAAGTTACCAAGCTTTTTGTTCCCTGGTTTTCATTTCTCTAGATTCCAGGATCGCCTTCGGATTCCTCCAGCCTCTCTGGCTCCTTTGACTGCAGCTACTCGCCAGCTCAGCCGCCTTCCTACACTCCAGAGAATTATACTTCTCCGCCTTCCCTGGATTCCCTGACCCACAGCCTCCCGGAGGAAGGTTACACATACCACCACCTTTGGCCTTCTCACTCCCAGGACAACCACTTCTCCCCAGCCACCCCTCCGGTCTGCTACTGGGCATCCTGTGAAGCAGAGCATCTGGATGCCCTCAGAACCTCAGAGTTCTTCTACCCCAGCACAGACTATGTGGACTTTGCCCCCTCGGCAGCCATCACTGGTGATTTCTATAAGAGGGAAACAAGCTGTGATATCTGCTACAGTTAGTAAAAACCACCCTGGAGCGTGCCGTGGGCACATCTGTTTCTCTACCGCATCTAGATGTAAACATTCAACCCTTCACAAAACAACCCACGTACAGTTGACATCTCAATGTTTTTAACCTCCTGATACTAGTGTAGGGATCGATAGAAAGCCTTCAAACTGGTCTTGTGCCACACTTATTTTATACACTCACTGATAAAAGTTTTTGTATGGAATTTTCCCCGTGCCTTGCTTCTCGATGTAACGAACAAACTCTTTTATAAACTAATAAATAACTTTGTATAATATATTTTGTTTTTTTTTTCAATTTGCAGTAATAGTATCGTTTGATTTCAATATTATCAGTTAATCAGG
Organism: Microtus oregoni; assembly: GCF_018167655.1. Taxonomy (NCBI): domain Eukaryota; kingdom Metazoa; phylum Chordata; class Mammalia; order Rodentia; family Cricetidae; genus Microtus; species Microtus oregoni. The sequence continues at coordinate 8,274,434 of NW_024543831.1, read as the reverse complement.
AAACCGCTAACTATAATTGAATAGTTTCATCTAACTTAGGTGTGCATTTAAAATTATTCTAATATGATGAAATGCCGTGGATGCCATGGGATAGAGGAGTCGGGATTGCTAAGAGGCTGAGAAAGGAGAAACCTGCTTTGGCTAATTAAGAATGTACATCTTGGAGCAACATCAGACAAAGATACGATGAGTCATTTGTCTCTTTTATCCAGCATTAGTCAATGGAATGCTAATGTGGCCAAAAGCACACACTTTACCTACAGCAATGCTAACTTTGAGGAAACTCTCTTGTGTTTCCAAAATACTGTGTTGTAAACTTTCTCAACAAATGTTGACCTTCTTTCTCTTGACATCTGCCATACAGTAGATCCAGTGCAGACTTCAGATTTGTGGTTGTCTTCTCTTCCTGAACTCCTGCCTTAGATCCTTAAATACATATACCACATGCTTACACATGTGTGATTTGGAAGATTGGCTGTGTCGCTTACAGCTGACTTTCAGAGCTCGCGTCCTCCAATCAGTTTATGAAGGAGCCCAGCTGTCTTCCAGGTCACAGAAAGTATCCCACGTGGAGTAGCACTCCACTGGTAAACTACAGTTTGCTGAAGGCATCTGGAGCTCAGGACATAATCACAGAGGTGAAATCCAGGGTGCATTTCCCTTGTCCCCACCTTTTGATTCATGGAGCTCCATTGGCATCGCAGCTGCAATTCTCTGAGTCCTTTCTGGGTGCTATATCGTGTGCAGGTTTCTCAGGCATTAACCCACCTGCTCTTCATAAGAACACTGAGAGCAAAATGAGGAGTCTGGGGCTCATAAAAGTTAAGTCAATGGCTCGGATTCTCCCAGACAGTAAGCATCCAAACTCTACCCCTTACTCTGGGGTGGCAAGACATTTGAGCCACCTTCTGTGAAGTACCGTTCAGTCGACTCTGAAGTCATTAAACCCCACACAAAGGCCTGTTTTCAGCTCTATTGGCCTCCTGGAAGGACCAAACTGTCCACAAGACACCAGGGTGTGAAGCTTAAGAAATGCTAAGCCAGTACGTGCAGTAGGAACAAAAACCCACTGCAATTGTTCTTGAATTCTCATTATTCCTCATTGTCCGCTATGTTCAGCTAGTCCGGATTTATCCCATGCTTTTTCAGACCTAGGCCAGCTGGCCTTGGTGAGTTCCCAATAGAACATCACCATTGTCTTAGTGTGTGGGTGCACCCCTCGTGGTCCTGAGTTCCTTGCTCGTGCTCCGTCTCCTTCTGCTCCTGATTTGGACCTTGAGATTTCTGTCCGGTGCTCCCATGTGGGTCTCTGTCTCTGTCTCCTTTCATCGCCTGATGAAGGTTAATATTCATGAGGATGCCTATGTGTTTGTCTTTGGATTCACCTTCTTATTTAGCTTCTCTACTGCACGTACTGGCTTTGTGGGAGCCTGGGCAGTTTGGATGCTCACCTTATGAGACCTGGATAGAGGTGGGCAGTCCTTGGGCTTCCCACAGGTCAGGGAACCCTGATTGCTCTTCGAGCAGATGAGGGAGGGGGACTTGATCGGGAGAGGGGGAGGGAAATGGGAAGCGGTTGCGGGGACGAGGCAGAAATCCTTAATAAATAAATAAATTTAAAAAATAAAAAAAAGAAATGCTAAGCCCCCAGGGTAGTGTGAGGACTGCCACTAGGTGGACTTGTCCTTGGGAGAAGACAGGAGTGCTCTCAGAATGACATCATCTGTCCTTTATCAGGCTTGAGCAAACAGGACAGGTTTTAACCTGCCTCAAAGAATCGCTGTGCCATAGAAATGGAACAATTGCTGCCTTTCTGAGGTGCCAATAAAATTAGACTTTTAATGGCTTGAAATTAAATTGATATTGGCCTGAAGCCAACAAATGCCTATTCATACAGTCGAAGGGCCCTTAAGTCTCTCCATCCCATCTCCAGCAGCTGTCCCCAAGAGAGAGCAGCGGAACAAACATTGCCCAATGGCTGCCACTAATACATCCCTGCTCTAAATTCCATCCCTCCTCCTGTTCTGCCTCTCTTCCCCCATTCCTCTTCTTCTTTCTCCTCCTACATTCTCCTTCTCCCCTTTCCCCATTAGTTTGGTACCTTCTGAATCAATTCCCTTACAGTTTTAGCAATGCATTTTCTGACGTCCTTATTTTCTTGTATTCTCTCTCTCTCCTCTCTCAGAGTTATGCAAACATGCTCAAGTGTATGCACATGTGTGTGGTGTGTTAGTTATTGTGTGTGGAGGCTAGTAATAGATAACAATAGACAGATAGATAATCCCTTCCCTTTAAAATAATATTTAAGGATTCTCCAGAAATTTAGATTCGGGGCCAGATCAATAGTAGAATATTACTTGTGTGTGTTTGGCCCAAACACCTGCCGTAACTCACCTAGAAGCTCTGGAATGGCTCATTGCCAGCAGCATGGGACAGCCTAAACCATGTACCTGGACACATGAACAACATACCAATGCCTTCGTGTGAGAAAGCATGACAGGATAAGTAAGGGTGGGGCCAGGAGCCTGCATGTTCCTAAGTTTATCTCAGCCCTTTGTCTACACTGCATTTTCGGTGCTTGGCCATTCACTGGAAGGACCTATTAGCACAATACTCATCACTTACATGCTCAGTGTTCTTTCTGTGGACCTGTGTTTCATGTACCAGTTCTTAACCCACTACTGTCAGGTTAGCATTGTCTTCATTTTTATTAATGATGACACTGAAGTTAAAGAGACGAAAGAACTTGTCCCATGTCACAATCCTTCTAATATGAGTTCATGCAACAGGATTCGTGAGGATGTGGTCCCGAAGGATATAGAGTACATGCTCTATATATTATGCCTAGAAAAATGAGCTTTTCAGAGTTTGACCTTTCGCCGTAGAAACCACAGCTGTGTTTTAACAGAATAGAGACATTTTATAAAATTATAATTGGGAATTTAAATGAATGAATAAAACCATTATTCTAGAACCATCTGAGAATATTAGCCAATATAAACCAAATGCTAAGTAAGTGCTTTTAAAAGCATAGGGAAGGATTGAAAAGGCGACTCAATTTTTTTTTCATTTTTTTTTATTGAGAAAAGGAGAAAAACAAAAAAAAAAAAACGAGTTTCCACCTCCTCCCAGCCTCCCATTTCCCTCCCCCCTCCTCCCACCCTTCTCCCCCTCCTCCCACCCTTCTCCCCCTCCCCCCACTCCTTTCCCCCTCCCTCTCCAGTCCAAAGAGCAGTCAGGGTTCCCTGCCCTGTGGTAAGTCCTAGGTCCTCCCCTCTCCGTCCATTCCTAGGAAGGTGAACATCCAAACTGGCTAGGCTCCCACAAAGCCAGCACATTACGTAGGTTGAAAACCCCGTGCCATTGTCCTTGGCATCAGCCCTCATTGTTCGCCATGCTCAGAGAGTCCAGTTTTATCCCATGCTTTTTCAGTCACAGTCCAGCTGGTCTTGGTGAGCTCCCAATAGATCAGCTCCACTGTCTCAGTGGGTGGGTGCACCCCTCGTGGTCCCGATTTCTTTGTTCATGTTCTCCCTCCTTCTGCTCCTCATTGGGACCTTGGGAGCTCAGTCCAGGGCTCCAGTGTGGGTCTCTGTCTCTGTCTCCATCCATCACCAGATGAAGGTTCTATGATGATATGCAAGATATTCGTCAGTATTGCTATAGGATAGGGTCATTTCAGGTTCCCTATCCTCAGCTGCCCAAGGAACTAACTGGGGACCTCGGCTTGGGCATCTGGGAGCCACTCTAGGTTCAAGTCTCTTGCCAGCTCTAAGGTGGCTCCCTTAACTAAGAATTGTGCTTCCGTGCTCCCCTATCCAACCTTCCTTTATCCCAATCCTCCTTTTTCCCCAAGTTCCCCCATTCTCCCCTTCTCCCTTTTCTCTCCCCATCTCCCCTTACCCCCATCCCACCCCACCCCCAAGATCTCAATTTTCTCCCCGGCAATTTTGTCTACTTCCCATAGCCAAGAGGACAACTATATGTTTTTCCTTTGGTTCACCTTCTTACTTAGCTTCTTTGGGATCACCAATTGTAGACTCTGTGACCCTGTTTATGGCTAGAAACCAATTATGAGTGAGTACATCCCATATTCATCTTTTTGGGTCTGGGTTAGCTCACTCAGGATAGTGTTTTCTATTTCCATCAATTTGCATGCAAAATTTGAGAAGTCATTGTTTTTTACCGCAGCGTAGTACTCTAATGTGTAGATATTCCACACTTTCTTCATCCATTCTTCCATTGAAGGGCATCTAGGTTGTTTCCAGGTTCTGGCTATTACAAATAATACTGCTATGAACATAGTTGAACAAATGCTCTTGTCATATGATAGGGCATCTCTTGGGTATATTCCCAGGAGTGGTATTGCTGGGTCCAGGGGTAGGTTGATCCCGAATTTCCTGAGAAACCGAAACACCGATTTCCAAAGTGGTTGCACAAGATTGCATTCCCACCAGCAATGGATGAGGGTACCCCTTCCTCCACAGCATCTCCAGCAAAGGCTATCATTGGAGTTTTTTATTTTAGCCATTCTGACAGGTGTAAGATGATATCTCAAAGTTGTTTTGATTTAAATTTCCCTAATCGCTAAGGAGGTTGAGCATGACCTTAAGTGTCTTTTGGCCATTTGAACTTCCTCTGCTGAGAATTCTCTATTCAGTTCAGTGCCCCATTTTTTAATTGGGCTAACTAGCATTTTAAAGTCTAGTTTCCTGAGTTCTCTATATATTTTTGAGATCAGACCTTTGTCTGTTGCAGGGTTGGTGAAGATCTTCTCCCAGTCAGTAGGTTGCCTTTTTGTCTTGGTGACAGTGTCCTTTGCTTTACAGAAGCTTCTCAGTTTTAGTAGGTCCCATTTATTCAATGTTGCCCTTAATGTCTGTGCTGTTGGGGTTACACATAGGAAGCGATCTCCTGTGCCCATCTCCTGTAGGGTACTTCCCACTTTCTCTTCTATCAGGTTCAATGTGTTGTGACTGCTAGTGAGGTCTTTAATCCATTTGGACTTGAGTTTTGTGCATGGTGATAGATATGGGTCTATTTTCATTCTTCTACAGGTTGACATCCAGTTGTGCCAGCACCATTTGTTGAAGATGCTTTCTTTCTTCCATTGTATACTTTTGGCTCCTTTATCAAAAATGAGGTGTTCATAGGTTTGTGGGTCAAAATTTGGGTCTTCTGTACGATTCCATTGGTCGACTTCTCTGTTTTTATGCCAGTACCACACTGTTTTCATCACTGTAGCTCTGTAATAGAGTTTGAAGTCAGGGATGGTAATGCCTCCAGACAATCCTTTATTGTATAGGATTGTTTTGGCTATCCTGGGTTTTTTGTTTTTCCATATAAAGTTGATTATTGTCCTCTCAAGATCTGTGAAGAATTTTGATGGGACCTTGATGGGGATTGCATTGAATCTATAAATTGCCTTTGGTAGAATTGCCATTTTTACTATGTTGATCCTCCCAATCCAAGAGCAAGGGAGGTCCTTCCATTTTCTGGTACACTCCTCAGTTTCTTTCTTTAATGCCTTAAAGTTCTTGTCAAATAGATCTTTCACTTCCTTGGTTAGAGTTACCCCAAGATATTTTATGCTGTTTGTGGCTATCGTGAAAGGTGAAGCTTCTCTGATTTCCCTCTCTGCTTCCATATCCTTTGTGTATAAGAGGGCGACTGATTTTTTGGAATTGATCTTGTATCCTGCCACATTACTAAAGGTGTTTATCAGCTGTAAAAGTTCTTTGGTGGAGTTTTGGGGGTCGCTTATGTACACTATCATATCATCTGCAAATAACAAAAGTTTCACATCTTCCTTTCCAGTTCGAATCCCCTTGATCCCCTTATGTTGTCTTATTGCTATTGCTAGAAATTCAAGCACTATATTGAAGAGGTATGGCGAGAGTGGACAGCCTTGTCGTGTTCCTGAGTTTAGTGGGATGGCTTTAAGTTTCTCTCCATTTAATTTGATGTTAGCTGTTGGCTTGCTGTATATAGCTTTTATTATATTTAGGTATGACCCTTGTATCCCTAATCTCTCCAATACTTTTATCATAAAGGGATGTTGAATTTTGTCAAATGCTTTTTCAGCATCTAATGAAATGATCATATGGTTTTTTTCTTTCAGTTTATTTATATGATGGATTACATTGATAGATTTTCGTATGTTGAACCAGCCCTGCATCCCTTGGATGAAGCCTACTTGATCATAATGGATAATTTTTCTAATGTGTTCTTGGATACGGTTTGCCAGTATTTTGTTGAGGATTTTTGCATCGATGTTCATGAGTGAGATTGGTCTATAATTTTCTTTCTTGGTTGAGTCTTTGTGCGATTTTGGTATCAGGGTAACTGTAGCTTCATAAAAGGAATTTGGCAATGCCTCATCTGTTTCTATATTGTGAAATACATTAAGGAGTATAGGTATTATTTCTTCCTGGAAGTTCTGGAAGAATTCCGCATTGAAGCGATCTGGTCCTGGGCTTTTTTTGGTAGGGAGGTTTTTGATAACCTCTTCTAATTCTTCACGACTAACAGGTCTATTTAGGTTGTTCACCTGGTCCTGGTTTAACTTTGGTATATGGTATTTATCTAAAAAAGTGTCCATTTCCTTTACATTTTCCAGTTTTGTGGCATATAGGCTTTTGTAGTAAGATCTAATGATTCTCTGAATTTCCTCTGTGTCTGTGGTTATGTCCCCCTTTTCATTTCTGATCTTATTAATTTGCAAATTCTCTCTCTGCCGTTTGATTAGTTTGGATAGGGGTTTATCAATCTTGTTGATTTTCTCCAGGAACCAGCTTTTTGTTTCATTGATTCTTTGGATTGTTTTCTGTGTTTCTATTTTGTTGATTTCAGCCCTCAGTTTGATTATTTCCAGTCTTCTACTCCTCCTAGGTGAGTCTGCTTCTTTTTTTTCTAGAGCTTTCAGGTGGGCTGTTAAGTCTCCAATGTGAGCTTTCTCTGTTTTCTTTAAGTGGGCACTTAGTGCTATGAACTTTCCTCCTAGGACTGCTTTCATAGTGTCCCATAAGTTTAAGTATGTTGTTTCTTTATTTTCATTGAATTCCAGGAAGACTTTAATTTCTTTCTTAATTTCTTCCTTAACCCAGGTATGGTTCAGTAGTTGACTGTTCAGTTTCCATGAATTTGTAGGCTTTCTGGGGGTGGGATTGTTGTTGAATTCTAACTTTAATCCATGGTGATCTGATAAGACACAGGTGGTTACTAATATTTTTTTGTAACTGTGGATGTTTGCTTTGTTACCGACTATGTGGTCGATTTTTGAGAAGGTTCCATGAGCTGCAGAGAAGAAGGTATATTCTTTCCTATTTGGGTGGAATGTTCTATAGATGTCTGTTAAGTCCATTTGATTCATTACCTCCATTAATTCTCTTATTTCTCTGTTAGGTTTCTGTCTGATTGACCTGTCCATTGGTGAGAGAGGAGTGTTGAAGTCTCCTACTATTAGTGTGTGCGGTTTGATGGCTGCCTTGAGTTTTAGCAATGTTTCTTTTATGTACGTGGGTGCTTTTATATTAGGGGCATTGACGTTCAGGATTGAGACTTCATCCTGATGAACTGTTCCTGTTATGAGTATAAAATGCCCCTCTCCATCTCTTCTGATTGATTTAAGTTTGAAGTCTACTTTGTTAGAGATTAGTATGGCCACACCTGCTTGTTTCTTAGGTCCATTTGCTTGATAAGCCTTTTCCCAGCCCTTTACTCTGAGTAGGTGCCTGTCTTTGTGGTTGAGGTGTGTTTCTTGTAAACAGCAGAATGTTGGATCCTGTTTTCGTATCCAATCTCTTAGCCTGTGCCTTTTAATAGGTGAGTTGAGTCCATTGACATTAAGTGATATTAATGACCAGTGGTTGTTAACTCCAGTCATTTTTTTTAGTCGTAGAGTTTGTGTGTTTCCCTTCTTTGATATGTGTTGGTGAAGGGTCTCTAGATGTCTGACTTATTGTGGTCATTGTTGGACTCCTTGGTTAGTGATTTTCCTTCTATTACTTTCTGGAAGGCTGGATTTGTGGCTGCGTATTGTTTAAATTTGCTTTTATCCTGGAAAATTTTATTTTCTCCATTTATAGTGAATGAAAGCTTGGCTGGGTATAGTAATCTGGGCTTGTATCCATGGTCTCTCATTTTCTGCAGTACATCTATCCAGGACCTTCTGGCTTTCATGGTTTCCATGGAGAAGTCAGGTGTAAGTCTGACAGGTTTACCTTTATAAGTAATTTGGCCTTTTTCCTTTGCAACTCTTAATATTCTTTCCTTATTCTGTATGCTTTGTGTTTTGATAATTATATGGCGAGGGGATGTTTTTTTTTTTTTTGATCCAGCCTATTCGGTGTTCTGTATGCTTCTTGAACCTTCATAGGTATATCTTTCTTTAGGTTGGGAAAGTTTTCTTCTATAATTTTATTAAATATATTTTCTGGACCATTGAGCTGCACTTCTTCTCCTTCTTCTACTCCTATTATTCTTAGGTTTGGTCTTTTTATTGTGTCCCATATTTCCTGAATATTTTGTGATTAGAGTTTGTTGGACTTGCTGTTTTCTTTGATCAGTGTGTTTATTTTCTCTATGGTATCTTCAGAATCTGAGATTCTTTCTTCTAACTCTTGTATTCTGTTGGTTATGCTTGTTTCTGTAGACTCTGTTTGTTTACTTAAATTTTCCATGTCCAGCCGGCCCTCTGTGTTTTCTTCTTTGCCTCCATTTCAGTTTTCAAGTCTTGAACTGTTTCCATTATCTGTTTGATTGTTTTTCCTTGGTTTTCTAGGGTATCATTCACTGATTTATTCAATTCTTCAAACTTTCTGTTATATTTCTCATCCATTTCTATAAGGGCGTTTTTTACATGCTGTTTAAGGGCATCAATCACTTTCATGAAGTCAATCTTTTCTACTACTTCTTCATTAAGGTGTTCATGCCCTCCCGTTGTGAGGTCGCTGGTTTCTGGTGGCTTCATGTTGCTTTTCAGCTTGTTGGGCGAATTCTTGCCTTGGCGGCTGCCCATCTCTTCTTCCAAATGCTCCCTTATGGATCTTCTTTTACTGGATCAGGTCTCCTTGCCTACCCAACGCTGGCTTTCCCCAACGTTGGCTCTCCTGGCACCGAGAGATCAGGTCTCCATGCTGGTTGGGCAGGTCGCAAAGAAAGCGCCTACCCTGCTTGGTGCAGGCAGGCAATAGAAACAAAGGGACTCCCGCCCGCCCGCTTGGGTGCCCCGAGGATTCGGACCCAGTGCCCAGACAGTCTGGGCTGGGTGATGTTATGTGCCGAAAGAGGGCGGTGGGGCCGAAGTGGGGAGGGTTCTGGATGGGAGCTGGGTGGGCTAGGAAGAAAGAGGCAGTATGCAGGGAATGGAGGCCCTGCAGAGAGCCCAAGAAGGATAGGGGGCCAAGGAACCTCTGAGCTCCCCTTCCCAGGCTGGTGCCGCGGGGCCAGAAACTCACCCCAACGCTGTCTCTCCTGGAGCTGAGAGATCAGGCCTCCGTGCTGGTGGGCAGGTAGCAAAGAAAGCGCCTACCCTGCTTGGTGCAGGCAGGCAATAGAAACAAAGGGACTCCCGCCCGCTTGGGTGCCCCGAGGATTCGGACCCAGTGCCCAGACAGGCTGGGCTGGGTGATGTTATCGCGACTCAATTTTTAAAACTGAGGTCTGAGAATTTCAGTTAGGATGGGCACAGACTTTCAAGTCCTTTGGAAACTTAAATTAAGGGTCAGCTCTTGAACCTGAGAGAGATAAGGTTGTGAGGGCACAGAAGGTAGTAAATGTTTGTAAACTATTACCTCAATGACCTAGAGCACAGACATCTTAGTGGCTAGCCTGAGCCTGCAGATGAACATTTGGGAGCCCTCTGCATATATACAAGGACAACTGAGTGATGGAGATGAGGCTGCCTGCTGACACATGTATATTATTAGTAACTCACCAGTCTAAAGAGATTAATGTTCTTAAAGCACTGGGTTATGGACAAAGCCAATAACATTGTAAATAACCAATATCAAAATAAACACAGCCTCTTCATCATTTCCAAATCCTTGAACCTACATAATTTACCCCTAGTACAACACACGGGTAACACTGGTTTGGAAAGTGACCCTATGGCACTGTGTCTCTTGTAACTAATAAGGAGATTATCTGCTTGTGAATCGACGTGGCCAGTATCTTAAAGCCTTGCAGCTGGATTTTAATGTGGCCAGAGGATGCCATCTAAGACCCGGTGCTTTAAATGCAGAGTAATTAACCTCTGTCCCTATGTTCCCTCAGGCCCTTGGCAAGATGCAGACACTAAAAATATGAAGAATTTTGAATAAAGTTTTGCATGAAAATGAAGCACCAGACTCATTGCAAACAGGAATCTGTGCTCGCTAGGCCAGACAGCCAAGTTCATCTTGCTTAATATAGATGAAGAACATCCTGCAGGGCTTTGGGAAATAGGAAGGTACAGTCGTGTGTGTGTGTGTGTGTGTGTGTGTGTGTGTCTGTCTGTCTCTCTCTCTCTTTTTTTCTCTCTCTCTCTCTTTCTCTCTCTCTCTTTCTCCTCTCTCTCTCTCTCTCTCTCTGAGTGTGTGTGTGTGTGTATGTGTGTGTGTGTGTGTGTGTGTGCGTGCATGCGTGCATGCGTCCATCAACTGTCACCTGAATAACTAATTGGAGAATAAGGGAAGAGGAGACTCCTATTTGTCTCTTAACCTGATGGTTTAGATGTAGAAATACCACAGCTCCCCCGGGGCTTTCCTAGTGAAGTTACCTGCCCCCCTCCCATGGAGTACTCTTGGTTAAGTAGTGCTTTGAGAAGAGTTTTGCTAGAGTTATCAGAGTCCTGGTATTGCCCTGTGAGGGAAGACCAGACTCCCAAGGAGGGGTTAATGTAAGAGTGAGCATCCTCATTTCCGCTGCGGATTAAGGTAAGGCATTTCACTGTGATGGTGCAAAGAATCGGTGCTGTCAGTGCTGCACAAAGAGAACTCACCAGAAGGCACGAATCTCCATGGGGAATTAGGATTCATCTTTAAATGAGATAACTGTGAGAAGTATAATCGGGGATGTCTTCTTTTGGATTGAGTCTTAGGCTTTCTATTGCTGTGAAGAGATACCATAACCACAGCAACTTCTATAAAGGAAAACATTTAATTGGGGTGGCTTACCTTTCCAGAGATCTAGTCCATTATCATCGTGGTGGGACACGGCAGCATGCAGAAAGACACGATGCTGGAGAAGTAGCTGAGACTCCTACATCTTGCAGGCAACAGGAAGTGAACCGTCTCACTGGGCATGACTTGAGCATATATGAGACCTCAAAGCCTGCCTCCATAGTGACACAGTTCCTCCAGCAAGAACACACCTACATCAACAAGGCCACACCTTCTAATAGTGCCACACTTTTGGGGGCCATTTTCTTTCAAACCACCACTGATTGTGAACCCAGGCCTACATTGGTGTGTTATGTTTGAACTTGTCCTCCCTCACATCTTGCTGGTTAATGCCATTTTTTCAGTAAGGGGTTGCTTTTGGGTGAAAAACCAAAAGCCAGAGAGTAAAGTCAGTATTAGAAAGCAGAGTGCCCTCACATTCACCCTCTCAGCTGAAGCCCTGTAAAGTCAGCCATTTCTATTTATTTATTTATTTATTTATTTATTTATTTATTTATTATGTATGCAATATTCTTTCTGTGTGTGTGCCTGAAGGCCAGAAGAGGGCACCAGACCCCATTACAGATGGTTGTGAGCCACCATGTGGTTGATGGGAATTGAACTCAGGACCTTTGGAAGAGCAGGCAATGCTCTTAACCGCTGAGCCATCTCTCCAGCCCCCCTTTTTTTTTTATTTATTTATTAAGTCAGCCATTTCTAATTCCAGGGGTTTGTGATAGAGGGCTCACAGGATGTGACCCTCAGCCAGTGAGTGCAGGCAAAGGTTTCAGTCATGAACAAGGGCGTCATTTAAGGAGCACCTCCAGGCCTTAGTATAGAAGAGGAGGATGGCCGCCATGCAAGAGGCTGGAGCTTGTGTCACTCAAGAAGGTTTTCATGAGAAGAATAATAAACTCAAAACTGTCTCACCCTGACATATCGAACATGCAAGTTCAAGATGGGTCTTGGTAAATTTGATCTCTGATATATTCAGGGCTAGAAAGGGACTTAGAGATATCTGCTTCGGTGGGCCCCAACTATGGAGGCATGTCATGATGACCTGAGGAGATTTCTAAAATCTTTAACATCTAAGCCGAGTGTGGTAGTGTGCACCTGTACTCCAGAGCTGAGGAGGACTTGGGGTTGTTGGACAGGCAGGCTAGTGGGCTTGGTGAATTCTAGGCCGGTGAGAGATTCTGTCTTGAGAAAGGTGGATGGTGTCTGAGGAACAACTCCAAGTTTGTCTTCTGGCGCGCGCGCGCACACACACACACACACACACACACACACGAGTTAAAAATTAAAATCAGAAACCCAAAATAATGCATTGTAATCTCTGGTGTAGTATCTTGTCATTAGGAATGCTTTTTAAGTCTTTATTTTAAAATTACAGGAAGCTGAGAAAACAATATTTTAAAAAGCCTTATGCACTCTATGTCCAACTGCCTCAAGTGGCAATTGTCACCTTACATAACTATAAGGCAATAGCAAATTCAGGAAGCCAACATTGGTCCTGTGCTGTACAAGGAACTACAGACATTATTCCATTTTCACCAGTTTTTAAAAGCAAGTAGAACTGCTATTTTTATTAATTTTAAAATTAATTTTTAAGTTTTAGATCACAAAGCTACATGTTTCCATGTGGGGGTTTCACATATACTTCACTTTGGTTAACACCCCGCCCCCATTGTTCCCTTTCATGTCCCTGTCCCACTTTCCCTGCTGTATACCTTAGCCCTCAGCACACCCCCTTCTCTTTGCTCTACCGTCGAACCCACCTCTAACCATATGAACCCCTTTCCAGCTTCCTGGGCTCTCTCTGTGTTTAGTCCCACCTGGATACATACATGTAACAGAGACTAGGACTGCCACATGCCAGAACATGTTTTATTTGTCCTTCTGAGCCTGAATTGCCTCGTTTAAGATATTTTCCAGTTCTGTTTACCTTCCTGCAGATTTCAATTCTCTTCATGGATGAATAAAATTTCATTGTATTTTTTTTTAAAGTTATATGTAAAGATTTTAACTCACAGGGCAAAGAACTTGGAGTTGAGTCAAGCCAAACCTCATTTTACAAGTGAGGAAACTGATTCAAACGGCAGAATGGCTTATTCAAAGAAGGGCAAGTGAAGGTAGTGAAGGCAGAAGGCAGATGGCCATCCCGCTCCCGTGCTCTGTGCTGTACACGGGCATGGACTCGCCTCTACTCCTTTGTGGATTAAAGCACAATAAACGTTGATTTCCCGGCATGGGGACAAAAAGAAGAATATTTCTAACTTAAGTCATCCTCAGGAACAAACACATCTTTTAGCATCCCAACCTCAAAGTGTGTTTTTTTTTTAAATTGGGGGTGTGGTGTGTCATACATCTTGGGCTGTCTTCAATCTATGAAGCCGAAGATGGTTTTGAACTTCTGGTCCTCTTGCCTCCATCTCTCAAGGAGTATAGCTGTTACAATTGAACCCAGGGCTTTGTGCATCCTAGATAATCACTCTGCCAACTAAGTTACATCCCTACCCCCCAAAAGTTTGCTGAAGAGTCATGGAACTCATAAGCCTTGGCGAGTTGTAGGCATGTCCTTCCTGTGTTGTCGTTCACTAAAGACTATTGGCTTGGGGGGACTTGAGGGTGGGGTTCTGAAACGCTGTAGACATTCTTCCGCTTTCTCTGTGTTGCAAAGAGATTTCCAGTGGCTGGGAACACATAGTAAGGCTTGCCAGTGTGACCTCCCACCCAGCTCTCCCAAAAATATCCTTTCAGTTCCCACTTGCAGCCCTTGGCCAAGCAAGTGAGAGGCATCACTCACTCTGTGGTACCTGGTGTCTTTGTGATTAGTACCCTCCTGCCCTGAATAAGCCACGTAAACTTATTCCTGCTCCACTGGCCTTCCCCTCACACCTTGAACCTTGGTCATAGCACACTGGGAATAGCCTGAGGAAGGGCAGGATGGCACCATCCCAAACTTTTCTTGGCCCATCCTTTCGTATGCCACCCTTTGACTGAAATCGGGGGAAAAAAATGCAGCTAGGACATGCATTCCTCTGAACCTGCACAAAAGTTTGGGCCTTGAGAAGCTGCAGTCATGGTTTGGGGGGAGGTCCCCTTCTGGAAATAGCCGTGGCACCATGGCAGATTAGTAGTCAGAGCTCCCAGTCTCACCAGACTTCTCTTCCTCATTCTGCTCCCAGAACCTGCTTTGGGCTCACAGGCCAACTTCCAATGTCACTGTGTGAGGAGCCAGACTCTCAGGAGCACCTTGTTCTTTGTGCCACCGACTTTACAAAAGCCAAACC